>NC_080789.1:65333170-67733170 GCF_028018385.1 Neofelis nebulosa
AACTCATAGATAAAACCGATTTATCCAAGGAAATGAATAAGAAGCAAAAAAAAAAAATTAAACTAAAATGGAATAAAAGTTCTAACATAGAAATAATATATTAGTTAAACTTAAAATTCTCAGATTGAATTTAAAAAAATCTAGTGGAGTGCCTGTTTGGTTCAGTCAGTAGAGCATGCAACTCTCAATCTCAGTGTCACGAGTTCGAGCCCCACATTGGGCATGGAGCCTAACTTAAAAAAAGAAAAAAATCTAGGGGCACCTGGGTGGCTCAGTTGGTAAAAGGACCAACTCTTGATTTCAGCTCAGGTCATGATCTCACAGTCATGAGATCAAGCCCCACATAGGGCTCTGCGCTGACAGTGGGAGCCTGCTTGGGATTCTCTCTCTCTCCTCTCCCTCTGCTCCTCCCCCTGCTCATGCACACTCTCTCAAAATAAACATTTTAAAAAAAGAAAAAAATCTAGCAATATAATGTCTACATGAGACACAGTTTTTTAAAGTTTATTTATTTTGAGAGAGAGAGCGAGTGCAGGAGGGGCAGAGAGAGAGAGAGAGAGAGAGAGAGAGAATCCTAAGCAGGCTCTGCACTGTCAGTGCAGAGCCCCAAAATGGGGCTTGAATTCACAAACCACAAGATCATGACCTGAGCCAAAATCAAGAGCCAGATGCTAAACCGACTGAGCCACCCAAGGCATCCCGGAGACATTTAAAAGAAAGGTTGGACAAGTTAAAACAAAAAGATAGGAAATGGCAACAATTAACCAAAAGAAAGCAAGCATATGTTTAATATCATGTCAAAAATAGAATTCAAGGGGCGCCTAGGTGGCGCAGTCGGTTAAGCGTCCGACTTCAGCCAGGTCACGATCTCGCGGTCTGTGGGTTTGAGCCCCGCGTCAGGCTCTGGGCTGATGGCTCGGAGCCTGGAGCCTGTTTCCGATTCTGTGTCTCCCTCTCTCTCTGCCCCTCCCCCGTTCATGCTCTGTCTCTCTCTGTCCCAAAAGTAAATTAAAAAAAAAAAAAAAAAAAAGTTGAAAAAAAAAAAATAGAATTCAAGGCAAAAAGTATCACCAGAAGCAAAGGAAAACTATAGCTAAAGAACATGGAATATACAGAAAATATAATGCATCTCTATTAATACAGGTGCTTATTATGACATAACTTCAAAATATACAAAATAGTAGCTGACCCCTGCCTCTCCCTGCAGCCCTCTAAAATGATGTCGGTTTTAACTCCCATATCCCCCTCATCAGTTGGCCTGGAAATGAATTGGGGGTCTTACTCCTCAATGCCACTTCTAGATCATTCTTCCCTACTCTCTAATAATACTCAACTTTCAATCTCCTGTTACTGTGCCATATACCCCCCATTGCCTTCTCTGTTGCAGTCCTTTACCACCTCTTTGTTTACTGTCACTCTGTCCAGTACTTCTGTCATAATCCCTAGCAATTTCAATATTCATTTAACTTTTTATAATACCTGACCTTGCAATGTTTTGATTTTTCTCCTTTGGTGACTTAATCCTCTAGCTATTTAGTCATACCCTTGACCTTGTCATTGCAAAAACAAAACGAAACAAAAATACCCTGCAACCAATCTGTAATTTCAGTTCCAAATAACTCATTCCGCAAACATCACCTCTTTACAGCTCATTCCCGCTAGTTTCCCAACTCCAACAATCCTCTGATCTTCACAGACCTTTTATTTCATCGATTCTACCATCTTCACAGTGTCCCTCATCCTTTCATGTCCTCAATTCCTTTGTAATCTACTTTAAATCATAGATAATTACAATCAGATAGATTACATAACCTATCTGGTGGATAGATAGATAGATAATTATAATCAGTCCTTTGCATATGCTCTCAACTCAAACTCACTTATTCCTCTCTTGCTTCAAAGTACTCCTTGGTTGACCACAGTCCAGCTTAAATCAAATTTGCTCTGCCTGCTCGATACCTGCATCCTGGCAGCTGAATGTAGCTTAAGATAAACATTCAGATTTGCTGACTAGTCTTACATTGAATAATCATTAACCTCAACTGGCCCCATAATACTGCCTGGCAAACATACTATATTTCCTTAATCCCTTTACTCTGACTTTGCTGGACAGGTTTTCTCCTATCTCCTTAAATTCCTGAGACTTTCCCTTTCATCTTCTTTCTTAGTTTATGACCAAGTTCCTCCTCTCACTGAGAAAATGGAAGCAATCATTATTATTTTTTTTTTAATTTTTTTTCAACGTTTTTTATTTATTTTTGGGACAGAGAGAGACAGAGCATGAACGGGGGAGGGGCAGAGAGAGAGGGAGACACAGAATCGGAAATAGGCTCCAGGCTCTGAGCCATCAGCCCAGAGCCCGAAGCCAGGCTCGAACTCACGGACCGCGAGATCGTGACCTGGCTGAAGTCGGCCGCTTCACCGACTGCGCCACCCAGGCGCCCCAAGGAAGCAATCATTATTAAGTCCACATACTTCTACCACATCTCTCTAACTATCTGCATTTGTACCCATATGTCTACTTTCTCTCTTGTTACCTGTGGATAAAGTATCTCACTTCCATCTAATGCCAGCCCCTCACTTGTACACTAGATCTTATCTCCTCTTTTCTATTCAAGGACATTGCTTCAGCAATTCTCCCATCTCTCTCTGTACCATCAATTTTTCCTCTATAACATGATGTTATTTTTCTCAACTTTGAAAGCAAACAACTCTCTCTCTCTTAGATCCACTTCCTTCAACAGTTATTGCTCCATTTCTCCCTTTCTTTTCACGCCAAAATTCCTTTTAAAAATTATGTAAGCTAACTAATTTTTCTCCTCTCCTGAACCTACTCTAATCAGGTTTCTGCTTCTACTCCATCATCGAACTTGCTCCTAGCAAGGTCACCAACAACCTTCATACTGTTAAATCAAATGATCAGTTTTGAGGTCTTACTTGATATATCAGCAACATGTGAAACTATGGATCACCCTGTTTCCTTGAAATAATTTTTTCACATGGGTTCCAGGACATTGTACTCTCCTGGTTTGCCTCTTCTCTGGCCACCTTTATATCTTTTTGCTGGTTCCTTTTTATCTCCCTGCCCTCAAAATGTTGCAGTGGTTCAGAGTTTACTTCTTAGGCCTCTTGTCCTGTCTACACTCCCTTGATGGTCTCAGCCTTATGGCTTTAAATACCAATATATGGTATATACAATGCTGATGACTTCAAATTTATATCTCAGACTTTGCCTCTGAACTTTGCCCCTGAATTCTAGTCCTATATATCCATCTATCCACTTGATATCTCCACTTAGCTGAGCTCCTGATAGCAACAGACCTATTCCTTATGCTTTGTCCCTGATGATACTTTTTGCCTTGAATTTGTAGCTTCAATTCATCTTATATAAAATAGATATTTTGTTTCTGTTTTTCATTTTGTTTTGTTTTTGGTGTTATCTGTTCATATTAGTCTGGAATACCTACTTATATTTCTTTCCATTTGTCTGTAGTCTTTCATTTTAAATATGTCTCTTATAGATAATATATTGTTAGACCTTAATTTTTAAATCCAGTCTGAGATCCAACCTGAGTTTCTGCCTTCTCATTGAGGGATTTAACTTACCCACATTTATTGTAATTTCAGTTATATTAGGATTTATTTTTGCCATCTTATAAAGATGAGTAAGATGGGGGGCGCCTGGGTGGTGCAGTCGGTTAGGCGTCCGACTTCAGCCAGGTCACGATCTCGCGGTCCGTGAGTTCGAGCCCCGCGTCAGGCTCTGCGCTGATGGCTCGGAGCCTGGAGCCTGTTTCCGATTCTGTGTCTCCCTCTCTCTCTGCCCCTCCCCCGTTCATGCTCTGTCTCTCTCTCTGTCCCAAAAATAAATAAAAAATGTTGAAAAAAAAAGATGAGTAAGATGGAAAACTCCCTAATGAGCTGATTAGGAAAAAGAGACTATTCAAGTAATCAAATCACATAATGAAATCAAAAGAACTAGTACAGATACAACAGAGATAGAAAAGAATATGATGGTCAATTATAAGCTGATATACTAAAAGCTAGATGATTTTTGGAAAATTATAAAATCCAAGATTGGCAGAAAACATTAAAAATATGAACATATTAAATACCTATAAACACATTGAATAGCAATTAAAGACCTTTCCCCCCTGGGGGGCAGGGGGACCTTAGGCTTATATGGTTTTACAATGAATTTTACTAAGCTTTCAAGGGACAGATAATCCCTTTATCAATTAAATGTTCCAGAAAATAGGAAAAGGGAAAAAGCTGCATAATGATTTATTCCAAAATCAGTACAAGAAAAGAGAATCATAACCCATGTTACTGATGAAAATAGATTTTAAAAAATAAATGCAAAGAAATATTATCCAACTCTGGCTTAACATGACAAAGCAATCAATGTTATTGACCGTATCTATAGATTAAAGGAGAAAAATCACATAATCTTTCCAAGAATTGTGGTATAATACACTTGATAAGGTTACACATTTGTATTTAAAATGTCTTCAGAAAAACAGAAATATTAATTCTCTATACTAGCAATAATGAACCAAAAATGGCAATACCATTCACAATAGTACCAAAAATTATAACATATTTAACAATTAGTTCACAAATGTGGCACAATATGTTTACCCTGAAAAAAATTTAAACTCTATTCAAGGATATAAAAGAAGATCTAAAAAAAAAAAAAAAAATAGATAAAGTATGTTCTTAGTTAAGACAACTTAGTAAAGATGTCAGTTCCTTGAAAAATAACCTATAAGTTCAAATCTTATTATAAAGGGTGCCTGGGTGGCTCAGTTGGTTAAGGTTAAGCATCTGACGATTTTGTCTCAGGTCATTATCTCATGGTTTGTGAATTCAAACCCTGTACTGGCCGCTGTGCTGAAAGTGCCAAACATGCTTGGGATTCTCTCTCTCCCTCTCTTTCTCTTGTCCCTCCCCTACTTGCACTCTCTCTCCCTCAAAAATAAATAAATAAACTTAAAAAAAATTTTTTTTAATGTTTATTTATTTTTGAGGGAGAGAGAGAGAGAGAGAGAGAGACAGAGCATGAGCGGGGGAGGGGCAGAGAGAGAGGGAGACACAGAATCTAAAGCAGGCTCCAGGCTCTGAGCTGTCAGCACAGAGCCTGACTTGGGGCTTGAACTCACAAACTGTGAGATCATGACCTGAGCCGAAGTTGGACACTTAACTGACTGAGGCGCCCATGCACCCCAATAAATAAATTTTAAGAAAATCTTATTTTAAAATGTTAGCTGGAGGGGCGCCTGGGTGGCGCAGTCGGTTAAGCGTCCGACTTCAGCCAGGTCACGATCTCGCGGTCCGTGAGTTCGAGCCCCGCGTCAGGCTCTGGGCTGATGGCTCGGAGCCTGGAGCCTGTTTCCGATTCTGTGTCTCCCTCTCTCTCTGCCCCTCCCCCGGTCATGCTCTGTCTCTCTCTGTCCCAAAAATAAATAAAAAACGTTGAAAAAAAATTAAATTAAAAAAAAAAAAAATGTTAGCTGGAACTTTTTTAGAAACTTGACAAACTCATTCTAAACTGTATTGTGGAAACATACAGCACATGAAAAGAGGAATCACTTTTGAAAAAGAAAATGAGAAAGGGGTTAATAATATAGCTATTATGAGCTGGCATATTATAGAAATTATAGAAATTAAAAAAACACATTATAGAAATTAAAAAAACAACAGCAGCAAGATAGAAACACAAGAACAAATAAACCAACAAAGAGCTCAGAAATAGACCCATGACACACAGAACATGACATATGAAAAAGGTGGCACCACAAAGGTGGCAAAGCCACCTTCATGAGGAAGGAACAGATTTCTTAGAAATTATGTTGATAACAATAGCCCAAGTATGGAAAGAGCCCAAATGTCCATCGATGGATGAATGGATAAAGATGTATTACTCAGCAATCAAAAAGAATGAAATCTTGCCATTTGCAACTACGTGGATGGGACTGGAGGGTATTATGCTAAGTGAAATTAGTCAGAGAAAGACAAAAATCATAGACTTCACTCATATGAGGAATTCAAGAGACAAAACAGATGAACATAAGGGAAGGGAAGCAAAAATAATATAAAAACAGGGAGGGGGACAAAACAGAAGAGACTCATAAATATGGAGAACAAACTGAGGGTTACTGGAGGGTTTGTGGGAGGGGGGATGGGCTAAATGGGTAAGGGGCACTAAGGAATCTACTCCTGAAATCATTGTTGCACTATATGCTAACTAATTTGGATGTAAACTTTTAAAAATGAAAAATAAAATTAAAAAAAATTACGTTGATAAAACAGGTTCACAGTATAAAGAAAAATCAAGTTAGGTCCCTACCTTACACTGAATAAATACGAAGATAAACTTCAGATGACTTAAAGTTAAAAAATTTTTTTCTTTATGTTTATTCATTTTTTTAATTTTATTTTTTATTTTTTAAAATTTACATCCAAATTAGCATATAGTGCAAGAATGATTTCGGGGGTAGATTCCTTAGTGCCCCTTACCCATTTAGCCCATCCCCCCTCCCACCACCCCTCCTGTAACCCTCAGTTTGTTCTCCATATTTATGAGTCTCTTCTGTTTTGCCCCCTCCCTGTTTTTATATTATTTGTGTCTCCCTTCCCTTATGTTCACCTGTTTTGTCTCTTAAAGTCCTCATATGAGTGAAGTCTATGATTTTTGTCTTTCTCTGACTAATTTCACTTAGCATAATACCCTCCAGTCCCATCCACGTAGTTGCAAATGGCAAGATTTCATTCTTTTTGATTGCCGAGTAATACTCCATTGTATATACATACCACATTTTCTTTATCCATTCATCCATCAGTGGACATTTGGGCTCTTTCCATACTTTGGCTATTGTTGATAGTGCTGCTATAAACATGGGGGTGCATGTGTCCCCTTGAAACAGCACACCTTTATCCCATGGATAAATGAATAGTAGTGCAATTGTTGGGTCGTAAGGTAGTTCTGTTTTTAGTTTTTTGAGGAACCTCCATACTGTTTTCCAGAGTGGCTGTACCAGCTTGCATTCCCATATGTTTATTCATTTTTTGAGAGAGACAGAGTGCAAGCAGGAGAGAGGGAGAAACAAAGAATCTGAAGCAGGCTCCAGGCTCTGAGCTGTCAGCACAGAGCCCAATGCAGGGCTCAAATTCACAAACTGTAAATCACGACCTGAGCCGAAGTCCAATGCTTAACCAACTGAGCCACCCAGGCACCCCATGACTTAAAGGCATTAATAAAAAAAAATAAAACTATCAGGCTAATAGAAGAAAATATAGAAAAATATCTTTGTGATCTAGGGAATGGAAAGGTTTCTTAAACAAGATCCAAAAATACAAAACTTAAATCGCTTTAAATACCTTACAGTTTTATTTTATGTATATTTTAATACTTTATGTACACTTTATACTTTAAATATCTTTTACTTTTATTCCTCAATTATACCTCAATAAAGCTGAAAGTAAAATAAAAACAAAACCAAAATGAAACTTAAGGCCCAAACTTCATGGATTATTTGCCAGCATGGCAAAACTTAAAGAGTGGTTAGTACCAATCTTGGCAAACAAAATATGTGGGAAGACTGAGCTCTTATGCATAGGATGTGGAAGTGTAAGCTGTCTTAGATGTTCTGGGAAGCAACCTGAAAACACTTTCATGAAGTTAAGTGTGTGTGTGTGCCTTAGAATCCCAAATTACCATCTCCTGGGTATATGTCTTAGAAAAAAAGTGTCATGTGTGTTATCACGGGAACGTATACAAATGTTCACTTAGCTTTTGGCAAGATAGCAGGGAGATGAAAGCAGGTGTTTTAACCAGGGGAACACTTACATAAAATAGGATGGAAGCAGACTGTGAAGAAATGTAGCAACTAAAAGCAACAAACTGAGTGTACATATAGTCCATAGATTTTTAAATACATGTTAAGTTTAAAAAGAAAAAAATAGGATATTTGAAGTATAATATTACTTATGCATATTAAAAATAAATACACACCTTTGTATGTATTCTTCCTGTACCTCTTCTTTTTTTATTTTTATTTTTATTTTTTTAATTTTTTTTTTTTAACGTTTATTTGTTTTATTTATTTTTTTTTTTTAATTTTTTTTTTCAACGTTTTTAATTTATTTTTGGGACAGAGAGAGACAGAGCATGAACGGGGAGGGGCAGAGAGAGAGGGAGACACAGAATCAGAAACAGGCTCCAGGCTCCGAGCCATCAGCCCAGAGCCTGACGCGGGGCTCGAACTCACAGACCGCGAGATCGTGACCTGGCTGAAGTCGGACGCTTAACCGACTGCGCCACCCAGGCGCCCCAACGTTTATTTATTTTTGAGACAGAGAGAGACAGAGCATGAACGGGGGAGGGTCAGAGAGAGGGAGACACAGAATCTGAAACAGGCTCCAGGCTCTGAGCTGTCAGCACAGAGCCCGACGCGGGGCTCGAACTCACGGACCGCGAGATCATGACCTGAGCCGAAGTCAGCTGCTTAACCGACTGAGCCACCCAGGCGCCCCTTCTTTTTTTATTTTTAAAAAAATGTTTATTTATTTTTGAGAGAGAGAATGCATGAATAGCAGATGGACAGAGAGAGAGACAGAGAGGAGACAGGGAATCCCAAGCAGGCCCTGAGCTGCCAGAGCAGATCCCGACACCGGGCTCAAACCCACAAGTTGTGAGATCATGACCTGAGCTGAAACCAAGAGTTGGACACTTAACTGACCGAGCCACCCAGGCACCCCACTTCCTATACCTCTTGTTAAAAACTACACACAGCAAAAAGGAAAGCGAATAAAAATGCCTACAACTGATACTAAAATGCAGGCAAAAAATCCTACAATCTCTAATTTAAATGCAAGTTGAGAGAGATAAAGTACATACCATCCAGAACTCCCACAAATGTGTAGAGGCACAGAATCTGCTTGAAAGTGTGGAGGATTTGCAGAGTCTTAATGTTGGTAGAACCTGGTAATAACAAGCATTTGCTCCCAGAAGGAAATCACCCAGCCATTAGTTGAAACAGCTGAGAGCTAGTCTGAAACCTGGCAGATCAGCAGTCGCAACAGGAGTCAAAACATATGGGCTGGGGGCGCCTGGGTGGCGCAGTCGGTTAAGCGTCCGACTTCAACCAGGTCACGATCTCACGGTCCGTGAGTTCGAGCCCCGCGTCAGGCTCTGGGCTGATGGCTCGGAGCCTGGAGCCTGTTTCCGATTCTGTGTCTCCCTCTCTCTCTGCCCCTCCCCCGTTCATGCTCTGTCTCTCTCTGTCCCAAAATAAATTAAAAATGTTGAAAAAAAAATTTAAAAAAAAAAAAAAAAAAAAAAACATATGGGCTGGGAAAATTCATATGAAGGAAGGTGCTTGGGAAAGTGTCACTTTCAGGAGAAAGAGGCACTTTGGAAAGTAGTCATTGTTCCTTGAAAACAGCAACCAGTGGTAAATGGAAGAAAAGAAGTAACTGGTAATAAGTACCCCACTGAAAAAGTGAATAGGAGAATCAAAAATCTGACCGTAAAAAAAGCACCTACTTAAGAAAACTGCTTTTCATTCTAGTAACAGAAGAGGGGGCCCTTGAGCTGAAAAAAAAAAATCAGGAAAGGCCCTTGAAACCCTGTCCATTCTGGCTTGAAAGATCCACCTGCTAAAAACTCAGAAAATCTAACATATTCAAACATGAATAACAATAACAACAAAACTTCAGTATCCATATAAACTTACTATAATAAAACACGCACACACAGAAACAATCACGAGTTTTGACAGATGAAAGCATACCAAAGCAGAAATTGCTAACCCAAAGCAGAAATTAAGACTAAACTACAAGATATATAATTGTAGTGAATCCTGTGGAACCCTCTCCACACACCATCTTCAGGACCGAAGTACTCATATCCCAAGTTGCTACAAGTCACTATGAAGATATTATAGTCATGAATATCTATGCAATAAATAATATAGCAACGACTTTGGTAAAGTAGGAACTACAGAAGATTGCAGAAATGGACAGAAAATGCTAATAATGACTTTAATGCATATCTCTCATTTCAAGACAGTCCAAGAAAGAGTAGCAACAAAAAAAGTAAGAATTTAGGAGAACTAAACAATGTTGATCTATAAGACAGTCTTATAAGACAGATAAAAGGTTTATCAATCTTTTACTACAAAATGTTACATGATGGTATATCAGTTACCTGTTGCTACATAACAAAATTTAGTGGCTTAAAACAACACACATATATTATCTCACAATTTCTGTGGGTCAGGAGTTCAGTACTGGTTTGGCTGGCTGGTTTTGGCTTATGGTCTCTCATGAGATCACAGCCAAAATGTTGGCTTGGGCTTCAATCATCTGAAGGCTTGATTGTGGCTGGAGGTTCTGCTTCCAAATTGGCTCACTCACATAATTGTTGGCTAGAGGTGATATGGATGTCTCCAAAGAGCTTCTTGATATGTGATACTCAAGGGAATATCATAAGTGACCCAAGAGAGACAGAAAAGATGAAGCCATAATGCCTTTGTATGTACCTACCAAAAGTAAAATTTTTGATTGTTTTTTCTGTTAAAATAAAAAATTGATCTTTGAAAAAAAAACTGTCAATACTCAGATAACAGAAGTTTCTTAAATCAGAAAAATACTCTACTACAAGAGCCTGTTAAGTTTTGAGTTCTGCATTCACAGTCGTCATTCAAGAGGTGTAAGAAAGGAAGAATGGGAAGATAAAAAGCTACAGCAAGAAATACACAGAAACTATGTTTGGTCAGCATGATTCACTAATGGGAATGTTCCAACATTATCTGACTTATTTGCAAGACAAAGACCTTTTAAAAATAGTGCAATTTACTGCTAGGAATTTACCCAAGGGATACAGGAGTACTGATGCATAGGGGCACTTGTACCCCAATGTTTGTAGCAGCACTCTCAACAATAGCCAAATTATGGAAAGAGCCTAAATGTCCATCAACTGATGAATGGATAAAGAAATTGTGGTTTATATAACACAATGGAGTACTATGTGGCAATGAGAAAGAATGAAATATGGCCCTTTGTAGCAACGTGGATGGAACTGGAGAGTGTGATGCTAAGTGAAATAAGCCATACAGAGAAAGACAGATACCATATGTTTTCACTCTTATGTGGATCCTGAGAAACTTAATAGGAACCCATGGGGGAGGGGAAGGGAAAAAAAAAAAAAAGAGAGGTTAGAGTGGGAGAGAGCCAAAGCATAAGAGACTCTTAAAAAAATGAGAACAAACTGAGGGCTGATGGGGGTGGGAAGGAGGGGAGGGTGGGTGATGGGTATTGAAGAGGGCATCTTTTGGGATGAGCACTGGATGTTGTATGGAAACCAATTTGACAATAAATTTCATATATTTTTAAAAAAAGATAAAGATAAAAAAATTAAAAAAATAAAAATAAAAATAGTGCAATTTAAAGATTTGGACCTGGTTCTGCTTGAATTGAAAGGGCTTTGCCTTGATCAAGAGCCTCAAGCAGAGGACGGAGTAAGAGGATAAGTATAAGTATTAAGTCTTTTTTGTATGTATGTGGTGATTATCTCCAACTACGGTAAAAGCTACTCATGAAAGACCTTGTCTTTCTTTTCTATCTAGTTTAGCTGTTCAATAAATGAACTACCTAACAGATATCAAGATTTAAAAAATATGGTCAGCCTTCATTTGAAGTACAAATTTGTGATTACAAGAGTACTAAACTAAAAAGTCTTGACTTCCAATGCTGCTAGGTATTGGGTACCTGCGTGCTCAATAAGGGGCACCTGCGTGGCTCAATAGGTTAAGTGTCCAATTCTTGATTCCAGCTCTCAGGTCATGATCTCATGGTGAGTTCAAACCCCAAGTCGGGCTCCACACTGACACTGCGGAACCTGCTTGGAATTCTCTGTCTGCCCCTCCCCCTTCTCTCAAAATAAGTAAATGAACTGGGATGCATGGGTGGCTCAGTCAGTTAAGTGTCCAACTCTTGATTTTGGCTCAGGTGATGATCTCACAGTCATGGGATTGAGCCCATGTTGGGCCCTGCACTGAACACGGAGCCTGCTTGTGATTCTCTCTCTCTCTCCCTCTCTCCCTCTGTCTCTGCCACTCCCTGGTTTGCGTGTGTTCTCTCTCTCAAAATAAATAAATAAACATTAAAATAAATCAATAAACTAAAAAATGACCTAACTCGAGTTCATATTTCTAATTCTATTGACCTTCTATTTAAAAACTCAGGTTTACCATATCCTGGGCATTCTCTAATACTTAAAAAGCAAAATCAATCAAGCAATCCTAAAACACAATCTATACTTCTCTAATAAATCTAATTAAAAGTCTCCCAGAGAGAGGAGATGAGCTGAGTGTATCTGGGACTTCTTTCAGATTAAAGAATCTGTGGATTACTATTTAGAACCAGAGCACAATTACCAGGAGCTTCTTGTCATATTTAAATGATTTGAATAAACAGTTTGCTTCTGAGATGAGGTCAGTTCCCTTAAGGCTATAGCCTGGATGAGATTACTGACCTTTTCTCACTCTTTGGGAAGGCATTATATGTACTTATTCCAACATACTTTAACACAAGCCAATATTCCACACAATCATCCAATGGACCTAGTTCTGGGGATACTCCTTTTATGTTAGGATCTGGAAAATGTTAACCGTGTTTCTGACAATTACAATAGCTAAAACTTTTAGTTCCTTTTACTCTACTTTTCCCAGTTTATTTACAAAGAAAGAATATTTCAAGACAAATTTAAAACACAAATGATACAAAGAGTAATAAGTCTGAGGTCTACTACACAGAGTGTATGATCTTATGTAAGTCACCTAACGTCTCTTTACTTCAATTTCCAATGTCTAAAATGTCAGTTGTTATATTCAATCTATATCACCAGATTACAATAAGCAGTTAATGACTTAATGTTGGCTGAGCTAATTTCAACAAAATCTACAGAAATCAAATTGCATGTTTTAGTGCAAGAGTTGGCAACCTATAGCCTGTGGGCCGAATCTGGCCCATGGCATATTCTGTATGGTTCACAAGCTAAAATAGTTTTTGCCTTAAAAAAAATTATACAGGTAAAAGAAGAAGAGGAAGGAGGAGAAGAAGCAACAGAGACTGTATATAGCCCACAAAGCCTAAAATATTTATTAACTGATCCTTTACAGAAATAGCATGTTGATACCTATGTTCTAGTGGATTTAGCTTCCCTAATCTGGGGAAGAAAACAGATATCCAGGTTCCCCCAAGTTCAACCCAAGAAGGTCCATACCAAGACATGTAGTAATTTAAAACTTCTTTTTTAAAGTTTATTTATTTTAAGAGAGAGAGAGCATGCACGCAGGGGATGGGCAGAGAAAGAGGGAGACAGAGAATCCCAAGCAGGCCCCACACTGTCAGCACAGAACCTAACATAGGGCCCAAACCCACAAACCATGAGATCATGACCCGAGCTGAGAGCAAGAGTCTGATGCTCAACTGACTGACCCACTCAGGCGCCCCAAAACACAAAGTAATTTAAATGGCAAAAAGTAGTGATAAATAATTTTATTTTTTTATTTTTTAAATGTCTATTTATTTTTGAGAGAGAGAGAGAGAGAGTGAGAGCAAGCACAAGTGGGGGAGGGGCAGAGAGAGAGAGAGGGAGCCACAGAATCTGAAGCATGCTCCAAGTTGTCAGCACAGAGTCTGACACAGGGCTTGAACCCATGAACTGTGACATCATGACCTGAGCTACCCAGATGCCCTGAGAAAATCTTAAAAGCAGCAAGACAGGGGTGCCCGGATGGCTCCGTCTAAGTGTCCAACTCTTGATTTTGGCTCAGGTCATGATTTCATGGTTCATGAGATCGAGCCCTGCTGACAGCATGGAGCCTGCTTGGGATTCTCTCTCTCCCTCTCTCTCTGCCCCTCTACCCCACTCACACACACACATTCTCTCTCTCAAAATAAATATTTTAAAAAAGCAACAAGAGAAAAGAAGACAGTTATGTACAAGGGAAACCCCATAAAGCTATCAGCTGGTTTTTCAGCAGAAACTTTGCAGCCCATAAGGGAGTATCATGATATATTCAAAGCGCTAAAAGGGAAAATCTGTAGCCAAGAATACTCTTTCCAGCAAGAAAGAGTATTCTATTCAGAATAGAAGAAGAAATAAAGAGTTTCAGAGCGCCTGGGTGGCTCGGTCGGTTAAGCATCCGACCTCGGCTCAGGTCATGATCTCACGGTCTGTGAGTTTGAGCCCCGCATCGGGCTCTGTGCTGACAGCTCAGAGCCTGGAGCCTGTTTCGGATTCTGTGTCTCCCTCTCTCTCTGCCCCTCCCCTGTTCATGCTCTGTCTCTCTCTGTCTCAAAAATAAATAAACGTTAAAAAAAAAAAGAAATAAAGAGTTTCTCAGAACACAAACTAAAAGAGTTCATGACCACTAGACCATCCCTACAAGAAATATTAAAGGGGATTCTTTAAGTGGAAAGGAAAGACCATAAGTGAGGGTATGAAGTTAGAAGAACAAATGCAGTAAAAATAAGTATATCTGTAAATATCAAAGGATTCACAAAATTAAATGATGTAAATTATGACACCATATACTAAAACATGAAGGGAGAGGAATAAATAATGGGTTCAAATGTAATGAATAATCAATTTAACATAGACTGCTATATGAAGAAGATATTATATACATACCTAACAGTAACTACAAATCAAAAACCAGTAATAGATATGCAAAGAATAAAGAGAAAGAAATCCAAGTATATCACTAATAAACCAACAAACCACAAAAAAGAGCAAGAGAAGAAAGTTTCAGAGAAAAATAATCACAAACCAAGTAACAAAATGGCAATAAATACCTATCTATCAATAATTACTTTGAATGTAAATGGACTAAATGCTCCAATCACAAGATAGGTGACAGTGGATAAAAAACAAGATCCATTTATGCTACCAATAGGGACTCATTTCATACCTAAAGATACCTATAAATTGAAAGTCAGGGGGATATAATCATCAAGACAGTATGGCATTGGCACAAAAACAGACACATAGACCAGTGGAATAGAATAGAGAACCCAGAAATGGACCTACAAATATAGGGCCAATTAATCTTTGACAAAGCAGGAAAGAGTATCCAGTGGGAAAAAAGAGTCTTTTTAGCAAATGGTGTTGGGAAAATTGGACAGCAACATGCAGAAGAATGAAACTGGATCCCTTTCTTATACCATACATAAAAATCAAAATGGATGAAAGACCTAAATATGAGACAAGAAACCATCAGAGTCCTACAGGAGAAAACAGGCAGCAACCTCTTTGACCTTGGCCACAGCAACTTCTTACTTGACGTGTCTCCAAAGGCAAGGGAAATTAAAGCAAAAATGAACTATTGGGACCTCATCAAGATAAAAATCTTCTGCACAGCAAAGGAAACAATCAACAAAACTAAAAGGCAACCAATGGAATGGGATAAGATATTTGCAAATGACATATCTGATAAAGGGGTAGTATCCAAAATCTATAAAGCACTTACCAAATTCAACATCATCCAAAAACCAAATAATACAGTGAAGACATAGGCAGAAGACATGAATAGACACTTTTCCAAAGAAGACACTCTGATGGCAGACACACGAAAAGATGCTCAACATTGTTCATCATCTGGGAGGTACAAATCAAAACCACAATGAGATACCAGCTCACACCAGTCAGAATGGCTAAAATGAACAACTCAGGAAACAAATGTTGGCAAGGATGTGGAGAAAGGAGAACTCTTTTTTTTTTTAATTTTTTTTTTAATGTTTATTTATTTTTGAGACAGAGAGAGACAGAGCATGAATGGGGGAGGGTCAGAGAGAGGGAGACACAGAATCAGAAACAGGCTCCAGGCTCCGAGCTGTCTGCACAGAGCCCGATGCGGGGCTCGAACTCACGGACCGTGAGATCATGACCTGAGCCAAAGTCAGCCGCCCAACCAACTGAGCCACCCAGGCGCCCCAAAGGAGAGCTCTTATGCACTGTTGGTGGGAATGCAAACTGGTGCAGCCTCTCTGGAAAACAGTATGGAGGTTCCTCAAAAAGTTAAAAATAGAATTACTCTACAACCCAGCAATTGAATACTAGGAATTTATTCAAAATAAACTGTATGCTTTTATTGGTAAAATGAGCATACAGTAAACTAGTGTTTCCCCCCTACAGTTTATCATTGTTCTAATAAACCTATGGCATTGATCAATCTGTTTTATTTGAAAAGAACTATATGTTAATGAAATGTTAGATGATTTTTATAAATACTGTTTTCAAATGGGCAAGCATGAAAACTGTAATTTATTTATTTTTTAATATTCATTTGTTTTTGAGAGAGAGACAGAGCAAGAGCAGGGGAGGGGCAGAGAGAGGGAGACACAGAATCTGAAGCAGGCTACAGACTCTGAGCTGTCAGCACAGAGCCTGACATGGGGCTCGAACTCACAAACTGCGAGATCATGACCTGATTGATCATGGGTGACTGAGCCACCCAGGCACCCCTTGGGTAGTGCTTTTCTACAAAATTTTGCACTGTTTCCCACATTTTACACATCTCCCTAATCTCATTTGAAGTGAGGGACTCCTCTGCCTTTTCCTCCTCCTGCTCTACAGATGAGGTGCAGACGTAGACTTATAAAATCTCGCAATTTCAGCCACTTGCATAACTCGTTCATACTTCTCAATAATTTCCTTCTTTTTTTAAAAAAAACTAAGTTTATTTATTCACTTCCAGAGAGAGCAAGTGAGCGAGTGAGGGAGGGGCAGAGAGAGAATCCCAGGCAGGCTCCACACTGTCAGCATCCATCCTGATGTGGGGCTCGAACTTATGAAATGCGAGATCATGACCTGAGCTGAAACCAAGAGTTGGATGCTTAACTGGCTGAGTCACCCAGGTGCCCCACAGTGATTCCCTTTTTAATTTCCACCGTAATCATCTCCTTCTTCTTACCACCTTTCTTTTCAATCTTTTCCTGCATGGGGGCCATTGTATATGCTTGCATGGATGTTGACTACAGTACAGTATTAAGAAATTCTTGTCATATACTGTATTTAATGTAACTGACAATAAGGCAGCAAAGGAAAGGGTCTATATCTGCAAGTAGCCTAACCTAGAATGAAGCAAAACATTCCTAAGTTTACTCTAGTATGGAAAAGCAAAGAATAGTCCATAGGTGCTTTGAAGTGACAAAAAATACTCTAGTGCCAGTTTTAGACACCTTCTAATGTTCTGAAAAATCACTGACTTCTGCCAAACACCACAGCCTGAGACCGAGCATCCACACATGGGGAATGATCACCCAAAATCCTACAGTAAGAGAGAGAAGTTCAGATGTGATCATGTGACATTCAGCATCACATACTACTCATATTGCAAAACATCATTCATTTATCAAGTTAAAATTTATTAGAAATGTTTGCTTGTCTTGTATAACACTTGCAGAACAAGTTACTTGTAATCCAAGGTTTTACTGTATACAGAAATCAGTTGCATTTCTATACACCAATAAAAAATATCAGAAAGAGAAATAAAGAAAACAATCCCATTTACAAATGCATCAAAAAGAACAAAATACCTAGCTATAAATTTAACCAAAGAGGTGAAAGACCTATACTCTGAAAACAATAAGACACTGATGAAAGAAACTAAAGACAACACAAATAAATGGAAATATATACCATGCTCACGAATTGGAAAATGAATATATTTTTAAATTTTTTTAAATTTATTTTGAGAGAGAGGGACGGAGGGACTGAGAGACAAGAAGAGAGAGAATCCCAAGGAGGCTCCACAATGTCACCGCAGAGCCAGATCCAGGCCTCGATTCCATGAACTATGAGATCATGACCTGAGCTCAAATTAAGAGGAGACAGCTTAACTAACTGAGCCAACAAAGTGCCCTAGAAAAATTAATATTGTTAAAATCGCCATACTACCCAAAGTGATCTACAGATTCAATGCAATCCCTATGAAAATACCAATGGCATTTTTCACAGAACTAGAACAAATAACAGTGAAACTTGCATGAAACTACAGAAGACCCTGAATAACCAAAGCAATCTTGAGAAAGAAAAACAAAGTTGGAGGTAATCACATTCCAACATGTCAAACTATACACTACAAAGCTATAGTAATCAAAACATTATGGCATTGGCACAAAAATAGACACATATATCAATGGAACTGAACAGAGAGGCCAGAAATAAACCCATGCTTATGTAGTCAATTAATTAAATTAATCTATGACAAAGGAGGCAAGAATATACAATGGGGAAAAGACAGTTTCAATAAATGGTGTTTGGAAAACCTAACAGTTACATGCAAAGAATGAAACTTGATCATTTTTCTCACACCATATGCAAAAATAAACTCAAAATAGATTAAACACCTAAATGTAAGGCTCGAAACCTTAAAACTCCTAAAATAAAACATAGGCAATAAATTCATAGACGTTGATTGGTCTTAACAATAATTTTTTGGATCTGCCTCCTCAGACAGGGCAACAAAAGCAAAAATAAACAATTGGGACTACATCAAAATAAAAATCCTTTGCACAGCAAAGGAAACTATTGACTAAATGAAAAAGCAACCTAGTGAATGAGAGAAGATATCTGCAAATGATATTTCTGATAAGGGGTTAATATCCAAAATATATAAAGAACTCATACAATTCGACACCAAGAAAAACCAGACAATCCAATTAAAAAACAGGCAGAGAGCCTGAATAAACACTTTTCCAAAGAAGACATACAGATGGCCAGCAGGTACATGAAAAGATGCTCAACATTATTAGTCATCAGGGAAATGCAAATCAAAACCACAATGAGATATCACCTCATACCCGTCAGAATGGCTAGTATCAAAATACAAAAAATACCAAATACTGGCAAGGATATGGAGAAAAGGGAAACCTTGTACACTGTTGGTGGGAATGTAAGTTGGGAGCAACCATTATGGAAAACAGTGTGAAGTTCCTCAAAAAACTAAAAATAGAGCTACCATATGATTCAGCAATTCCACTTCTGGGTATTCACCTGAACAAAATGAAAACACCAATTCAAAAAGATATATGCACTCCTACGATCACTGCAGCATTATTTACAATAGGCAATCTAAGTGTCCACAGATAGATAAATGGATAAAGAAGATGTGCATACACACACACACACACACACACACACACACACACACACACATTACTCAACCATAAAAAAAGAATGAAATCTTGCCATTTGTAACAACATGGACAGATCTAGAGGATGTTATGCTAAGTGAAATAAGTCAGACAGAGAAAGACAAACACCATATGATTTCACTTATATGTGGAATCTAAAAAAACAAACCAGGGGTGCCTGGGTGGCTCAGTCGGTTAAGCTTCCGACCTCGGCTCAGGTCATGATCTCACGGTTCGTGGGTTCAAGCCCCGCGTCGGGCTCTGTGCTGACAGCTCAGAGCCTGGAGCCTGTTTCAGATTCTGTGTCTCCCTCTTCCTCTGACCCTCCCCTGTTCGTGCTCTCTCTCTGTCTCAAAAATAAAGAAATGTTAAAAAAACAATTTAAAAAATAAAAAACAAACCAAAACAGAAATACTCATATATATACAGAGAACTGGTGGTTGCCAGAGGGGAGGGGCAAGGGGGGAATGGGTGAAATAGGTAAAGGGGATTAAGAGGTACAAAATTGTGGTTATAAAATATATAAGTCACAGAGATGTTAAAGTATAGCATAGGGAATATAGTCAATAATATTGTAGTAACTTTGAATGATGACAAATGGTAACTACACTTATTGTAGTAAGAATTTTGTAATGCATATAATGTTGAATCGCTATGTTTGTATACCTGAAACTAATATAGTACTGTATGTCAACTACACTTCGATTAAAAATAAACTGAAAAAAATTACAAATAAATAAAAAATAAAATAAAATGAATGAGTACTGAATTCAAATGCTTGTTCTACCTCTATTGAGATGATCATAGTTTTTTCCCTATTAGTCTGTTACTATGATAATTTACACTGATAGTTTGTTTTGTTTTGAATATTAAACTACCCTTGCATTCCTGGAATAAACTCAACTAGATTATGTGTATTACCTATTTAATATACTGTTCGATTCAGTTTACTAATAATTTACTTACAATATTTGTGTCTATGATAATTAGATTGGCCTTTAATTTTCTTTGTCTCCCTATCTGGTTTTGGTATCAAGGCTATCATGGTCTTATGGAAAGAGCTAAGGAGCATTGCTACTTTTTCTATGTTCTAGAAAAGTTTATATAAGATTTAAATAAGTTAGTCTTTGAAAATCTGAAAGAACACCTAAATAAAGCTACCTAAGTCAGGTGCTTTAATCACAGAAATGTAATCACAAAATTTCTTTAATGGTTCTATCATCAGCAAATACCAGAATATCCATGTAACAATAGCTAAAACAATAAAGATATTTAATTATTTCTTCTAACTAGGACTCTCTCCAGAAAAAAAGTGTTAACAACTGAGGGTTTTTCTTATTCTTGAGGTGTTGCATATAAGTGATACTGTAACAGAATGTGTAAAAAAGTTTGTATATACATCTGAGCAGGTTCAATTTAAACATGAATGAAAGGAGAATAAGGAATAAGCTTTTGGAAATCAATCAATGAAATATTATTTGATAGGTATTATAGTCTAAGTTAAACATACATATATACATGGGAATATATTTTAATTTTTTTTAACATTTATTTATTATTGAAAGACAGACATAGAATGTGAGCAGAGGATGATAGAGAGAGAGGGAGACACAGAATCTGAAGCAGGCTCCAGGCTCTGAGTGGTCAGCACAGAGCCTGATGTGGGGCTCGAATTCACAAACTGCAAGATCACGACCTGAGCTGAAGTCGGTCGCCTAACCAAATGAGCCACCCAGGTGCCCCGGGAATATATCTTATATAGAGAGTCAGAGAAAGAGTTTTATATATTTTTGTGCCTGAGATAGATCCAGTGCATGATACAATTAAAATTTTGCACATGTGAAAAAAACAGAGACTTTGAGTTCTAATCTTAGCTTGCTCTCCTCATGACTTAAGTATTAAGGTCCAAATCTTGTACTTTTGTATTCTCAGCGCCTAATACAGTACATAAACAGTTTATGGGAAGTCTGTTCTTCATTAGAATGGGGATAGTGATACAAACGTAATAAGTTAGTATGATCAGTCTGATTGGTTGAGAGTATTTTGTGTTTTGACAGATATCCTCAAAATAAAAATGGGTAATTTTTCTGCAATATCCCAAAAGTACAAATTAGATAGTTGCACACATAACTGAGAATCTGTTGTTTCGCTAATAGTGATGTGCAGATCTTCCCCCAAAATAACTAGGGCATTTTGAAAAGTTTTTTCTGCCTTTAGGAGTACAATTAATTGTGAAAGGGCAGGTGTGTTGGGGGGCAGGGAGGAAGAAGCAGAAGCAACTTGAATTAGACAGTACCTCTATCTTTTTCACAGGATAAAGGTGGGAGGAGGTAAAGAGGGCCAGAATCTGGTAATTTAAGGTGACAGGCACTAATAAAAAGTGTCTTTGAATTTAAAAGCTCCAGCGAGAGAGGACATAATTAAATTACATGAGGACAAAGACGGATAGAGAAAGACTAAAAGGTGTTCTCAGGTCACCCTTCCACTACAGCTGGGTACTGTTCTCACAGAGTTCCCTAGAGAGTCCTCTACCATCAAGTGACATTTGAGGTATTAAACATGTGAGATAGGATTGGACACCTTGAGCATATGATCCTTAAGGGGTTGACAGTGCATACTTCCTGCTGAACTAGTTTCTTATCCTAGAGTCTGATCCCTGAGCTCAGATGTTCTCCTGTTTTCAATACTTTACAAACTTCTATCATTTTGTTACTAAAAGAATGAGGAAGAACCAACAGATCAGCTTCTGCTGTGAGGTATGCAATTTACCTCCAGAAAACTAAGCCTATATGAGAAAGGGCTGGGTGAAATGGGAAAGGGATCTATTATTTACTCATTATGTGTTATATGCTAAGGAGAGTACTAGGTGTTCATTTAATTTATCCTCATGACAATACTGTCAGCCAAGTATTATTGCCAAGGAAGAAGCTGAGATTTAGAGAAACTAAGAAACTTGCCCCTTGACTCATATTAAGAAGTAAAAGAGGTGAAATGCAAATGAATTCTGATTCCAGAGCTTATGCTTATTCCAGCAGAAGGAGGAATCCCTCCTAGCCAAGTGTTAATACCTGGGTGTTTCCCTCTCACTTGATAACGCATCATCTCCCTCCTGTAACGTTTCTACAACACACTATTTACTGAAACAATTTAACATTCTGCAAACTAAGATTCTGACAAAATCCCAGATGTTTATGAAGTTCAGGAATATTAGTATACATGTGTTTAAAATTCCAAAAGATAGAAAGGAAGTATACTAATTCTGCCAACAATAAGTTTTTAAAAAAGGAAAATCACTTCCTCCTTCATTTATTGGAACTGCTTGGAAGCCGAAGCCAGGAAATCCCCTTCCTTGATTTGTGGTATTTATGTGGTTGTTATTCCCAAAGAACAGCATTTATTCTGCTTTATCCTCTGAAATTTTCAATATTTTATCATTCTTCATTAATAGAACATAGTTTTGATTGTTTTAAAGATTTGTGAATGACAAGAGTTTATTTTACTCCCTTTTTTACATTCTGAGAAAATGAAGCTATAATCAAAGAATACCTAATTACATCTTACACATAAAAAATGTATATTCTGGGGGTGCCTGGCTGGGTCAATCAGTAGAGCATGCAACTCGAATTGGGGGTCATGAGTTCAAGCCCCAATGTTGGATGTAGAGTTTACTTTTAAAAAAATGTACATTCCCTACAATGATAGTTTACTATCCTAGGAATTACTTATGGGAAAATACCTTTAATACACACACACATTTCTGGTTTGAGTAACAGATATTTGGGAAGAATGCAAATTGTTCACAGTATAGGATTCAGCCCTTTTTCATAAAATCCAAGAATAACTTCAGAATATTTTTAAGAAAGTAAAATAAATTATTTTCATTACTGAAAGATTATCGTTTGTGGGGAAATAGGTTCTACTTACATAAAGGGGTTAGAAAAAAGCTTAGGGCAGAAAGCTGCCACCATGTGGCAAAAGCGCCTGAAGTTGGGGCGCCTGGGTGGCGCAGTCGGTTAAGTGTCCGACTTCAGCCAGGTCACAATCTCGCGGTCCGTGAGTTCGAGCCCCGCGTCAGGCTCTGGGCTGATGGCTCGGAGCCTGGAGCCTGTTTCCGATTCTGTGTCTCCCTCTCTCTCTGCCCCTCCCCCGTTCATGCTCTGTCTCCCTCTGTCCCAAAATAAATTAAAAAACGTTGGAAAAAAAAAAAAAAAGAAAAAAAAATTAAAAAAAAAAAGCGCCTGAAGTTAGCTAGCAAGATATTATAATGAGATCATGAGTAACTTGTTATATCACCTGCAGGAAATTACTTTCTACCTGATGCCAATATACTATTGTACTTTGATCAGAAACTCCACTTGCCCCCAGACCCTTTGCTTCTAATGGTTATTGTCTGATTGTTTTCTCCACGTTCACGTGTGTATGACCTTGTTTTCTTCACATTCACCACGTGGGTAATAACCTGTGAGTTCAATAAATATGGAGACAAAACCCCCATTCGGGCTCTTGTCCTCAGACATTAGCCTCTCTCATATTCAATTCTGCATCTGCTCTCTTGCTGGACAAGTTAGAACTCCAGACTCATAGTCTGTGACAATCGTTGACAAATAGTTTAACGGAATGTTTCAAAATAGACTAACACAGGGATGTCTCACTGGCTCAGTCAGTAGAGCATGGGACTCTTGGTCTCGGGTTCATGAGTTCAAGCCCAATGTTGGGTGTAGAGGTTACTTCAAAAAAATAAATAAAAATAGGTAAGTAAATAAATAAATAAAATAGACCAACACAAATATGTTCATTTAAATACAAATGAATTATAAAAGTAATTGAATGGGGGGAGGGAGGCAGATAGCCTTTTCCATGAATGGTCCTAAAACAACTGGGTATCCATATGGAAAAACCTTGACCCTTACCTCACACCAAATGCTAAAAAATTAACTTGAAATGGATCAGAGACCTACAGGTAAGAGCTAAAACTATAAAACTTCTAAAACTATGAGACATAAGTGAAAATCTTCATGACCTTGGGTTATACAAAGATTTCTTAGAATGAAAAAAGCACAAGCCATAAAAGAAAAAAATTGATAAAGTGTACTGCATCAAAACTTAAAAACTTCTGCTTTTTGAAAAATACTATTAAGAAAAATTAACACACCACAGACTGGAAGAAAATACTTGCAAAGCATGTATCTAATAAAAAACTTCTATCCAGAATATAAATAATTTTTACAACTCAATAATAAGACAAATAATCCAATTAACAAATGGGCAAAAGACCCCACCAATACAGGTGTGTGTGTGTGTGTGTGTGTGTGTGTATAAATACAAGATGTGAACCTTCATTAGTTATTAGGGAAATGCAAATTAACCACAATGAGATATCACAGCACCCACTAGAATGACTAAAATTTAGAAGACCAACAATACTCAGTACCAGTGGAGAATGGGGAACAACTAGAACTCTCATACATTGCTCTCAGGAATGCAAACTAGCACAGTCACTTTGTAAAAGTCTGGCAGTTTTTAAAAAAAAAATTTTTTTTTTAACCTTTATTTATATTTTTGAGACAGAGAGAGACAGAGCATGAACGGGGGAGGGTCAGAGAGAGAGGGAGACACAGAATCCGAAACAGGCTCCAGGCTCTGAGCCGTCAGCACAGAGCCCAACGCGGGGCTCGAACCCATGAACCATGAGATCACGACCTGAGCCGAAGTCGGACGCTCAACCGACTGAGCCACCCAGGCGCCCCGTCTGGCAGTTTTTTAAAAAGTTAAATGCACATTACAATGCAATACACTCCTAAGCATTCACTCAAGAGAAATAAAAACAGATGTCCATATGACGACTGCTATGTAAATGTCCATAGCAGTTTTATTCATAATAGCCCCAAACTAGAAACAACCCAAATGTCCATCAACTGGTGAGTCCATAAATTATGATACATCCACATAATGGAATATACTACTTAGCATTAAAAAGGAATGAACTACTGCTACATAAAACAACCTGGATAATCTCAAAAGCATTATGCTAAGTGAAAGAAGCCAGAGCCAGACACAGAAGACTACAAACATTCATATGAAGTTCTAGTAAAGTTAAAATTGTGATGACAAAAAGCAGACCAAGTGGTTTGCCTGGGGAAGGAGTACAAGATTAGGGGAAGAGATTGATGGCAAAGGGGAAGAACTGAACATTTGGGGGTGACAGAAATACATATCTGACTTGTTATGGTGGTTACACTGCTGTACACATTGAAATGTATACTTAAAAACTGATGAATCATATTGCATGCAAAACATACTTCAATGAAGTTTATTTTTAAAAAATGGTCCTTTTCTTTTGTGAGAATCAGAGATCTAGATTAGACATAAAATGTTTCTAATCATGTGACATTATTAAAGAGTCAATAATGTCCTTTCTTTGACAATTTTTTTAAACAGAGAAGTTTTTTTTAATGTGTATTTTTTAATTTATTTTTTTTACTTTTTTTATTTTTTAAATTTACATTCAAATTAGTTAGTATATAGTGAAGCAATGATTTCAGTAGATTCCCTAATGTAGATTCCTTACCCATTTAGCCCATCCCCATCCCACAACCCCTCCAGTAACCCTCTGTTTGTTCTCCATATTTATGAGTCTCTTTTGTTTTGTCCCCCTCCCTGTTTTTATATTATTTTTGTTTCCCTTCCCTTATGTTCATCTATTTTCTTTCTTAAAGTCCTCATATGAGTGAAGTCATATGATTTTTGTCTTTCTCTGACTAATTTCACTTAGCATAATACCCTCAATACCCTCCAGTTCCATCCACGTAGTTGCAAATGGTAAGATTTCATTCTTTTTGATTACTGAGTAATACTCCATCATATATATATATATATATATATATATATATATATATATATATACCACATTTTCTTTATCCATTCATCCATCAATGGACATTTGGGCTCTTTCCATACTTTGGCTATTGTTGATAGTGCTGTTATAAACATGGGGTGTTTATTTATTTTTGAGAGAGAAAGAGATAGCAAGTGGGGGAGGGGCAGAGAGAGAGAGAGACAGACAGACAGACGTAATGCCAGGCAGGCTCCACACTGTTAGCACAGAGCCCCATGTAGGGTCCAAACTCAAGAACAGTGGGATCATGATCTGAGCCAAAACCAAGAGTCAGATGCTTAACCAACTGAGCCACCCAGGAGCCCCTCTTTGACAATTTTTAAGATAAAGAAGAGAAGGCCGTTTTTTGAACTAGATTTTTGAGGCTAAAGTATCTAACATATGTACTATATACATATTATATATATCATGTAATACATAGTTAACATCTAAGCATTTAGGGTCGCCTGGGTGGCTCAGTTGGTTAAGCATCTGACTTTGGCTCAGGTCATGATCTCACAGTTCGTGGGTTTGAGCCCCGCATTGGGCTCTGTGCTGACACCTGGAGCCTGCTTCAAATTCTGTGTCTCCCTCTCTCTCTCTGCCCCTCCCCTGCTTGCGCTCTGTCTTTCTCTCTCTCAAAAATAAACATTAAAAAAAAAATTACCTAGAAATCTTGTTAAAAATTACCATTCCTAAGGGCGCCTGGGTGGTTCAGTTGGTTCGGTGTCTAACTTCGGGTCAGGTCTAATCTCACTGTTCGTGGTGGGTTCAAGCCCCACATCAGGCTCTGTGCTGACAGCTCAGAGCCTGGAGCCTGCTTCCAATTCTGTGTCTCCCTCTCTCTCTGACCCTCTCCCACTCACACTCTGTCTCTCTTTCTCTCTCTCTCAAAAAATAAATAAACATTAAAAAAAAAATTTTTTTTAAATTACCATTCCTATATGCTACCCCAGACTTACTGAATCAGATCACTGGGGTAAAGTCCCCAAATCTGTATCTTTTAACAATACTGCCAAGTAATTTCTTATGCATATTGAAGTTTGTACAGTAAAGTATTTGAGTTTAGGGAATGATATGATCAGATGCATATTCTAGAGAGAGAACTTTGGTTGCAATACGAATAGTTTGGAAGGTGGTAAAACTGGAGGCCAGGAAACTCAATAGGTGGCTATTGGAATAATCTGGGTAAGAGAAGTTGATGGCCTAAACTAGAATAGGATTGGAGTTGGAGAGAAGTAGGTGAACTAGAGAGAGGTGAATGTCAAATTATTTGGAAGATGAATTGTCAAGACTTGATGGTTTGGATATGGAGGTAACTTCTGTAACTGGATAAATGCTGATGCTATTTTCTAACCTGGAGAATATACGAAAACAAGCAACTTTCTAGAGGTAATGGTGAGAGTAGGAAGGAGAGACACCAAGTTCAACGGTGGGCCTATTAATTGTAAGGGGGACTTAAAAATAGAGATATCCAGTAGGCAGCTAGGGGATAGTTCTAGAGTTGCTAAAATAAATATCTGGGTTTAAGATACAGCTATAGCAGAGGCAGGTTTGCTGTGAAGCTGATGAAGTTAACCTTTAGGCCTCTCTTGTGAAGGTCCTTTTCAAGGCCTTGAGACAGGCCCTGAAAATTCTATATTTGAAGATCTATATTAATTTTCTCGAGAGGGTCTCCCTAATTGTGTAAACTTCAGGCCTCAGACAACTTTGGCTTTGCCTCTGAGCTATAGGCCAAAATCATCAGCATAAAAATGGTAACAAAGGACCCAGGAAAGGATGAAATTGCCTTAGGAGAATGTATGCAGCAAACAAAACCAAAACCAAAACCAAAAACATCAGAAAACAGGGGTTTTATTAGGTTATACATTATTTTCCAGACATGACTATTATTTTAAGTGTAAAGAAAAATCAAGGGAAAACATCCAAAAAGCAAGGTAAGAAACGGTTTGTGACCACAAAGATACATTATGGTTTAGTTGAACCTTAAATTTTAATTTTGTATTAAACTATTATGTAAATTTGCCTTTTTGGGTAGGCCCATAAGGAATCATTTTTATAACTATATATGAAAAAATTAAACTCTGTATTTTTTCAAATCTCAAAAGAGGGATGAATATTTAAGCTGAGCACTTTTGTGGTTCTTATCTAAATGCTTTTTTTTTTTAATTTTTTTTTTTAATGTTTATTTATTTTTGAAACAGAGAGAGACAGAGTGCAAGTTGGGGAGGGGCAGAAGTTGGATGCTTCACTGACTGAGCCACTCAGGGGCCTCATAGGTAATTCTGATGTAGGTAATCCATACTTTAAGGCACAATGTTTAATGGCTCCCCAGTTGTCCTACAATACAGTTCAAACTCCTTAACATGTCTTCCAATGTCTTGTAAAATCTGGCCCCTGCTTCCCTTTCCAGCTTCATCAGTGACTACCACCTCGTGCACCCAAGGCTTAAACTATACTGAATTTTCCCTCATTTTTAAAGTAAGCACAGCTCTACTATGCATTGTTTTCCCCTTATTGATCCTACTCTATCGCTTCCAGTAAACCAGCCACATACATACATCCCTCTGCCTTGCTAATTCCTATTTACTATTCAGTTTAGACATCAATTCCTCTAGGAAGATTTCTGATTTCCAAGTCTGAAGAAAATCAGAAAGGCTATGTAGCCTCCCGTATTTTCCTCTATCAGAGTACTTATCTAAAGCATCCTACTAACTTAATTATTTGTCCCTCTGAATCACTATCTTGTTCTCCAGTAAATACACAGTTCTTGGCACTGTACCTGGCATATAGTAGGTACCTGACAAATACTAATTGAATAGCAAAATGAATGACTTTTACTTAGAAGTATCAATGAAGTTAAGGGAAAGATGATAATAAAACTGCATTTATGCAACTTAAAATATGTATACCAACAAACAAGTACCAGGAGGGACTATAGAAAAAAACCCCACAGCAAATGAACAAGGAGGAAAATGAACAAAGGATTAGAATAAGTTATTCAAACAAAGAAATCCAAATGGCTAATAAACATCAAAAAAAAGATATTCTCATTTTCAATTAAACAAATGCTAATTAAAATAATGATATTATCATTCCATACCCATCAACCTTACAAAGATTTAAGTCTGATAATAACCAACTTTGGGTGAGGATGTAGAGAGATGAGATCACACACAGTAGATTAAAGGGTAAACTGGAGATATGTACCTAAAAACTCTAGCATACAAACAGATGGATGTCTTTTCAATACTGTTTACAAGAGTGAAAAATAGAAATAATCTAAATATCTATCAGCAATGGCATATGTGTTAATGGAATACTTCAAAGCATGAACTAGAGTTACACATATGAATATGGATAGTCCCCCACAATAAAGAATAAAGCATTGCAAGATCTGTATGAGGAAAACTATAAAACTCTGATAATCAAAATCAAAGAACTAAAACGGAGAAATACTGCATGTTCACAGGTAAGAAGAGTCACTGTTGTCAAGATGTCACTTCTTTGCAAATTGATCTGTACATTCAATGCAATCCCAATAAAAATCCTGGCAAGTTATTTTGTGGATATTGACAAACTGATTCTAAAGTCTATATGGAGAAGCAAAAGACCAAAAATAGCCAATACAGTATTGAAAAAGATGAACAAATTTGGAGAATTGACACTATCTAACTTCAAGACCTACTATAAAGCTACAGTAATCAAGACAGTGTTGTACTGATGAAAGACAGATAGATCATGCAGCTGAACAGACAGCCCAGAAATAGACCCACATAAATATAGCTAACTGAACTTTGACAAAGAAGAAAAGGCACTACAATGGAGCAAAGATAATTTTTTCAACCAATGATACTGGAACAACTAGATATTCACAATGAAAATAATGAATCTAGACACATACATTGTACAGTTCATAAAAATTACCTGAAAATGGATCATAAATCTAAATGTAAAATGTAAAACTACAAAACTCCAAGAAGATAACATAGGAGAAAACCTTGATGACCTTGTATATGGCAATGTTTTAGACAGAACACCAAAAGCACAATCCATGAAAGAAATATGGATAAGCTAGACTTCAACAAAACTTAAAACTTCTACTGTGTGAAAGACAATGTCAAGAAAATAAGGAGACAAACTACAGACTGGGAGAAGTATTTGCAAAAGATACAACCAATAAAGGAGTATTATCTAAAATATAAAAAGAACTCTTGGGGCACCTGGGTAGCTCAGTCCCACTTCAGCTCAGGTCATGTGATCTCACAGTTCATGAATTTGAGCCCCACATTGGGCTCTCTGCTGTCAGCGCAGAGCCTGCTTCCGATCCTCTGTCCCCCTCTCTCTTTCAAAACTAAATAAACATTAAAAGAAAAAAGAACTCTTAAAACTCATCAATAAGAAAACCTAATTACAAAATGGGCCATTTGTGCCCACCCAGGGACACACACACATACACATACACATACACACACACACACACACACACACACACACCCCAAAGATCTGAACAGGCATCTCACCAAAGATATACAGATGCTAAATGAGCATATGAGAAGATGTTCCACGTCATATGTCAGGAAGAGAAATGCAAATTAAAACAATAAGATACCATTATACCTTTATTAGAATGGCCCAAATCTGGGACAATGACAATACCAAATGCTGATGAGGATATGGAGCAACAGGAACTCTCATTCTTTGCTGGTGGGAATGAAAAATGGTACAGCCATTTTTGAAAATAGTTTGCCAGTTTCTTACAAAACTTAGAACCTATGAAAAGACATGAAGGAAATTTAAATGCACATTACTGAGTACAGAAGCTGATCTGAAAAGGCTACATATTGCATGATCCCAACTATATGATATTCTTAGGAAAGGCAAAACTATGGACATAGCTAAAAAATCAGTGGTTGCCAGGGTTGAAGTGGAAGGAAGGATGTATAGGTGGAGCACAGAGGATTTTCAGGGTAGTGAAAATACCCTGAATGATGCTATAGTGATGGATATATGCCATTGTGTATTCGTCTAAACTAAGAATAAACAACACCAAAAGTGAATCCAAATGTAAACTATGGACTTTGGATAATTATGACATGCGGTGTAAGTTCATCCTTGGTAACAAATGTACCATCCTATATACCCAAAAGTAATGTAACATTATGTGTCAAGTATACTCAAATTAAAAAAAAAATTTTTAATGTACCATTCCAGTGGGGAATGTCAATAAGACAAGCTGTGCTTATATGGGGACAAGGGAGTATATGAGAAATTTTTGTACCATCCTCTTAATTTTGCTGTAAACCTAAAACTGCTCTTAAAAAAAAAAGTCTTACAAGGACTTTGACACAATTGGAGAAGGGAGGGACTTTGACACAATTGGAGAAGGGAGAGTATTTTAAATCAATAGCTTTCTAAGAATATCCATTCTTGCTACGATTTTTAAGGATGAGAACTTCCTTTCACAGTGCTGTCACACACTGGCCAAAGTAATTTTAGCAAAAATGGTTAAACCTTGCCCTCTGAGATGTGACAGAGGCTCAAGAATGTGAATACCAGGATGGGCACATTTCTTTCAGGCTAAGTTCTTTCTCAACTGTCCTACTTATTTCTCAAAGACACATGCTAATCAATGTTACATTTTCAAAATAAAACACCAAAAAAACAGATAAGGAAAAATGAGTCAATAGTGCCAATGTTGAGAAATCAGGAGTAAAGAGATATAGGACCCAACACAGGAGAAAAGCAAAGTATAATGGTACAACCACTATTTGATGGATATAATCTGCTCTTTTTCCAGTAAGTTTTGTGTAATTAAGTTTTATTTATTTATTTTTATTTATTTATTTTTGGGACAGAGAGAGACAGAGCATGAACGGGGGAGGGGCAGAGAGAGAGGGAGACACAGAATCGGAAACAGGCTCCAGGCTCCGAGCCATCAGCCCAGAGCCTGACGCGGGGCTCGAACTCACGGACCGCGAGATCGTGACCTGGCTGAAGTCGGACGCTTAACCGACTGCGCCACCCAGGCGCCCCTGTGTAATTAAGTTTTATACATGTTCTACTATTAAACTCCCATTTCTCATCTCATGCAAATGCAATTAAAAGGAGACTTTTTTCAGCTTTAGTACTACTGACTATAATAGCGTGATTTTTTCCCCACTTTTTGTATAGTTGCAGGTATTGTAACATTGTGTGATTCTACATTATTATCTACAAATTCCTGAAAGTCATTAGAATTATTTTAAGTTTTAAAATTTCATTTGAATGATACAACCTCCCCCCACAGCCAAAGTTAAATCTCCATAAATCCAAGGAAATAGTTCTTGTAAATCAAAGTAATCAAGATGCTTTGCTTCTGGGGCACCTGGCTGGCTTAGTCGATAGGTAGAACATGGGACTCTTGATCTCAGGGTGCTGAGCTGCAGCCCCACATTGGGTATGGAGATGACTTAAACAAACAAACAAATAAAAGATGCTTTGTTTCTAATAAAAGACAAATTCATTACTTTTTAGAAATATATTCCTATACAGAGCTTCAAATTTATTAAGTGGAATGTCTTTAAATTCATTTGACTTAAATCTAACGTGAGATTCATATTTCATAATCCAATTAAAAATTTTCCAAATCTTTTATGGTACACTTAATGTTTTTACTTTCTGAATATTAGTTGATCTTGACTGCAGTGCAACTGAAAATAGTGAAAATTCTTCAAGAATGTCAATCATTAGGGGCACCTGGGTATCTCAGTTGGTTAAGCATGTGACTCTTGATTTCAGCTCAGGTCATGATCTCAGGATCATGGGATCAAGCCCTGTATGGGGCTCCGCACTGGGTGTGGAGCCTGCTTGAGATTCTCTCTCTTCCTCTCCCTTTGTCCCTCCCCCTGCTCATGTTCTCTTTCTCTCTCTCTCAAAAAAATGTCAATCGTTAAAGCAAGGTCTTATAACAAATTAATGTTAGCCAATCTCTTTGCTAAACCAGAATAAAAAGAGTGAGAAAAATGCACATATATTGAAGAATATGCCTGACATACAGCAGTGGCAGTTTGTAAACTACATGCCAACCTCAGCACTTAAGCAGTTTTAATAATGTCAAGTTCTTTACAGTTTTTAACCCAATTTTAATTGGATTGTATTGGTGTTAGACTAAATTTTATCTAGAATATTTTAAAATTATTGACTTATTTTATTTAAAATACATAATTGTAATCGACAACTTTGTGCCAAATGATGACTTCAGGAAAATTTTCTAACAAATTTGTAGCTTGACTTCAGACTTCCTTCCCACTATTGTACAAATACCATTAGAACAAAATGCAATTAAGTTCTCTTTCAAACATTATCAAAGTCACAATCATTTCAAGTAGACAATAATGTATCAGAAATACACTCCTTTGTGGCTGACACAAATTCTTTTAAAGCAACAAATATTACCAGTACAAAAACTGACTCAATTGTGTACTGCAGATAATTCACTGGGTGCTTTTCTTCAAAAATGTAGATGCCTAATCAATTACAGCACATACCTGGAATTATTTTCTATAATATTCCTAAATATTTTCATATAATTTTTTGTTCTACCTTCTGTTTTTCTCATTGCATTGTACCAGGTATGTAAACAATTGCCTGTATTTACTCCATTTTTTAAAATACTATTGCCCTCCTATCAGATAAAGGCCTATTATGTTTTATTAAACTATAAAAACTATTAAGAACTTTTATGATATTATCAGTATTTTTATTATTTAGTTTATACACTAAATTAGAAATTGACCAGTTGATTCTTTTCACAAATTTTGGATCTTATTACAGTCTTTAGAAAAATACTGTTTTCTCTTTCTTTTTCTTTCTTTCTTTTTCTTTTTTTCAGGAAAGTCTAGTTTTATTAGTACCATTTGGGATTACTAAATATGCCCTCCATTCCCTGGACCCATGGACATGCTTTTCTGCTGTCACTCCTAAATGCTAAACTATCAAATCATCTTTACATCCTAATTTGCCTTCTTTTATTTCAAAGCATTTTCAATGAACATGAGGATCTGAGTTAGTGTTTTTGTCTTCTTTGGGTATAGACACAAAAGTGGAATTACTGGATCATATGTAGTTCTATTTTTAATATTTTGGGGAAATATTCATACTGTTTTCCATAATAGCTACACCAATTTACATTCCCATAAACAGTGCACAATGGTTCCCTTTTCTCCACATCCTTACCAACACTTGTTACTTCTTGTGTTTTTTTAAAATGGCCATTCTAAAGGTGTGAAATGACATCTCATTGTGGTTTTGATTTGCATTTCCAATGATTAAAGACATTAAGCATCTTTTCATGTATCTGTTGGCCATCTGTAAGTCTTTTTGGAAAAAAATTTTATTCAGAACTTCTGCCCATTTTTAAGTTGGATTGTTTACTATTTTGTTTTATCAGTTCTTTATGTATTTTGGATATTAGCCCTTATCAGATACATGATTCGCAAATATTTTCTCCTATTCAGTAGGATACATTTTCATTTTGTTGATGGTTTCCTGTGTTTTGCAAAAGCTTTTTAGTATGATGTAGTTCCACTTATTTATTTTTGCTATTGTTGCTTTTGCTTTGGGTATCAGAATAAAAAAAATACTGCCAAGATATATGTCAGGGAGCTTACCACCTAAGTTTTCTTCTAGGAGTTTTATGGTTTCAGATCCATTTTGAATTAATTTTTATGTATGGTGTAAAATAGTGGTTGAGTTTCATTCTTCCACATGAGGCTGTCCAGTTTTCCCAGCACCATTTATTGAAGAGACTGTCCTTCACTTATTATGTATTCTTGAGTCTTTTGTTGTACATTTATTAGGTTTATTCTTGGACTCTCTATTCCATTCTATGTGTCTGTTTTTATACCATGCTGTTCTAATTATTGTAGCTTTATAAATATAGTTTAAAATCAGGTTGCATGATACCTGCAGCTTTCTTCTTTCTCAATATTGCTTTGGCTACTCAGAGTTTCTCGTGGTTCCATACAAATTTTAGGATTATGTATTATATTAAGAAATGCCAGGGGCGCCTGGGTGGCTCGGTCGGTTGAGCGTCAGACTTCGGCTCAGGTCACGATCTCACGGTCCATGAGTTCGAGCCCCGCATCAGGCTCTGTGCTGACAGCTCAGAGCCTGGAGCCTGTTTCAGATTCTGTGTCTCCCTCTCTCTCTGTCCCTCCCCTGTTCATGCTCTGTCTCTCTCTGTCTCAAAAATAAATAAATGTTTAAAAAAATTAAAAAAAAAGAAATGCCATTGAAATTTTAATAGGGATTGCATTGAAACTATAGCTTGCATTGGATAGTATGAACGTTTTAACAATATTGGTTCTTCCAATCCACAAGCAAAGAATATCTTTCCATTTCTGTCTTCTTGAATTTCTTTCATTAATGTCTTATAGTTTTCAATATACAGGTCTTTTGCCTCCTTGGTTAAAATTATTCCTAGGCTTTTTATTCTTTTTGATGAAATTGTACATGGTATTGTTTTATTTCCCTGATAGTGTATTATCAGTGTTGAGAAACAACAGATTTTTGTGTATTGATTTTGTACCAACAACTTTATTGAATTCATTTATTAGTCTCAGTTTTTTTTGATGGAGTCTTTGGCAGGATTTTAAACTAAAATACTTTGCATTTTGGCCTATACCTATACTTTGTGTGACTTGCTATTTCTTGAAAATCCATTGGTTTGGTTCACTCTTTTTCCAACAATATTTCACAAAATCAGACTATGAATAAATGCTTAATTACAGTTTTATTCAGAAAAAAAAAAGACACATCATTGTCAAAGAAGTGTAGTTCAGGGGCACCTGGGTAGCTCAGTTGGTTGGGCATCATACTCTTGGTCCCAGCTCCGGTCATGGTCTCACAGTTCATGGGTTTGAGCCCCACACCAAGGCTCCTCACTGAGAGTGCGGAGGCTGCTTGGGATTCTCTCTGCCTCTCCCCCTCCCTGCCCCCCCTTAACATGTGCACCTACTCCCTCTCTCAAAACAAATAAACTTAAAAAAAAGTGAGGTTCAGACATGGATGTTGGTTGATATTTTCATTTAAGTTAACCAGTAAGATAAAAAAAAAAAGTAAAATAGTGAAGAAGTGTATTGGAATTTCACTCATTTATCAATGACATGAGCAACTTGTTTGCTGAACTGGATGATAGTTTTTGAATACTGAAAGACTACTTCAATTTTTTGTGCTATTCACAATGTCAAGGCCAGGAATGTGATACATGTAAAGTTTAATTCTGCATTATCAACATTTTCTCTACAAGCCTACTGACTGTTTTTGTAAATGAAGCTTTACTGGAACATAGCCACATCCATTTTTTTGAGAGGGAGAGAGAGCAAGCGTGCACAAGTGGAGGGAGAGGGAGAGAGAGGATCCTAATTAAGCAGGCTCCAAGCCCAGCATGGAGACAGTTGGAGGGCTGGATCTCATCCTGGTGAGATCCGACTGAGCCACCCAGGTGCCCCTGGCCACACCCATTTTTTTTTTTTTTCCAACATTTATTTATTTTTGGGACAGAGAGAGACAGAGCATGAACGGGGGAGGGGCAGAGAGAGAGGGAGACACAGAATCGGAAACAGGCTCCAGGCTCTGAGCCATCAGCCCAGAGCCCGACGCGGGGCCCGAACCCACGGACCGCGAGATCGTGACCTGGCTGAAGTCGGACGCCCAACCGACTGCGCCACCCAGGCGCCCCCACACCCATTTTTTTTTTTTTTTTCAACATTTTTTATTTATTTTTGGGACAGAGAGAGACAGAGCATGAACGGGGGAGGGGCAGAGAGAGAGGGAGACACAGAATCGGAAACAGGCTCCAGGCTCCGAGCCATCAGCCCAGAGCCTGACGCGGGGCTCGAACTCACGCACCGCGAGATCGTGACCTGGCTGAAGTCGGACGCTTAACCGACTGCGCCACCCAGGCGCCCCCCCACACCCATTTTTAATATAAGAGTTGAGTAGTTGTGACAAAGACCATATGTACTAGAAAGCCTAAAACATTTACTTTTTGTTTACAGAAAAAGTTGTAGACACTTGGGCCTAGAAAATCAACAAAACAATAAACTAAACCCTCATTTGTAACTTTTGCCAATTTCGGCAATGCAAATGTTCCTATTGAAGCCAATTTCAAAGTACAAATGCAACGTTTCTGAACAGAGCTGGGAAGAGATGCATACATTCCCATCCGTAAGATACAACAGACAAATGCTCTCAGAGGAAGAGTTATTGGTAAAAGTAAGTTTTAAAAAAGTGACGAGTTTTGAGTATTTATTACCTGATTTTAACGTATTTAATCGTAAATTTACATAATTTGATTTTTAACAGTGGTTGAGCTTAACAACTGGCTCATAAAATCCCCCCAAATTTAGCAATGAGCCTTGCAAACTAATACAAGTCAACTGTGGCGTACTACTAGCTCTGTTTTCAAAAGGGCACTAAGGGAGGGGTTCAGAGTAATTTGCCTAGTTGTTAAGTGGCTGTGTCCAGATTCAAATGTAGGTCTAAAACTCTGACCCCAGTTAGGCTTCATAGCCTTCTTAGCGGAGAATAAGGGCCTTTATTGGCTTGTTTTTTTTTTTGTTTGTTTGTTTGTTTTTTTAAATTGGGTGTGTGTCTGTGACACATATTGAGGGAACTAAACCTGCAAGGGAATGCATCTTCTGGAGTACCACCCTATATTGATATCGCATACTCTTTTACATTCCCATGTCGCCGGCCAATTTTGCTAGTCTTGATGCTTGCTACCCTATTCAGAAATCAGTCTAGCCTGGGTATTTGAAGGAAGAAGGGAACAAAGGATTGGTCCATGTATCATCTGCTGTTGGAAATTTCTCATTAGGTACTTCTCTTAACTGCTTTAGGAAGTGTAAGTATAGGCATTTAGTAACACAAGCCCCTTGTAGCACTTATTAAGCTACGTGAGTTCCAAAAAACTTCAGACAACTTGTGATCTGAAACCTTTGCAGTGCAGGAAAAGGAAGGACTCTATCAGAGGCACTCACGCAGCCTCACGGAACTGGGCCAAGAATCTGGGGTCAGGATGGCGCACTGGTTGGCCTCTTGACGTACTCAATCTTTCACAGAGCTCCAATGCTAAGCGAAGGAATAATAACTGTTCGAGCTGTTCGAAGAACTTGATCCGCCCCATCCAACCCCTTCATATTTACACAGCCTTGGTGAGGTGAAGCGACTTGATGAACGTCAAGCGGTAGAATCAGGATTAATTTATAGCTCTTTCCCCTACACCACGCCACCTCCTCTAAATCACTCTCCCTGCACAAAACTTACCCCTGAAAGCACCAGGAAGCTGGCTGGGGACTGGCCTACAGTTGAACCTAGGTCAAACCTCCCAGTCGCTCCGGAGTCAAACTGCGGTAACTGTGGGTCAGCGTTAAGACCAAAGCAGAGAAACGCAAAGCCCAAGGCTACGAAAGGTAGGCGCAGCCCTCACAGATAAGCGCGGAGACTTAGACTTTGCCTCTAGAAAAGCAGCCACGCCTCCCAAGACGCCAACGCAGCGCGCAGCGGAGCCACGCGAGCGGCCCAGAAGGCAGGGCACGCAGTCGGCGACGCGCACGCCCGCCCCGAGGCCGCACGGGAGACCGGCGGGCGTGCGCGCCCCCGCGGCAGTGGGCGGGGTGGGGCGGGGCTCGGAGCCGGACCGGGGCGGGGCCGCAGAAGCTGTAGGTGTTGCAGCTGGGTCGCGACAGGTGCGCAAGGCAGAGTGCCTGGGACCCGTAGCCCCGCTGGTAGCAGCACAGAGGAAAGACCGCCTTCAGCCAGGTAAGGGCCTTCTCTGTCCACATCTTGCACGGCCGAAGAGTGCGCGAGACCCCGGCTTCCCTCCACAGTCTCCTTCTCCAGCGACTTCTGGGGCCAGGGGTAGCACCAGGAGCTTGAACCCCTTCCCCCCACCCCCGCCGAGAGAGAGAGAGAGAGAGAGAGAGAGAGAGAGAGAGAGAGAGAGAGAGAGAGAGAGAGAGAGAGTAGAGGAACCGCTGATCTTCTTGCTCTTTTCCTCATGTCTAGGTACTGCGCTGGTCTTGGGAGTAATTATGTAGGGCCGAATCTTTGCTGCCTGAGGGCCGGAGCTGATAGGACCACCTCTTCCATCGGGAAGACTCCTTTCTAACTATATACAGTTTTGGTGTGGTGGAGGAAGGCGACAGTTCATCAAAATTCCAAATAGTCTCCTAGGGAAATATTCTGATATTCAACTGCTTTTTTCCCTTCTTCATTTAAAGCCATTCCCTCTGTCTTCGATTTTTCCCCATTCCATGCTGCCTACTGAACTCTAAGACACTTACACCCCTTTGAGGCATGTTGAGAATATAGCAGTCCTTGCAGCTGAGTGTGTCATCCCCGAATCGCTGTCGCGTATATATCACTGACACCTGTCACCAATATAGGTAGGTGTTAATATAAGGTAACTGTACACCCCTGGCTACACCTACTAAGCTTGAAGTTGTACGTGCTAGGAGCCAACCATCTGGCGTCCTTCCTTGCCTCCTTACTGGTGCTTAGAACGAGTTTAGCTGATCCTAGTGAGAGATATTTGAACTACTATTGTCTTTCACCTAATTCCGGCTTTCAAAAGTCTGCCTAATCCAGATGGTTCTACTGACTTGGCTCCTCAAGTTAGCGAAAGTACTTAGGGAGTTATCAGCCTTGAGACAATACCCCTTTGGGGGAGAGGTCTTCTTTTGCATTATTCTTTCTTTTGCTGTTGATTTAAGTGGTTAAACACGATACTTTTTATCCCCATAGTTACTAATACTATTCACCAGTGATAAATATTTTAGAAACCATAAAATAACACTTTCTTCTGAGGTCTGATGGAGACACAAAAGAAGATGACCTTCAACAAACATTTTCTAAGTTTCTGTGGAGTAATAACCTGGCTATGGGATGATTGTCTTAGGTAGACCTCCAAAAAGGTACAGAATTGGCAGGAGAGAAGGTTAAAAAAAAAAAAAAAAGGTTGTGTCCACATCTATTTCCTTGTTTTGCATCGACAGAGCGATACATAACATGCTATTAAATAATTTAGGAATTTATTTATTTCATTTTTTGGACAAAACAGTTATTGAGTGCCTCGTTTTGTCAGTTATAGTATGGATTCAAAGTTCCGAACATCCCCAAACATTAAAAAAAAAAAAAGAAAGAAAGAAAGAAAGAAAGAAAGAAAGAAAGAAAAGAAAAAACTTTGGGCGCCTGGGTGGCTCAGTCGGTTAAGTGTCCGACTTCGACTCAGGTCATGATCTCACGGTTCGTGAGTTCGAGCCCCACATCAGGCTCCATACTGACAGCTCGGAGCCTGGCGCCTGCTTTGGATTCTGTGTCCCCCTCTCTCTCCGCCCCACCCCTGCTTGTGCTCTGTCTTCTGTGCTCTGTCTCTTTCAAAAATGAGCAAACATTAAAAAAAAAAAAAAGTTCCGAACATCCCTACTCTGAAAAACTTAGTTAAAATCAAATGAGTTAGGCAGAATCAATAGATAAAACTTACAGTTTTGGTGAAATCAGTGCTATGCTAGAGATGAGGCCAGAGTGCTATGTCCCTCTTCTACTTTTCCTTATAAACAAAATAAACAACACAAAAAAACTTTGAGTATTAGTGAATTATTTTCCTCAGACATTTGTATTGCGTATATGTCCTACCTGGTGTTCTGCCAACATTATGGCCTTTTGAAGATGGGATTAAGACTTGTCCTTAATTCTATGGTAGTTCATTAATGGTTGGTGGAGCTGTTTTTCACTGTTCTGTATTGGGTCTCAGAGTGTTGTTATCATGTAGTCCCTGAACTGTAGAACTTCTGGGAATAGAATAGTGTATTGGCAACCTTAGCAAAATAGTGCCATTTTGTAAAATTGCTTCATTGTGTAACTTTAACTTGGTAGAGTCCAGTTTTGTTCCAGACTCTGGTTAAAAGTGGGCCAAATTTCAACCTTCTAATAATTCTAAGAAGAGAAAGCTTCAGAAGTGAAAATATTTATATTAACAGCGCATCATGATGACAGGATATTTTTTTCTTGCTGAGGTGCCTTCAAAATGTCTCTTCTTTCCTTTCTTTTCTCTTTCTTTCTTTCTTTCTTTCTTTCTTTCTTTCTTTCTTTCTTTCTTTCTTTCTTTCTTTCTGACGGGAGACAGGATGGGTAAATGAGTGAAAGAGGAAAGGGTCAGAAGTGTTTGAAGATTCCTTGCAGAGCTTTATGATCTGAAGTCTATGATGGTCTTAAGCACTTTCCATGTAACTTCAGGCTTTTATTAATTGCCTGCTGTGTGCCAGTGATCTAGTATATAGAGGATGAACATGATACAGTCCCTTCTATATGATTATGTTTTTCATTTTTAAATAGAGATTCTGAGTTAATAAAACAGATGATGGTTGTCTCATTTGGTCATTTGAGCCATGGTACTCGATGAACACATTTCTTTGACAATTACTTACCTCCTTTCTTTCTGTTTACACTCTGGGAAAGCGGTTTCACTGGGAATTTTTGGAAAGCCAGTCAGTATTTGCATGTATTTTCGGTATCTGTAACAATTATCTTTTTCCCTTAAAATACTTTCAAGTTCAATTTTAAGTATTGTTCCTCTTGGGGTTTCAAATTCTTCGCTTTCCTCTGATATTCTTCAAAAATCAACTGTAACTGACTTAGGGCTTCTGTACCAGGAGGGTTCACCAAAGACGTATACACACAGACACAAAAGAATTTTGAGAGTGCAGGAGATCATTAGACATCTTTGCCATAAAAGGCTACCTAACCACAAATTGGGAGAATTTGTCAGTCTATATTGACCGCAGAACAGGTTTTCAGTATTCTTAATTCCATATGCTCAGAAATAGGTGACTTTTATTTAGATTGGAATTGCACTCTTTCTGCAGATAGGAAAATGTGTGACTTGGTTCCTAAGTCAGGAATTTCCATAAGAAAAAGCTTTTTTTTTTTTCCTTAAGGTTTCTATGGTCTTTCACTATGTTTTGTGATAGGCAGTTAAAGTACTTTATTTTGGATTGTGTACAGTAATCTCCAGGTGATGTTAAATTACTTAACACAGACTCTTAAAGTTCTTTAGTAACAAATGAGTGGTTGTAAATTGAGTAGTTTCCTAATGATTGTGGAACTGAGATTCTGTGGTAAATGGTACTCTTGGTAGAACCATACCGATGTGTTTATTCTGTGGCTGGATGCAAAGTCCTTGAGACCCAGTCAAGTTACTGTTCTAACGGAGACCTCTTTTTATTAAAAGGACATGGTTTGACCCAACAAGCAGTCCATTATTTAGCATGTCAAATGATTTCTTCACCCTTGAAAATGTTTCTAGAGACTTCACATTTGCAGTCATGAGAAGTTAACATGATACCATCATATTTTACATTCTTTTTATTTTCTTTTAAAGAATTTCTTCATAATGCTACACTGAAACTAAGAACTTCCGTCTCTAGGGGTGAAAAGATGCAACTTTTTTTCTGATAACAAGTATGGAGCTATTGTTTCTCTTATTTATCCTCTAATGGAGTTTAGAAAGTTTCACAAACCCTCAAACATGTTTTTTCTTGCACTCCGAAGTATTGCCAATTTTTGTTTCATTGCCCATAGATTAGTAATCCTGATATACTTTTACTCGGTTTTAGATTTCCACAATCTTTTTTTTCCCCACATAAACTGAAATTTAAACAAATGGCCTGGGACTTCTTTTCCTCGTAGTCAGTTTCACTGACTAGGTAACATTTGCTCAGATTTGGCTTCCACCTCTAGCACTGGAGGAAACCTGTCTGTCCTTGCAACGTACCCAGTGACTTCCCTGGAATGGCCCTGTCACTGTCCTCCTTAGTTACCACTTGGCAACACTTGACCAAGTGGACAACTTTTTTGGTTATTTCTTTTAGTTGGCTTTCTTGACATGACTTTACCTGGTTGTCCATCTTGTAGTCTAACCAGTTCCTCCCATGCCCCTTCACTAACTCAGTCTTTTGCCCCTTAAGTATGGGTTTTTGCCTTGGTTTAGCATCCTGTTCTTATAATGCTCTCTCCCTGTGCAGACTGATTTATTTCTGCGATTTCAACTAACATCTCCATGTGAGTGATTTGCTGATTCGCTTTGAAGCTTTTCTCATATTTCATATAAAATTTCATATGAAACTTTGTTTCATATTTCATTTCATATTCTTATTTTATTTTCACATAGACAAATATGCATATATAGTTGGAAGATAAGAATTACATATGCTTATTATAGAAAACTTGAGGAAAAATAAAGAAGGCAAAATATTCCATAATCTGTTCCAGTGGGAACTATTTGGTATATTTCCTTTCAGCCTTTTTTTCCTTTGATACACACACACACACACACAAACATACACAGGTAATTGGGCTCATCCTATTGCAGTAGATATAGTTTTGTATCTGCTTTTTCACTTTATGTCATAATTTTCAGTGGCATCAAAATTATTTGAAAACAATTATAATGGATGTTCAATGTCCTAATGTGTTGCTGTTGCATAATTTACGTGTGTACTAGGGTATTTCAATTGTTACAATATTATTAACAAGTGAAAAACAATGAGAACAAATTGATGCATAAATCTTTGTACAGATCACTCACTGTTTCCTTAGGTTAGATTGCCAGAAGTTCAATTACTGGGTCATAAGGCATAAAAATTAAAAAACACTAAACCTGCTGCCAAATTGCTTTTCATAAAGATTAGACTGTAATTAATACTCTCACCTGCAGTGATTGTGAGTGCCCGAGTGCCTCCTTCATAATATTGGATCTTATTTTTTTATCTTTATTAATTTGATAAGCAAAAGTGATTAATTTGTATTTACTAGTGAGAGCAAACATTTTTCATATATTCACGTCCATTTCAGTTTCTTCTGTGAACTGTCTTTTGGTTAGTCCATTCCCATTTTTATTGGGGTCTTAACATTTTAATTATGTTGTTTTTTGTTCGGGGTTCTTTCATTTATTTGGGGCTATGGGGAGGGAGTACAGATTTTTGTTAGGCCAAATTGAATGAGTGAAGGGATGAAGTGGAAAGTGTGCAGTAGTTGAAATGGTGGTGTTTTAAATGCCCGTTGGTATAAGGAGCCAGAGCTTATGTTTGTTGGAGCAGCACTGCAAAATGGAAAGGGTGCCTCCTTGAAAGTCAGGATTGCCACCTTGGTGTTGGGAACCAACCACTTAGGTCGTCTTGGGAAAGTCATCCATCCTCTCTGAGCCTTATCTGTAAAGTGAACAGGGTTGCGTTATTGATCCCAAAGTCCATACACCATCTGCGCCGAAAGGGTGACTTACAAGACACTGCTCTCTAGACATTGTGAAATTATTTTTTGTCCCGTCCCTGACCCGTTGCCCATTTTAGATATATAGAGCCCAAGGAAAAAGACTGGATGCAGTAAAGGCAATTTTCATAGTGGGTAGTAAGGCTTAATAGAACCTAAAGGCAGAACAATAGAAGTTGCAAAGATTGGTAATTTTTAGGCACTCCCATGGATTGACACTTGGCAACCTAGTTACGTAAGTCATTGGAGCCCTGCTGATGTATGCCACAAAGCCCCACCATCTCTAATGATACAAAGCAAATCTCATTTTATGACAGCCTGTTTAAGTTGCGAAGCCAAGGTACTCAACAACTTCCAGTATTCCATACAGAAACTATTCAGAGTGGGGGTTCTTCTTTGTTATTTGTATGAGCTCTTCATTTTAAGAATATTAATTATTTGCCCTGTGGTCAAATGTTTAACTAGTTATTTGCCTTTTAGTTATCTATAGATCTTCTCCTTTGGGATTTCTTTTGTTGCTTTTATTTTGTGAAGCCTTTTGCCTTCTGGAGATGGATTAAGTATTCAGTTCGATTTCCTTCTAGTTTTTATGGTTTTACTTTTTATGTTTAATTCTTTGTCTTGAATTTATTTAGGAGTACCAAAGCAATGTGTTTAGTGCCTTTGCATATCTCCTGAGCTCCAGATCCCTGTCTCCAACTACCGGGACTATGTGGATAGTCCCTATGTACCTACCAGGCATTATGTCCACCTAGTTTCCCTAAGGAGAAAGCTTGAAGTTGTCTTGAAAGTTTTAGTCTCATTTCCCACATTTAATCAAAACTCACTACATTTGGTTGATTCTACTCCAACAGTGATAATGGCTCTTTGTCATTGTTCTAATTAATACCCCCCTTTTTTCACTAGTCCTTAGAATTGGCTTCAGTTTTTCCCCTTTAGACCAGAGTTGTCATTAAAAAATAGAACACCGACTCTCAAAGTATGGTTTCCTTGATTACCTGTTTCAGAATCGCCTGGGGTGTTGGTTAAAAAAGGTAGGTTCCCAAGTCCCACCTAGACTTATAAACCAATATATTTGGGGGAATGGGGTCTGGGAATCTGCAGTTTTAACAAGTGCCTCAGGAGATTCATTTACACACTTAAGGGGAAGCAAAGCACAAGTATATTAAATCTAAATTTCTCTGAATGCTATTCAAGACCCCCACTCCCACACCCTGACAGCCTATTTTTCCAGACTTATCTCCCACATCACTACCCACCCACCTGGCATTGTAGCCATACAGTGATTCATGGTTTCCTGGACCCACCCTGTCCTTTCCTGCCTCTGTGCCTTTGCTCATGCAGTTCCCACAGCCTCATGCTCCTCTCCCTCCTCCCACTCCTGCCTAAATCCTTTTCCTTAAGAGCTCAAATAAAATGCTCCTTTTAAAAAATGAAGCCTCTAATTTGTTCTATTTTAATCATTGGCTCCCTCCCTAGTCTTCACTTAGCACTTTATTTTTACTTCTTTTTTTTTTTTTACCTTAATGCTGTCACTATGAATTATTGCTTCCTTAAATGATTATAAGTCTTCTAATTGTGAGAACTTTGCCTTTCATTTCCATTTTGTAGTCATTACACATATAATAAGCAATTAAATATCATAAAGTATATGAAATATATCTCATCTTGCAAACAGTATTCCATAGAAATGTTTGGCTTTGCACCACACTTAGAATAAAGTTGAGATCTTTTACCACTGCTTGTAAATCCTTATTTAAGGATGAGTGCTGCCACTCATCTCTGTCATCTTCTCATACTTTCCATTCACTCCCTGGTCATATTTTTCCTGCCTCAGTGCCTTTGCATTTGCTATTTCTTACACGTTGAAAACTCCTACATCTGTTCTCTTTGCCTGGCTGGCTGCGTATCTCCTCCCCATCATTCAGGTCTCAGCTCAAATGTCATTCACTCAAGGAGGCTTTCCCTGACCACTATCTAAGGCATCTACCCCTTTTCCTACTGCCACTTCAGTTACTCTCCTTGCATTTCCTTCACTGCACTAATCACAGTTTTTAATTGTCCTGCTTCCTCAGAATGAAAGCTTCATGACAGCAGAGACCTTGTCTCACTTTTAATGTCATGTCTTTAGCAAACAGAGCACTGCTTGACATGTGGTAAGTCCTCAGTAAGTATTTGTTGAATGCACACATAAGCCTTGAAGATAGACTTTTCATTTTACCAAGTCCTGTTTTGGTTTGCAACTCAAAGTTTTGTTGTTGTTTTTTAATGGACAACAGCTGATGTAGTTCCATCAGGGTTCAAATCAGGTAGCAGCCTCTGAGGGTTTCTGAAGGTAGCAGGAAAAATGGAGACTGTGATAGCCAGGATTCACTTCCATCTGAATGCAGGCTTTCCAAGGTGTTCCCAGGATCCAGGCCACTATTTTACTACTGCTGTCAGCATCTACTTCCAGGGTTGTTACTGCTGGCCAATTCTAGTCTTTAAACTCTCATTACATTTTTAAAAGTGAGCAAAACTAGAATCCAACCAGTCCTCAAGCAACCAAAAGTTTTCTTCTGGTTTCCTTCTCTAGAAGAAAAATAAGAAAGCTACCTAGAATCCTCAAGGAAACATGAAATGATGTTCATTATATTTACTACATGCCTATTGATTTGAAAGATTTTTAGCAACAGCCTTAAACAAGGTGTTTCTTGGGAGCTTGGGTGGCTTAGTTGGCTGAGTGTCTGACTCTTGATTTGGCTCAGGTCATGATCTCACAGTCGTGAGATTGAGCCTCCTGTCGGGCTCCACAATGAACTTGCAGCCTGCTTAAGATTCTCTCTCACTCTAAAAAAAAAAAAAAAAAAAAAAAAAAAGATTCTCTCTCACTCTGCCCCTCCCCTATGTGTGTTTGTGCTCTCTCTCTCTCTCTCAAAAACAAAACAAAACAAAAAAAATAAACAAGGTGTTTCTTGTTAACATCTCATTGAACCAGTCTAACTCATCAGTTACAATTTCTTCCAATTTCTCTTCATTGGGTAGACTTATTCTTTAATTCTATTTTTTCTTGAAACTGGCTTGAAACTTTATTAGAAATTACAATAGTTTTTATAGCAACTTATAGTTTTCAAAGTACTCTGGGGTTTTTTTTTCCCTCATTTAATGCTTACAACCATCCCTTGTGAATACGTTTTTGAGATATAGAAACTGAGACCCACTGATTCATTTTCCCAGGTCACCCAAAAGCCCACTACTCAATTAAATGCCTCTCAATAACTTTTTAAAACAGCACCATAATTTGATATAATTTTTAGAAGGTAAACATGAAAATGTAGTTGAAACATTAACGTTATACGTTTGTAACCGGTCCCTAAGAAATAAGATGCATAAGTTAGTTGAGATAAGTACAAAATTTTGTCACTTCTGTGGCTCTATGGTTTGGTAATTCTTTGTTTGATCAGCCTCAGCTATGCTTGTCCTTGATTAAAGCATTGTTCTGGGTGAGCTGCTCAGATTTTTACAGAAAGGAAAGATTAGAGAACTTGCCTAGAGAAGAGTCACTTTTCAGTAAGCCCGTTTTAATTCTCCTCTTGCTTGAAGGGATTGGTTCAATTGATCTGAACTGGCCTTTCAGATTGAGCAGGTCCTCATCTAAAATTTCAGATAAGAAGAATGGAAGCCAGGTCCTTCCTGGAAATGGCCAGGAGTGAAACTAAGAAGCCCTGTATTTGGAGAAAACTCAATTAATTATTAAGGACAAAGGACTGGTATAAGGAGGTTATATCCTTAATGGAAGCAGCCTTCTTAAAATAAGTGTACATGATTCTTCTGTTTTGACATTGTAAAGAAGGTTCTTTAATTAGCCACTTTGTCTTAAGTAAGCATGTGATTGACAAGACCTGTGAGCATGTAGTTTATAGACATTCAATTATGTAGGTGGGCCTTTGTTTTGATATGTGGCAACTGAGAACTAGCATAATGCTGTTTTTTATTCATATGACAGATGTTTATTGAGTCCCTACACTGTACCAGGCACTGATATTTGATGCATCTGATGTCAAAGTATGGAATGGTACAAAGGTTAAAGGAGAAACAGGCTATTCAGAGTAAATCTATGCTTTCTATAATGGTCTCTGTTGACTATAAATTTCCACATTATTTTTCCAATTAACTGTGCCTTTTTCTACTTTTCGCTTTAAATTTGAAGTTACTGACATAGTTTTCTGCTTTTCTATGTACTGATAGAGGTTTTCCTTACTATGTGCGAAAAATACTGAAAAAAGACTCAATCCATTGGATTATGTTTGTCCTTACAATGTGTTAATTATCAACTGGGCACAGGGAGGAGGACGAAGAACCAAGCAGAGAAAAATTACAAATTAGATTTGAGAGAGAAGTCGAATCAAACTTGGAGTAGATTGGGTAATTTTTAATTTAAAGAAGAAGAAAAAAGATTAGAAAGAATCTTGGGTGGTTCTTTGTGACCTAAAAATTTTAGACCAAAGTTCGTTTTTGAAGGCTGTAACTACAGGTTACTCTTTTACTAAAATAAGATATGCGAATGCTACCGCAATTATGTAAAAAGCTAATTTGGGTTTCAAAAGTGCAAGAAGATAAGATATTCAAATTAATGAATAAAGTGATAGAAGCTGTGTAGGATGGTGATCATTATATCATCTTCCAGTTAGAGTTTTTACAGAGGTGTTAAGAACACCTAAAATTTGGCCCTTAAACAGTATAATTTGAGAGAGATTTAGACTTTTGGGCGCAGAGAAACAGTGTCAGGGTTTTAAGCAGATCTGATGTTCCTGGTAGTTACTGCCAGCTTCTCAGAGATGACATTCAAGGTGCTCTTTTTTTCTTGCTGATGTAACAAAAATAAGTTGACCCTAAAATATAGTGTGCACTAGAATGGCAATTGTAGTTTATTCTCTCTGCAAGAGGTCGTTTTATTTTCATCCCAGCCTCCTAAAATAATGAAGAAGTTAACATCTATTTGGCCTTTCTGGGCCTCAGTTTCTTCATCTGTAGAGCGGGATGGCAATATTCTGAGTTTGCTACCGTGAGGATTAGTAAGTTTATATATGCAAAACAAAACAGGATCTGACACGCGGTAAACATTCAATAGACATTAGCTATTTTTATTACCAGCACCACTGTTACTTTATAAGCACTTATTTTAGCACTGAGCTAAAGGAACATTTTAGAGATGATGAGACTGAGGCTTAGAGTAATTTTCCTAGTGTTACCCCATAAGCAAGTAGTAGATTCAAGATGTAGACCTAGGCTGAAAGAAACTGGAGACAGAATCAGCTTAGATATAGAACAGACTGGGGCATTTGGCCCAACCCTTACCCATCCCTTCTAGTTTCAAGACGCTTAGGATAAGACTGGCCCAGACCACCCCCCAGAGACCAGGAACTTGTGTTTTGCAGTAAGTAGTTAGAACATGGACATTAGTGTCTGTCAGACTGTCCCAAATCTTGGCTCTGCCACTTACTAGCTCTGTAATCTTTGGCAGGTTATTTAACCTTTCTGAGCCTCAGTTTCTTTCTCTGTAAGATGAGAATAATAGTATTTGTTTCGGGGCACCTGGGTAGCTCAGTTGGTTAAGTGTCCAACTCTTGATTTCAACTCAGGTCATGATCTCATGGTTGTGAGTTTGAGCCCTGAGTCGGGCTCTGAGGTGGCAGCATCGAGCCTACTTGGGATTCTGCTCCTGCCCTGCTTGCTGTCTCTCTCAAAATAAAATAAATAAACTTAAATAAAAATTTGTTTCATGATATTATAGGGACTAAGGGAGTAAAACCAAATGGAATGAATCACCCTGCATATGACCAGTACTCCATAACCTGGCCCCAGGCTTACGCTAAGGTGGCCCAGATTTTTTTTTTTTATCTGATTCTGACACAGTCCATCTAGATGGTTGGTGATTAGGGCCTGTGTCTGCCTCCCTGCTGAGGCCTAAGAACCCTGGGATCAAACCAAGTCTAAACACCCAAAGCTGTTTTTACATTGGAATCATAGGGACTCTTAAGAAAAATTAGAAGTGTTCAGACTTTACATGAGAGATTCAGATTCCAAAGATGATCCTGATATTCAAAGCACCGTCCCCACCCCCTGCCTCACCTCCCCACCCTTGACCCTTGCACAACTAAGAAGTGTTAGGTTGGCTAGTTGAGGGTAGCAGCTGAAGCACAATCCCAAACAGTGATCTTAATGCTTGGATTGTCGGTGTCAGTGGGAATATTGATGAGTAGTCAAGGGGTGGGTGCCCTACAAAAGGGAACTCTACAGAAACGATCTCATCTGTGTAGTCAAACAACGTTTCTGTTTGGAAAGAATATTAATGAGATCTGGATAGGAATCAGACACCGGGAAAGGACAGCTGCTGTGAGAGGCAATTTGAATTGTACAAGGAGTTACACATGATATTACTAAAGTCCTTGTGCCATTTTAAAAAGTAATTAAGTTGTAAAGATAATCAACAATTTATAAACAATGTTTTAAAAACAACTGTAGTTTCAAAAAATAAATGTATTGAGGGGCCAGCACATATTTGAAAATATGTTCAACTTTCCCCATGAGTAAAGGAATGAAAAGTAAAACAATAATATACCATTTTTCATACATCTAGCAGATTGGAAAATATAAAAAGGATTAGCAATGCTCAATATTCACAAGGATGTGGAGAATAGTCTTTCTCATATAGCTGATGGTTCAAATATAAATGGATGCAAAAATATATACAAATTGATGCAACTTTTTTGAAGAAAAACTTGGGAATGCGTATTAAAATTTTGATGCATAGGCCTTTTACTAGAAATGCTGCTTCCAAGAATTTATGCCATGGATGCATACTTCCAAGTAGGCAATGATAGAAACATTTTCATTGGTGTCTTGTTCTTAATAATGAAGAACCTGCAGCAACCTCTATGTTCATTGACAGGGGCCTGGTTAAATAAGTTATAGACTATTGCAGAGTGAAATAGTATTTGGTACTGAAAGGGTGAAGTAGATCTCTATGTCCTCCTCCATCTATATGTCCTTTCCTATATGTCTTCCTGTCATGTGTGAGAAGATGTCCAACAGGAAACAAATAGTTGCTGAATAGCATATTAACATAAAGTCATTGCTATTGTTAAAAAAAGAAAGTATATGGGGCGCCTGGGTGGCTCGGTCGGTTAAGCGTCCGACTTCGGCTCAGGTCATCATCTCACGGTCCGTGGGTTCCAGCCCCGTGTCGGGCTCTGAGCTGACAGCTCAGAGCCTGAAGCCTGTTTCACATTCTGTGTCTCCCTCTCTCTGTGACCCTCCCCCGTTCATGCTCTGTCTCTCTGTGTCTCAAAAATAAATAAACGTTAAAAAAAAAAAAAAAAAAAAGAAAGTATGTGCGCTGGTGTTAACCTCACTGTGCCTCAGTTTCCTCATTTGTAAAATAGGTATCATTATAATGATCAATATAATGTCTACGTCATGAGTTGTTGTGAGGATAAAATGAGATAATATCTGTGGAATGCTTAGGACAGTGACTGACATATTATGCTGGGTGTTTGCTATTATTATCATGCATGGGCAATATCAGAAGGTTTATGCTCCAAAGCGTGACAGAGGTTACCTTTGGCAAGTAGCGTTGTCTTGGGGGAAGGGGTGTGCAAGAGCAGGCAGAGACTTCGATTTCTTATATTGTATGTGTCTACATAATTGTTTATGACTAGCAGGCCCATCGCGTGACCAATCACTATGACAAAGAAGCGAGGCAAAGAAGAAAATGGCGGCTCCAGTTTGGAGTGCTTGTTGAAACCTGTGGAGTGAGAGGTTCCCCGAAGGAAAGGAGGAGGGTGAAAGACGGTGGTGATGTGGGGATACAAAAAAGATGCTCATTGATTCCACCTTGGCTGCTGAAGCTCTTTTTGAAAACCACTAACCTAATTAAAGATCAAAAAATTTTAAATTGCACAAGAACCTTACGAAGGCCCAACATTTATATCTGGACTTTTCCTTTTTGCAATTTAGTTTTACATTTATACTAAAGAAGTGATTCACGTTTCATTTGACTTTTGGACAAAAGCTACAAAAAAGTAATTGCTCACATGTCCAAAACATTTAGGAAGAGGTAGTTCTTCGAATAATTATAAAATAAAAATTTTGATCTTTTAAAGGCACCACTAATGTCTTTTCAACTAGCATTACTACCTCCATTATGTAATATTATAGAGTAATTTTTGCACTAAAAAAGTCAAACAGCTGAAGAATATTACATTTATGAATTATTTTCATCAGAGCCTTATGACATAGGCCTTGTTAAGACAGTATGACATATAAACTAAGCTAAGCCAAAATATGTAATCTGTTAACTGAACCTTTAGAATAATGTTTATTCGATGTGTTAGACACAGAGGCATACGACAGTACTAACAAGATTTGGCTCTGACCTCAAGCAATGTGCCAGGCACTGTTTTTCATTTATTATCTCCTTTTATTTTTAGAACAACCCTGTATCTTAGGGTTATCATCCTCATTTTATACAGAAGGAAAGTGTAGGACGGAGTGGTTGCCATGCATCTGGTTAGCACTGGAATCAGGATTGGAATCAGCTGGTGTTTCCATGGTACCGCTCTGCCCCCAAATAACCAAGACGTGAGGATAGGTGATGTGAGCCCCGTGTTGAGGGCACACTGAGAATTCTCAGGGACCTCAGTGATCAGCTATCATCCAGTCTAGTGACTTTAAAACTATAATTTTTTTAAGTTTATTTATTTTGAGAGAGAGATAGAAAGAGCTTGCACAAGCAGGGGAGGGGCAGAGAGAGAGAGGGAGAGAGAGAGAGAGAGAGAGAGAGAGAGAGAGAGAGAGAGAGAGAGAGAGAGAATGAATCACAAGCAGGCTCCACGCTGTCTGCGCAGAGCCTGACGCGGTGCTCGAACTCACAGACTGTGAAATCATGACCTGAGCCGAAATCCAGAGTCAGATGTTTAACTGACTGAGCCACCCAGGTGCCCCCAAACTGTAATTTTTAAAATAGAAGTTTTATTGAAATACTCATATACCATATAATTTACCTGTTTAAAGTGTACAGTTCAGTGGTTTTTGGTATATTCACAGAGTTGTGCAGCCATCACCACAATCAATATTACAACATTTTTATCACCTCCCAGAAAAAAACCCACACCCTTTAGCAGTCAGTCCAATCCCCTTCAACCCCCCTGCATGTGTGAGGCAACCACTTATCTACTTTGTGTTTCTTTTTTTTTAAATTTTTTTACATTTATTTATTTTTGAGAGACAGAGACAAAGCACAAGTTGGGGAGGGGCAAAGAGAGAAGAAGACACAGAATCTGAAGCAGGCTCCAGGCTGTGAGCCGTCAGCACAGAGCCTGACGCGGGGCTTGAACCCACAGACTGCAAGATCATGACCTGAGCCAAAGTCAGATGTTCAACCAACTGAGCCACCCAGGCGCCCCTCTACTTTGTGTTTCTATAGGCATGCCCATCCTAGACATGAAATAGAATCATACAATATACGATCTTTGTAACTGGTTTCTTTCACTTGGCACAATTTTTTCAAGGTTCACCCATGTTGTACCATATATCAGTACTTCATTCCTTTTCATGGCCAAATATCATACCTTTACATGGATAGACCACATTTTGTTTATCAGTTATCAGTTGATGAATATTTGGAATGTGTCCACTTTGGGTTATTGTGAATAATGTTATTATACACAATCATGTACAAGTTTTTGAGTGGACATGCGTTTTGTTTGTTTTTTTTTTTCATTTCTCTTGGGGGGGGTGTACCTCCCCCAGGAGTGGAATTCCTGGGTCACATGATAATTATGTGTTTAACCCTCTGAAGAGCTGCCAACTATTTTCCAAAGCAACTGCATCATTTTATATTCTCATCAGCAGTGTGTGTGAGGGTTTCAGTTTCTGTATATCCTCTCCAACACTTGTCAGACTATAATTTTTTTAACCGCATCCCACAGTAAGAAATATTTTACATTCTTACCCAGTTTATCCACACACAAATAACTGAAACAAAAGCTTTTTGAAAGACTACTTATACTCTGTGTGATGCAGTCTGACATTTTGTATTTCATTCTGTTCTTTTTCTTTAGCACAGACATCTTGGCTCTGACCCGTTAAAACTGATTTCACAACTCACTAGTTGTGACCCGCAGTGAGGAAAATACTAGGCTGTTTTAACCTTTTCATTTCACACAAGAGGAAATTGAGGCCCTGAGACATGACTTTTTCAGCAGATGATACTGCTAATTAGTTGTAGATTAAAGATTAGAACCCATGTCTGTTGGCTTCCTGCTTTAACTTTTGACATCTCGAATTTAGTTGCCCTCATATTCAGTTCTTTCTTTTCTTTTCTTTCTGGAGTGGTAAAGTGTGAATCGCTAAGGGTGAATTCTGTAAGCACCCCATGAAAGTTGTTCTGATTCTTTGGTGAGCAGTTTCCAGAAGTGGAATTGCTTCTCAGAATTACACAACCTCCTTTTCATTATTCTTGCTCTGCATCTTAGTGGTTTTTTTTAAATGTTTGTTTGTTTGTTTGTTTGTTTGTTTATTGAGTGAGTGAGAGCAAGCAAGGAAGGGGCAGAGAGAGAGAGGGAGAGAGAGAATCCCAAGCAGTCTCTGCACTGTCAGCGCAGAGCCCTCCACAGGGCTAGATCTCATGACCATGAATGAGATCATGACAGCCAAAATCAAGGGTTGGATGCTTCGACTGAGCCACCGAGGCACCTCTCTCTCTCTCTTAGTGTTTTAAAAAAAAATTTTTTTAACGTTTATTTATTTTTGAGACAGAGGGAGACAGAGCATGAACAGGGGAGGGTCAGAGAGAGGGAGACACAGAATCGGAAACAGGCTCCAGGCTCTGAGCTGTCAGCACAGAGCCCGAGGCGGGGCTCGAACTCACGGACCACGAGATCATGACCTGAGCCGAAGTCGGCCGCTTAACCGGCTGAGCCACCCAGGCGCCCCACTCTTATTGTTTTTAGAGATCAAAATATCCTTAAAGAGTGATTTTTTAAAAGAGACAAAATGTTGCTAAGGTGATTCTGTCTTGATACAAACATCTACATCCTTGTTGACCCCTGGGAATTTGATCATTGCTACAAATTTCTTATTGTCTAGGATACATGTTTCTACAGAGACCTGGCGAAAACTATTCCAAGAAGAATAGCAGTGATAATTCTAACAGACTTGTAAAACTTGCCTGTAGACTTGTCTGTCACAGTGTGGCTGAATAATAGAGTAGTGAGCCTTTTAGGTACAGTATTTGAAGTTATTTAGTCGTTCTATTTTTTTCATATTCCTTGAGTTTAACTCAAAAGTTTGAATAAACTAAAATTACTAAGTCACAGTTCTGAAAAATGATATGTACTTTCTCAACAACTAGCCTTAAGACTGCATAACAAGCATTCATTTTTTTGTACTGATAGTGTTTTGGATAAAATTTAAACCTGATATAATTGCACTCAAAACATATGCATAAAGTTCCTTCTATTTAAATTTTTTAATGTTTATTTATTTTTGAGAGAGAGAGAATGGGGGAGGGGCAGAGAGAGAGGGAGACACAGAATCTGAAGCAGGCTCTGAGCTGTTAGCACAGAGCCTGATGCAGGGCTTGAACTCATGATCATGACCTGAGCCAAAGTCAGATGCCTAATTGAGCCACCCAGGTGCCCCAAAGTTCCTTCTATTTAGAAGGCAATGTACTAGATGCCAAGAGGGCAAGAGGCAAAGTAGATCTGTCCCCTGATCCCAAGAATCTTTCTATCAAGTAGAATTTATAAAATTATAATAAGATAAAGGAAGTGACCTATGCTGATTGGGAATAGGGCCAGGGCAGTTCAGGAAAGGGTTCTTTGAGGAGGTGGTCTTTCCTGGAGTCTTGAAAGGTGGATAGTTGAGGAAGGGATAACATTCTAGGTGGAGTGAAAAAATATATGGTGTATCAAGGGAGTAGAAACTGGTAATGACATAATTTTGGAGATTCTCTTTTCATGTCAAAATTCTATGAAGTTAGGCTTCTCCCTATCAGAGAAAGAAGTTAAAATAAATAAAAGGAATGCTAGAATGAATTTTGTGATACTAGATTATTTGATGCTAGATTGTGTGTGTGTGTGTGTGTGTGTGTGTGTGTGTGTAAACAGGTAGATAAAGAAATAAATATATATATTCCTGGTTCTATCCCCCAAGGCAGCCTAGAAACAGTGACATCTCAGTAGCAATGAGAACATGTAGTATCCAGATTTGGTTTCTCCAATAAAAGGAATCATGACTCCTTGTAGTACTTGATTCCAGGCCTGGGGCCAGCAAATACGAGACAAGTTTGGGTCATCTTATAGTGCTATAAAGTAAGAATGTGCTTAAAAAAAAAAAAAAAAAGTTGGTGGCATATTGAAAGGACACTAGAGCCAAGCTGAAAGAGCTCCAAATGACCAAAGCTGGGAACAATTTGAGCAACAAAACAAAATTACCCAGGGAATAGAATAATACAGGAATTATTATAACTAAGGAAATAAAATAAATATCCATGAGTCTATCCTAATATTAATAATGATTGAATAAATAAACAAGGGAGAAAGGACAGTTCTTTCTTACAGAAGAATCCCAAGTAATAAATGCAGAAGGAATGAGGGCAAGAGAAAAATCACCATTAGAACAGCACAGTAATAATTGCTGAAGGCAAGATCAGTGCATGAATGCTAAAATTAGTAAAAGTTTAAGGAGGAATAGGATTAAAGGATCTCCCCCAAATATTTACAAATTATAAAGGGAAACATAGTAACTTTACAGTGGTGAAACCCGGTAGGCACTACCCTAACCGAATGATCAAGGTTAACATCACCATTAACAAGACATCAGCATCATGAGCCTTGTGATATGATGCACTGAGGAGGAAGTCACATCAGACTCTGTAGTATTCCTCCCAAAATTCTAGAACTTCACTCTAAATCTGAGAAAGTATCATATTTTAAAAAGTGACCTACCCCTTCCCCCCCCCCTTTTTTTTAAGGACTGTGAGATATTCCAGGCTCATCTGGTATTTCCCTGCCCCAGCTCTGGAATTAACCACTTCTTCAAGGAGCCCTGGTTCTTTTTATTGGAGACACCAAGAAACCCAAATTGAGGGACATTCTATTTAATACCTGACCATTACTCTTCAAAAGTGTCATGGTCACAAAAGACAAAAACAGAGGGACTGTCATAGACATTGGAAGAGACTTAAGAAGCCATGACCATTAGGGGCACCTTGGTGGCTCAGGAGTTAAGTGTCCGACTTCGGCTCAGGTCATGGTCTCACTGCTCATGAGTTCGAGCCCTGCATCAGGCTCTGTACTGACAGCTCAGAGCCTGGAGCCTGCTTCGGATTCTGTCTCTGTCTCTCTGCCCCTCCCTCCCTTGCTTGCTTGCTCTCTCTCACACACTCTCTCTCTCAAATATAAAATAAAACATAAAAAAGAACAAAACAAAATGAAGTCATGACCATTAAATGTAGTGTAGGATTCTGGAACAGAAAAAAGACTCTAGTGGAAAAACTAGTAGAATTTGAATAAAGTCTATAGCTTAATTAATAGTATTGTACCAATGCTGATTTCTTAATTTCGATAATTGTGCTGTGGTAATACAAGATAAAACTAGATGAAAAGTACATGGGAACTTTTGTACTTTATTTGCAACTCTTGTGTAAATCTAAAATTGTTTCAAAATAAGTTTTTAAAAAAAACTTAACTTTCAAAAGCTTTTTTTAAGTATGTGAATTTAGTCACTGTTTTGGTAAAAAAATATGTACACTTAGAAATAAATGTAGTTTATATTCTGAAAAAACATTATATGGGAACATTTTCATGTTGCTTTTGTTTAAAATTTCCCTTTGCACCTTGAAGGTTTTTTTAGGTTGTTTTTTGTTTGTTTTTTTTTCTTTTAATCAGTTGCTCCTATGGTGCCTGGCTGGCTCTTTTGCTAGAACATGCAACTCTTGATCTTGAGGTCATGAGTTTGAATCCTATATTGGGTGTAAAGATTACAAAAAAGTAAACAAACAGGGGGCACCTGGGTGGCTCAGTCAGTTAAGCTCTGATTTCAGTTTAGGTCATGATCTCATAGCTCGTGGGTTTGAGCCCTGCGTCAGGCTCTGTGCTGATAGCTCTGAGCCTGGATCCTGCTTCGTATTCTGTGTCTCCCTCTCTCTCTGCCTCTCCCCTGCTCATGCACTGTCTCTCTCCCTCTCTCTCAAAAAAAATAAAGTAAATCTTTAAAAAAAATTAAAAAGAAATAAAAAAACTGCAATGGTTGCTCCCTTTTACCTTTTGACATTAAAATCAGAAAGAGTTCTTGATAAAAAAGAAACAAGAAACAAAGTTTAAAACTTTACAGTCTATTTTTTTTTTAATTTTCTTTTAATGTTTATTTTTGAAAGAGAGAGAGAGAGACAGAGTGTGAGTGGGTGAGGGGCAGAGAGAGAAGGAGACATAGAATCCGAAGCAGGCTCCAGGCTCTGAGCTGTCAGCACAGAGCCTGACATGGGGCTCGAACCCACGAACTTTGAGATCATGACCTGAGCCGAAGTCAGCCGCTCAACCGACTGAGCCACCCAGGCGCCCCTACAGTCTATTTCTAAAAATAACATTCTTTTTACTTTTTAAAGTTTATTTGTTTATTTTGAGAGAGACAGCATGGGGGGGGGGGGGACAGAGAGAGTGGGAAAGAGAATCCCAGTCAGGCTGTCAGTGCAGAGCCTGACGTGGGGCTTGAACCCACAAACCATGAGATCATGACCTGAGCCAAGATCAGAGTCAGACAGTTAACCAACTGAGCCACCCAGGTGCTCCAACATTTTCTTTTAATGAATGAGTTTGTACTCTGTTCTCTCTAATCTGTGTGTGTGTGTGGGCGGGGGGGCGGGGGCTGTGTTCAGGCAACTATGCTCTTGCACAAGTAACAAAAAGCAAAACAAACAAAGAGTGGGGGGAGAAAGATATGATGAGATTAGGAGATTAGATTTATAAGAACAGGAATAGTATTAACGACAGTTGATTTCCTTTTGTCCCATCCTGGATTCTGCAAGACAGTTTGCTTAGTTAGGTTAAGTCTGGAAATGCATTTATTACAGTAGGACTCCTGGAGCAGCCACAGGTCTCACCCTCAGCAATAGCTTGAGGAAGCAGATACCTGGGGCCAAATTTCCCAGTGAGTCATTGCCCAACCCTTAAACTTTAAAGAACCTTTGTTCAAGAGATTTTTATCAACAAGCTATAGCTCCCCATAGGACATTTAGCCGTCTTACCTCAAGCTACCTGGTGTGATAAAAGAACTTTGAGCTGGGAATTAGAACTCTGGCTTTCATACTTAACTAGTTGTGGAGCTGGGGAAAATTATTGGACCTTCATGTGGCTCAATTCCCTTATTGTATAAAGGGGGATTTGGTTACTTGATTTCTAAGCTTCCCTTTTGATGTTAAAATCTTCCCTATGCATCTAAAACTGAAGACTTCTTCCTTCTTAGCAAACAGTTTCCCTTTCTAGGTGTCCCATTATTATTTGTGATACCACCGTCCTTCCAATGTCTGAGGCTAGAAAATCTTAGAGTTATTTCTGTTATATCCATTTCCTTTAACTCTCGAACACAGTTGACAACCAATCCAGCCATTCTTCCCTCACAGTTGAAGTGGTGTCGGTAGCATGTATACTAAGACTGGAACGATCCAGAGAAGATTAGCATGGCCCTTGCTCAAGGGTGACACACAGTTAAAGTGGTAGTAGAATGCATTTGACCTAAGAGGCTGGGTTTTAGAGTCTGAACACGCCTTCTGCTTGGGCCATATATTAGCTACATGACCTTTGGCACATTACTCAACCTCAATGAACCAGGTTTTGTTTTTGTTTTTGTTTTTGTTTTTGCTTTTGTTTTTAATGGAAATAACACTAGTCTGTCTCCAGGGTTGTTGTAAGGCTTAAATGAGTTAGTAAGTGTCCAATAAGTGATAATGCCTTTTATTATTTGCACGTAGCAGTGCAGTGGATTAGATCTTAGAGTCAAATGGGCCTTTGGAAAAAAAAAAATAGTCAAAGGTATGGTAGCCAGGGGTGCACGGGTGGTTCAGTCAGTTAGGTGTCCAACTCTTGGTTTTGGCTCAGGTCATGATCTCACGGTTTATGAGTTCGAGCCCCATGTCAGGCTCTACACTATCAGAGTACAGCCTGCTTGGGATTCTGTCTCTCCCTCTCTCTCTGCCTCTCCTTCATGCACATTCTCTCTCTCTCTCTCTCTCTCTCTCTCTCTCTCTCTCTCTCTTTCTCTCTTTCTCTCTCTCTCTCTCTCTCTCTCTCTCAAAATTAATAAACTTAAAAAAAGGCATTGCAGCCCAAACTGAATACTTCCTTCTAGATGGGTCTTTCCAGGCATTGGTACATGCCCTCTCACTCTTAATAGGATTTCTAGGATTAGGAAGTTGTCCTAAAGTCTGAGAATGGGGTTCCCATCTGAGAGACAGTTGGTAAGGAGGGAGAGATATCACACCTTTAATTCAAGCCCATGAAAGTCAAGATGTTCACAGTGGAGAGTATTTCAAGAAGGCCCTAGTTAATTCTAAGTTTCACTGAAAGAGCAGATGATTTATCTCTGATGCTGGCCATTCTGGGAAGATAATTGCCACTACACTCTTGCTGAAAGATAATTTGTATGGGTTTGCAGCTAAGTGATTCAAAGCTTTTGCTACCCAATTTTCTACCATGGCCAAAAGTGATGGTTTTAATCATTATTCATTACTTGTAGGGGAAAGAAAATTGACTTTGGAAATCAGAGAGAATATGGATTTGAATCCCAGCTCTGCTACTTATGACTAAAAGATGATTGTACAGTTATTTAATATCTCTGAATTTCGGTTTTTCAACATAAATATGAGATAGTAAAACCAATCTTGTAGAGCGGTTCTGAGAATTAAGTGAAATATGTACTTCATATAAGTAGATGTTTTAAAATGTTCATTTCTGGGGCACCTGGGTGGTTCACTTGGTTGAGTGTCCAACTCTGGATCTCAGCTCAGGTCATGATCTCATGGTGCATGAGATTGAACCCCTCATTGGGGTTCTTGGGATTCTTGTTCTCTCTCACCCTCTGCCCCTCCCCTGCTCATGCACTTGCTCTCTCTCTCTCAAAAGTAAATAAAAATACACATGTGAAAAATAAATAAACAAAACGTTCATTTCTTTCCAGGAGTGTGACTTTTAACCTCAGCCTGGAATTTTTAGCTTCCTAAAATCACTAGGATTTTTCTTGCAGGCATGTATATTTCAACATATGTAAAACAAACTCATAAGTCTCCCACTTCTTCCTATGTTTACTGTCTCTCTTAATGGCATCAACAATCTTCTAATCATTCAAGTTTGATGATTCCAATTTTGATTCCTTCTCTAACTCTAAATCCATTTTATTCTAAGAACTGTAAATTCTCTTCCCACCTTTCCATTCCCACCTATGCTAATGTAAACCTTGATTACCTCTCACTTAGACAGTTTTAGTATCTTTTTGACAAGTAAATTAGACTCCAGTCTTTGCCCCCCAATTATCACGTTATACACTGCTGCAGAATCAGCTTTTAAAACATGGTTCCCATTATGTTACTTGCTTTTTCAGAAACTTCCCAGGTTCCACCATAGAGACTGTGGGCAATTCACTATAGAACTCTTATGTTACAGATATAGATGTTGGGCTCAGGGAAATCATTCTTTTGGGAGTGGCACATTAAGACTAGACCTTATCTCTGCTCACTCACAGGCTAGTTCTTTCCAGTATTGGAATATGGCTCAAACTCCTTAACATGGTTTGCAAGGATTTTCCCGTTCTGGGCCCATTCTTTCCCTACCTTATCTTCCACTACTTTTGTACCTACAGTCAAATCTATTAAAGTATTCTATGCTATTTCAGCTCCCTAACAGTATAATGCTATTCTCCCTACCTGAGATGCACTTTCCTCCTCCTGGCCTCAGTTGATGAAGTTCTGCCCCTCTGTAAGTCCCAAGTCAATCTGATGTCTCTTCCCTTCCCTCCCATCAAGCCAGAAAATCAAATTCCCTACTCCTAGACCACACATTGCCTCTAACCATATTCTGCTTCATGCTATAATTATTGTATACGTGTCAGCAAGCCCCAGCCAGGGCAGGCCCTCTCCCTATACCTTATAGAAAGTAGCTAGTTACTCGGTAACCTGATACCAACATCTATCAAAAAGCGTGTACTCATTCTCGCCTTTAACTGTTTCATAGGGTGCTGCTAATCACATTACTAAGAAATGATAGTATGCTTCTGTAAAGAGAAGCGTGGTGATGGTGTGAGCCACCTCATTCCTTGAGCAAAAAGTGTGCTTATCACAGCCTTATACCAAGATAGATATTCTGAGTTTTCCTGGATTTCTGGCCAATGTTAATCAAAACCATGGAATTAGACTTGGGAATTAAATACCCCCCCCCCTTTTTTTAACCATACTCAGTCCTTCAAATAGTGAATGATTTTTCCTTTTTACAAACAAATTTGAGAACGTATCTTCTGTATTTTTTTCTTTGATCCAGAATCAATTGCTATAGAAGCACTGACGACTTTTATACCCACACCTACATTGAAAGCATAATTGTACCAAACAGTGTCTTAAAGTGTGATTCAGTATTTCCTAACCTTGACTCAAAGGGTCATTACTGTGATGTTGCGTAACTGAGTTTAACAGAATTGTTTTGCTTCTGTATCTTTTTCTTATGAGAGTAAGGGCTGACCATGTTCGACGGGTCTGTCAGATTCAGACTGGGAAGCAGATAAACAAGTAAATACATATTATTTGATACACTGACGTTTACTTCAAAGAACATGTGTAGAATTAAGATTATTTTATCCAGGAAGAGAGAGATTCTTGAAAAACCAACATGTATTACTTACTCTGTGTCAGGGTCTTTTCTTTACCTTATTTGTTCCTCATAAGGATATTATGAAGGAAGTACTATTGCTATGGATGAGAAATCTAAGTTTTAGGGATGGGGCCAAAACTCCCACTTAAATGCATCTGTGTCTAATACCAGAGCTCCTTATCAGGAGGGGGTTCTATGTTACCTTTCAACATGGGGATTAAAACAAACAAGTAAAAACCACAAAACTCTCATTGTTTTCACCCAAGACTTTAGTCGGAAGAACGAGTACCGCGTGTGGAAAAGTAGTGTGCTCTTTAAGGTTGCTTATCACTTGTTTTGCATAACAGAACTTTCAGTGTAAAATGGCAGCCCAGGTTGCTTGGTTAAGCCCACTGGGTTCTGTTGTTGTCAAGGTTGCTAGAAACAGTACATGATGAACTCTGCATTCTGTCAGATCAGTTATGCTCTGCAGTTGTCAAGAGACCTGCAAGTAGTACTTTATCTATAGTTTTCACTCTTCAAATAAGGAAACTATGGACTCATTTCTAATCTTACCTTTTCTGGACAAAGGTTGGAACTCCTTTGCTAACTACTAGGGCAAAAACACCTTTGGCAGTTTCTGGGGCAAAACCGAAACAATCCAGATTAATGGGCAGGGACTAGGTGATTTCAGGGGCATAGCTTTATGTATTCTTTGACTTGAAGCAATGTTAGGAAAGAATTACAGAATAGAGGTTTTGTCGCCTGAATTTAAAGTTCATTATATTTCTCCCTGTTGTCAAGATTGTTAAAATGTAAAAATAATAAGTATATAACAATAGTCAATTCCGATATGTATACTTAAATTGCTCTTAATACATTATAACCTACTTAATATTTTAAATATATCCTCTCCTTAAATCCATATCAAAACACCAACAATGGTAAGTATTATTGTCATTTTTCAGCAGAAGAAAGTAAAACTATATATATTAAATTATATAGGTTGTTCAAGGTGACAAAAGTTATGATTTAGCTGAAGATTATCTCAACTTAAAGCCCTCACTCTTTATCTTATACCATGCTGTGTCCCCAGCTCTCTCTCCAAACCAAGTGGCCAGTGATGCACAGTTTGGGGAGAAAGGGCAGCCAAAAGAAACTTGGACGTAGGTAGAACCTAATTTGGACCTGAATCTACACAGATGCCAAGTGTACTTCCCTTGGGATGTAACTCAGAAGAGTGGAACATTTCACTCCAAATGTGACTTTGGAACAGATTTAAGTTCAGAGGGAGGCCAATTGATGTTTGCACAGTGAGGTCAGTCTTAAAATGATGGAACTGGAAGGGACCTTAGAGATCATCTGGTCTAACCTTCTCATTTTACAGGAAACTACAACCCAGATATTGAATCATTTGACCAAGGTTACAGCTTTTGAGAGAGAACTGGTAGAGGCAGTGGTGTGGTCTGCTGGCCTAGGTAGAGCTCTCTGTTCTCTCTTCTGCCACACCACTGCGAGCCCTTGGCTGCTAGAGAATCCTCTTCTGTGTCTAATACTCTGACTTTCTTTATTGCATAGGTATTTCAGTATCTGTAGACAAGATGGAATCAACTCCATTTAATAGACGGCAATGGACTTCAGTATCATTGAGGGTAACGGCCAAAGAACTTTCTCTTGTCAACAAGAACAAGTCATCGGCTATTGTAGAAATATTCTCCAAGTAAGTGCTGATCCTTGTCCAAGAGGACCATCTGTCTTGAGCAAACATTACCACCTGTCAGGGAAATCAGTAAAGGAAGTACATGGTGTAAAATGGCTTTATTGAGGGGCACTTGGGTGGCTCAGTCCATTAAGTGTCCAGCTCTTGGTTTCGGTCAAGTCATGATCTCATGGTTCATGACTTTGAGCCCCACGTCGGGCTCCACTGCTGGCAGTGTGCAGCCTGCTTGGGATTCTCTCTCTCTCTCTCTCTCTTTCTCTCTCTGCCCCTTCTCTGCTCGTTCTCTGTCGCTCTCAGAATAAGTAAACTTTAAAAAAAAAAAAGTCTAAAAAAAATGGCTTTATTGAACACCTTCTGAATTTTAAGCACCATACAAGACACTGTGGAGGAGGATGATAATAATCAGGAAACACATTCTCTATCCTTGAATTTTTGTTTAGTTAGGGAGAGAAAAATTTACACACAGAAGATAATTATAAAACACATAATTATTAAGCAAAATGTCAGCAGGTCCAAAATGAATGGAACTAAGGACTAGAAACAATAGGAGAGAAAGAGTGACCATCATGGGCAGAAGCTAATCAGGAAGGCTTTTTGGTTGAGGTGCGTTGCGAGGCAAGCATTGATTTCGTTGAAGGGAGCGTTAGTACACTCTATACCCGCATTGTCCAGTATAGTAGCCACTACATATGTGCCTATTTAAATGTAAATTAATTGGGGCGCCTGGGTGGCTCAGTCGGTTAAGCGGCCGACTTTGGCTCAGGTCATGATCTCGTGGTCCGTGAGTTCGAGCCCCGTGTCGGACTCTGTGCTGACAGCTCAGAGCCTGGAGCCTATTTCAGATTCTGTGTCTCCCTCTCTCTGACCCTCCCCTGTTCATGCTCTGTCTCTCCCTGTCTCAAAAATAAATAAAACATAAAAAAAATTAAAAAAAAATAAATGTAAATTAATTAAAATTAAATAATACTTAAAATTCAGTTCATCAGTTGCACTAGCCACATTTCGAGCATCCAAGAGTTACATGTAGCAAGTGGCTACCATTTTGGAGATCACAGAAACATTTCATCAATGCACAAAGTTTTGTTGAACAGTGAAAACTGTGTAGGCAACCTACAGCCCACTAGCTGCCTGTTTTAGTAAATAAAGATTTATGGGAACATGGCCATTTCCATTTGTGCATTGTCTATGGCTGCTTTCGTGCTATAGCTGCAGAGTTGCAGCAGAGACCAGATGGCCTCAAAGTCTAAAATATTTACTACCTGGTCCCTTAAGAAAAAGTTTGCTGACCCCCTACTCTGGACCATGAGTTCTTTGATATGAGGGCCCCTTTCCCACTTATTTTATATGCCTAGTGTACAGCATGGTGACTGGAATGTAGTAGGCACTCAACAGATGTTGAAAGAATGGTATATGTAATATACCAGGGATGCACACATTGACTTCACTCAAAGGGAGACGCCATACTGGGGAGGAGCTTAGGACAGCTGGTAGGTTTACCTTACTAGTAGAGTTTGTTAATTAATAGGAAGCTAGATACATTTAAGAGATAAAACATGGTCAAGGTTTGAAGAAAGACATTCTGGGAGCTGTATCTAGGATATAGCTAAATAACAATAAGACATTTTTAAATCTACCGTGCCACCTTTTCTTCAGGAACAAATCCATCAAGCACTTGCTCTGTGGAAAACACTGCCCTTCCAAATTGTTGACTTTGTTTACCGCTCAAGGTGGAATGAAGGTGGGGGGAGACTGCATAGGCCGTTTATCTTCCACATTATGCATTTTGTATTGTTGTAATTTTATGGCAAACATGTATTATTCTTACCAAAAAAAAAAAAAAAAGAAAGAAAAAGAAAATCAATAAAGATATTTTAGAAAAAAGGGACAGAGATCCTGAAAGGTAGTAAGACTTATTTTTAATATTTTTTTGAAGCGTCTGGGTGGCTCAGTCAGTTAAGCGTCTGACTTCAGCTCAGGTCATGATCTCACAGTCCATGAGTTCAAGCCCTGCGTTGGGCTCTGTGCTGACAGCTCAGAGCCTGGAGCCTGCTTCAGGTTCTGTGTGTGTGTGTGTGTGTCTCTCTCTCTCTGCCTCTCTCCTGCTCACACTCTCTCTCTCTAACTCTCAAAAATAAATAAGTGTCATTTAAAAAAATTTTTTTAACATTTATTTTTTTGGGGAGTGGGTGGGGAGAGTGCAAGCAGTGGAGGGGCAGAGAGAGGGAGACAGAGGCTCCGAAATGGGCTCCATGCTGACAGGCTGACAGCAGCAAGCCTGATGTGGGGTTCAAACCCACGAACCGTGAGATCATGACCTGAGCTGACATCAGATGCTCAACTGACTGAGCCACCCAGGTGCTCCTGGGAAGGTAGTAAGACTTAATCCCTGACCTCAAGGAAACTGATGGTATAAATTAGTATAGTTTATATGGTAGCTGAAGTCCCTGAACTTCCTTCATCTTAAGAATCACCTGGGGTACTTATTAATAACATGGTGCTCCGGTTATCTATTGCTCATTAGAAAAAAAAAAAAAATCTCCAAAATTTAGTGGCTTGAAATACTAACATTTATTTTGCTTGTGAATCTCCAATTTGATGCTTCCATTAGCATCAGCCAAGGTGGCTCAAAGATGGGGTCCATAGTCTTCCAAAGACTCACTCACTCACAAGTCAGGTCATTGCTGCTGGCAGTCATCTGGGATCTCAGCTGGGGCCCTGGTCAGAATACCTACACATGGCTTTTCCATGTGGCTGCGTGGCTTAGTTGGCTGGGTGCCAAGGGCAAGCATCCAGAGACAGAGGGAGGGAACAAAGGAAGAAGGGAGACAGGATCAGGAGTTGTGTGGCCTTTTATGACCTGGCCTCCGAAGTTACACAGAATCACTTTTGCCACATTCTCTTCAAGTTGGCCCACATTCAGAGGGACGAGAACTTGACTCTACTTTTCGATAGGAGGAATGTCAATTTTTGTTTTTAATGTCTATTTTTGAGTGAGAGGAGGGGGAGAGGGGCAGAGAGAGAGGGAGACAGAGGAGCTGAAGCAGGCTCTGTGCTAACAGCAGACAGTCCGATGCAGGGCTTGAACTCATGAACCGTGAAATCATGACCTGAACCAAAGTCAAACGCTTAACCAGCTGGGCCACCAGGCGCCCCAGGAATGTCAAAAATATTTTTGGACATGTTTTAAAACTATCCTATATGGCTTCCCTGGCTCCTCCCCTAAAGAGTCTGATTCGATGTGTCTGGGATGGAGCCCAGGAATTTGTGTTTTCAACAAGTATCCCAGGTGAATTTTACTTTCAGGGAGGTTTAGGGAGCACTGGTAGTGAAAGATAGTCTATCAGGCTTATGATAGGTTCAAACAAAGGATTGTGGAAACTAACCATAAATAAAGGGAATGGGAAAGCAAGCAGTCTGGCATGGAGAGATACAAAAGGGAGAAGGGACTAGTACAGTTTAGTTTGAGCCGGATGATAGATGGCCTTGAATGCCATACTGAGTTCAGGATTTAGTTAGATAAACAAGGGAAACAATTGAAGGTTTTTGTGTAGAGAGAATGACATGATCAGACTCGTATTTTAGAAAGATGCTTCTGGCAACAGTGTAAAAAGGTAGACTGGAAAGGTGAGAGATTGATAGCATGGAAACAAGTTGTGAGGCTCTCTTGAGAACCCAAGTGAAAGCTATTGAGGGTGAGGGGCAGCAGGAATGGAGAGGAAGGGAAAGAACTGAGACAGTGTTGAGATGTGATTAATGGGAGTTGGAAACTCCCTCTTCTGCAGAGAAACTTCTCCACATTCTTACCCTTTTCACCCTCCCTAGCCCCACCTCTCTTCAGCTGAACTTGGCTTTCCCTCCACTTGCCTTCTGTCTCTGAGCAGTGGCCGCCTGCTGCTTCTGCACATGCTGGGGCTGGGAGTCAGGGTTGCTGCTGTCCTAAATCTCCACCACTGGTTCCCATCGATTGTTTTTCATTCCTTGTTCTGAAGTTCTAAACCTGTGCTTTGAGGCTCACATCTAACTGTACCGTACTCTTTCTCTATTCCCCTTTCTTGCAGTGGTATGCCAGCCACCTGGCCAAGCTCCCCCCCTTTGCTGGGGACAGTAACTTCCAGCTTCATTCTCTTCTCAGTGTTTCTCAGCAACGGTGCTATGGGCATTTTCGATGAGGCAGACCTTCCTTCTGCAGGATGTTCATCCTTCCTCCAAATGCTAGTAGTACCCCCACGACATTGTGACATCCAAAAAAGAAAAATGAGGTGGAAGGGAAACCTTAGGAAGATTCCCTCACATGTTTCCAGATGTCCCCCAGGGCCCATAGTGCCCCCCAGTGAAGAATCACTTGTCCACATAAATGACCTGTCTCATACTCTGAACTCATAATTTCTTGACCTTCCCTACTTCTTCAACCGACACATTGTCTCCCATGGCCCTGCATCCAATCCCAACCTTATCTCATGCAGAATCCATCTCTGGAATGTGCATTTGGAATACCTCTCTGATTGGAGCCTCCTGTGCTAATACTCTTCCGCTCTCTTATTCCCACTGACACTGCTCTCAGGCCAAAGCAGGACGCCCAGGCCGTGGATGTCAGTCTCCTTCTTGGCTTCACTTCCTTCCCTGCCTACCTCAGTTGGTCACTTCAGTGAAACTCTCACCCCTTCTTCAGTTCCTTTCCCAGCCCTTTATTCTGTCATGGCCTCGCCCAGCCGGTTCTCAAGATAGAGGAACTGGGTCTTTTAGAACTGATGAGAGTTAGGAGGTTGGGAAAAGCAATTCATCTTAGGGGCCTTCTTAATCTTACAGAGAGAAAGCAAAAAGTCATCTTAGAGGTTACCTTCTCCTAGCATAGCAGGGTGACTGTCTTTTCTCCATGAAGGTTATAAGGGCAAATGGCAATTATGCAAAACTAAATCCTGAACTCATTAACAGAATCAATGTGCCAGGCTTCATGCTAGATTCTTTTTTTTTTAGTTTATTTATTTATTTTGAGAGAGAGAGAGAGAGAGAGAGCAAAAGTGAGTGTGAGCCAGGGAGGGGGTGGGGTGGAGAGAGAGGATCCCAAAGCAGGCTCAGTGTGGGAGCCCAAAGTGGGGCTTGATCTCACGAACCATGAGACCGTGACTTGATCCAAATTCAAGAGCTGGACACTTCACTGACTGAGCCACCCCGATGCCCATGTGTCAAACTAGTTTTGAAGGATGAATAGATTTTATTTGGTAGGCTGAGAGGATGGTGGTGACATTGCAGAGAGCCACAGGAGGTCTAAGGCACAATAGTACAGGGTGTGATGTGCACTTGGAACAGATAAACCAGAGAATCAGCCTGAATCTCTTCTCCAGGTTTTGTGCTCAATGGAGACCCTGAATCAACGTTGCTGATCTTGCTCAAGGCTTTTAAGGTTCACTCACTATAGGTTTCCAAAGCAGATTGCAGGACTGTGTTCCACAAAGCATATACTCATCTCTACTTCCAACACCTGGTGACCTGATTTTCTCTTATTTTGAAACACTCCCTATTATGGGGTTTGGAATGAACAAATCCTGTACAAGCCTAGTTAAGAGACTGTAGGAAACCTGAGGAGGTTTCTGATCAGAGATTAATATAAAAGTGGCATTTGGAAGCTTAATCTGGCTCATGTTTGTAGAATTAGCTGGGCTTTACTTTCTAACTGCTAACATGTTTTACATTTATTTGTATATAAGAGCAACTTTTTTGGGGCGCCTGGGTGGCTCAATTGGTTGAGCGTCCGACTTCGGCTCAGCACATGATCTCACGGCTTGTGAGTTTGAGCCCCATGTCAGGCTCTGTGCTGACAGCTCAGAGCCTGGAGCCTGCTTTGGATTCTGTGTCCCTCTCTCACTCTGCCCCTCCCTCCCTCCCTCCCTCATGCTCTGTCTCTCTCAAGAATAAATTTTTTTAAAGAAAGAAAAAAAAACATTAAAAAAATTTAAGAGTGATTTTTCTAGCATAGATCTTAGGTCTCATGAGTACTTTATAGCTCAACTTAATTCTTTTACTGAACCTCTATACTATATACATCATTAAACTTGAGGTAAGGAAGGTCCTATTGATGAGTTGGTTTGAATAGCTAGCTTTGGGGGCGCCTGGGTGGCTCAGTCGGTTGGGCGTCCAACTTCGGCTCAGGTCATGATCTCGCGGTCCGTGAGTTCGAGCCCTGTGTCGGGCTCTGTGCTGACAGCTCAGAGCCTGGAGGCTGTTTCAGATTCTGTGTCTCCCTCTCTCTCTGACCTTCCCCCATTCATGCTCTGTCTCTCTCCGTCTCAAAAATGAATAAACGTTAAAAAAAAATTTAAGAAAAAAAATGAATAGCTAGCTTTGGTTTACTCACCACTAACTTCAGTGTAACATATGCTTTGCTTGATTAAAATTTGACTTTTTTGGTGGAATTTGGTTTCTTTCCAGAAGACTCCTGTTTGATTCTTACATTTTTGGAAGTAAAGAGAATCTGGCTCATTGGTTTTCAACCTATCTTAATTGAATTCTTCAGAGGAACCTCAGGGGCCAGGTCTGGGAAGATGGGAAGAACGAAAGGACTGAGCACGAGACCTTCCACACCAGCTGTACTGCTTTGATCTCTTTTATTTGTTAGGTTCTAAATAAGATATCATTTGAGGGCACCTGGGTGGCTCAGTTAAGCGTCCAACTTTGGCTCAGGTCATGATCTCGTGGTTCGTGGGTTCGAGACCTGCATCAGGCTCTGAGCCTGGAACCTGCTTCAGATTCTGCGTCTCCCTCTCTCTCTGCCCCCCACCCCCACTTGCACTCTGTCTCTCTCTCAAAAAAAGAAAAAAGAAAAAAGAAAGAAAGAAACATTAAAAAAAGAGATATCACTTGAAGGTAGGATTCTGCAGTGAAAAGAGTTTTAAAATCACCAATATGGCTAACCTTTGCCCCATTCCTCTGACAGACCAGGAACTTGATGGCCAGTGATTATGACTGAGGCTCCCACCCCAGATAGTGGCAAAGCCAAAGCCAGCACACAGATCCCTGAACCCCACCCCCACACTCATCCCTCCCCTCTGTAACACCTCCACCTTCTTATGACTTTACCCTCTCCATAGTCTCAAGAAGGAACCTGGTTTATATTTAGTTTTTCCTTCATTAAGAAAAAATTGACCCTCAGACCTTCCTGGCTACCTTCCTCTTTTTTTTTTTTTTTTTTTTTCTTTTCCTTTTTTGCTCCTCTGTAACATTTTAGTGGTGAAATAGTTCCAGAGGAAAATACATTGCCTGAAACTTGGGAGTTTCCATTTTCTCTTTGCTCTCTTTGAGGGCATGCGAGCAAGAGTCATGGCTCAGGAACTCTGTTCTGGCCTTAGAAAAGTTTGAGGCACTGCTATTACTCCCAAGATAATTCTAGCATCTTCCATCAGCTGCCTGCCCCACCGCTGAGCATTAATGAGCAGTTGCAAGATTAAATTCTGTGTGTGAAGAAGAGGATGGTGGACGACAAGACAGTCTGGGAGGGGGAGAGGGATGAGATTTTAATTATAGAAATGTCACTGCAAATATTTTTTCCCCTCCAATTTGAATCTTCAAAATGCCTTCCCCCTCCCCTGCCCCTGCAAAATCAGTGACCTTCACATTTTGTGTCAGAATTACGCCAGTTGCTCTAAGTGCCTTTGAGGAAAGTCTGAGGCCTGAATCCTGCCCCAACGCTCAATTTAGAAGTGTGGCACCCCCCCCTTGGGGCGCCTGGGTGGCGCAGTCGGTTAAGTGTCCGACTTCAGCTCAGGTCACGATCTCGCGGTCCGTGAGTTCGAGCCCCGCGTCGGGCTCTGGGCTGATGGCTCAGAGCCTGGAGCCTGTTTCCGATGCTGTGTGTCTCCTTCTCTCTCTGCCCCTCCCCCCTTCATGCTCTGTCTCAAAAATAAACGTTAAAAAAAAAAAAAGAAATGTGGCACCCCAGCATCTCTTAGCATACCGAGAGTGCAAAATGTAAAAAAGTACCACGGCCCTGACTTGGAAGAAAGCAGTGGCATGCGACCTTTCTCCCTGCATATCTAATATTTAGCAAGTACTTCATTCTAAATAAAGGACAGGGATATTTGAGTGGAGTTTCAAAACAAAATTCAAGACAGCCAGCGGCAGATATACCTGTGTCTTTCAGATGCCTCTGTGCTAAAAGGAGAGGACTGAAGATGAAAATTATTCTGGTCTTCTTTCTTTAAGTCTATATTTCTGTTAAGACAGAAAAGGGAAGGGAACCTTTGAGCCTATTTACTCAACTAACCACTGTGCAAATACTTTGCCTTGGAGAACAATTGACTAAGAATAAACCTGTCTGCTGATTGGCTCTGGCTCCCATATATTGTGTTATCACTGTAATATACTGTAGATGATTACCCAGGGGGTGTGGAAACAAGGGCCAAGGCCAATTGTAAGTTCCTCTCTATCTATAATCCACTTTTCTCTTGCATTTCCATTTCTAGGGACTCTCAGACAGACATATTAGTACAAGTAAGGGGGAAAATATACGCACAAGGACATTCACCAAAGTACTATTTGTAATGGTGGAAAGCTGGAAATAATCCAAATGCACATAAAAGGAGTGTGGGTAAATTAATTATATTTATAATGGAAGAGGATTGCCAGGGTTACAAGAGGCTGCTGTGTTGCTAAACCCAGGTGTTGGTAGCCTTGGTATCACATGACCTCTCAGCACTTTGTGCCTCCCACATTTTTCCTTCTCTTGGCTTCTCTGCCAGTTTCCTGGTTGTCTGCTACCTCTCTGTCTATTCCTTGTCATTGTGTCTTATGACCTCTTCATCCCCTTTTGACTGCTAAAATGTTAGTCTCCAGGACCTCTTCTCGCAGTGCACACTCTTGTAGGTGATATCGTGTATTCCCGTGGCTTTAATACCACCTGTGGACAGACAAGTCCTAAATTTATATTGCTAGTTAGTTAACGTGGCTAACGCTGAACTCTTTATCTTCCCCATCCCCAGATTTGCTCCTCCCTCAGAATTCCCCATCCCAGTTAACAGTAATTCCATGAACTCAGCTGCCAAAAACCTGGGACTTGTTCTTGACTGCTTCTTCCCCCTTCCCTCACTACCAGTCCTGTTGATTCTACCTCTGAAATACATCTCAAGCCTACTCACTTTTCTTTCATTCCAGTGTCACCACCCTGGGCCAAGCCAGCATCACCTCTCATTAATGCCACCTCCTTTGTTGGCCCCCCTAGTCCGTTCTCCACACAGCCTCTAGAGAACCCCTTTATTATTTGTTTTAAGATTATTTAAGGGGCGCCTGAGTGGCTCAGTCGGTTAAGCATCTGACTTCAGCTCAGGTCATGATCTCACAGTTCGTCAGTTTGAGCCCCGTGGCAGGCTCTGTGCTGACAGCTCAGAGCCTGGAGCCCGCTTCGGATTCTGTCTCCTTCTCTCTCTCTGCCCCACCTCTGCTTGCTCTCTGTCTCTCGAAACTGAATAAACATTAAAAATTTAAAAAAAAGTTATTTATTTTCAGAGAGAGAGAGAGACAGGGGGAGGGGTAGAGAGAGAGAATCCCGAGCAGGCTCCACTGTCAGGGCACAGCCCATTGCAGGGCTCAAACCCACAAACTGTGAGATCATGACCTGAGCTGAAACCAAGAGTTGGACACTTCACAGACTAAGCCACACAGGTGCCCCTGGAGCACTCTTTTAAAAACATGAATTGGATCAGTGACCATTCCTTGCACCTAGGATTACATTCAAAACGCTCAGCATGGCGCACAGAACCTCTGCCTTCCTGATCCGTCTCTTGCTCTCCCTCTCCCGATGTGCTCTAGGAACCCTGGAGCTTTATGTACTTACACACCTGAGGCACCTTGGGGCCTTTGTGTGGGCCATTTTTCTGTGCCTGGAATGCTTTCCTCACCTTGTTTCGCCTGACCAACTCTTTTGGTCAAACTTCAGATCTCAGTCTAAAGGTCTTGTTCTCAGGAAGGCTTTCCTTCAGACACACAGCATACACATACCCTCCACCACTGCCTTCTCAATTTGCTTCCTTTGTTAGGCTATTTCATAATTCTGTGTTCTTTTTCTTTAAAGGATTTATTGCAATATGTGTGTGTGTATTATATATGTGTGTGTGTCTAATGTATATATTTTGTGTATACATATTATACATATACACACATTATATATATATACATTATATATATATATATTCATGTGCTTATGTGTTTAATGTCTAAACTGTTAAGCTGAGAGCAGGAACTATATCTCTTTTGGTTATTTCCTCTTACTACTTTTCTCTAGTGCTTGAGTAAAAATTCAGCTGTTCTAAGATGGAGAAAGGGAGATGCAGAATAGAATGCACAATATTATCCCATGTTTGTTATCTTTAAAAATTTGTATATTTTGGATGTTAATCCCTTATCTGATATGACTTACAAATACTTTCTTTTATTATTTCTTTATTTCACTCTGTTAATAGTTTCCTTTGATGCACAGATTTTGTTGAAGTTCAGTTTATCTACTTTTTCTTTTGTTGCCTGTGCTTTTATTACAAGAAATCATTATCAAATTCAACGTCATGAATCTTGGCCCCTCATTTCTTCTAAGAGTTTTATAGTTTTAGCTCCTACCCTTAGGTCTTTAATCCATTTTGACTTAATTTTTATATATGGTATAAGGCAAGGGTCCAACTTTTTTTTTTTTTTTTTTTTTTTTTTGCATGTGGAGATCCAGTTTCCCAGCATCATTTGTTGAAAAGACTGTCCTTTCCCTAATAGATGGTGTTGGTACCCTTGTTGAAAAGCTCTTGACTTCATATGTGAGGGTTTATTTCTGGGCTATATTCCTTTTCTTCTCCCCCCTACCAAAAATTTTAATGTAGGAAGCAACTTGTGAACATTACATTTAGATGGTAAAAGTCACCTTACAATTATATGACATATATGAAGTAATATACTGCTGGCTTAATGGAAAACATAACAGTTGTGACAGTCATGCTTAATACCTTGGTGAAGTAAAGAGAGAAATGGACAGGGGTGGCACAGATATATGCAAAGATTTCACAGTTCAAATATATTTAGCCCTTCTGAGAAAATGCAGATGGGAAATCTGTGGCAAATATTTCTGTAATAGGGTGACTTCCATCCATTAGTAATCATTCTGTTCATGCAATTGAAGTAACTGTAATTGTTTTTGACTGGGCTCTATTCCATTCAATTGATCTATATGTCTTTATGCTAGTATCATACTGTTTTGTTGTGTTTGTTTAATTGTGATATGTTATACATAACATATAATTTATCATTTTAACTATTTTTAAGTATACAATTCAGTGGCATTGAGAACATTCACGTTATCAGGCAACCATCACCATCATCCCTTTTTATAGCTGCATAGTATTCCATTACAGGAATACATTGTAATTTATTTACCATTCCTCTGCTAATGGAAATTCAGGTTGTTTTCAGTCTTTTGTTATTACAGTTAATGCTCTGACAAATAATCTAATATGAAAGTCATTTTTGCTTGTGTGAGTGTATCTATAGGACAAATTCTGAAACAGAATTGATGGATCACAACATTTGTGCTTTTGTAAAATTGACAAAATGCCACCATAGAGGTTTTATTAATTTACCCCCAGTATATCAGCTTAAAAAAAATCTTTCCCTACTTCATAGGTTAAAAATGTTTTAGTGTTGGGGCATCTGCGTGACTCAGTTGGTTAAGTGTCTGGCTCTTGATTTTAGCTTAGGTCACCATCTCCCAGTTCATGGGATTAAACCCCACATCAGGGGCGCCTGGGTGGCGCAGTCGGTTAAGCGTCCGACTTCAGCCAGGTCACGATCTCGCGGTCCGTGAGTTCGAGCCCCGCGTCAGGCTCTGGGCTGATGGCTCGGAGCCTGGAGCCTGTTTCCGATTCTGTGTCTCCCTCTCTCTCTGCCCCTCCCCCGTTCATGCTCTGTCTCTCTCTGTCCCAAAAATAAATAAAAAACGTTGAAAAAAAAAATTTAAAAAAAAAAAAAAAATAAACCCCACATCAGGTTCTGCGCTGACAGCCTGGAGCCTGCTTTGGATTCTCTCTGCCTCTCCCCTCCTCACTCTTTCTCTGTCTCAAAATAAATAAATAAACATTAAAAAAAAAGAAACAAAACAGATGAACATAAGGGAAGGGGGGGGAGAGAAGAACGGGAAGCAAACTATAAGAGACTCTCAATGATAGAGAGCAAACGGGGGGGTTGCTGGAGGGAAGTGGGTGGGAGTTGGGCTAGATGGTGATGGGTATTGAGGGTGATGGGCACCAGGTGTTGTATGTAAGTGCTGAATCACTAAATTATACTCCCTGAAACCAAAAAAAAAAAAAAAAAAAAAGTAAGTTGGTTTTGGTAGAGGGATGGGCCCTTCCCCATTCTACTTTTTTCTTTTTCTCTCACCTCCTTTTCCTTCTCCAAGTGACTTGTGAATTCAGAAGTTCTACCTTAAGACAGAGAACAAGTGGCCCTTTTCTAGGGTTGGGTTGGTGCTGAGTTCTAGGCATGTAAGCCCAAGGAGAGGCATGGGGTGGGGATATTCTGGGTGATGTTGCTGCCTTCTGTGCTTGACTCAGAGGCCCTGGGGAAGCCAGGTTAAGGTTGTCCTGAGCGGCCTAGGGATTTGCTGCAGCCTAGACATCCCAGCCCATCTTTGCCTTCAAATGGAGAAAACCTAATCCACTCTGAGAAGCCCTGGGACTTCTGTCGTTTCTCAGGGATCTTCTGATCCAAGTAAGAAAAAATGATGAAAGGGGCACCTGGGTGGCTCAGTCAGTTAAGCATCTGACTTCAGCTCAGGTCACGATCTCACACTCCGTGAGTTCAAGCCCCGCGTCGGGCTCTGTGCTGATGGCTCAGAGCCTGGAGCCTGCTTCAGATTCTGTGTCTCTCCCTCTCTCTGCCCCTCCCCTGCTCATGCTCTGTCTCTTTCTGTCTCAAAAATAAATAAAAACATTTAAAAATTAAAAAAAAAGAAAAATGATGAAAGTAATCATAAAATTAAAATAATTAAATTATACATGCTTGTTTATCAAATCTAAAATGCCATCCACTGTAGCCTTGCCACTATTTTATGCATCACTCAGAAAAAAACAAAAACACTGCCAATTAAAAGGACCAGTGCTTGCTTAGCACATAAACTTTTCTCCTCACATATCACCCTTATTCATACCTAAAACAGTAAAAACAGTTTTTCTTCAAGTGCCAAATCACATGTAATTCCTTTAAAGACATTTTCAGTGGCATTTAAAATATGTGTAATACCATCAACTACATTGAGCTAAAGTGACAATACCAAGAATTTAGATTACACTCACACATGCACAGGCAGTGTGACTAGCTCTCCATCATTTGGCAAGAACTGTAAGATTTCAGAGGCATTAGTGCCCGGGGGAAATGTGCATCCTTGTTCAATGCCATGTTACATCCTTTGGCTAATTGCAAAGTGTTTTTTATGCACGTGATCTCATTTAACCCTCACAGCAACCTTGACAGATCTATAAAGCCATTTTCTAGATAAGGAAACTGAGGTTTACAGAGGTTATGTGATCACAGTTAATGAGACATCAAAGGGGGATTTAAACCCCAGACTTTCTGCTCTATTTAGTTATTTCCCAGCATTTGACCTCCTTGCCTTGGACCTGTTAGACCAGACCGGATGACTGTAACAGTGCAGGAAGTGAGGGCTGCTCTGATTCTCTGCTTCTTCTGCTGGAGTTGATTAAAGACACTTGCTGGCAGAAATATGTAGGCAGAAGTGGTTTTCTTAAAGGATAAAAAAGTAAAAACAGGGCACCTGGGTGGCACAATCGGTTGCGCCTCCGACTTCGGCTCAGGTCATGATCTCGCGATTCATGAGTTCGAGCCCTACACTGGGCTCGCTGCTGTCAGTGCAGAGCCCGCTTCAGATCCTCTGTCCCCCTCTCTCTCTGCCCCTGCCCTGCTTGTGCTCTCTCGAAAATAAATAAACATTAAAAAAAAAAGTAAAAACATAAATTTAATTTGAGAACATTCTCTTTCTCCCCCTCCCTCCCCTTCTCTGAAGGTACCAGAAAGCCGCTGAAGAAGCAAACATGGAAAAGAGAAGAAGTGTAAGTATTGAGGAGCCCCAGGGCATGTGGAACTTCTTGATAAAGCCTGTGTGGTCCAGCCACCTGCAGCCTCTGTGGGGCTTGGGCTCCATGTCAGCTGAGCCAGGCAATGATGCCAGCTGCTCTGATTTGTGAGCCATTTACTCATGAGGACGTGGTTCAGGTGCAGGGAATCTTATTTTTCCACTGAGGTTCTCCTTTTGAACCCCTTTCTCTTCCCTGAGTTGAGTGAAAGATAGAAGGCCAAGTGCTTTGCCCGAGGTTAGTAAAATGGCTTACTAATTCTGCTCAAATTAGAATACAGGGTTTCCTAGGTTCCATCCCTTGTTCCAAATCAAACAACCAGAATTTCTGTATTTCTGCATTTAAATGGTAGCAGCTGTGCCGCTGTCGTCATCCTGGGGTTCTTTGTTTAAAGCACACGTCTTGACCCAGTCTAGTTAGCAAGTTTCTTAGCTGCAGGATCCATCAAAGGCTAAAACCTTAGAACAAGCTCTTTTGCTCTCATTCTCTACTCTCCCTGCTGGCTAGCTTCCAGCTGGGCTAGAGAATGTATTTCTTTTGAAATCTTACTTGATTTAATCTTGTGAGGAAAAAAAAAATCTCACTTATTTGTGTAAGAATTCTTTAATTTGGTCGGCATTACAGAAACATCCTCCTAGCGGTTTTTAGTACCTAACCTATTTAAGTTAGCGCAGAACGTGCCCCTGTCAATTTGTTCTCTCGAAGGGGGTAATGTTGACCAGGTCTTTGGCGTAATTTTCCTGTAATTAAAAAATGGGTCCCTTGTGGTCCACTGTAAGCAAAAGCTACCATCATTTCACTCAACTGCTGGTTTCTTTCCTCCTCTCTCTCCGGCCTGTTATTTTTCCCCTTCCTCTTTTCTTCCTTCCTTCTTTCAGTCATTCATTTAGCAAGTATTCACGGGTCACCTACTAGGTGCCAAGCACTGTCTTAGGCACTGATACAGACTACGAGCCTTCCATCATGGAGTTTACGATAGTGGGAGAGACGGACAATAAAGAAATTGTGTCAGGTGGTGGTTAATGCTAAGAAACAACACAAAGTGGGTAGGAGGGATAGAATGTAGGGTGGTCCAAGAACACCTCTGATGAGGGGACACTGGAGTAGAGATCTGAGGATACAAACCAGGGAGAAGAATGATTAGGGCAGAAGGAAGAGCACATGCAAATGCCCTGAGGCAGGAACTTTGTTGATGTGTTTGAGGAATGGGAAAAGCAAAGTCATAGCCACTCTGAGGACCAGGGCTTTAACTCTGATCACATGGGGGCCTTCAGAGGGTTTGCGTGCAAAGAAGTGATGTTATCTGACTTAAATTTTAAAAAATAGGGGGCGCCTGGGTGGCGCAGTCGGTTAAGCGTCCGACTTCAGCCAGGTCACGATCTCGCGGTCCGTGAGTTCGAGCCCCGCGTCAGGCTCTGGGCTGATGGCTCGGAGCCTGGAGCCTGTTTCCGATTCTGTGTCTCCCTCTCTCTCTGCCCCTCCCCGTTCATGCTCTGTCTCTCTCTGTCCCAAAAAAAATAAATAAAAAACGTTGAAAAAAAAAAAATTTATAAAAAAAAAAAAAATAGGAGGAAGAAATTCTAGGAACAATGGCAGATGCATGGAGACAAATTATAAAACAACTGCCGTGATTTAGGCAAGAGATGATAATGGACTGGACTGGAGTAGTTACATAGGTGATGAGAAGTGGTCAGGATTTATACTGAAAGTAGAGAAAGAGAAAAATGGTGAATGGCAAAACTCATTTTGGCTCAAACACCTGGAAAAATAACATTAATTGAGATGAAGAAGTCTGTAGGAAAAGCAGGTTTAGAGAAGGGAAAATGTAGAAGCTTGGTTTGGGGCATGTTAAATGTGAAATGCTTTAAGACATCCAAGTAGAGATTTTTTTTTTAATGTTTATTTATTTATTTTTGAAAGAGAGAGAGCACAAGCAGGGAAGGGGCAGAGAGAACAGGAGAGAGAGAGAGAGAGAGAGAGAGAGAGAGAGAGAGAGAGAGAGAGAGAGAATCCCAAGCAGGCTCCATGTTCAGCGCAGCGCCCAATGTGGGACTCGATCCCTCAACCCTGGGATCGTGACCTGAGCCGAAATCAAGAGTCGGACCCTTAACTGACTGAGACACCCAGGCGCCCCCTATGTAGAGATGTTATATAAGAACTTGAAACTGGAAGAGATGTGAGCTGGAGATAGGATGTGTGTGTATCAAAGTATCCATGGTATTTAAAGACATGAGATGCATGTGATCACTTAGGGAGTGAAAGGAGATAGAGGGGAGGTCTGAGGACTGAGCTCAAGAGCACTTTGATGTTTCAAGTTGGGAGATAAGGAGGAACCAGCAAAGGAGACTGAGTAGGAGCAGCTGGTAAAACGACAGCAGAAACAAGAGTATGGGTGCCAGAAGCCAAGTGAAGAAAGTGCTTCTAAAAGTTTTGTTTTGTTTCTGAGAAAGAGAGCATGGGAGGGGCAGAGAGGGAGAGAGAGAGAATCCCAAGCAGGCTCTTCACTCCGCAATCCCAATGTGGGGCTCAAACTCACAACCGCGAGATCATGACCTGAGCCAGAATCAAGAGTCGGATGCTTTACCAACTGAGCCACCCAGGTGCCCCCAAGAAAGTGCTTCTAAAAGGAGAGTTATCATCAGAGTCAAACACCCAGAAAAAGCTGAGAACTGACTACTGGAGCAACATGAAGGTCATTGGTCACCTTGTGCTATTTGGGAGGCCTGACTGAAGTAGGTTCAAGACAGGGGGATGATAAAAGTTGGTACCACGAGTGTAGACAAACACTTGTGGAGCCTCTCTTAGGTGCCAGGTGGTGAAACACAAAGAGGAATAAGATGTGGTCCTTGCCTTCAAGGGACTATTTAGAATGTGGAAAATAGAGTTTATAATCCCAGTGCAGTAAGTACCATGTTAGAGAAATACTCATGGTGCTGGGGGAGAGTTTAGGAGAAACTTTTAACCTGGACTATACCATGTCAAGGAAGGCTTCCCAGAAGTGGTGCCTGACTAAGCCCAAAGGATAAATAGGAATTAGTCAAGCAAAGGGGGCAAGGAAATGGCAGAGCAAGTGACACATGCACAGCATGGACACATGAGAACGGGCACATTTGACATTTGAAAAGATAATTGTCACATCCACCAAGATGGAGAGTTCAAGAAAAGAAACAGATTAAAGGGTGAGAGGTAAAGAGAGGAGAAAGGAGACTTCAGCCTTAGGCAAGGACAAGTGTAAGATGTCTATAGGATTTCCAGGTAGAATTCCAGGTATGGAGAGGGATCTGGCTAGAGTTATAGGGTCTGAGTCATCTCTAGGCAACTGGTGGGTAAAACCAGAAGGTAGATGACGTCATCTACAGGGAATATGTAAGTGAACAATGAGGACCTAAGACAGAACCTTGAGGGACCCCAGCATACAAGGTAGGGACAGAGGAAGGGAAACCTATAAAGGAGACTGAGGAGTGGCCAGAGAAATGGGAAGAACCCTAGAAAAAAAGGGGTATCTCACAAAAGCCATGGAAGGAGGGAATTTTTTAAAAGGGGAGGGGTAGTCAGTAATGTCAAATGCTATAGAGGGATCAATTAAAATAAAGCAGAAGTGTCCACTGCATTTGCCAGTTGAGGCAAGAGGATGTGAGTAGGTAATTAAAAAAGAAAAAATAGGGGCACCTGGCTGGCTCTGTTGGTAGAGCTACGGGACTCTTGATCTCTAGGTTGTGAGTTCAAGCCCCACGCTGGGAGTAGAGTTTACTAAACAAACAAAAAAAATTTTTTTAATAAAAAAAGAAGAAACAATAAACATGAAAAAAATGCTTAGCCTCACTAATAATAATAATAAATGTAAATTAAAATAACCATGAGGTATAAATTGTAATCTAAACAGTTGGCAGATTTTTTTATTGAATAATAATTAGTATGTGAGGAAATATGAACTCTCACATACTGTTAGTATAGTTACCATACTATACTGTTCGACACCTTGCTTTAATCACTTAACATGCTTTTTGATATCTTCACATGTAAATATATATATAGTATCTAAAAAAATAGAGTATATAAAAATAGGTGAAAAAATTTGAGAGCATATGCACCAAATCATTGGCAGTGGGTATCTTGGGTGGCAGGCATAGGGAAGTCAAATAGGAAAAATAAGAGCATACGTTCAAGGCATGTGTACATTCCTATATTGACTGTGACTTTTTTCCCCCAATGAGATTTTTATTACTTTTGTAACTGGGAAAAATTATTAATAATAAGATAATAAAATGAAAATATTAGAGACCTGATCAGTGATCTTGACTGGAGCTACTTCAGAAGTGTTTGGGCAGTAGAGTTAGTGTGAATATAGAGCGTTCAAGTAGAAATAGCAACTACAGACAGTGCTTTCAAGACCCTTAACTATAAAATGCAAGAGATAAAGGAAGACACAAAGTTGAGGGACGGTTACTTTTTTTTTAAACACACTTTTAATTTTTAAATAATTTTGTATTTACACTAGAGTTATTAAGATAGCACAGAGACATTATCAACAATAGCCAAACTATGGAAAGAGTCCAAGTGTCCATGGACTGATGAATGGATAAAGAATATGTGGTGTATACACACACACACACACACACACACACACACACACACACACACACCGGGATATTACTCAGCCATCAAAAAGAATGAGATCTTGCCATTTGCAACGATTTGGATGGAGCTAGAGTGTATTATGCTAAGTGAAATAAGTCAGTTACAGAAAGACAAATACCATCTGATTTCCCTCATATGTGGAACTTAGGAAACAAAACAGATGAACATATGGGAAGGGGGGGAAAGAGAGGGATGCAAACCATAAGAGACTCTGAAGGATAGAGAACAAACTGAGGGTTGATGGAGGGAGATTGGTGGGGGATGGGCTACATGGGTGAGGGGTATTGATTGAGGATACTTGTTATGATGAGCACTGGGTGTTATATGTAAGTGACAAATCAGTAAATTCTCCCGAAACCAGTCTTACACTATATGTTAACTAACTAGAATTTAAATAAAAATTTGGAAGAAAAAAAAGAATATTACAGAGAATTCTGATATGCCTCTACCTACCTCCCCCTAATGTTAACATCTTGCATAATTCTGAAACATTTATCAAAACTAAAAAATTCACTGATACAATGCTATTAACTAAACTATAGAATTTATTCAAATCTCACCAGTTTTTCCCACTAATGACAGAGGGGTTGCTTTTTTTTTTTTTTTTTTAATGTTTGTTTAGTTTTGAGAGAGAGACAGAGCTCAAGCAGGGGAGGGGCAGAGAAAAAGGGAGAGATGCAGAATCCGAAGCAGGATCCAGGCTTTGAGCCATCAGCACAGAGCCCGATGTGGGGCTCGAACTCACAAACCATGAGATCTTGACCTGAGCCTAAGTCGGACGCTTAACCGACTGAGCCACCCAGCCGCCCAAGGGTTACTTTTGGACAAATCCACTAGACTTGTCAGAAGTCTGAATTGTCTCCTGAAGAACAGGGAGAAATATCCATATAAATTAGTAGAAGTGACTGATCAGATGAAAGAATACTTGTATTCTACCATGGAAAGCAACTTAGAGAAACATTCGGGAGCAAGAGGGTACATTTATTTCTTTAGCAAATAGTGGGATCAGGTTATATGATAGCCTAGATTCCCAGAAGTTTACTTCTCCTTTTCTCTTCCTCTTCCACATACATCTAGGAAACAGAAATAAAGACCATTAATACTGCCATCAGTTATATTTTCAGGTTCCTTTCAAGCATGCAATATAGCACTTCTTGAAATCTATGCTTTGGTCACTCATCTCCATAATGCCTAGCTACCACTTTTCTGAGAGTCTCTCAGCCTAGGAATTTCTTCCCTTCCTTGGAGGCTATACATTCAGGTAGTCCATATTTCCAACTCCACTGTTGTCTCCTACCAAACATCCTCCTGCTTTTAAGATGAAGATACCCCTGCTAAGATTTCAACACTAAAGCTCATTTGACCCAGCCTCTTTATTTTATGGGTGGAATAACTGAGACAGAGAGGAAAGGACTTATCCAAGGCCATACATCTCAGAATGACAGTGCTGGGACACATCCCAAAGTCAAATGTTCCTGCAGAAAAGACATTGTGTTGCATTTCCAGGTTGTGCCTAATCTGGATTCAGGCAGCCAGTTCTGATCCAGAGGCAAATCTGCCAAGATTCTCAGCTTTGCAGGGTAGAGTGAACAGCGTTCTGGATGTCACTTTGAGAGAGGAAGCTACAGTAATGTAGCAACTAACAACGTCCTTGAAACCTTGCAGTCTCCATGACTTCCCACTGCCTACTCTAGGAAAATACTTGGGACAGAGTTAAACCCTTGATACAAAGGACATCAACTAGAATTTTACCTTATTTTGTGCCCCACACCCCTACTCTGGTATAGTGGAGACTGTGAAGACAAAGAACAAGAAGAGACTGTAACCCAAGTTCAGGATTTGGGAGATGGCTGGCTAGTTACTGTGCTTGATCATCATGAGGTATGGCTGAAGGAGTAGGGAGGGCCACCCACATAATATTAATTGTCACCACTAAATTGGGTGCCTGTTTATGTCACATACTGCACTACATGCTTTAATGTAGTCACATCTGTTCTCCATACTAGCCCAGGATTGTGGGTTGCAGAAATTAAACTTGCCCAAGGTCACTTGGCTGGGTGGGGCTGGATTATACTAGTAACAGCTGTTGTTGTAGAAAATACAGATAAAGAGAAGAAAAGAGAAGTGGCCCTTTATGCCTTATCCAGTGATAGCCCAGGCCATCGTGCTGTCCAAACTGCTTTTAGCAATTGCTCTTGTTCTACACCTTCTTGCTGCCTTACCTTCCCCAGAAAGCCTGTAACCACTGCTGCTTCCCCAGTTTTTGCTCTCCCCACATCCTAAAGACCTGGACACCTGGCGTTGCCTGGGTATGTTGCCAAGAGTGATTTAAGGGTATGGGGCCTTTAACGCTGTCCGACCATGCAGCCCTTTTTGTCCCCACTTCAACACTTTTGGAGCTGTTTCCTTTAAGGACTCCTTTTAGGGGCGCTTTGGGTGGCTCAGTCGGTTGAGCATCCAGCTCTTGATATCAGCTCAGGTCATGATCCCAGGGTCGTGGGATCCAGCCCTGTGTTGGGGCTCTGTGCTGAGTGTGGAGCCTGCTTGAGATTGTTCTCTGTCTCCCTCTCTCTTTGCCCTCCTTCCCCACTTGAGCTCTCTCTCTCTCTCTCTCTCTCACACACACACACACAAAAACAGAAAACAAAAGAACTCCTTTTAATAAAAGGGCACATTTACTCCTAGCTACAATGTCCCCTAAGGGATGTCCTCCACCCATACCCGTTTGGGGACACTGCCGCCGTTACTCCATCCCACAGATCCCTCCCTCCCTGGTCATCACAGGTAAAGTAGAAATGGTCATTTTCAAGCTGCTTACATTAACATCAAAAAAGTTTTAATATTCTGTAGCAGATCTTTGTGATAGGACGATGATGTATAGTTTTATTTTTTTATTCATTTTTATTAAATAGCAAATACACATTTATTGTAAAAAGAAAGAAAAAAAATACAAACGCCCACAATCCACAATCCAAAGGTAACTTATTAACATCCCCCTGTCTTCTCTTCCAGCTACGTTTCTGCTTATATTTATAAATACACATGTGCATTATAAAGTGGGATTATGCTGTCTTATAATTTGCTTTTTTCCGCTCAAAAGCATCTTACGAGCATCTTTCCATGTCAGTAAATACACTCTGATCACATGGTTACTGAGAAAAGTAGTGTCCAGTTCCCAAGACAAAATGCCACTTAGATTCTCAGGGCTCCTATTTAGTCAGGGCGAGGGCAGGGCAGGTGAAGTTGGAGACCGGGATGACTCATCCATTGTGTGGCAGGAGGTAGCATTGAGCAAAGCATGTTGCCAGAGTTAAGGCAGCACCGGTGTCCAGAGCAGTTTTTTAATTCTTTTCCAACAAGAAAATTTTTTTGTGCTTCTTGTATCTCTGATCCGTTCATGCTTCCACCAGTGAATCATCTTGTCAGTAAAGATTTAAACACTAAAATCAGGCAGTTGTTCTTCTGTAAGTTTTTTTGGGTTTTTTTCCCCAAATCTTGGTGCTACTTGATGAAGTGAATTCAGAAGAATAATAGGGTGAGAGAGAAGAATAATAGGGTGAGAGACTTAATTCCCAATATAGCTGCTAATCCTGTTTAATTCCCCTGAAGTCTTTCAGTCCTAGGTGGTTTGTCCTTTCTTTGTAGAAAGACGGGTGAGTCACAGACCACAGGAACGGAGAGAGCGCGAAGGTATTGGAGTTCGTGGTTTGTTGGGAACTGGGGCTGTTCGCTTTATTTATAGGAAAGCTTTCAGAGTCTGGGACATTGAATTTCACTTCATCAAGCACATTTCCTTGGTTCTTGAAGAACAACAGTGGCAGTTTCCAGGTTGTTTGCAATCTGTCTTATGTATAAATTCGTTCCGTTTCGACCCAGGTGAAAGTGGCACTCCCTGAGATGTGAAAACGTGTGTCCTTCAATCAAGAAAGTGGGTGGTGGTGTTTTCATATGAAGCTTGGATGTTTTTCTACCAAAGGATGTGTGAAGTAGTAAATTTCCTGATAACTGAGAATTTACACATGGACAGACATGTAGAGAAGAGCAGGGGAAAAAAGAGGATTAGGTTCTTATGTAAAAATAGAATTTGATTGTTCATATGCCCGTAGATTATGTCAGATATGATGAAATATAATTTATGCAAATACATGTAAAAGTCTGGTGAGTTCTTTCGGTTTCTTTCAATAGTTTCAATCCTTGATGATTATTGGTATTGGGTGGTTTCAGCTACACTGCCTCTTTGTTTTATTTAAAAGAAGAAAAAGATTCACCATGTAATTTTGTGGTATGTAATGAGGAACTTGTATTAATGCAGATTTGTGGTATTTAAAGTACCTAGTATTTTGCTTTTTCTTTCTTGTTTTTCTTATTAATCTCTGGATAAAAATCCCTCGTCTCATTAGATCTGGGCTCTCCTTTCTTCTCATTTTGTCCTTATAAGGCTATCCTGTTTTATCACTTCCTGCTTCAGCTCCTGACTTTTTCTCTCTTCCCCTCTCCCTCTCCCGGGGTGGATGCTTTCTCCATGTGGCAGGACTGTAACTGTTCCCAGCTGTCCGAAACGCCAGTGGACCAGGAGCAGCTTAGAGTTTTAACTTTCATTTTACAAAGAACAACATGTTTGAATGTTTCAACAGGCAAGTTATAACTGGCACTTACTTCTTGTTCTTCTAGAACACTGAAAATCTCCCCCAGCACGTTAGAAGGGGGATCCTGACTGTGTTAAAGAAGAAGTGGGAGAACCCAGCCCTGGGAACGGAGTCTCACACGGACTCCCTGCAAAACGGCAGCGCTGAGGTCAGACACGGAGGCAACCGTCCTCCCGGTGAAGTGGCAAGAAGGTCTGCCTCTGGGGCGGAAGCTGACCAAGAAGAACCCGTCCATCCCAGACCTAGACTAGGATCGCCTTCTGAAGCCCTCAATCGGTATCCGTATCCCCGCACCCAGGGCAGTGAGCATCTTAAAGACCACTCGAAAGAAAGTAAAAAAATGGAAAATTGTCTAGGAGAATCCAGGCATGAAGTAGGAAAACCCGAAATCAGTGAAAACACAGAAGCTGCAAACAAAATAGAGAAATATAATGTTCCGCTGAACAGGCTTAAGATGATGTTTGAGAAAGGTGAACCAACTCAAACCAAGGTAAGGACTGGGCCGGTTTCAAACTTGAGAAAGGCAATTCAAGTAATTAACGCTATTTTTCTGAACTAGACAGTTTGAGTAGTGGCCAGCATGTCTTTCGATTCAATGTTAAATGAATTAATTAAAAGTCTTGAATTATGTACAGAGATGCTAAGATTTGCGGATCTCTGACCCAGTTTCACGTGAAATCAGGCACACACAGGGATTCAGTTTAATATCTAGAAATGAAGAGAGTTTGAGGCTGATTGGATTTTGTTTTTGTACGCTTGCCCTTTTAATTTGTCTTCCTGTGCCTTTTGTCATTTGTAGCTTGGGGGGAGGGGGTTGGGGGGGTGGAATTTCTGCTGAATCTCTCTCCCCTTAGACACAGCTGCAGGCTGAGTGTTAAGGCCAGAGTTTAACATGAAGACTAAGGCTTAGTTGTCTCTTTGCTAGTGGACTCCTTCTCCTCTGAACTTCCTCATCTGTGCCTTCCAACAAATGTTTTCTATCAGCTAAAATCCTCTCCCAGGAAAAATCAATGAGGGTAGCCAGACTAGCTGTAGCCTTCAGGAGTTTTGACTTGCAAATGCACAGGGTTGCATTTTCCTAGGACTGCTAATGAAATTTGATCCTTCGTGTGGATTGCAGACCGGGTACCCAGAGGGAATTACTTAACTAGAAAATGAGTTACATATGCTGGTGACTTATAACACAATCCAGGGGCGGCAGAGCTGGTAAAATTTTCCAGTTTTCTCATACTTTCCTGCATATCTGGCTTTGTACATGGGGATGGTTTGTTACAACAGTCATTATAATGAAATAAACAGATTTGATAGGAAGCAAAGCCATCATTTTCTCTACATTCCATCTAGATGGGAAAGCTGAAATTTTTTAAGCTAAATATTTGGCCCAAATCCCTACATGTGTGAAGTAATGGTATAAGGCCTTCTTTCTGAGACAAAAATTCGAGAACCCGTCCAATAATCTTCAGTTCTGTTTGACGTGACTTAGTTTATCTCTTCCCATAACTTGCAGTGCCTGTAGCTTTCCTGACTAGAACAGTTCTTGGATGTTTAAGGGATCATCTATTTAAAGGATGTAGTAAGAATTTTTAAAGGTTTGCAAACCTAGAACCCTTTCCTCTGCATGAGTTTTAGCTCTATTTTAACACTGGAACCAGTTGGCAAGAGATGTAACCACAAAGCAGTTTTATGACTTTTCTTAAACTCTCATCCCTCTGTTTTTAGTCCTCTAGGGCCTGCCAACTCCCTCTTTCTCCTTTATGGTCTTAATAAAAAAAAAAAATTAAATTTAAATGGGAAGAAGAATTTTAAGTGGAAGGGAAAAAATGTCAGAAATCCTAAACAGAGGGGAAGGGGTTTTGTTGTGACTCAAAGCACCATTGTAAGTCTCCTCCTCAGAGACCCTGTTAGGGGCAGGACGGCTGATGTCATGCTAGCACACACAATGTCGATTCAGTGCAAAAGCCTGGTGCATGTCGAAACTGGCCTAAGGTAGGAAATGACTGGGATTGCAGCAAACAAAAATGCTGATTATGTGGTAGGATCTGGTGAGAGACTTTTTTTCTCATACATGTCTGGCGAGAGATGTGTCAGAACAAGCCTATCATTTTGTGGCTGGTCAGAAGTGAAGAAAGACTCCTCATATAAAGAAAGATCCATCTAAATCTCTAATGGCACTGGACAGCCTGACTGTTAATGGTATAGGAAAAAGGGGGGGGGGGGGGCTGTGAGTGTCTAAGTTGACCTGGACTTTTTAGATGGCTTTTAAAACTTCCTGACTAAACAGTCATTTGTCACTTAATGAAGTGCTTAGTCAAACAGACCTGCCCTCGGTTTTATAGCGGTTTCTAAGCATCATTGTGTTTCATTTACTTTGAAAAGTTTTATCTAATATTTCCAAAAAAAATGCTAAAGTTTTGTCTACTTTAGCTTGAGGAATAACTAATTAGTTCGAAACTGGATTATGGTTATTGTTAACATGATTTCAGCTTTAACATGGATAAGGCTTTAATCAGGAAGTTACATAATTGGATCTTTGGAAGGAAGCTCTCACAAATATGGTAAGGACACTAGAAATCTTTTTCGGAGCAAGAGCCTGCAAGAAAGAATGTATACTTCAGAGCTAACAAATGAGTACCTCAGTGAGACAAATGAATATAGTAGGGACAAATTGGTTCCATAATTAAATTTTAGAGAACTGGACTGAATCTCAACTAACTAGCTGGTCAGGGGCAGGGGGCACATAGATAATGAAATACATGATCTGTCTAATGTGTTGTCCTAAATCTTTTTATCAGTTATTTACAGGAGACAAAATTAATTGGCTTGACTTCCACTTTTCTTAGTTCCTCTTGTTCCCTTTTGCCCGAGATAGTTTCTGTTCTTGTCCACTTTTCTTCCTGATCTCTCTGCCCTCCTGGTTTTTTCTCTCTCCTTGTGAAAAAAATCTCCTCTCTTTCCATGACTCTAAGACGTGAACCCCCAAACTAGGTTCTAATCCTCGGTTCTTAACCCAAGTTTCAGCCTCATATTTCTGGTTGCCTGCCAGATCAAACATCTTTCTTTGAATATCCCTTAGGCACTCAAGTTCAAGAAGGCTACAAAAGAATCCATTGTCTTTCTAACTAAAAACCTGCTTTACCCAGGTGTCCCTTAATACATCACCATGTACCAAATCTCTGCATCTGTGAAAGTTGGGATCAGTTCTTCCTTCTCCGTGTTTCTTCTTCCCAGTCGGTCACTTACTAAGCCCTCTAAATAAGCCTACCCTCTAGGTGCTTCTCAAGTATGTGCCATTCTGTCTGGTCCCATAGCATTGCCACCACCTCCCCTGTCAGCTTCTCTTTTCCTTTCTCCCATCCATCCTGTACACCGTTGCTATTTATCTTTCTAAATAGAGTTGTAAATTAGTGTACCCCCTTCATTTGATATCTCAGGATTAATCTTTATTTAATATTTGGGTCCTCCACAATCTGAGTTCAACCTGCCTTTCAGTCTCTAGCCAATCTTATACTTAAACTCTGTATTAACTCCTCACGCTCTAAATTATTCATGCCTATCCCCTGCATTACTGCCTTCTGAAATCTTACTCCTCAAGGTCTATCAAGACTGTGAGGTCTTACCTCCATTTCTGTCAGATAAGTTAAGCAACCCTTCTCATTCTCCTATAGAATTTTCTTTTCACTTCTGTTTGGGCACTTATATCATGCTTCCCCTTAATAGTTGTGTATAAATTTGTATACTCCCAAAGTCTATAATTTCTTCCAAAGTAATGATGTTTTTCTTCCCCAGCGGTTAGCACAGTGACTTAGCTCTTAGTCTTAGTTAAAGGAAGAAACGAAGCTTAGAATTCAAATAGCTTATAAGTAATAAGAATTGATTAAAGGCTTTTCTTCACTTACTCTCTACCTTTGGTGAATAGATACATTATCCAGGTCAGATGTTTTAGTTGAACATGATGGTTCTAATTCCTATGAACAAATGAGCAGTGGATGGATTAATATAACCTACCATCATTACTAGGAAAAAGAAACTCCCCAATGACATATACTGAAGTGGTTTAGCATTTCTATCCTCATGTATATGTTGATCTGGATTTTTGGTAGCTGAGGTAACTATTCTGTACATCTTTTTATGAAAAAGATAGCTGATTAACCAACTAGTCCTAACCAACATTCCGTTGTCATCGGGTTGACATTTGAATCCATAACCTTTAGAAACCAGGATGTGGTTATTCAAAAAATTAAGTGCCCCTTCTTTCATGCCCAGGAATGACCAACCACTGTAATGAGCATGTGACAGGCTCATTAAGTCTCACTTCTTTCTGTTTGGTTCGTAACATATTTGGTTCACACAAATCCTTGGCTAGGAGAGTAAAGACCAGATATTTGGATAATATATTTCTACCTTCACAACCTATTTAAATTATTGTCTTTGGCTTGGGTCGATGGAACCAGTTAGGTGTAATACAAGAAAATAAGACTAGGCTATGGATATTCGTTGATTGTTTTACAAAGTTGCAGACTACTGCTTCTTCCATGTAGTGTTTCCATTTTCTAGGAGAGGAGTTAGATAAAGAAAGAGAGGAGAGAATACCTCCTCACCAAACGTCATTGTTTCCTAAAACACATAAACTCACTCATTTGCTCATTCTTTAAGACTAAACAAGGATGGGAAATAGTAATGAGAAAAATGGTAAGTTTATCCACAAGTGAAAAGAATTAAAACTATTTAGAAATTTTGTTTCTTTCTCCTTTTATCCCTGTTTATTCATGGTATATTTTTTTATTAAAAAAAATTTTTTAACGTTTATTTATTATTGAGAGACAGAGAGAGACAGAGCACAAGTGGAAGAGGGGCAGAGAGAGAGGGAGACACAGAATCTGAAGCAGGCTCCAGGATCTGAGCTGTCAGCACAGAGCCTGACGCAGGGCTCGAACTCCCAAACTGGGAGATCAGGACCTGAGCCAAAGTCGGATGCTCAACCGACTAAGCCACCCAGGCGCCCCTATTCATGATACATTTTAATGCTTCCACTTAGTCGTATTTTAATTGTGTTGACTTGTCTTATATGACAAAGGCAAAACAGTACATTCGGCTAAAATAGAAGAATCTAAAATAAAAATGGAAGTTTCCCTTGTCCCAGCCAGCCCCCTTTTCATTGTTCACTACTTCTCTCCCTTTCTACTCCTACGCCCTTAAATTTCCCTTAGAGTTTCTGTTCCTCTTTTTACCGGGATGACTGTATGAATGGCTGGCACCAAAACACCAACAAAAGCTGCACTTGTTAACGGGAGAGTAAAACCATCCTTCTTCAAACAGCCTAATATTTTTGTGGTTTTTCTTCTTGTAATTTCCTGGAAGCGACATTGGTATTTTGTTCACCTTTATGTATCTCTGGTACATAACAGTATATATGTGTTGGTGTAGTGTGGAGCAAGCCCTTGAGCAAGTAAGGTCACCAAGCTCAAGTTCATTAGATGTTTTATCCATAGCCAACCAATCTATAATCTACCTCAAAGAAACAATTTATGTTTGCCTTCTTGAAGAATGGGTAGGTGTCCATAGGGAATCTACAGTGTTATAAAATTATCCATGACATTTAATTTTCTCCTTTCTTGGGTAACAACTGCATGTGTTCTTTTATCCACTTAATGTTATCTTAATAACATTTTTCTTCTGCTTTCTTAATGTCTTTCCTTTTTTTAATGTTTACTTATTTTTGAGAGAGAGATCGAGTTGAGTGGGGGAGGGACAGAGAGAGAAGGAGACACAGAATCTGAAGCAGGCTCCAGGCTCTGAGCTGTCAGCACAGAGCCTGATGCGGGGCTCAAACCCATGAACCATGAGATCATGACCTGAGCCGAAGTTGAGCACTTAACTGACTGAGCCACCCAGGTGCCCCTTCTGCTTTCTTAATGTCTTCAGTAAGTCATTTGAAATTATGTTCCAAGAAGAGGAAAAGAGATTTGAATAACTGTCAACACACTGTAGGGTCTAATGTAGTCGTCCAAATGTTGGGGAGTATATCCTTAATTTGTTTATCAGCAAATCATAAATCTTAAATTGACCTGACATTAAACCTCCAATAGATACATTGCTAGAGCTTTCAATATGGATACGGTAACTGGTTTTGTTAAATAAACACAAGAATTATCTTTGGTTTTCTATCAGTGCCATCTTTCTCATATTAAAAGTAATTTTTTGCCCATTTATTGTAGTCACCTATGCTTTATAGCTTCTTTTATAATTTCAAAATGTAAGTACACTGTAAATACAAGTGTTATTTTAACTGACCTCTCTTTATAGTGGATTATTTCTCATAAAGACCTCACACCAATGTAAATTAAGTTTTATTTACCCTTAATTAGTAACTCATTAATTCTTTCATCTTTTGTGGTAAGGTAAATAATGGATCCAGGTGTAAAGATGCCGGTCAAGGAATTCTGATATTTTTCACTATGGCTGTCCTTGATGTACCAACTAGAGACCAGTCATCTCTTTTCTGTTTACTTTCAGGCCAACTAATTACTTACTGGTTTCTAGCTGGTTTCATTATAATAAAACATGTTGAGAAGTTAAAAACATGTTGAAAAGTAATGTCAGAGGAATGGAACATTCTATTTGCAAGGTTGGCTGCATTAGAATTTGAAGTAGCCAGAAAGACTTCATTTACCCCCCAAATATGATATCATACCTTTCTGGTATCAGACTCACTCCTGCATTAGACAGTATAGGTGTGTATACCCGGATGAATATATTAGTCATTTCCTCTAGCCTTTTAACTCACTGATGAGTTACAGTGAATGAAGAGTCCCTATCAAAATCTTTGACATAGGGACGCCTGGCTGGTCAGAGGAGTGTGTGACTCTGGATCTCAGGGTTGTGGGTTCAAGCCCCATGGTGGGTGTCAAGATTACTTAAATAAGCAAAACTTAAAAAAATAAATAAAAATTTTTAAGAAATGTTTGACATAAATCCTAGAGCCATAAGGGACTGTAAAGTTATTTAATCCAGCTCACTGCTGTCAGTTAGGATGTTAAAATCCCTAATTTACATATGGAAACAGCTAAGGTCAGAGAAGTTTACTGATACACCCAATGTCATTTGTCTAATTAATATCAGAATAAGGACTGAAATTGTTTAGTAACATCTCTACCATGTAACAGTATCTTCATTGATATTGTAGTAACTGTTTATTAGATAAAAACAACTGGCCATGGCCTTACTTATCTGAAATCTAAGGAAGCCAGGGAAAAATTTAAATATATCAACAGTTGTATCCTCAAAGACTTTAGCTATCTTCCCTCTTCCCACGCTTTATAGTCTCATAACTGAATTTAAAATTTTTTAAGTTTATTTATTTATTTTTAGAGAGAGAGCATGAGCAGGGGAGGGGCAGAGAGAGAGGGAGAAAGAGAATCCCAAGCAGGCTCCACACTGTCAGTGTGGATCCCAATGCAGGGCTTGAACTCACGAACCCAAGAGATCATGACCTGAGCCGAAACCAATAGTTAGACACTTAACTGACTGAGCCACTCAGGCACCCCTTGTAACTGAATTAGAAGCCTCAGGGCAATGAAGACAAGAAACATGCTGGAATGCAAGAGATTTCAGGGTGCTTGGGTGGCTCAGTGGTTTGAGCATCAGACTCTTGATTTTGGCTCAGGTCATGATCTCATGGGTCTGTCAGTTCAAGCCCTACATCTGGCTCTGTACTGACAGTGTGGAGCCTTCTTGGGATTCTGTTTCTCTCTGTCTCTCTCTCTCTGCTCTCTGTCTCTCTCTCTCTCTCTCTCTCTCTCTCTCTCTCTCTCTCTCTCTCTCACACACACACACACACACACACACACACACACACACACCACACAGTAAACAGAAGAAGAAAAAGCCAAGTAAACCAGGAAAAACCAGTAACTTTTATCAGGAAAAAATAATAAAACAACTGTGCACAATGATATGCTATCACTGCATGACTAGTTTTTACATGGTTTTAGTCCCTGTGTGCTGTTTTGTGTGCTTTATCTTTTGTTTGGTCTTTTTTATATTGACTTTTCTATGTATCTTCCTAGTTCATGTGGTTCTCCGTTTATAGCAATATAGTATTTCATTATGGTTTAATTATGCCCCAGTAATTAGATATTTTTCGAGCCTAATAAAAAACTCTAAGCATCGTGGCAGAAACATTTTGTTTTTAGTTATTTTAGGGGGGAGGGCTATATTACCAAAGTGGTATTCTCATGACCAAAAGTATATAATTCATTAAACATTCTTCTTACATATTCTCAGCTGTTCTCAAAGATTGTGCTACTTTATAATACTATTAGCATAGCCTAAGAACATATTTAATTCTCTAGCACCTTGTCAGCATTTGATTTTATCATTTTTATCTATTTATATTAATAAATTACTTCTCCTTCCTTTTCTTTTTCCCCCTAATTGTAAGAATATACACATAGTTGGGGCGCCTGGATGACTCAGTTGGTTAAGCATCCAACTTGGGCTTAGGTCATGATTTTGTGGTTCATGAGTTCGAACCCCATGTTGGGCTCTGTGCTGACAACTTAGAGCCTGGAACTTGCTTCAGATTCTGGCGCGCTCTCTCTCTCTCTCTCTCTCTCTCTCTCTCTCTCTCTCGGCCCCTCCCCCGCTCACACTCTGTCTCTCTCAAAAATAAATAAACATTAAAAACATTGTAAAGAATATACACATAGTTTTTGTAGAATGCTTAGAAATACAGAAAATACAGAGAAATCCCACAACCTGGATGCAACTGCTCCTTCTATATATTATTGTTCTACTTAAAAGATCTTTATTTTTTCTGTTTTTTTTTCTACCTGAAGAAGGCAATGTTTGTCTCTCAGTACTTTGAGAAATTAAGGCTAGGTTTTGTCTACATGCTATGGATAGTTCAGCAAAGTCCTATTTTCCCTAAAGGCCATCCTTCCTCTACCCTTGACTTTCAGGGATGAGAGTCTGAAGGAAGGTCAGACTTGAAAGGTTGAAGAAAGTGGTTGAGAGAGGTAGAAGGTAAATTATAAAGTGTTGAGAATCAACTTTTAAACAGAATTTTTCCTAAAAATTATGGGGATAGGAAATCCTGCATTTTACTTGATATTTGAGACCTCACTTACTGTATTTCTTTAAGAAAATTTTCCAGAGAAAAGAAATTCTGCAGACCATTAGCTAAAAGCCCTAAGCTCTTGTTCTCCTAAGGGTACGTGTTGATACATTTGGTTTAGGGATTCTCAGTGACTATTTAAAGAGGCATTCCCACTAATGAGAGTTACTATAGTCAGCTGACAGGAAGGAGGACTTGTGGGTTGGGGGGAGGCCAAGCCTTAGGAAATTCCAGAAAGTCTTAAAGTGTCTTGTCTTTTCTCTCTTCTCTTAAAAGCCTCCCTCAGGCATCTGAGTAAACAGGGCTGAAATGTGATAAAAGTGTGTTACAGAAGAGTATTTCAGTATCAGAATTCCTGGGGTGTGTGTGTGTGTGTGTGTGTGTGTGTGTGTGTGTTCTACTTCCTTGAGAAATATTAGAGGAAACTCCTCCTTCTTCCTGTACCTCAAATTACCACTTATAAAATGAGGATCATAAAATTCATCGTAAATGCTTCTGAGTTTTTGTTATTCTTTAAAAAAATTTTTTTTTAACGTTTATTTATTTTTGAGACAGAGAGAGACAGAGCATGAACGGGGGAGGGTCAGAGAGAGGGAGACACAGAATCTGAAACCGGCTCCAGGCTCTGAGCTGTCAGCACAGAGCCCGACGCAGGGCTCGAACTCACGGACCGCGAGATCGTGACCTGAGCCGAAGTCGGACGCTTAACCGACTGAGCCAGCCAGGCGCCCCGAGTTTTTGTTATTCTTAATATTTGAAGGATTTGGAGGTGAAATGGTATCAAAAGAAATCTCATTAAAAGCTTTCCCATCTCAGAGCTGTGGTCCTCCTCAGAACCAGCATCAGTATAACTTTGATTTCCAGAGACATTTCTCTCTCTTTCTTCTTTAAGACCAAGTGGCTTTGCACAGTCACTTTTTTAGTATTTGGAAGAAAACAATTCCAAATACTGATACCCTCATGAACCTGAAGGCTTTAAAAAAGAAAAAGGCTCTTGACTTCATTTAACCTGAAGGTTTAAATTAAAAGCGAGCAAAGATGGAAAATATTATGTGCCTAAAACCAAAGTAAGCCTCTGCCCTGGCAAGGCATATGTCCTGGTTCTAAATGAGCTTGCTGCCAGTTATGCCAGTGCAGGGACTCTGCAGGAGGCCGAGAGGGACTTGACCATGAGTACAGACAGAAAACAGCTCTCTGCAGGTTGCGGCAGGTAACACATACTCTTAGAATTGAACTTTACCTTTGACAGCATGTAAATATTTGAAATATTGCTTCAGTATTAAGGATTCAGAGCCTGTTCCCTTTCGGTTAAAAAAAAGAAAGTGTATTTGCAGTCTCTCTCCCTTTTTTGAGCCCGGAAAATGCTTTTATAATACTCATCTTGCAGTGAAGCAGCATTCAGAATAAGTCTTTGGAATTTCCTTTACTTTAATTATCTGCAAATGAACAACGTTTTGAAGATGAAAAAACGCAGATGGGGAGGGTGTCCTGCCAAACTTATCTGTTTGTTTGGCTGATGATGTTCATTATCTGTTGCGTCATGTAAGTCACATGGGTGTGGTTGATGTTGGTGCAACTTACCTGAGTATGGTGTGGCAAGGTTAGAGTTGCTATCTATTATTTTATTTTTTTATCAATTCATAATGTTAATAGCAAAGCCGACTGAAAATAAATGATATTAAGTGCATGTTGAATTTACAAGAAACTATTGTCATTGGTGTGGTACAAACAAACCAGCCTGTGGCTCTGATTTCTGAAGCGGCATGTTTTCTGTCTCAGTGGAGGTGGGGGAGGATTGAAAAAATGATAGTTCACAGTCTCAAACTTTACTGTTGACTTGATTAGCCCATTGAATGTAAAGGTTTAATAGCGATTTACTAATGTTGAATTCAGAAGAGTGCTAAGTGTTTTACTCTTATCTCCTGTCATACCAGATTTCAGATATCTTTCCTACTTCAAGTTATCTGGAAATAAGTTGAGATTTGAATGATAGGATCTGGTTGAAGGCTCTCATTACAAGCTGAATAAACATGACATACCCTCTGTGTACTATGTCTGGGAACATTCTGTGACACTAAATGGCTTTCTCTTGAGTTACTTTTCCAGGCTTAAAAATTATCATTTGTAACTTTAATTAGAGATCTACCCTAGATGTGAGAGATATAAATGTAGTAATTTATAGGAGTCACAAAATAACGTATTAAAAAAATCTGTACCACCCACTTTTCCATTTAAAAAACAAAAAACATGGTCTCTGCCAGGGACACACAATAAACGTTGTAATGGAAGTGTGGCCAGGGACCTTAGAAACAGAGGGAGGGCAACTTAGATTTAGGTAGGAGAGATAAGGTGTACTTCACAGAGAGAAGGTTGCTCAGCCTCCTCTGAATCTTGAAGGAACAGACAACCAGAGGGACAAAAGGGTAATGGGAGAAGGGAATTCATGTATAATATGGACCTCACAGCAGTTTGCTTTTCCTGGAGGGTAAAGAGTGAGGAAGGGAATACTCAGAGAAGGTAGGTAGGGAGGGACCAGATGTAGAATGGGTCTTCTGTGACATACTAAGCACTTTAGATTTAATGTAAGGAGTGATTAGGAATTTTTAAAGAATTTTGAACAAGGGAGTGATATAGATTTATATTGGGGGATAATTACTTTCTATGACTTGGGATAATGGCAGCATCATACAGACTTGATTGGAAGGTATAGAAGAACTGATTAGAAATGTAATGCAATAGTCCAAGGAAAAGATGACGACGACGGGAACCAAGGCAGCAACAGCAAGGATAAAGTGGGAGGGAGAGGGGAAACAAAGATCAGGTAACAGCCATCGATCCAGACTTAGCAGTTTGGGAGACATGTCAGTATCATCTGGGGCATGAGGATTCACCTCCATGACTGTTTAAATTACTAAGTTTTCTGGTTAAGCTGATTAGGCAGTGATGATTACCAGAGAGAATTACCTATATACAGTTACTTATTTTTCCCTGGGCACCTGTGAATATGTACTACTTCATATTTATAATGCTAAAAACACATTCTGTGGAATGTAAAAACAAATGTAAAATCTAATTCCTTGTGGATTTTGTTAATAAAAGAGATTTGCAGACCTCTTTTCTGAACATTCATCAAGATTTCCCGTCTCCTATGTAAACCTTATTGCTGGGTTTTGTTTTCCAAGCAGATTCTTCGGACCCAAAGCCGTAGTGCAGGTGGAAGGAGGATCTCTGAAAACAGCTATTCTCTGGATGATTTGGAAATAGGCCCAGGTAAGCAGAGTTCCATGTATGTGAAGTTCCCTAGGAAATACTCATAAGTAGCTATACCTTTTGGTCTCATGCTCAAAGCTTTTAGAGAAGAGTGGCACAAATTAAAAGGAAGTCTGTGGGGTGCCTGGGTGGCTCCATTGGTTGAATGTCCAACTTCAGCTCAAGTCATGATCTCTTGGTTAGTGGGTTCAAGCCCCGCTTCAGGCTCTGTGCTGGCAGGTCAGAGCTGGAGCCTGCTTCAGAGTCTGTGTCTCCCTCTCTCTCTGTTCCTCCCTCATTTGCACTCTGTCTCTCTCTGTCTCTCTCAAAGTTAAACACATTAAAAAAAGTTTTTTTTAAAGGAAGTCTATTTGTGAAAGCCAAGGGGTACCCTTGTGGGATTACAAGGCAAATAATGCCAGCAGTTTTGGCTTCATGGGCATCTGGGGCTTGAGGGCTGCCATGGATGGGCAGTTCCCTCTGTCAAGATTGGTTATCCTGGGGCACGTGGGCAGCTCAGTCATTTAAGTATCTGACTCTTGATTTCAGCTTCGGTCATGATCCCAGGGTCACGGAATCAAGCCCTGTGTCGGGCTCCACGCTGTGTGTGGAGCCTGCTTAAGATTCTATCTCCTCTCTCTCTCTTTCTCTCTCTCTCTGCCCCTCTCTCCCACTTGTGCTCTCTCTCTCTAAAATAAAAAAAAAAAAATGAAAAAGATTGGTTATCTTATATTACTGGTAGTAACAGAATGCCTTGAGAGCATAATTACTATGTTTTGAAAGGGGCATTTACAAGCACTTCACAAAAAAAATTAACAGGCAAATTATCAGCCTCCTGATAAAAAAATGCAAATTAAAATGGCATTGAGATCTTTTTCCAATGTTAAATAAGTCAAAATGTTTAAATATACAATACTCAGTTATGGTAAGGGTTCTCCTTTTAAATGTTGGGAAAGTGAGTAAATATTACCTGGTAAATGACAGTTTTATTCCTGATTTCCTTTGTACCTTTTTTTTTTTTTTTTTTTTTTTTTTTTTTTTTTTTTTTTTTTTTTAAGTAGGCTCCATGCCCAATTTGGGCCTTGAACTCATGACCCTGAGATCAAGAGCCACATGCTTTACCTATTGAGCCAGCCAGGTGCCTCCCCCCCACCCCCCCACCCCCGCCCGCTTCTTTGTACTTTTCTTTTTTTTTTTTTTTTTTAGAGAGAGAGAGAGAGCACAAGCAGAGGAGAGGAGCAAAGGGAGAGAGGGGAGAGGGAGAGAGGGGCAGAGAGAGAGAGAAAGAGAGAGAGAGAGAGAGAGAGAGAGAGAGAATCAGAGAGAGAGAGAGAGAATCTTAAGGGGACTCCATGCTCAGCACAGAGCCCACTGTGGGCTTGATCCCACAATCCTGAGATCATGACTTGAGCCAAAACCAAGAGTCATATGCTTCACCAACTGAGCCACCCAGGTACCCTTCTTTGTATTTTTAATACAAAGATAATACAAAGAATTATGGTAGCTCAAAATTTAGAATCTGAAAATCATTCAAATCACGTTTTATCTTCTTGTAAAGCACATTATTTGCATGCTTCCAGGTCAACTGTCATCTTCTGCATTCAACTCAGAGAAAAGTGAGAGCAGGCGAAATCTGGACTTACCACGCCTGTCAGAAACCTCCATAAAGGATCGAATGGCCAAGTACCAGGCAGCTGTCTCCAAACAAAGTAGTTCCACCAACTACACAGTATGTGTTCTGTACCATTCATTCATTCGTTCATTCCCTCATCTGGCAAATGGTCACTGAGCGCAGAAACTAGAAATGTCTCCCAGACCCTGACTTGGAGCCCTGGCTCTGTCCCTGGTCCCCAGCCATTCTCTTTTCTTGTAAATCCTACCCTAGCCTCATTCAAAATCCTTACCGTGTTTTAATACTGACTTTGCTTTCCTAGGCCTTATTCCCACCCCACTCATTTTTGTGTGTGTGATGTTATCATCCAGTAATATTGAGAGTTTTCCTGTCTCTTCTACTTAATCTTGCTGTTGTTGCTAAAAAAGTGTCATCTGTTAGTTTTAACAGAAACACTTACTTTTGGTTTTTTTTTAATTTTTGTTTTTTTACATTTATTTATTTTTGAGAGACAGAGTGAGACAAAGTGAAAGTTGGGGAGAGGCAGAGAGAGAGGGAGACACAGGATCGGAAGCAGGCTCCAGGCTCTGAGCTGTCAGCACAGAGCCCGATGTGGGGCTTGAACCCACAGACCGTGAGATCATGACCTGAGCCAAAGTCGGACGCTCAACCGACTGAGCCACCCGGGTGCCCCATTTTTGTTTTTGAGGAAAGAGAGAATACTGGAGAGAAATATAGGATATATTCAACATTAATGTTGTACACTCATCATCACTGTCTAATTCCAGAATATTTCTATCACCCCAAACAGAAACCCATATCTGTGTAGTCACTCCCAATTCCCCCTGCTTTCTGTCTTCAATGGATTTACTATTCTGCACATTTTGTATAAATGAATCATATAATATGTGGTGCACTTAATCTTTACCTCTTATGATGTAATGATTTTCTAAAGAAATAGTATAGTAGATAAGTAAAGGGGAGGGGGAAATAACAAGATGGCTTGCTCAGTAATCACAAAATTTGTTATTCTAAATAGGATTTTCCATTTTAAACTTTCCTAGGCTTAATTGGCAAGCTGACACTACAGAACTGCTTACCAGAAGTTACCTTTCAAATGCCATTTATTCATATATACACACGCATATAGACACCGTACATATGTATATTTTATGTGTATCTTTCAAACATTTGATCCTTCTAAGATTTAAAAATAAAAGCTATGAACCTATTGGTGTCCTTTTTGTTTTTTAAACAAAGTTCGAAGAAGAGCGTTGAATTTTACTTGTTCCTGGGCAGACTGAAACTATTATCTATTAGAAATCATCACATGTATTCCAGGAGTGGAGCCTTCTTTTCCTCATATTATTAAGTATGCATTCTCTAGTAGCAGTTACCCGTGGACTCTGTCTCTGGGCAACGAATAATTTCATCGTGATTTTTCACTGTGGTTTTTAGAAGAGAGGATGTGCATAATTTGATAGTAAAGTGGAACACCACAGGCTCATTATTCCCTGAGTGTGAAAATGAGCAAAATTAGACTTAGAAGGCAGGGCAGGAGATAGGGCAAATGGGTGATCTTTGGAGCATAAGTCCTTCCTTTCAAGATTCTGCTGCTTCTCAGTCTTCCTGCTACAAACATTCCGACCAGGTGACTCCCTAGGTGGAAAAACCTGTTCTGTGACTTTTTTTTTTTTTTAAACTCCTAATAGAGTTTATGCATTGCCGTTCTCCTGCTCTGTAAATTTTAAGAGTCTTTAGGAATTCTTGTCAAAAGTACATTTTATCTCATCCCCAAAGAATTTCTCAGGCTCCTTACAGAGGATGGCTGTAACTAGGCGCACACTCTCAGGCCGTGATTCTGGAGGCAGGGCTTTGAGATGGGGTCAGAAATGAGTCCTTGGGCTGGCCTGTTGTGTTCTGCAGCTCTGGCCGCCAGCTCCTCACAGATGTTCCTCCAGAGTCGCGTCCCTTAGTCTGGGAGCCCACACCTCAGCCAGCACACTCACACCCTCTTCACTGGCCCCGAGGCCATAAATTGCTTGTTTTCTCGCCCTGCCTAAAGAATCGCAAACAACAGAAAGGTACTAGCCTTTCAGAAAGGTGGCAGACTAAAGGTTAGGAAATGTCCATATTCATCTACCACTATATTAACTTTGGATCTAGTCGATAAAGTTCATTTTAATATTTTGCCCCAAGTGTTCTTTGCAAGGAAAAACATGTGATTATGCTTACTCCATATGACAGTGCTAATGCCTGCTTGTTATATGTTGAGGCTTTGTTCTGAGAAGTAGAATAAGGTATGTCTTTAGTACAATGTATGACTTTGATGCAAAAAAGAAGCATGTTTTTGAAAGTCTCACAAAAAAGGTTGTTTTATGGTATCATTAAATATAATCTCCGTTTTTATATGTATGCATCATCCCTGTCTCTCTTTCCAGGCCGAGCATTTATATATATGGTCAGTATATTTTCTTAATTATTGGCACTTGGCATTTCCTTTCCCCTGCTCCAGAATGGTCTTTTCTGATAAAACTCACAAGCTTTGCATTCCCACGAGCTCTGCTGCTAGAGGAGTGAATCACAAGAAAACTGTATGCTGGGGGTGGTTTCTGTGTGTGTCTGTGTTGATATGTCTGTATTCTAATGAGCATCCAGTTTTAGACTAGCGTACAAATATTTAACTCCGAGGTATGTGTCCACAAAGCTGCTTTTGTCATTTCACTAGTAAATGGGTTTTGCTTGTGAGAATTAGGGGGTTGATTTGACCCAAGGCCTCTTAAAAGAACTTTTCTTTTACCATTCCAAGTTTATTTAATAGATGTGCTATGAAGAGCATAGAATCGTGAGATTTTTAATTTTAGCTCACAGATTATTTTTATTTTCTAGAATGACTTGAGAGCCAATGGTGGTGAAATAAAAACTCATAAGTTGGAGCAAAAGGAGAATGTGCCCCCAGATCCTGAGGTCTGCATCTCCCATCAGGTTGGAGAAAAGGTGGGTTGAAGAGTCTGATGTCCAGTTGCCAAGGAAGCATGTGTTCTAAGTTAGATGCTTAAAATTAGAAACAACTCTAACTCTAGGCTGCAGAGTGTCTGGGAATTTGGTAACAGCTGCCAGGACAGATTGTCATTTTTGCAGGTCACATAATTTTAGTTGGGGAGCTCTGCAACTTATAGCTGACCAAATAATGAACCTTCACTGGAAAACTGTTTTGCTCAGCAAATGCTCAGATGGCGTAGAGCTAAAGTGATTTTAAAAAATCTGTTTTGATTAGCGATCCTATCTTCAAAGTATTTGTGTATTCTTAATTTAACACATTTTATGCAAGACCATTTCATTCTTTCACTCAAACTATTTTGAAAGCTAGGCACCATGCTAAGCACAGGAAATACTAAGCTTAGCAACTCAGTGTGAGCAGACCATTCCATGTGGTCTTTATCTGCAAGGAAGCTAACAGAGTAGAAGGGAGATGAGTAACAGGTTGGCTGTTAAAAAGCAATATGGTAAGTGTTGTGAGAAGGCTCTGTGGGGCCATGGAAGCTCAGACTAAGTACGTTTAACCCGACTTCCTCAAGAAGGTGATGTCTGAGCCAAGTCCTGAAGAATATGTGGAAAGAGACCAAGTGAGTAAGGGAAAGGCTAAGTAAAGAATAAGAAGGGCACTCCAGGCGGACACAAACAGAGGTTTGGAAACCAGAGCTCCAAACCAAGATGGCTTGGCTGGAACACAAGGCACGTACAGGTAAAGGAGAGACAAATGGAGGGAGAGCCAGGGCGGGTCTTAAAAAGCTCTATATGCCACTGAGAACAAACTGAGGGTTGATGGGGGGTGGGAGGGAGGGGAGGGTGGGTGAAGGGTATTGAGGAGGGCACCTTTTGGAATGAGCACTGGGTGTTGTATGGAAACCAATTTGACAATAAATTTCATATATTAAAAAAAATAAATAAATAAAGCTGTTCTAAAGGAAAAAAAAATTTAAAAAAAAAATGCTCTATATGCCAAGCTTAAGACTTTGGAAAGAGTCCTGCAGAGGTGGAAAATGACGGGAAGATTTTAAGCAAATCATATTTGCAGTTTATGCAGCCATCATTAGATGAATGGCTTGGTCAGAGTAAGTCACAACATTTATAGCAGGTGAATTTATAATTTTCTCTGCCAATCCATTACCCAATTTCTTTTGGCTTTTGGTCAATGTCAAATGTTAAGTTAGATGAGGAGAAAGAGCTTTCAAATATATTACAGTGATTAATTTTAGGAGAAAAATCATTGTTTCTGTTACACATATTGATAACCTTGAGGCCATTCTTCCAAAAGGTGAAGAGATCATTAAAATGGATTAAGAGCAATAGTTCTCAAATTTATTTGACTATAAGAGACTTTAAAAAGTTTGATGTGGGGCACCTGAGTGGCTCAGTCGGTTGGGTGTCCGACTTTGGCTCAGGTCATGATCTCACAGTTCGTGGGTTCAAGCCCCGTGTCCAGCTCTGTGCTGACAGCTCAGAGCCTGGAGCCTGCTTCAGATTCTGTGCCTCCCTCCCTCTCTGCCCCTCCTCTGCTCGCACTCTGTCTGTCTCTCTCTCTCTCTCAGAAATGAATAAACATTAAAAAAAAAAGTTTCATGTATTGGGGTGCCTGGGTGGCTCAGTCAGTTAAGTGTCTGACTTTGGCCCAGGTCGTGAGTTGGAGCCCTGCATTGGGCTATGTGCTGACAGCTCAGAGCCTGGAGCCTACTTCAGATTCTGTGTCTCCGTTTCTCTGCACCGCCCCTCCCCCACTTGCGCTCTCTCTCAAAAATGAATAAACATTTTTTTTTAATGTTTTTTATTTATTTTTGAGACAGAGAGAGACAGAGCATGAACGGGGGAGGGGCAGAGAGAGAGGGAGACACAGAATCGGAAGCAGGCTCCAGGCTCTGAGCCATCAGCCCAGAGCCCGACGCGGGGCTCGAACTCACGGACCGCGAGATGGTGACCTGAGCCGAAGTCGGACGCTTAGCCAACTGAGCCACCCAGGCACCCCAAACATTTTTTTTTTTTTTCAACGTTTTTTATTTATTTTTGGGACAGAGAGAGACAGAGCATGCACGGGGGAGGGGCAGAGAGAGAGAGGGAGACACAGAATCGGAAACAGGCTCCAGGCTCCGAGCTGTCAGCCCAGAGCCTGACGCGGGGCTCGAACTCACGGACCGCGAGATCGTGACCTGGCTGAAGTCGGACGCTTAACCGACTGCGCCACCCAGGCGCCCCAAACATTTTTTTTTTTTAAGTGTGATGTATTGACAGAACACCAACAGAAACTTGTGAAATACACTAAGTAGGTGCACAGGAAAATGGTCTCAGATTAATGGCTACAAAATATGAATCATCTGATAAAATGAGAAATAAATTAGAAAAATTAAATCACTTTATTTGACAAAAACATATTGCAAATGTATTTTGAAATAGTAAGACAGAATACTTAGCAGTAGTGTATTTCATAATCATAAAATCCAGTAAATTACACATGTCCTTGCAACAGTGGGCTCATGCATTAGTCCCATGAGTCCCATGCCATGTATCAAATGAGTTCTCTTATTAGACTACCTGGTTTTCCCATTTTTAAGTGGGAGATTATGTTTTAAGAATAACTGAGTTGTGGCATTTGGGTGGCTCAATCGTTTAAGCATATGACCCTTGATCTCAGGTCTTTTAATTGTTTTTTTTTAAGTTTGTTTTGAGAGAGAGAGAGCAAGAGCAAGCATGAGCAGAGGAGGGACAGAGAGAGAGGGAGAGAATCCCAAGCAGACTCCACACTGTCAGTGCAAAGCCCAGTACAGGCTCAAACTCACAAACTACGAGATCATGGCCTAAGCCGAAGTCAGATGCTTAACTGACTGAGCCACCCAGGTGCTCCTTGATCTCAGGTCTTTATCTCAGGGTCGTGAGTTCAAGCCCCACATTGGGTGTACACGTTACTTAAAAGTAAAATCTTTAAAAAAAAAAAAAAAAAAAAAAAGATGATGAACTGAGTTAAAATGTTACATACTATAAAAAAGAAATTTAAAGGACGCCTGGGTGGCTCAGTGGGTTGAGTGGCATACTCTTGATTTCGGCTCAGGTCATGATCTCACACTCCTGGGATCGACTCCTTAGTTGGGCTCCATGCTGGGCATGGAGCCTGCTTGGGATTCTCTCTCTCTTCTGCTCTCCTACTTGCTCTTTCTCTCTCTTTCTCAAAATAAATAAACTTAAAAAAAAAATTTAAGAGAAAAATATTCCCAGCATTGAAATCCCCCCATCTACCCTAGGAACATATAGTTTGAGAAATGGTCGTCTGGAAAATAATGCTTGGATTGTCCCTAATCTGATTTTGTGTTTCCTTCTTGATGGTCTTCACACTGATTTGAAACTGGAACTCTGAGTCGAACTGGAGGATCAAAACATTTTAATTATAGCCTAAAAGGCATCAGTGCAACTAAACCATGAATTGAGGAGTGGGTGGGAAGGAAAGGAGATAAAGACAGTAGTACATAATCTTCACGTACCGCACTGCAGGTTCATAAACCCATAAACCAATGGCAAATTCATAACATTTTTCAGAGCCTTGCTTACCTTTCAGCTGTTCGCCCAGCTTTTGTTAACCAATACCTAAGAACGATTGGAACATCAGCTTGTTAAAAAAGGACACTAGGTGCACTTGTCTGAAATAGAATATTATGTCAAGGTATTGTTCTTCCCTTTGTCCTCTTGTGATCAAATCTGTGCTTCTCTTTAATGAAATGTTTGAGCAGAAATCTCACATGCTCTCTCCTGGCTGTTCCTGTAGTGAAGTCAGCTGGTTGGGCATGTGCAATGATGTCATGATTGGCATTAACTTTACCCTGCACATTCAAGATGACCAAAATTAGAGGTGAGAGAAGAACATCCTGAGATGGATGCACCTACTAATTAACAGGAATTGAAGAGCTTTTAGTTTCTTTCATTATCATTAAATGACATAATGCATGTAAGGTGATTATTCCAATACCTGGCACATACTAAATGCTCAGTAAATGTTAGCTGTTATTACAGCAGTTTGTTCTATCCCATGTCAGAATTTCTGTAATGAAAACAGAGTAATGAGAAAAAACAACCTTGCTATAAATTCAGGTGCAGTCAGCCAATGACTCAATCTGCATTGTAAATTTATTCAATAGAAACACTCAGCATTGCCCATAAAATCCCTGATATCTGAATGAAAGACTGTTACAGGCAGACTCCACATTGGTCACCTATTGGCCCTTCGTGATTTTGGGTGTGAAGGAGGATACCAGAAGGCCTGGGACACCAGAAAGGAGAGGGAGAGCTCACAGAAAGTTTTTGTTTAAATTTGATGGCTTCCTGGGAAGAGATCTGTACCTATGCACAAGATCTGCCATTTTGTTAAACACTCTGCTGTTTTGAAACTGGGATTTAGAAGGAAGGGGCGCCCAGGTGCCTCAGTCGGTAAAGCGTCCGACTTTGGCTCAGGTCGCGATCTCACAGTTTGTGGGTTCTATCTCTGTGTCGGGCTCTGTGCTGACAGCTCAGAGCCTGGAGCCTGTTTCGGACTCTGTGTCTCCCTCTCTCTCTGCCCTTCCCCCACTCTCACTCCTCACTTGCTCTCTCTCTCTAAAATAAACATGAAAAAACAACAACAACAAAAAGGAAAACTAACCTTGAAGAGAATACCAGAGGTTGGTTTTAGGTAAATTTGTTGTTTAGCTATCAAAATGTCTTCTGTACTGGCAAGCTTGTTTCAGCTGAATGTATCTGGTTGGGAAATTAGCAATTAGGAAGATAAAAGAATAAGAATAGTTTCTAATGTAAAGACTCCATCTTGGCTTGGAGTGAGTTATAGTTATATGGTGAGAAGCTTTATTCTCTCTGATAGAGGGTTTTGTTTTGCCCTCTTTTTTTTTTTTTTTTTTTTTGACAATAGAAAGATGTGGTTTAGAAGTTCTTTTATAAAGGGAGATGATGCACGCTTGGCAGTTGAGTGCAGTCTGTTTCTCCCGTTACTCTGTAATTGAGAGGCATGTTAATATCCTCATAAAAGACATTTTGCTGCCTCTTGCTTAAATGCTCAGCTGTTCTGAGGCCCGTTATTTCCCCCAGGCAGCCAGTGACTGACTAGAGTCAGCAGGTTTTTATGGCATTAACAGCAGTTTGCTCTTTTATTTTTAATGTGATTCTTAATCCCCCCTCCTCCCTTTTTGTAGGTTTCTGCAACTGAGAATAGCCTGGCAATCCGTCCCACCCCTGCTGAAGATGACTCCCGTAAGCATTTGTTCTCAGATCTGGAGGATGAGGTTCTTATTCTGTGTTCTGTATTTGGTCCGGAGATGTCTCCAATGCTGTCAGTGCTGAGAATGTGATATATTAAATCCAGTAATTTAGCTGATCAAATCTTTCATTTGGTTTCAAGGACTGGTGCTTGCCTACCCTTCACACATTCCATGGCTTAGGGAGAAGTTAAATTCGATATGATTAACTTGAGGCAAACTGAATACTTTTGGTGCTTCTCTCATTGAACTTATCCTACCTTTTGCATCAAATCTTTTCAGGGTTAAAGCTGCAAAAACTAATTTTGAAGTTTCATTTTAATAGGAGTTTGGCCAAGAAGGATTTTATTCATTTACAAGGATAAAGAATTGATATTTGAGTAACCTTTTAAACATATCTTCCCCTGCTTATCTAAATGTGTACCATATTCCACACTCTAGCTAGATTCTAGAGATTTTCCTGCTGGTGCTGAATTTTTATCACCTTTTCATCCTATTTTAGAGTCATTTTGAGCCTCACCTCTCCCAAGGACAAAAACATTTCTTTTTTTTTTTTCCTTACTCTATCCACATTTGATTCTGATTTTCAGTGTATTTTAAAAAATATTTATGGATTTCTAGCTTCCCCCAGGATAATGACTTTACTAGACATTGAAAACTCAGCGACTAAAGTAGAAATATGAGCTAAACAAATCTCTAGTAAATCCTACCTCAAAAAATTTCAGAGAGAAATTTGCTGCTTGAATCCAGGAACATTCCTTTTGCAGGCATTTTGGTTGGACTAGAAATTTTTCTGAGTTTTGCCTAGGTTTGCAAAACATTTGAAAAATAAGCCTAAGTCTTTTAGTACTTTATTGACTTAACTCTAGATTTTAAGGAATTCTCTTATGGTTCCTTAATAGCATTTTTCTGTGCCTGTTCAGAGTTTTCCGCAGTTAATATATTAGCAGGAAATTAACTTATCCAGGTGACACATCAATGATTATGGAAAAAAAAAAAACCTCATAGAGCCTTTTTCCATAATCTTCATCCATGGATGTCTGCTATAGGATTGACTAAAAAGACTGTCAGATTACACACACACGCACACACATACACACACACGTGTGCACATGCACATGATATGAAATTTCTACCCTCACATCCCTTCATTTTCCCAACTCCAGAAGGAGTTATTGGGGGGTGCTGACTACCAGAAAAGCCATCAATGTCTACAAACAGCCTTTAAATATGACATCCCACGGTGGGGGGGTGGGAGGGGGGCTGGCAGAAAGTTCTTCAGATCTGGTGATTTGGATTTCTGCTGTGTGTGGCTAAGGGTGAGAAAGCCTCCCAGCTCAGAGTCTAAGAGCAAAGCTTTTAGCATTAGAAAAGCTGTGTATCTCCTGGCGTTGAAAGGACCTGTCCTGTAGTGAAGGTGACAAAACTTTGCTTTGGAGAGGAACCATTTCTGAGACTTGCCAAGAGGTGCTATAAAATTTCTTCCTTTTGAAACTCCAGCAGGTAACTTCCTGGTTAAGAGTGAGGTCCAGCAGCCTGTCCAGCCCAAGCCACTAAATCCAGATGCCAGAGCCTCCAGCCTCTCTGAGAGTTCTCCTCCCAAAGCATTGAAGGTATGATGGCAATTTCTCTCTGAGCCTTTAGACATTGGCTTACTGGTAGAGCTCATTGCACTTTATACCATTTATGTTCATTATAACTTATTTTTGCTTTCCTGGGGATAAAAACACCAAATAAGGGCTTACTTATGCCAGTCACTTGTTTTTTCTGGAAATCTTGTTTTTTCTGCTCAAATGTTTGAGCCAGGAGGGGAGAGGTTCACTAATAGCTCTCAGTTTGAAATATGGAAAATTCATGAAAGTTTTAAGGAAACCCAAAGTTAAAGAAAATTATGTTTTTTGAGGGAAAAAAATGCCCAAAGTTCATAAATCTGTGAAGGGGTAAAAGACCACAACCTGGGAAACTCAAGAAATCTGTTAAACTAAATCAGCTCGTTGGGTGAGAACGTGCATGTCAACTTAAAGTTAGTGGCTCCCTGGTCTGAAGAACTTGACCATAACATGATTAGCGGTTAACTTATTTAAAGAATGTGTTCATCGCAGTGGGGGTTGGCCAGCCCATTTGCTATAAAAATGGGCATTCGAGTAACACTTATACTAGGGTGTATAATATTAGGTGTTAAGGAATGTACAGACTTTTTTATCCTAAGAAAACTTTACTAGACTACTTAAACTGTGGCTGCCTTTTATTCACCAGTTTTTAAAAACAGTCTTCTCCCTTTCTGTGAACAAATATATACTCTCATAAAAATAAAGTTTAAGAAAAAAAAAATACCCAACACCTACCTTAGGCTTTATTACCTGACTTGTTTTAATGGAATGCTTTGCTGATGTGGTGCTAATGTAGCCATTTGGATTAATAACCAAACATACCCACACTTCTTTAGTGTCTTTCTCCTCTGGCGCTCTCTTCAGTAGCCTGGTTTTGTTTAGAAAGTTTTAACATTTGAAAGAAACTCAGTAGGTCGAATTAGTGTTAAGATGGTATGTAACTGGCATCAGCCCTGTGGGTATCTCTCAACTGTGGGCATGACTGGTCCCTTGATGAAGGTTCTAGTGCACAAAAAAGGATGAAAAGAGGACATAGGTGAAGGTTTGCAACAAAAAGAAGGAAGCAGAGAATCCGGGATTTAAAGGGTGAGTTGAAAAAGGGAAGGGGGCAGGGTGAAGAATGTAAATGAAAATTTTAGGGGAAGCTGAGATTTTTGAGGAGAGTGAAGTTTGTTGAAAAGGAGCAAAAGGTGAAGAAAGTAATAAGAGAACGCAAGTAAAGGGAGGAAAAATGGAGTGACGGTGATAGAGCTGCACATGTATTCAATACGACTCCCTCTTCTGACCTTAAAGACCAGCTCACGCTGTTATCAGTACTTCCTTTGTCCGGTATCTGGAGTCCAACAAAGTAGCAAATGCCATGGGGTTAATTTCTTTTCCGACAGCAACCCTGCCCAGATTTGAGTCCTTGGGTTGGGGTTCTGGATCAAGAACAGCCAACAAATCTGACTTAGCAATGGACTTAGGGACTAGGAAAATTCCGTGGCTTATCTAAGAACTAAAATCTGTTCTTGAGTGTATTTGAATTTTCAACCCAGTCTTGTTTCCCTCCCTCAACTGCTAGGTCAGACCTCCTGGTACTGGGTTGGACTTTTGAGGTCCCTTCTTGATGCAGGCTCCAGGATCTGAGCTGCTGAGTGATGAGTGACAGAGTGCACCTCACTTGGGTCCCTCCCAGCATAACCAGGGACAAGAGGAGGTGGAGATGAAGCCCCCTGTGCACCTGCCCCAGACCCATGACTGCTTCCTCTGGTTACTCAGCAGTAGAATGCAGACAGGCATGCTTTCACCAGACATACACCTCAGGTTTTTTTTTTTGTTTTGTTTTGTTTTTTTTTATTTTTTTTTTTAATGTTTTTTTTTTTTTTTTTTTTTTTTTTTTTTTTTGCGACAGAGAGAGACAGAGCATGAGCAGGGGAGGGGCAGAGAGAGAGGGAGACACAGAATCGGAAGCAGGCTCCAGGCTCTGAGCTGTCAGCACAGAGCCCGATGCGGGGCTCGAACCCACAGACTGGGGGATCATGACCTGAGCTGAAGTCGAACGCTTAACCGACTGAGCCACCCAGGCGCCCCTACACCTCAGGTTTTGAGTATTGTGTAAAGACTGGAGTAAATTGACCTGGTTCCCTGTGTTTGCCTGTGGTCCAGAGCTCAAAGGATTATGGTGTGGGATACAGATGGGACTCAATCACATCTCCACTATTATTGAAGGATAGTTTATTTTCTCTTCCTCAGATTTATCCATTACATTCTGAAGGCAAGTACAGACACAGACACACACACACACACACACACACACACACACGCACACTTTAGTGTCTATAGGTAAGACCTACTGATGTAATTGGTGTCGTGGTAGTAGACTATGCAACAGAAGTTGTTTCTGCACTTGGGGAAATTACATACAGCTAAGAATAAATTTGCTCACTCAGAATAGATTTTTAGGTCCCACACATCCTGGAAAAACTGTTGCTTAGTGCTTGTCTATCTATTATTGAAAATAGGGTATCTAAGGTAGAGATTCATTTCAAACTTTAGCTTGATAAAGTAAAAAAAAAAAAGTTGATACTAGTCTTTACAAGTATGAGTTTTATTTGTATATTTTGGACACTGGCCGGATAGCTCAGTCGGTGGGACTTGGTGCCGATGAAATTCAAGTTGCAGGTTCATTCTCGAAAGAGGTGTTCTGGGAGCAGAGCTCAGTGGACCCTGGGGGAAGGATCAGGACTTTTCTACTCAAGAGACCCAGAGGTCTCTTGGGGTTTATGTCCTTCCCCTGAAAGAAGTTGTCCCTTAAATGTTTCCAGAAAGGAGGATAGGAAAAGGCAAGGAGATGTGACCAGCCGTGGGAACACCCCCTTGCCCTCATTAGGACAGACAAGGCTTCCTCGCTGCTGATGGATGTGGAGAGAAAAGATGGCAGACTGCATGAGAGGACACACACTTTGCACCCCCTCTGTGCCCTGTCAGCTGTCCCTTCCTCTCTGGACAGGGTAGGAGGTTTTATGCTATTTTGCAAAGCTATCAGAATTATGCTAGAAGGTCATCTAGAATCTTTTATTTATTTATTTATTTATTTATTTATTTATTTATTTATTTATTTATTTATTATCTATGTTATTACTGCTTTATCAGAACACTAACCTGTCCTCTATATGTAAAGCAATCTAAGATGTGAGTATCTCCAGAATGCTGTCAAAAAGAGTTTCACAGAAAGCCAGGGAAAGGGCCAAGGCTGCACAGAGCTGGCCCAACCATTTACTGTATGCGAAGAATTTCAGTTTAATTACCTAGATGTTTTGCACAGATTGGAAAGGAGGGAATGAAAGGCATTTTGTGGTGTTCTGAGGAATGGCAGCCTGACATCAATACAGACTTTTCTTCTGACTTCACCACATCCAAAGGTTAGTTAGCTTTACTGCTTGTTGCCAGCTACCCCCCTCTCTCTATATATTATGTGCATTACATAGATATCATGTCCCAACTAGAGCTTTCATTGGGCTGAAACATAGACGTAAGGCAAGAGGGTGAAAGAATGCAAATGTAGCAATTTATTGGAAAAGTAGCTTTAAGTAGGTGCTGACCAACAGCAGGCCTGTAAGACCTGTCATATGGGAAAGACGTGACAGTGTTTATGAACATCAATTATGTATGTATTACCTCATTCATTCCTGAATATCCCGAAGATGTTATCTACATATTTTAATTCGAAACAAAGGGAGGAAGTAGTTTGAACAAAGTACTTTGTTCCAAATGCTCAAGTGAGATTATTTTCATTTGGGTTAGCATCTGCTCTCATCCCCAAGGAGTTTCCTTTAGTTATGGAAAATTAACATTCCAGGATAATTTAGAAAGTGCTCTCTTGGTTTGTGAGTCGGGAGTTCCAAGTTTTAATTTTAAGTCTGCCACTGACCATGTGAGCCTTGATAAGGCACCTGACGTTCTGGTGCTGCAGTTTCTACATGTGAAAAAGAGTGAGGGAGGAGAGATGAAAAATATCTTACTAACTGAAAAATATATAAAAGATTAAAAACTGTCTAACGTTCTGATGCTGGCAGCATTTTAAAATGTGGCTGCGCCAGGTCCAAGCATGCCATGAAGGCATGGGCAGGATGTATGCCAGGCCTACCATAATGGTGGAGATTTTTGGGCACTGACTGTGCTTCCTGTTGTCTGAATAGACATGGGGGCAATTACAGAAAAGTGGCTGAGAGCCCAGGACAGAGGAAGTAAAGGGAAGGCACAGACACAGCCACTCTGATTTGGCATGTTACCAAGTTGGGATCCTCTTGACTTTATGAAACTCTGAGGCCCTCGGGCAGCTGCCACATAAACATTAAATACTATTGCAAAGGGTCTGTGTAAAAAGCTGGATGGGAATAATGGGACTCTGATAGGTCTGGCTAGTTAGGAGTTTGTGGTTAGTCAGATGTTTGGGCTAGCAGTCTATTAATTTGATGTTGAGGAGAAGGAGGATGGCCTTTCAGTTGTGTGGGCGAAGGCCCCATTCAGGAGAGAGCCATTGTGGGTCAGGTGTGGGAGGTGGTAAGACACTAAAGAATTGTTAATGAGACACTCCTCGTGTGGGTGAAGGCTCAGAAGAGCTCTTTCTCCTGAGCTGGGACATGTTCCAGCCTCAGGTAGATATGAGTGAGGCTGATTTAGCCACAATTAGTAGAAATATTTGAAAAAGAAAGCAAACATGGTCTTATTCTTGGATGGGAGCCTGCACCTGAGTTTCAGCTCAGCTGTGGTAAAGCGCTCCAGGGCACTCCAAATGCTGTGTATTCATTGAAGGTTCCTGTTTGTCTCTTCCAGCTTCTGCTTCCTGCTCCGGTACCTAATTTCTGCTCCTGCCTTCCACTTTCCTCCTAACGTGAGCTCAGCTTTCAGCTTTCTCTCAGGTTTTCCTTTCTGTTCACTGGGCCGCACCCTCCTACAGTGTGTTCTCTGTATGTTTGTAATGGAGGAGTGCTCTGTAGGTCTTCGTTCCCCATTAGCAGACTAAATAATGCCCGCCTCCCCTTGTACCGTGTGAAATTCCCGTCCTCTGCTCTGTCGTTACTGACCAGTGTGAATACTGTTCTAAGTCAAGTGTTAAAAATACAGAAGTCCCCCTGCAGCTGAAAAAGATTTTTAATCTGATAAATAAATACATTGGGCCGACTACTTTTACATTATGTGAACAGTGATCTGTACAGGATCTCTCCAATGCCATCAACTGTACTATGATACCCAAATTTTATTTTGCATTTTAACGTATTTCCTGCTTGCTAGACAAGGACCTAGTTCTTTTAGAAGAAAACCCAATTAGGGGCGCCTGGGTGGCGCAGTCGGTTAAGCGTCCGACTTCAGCCAGGTCACGATCTCGCAGTCCGTGAGTTCGAGCCCCGCGTCAGGCTCTGGGCTGATGGCTCAGAGCCTGGAGCCTGTTTCCGCTTCTGTGCCTCCCTCTCTCTCTGCCCCTCCCCCGTTCATGCTCTGTCTCTCTCTGTCCCAAAAATAAATAAAAAACGTTGAAAAAAAAAAATTTAAAAAAAAAAAAGAAGAAAACCCAATTAAAACTATGCAATGACATCTCCACTTAGTCCTGTCTTGTTAGAAGTGGTCATATAAGAATTCTGAACTCTGGGGCGTGGCTCAGTTGGTTAAGCATCCGACTTTGGCTCAGCTCATGATCTCGCAGGTTCATGAGTTCGAGCCCCGCATCGGGCTCTGTGCTGACAGCTCAGAGCCTGGAGTCTGCTTCAGATTCTGTGCCTCCCTCTCTCTGTGCCCCTCCCCCATGATGCTCTGTCTCCCTGTCTCTCTCTCTAAACATAAATAAACATTAAAAAAAAAAAAAAGAAATTTGAGCTCCAAACAATGCCCTAATTACTTCCAACAGCATTCAATTACAATAACATTTGATCATATTTAAATACCTGCCCTACACTTGGTAAACTAGGTTGAACCTGTCTTTAATTATTACAGTTTTTCTTTTTAGGACTCTAACCTTAGGAATGGAAGAGGGCTGTTGATAAGCCATTTCCACTCAGTTCTCTTCCTTCATTCTTAAATCCCTTGGTGCTGTTTGGGAGTTTACCACTAAACTCTAATAAACTCCCTTTTATAGAGCTTTCCCTTTATGGCCATTTTTTGGTCCATTTTCTACTTTTGTTTCCTATTCAAACCTACTTGGAAAACTATTCCTATTTTTTGCTTTACTTCCTGGTGAATCATATAGCAAGTGAACCAGCAGTCTGATTTTTTTTTTATGGGACTATTTTCGGGTTTTTGTAATGAAAATTCTGTCTTGCCCATGACCTGGTTTATTTTTAGGCTTATCTTAACTATTCAGGTCCTGGACCTCGGGACTAATTTATGTTATTTACCACCACCCGGGTCTTAGCAGCAAAGCCTTCCCCAGGTGTCTACTGAGAGCTTCCTGGCCACCTAAGCTGCTTCTGCATTTGCTGGATAAGGTGTTTCTCTTGGGGTAAGAGTTATTTACATATACCTAGAGACTTCTTACCCCCCACCCCTGGTGGCCATGTTACCATTTCTTGTGTAAAAACTTGCAGTTTGGTAATTCTGGCTTTCATCAATGCTGGAATACCAACTATTTGGTGTTATTTAGGATTGGTAGTACCAGCTAGAACACCTGTGCTCACCTCACTTTTATTCCACACTTTATAGGCAGTTCATGAATTCCTAGTCTATTATGACCTTTCATTCCCCATTACAATAGTTTTATTCTCCACTGAGTTGTTTTGTTTTTGTTTTTAAGTAGGCTCCATGCCCAGCGTGGAGCTCTAACTCATAACCCTGAGATCAAGAGTGGCAAGTTCTCCATACTGAGCCAGCCAGGCGCCCTTCTCCATTGGTTTCTGAGAAGATTCTAGCTTTGTTGGGCTGTGCTGTCTTCTGGGTGTCCTAATAAAATAGTTTGTCTCTTTAAAATTATTACATTTATCTGTCAGCTTTGACTTACTTCAAAATATTATGCCTAGTGGGTAAAATAATATGCCAAATTAAGAGTATAAGCAGAGGGGACTAAAAGATACTTTATAAAATTGTCTTTTCCTCATCCCCAAAGTTAAATGCTCTTCCTCTCCTTTAAATGTATCCCCTTCAGAATCTTACAAAAGTCTGTCCTGCTTTTACCAGGCACTTGAATCAAATAAACTTCTGTGTGTGATGACATTTTCTCCTAGTTTCCTGTCTGTGGAAACATTTTTTATGTGCTTTTGTGTGTATGTGGTGGCTTGTCTAAGCCTCTCTCTGCAATCCAGCCCTAGCTCCACCTGTCCTTGGTGGCAGCTACACTTGGGGCAGCCAGGCAGTTGGGGAAAGGAATTCAGGAGTGCTTCCTGGCCTTAAAGAGAACTCTTTAAGAGAATCATAACAGGCTTAGTGTTCCTGTGAGAATTGACAGGTAAGGGAGCCTTTAGCTAACAAAGTAAAAGCAGGGTGCCTCTCAGCAGAGCACTAACTCATCTTGGCCGGTGCTTGTTAAAGCTGTCCTTTTCCTTTTCCTAGAAGTTTCAGGCACCTGCAAGAGAGACTTGTGTGGAATGTCAGAAGACAGTCTACCCGATGGAGCGTCTCTTAGCCAACCAGCAGGTGTTTCACATCAGTTGCTTCCGGTGCTCCTATTGCAACAACAAACTTAGGTAAGCCAACCAAACCAGCTATCTCTGTACAGTTGGACCTCCGGAGGGCATGTTTGGCTTTTAGAGCACTGGTGCTAAAAGCTGTTATACCAAGAGCACGCTGTTGAAAGCCCTTGAAAAACATAAAAAGTATCATTTAGTGACAAGTATTTCATATCAAATGATAGTGGTGTTTGGAACATCTTAGTACATTGATATTCTAATTTACATGGAGCTTAAATCTTTTTTTTTTTTTTTTTTAATTTTTTTTTAACGTTTATTTATTTTTGAGACAGAGAGAGACAGAGCATGAACGGGGGAGGGTCAGAGAGAAAGGGAGACACAGAATCTGAAACAGGCTCCAGGCTCTGAGCACTCAGCACAGAGCCTGACGCGGGGCTCGAACTCACGGACTGTGAGATCACGACCTGAGCCGAAGTCGGATGCTCAACCGACTGAGCCACCCAGGCGCCCCAACATGGAGCTTAAATCTTATGGGTGGCAGGTAAAACCCCCCTGTGACTTAATTTAGTAGAATATTTTCCTTTGGTCTCACAGAATCTTTTTTTTTTTTTTAAGTTGATTTATTTATTTGAGAGAGAGAGAGAGAGAGAGAGAGAGAGAGCGAGCTTGGGAGGGGCAGAGAGAGGGAGAGAGAATCCCAGGCAGGCTTCACACTGTCAGCACAGAGCCTGATGTGCGGCTTGAACCCACGAACCGTGAGATCATGACTTGAGTCGAAACCAAGAGTCAGATGCTCAACTGACTGAGCCACCCAGGCGCCCCTTTAAAGCTAAGAAATCTTTTTTTTTTTTTTTTTAATTTTTTTTTTCAACATTTTTTATTTTTATTTTTGGGACAGAGAGAGACAGAGCATGAACGGGGGAGGGGCAGAGAGAGAGGGAGACACAGAATCGGAAACAGGCTCCAGGCTCCGAGCCATCAGCCCAGAGCCTGACGCGGGGCTCGAACTCACGGACCGCGAGATCGTGACCTGGCTGAAGTCGGACGCTTAACCGACTGCGCCACCCAGGCGCCCCATAAAGCTAAGAAATCTTAAGAGTTTAGGGGTGCCTGGGTGGCTCAGTCAGTTGAGCATATAACTCTAGATTTCGGCTCAGGTCTTGATCTACAGTTTCGTGAGTTCGAGTCCTACATCGGGCTCTGCAATGACACCACAGAGCCTGGTTGAGATTCTCCCTCTCTCTGTGCCCCTCTCCCACTTGCACTCTCTCTGCCTCTCTCAAAATAAATAAATTAAAAAAGAAAAAAAAAAGAGTATAGTTGTTTCAGCCCCTTACTTGAAAATGTCCCAAACACTGTATAAATGGTAATAATAGCAATGATAATGGGCACTGAAGAGCACATATTCTGTATATTGCTTCTTTTTATGTGTGACAAAATAATTATGTATCATTTCTTCCAAGTAACTCAAAGTATGGATATAAATGTGGCCATTTGGGGACATATTCCATATTAACTCATTTTAATCATAGAGTTTTAGAGAAGAAAGTAACCAGGATGTCACTTCCTCCAGCTTTCCTTTCAGAGCAAGCATTCCTTCTAAAATACTCTTGAGGGGCACCAGGGTGGCTCAGTCAGCTGGGTGTCCAGCTCTTGATTTTGGCTTGGGTCATGATCTCACAGTTCATGGGTTCCAGCCCTGCATCGGGCTCTGTGCTGACATCACAGAGTCTGCTTGGGATTCTCTCTCTCTCCCTCTCTTTGTGCCCCTCACTCAGTCTCTCAAAAATAAATGAAAATACTCTTGAAAGACGTGCTGGCGTCTGTGTGGCACTTCCACAGGGGTCGATACCCCACTGCCTTGTTCCAGTGTGGGGGTAGCTCCAGCCCAACAACTTTTCCTTCTGTTGAGCCAAAACGTTCCTCTGTAACTTCCGCTCCTTGGTTCTTTTTCTGCCCACGGTATTACTTTTTTTCTCCAAAGCATATTTTTCTAAGCTTCTGAATTTTTGTATCTCTTCTGTGGAAATGCTGTTGTTTTCATACCCCCTTCGAACTGTGTTACCCTGCAAGAGACACCAACTCTCCTAAAGGCCTGTCCAGCACTGACATTGGAGTAGATTTACTTCCCAGCTACTGTGCTCCTATTAACCACATTCATTCACTAGTGTCTTGTGAGTGCAATCCATTTGCAAAGCATTATACCTACTCCTGTAGATATGTGTTTTTAAATTATAACACAAATGGGAAACGAGGAAAATGATTCAGCTTTGTACAAAGGAAAATATCATTATAAGTAGTGAAAGGTTATAAATGCTTAGGAAATATATGAGTGGTCAGAGATAGGTGGGATAGCCTAGGGAAGACTTCTTGGGAAGAAATTTTTTTTTTTAACAGTTTTGACAGAGGGGAGTGAAATCATTTGAAAATAGGAAGATGTACCACATGAATGTCTTGTGAAGCTTTAGGCCTAGAAGTGAGCATGTTTTTTATAAGGGTAATAAAACAAACGTGCTTGAAAGGGAGGGGGTAAAGAATCCTAGGTGATTGATGTGCTTTTAAAGGTATTTTTCTCACTTAGCAACTTCTGAAAATACTGAAGTTGCCAAATTTCAGCCTGCTAGTATAAGTAAGAGTATATAGATACCTCAACTTTATGCTCTTTTTCTTTTAACAACAGTCTAGGAACATATGCATCTTTACATGGGAGAATCTACTGTAAGCCTCACTTCAATCAACTCTTTAAAGCTAAAGGCAACTATGACGAAGGCTTTGGACACAGACCACACAAGGATCTGTGGGCAAGCAAAAATGAAAATGAAGGGACTTTGGAGAGACCAGCCCAGCTTCCAATTGCAGGGGAGACCCCTCAGAGCCCAGGGGTCGAAGATGCCCCCATTGCTAAGGTGGGTGTGCTTACAGCAAGTATGGAAGCCAAGGCATCCTCTCAGCCAGAGAAAGAAGACAAGCCAGCTGAAACCAAGAAGTTGAAGATAGCCTGGCCACCCCCCACTGAACTTGGTAGTTCAGGAAGTACCTTAGAGGAAGGGATCAAAGTATCCAAGCCCAAATGGCCTCCTGAGGATGAAATCAGCAAGCCTGAAGCTCCCGAGGATGTGGATCTGGATCTGAAGAAGCTAAGACGATCTTCTTCACTGAAGGAAAGAAGCCGTCCATTCACTGTGGCAGCTTCATTTCGAACCACTTCAGTCAAGAGCCCCAAAATCCTATCCCCACCTATAAGGAAAGGCTGGAGCATGTCAGAGCAGAGTGAGGAGTTTATAGGAGGAATGGCAGCAGAAAGGAAACAAGTGGAAAATGCCAGTGCCTCCGAAAAGAATGGTAGTGTGGGAAAAACAACCAGGCAAAACAAAGAATCTAAAGGAGGGGAGGCAGGGAGGAGAAGTAAGGAAGATCATGGTTTCGAGATGGGGAGTGAGAATCTTCTAGAAAATGGTGCAAGCTTAGATGAAAACGATAGAAACCTCAAAGAGCAATCCCCACTAGAACCCAAGTCTACAAATTGGTCCAGCTTTGCAGAAAGCACCTCCCCTAAAGAATTCACTACCCAGCATCAGAAATCCCAGGATGTGGGATTCTGGGAGGGAGAAGTAGTCAAAGAGCTGTCTGTGGAGGAACAGATAAAAAGAAATCGGTACTACGATGAGGATGAGGATGATGAGGAATGACAGACTGCAACGGTGCTGGGCCTTAAATCTGTGTTAGTGTTAGCAAGCCACTGCCCTTTATCAAAGTGATGCACCGTAAACAGGTGTCTTAGCATGAACTGTCATTTATGTGGAAGCAGTTCTGGAGGAGTTCTTGCTTCAAAAAAATCCCATACTGCAGCTTAAGTGAACCAATTCTAAACGCTATAGATAATATTACTTCAGTCCTCTATTTTAGCAATGATGATATACATAAGTGCTTTAAGGTCTTATGGGGGCGGGGGGCGGGTATGCCAACTGATATAGTTCAGACTCCACTGTATTCCCAAAAGGCAGTACAAAAATAGACGATTAGTAGCACATTGTCGCACTTCAACTATGGAATTAGGGAACACACGGAAGGGGTTTAGGGACCTAAACATTATGACTGAACGCACTTTAGTATCAAGGGCACAGTTTGTATATTTTTAAATGAATACCAATTTATTTAGCATTCATCTGTTAAGAAATCAAATATGTAATCTTTAAAACATTTTTAGGTTAATTTTCTCACTCTGATATACATGGGGAATTTCTTGCTTTGCATCCCATTCTCTAAGCCACATCCTGAATTGGATTACTGAGATATAACACAACTGTTCTTTTGGGGCACTTTTTGAGCACATTTGGTGCTTGGAGAGATCCACTCTCTCTCAAATAAGCTCTGGTATTTGCCAATGAGTCTGATTACACCCCAAGTGATTGCTTTCTTCTTTGGTGGTATCTATGGGCTCATCATATACTGAAAACTGCAATATTTTTATAAGATCTTTTGTACTGCTGTTTGCCATGTTGCATGTTAAAGCAAAGTGAGGAGTTTAAAGAAGGAATAACAGAAAAAACTGCCTTAACCCACTTGAGCTCAGACCCCCAGACCCTATATTCCACTTCTGATATCCCCTTTCTGGGACACTAGTTTTTTAAATACATACCAGCTCTGAAATGTATTGATTTTTATGGCAGACAGTATTCCCAGGGTGCAATTAAACCAATTACAGGCCTTTGTGTGTGTGGGGGGGGGGAGGTGGTTTTCTAGTAGTTAAGGCTTTGGAACATAAACTTGAGTACACTTGTTGTACATAATCAATATTCCAAATTGTATGTGGGGAGAGAGATGTTTTAAGCCATAGGCTTTTCTTTGTCCTGCATTTTTAGAGATTTAGCTCTAATATTTTTTAGAGATGTAAAATATTCTGCTTTCTTATAGTCTTGCTTAGTCTGAAACATTTTTATTCAATAAAGCTTTTAATTTACATCTGAACTTTTCAATGTTCCTTTTCCATTATTATTTTACATTATGACAGTGTCTCAAGACCTTTTACTTTAGCAGTCTGGGAAGAAAGGCACATGGGTCTGATGCATTTTAAGTGAAGAGAGGTGTTATGAATATATCTCCCCACTAGGTGGTGGCATTGGGTCGATCTTGGGCTTTGATCTTTCCTAAAAGAGGACAAATTTTTCTGAAAAATTGAGAGCAACTTGGCAAGAAACTTAGTGTGTACATTCCAAATGAGCTGTGTGTTTTAACAATTCAAACTCTGGTGGTGGTTTTTTATTGTTAATTGTACTCAACATTTAATAATTCACCTTGCAATTATGCCTAACATGCTAAAGGGAATTTCCAAATGTCTCTGCTTGAAAATGGATGTTTTCCACCCTGGGCAGAGGCATAGTGGGTTGTTTGATTTCCTTGCCTGTAGAGGCAACTGCCCCAATAGTTAAAACACTTTTTGTTGTTGTTGTTGTTGTTAATGGAAGTGTGGGAGTGTGGATTTCCTTGGAGATAAACACACTTTTTGAGTCATCTGTTACATGTTCCAGGGTCTTGCCTGGTCTTCCAAATGGATGGTAGGGTACTACTTTCTGCTCTTGGCCCCATCACAGGCTGAAGTCCTTTAGAAAGTCCTGTTCACTGAACAGTTAATCCAGAAGCTCCTGATGACATTCATAAACTATCGAATCCTGGCTTGAGTTTAGCTGCCTTTACTGTATGACTCTGCTGCTCCAACCCATCCACATGGTACTCACTGAGCCTACTGATTTTATTTTATTTATTTATTTATTTATTTATTTATTGTAACATTTATTTTTGAGACAGAGAGAGACAGAGCATGAACGGGGGAGGGTCACAGAGAGAAGGAGACACAGAATCTGAAACAGGCTCCAGGCTCTGAGCTGTCAGCACAGAGCCCGACGCGGGGCTCGAACCCACGGACTGTGAGATCATGACCTGAGCCGAAGTCGGACGCTTAACCGACTGAGCCACCCAGGCACCCCGAGCCTACTGATTTTATACAAAAAAGTCTGAGTACCTATGGCCAGTATTTATGGATATCAGTTGAGTATGTCACCATATATCAGGTATGCAGGGACTGAGATTAACCTTAGAAGAAATGTTTTCTTTGCCATTCAAAGACTAAGACAGATATAGGGACAGAGAGTAGAAACAAGGACTAGCTCCATATCAATATAATAAAAGGTGGTTCTTATCAAGAGAATGACCAGGTAACACTAAACATTCTTAGAAAACAAAAGAACCTACAGCCAAAGTTTTTCTCTCAGCTTTCTGAATGAAGGCAACTTGTTTGGGCTTGGTAGGTCAGTGGTGGCAACAGGTCCTGTTGGTGAAGCAAGAAAAGGGGCCAGCTTGTAACCTGAGATGGTTAAGGAGACTCTTCATGACTACTACAGGACCAACTTAGTTCTACCAGCTTGCTGGTTGAATCACTCCTGGACAAAGTGAAAGTGGCAGAAAGTTTACATTCATTACACATTTCCTTAACTATATATTTTCTCACACTCAAGATGTCGAGAAATGGTACAAATGTGTTTTGGGGGGGGATAGACCTTGAGACCAAGATCACTGTGTGCTTGTGCCCGCATGCCAAATTCTTTGTCCTCTGGGGCTCTGATTTGAATGCCAAGGAATCAGGGAGAGTTCACTTCTTGTTCACCCTTGTGGTGCCTGGGTGGTTCAGTTGGTTAAGCATCAGGTCATGATTTCACGCTTTATGGGTTTGTGCCCCTCATCAGGCTCTCTGCTGTCAGCACAGAGCCTGTTTCAGATCCTCTCTCTCTCTCTCTGCCTCTACCCTGCTTATACTCCCTCCCTCTCTCAAAATTAAGTAAACATTACTACTATACAATACAATACAATACAATACAATACAATACAATACAATACAATACAATACACCTTGAATATAGGGTGGTCGTTACCACTAAGCTATTGCTGGGTTTGGACAAACATGGCACCATGTAGTGGTTCTCAGACCAGCTGCAGTGGCATTGCCTATGAGTTTGTTAAAAATGAGAAATGCAAACTCATAGGCCCCACTCAGACTCACCTCCTGAATCAGAATCAGAATCTCTTTGCTAAAAGAAACCTTTTAGCAAACTCTCCATGTGGGAGATGGGACAAGCTAATATCTGGGCTGTGGTACCCTAAATTTGAGAACCTTTGAGCTAAAGCAAACCTAGTCTACTTAGGATGGCACACTTTTTTCTCCTGTTTCCTGTCCCCTTGAAACTCTAACTTCTGGTGTAGGCATACCTTACTAGTTATAAAGTTACTTTATCTGTCCTTGAACAAGAGGTAGAGATTAATTTCTTTTAATCTTTTTTCAGATCATTCTAGTTAGCCTGTGGTAATTAACCTTGTAGCCAGGTTTGAACAGACAGCAACCAGAGGTCAGGAATCTCAGGCAGTTGAGGGACATTTTGAATTTAGCTTTCTGATGGTTTGTGGCTCCCCTTCTTTTTTGTGTAGATCCACAAAAGAATTAAATGTTTACTGTGCAAACCTAAAATTAAGGAGGTTTATAAGGGCTCAGTGTTTCAGAGTCTAAAGACTTTCTAGCTCAGAAGCCCTGCTCTACCACGATCCTATATAACTTTGGGCAAGCTGTTTGATCTCTATGGACCTCAGTTTACCCATCCATAAAATAGTAAATAAAACTACCTACTTCATAGAATGATGGAGTTAAATACCTGGTGTAAAATGTTCAGTGCAGTACCTGGCACTTGGTAAGCCTCATTAAATATTCGCTATCATTTATTTTTCTTTTTCCTTTGTACTTTTCTTTGTATGATATCCTTTGGCTATTTTCCCATTTCCTTTTACCCATGAGAAAAATAAAAGGATTTTGAAAAGTTCATTTTAGGGGATAAAACAGTGAAAGGGAATTGAGATCATGGAAGGACTTGAAGGAAGGAAAAGGTTAGGAACAAAAAACGCTAGAGGTGGAAGGAGGAGCGGTTAGGCGGAACCATCCGAGATGGCGAGGTAGACCCCAATGAAAGCCTGCTCTGCTAGGAGCAGAGACGCAGGTCTGGACTGCCCGGCAGTGGGAACAGCCTTTGAGACTGCTGGGCTGAGAAAGAGGAGTGTCCCCTTAAGGGAGCTAGGCCTGAAATAAGGGGTGTGGCCGTGGCTGGCAGAGAGAGAGAGAGAGAGAGAGAGAGAAGAGAAGAGAAGAGAAGAGAAGAGAAGAGGAGAGAAGAGAGAGAGAGGAGAGAGAGGAGAGGGGAGAGAGAGAGACAGAGAGAGAGAGAGAGAGAGAGAGAGAGAGAGAGAGAGAGAGAGAGAGAGAGAGAGAGAGAGAGAGAGAGAGAGAGAGAGAGAGAGAGAGAGAAAGGGTGGCTGAAACTCAGAAAAATGGGCGGGGCCAGAATTGAGGGCCTGCCGGGCAGGTGGAGGCGGGGCGGAGATGGGAGGGGCATGGCCCGGCGGGGGGCGGGGTCCCAAGGAGAGGCGGCCCTGGGGTCTGCCATCCGGGAGGTGGGTGGGCGGGGAGGTGAGATGGGCGTTGAAGAGGCCCGGCCCCACGGAGGAGGCGGGCTGAGACGGGCCGGGGACCCGAAGGGGCCGGAAGGGGTGGCTGCCGGCTCGGCCCCGCCCCGGGTCCGCCTCCCCGCGGGTTCCGTTGGCCGTGGCGGCAGCTGAAGCTGTGGCGGCGGTGGCCGCGGGGCGGGCGTAAGATGGCGACAGCGGCGGCGGGAGCCCTGGGCCTGCTGTGGAGTTGGCTGTGGAGCGAACGCTTCTGGCTGCCCCAGAACGTGAGCTGGGCCGACCTTGAGGGGCCGGGCGACGGCTACGGCTACCCGCGGGCACGACACATCCTCTCGGCATTCCCAGTGGCGGCGGGCATATTCTCCGTGCGGCTGCTCTTCGAGCGGTGAGAGCCCGCGAGCGAGTGGCGCGGAGGGTCGGGGCCGGGGCCGGGGCCGGGGAGCGGACCGGTGGAACCGGCTCGGGGCGGGGAAAGGCCGAGCACCGGAAGCAGAATTGGCGGGGAAGCCCGGAAGCAGGGGGCTGGGGGAGCCCGGGCTGCAGCGCGGGATGTTCGGAGGGTGGCGGAGGTGGTCGCGGAGCCTAGGTAAAGACAGTTTGGGGCGTGGACAGTGGAAGAACGAGAGTCTAGGGGAGGCCGGGCCCTTTCCCTTTTTAGATCCCGGAGGCCCTGGGAGTGAAGGGGGGGGGGGGGGGGGGCTTCTTCTGGGCCTGCTCCCAGCCTCCAGGGATCCTACAGACAGGAAACAGGTTGAGTGTGTGAGCTGCGGCCGAGAACCCGAACACCCGAAGAGCGAAACAGGAAAGGGCCACAGGAACCAGAACTAGATGGGGCTGTGGAAGCTGAACGGTTAACGTTAAGAGCCAACCTTTCCAAGCGAAAGGAGCGGGTTTTGGGGAATCTGAGATTTGTGAGGACACTTACGAGAGTTGAGGGGAGCAGGGTTAGGCCCCAAGCCTTGCTTTGTCAGTTCATGGACATTTTTGTGCATGTGTAAATTTCCAAAAACTGCTACCAGAGCCCGCAAGAGAGTGGAAATCTGGTAGGGATAAGGCGTGGTGGAGCCTGGGGTTCCAAAGTCTAGAAAGGTGTCAGGTTAGTTGCGGAACAGGCCTTAGAGGCCTGAGATGGAAGGAGGAGTGGTCATTTTGAAAGGAAGAGATCTGTAGGGCTTATCAGAGGAAAGCTGTATTGAGCTGGCTTCTAAGTGAGTTTAGCAGAATCACAGTTCTTTTTCTGACCGCGTGTTCTTGATAAAAGTGATTTCACTTTTCCTTAAGTGAGTAGTTGGTACCTACTGTCTAAGATGAAATGTTCACAGAGGACTTGATGTGGCGATTTTATACTGTGGGCTTACAGCTGTGGGTGATTTTGATCAAATCTATTCTGCGGAAAAGGAGACTTATTTCTTCATAGGTCTCAGGTAATGAGGATGCACTTTGACATCGTTTGTTCATTTGGCCCTTATCTGGAGCAGAAATGCCCTTTCTAGGACGGGAATATACTGCAAATAAAGAGAATCTATTACTCTCTGAAGAATTAGTTATTATGTGTTTTGGGTTACTTTTCAAAAGTGCCTACTACTTCTGACACAAAAGTCTTTCACAAAATATTTCCTTTCTGTAGCCAGCTTGTCATTCATCCATTTGTTCATAGTGTTTGTGTATTGTTATCAAAGTGCTCTCCGTCAGACGTTCAGGTACAAAAATCAAGATGCTTTTAACTGAAGCAAATGAAACTGAAAGATCTAAATGCCTTTTCTGGGTCCTTGGGACCTTAGTGTTACAGTTTTGTAAGTATAGGCATTGTATTAAGTATTCCTGGGGTGGGGGTACAAACCACTTTTCCCTCTTAGGAATAACTTAGATCTGGGTACTCTCCACCTTGGCAGCTGTATGTGAGGGCTGAAAAAAGAGAAAGACAGTGTAATGGCTAAAAAGGAAAATACACCAATTTAAGAAAAAATTTAATTGTCCTAGGAAAATATTCTCTGCTTTTTATATAAATGTATACCAATATGGAAGTTTATTCACGTTACTGATAAGAGGAAATAGCATGTTTCTTATAAATACCCATTTTATATAAACTTGCATAGGGGCACCCCTGGGTGGCTCTCAGTTAAGCGTCTGACTTCGGCTTAGGTAGTGATCTCGTGGTTTGTGAGTTCCAGCCCCGCATCATGCTCGCAATGATAGTACAGAGCCTGCTTGGGATTCTCTCTTTCCCCCCACTCTCTGCCCCTCCCCCACTTGCACGTGCATTCTCTCAAAATAATAAATAAATAAACTAAAAAAAAAAACTGCATATATCTTCAGATTTCCAAAGAGTTCCCTCAGACGGCTGTGAAGACTTCTATATCCCCTGGCGGAGCCACTAGAAAAGGATCCTTTACCTGTGGGAATTCTATCTGAATGTTTCTATGGTGCTCAGTGTCAGGGGAGCAGCGGAGGATGGGAATACTGAACTGAAAGCATTCTAGTATGATATTCCTTGGCTAGTAAGATCAGGCATCCTGTTCATCTCATGTATGATCTTGGGAAAGTTTAACCTTGGAGGCGATCCTGCTATTTTGTTTCTTTTTATAAAACCTACTACCTTAGTTAGCAGTAGAATTGAGTGCTGGATTAGCAGTTCCTCTCTTGCTACACCGGTCTTCCATAAAGGTAGTAGAAGCCACTCTTAGAGTATAGGAAAAGACATATTAGAAATATTGGTACAGCTAAGTTGTTTTTCCTCCTTTTCTCATTTCTCAGATCCCATCTAATTTGTTTCTAGAAGTGACTTGGTTTCTAGTAATCATAGACTGTGTGAGCTAGGACTTTCTTTATAGACAGTAAACTAGCCTGGAAACATCCTGCAGCTTTTCAGAGGTTTCATACTCACTGGAGGAGGAACTAGAACCAAGATCCAGATCACTTTCCCAAGCCCCGGGCTCTTTCCACTATATGGTGTAGCCATCTTTAACCTTTCCTTAAACCTCCTTTCAAGGATTAAGGTTTAAGCCACCTCTTCCTAGTATTCTAGGATTTGGAAAACAAATCCATGCTCATCTTATTCTTGGTTATTTAATGTGTTTGAGTTGAAGATTGTATTTTTTTTCAGATTTTTGTTTCAAATTGTTCTGCATATTTTAATGAGTCTTATATTATGTCCCTTGATAAATTATCTCTATTTGTGTTGTTTTAAGAATTTCCCAAAGAATAGGGGTGCCTGGCTGGCTCAGTCAGAAGAGCATGTGACTCCTGATCTCGGGGTCCTGAGTTTGAGCCTTAGGTTGGGTGTAGAGATTATAGAGATTACTAAATAAATAAACTTAAAAAAAAAAAAATCTCCCAAAGAATAGAGTTTACAATTTGGTTTTACCTTCCCATCCTTCTCATCAACCATGCTGAGCATTTGTTTTTTAGTTCCCACATTCCCTGGAGAACCACAGCCTCCTCTGATAGGGATGACTTGAAAAGCCGCGGGGCCATAATAAGTAAAGTGTTTGTATCTAGCTATTTTGCTAAAGAGCTGCGGATAGGAGATTGTTACTTACCAAATAATGGAGGCTGCCCTCTGTGGACCTCTGCTGAGTGGCTGTATTGTGGTGGCCTGTGCCTTGCAAAATGCCTCAGGTGTGGCCTGTGATCGGTAAATATTTATTGAAGGTTTGAGGAGGGCCCATCCTCATCTACATAGATGCCCAGAGGAGTAATCAGAATCTAGATCTCCAACCTGAAATGGATGTTTGGCTTGACTGAGAGAAATTCCTTTGTTTCTGTTGTTAAATTTCATCATATATTTGCATGTTGTGTACCTTTCTACAGCTTTTTTCTCTCTTTATCCCCTCCCCCCATACACATATTCACACTACCCTGTACCCTAACAAAACAGGGATAAGAAACTCTTCCATGTGTTTTTTTTTTAAACTTCTTTTCATGTTATGTTCATGATAAAATTGTTTGAAATTTAATTATCTAGTCACTTGAGCACTTGTTTCTTGGGATCAAGTAGAAGCTTGAGACACCATTGACACCATTAGATCTATATAGGCTCATTTATTTTGAATATGCTATTGCAATAGGAGCTCTGTATTGCCAGAAGAAAATTATTTTGTGAATTATTCAGGAGATAGATTAGAGCTTTCTCTGCTGCTCATTCATTATTCCAATCCCCTCTTCTCTCTTGTTACTTCCAAAGCAACCTCACTGGGGTGTGCAAAGAGCCTTCTCAATACCATTCTCTGTCATAGGAGACTGAACAGATTCACTTGCTAGCCTGTCATGTAACTGGTAACAAAAGTAGTGACTCTTTTGTGTGCACGTTTCTCCGCCACTCATTTCATCTTCCTCTCGTAAGCCTTGCTACCTCTGCTACGTACTGCTTTTCTTTTTTTTTTTTCTTGTTTTCCCCCATTTCCCCTAAGTGGAGGAAGAACTTTTTTCCTCTCCCTGACAGGCCTGCTGCCTTCCTCCCAGATCCATGTCAAGTGACTGCATTGTGACCCAGGATCAGTGGGTCTTCCTGACGGGTTAGAAAGGCTTTGGGAAGAATGGACATAGCTGCTGAACTGCCCATTCCATTGCATCTCTAAAGGTATTCTGTTGGGCGTTATTGAATTGTAAATCACAGAATTAAGTCAGGTTTGCAGATCCAGCAGGGCAAGATTGAAAAAGATACTCACATGGCCCTGCCCTTGTCTAAGAATCCACCTCTTCATTAGCTCCAGATGGTCAGAAGCCTTATGTGCCCCTCCTCTTGCTGGGGAAACTTCTTTCCCCAACCCTTTCTGTGCAGTGGGTGTTGATGCTCTGCAGAAAACTGAATACTGTCATGCCTGAGGCCAGGTTCCTGGCTTATCCCTGGAGACAATATATTCAGCACAGCAAAGAAGCATGTCAGATATTTTTGCTTTAGCCACTTCCTGATTCAGAAAACTAGGGTCTCCTAGATGGGTAAAGAAGAAATTAAGAGGAGGCAGCAAGTGAAATCTGCACCTTTTTTTTTTTAATTAAAAAAATTTTTTTAATGTTTATTTATTCTTGAGAGAGAGACAGAGTGAGGGCAAGCGGGGGAGGGGCAGAGAGCAAAGGAGACAAAGAATCCAAAGCAGTCTCCAGGCTCTGAGCTGTCATCACAGAGTCCAACATGGGCCTTGGAACTCACGAACTGAGATCATGACCTGAGCCGAAGTTGGACGCTTAACTAACGCTTACCCAACTGAGCCACCCAGGCACTCCCGCACCCTTCTTACGGAGCGGCAAGGGAGATAAACCTATTTTGGCTTCCTTTCCAGAGGTATTTTTAGGCAGATAAAAGCTGCCCTTCACTGAGTTTTGGACTCTGCTTGAACCCACTCCTACCTTATCTTTGGGGAAGTTAATTGAAATGTTACTGCAAAAGGAGCTAACCATAATCACTTCTAACTAAAAAAAAAAAAAATCTGAAACGAGTTTTCGTAGAAACAAAGGCATTTTTCCTAGATATGAAGAATTCTCTAAAACTGCTGTTCTGTGCAGTAGCCACTAGCTAGTATAGTAGCTACTTGCTTTTGGGGATTTCAAATGTCACTAGTCCAAATGTGCTGTGTTAGATACGTTTGAAGTGTAACACACACCAGATTTTAAAGACAGTGCAGGGGGACAAAAAAAGAATGTAATATATCTCATTTTTAACATTGATTACAAGGAAATAACTATTTTTTAATTTTTTTTTTTAATTTTTTTTTTCAACGTTTTTTATTTATTTTTGGGACAGAGAGAGACAGAGCATGAACGGGGGAGGGGCAGAGAGAGAGGGAGACACAGAATCAGAAACAGGCTCCAGGCTCCGAGCCATCAGCCTAGAGCCTGACGCGGGGCTTGAACTCACGGACCGCGAGATCGTGACCTGGCTGAAGTCGGACGCTTAACCGACTGCGCCACCCAGGCGCCCCTTTAATTTATTTTTTAAGTTTATTTACTTATTTTGAGAGAGAGAGCAGGAGAGGGGGAGAGAGAGAATCCCAAGCAGGCTCCCTGCTGTCAGCACAGAGCCCAACGATAGGCTTGATCACACAGACTGTGAAATCATGACCTGCGCTGAGATCAAGAGTCAGACATTTAACTGACTGAGCCATCCACTGTGCCTCAACATTGATTACATATTGATGTGATATTTTGGATATGTCTGTTTAACCAAAGTATATTATCAGAATTAACTTTACCTGTTTCTTTTTTCCTTTTCTGAATGTGGCTATTAGAAATTTTAAAATTAGGGGTGGCTCAGTCGGTTAAGCATCCGACTTGGGATCAGGTCAGGATCTCAACAGTTCCTTCCTGAGTTCCAGCCCCATGTAGGGCTCTGTGCTGACAGCTTGGGGCCTGGAGCCTGCCTCAGATTCTGTTTCCTGTTCTCTCTGCCCCTCCCCTGCTCATGCTCTTTCTCTCTCTCTCTCTCAAGAAAAGTAAACATTAAAAAATAATAAAAAAAGAAAAGGAAAATTTTAAATTATATATGTGGCCTGCATTATATTTCTGTTGAATAGTGCTGATGGGAGTAATTCAAACAAGTATTTATAACTGAAAATAATTTTATTAAAAAAAATTTTTTTTAATGTTTATTTTTGAGAGAGAGAGAGAGAGGGAGCATGAGTGTGAGCATGAGCGGGGGAGGGACAGAGAGAGGAGGAAACACAGAATCCGAAGCAGGCTGAGCCGAAGTCGGACGCTTAACCGACGGAGCCACCCAGGCGCCCTGAAAAGGATTTTATTTTTTTAATTTTTTTTATTTTAATTTTTTTTTTTTTTTTTTTTTTTGTATTTTTGGGACAGAGAGAGACAGAGCATGAACGGGGGAGGGGCAGAGAGAGAGGGAGACACAGAATCGGAAACAGGCTCCAGGCTCCAAGCCATCAGCCCAGAGCCTGACGCGGGGCTCAAACTCACGGACCGTGAGATCGTGACCTGGCTGAAGTCGGACGCTTAACGACTGCACCACCCAGGCGCCCCGAAAAGAATTTTAATATAAATTCACATTTGATTTATTTTTTTTAGGACCAGAAGGGTGATCAGTCCTAAGTATATCAGACCATGCTTTTATTTTTTAATTTTTTTTTTCTGACCATGCTTTAAACAAATCTTTCTAAAAGTTGTGGCAAAAGTGGGTTTTTTTAAATATAAGTCATTTTCCGAATGATTTAAATGACTAGTTATAGTCTATTTTGAGTAATACTGAGTAATTGACAGTGCCTTCTAGCCAGGCATTGCTCTGTAATTTTAGTTTTCTGCATATATCTTCTTAGTCGAGTAGTTAATGATCTGTAAACAAACAAGTTTGTCAAGAAGTTAAATGTATGTGGAATGCTGCACAGCCCTGATAAGACATTGGGAATAATCACAGTATTTTGGGGCGCCTGGGTGGCTCAGTTGGTTAAGCATCTGACTTTTGGTTTTGGCTAAGGTCATGAAGTCACAATTCATGAGTTTGAGCACCACCTCAGGCTCTGCACTGATGGTGTGGAGCCTGCTTGGGATTCTCTGTCTCCCTTTCTGCCTGCTCGCACTCTCTCTAAGTAAATAATAAATAAACATTAAAAAAAAATCACAGTATTTTATCTCTTCTCAAAATTATGGTGTTTTGTTTGTTTTTTAAGTTTATTTATTTATTTTGAGAACACACAGGGAAGGGGAGAGAGAGAGGGAAAGAGAGAAAATCCCAAGCAGGTTCCACACCAACACGGAGCCTTATGCGGGGCTCAAACTTACAAACCATGAGATCATGATGTGAGCCGAAACCAAGAGTTGGATGCTTAACCGACTAAGCCACCCCGGTGCCCCTGTGGTGTTTCTTAAAAAGGGTATTCCTTACAGTCTTTGGCTTCTGGGTAGCGTCAACATTTGTAAGAAGTTTCAATAACCACGCAGGGCGCGCCTGGGTGACTCAGTTAAGTGTCCATCTCTTGATGTTGGCTCAGGTCATGATCTCACTGTTTGTGAGTTTGAGCCCCTGAGCCCCAAGTGGGGCTTTGAGCCGACAGCACGGGGCCTGCTTGGTATTCTCTCTTTCCCTCTCTCTCTGCCCCTCCCCTGCTTGTGCTCTCTTTCTCTCTCTAAATAAATAAAAAAACTTAAAAAAAAAAAAAAGATGTTTAAAAAAATAAGCACAGGAGGTCTCAAACCCAGTCGGGTTGTGTTTGCTGTGTTTAATTCTGCTTGGGGAAATCCCCTTATACTGAAATTGGTTAACTTGAATTTCTACTGATTCCTCAGAAATCAGGGACCTTCTCCTACATGGAGCTGGTAGGTTATCTGATGACCCAGGAGGACAGGTGGGCACATTTCCTTGAAACACTTCACCTTTTGGTTAAGAATTTAGTTTTAGGGGCGCCTGGGTGGCGCAGTCGGTTAAGCGTCCGACTTCAGCCAGGTCACGATCTTGCAGTCCGTGAGTTCGAGCCCCGCGTCAGGCTCTGGGCTGTTGGCTCGGAGCCTGGAGCCTGTTTCCGATTCTGTGTCTCCCTCTCTCTCTGTCCCTCCCCCGTTCATGCTCTGTCTCTCTCTGTCCCAAAAATAAATAATAAAAAACGTTGAAAAAAAAAAAATTTAAAAAAAAAAAAAAGAATTTAGTTTTTACCTATTTTCTTCTTTCTCCAGCAGTTATTTATTGAGAACTTAGTATCTGCCAGTTGTCAGACTGTGTGCCACGGATAAAAATGTAAGTCATGGTGTTTGCTTGCAGGAAGAAAGCAAGAATATCAGTGGTTTAAAATACAGTGTCATAAATGTATGCAGAAGGCTGTTATGGGAGTTTGGAGGAGGTGGGTTCAGTTCCTTTTAACAGTTGTTAACTAAAATATAGGCTTAATGTCTCACTAGCAAACACTTGTTTCTTGGACCCTGAAGAACGGTGAAAACTTCTTAAGGAACAGTTTTTTTGTTAACCTGTTTCTCTGATCCACCTCTTGGCACTTGTACATTTGTGTATTTCTACTTTAAGTTACATTACATTACATTTAAGTTACTATACATTAAGTTGTATCGTCATTTAAGACTGTAAGTGGAAAGATCATCCATTTAAGAAAGATAGATATGTGTAGTGAAAGAAATGTATGCATATAGTCGGAAAGGGAGAAACTCTTCAACAATGAGAGTGTCAGGGACCCCCAGCTATTTTTCAGCCACACTTTGAGAACTGCTGCTCTATAGCAAGTAAAATATTCGCTAACTACTGTACAGTAATACTACAACTTAGTCTTAAATTGTGTCCATCTGAAACATTTCAACATATATACTGTTAGTAATTCTTATTATCTCAAGACTTACATTCCTTACAATGAGGTTAGATGTAAGCAGGATTGCTGATCCTTCTCATCACAGCACCTAGCAGTATATCAAATTGCATGGGCACTAATTATCTTAATGCTTTAAGGCTCTGTAATAGTCTAAGTGAGGATAACTTTGATACATGTGGGAGGAGTGAAAATAGTCTGGTATAAATCCACAGTGTGTGCCTTGCCATGGTTTAGGATAATATATGCCATAGAGGTCGTTTTCTTTATAGTCTGCTTCTGCTTTAAGAGCAAATTTGCCAATTTAAAAAAAAGTCCTCGTGACACCTGGCTGGCTTAGTTCTAGGAGTGTGAGACTATTGATCTGGGGTGTGTGTCTGAGTCCCACTTGGGGTGTAGAGATTACTTATAAAACTTAAAAAATGAATTAAATTAAAAAAAAGAGAGAGAGGTGCCTGAATGACTTAGTCAGTTAAGCGTCAGACTTTAGTTTAGGTCACTATCTCACGGTTTGTGAGTTCAAGCCCTGCATTGCACTCATTGCTGTCAGTGCAGAGCTGGTTTCGGATCCTCTGTCCCCCTACCACTACAGGTCCCCCACTCAGGCTGTCTCTCTCAAAAAAAAAGAGTCCCTGAAGACACTATTCTTTAAAAAAAAAAGTCCTCAAAAGAAACTGCGTGGGGTGCTTGGGTGGCTCAGTTGGTTAAGCATCCGACTCTTTGATTTCAGCTCAAGTCATGATCTCACAGTTTCCTGGGTTTGAGCCCCACATCAGGCTCTACACTGAGAGTATGGAGCCTGCTTGGGATTCTCTCTCTCCCTCATTCTCTGCCCCTCCCCCACTTGCACTGTCTCTCTCTCTCTCTCTCTCTCTCTCTCTCTCTCTCTCAATAAAGAAAGAAAGAAAGAAAGAGCAAAGAATACATATACATGTACAACAAATGTGTATAGCACATGAGTTTGTAGATAGCAAATCCTATCCTTTGAACATCTTACTCAGAAGGGTGCCTGGATGGCTCAGTAGAAGGAGTATGCAACTCTTGATCTCTGGGTTGTGAGTTCAAGCCCCACATAGGATGTGGAGATTGCTTAAAAACAAAATCTTAAAAAAAAAATTAGGGCTGGCTCAGTCGATTGAGTGACTGACTCTTGATTTCACCTCAGGTCATGATCCCAGAGTCGTGGTATCAAGCCCTATGTCAGGCTCCACGCTGAGCATGGAGTCTACTTAAGATTCTCTCTCTCTCTCTCTCTCTCTCTCTCTCTCTCTCTCTCTCTCTCCCCCCCTCTCTCCCTCTCTCCCTCTCTCCCTCTCCCTCTCTCCCTCTCCCTCTCCCTCTCCCCCCCTTCCCCCTTTCTCCCTTTCTTACTCTCTCTCCCCCTTCCCCCCTCCCTCCTACCCTTCCCTTCTCCCCTACTCACATGCGCTCTCTCTCAATCAAAGAAATGAAATTTTATTTCTTTTTAAGTTTATTTATTTTGAGAGTGTGAGAGAGAGCTCAAGTATGAACAGGAGAGGGGCAGAGAGGGAGAGAATGAGGGGTGACAGAGAATCCCAAGCAGGCTCTGCATGTGGTCAGCATAGAGCCTGACTGGGGCTTGAACTCATGAACCATGAGATCATGACCTGAGCCGAAACCAAGAGTGAGATTTAACCACCTGAGCCACCCAGGCACCCCTCAAATAAATAAAAATTTTAAAAAACATTTTTTTTAAATGTTTATTTCTGAGAGGGAGACAGCATAAGCAGGGGAGGGGCAGAGAGAGAAGACGACACAGAATCCGAAGCAGGTTCCAGGCTCTGAGTTTTCAGCATAGAGCCTGACACAAGGCTGGAATTCACGAACCTTGAGACCATGATCTGAGCCGAAGTCGGACGTTTAACCGACTGAGCCACCCAGGTGCACCCCCCCCCCCCCAAATTTTTTTAATAAAAAATTTACTCAGAAAAATACACTGACATGGGTGCATATGTATAGGGGATACTCAAAATGTATGCTTGGGAGTCACCAGCACATAAATGAATAGTATTAGTATAATTTAAATGTATTATTTCATTAAAAATAACGATAGTAGCCATGTTACATGAATAGCATTTTTGAAAAGTAATTATTTTCTAAAAAAAAAAAAAAATCCAGAGAACAGCATTGATTTTACATTTTTGGAAATCTCTTTACTATCTGACTTAATAGAAGATAGTTGGATTCTTCTCGGTGGCTTCTGCATTCAGGCTCTTGTTATATGTAGTTTTAGTTGAAGTATATAAATAAAAGCTGGCTTCACACAAATATGTCATTGGAAAGGGGAAGTATTTTTTCTTTGATATAACACCAAGACATAACAAATATTTTCTTTTCTTTTTCTTTTTTTCCTTTCCTTTCTTTTAATTTTTTTTTTTTTTTTTTTTTTTTTTTAATTTTTGAGACAGAGAGCATGAGCAGGGGAGGGGCAGAGAGAGGGGGAGACACAGAATCCGAAGCAGGCTCCAGGCTCTGAGCTGTCAGCACAGAGCCCGACGTGGGGCTTGAACTCACAGACCGTGAGATCGTGACCTGAGCCGAAGTCAGACGGTTAACCGACTGAGCCACCCAGGTGCCCCTCCTTTCTTTTAATTTTTGAGAGAGAGAGAGAGAGAGTGTGTGTGAGCAGGGGAGAAGGGCAGAGAGAATCTTAAGCAGGCTCCATGCTCAATGGAACCCAACGTGGAACTAGATCCCATAACCCTGGGATCGTGACCTGAGCGGAAATCAAGAGTTGGATGCTTAACTGACTGAGCCACCCAGGCACCCCAACAGGAAGTAGTTTCTTAAAGGTTGGTTGCATTGTGGAATATGAAACCCTGTCATTGAGCTTTTCATTCATGTTAAAATCCATTGGTCTGTCTGGAGATCATGGGTTGGTAATTTTGCCTCACTGCGTCCCAGAGAGCAAGATGGGTCACCAGCAGCTCTACTGGAGCCGTCCGAGGAAATCCGGTGAGGGTTCTCATTCTTGCCACATCTACTCAAACTGGCATAGTCTAATCTGGAAATATAGCCTCACTATGTGCCACCATCATTTCCGTCAGTATGCAAAGGATAAAGGCTTCATTAAGTTTGATTAAATGAGCTTCCTTGAATGGGTCATCCAGGATACCTACATTAACTGTAGATATCCAAGACACCTACCTTCCTGCTAACTCTTTGTACATAAAATTAAAGTACTTCAATTAAAAAAAAGAAAAATACTGGTTTATTGAGTTATATAGATCTCCCAAATGTCAATACATTTCTTTATACAACATTTAAAAATCCTATTAATCTCATCAGAACTAGTCTTATCATAAAAGCTTGAACGATTGGGAAGTTTTCAAGTTCAAAGGTGGATATAAGTTCTCTAAAATTCTAATTTTCACTTGAAAGCTTGAATTTTATCATTGGCAACAATGTTTGTTTTCTTGAAGTGACAGGCTTATTTCATTCATTTTTAAGAAAATAACCAGGTCCGAATGACCTTAGTTTGTTGGCCATTCTTTGAGGTAAAAATTGTATTCTATGAAAAATGTAATTTTAAAAAATGTTTATTTATTTATTTGGAGAGGGAGGGAGGGGGGGGGAGAGAGAGAGAGAGAGAGATTGATTGATTGATTGATTGATTCCCTAGCAGGCTCAGCGCTGTCACCACAGAGCCCAATGTGGGCTCAATCCCACGAACCTTGAGATCATGACCCGAGCCGAAATCAGGAGTCAAGACGCTCAACCGACTGAGCCCCTCAAGTGCCCCAAGGAAAAAGTGATTTAAGTTCAGTGCACAACTTAGTCAAACAAGCGTGTGTCCTTGAGACAACCATATACTTTGCTATGTAGCAAAAGTGCTGTGTACTTCCCATTCCATCACATAATACTTCTTAAAAGTATACTCAAAGGCTGAGATTTGTTAAAATCAATCATTTGTATTGCTTCGTCAAGGACATTCTTAAGTGAACTGGCTTAAAAGAAAAAGAAAAAAAAACTAAGAGGACATAGCAAGGAAGAATACAATAACCATTACTACAGTTGGTGCATTTGTGCTCAAGTACCATAAGTTTTATCCACCATGGCTTTGCCCTGTCGTTGCAAGTGTCAACACAGTAACAAAGGCAAATGATGTCTTGATATTATTATTAAAATAGTTTTTACTTTCTGGGCCTCTAGAGAGTATCTCAGGGGCCTTCTGGGGGTCTGTAGACCATACTTGGAGACCCTCTGCTATAACTGAATGAGATCAACCAGAGTGGGTGTGTAGAGTAAGAAAAGAACCTGCATAGGACTCTGAGGAAACCGCGTATTTTAGGAAAAAGCAGAGTGGGGGAAAAAAACCCAAAAGGAGAAAAGAGGTATGACAACCCTATAGTATTTGATAATATCTGTAGTAAGCATTTAATAAGTACTTACTTTGTCCCAGGCACTATTCTTTTTTTTTTTTTTTTTAAAACATTTTATTTATTTTTGAGACGGAGAGACAGAGCATGAACAGGGGAGGGTCAGAGAGAGGGAGACACCGAATCTGAAACAGGCTCCAGGCTCTGAGTTGTCAGCACAGAGCCCGACGCGGGGCTGGAACTCACGGACCGTGAGATCATGACCTGAGCCGAAGTCAGCGGCTCAACTGACTGAGCCACCCAGGCGCCCCCCAGGCACTATTCTAAGTGCTAAACATTGAGTCCTCATAGTAACTTTGTGAAGTAGGTAGATAATTACAGTTATCCTCATTTTGTAGATGAGAAAACGGGAGCACAGAGAAAGTTAAGTAGCATGTCCAAGTGACTCAACTAGCAATGCATACCAAGCAGTCTACTTCTGTTGCCAGAGAGATGGAGGGAGAAAAGTAGGAGGAGTATGGCAAGTAAGGAAGCTAAGAAAAAAAGTACATTTCAAGAGGGAGGGCATGGTCAGTAATGTGGAATAACGTGGAGTGGTCAGGTAGGATACCGGACTGAAAAGCATCCATTTGATTTCACAATAAGGAGATCATTTTTGGCAAGAGCAGTGTCAATGGAGTGTAGGGACAGAAACGAGATGAGAGAGAGACAAAGACTGAGGAATGAGTGGGAGTTGGAGAAGTGTGATTCTGATGCAGGATGTTGAAGGCATTCCCTTCTCTTCTTAGTCAAGATTCTTAAGAATCTTAGCTATTTCCATTTCTTTCTTCCTCGTCCTTATATCTTTCACTGATGTAACTCACTGCTGTCTCTAGATTTTCTGTTTTACTGGCATTTCTTTGGTGAAGGTTACCACAGATCTCCAAATTGCTAAATCCAGTGGATACTGAAATCCTTGTCTTACTTGATCTCTACCTCATTTGATACAACTCTACCTCTGGTCTTCCTGCCCTCTAAATTCACCTTTTATATTAGTATTTCCCAGGATGTTGACCTTGGTTTTCTTTTCAATTTGTGTTCCTTTCTTTCTTTCTTTTTTAAGTAGGCTCCACATCCAGCATGGAGCCCAACACGGGGCTTGAACTCACTATCCTGAGATCAAGACCTGAGCTGAGATTAAGAGTTGGATTAAGCAATCAACTAAGCCACCCAGGAGCCTCAGTTTGTGTTCCTTTCTTGTTTCACTCACATCCACCCCCACGATTTTAGCTACCACCTATATTCTCATTCTCTTGTGCTTTTTTTTCTTTCTCAGGTGTGTGTGTGTGTGTGTCTTAAGCCTCTTTATTTGCCTACTAGACAGTTCCATTTCAGTGTCATATGAGCACTTCAAATTCAGCCTAACACAATTCATCTATCATTCCCAAATTTGCTTTATCTTATGCTCTACTTGGTTGAGACACCATAATCAACTTAGTTTCCCAAGTCAGAAATAAGGAAGGCTGGACTCTGCTTTTGCCTCTTACATCTATTCTGTTACCAAGTGCTATTAATTTTACCTCCTCAGCAGCTCTTGAATCCGTCCTTTCGTTTTCATTTCTATAGCCTTAGTTCAGTGCTTTATCACTTAAAGCATGGAGTTTTTACAGTAGCCTTTAACTGATGATGCTCCTTTATTAATATACAAATCTAGCTCTTCTCCTGGCCTAAAGCCTTCCAGTGCCTCTCCATCAACTATAGGATAAAGTTCACTCTTAACATACCATACCATACCATACCATACCATACCATACCATACCATACCATACCATACCATACCATACCTGTGATTTGGCCTCTATCTGTAGAGTTTTTTTCCTCCTGCCACTGTTGCCACCCCTGAATTTGTACGTTGCATAGTTCTGTAAGTAGTTTGTCTCTTCTGTTTGCTTTAGTACATGCTGTTCCCACTGCCTGAATGTCTTTTTGTACTTTCTCCTCTGTCCACCCTACAGAAGCTACTCAAATTTTTAATGTGATTGGTTTATTAAGAATTCAGTTGCAAAGGGAAAGGACTTTTGGAATCTGTTTTGTGTGGAACTCTGCATTTTGCCTCTTGTATACATATGTCTTGGGGGAGGGTTTTCAAATGCTGCTTGTGTACCTAAGGATTAAATTTTCTTTTTTTTTTTTTTTAATTTTTTTTTTTTTAACGTTTATTTATTTTTGAGACAGAGAGAGACAGAGCATGAACGGGGGAGGGGCAGAGAGAGAGGGAGACACAGAATCGGAAATAGGCTCCAGGCTCTGAGCCGTCAGCCCAGAGCCCGACGCGGGGCTCGAACTCACGGACCGCGAGATCGTGACCTGAGCCAAAGTCGGATGCTTAACCGACTGAGCCACCCAGGCGCCCCTCTAAGGATTAAATTTTCTAAACAGGCTTTATCTGGACCTAAGAATCTTTATTTAAATATCTCAGTTCTCATCTCTCCCATTTGTGTGTGTGTGTGTGGCAGGGAGCATTCAGGGTCAGATAATTAGTACTCAGTACTCTACCTAATGATACACCGTCCTCATCAGTCTGTATAAGACCTTTCTCTTTTTATTGTATTTTTCACTCCATCTCATTCCCTATTTTGATTTCTTTGATGGTTATTTTTCTTTTTTATATATAAATTTTGACACTTTATATTTTTCCAGAAATTGATCTAAGCCACTGCTTCCCAACCTAATCATGTTGCTGCACACACAGAAAATAATTCATGTATTGCGCAGTAGGGTATATGAGGCCAAAGGCTACAGACTAAGGTTTCCGGGTTACCATAGGCTCCGTGGACCACCCTTGAGAGCTAGGAGTAGTATCTCAGCATCAACGTAGCCCAAATACATTACTTGCCATGATACACTAGTTGAAAAGCTTAATCTATACTGTGAAACATTATTTGTGTATAGTTCATATCCATTAATGATGTTGCGGTGAATCGCAAAGATAGAGTTGTTAGTATAGCTCCTGTCTTTGGTAAAAAGCAAAGTAGTAAGTAATTTCATCTTCATTAGCCCAGGCCTTAGTCAGCTGCTGCCATGTATCTGGAGGGCAGAAAAAGGCAGAATGAAATGATGTCTACAAAACATAACAGTTTGGGTCACTAGACTCATGTTCCTGGAGTGGCAGGTGGAAAGGAGCAGCCTACCATTCAGTATAGGCCACTAAATGCCTACTTATTTAGACCTGCAGGCTAAGGGAAGTCTGGTCTTTCAAATTAGTTTAGGGGTGCTTGGGTGGCTCAATCGGTGAGTGTCTGACTTCTGCTCAGGTCATGATCTCCTGGTTCATGAGTTCGAGCCCCACATCGGGTTTGCTGCTGTCAGCCTCTTAGTGCAGAGCCCACTTCAGATCCTCTGTCTCCCTGTCTGTGCCCATCCTCTGCTTGTGCTTTCTCAAAAATAAATAAATGCTTTAAAAAATTATTTAAAAAATTTTTTTTTAATGTTTTTCTTTATTTTTGAGACAGAGACAGAGCATGAGCGGGGGAGGGGCACAGAGAGAGAGGGAGACAAAGAATCCCAAGCAGGCTTTAGGCTCTGTGCTGACAGCTCAGAGCCTAAAGCCTGCTTCGGATTCTGTCTGTCTCTCCCTCTCTCTGTGCCCCTCCCCCGCTCATGCTCTGTCTCTGTCTCAAAAATAAACATTAAAAAAAAAAAAAAACTTAAAAAAAATTATTTTAGGGGCACCTGGGTGGCTTAGTCAGCTAAGCGTCCAGCTCTGGCTCAGGTCATGATCTCACGGTTTGTGAGTTCGAGCCCCGTGTCGGGCTCTGTGCTGTCGGTTCAGAGCCTGGAGCCTGCTTCAGATTCTGTATCCACCTCTTTCTCTGCCCCTCCCCTGCTCATGCTCTCTCTCTCTCAAAAATAAACACTAAAAAAAATTTTTTTTAAATTATTTTAAAACTTGGGCAACAAATTGATCCTGTAGAGGACAGAAAATCACAAGATAAATTTGATTTTTCACTGCCATCAACAGCAGTTTCAAACTATGATGTCAGGAATCTTTTACACTCTTAAAAATTTTTACATTCTTAAAAATTATTAAGGACCCCAAACATAAATTTATGTTTACATGGATAATATCTATCAACATGTACTGTTTTAGAAGTTAAAATGGAATTTTAAAGATATATATTCTATTAATTCATTTACAAATGACAGTAAATTGATTATATTGGTAATACAACTAATGTTTCATGAAAAATAACTATTTTCCAAAACAAAATAAAATGTGAGAAGAATAGCATTATTTTACATTTTTTTTTAACACTCTTTAGTATTTGGCACCTGTATTCTCATGTCAGCTCCTGCATTCAGTCTATTGCAGTGTCATGTAACCCATGGAAAATTCCACTGCACACTCATGAGAGAGTGAGAGAGACAAGAATTATTACGAAGTTATAGAATTATTATGAGAGTAGTTTTGACCTTGTAGACCTCCTGAAACGGTCTCTGAGACCCTAGGAATCTGTACAGTTCAGTAAATGCCTATCTAACAAAAAGGATGAATACCTAATTTCACTTTCTTCATTAAGGTGATTTCATTAAGTACATAAATAAATCTATGTATTTAATTTTTTTATCATGTAAAAAATTATTTTTCAAACTTAGTTATGTTTTATGCTTATTTATGTTTTATGCTTCATGCTATAGCACAAAATAGGTGCCCCATAAATATTTGCCAAATAGATAAATTTTCTTAGGGTCTGTTTTTTGTTTTTTTTTTAAAGTTTATTTATTTATTTTGAGAGGGGAGAGAGAGAGAGAGAGAGAGAGTATGAATGGGGAGGGGCAAAGAGAGAGGGAGTGAGAGAATCCCAAGCAGGCTTTGTGCTGTCACTGCAGAGCCCCACATGGGACTCAGTCTCATGAACCATGAGATCATGACCTGAGCCAAAATCAAGACAACTTAACCAAATGAGCCACCCAGGCGTTCCTCTTAGGGTCTGTATTTGTCTAACTGTAACTGACTGCATGCTAGTAATTTTGTCTTTCATTGTACTCTGTGAACTAATGAGGTCAGGATATGAGCTAATTCCGACTCTAGGATATTAAGTTCACTCCAAGGTCTAGATAATAAAAAAAATTATCTTGCCTTCACCCAGGTAAGCAGGGTACAAACCTATCTCTGTCGTATGAAAGAAGATTTCTTGCACTTCTTGGCTTCTTCCAGAGATACCATCAAGGAGAACCAAGACTGAACTGTTTCTAGTAAAAATAATAATAGCTGCTTTTAATAATAATATTAAGAACAACAACAATAATAGCTGCCTTTTAATGAGTGTTTACTAAATATCAGGTACTGGGTTAGGCATGGATCATGTCATTTCATTTTTAAAATAACCCTGTGAGGTAGATATTATCTCCATTCTATAGATGAGTAACTTTAACAAAATCTCTTAGCTGGCAAAATCTAACTCCAGGGCCTTTGATCACCTGACTGCTTCTGGACTGAAGAGCTCTGGATCAGGAAGTAAGAGTAGGAATTGGAAAAGCTGTTTTTGTTATTGGGTCTACTTCTTCATACAGTTAATGTAGATGAGAGGATACAGAGATAATTCAGTGCTTTTCTCTCTCCTGTAGCACCAACTGAAAAGCAAAGAATGACTGACTTAGTTACTCCTCTGGATGCTGATCAGTCCTGGGTCCAAACTGAGTTCCAATGGAGCAAGGGTAGGATTTGAGAGACCTGTCACTTGTTAATTACTGAGCACAGACACAGAATCTTGGTAAATACAAAAACAGCATTCCCTGTATACTGTGTTCATAAGGAGTTTAAACATGAGTGGGGTGCTAAAATATTTGTACACAGAATAATATACCAGGAAATATAAAGTATCTAATAGTGTTGGCCTTTGGATGAAACTTTTGTACCACCTGTGTCAAAGAGGAGAGAATAGGTTACAGATGTGGTTAACTTTGTGCTGTGAATAAATATTTCTCCATGGCTCAGGAACTTTCGTGATAAGGGTAGAAGAAGTTTTCACAGAGGAAGATAATAAAGTTTCTTATTCTCAGTTCCTCCCTTAGAGATAAATTCTGGATTCAAATGCAGACCAAGAAATAGGTCAAGAGCACTCGATCTTACGCCTCCCAGTCACAATTTCATCTTGGGACTCCTTAAGATGCTAAGAGAACTAAAACTGGTTTTGACTTATTCTGAAAATGACTATGTAGAGCTTTTCCTAGAGCTAATGCTCACAGAAATTTATGGATGTGGAAGAGAGAGATCTTTTTTTTTTTTTTTAAAGAATTTTTTTCTTTTAAGTAAACTCTATGCCCAATGTGGGGCTTGAACTCACGACCTTGAGATCAACAGCCGCATGCTAAATGGACTGAGCCAGCCATGTGCCCTAAGAGGGATCTTTCTTTAAAAAATTTTTTTTAATGTTTTATTTATTTTTGAGACAGAGCATGAGCAGGGGAGGGGCAGAGAGAGAGGGAGACACAGAATCCCAAGCAGGCTCCAGGCTCCGAGCTGTCAGCACAGAGCCCGACGCGGGGCTCAAACTCACGGACTGTGAGATCATGACCTGAGCCGAAGTTGGACGCTTAACCGACTGAGTCGCCCAGGCGCCCCTAGAGGAATTTTTCTTGAAGAACCAAAGAATAGTTCCTTATTTTTCAAAGGTCTACAAGTTAGAAATTAATTACAGTTAATGATAACACCATGGAATACTAGATTTGGGAAAAAATCTTAAGGGCGCCTGGGTGGCTCAGTCGGTTAAGTGTCCAACTCGATTTAGGCTGAGGTCATGATCTCTCTGTTTGTGGGATCCAGCCCAGAGTCACATTCCAATCTAACAGCATGGAGCCTGCATGGGATTCTCTGTCCCTCTCTTTCTCTGCTCCTCTCCCACTCATGCTCTCTCTCTCTCTCTCTCTCTCTCAAAATAAACTTAAAAAAAGAAAAAAAATCTTAGATATCATGTCATTACTTCTTCTAGATGATGAAACCAAGACCCAGAAGTTAAGTGACTTAAGTTTATATGACTTATTAATGGTAGATTTGGGAATAGAATGGAGTACTAATAGGTAATTTATTTCTCATCCTTCCTAATTTCCTTTCTTCCAGGCTACTAAAGTTCTAAGTATTTCCATAATTTTTTGTTTAGGCAGGAAGGTGACCAAGACCCAGGATATTTGTATTTAGGAAGAGCTCAGTCTCAGTTCTACTTTGCCCTCCAGTTAAGATCTTCTTGATTTTTTGATGTGAGGGAAACTACCGTTTATTAAGCATTTCCTTTGTGCCATGGTCTTCATATATATTATCTCATTGAATAGTTATAGGATTCTTGTAAAGTAGACCAGTGCTTCTAATTTTAATAGGCATAGGAATCACCTGGGGATCTTGTTAATGCAGGTTCTGATTTTGCAGGTTTGGGATGGGGTTTGAGATTCTGCATTTCCAAAAGGTTTCCAGGAAAAACCAATAATGTTTTGGTCTTACTTTGAGTAGCAAGGATGTTGATACTATCTTCATCTTCTAGAGGAAAAAACAGACTTATAGAGATTAAGTGAATTGCTGCAGTTCCTTCCTACAGGCAATAAGTGGAAGACTAGTAGATAAAATGATAGGTCTGACCTAGGTCTTTCTGACTCTACAGCTCAAGATGTGATAAGAGAAGCCAGGAAAAAAATGGAAAGAGAGCTTATGTTCTAATATTTCTTAAACAGGTCACTTCGCAAGTAAGTCAGTGGCAGAATCTAGGAATAAATTAAAAAGTCCTGGTTCCCAGCCCAGTTTTTTCCCTTTGCCTTCCATCAGCCCCCTAATCAGGATTTTTTCTTTCATGCTTAGCAAACCATATTTAAAATTGGCTTTGGATTTTTATCCTTACAGGTTTATTGCTAAACCCTGTGCACTCCGTGTTGGCATCCAGGACAGTGGTCCTTATCAGGCCCAACCCAATGCCATCCTTGAAAAGGTGTTCGTATCTATTACCAAGGTAAGTCGGCAAAGAAAGAGAGGAAGATTCATGTGAGAGGTTACCCCATAGGGCAGGGGGCGGTGGAGAGCAAGTGTCTCCAAGGATAGGGATAGGATGGGATGATCTTTCACATTTCGGTAGTCTATATAACTATAAGGAGAACTTTATTCCTCTCAGGGAAATACCTTTGGGTCAGGATCCCTTAAATAAGTTTACATACATTTGGATTTTAGACCTAGTAGCCACAACCCCACCTTCTCCAGACACACACAGTATTTTGATTTTGTTTTTCCCTGCTCCAGTTTCTGTCATTATCTAGTTGCATAATCCAGATAGGGATGGTACCAATAGCCTTTGTAGTTTTTTTTGTTGTTTTTTTTTAAAGTTTATTTATTTATCTTGAGAGAGAGCACAAGTAGGGGAGGGGCAGAGAGAGGGAGAGAGAATCCCAAGCAGGCTCTGCACAGTGTGGACCCTGATGTGGGGCTGAACTCACAAACTGTGAGATCATGACTTAAGCTGAAAACCAAGAGTCAGAGACTTAACCAACTGAGCCACCCAGGTGCCCCTGCAGTTTGGGTTTTTAATAGCTTTTTTTATTCAGCTTGGGCTGGAGAGAGAAGACCAAACAAGGATTCTAAAGGAAAGCTAATAAAGCTTTGCTAAAGGCAAAGGTCTTTGATATGTGAAATAGGACTTCTTACTAAAAATGAGTGTGGGGGTGAAACCTAGAAGGATAAACATCCCTTAAACCGTTGTAGTTATATATCCCCCCTTTTTGCCACTCAGCTAGTCAGGGGGATTTAACGAGAGGGTTGAAGAGAAAGGGACGTTCTGACTCTGGTCATGCATCCACAGTATCCTGATGAGAAAAGGCTAGAGGGCCTGTCAAAACAACTGGATTGGGATGTCCGAAAAATCCAATGCTGGTTTCGTCATCGGAGGAATCAGGACAAGCCCCCAACGCTCACTAAGTTCTGTGAGAGCATGTAGGTGTGCATATGGAGGTGGGGAGTGAGAAGGGTGGGGTATGACTGGACTGAGGTTTTCTTTTGGTAGGACAATAGTCAATGAATGTAGAGGGCTGACTCAATTTATTGTAGGCAGGAAAGAAGAGAACTGGAAGACCCGTTGCCCTTAGTGTCTTGAACATGGCTTGCCATTAAGCTACGTGTTGTAGTTTGATTTTGTTCTTCCTTCTCAAATAGATTGGGAGTGAATTCCTATAACTGCACTTATATAGGTAGATAGGCACACCCTTGTACACCTTGGTAGAGACAGTACCGGCTTGCGGTAAATTGACATTTTGGTAGGAAGTATCCTTTCCTGGTCATACTGTACTTCATTTCACTGGGCTTTTACTAATTATCCCCTGTACACAGAACACAATTGATCATTGTCATGCAAATAAAATATTAGGCACTATCATTAGGGAGTCTGATATGGAAGAAAAGTTGATTATAACCAGTATACACTGGTGGGAATCTATTTTAAACAAAGTGGAAGATGTCTATCATTTCGGCTTTTTAGGTAACAATATTTGTCCCCGTGCTGGGAACTTTATCTTTTTTTTTTTTTTTTCTTGAAGATGTTATTTATATATATTTTTTTTTAATTTTTTTTTTTTTTTTAACGTTTTTTTTTTTTTTTTTTTTTTTTTTTTTTTTTTGGGACAGACAGAGACAGAGCATGAACGGGGGAGGGGCAGAGAGAGAGGGAGACACAGAATCGGAAACAGGCTCCAGGCTCCGAGCCATCAGCCCAGAGCCTGATGCGGGGCTCGAACTCACGGACCGCGAGATCGTGACCTGGCTGAAGTCGGACGCTTAACCGACTGCGCCACCCAGGCGCCCCGATGAGGTGTCTGTTTTAAATATTTTACTCATTTAAAAAAATATATATTTTTAAGTAAACTCTTTGTTCAACATGGTGCTCAAACTTATGACTCCCATGATCAAGAGTCACATGTTTTACTGGCTGAGCCAGCCAGGTGCCGCTCTGGGATCTTATTTCTTACCCATAATTGTGTTGTCCCCAAATCTGCTATCTTGACCTCCTTAGCCTCAAAAACTTTCTTTTGAGTGAATATTCATCTAACCTCTATTCTTTGCCCACCCAGGTGGAGATTCACTTTTTATTTATGTATATTCTGCTATGGAATTAGATTTCTCTGGTCGGTAAGTCTAAACTCTCTCTGGTCCTCTGTTGGGTTCTAATCATGCCTACATCTCTAGAGATAAGAGTTGTGTGATACCATTAGATCTTTATTTCCTCCCTGCCCTTTTATTTTTTTCTGTAATGCCTACAGCCCAGGTTTATATGCCAAACAGATTGTTGTCTGTCTGGCATCTGATTTCATAACTTTACTGTTTCTCCCTTTATTTAGGGGAGATAATTGTAATAGTAATAGCATAGTACACAAATAGTAATAGTATTGATTAAATCAGATGTGATTTAATCTGATGCTGGTTTACAAAGTCTGTGATGGTTTACAAAGCATTTGACAAAGATCTTGTTCTTCCAAGGAGACAGTTGTAGAAATCAGGGTTAGGTTACTGTAGGAATGAGTAAACCTTTAAAGTGGATAAAACAGGTATTATTCCTGCTTTTCAGTTAATTGTCAAAAGAATTTCAGGCTTTTTGATTCCTGAGTCCATGTTGTTTTTTCCACTGTACTGTACTATTTTCCTCTAAATGTTATAATTAAGACTTCAAAATACATTAAGTAAAAAGCAGAACTGAAGGAAGGGAACAGATAAATAGACACCACGGTTGGTGACTTTTTAAAAAAAATCTTATAAAAAATTGTTTGATGTTTATTCATTTTTGAGAGAGACAGAGCGTGAGTGGGGGAGGGGCAGAGAGAGGGAGAGAGGGAGACACAGGATCCGGAGCTGTCAGCACAGAGCCCGATGCAGGGCTCAAACCTACGAACCGTTAGATCATGACCTGAGCTGAAGTCAGTTGCTTAACTGACTGAGCCACCCAGGGGCCCCTGAAATCTTACAAAATGTGTTCTGTGATCATAATGAAATTAAATTAAAAATCAATAATAATAAGATATCTAGAAAATATTTGGAAGTGAAACTCTTCTAAATGACCCATGGATCAAAGAAGAAATCACAAGGGAAATTAGAAAATACTTAATTGAAATGATGCTGAAAATCCAACATACCAAAACTTAGGAGATGCCCCTAAAGCATGCTTAAAGGGAAATTTATAACTTTATATGTTTATATTAGAAAAGAAGAAAGCTTTAAAGTCAATAATATAAGTTTCTACTTTAAGATCTGGAGAAAGAAGAGCAAAGTAATGTCAAAGTAAGTTAAAGGAAAGAAATAATAATTAAAAACAGTAAAAAAATTAATGACATAGGCAATAGACAAAGCCATGAGTTGGTTCTTTGAAAGGTTTCATTAACATTGGTAAACCCCTAGATAAAAAGAAACAAATCATCAGTGTCAGAAAAGGGCGGGGGGGGGGGGGGGGGCTGTAACTATAGATCCTGTAGACATCGAAAGTATAGTAACACAATATTATGAACAAATAGTAAAAAATTCAACAACTTAGATGAAATGGACAAATTTCCTTAAGGGACATTGAAACTCCATTAGAGATAATTATTTTTGATTTAAATCTTTGGCATGCAGATCTCTCTCTTGGTTGTCGAATGGAATCACGGTCTTCCTGCATCCCTAGTTCCTATATCCTAGGTGTTGAGGTTTTTAAAAACTATCCTAGAGCTCTCCCTGCTCTTATTTATTTCAAAGCATGGTTTTCTATTTGTAATAACACTTTTCTTGCTCTAGAACAAAAACCTAACCATTTATTGACCTTTTAAGGACCCCCTAAATTCTGTCAAGAGGGGGATTCCTTTTTCTTCCCCATTTCTCTTGTGCTCCTAGCAGAGAGAGAAAGGGATTATTTGGTAAACCAGGGGTGAATCCTAAGGGCTGACTTGGATTATCTCTTTCCTTTTAGTCACCTTGGTTCTGGGACATCCAACAGTGCTGGCATAGCTATCCGTATCAGGTACAGTCTGAGCCCTTTCAAGGCAGGGGCCTCGTGTGTGTATAAGGTAGGGTGGGCAGGACAGTCCCAGGGCAGATGGCATGTTTTCTTGGTTTTCTTGAGGGATTAGGGGCTGAGTCTCTTTGACTCATGTATTTAGGGTACCTATTTCTGGGGCTCCCATAGCTGTGAAATCCAGTGATCTTTTTGTTCCAGATTCCTTGTTATATTCACCCTAATTGGGCCCAAAAGAAAAGCAGCTTCCTGGCACTTGATGAGATGCTTTCTGGCTCAGGTGTCCTTTTTGAATCAAGGGTAACTTGGAGTCTCCTTAAAAGCATCTTGGTTCTAATCTATTCTAGAAAAATGTCGAGGGGCTGTAACAGGGTGGAAGAAAAGACCTGAGTATATTAAATCCCCTGAAAAGCACTAACTGTCCAGAATTCTAGATACACTGATTTGATTGTGCTATAGTATGTGTTAACCTTATCTCTAAAGATGCGAGTAGAAAATGTGTATGCGGAGGGGCAGAGGGAAGAGGTTTAAGTCTCCATACCAATCCCAAATCTGTTAGCTGTTACAGATCTTGCAACACGGTGGGGAGGAAGGGTGTCTAATGATTTTGGGTATTGGTCCTCCAAGACGGAGAAAGTTGCAGAGATGGAATGAATTTTTGACTAGCTGGTATTCTAACTACTTCTTTCTCTCTTTCAGCCTCTCACAAGTGGGCTTTATTACTATTATATCATGGAATTGGCCTTCTATTGGTCTCTCATGTTTTCTCAGTTTATAGACATTAAACGAAAGGTAAGGACATTGTCCCCCTCAACTCTAACATACTGCATCCTCCTTTCTAGCAGCCACCATCACTGCCCTTGTGGATTCTCTACCCTGATTGGGACCACAAAAGAGGGAAAAAGTAGGCTTGATGGGACTATTAGCTTTTTGTAACCTTCTCGGAAATGAGACTTGACTAATGATGAAGTAAGTATAGTTGAGGTGTTCAGGGCAGCCCAGGATAAAAAGTTAACCAGCTAAAAAGCATATCCTTTTCCTTATTTTTCTCTAAGGTTCTTACATGTATAGAGCTTTGGAAACTAGTTAGAACTAAGGGATAGCAAGGCCTGATCCAGGAAAAGGCCGGCCTCTAGAATAGCTAGATCTGGCAAAGAATGTCAACTGGAAAGGGTTTTAGATGATTTCATTTACCATTTTCTTGCTGTTGTTTAGGAAACAAAGATTCGGAGAAGTGAGTTGACTTGCCCATATAGTGACAAAGTTGGGAATGACTTAAATTTTTTATAAGTGGACAGAAAGGGCAGAATCTTTACTTTATTGGTATGCACCTGAAGTAATGTGGTTCCAGCAGCTCTGACTTTAATTTGTCACTATCTCATGGCTATCTTTGGTGAGGAAGACCAGAATTAGCATTTATGGGAATGGATTAAAACTAATCTGGGTTATTAGTTGTTGTGTAATCTAGAAGCTTTATACTCAATTCAAATGTCTTGCACTCTCCTATGGTCAGGAGACACAGGTCCCCTTATTAAAATTTTATTTTAAAACATGACACATATAAAAAGATTTGTAATATATATGTGGGTTTTAAAACATACTAGAATGTATACTTATGAACCCGCCCCCAACTCAAGAACTATAACATACCACTATATCTATGTGGAGAGCACAGACTTTTCATCCTTGTTTCTCTCACCCAAATTCACCTGTCTTCTCCCATTCTCTGTCCCTCAGTGGGCTGAGAAGTATTTATTAGACATGTCTGATAACAGGTATTTAGAGATTTCTGAGTCTGACCTTGGCATTTGAACCCAAGAGGAAATTAGAGCTTTAAATCTGAAAGCAGAAAGTGCTTACAGTTAAAATGGATTGTTTAGCATTTCTCTGAAACTTTTTTGAAGAGGTTAGCTTTGCCCTTCCATAAACCTCTCCTTTCTGTTAGGTCTCTTTGGTTGAAATATCTTTCATCAAAACAGTCTTAGAATCTCACAGATTATCTATGGCTTGTAGGTCTGACTACCCCCTAGGAAATTATTTCCAAGTGTCAACTCAGCATACATGGTCTACATATTCCACAACTTCCAAAGAAAACTGTTATTTTCTGTGCTTTGAACTATATTAACATAGATTATGGGTCAGTCACTGGTGTGGAGTTTTGGGTCAAACGGTAGGGGTGCTCCATACGGGAGAGTTTAGACAAAATGGAACCTCTAAGCGGTGGGAGAAGATCCTCAGAGAACATGCAGGGCATTGGGTTGGCTGATATCTCTATGGCCGTGCCTTTACCTGCCCCTTCTATTTCCATTCCTTGCTAGGACTTCCTGATCATGTTTATGCATCACTTGGCCACCATTGGGCTCATCACGTTCTCCTATATCAACAACATGGTTCGGGTGGGAACTCTGGTCATGTGTTTACATGATGTCTCAGACTTCTTGCTGGAGGTGAGACCCCCCCCCAACTCCTTTTTCCTCATTATTCCTCTCTTTCTCTCCTTTTCTTCCTATTTGAGAACTGGCTTTCTCTCAACTCAATTCTTAATCTTCCTTTCTCCAGGCAGCCAAACTGGCCAATTATGCCAAATACCAGCGTCTCTGTGACACCCTTTTTGTGATCTTCAGTGCTGTTTTTGTGGTCACTCGTCTAGGAATCTACCCATTCTGGTGAGTGTTAGGGTCATGGAGCTGTGGTCAATATGTAGCTAATGATACCTTTTGCCAATTTAGGAAATAGGCCACCAAAAACCCTGTTGCCCTGCTTTATCCTTGGCTTAACCTGACCCTTTGTGGACTCACAGGACCCTCCCACAGTATTCCTAGGGAGGTGTAATCCAGACTGAGAACATCCAACTCACTTGGCTGTGGCTTTCCTGACTCCTGTCTGAGGGACAGCCCTCACTTTATGCCTAAGTAATTCCTTTGCCTTCTTTTGCGCTGATTATAAAATTCTCAGCCTCTTCTTGTTTTCCTGCTCTTATACCTTCTACCCCACCCTAACCAACACACACACCACTCTCACTCGTACACTCCCTACTTAATGGTACAGAGTCAGTGACTGCAGGTTGGAGATTTTGCTTAGTCTGAGCGAATCAGCCACCACCTGTCCTGTATGTGCCTGAGGATCTGAGTAATGACTAGGATTATGATTAAAATTGCTGCTCCAATTGTGTGAAACTCCGCATATTTGAAATGATTAAATGTGACTTAATCCACCAATTTCTGAGATTCACATATCTTTCCCTGCCCCTAAAGATAGAAAATTTCATAGGCCCCCTTTCTTTATTTTCTCAGTGTTAATGAATATCCCTAGAATTTCAACTGTTAGAATGTGTAGGGAGAAAACATACTGGATTCTGCTTCCCAGGGAACTCCACTTCATTGCTGTCTACTTGGCTTTAACTCTAGAATCTCACCATTGGCCTACCTCTTCTAGGATTCTGAACACGACTTTCTTTGAGAGTTGGGAGATGATCGGGCCTTATCCCTCCTGGTGGCTCTTCAATGGCCTTCTCCTGATCCTACAGGTTCTGCATGTCATCTGGTCCTACCTAATTGTGCGAATTGCTTTCAAAGCTTTGATCCGAGGAAAGGTGAGGAGGAAAGATGGCTTCTTTCTTTGGGGCTGGGTAGGAAGATAGATATTACTCAGTAGACTTCTCTAGCCTAGTGAGCCCCAGCTACTCAAGCAGACCCAGCAAAAAGCTTAGGACTCCAGGGGACTCCTTTTCTATAAGTGTTTAGCCTTTTAAGATATCACTAAGAGGGGTGCCTGGCTGGCTTAGTCAGTAGAGCATGCAACTCTTGATCTCTGGATTGTGAGTTGGAGCCCCACCTTAGGTACAGAGATTACTGGAGAAAGAAAAAAAAAAGATACAGGAGGAAGGATCTGCCTTCTTTCTGTCCCTTACAATAACTGTGGTTAAATAATGAACAGTGTTATGTTTCTAGATGGCTTTAACCATTTCCTACCCCTTAACTACTTCAGTGGATTTCATATTTTTGCTTTTTAGCACAGAAACCTTTTTTCCAAAGGAAATTGTATGTAGAACTCTACACTATAAACTTATGAAAGCAGAAATGTTTGACTGCCTAGGAATGGCATGGTAGTTCACAAGCCACCCCAAGATGACCACACTGTGATGTTTAAGATATGGGACTAAGTATTGACCTCATCCCACTGTTGTATGAAGAAATGATCCTAAATGAGATCGGTATTTAGGGTTTCAAGTACCCGTCTTATGCCAAGAGCCCAAAAACACAAAGAAAGGTGTCATTTATGGTAAAAATGATGAAACTCATAACTGAATTTTGCAAGTTCTGAAGCAGTCAGGCTGGGATTTGCGCATGGGCTGAGGATTCAGCCTTCAGCAAATGCAGAGCCCAAGCCGGGAGGGGTGGTGGGGGGCGGGGGCGGGGGGCTCTGCTAGAGGAGACACTGACTCTAGGACAAAGGGATGGAATGTAATGTAACCTAGGCATATATGATTTCTTGTGTCTCTGTTCCTTATGGCTGCAACTGGTTTCAGAACTTGCTCAGTGTGCCTATGCATCTTGCTGTAGCTACTGGACATCTCTCTTCTCCCCTGCTTTTCTTTCCTGACCAGGTGACCTATCCAGGAAGGATTAGACCCAGACTCTGTACTCTCCACTCTTTTCTCACTTCCTTCCTTTTTTCTATGCCTGGTGGGAGCTGGACAGTTTCATCTCTTGCATGTAAGTGTATCTGTGCTTCTAGTGTTCAGTAAAGCATGTCTGTCTGAATGTGTTCCTCTTCCTTCCTGCTTCCCTTCCTGTTCCCTGTGTTGTCTCAGAGCATGCCTGTCTCCTGACCTTGTGGGGCCATTGTTGACTGGAGCTCAAGTTGCCAGATAGTTTTTTCTAAATGGTGGCAAGAGTTGAGTCGACTCTTATTTTTTCCCCTTTCTGAGCCTCCCTTTACCTGTCAGTTGCCTGGGCTCAGAGGTCAAAGCTGCAATAGATCACAGAGTCTTAGAGCTAACCAAAGCAAGTGCCCCACTCCTTGGCAACAGCATATATATCTTTGTTCCCTTCTCACCCCCTTCTTTCCTTTACTTTTTTTAAAATTTATTTTTTATGGATTTATTTTTTTAAGCTTATTCATTTTGAAAGAGAGACAGCGTGTGCACTCAAGCAGGGGAAGGGCAGAGAGAGAGAGAAGGAGAGGGAGGGAGGGAGGGAGAGAGAGAGAAAGAGAGAGAGAGAGAGAGAGAGAGAGAGAGAGAGAATCCCAAGCAGGCTCTGCCAGTGCAGAGCCCAACAGCAGATCTCGATTCCACAAACCGTGAGATCATGACTTGAACCAAAATCAAGAGTTGGACACTCAACAGACTGAGCCACCCAAGGCGCCCCTTACTTTTTTTTTTTTTTTTTTTAACAAAACACATTGAGGGGCACCTGGCTAATTCAGTTGGTAGAACATGAGGCTTTTAATCTCAGGGTCATGAGTTGAAGCCCCACATTAGGCACAGAGCTTACTAAAAAAAAAAAAACCCCACACTGATTATCTGTCAGTTCTGGAAGTCAGAAGTCTGACAGGTCTCACTGGATTTCTCTCCTTTACTTTTTATGGTCCATGGTAAAGAACTAAAAAGACTTTGCTTGATATGCAGAGTAGTTTTGATTAGAAAACGTTTTTCCAGTCCAAACTCTTCATTTGAAAATCTAAAACTGAAAAGCTGTGGTTAAGAGGTAAAAAGATTCAGGCTGCCTGAGTGGCTCAGTCGGTTAAGCATCTGACTCTTGATCTTGGCTTAGGTCATGATCTCATGGTTCTGTGAGTTCAAGCCCCACGTTGGGATCTCTACTGTCAGCACAGAGCCCGCTTCAGATCCTCTCTCCTCCCCTCCTCTGCTTACTCACTCAAAAATAAACATTAAAAAAAAAAAAAAAAAGGGGGGGGGGTGTCAAAATACAACTAGCAAGGTAGCAGGGAGATTAAATGAAAGAATCATTCAGTAATATTCTTTGAGGGCCTACTTTGTGCCAGGCTCTTCCCCGGACCCCAGGGAGACAGTAGAACCACACACAACCATTCTCTGCACTGACAGCATGGAGCCTGCTTGTGATTCTCTCTCCCCCATTCTCTCTGCCCCTCCCCCGCTCACATGCTCACTCACTCTTTCTCTCAAAATAAACATTAAAAAAAAAAAGTAAAGATTCACAGACAGCAACATGATTGGGGCTGGGATTCTTCTCTTGATGACTGCCAATCCACTTTTCTTTTCACCAGATTGGTATCTTGGCAATGCTAAAGTTGCACAGACGTGGTCTTGCCAGTGGGAAAACGGACAAGATTGGAGAAATAGTGTCATAGGGTATTAAGCCCCAAGACAGTAAAACTACGGAAGAAGGACTAGTTATGAATCAGCTTTGAGGATAAAGCAACAGTCAGGATAACCAACATGAATAACTGCAGTGGCCACAACCATCACGAGATAGAAGCGATGGTGACGGCCATCTGTATTGTTTGTATTGGCCTTTTCTATTTTTTGAAGTGGGGGAGGAGAAGAGCATCTGGAGTTTCCCTCAGACCTAAACCTGGCCTCAGAGAATGATTTCACCTCCCTCGGCTGGTCCTGAGAGACACACCCCCCCCCCACTGCCAACGCAGCTTCTTATTCCATAGGGAACAGAATCAGAGATGAGGAGAGAGAAACTGAGAAAGAGGCAGAGGATACCTTTTCACGATGGTACCCATGGCGCAGGTAGTGTTTTGAGTCAGGTGCCACCAGAAAGTGGGCCACGGTGGGAGCAGTGCCCAAACCTGGGCTGTGTGGTCTGACAATAGCAGACAAGTTCTGTCCTCACCTTTCGTACTTCTGGCCCCATCCCACGCAGGTGTCGAAGGACGATCGCAGTGATGTGGAGAGCAGCTCAGAGGAAGAAGAAGCGACCACCAACTCAAAAAGCCCCTGTGGCAGCAGCTCCAGCAATGGCGCCAATCGGGTGAATGGTCACATGGGAAGCAGCTACTGGGCTGAAGAGTAAGGTGGTTGGTGTGGGGACTAGAGCACACATGGACTTGTAGGGCCACTGGCAACCTGCTCCTCTCAGGCCTCCCCACCTACACTCTTGTGACTAGGGGCTCTGCAGGGCACTGAGGAGAATCAAAAGAGCAAATATTTTCACTTAAAAAAAAAAAAAAAACCAACTCTGCCATTTTGTATTTAATAGCCTCCCAGTTCTTTCGGTAATGTTATTTGCTTTGTGGGTGTGTGTGTGGGTGTGTGTGTGTTTGTCTGCATGTGTATGTGTGTGTGCATGTGCAGGTGTGCATATGCACGAGTTTCATTCCCTGGGTTGGGGCACAATACTAGACTGGGGCCGGTAGGCCTTGTGCCCCCTTTGAACCCACCTCAATCCCAGATTTGGCTGCATCTTGAGTAATGCTGGCTCTGGACTGTCCCTTCCCTTGTTGTCCATGGCTTTTGAAGCTATGGCCATCTGAATGGAACAGTAGAGTTCAGCTCCAGGTTTCTGCACTGTTACTCCTCGGAGCTCGAAAAGTCACACGAAGTTGTACAGAAACAGATAACCATGGATGGATGATCAGGGTTTTTGTGGCCCCTAGCTAGATTCCCTTCCTACCACCTGGTAGTGACAGGGTCCTGCTGACGCCCTGCACTTCACTCAATGGTACGCAGGGAGCGGGAGTGGGGGAGGGTGAGCTGAGGGCTGGAAGAGGACAATAGCCACTGGGCGAGCCACTTAAGGTTTATACTGTTGTTTACTCTTGTGTGATTAAAAGTGCTTCAACCCTCCTCTGCTGTCTCAGCCTCTTCAGTGACTCTATCCCCAATTCCCTGAATCCATACGCTAATTCAGAAAATGTTCAGACCTGATTCTAAAGGCTCTTAGACACATTTTTTTCCTTTCTGTGCATTGCTGGAAAGAGTGCCTACATTTTATGGCTTTATGTATTAAGAAAAAAATAAACATGCATAGTAGTCACAAAAAATACTGAGCAGATATATGCATGTTACCAAACCAACAAAGGATTTGGTTGAAGACACTTTTAGATACCCTTATTTCCCATACAGAGACTACCTGGGTGTCTCTACCCCTACCGGGGTAGACTACCTACCACCCCGCCTGGGTGGCTCAGTAGGTTGATCGTCCGACTTCAGCTCAGGTCATGATCTCACTCTCTGTGAGTTCAAGCCCCACGTCAGGCTCTGTGCTGACAGCTCAGAGCCTGGATCCTGCTTCAGATTCTGTGTCTCCCTCTCTCTCTGCCCCTCTCCTGTTTGCACTCTCTTTCTCTCTCAAAAATAAATAAACATTAAAAAAATATTTTAAAAAAGTTTTTGTTTTTTTTTTTAAATTTTTTTTTTTTTCAACGTTTTTTTAAATTTATTTTTGGGACAGAGAGAGACAGAGCATGAACGGGGGAGGGGCAGAGAGAGAGGGAGACACAGAATCGGAAACAGGCTCCAGGCTCTGAGCCACCAGCCCAGAGCCCGACGCGGGGCTCGAACTCACGGACCGCGAGATCGTGACCTGGCTGAAGTCGGACGCTTAACCGACTGCGCCACCCAGGCGCCCCAAAAAAGTTTTTAATAAAAAAACAAATAGACTTACTATGGGGCATGCAAAAATTTCTAAAAAAAATCTTACATAGTTATTTGGTCAGAGCTAAAGTCTTACATTTAGTTCCTCAAGTTGCCTTATTAGTTGAATAGACTAGTAATTGTGAAATGTGAAATTTATTTTTGTAAGATTCTGTTTTTTATAGCATTTATTTTTTTTTAGTGTTTACTTACTTTTGATAGAGTGCATGAACAGAGAAGGGGCAGAGAGGTGGAGATAGCCTCCAAAGCGAGCTCTGTGGTGACAGCAGAGAGGCCAACGTGGGGCTTGAACCCATGAGCCGTGAGATTATGACCTGAGCTGAAGTCACTTAACTGAATGAGCCACGATCAGTGTGGAACGTGCTTAAGATTCTCTTTCTCCCTCTCCGCCCCTCTCCCCTGCTCACACACTCATAAAAACATTAAGAATGTCATCTAGACTGGCACACATCACTTCCACGGTATTCTATTGATCAAAGTAGTCACAGAGACCACCTAGATTCAAGATAGAGACTACAGTACCTCTTGATGGGAGGAGCGAGGTCACTGCAGAAAAACGCGTAGAATGGGAGACACAGCTGCTTTCATCTTTGAAAAATTCAATCTGCCACATTGAGGACATGGAGTCTCAAATTGCTCAAAAAGACCAGTGGGGCGCCTTGCTGGCTCAGTAAAATATGCTACTCTTGATCTCAGGGGTGGTGAGTTCGAGCCCCACGTTGGGTTAGGCACAGAGATTACTAAAAAAACAAACGCAGATTGCCCATCTATCATGAGCTATCACGTCACCGCAATCCTAAAAGTAATGGTACGAGTTTCGTTCCTAAGTGATTCAGTACGCTGGTTGTAAACCAAGTTCTTCAGACTTTAGATCCAGTATTTCAGGCAGGGAAGTATTTTCAGTTCAGTTCAGTGAAATATTTAAGTGCCTTCTGGGTGGCTCTGTCAGTTAAGCATCCACTTCAGCTCAGGTCATAATCTCATGGTTCATGAGTTTGAGCCCCGTGTTGGGCCCTGTGCTGAAAGCCTGGATCCTGGAGTCTGCTTCAGATTCTGTGTTTCCCTCTCTCTCTGCCCCTCCCCTGCTCGTGTTCTGTTTCTCTCAAAATTAACATTAAAAAAAAAATTTAAGTGCTTACTTTATGATTGGCACTGTGGCAGAAGCTGGGGACACAAAGATGAACAAGATCTGGGTTTCTACTCTAAAAGAGCTCAGATACCCCGAGTAAGGGGGAAAAAATAACTACAATGTGATAAGAATTATTATTTTTTTTAGTGTTTGTTTATTTTGAGAGAGACACAGCACAAGTGGGGTTGGGGCAGAGAGAGAGGAGAGAGAGAATCCCAGCCAAACTCCACACTGTCAGCACAGAGCCTGACGTGGGGCTTAAACCCACGAAACTGAGATCATGACACAAGCCGAGATCAAGAGTCAGATACTCAACCGATTGAGCCACCCAGGCACCCCAAAACTATTCTTTTTTTTTCCTAATGTTTATTTTTGAGAGAGAGCATATGCACAGTAGAGGAGGGGCAAAGAGAGAAGGGGACAGAGGGTCCAAAGCGGACTCTGCACTGAGAGCAGAGAGCCCAATGTGGGGCTTGAACTCACAAGCCGTGAGATCACGGCCTGAGCTGAAGTTGGACGCTTAACTGACTGAGCCACCCAGGCACTCCGTGATAAGAACTATCCTAAATTATTCTTGGCAAGATGGGAGAAAACTTGAAAACTGAAGCTAGGCCATTAAAGATGAGTAGAGTTTTGCCAGGAAAACAAATGGAAAGGTATTATGTTTAGAAGAGATGTCAAAGTATATGAAAGAGATCAGTTCTGGCTTAATGCAGGCTAAAATAACCTGAGACAAACATCTAGAAATGGCACATAAAGGTCACTTTTTAAAATATATATATTTTTGGGGCGCCTGGGTGGCTCAGTCGGTTGGGCATCTGACTTCGGCTCAGGTCATGATCTCGCAGTCTGTGAGTTTGAGCCCCGCATCAGGCTCTGTGCTGACAGCTCAGAGCCTGGAGCCTGTTTCAGATTCTGTGTCTCCCTCTCTCTCTGACCCTCCCCCGTTCATGCTCTGTCTCTGTCTCAAAAATAAATAAATGTAAAAAAAAAAAAAAAAAATTAAAAATAAATTAAAAATAAAAAATAAAAGAAAAAAAAAATATATATATATATTTTAAGTTTATCTATTTGAGAGAGAGCGAGAGAGAGAATCCCAGGCAGGCTCCACAATGTCCGTGCAGAGCCCAACGTGAGGCTCGAACTCCCCAATCATGAGATCATGACCTGAGGTGAAATCAAGAGTCAGACGTTTAATGGACTGAGTCACCCAGGTGTTCCCTGGTTTTTTGTTTTTAATGTGTAGCTGAGCTTCCAAGAAAGGGACACAAAAGACACAATGAATTACTAGAGGGATAAGGGGAATATACTTGCTAATGCTGACAAGAGACAAGACCAAGCAGGAAGCTGGAAATGAGACCTCCAGTTAAAGCTGGGACCCTGAGATAGCAACAGTCTTAGTGAAAGAGGGGAAACTGAAAAATGCATCCAGGTCGCAAAAGAAGAAAGCGAGGAAGTTTGCTTGGGCTTGTGGAGTCGGAAGATTCCAGAGTTCCAGGCCCATGAAATGGGCCTACATTTCATGTGAATTTGAGAACTTTTTTTTTTTTTAATATGGAATTTATTGTCAAATTGATTTCCATACAACACCCAGTGCAGATCCCAACAAGTGCCCTCCTCAATACCCATCACCCACCCTCCCCTCCCTCCCACTCCCCATCAACCCTCAGTTTTTAAGAGTCTCTTATGCTTTGGCTCTCTCCCTCTCTAACCTCTTTTTTTCTTCCCCTCCCCCATGAATTTGAGAACTTCAAACAGATACTTCCTGTGTGGTCTAGAAACTGTCATGACCCCCCAGCCCCAAGTAAGAACTTGCATGAAAGTGGTCTCAGGTCAGTTATCCATGGCACTGCTCTAGAGAGACATGTGCATGATGATGCAGACCACGTGGGATGCTTACGCCACCACCGCCACCACCTCCCAGATAAAAAAGCTCTAGAAGACCATCTCTGTCAAACCTGCAACACCTTTGATTAACAAAATCTTGTTATCCAGAATACAGATACAAAGAAACAAAGACAACCCAATAGTAAGACAAAGGCAGGGGAAGGAGCAAAGGATATGAATAGTCAGTTTCTAGAGGAAACGTATGCTAATGGATAAGAAATCAACAAAAAGGTGCTCTACCTTACCAGAAGTCAGTATGTAAATTAAAACGAACAGAAACCACTTAACACCACTTTGGAAAAACAGCTTAACAACTAGTAAAGCTAAATATTAGTAATAATTATTCTTGGGAGAAGGTAGCATATGGACCCAAGGAAACTACACTTTTCTAGGAGGGAAAAAGTGGAGATGTCTCTGTGATCTTTCACTAGAGGGATGGAATAAATTGATTTACTCATGCAGTTGGAATATTATGTCACGATTAAAAACTAGGTTTTCTTGGGGTGCCTAGGTGGCTTGGTTGAGCAACTCTGTGCTGGGTGTGGAGCCTGCTTGGGATTCTCTCTCTCTGCCCCTCTCCCCGACTTGCATGCACGCTTTACACTGTCTAAAATAAAAAATAAAAAAAACAAAACCCACTAAGTTTTGTCAATATGGATGTACTAGTCTGAGCCAGTAGGATGGAAATACAGCTATCTAGACATCTAGATATGTTTCTTAATTTGTTATAAGAAATTGGCTCACATGGTTGTGGAGGCAGAGAAGTCCCAGGATCTGAAGTCAGCAGTTGGAGCACCAGGAGAGCTGATGTATTTCCAATCTGATTCTGAAGGCCTGACAAACCAGAGAGCCCATTGGTATAAGTTCCAGTCCGAGTCCGAAGACAGAGGAAGGCCAGTGTCTCAGTTCAAAGACAGTCAAGAGGACAGAAAGCATTCTCTTACTATGCCTTTTTGTTTTAATTCAAGTTGACAGTTGACAATGGACTGACTGAGGCCCAACCACACTGGGAAGGGCAATAGGCTTTACTTCGGTCTATGGATTCAAATGTTAATCTCATCCAGAAAAGCCCTCACAGACGACCAGGAATGTTTAACCAAATATCTGGGCACTCCGTGGCCCAGTCATGTTGCCACATAAAATTAGCACGATGGATAAATAAATGTCAAAAACAATGTTGAGTGAAAATGGCAAGCTTCAAAAGAATATGTCCCTTTTGATGCCATTATAACATTACTTTTTTTAACCCCAAAATAATAATAAGGGTATTTCTATAGTAAAAGTATGGAAACATATACAGCACGAGAAGGACAGATAGTGTTTCTCTGGGAAGGGAAGATGTGGATAAGATGGGTAAATGGCATATTTTCTTTTTAGTGCTTTAAATACATTTGGGATATTTCAAAAAAATGTTAGTGTTTATATATTATTTATTTTGAGAGAGAGTATGCACGCATGCAGGAGGAGTCGAGAGAGAGGGAGGCAGAATCCCTAGCAAGCTCTGTGCAATCAGCGGAGAGCACAACGCAGGGCTCAAACTCATGAACCTTGAGATCATGACTTGGGCCGGAATCAAGAGTTAGATGCTTAACCCACTGAGCCACCCGGGTGTTCCTCAAAAGTATAATGCATTGGCAGGGAACTGGAACTTGTTGGGAGTTGGATCAAAGTGGGAGATGAGAATACGAAGATGGCTTGGGGCCATATAGTGAAGGACCTTGACTTTCGTGCTGAAGAGTTAAGTTTTAGATGGTAGGTTATGGGAGCCCTCAAAGGTTTAAAGCAACAAATAAGTCTTTGAAAAGTACTCACGGGGAGGGTATCTTACTAATCGGGACTAGACCTTAGAGGCACAGGAAATGGAAAAGGAGACTATGAATTGACACAGACTGATAGGTAGCAAGGTTACAATCTGTTACCACCCTCACCTCAGCCATCTGCAGTTGTTTTTTCTTGTTCAATAAATAGTCTTTTGAGGAGCAGGCCTCACCAAGAAATTTAGCCACAAACCCTAGGCCTATAGAAAACAAAACAAAACAGATTGGGGATCTTTTTTCACTCCAATGACTGCTCTATGAAAGACATCTAGGAAACAATACTAAACTTATTGGCAGCAACAGGGCTCTACTGACAGTAATTTATTATAAGGAATTGGCTGACGGAGTCACAGAGGCATTCCTTTTTATGGCTCTGCCTGGCTACTTTCCTTCACTGTCCCCTCCCTGCAGTAGGGTTCCCAGGACAAACTATAACCTTGCCAGCAAAGCTGACCTTGACTAACACAGGGTGTGGAGAGCCATGGTGTCCCAGGCCTTGCCCATTACTGGCTCTCTTCTGAGTCTCTGGCCTCTGAATAATAGAAGAAACCAGAGAAAAGCAAACTCAATCAACACACACCACATATTTTACGTATGTATAAACACACTGGAAATGGTTAAGACTAGTCACTTCTGTGTAGGGAAATGATGAGGAATAGAGGGAGTGACAAGGGGTACTTTTACTTATCTCTATTTTTAAAATATTTTACATTGGAAATATATTCATGTATTCAAAAAAAAAAAAGCTTACAGACTAATAGATATGATACAAACAAACATCTTTTTCCTTGAACAAAAAAAACCAGTAACTATTTTTGAAGCAAGCGTGGCAATAAGTTGATAACAGTTAAAACTGAGGGATGGGTATAAAGGTTTTCTTTCTATTCCCTCAGCTTTTGTATGTTTGAAACTCAACAGATATTTTTATTATACAAGCTATATATATGTGCTCATCGTCAAAAAAGGAATTAAGAAAGTACATGACCTCTCCATTTGCCCCAATAACTATGAATGCTTGGTATACAGCCTTCCAAAACCACTTATCAGATAACCACATGTATACAAATGTTCCTTTTAAAGCAAAAATGAGATAATACTACACGTATTCTGCTAGTTTTGACTGATCAACATTCCACTTTGTGGTATACCATTATTCTTTAACTTATTTAACACTCTTTGTTATGGGGCACCTGGGTGGCTCAGTCGGTTGAGCATCTTTCTTCCGCTCAGGCCACGATCTCACGGTTCGTGGGTTTGAGCCCCACATTGGGCTCACTGCTGTCAGCATGCAGTCTGCCTTGGACCCTCTGTCCCCTTCTCTCTGCCCCTCCCCTGCTTGTGCTCTCTCAAAAATAAACATTAGAAATTTGTTTAAAAAAAGATTAAAATATTGCAAATAATATCCTTCTACAAATACGCTGTGCGGTTGTATGAATATTTCTTTTTTTTTTTTTTTAAATTTTTTTTTCAACGTTTTTTATTTATTTTTGGGACAGAGAGAGAGACAGAGCATGAACGGGGGAGGGGCAGAGAGAGAGGGAGACACCGAGTCGGAAACAGGCTCCAGGCTCCGAGCCATCAGCCCAGAGCCTGACGCGGGGCTCGAACTCACGGACCGCGAGATCGTGACCTGGCTGAAGTCGGACGCTTAACCGACTGCGCCACCCAGGCGCCCCGGTTGTATGAATATTTCTAAGGCCTAGAGGCTTAGCAGTGAAATAGGTAGGTAAGAGTATAGACACTTTACATTTTTGATAAAGACCCTACAAACTTGTCATTTCCATTAGCAAGAGAATGCTGTTATTTAAATATTAAAAGTGCTGTGAGGGGCGCCTGGGTGGCGCAGTCGGTTAAGCGTCCGACTTCAGCCAGGTCACGATCTCGCGGTCTGTGAGTTCGAGCCCCGCGTCAGGCTCTGGGCTGATGGCTCGGAGCCTGGAGCCTGTTTCCGATTCTGTGTCTCCCTCTCTCTCTGCCCCTCCCCCGTTCATGCTCTGTCTCTCTCTGTCCCAAAAATAAATAAAAAACGTTGAAAAAAAAAAATTAAAAAAAAAAAAAAAGTGCTGTGAAAGGGTACATAACTGGTTGCTATGGAGCACAAAAGAGGTCTTAAATATCACAACAGGGATCCAGTAGCCAGTGGTTCTCATCTATAAAGTCCAACACCTACTTTTGTTTCTTGTGAAGGTATTTATTTAAGGGCATACATCTCCTGACACCAGCTTGGGCTATGTTCTGAAGGTCTGCATGAAATACTTTGTTTCATTGCTTTAAATTAAGTTGAAAATTTGTGTTCTTTCTTTAAGGGTTGCCAGGAATATTTCATTTCCGGCAAGTTGAGATTATTTATTTATAATTTTATTGGAAGTGATAAGAGAATACAGACTTTAAGATTCCTACTTTAAATTTGTTTAAGGATTTGTTTTAAAAAATTGTTTTGGAGGGGTACCTAGCTGGCTCAGTCGGTTAAGTGTCCCACTTCAGCTTCAGGACGTGATCTCAGTTTGTGAGTTTGGGCTCCGCATCGGGCTCTGCACTGACAGTGACGGGGCAGAGCCTGCTTGGGATCCTCTCTCTCTCTGCCCCTCTCCCACTTGCTCACACACTCTCTCAGAATAATAAACTTAAAAATAATAAAATAAAACTTGTTTTGGAATAGTGAATACAAATGTTTCTAAGTGTTCTATGGTCATGGAAAACTGTTCCATATTACATATACACATACATGCACATATACATGTCAGGTTTGTTGTTTGTATTATTTCTTCTCAGTCCTTATTCTAGTGCTGTTCAGTTCCAAACAAAGTATAATAAAGTCCCTCACTATAACCATATTTTTATCCTGTTCTTGCATCCCTAGGAATTTTTGCTTTAGCTTCTTAGTTGCTTTGTTGTTTGTTGCAAACAAATTTATGATCATCCCTTCTTCTCAAGTTATTTTTCTTTACATTAGCAAATGAGCACTTTACTGTTTAGTATTTAACTTTTCTTAATATTGTCACTCCTTACATCTGTCTACATTCTTCCGGAATGTCTTAGCCATCTATTTTCAATTTCTCTTTATTAATGTTTATTAGAAACTACCTACAACTTGGATTTGCTTTTTTAACCCAATCTATTAGTCTTTGTCTTTTAATTCAGTCCATTGATATTTAGTGTAATATCTCATGAACTTGATGGTATTCACCTTGACAGCAAATATGTCTATTCTTCTTAATTAAATACAGTTTATGCTCCATAAAGACTTAACAATTGCTTAATGGTTTTGACAAGCTACATTTAAAATGACAGTGGGTGCTCCAAGTGAAAATGACCGTCAATTAGGAGGTAAAGAAGCACTGGACAGCTACATATTGGCATTATCTGTTCTATTAGAGATTTTTTTAAGTTTTTATTTAAATTCCAGCTGGTTAGAGGCACCTGGGTGATTCAGTCAGTTAAGTATTCGCCTTTGGCTCAGGTCATGATCTCGCGGTTTGTGAGTTTGAGCCCTGCGTCAGGCTCTGTGCTGATAGCTAGGAGCCTGGAGCCAGTTTCAGATTCTGTGTCTCCCTTTCTCTCTCTGCCCTTCCCCCACTCATGCTCTGTCTCCCTCTCTCTCAAGAATAAACATTAAAAAAATTTTTTTTTTTTTCCAGCTAGTTAACATACAGTATGTTAGTTTCAGGTATAGAATGTAGTGATTCAACACTTTCATGTAACACCTGGTGCTCATCACCCCAAGTGCACTCCTTAATCCCCACGTCCTATTTCACCCATCCCCCTACCCACCTACCCTCTGGTAACCATCACTTTGTTCTCTACAGCTAAGAGTCTGTTTCTTGGTTTCTTTTTTTTCCTTTGCTCATTTGTTTCTTAAATTCCACATGAGTGAAATCACACAGTCTTTCTCTGACTTATTCTTCTGCTTAGCATAATATTCTCTAGCTCCATCCATGTCTTACAAATGGCAAGATTTCATTCTTTTTTATGGCTGAGTAACATTCCATTTTGTGTGCGTGTGTGTGTGCCCTATCTTTATCCGTTCATCACTGATGGACACTTGGGCTGTTTGCGTAATTTGGCAGTTGTAGATAATGCTGCTATAAACATTAGGGTGCATGTATCCCTTTGAATCTGTGCTTTTGTATTCTTTGAGCAAATACCTAGTAGTGCAGGGGCACCTGGGTGGCTGAGTCCGTTAAGTGTCCGACTCTTGATTTCAGCTCAGGTCATGATCTCACAGTTTGTGGGGTCCAGCTCCACATCAGGCACCACGCCGACATCACAGAGCCTGATTGGGAATCTAGCCCTCCCTTTCTCTCTGCCCCTCCCCCACTCATGCTTGTGCACTCTAAATAAACACTAAAAAAACCCCCTAGTAATGCAATTGCTGGATCATAGGGTAGTTCTATTTTTAACTTTTTGAGGAACCTCCATACTGTATTCCAGAGTGGCTACACCAGTTTGCATTCCCACCAACAGTGCAAGAGAATTCCCTTCTCCACATCCTCGCCAACACCTTGTTTCTTGTTGATTTTAGCCATTGTGACAGGTGTAAGGTTTGCTCATTGTAGTTTTGATTTGCATTTCTCTGATAAGTGATGTTGAGCATCTGTTCATGTGTCGGTTGGCCATGTGAATGTCTTCTTTGAAAAAATGTCTATTCATGTCTTTTGCCCATTTTTTAATTGGATTGTTTTGGGGGTGGTGAGTTTTTGTTTCATTTTTAAGTAACCTCTATACTCAATGTCAATGTCGGGCTTGAACTTACTTACAATTCCAAGATCAAGAGTTGCAAGCTTTGCCAACTGAGACAGCCAGGCACCCAGGGTGTTGAGTTTTGTAAGTTCTTTATGTTTTGGATACTAACCCTTTATCAGGTATGTCATTTGCTCTATTGGAGTTCTCCAGAGAAACAGAACCAACAGGTCAGAAAAAGAACAAAAGTGAGAGTGAGAGTGAGAGACTTATTTTATGGAATTGGCTCACATATTGTAGGGACTGGCAAGTCTGAAATGTGTAGGGCAGGCTAGCAGGCTGGAAATTCAGGTAAGATGGATGACGTAATCCAAGATCTACAGGCTAGAGCGGTGCCTGGCTGGCTCAATAGGTGGAGCATGTGACAACTGATCTCGGAGTTGTAAGTTCAACCCCACTTTGGATATAGAGATTGCTTTAAAAAAAAAAATCTACAAGCTGGAAACTCAGGCAAGGTTTCTGGTTTGTTTTTTTTTTTTTAAGTAATCTCTTCACCCAATGTGGGGCTGGAACTTAAACAACCCTGAGATCAAAAGTTGCATGCTCTACAGACTGAGCCAGTCAGATGCCCCCCATGTTAGTCTGATGCAGTATTCCTTCTTTGGGAACTCTCAGTCTTTGCTCTTAAGGCCTTCAACTGATCGATGAGGCCCATCCATATTATGGAGGATAATCTGCATTACTCAAATTACTAAATTACTGATTTAAATGTTGATTACATCTAAAAAATACCTTCACGGCAACATCCAGACTGGTGTTTGACCAAACAACTAAACACCATAGCCTAGCCAAGGTGACGCAAAATTAACCAACACCTCAGCACCACAGCAAAAGATGACCAAATGTAAATGAATTATATCTAAAACACCTACTTTATATAACAAGTATTTTTAACACTCCTGTTACTATCCTTAAATACAGTAATTATTTAACGTACCTACACATAATTTTTTTTTAATCAGCATAATGCCCGAATAGTAATATAAAGCAGTTTTTAAAACAATTTACAATGAAATGATGTCTGCCTACAAATATTTGGACATAGTTATATTAGCATTCAGATGATTAGCACTTCTGTGCATTCACCATCGATTCAGTGTCTACAAATGCAGATTGTTACGATTAGCATTGTGTCAGAGACTCAAATACCAAGAACAGGCTTAGCCATCAATAGCATGGCTTTGTGAAATGTAGTCTTCCCTCCAAATTACTGTAAAACAAATTACTGTAGTCTTCCCTCCATTTAAATAAAGTTGCATAGCTAGAGAATTCAGAGAACACTAAACCTGTACAAAAAATACTTTTGTGTTTATATGGAAAAGAGATTATAGGCTTGGCTAATTATAAACTGTCTTTTCACTTATTTGAATATCTATGGGGACATTTAATAGTTGCGCAGGACTTGGGACAACACGTTGTGCCAAGATTATCACAGGCATTGCAAGAAATCTAGCATCCTTGGCATTCACCCACCAAATGCCAGAGATGCTTCCCAATCACAGCGACAAAACACTTTCACCTTGGCTGGGGGGCCGTGGGGGGCAGGGGGTGGATACCACTTCTGAGAACCACTGTAGTAAACAGGAAGCTATCAAAGATACTTCCCCCAAGTTTTTCTTTGAGCAGTTGGGAAAAAAAAATGCAGAAAAACATGAAGACTACTTACATACTCCCATTATTTCCAGTACCGAGATTTAACACCTCTAACATTCTGTCTTATCCCCAATCTTATTTGTAAAAGAAGTACAAAATTATAGACCTGTGACATTGTGTAGAAGAAATACAGGGGCGCTTGAATGGCTCAGCTGGTAGAGCACATGACTCTTCATCTCAGGGTCCTGAGTTCAAGCCCCACGTAAAAGGTAGAGCTTATTTAAAAAAACAAAACAGGGGCGCCTGGGTGGCTCAGTCGGTTGAGCGCTGACTTCGGCTCAGGTCACGATCTCGCGGTCCGTGAGTTCGAGCCCCGCATCGGGCCCCTGTGCTGACAGCTCAGAGCCCGGAGCCTGTTTCGGATTCTGTGTCTCCCTCTCTCTGACCCTCCCCCATTCATGCTCTGTCTCTCTCTGTCTCAAAAATAAATAAACGTTAAAAAAAAATTAAAAAAAAAAATAAATAAAATAAAATAAAATAAAAAAACAAAACAAAAAACATACTCATTTGCTCTTCTTCACAGGTTGTTGGCACAGAATTTCTAAGGCCCCTGTAACCTCCAGAGTGATGACTATATGCTAATGAGATGAGTTGGTGGGCCCCTAGTTTAAGGATGGGAGCTGACTGCCACAGAACAGGACCAAGCCATGATTAGAGGACTGGAACTTTCAGCCCCACTCTCCCAACCTACAGGTTGGGAAGAAGGGATGGAGATTGAGTTCATCACCAATGGCCAATGATGATTTAATCAATCACGCTTACGTAATAGGACCTCCATAAAAACCCTAAATAATTGGGTTCAAAGAGCTTCTGGGTTGGTGAACATACTATGGTGTTCTTAGGGTGGTATGCCTTTACCCTGCCCTAATTATCTCTTCCATTCGACTGTTTCTGAGTGGCATCCTTTATAATAAACCAGTAACAGTAAATAAGGTGTTTTCCTAGTTTGGCTCTGTGAGCCATTCTAACAAATTATCAAACCTAAGGAGGAGGTCATGGGAACTGAGTTGTAGCCAAGTCACGCAGAAGTGGGGGTAACCCAGGGACCCACTACTTGTGATTGGCATCTGAACTGGGGGACAGTCTCAGGAGACTAAGCCCTTACCTGTAGGGTCTATACTAACTCCAGGTAGCTAGGAGAACTGAATTATGGGATACTTAGCTGCTGTCTGCAGAGCTGGGAGAATTGTTTGGTGTGGGAAAAACACATTTGGTGTCAGAAATCCTGTGAATAGAGGAAACAATTGTCAATTCAAAACGCCTTCAACCTCTGCCCTACTCCACCTCACTTCACCCCCAATACAACTTCTATTGTGAGTTTAGTGTCTTTTCAATCTATTTTTACAATTTTATCCACAACACGGAGTATGGTCTTTCCCATGGGTTTGTGATACTCTATCATACTCAATTTCTCACATATACATATGATCTGTTTCTGAGCTTATTATATTATGCCAGTGATCTATTTGTCTACTCCTGCACTATAATGCCACATTTATATTACTCTAAGCTTTCTACTATGTCTTGATATCTGGTAGGATCAACCCATCTTTTTTGTTCCTCTTCAAACCTGTCTTAGCTACTTGTGCTTTTAAAGATTTTTTAAAAGGAAAAATGGTATTTTCTATAGACATGTGACCCAGCATAGGACAGTGAAGAATCCAAGAAATCTTACTGGAAAAAGAGAAGACAGGGGAGTAGAGAGGATGTTCTATTCAGAAAGAAAGCACAAACAGGCACAGAACAAGAAACAGCATGTGATCATACAGGCAGTTGATATTAAAGAACATAAAGCATGAAGTAGAAACATAAAGTGGGTCAGGTCTTAAGGACCTCATATGTCATGCTAAGGAGTCTGGACTCAACTCTACGGATGAAAGAGTCTTAACCTATTGTTTATGATAGAGCTTCAGAGAAGATTGAAAGCAAGAGAGTGCCATAATTTAGTTAGTTCCAAATAGAGATCTAGGATAGCAATGTGGCAAATAAATTAGATGAGGTCAAGATTGGAACCAAGACCCCTAAAAGGCTTCTGCAAAATTGTAAGCAAGAAATGGAAAGGACAGAACTGATTTAGTGGATGCTTAAATAGTAAGAATGAATAAGACAATTACTTGGTTGGGAGTAGGATACAGGGAAATCTACTAAAACTCTCATTTCTGACTTGGATGATAACATCATTAACTAAAATAGGGAGAAAAAAATAGGTCCTGGAAACAAGGAATGCGATTAGTTGTGAACATGTCAAGTTAGGGGACTATGAGATATTCAAGTGGATATGTCACACAATTGGATAGAGCTGAAGCTCCAAAGGTCAACCTAGACGATACAGGTTTGGAGGTCAGCAGTAGGGATGAATAGCTGACATTTATTGAACGCTTATCATATGCCAAAGAAATACTTAACATGAATTATCTCATTTAATCTTGAAACTAATCTTTTAAATTAGGAACTATTATTTTTTTATTTTTATTTATTTTTTTTTTAATTTTTTTAATGTTTATTTATTTTTGAGACAGAGAGAGACAGAGCATGAATGGGGGAGGGGCAGAGAGAGAGGGAGACACAGAATCGGAAGCAGGCTCCAGGCTCTGAGCCATCAGCCCAGAGCCTGACGCGGGGCTCGAACTCATGAACCGTGAGATCGTGACCTGAGCCGAAGTCGGACGCTCAACCGACTGAGCCACCCAGGCGCCCCAGGAACTATTATTTTTTAATCCACCTTAAACGAGGTAAACTGAGGAATTAAGAAGAAGCAACTGGACTACTGCAATACGGCTAGAATGGTAGAGCTGGGATACCAACACCGAGTACTTAACTATTCTTGTAATGTTAAAATCATTGAGTGCCTAGAATAATCCAGGAAAAACATACAGAATGAGAGAAATGGTCTAAAAACAAAATTCTGAAGCACATCAGTGTTTAAAGTGGGCAGAAATTCCCACAGGAAATCAAAAGAAAAAGTCAAAGGCATAGAAGGAAACAAGAGAGTGGTCCCTCCCTAGGGCCAAAGTCCAACTTCAGTGCAGCAGAGAAACAGCCAGGGAAGGACCGAAATCATCAGTGGCTATGGCACAACAGAGGCCACGTTAACCAGGAGTTTCAACACAACTGTGGAGGTGGAACGAATTTTAAGTCTGTGGAAGTGGCATCATGTGGAGTTCTCCTTAAATAATCTTGAGCAAGTTCACATACTGAGAAGGAAGAATGTGAATTAGAGACAACTAATGGAGCAAGGTCTGGGATTGAAAGGGTAATGAGGGAGGCAAAGACTGCAGCAGAGCTGTTTGAAGGATCTGTGATGGGCACAGGCTAGACAGGAAATCAGTTTAGGTCAAGAAAGGGCTGAAAGACTGGAAGAAAACAGAAGGTAGCAAAAGACCTGAAGTCTCCAAGTTCCAGAGAGGGTGGAAATGAGAAGGTAAGAAAGCTTCTCAAAAAGACTGATGTAAGAAAAAAGGGGGGGGAGGAAAGGGGTGAAACAGAAGTCGGAGAGAAAAAAAAAAGACTGATGTTCCACTTTTTTTTTTTTAGGGAGTGGGAGGGGCAGAGAGAGAGGGAGAGAGAATCTTAAGCAAGCTCCACACCCAGCGCTGAGCCCAACCTTGAAATCAGGACCTGAGATGAAATCAAGAGTCAGACGCTTAACCTACTGAGCCACCCAGGTGCCTCTATGTTACATGTTTTGAAAGTGCACAGGGGAGCTTGGAGAATGGTAGTGACCCTACCATACAGGCAAGTGAGAAAGCAGAGAAGGCGAAACAGAGTTCTTGGTTAACACACCGAGAGAGGATGGGAGTAGAAGGGCTGGTGGTCTAGGAAAGCTGAGGTTTTTTTAATCACAGAAGAGGGCCTTTCGGTGACAGGTTTAGGAGTCGGACAAAAGTCAGAACAGTATGCACACGAGAGAGACAAGTGTCCAAGAGGATTGTTATTTTGGGCGATTACCAAGAATGACGTGAACCAGCAAGACTCAAAGCTCAACATGGAACGGTGGCAAGAACAGCTCTTTTCATAGCTGGGTTTTACCTTGAATGCACGGTTTTCTTTCACATCTTCTTCACAACTTTGTAAAAAGACCTGCAGGTAGATTTCCTATGTGAAATCAATCCTATGCTAATACTACACCCCCTGAGTTTAAGGAGCTGGACTGCATTACTGTAAGCTGCCCAACAATTCTTCCCTTTGAGAACTAGGCCTCCTTCACTTTGGGCAATTTTGACAGGGCTGTTAAACAAGGGCTTCTGCCTTCCTTAACTGAGGGGTGCACCGCTGGCCATTGAGCTTGCCAGAGTACTTGTCAATTACCTTGACACAGTAATTGGTGCTGGAATGGTCACTGACCAAAGAAGAGCTTTGGTCTCTATGGAGTCTTTTCAGGGGATTTATACAGATGCTGAGACAGTCTTTTCTGACATCATGAGTTGATACTACCACTCCTAAAACTGCACACCCCCATTTCATGGGTGCTAAGAACTCAAAATATAGAAATCCAGTCTGTGACTAGAAAACAGGTAGTCAAGGCCCCACCTCTGTAGCCCATACCCTATTTAAGTACACAAAAATACCAAGACACAGACACGGCAAAATATTTAATGTCTGCCTTATCCTCCCATTCCTGTTGTGATTCAACAGCCTCCCCAAGATGGAGTATCAGAGAAAACATGGGCACTTTTTCTCAGCAGGATTTGGAAACCATTAAGGCCCTAGTTCTCTTGACTTGGAACTGAGTGCAGGTGAGATCGTTCCACAGCATGCCTCAGGCCTCTCTGTTCAAGGAAAATAGCCCCCCCGGTTCTACAGGACTCCTGAGGTCTTCTGTTCTTCTGCAGCCTGGCGCCGGGAGCTGCGCCGCTGGAAATAGTGGTAGACTCGGGCACTGCAGAGGTAGCCCCCGTACACAGTGAGGAGCATCATGGAGGTAGAGAAGGTCTTGTAGCCAATGTCAGCTAGTTGCTTGGCAGTTGGCATGTTGTCCCCTACAAAGACAGACTGGATTTAGACCCAAGGATACGGCCTCATCTGCCCAGCCCACTTCTCTGCTTAAGGCCATTCTACAACTTCTGCATCCTGCTTAGTCTGTCTGTACTCTACTCTGGGTGGCCGCTACACGCACGCAGAGTCTCATACTGGAAGATACTGTTCAAGAACTCTTAAGATTCAAAAAGACAAATATAGTCTGCATATGAGATACAAAAACACAGCTAGAAAGAGGTGCATTTGAATGACATCACAGGTAACACCCGGCCCTCTATGTTTGTGGGGAAAAGTGACTGGTATGAACCACCCAGAAATGTTTGTAACTGGTATAGGACTGTAAGCACACATCAATTTTTCTGGCTAGTAGGGAATGAATGGGGGTAGTCAGGGATTAAACGAGAGCAGGAGTTCTCTCCGGGAGATCAAATGGGAAACTTCTACGCTATATCCAATTTGTTTTCCCATAAAACCAATCTTGTTCACAGTGGTTAAGTTCCCAGGTGATCCCTCAAGCATCTGTTTAAAGCCATAATATACCTGAAATAATGCCAACAGTATGTTTATACTATTTCAATTATACTTAACCTACAACTTTAATTCCAAGTTCCAAACATAATTCCAAGAACCTATCCTAAGGGTTAAAAAGAAACTGAGTCCCCAACAAATTGTTAGCTCACATTTGCATGAATAAGTTACTTCTAATTTAACTGTTCCCTAGATACTCTGAACTAGAGAACAAGATAAAGTTTAACATGGGAATCTTTCATCCTGAACAAAATGTTCCTCAATTTGGGACTATGAATGTGTTCTTAGGCTCCTCTCTGTTGAGGGACTTGAAATTAAAAGACTGACTGAAATTAGCGAGAACAGGTTGCTTAAAAGTCAAGAATTTGGAAGAAAAGCTCAGGACTGGCTGGTTTAGGGGTCAAGAGTAGGGTGAGGCAGGGGCGCCTGGGTGGCGCAGTCGGTTAAGCGTCCGACTTCAGCCAGGTCACGATCTCGCGGTCCGTGAGTTCGAGCCCCGCGTCAGGCTCTGGGCTGATGGCTCGGAGCCTGGAGCCTGTTTCCGGTTCTGTGTCTCCCTCTCTCTCTGCCCCTCCCCCGTTCATGCTATGTCTCTCTCTGTCCCAAAAATAAATAAAAAAAAAAACAAAACAAAACAAAACAAAAAAAAAAAAAAAAAAAAGAGTAGGGTGAGGCAAAGAGCTTCTCACAGCAAGCTCTACGGGAGAAACACTGCCTTTGAGCCAGTTCCTGAGGGTGGAACCCAAGCTGGGCTGAGGCACAGCTTCCCTGAATTCTAATTCCAAATGACTATGGAAAGTGACATTACATAGAGGAAGAAAACCAAATGGCACAGGTTCAGGCGATAAAGAGTTGCGTTCTTGGTTATCTGAGGGTTGAAAGGGACCCTGAGCTGTGAGACAGTGAAGAAAACACACATACCTCGAGCTAAGGTGATAGACAAGATCCCAGAAAAGAGACCTGCAACCTTCAACCTCCGTCTCACTTATTCCTTCTCCACCTATCCCCTATTATCCCGGCCAGATGCTAACCAGTTATAGGACCACTTCTTCGAGGGGCTGGAGGAAGAAGGCTGGAAGCATTCACCAGCTAACAAAAGTAAAAGGATGGTACAGCTTGGCTAGAAGAGCGACAGAAGACCTACTGACAGATGTAATTTTGGTGTCTAGAACCTCACTTTCGTTTCTTATCTAATCCAACCTGATATTTCTATGTTCAAGCTGACAAAAACTCTCCACAGACCCTGAGCTAAGGCAGGGCAGTAGAAATGGAGAGGAAAGATGCACAAGTTATTTTGGAAGAATGTGATTTATCAACGGAATGGATTAGGGCAAAGCTGAAAATATCTCCAAGGTAGCAAATTAGAAACTCTGTGCATGGGATATTAATAGGGATAAGAAATGGAAAGAAAAAGGTGTATCACTGTGCGTATGGGGGTGGTAGTGGCAGTGAGTAGCAGTCAAGTTCATGAGATGGGTTTTGGATATGTTAAAATTCAGATGTTCAACACAACATTCATGTGATAATGCCTACCAGGCAGAAAGACATGCAAATTGGACCAGATCTTGAGAGAGAGACTAGGCTATAGATACAGAGGTTAACAGTGACACCAAAGCAGAGGATAAGACCAGAGAGAGAAACCAAGGGAACGCTAGTTTGAAGAAGAAAAAGAATTCATGAAAGAAGGCAGGTGGGAAATTCCAGAAACATCTAGGAGGGCTTTTTCATTTAACTACATCTCCCTTCCTGGTTGCAAATCACTGCAATCAAGTCACTGCCACTGACTGAGTTATCCTTCCCACCTGTGAGCCAGAATGAACACTAGGAATTACCACTCCAAGTTAAGTGCCATGAAGACTGGTCAGATGAGATCACCAGATGGGAAAAGATAACTCAATCATGGGTAAACAAACCTAGGGTAGAAGTCAATTTAGTGCACTGATTAAGTGAAAGCACAGATCCTTTTTTTTTTTTTTTTTTTTTTAAATAGGCTCAAGCCCAACATGGGGTTTGAACTCATGACCCTGAGATGGAGAGTCCCATGCTCTACCAATTGGGCCAGCCAGGCACCCAGTTAAAGCACAAATTCTCAGCCAGAGTTCCAGTAGAGCCAAGAACACCACCTCCCAAGTTTCATGTGTCTATGTATTTTTCTGGGACAGAGAGAAATAGATTACTAGAAGGGTAACTTTTTACCTCAAAGATAAGAATTCTTGTGATTTTCTGGTTAAGGGAACAGAAGTAAAGGCGCAGCAGCTTGAGGATGTTAACAAGATCAAGGAAATTCTATTTTGTTTATTGATAAGATACGGATATGTTTTAAAAAGGAAAAGGCTGGGGCGCCTGGGTGGCGCAGTCGGTTAAGCCTCCGACTTCAGCCAGGTCACGATCTCGCGGTCCGTGAGTTCGAGCCCCGCGTCAGGCTCTGGGCTGATGGCTCGGAGCCTGGAGCCTGTTTCCGATTCTGTGTCTCCCTCTCTCTCTGCCCCTCCCCCGTTCATGCTCTGTCTCTCTCTGTCCCAAAAATAAATAAAAAACGTTGGAAAAAAAAAAAATTAAAAAAAAAAAATAAATAAAAAGGAAAAGGCTGGTGGCTAACCTGAGAATAAAAAAAGAGGTGGATAGGATGGAACAAGATCCAGGATGGTTCAGGAAAAGGCAAAATTAGAAGCCCAGGTAGAAGGATTTACCTTGGAAATGAAAGAAACTTGTGAGGTTAGCAACACACTCTCATATGAGAGACATCCATTTTCTTAAAAAAAAAAAAGAAGAAGAAGAAGAAGAAGAAGAAGAAGAAGAAGAAGAAGAAGAAGAAGAAGAAGAAGAAGAAAAAGAAAAGAAAGAAAAGAAAAAAGCTCAAAGCCGGGTCTGTTATGGGGTGATGGGGTTAGACTGAAGTTTTTAAAAAGTAGGGAGGCAAAAAAAAAAAACAAAAAAAACCACAACAGGGAAAAAAACACAAGAACCAGTATGAAAAATTCCATAGGAGTGCAATCTGCAAAGTTCCGGCTCTTCTCTTTTTCTGCCCCCTAAACATGGGAGTACCTGAAGACTCGAGTTTCTCCTCTGGAAATCATTTCCTCAAATGTGTTCCAGCCACCTCCGCCTAGATTTACTCATTTATCTGTCTACCTTTTACTCGTACTATGAAGGCCACAAAGAAGAACACGGCTTATGTCACAAAGCAGCTATGGTCTGATGGGGAAAAGCCATATATCCCAAATCCTGTTACCTAAGGCAGAAGACGGAGCGGATCAGAAGAGAGGCAAAGTGAGAGTTCAGAGAAAAGGTGGGGGCTCAAGAAAAGTTAGCAATAAGCTGGGGAGGGGGTGTGCGGCTCTGTCTTTTAGATGCGCAGGCAGGATTTACACCAGTAGAGAATAAGGGGGGGGGGGGGGCATTCGAGGAGCCGAAAGCAGCGAGTGGAGCTGTTTAATCTGTAAGCACGAAGGGTGCCCGGCGAAAGCCACATATCAAGGCGCAGCCGACTGTAAGGCAGGGAAGGGTCCGAGCTACCGAAGTCAGAGCATGGAGGGCCAAGGCGCGGGGTTGCAGTCAAGGTTTCACGGAAACCTATGGCTGTCGGGGGCCTGTAGGGCTGGAAGCCGGGCAGATGGCGGCTCGCGCGGTTCGCGGCGCAGGAAACGCGGTGATCTCAAGGGCACTGAAGACGGGGGCTTGCCAAGATGGGTTAACAAAGGCCGACCCAAGACCGGGCGCCTCAGCGGACAGGCGGCCCCTGCGGGACCCTCGCAACGGTGTACCTGGATGTTGCAGCTCCCCAGCGTCCAACCTCGGCCTCTGCAGGCAGCGTCAGGCCGCCGCAATCTGCGCAATTTCCTAGCGCAGCCGGACTCAGCAACACTGACCATGTATGCGTTACTGGCATAGACCTGGGGCGCTATTGGCGCGGAAAGCCACCCTTTCCGCCCCCCCCCCCCCCACCCGACCGGCTTACCCTCTAGGACTCCGCTCCGGACGCCAGAGAGAGCAGCGCGCGGAACACAACACAAAGCCACCCACCGAGGATGCAGCTCTCGTCTGCCGCAGCTCGGCTGGTTGCCGCCTTTGTGCTTCCGGGCCAGTCACCCTTACTACGCATCCTCAGACGAGTCTTTTTTTCGGAGAGGACCGTTGCATTCTGGGGGTTGTAGTCATTGTCCATTGAGAGAGGGTCTTTGGCGACCCAGCTCTAGAACCGGAACTTTTAGGGATACACAGTCAAGATAGAAAACATAACCTTTCTCTTCGACTCAGAGACAGTCAGCCAATCCCCAGCCTAGGCGCGGTGACGCCCCCGGAGCTAGTAGATTCTCTAGGGGTCAGCCCGCTGGAGGTGGGCCGCACTCCCCCTAGAGCCTGGAGCTGCCCTCTTCCGCGTGGCCGGCTTTGGCCGAACTCAGGTAGGAACCGATACGCACCGCGAGGCCTGGACCGCCAAGAATGCTACAGGTTTGGCTAGGGCCACAGAGTGGGCACGAGGGACGAATGTCTGACGTTTCCGGCCAGTGCGTGAGCTCCCCGCTTGCAGGAGGAGTGGTGAAGACCCAAAGACGCACTGGGAAGGGAGTGTCACTTGGGGGAAAAAGGACCCGCATGGGCACCCCTGCCAGGGACCCAGAGTGGCTGGGATTATCGAGGGGGGATTTCCGGGGTTTTTTCTTCATTTTTTTTTCCTGTGGCATGAGTGAAAATCTATACATGCAGTGATACACCACAGCATACACACTGCCACGTGCGCTGAAGCGCCCCCCTCCCCCCCAACTCGTTTCTGGAAAAACCACGATTTATTGAGTAGACAAGTAGTAGGCTTGATTGGAAGGCCCAGATTGTTAACTGTGGAGTGAACAAAAGTAGGCAAAGGTGTCGGACTACCTAACAAGGTCGCAGCTGCAGCTGAAGGCAAAGAACTGTCTTTCTGTCCCCACTTTGACCTCCTGGGGAGGAGCTCTGGTTTCAGTCAGTGTCCGGACCTGGGCCCAGCCAAATCTGGGGTGGCTGTGCCCCTCACTCCTGCAGCCTGATGCAGGCAGCTCTGCCCTTTACTGGTTAAGGCAGTGTGAATCCTCGAGGGCTGGGACTGAGAGGAGCCTGCCTCCCTGGTTTGGCACAGAGTAAGAAAGGGTTAACATAATGCTGGCAGAACCACAGTGTGCCAGGTGCTGCCACATAGGAAGCTGAGATCCTCTGCTGAACATGGCTGGAGGCTGGCAGGCCCATAGGGCCTATTTATAGCCAGGGGTCCAGGCTGCTGACCTGTGACATTCCCTGGCTGCCAATCCTTCCTGAAACAAGGCCAGTTCAAAGCACACTCCCTCCTCCCCTTCCCGTTCTTTCCTCATCACAGGGGGTAGGGTGGTTTTAATTTTTTCCTCCTTGAGTTTCCCAGCTCCAGAGGTGCCCAAAGTGGTCAATACCTCAGGAGAAGGCCTTCAGATGACATAGGAGAGCTGGCCTTGGAATGTCAGGAGCCATCAACATGGACTTGCTCACCCTTACTTCCCTATCCCAGATTACCCTTTGGGCCACTCTCTGGCCCCCTGATGCAGGTGTTGGTTAGTTGCCCTGGCTGCTCTGGGGGCAGCTGAGAAATAGGTATAGGGTTTGGGAGGAGAAAAGGGGTGGAGCTAAGGATGTCCTTGGGAAGACAGCGGCAGGAGGGACCCAAATGACACCTCCCCCCACTAGAGCTCCAGAGAAGAGAGGCGGAGCAAATTCAAAGGTCATAGGGAGCAGAGTGATCTGAATCAGCTATGAAAAGGTGTAGCTGTCAGCAGATTAGGTTCCTGCTCCCCAAAGAGGGCCCTGGCCGGGAGGGTGAGGGAAGGCTTAGAAAGGTCATGCATGATGGGGAGAAGCTGGCAAGAACTAGGAAGTCCCCGGGGAGAATGACAAGCCCCAGGGCCAGAGATGCCAGCATGGCAGCAAGTCTGGTGCCAGGGCAGCCTGGGGGCGGGGGGGAATAGGAATGACCAGAGGTTTCTGAGGACGCAGATGTTGCTAGGAGAAGCTAGGAGGGGGTTGAGAGCTTTGTATTTTGTTAACAAACACTGAGATCCATTGATGCTGTGTGGGGCTTGGCAGAGGTCAGAGCAAAGGGGTCCCTGGGGCCTGTGTCGGCTCAAAAGCCCAGACCCCTCCTTGGCAGCCCTTACCTCATTCCTCTTGTGGCTGAGGTACTTCTTTAGCCATTTAACTGGGCTTGGGGACAGGACTTCTGGTGTGTGAGAGGCAGCAGTGGGCAGCCCTTGCCTCCCTCTCCCTTCACCCTCCCCTCAACACACACACCCAAAGCAGACAGGACTGGGGTGTGATTCTACCCCTTTCAGAGGACAAGGAGAAAACCCCGCATCTGGAGAGGGACAAGGCAACTCCATTTCTGGCGAGATGCGGTGGCAAGAGGCTATGGGCTGCTTGATGGTTCAGGATCTCCAGGCAGGTAGTTGGGCCCCACAGCCTCCTGTCCCCCAGAAGAGGCTGCTCCATGGAGAGTCCCAGAGATCCTGGTGGCCAGGTACTCCAAGCTTCTGACTATCTCCACTGGGGTAAAGAAGCTGCCTGGCCTGGCCCCAGCTCCGCTCACAAATGTTCTGGATGATTCTGCAGGCAACAGATGAATTCACCCACTGGATGGTTCTCATAGCATATCTTGTACACAGCCATGAATAGAGGAAACCTAGAATGGGGAAGGAGAAACCCAGATTAGCCTTCCGGTATACCTCTACTACCTGCCCCCGCCCACTCCCTGTCCTCCTCCTAACCCTCCACTCTCCTACTCTCCCACCTTTGAGCTCAGGCCGACTCTGGTTCTCAATTTCCAATTGCTGAGAAGTTGAACTCCTAATCCTGGGTTTAAGGCAGGTTGTTAATTGCCCTGCTCTCTATTGTATTGAACTTGCCTGTATGATTCCCTGGCATGAATTTTTTTTCTAGTTGGGTAAACCACTTAACCTCTCTAAGTATCAGAATCATCAACTATAAAATAGGACCAATATAACAAAGTAATGAAGAAGCCATTATGTATTAATGTGTAGGTGCTCAATAAATACATTTCCTTCTTCCCATCCTCTTACACAGGCTGCTTCCTTTACCTTGAGGCTTTCCACCGACCAGCCATAAGCTGATCTTCTGAACCTGTTTCATACTCTCTTATTCTAGGATTCTTTCTCAGATCAGTAGAGCTCTGCTCTGATCAGCCCATCACTCCCACTGTCTTTGTGCTCCCTGAAAAGGAGCACTTTGACACAGAGGCTGTCTTCCTCACCCCTCGGCACCCAGGACAAGATTCAGGGGACAGAAAGGTTGGCCTCCAGGGAGCAGCTTAGATGGGATGATGGGACAGTCAGTTGAGTTTACTCCTGCTGCCCCAGAGCTCCAGCCCCCATAGCAAAGGACAGGAGGAAAGGACCGGAAGTGAGGCTATGCAAAGGGGTCCAAGCAATGTGGTGCAAAGAGCAGTAGGCTGGAGGGAGTTCAAAGACTATGAAGTAGCAGAGGGACAGCGGGCAGACCAGACTCTCTCCAAGCTGTAGTCTCCTTGTCTGTAAATACAAGGTTCCCTCTCCACCCACTTCACCGATTGAGGAGGGATCAGGAAGATGAGTGTGGAAAGCACTTGTGGCTGTGGTTCCCTCCTCCACTGGGGCTGGGGCAGACACCTACTTGTCCACCATGCCCTTGTGTTGGAGGATGCTGTGTAGCTCCCGGGCTGTCGGGGGCCCCTGCAGCTTCTGCCCATTCAGCATCTCTTTCTCCAGCTGCTCAATGGGCTGTGAAGAAAACGAGACGGGTGGATGGAAATGGCAGAGAAGGGTTGTCAGGGGGAGGTGGAGAGTCTGGGGCTCAGATGGGAGGTGGGATCTTAGGCACCTAAAGGGCCCACCCTCCATTCTCCATTCTCCCAAGGTTCCCACCTTTCCTGTGCGGACGAAGGCCTCGGCCACCTTTCGGTTCCTCCCTCCGTAGCAGGTGGTGATGAGGTCACCGATACCACAGCTCTCCAAGAAGGTGGCAGAGGACACAGGGCCACTGCAGAAGAGCTTGGCAAAGGCGACCATCTCCATGAGCCCCAGCCGGATCACCGCTGCCTTGGTGTTGTCACCAAAGCCCAGCCCGTCACAGAAGCCAGCTCCCACGGCCACTATATTCTTTGGGGAGTGGAGGTCACAGGTGAGAAAGGATCCCTTCCTGCAGGCCCTCGGGCGCCACCCTCATGCCCCTTCCATCAGCCATGTGAAATATAGTGGGTGGGCTCCTCAACTAGCTCCTCCTCTTGATTTTCCCACTTGCTGTACCCCTGGGCTTGTGCTTCCTGGCTCTGCAACCCTGCCCCCTACTCCATCCTTGAGAACATTTCCTGAAAACCAATCTTCTGTTCAGCTAGCCCTCCCATCCTTGACTATTCTGTTCCATATCCCTGATGTCCTCAACTTGTCCAAGATCCAGAGTTCTGGCCATCAACCTGCCTGGGTGCCCTAGATATCTTATCTCCCATTAGCCTGGGGGCTTTCCCAGGACATCTCTTCCCCCTGGACCACCTACTGGAGGCAGGGACAGGAATGTCCTACAAGGGGCTATAGGGAGAAAGGGAGGAGGAGGGAGGTTCAATGTTTGATAGTGAGTAATTGTCAGGCCTGAATGACCCTGACCTTGCTGTTGCAATTCTTCCTGCGTGTGTGGGACTTGGTGGGGAAGGCAAGCAATTGCCCAAGAGTGAGGAGTACCAGCCACCTCGTATAGCTAAGCCAGGCCCTCCATCAGGATCTTCTCCCCACCTCATAGGTGCCTCTGCACCCCTCTCACCTTTAAGGCCCCACAAATCTCTACTGTATCCACCTCTGGCACCACTGTGATGCGGAAATTGGGTGTCTGCATCAGCTTTTTCAGAAGCTCTCCTTGGGCCTGGTCCTTGCAGCCTAAAGTGGGAAGGGACGTGAAGCTTTGAGAGGGGATTCTCTTCCCACACCAGCCCTAAGCAGGACCTGCCACCTTTTCCCTGGGGGGGAGGGGGGGTCCCGGTCCTCCCTCACCTCTGATGCTTGGGTCTTCTTTCCTTTGCCTGCCTTATGGGGGAAAAGATGGCTACGTGGGGGAGGGGGGAAACGGAGAGGGGATGTGACAAGCTGCACTTGTCAGTGATGGTTAGGGCTCTCACCAATGGTTGTCTCACAGAACTTCTCATCAGCCACCTCGCTGGCAATGTTGGCCCCCATCAGCACACTCATGGGGATGCCAAGGTGCTCCCCAATCACTTCAGAGATGAGCTTCAGCCCTTTAGGGCCCTCGTCTACCCCCTGGGCACAGGATGGAGCTCAGGCCAGGTGCCCTTTATGCCCAACTGAGGGCTTCCCACCCAGAAGTCCTGCCCCTTCCAAATCTACTGTTCATCAGTGTCCCTCCCCAAAGGCCCTGTCCCATTCGAACTCAGCCAAAGCTTGCCGTGAGGAGGGTAGATGGCACGTGAAAATGAATCCATTTGAAAATTCTTCCATATACCCTCAACCAACCTACTTCTTGACATCCCTCAACAACCCACCCCCAAGGACCTCAAACTAACTTCCATCCCAGTCACTGCTCCAAACCACCTTCCCTTTCACATTCCTCAAACCCAACAGCTCCTCATACCCCCAGGCATCTCTAGTATGCCTCCCAAACTGCAGACATCTGCCTCCAAAGCTACTTCTAACTTCCCCCCAACCACCCTCCCCACCCCAGCGGCCCCCAGCACCTATTTCTCAGCCTCCTCCAAGCAACTCCTCTCTTCTCTCCAAAAAACTCTTGGCCTACTTCTGCCATTTTCTGTTCTCACTTCCCCTACCCTCACCCCACAGCAGTTAGCTGCACCCCATCCACACGAAAGTGTTCCTGGCACCTTAATAAGAGATACACCAATGGCGTTTGCCTTCAGGTGGCCCTTGAGTTGATCACAAATCTTGCCGATGAACTGATGGGGCACCACAAAGATCAGGATGTCAGCACCGGCTGCAGCCTGGACCACATCTGGGACAGCCACCTGTGGGGGGCGACCAGTGCTCATGGGCCTCACGGACTTCTGCTAGCCCATTCTGGAGATCTAGGGGCCAAGATGTGAGGCTGGTGGGGGAGAAGGAAGGGCAGTCAGGGGATCTAATCTGGAAGGCCTGAACTTGGAGGAAATGGAACACTGCATTCCCTCCCCCTCGCTGTCATTCCCTCTCCGGCTCCAGCTGCCCCGGGGCTCTTGAGGACTCCTGGGAGCCTCCTCTCAGTGCTTCTGTAGCCCTTGGCTGTGGGACAGTGAGGGAAGCCACAGAAGGCCTGGGCTTGGCAGGAGGGAGAGGCCAAGTAGGGTTTCATCACCCTGATTCTTAAGGCTCCCAACTGGGAAGGGAGAGCCCTTCCTGCTGTCTTCCCTGCTCCCCCTTTCCAGGTTGGGAACAAGCCACGTGGATTTGACTAGAGACCTTAAGTCCAAGGAGCAGCCTCCACGTCTGCTAATAACCCAGTGAATAAGTAACAGGATTAGAGCCTGAGGCAGGCGCTACCCAGACCCCAAGTCTTTAGTTGTCATGGAAACCAACTTCCTCGTCCTCCCTTTCCTACTTGGGAGCCCATAAGTGTATTGGTGTTGGGGTGGGGGGCCAGTGGAGGTGGAGGTGGAGAGGGTTCAAGTTCTTTTCAGTCCCAGGAAGTCCCAGGAGAGCAGTTTGGGGATTTTATATAGGGGTGCCCTGTGCCTAGAGCAGCCCTCCCAAGATGCTTTCCAAGTCCAAGTAACAGCTGAAATGACCCCTCTCTCAGCAGGAGGCACCCCTCCGCTTCCCTCTCCCAGGGTATTGGAGCTTACCACGTTGGGGGGCAACTTGTGCCCTGGCAGGTATTTGACATTCTCATGCTGTGTGTTGATGATCTCTGTCAGCTTTTTCCCCCCGATGTCTTCCTCAAACACCCACATGGTCACCCGTGGGTCAAAGTGTGACAGCTGGGCCGCATTGCCACCCACAATCTTGGCGATAGCGGAGCCCCTGGTGGGAGGGAGAGCACAGAAAGTGGAGGAGTCAGGGCAAGAGGGAGGAACGGTGGCAGGGGAGAGGGCAACGCTCCACCTCAGGATGGCACCACAGCCTACCAGATTATTTGCTTGCCACCTTCCTTATGACCTGGACCACCACCATGAAAGTGCGTCTTTGGCAGTAGAAAGGAGACTTAGTCTATCTTATACTTTGCAGTTGGAAAAGGGGAACAGCCTTCAACCCCCCAGCCCTAAGCAGCTATTCAGGCAGAGAGGACTCTGGAAGCTCCCTTCCTGTGGTGAACAGGTGCAGCTGCCCAGGCAAGCAAGGGCCAGGAAAAGGTTTGGGCACCATCTGTCCTGTGGGGGTAGGCACAGAAGATAGCAGGGGTGGTACGGAAATTCGAGGGCATTTCCTACCCAGTGTCTGCCTCCTGCCCACCAAGCCTCTCTCCCTAACCCCCTGTGTACTTGGGGGAACCTCCCTTTCCCTCCCCATACTTGACAGAGTCACTTACCAGTTGCCGGAGCCTACAATGCAGACTTTCTTGCCAGCCATCGTGCCGCTGCTCTAACCGATCTGGCTCAGTGCTGCACTCCCAGCTTCTCTGCGGGGCTCGGAGCATATAACTCCACCACACGTGGGTGCAGCCAAGTCCCGCCCTCCAGGGGCGGGTGGGGAGGCGGGAGCCCCGGGAGACGGAATCTGGCAAAGCCAGGGAAAGGAGAGAAAAGAGACAGGTGGAGAACAGGAATGAGGCAGAGTCCAGGCCCCGCTTTTCTTTTTAGGTTTGCCAGCTGATGGTGCTAGTGAGCTTCTTCCCTTGGCCCCAGCCCTCCCTCCCTGTAATGGTCTCATTTTGAAATCTGCCAAGAAATAGCCCAGATGAAAAGCAAGTGACTGGTCCCCCCCAATCCCTTCTGTCCCCCAGCACTGGCCTAAGTTGTATTCAGTCCTAGTCGCAAATACAGGAATGCTTTCTTTTCCAAGGTAGGAATCACGCCACATATCCTCCTAGGACCCCAAAGTCTGCTGTAGAGGTTTATCCTCTAGCAGTGACAAAAGACTACATGTCACTGGCCCCACACTAGCTCTGCTGCAGGGCTGCGTGAGTGAGGTGCATGGGTGTAGACTCACTTTTGAGGATAAGACTATGTAAGAGGTAAGGGCCTGCTTTGGGGGCATCCCAGCCCAAGGATTAGGAGAGACCTCAAGAGCCCCAAGAGACAAGGTCATCTTGGTTACCTAGTGTTCATCTGAGGGACTCACCCTTGGGCCTCTCTCCTCACCCCAAAGGATCCTCACCTGAATGTCTTCCAGGAAAAGAAGGTGGGAAAAGCCAAAGTTAAAAGCTCTGATGCCACGTGGCTTACAATTCTCTTGCAGACTCTGGGTTTAAGGAAGAAGAGGACAGGACAGAAAAGAAGGCAGCTAAAGCATTCACTGTCCTTGAGAGGTTTTGAGCTTCCTTCAAGTCTTTCTTGGGTTTCCAAGCTACCACATCATGGGCTCCCTCAGGTTACTGGCTAGTTTGCAAGAAGCCAGAAAGGGGGAGGCAAGACCTGGGGCAGCTGGAACTTCTGTGGAGCTTTGTGGTCTCAGATCTTGTAATGGAGAAGCGGGGTGTGTGATTTGGGGCACAGGAAGAGACTGGAAAGAATACATTGAGGGGCACCTGGGTGGCTCAGTCGTTAAGCATCTGACTTCGGCTCAGGTCATGATTTCACGGTTCGTTAGTTTGAGCCCTGCTTTGGGCTCTCTGCTGTCAGCACAGAGCCCGATTCAGATCATCTGCCGCCCCCCACCCCCGCCACCACTCCCCCGCTCACACTGTCTCTCTCTCAAAAATAAACATTAAAAAAAAGAAAGAACACATTGAACAGTCCAGGGCCCTACATCACCCACAGCCATTTGAGAAGAGAAGCAGCTCCGGTTTCTAGGCTGAACTGGAATGGGACAAATGGCTCTAACACTCCAGCTGTCCCTGCACCTTGGCCTAAAGGGCAGACGCCACTGTCTGCTCATGTGCTGACCTCCTGGCTTGGCAGATTGCTGAGTGGGTGTTTTCATCCCTCTGGGCCACTGCTGGCCGCCAACAGCAACGAGCACTAGGCCAGAGGGGAGCCTGTGTGCAACCACTGTGTAAGAGTAAATGGGCTCGAGGGCAAGTCTGTGGAGAAAAGGTTTTTCTAAGTTCTAGGGACTGCCTGAGAAGAGCCCACCATATTCCCCTCCCATGGCCAGGGAGTTCCCATAGGGAAACATACACGAAGTTGGTAGTTGGTTTCCCTTAGGAGTAAAGTTGCACCTGCTACAAAGCCAGCCTCCCACAGATCGCTCCATTATTGCACTGGCACAAAGACAAAGGCACCAGTGCCAAGTGCCAGCTGGGAACACTGATTATGGGTGATGGAAGAGAAAGAATGCTTCTGTCCCTGGTGCATATGATGGGAATCCCAGAGAATGGACGCTTATGCATAAAACAACCCCCTTGTTTTTGCCTAAATGCTTCCTTCTCTCATTTTGCCCTTAAAATCATCTTACTAAGTATGGAGACAAAGAAATTGTGCATTTATATAGAATAAAGAGTGTGCAGATTCAGAATTAGCTCATCACAGGAAGTTATCTGTACCAGAGCTCTTTTCCCAAGAGCGAACTGTAGATTATTTGCTTGAAATTAATAATGGTTCATCAGCCATTCATTACACATGTAATTAGCCTGGGTAAAAACAGATGCCATGTCAATGTCCTTGACATCAATTTTTTCCACTCCCAAGTTCTCACCCCACACGTTCTTCTGTTTTTCCTACTCAAGTCTGGTAAACCCCCAAGTTCCAAATTGGGAACAGGCTGCATCCTTGGTGGGTTTGACTGCATGCAGACAATACTTGGGTGTTCCCATCCGTGGAGGCGAAGGAGAATTTTTTTACAACTTTGGACTGCATTGCGCTCATCCTACATTCTAAACCCCTTCATGGGTAGAACCAAGCTAGACAATGCCACCAGGTGGGAAGCTGGCACATTATGATGCGAACTGCAGAATTTCATGCTTCTGCAGACAGATCAATCCTGAGCAGTCTTCTCAACTCTGCAGAGGGGCTGATCATTTGTAGTATGGAGAGGACAACACTTCTCTGCTGGTCTGAAGAACTGAAATCTCACTCAGGACCATGAAGTGGAACCTTAGAGGGACAGCAGGCAGAGGAACACAGTCTTCAGTTGCGCAGGCCCTACCTAGATAGGACCCCTGAGAAGAGGAACTCCTCTACAGGTGGCTCAGGATCGTCAAGCCTAAGGAATCACAGGCACTCAAGGGCAGTGCTCTTGAGCCAATAGGTGCTGTGGGGAGCTCAGAAGGTTAGGAGGGATGGCAGTGCCGTGGTCTTGTTAATACCTCCCGAACAAGAGCCGGGGGCGGGACTCTTAGATCCAGTGAGGAAGGCCAATAATCCCAACCAGCACCTGGCCTGCTTGGACCACTGGGCTGACAGAGCAAGCTCTAAGGTGAGAACCTGATGTCCACAGGGTAGAAACCTTGTTTTCCACCGTATTCCTAGTGCCTAGCACCACAGCTGGCACACAGGTGCTCAATACATAATTGTCAAATAAAACGAATAAACACCATGAGCATGGCTAATGGTATTCAGAGAATGAGCTCAGGGAATCGCTCTCCCTCAGCAGGTAGGGGGACCCATCCTTCAGAAGATTCTTTTATTAAAACTGGGTGACATCGATAAGGGGACAGTACAAAAAAAATTTTGGTCCATGAAAAAAACATAATGCAGTTAATAAAAACAGTTATCTTCAACAGGGACACTATGTAGGAGTGCTGAACTTCCTTCTCATGGTTCCAGCCCCAAGGACAGAGGTTGTCCAGTGTCTCTGTGGGGAGAACCTTTTAAGGGAGGGGTGGGATAATGGCAGGAAGGGGAAGATGGGGAGAAAATTCTGCTGTCCCCAGTGTGGAACAGGCAGGGATATGGGGCTGGAGGATGTGCTCGCAGGAGCCTGAGGAGGGGGTGGGGAAGCAGGGGCTTTGTCAGTTCTGCGGGGTTAGAGCCCAGGCTGAACGGAATTCCCCCTCTGTGCCCAGCTGTCTCCCACCCTGCTATGTTGAGTCTGCGAGCCTGGGATATGCTAACTCGGGGTGATACAACCTGGAAGAAGAATCTGAGGCTCTCCTGGAAAGATGCAAAACCATCTCAGTTCCAAGGGGCCAAGATCACAAGGTCCTGCTGCTACCTGAGGGGTCTGAAGCTTTGAGGGCAGGGGCTGGGGAGTCACAATCCTGTGAGGCAGGGAGAGGGAAGAGTCACAAACCCAACTCAGAGCTATTCGCTAGCCCTAGGCGCTTTCACTCCTCAGTGCCCTAGAAGTCACCAGTGGGTGTCAACTGGGCAAACAAGGGACAGGAAGACAGGGATGGCCCAGGGCTTTTACCCGTTTGATTTCAGGCCTGTTTCTCCATGAAAGGATGAGGGAGGCAGGGTGGAGTGAATAAATGAGTCACACCTCCAAGCAACAGCAGGAACAGCCTCTGCTGGCAATGATAGTACCCCAGGTTAGATCCCTGGGGCTCTGACAGGGAAAGGCAAGATCCCCCCACCCAAATGCCCTGAATTAGGACGATGGATAGCAGAGGAATCCTACAAAGAGCAGCTATAGGGAGTGTGCTGGGAGGGAGCAACAGTTAAAAAACAAACTCCAATACTGATGTGGACCCCCTACGAGGGAGTAAGAGAAGCACTGAGACAGCAGGCCAATCCAGAGGGCTGCGGACTGACCTGGGGCTCAGTGGAGCCCAAGAACCAGGGTTCCTTTAGTGCTAGAGGGCAACAAGTGAAGGAGGGGTGTGCTCCAAACCTGTGGAGGGAAGGAAGGAAATTGGATTCTGTTATCAGGAGAGCCAAGATCAACTAGCTTATAGAGTGCCCCCAGGCCTGAGTCTCAGAGAAGGGGCTAAAGCTCCCAACTCCTGGGTCTCTGAAGGGCAGGGTCAGTGTAGCCGGTCCCCTTGAAGACCACCTGGCCTTAGGCCCAATCCATTCAATGCACTGATTACCACTACAGGTTCTCTCTAATACTATCTAGAGGTCCTATGTAGACCAGGGGAGGGTAGAGGCACATGGGAACTTTGTGGGGCAAAGGGAAGCTGGGGGACAGGAAGGGATGGGGTGGGAGAAGAGGGTAACAGGTGTCTGATAAGACAGAAATGTGAGACCCTCTTCATTCTGGTGTTGTCCTTGAACCAACAGCATCCCCTGGAAGGCCCCAAGCAAGACCAAGGCAGGTGCTATGAGGCAGGCAGCACAGGGCCCAAATAAGAATCGGTGCAGCCGAATCAGGGCTGTGAGGGAGGCCCTATGTATTTCGAATTCCCAGGGCTTGCTCTAATTCTTGTCGTCTCTGCTGCACCTAGGGAGAAAACAGTGAAGAGAATAGATGACACAGACCAGAAGCTGGTACCTAATATCCTGACCCCCACCAGGGGTTCAGACCCCTTGCTTTTCGTCAGTTTCCTGTGCCCAGGCACCTACCTTGGAGTAGAAGTATCGGCACACAGCCTCCTGGGCCCAAGGCTGGAAGTAAAACTCAGCTCGGCGCTCTTCCTCTGGGTTCCCCACCACATCAGTCATGGTCTGGAGGATACGGGAGGGGAAAAGAGAGAACAGACTTGTGTCCCTCCTTCGCACCTGTCATGGACTGAATTGTAGCCCCCCAAAAGATGTCAAAATCCTAACCCCCTAGTACCTGTGAATGTGACCTTATTTGGAAATAGGGTCTCTGGAGATGATCAAGTTAAGATGAGGTCATTAGAGTGGGCCTAATCCAACAAGACTGGTATCCTTATAAAAAAGGGGAACTTGGACACAGAGACAGACATGCACAAAGGGAAGATGACGTGAAGACACACGGAGAACACCATCTGCAGACCAAGGAATGCCTAAGGGCCATCACAAGCTAGGAGGGTGCCTCGGAACAGGTTCTACCTCACAGCCCTCAGAAGGAACCAGCCCTGCTGGCACCCTGACTTCAGACTTCTAGCCTCTGGATAAACAGTAAATACCTGTTGTCTGAGCCACCCGGCTGGCAGTACTTTACTATGGCAGCCCTAGCAAATTACTGCCACCACAACCAAAGTCACCTCCTGCCATCAACAAGTCATTGCTTTGTCCAGGGATCCTTTCTGGCTCCCCTCTTCCCTTGTTCCTCTGCTCAGCCTCTATAATTCTAGTCACAGTCACCACAAGATAGGAGAAAACTGAGGAGACATTTCAACTCATTCAGTGCTCATTTCCACCTTCTTGCCTGAGCTTATAGTGCTCCCCTCTCGGAGAACGACCTCAATTCCCAACTTCGCCACAGAGAACTCCCCAGCTATCCTAGCCTCATCCATCTCCGTTCTCCTTTGAATCACCTCATCGGTAGTGGTGAGTTCTGATAATGTCTTATGTGGTTTACAACTTTGTAAGAAATACTAGTCTGTTCCCTTCCCCACAAAAGAAAATAACCTGGTCTGAAATAATCCTTTCTTTACTTTTGCTAAGACTTCCTTGCCCCACCCTCCTCCTCCTTATCAAAACCTTCCATTCTCAGGGGTGCCTGGGTGTTTCAGTTGGTTAAACATCCGACTTCAGCTCAGGTCATGATCTTGCGGTTTTTGAGTTCAAGCCCCGCACTGGGCTCTGTGCCGACAGCTGGGGCCTGTTTCAATTTCTGTGTCTTCCTCCTCTCTGCCCCTCCCCTGCTCTCGCTCGCGCTCTCTCTCAAAAATAAACAAATGTTAAAGAAAACTAAAAACAAAACAAAAACCTTCCATTTTGTACAATCCTCAGAATGCCTATTTACTGGAAGGGATGCTGCCTGATTCATAAATCATTGAATAAAACCAATTAGACCCTCAAATTTTAAATCAATCAATCAGCCAATCCTATTAGCCTACTTTCTCCAAACAGAATGCAGGCTGCTTGGAAAGGAGAGATCCAATTTTCTGCTCTGCATCTCCTACTATATGGTACACAGTGACACCTCATAGTAAGTAGTAGATAAACACTTGATGGTTCCACCTCCAATTCCCTGCTTGATTGTAAAGTGGACCCTAGAACATGCTAAAGAAACTCTGGTCCTTCACTCCCCTCTCTGGCTCTTCTACCAGATGCTACAGAAATAAAGCAAATGTGTGCCCCACTGACCTAAGTCTCTTTGCACCTTTCCTAGGTTCTTTACCTTGAGGTCCCGGCATTGGGACTGAAGCCAATCATTGATGAAACCCTGAGGGTCTCTGGCAAAGCTCAGCATGAACTCCCGCTGGGTCTTCAGCTGATTGATAGTTTCTATTGTCTCATGGATCTGAAAGAAGAGAAGGAAGCTCATAACATTTTCAAACTAGGAAATGCAAAGTTAAATGGCAGACACTGTCTGACATCTCCATGTGCCTGCCACTCCCAGCCCAGGTCCAGAGTGCCACCCAGAGCCCTAACTGCTCCAGCACTCAACATTCTTTCAGCAGGTATGTAGTTTTCCTTCTGGTCTCCACAGGGTCCACTATGGGTGAAGCTACATGGTGAATACTTAATCCACAGCACAAATGGGTCCAAAAACACTCTCCGGTAGAAAAGCAGTGATACACACAGCTGTCTCAAAAGCTATGGTCTAGGGGTTTCTTCCTGCCCTTTTCTCATTCTCTGTACTCTTCCTGGCAACCTCATTCACTTGCATATCTTCCATTACCAATGACAGGTTAGGGAGTCCTCAGTAGGCAGACCAGAGTCCATTTTCTAAACTTCAACCAATCCAACTGCTTGACTTCTCAAGGCTCCTGAAACTCTCCAAAACATAATTCACTACCTTTTCCCCAACACTCACTTCTCCTCCTGTTCTCCAGTTGCCAATCTGAATAAATACTACTATCCACCCAAGCTAAAAACCTGGAGGTCATGCCTCCTTCTCCCTCAAGCCTCACCCCACCATCCCCATCAAAATAGTATCCAAATCTCTTCAGTTCCACTTAGACACCTCTCAGATCTGTCTACTTATTTTCATCCTCACTGTCAGTACCACAAATTTAGGCCCTCAACACACCTCACATGCGTTACTGCACTGGCCTCCTAACTGGGCTTCCTGCCTCCAGATTAGAACTCACTCTCCACCTTCCTGCAGGTGATCATTCTAAATGCAAAGAGCAGGACTTCCTCCTGTCTTCAGGACAAAATACAAACCAGCTCTCCCTATATCAAAGCTTCTTCACGACTAAGATCCTGCTTCCCTACCAGGTTTCCTTTCTCCAAACTTCCTATCCGTAGCTAGCACCCTGAGATACAGCTAGCACACGGAACGGCTTGTACTTCTTAAACGCCAGGCTCACTCTCTCATCTTTCGACCTTTACATACGCTGTTCCCTCTTTCTGGAATATCTTCTGCCTCCCACGCCCCTAAGCACCACTGTCCCTTCTCCCCTTTCCTTAACTCTTGTCCTTCAAGGTTTAGTTGGGGCATCAACTCTTCCAGGAAAGCCACCCTGCTCTCCTTTGCGCTCCTCAGAGCATTTCTGGCTTTACCCGCATGGACTATGTCTCATAAGGATAGTAATAGGAAGAGCAGCAGTTACCGTTTGTTCTTACGTGCCAGATGCAGAGTCATCCTTATCTACATGGTCTCATTTAATCCTCATAACAACCCTTACAGAAAAGTTCTTATAATCTCTATTCCGCAGTTCAGAAACTGAGGCTCAAAGCTATTAAAAGTTACAGCCAGAATCAGTGTCTGGCTGCAACTGGCACCAAGCACAGTACCTGGCATATATTGGGTGTTAATATATTTTAAATGAACACCAAGAGTCAAAAGACAGCCTAGAAGCTACGACAGGAGGCTGGTGACACCCAAGTTACCCTGGGCAGGGGCCCCTACCTTGTTGTCTAGAGTAGCAATCTCCTGCTGGCTGGCAGTAGACAGCAGAAAAGAATTCATCTGGGTCTTCAAAGTATCATCCACTTCCACATCAATGTCATAACAGGCGGTCTTTTTCTGATCATTCGGGTCAACACTGGGGAGGAAACCAAAGGAGCCTGGTAAAGGGCTTGTCCCCTAAGACCTATTTACACAGGGTCAAGAAGAAGGCCCAAGAATGAAGGGTTTGACTGCAAAAAGGCACAAGAGAACTTTTGCGTGACAGAAATTTCCTGTGCCTTCTTTGTGGTGGCAGCTGCTACATGGTGTTACATTTGACAAAGTCTCAAACTATATTTCAAGTGTGTGTGACCTACTGTATATAAACCTCAATAAAGTTGTACTGTTTTTTAATCAATGGTAAAAATTCAAACGGTACAAAAAATATCCAGGGAAAATTAAGTTTCTCCCTCCCCAAAGGAAACCCATACTGTAGTATCTTATATGTCCTTCTCCCTGTTAAACCAAAATTGACCTGAAAATAAATTCTAATAAAACACATGCCAGGGCGCCTGGATGGCTCAGGTGGTTAAGAGTCTGACTCTTGATCTCCGCTCAGGTCTTGATCTCAGGGTCATGAGTGCAAGCCCCGTGTTGGGCTCCCTGTGTTGGTGGGCATAGAGCCTACTTAAAACACACACGTACACACACCGTACAAAATAAAAAGTGGCTTAACCTTACACACAGGAACCCAGGACAGATCAGCTTCTAATGATCCAACACATAAGTTGGAGGAGTTACCATTGGCTGAGTGATGGTTCATATAAAGAAAGGAAGACCTTTATTGGAATTAATATGGAGTAAGGGAAAGAAAGCAGAGAGTCTACAGCCAGCCACCTGCTGCCGTGAGGAGGAGGAAGGGCATTCCTTCACTCCTTATACGCGGAGACACTTTTGCCCATCCATCTTCTGAACAAAAAAGTGGAAGGAGATAACGGAATTGGGAGTCTCAGATTAGAATGTTTTACCATCCACAGAAGAGACGGCAGCCCATCAGCGACGAGCCGGTACATGTCTAACAAATGATTCTCCAAAAGAGGAGGAAAAGAAAAAGCTAATTTGTAGCATCTGCTGATTTCTGTGGTTTAAATATTCCCAACGTGGCTGACTTCAAGCTGTCAACGTTAGGTCACTGATCAAGGAGCTGGGAAGACATGTGCAGTTAAGACATCATGACACAGGTATCCCCTGGTTTTGGATTCACGTTACACCACGTTGATTTTCTGAAAGGCCTACATTAGTCTTTCTGAAGAGAATTTTCACACTTACGAAAACAGGCAAAAAGCAAAAACAGCGTTCGGCATTTATTTTGCAGCAGCATTATAGAGGCAGCACACACCCTGAGCAGCAAACGACACCACCAATCTCCTCCTCCGGGAAATACCCTTGGCATCTCAGCATCAAGCCGCTACAGCTTTGAGTTGTATCTGTGAGCATGTGTGCTTTATTTCATCATATTTTATGCAAAAGAGGTTATTTGGGGGGTCTGGGATGCTCAAAATTTTTTCCATAAAAATTAACAGAAATCACTTTTTTGCTTTGTGCCATTTCGGCTTAGGAAAGTTTTCATAGGAATGCTCATACTTTGGGATATAGGGGAAACTGCCTAGTACTTCCGCTATACATACGCAACTCATAAGATGTAATAAAGTGAGAAATGATGAATTTTTGAGTATGTGTTACCTTCCTTTTTCCTGTAACATATTTTTTAATGTTTATGTATTTTGAGAGAGAGCACACGCATACAAGTGGGGAAGGCGCAGAGAGGGAGAGAGAGAATCCCAAGCAGAATCCACACTCAGTGTGGAGCCCAATGCAGGGCTTAATCCCAGGACCGTGAGATCGTGACCTGAGCCAAATCAAGAGTCGGACACTTAACTAAGCCACCCAGGCGCCCCGCTCTAATGTATTAAGTTGTAAGTTTATATGTAACTTCAGTAACAGCTATTTGACCACCTGCTTCCTGAAAATTTAACAACTGCCTTATGCAAGTTGGTACCAGCCCACCCCAGCACAGTGCTGCCTCTCATACATACACATGCTTACCTGATGACATGATTAATGATGATGGGCTCTGGTGGCATAAGCAAGGCATGGAGCCGTTGAGGGATCTCTGAAAACTTCATACGTTGAGACTCAAAGATCTATGTGAAAGAGGAAAAGCAGCTAAGAAGTTGGCATTTTGAGCACAAAACTAATACTCTACTGGTCTTTGGCAAAGAATGGGTCCTTTTCTTACCTGCTGGAGGTACTTGTCACAGATGACAAACTCCCGCTCATGAGGGTCCTGGAGCTTGTGTGTCTTAATATATTGCCACAGTGCTTGGATGATCACTGGACGGGTCTGGGTGTGGATGCCCAGGAGCCGAGCCAGGCGAGGGTCTAATTTAAACTGGGGAGGCTGCAGAGAACCAAAGAGTACAGGGATGAATCTAGTGAGCTGGGTCCACATGCATTTTGGGGTGCTTTAGCAGGGCCATACATTCAAGCCATTTGACAAGCACTAATGTACTGTTTTCTCTGGGACCAAAAAACACTAGGAGGAGCTCAGAGATGACTAAGACCCTATCCCTATATCTCAGGAGCTTAGAGCCCGGTGACAAAGTACCCACAACTAGATTTAAACCTTTAAATATCGGGCCGCCGATGGGATGTGGCTGTGAAAGCTGGATCCCCTGACTTCACCACAGAATACCTGGTAGTCCAGCATCAGTAGGACAGTACACCGTACATTCACATCTCCTGGCCGCTTCACCTGGAAGCCATCCGTCTCCTGGGTAGTGGCGGTCCTGTGCCACTACAGAGAGGAAGATGTCAGGGGGAGCTCTCCCACAGGAAGAGCTGGGGTGGGAGGGAAGAGCTTCTGTAATGACTGAATATTCAACTTTGATTACTGAGGCTATTGGAAAAGAGCAATAGCATAAGACATTTTTAAATACTGCATAAAGCTCTGGGATTACTGTCTGTATATAAGCAGATTAACCTTTTGATTCTGTACAGGGTCACATTTAAATTAGCCGAAATTTTCAGTGGTAATTTTATCCACAAAATGGTTAATACACATGTACATAGTAAAATAACATAGCTATCATTTCTTGAATATTTACGATGGACAAGAGTCTTCTAAGACATTTCCCTGGGATCATCTCATTTAATTCCCACAACATCCACATAAGATAGGCACAACTAAACCTATTTTACAGGTGAGCAAACTAATGCTTAGAAGAGTGAAGTAACTTGCCCAAGATCAAACAACCACTAAGTGGTGGCCCTGTGATTTGAGCTCTGGCATGTCTGATTCTAAAGCCCACGTTTTTAGCCACTATACTCTACTGCTATAAAGTCCAGTTAAATATATTTACAAATTTCTATTGGTTCTATGACTTACTTCCCTTATTAGATGGTAAAGACCTTCCCATGTCTCTTAGTGGTTGAGGTTAAGGGGCTGCAGCTACACTGGCAAAGAAAGGAGCAGGTTAAGTTCATTTAGAGAGCTGGACTGTCTCATTCTGTTTTGACTGTACCCCAAAGAATACTGTCATTAACACAGTCTTCAGAACATTGTATAACCAGGCATTACAACAAAGGATTTTTGCTGATGTAGAAAGTGAATCTAAACAGGGACCAAAAGAAAGTCCCAGATCTATCGATGGAGGGAACCCTGCAAGGACTCGAACTCTATTAGTTAACCCCCTTAATGACAGTACCTGCTATCAGGAAAAAGTATGAGTAGGGTGTGGATAACTACATCTCACCATTATTAATAAGAAAGATGCACAGATGGCCTGGGATGTGTAAGAGGCCTCCATTAGAATTTCCCTTGAGGCAGCAACCAGGATAAGATTAAAAACGTGGGACAAGTCAGACTGTAAGAGCTCTTGGGTCCAAACAGTACCAGAACTAAACAGCTAGTGCCACCTGGAGGTCAGTGTACACACTGCAACGGTAGTACTGCGTGCTAGGGGTTACCCTTTCTTTAAACCTCCCCCTCACCCTAAACATTAAAGTTTGGCTCCCACGTTCATCATCCTCCAGTTACGGAGTCAAAGTCTACAGGACAGAACTACTCACTTCTACCAGATGGTTGTCTGGCCCATACAGGTCTTTGTCCAGTTCGATCACCAAGGACTTAAAAAAAGAAGAGAATTTCCTCTTTTGTTTGGTGGCATCATATTTGGACAAGGCTGACTAGAGGAGAGAGAGAAGAGGTCATGTTAGAAAAGACCAGAGAAATTTCTCAAGACAAAGTCCCATAAAAAAAAGGAACCCACACAACAGTTGTGTGGGGGGGGGGGGGGGGGGACTCAAAAATGTCTTCTGAATCTCCTTCAGGAGATGACAAAACAGGTGTCTGTAGGTATTAAGCCGGTCAGGGTAGCCACAGAACCCTGAAGAAGCAGCCTATAACATGTACAGGGTCACTGACTTACCCACCTCATTTCCCTAAAGGAAATAAGGCAAGTTAAGCCAAACTGTTGCCCATAACAAAGTGAGTCTGAACAGAGAAAAGTCTGACTCTAGAGGGGAAATGAATCACAGGCAATAATCAGCCAGAACAAAAACAGCTTTATTTGGATGGAATGATACCACCAGCAGATGGACTGGACCTATATAGAGGAGGAAGCTCTGACACAGAGCCCCGGTTCTCCTTCAGAAATGCATTCTAATTAGCTTGCTTATGAATAGCTAAAAACAGACCATCAGAGAGTGTAAGGGAATAAAAGGTGAACTTCCCCAAGGAGCTTCTGGGATGGGAAGTAGAGGGCTAACACCCGTCAGCTGATATTCCCCATGATGCAAAGAAAACTATCCCACTTAAACTATGAAAGGCTGGAGAATGAAAATTGGGAAGGTGGAGATACCACAGTGGGAATCAAGGACCTCTTGGACAGAGAGGAAAGCATGTCTTCAAATGCTAAGTGCAAAGTCACTTGACTTTAGAGAAACAAAAAACACAAACTGAATAATCTGCAAAGGCTAAGTCCAACGGCCAGCACCATCAGGAGGAAGGTAAACAACAAATCAAATCCCAGAATAAGGTTCTCGACATGATACCACAGCAAGGGCCAAGCTGTGGGAGCCAGACACAAAGCACCATTGTCTTCTAGTGCAGGAAACACAGTGACTCTCTCCCTGCTGTTCGCAATAGGAGCTGTGAGCACCAGTCAGGATTCTTGCCAACCAGACAACACTGCTTGCTCCCAGAAGCTTCCACCCTAGATGTCAACCACAGCGGACTTTGAACTCACATCCTCCAGGAGCCGTCCTTCTACCCGAAGCTCCCAGGAAGCCACCGTCCCTTCCCCATCCTCGGCATCTGACTTAGCCGGATTGAAAGTGTTAGAAATGAAAATTCGCAGCTTCCGTTTTTGCTGAAGAAAGCAGAAACACGATTGATGGTGGGGCTTCAGTGGTTTGATATTTAAAGAATCTCCCCAACCCCCCAAATTACTCCTAACAGACTGGCTTACTATCTACCCAGTCCCTGGGCTGGATAGATTGAGATTCCATCTAGAAGAATATAGTCCACTGGCCTGAGTGCAACTGCACAAGCTAGGATTGCAAATAGACAAAGTCATGCAAGGTGCCAGGTTCCCAAGGTGGCAGAGGAGTTACAGCAAAAACAGGGACAGGGTATATTTCTGGTGCAGGAGATATCAAAAGCCCCTCCCCCTTTGCTGTTCAGTTCTAATGTAATTCTCAGTTCGTAGGCGGATGGGAGAGATATAATTTAAATGCCAAGGAGAGCCGTGCTGCGCCTTTGATTTCTCATCCTAAGCCTATGGAAGGTTCCCGAGTCCTCTCCTTTGGCGCTCTGCCTAGCACTCTCCTGCATTACCTTGATGGGACGTTTCAAGGCCTCCTGGATATCTAGCCGTTTCCTCATGATAGTCTGGTCCAGCTTCCTTTCAAAAGCCAAGAGATCCATATAGGCCTGGGATTCTGGTACCAGTTCACGAATCTTAGGAACAAAAAGGCATCATTGAGATCTAGAGCTGACTGTCTCTATTTTCAAACTCAGCACATCCTCAAGAAGATCTACATCCTGGACTCACCCTTTGAGGTAGAATTTTGTCAGCCATCTTCTTTTTCTTTGCACTGTTTGGAATAAATACTGTGATCAGGTTGGGATGGAACTAGCCAGAACATGAAGACAGACTGGTCAGCACCTCCATTTATAGGAAAATGAAGGAACTGCAAAGCGTCTCTCAAATCAAAGACACTCCGCCTACCCCAACCCCCACCCATGTGAGGCATTCTGAAGAATGAGCACCCATCTGACACAGCACCACCACTTCTGGATTCAGGTTCTCCCACTACCTGTGTCCTCACGGGCTCCCTCCCTCTTTCCCTCCCTCCCCTACCCCAGGGTCATCTTACTTGTGGTTTCGATTTTGGACCGCCTGCTGCTGGACCTGCTGTATCTGCTGAGGCGCAGGTCTCTTGCGGGACTGGTCCATCCCTGACTGGGCCAGGCCAGGTCGGACTGAAGGATTCCCCCCATAGCCAGGGGGTCCCATGGAAGGTCCCTGAGGTGTCATTCGGCTGCCTGGCAGCATACCTGGTCTCTATAGAGAGGAAAGGACCCAGAGATGTCATGACTTCCCTATTAGCCCCACCAAGTAAGAGAAAGTGAAAGACGCCTGAGTTCTTTAAATGAAACAAGGTTGGCGGGGGGGTGGTGGTGGTGGTGATGGAATACAACGGGAAGAGCCCTCTGTTTCTGAAATCCAAATAACTAGAGGTTCCTGTACTCCAGTTGCAGTTCCATAGGAATACAGCCCCAAACCTAAAACATAGCTAGATTATACTCAAATTCTCTCCAGTCTATTTCATATCTGACATACTGGGCATCTTCTCTAAGTCCCACATAAGTCCCACATTTACTCAAATGGTACTGGGAACTATCGTCTCCTTAGAAGCTGACCTCGATTGGCTAGCTACACCTTCTGTGTTCCTCTGGGCACTGGGGCTGCGCTGATCCTTTTGCACTCCAGTTCCCACATGCCCACCTTTGGCCCCACTTCATCCACACTGTTTCCGTACCCTGATTCCCCAACGCAAACAATGCTCCCAGGAGAAAGTGGGGATGCTAACCGCCTCCCTTCCCTTCCTCCGCACTTGCCTCCCCTCACCCCCGCTCAGGGACCAAATCCCTCCCAGGAGAGTCCCTCCTACTTCTCCCCCACCCCTGTCACTCCCAGGCCCCCGCTCGGCCCCGCCCCCAGCCCGCGCGCCCCTCCTCCTGCCCCACTCACCGGATAGGCCGCTCCGGGCATCGGGGAGCGGTACAGCCCTTGACCCGGCGCCGGGCCCATTCGCACGGGAGGCCCCGGAGTCCCGCCCGGGCCCAGGGCAGCCGCCGCGCCCGCCCCCCCTGAGGCTCCAGCGCCGCCGCTCGGAGCCACAGACTGGAAACCCGCCCGGGCCGCCATCTTCCCCGGAGCCGCTGCTGCAGCTGCACAAAGAACCGGAACCGGAACTCCCCCCGCCCCCCGCGCGCCCCCCGCGCGCCCGTCTGTCCACCCCGCCGGCCGGCCGGCACGGGAGGCTCAGGGCAGCGAGACTGTGGGCTAGAGGGGGGCAACAAGCGGAAAAGGCCTACTGACCACTCCCTCCCGTCTACACGGTCCGGGAGGGAAGACCATAGAGATCTCTGGGATAGAGAGGCCCTGTGAGCGGGCGCCCCCAGGCTGACGGGAGGAAGACGAGGCCCTGGAAAGAGGGACCACACCTCAACCTCAACGCTCTGATGACGGGGGTGATGGAGAAACTGCTTCATCTAGGCGCAGTAGATTTAACTTTCCAAAGCGCTTTTTTTGTCTTCTTCTCTTATTGCTTCAAGCCTGGGGGGCACTGAAGAAGCGAATGCACCGTTTATTCCATTTTACAAACTGGAGAGCTGATCTTAGTGAATGACTGGGCAAAGATCAACCAAGTTAGCAATAAAGCCAAAGCCCAGAATCCAGATCTTCTGGCTAATAGCCCAGAGGTCATTCCACAGATTTCAGTGCAATAACTACCTCACGCCAGAACTTGGACCCAACTTTGTCCCTGACCTTTAAAACCTAAGCTGCTTCCAGATTTTATTTTGGATTTTGACCCTGCCCGCTCTCCAAAGAATCCTTTGTGCTAGGACTTCTCTTTGGGACCTTTGACCTCTCCCGCTTTCCCTGCCCAGTGGTTCAAACCATACCTGGTGTGATGGTCAGTCTGTCCCATCCCAGGAGAACCAGAGTCTCCTTGCTCAAGCCTCCTTACTTCTCCCCAGTTGTTTGGCCCTAAGCTAAGCTCAGTTTTAGGCACTTCGTGGAAAGGCCCAAATACTCTTCAAATAAGAGAAGAACGACAACTGAAGAGATGGTTGAAACCCAGTTTATTAGACCAGAGGCATGCGTCACCCGTAGCCCTGCCTGCTGTTCTCCATCCAGTGCACACCCCTTGGCCTTGTTCCTGCTTCCCTCTGGAGAGGTCTGATCTCCAAGGAACTTCTAAGAACCAAGAGCTCCCCCAACATCCCATAGCCTCACTCTCTAGCTCCAGGCAGTGCACAGGTGACCTGCCACAGGTCCTGTTCTGGGGTTGGAGACCAAGAGACAGTTGGGCGGAGAAGGCCTGGGAAGGGGTAGGGCTCTGGCCTAGGGGGAGTGCCTGGGGGAGGGGGCATGGCAGGCCCTCTACTTCACTCATTTCTCATTAAGATAGGAAGGGAGAGACAGAAGAGCAGAGCTTTCAACTTCTCCTCTAAACCTGTATTTTTCCCCACCATTACCAAACCACACCTCACCAGAAAATAAAAGTGGTGGGCTTAGGTATCAGGTGAGGAAAGGAGGCTGGGCACCCAGAAGGAAGGAAAGGTCACTGACTGAGGACCTGAACTTCTGTCTCTCCAGCTACAAGACCGTAGCTCCCCTTGTCTCTGACACCCTTGGCTTGGTGTGCAGAGCAGATCTCCACTCCCTGGGCAGGGTCTCTTTCCGCAGCTATCCCTTCCCTGGGGAGGCCACAGTCAGCCAGGCAAAGGGCTTTGTGATTGTGAAACAGGGGAGGGAATGTTAAGGCTACGGGAAAGGCATAGGGTGCCCGGGTTGGGGGCAGAGGGTGAGGCCAGAAAGAGGCAGAGCTTGTGATTCACAGCTTCCTTTATGTCGCCACCGAGACAGTGCGAAGGTTACAATGCGCGTGTCGTCTCCTTGTGCTTCTCAGAGGGATGTGTGTACACAGTACAGACACCAGGGGAGAGAGTCCAACTCTTTATACAGGCGAAGGCATTCAGAGACCAGGGAGGGAGTAGAAACACAGAAAGGGGGACTTGGAGCAGGAGGATGGTTCTTAGAGACAAGAGGGGATGGGGTAGAGACAGACAGAGTTAGGGGAAAGTATATACAGAGATATAGCAATATAGAGTCTGTATCATATAGAAATAGAAAATGCAGATGAGGTTGTTGAGAGAAGCAAATGAAGTTGGGGGAGAGGACTTGGGAGAGTTCCATAAGAAAATTTATGGATGTGGCCCTCCGCAGGGGCCCCTGGGAGAGGGACCAGTGAGGTTAGGCACCAGTGTCCCTCTCCCTGAGCTGGAAGCCAACCAGCTGGATCTTTCATGGGACAGTAGAGGAGTGCTACCTCTTGGGATTTCTCTCCAGCAGTTCTGGGGTGGGGGTGAACTTGTAGGTATCAGGATGTGGCCTACAGCACCAGGGCCACATCTTCTCCCCGTCATCCACTTCTTCGGGATATTCCCATCCCCAACTCCCTAGATAGAGACTTCACATGTAAGGGGGTGGGAATGGGGACTAGGGTCTTAGTTCTTGCCTGGAAATTTGCGGTTGGGGGGACACTGGGCTGAGAGGGTCTCTTAAGGCTGGGGAAGCCTCCCCCCCCCCCCCCGCAACTAGCCCTCCCCTTCAAGGTACATTCTCTGATTCGGGGCCAAATTCCAGACCCCAAGGATCCCCTCCACCCCCCACTGGGAGGGGCTTTGGTGACTGGTGGCAGCAGAATGTAGGTGGACAGTCAGATGACAGACAGCCAGACAGACATAATTCAGGCTGGGAGCTGGGGGAGGCAGCATGGAGCAGAAAGGGGCAGCCTGAGGTCACCTGCCCCATTCTCTCTTTTTAGTTTTTAGTTTTTTAGTTTTTTTTAAGTTTTTTTTTTTTTTAGATTAGTTTCAGTAAAAATAAAAAGAACGGGATAGAGGCAGGGAGAGGGCTCTATGGTCAAGACTCCTTCCTCACCACAGACAAGAGGAAAGGACTGCCCAGGAGTGGGGGACTACCTTGGGAGGGGGGAGTGAGTCCCCAGGGCAGATGCGGAGGGGCGCAACTGAGGGCCCCCTTATTCTCCTAGCCCTCCCCACCTAGGCCTTTGGTACGGTGGCCTGCGGGGCTCAGCAGGTAAAGTCCTCAAAAGTGCCTCGGGCCGGATGGTGAGGTAGGATGTTGGCAGCATACGTCATCCCAGCAGGATGGCCCCGGAGGCTCTCACACGGGTTCTAGGGGAACGGCACAGGATAGGGACTGGTTATCAGAAGGGCGACAGGTGGCGCTGGGGCTCGGGGGAGGCAAAGGAGAAGAGGTGGCGAGGGGGGTGGTCCTGGGGCTGGGCGGGGAGGGAAGGGGCAGGGCCGGAGGGCACCCCTCTCTTGCTCCCTCACATGTCTTTTGACGTCATCCAGGCTAAGGGCCACACCCTTGTCCGCGCTGCTCCTTTTGGCCTCCTTCTGGCACTTTCCTCTTCTGCACAGCTTGTGCTTAATGACCTGAGACAGAGGTGGGGTGGTGAGTGGTTTGGCAGGCCGGAACCCTGCAGCGCCTGTGGCCCCACCCCGACGGCCCACCCACAATTACCTCATAGGCGTAGTCAAAGAGCTCCAGTACTGTGAGGATGCTGGCCCCAATGAACAGGCCCATCTGGCCTCCAATGTCACCTGCAGGGGAGGGGGCACAGGGAGGTTAGTGGCGTCAGGACACCTTGGAAGCAGCAGAGCTTACTGGGACAGGGACAGTTAAGTCATATTTGCAAAAAGATCCACAGCCTTTGCACAGAAGGAGCACAAAGCGATTCTGGTGGGGTTTATTTTCTTCTCCGTGCTTTTCTGCATTTTTTTTTAAACTTTTCTAAAGTGAACAGGTGTCATTCAGAAAATATAAAATACCCCAACATTCATTTTCCGGGTAAATTTTCAAAGGCTTATGAAAGAGTCCCCCCTTCATGCCCACAGGCCTGTCTCTACCACTTTGCCCTAAGAGAAGGTTCAGCCCCCTCCTCCCACTATATACCGAGACAACAGAGTTTGGGGAAAGGACCCGGGGGGATGGCAGGCGAGGAAGGAACTTGCGGGGCAGAGGTAGGCAGCCTGCTTTGGGTAGTAGGGTGTCACGCCATGCCCATGGCATGGGAAGGGGACAGTGCCATGAGCAGCTCACCCAGGAGCCCTGCAATTTCATAGGCCTTCTTCTGCTCAATAGTCTCATAGTTGAGGACTTCAAAGAAAATGTCCAGCACCAGGATGTTCTCCCTGCAAAGGGGTTGGGGGAGGAGACCTAGGTTCAAGTCACATCTCTGTCCCTTACTAGCTAGGTGACCTTAGCAAGTTATCCTCTTTGAATCTGTCTCCATGTCCATAAAATGAGATGTCGATGGGGCTACCTGCCTTTTAGGATTGTTGTAAGGATTAAGTGTGATGGCACCTATGAAAAGACACTCCGCACACTGGCAAGTGTGGAGTGACCCCAGCTGTAACAGTGCGGATGAAGATAGAGAATGAAGCAAGGAGGAAAGAGAGGTGCTTCCTTTGCTTGCTCCAGCTAGATCTGCCCTCCATGCCCACCCCAGACTCCTTGGTTGCCTTCTCCTTGTTATCTCAACCTCCTCCTGTCTGCTGGCCCCTCAAAGCCCCGTTATACCCTTTACAGTCCCAGCCCAAGGGCCCTGCCCTGCACAGTTAGAGCCCTTACCCTATGTACTGCTCAGACTTGTTGAACTTCTTGGCCAGGTACTTGGCTGACGCTTTGCTGGGGATCTTGACCATGGACAGCTCCTTGCCGTAGCGGGTTAGGTTGCAGGGCATTTCACACACACAGTATTCCTGGTCCTTCTCCACCAGGAAGTCTGTGCCCGACCAGGTGAGAGGCACCAGTTGAGTGGGGCTCTTCGGCCAGCACCTTCCCAACATGAACATCCTGGCCCTGTCCAAAGGAAGCCTGGATCCCCTTCTCTTTACCTGACCTGTCCTTTGCCTCAGCCCTGTGCCTGCCCTGTGCCCACCCTGTGCTGATCCTCACCCAGCCTCCCCATGGATATTTCATAATCCTGTATCTCATTGCTTCAGGGCCCTTGGGGGTCAACCAGCTGAGGTGTTGATGAGAGAGGGTGAGGGCCCCTCCCGGGTGAGCCCGGTTCATTTTTCACAGGGGCCTCTAGAGATGCCATTCCCAGCCTTGCTGAGGTCAGACACAGGAGAGAGAGTTCAAGTGAAGCCTGATCCAGGAGTTATCTGAAGCTTCTGGGAACTTGGTCTGAAACCCCCATGCACGTGGCTCCTTCCTTCCCCCAGACTACCCCAGGACAGGGGTGCTCACCCAGAGCAGGATCCGCACACTCCTTGTACTGTTCTGGAGTGCAGTATGGGGCATCCCCTAACAGAGGAGAAAAGACAGTGGTGCAGGATGGAGATTAAAGGGGTCTTCTGATGATGGTGGTATTAAGGGCCTAGAAACTGGAAACTAGGAGAGGGTGGGAGGGCAGGACTAGCCAGCCCCCAGTCTGTCCTGAAGGTGACCCACCCCACAGTCCACACCCCTCTTGGATGCTTTTCACACTTTCTGACGGGTACAGTCAGGAATTGAGGTCAGAGGGACAAGAGCCATAGGCATATGGACGGGGCTAGAACTGTGGTGGGGAGAAGCCAGTTAATCTTGCTTCCGTGTTGGCAAGTGGTTGATATGCATGGGGAGCTGGTGAGAGGCAATGCAGGCTGAGGGGCCCCAAGACTGTGTCTGGAGCTTTGGGGCCTGACCTGGCATGTGCACCATGCGACAGTTACAGTTCTCCACCAGATAGCGTGTCTCACAGTCGATGCGGCAGGCAGTTATGCTGTAGGAGTCGAAGAAATCCGAGTCCATGGTAACAGCTTTGCAGGTGCCCCAGGGCGGGGGCAGGTAGATGAGCTGCTGGGAGAGCCGGGGAGCTGGGGGGTGTGGGGACTTCTCCCCAAGTCACCTTGATGGACTTGTCTGACAAGATGCAGAACTCAGGAGTCCTGCCCCCTCTCCCTCTGCACACTCTGAGGGTCTCAGAGTTTACAGAGCATTCCTGTTCATTCATGCTTCTCACTAGTCAGACTGAAACCCAGACACTAGCTCACCCGTCCCTCCTGTATTGATTGCCCACCACTCCATCTCGACCCCTCAACACCCCACCCTGGGACCAGCCTCCCGTGGTCCTCTCACCCGCTGCTCCTGGCAGGACACAAAGGTCTGGAACCCTGGGGCCACACCAAAGCCCAGCTGGTCGATGAAGGGAGGTTCATCCTGACTGTGGATCTGCACTTTGATGCCCGCTTCGAAGGACGTCTCATCTATGGGAATGAGGGGGGTGTGTATCGGGAAGGCTTCTGACTCCCTAACCTCCTTCAGAGCTGGGGTCATGCCACCTCTCCTAGGAATAAGCACAGTGCACACTGGGACGGGGAGAGGGGTTAGTCTATGGGGCCCATCCCCAGGATCCTTTTGTATTTGCTAACTGCATGCTGCCCTGATGAACCCTGCAACCTACATACTTTTCTTATCTGACTTCAGCTATGCATCTCGGCGTTTCATATTCTTTCCCAGACACTATCTATTTCTCCCTCTCCTTTTCTCTCTTCTCCTCATGTCTCTCAGCCCCAAGGCCCCCTGGGACCAGACTAACGGCAGACGGCCCAAGAAGAGAGGGAGTTATTTATAGAGCGAGTGGCGGCCACTGATGGAAAGGGATGGCTGGTTACCTTGGAGAGTAACTGAGCCAGGAAGGGGGAGCCAGAGAACTGTGAGGGTGGCAATCAGGTAGAGTCGGAGATGGAGATGGCAAGATGCTAGGAAGAAGGGAGGAGAGCCCAAGTCCTGCCTCGGGTCCCACAGTGGAGCTCAGGAGTCCCCTGGTGGAGGCTGATGACTAGGGCCATGGGAAGGGTTCTCAGAGAGAAGTGACATACCAGTCTCTCCCCATACAGGCAGGTACTCGTCCTGCTGGATGTCCAGCATGATCTCCAGCCCATTGCCAGTCCCACCCTTCATGGTCTTCAGCCGTGGACGCCCATCTCGGCCCGAGTTGAATGTGTAGCACTTTCCATACCGTGTGAAGACCTGGTGAAGGCAGAGTGAAGAACCTGAGAGTCCTGGCAGCGCCTCCTACCTACCAAGGGCTGTCCCCAGGCCCCTCGGCTGCTCAGGAATGATTCCTTCTATGTAGCCCATTCTCCATTTGTCCTCCTCCTCACTCATTCGCTGCCCTTCTTTGCCCTGCTCTGTGCCCTGGAAAGCTGATCCTGATGGAGTGTGCTGTCCGTGCCCCTTTGTCACTTGGACAGGCTCTGGGTTCGGGATGGCCACTGGGAGCTATCACTAAGGGATCAGAGGGCAGAAGGAGACAGAGATCCGGGTGTTCATCCTTCCCCACCCTTCTCCCCTCTGAAAATGTTCTGGCAGTGGTTTAGACCCTGTAACTACAGACCCTGCCAGGAGGGCTCCCCACATAGCACCGCTGCCTCCCTGTACCCCTTTAGCTTGTATGTGACAACTTCCCACTATCACTAGGTGCCTCAGGCCCCTTCAGGCAGAGTTTCCTTAACTCTGCCCACAGCTCTGTAAATAGACCCTTTGTTCAAGTCTTTTCAATTAGACTATCCGAGTGGCAGTCTTTTTCCTGCTGGGACCCTGACATATATACACCTCCATCACCAGGATCCCATCACTGCCATACTCCTGGTCCCTCCTTGAGACCCCCTCCTCAGGCCCAAGATCCTGGGGCCTTCTGAGATATGATTTCTCTTCTCCGGGATTTTGCCCCAGGCATCTGAACTCTTGCTCTCCCCGAGATCCTTCCCCCAAACCAAGCGAAGCTTTTTAGTTTTCTCTAGCAAGTAGCCCCTTATGTCCATCGTTGTCCCATCATCACCAGAACCTGAAAGCGGACCTAGTTGCCATCCCAAGGACCATGCTCACCCAAGCACCAGCATCTCCTCTCCCAGGATTTGGTACTGAGCATTCAGGGCATGGTATGCTTGGCAATGTTTGTGCAGAACTATGAGGGCCTCAGAGGAGATCTGAGCCCTGGGGGCAGTCTCTCAGAGCAGCCCTTGTCACAGTTCTGACCACACAGCCACGGAGAGAAGAGTGCACCAATTCCTTATGGCCCTCCCCCTGCTGCTTGCCTGAATGTTTCCAGGTTCCCACAAATGGGGTGAGTATGCTTTGACTACTGCTTGATGGTGACAGAGTCCACAAAGCAAGTCAGAAGGTCAGTACAGACACAGCCCAGGGAAAGAGAAAGACAGTGTTAGGCCAGACCAGAGCAGTGGGGGTATGTGGATGTTCTTAAGAAATAGAATCCCTGTCCGCTTCCCCCTTCCTGGAACAGCCTCCTCCCCCATTCAGAAAAGAAAACACGTGCTCTCCTCTATTCTGTGGGTAAGGCCCAGAGATGAAGTAGAGACAGAACTCCAATAACTCCCAATCCCCCAGCCCCACAAGCAAGTTTTGTGGCACTCAGTCACAGGTTGCAGACGCACACCCACGCCTACCCTCCATCTGGAAGGTGAGGGACCCCAGGTGGCCCAGAGCACCAGCCCTGCCTGGGCTGAGGGCTGTGAGGTTGACCAGTGGACTGCTGCTGCCACCTGGTGGTTCTATGTGAGAAGTGTTCTACCCTCAGGTCCAGAGGCAGCTAAGTTGACCCCTTTGTTTTCCCACGTTCCTGTATTTCCCGGCCCGCCTGAGATCCAGTGGCCAAAACCTTGAGGTCCCTGTCTGCAGTTGGTCCACAACACACTGATGACAGCCACCTGCTCCTGCGCTATGGATGAGGTGGGGGACGGAGGGACAGATGTGGGGGAAGGGAAGGCCAGGCATCTGGCACCTGGAGGGGGCAGGAGAGGAGTCAGGCCAGACAGAACTGGAAGCTGAACTGGGGAGGGGAGGGGGTGCCACTTGGTGCCTCAGCAAGGACCCTAAACTCCAGAGTGGGAGGGCAAGCAGGAGGCTGACTCCCACTGAAGGCTTCCCTGGGCAAGAGGATCCCTAGGCACTCAGAGCTGGAGGGGAAGGAGAGGATTTAGAGGAGGTCTGTTGTTCTCCCTCAGATACACAGATAGACACACACACACACACACACACACACACACACACACTGTAGGAGGAACACTGAAAGACCACATGAGGATGCACTGACATCCCTGCTGTGGTCATTACTGAGAAGGGGTGTGGTGGGGTGGAGTTGGGGGCTGTCCCCACCCCTCCACCTCCCTTCCACGCTCTTCTTCTGTGCCTCCAGAGACCAGGTTATACCTGCCCCAGCTCCAGTCCAGGGGTGACAGTCAAAATTGTTAAGGCCAGGAATAGGTACCCACCATCAGACCAGAGGTTGACCCCAAAGACAGACTAAGGTCCTAGGCCCTGCTCGATCGCAGGGAGGTCTGGGAAAGGGCTGGAGATGCTGGAGAATATTCAGGGAGACGCCAGGGGCCTCAGGGCAGCAGCTAATTACCAACTAGCACAGATGAATTTCAAGATTCTAACAGGAAGAGCAGGATGGCACAGACCCGAAAATAGCAGCCCGGTTCCAGACCCTGGGGCTCCCGGGGCAAGCTCTGGCCAGGTCTCTCTGAGACAGGTCATAAAGTGTGGGTGGCCCAGGTGAGGCAGGGGAGGTGGTCACCAGCCCCAGCCCCAGGAGGCGACAGTCAGGGTGTGCCATGTCAGACACGCTTAGGGTGCTACACCCGGCCCGGGCCCCCACTCACCACCGAGAAGTTGTGGGGGCCACAGGGCCCCCCGCAGTAGGAACAATAGAGCAGCATGTCCTCCAGCCGGTGGCAAGAGCGATTGTAGAAGCGGTGCAGGTTAAAGGGCTCCCCAGAGAAGGCCTCAGGCCCCGGTGGGGCCAGAGGCACCCCAGGGTCGTCACTTTCATCCAGCCCCAGCATGGGGGCCAGGTAGAGCAAGTCGGGGTAGCTGAGCTGGGACAGCCGCACAGCATTAGTGTTGCAGAGGGTGACCGCCGGGAAGGCCAGCTCCGTGGTGGCCACCTCGTCTAGCAGAGTCACGTGCGGGTAGCTGAGGTAATAGGCAACGCGGTCCCCTACCTGGCACAAGAAGGCACCCAGTGCCAGAACAAAGGCCACTGCCCACAGGGCCTGCCTCGGCCCTGGACCCCCCTCCACGAAGATGTGGCTGGTGCCATGCAGGGTGCAGCTGTTGGCAAAGGCCACCAAATCCATGGGCGAATCCCCCTCTCTAGCCTTCTTCCTCACTGCCTCCTTTTCCTTCTCTTCCTCCTCTTCTGATTCTGACTTGTCCCGCTGCCGCCGCTGGTGCGGACCCCAAACATCTCCCAAGGGCCCTGGGGCTTCCTCTCCAGAGGAGAATGACACAGAGCAGAAGATCTGGATGGGCATCTTCTCCAGGGGCTTCCTGGCACTGGGGATTGGCAGGTGAAGGGAGAGACAGATGTGATCTCAGGCAGGGTCCGGCAGAGCCAGCCTCCCAGACCTTCTGCCAGGTCTCCTCCGCCCCGCCAGCCAGCTGTCCTTCTCTGCCGGGGCCTTCGTGGCAGTGTGGCTGAGATGGGGCTGAGACTGGGCGGGGCGTGGGGAGGAGGACCTGCCTGCTCTGCCACAGGGCGGGCCTCTGGGCTGATGAATAATGGATGGCGGTGGGAAAGGGAGGCTGATGGAGGGGAGGGAGCCCCTTTCCTGTCACCAGCTCCAGCAGGACAGAGGGGGTGGAAGACAGTGGAAACCCTAGACAAGCCTAGGGGCTCCAGGTGAGATGGGACCTAGCAGATTCCTTTGCTTCCACAGCCCAGAGCCACAGTCCCTGCCCCTCCCCCATGACATTCAAGCTCCCTATCACCATCCCATCGGTTCCTCAGCATCTCCCTTGGTCTTCCTGTCCCAATTCTGGGTCCTCGCCCCCATTCTCACCTGGTGCAGCCATTTCCCTGAGATATCAGAGCCTCTGCACTCTCGGCTCTCTCAGACCTCTAATTCCTCCATGATCCCCCTGATCCATAATCCCCCCAATTATTTCACTGACCATATACCCCCATCATCTCCCAATACACACATAAGACCCCAGTTCCCTTTCAGTCACTGCCCTGACCCCAATTTACCCTGTTACTTCCTGAACCCTTAATTCCCCTGTAATCATTGCCTTGACCTCCAATTTCCCTCCCGCCAGTCCCTGACCCCATTTATCCTCCCCTGCCTCCCCTGATTCTGGCTCAGCTTCAAGTCCTCACCCTCCCCTGTGCTGAGCAACACTTAGGTCACTTTCCCCTCCTCCACCTTTCCCTTCTGTGGCTTGGGGGGCAGCCCAGGTTCCATTAGCAGAGGTCTCTCACTGACCACAGACTCATTTATGGCCAGTTCCCGGCACCAGTGGGGGGGAGGACCCTGTCTCTTGCAGCTGAAAAGCTTCCTGGCAGACCACCACTCCCCCTCCCAGCTTGCCCACCCCTCAACGTCCAGGAGAGGAGTTCGAGGAATTCTGTCTGGTAGGTGGAAGAAATTGAGATCAGAGAATACTGCTAGGTCAGGTGGAGAGTGTCAGGAACCAACTCGGGGTGTTCCCCAACCCTCAGCCTCATACATACACCTGGCTGCTCAGTCTCTGAGACTTGCCCCCAGTTTACCATTCTCTGCCCCCAGGCCCCTGGCCCCTCTGTGCCCTCTGATTACTCAGGGCCAATGATTGAGGAACTTGAGCCACAAGCCAAGTCTCTAGGGCCTAGAAGGTGACCTGAGGGGAGGAGTGGAAGGGAGGGAGAGAGGGGAAGCCTGTTAACCCTTCCTTTGCAGGACCAGAGGTAAGCAGTGGAGGTCAGATGAGTCTACTGGGCCTTGCCCTTCCTTAACCATCACACAGCCTCAGACCTCCTTCCCCCTCCTTTTCTCCCCTCCCTCCCTGCTCCCACACCGCTTCCCTTCTCTGTTTCCAGGCAGAGACCCTGGAGTGTGTTGGGGATTGGAGGCTGGGTGCCAGATGCCAGCAGAACTGACTAATATAGGACCTTTGGCCTCAGCTTTGCTGCCAGGGACACAGAGGCCCCAGAAGAAGAGCGGTGTTTGAGCTCTGGCCCATCTCCATCTTTCACCATTGCCCTCAGACTGGCCTCCACCTCTTTTGCCTAAACAATGGCTTTCCAACTGCTCTCCCCAATCCCCTGCCTCCCAGTAGTTTCTCCCCACCTTATATAATTCTGACCATTCTCCTGCATAGAGACCTTCACGCCCCAGTGCCTCTTGGTGAAATCACCTCCATCGCAAGAGGAGCTATGAGGCCTTTGCAATTTACCTTCCAGCCTCCCTTCCCCAACCTTCCACAGCAGTCTAGTGCCTAGCCACCATGCCCTTCTCCCGTTCTGCATACACACAAGGCTCATCCACAGCTCCATGCCTTCCCTGGACTCCATCTGGAGAATTTCTACTCATTTATCAAGACCTTACTCACATGTTACTTCCTCCGAGAAGCCTTCCCTGATTGCACAGGACAAAGTTAGTACCCATTCAGGACACAGAATGAGGGGTCCAAATCTGCTCAAGCCCCTTCAGGCATGAGCAGTGACCAACAGGTTCTTGAAGACAGAGACCGTGAAAATGAAAGAGCAAGACCCAGGGACCATGTTAAGAAACTAGAACCAAGAAGACCAGGAACACCCAGGGCAACCAGAGAGGTCACTCAAGAGATGAGAAGAAAGATTACCGCCCCCCAACCCCCTTCAGCTGTGGTCCTCAGGCTTCTTCTGTGTGAATTCATGGGTTCCTTTTCTGTTTCTGGTCCCGTGTGCCTTTTCTCCACCTGGGCACCCCCCTCCCAGACCTCAGCTTCTAGAAGGCTTTACATGTCCTCAGGATGTGTGTTTCACAGGTAAGTTCTAGGCCTAGGGTGAGGGTAGGGAAGCCACAGCTGCCCGTGCGTTCCACACCCACTAGAGGGCATTGTTCCCCTCCTTCAGACTTCTGGCCGGAGAGGTAGGTTAGACTTCCAGAGGGAAGACACCAAGACAGGGGACAGACACTTCCACCACGAGGCTTCACTAGAAAGAAGGGCACGTGCACACACAGCAGCTTCAGAGGACGGCAAATCCAGCATGGCAGGACACTTCTTCCCCCACACCAACACAAAGACCCACACTGCACACCTACACATCACTACACACAGCTGCCTTGTGGGGCAACAAAGACACACACACACACACACACACACACACACACACCAACCACATTTCTTCCCTCCTCCATCCTCTAACATTCTCTGCTACCACATCTTGTTCCAGTAGACAAATCCAAAATTTTCACAGTAATAGGAGGTAAGGAAAGTATCAAGCAGCACACACAGACCGCCCCCCACCCCCAAGCACACACAGAGGCCCCAGGAGAAGTGGCCAAGCAGAACGCAGGTAGGACAGCACTCGATTCTGAACCCTCTGTCCAAGGATGCAACCCTTCCCTGTGTCATTCCCTACCCAGCACCGCTCTTAAGCTGTGTGTGGCGACTCAGTGGTTTCTGACTTTCTCCACATGTCTTTCTAAACTCCCTCACCCTCAACATCTGTACAATGTTTCATGCTCTTCAATTAATATCTCATGGGATCCTTATACAACCTAGTGAATTAAGCAGGTTTGAGTAACTTCACCCCCCCCCCACAAATGAGGAAACTAAGGCACAATGATCTGTTCAAGTTTCATGGAGAGCAAGTAATGGGCATGAGACTAGGATTAGATCATCCCCCTCCAAATCCCTTCCTCCTTCTTCATTCTTTCATTTATTCATCAAATATTTACTGAGTATCTGCATACTGAGGACACGTGAAGAATACATAGGGGCACCTGGGTGGCTCAGTCGGTTAAGCATCTGAGTCTTGGTTTCAGTTCAGGTCATGAGCTCACAGTTCGTGAGATTGAGCCCCACATCAGGCTCCATGCTGACAGGGCAGAGCCTCCTTGGAATTCTCTCTCTCCCTCTCTCTCTGCCCCTCCCCCATTCCCTCTCTTTCTCTCAAAATAAATAAACTTAAAAAAAAAAAGAATATATAAAGGACCAGGATCTTGCCCTTGTGGAACTTACTGTCTGATGGGGGAGACAGACATTTTCTAAAAATTGCAAAACTAAATGTTTAATTGCAAACTATAAGTGCTATGAAAAAAATAATATGCTCTATGGGAGTGAATGACAGGGAGATCTGACCCAGCCTTGGGAATCAAAGCAGGTTTCTCTGAGGAAGTGATGGTTTAATTGCAATCTAAAGAATAAGGAGGCATAATTAGGTAAAGGTCTGCATGGGGGTAGGGGGGGAGGCAGGGGGAAAGAGTATTCTAGAGAGCAGAGTCATGCGAAGGCCCTGAAGACCACGGAAGGAGAGAGCTGAGCAGAGGAGGAGGTAGTTGGAGAGCCAGGGCAGGGTAAGAACAGGCTGGAGGAACATGCAGGACCCAGACCTCTCAGGGCCTTGAAGGCCACAGCAAAGATTCTGGTCCAAGGACAATGGGAGGCACACCGTGGGAGAATTTCAAGTGATCAGAGCAGTGTTTTGAAGAAAGGACTCTGGAGTGGCCAGAGGGGTTGCTGGAAGACCTGTTAGGAAACGATTGCAGGGTCTAGGTAAGACGGTGAGTTAGTGGGCTGGCTTGGTATAGGGTAGTGGGGTAGGGATATTTGGGAGGCAACAATGGCAGGTCCGGTTAAGGGCGGTGAGGGAGATGGGAGTGTCAGGGATGATTTCTAGTCTGCATAAGTGGCTGTATGGTGGGGTGGCTCGCTAGGCCAGAACACAAGGCAAGGACTAGTTTGGGAGATAAGATGATGAATTTGGCTTTGCACATGCTGGGTTTTTGGAGCCTTGGGGACATCCAAGTAGAGATGTGAAGTGGGAGATTGGTCACTGGTGCTGAGGCTGAGAGGAGAGAGCTAGACTGAGGCATACATCTGGCACTCGCTGGTATATAGATGCTGACTGAAGTCATGCGTGAAGATGAGATGGCCCAAGAATAGAATAGAAAGTGAAAGAAAGAAAGAAAGAAAGAAAGAAAGACAGAAAGACAGAAAGAAAGAGCAAACAAGCCTGATTTGTCAATATCCACTGAAGCTAAACAGAATCCCAACCTGTGACTTAACCACAGCTCCTAGTTATATACCCAAGAAATGAGTACCTATGACAAGCAGAAAACATAAACAAGAATGTTCATGGTAGCTTTATTTATAATAGCCAAAAAACTAATAACAACCCAAATGTCTAGCAAGAGTAGAATGGATAAACACATCTTGGTATATTTATATAATGAGATACAACACAGCATTGACAAAGAGCTAACTACCACCACACCAAACAAGATAATGTCACAGACAAAATCGAAAGCAAAAGAAGACAAGCACAAAAGTGTGTATGGAGGATACATATACTCTAGGAACTTCAAGAACAGGTGGAACTTATCTGTCCCGACAGAAGTCAGAATAATGGTTACCTCTTATGGGACAGTACTGACTAGGAAAGGGCCTAAAGGAACTTTCTAAGGTGCTAGAAATGTTTTACACTTTTATGCCAATGTAAGTACATACTGATGTAATATGTAAAATATAACATTGTGAGGTACACCAATGCAGGGGCACCTGGCTAGCGTGGGTAGGGCATGTGACTCTTGATCTCAAGGTCATGGGTTTGGGCCCCACATTGGGTGTAGAGATTACTTAAAAATAAAATCTTATATGTAAAAAAAAGATACACCAATGTAAAAATGTACTAATGAAAAATTCATCAAGTTGCACCATTAAATTGTCCCCTCATGATTTATAAAAAGAGAAAAGCTTGGGATTGAGACTTGAGTAGTGCTGACATTGAACAGCCAAGTTAAAGAGAATGAACTGGCAATGAGACAGAGAAGGAGGAACTAGACAAAGGAGGAAAATCAAGAGTGTGTGGGTGTCAGGACAGAACGGTTTTAAGAAGAGGAGGTGGTCAACCATTTTTTTTTTTCAACGTTTTTTTTTTTTTTTTTTTTTTTAATTTATTTTTGGGACAGAGAGAGACAGAGCATGAACGGGGGAGGGGCAGAGAGAGAGGGAGACACAGAATCAGAAACAGGCTCCAGGCTCCGAGCCATCAGCCCAGAGCCCGACGCGGGGCTCGAACTCACGGACCGCGAGATCGTGACCTGGCTGAAGTCGGACGCTTAACCGATTGCGCCACCCAGGCGCCCCAACCATTTTTTAATGTTATTGAGAGAGTAAGGATAAAGAATGTTTGCAGGATCTGGCCACATGGAAGTCCCTGGTGGCCGCAGCTAGAACCATTTTGGTGGAGTGCTGGGGGCAGGCAGATGGCAGCCTGAAGCAGATTGAAGAGGGAGTTTGAGATGAGGAAATGGAGACAGTGGAATACATACATCACTTTTCAGAATTTTTTCTGTGAAAGGAAGCAGAGAGATAGTGTGCGAGCTGGAGCTGGAGGGAGCTGTGGAGTCGAGAGACCTTTGGTTTTGGTTTTTATCTTAACCTCAACCCTGATACATAGCAAGTGCTCAATAAATGATAGCTGTCGTTTTAGCTATGTATTTCTAGATGGGAGAATCATAAGCATGTTTCAGTGTCAGTAGGTAGGTTCCACTGGAGAGGCAGAGACTGAGTGTAGAAGGAGAGGCAAAATCTTTAGGGTAAAATTCCTATATAGGTAGGAGATCAGATGGAAAGAATAGGTTGAGATTTTCAGCCTAGATAAGAGGAATGCTCCCCTCTGGGGATCGCTGCCCAAAGGAAGGGCGAGTTCTTGGCTGAGGCTTCTATCTTCTGAGGCTTGTATCTTCTCTGTGGAGCAGGAGGCAAGGTCATCTGCTGAGGGTGAGTGGGGGGGCTAGGAAGGGCGGCTGTTTGAGATGAGTGGAGAAGTCTACAGTAGTCATTGGGAAGAGCGAGGTGACCAGGAAAATACAATGGGGTTGCCAGGTGGCACAACAGGCCCATTTCAGGATATTGATCATGGGCACAAGGTGATTTCAAGCTGGCCTATTGTGTGACGTCCTCCGGTAAAGCTTGGTTGCCCTAGAGCCACCCTGAGGAAAGCCAGTGGTGGGTCTATCTACTAAGGTCAGGATTTGGCCAGGTGGTGCAATGAAAAGGCAGAGGAATCAAGAGACTTGGTGTAGCCAACCTGAGGCTGGGGTTCCTTCTCCTTTGTACCCTTTTCCTTCCTGCCTCCTGCTTCTTTAGAGAACACGGCAAGCTGGGAAGCCAGACACACTCCTCCCCCCACCACCCTGCTCCACACATCTGCTCCTACAGTCACACACAAAGAACCTGGATCTAGAAGATCTGAAGTCAAGGTCCCACTCTGGCATTCACTGGCTATGTGACCTCAGACAAGTCACCTAACATCCCTGAGCCTCAGTTTCCTCATCTTTCAAGTGAAGATATTAATATCTTCCTGCCTCCCAGAATTGAGGACCATGAGCTAAAGCAAAGGGAGTTTGTATATTGCAAAGCTCGACTGGAAGAGATGATTAATTTTGCTGCTATGTGCTCTGCATGCAACCAGAGTTTTGCCTGCACACAAGCTCCCTCCCACAACCACACTGAGCGGCGTGTGCCCCCATGCGCATCCACACACGTCCACCTCACCTTATCTACATCCCCATTCTCTCATCCTCAGACCCCACCATGGAGGTGCACATGTGTGCTTGCCCACTTGGGGCCCACATGCAGCGAATGTGTCATAAGGAAGGCTGAGTTGACTGCTATTCACGGTCAAGGCCACTGCAGCCGTCTCACCCCTAGGAATGTCCCCAGCCTGGCCCGATGATGTGACATACTGATTAGAGACACACAGCACTAAGCTACACAGCCCCACTTCCCAGGGCCCCCCGGGACTTCAGCCACATCAAGGAGGTGCAGATGAGAAGGGTGAGAAAGGGTTTTCTTTCCAAGAACTCATAGTAGCTCAGAAAAATCACAATTTGTCCTCCCTTTCCCTGGGGGGTGGCCTTAGAAAACCTGGGATGCCAGAGTCTCTCTCTCCTTAGAGTTTCTTAAGGGAACTTCCCCTCAAGGTGAATACACAGCCTTTTTGTGCTCATTTTAACATTTTCCACAAGGAAGGGGCACCTGGGTGGCTCAGGTGGTTGAGCATCTGACTTCAGCTCAGGTCATAACCTCACGGTTTGTGAGTCTGAGCCCCATATCAGGCTCATTGCTGTCAGCACAGAGCCTGCTTTGGATCCTCTGTCTCCCCCTCTCCCTGCCCCTCCCCTGCTCACACACACACTCTCTCTCAAAAATAAATAAAAACATATATATAATTTTTTTTTCCCACAAGATGTCTGATCCATGTGTCCAGAAAAGTCAGTACCATACATCCATTCCACACACGGGCCAGCATGGCCTTAGCTAGAGAGTCCCAGAGGCTGAGGGAGGGGCTGCCCCCAGGCAAAGAAGAATTTAGCAAACTCCTTAGAGCCCCCTTTCCTCACAGGAAATTGGGCCTAGAAGCTAAGAAGTGAAGCCAGATGAAACTATGCCTAAAATAGAACCCAGGGGTCCCCATGCCCAGCCTCGCCCTCTGCCAGAACTAGGCATCACTTCTCATTCTTGCTGTCTGCTTCCCAGTTTGGCCTCCCAGAATCCTCACACAAGAGTCCTGACTGGGAGGTTCTCAGCCGGAGGGTAGAAGTTCCTGGAGCAGCCACCTCAGACCTACCGTGAGGGCAGGCTGGTGCCTAGGGTGCCTGGCTGGAGGCAGACAATGACCCCTGCTGGAGAGCAGTGAGCTGTGCATCTGCTGGGGGAGGATGGCAGCGGGTGGGGGGTGGGGGTGGAGAGTCACCACACATTCTATGAAAGTGGAGTTTCTCGGGTGCCTGAGTGGCTCAATCAGTTAAGCATCTGACTTCAGCTCAGGTCATGATCTCACAGTTCGTGGGTTGGAGCCCCGCGTGAGGCTCTGTGCTGACAGACCAGATGGAGCCTGCTTGGGATTCTCTCCCTCTCTTTGTCTCTGCCCCTCCCCTGCTCTCTCTCTCTCTGCCCCTCCCCTGCTCTCTCTCTCTCTCTCTCTCTCTCTCTCAAGAATAAATAAATAAACATTAAAAAAAAAAAAACCCTGGAGTTTCTGAATAGCTGAGCTGGCCTGGGGAGATTGGAAGGACTCCACCCAGATGTCGAGGGTCCTCTGGTACCAGTCACATTACTCCCTGTTCCCTGAGGCTTCCTTTGTTACTGCCGCCACTCTCTAGGCTCTGAGCCTCTCTGGGTACCACACTTAACTCCAAGCTCCCTGAGGGCAGGGACTGGGTCTCTGGCACCCAGCATGGGGCCTGGCCCTTAGAAGGGGCTCTGTCACAGTAATGAACCAAAGTTGAAGCATGCTCAGAAGCAACCTCCACCCGCAGCAGAAACGGGACCTCCCTGCAGGCCTCCCTCTGCTTCCCAGATGGATGCATACCAGGTGCAGCAGTGACCATACCTTTGAGTTTTCCGCAGGCTGGGGCAGGAGAAAGGCCCGAGGCTTGGAGGTGCTCCCTCCACCCCTGCACTTCCGACTCTGCCCCCAGAGGCACTTAGTTACTTACATCAATTCCCTATTACTTTAGCCAGCAGCCGAGAGATCAATTAACTTAGAGTAGCCTCTTAGCTGGGAGAGGGGTGGAGTCAAGAATGGCAGGGGAGGAAGAAAGGACCGGGAGAGGAGGTGAGAGAGGAAACTACGTTATCCAAAGGATGTTTGTGAAAGAGAGACGGAAAGAGAGGCAGAAACCCTAACCACGGTCCCCGGGATTCTTGCACCCGGCTCTAACTCCCGTCTCCTCCCTCCAACCTCAGGCACTTCTGAGGGAGGGAGGGAGAGAAGGATAAGGCTGGAAGGAACGCCCTCCTCCAAAGTTAACTTCCCCGCTCCAGCCTCTCCGGTCCCTCTGCAATCTGTGCATGCTCCCCGTTAACTGCCCCCCCCCAACAAAGACCACTGGGCCTTTGCCCCCGGGCAGGGTTGCTCAGGACCCTGCTCTCTATGTAGCAGTCTGGGCAGCTTTTCCCCTCAGCAGCCTCCATTCCCTGCTAGCTGGAGGGAACAGACTCAGTGAGGTCTGAGCTGGTCTGAGCTGCTATGCGGTGGGAGGGGGATGAGGCAAGCCAGGGCGTGTGGGTGTGAGGGGTGTCAGTGAAGGGGCAGAGCCAAGTCGGGGATAAGGATGCTCCCATGCTAGCCCTGGCTCTCTCTGGGACCTGCACCCCGGCTCAGCTTGCTATAAGATGGCTGCTCCCTCCTCTCTCCAGGTCCCAGGATCACCCACCTACACCCACTTCTTATATCTGTGCTTCTTACCCCTCTAGGTGATCCAGAAGAGTCCTGTCCCCTTCCAGAATCTTAGGGGGATTTCTGTGCCTCTGGGTCCTGGCAGGGGGGGGGGGGACTCCTGTAGGCACCTCAATCCTTATCCCCCAATTCCACCCCCACCTGAGAGAGAATACTATCTCCACTGCATACCCACCCCAAGGATTTCCATTTTCTGCCCTCCCCTTCCTTCTCTTCCAGGGTCCAGAAATGAATTCCCCACTCTCTCTCCCCCAGGCAAAGGCTCTGGGTCTCAGCTGGAGGAGGGGGGTGGCATAGGGCTGACTGGGCAGCCATCTGCCAGCCCCCTCCCCTGGTGCTGTTCAGCATTCCAGCCACACAGGCGCTCCCACTGCCAGGGACAGATAAGGTGCAGCTGGAGGCTGGCACCAGCTGCGACTGTGCTCACTCCCTCCGGCCCCCACCCAGACACTGGCAGACAGCTGCGCCCCTGGTCCCCCTCCACGGAACCCCTGCCCTGCCGTGGCCTGGCTGGCCTCTGCTGGCCTCGAGCTGGGGTGGGAGAGAGCGGAGCCTCAGACCCTGTTGCCCTGGCAATGAAGCACCCCGCCTCAAAGGAAAAGAAGTGGACAGGGAAGACAGGGTCCTTGAGAGTGGGTCTCTGGTTGCTCTTATGGTAGCTCAGGAGAGAGCCGCTAATGTCTACCCTCTGCCCTCTGCCTCTTCAGTCCCAAAGAGTTTCCAAATCAGTTTCTCCCAGATTTAGCCCAGGTTCCCCAAATGTATTCCTACTCTCCAAAGCCGATTCAGCTACGGCTGGGGGATGGACCCAGTCAAACACTCTGTGACCACCAGTCCATCCCCAACGGTTGAGCTGGATTCAGAAGCACGTCTGGGGGAAACACTTGTCACTGCAGACCCCTGCTAGAGAAGCTGGGGTCTTTGAGGGACCAGAATATGCCCTTCCTATGCCCCCTGAACTGTCCCCCACGAGCAAGGTTCTCACTGTTGGATCAGCTTTGCCCTTGGAAACCAGGAGAGGAATTCACATGTACCTCTGCACGCTATATTTTGCAAAAACTGTGAGCCAGGGCTTGGATTCCTAGTTAGAACCTCTGTTTCAAGGCAGCAGAAGATGCCAGGACAGTCTCTCCGGAGCTCTGACCCAATAGGCAAATGCTTTCTGTCAGTGCCCTGTCTGTCCAGGGGCTAAGTACATACCTCTTGGCCTAGCAGAGAATCGCAAGGATCGAGAGGCAGATGTTAACTATTAGACCAAAGAAGAAGAGAGAGAAGGTGGAGCATCAGGCAAGGAGTGTCTGTGCCCCTTAGTACCAGGGAGCTGGAGGAGAGGGCCTGAGCCCTTCCTTTCCACTGGGGAGATGTCGGACATGGATTCACAACCAAACTCCCATGTGTGTAGTAACATCCCTATCGGCGGAAGTGGTATAGTTCCTGACATGGAAAGAGGCGGGCAGGGAGATCTATGAGAGAGGGTCGAAGGAGGGGGTGAGAGGTTTGGGTGCGGCCAGATTCAGGGTCAGGTCTTTGACATGAGCTCAGAAACATCCAAAACCTAGTCTTCCCTGGTGACCCAGAACCAAGAGGTGCCAGTGCTGGGTCTGCAGGTTACTAGTTCTTGTGTCTCCCCTTACGCCAACCCCAAGCAAGAGGAAGAACTCAGATTGTTCCAGAGCTTTGTGAACCAGTCATATGTCCATCTGTCTACTTAGAATTGTTCCCTCAGATAACATGGACCGATCACATTTCAGTATCTCCAATTTCACGAACCGAACGTGTCTCGGCATCACCACTTGGAATCTTTCTGGGCATGAGGGACAAAGGGAGCCTCAACTGAACCCTTTCTATGGACTAATTAAACCCCCCGCTTTACACCTTCTCGGGTTGAGCCAAGTAGTCTGCCCACCATCCAGAATTACAAGCCATTCAAGCTAATGGGTTTTCTCTTTCTTGCTGGTCCCTTCTGCCTGTACACGGGGTATGTTACAGAGGAGGAAGGCTCTGTCTTACTTCTACCTTCGCCCGCTTCTACCACTCATGGGTATACAGTTGGTGAGCCCGGGAACCCTTTGGTCTCAGGCTCTGGAGAATCCAGGACTTTCCTGTTTCGGGGAAGGAAAGAGGGAAGTGGTTAACGCGCCATTCTAGGCCCCCCCGTCAGCTTGGCTCGGCAAGGAGTGTAGTCTTGAAACCTTTGTCCGGCAGGATTGACAAAGGCACATGAAGCTGGTCGGCAGAGCAGGGCGTAAGGAAATTGGGAATCCTTGTGTAACCTCAGCAGGAGAAAACAAGCATGGCCACAGCTCCAACATTTCTACACAAGCAAATGCAGTTCATGCTCCCATAATGCTGGGAGGAAGCAGGCAAGGAGGGGAGGAAACGGGCAGGGAGAAAAGGGAATATCTGAGAGCGGAGAATTGGGGGCAGGCACGGATAGCAAGGGGGTCCTAGGGGAGGCTGGGTTTTCAAAGAGCAATGATCAGGATTGGAAATGGATACAATGACTCCAGGGCCAACGATATTAACAAACAGCACACTTCATTGGAACTTAATGAGACATGAGTTCTAATCCTGAATCTGTCACTAACCAACTATGCGAACTCAGGCAACTCATTCTACCTCTCTGTGCCTCAGTTTGTGCATTTGTAAAATAGAGATAATGTGGCTGTTTATCCAGGGGATTGAAGGACAGCCTACAAAGCATTCTGAAGGGTTATAAGCATCGTTCTCTCATCTGGTGTTATTTTTCACACATGGCTCCAGGTCCTCTGGGCCCTTTCCAGCCTGTCTGGTTGTAACTGCTCAGGAATCTATAGGACTTGCCCAGGATCACCTGGCACATGAGATGCAAGTCAGTTCCCCTAACCCTCCTTGGGATGCTGGCTTTGAGGCAGCCCCATCTGTGGGGAGTGGTGTGTGTGTGTCTGCGGGGGCATCTCCATTTTAAGGAGCAAAGGGATGAAAAAAAAAAGCAAAGGGAATTTCCAGTTCAGCCATGACTGTGTACCCCAAATAATCTCTCCTTCCTCAGACCCTGGCTCTGTGGGTCTTGCTGGCAAAGGGGGAACCCAATCGGACAGTATGTGCATGTGTGTGCGTGTGTGTGTGTGCATGTGCGTATGTGTGTGTGTGTGTGTGTGGACAGGGGTGGCACAGAGAGAATTACCTGTCTGGCTGTTTAAGAGAAAGCTTCCCTTACTTCCCAGTTTTCTCAGTGCTTCCCAAACTTAAGTCCAAATCACCTGCTAAAATGCAAATTCTGATTCAGTTGGTCAGGGGAAGTGGAGTAGCTAAGTCCTGCAGTTCTTTCAAGCTCCCAGGTGATAGTCCTCAGACTTCATTTCAAATAATAAGGCTTACCCACCACCATGTCCAGCTCTGACACCTGCAGCCCACACAGTAAGCTGTGAGGTCAAAGCCATGCCAGGTCGTGTGTGTGTGTGTGTGTGTGCGTGTGTGTGTGTGTGTGTGTGTGTGTGTATGAGTGCATGGGTCAGCCTGATGTGTGTTATGCACTGTGGGCCCTCTTTCCTGCCATCGTGGACACAAGGTGATGCTCAGGCCCTCACACAGAGCACACGTGCCCCTGTGCTGAACTAAGTCCCGTTCGGACAGAAGCAAACCCCAGGGACCCACAGCTTCCTCTCCCAGAGTAGCAAGCTTGAAGAGAGGCCCTCGGCTCCTAACCTCCTCCTCTGGGGGCAGGGCTGACTCATGCCCCACACCAGGGGACTCACTCACCACCTTGAAGTCTTCAGCGCTGCAGACCTCCCCCCGGAAGTGGCAGGAGAGCAGCATGTCTCGAATGTCGTGCCCTGCACGGTCATAGAATTCCCGCATGTTGAAGGGCTTGGGCTTGAAGCTGCGGAAGTTGGCCTTGTCCTGCAGTATCTCCAGCTGCTTTTCATCTGCCATCTGTGTGTCCGGTATCTCATACCTGGAGCCCAGGGGTGAGCAGCGCATGGATCAGCATGACCTTCCATTCATCCCTCCACTGGGCCTCCAGTGTCCCATACCCAACCTCGGTGGGGGGGGGGGGGGCGGGGAGGGAGGAGGGTAGCAATCAGCCCTGGGAAGCAGGCCTGGGCATAGGCACAAGGAGAGCTGGGTGTGTCCAGAGGACCTGAACCCCGGGGTCTGAGAAGACAGTAGGATCTGCCGTGGCCGCATGGGTAAGGGAGAGGTGGGCAGAGACATCAAGGCAGGAACTATCTTTATACTACAGTCCCTACCCTTTAAAGATAGAGAAGATCAAGACGCAGCGGCAGGAGGGTGGCAGAGGTCATTCCAGAGAAGGTGCTAATGTCTCATAGCTCAGGCTGCGTAGGGGCAGAGCTGTTTGGGACTATGCTGGGATCAGAGGTTGGGCTCCCTCAACTGCGTGCTCAGCAGCACCCCAATTCCTTTGCTGTGAGTGGCAGGCTTGGGGGGCCTAGAGGACAGGGTTGTCCGGGCTTTACAGCAGGTTTGGAGAGGCGAGCCCCCTGATAGGGGTATCCGGGAGCTGGGATGCATGCAACTCCAAGGAGCCCGGCTAGCGGCTAGCGGATGGGTGGGAGCCGCCCACCTGTTGTTGAGCAGGGCCAGCAGCTCCCCAGCGTGGTACAGGTCATTCTTGGAGACTTGGCTGAAGCGGAACTCGTTGAGATTGCACAGCGTGACGGCGGGGAAGGTGAGCTGGGAGGCAGCCACCTCATCGAGCTTGGTGACGTGGTGGTAGTGGAAGTAGTACTGCACTCGCTCAGTGCACACACACAGCAGCACAGCCAGCGAGCCCAGGAAGCACAGGGCCCAGAGCGCCCGCTTCAGAGACAGCCGTTCGTAGGAGAAGATGTGGGCCAGGCCGTGCAGCGTGGAGCTGCTGGCGAAGGCCTGGATGCTCACCGGCTGGACGCCACCCACCTCTTCCTCCTCGGCCTTCAGTTCCATCCTGGCCGAGGGGGTCCTGGGGAAGGGGGGTGGGGAGGCTGTTATTGTCCTGAGATGAGAGTACACCTGGGGGGCCCTGCACGTGTGCCCATTCGGAATCCCCGTCACCAGAGGTCACTGCCCCTGGGGCAGGAGACTTCCCTCTGTGTGTGAGCCCAGAGGTGGCCGGCCAAGGGACACACTCGTAGAAGAGGGTTCCTCCAAATGCGGGGGCACAGGGGTCAGCTCAGGCCAAGAGAATGCCCTCCCAGGAAAGCTTCCCAGGCCAGGGGAGACCCCAGATATAGTCATTGGAGGGCGAGAGGGAAGTCCCAATATTTCCACAGGCAGGCACAGGAGTTCCCTCCAGATGTGGGGTCACTCTGGGACAGGAATGTCCACCCCATCCTAGAGACGAAAACTCCCCCAGATGGACAGAACCCAGGGTCAGGAGCTCCTGGCCAAGGGTGTCCCCAGGACTGAGCTTTCATCTGGCTGAGCTAAACCTGGCCTAACCACCCCCCACCCCCCACCCCCCCCGCCCCGCGAGGTGGGGAGGGGCCCAGCCCGAGTCCTCACCTGCGGGCGTCTCCAGTTCTCCTAACCGCGCAGGCTATGTGTGTGTCTATTTGGGGTGGGGGGTGGAGGGCAGCCGGAGGTGGATGCATGGGGGTGGGGGCACGGTTCCCTATGACAGCTAGCTGTCCCCGCCCCGGACGCAACCCCCCCACCAGTCCAGCTTCTCGACGCAGCCAGATCCCATGCTCGGCCCCCGCCCCCCTCCCCAGCCACCGAGCCGCCCCAGCAGCTGGGGAAAAGCGAGAGGGGAGGAAAGTCTCGGCTTCGGGGAGCTGGGGAGTCCCGCAGCCAAAGGCGGGGGTATCGGAAACCCACCTGAGGGGGCTTCGGGAACCCGGCAAGCGGCGGCGGGTCCTGGGGCGCGGGGCCGGACTCGGGCTCAGCGCCGAGCCGCGGAGGGGCTCATGGCCCGGAGCCGGAGCCCGCGGCTGCCGCGGCACGCCGCGCAGAGCCCTGCAGGGAGCGGCCCGCCCGGCCCGGCTCCGCTCGGCTCTGTCCGCCCGCCCGCGCGCGCTCGCTCGCTCGCCTCGGCTCGGTCCGCCCGGGCTCGGCGCGGTGCGCGGTGCTCTCAGCCCCGGGATCTGCAGGGATCCATCGTCCGGCCGGGAGGCGGCGGGAGGGAAGGCGGAGGGGGAGGGGAGAGGGTGCGCGTGCGCGCCTACGGGTGTCTGCGAGGGTGTCTCTGGGCCGGTGTGAGCGCGGGGCCCCCGGACGCAGGAGCGGGACCGAGGGCTCCCCCCGCTGCCTCGCCCCCTCCTCCCGGCCGCTCTCGGCGGCTCTGCCTCCCTCCGGTCCCGGAGCCGTCTCTCTGCCTGTGAGGCCCTATGGCTTGTGTGTGACTATGTGTGAGGTGTGTGTGTGTGTGTGTGCGCGCGCGCGCGCGCGCGGGAGGGTGTCTGCCCCCAGCGTCCCCCTCCCCGCGCTGTCTCCTTCGGATCGATGCTCCTGCCTCTTGCTGCTGCTTCCTCTGGTGGCACACGCGCGCGCGCGGGCGCGCGGGCGCGCACACACACACACACACACACACACACGCAAGCTCCAGAGTCACACTTGACTGATTCAAGCACTTGCTCGTGTGGAGACACAGACACACATAAGACCAGAGTCACACCACGCCACTCACAGCCACACACGCCCCCACAGACACCCACGCATCCCAGAGGCCTGGCCTACAGGGCAAGCACCCAGGAGCTGACACTTATTCACCTGTTCTTATCCCTGCTCCCACCTACATATGACATGGGCACACATGTACATATATAAACAAACATACAGCCTTGGCCACCCAAATTCCATCCTTGGAGCCTTGGGCTTGCCTTTGGAGGGTGGCATATTGGCAGCCCCTCACTGCTAAACCTCTGAAGGAGCAGAGAGAAAGAAGAAATAGCCAGAGGTCAAGGTTTTGGACAGAAGTCAAGAAAGGGAAAGGGAAGGGGGTGGGGTGGGAAGGTAGAGGGTTAGGAGGGTGGGGGCGGACAGGATGAGGAAGAGATGGAAGGAGGAGCTGTACTCAGGAAAGGAGCAGAATTCTGGGGCACTAAGCTCAAGCCTGGGGGCTGCTCCTGTAGCTCTCACTTCTCTCCTTCTCTCCCTCCCTCCTCCTCCTCTCTGAGAGGCCTTGGGGGGCCCTCCCTATCCAATTAACAGAGAAGGAGCAATCAAAGGGAAGTTGTTAATTTGCTGATGCTCATTAGGGGCTCTTAGCACAGAGACTGTTGAGGTCTGATGGTGTCAGATGATGAGGAGGGGGGTGTGGGGGACCAGAATTCTATCTCTAGCAACTCCTTCACTCCACTTGCAGGCTGGTGCAGCTCTGGAGAAGGAAGGTGAGAGGTGTGTTCCCAGGGCTTTAAGTGAGAAGAAAGAACCTGTAATAAGAAGAACTGGCACAATGGAAAGAAGTTGCATGAGAAGTTGTGAAGTATTGGGGGGCAGGGGGTACAAGAAAAACCAGAGAAGGGAGTTGGAGATCCCTAGAGGCAGTGTGGGCTTAGGACCCCAGGAGGGAGAGTGGGATCCATTTACTAGGGGCCTGGGCATGGTGCTGCCAAAGGGAAGGGAGGATCCTGGGTTCCGGTCTTGAGTTGGGGAGCTGTCCAGCAGCACCAGACAGTGCTGGAGGGCCGCCATATCCCTGGGCAGCCACTGGGTGGCAGCACTATTCCGGATACTTAGAATCAACCCAAGGGGGGCATTTGGGAGTGGAGTTTGGCTTCGAACAGGGACCGGAGGAAGCATGGGGCAGGATTCTTGAATTCCAAGTGTCTTCAGGGGAGGGGAGGACCATCTTGGAGCATCTGTAATTCCCCTAACTCCCCACCCTCGCAGGCTGAGTGACATATGGAGCTTCCTCAAATGGGTGCAAATTGCTTCAGTCACCTGGGATGTTATTGAGGGAGCAGCGGGGGTGGAAGGAAGGTGATGAGGTGAGGTGGAGGCTGGCAAGGACTAATCGAGGCCAACGAACAGCCTCAGGAGTCTGAGGGAAGATAAAAGTTGTGAATCAGGCAATCTCAGCTTTCAGAACTGGCCCTGCCATTCATTAGAATGGGCTGGTATCTTGACCTCTCTGAGCTCAGTTTCCACATCTGTAAAATGGGGTAATATTTAGTTCACAGGAGTTTCTGAGGATTACATAAGCTAATGCATGGAAAGTGCTTAGCACATTAGCTTGTACCTACTAAATCCTCAATAAGTAATTATTATTATTAGCATTAGGGTTTGGATCCTGCCGTAAAAGCACCAGTGCAGCCAAATCAGGGCAGAATCTGAGAGTGGTTCTCAACCCCGGCTGCACATTTGAATCACGTGGGGAGCTTTTTAAAGTGATGCTGTGGCCCCACCTTAGTCCAATTAAATCAGAATCTCTGAGGGTGGGGTCCAGATTTCTCAACTTTTCAGCACCTCTAATATATAGCAGCCAGTATTGAGAAACCTTGATCTGGAGAATCCACAGGTCTGAATCAAAGCTTCAGTATGGTTCCTCCTTCAGTATGCCCAGACTTAGAGGTTCTTTCTTATGCGCAGCCTAAGTACGCTGTTATTGTTTTGTCTTCATTTGAGGTGAGATAGATCCTCATACAGATCCCCACCTCCACCCCCCATCCTTACCCTATACATGTCAGCAACCCTACACTGTGTCAAATCCCAGGATTGGACACGGTGAGGACTGGCATAGTCACTGCCTTCAAAATCTCCCAGTGTCAAAGGAGAGATGAATGTGTTGACAAGTGACTCTAGTGCAAAGGCCAAGAGTGAAATTGAGGGATGGCCCAGGGCTGCCAGCTTAGAGTGGCAGAGGGGCAAGTCCTGCTGACAGGGGTTTGTGTTGCAGGGATGAGGAAAAGGCGAAGTTAGCTTTGGCAAGATGACACTTGAGGGATCCAAGGACTGTGATTAGTGTCCCACTGCTCCTTTCTGCTTCTCTGGACCCACCTACTTCTTATGCAGGATGTGACAGATCCTAGCTCCTTCAGCCTCCTCCCTGACACTTGTCCACACTTCCCTCCTCTCTGGCCCTGTAGTCCCAAGACCTCAGTGCCTTTTCTCCCCTGGGGCTGAGAGAGAAATAGGCCTGGAAATATTCCTCCTCCACTGGCATGAAACATCTGGCCAGGACCCACACAGAGCTTTGGCACTGTGCTGACCAGGATTGAAATTTCACCTCTGTCACACCAGTGCTGTGTGATTATGGACTAGTTACTTAACCTGTCTGAGCCTCACTGTTTCCACAAGCCATAAAATCTGGCTAATGCCCACAGTGATGAAACAATGTGTGCCTAGTAAACAGTAGGTGTTCCACCAATAGTAGCAAGTATTATTTTCATCCCCGAGAGGCTGATGGGGGCATATTCCCCACGGACACTTCCTTTGCAGATGGCCCCATCTGCTCTAGGTACAGAAGCACCCTCCAGCCTCTCAGAGACAGGGGTGTGAGGGGGGAGGGCAAAAGGGGGGCAAGGCCCCCTGGGACTCCCAGGCAGCTCTTCTCTGCTCCCCCATGCGTGAAATCACACAAGCCCCAATCTGTCTGCATCCACTTCATCTGCCAGCTCAGCAAATGCAGAGACAATTAAGGAGTTAATTAGCAGGTGGGTGGGAAGGGGCTGTGGACCTGAGGCTGATGGGACCCATCAACACACCCCCCACACACACACTGGGCTCCACATTGCCCCTGAGACCCTCAACTTGCCCCCACTTGCTTTCTCTTTTCTGAGCTGAATGCTCCTCTTAACCCCTCGTTCATTTCTCTGCTACCTCGCCCTTTCCCCTCAACCCTGTGCTGTCCTCTCTTCTTCTCTGGTCTGTCTCTGATCTCTCTCCTCCCCCATTTAGCTTGTCCTCCCTTCCCCACCCAAGTCACTGCCTCCTCCATCCTTCGGGGCTCACCCTTCTCATGTTTTCCTCTCATTCCAGCCCCTCTTCACCTTCCATCCCTTCTCCTTCTCCAACTTGAAGAGAATGTGCCTTATTCACTCATTCGAGCGTGGGGCTCCAGGAGTCAGTGGGTTGAAGGCCAGGCTGTAATTTGAAGGGGTCTCCTCTGGTCCTCACTTCCCCAGAACCTCTAACCCCTGGCTCTCAGGGTATCTCAGTCTCTTTCCTGTGCCAGTGTTTCTCTTGAGGCTCTCTCCCCAAACTGCTACTGCTCCTGCGTTCTCAGGGTCTTGGCAGTTTATCTGCATATCCAGGACCGTGCTGAGCCCTTCTTTTTTCCTCCTTTCCTCCCCCAGGGAAGGGGGCCAGAAGATGGCCACCTTTCTTCCATCATATGCCCCAATTTCTGTGTCATCCTGTCATTCGGGGAGTCATGGCTTCAGAAGAAAGGAATGATTAAGGAGAAAGCAGAGATTGAGAGACAGAGAAAGGCATGGTGCCACAGAAAGGGGGGGAAATTGGGGCCAAGGCAGAGATTAAAAGGGCAGATGTGGAGGAGGGAGGGGGAGGTGGGAGGAGAGATTGAGACAGAGAAAGGGTGAGGAGAATGCAGTAATAGAGACAGCAAGATAGGGAAGAGACTACTACTAAGGTCCCTTCCTACTTTAAAATTCTGGGTCTTTGAAGAGTGAACAAAGGAGAAACAAAAGACCCACAGAGTGCCTGGGTCTTTTCCTCTTTCAGGAAACGTGCCTGGTTAATCCCTTACCCTAGCTATGATTCCCTGCCGCACCAGCTGCCTTGGTCTCTGTTTTGTGAACTCTGGTGGCCCTAAAAGCAGGTCTGTCCTCCGGTCCTCCTCAAGGTGAAGTGCTTCAGCAGAGTGGGTAGCAGCTGTCTAGAGCTCCACAGGAGGGAAGGGGGGAAGCGTTGTAGACAAGGCAGATGAGGGGGGAACAACTGTGTTCCATCCATACTCAGTAGGTGTGTTGGATCCTGGGCACCTTGAGGGCAGGGACTGCATCTCCAGCTCTAGGATGCCAGACTTGGACCTGGCCTGGCACTTACAGCTGCTCAATTGTGTTTAGTGTATTGCATAAATGAAGAGCATCCCTGGGGGCCATAGCTGGGTCTGAGGGTTCCTTGGGCTTGGGGACATCTTCCACCCTCTGCATCAGCCGGCCCTGCAGGGCACTTGTGTCTCTGAGCTGTCTCCCACCTAAGCACAGTACTCCCCTCTCCCTGCCCACCGCCCCCCCCCCCCCCCCCGGCCCCAGGAGGACCCTTCTACAGCCCTTGCCTTCTCCATGGACCCTCCTCCCACATTACCCAGGCCTTTCTGGAAGGTGCAATCTCAGCGCCCAGGGCAGCCTTTGAGCCGGAGGAGGCAGTGCCAGTGAATAATTCATGGGGCTGGGAGGCCCTTATCTCCCAGGCCGGCCCCACCCGGGGCCCCTGCGCTGGGCCGCTGTCCCGCGGCTCCCCGCTTTATCTCGACGCCCAGCTTGTAATGCAGCCCGCCATATCACAGGCAGAAGGGGAGATTAATTTTCTGGTTTTGCATGGGCGGGGAGGGGGAGGGGGCGTGGGGAGGTGCTGGGGAGCAGAAGCTGGGATCTTTCCGATTTCAGACTCCAGTGGCTTAATCCTCTCCCAGGCCTGTAGGAAGGGGAGGAAGAGGGTGTTGCAAGCCAAATTTCATCATCAGCGGCAGCCCCAACAGAGGGAGGAGGAGACGAGGGGCAAACAGAAGGGAGAAGCAGGGCGCTGGCCCAGAAAAGGGAGTTGTTTGGAAACAGGGTAAAAGGCAGCCCTCTCAGCCTGGGCTTACAGACTGCTCGGCTTGTCAGGAGAAGAGACTCGGGCATGCGGGGCGCACATGTGGGCACATATATGTGTACACACAGGAGTTCTGGGCACATGGGCACAACCTCTTTTAGGGAAGTGGCACCAGCATCTGCCGTGCCTCACACAGGGCCTAGCACAGAAGAGTCCGAAAAAAATCTCGACTGAGGGGTTGAATTTCTGGGAGAGTGATGATAAGCTGAGCACATGCTCCTGGAATCTGGCCATGCCATTTTTCCATCTGCCCTGTGGGCCCTGGTACATACAGACCGTTGGCTCCTTCGGATTCCTGTGCTCTAGGGTCTGTGTAGGCCAGCGAGGGTGGGGACCCTGGCCTGGGGAGTCTGGAGGTCCCTGCGGCCTCTGCTTAGATGACACAACTACCCGGAGCTAGAAGAATCTAACATCTGTTAACTGAGCACCTACTACACACCAGGACCTGGGCAAGGCTGCCATGTGTTCCCCACGATCAATTAGAAGTGAGTCTTATCTTCAAGGAACGTATGGCCTAACTGGGGTGACCAGACACATAAGTAATTGATTGTGATGCATGACAGAATGTGATGCTTGCCAGGAAAGAACTAATATAGTGCCCCAAGGAGGGGGAGAGTTGAAGATGGCCAGGAAAGTGTCCTGGAGGATGTAGCATTTGAGATGGGTTTTGAAGGGTGGGTAGGAGTTTGAATAGCCATCATGGCACAGGAAGGAGGCAAGACATTTTAGGAGGAGGAAGAAATGGAAGAAATGATGATGAGGACGAGAGCAAAGCAAAGAGGTGGTAACTTTGTCTGGTGGCTGAGGGGGAGTAGTGAGGGCCAAGGCTGGGAAGCAGGCAGAGGTGAGGACAGGAAGGTTCTTGACGTGTGGAGGAGCTTCCATTTGTTTGGGGTCACTGGGGAACAATTGAAGGGTTTTGAGAAGGAGGTGGCATGATCAAAGTGGTATTGGGGGAGGGTAAATATAGGCAACATTATTGAGTCGTTGTGTGGTGTGTATTGTTCTAAGTGTTCTGGAAGGAATTCTCTCAATCCCCACAGCTACCCTCTGAGTAGGTAATATTATCCCATTTCATAGATGAGAAAATGGGGACACGGAAGTCTTGGCAGAAGAATGGGAATTAATTGAAGACCGTAGAAATCACAGATGGGAAGTTTAGGATGATAAATTCTTTAATGTCTCAGGCACTTTGGGGCATAGAGGGGAATACTCCGTATTTTTTTTACTTTGATGTCCAGTTTATTAGTCTTTATCCAATTATTAACACTCCCCTAAACATTCGTTTTATTTTATTTTTTATTTTTTTAACGTTTTATTTATTTTTGAGACAGAGAGAGACAGAGCATGAACGGGGGAGGGGCAGAGACAGAGGGAGACACAGAATCGGAAGCAGGCTCCAGGCTCTGAGCCATCAGCCCAGAGCCCGACGCGGGGCTCGAACTCACAGACCGCGAGATCGTGACCTGAGCTGAAGTCGGACGCTTAACCGACTGAGCCACCCAGGCGCCCCCTAAATATTCTTTTTAAAAAATGTTTACTTTTGAGATGGGGGGAGGGGCAGCGAGAGAGGAGGGACAGAGGATCTGAAGTGGGCTCTGTGCTGACAGCAGAGAGACTAATGCAGGGCTTGAACTCATGAACTGAACCGTGAGATCATGACCTGAGCTGGAATAGGACACTTAACTGACTGAGCCACCCAGGTACCCCTCCCCTAAATATTTTCATACTACTTATACAACCAATAATTCAAAAACTTATGAATTTGGCAAATCGTATGTCCCCATATATTTAAACCTTGACTGCGAATGAAGTCAATTAGACTCTTCATAAAGCAGGTTTTCTTAAAAACTTTCAATATCTCTAAAAGCAGACAAAACAAACAATATTACAATGATTGCCCCCCCCCAAAAGCCCACTATGAAACCAATATCATGAATTTAAATTTCTTTGTTCAGTATTTCTAATATTATTTTCTTTATTCTTATTCTTTTTTCTTCCTGCGGTAGGATTTTCCTGACTTAAACTAAAGAGTCAAGGTTTACCCGCTCCAGCAGGCTGAGGGTGCCAATTGGGTTGCCTGGAGTTGATCTGGGACCAGTCACAAAGGTCCTGGCACGGTGGGGTTTCCAGAGAGATTCTCCGGGACTTCATTATGCAGCTTTTCACCTATTTCATCAGGAACCATCCTCTTTATGCTCAGACCAATCACAGATTTCTGAATTTTTGCTTGTGACCCTAATCTTTTCCCCCGAATGATTCTACTTCTGAGTGCCTTATCTTTATAGTACAGCCCCCTGTGTTCTGAGTGGGGCCTGGTCTGGTTCAGCTAAGTCTAAAGCCTTTGGTCAATTGGTTAACTGGAACTACATCCTTCCCTTCTCATTGGCCGCTAAGACCTACACTATTGTCAGCTGGGGCGCTGAAGCAAGGGTCTAAGACAAGGCATTAAAGGCTTGATTTAAAGCAGTGGCAGTGGAAATCAAAAGGAAAGGACAGTTTTCAGAGACTCCATGAAGGTAAAATTGACTTCCATTAAGTGGGAGAGGATAGTTTACCTCATGGAATCAAATAAAAATACATGTGGAGGCCCTTTGTGGCATGTAAGAACCATTAAATCCTAGTTGTTTTTGCTTTTGTTATTATGTTACCATTATGAGATGGCCAAGGACAAAGCCTTAGGGAGTTCACCTAAATTTAAGGGGTGAACAGCAGGATGGGAGGACAGGAGGATGGGAGGAAAGGAGGCTGAAAGAGAAAGAGAACCAAGAAACATTGGTCAAAGAGAAGAACCAGGAGACAGAGGTGTCATGCAGACCAAGGAGGTGGGAGGCATGAGGACAGTCAGGTGTGTTTTTTCCAGAGGTCCAGGAGAGAAGGGGCAAAGGCTGAATTAGGGTGGGGACAGTATGGGTGTGTAGCGGGGGGTCGGGCGAGGAGAAAGGAAACAAAAGAAGTGAGTGATATCTTAGAGATGGAAGTGGCAGATGGGGACTGTCTGGACATGCTGATGAAGGGCCAGAGAGGGAAGCTGGCAATTCTAAGGTCATGCATCTGAGGGTGGGGGGTGGGGGGTGGGGAGCCTGGGAAGATACAGGAAAGGAAGGTTGGGGTGGCCTTGGGCCCTACAGTGCACGGAGTGAAGACCCCCTACTATGACCAGGTTTCACTGTCCTTTGCAAGCAGACACTATTCTGTCAGCCACGTAGTCCTTGGCCTTCTAGCCTGGCTATCATCCTCCACTCATCTTCCACCCTTCTCATGGGAATTAGCATCCGAGAACTTCAGAACTGGCAGGGTCTCTAGAGGCCATCTGATCCACCCTCCACCTCCAACTACCACCATTAAACAGATGAGAACGTTGAATAGAACTGGCATGATTCGTGAGTGACAAATCTGGGATTAGAATCCTGGTCTCCTCACTCCCAGTCTATTTTACCCCTGTCACTCAACCTGATGATTCTACTGCAAGAGGACTTGGCTCCACGGCACCCAATATCACCTGGCTGCTTAAAGAGACGTTTCCAGATAATAGGCTTTATTTTGGCTTACCAGACCTAAATGCCTTGGCATTGGGGTAGGATGAGGGGGCTTAGTGATGGCCATGGAAGGTATGAGACATCAGAAAAGATGAGCCCCTTCTGTGCTTATCAAAGGACAGGGGAAATATTGGGGGGATTCTAAGAAAAGGCAGGTAGTCAGAAGTAGGAAGAGATTAGAGGAAGGAGGCAGAGGCAGGGGGACTGGAGAGGATGGGCTGCTCTGGGCTTAGCGAAGCTCTAGCCTAAAGCCTTTGTGAAGAATCGAGAGAGGAAAGATAAAGGGATGGCGGTGGTGGGCTCCGTCCTATGGGAATGTGGAGCTGGAGACCAAGGACATGAGGACTCAGTATAGGATCGGGTGGATGGCTTTACCCACCTCGCAAGAACCACAGCCCAGCCCCCAAACGGGCAGCACCTCTTTGTCTCCCTTGGGCCTCTGACCACTCTCTTCCTCTTTCCTTTGATTGCTGGTGGTAATTGCTCTCCATTTGGCCATTAGTTAGCTCATTAATTGCCTAAAGGAGAACATCAGCCTAGGGTGGGGATGATTGGCAAAGAAAGCAATGGGGAGGGAGTACTCTAGGGGAATGGATATGGGCCTGGACCTGGGATGAGGCTGGAGTGTGGTGGAGGAGAGTGGGTGTTGTATATCCGGCTCCAGTCAGCTGTACCCCTCTGCCCAGATCTAGTTTGGGGGAACCATTTTCCAACTCTATTATGGACACCAATACTTCCACTCTCTGATACCCTACCATCCCTGATACAATTGTACTTCTCCATCTTTCCTCCTCTACCACCTCATCACCGCCATAGCCATTGTAGTAGGCAGCCTCTAAGGTGACTCCCAGTGGCCACTGCCTCCCAGCATTCATGCCCTTGTATCATCCTATCCTGTCAAGTATGGGCTGTATTTGTGTTGGTGAGGATGTGGGGGGGAAAGGAACCCTCGTGCACTGTTGGCGGGAATGCAAGACGGTGCAGCCACTGTGGAAAAGAATTTGGAGGTTCCTCCAAAAGTTAAAAACAGAACTGCCTCAGGATCCGGTGATCGCACTATGGGTTATTTACCCAAAGAAAACAAAAGCACTCATTTGAAAAGGTATATTCACCCCATGTTTGCTGCATCATCATTTATAATAGCCAACATATGGAAGCAGCAACCTAAGTGGCCATCAAAAGACAAATGGATAAAGAAGAAGTGAGATATGCATTTATATATGTGTGTGTGTGTGTGTATATGTGTGTATATATATGTGTGTGTATATGTGTGTGTGTGTGTATATATATGTGTGTGTATATATATATGTATATATAATGAATATTATGCAGCCTTAAAAAAGGATGCGATATGCCATTTGCAACAATGTGGATGACATAGAGAGTATTATGCTACGTGAAATAAATCAGACTAAGAAAGACAAATACCATATGATTGCACTCATATATGGAATCTAAAACAACAAATGCATAAACAAAACAAATGCAGAATCAGACCTATAAATACAGAGAACAAACTGATGGTTGCCAGAAAGGAGGGGGGAGGGGGATGGACAAAACAGGTGAAGGGGACTGGGAGATACATGCTCCCAGTTATGGGAAGACTAAATCATGGAAATAAAAGGCACAGCATAGGGAATATAGTTAACGATATTGTATTAGCAGTGCATGGTGACAGATGGCAGCTACACTTGTGGTGAGCACAGCATGACACAGAGAAGTTGAATCACTGTTGTATACCTGAAACTAATGTAACACTGTGTATCAACTATACTCAAATAAAAACATTTTATTTTATTTTTTAAATTTTTTTAACGTTTATTTTTATTTTTGAGACAGAGGGAGACAGAGCATGAATGGGGGAGGGGCAGAGAGAGAGAGGGAGACCCAGAATTGGAAGCAGGCTCCAGGCTCTGAGCCATCAGCCCAGAGCCTGACGCGGGGCTCGAACTCACGGACCGCGAGATCGTGACTGGAGCTGAAGTCGGACGCTCAACCGAGTGAGCCACCCAGGCGCCCCCAAACAAAAACATTTTACATTATGGGCTGTATTTAACTTTTTTTTTTTTTTTTTTTTTTTAATTTATTTTTGGGACAGAGAGAGACAGAGCATGAACGGGGGAGGGGCAGAGAGAGAGAGGGAGACACAGAATCGGAAACAGGCTCCAGGCTCCGAGCCATCTGCCCAGAGCCTGACGCGGGGCTCGAACTCACGGACCGCGAGATCGTGACCTGGCTGAAGTCGGACGCTTAACCGACTGCGCCACCCAGGCGCCCCCATTATGGGCTGTATTTAATGCCTCGCTTCTAGTGAAGAGAATTTAGTAGAGGTGATGGGATGTTACTTCTAGATTAGGCGACAAAGAGACTGTAGCTTCTGTCCTGGGTATTCTCTCACTTGCATCAGGGAAAGCAAGCTGCCATGTTGCCAGCTACTCTACGGAGAGGCCCATGTGACAAAGGACCGAGGGAGTCCTCAGGCCAACACCCAGCAAGGTCCAAGAGCCCAAGAGGAACTAAATCCTGTCAACGATCACATGTGTGAGTTCGGAGGCAAATCTGCCTCCAGTAGACGAGACTGTAGCCCCTGCCAACACCCTGGTTGCTGTCTTATGAGAAAACAAGCCAGAGGCACCTGGTTAAACCACGCCCAGATTCCTGACCTGCGGAAACTTTGAGAGAATAAGTGTGTCTTGTTTTGAAGCGTTACGTGTTGGGAGTAATCTGTCGTGCAGCCACACGTAATTTACACGGCCACTATCACCACCACCTCTTATCACCACCATCACCATCATTATCCCCATCGCTACCGCCATCTTCAAACTCACATCATCAACATCGCCACCGTCGCTGCCAACACCAGCATGCTCTCAAACTCACCGCCATACCTACCACTACAGCTACCAGAGCTATTGCCACCATCCCCCCCCCACCCCAAATGTGGATTCTATCATGAGCGCCACCATCACAATCATCACCTCCCGCTATAAATGCTTTCCTGACACCCAGTATGTACCAGACTCTATGCAAGCCCCAAGGTTACAAAGAGATAGGAGACACAGTCTAAGGCCCTCAGAGCATCCTTTAGGGACTCTCTTGTGGGACCAGGACACATTCATAAAAGGTGAATAGTAAGTCAAGAAAGTCTGTCCTTATTGCCACTTTGCATGGTAGCAAGACTTCATGGAGGCCTCAAAGGATGGGTGAGATCTGGATAGGCAGAGGGGGGAGGGGAGGATATGAATGAGCCTGATGTATCAGATGGAAAATAAAGTCAGATCTGGCCAGAGGGGAGGACCAGGCAGGGGGCCGGGGTAGTGGCAAATGAAGTGGGAACCAGAAAAGAAGCACATGAAAGTATAATGCATTTGTGCAGGGCTCTACACTCTCCAAAGCACTCTCTGTGCTCCTCGGTTGAGTAGTATAATCCACTTAAGGAATCACCCAGGTTCCCATCTCAGCCAAGGGACCCAGGCCTGGGATGGAAGCCTTGAACCTTCTGCTCCAACAGGAGGCAGCACCGAGTGCTGTGGTCCAACGTGAGTCATAGTTCCTTGCAGCATACGACAAGGGCAAGTTATCCAACCTCATGTTGGTTATACCTCCTTCTTGGGCTGTTGTAGAGAACAGAAAGCATATGAAAAACACTGCAGGTGTTTCCAGGAAGCCTGGAAGTGGATGTGAATTCCATCCTGTAGGCTCTCTGCACCCTCTGGTGCCTAGGGTCAAGGGTCAGTCAAGGGAACACCTTCACTATTCACCTAGGGTCTGGACAGAAGTTGCCTCATTTGCATCCATTGCACAACTCCAGGGGGCAGCACTCCCTGTACACATGAGGGTAGGAGGTTGGAAAGAGACACTATTGACCAGTTGCTTCTAAAACACCTGTCTCTTCAGAATGTCTTTCACAATTGGTCCAGGAGAGTTGACTCCTCAGTTCAGGTCTGTTTGACAAAACAAAAACAAAAACAAAAACAAAAAACCCTCATCTGCCTTTTCCAGAGAAACTACTGCCTCTACTCACTGGGGGGAGTGGGACTCAGAGCCGAGATCCTAGGGCTGGAAAGAACCCTCTGGAGCTTCTGGATGAAGGTTGGGTCCATCCTTCAGCCAGGGAACCTATGGCAAATCCCCATGAAACAAGACAATGCTATGTCAAACTTGTTTACAGCTTTCTTATCCGAGGCTTTGACACCAGCCACAACCCTAGGACATAGATAGGCCTTATTATTTGCTTCATCCCCGCTTTATGGATGGGGATGGGAGCTCAGAGAGGTGAAGCGATGATACCCAAGGCCACTGAAGTGGTGAGTGGGCGAGCTGACCTCAGGATGCCAAATGGCACATTGTCCCCCAACCCACACCGCCCCAGGCTCAGAGACGCTCAGTGACTTGCATGAAGTCCCTGGCTTAGATGCAGCAGGGGGGTTAAAACCCAGGCCTCCTCTCCAGCCCCTAGAGCAGTGTTCTTTCTGCTTCATCACCCTGTGCTGGGTAGAAAAACTGCTGTGGGGAAACACAAGTTTGGCAGTGGGAAGGGAGAAATGATGGGAGGGTTGGGGGTGGAGCTGTAACCCTGCGGGTGACTGCGGAGGATGGGGTCGATAAGGAGATGGGAGGGCTGGGACTCTAGGGTCCCTAGTTGGCTGGGGCTGGGACCAGCCCTCCCCACTCCATCAGGCCTGAGGCTGCATTCTGCCAGTGTTCCTCCGCCGAGACCCCTGGAGAGCCCGAAATCAAATATTCCTCTTCCCCTGTTCAGGCAGCCTTATTGCCATTGACAGCAAATGTATTGCTCTAATCTTTTCTCATTTTGCCAAGATGGGCTCCGTTCTGACCTCCCTTCCGGCCTCAAAGGCTTCACAGAGGTGGGAGGGATGCACTGAGGTGGGAGGGAGGTACAGGGGCTGGGCTGTAGATGGGGCAACTGCAATGATCCCAGATTTGGTATGGCCTTGTCTCTAGAAGGCTGTAAGACTTGAAAATTGGGAGATCTCTAGGTCAAACCCATGACTGAAGGTTCCCCTGTGAAAGCAGATGGAAAGGCTTGGTGGGCAATGAGGAAACAGGCCCTAGGGGCCCCAGGGAAGCATATTTCTGCAGAGCAGATAGGTCTGGTGTGTATATATGTGTGTGTGTGTGTGTGTGTGTGTGTGTGTGTGTGTGTGTGTGTGTGTTGCAGCCAAAATTCTAAGCTTGGGAGGTGCTCCTGTTGAGATGGGGGAAGGCAGGGTGTGCCCACCCTCTCCAGAATGGCTGGCTTGCCCCGCCTGTCCTTCTGTCCACTCTGCTGCCCAGAGAAGACTTGCCAACATGAATGCCCTTTCCGGTTGCCTCTCCTTCTGGTCTTCTCTGCTTAGAAGAACACTCAGGCTTGGCAAATCTCAGAAAGGCACCGTGGAAGGCCCAGAGGTGTGGGAGGGCAGAAGGAACAGGCTCTGGAGACACTCAGCCTGGGGGTCAGGGCTGGTACCCCGAGCCCAGGCAAATAGGGAGAGAGGCCGTGTAAAGCACAGTGGTTGTGGGAAGGAATTTGATGCTTAGAGCCAGCAGGGGTACATAAGAGAGGAACAGCAGATGAGTGGAGCTTGGCCAAGGAGGAGAAAGGGGTGGCCCATCTAGAGCAAGAATGAGGCATTAAGGGGTGAGGGTCCAGTGTTCTGGACTAAGGGGGCTGGAGGCTCTGGGTCCTTCTTCATTTGTTCTTTTTATTTTTTTTTAAGTTTATTTATTTAGAGAGAGACAGAGAATGCAAGTGGGGGAGGGGCAGAGAGGGAGGGAGAGACAGAGAATCCCAAGCAGGCTCTGTGCTGACAGTGGAGTCCAATACAGGGCTCAAACTCATGAATCGTGAGATCATGACCTGAGCCAAAATCAAGAGACGGACACTTAACTGACTGAGCCACCCAGGCACCCCGTCTTCCATTTGTTCTGCTAAGATCAAGCCTGAGAGAGACAGAGCTCGTCCTAGGGTGGTGCAGAGTCTCTGTGTCCCACCATTGTGAGCACCTGTCTGTGTGTACCTTCAGGTTGGGTTGGAAAGTCTTCTGGATCCTGACAGTTTGAGTATGAGTTTCAGCCTCTAGGGGTTGTGTGTGGGAGCTCAATTCCCTCTTTAAGTTTCTCTGGCCCTTGCCAGGAAGAAATTCCTGACTGGAGAGGCTGAGCTGGGTCAGAGCCCTGCCCAGGGTTCAGCAGGGTTGGAGTGGGGTGGGATGGGGGAGTTGGTGAGAGAGTGGAGGGAGAATGCTGGCCTCTCCTGTCCTCCCCTCTGGCCTTGAGTTGCTGCCTCCTATTGTCAAGCAATAATTATTCCCTTTTGATACAGAACTCCCTGCCTGAACTGACCTGCCTGCTCTTCTCTGATTGCCCCCAACTCTACCTTCCGAAAGGCTTCCCTACCTCCCCAGGTCTTCATCAGTTCCCTGCATTCCTGAGGTGTGGCCATCCGGGCCTTGTTCTGTACCTTTTCTTCCCTCAGTCCCTTCCCCTTGCCCGAGGGTAGCTGAGGTGGAATGTGAGGCCCATCCTATGTGGGAGGCTAGGAGCTGCAGCTCAAGGTCCAACCAGACGGGTAATTACCTCTCACTACCACAGGTGTCTGCACAGTGCTGAGTGGCCTGGGACACAGGATACTGTCCTCTCTGGGTCCCTTACCTCCCCTGCCTATGGAGATACATCTCTCTTACAGAACCTTATGTGTAACAGGTCTCAGTGTGGTCTACAGACCCAGGACTGGAACCTTGGTCCCACCCTGTCCTAGTTTGGAACTGCCCTCTGGCCCACGGACCTCAGTTTCCACATCGTATGGGGCTGCAGCGCCCCCTGGTGGTCTAAAGCCCAATCTCCAGCGCAGCTGCGTAGGATGGTAGTTCAAGGACCTTCAGAGGATATTTAGACCGGAGGTTTCCAAACTTTTCATTCCAAAAAAATTTCTCCACGATCCTGACATGCTGACGGTTGTACTTTTTTTAAAGTAAACTCTATGCTTCATGTGGAGCTCAAACTCACAACTCCGAGATCAAGAACTGCATGCTCTACAGACTGAGCCAGCCAGGCACCCACAATTACAGTTATCCTTCCCCCCGCAATTACACAGTTCCACACAGACAGGGTCCTCAGAGTCTTCCTGGAGCCAGAGGCTGAATCTCCTGTGATCACTCTACAGTTTGGGGACCACAGATTGAAACCACTCCTTATGTCCTAGATGACGAGACAAGCTAAAAGGAAGAGATCTGTTTAAATCCACGTTTAAACCCCTAGTGAGGGGTTGCTCTGGAATTCGAATTTAGGGTAGAGATTTGCCACACAGAGTGCCAGTATCAGTTCTACAGGGGCCTGCGTAGGGAGGAAGTTGCAGGCAGAGGGTTAGGGGGAAGCGAGAGAACAGGACCGTCTCCAAGAGGTGCAGAGAGCTCCTGCCCTGTCTTCTTACCATTCAGATTCAGGTAACACACACCTAGAGGAGCTGCAGGAGGGACCCAAGGGAAGGAGGTGGCACAAGAACAAACGAAGGGCAAAGTGGGGAGGAGCAGCCTGGTCTGCTTTGAGCCCTTTCCTCTATTTACCCAAGCTGCACAGACTCTACACGAGTCATTTAACTTCTCTACGACTCAGCTTTCTCATCTGTGAAATGGGAGGGAACTAGTAGTTGAGCATCCCCCTCCCTGTGGGGATAATGCCTCTCTTACCCCCCCCCCCCCCGGGATTGTTGGGAGGATCTAATGAAATGTGTGCGGAAGTTCTGGGTAAATAACGAAGTGATCGGGGAAGGGAACTTTGCATCTATAATTTCCTTTTTTAAAAAAAGTGTATTTATTTATTTTGAGAGGGAGAGAGAGAGAGAGAGAATGAGCAGGGGAGGGGCAGAGAGAGAAAGGGAATCCCAAGCAGGCTCTGCACTGTCAGTGTGTAGCCGAATGCAGGGCTCAAACTCATGAACCATGAGATGACTGACCTGAGCTGAAATCAAGAGTCGGATGCTTAACTGAGTCACCCAGGCACCCCTGTAATTTCCTTTTTAATCATCAGATCAACCCTGTGAAGTAGGTTCCATTATTCTCATTTAACATCAGAGATAACAGAAATCGAAGAGAGAGGGAGAGGGCCCAGATGTGACTCGCAGTCTGACTACTGAGAACTAGTTCTTGGCTTGACTTTTAGGGTTAACCGTTAGTAGAATTGGTATTGCTATGATTTACGTAAATTTCTGTTCTTTTTAAAGAACCAGGTACTTCCCTCTCCTATTCAATCGCTATTCTAGAGCAGTGGTTCCCAAAGTGTGGTCCCCAAACCAGTAGCAATGTGTTTTAACAAGAACTTTGGAAGGGATTCTAATGCATATTAACATTTGAGAACCCCTGGTATAGAGCAGGGACCTACTGAAGGTCAGGCATGTTGTCAGAGATGGGACAAAGTGGGATTGAATGAGCCCTGGTCTCTGTTTTTAAAGAGACTGGAATCTGGTGGAGTCGAGTTCAGTACAATAACTACATCCCGCCCCTAAGCAAGGTTCCTGGATGCTTAGAAGAGGCAGCGGTGTGTTTCCAAAGGGGCCTTGCTTCTATTATAGTCTGATTTAGTTCAACACTTGATTCATTGTGAGAGGGTGATTCCTGGGCATGAAGCGGGGAAACCATGGACTTGGGAAGATTTTTGTTTTGTTTTGATGAGTTGTCCAGAGAGGAAGACAAGGAGACACAAAAAAATAATAACTGATACTTATGGAGCACTAAGTATGCGCCAGGCAACGGTGCTGAGAGTGCAAACACTGTTTCATTGAATCCTTTCAACAGCGCTTTATACTATCATTCTCATCCCAGTTTAACTGATAGGGAAATAGAGGCACAGAGAAGTCCAGTTGCCCATCACATAAATTGTAAGTGATGGAAGTAGACTTTGAACCAGGGCCAGTATAACCCCAGAGCTCACCCATTTAACCGCTATACTTCGCTGCTTCTTTTAGAGAAACAGGAAGTAAGGCCTGTCATTTGCTCAGAAACCTTCAATGGCTCACTAGTGCCTGGAGAATCAAATTGAACTTAATTTGGCATGGTTTCCAAGGTGCCTTACACTGTGATGTCAAAGTTCTTTTCAGTTTCACCCCTCCTCACCAATCAAGATCCTTGCTTTTCAGCCACACTGGATCAACTTCGCTATTTTCTCTGAACACTTCCTGACCACGTCACTTCCTACTCCCTTCCCCGTTGGGATCCTATGCATCCTTCAAAGCTCAGCTCAAATGCCTCTTCTTCCAGGCAGACTTTCCTGATCCTCAGCCAGAAGTGGAGCTGGCTCTCCCTGAACCCCAGAACACAATCCCAACCTCTGGACTCCGCCCTCTTTATACCCCACTGGACCCCACCTCCGTGCTTAGAAACACTGCCTGGAACGCGAAAGTGCTCACATCACGGTTTAATTGACAGACAAGAATTCTCGAATGGAGGTAGGGAGTGGGACCTCTAGAGATGGAGATCAAAGGACAAGGAACCGAGAGGCAGAAACCGGGACGAAGCGAAAGGATGAAGACGAACACCGGAGTGTGATTAGACGGACCGCAGCCAGGGGCCGGCTCTCCGCCCCCGCCCCCCCCCCCCCCCCCCCGCCCCGCCGCGCCAGGCTTCTCCCGCCGCCCGGTGACCCACGGTGACAGTAGCTCTGTTGCGACTTCTGGGCCGGCGGCCGGGCCCTGCAGAGGTGGGGAGCGGGGGCGGCGGGGCGCGGGCGCGCTCCGGCGGTCACCCGAGTCCTCGCCATTAGCATAAATCCCATTAGCGGCTCCCGGCGCGAGGCGGCGGCGCGGCCGGCGGGGGTGGCGGGGGAGCAGGCTCAGGTGACCGCCCTCCCCCTCGGAGGGGGCAGTCCCGGTGCTCACGCGTCCTCCGACGGCGCGTTAGGAGGCAGAGGACCTTTTACAGCCATTACCTCGCTGGCACCGCGGAACCACCCGGCGAGTGAGACTCCGGAAGCAGGAGATTCAATAACCAAGCCCAGATCTCGCCTCTAATAAGTGGCAGGGCTGGGAATCAAACCCATGCTTTCTGGCACCAGCTTTCACGCTTTTCCTATAACAGGTGCAGCGCCTCCCTAACCAGAGAGCTATAGTTTGGGAAGAAAGGGGGTTAAGAACCACTCTCCCTCCCGGCCCTCCTCCCCGCCCCCCCCCCCCCCCCCGTCACCTTTTCTGTGCCTTCTTCTCACCCGGTTGGTGCAGCAGGAAAGGGGCTTAAGTGGAACGGGGGTGGCGGGGGTGGGGGGTATGGTGGTGGTGCCTTGGGTGGTGGGAGGTGTAGGCGGGCAGTGTCTCCAACCCTAATGGCTACCACCATCCCACTGAACTCACTTCTGCTCACTCAGATGCCCGTTAGAGCTGCGAAATCAAAAATATAGCAGTAAATTAGAGGAGTACCATCTCTTGTTCTCTGGGAGTTTATAGTCTAGTAGGGAAGATAGGGAATATTTCCTGAGCACCTGCTGTGTGCCAGGGACTATGCTAGGTGCTTTACATGATACCTCATTTATTCCTCTAAACAACTCTGCATAGGTACTATTATGATTTCCATTTATAGATGAGTGAGCAAAGGCACAGATGACCTGTGAAAGGCCATATAACTGGTAACTAGAAGAATCAGGAAGATGTACACATGAGGTGACATGTAGGAAAGGGGGGTGGAACAGGGTGCTAGGGGAACTTCTAGCAAATGCATGGCTCCAGGCCTCAGAGACCTTCCCGAAACAGGCAAATCTCTCTCTCTCTCTCCCTTTTTAAGTTTATTTATTTATTTTTGAGAGAGAGAGAAAGAGAGAGAGAGAGAGAGAGAGAGAGAAAGGGGAAGCGTGAGCTGAGGAGAGGCAGACAGAGAAAGAGAGGGAGACATAGAATCCGATGCAGTCTCCAGGCTCTGAGCTGTCAGCACAGAGCCGGATGCCATGAACCGTGAGATCATGACCTGAGCCGAAGTCAGAAGCTCAACCGACTGAGCCACCTGGGTGCCCCTGAAACAGGCAAAACTCTTAAGCTGCCCTTGAAGGGTGAGTAGAACTTAGCCAGGTGAGAAGGCAGTGGGGATGTGGAGGAAGAAGTGCAAATAAGTTCTAGAAGTGTCCAGAAGTGCAGCTCCAGGGGCCAGCCGGGCCAGGTTAGGGCCAGGTTAGGGGAGCCTTGGTAGGGATTTTGGTCTTTACTGAGGAGGAAGTTGAAGTCATTAATGATTTTATTTATTTATTTTTTTTTAATTTTTTTTTCAACATTTTTTATTTATTTTTGGGACAGAGAGAGACAGAGCATGAACGGGGGAGGGGCAGAGAGAGAGGGAGACACAGAATCGGAAACAGGCTCCAGGCTCCGAGCCATCAGCCCAGAGCCTGACGCGGGGCTCGAACTCACGGACCGCGAGATCGTGACCTGGCTGAAGTCGGACGCTTAACCGACTGCGCCACCCAGGCGCCCCAAGTCATTAATGATTTTAAACGAAACAGAGACATGATGACAGTTGCGTTTTTTAAAAAAATGTTTATTTATTTTGAGAGAGAGCGTGAGTGGTGGAGGGCCAGAGAGAGGAAGAGAGAGAATCCCAAGCAGGCTCTGCGCTGTCAGCACAGAGCCCGACTCAGGGCTCGACCCCCTGAACCGTGAGATCATGACCTGAGTGGAAACCAAGAGTCAAATGCTTAACTGACTGAGCCACCCACGTGCCCCTAGAGTTGCATTTTTAAAAGATCACTCAGGGTGTAAAGAATGTAAGTGAAGGGTAAACAATTTCATTGGTGGCTAGGACTACTGAATTAGACTCGGGCGGTGACGGTAGGAAGGAGAAAAGTGTGCGCACACAAGAGATACTTAAGAGTTGCGCTCAGTAATTGGATAAGGGATGAAAGGGAGAGGGAGAAGCTGAATCATTTTACGCCCCCCTTCTCTTTTTCCAATCATTAGGTCCAATCATTTAATGAATGCACTTCATTTCATGAATATCTTTCCCATCTGTCCCTCCTTTCCATCCCTACTGCCACTGGCCTAATTCAGCTCATGTCTTCTCTCCCTAATGATACAGGAGGAGTCTTTGTACCTTCAGATTTTTCCCTCTCCAGACAATCCTCCAAGCCAGCTGAGCATATGACCCATGTAAAATGCAAACCTAGTCAAAGTCAGTCTGAGCCCCATTGTCTTGTCATTGTGTCTATTTCAGGACAAAGTCCAATCCCTTCTTAGTCTGGTCGCTACATATTTTGCTAGCTGCTTCATCCCCTCCTCAGGCTAAAGCTGCCTAAGAAGGCATCACGCCCACTGAACCCCCATCACCTGTGTGTTGAGGGAAATGTTCCTTCACAGCCCTAAACCTCCATAAATCGTTTGCTTGTGTATTTATTAAATATACACATGACTCATTCCTGAGAGGTCACAGGATCCTCCCATTGCTAGGAATGTGCCACCCCCTTCTATCTGGTAAATTCCTATTCACTTTTCAAGTACCAGCTCAGATATTAAGTCTCTGTAGGCTTTCCTAACACTCCCACTCCCCAGGTAGGATTAACTGCTTCCTTTTCTGTACTTCTAAACCACTTCACACATATTGTGCCCTCATACTTACCATATGATAGATATCTAAGGTGGCACAGACTAATGCAATCATTGAGTGCTCCTGACTTTAAAGGGTTGTGAGGAGGATTAAGTGGGAAAATACATGTACAGCCAATATTTCCTTTCTTCATACCTTCCTTAATAATATTCATAACAGGGGCACCTGGGTAGCTCCGTCAGTTGAGGGTCCGACTTTGACTCAGGTCATGATCTCACAGTTTGTGAGTTCAAGCCCCACGTCGGGCTCTGTGCTGACAGCTCAGAGCCTGAAGCCTGCTTTGGATTTTGTGTCCCCCTCTCTCTCTGCCCCTCCTCTGCTCATGCTTTGTTACTCTGTCTCTCAACAATAAATAAACATTAAAAAAATAAAAACAAAATAACATTCATAACAATCTAGTATTTCAGCTTACAAAGTTTAAACTTTGATAGTGTTTCACACACTCTCATTTGATCTGGGAATAAACATGTGAGATAGGGAGAGTACTATTATTTCCTTATATATTGTTTTAAAGTTTATTTATTGGGGCACCTGGGTGACTCAGTTGGTTAAGCATCTGACTTTCACTCAGGTCATGATTTCCTGGTTCATGAGTTGGAGCCCCACAGCAGGCTTTCTGCTGTCATAAATAGTGGAGCCTGCTTCAGATCCTCCGTCCTCTTCTCTCTGCCCCTCCCCTGCTTGCACACTCTCTCAAAAAGAAACATTTTTTAAAAAGAGAGAGTGTGAGTGCACACACTTGTGTGAGAGCACAGGAGGGGCAGAGAGAGAGAGAGAGAATCCCAAGCAGTCTCTGTGCCAATAGCACAGAGGCCAAGGTGGCCTCTGAACCTGTGAGATCATGACCTGAGCCGAAATCAAGAGTCAGTGGCTTAACCCATTGAGCCACCAGGCGCCCAGGGGTTATACTATTATTTTTGTTTTATAGTTGGAGAACATGAAGTACCGAAGGGTTAAAAAGTGGTAATGCAACCAGTTCTGTGGTATGCCTACTGCACAAAAGGGTTCCAAAGGTATTTGTTCAAATGGAATCAAGTTTTCTGGTTATAAAACCTGTGACCTTTCCATTAAACCACACTGCTTTTTGTATGTGTTAGCCAGTAGTTTTTCAAATTGTGGGTAGCCATTCAATACTGAATAATAAATTCAATGACATAGACTATGACAACCAACATGGAGGCAGGAATAAAGGGAGAATAGAAAAGTTCAGAGTACATTACATTGTAGTAAGGATAAGCAGATCTCTGTGATACTTGGTTATAATGTAAAATTATTTCACACTGTGAGTCTGCATGAAAAAATATGAAAGCTCTGTGCTTAGCACAATTCCAAGTTCTAAATGACCATTTATTAAATGGAATTATAGTACTTTTATTTTGCATTTATCCCCCCCCCCCCCCCCCCCGAGCTGTTTCTTCCATTCTTGGCTACTGGAAAGCAGAGATCATATCATCTTTATTTTTCCAAGTCCTAGTAGAGCGCTTGTTATGAATTAGGCGCACTCAATAAATATGTGCCAAGTGAAAACCTGGATGAACGCATCAATGAATGAAGGCATTACATAGCTCAATAAATATGGTTACAAATGACTGTTCTACCTTCTTCCGGAATTCTTCCAATTCAACTGCGAGACGTGACACTGCTCAATTGATAATTTCCCAAAGCTCTATTTCCCTGCTTGGGGAAAACAGACAGGCTAACCATACTCTGTGTCACTTGCCTTTAGTCAACACGGTCTCCAGAATGGCTTCAAGAATCGGCTCCGAAGGAAAAAAAAAATCCCTAAAACCAATCAACGCCCCCGCCCCCTGTTGACCTTAGTAAAAATGGCTGCCTTTGGCGTCGTCCTGGCAGCATGCGCATGCTCAGTCCTGGCCCCTCCCCCACCCCGTGGCGCTGAGGCGTGCGTCGCAGCGTAGAGGAATAAATTTCTCTGTGATTGGTTGGTGCAGGATTTCAAACCCGAGCCGGAGGCGCGTTGCTGCTCTGCCGTTGGATAAGGTGCGGAGGGAAGTGGAAGGCGGCCCAGGTGGGGGCCAGGCGGAACCGGCCAGGTGGGCGCTAGGGGCTGCGAGAGCAAGTGCGTCTGACTCTCTGGGTTTGTGGTAGGAGAGCGTCCGAGGTGGTGAGCCGTGGCCACCGCGGGGGTGGGGGAGAAGGCCGGCACCTACGGCCCCTCCTCTGGGGGTCTCCACTGGCCGGGGGAGGCAGTGGCCCGAAGGGGCGGTGGCTGGGAGTGGAGGGTTTCTTTCTCGGCGCTGTGTTTTGAGGAAAGCCGGGGACGTCTTTTTGAGGTGATGGCTTGAACTGGGCAGGAACCACCCCCCAAAGAAGTGACTTTCACTTAAATACAGAATTTGGGAGTGGGTGAGGTAATACTCCCATTCTCTTCGGAGGAGCATGGGGTTTTGGAAGGGAGAAGCCCTGGTATTTGAGAGGCTGGGGTGGCTTGAAGCGGAGCCCCTCTTCCTTGTGGGCTGCGTGTAATCTAGGTAGGTTGGCGGAGGCAATGACATCTTGCCCGTCCCATCCTAATTAGGAACAACGAGGCCTTACTTTTGCAATTTCACGTACATTTCTCTTCGCTGGAACTCGTTCGTAGGCAGAAGGAGTGTTTAAGCGACGCGGGGTGGGTGAGAAGATAAGCCTTTTTTTTTTTTTTTTTTTTCCCCTTTTTTAAAAGAAGTGTCCTTATTCTCTTGAGTGTGTGGGGTGAGCTTTTCGACTTCGTGAAAGTGTTGAGAAGGCGCTTTTCCTATAGCTTAATCATTCACGTATTTATTCAGTGCATAATATAAGTACAAGACAATCTTATTTAGTCTTAAAGGAGCTTGCACTTTATTTGGGGCGATAGAACTTAAAAAGATAAACTGTGGTGAATCTAGTAGGCCTCTACACTATACTTTACATTAGTATAGCCGTTTTAGAAGATATTTTGGCAATATTTATCAAGAGCTATAAGAGGTTTTTTACCCTGCGATATAGTCATCCCAGCCTTGGAAACTATTCTAAGGAATATAGCCACCTGAAGAAAAAAAAATGTTCACAGCAATGTTCATTCATTCAGTGAATATATATTAGTTATTTGCCAACTGTCAGGCACTATTCTGGGCACCAGGGACTCAGCAATGAACAAAACAGACAAAAATCTGTGCCTTCCTTGAACTTAAACTACTGGGGAGACAAACAATTAAATAAGTTAATATATACATATGTTAGATGGAGATAAGTGCTTTGGAGGAAAACAAAGCAGAGAAGTGTTGGAGGGATAGGTTACAGTTGAAAATTGGGTAGTTAGTAAAGACCTCACTGAGAAAATGGCATTTGAATAAATCCCTGCAGGAGGTGAGGGTGTAACCATGCAAGGGATTACAGGTAGATGTAACAGAAAAACTGGAAATTACATGAATACCCAAAGAAGAGAATGGTTAAATAATTGCTAATCAACTTTTTGTAACTTAATGGAAACATGAAAGAGGAGAGCAAAACACAAAATTCTATCAATCTATGATTGCAATATTATGAAATATGAGTATATAATGGACAAAGATTAGATAAGGAGATGCTTGTAATTGTTTAGGGTGATGAGGTTTTAGTTTCATTATTAAAAAAACATTGTTTTGAACTTAGAAAATTTACAGTATGATGCAGTGTTTTATATCTGCCAAATGAGTGTTAGAGATAATAAAGAGACAATTTTGGACTGAAATTGTTAGGGAATGCTTTAGTGAAATTGGTAAGACTTACACTAGACCTTGAAGAATGAAACTGCAGAATGGGAAGAATCTACAGAATCAGAAAAAAAAAAAAAAAAAGAAAACTTAGTATCTTAAACTGGTAATAATTTTCTAAGAAATAATTCAACTCATCTCTTTATTTTAGTCTTCATTCATGTTGGACTGAGAACATTCTGTTTACTCTTTCTGCAATTGATTTGCTCTTAAGAACATTTGTTTTCAAGATATTCCTTCTGCCTGGCAGTTGTGTAGAGGCTTCTGATATAGTGAAGCAGAAGCTGGACATTTGGGAAGAGGAATTGCTCTGAAATGCTTTCATATGAAAGAATCTTACAGTATTGAGACTGTCTTAGGGAATGGTTTTCTTTGGCAGGGGAGAACCTGTATTGCTGAATTCTTGAGAATTTCCAGGTTTAGTAATGTTCCTGAGATGTTTTTCATTAAAACTCTTTCCTGGAAAACTCAGACAACCTTCTATTGTTTTGTCTTACAATATTTAACACCCTTGATGCATCTAAAATGTGATGTATAGGTCTCTTAATAATGTTGTTTCTAGGAGGAAGGAGAGGATAGAGACTTTTCCCGGGATACTCTGCAGTTAAGATCTATAATAGTCTGTTATTCTGAAGGACGATGTCTGTCTCTTGGCTGGGTGATTGAAATTAAATTGGGGACTCAAAGCAATCACATCAAGCTGAGACTCTTTTCTGGTGATGTGAAATTGCTCCCTTAGGGATACTCACAGATTGGGAATCTGTAACATAGTGACTTCTCCACCTCTGGGGCTTCTCATCAATAACAGCTGAGATTCTCTAGCACCTTTTTGTTTAAAGTGCTCCACAAACTGATTTCCTTGCTACACACAGGGATCATTTCAGCTTTCCCAAAAGGCAGCTGCCTCTGTAGTGAAAAGTGACAGCTGTTTTACAGCTGCAAAGCAATGTAGTACAATATGACTTTGTTTTTGTTTCCTTTCACATTAGTGTATCTCCTAGCTATGGAGCTAAATAATAAAGGGAGAGAAATAAAGGAGTATTCATATGGGTGAAAATGTGACCCGGCAGGAAAATTAAGACCATTTTTAATTGACATTGAATAGGATGAGTGAATTTTAGCTTTTTGAGTTACAATTTGGCTGAGATATCAGAGTTAGTACTGATGCAGAAAGATATTTTTGTCATCTATAAATAACTCCTGAGTGTCACTTCTATAGAACGTTAATAAAAATGCATAGTCCCCTAGCATATAAAGAGAAGAGGATTATATTTTGCTAGTGCTGTTTTTGGATTACCCTAAGTAAACCTGTGTTAGAGGAAAAACTATTCTCATATGCTACAAGCCTCATGTAAAACAGCTTGCTAAAGAGCCTAGACCTGGTCAGATTTTTGCTATCTTCTCCATTCTTCTTGGTCTGGGTTCCAGCTATGATTTGGTAATCACTGTGGTAGGATGTAAATGACAACTATCAGACCAAAACAAAAAACCAAAAAATGTCATACTCACTATAATACCGTATATCTTATTTTATTTTAAGTTTATTTATTTATTTTAAAAGAGAGTGAGAGTGAACAGGGGAGGGGCAGAGGGAGGGAGTGAGGGAGAGAGAGAGCATCCCAAGCAGGTTCTGTGCTGTCAGGGCAGAGCCATACATGGGGCTTGAACTCACAAACCTTGAGATCATGACTTGAGCTGAAATCCAGAGTGGGATGCTTAACTGACTGAGTCACCCAGGCACCCTTCTAATATCCTATATTTTAATAGTAAGGTTCAGTTTATACACTATAAAACTTCTACCTGCATGAATTGGTGATATTTTGTGAGGTAAATGGGGCACTATTGTTCTCAATTATAGATGAATCTCAGAATTTGACTTAACCCAAGGTAATACTAGTAAATAGAAGAACTAAAACTTGATCCCAGGGCTTCTGTACAAACAACCCCTTTTTTAAACCGTTCTTTCAGTTTTCATCTATATTACACATTGATGTTGAGGTAGAATGGAAATTCTTTTGACAGTAGAATCAAGGGTGTGTGTGTGTGTGTGTGTGTTCTCTGATTTTCATTTAGCAAATATTGATTGATTGATTGAACTCTATTTCCAATGTGGGGCTCACACTCATAATCTCGAGATCCAAGAGTCACAACTCTACTGACTAATACAGCCAGGCGCCCTTATCAAATATTTATTTTTAAATATTGAGTGTGTGTAGTACAGTAGTGCCAAAGGTAAGGTTTCTTCTCTCACATGTACAGTCTACCCAGGACATAGGGTAGAAACATGGTAAAGTTTTTTGTTTTTCTTAGAGAGAGAGAGAGAGACCAAGCGTGAGTGGGGGAGGGGCAGAGAGAGAGAGAGAGAGAGGACAACATAGAATCTGAAGCAGGTTCCAGGCTCTGAGCTGTCAGCTCAGAGCCCAACATGGGGCTCAAATGATGCTTAACCAACTGAGCCACCCAGGTGCCCCAAAACATGGTAAAGTTAAATTAGAGCGCAAGGGGTGTGTGTGTGTGTGTGTGTGTGTGTCTGAATGCCAACACACAGCAGTGGGGGATAGGTCAGTTGAAATGAGTGATGATGGCCTGCCAGTGATGAGGGGATGGGTATAAAACACATGAGAGAAGAGTCCACAGATGTTAGAGGGGAGTAACAAGGGTGATTCTGGGGTTTGGAACTGAGTGAATGATAAAAATAAGGAAATCAAAATTGGGAGTCGGTAGGGTAGTTGAGTGGATAGAGTAGTTGCTAATAATATGTATGGGGGGAAAGATAGAACAAAGTCTCAGAATCAGGCTACACCTCCAGGGCATCCCAAACAAATTGAGAGTTACAGCACTGGAGTTAGGAGAGAGGCTGTGTTCAGGAGCAGGTGATCGTCTGGAGAGCTATAGTGACAAACATGGGATAGCTTGAGAAGTTCTAGAGACTGGAGGATTGAATTTTAGGGAATGTCTGGTGTTGAGAGGGAAGAACAGAAAACAATTCATAAGTTCTTCATAAAACTCTAAATCTGGAGACTCTGACAGTCTGGCAGTTAAGGGTTACCTCTTTGTTTTATAGCAGAGCACTGGGAGTTCAGTTAAACAGTAATCTCCTGGGTACCAGGCAGCATGTGTGGAGAATAATGTAGGTCCAGGTAGTTGCAGGAGGTAACACTTACTGTGATCAGGAGATGTCCCCGGTAGGTTGTTTGTGTCTTTAGTCTTTTTAGGAATCGGGTTGTGTTTTCAAGAGAGTACCTCCACAACCCTCACTCATTCTAGTGAGTGGTATTCATAAAGAACATAGGCAAGAATAGTGGGCTAGAGGAACCTGAGAAAGTGTGAGGATTTCTTTTAAAGGGAAGAAAGGATCAGGTTATTGTATTGTCATTTAAAACATCAAACCTTCTGATTTTTTTTTTAAACCAGTTTTTAATACTCTAGTTGCATTGTGAAATTTTCCTTTTCTGCGTTCTTGGGCAGATAGTTTTCCTATGTACCGAATTCACGGTCTTAAGGTCTCAGAATACATAGATAAGTGCTGAGATGACGGAAATCAATGCCCTACGTTAAAACTGATCAGTGTCTTCCCATTTTTACAGGGGCCAAAGGAAATCATCATTTGAATAAGCTACCGAATGCCCTGCTCCTGCCCTGTAGCATTTGGGTATATGTGCCTGTTTTGTCATATTGTTAAGTCATGGGCATCTTCAGGACTTCCAGACTCTTCCTGTCAGTTTTAATGCTATTCTTTTAGTTTTGTTCTTAGTTTAGAGAGATTTTTGTAATAAATTTGTTAGTCTGGTTGCTTAGCAGCTTGCTGTGATTATGTAGCTTGGAACAGACACGTTGCCATTTGAAAATCTTGGTTTCCAGCCCTGATTCAGGTATATGTTGCCTCTAAGCTTAGAACTGAACTGAAAGCTTTTTGGCTACTAGAACAATCATCCTATGAGTACAAATGAATAATTAACATTTAATAGAAAATATCTTTATGTTTATCTATTCCTTTATCCTTTGTGGATTTTTTTTTTACACCCTGTTCGACCCTCCTAGCTTACAGTACAATCTTATATACATTGTAAAATCACTAAACCTTCATAAAAGAGTTCTTAAAATTTTATTTAGATGCATCAAATAAAGACCTGTACTAGAATGTAGAAGGGGTGATTGGGAGAAACATAAGAATCCTTTAATGGTATTTCTGAGGAATTCAATTTTCAAATGAAATTTATTTTTTATTTCATTTCCTTGATAATTTTTGTGACATCCAGTTGCTGTCTTTTTTTTTTTTCTTGACTGTTAAATGAAGATCTTATTTCCTCAAAGTGTTTCCAGTTAAAGTCTATTCAGAACAGAACTGCCTGTAAGGACACTCCTTTTTAATGTAATATCAGCAGGTCTTTGGGGGGGAAATACGAAGCCTGAAATTCGCTGTACAGAATACAGTAGCAAATGATTTTTTTCCTTTGCCCTTCTAACTGTGAAGGTGGTGTATTGTCTCCTTGATGCCAGAACGTGGTACAACATAATCCTTTGCCTATACTTAGTATAAATTTATTAGACATAGTCCCTGCACACAGTCCAGAGAGCCCTGCATTACAGAAATAATTCTTGTGCTGCTGAGCTGGCAATTTCCTCACTTAATCACTCGTGTGACGTCATCTGTGCCGTTGGTAGGAAATGTGCTGACCATGTCCTGCATTTTAAAAGGCAGTTGCAACAGGGGTACTAGCTAAAAGTGAAATTAAAAATAAACCTTTTAAGTTACATTGAAGGTCTTCACAGTCCAGAAGGATTAAAGTAGCAAAAACATTATATTAATCAGTAGACTGAGAACCACATTTTATAGTTGGTCACCTAGTAATCAGCTGACATGCTTGTCCCTAACTGCTTTCCTCAGAGCTCCAGAATGATTGCAGAGTGGGGGGAAAGAAGTAGGCAGGAAGGGAGGTGTTATATTCGGAGGTCTGAAATGCTTTTCTGATTTTCAAATGAGTGTTAAAAACATTCCAGCTTTGTTTTTATAATAAAGATTGTACAAAATACCAATTGTTGGCTTGAGATCCTTATAATGATCGCTACAAATGGAAGAGTCCAGATGTTAGTCCCTGATGACTGTTGCATTGCTACTGAATCTTTTGTCTGGGGGAGAAGGCAGGACCCCTAATGTATATTTGATTTCTTGGCAGAAAGATGGATACGACGATGCTGAATTTGCGGAATCTGTTTGAGCAGCTTGTACGCCGGGTGGAGATTCTCAGTGAAGGAAATGAACTCCGTAAGTCATTCTGAGTTGGCCTGTGTGGAGAGGAAAAGCAGATTTCAAATCTGAGTCTTCTGCAAAACTGAAGTGTGTTCCAGTCTTAAAATTGTTTTTCATTTGGGTTTCCTAAAAAGAAAGTGATGGTCACTTATCCATGGTCAAAGCTTAATGGACACTCATTCTAACTGGTCACTTTTTTCTGATAGTTGTTCTTAAATGTGTTCACGCAGACTTCTTTCATTATCAAGATTCTCTTTCCATTGAATAGTTGGCATTAGTTGCCAATTTCATTTTCATACCAAGAACTGGGCAGAATCTGAAGGTCCAAGGATGTTTTTTTTTTTTTAGTAGTTGTCTTTATTTTTTATCCTGGGCTTTTTTCCCCTGTGTGATGTAAAACATTTTCAATTGAAGAGGAGAAAAATGTCATAATTTCTTTTTGAAGATGAGACTGTTCATTTGCTTTCACCTATTTCATGTATTTGATTCTTAGTAATAAAGGATTGAAATTGGGTAGAGAGCTGGGGAGAAAAAGGAGGTGGTGATAGAATAGTGGGCTGGGAAGTAGATTAGTGAGAAAGGAGGTAGGGCTGATGGCCCTGACTAAAGTGATCTAAGGGAATTATTTTTATCAGCTTTTCTTTGGGTTGCCATCCTCTCCTGTTTCAGATTTTCATTAATACCTAATTTAGTAAGTGTTGCTCTTAAGTCAGCCTCACTGGTATAAAAGTAATGTAAGAACTGTGTCTTCAACTTTTTTTTTTTTTTTTTTAATCTTCACAGTGCTTAGTATGGTGTCTTGCTTATGCCATTCAGCATTTTCTTTAATTTGATGTTTTTAATAGCTCTTATCCACTTACAGGCCTTTTAAGACAATATTCTATTTTTTCTCTCTTAATAGCTGTTCCATAGCTCTATCATCTGATACCAGCTCAGTAACCATGATGGCATACTAATTAGGCTTCTCTTTGAGGTTATATCATCTCAGAAGATGGATTACTTTGGAGTCTAGTGGGGAAGAGTATTGAATAAGAGATCTTCAAATTCAGGCTCATTCAAATATTTAGTGAAAACCTAAAACAGCTTTTAGTACATGTTGAGTTGAGGAAAAGGGATGACTGGCTGAGTGGCTTCATGGACAAAAGTAGGGTTTGAGTGGAACCTTAGATGTAGGGTGAGATCCCAGCAGACAGATGAAAGAGGGTATTTATGTGGAGGCAAGTGGGTGCAGGGTTTGAGGGGAGTAGGAGTAGGGGAATGGGATGATCCCAGCGGAACTTTTGGAAGATTACCCAAGCAGAGGTGGAGGCTGGGAGACCGATGAGGGCACAGTTGCCATAGCTCAGGAAAGAGGCAGGAGAAGCCCTAACTGGAATGGTGTTTGTTTGTTTGTTTGTTTTTTAAATGTTTATTTATTTTTGAGAGAGAGAGAGCACTAGTGGGGGAGGAGCAGAGAGAGAGGGAGACACAGAATCAGAAGCAGGCTCCAGGCTCTGAGCTGTCAGCACAGAGCCCGATGCAGGGCTCGAACTCACAAACCGTGAGATCATGACCTGAGCCGAAGCCGGACGCTCAACTGACTAAGCCACCCAGTCGCCCCTGGAATGGTGTTTGTGACCCCCTGGAATGGTGTTTGTGACGTAAAGATGGAAATAAGGGGAAAGGGGTAGAAGAGACTGTGGTAATAAGATCTCTAGGAGGAGGTAGCTAATAGGATGTGGGGGCAGAGGGAGGAATCTGAGGTTTAGAATCTCAATAACTAGTGCTGGCTTTTAACTTATTTTTGTGTCTGTTTCTCCATCTGTAAAATAGGAATTCAAATGTCTTTATCTTCTTTGTGGGAGTGCTATGAGCATTTGGGGGATAAAACGAGATACCAGTTGTGAAAATACTTTGGAAGTAATTATGCCAAAAAAAAAAAAAGATATTTATTTTTACAGGTATCTTTGTTTTATAAACACATTTTTATCTTCCCATTGATTACTGTTATAGAATAGAGGTATGTTTTTCCTCCCTCTCCAGATCCTTAACTCAGAACGTTGGCTTTTGAGGAAATAGAGTGGTTTCGTGTTTTCTAGACTCTAGAATCTCCTTTCTTTCTTTCTTTTTCTTTTTTTTTTTTTTTTTTTTTAATGTTTATTTATTTTGAGAGAGGGTACACACACATTTGCAAGCAGGGAGAGGGGAGAGAGAGAGTTCCAAGCAGGCTCCGCGCTGTCAGCACAGAGCCCAATACGGAGTCAGATGAAATCAAGAGTTGGATGCTTAACCATCTGAGCTACCCATGTTTCCCTTAGAATCTCCTTTCTGCAACCACCTAAGTCTGTCCTCTTCTTTGATCCTAGGAATTCCTCCTATGACTAAGTATCCAGACTCCTTATTCTTGTCTTTCATCATAGTAACTTCATTCTTCTCTCTCCTTTTTGTATGGTTTGTTTTTTTTTTTTAAAGCTAAGTCCTAGATTCCTGAAATATCAGAGTGAAGGTTAATATTCACATAAAATGACTTTAATAGCCTAGGTATTTTGTTATCTTTGTTTTCCCTAGTCTACATGATTTTTATTTTATCATGAGCTGCCTGAAATTTTTTGAGTTCATTGGTGTGTAAATTAGGAATAAATATAATTAATATTTATCAGGTGCCTGTTGTGTGCTAACACAATGCTGGGTTTGTGCTATGCTATATATTAGGTGATATTACAGTGTGTATGACATGACCTGTCTTCAAGAAGATTATGGTATTTAAGTTTCAGAGACAGGTTTCTTATGAAACAGAAGATAAAACAAGTATTAAAATATATGCTTCTGGGAAGTATAGAAAAAAGTAATGTGTTGGGGCGCCTGGGTGGCGCAGTCGGTTAAGCGTCCGACTTCAGCCAGGTCACGATCTCACGGTCCGTGAGTTCGAGCCCCGCGTCGGGCTCTGGGCTGATGGCTCGGAGCCTGGAGCCTGTTTCCGATTCTGTGTCTCCCTCTCTCTCTGCCCCTCCCCCGTTCATGCTCTGTCTCTCTCTGTCCCAAAAATAAATAAAAAATGTTGAAAAAAAAAAAATTAAAAAAAAAAAAAAAGAAAAAAGTAATGTGGAGCAAACAGATTAGGAAAGGATTCATAGAACAGATGGGACTAGAAGAATGGATACATAAAGAAGAGTGTAGGTAGGGCATTCTGTTTGGAGTACATAGCTTGATCATGAGAGAAGGCAGAAATGAGCATGGGTCTGTTCTGGGAGCAGGGACAAGAAAGAGTAATGTGTAACGGTGGGAGGTAAGTTTGAATAGATGGTGAGGTGGGCTTGGATGCCTGGAGTTTAAATTTGGTCTGGGGTCACCTCCTCGGTGGCTCAGTCAGTTAAGCAGTGGCTCAGTCAGTTAAGCGTTTGACTCTTGAGGTTGAGCCCGCATTGGGCTCTGTGCTGACAGTGCGGAGCCTGCTTGTGATTCTCTCTCTCCCTCCCTCTCTCTCTCCCTCCCTCTCTCTCTGTCCCCTTCCCTGCTTGCACTCTCTTTCTCTCTCAAAATAAATAAACATTTCACAAATAAATAAATAAATTTGATCTGAGCAGCAATTCTTCATTTATCTGTTCAATGAATAAAGTGCCTACTGTGCACTATAAGGCATTGGAAATAAAAGAGACACAGGGCCCTTGCCCTTCAGAAGCTCAGAGTAGGGGGAAAAGCAAAGGGAAGAGGCTGTGCAAGGCGCCAGGAGGAGTCAGCTGAGAAAACGAGATCTGTGGGACTGTTTTAATCTGTTTGTTAAACTATGAACCAAATTCTGTTTGTGTGTGTGTGTGTGTGTGTGTGTGTGTGTGTGTGTTTAATGAATCAAAGATTATCCTCAATTTTTTTTTTAAGTTTGTTTATTTTGAGAGAGGGGAGCAGAGAGGGAGAGAGAGAGAATCCCAAGCAGGCTCCGCATCACAGGCATGGAGCCCAATGTGGGGCTTGAACTCGTGAGATCATGACCTGAGCCAAAATCAGATGCTTAACCTACTGAGCCACCCAATCACCCCAATCCTCAATTTGTTTTAAGGAATTCTCCTTTCTCTTACCACCTTTCTGATAGATGCATTTCATAGTTTAATATATACATAACTTTTTAGAGGAGCTAATTTGAGTTTAATCTTTTGTACATGTAGTTCATGACGGGGGCTAACATTAATTTGCATTGTGATTCACAAACTGACCAAAAAATGCCATTTTAAAAAAATGTTTGTTACTTATTTAGAGAGAGATTGCACGTGTGTGAGCCAGGGAGGGGCAGAGAGAGAGGGCGGACAGGATCCAAGGCAGGCTCTGTGCTGACTACAGATATCCTGATGCGGTGTTTGAACTCACAAACCGTGAGATCATGGCCTGAGCTATGTCAGACACTTAACCGACTGAGCCATCCAGGCGTCCCCAAAATTCCATGTTTGTTGATCTCCAACATCAAAATTTTTCCTGATCTGTGATGTAAAGTGCCTTTTTTTTTTTTTTTTAAGTTTACTTACTTTTGAGAGAGAGAGAGAGAGAGAGAGAGACAGAGTGTGAGCAGGGGAGGGACAGAGAGAGAGGGAGACACAGAATCCGAAGCAGGCTCCAGGCTCTGAGCTGTTAGCACAGAGCCTGATGCAGGGCTCGAACTCACAAACTCTGCGATCTTGACCCGAGCCACAGTTGGATGCTTAACTGACTGAGCTACCCAGGTGCTCCCCCCCTCTTTTTTTTTAATTTTAGAAAGACGGTGTGAGCAGGGGAGAGGGGCAGAGGGAGAGAGAGAGAGAGAGAAAGAGCAAGAATCTTAAATAGGTTCCACACTGAGTGGAGCCTGGTGTAGGGCTCGATCCCACGACCCTGAGCCAAAATCAAGAGTCAGATGCTCACCTGACTGAGCCACCCAGTGGCTCAGTGCCACCCATGTCCCTAACATGCCATTTTGACCCATTCTAGCAAACTTAGTTCATTCATAACAGAATTGTATGTAAGTAGTATCGTAGGTACACAGATGTTATGATTTTGGTCTAACATAAATCAAGTTGCACTAATGATTTAGTCATTTGTACGATTAATATAGGAAGTCTTCCCTTGAAATGTACTTATACTTTATTTGGTTTGAGTTCCTTTGTCCAATTTGGTTGGACCTATAATATATGCCAATTAACAATGAATAGGGATTAAAACTCAAATTTAACAAGACTTACCAAGGAGGAGTATCCTAAAGAACAAACAAACCGGGCGCCTGGGTGGCTCGGTTGGTTAAGCATCCGACTTCGGCTCAGGTCATGATCTCGCGGTCCGTGAGTTTGAGCCCCGCGTCGGGCTCTGTGCTGACAGCTCAGAGCCTGGAGCCTGTTTCAGATTCTGTGTCTCCCTCTCTCTGTGACCCTCCCCCATTCATGCTCTGTCTCTCTCTGTCTCAAAAATAAATAAATGTTAAAAATTAAAAAAAAAAAAAAGAACAAACAAACCAGCACAATTAGGTCCAATGGAAATCTTTCCTCAAAATTGTTTTTCAATTCACTAAATATTTGAGTGTGTGTGCAGCACTGTATTTAGAAATATTTAATTGACCTCAATGTGGAGCTAGAAAGATTTTGGATGTATAGTTGAAAAGTGTGTTTCTTGTTCTTTATTTCTTGATATTGAAGTGCTATTACATCAGAAAAGTACACAAATCGTAAAGTGTACCACTTGATGAATTGCCAGAGTGAATGTGGCTAAGAACGAGCTCTTTAAAAAAGTTTTGTGAGTCTACATTGTTGAAATAAATATGCAAAAGGAAATATTGTTTTTCTTTTTCTTTCTTTTTCTTTATTTTTTTAATGTTCATTTTTGTGAGAGAGAGCACAAGCGGGGGAGGGGCAGAGAGGGAGATAGGATCTGAAGCGGGGGATGCTCCAAGCTGATAGTAGAGAGCCCGATGTGGGGCTCCAGCCCACAAACCGTGAGATTATGACCCAGGCTGAAGTAAGACGCTCAATTGACTAAGCCACCCAGGTGCCCCTTCTTTTATTATTTTTTTAAATGTTTATTTATTTTGAGAGAGAGAGGGAGAGTGTACAGAGCCCAACGTGAAGCTCAATCTCACAGGACCATGAGATCATGACCGGAGCTGAAATTAAGAGTTGGGTGCTTAACTGATGGAGCCACCTAGGTGCCCCTCTTTTTCTTTAAATTAGGAGGAAAAAACATAGTGATGTGTTCTAAACTGTTAACAAAACCAGCATACCATTTAAAGCTATATGTAGATACATATTTGTGTGTGTGTGTATCTTTGATATTTGCATTGTCTAAGATAACTAGGTCATAATACCCTGTTCTGCTAAAACCTGTTATAAACTGAAGTGTCCTTATGTGTAAGACTTGCTTTTTCTAGATTGAATTGGCATCCTAGTTTGTAGGTATGAAATTTAGTCAAATTATTAAAACTGCTTTAAAAGGGCACTATATTCATGTTTCTGTGCTCTTAGGTTAAATTCAAATAGGAAAAGTGCCCTTACTACTCAAGAATCTGCTAGCTTTGTGTGCCTGTGGCCTAGTTTCGACTGTAAACTGGGTTAGTTTGACCAGCAGCAGATGTACACCTTGGGAACTTCCTCCATGACTGTGGTGGGGAGTGATGCCTAGAGATAGATTGAAGGTAACTAACTGGAAAATAGGAAGGCAGTGTTGAATAGTCTTTGCCAAATAGCAGGTGGCAAGTGTGAATGCACCAGGGTTATCCTGCTTTGAGGCACTGCCTTGGAAGTGATGCTCTCTCTGCAGACATTTGAGGAGAGTCCACATTCTGCCATCAGTGACTCACCCTAAGTTACTATGATCTGTTCTTACTGTGTCTTTCCCACATAAATGTTTGCATACCCTTCAGGGCAGTGTTAAACAGCACAAGCAAATTGGCTCTTTACTTTCAAATCAATATTTGTATAATTATATAGTTGAATGGAATTGCAGGCCTAGACATCTATAATATTAATCTACATCTACTGGAGCATATTACAGCAGCTATATTTGAATTTGCTATTTAACGTCTCTCTGGCGCAACAATGCGTGACTCTAAAGGAGGCTGTTTTTGTTTTATAGCTGTAACTGTCCTGGTGCGTGACAGCTGCCCCAAAGGTATCCCCCTTTGATTGCCTTCTGTTCAGGAGCTTTCAGTGTTGTTATTACATCTGGAGCCAGGTGACTAATGATTTCCTTATTCCATAGCAGATGCCACTGGCTAAGCCAAAGTAAGTAGCCTATCGAAATAGGAATTGCTTTCCACAAAGCTGACATGTCGGGTGATGAACATATATCCAGACCTGCTCCTGGTTATTTTCAGGTAGATTTGCCCAGAGTCTAGCTGATCCCTTAGTTAAAAATTTGGAGGAAAACTAACTAGAGGACTCATTCGTTAGAGCATTGTACCCTGGTTGGTGCTTGAATGACTGAAGTTTCCCCCTTTCCTTAGAATTCATCCAGTTGGCAAAGGACTTTGAAGATTTCCGTAAAAAGTGGCAGAGAACAGACCATGAGCTGGGGAAGTACAAGGATCTTTTGATGAAAGCAGAGACTGAGCGTAGTGCGCTGGATGTTAAGCTGAAGCACGCACGCAATCAGGTGGATGTCGAGATCAAACGGAGACAGCGAGCTGAGGCTGACTGTGAGAAGCTGGTGTGTATTGTTCTCTATGCCAGAACCGTGCGGTGGGGGGAGGGGGCAGCGTCATCTGGTAACGTTTCCACCCGCCGGTTATGCTCCCTTTCTTCCACATTATAGAACTAAAAGCAACCTGTCCAATGACAACTTGGCCTTGATGGGAGCTGAAATTGCAGTGTAGGAAATCCTGTTCTTCATAGGTTGAAATTGAAATTTTTTTTCTCTTTTACACTTGAAACTCTGACTTAATACATTTCAAATGAGAATTTAGAGAAAACTAGGGAATTCCTAGTATGCTTGATCTGTCACAAGATGTTGGCTCTCTCTTCTGCTACCCAGAATGTCCTCATCCTTTTGTTGGTAGCTGGTACTTTGTTATTGATACAGGCAAGACAACTCTTAGGTTTTTCCTTCATTACCGCTCCTGATTCAGGGTCAGGGGCTGGGCGTATTCAGCCAGTTGAGCAATGTGACCAACGGGGAACACTATCATTTTGATGTACCAGGGTGGGTCATGATACAAAGGAAAGCCTTTACGAGGAGGCACTAATCCATCTTGGTACAGTGTTAAATGCCTCAGTAAGCTCAAATTGACTGGTTCCAGTGCGTCACAGCTTTGTATCCATTTTAATGCATTTTGTTCCACCGTTTAGAAAGGTGGGTGGCTGCTTTGATCCGTAAAAGAGGCCAATAATTGTCCTGATAAAATGACACTAAATTGTTTTTGCTATGTGAAATCTATTTTAGGACTCTGATTTTGCAATACTGTCTTGGATTAGCAGGTTGACCCAAAAGTCTAGTAGCAGAAACCCCACTATTCTATATGGAGTTGATTTTACCAGTCAGAAATCAGAAACACAATCTGGGCTTGATGTGAATTAATATGCTGTTGGTGTAGCAGACTTCCTGGAGGCTCATTTGCATAATGCTGTATTTTAATGTCTTCTGGTCTGTCTGTCCCATAAATTTGAGGTGAAGCTTTCTCCCCTGGTTAGCTAGGATGTTCTACTCTGCTTTGGTCTGCAGGAAAGACAGATTCAGCTGATTCGAGAGATGCTCATGTGTGACACATCTGGCAGCATTCAACTAAGTGAGGAGCAAAAATCAGCTCTGGCTTTTCTCAACAGGGGCCAACCATCCAGCGGCAATGCTGGGAACAAAAGGTGGGGAAACTGCATCTGTTATCTGATCACAAGCAATGCAGCTGTCAGAAGTTCTTGTTATCTGAACTCTTAAATATACAGCTTCTGGAATGTGTGCTGAATAAAGCAGAAAAAGACTTTGGAGGAAGGGTGGGTGGGAAATAAAGGCACAAGGGCCTCCCTATTTCTTTTATCTTGTTTTGTTTTTGATCTTTCCTTAGGATGTGGTTTCACCCTGGGTAAAATTTTGATGTTGGCACTAAATTGCACATCAATAACTAATCCTACTCATTGCTAAGAAACCTAAAGGTGAAAGTGGCAGTTCAGCAATACTTTCAGTGTTTACTCTCCAGGGATCTCTTGTAGCTCTTCGGGTTTAGAAGGCCTTCTGTGAGACAAGACCAGACCATAATTTTGGTTCCACTGCATCACTATTTAAATAGTCTCAACCAGGCTTTGAATTTAACACCCCCAATACAATACGTAGGGAAAGGTCAGCACTCTTAAAGCTATTTATTTTGCTGCTTGGTTGTTTTATGGGGAATCTTTATAACTGAGAAGATATATGGGCTTAATTTCTTCAAAAGCTAATGCTGGGTAATACTCTTTCTTGTAGAAAGCAACCACAATTAGGATCAGATTAAACTTCATTCTTCTGCCTGTGAATTTTTAGTAGCCTATTCCGCAGGGAGTAGCACCCATGCTCCCAACTGTAACTTTCAACTGCTGCTGTGAAGTCTTTGCTGAAAAAGCAGCCTACTGCGTTTGTACTCATGCACGTGCAGCTGCGCTCTCCCATGGAAACCATAGCAAGCAACCACCACAAACTAGGCTTTGAGCTTGTAGTTGTCTCCATAGGAAAGTACTGCTGTGAAATTGCTGGTGTTACATGACCACTGTGACTCGTTCTGGGTGTTCATGGATTTTGTATTCACAGTCTTCTCTAATACTGTATTGTTTGCCTCATCTAGATTGTCAACTATTGACGAATCTGGTTCCATTTTATCAGATATCAGCTTTGACAAGACTGACGAATCGCTGGTAATGAATATATTTGATCTCTGAGAATTGTCTTTTTTTTTTTTTTCAACCCCTGCTCCCTTAGGAATATCTCCTGTCCTCTGAAGTTCCTTTATTACTGTTTTAATAGTTGATGTGTTATAGATACTGAGCTAGCGTTTTAAGATAAAAGTCTACACGAGCTGTAAGAGACTGGCTTATACATTTAGTTTCTGGAAGCGAGAATATAGAATTCAGGGTTTGGCATGAGGTTAAATTTCTTTAACGGATCTGTGAACTACTCGTACTAATTGACTATATCTTGGCTTATTAAAAAGCCCAGCTAGCAATAAAAAAAAAATAATAAATAAAAAAAAAAAAGTTACCAAGACTCTACCCAGTCAGGGTTTATTTTCTGCTCTTGGAAACAATAGGCTTGTGCCTTATTTCAGAATTAGTTTGATTCTTGAGGAAAACTAACTTCACAATTAGAAAGAAACCAATGCTCTGGAACTTTTGCCGGAAGACTGACAGAGTTTCCAGACACTCTATAATGCTTTGCTCAACAATGGTTAATGTATCTAAACTCTTTGTTACCTTGCTTTTGTGGGGCAGCACCTTTTTCTTAACGTAAGGTGGTATTTCTGCATAAAAGGTCATCTCCTGAGATTTCAGTCTTTGTTTGATGTTCAGAAGCTGGTGGTTTATTGGTTTGTGTATCTTTCCTGTTTTGCTGGCTGAAAGATAGCAAATCAATAAATCAGGAGGTTATCCGTGGTTGGTTTTCTGATAGCGAAATAAGTGACAGCTACTTGTTACATGGGCTAGGAGCGTTGTGTCCCAAATCAGTGTTTGAGGAAATCATTGCCATTTTATAGATAGAAGTACTAAGTACCCCTTTTTGAAATAAGGAATGATATGAATAGGTCTGGAATATATAATAAAACTAGAATGGGGCGCCTGGGTGGCTCAGTTGGTTAAGTGTCCAACTTTTAGTTTCAGCTCAGGTCATGCATGATCTTATGGTTCCTTGAGTTCGAGCCCCACATAAGGCTCCGCACTGGTGGTGTGGGCCTACTTTTGATTGTCCCTCTCCCTCTCTCTGGCTCTTTCTTTCTCACAAAATAAATAAGTAAAAACTTAAAAAAAAAAAAAAGTAGAACATATTCATAGCTGATTTTGGAGCTAGACCTATTTATGGTATATCTGTTGTAACCGAAACTGAATCAAACCATCAGTAGCTAAATTACTTGACTGTGAATTGGAGAGATTAAATTTATTTAGCTAAGCTACTATTTGCTATGTACTACTGTTTTTGGGGTTTGTGTTTTCAGGGATTATGAGGAGTAAGGAAGTCACAGGTAGCTACTAAAACTGAATGTAAATGGTTAAAATAAGTGAAGTGAAACTAGACTACAGTAAAAAATAATTCTTTAGTGGTGAATGTCTTTGTTGGGGCCCAAGGAAGAGGGATGTTTGAGAAACAAAACCTAAACTGGAACTAAAGTGGGTATATATTGTGCAGAACATCTGATTAAGTAATAATAATCCCTTAAGAGCAAGAATCACATCTAACACGATCAGTATAGTGCCTAAGATTCTGTAAGTTCTAAAACTAATTACAAAAATAATCAGAAATAAAGGACCAGGCACTGGAGATAATCATGACAGAAGTTGATTCTTTAACCTTTTCTGCCTCTGAGGTATTGATTCCTGATTCTATTATAATAGCTTCAATTTTGGAAAGAAAGCATGTTAACATACTATCGCTCTGTAGCTACACTTGAGACCCTCCCTTCCCCCTCTCCTCAAATTGTAAGTTAGGTAGCCTGAGTCAGAAAGCCTTTAAAGTTCTCTGTAAGTTTATTTGCACAGGGTTTAGGGGAGGCCTAACCACAGGAAAGAATTGATACACTGTAATTGTCAACAGGATTGGGATTCTTCTTTGGTAAAGACTTTCAAACTGAAGAAGAGAGAAAAGAGGGTAGGTATGGTTTTATTTAATTTTTGTTGCCGTTTTTACAAAATAGCAATAAAGGATTTTCTCTAGAATTTTTGCCTAGATACAGCATTCCTGACCTGTTGCTCTAGTCATTGTTAAACACTGACTACAAAATGAATTTATGCTGGGGTGCAGCATTGATGTTCCTTAAGGTAGGAACTCAGGACAGAATCTTGTCCTATTTCACTGTTCTGGCTGCTTCAGTTCATTCATGGGGTGGAAAAGGATATACTTAAGTTTGTTTTGAGTTGTCATATGTATTTTTACGCAGTACTTTTGTACTCTAATAAAATTTTCAGATGAAATGTGTGTATAATGGGATATGCGGAGATCTGTCTGTGTGCAGTTGTTCAGGGTACTTCATATGTTTCCAGAGTCTTCATGTACTTAGATAGGATTACAGCTGTACTCTTTCTGGTGCTGTCATCTAGATTTTTCCAAAGCTTGCTTGTTTCTTCTAGGGCACTGAGGGCATTTTTGTATTGGTACAATGTAAGCTTTAAGAAATGGAAATAGAATGGGAGAGAGCACATTGTCATTTACCATAGCCCTGGTAGCTAGGACTTGCACCAGGTTGTCTCATGGAATAATTTTGTCTTCTGTGCTTCAGATCTTCTATTTGGCACTGAACTTACTGGTCTTTGTTTCCTTTCTAGCGTTCTAGTAGCCGACAATTCATTGATGGTCCCCCTGGACCTGTAAAGAAGACTCGTTCCATTGGCTCCACAGTAGACCAGGTAAGAAGATTCAGGCCAAGAGAATTGTGGTTGTGAACACATCAGAGATTAGTGGCCCCAAGCATTAAAAATCCTGAGTCAACATTGCAGTGTTATTTTGAGAGAGAGATTTGGTGAGTTTTTCAATGTAATAGGATCCTTATCATCCTTATGAATGGAATTACTCTGAATAAACAACTCTCAGCTTTATATTTGATTCTTCATTGCTTGTATGTGTGCCTCTGTGACACACACACATATATATATTTTTTCAGTTTTTTTACTTTTGAGAGAGAAAGAGAGCATGAGCGGGGGAAGGGCAGAGAGACGAGACCCAGAATCCAAGCAGCAGGCTCCAGGCTCTGAGCTGTCAGCACAGAGCCCGACGCGTGGCTCAAACCCCACGAACCGTGAGATCATGACCTGAGCCAAAGTCGGAGGCTCAACCAACTGAGCTACCCAGGCGCCCCTGTATATATTTTTTTCAATATTCTTTTTATTTGTGTATTTAGTTTTTAGTTTTTGAGAGAGAGAGTGTGTGTGTGTGTGTGTGAGCAGGAGAGGGACAGAGGGAGAGAGAATCTTAAGTCGGCTCCAGCCCAGCACAGAGCCCGAGGGGGAGCTCCATCTCACAACCATGAGATCATGACCTGAACCGAAATCAAGAGTCGGGCACTTAACTGATGAAGCCACCCAGGTGCCCCTGTTTTTTTGTTCTGAAGTATGAGGTTTCAACTTAAGAGTGTTTTGAGCTGGGTCCTTAAGTTCTGACCAAGATTCAGGAACTTTTCAACCACTCCAAAACACCCTATGGAGGGGTGTTTAGCGGAGGGGAAATTAGATTCACATGTTTATTCTTCGCTCATTTCTGTTTTTGTTTCAGGGGAATGAATCCATAGTTGCAAAAACTACAGTGACTGTTCCCAATGATGGCGGGCCCATTGAAGCTGTGTCTACAATTGAGACTGTGCCATATTGGACGAGAAGCCGAAGGAAAACAGGTCCACTGGGTTTTTGGTTAAATTGCCTGTGTAAAGCAACTGGTAAAATTTGGGGAGACTTGGTTTTTTAGAATCCTTCCTTCGTTTCTTGCACATTTCTGCACAGTATCATACTCTGCCTTTGGGTTGCTAGCCTGGCCTAGGCCGCTTGTGTATAACTTGTTATTCTTGAACTGATTTTTCTGCATAGCTGTTGCAGTCACTTCTGATTATGGTTACAAATTACTGGTTGTCTACCAGTTATTTTAGAATCAGGGTTAAAATTCATAAGGGACAAAATATTAAGACACAAAGGCTTAAAGTTGGTTGTTTTCTAGGTACCTTACAACCTTGGAACAGCGACTCTACCTTGAGCAGCAGGCAGCTGGAGCCAAGAACGGAGACAGACAGTTCCGGCACTCCACAGAATAACGGAGGGATGCGCCTACATGACTTTGTCTCTAAGACGGTAGATCCGTGATTCTCCTTCTTTTGGGCACACTTAATTTTTTTTCTCTTTTAATGTTTGTTTATTTATCTTTTTAATGGAAAATTTTAATTTAGTTTTTGGGTTTTTTTCGAAAGAGAGGGAGCATGAGAGCATGCGTGAGTGGGGGGGTGCAGAGAGAGAGGGGGACAGAGTTTCCAAAGCGGGCTCTGCACTGAGCAGAGAGCCCGATGTGGGGCTCAAACTTACAATTCATGAGATCACGACCTGACCTGAAGTTGGATGCTTAACTGAGCCACCCAGGCACCTTAGGGCACACTTAGTTTTTTGATTGTGAAATTAATATATACCAGGAGCAGATTTAAATAACTTAGTGTTAGAAAGTTAAATGTCACGTCTCCTTCTTTCGTTTCCACTTATCAGGGCTAACTGCTGGTTACAGAAGGTGTGTATCTTTCCATTCTGTGAGTAATGTTAAATTAAAACAAAGCCAATTTTTCAGAAACAATTGTTTATGCTTTTTGGTGATACATATTTACATTGTATTCTTAAAAATAGCATGTATTACATTTGTCCCATTGGATTTCCTCATAAAAACCCAAGCAAACTGACTGAGGCTCAGAAGAATCAATTGCGTTGTTGAGCCACAGGACAGTAAGTGGCAGAGTTAACACGGAGGTTCTGTGACTCCTTGTCAGCAGATTCTTTCCACTACTCTACACTGCCCACTTCCAGGTGGATGACCTTATGCAAGTTACACAGGCTGTTTTTGCTTCTATTCCCTTATCTTAAAACAAAGAAAACAAAACCTATATTGTAGGATTATTGCAAGAATTACACAAATAACTGTAAAGGAATTAGGTTGTTGGTTGTTGATGATGATAATTTTCTAATTCAGACCGTTCTGTTCTTTCTGCCCTCTTTTGTTCTCAGGTTATTAAACCTGAATCTTGTGTTCCATGTGGAAAGCGGATAAAGTTTGGCAAGCTGTCTCTGAAGTGTCGAGATTGTCGTGTGGTCTCTCATCCAGAATGTCGGGACCGCTGTCCCCTTCCCTGCATTCCTACCCTGATAGGAACACCTGTCAAGATTGGAGAGGTATGACCACATGTATGACAGCTGTGGGAGCTGTCCTTGTGTTATGGCTTCTTTAGCTTTTCCAAAGCTTACTGTCCGTTTTTATCCTAAGATAAGTGATACAAAGCATATATTTTTCCATGAATGTTGAAGAGAAATTATAAAATGTAATTTGCAGGAGAGTCCTGCTTGGGTTTGTCTATTTAGTAACTTTTCTACACCAAACTCCTCTTTCCTTCCCTTCTCTCCCTCCCTCCCTTTCTCCCACCCTGTCCCCTCTTCCCTACTCATACTCTTTCCTTTCCTTCCCTTTCCTCCTTTCCTTCCTTATTCCTTTCCCTTCCTTTCCTCTTCTCTTCCTTCCCCTCCACACTCTATTCCTATTTTGTAAAATTTCAAACATATACAGAAGTAGAGAGATTAGAATAACTAATCCCTGGTCCCTGTCACTCAACTTCTGTGATTACTACTTCATGTCCAATTTTGATTTATTAATACCCCCATGTCCTCCTGGCCCTGTGTAGTGAATTGTGTTGAAACAAATCCCAGCCATCCTGTAATTTCATCTGTGAATGTACTTTCTCTTATGTTAGAGATATTCTATACTAGGCTATTAAGATTAGATTGCTTATTTCTAAACATTGATTCAATCTGTTAATAAATTATTTATTGTATGACCAGTGTTAAGATTCAAAACAAAATGATTATGCTGCTATCCAGCCCCCAGCAAATCAACTGTTACTTTTTTTAATCTTAGGAGTTCTTATTTGTGCATGTAATTGGTTACAAATTTTCTGTACTCTGATATAGAACCATGGATTTCTCCCCTACAGATATGTTTGTGTCCCGAGCAACTGTGATTTGTGTTAAATAATTTTTCTTACTAAGAGTAATAAAAGTGTAAAAAGGTTTTCTTTTTTAGAATAATAAATTAGTTTATATTAAAGGCTATACCTCTAATCTTGTCATTGCTTGTTTTCTGAGGCCCTTGAGTAGAAGAGAAGCAGGAGTAGAGTTGTAGATAGTGGTCATATTACTTGTTCATGCAAGAATGTGGTACGTGACCAGAAACCAGTCCTGGTGTGGAGGTAGGAAAAAAAAAACAAAACAACAAACGGAGAGTCTCTGTTCTAATGTATGCTTTGGGAACAGGAATTTAAAAGTAAACATGACGTCCCAACCTGAGCATGAGTTTGGAGACGTTTTTCCTATTCATCTTCATTTGCTGGTCTAAGTGGTAATAAATAATAACTTAAAACTCTCCCTTTTCAGGGAATCCTGGCAGATTATGTGTCCCAGACTTCTCCAATGATTCCCTCCATTGTTGTCCATTGCGTAAATGAGATTGAGCAGAGAGGGCTGACAGAGGTAAGAGTCAACCTTCAGAGAGTGTGAATCTGTTATTTGTGTTAATGATTAGGAGGTTCTTTCTGAAAGTGTCACCTTGATAATAGACAGGCCTGTATCGGATCTCTGGCTGTGACCGGACAGTAAAAGAGCTGAAAGAGAAATTCCTCAGAGTGAAAACTGTACCCCTCCTCAGCAAAGTGGATGATATCCATGCTATCTGTAGCCTCCTGAAGGACTTCCTTCGAAATCTCAAAGAACCCCTTCTGACCTTTCGGCTAAACAAGACTTTCATGGAAGCAGCAGGTAAGAGTAGATCTTTAATTCTAGAATGTGAGTGCCCCAGGGGCAGGAATTTTTGACTCTTCTGTTTACTGCCCAGTACAGTGCCTGCCATATAGTAGATGCTCAAATACTTTGATGAAGAATGCCTGTATCCATGTTCCTGGTGCCTGTCCTCTTCCTGTCTAAACTATACAGGGCGCTAACAGGGTTTGTTGTTGTTGTTATTTTTGGTAGAGTTTGAGATTGTCATTTTGAACTTGGAGCCATCTTTGGTTTCTTTTCCCCCACACCACATTTAATCCATTGGCAAATCTTGTCAGCAGAGGTCTTGTAAAATTTATCTTAAAATTGAAATTTGCCACTCCTACTACTACCCCTCTTGACATCTCTCATCCTGGAGTGACAGAAGAACCTAGTGTTTTCCCTTTTCTACTCTGGCCCTCGACAGTGTGATCCTCATATAGTATCCAGAGGGGTCCTTTTAAAATTTATATTAGATGATAGCCCTTCTGTCTTTAGTATCTCCAGTGGCTTCCCATCACTCTCGGAATAAGATCCACAGCCCTTAACATGGCCCCAGAGACCCCACCTGTATGAGCCGGCTCCTTACGTCTCTAGCATCATTTCTCTCCATGCCCTTCCCTTCTTTCTTCTTCTCCACTTGTTGGGGTTCTTGCGACTCTTAGCACTTGACAAGCTCACTCCCATCTGGAGGCCCTCGCATTTGTTATTATTTCAGCCTGGAATGTATTTGCATGATTTGCCCTTCCTTCCTCCCTTTCTTTCTTTTGGGTTTCTTCTTGGGTGTCTTGTCCTCAAAAACACCTTTCCTGACCACCTTGTCCAAAATAACCGCTCCCATTACTTTCTAGCTTCCCCTGTGTATCACTACCTGATAGATACCTGCTTTTTGACTGACTCCTCTAATAGAATGTAAGTTCCATGAGGCAAAGTCTTTGCTTAATTCCACTTTACCTGAGCACTTAGAATAGTACCTGGTACATAGTGGGCCCTTGAACATGTTTTATAGATGAAAACCTTCTTGGTAATTGTAGTCGCTGCAGCTGTAGGCCTGCCTTCCCAGCACAAGGCTTGCTAGCTGCTTTCCCTAACTGCAGGGGCCGATTTTTGTGAAGGTTCCGATTTCTAATATTGAGCTGTTGGCTAGTGTCCTGCTTGTTAATGAAACTGGAGTTCGTTTCAGTCATGAACCTAATCAGAAGTTTCAGAAGCTTACTGTATAGATGACACTTTGTGGTCGATCACTTGGAAGCCCGCTGTCAAGAGAAAGAAGTCTAGGCCTCTTGGTGCTTTCCTTTCATTTACAGAAATCCCAGATGAGGACAACAGCAAAGCTGCCATGTACCAGGCTATTGGTGACCTGCCCCAGGCCAACAGAGACACATTAGCTTTCCTTATGATTCACTTGCAGAGGTGAGTACAGCAGAAACTTGTTTCTGAGAGGTTGGGAATTTGCCACTGGGAGCATAATGTGGGTTGGGTGTTAGGGAGGGAACGTGAGGGATGAATTGTTTTCTGGTAGATCTTGTATTTTGGTCTGCATTTAAGTGGATGGACAAAGTCTTCTAATTGAATGTTCTCTTGTTTAGAGTGGCTCAGAGCCCAAATACTAAAATGGATGTGGCTAATCTGGCTAAAGTCTTTGGGCCTACCATAGTTGCCCATGCAGTGCCTAATCCAGATCCAGTGGTAATGTTGCAGGACATCAAACGTCAGCCCAAGGTAGACAAGTGCATTTTGTGAGTGTGTGTGTGTGTGTGTGTGTGTGTGTGTGTAACACGTATGTGTGTTAATGTTATGCGAGTTTTAATGTATTTCATAAATACACAAAAACTTGTGTAACGTTTCATATATATATAAAAACTTGTATAACATGATAAAATGAGAGAGTGCTGAGAGGTAAGCCCTGAGGTTTGGGGGTGTGCTAACATGTTTGGTGGCTTTTTAGGTGGTAGAGTGCCTGCTTTCACTGCCCCTGGAATATTGGAGTCGGTTCATGATGGTAGAACAAGAGAACGTTGACCCCATGCATGTCATTGAAAATTCAAATGCCTTTTCAACACCACAGACCCCAGATATTAAAGGTAAGGCCTGAGTTGTGCCTTTTTTTTTTTTTTTTTTTTTTAATAGTAGGCCAAAGTAGGGCTTGAACTCACTACCCTGAGTTTGAGACCTGAGCTGAGATCATAGTCAGATGCTTAACCAACTGAGCCACCCAGGTGCCCCCCAAGTTATGCTTCTTAAGGGACCTGACTTCTTCTCTAGTTCTATTTACTCTCTTCCTGCCTTTGCTAGAGCTATTTGGAATTCATATTCTTCAATAAAAAATTTTAAATTCATTATGAGGATTCTAACATTAAAGAAAATTAGTACAGTTCTACTATCCTTATTTTTTTCTATATTCATGAAACATGGTTCTCCTTTTCTTTATATACATACAGATATTTTAAAAATATAACAATTCAGATATAGTTTGATCTTATTTCACGTAGCATATTGTGAGAACTTTTCCTGTTACTATGTATCACTTTTATGGTTGTAAACTATAATTTAGTTACATGTTCTGTTAAGAATTGGTGTTATTTATAACATATATGCCACGTCTTCTTTATCCATTCATCCATCGATGGACATTTGGGCTCTTTCCATACATTGGCTATTGTTGATAACCAACTTGATTTCTTAAAGGCTTTTGCCAATTTGTATTGCCACCAAAAATGCACGAGGCTGGTTTCTTCCAACTTTTACTGGCATTGGAGACCTATTCTTTATTTTTGCAAGATCCCTTTTTTTTTTTAAACGTTTATTTATTTATTTTGAGAGAGCACGAACAGGGGTGGGGCAGAAAGAGATGGGGACAGAGAGAGAATCTCAAGCAGGCTCCACACACACAGAGCGTGGAGCCCGATGCAGGACTCAATTCCATGACCATGAGGTCATGACCTGAGCCTAAATCAAGAGTCGGGCATTTCACTGACTGAGCCACCCAGGTGCCCCAAGATCCTTTTTAAGAAAGCATACTGTTTTTTCTAATACAGGTTAAGAACCAAATGATCAGACGTTAGATTTGTGAAAGCTGGAGTTTGAGAATGGCCTCAATCAGGAAGTGAAAGTCAGCTATTCATTGAGCAGTTGCCCACACAGTTCAGAAGATATACTGCTGTGTTACAAGACAATGACAGAAATGATCTCTGGGACTTTGGGCCTCTAACCTTAGCTCTTCAGTGCTTCATGGCATACTCAAAACTGGCCACTGACAAGGGTGCTTTCCTTTTTGTGCCTCCTTTAAAAATATGTCTTAACTTTGATTAAAGTGAGTTTACTGGGGCCCGTGACCACTCCTGAGCATCAGCTTCTCAAGACTCCTTCATCTAGTTCCCTGTCGCAGAGAGTCCGCTCCACCCTCACCAAGAACACGCCCAGGTATGTGGAACTGGCTGGCTTTGGAAGTTAAATAGGGCTGCTTCCTTAGGCCTCTTTTCCTATCACACCGAAGCTTATTGAAAGAAAAATTGAATGAGACCTGAGCTAGCAAGTAGGCATTAAAAGGTAATCTGGAGCCATAACAACCCCCTTTTTAAAAGGGTCTAAAGGTTTTGTTTCCCCTCTCTCATCTCAGGTGACAAAGAGTCATTTACAGAGTAGTTGTGGAGGGCTTCCTATTTTTAGATGATAATATTAAATAATGTTACAGTTTACCTTTTTTTATAGACTCCTTTTTCAGTTCATTTTCTTTTCCTTTAGATTTGGGAGCAAAAGCAAATCTGCCACCAACTTAGGACGACAAGGCAACTTTTTTGCTTCTCCAATGCTCAAGTGAAGTCATGTCTCCTGTTACTTGCCAGCATTTCCTGACTGCAGGAAGGCTGCACCTGTACTCTCTGCTCTGCAGCCTCCTGGACTCATTACTACTTTTAGCATTCTCCAGGCTTTTAATCAAGTTTAATTGTGCATGGGGGTTTTATTAAAACTATATATATCTCCCTCTCTTTCTCCTCAAGTAATGTAATATCAACACCTTGTGCAGTCTTTGTTGGGAACTTGGGAGATCTCTACTGTGGTAGAAAGGATGATACAGAATTCGTTGTGATTTTGCGGGGAGGCTGGAAGAAGGTGCATCCCCTTGGCTTAAAGCCAAATGCTGCTCATGGACGTGATCCTTCTCTGGTGTTATTTAGAACTAATTTCCCTGAGACAATGACAGAATCCCCACCTCTTTGTTAAGACTGACTTGTCTCAGGGTGGGAGGTGGGAGGGCAGGGTGAAAAAACTTTGGACAGAGGATTTGGGAGGGCTCCTTCTGAGAACTTGGAAGATCTTCCCCCGGCATGAACTAAGCTATCATGTGGAGCTTTCATAAAAATGGGATAGGACGAGGACAGAACTAGTAATGGGGGTGTGCTTAGCTTTGATTTGGATCGATTAGGTTTAATAGTGTTAAGTGGCACAACCTTGTAAAAGTGATATTCCTACTTGTATTTATCTCTAATGGGCCTCTGGCTGGACTTTGGGTTTGGCTGGGGTCAAAGCCAGTTTGCACTTCGGTTGAATTCATTCTGATGCTTGACCCTCCTGTCCCCTTGTCCATTGGAGCCCTACTTCTAAAGGTCATATGTCATCTATTTGGCGTCCCAGTTTGCAATTAAGAGTAGGCTATAAGGGAGATTGTCAATATTTTGTGTGGCAAGAAATGCCACACTCATTTTGTCTTTGCACTTTGGTTGCTAAACTCTTCCTATGGAACACAGCCACAGCTAGATAAATATGAATTTGTTCTTTTATTAAAATTATTTCCAATATCTATAAAAATGCTTTTTTTCTGTAGAATGTTTTTGACCCATAGCGACCCTTTTCTGTAAAACACATATTTGGAAAAAAGTAAATAGTTTTTCAAAATGACTCTGAGGTTGATTTTCTTGTCTTGGAAGGTAACCTTCAACACCTTTTTTTAAGAAAATATTTTTCCTCAGCGTTTAGGTCTATTATTCATTTCCATTCCCTTCCCTTCCCCAATGCTGTCACCACCAGGAGTTTGTTTCTTCATTCCTCATTGTCTTTCATCGTCCAAATTGAAGTCCTAGATTTGTCCTTTGACTGTTACCTCTCATCTGAGGAAACCACTTTAAACAAAAACCAAACTTCTTAAACAAGTCTTTAGGGACCAGAATGGTGCAGTTTAAAAAAAAAAAAAAAAAAAAAAACCGACGCTGGCTGGCTGCCTGGAACATCCTTCACTGCTGGAAGTGCCTCTGGAGTGAGCTGGGATGATTAACTGAGGGCACCTGCACTTGGAACTCTGAAGCTGGTGAACAGAATGTATCTGAGATTGAGCGTAAACAGTTGCAGGCTTAATATGTAACCGCTGAGAGAGGAGGCAACCTACTGGCTCTTTTCCCGGGAGGTGGCAGCTCTCACAGCAGGGAGATTTTGCCTCAGCAAATTGAAAGAGGATGGGTCCTCTCTCCTCTTCCCCCCACCCCCTTTACACACACACGCCTGTTAAGTTTTATTTTTAATTGTTTTAACTTTGTCCTAGATGCCATCTCTTTTCTTACGTCTGTGCAAGCCTGGTGTTGGCCCGGTTCCATATTTGCTGTTCTGTAGTATCTCCCCTCGGTGCATTTTAAGTCACTAATGTGGAGGAAGCAAATGGATTGTAGAATGTTAGTGAAGGCAAGACTACCCTATGCAGGAACTGATGGCCCATTAACGAAAAAGGAAATGGTCCTGTGTGTCAGATGTTGGCAGCCAGTTGCTCAGTTTTGGGCTAGGCCAAGAGACTTCAGCCGTGAAAATAATTCTGATATTAGCAAAGGGAAATATGTACCCACCTTCAACTTCTTTAATAGTACTTCATGTGGAACAGCTCGACTTTCGAGGGCTTTCTTAATTCAGTTGTGTCGCCTTGATGTGAGATTTAAGGAAAGGGTCTGGTGCTTTGGAGTAGCCGTCACACTGGCTCCTGCTCCTCACCCGTTCTGATGCTGCCTCTTGCTCTGCCTGTAATGCAGTTAATGCAGCTTTCCTCTCTTACTTGCTAATAACCAGAATCTAAATCTTTAAATCCGTTCTCCATCAGTCTAGGTAAGACTGCTAAGTTTGATGTTTATTTAACTGGGCAAGCATTACATGGTTTGATTCATCAGCAACAATTTGCATTTATTACTGGGTGTGTAATGATTTCTCCTTCCTTAAGAAGGCAAATTCATTGCTTGCAGAAATAGAAGGCACCTGAGTTTCCATCACAGGACAAGAGTGTTCAAGTGATTTACGGTGACAAAAATGGTCAGTTTTGGCTACGAACTGCACCTGTGGCATTGAAAGGGGTCTTGAATTCTTAAATTCATGCCTAAATTACTGGGCAGCACAAAGTGACGAATGCTGAGTGAGTGCAGGGAGCAAAGCTATCAGCCTTGCTGGGTTTGTTTTGTTACAGCAGGGCCTCCCTGCCCACCTCAAGCTTCAGACAGACAGACACACACCTCATATACATATGGTATGTGATTTCCCGTTGGAAAAGCATCTGGGAGACCCACTGTGGCAAGCCTGGCATACTGAGCAGCGGTTTGCTTAATCACGTGTCACCTTTTCTTAGGCTCAGCTGTGAGCAGGGAAGGAGCTGTTATGGAGTCCCGATCTGGGAAGGAAGGGAGGCACAGAGCTCAGGGTTCAAGTCGATACAGTGCATACAGTAGGGTGTCTTGATCCATGTGCTTTGATGATTTCCTTGATCACGACTCCGGTTTCAGCCACTGGTGTGAAAAGCTGTTAAGCATGCAGAGTCGGGGCATGTTAGTCATTGTGCTTTTAGTGTAAACAGGATTTGGAGACTGGTCACTTAACCTAGGAATTTAGTGATTAAAAAAAAAAAAAAAGTCTCCCTGTAGGTGGTCTATTTTGTAAATAAGTGAAGGCCCCGAGCCAGGGGGTCCTTACCTTGTGTAATTTATTAGACTCTGGTTCTCAGAGTCTGTATTTGTTGATGGTTTCTATTCACGAAGTCAGGCAGAAGGCAGTTTGACGTCACCAGGAATAACCTTGTAGTGTGTGGGAGCCTTGTCCTCCGCAGTTGTGTGGGATGGGAAAGGAGGCCACTTTTCAGGGACTCAGAGTTGGAAGCAGGAATTTTCCTTTTGTCTACCTTCTCCCTTTGTAACTCTTGCCAGTTTCATTTAGTTGCATTGTTTTTATACAGATTGCTCTCACATCTCACACAGTTGGACACCATCTGCGTGCTAGGCTCAGACACGTGTAAGTGGATATTTAGATTTCTAATAAAGCACTTGCCAGTTAATATCCTCTCCGGCCATCAGTAAAGATGGAATGAACTGATTCCTCTAGGAAATGCGATACGGTGATCGACAATATATCAAGTGCTTTCATTCATCATCTTACTTGATGTCACAACACCCATGTGGGGTGGGCAGGTGATCTTATCCCAATTGGTAAATTCAGAGGGGTGATTTGGCATAAATTTCCACAAACTAATCTCTAGTTTAGCTAGGATAAGAACCTGGGGATTAGAGCTCCCACCGGAGTTCAGCTGTGGTGCTTGCTATTTAAATCAGCATTGTGGGGTCTGTTGGAATATTATTAGGTATGTAAATGATTCCACTCAGGGCTATATGTGGATGTGCTTATGTATAGATGACCCAGAAGGAGCAGGGTGGCCTAGACTGCCGGGAAAAGCATTTGGGACAGGAGAATGGAATGTCTTTCTTAATGGTTGGGCTTATTGTCTTATAGAGGTGGAAGTCCTGGGCATGGTGATCCAGGGCTATTTTCTTCTTCTGAGAGAGAGAGGGCGACACAGAATCTGAAGCAGGCTCCAGGCTCTGAGCTGTCAGCACAGAGCCTGATGTGGGGCTCAAAGCCACAAACCACAAGATCATGACCTGAGCCGAAGTTGGACGCTTAACCGACTGAGCCACCCAGGCACCCCTCCAGGGCTGTTTTCTGTGTGGAAGGAGGAGGATGTGTTGGTGTGAATGTTGGCCGTTCCTCCTTGTGGGAGTCAGTTCTCGGGTCACCCATGTGCATCTTGTGTGCTCTGAAGCTCAGAGCCAAGAATAGGCAAGTCTCTGAGCCAAAGTCATCAGCCTGCTTCTAGAAACGTGTCAGCGGATTAGCTTATTGGCTTTCCCCCTGAGTGGCATTAGCTCTCACCCCATCTCATGTTCACCATCTGGCTTTGAGTAAGAAGTCTTCAAGTGATCTCTCTTGAGCAGCCTGCTCTGTGCCAGGGCTTTCTGAGGGCTGTTCAGCTTTCTTCCTCATCAACCCCAGGACCCGTTTCTCTCCAAGAAGTAGTCTGTTGTGTCCACACATATGCACACCTGGCATCAGAAGAATACTTCAGGCCTCAGAGGGAACAAAATCAGCTCAAAGGAGAATGAGTCTGTGTGGTCAGTGGCCTAAAGTCTTTTGTTGTCAAAACAAGTGGATTTGTCTTTAGGTAAGTTTTTAAAATGGAGTTGCTGGGGCGCTTGGGTGGCTCAGTCGGTTAAGCATCCGACTTCAGCTTAGGTCATGATCTCACAGCTCATGAGTTCAAGCCCCGAGTGTGGCTCTGTGCTGACAGCTCAGAGCCTGGAGCCTGCTTCTGATTCTGTGTCCCTCTCTCTCTCTGCCCCTCCCCTGTTCCCACTCTGTCTCTCTCTCAAAAAACTAAATAAGCATTAAAAAATAATAAAATAAAATGGAGTTGCTCCTGCCACAGAGAAAGCTCTTCCTGCCTGTGAGATAGTACAGTTTGTGCAGATTTTAGGAGAGCAAGACATACGAAGGGGCTGGGGTTTTTCTTCCTCACTGGAAAGCAAGGCCTCAGGTGGGCTGTGTAAATGAACCACCTCTCCTCCTCCCAGGGAGCTGGCTGCTTTCTCCTCTTAGGTTAATATACGTTGACTGGGGCTAAACGCCTGATGCTTCTGGACAGAGTCCAGCCCCTCAGCAGAGCAGCCGCACTGGGGAGATACAGCTGCTGGCATTAAAGGGCTAAGCCCTTTCCAGCTGCTTTGCTTTAACAGGAACTGCCTGCAGTCGGCAGCTTAACGGAGCTGTTTAGCCCGATTAGGAGGAAATGACTAATCTCGGCATCTTCTCATGGCACTGGCCTGGAGGCTCTGGGGAAGATAACCCGGTAGGGTGGGAAGTGGTTGGATAAATGGTGTTGGAGTGCTAGGCGATTATCCCCTCAAAAATGGTGGTCCCTGCTTGACATGGTTTGTGTTTTATTTTGTCTCCATAAAAAAACATGGGGTTTTCTTCACTGGCCTCCCTGGCACTGAGGGAGAGGAGATGTTTACCATGTTGGGTGGCCTGGGTATTTAAAAGCTGGAATAGAGTTGAGAGCATATGAGGACAATGGTGCCCGTCCCCCTTAGAGGAAGAAGACTTGAGACCCTCTCATGTGGTTCCCACTTTGGCCTTCCATTCCCCTTCGCTTTAAAATCTGACGTAAAGAGGGGCGCCTGGGTGGCTCAGTCAGTTAAGCATCCGACTTCAGCCCGGGTCACGATCTTGTGGTCCGTGAGTTCGAGCCCCGTGTCGGGCTCTGGGCTGATGGCTCAGAGCCTGGAGCCTGCTTCCGATTCTGTTTCCTCTCTCTCTGCCCGTCCCCCGTTCATGCTCTGTCTCTGTCTCAAAAATAAATAAACGTTAAAAAAATAAGTAAATAAAATCTGATGTAAAGAGCCAAGATCCAGAGGAGAAATGACCATTTTCTTGGTCATAAGACGCACTTAAAATATATTTTTTAAATATATCTGAGGATTGGGATATCTTATAATCAATGACATCTTACAAATACAATGCAGTGTTTTTCTTTTTTAGTAGCTCATAAAATAGTGGTGCATCTTATTAACCATGTTATTTGGGCTAGAAGCGTTAGCTGTTCCTGGGAGGTAGGCTGTTGGCTAGACCAGATGTGGAGACCAGGGAACCTGCTACTTAGCTGTGGTTGAAGAACTTTAAAACAGGGAGTTCTCTGCATCTGAAGGAGGCTGCAGGATAGGAAAAGCAGAGCTCAGCCTTGGGACATCTAGCGCAAAGAGGCAGGCAGGCAATGTGTAGGATAGGATCAAAATCTGTCCCAGTCGTGACCCATCCTGGAGCCATTTCATGTGACCCCCGAGTTGGGGAAAGGTAGCGAAAAGCCATTGTGAATCAGTGAGGCTATGACCAAAATAATAGTACTTCCTGGTGGAGTTCTGAAATCAGTACATAGTACTGAAACGTTGGGGTGCTTTAACACGTAAAAGAGACTAGAGGTCTGTTTGGGCAGGGAGCTGGGAGTATTTCTTGCAATCCTTTGTCTAATTTGCTCACCAAATCCAGAATATCAGAGGTCTTTCCTCCCTTGAAACTGGAAGGCCATGGTTCGGGGACCCATAAAAAAAAAAAAAAGACAGTCAAGTTAAGGAAACTGTTGCCCTGAGACAAGAAGTAGAATAAAAACATAATTTTGTTTAAGAAGGTCTTCATGTTCCAATAGAGGTGTTCAAACAACTCCAGAGGGGTGTTCAGTGCCAGGATGGAGGTGTGTGCAGAGTGCTGTGGGAGCTCAGGAGTGGGCGGCTGGAGGCATAAGAGCCTCAGAGGTGATGACATTATAGCTGCGTCTCAGGATGAACAGGGCAGCTAGAGAGGGCCGGGAAGCACGTTCTGGGCGGAGAGGCACCTCCAGCCTGGTGCCTCATAACTGGACATCCCCAGCGACTGTCCTGGCCTCTCCTCTGATCTCGGCCCGGGCCCTGGCCTGGCTGGGCCTCGTTCCATATGTCCGTGGGGCTGGAGTGGAGTTGTTGGTCCCTGCCACCAGGAACCCAGCTCTAGCAATAACTGCCCCTTTAGCTGACTTAATCAGAGCTCTGACACAGTTTTCACTTCCTCCTTTTCTACGCATTAACTGCAGTCTATTAATTAGTGCTGTCGGACACCACACTCCCATAAACCACCTTCACTAACCGAGCTCCCCTCCAGCTTTTGCTAACTATGCACTGCTCCTCAGTGTAGCTGCCCCTCCCTGAGAGGTGATTGCACATCTTGGCTGTGCAGACCCCCCGCCCCAGCTACCCAAGCGGCCACTATTTGGCCAGATGCTTCTTGATTAGCTCTTAACTTCTCCCTTCCCTTCCTTACTCCCTGTCTTCCACCTGACATTGCTGGGGCCTGGCACTGGCTTGGGGTTAACATCCCTCTCAATCGGGAGCTCTCTTCTCGCGCTGCTTCAGGTCGTGAAGTGCAGTGCTGTGGGCCCGGAGGGACTGAGCCCATCGCTTCTCCTGACCCAGTGCACTCTCCCATCAAGACCCCAATCAGCTTGTTACAGATCATTTGACCTTATTATAGATCAGAGATCACAGACTTTGATATGTGCTACCTTTTATTTTTATTTTTTTTAATTGTTTTTTTTAACGTTTATTTATTTTTGAGACAGAGCATGAATGCGGGAGGGTCAGAGAGAGAGAGGGAGACACAGAATCTGAAACAGGCTCCAGGCTCTGAGCTGTCAGCACAGAGCCCGACTCGGGGCTTGAACTCACAAACCGCAAGATCATGACCTGAGCCGAAGTCGGACGCTTAACTGACTGAGCCACCCAGGCGCCCCTGTGCTACCTTTTAAACCCTCAGCAACGACGGCTGCTCCCCTTATGTTTTCTTAGCTTTCATATAAAATTCCAGATGTTCAAAGCCCTGCATCTTTTTACCCCCTTATATCTGCCCAGACTCCTTACTCTCATTCCCTCAGTCTTTCCACAAACCAGCTCTCAGCCATGATCACTCCAGTGCTCCAGTTCTCTGTTCTGGGGAGGTATTTCTTTCTTTCTTGGGTTTGATTCTTTTTTTTTTTTTTTTTTTTTTTTTTAAGTTTACTTATTTTTAGTAATAAAAGCCAATGTGGGGCTTGAACTCACAACCCCAAGATCTGGTTGCATGTTCTTCTGAGTCAGCCAGGAGCCCTTTGGGTTTGATTCTTGACTCCTTTCCTCTGGGATCCTCCTCCCCCCAACAGACTCATACACACACACTCCTTTGCTTAAGCTAACTAAGGCTGGGGAATGGGGAGGAAGTGTTTCCTTCTTTAGTACTAGCCGGCTGGGCTGCGACTGGGCTGCATTTGAAACTGCCGGGGAGGCTGCTGAGCCATTGGCAGAGGGAACTGCAGTCTACCGCAGAGATGGGGACAGCCCTACCAGCCACTGAGATCTGTGTCAGGTGCCTTGCTAAACACATACATCCCATGTGGTTCCAGCCCTCTTATCACATAGACCCCATTCTCCAGATGAGGAAAGTGAGGCAGGATCCTTAAGAAACTTGCTCAAGTTCACACAGCTACATAACTGCCTGAGCCTATATTTAAATGTTTTCAACCCTTTCAACCCATATTATACCTTCATGTAGTTTTGTTTTGTTTTGTTTTGTTTTGTTTTGTTTTGTTTTTTTAATTTAAACCATGGTCCACAGAAACCTTTAAGTCAAAGTGATTTTGTTTGGAAGGTGGAAGTCTCTGGATAATTCTCCAGCCTTCTCCTCCTCTCCCCTCAGTCCAAAGTCCGAGGAGCCTAAATGTGTTCCAGAGCTTGGCCCCTTCCTGGGCTCTCCCTTCAGCCTTGCACAGTGTGGTCCCAGTGTGTCCTCTTTACAGCCCTGAGGTAGCAGTGGGGGCGGGAAGTGGAGAGGGGCTTCCTGCCAGCCAATGGGGAAGCGACAGCCCAGGCTCTGTGCTCACATCATCTGCTCCTGCTAAGACAATCATCAACATAAAAGGCTAATTGTATTAATCACCAAGGCACCCCCTCCCTTTTGGGAGAATTATGAATTGCAATTGCAGATGGCTCCACTGATTGAAGGCAGTGCTCAGCAGGGAGAAGGGCCAGATCAGATTACACACCATTAATTAAAAACTTCCCCTGACAAACAGGAGGAAGGGCTGGCGCACCAAGGGTCTGCCTGGTTGGGTCTCCGTCCTCCCCATGGTCCTGCCCCCCATCCAGACCTAGGGGCCGGGACTGTGAAGCTTCATTGCCCCTGGCTGGAACCTCTGAATTTGGCTCCCTGAGGACCAGCCCTTCCCTCATCCAAACAGATGGCTGGCTGTCCTATTAAAGGGCTCCAGAGAAGGAGAAACTAACCTTTGGTTACTCATTCCTGTGTCTAACTTTGGATGCTTTTCAGATTCTAACCTATTTCCTCACTTTTCATGAAGCTTGTGTCTTCTTGCTCTAGTCTGTTCTGACAGAGCACAACTCTAAAGATCTAGTTGTGAAATTAGCCCCCAGCTCTCTCTCCAAGCAGATCCCCTTACGTTTTTGGCCTGGAAGTTCCTGAGACAGAGGTTACACAGTCTGCTCTGGAGTAGTTGGGTTGGGGGGTGGGGGGCTCAAGTGTGGGTGTGCACTCTCGTCCAGCTGCCCCTCCCTTGGAGCATAGGCATCCTCAGCTGTTCTCATCCCGGCTCGTCTGAATTTGTAACTCCTGAATTCTCCTCTTGATCAATTACTGCCTCCCCTCCTTCCCCAGTCGCCCGGCCTCAGTCATTCATTCATCAAACTTTTATTGAGCACCCAGTGTGTGCTCTGCTCTGGGGACGCGGAGACAATTTGTCTAGGAGCTTCAGAGTCCACTGCAGGAGCTCCACCCCTCCTGCCCTCTTCAACCTTCTAGTTCTTGTTTCCTTCCCTCCTCTGGCTGCAGCTCAGATAAGCCCCCCCGGAGCTCTATTTTGGAGAATTCTAAGCTGGAGCTGGGGAGACCTTAGGGGGCTGTGGTACTGAGCTGGGTGACCTTTAGCAAGTCAATTACATCCTCTATACGCGCGTGTGCACACACACACACACACACACACACACACACCCAGCTGTCCCTGCTTATGAAAGGGCACGAGAAGCCTCTGGGCTCTGAGAGATTGTGAAGATGGATGAGTGGGGCCCGGCTTGGAGAGATGTGAATAGTATTCTGCACTTGACAATATTATAGAACGCTGAACACGGCCGCTGTGGCCACGAGCACTTGGGGACTCAGCTCTTGTTCTGTCACCCTGCCCTTGAAAGACTTTGGTAGCCCCTCCCATCCCCAGCGCCTTTGGAGACATCATGGAAAAGGACCTATCTTTTTTATGGATTTGGTTGCTGTATCTCAGGGTACCATGGTGATGAGCACCATAGAGATGAGAAGAACTGACTTTTATTGGCTTGTCTCTTTGTTCCGGTGTCCCCCCTCACCCCCCCTCCACACACACACACAAAGCTCCCAGGTCAGCAGACCCAGGAGAGAAGGAGGCAGGGCCCCGTGTAAGTGGAACAGATGAAAGGAGAAAAATGTACTCTCTTTTCCCTCCCTCTCAATCATCCCCCCATCTCTCTCTTTCTTCCTCCCTCCCATTACCAAAAGCAATTGTATTCAAACCCGATAATTACAGTAACAGCTACAATAATCATCATTTATTGTTTGTTTTTTAAGCATTTTAACTTCCAAAAACATTTTCCAATCTCTTGTTTTCACAGCAGGCCCTGGGGGAGGACTATGCCCATTTTATAGCTGGGGAAGCCGAGATCCAGGTAGGACCCCAAGTCATGGGGAGAGTATGTTTACAGCAGCTTGTAAATATTAGCAAACCAATTGAGACCTAGGAGTCCTTCAGAGGCACTGAAGGCAAATCTTGGTTTCTTGGGTCATTCCTGAGTTCTTACCATCCTCGGACTTAATAGCATTTTGAGGATCTTGGTAGAACTGAGAATGAGGCTGGAGACAGCTTGTGGCCCAGGTCATGGGCTGGGGGCCGGGATAGGGACATCCTCCCTCTCTGGATTGCTCCCATGAATGGGGATGGGGGATGGAAGGTGGGCAAACACCTGGAAAAGGCCTGTTTGGCCCAAACCTCCCTTGCCTATATGCTGCCCCTCTGCCAGCCCTAGAAAAGGCTCCTCTTTGTGTCAGCGCTTCCCAAGGATGGGGTCCTCTCCTGAGCATTTGGAGGTGTGAGGAATGAAGATCTATTGGAAGGGCTGTCTCTGTCCTCAGGAAGCCCCCACACTGAGGGCAGGTCCCTAGCCCCCAAACCATACCCAAGAGCAGAGATAATACCTTTGAGGAGCTCAGAGACTGTCCTGGGGCCTGATTCTTCTGGGAAGTCTGGCTCTCCCCGCCAAGGGTGGGGTGAGAAGTTGGGGCTCCCCGAGGTCTCTACATCTCTTAGTGTCTAAGCTGAGTGGCTGTCTGGGCTCCAATACTCAAGACAAGGGGGTCTGGAGGCCCAGGATGCCCACCAGAGTCCAGATGGATGAGAGAAGGGGAGGACAGTCATGAATTCCCCTGCCTCCTTCTGCTCTGTCCCATTAAGAGATGTAGGAGGAGGAAACTGAACAGATTTGCTCCCCAGATTCTTTCTATCCAGAAATATAATACCAGGGATAGGGAGTGGCATTCCCTGCCCACCCTGTTAGGACAAGAGGCCAAGCCTCCCCGTCTTTCCTGCCCTCATCCACCCCCAACCCCGCTTTCCTTGTAAAACCTGAAGTCTAGTTCTACGAGGCATGCTACCCACCTAAAGGGTGCCTCTCAGAAGCCGGAAGGTGGGGGCCAAGTTCTATACCACCTGACATGCATTGCCCATTTCAGTGTCCCCTGAACTGCACTGGGATTCTTTCTTCTCGGGCTCCACCCCTGTCATTTTCTCCACTTCTTCAGTGCCCATGAGGATGACCAGTCGCTGGGCCATGGTTCTGGTGTCAGGGAACAGGATAAAATTATAGATCAGCGAAGCCAGGACAGCTCCTGTCAGGGGTCCCACCCAGAAGATCTGCAAAAGCAGAGAGAAGTAGGTGCCCCAGTCAGGAGCTATGAGGATCATAGGGTAGCTTTGGGATCCCTGCCTGCCTCCCTAGTGTTGGCTCTGTCGTCCGGGACCCCTCGAGCTGCTGCAAGTTGACAAAATTGAGAAGCAGGTGTTCTGCCTTTCAGGTCCCTGCAGGTGAGGTGACCTTGCCTTCAATAGGGCGGGCCCAGTCTCCTCACCACTCTGTTTCCCTCCTCTCCCCTCCCGTGTTCCAACCAGAAGCCCTGGCTAGTGCTGTTCCTGTCTCTGCTGGTGTGTGTGTCTATTTCTGTTTGTCTTTTTCTTTATCCAAGTTTGGAAACTGGTCCAGCTGGAGAAAGTGAATAAGGAAACAGCCAGGACTTAAGGCCTGGGCCAAGGCTGCATCTCCTGTCCTGGCCCATTTATGGACATTCCACTGGGTACTCTGGGCTATTGAAGCTGGATAGACAGGAAATACAAGCCAGGATACTCGCTTTTGTCTTCTGAGCTTAGGGAAACCTCCTTTGGGGGTCAAGATGGCCTGTGGTAGGGGGCCTTGTCTCCCCAAGTCCCTGTGGACCCACCGCTGGTGAAAGCCACAATCCCTATCTCCCCTGCTCAGGCTCTCCCCACCTAATGGCTGCCAGTACAGGCTCTCACCCAGTGGACCGTGAACTTCCCAACGACGATGGCGGGGCCGAAGGAGCGGGCTGGGTTCATGGAGCAGCCGGTGAAGTAGATCTGGAGGGGCAAGTGGAGGTTTGTGGTGTGAGGAGGCTTAAAGCAGGCCTGGGAGGGGACAGCCTCCTCTGCCCTGGCTTAGAGCCCCGGCACCCGCCTTGGGCACTGCCGTATCCTGGGCCCGGACTGTGGGAACACAGCCTCGGCCCAACGCATTAAGGGCTCAGGGAGGGACACTTCCTGGCCTTCAGGGCCTCTGCAGTCTCCCCAAGGAGGGATCAGTGTGTGCATACACACAGTGCCCTCTTTGCCTCTTACCCCAATGAGATGGCCCAATGCCACAGAGATCCCAATCACGATAGCTGGGGAGCCCGATGCTTGACGGTTGTTGGTGGAAGCAAAAACACAGAGCACCAACTGCAGGGTCAGAACCAGCTCCACTGCCACGGCCTGGCCAGTTGAGATGTTGCTCTGGACCTGGGTGAGGAGGAGGCTATGCTGGAGGCGAAGGGGTCTCTGCCAGGGGTTGGCGACCCCATTGGACCTCATTGCCTCACTGTGAGGAGGTGATGCCTCACCACCGCCAAGTCCAGGACTTAAGGAGATGAAGGATCGGGGACAGCTGGCAGTAGAGTTCGGGTCAGCCCTGGACATTTGCTGCCTGCAGAAACGCGTGGCACCCCCTCCTAGCCCACCGGTTTGTTGAGGCCAGTAGCTGGCGACAGGCTCAGGACTGGTGGGGAAGGGAAGGCTCAGAGCAGCTGGGGTGCATGTTTTCAAGCAGCCTGGGAGGAGACCGTGGGTAGGAGTGGAAGGAGGAGACTTGGGGAAGTAGGTGGAAGGATAGATGATTAGGGGAATCTGGAGGAGTGAGGCCTCAGGGTGCTGAGGAAGGAGGAACATGGGAACACAGAGGAGCAGGGCACATGGGGCGGACCTGGAGAGAAGAAGGGCATGCCAGGTCTCCTGCATTACCCACAGCCCTCCCCCCCCCCCCCAACCCCCGCTACCCTGCCTCTTAAATGCCTGGTCCTTCCCTGACTCTTACTTCTTAGTTGCAGCTTCTCTCTGTTCTACCTGTTCCTCATACCATAACCCCACTCCTGCTCTGCCTGCACTAAGGCCACAGTCTGGTTCCCCTGGGTCCCAGGGCCCAGCCCAGAGCAGGTAAGGAGCACGTGGTCAAGTTATCACCTCCCTGTCCCCTCTCCTCAGGCCTGGTCCTCCACCCTTACCACCTGTGTGGGCATCCCTTTTCTGGCCCTGCCGGGTGACCCTCCCTGCACCTACCATGTTAATCCCAAGGGTGTCTTGGATGTCTCCTGGTATGACCGCATAAAGCACTGAGGCCCCCACAATGGCCCCCGTCAGCTGAGCAGCCACATAGGCCACGGCACGGGGCAGGGAGATTTGGGAGCTCACGAGGAAGGCCAGCGTCACAGCAGGGTTGATGTGGGCCCCGCTGGCCTTCCAGGTGACCTGCACAGCCACGGCCGTGACCAGGTTGAAGGTGATGGCGGTCTGTAGCATGGTGGGACGCGCCGAGGGCCAGGGCAGACTGGAGCCCACACCAAAGAACACGTACAGCCCTGTGGCCAGGAACTCAGCAAACAGCTCCTTGCTGATAGCTCTCCAGAGCTGGCCCAGCAGCATCCTGGCCAAGCCTCACCCTCCAGGCCACACGGTGTCCTGGTCCTGCTGCTTTGGCTGCCGCCTCTACTCCTGGGGCCTCTTGCCTCTGATCTTCGCTGTCTCCTGGGGTCTCTTGCCTCTGGCCTGCTCTGGCTGTCTCACTGTGTTGAGGCTCCTCTGGCCCCCACCTGGTCAGACTGTGCAGGGAGCAGGCGCACAGGATTATGTGTGTCTGGGTGGGTGGGAGGTGCAGGGCTCATATAAGGAGTGGTGCTCACACGCTTGCCCCACCCTGAGCTCACCTGACAGCTGGGGGAGGGGGGCGGCCTCCAGGTGCTGAGCTGGAACCTCCAGGTTTCCAAGCTGGACGGGCCTCACTCTGCTGCAGGCACAGGCCTGGCCCAAGGGTGGCAGGTACAGGAGTCATGGTGGGCATGGGATTCCAGGGTGGTCACATCCCGATGTCAGCTCAGAGGCAGCAAGCTCGCCAGGTCCCCAAGTCCAAGGCCTGCTTCAGAGGCTCCTGTTGTCCCGGTCCCCTCTGCCTGCAGGCTCTGCCTCCAGATGGGCTCACACTATTCTATGCCCCATAAACCCAGATGTGAAATGAAGCTCTTTCTTCCTTTCCCACCCAAACCCCTACTCTAGAAAGCAGATGTGAATAGAGTCAACTTTACTAAGGACATGGGCCTGTGTGGGTGCAGAGGGGACAGAGGGAGGAGGGGTTTATTCCACAGCTAATGAGACGACACGCATGGCAGTGGAGAATTTCCCCTGCCAGCTGGGAATTTCCACTGGTCCTTCACTGCATTGTCCGTGCCCCTTTCTGTCTCCCTTGCCCACCCCCTCCCTTTCAGCCCCTTTCCCCTCCACTATCTGCTCTCCTCCTTCTCAGGGGCCTGAACAATTCTGCTCAAGCCTCTCACAGGGCAGCCGAACCCTTTTTGTGGCAATGCTGGCCCTGAGGTCACCCATGCCCTAGGCTCTTCCCTTTTAACCCCAGCAGCATGTCGAGGTATTTTCTCAAACAAAGGTGCTCCTTCTCTCCCTAAGAAGAATCGGTGTGGCTGTTAAGATAACAGTTTTCATCTTTTAACCACACGGGTGTGCCCTGACCTTGCCCCTGGCCAAATCTCCCTGCTCAGTTGATATCCCCCGGTTGTCCTTAGGCTCCTCAAATGCAGCCTGTCTCAGAAGGAGACCCTCATCTCTCTCTGTGCCCCCCCCCCACCCCAAATGCACTATTCCTGTTTTCTCCAGCTCTGTTGGGGGCACCTGGGAAGCATCCTTGACCCTCCTCTCCCTCCTGCCCCCAACCAATAGTGGCATCAAATCCTGCTGATTTTGAATCTTAAATATTTCTCGACTGTGCCCTCTTTTTGCCACCCCTGCTGCCCTGCGGCCTTTAACCATTCTCTCCGTCTGCTCCCTCACTCAGCTCCAATCAATTATCCACACTGCAGCCTGAGTGATCTTTCTAAAATGCAAATCTGATCCTGCTGTTCCTCTGCTAAAATCCCTTCAAAGCGTCCCTCATGCCTGGCCTACAAGGTCCTCTGGGATCCTGCTCTTCCTACCTCACCTCTCCCCGCTCCCTGCTTTGTCCTTTACCCGGTGGCCTCACCAAAGGGCCAGTGGTTCTGGAACACTCCGTTGCTGGTCTTTCCTTGGCGGATGCCCTGTCTTCTTCTCAGAGAGCCCTTCCTACGTCCTTTGCTTGGGTAACTCCTAACTCATCCCTAAGGCTCAACTTCAGTGTCACCTCCTTTCCTGGGTGAGGGAGGACCCCTCTGCGTACTCCCACCACACCTGGGCATTTTCATACACTCCAGTCACCACAGAGTGCTGTCATGGTGTTAATGTGCCTCCTTAATGAGGCAGTGAGTCCCTCAGGGAGCAGGAGCCAAATTTCGCTCATCCCCACATACAGTGCTGTGCACAGGGATTAGCCATAGTTGGTGCTCAGTAAATATCTGTTGAGTGAACGAATGGACGAATAAAAGCTTCCTGACCTCCTGGAGGCAGGTGACTTTCATATCTACTTCATCTCAGCCAGCTTATTCTTACGGCCTCATACCTGTCTCACCTGGGATCGAACCCTCTGAAATCTTCCAGGGGAACATCCAGCTCTAATTACAGGTTCTGTCCATCCACCCTCTCCCATCTCAGTCCCTGTAAAATGCCTCCCTCATTCCCTCTCTGTGCTTCCAGCCTTCCTGGCCTCACCCTTCCCCCGACCCCCCAGATCCCCAGGTGGTCAGCGCCCCACCGTCCTGGCTCCCTGTTCTCTTTGCCCCACCTCCTGCATCTCTCCCATTTCATTCTCCTCCACAGCTCTTTGCCTTGATCTGCACTGCTGAGCACTGCTGGAGAAACTTGTCCATCCGTGCAGACTGCTGCCATGACAAGTCCATGGTCTCTGGCCTCAGCAGGGGCCGCCGATCTGCTCAGCAATCCTTATGCCATCCTCAGTCTGCTCGTTCTCTCCCCATTCTTCTAAGGCCTACTTCCAACCTTGCCCAAGCTCTCCAAGTGCCCCCATTCCAGCTTTCTTCCAGAGGATCAGCTTGCCTCCTGTCCCACCTGGAAAGAGACACTCGCAGGCAAGACTTCTTCCCATCCTTCCTGCCAGCCACAAACTCACCTGCCACTGCCCTGTGCCCTCACCAGCTTCCCTCGGGCCCTGAAGAAGAGGCAGCCCTTCTTTTGCATCCAGTCGGGGGGCTCCTCCTTGTGCTCCTGGCTCCCTTTGAGTGACAGACACCCTTTCAGGGCTGGTTCCAGTCTCCTCTGGGGTTTTCACTTCTCCCTCTCCTGGATGCTTCTTGATAACAGGCCTAGAAAATCCCGTAGTAGAGAGACCATTGGCTTCTTATGCCTTTCCTCTTTGTCTCCCTTTCAAGACTTTGCTCAGGTCTAGTTCCACCCTGAAGCCTGCCCTGATATTCCCCTCCAGCCAGTGGCTACTTCTGGCTTCGACCTCCTTAGTGCCTCCCCTGTTCCAGTGCAAACTCCCATGCTTGCCTGGTATAAAAGAGGCTTTCAATAAATGCTCGAGAAATGAAGGAATGTGGCCACAGGGGTAGTGTAGGTGACATTCCTCCCTAGTTCGGTAGGTTCTCTGCCTAGGGGTTGTCCTAGGGAACCTCAAGGGCATCTCTCTCTCTCCCTTCCTGCAGACAGGGCCTCAAAGGGCTTCCCGACACCTTACCTAGCTTCGCTTTCTGCACCTGTCCACCAAGCAGCACTAATGCCTGTCTGTTAAGAGCCTTTGATAAGATAATACAAGCAAAAGCAATTGCACACTGCCGTGTATACTTCACCCCTGACCAATATGTAACTTCTGTGAGCTCAGTTTCCCCGTTTTTAAATGGAGACAATTCCCACTTCCCCATGTGTCATCAGGGGCAAATGTGCTGACACCAGAAGAGTGTCTCTGAGCCAGAAAATTTTGGCTGTTAGGATTGCCGCTCCCCTCACCTCTCCAGTGAGAGGGGTGTGAGGACTGAGCAGGGCTGGGAGGGGCCCTGGCTGCTGTGGCAGTTCCAAGGCTAGTGGCTCCTGCTCTGGGCTCTGGAGGCTGAGAGAATCAAGTACAAGAGCAGCTCTTGTCTCCAGCTGGCCTAGAGCTGAGCCTCCTGTGGCCCTGTCTGGCCCAGAACAAGGTCCTTCAGCCCCTGAGGCCAAGTGAGCCTTGTCCAGGGCTTGCTCCCACGCCAGCTCCTCCCCGGACCCCGCCAGTCCTGGGCTCTACTGCTAAGCTCTGAGGTCCCTTATGCTCAGAGGCTTTTTGCCAAGGCCCCACACCTGGCTGCCTACAGATGCCTGTCAGGTGGCCGTGTGCTTTTAGCCTCCTAGAGCCCTGTCTCTGGGCGCTCCAGCCCGCTGGGGTGGCTGTGTCTGTCAGGGAGCGGGGTGTGTATAGGTGCATGTGCACAAGGGGCAGTGTGAGCTCTGACCGAGGTCCTTTCAGCTTGGGGAATGGAGAGGGAGCAAAAGGGAGGGGACATACTGGGAGAGCAGGGAGAACGAAAGCCCTCCAGAAAGGGAAGGGTTCAAGGCAGCTTCCCTCGCGTCGTCTCACCAATCCTCCCGAATTGTGGAGGCTTCATCCACACCTGACCGAGGAAGCTGAGGCTCCGAGAGCCAACCCTCTCCTCAACCCCTCGTCCTGTCCACCCCCTAGACAGCCAGCCTTACGTCCTTTCTCTGCCTTTAAGCCCAGCCCTCCTCCGTCTCCCCATTGTGTCCCCAAGTCCACCTTCCTACCTGGTGAAAACCAGCAGCCCCTGGGCAGAGAGGGGGAGGAATCAAGGCTCTTCCCAGGTTCCATTTCTAGGTGGAGCAGAGGGTCAGGGGTGACTGAGCATGTGTGTGCTTGGGTGTGATGCACACATATGCCCCTCTGAGAACACAGGGAGCCAGGCTCCTAGATCTGGTCCTCACCAGCCCTGTGACAGAATGGAAGTGGGTTGATGTGGCTCTTTCTCTCTCTCTCTCTCTCTCTCTCTCTCTCTCACACACACACACACACACACACACACACACACACACACGGAGCAGTCAATGCCGAGAAGACACAGCCCCTTGGGTACAAGTGAAGGTCAGCGTAGACGCGCGGGGTTACTGTGTGCGTGTTCATGTGTGCGCAGGCTTCTGTGGGCTCCGGACCCAGCCGCGCGGATCACACACCAAGGAACACAGCGCCCTCTGCTGGCCAAACAGCCCGCCGCTGCAACTTGTCCGCCCAAAGGCCTTGGACCCCTCTCGTCCTCTGGCCAGGCCAGGTGGGTGCCCCACCCACCCCTGAAGATCTGTCTCCCATAGGCCCACCGTTCACCTCCTTATGCTCCCCCTAGGGCCCATCCAGAAAAGGAACGCAGGTCGCTGCGCTGGAGGGAGAGACCAGCCTCCCAGTCGTGTCTGTGCCTGTACCTGAGTCATGTGGGGACTAGAGGGGAAGGGATCCTCTCCCTTCTGCACCTCCTATCCTCCACCTCTATAGTGGACTGGGGGCAGCTGCTTCCTGGTGGCTTAGGCGACCCAGGCCCGTACCCCCATGTGGCTAGAGCCGGGACCCAGGACTTGTGTTAGAGGAAGCCTAGCAGCAGCGGATTCGGTGGACGAGGTCCCCCCCTGCTGGTCGGAGCGGGCATTTGCGGCCTGGCTCCATGGTAGGGGCCAGGGGTCGGATGAGGCAGGTGAGGGCTGGGAAGTCTGCTCCTCCTCACCCACGGTCCCTGGGGCTGCCGCTGGCCAGCCAGGGTCCATCGCTTCTCCCACCCCTTCTCAGTCCATCTCCTGGCCCTACTATCCCCTCCTCTTCCGAGGCAAAACTGAAGACCACGGGGAGAGGTGTCCATTCCAGAGAGAACCAGGAACTCGGGTTCAAACACCTGCAGGAGAGCAGAGGCCCAGAACCAGAGTGTGGCTGGGGTCCCAGATGTGTATGCGCTGGTTTCTTTTTGCATTAGTTTATTGAGCACTGACTCTGAGGTGCTTGGTCCTGTTTGCACCAGCGTTTTCCTTCCATCTACTGTCTCATTTAGTGCTCAGAACAATCTATGAGGTGGGTACAAGTATGCCCATGTTACAGATGAGGTAATTAAAACTCAGCCTGTGTTACCCAAAGTTGCAAAGCAGGATTTGAGCTCCAAGCCAGACTCCTTAACTATGACGCAGGACTGTGTCCCGAGCTGCTCATCTGCACGACTTCCACCATTTTTTCCCACAGAGAGCCGACTGGTCCCAGGAATCTCACTCCCTTCATCTTAGACCATTCCCACAGCAACCCTGTGAGGGAAGCATTTTTAAACCTTGTTTTATAGCTGAAGAGATGGAGACTCAGTGAATTTAAGGCGGCTGCCTAAAGAGTGTCAGTGACAAGGGGACAGGCCAGATAAGAGCAGAGCTACAGGCCTACTGGGGAAGATGGTGGGAACAGTGGCTGGCAGAGGCAGGAGAGAGGAGGCCCAGGAAAAGGCTGGACTGGCTGTGACTTCTGGGTATGTGTGTGGGGCGGACAGGGGTTTTTTCCCTCTGACTGCAGGCTCCCAGCATGGCACCTTTTTGGAACAGTGAGGTGTACAGAGGGGAGTCCAGGGCTGTGCCTCCTCCGTGATGACAGACCTGGTCGATCACCCCCTTGGCATCTCAAGGGGCTGCTGGCTAGTTCCCTTCTCCTCTCCCCGGCCTGGCACTCCCTGGTCCCAGTGCCAGGCCCTCCTCAAGTGGCCCAGACTTGACATAGCTGAGATGGGAGGGGCAAGCAGGCGGGTGGCTTGGTGAGGACCCCTCCTCTGCTCTCACGGCTCGCTCCTGACCTCTTGCTCTATTTCCATATTTGGTCTCTCTCCCTCACCCTCTCTCTTCCTGACCTCGTCTCTATGACTCTCTAAGCCTCCCCTGGCCTCTGCTTCCCTGTCTATCCACAGAGAACTGTGGAGATCATGGGGAGTGTAGGGGATGATGAAGAGGAGACAGGTTGTCCAGAGGGACAGAGGTGTCCCAAAGAGAGGCTCTGGGGAGAGATGAGGGAGAACATCAACATCAGTGGTTTATTGGGAAGCCCCTACCCCAAACACCAGCAGCCCTGCCCCGTGCATTCTTGAGCAGAAATAAATAAGGCAGCATTTAATGAACCGGTCTGTCTCCCTCCTAAGGCAATCTGGGGAGGGGCGGCCTTTGCTGTCCTAGGGACTAGGACCCCTCCGGTTCTTGAGGAGGGGTGGAGGAGGGTGGGGGCTTGCACACTGCAGGCCACCCTCCCCCCCCCCCTCCCCCCCCCCCCCCCCCCCCGTCTTCCTGGCCTGGCCCCGGGGCAGCCTGTAAGCTTGGTGGTACTTTCACAGTCTCTGAGGTCTGACCTCAGGGCAGCAGTCTGCCCTGTCCCAGAGAGACCCTTCCCCATCAGTCCCCAGTCCCTGGCCCCTGCCCCTGCCCGAGTCCCATCATGGGTTCCTGCTCCCATCCCTAACTGTGAAGCTGGGGGAGCCAGCACCTCCAACCCAGCCCAGAGGACCCAGCGGTGGGGGAAGGAAGCTTTGCTGTCATATATATATATATATATATATATATATATATATATATATTTTTTTTTTTTTTTTTTTTTTTTTTTTCCCCTGAGGTTCAGGGGCTGAGGGTCTGGCCCGTGCCTGACACTGGTCAGCGGGCGGTCAGCTCCATGGTCTTCTTTCGCTCCTCTCGCTGTTCCTCCCAGTCCTCCTCAGGCTCATACGTGCCCTTGACGACGGCCACGCGCTCGCTCAGGCTCAGGGAGTTGGGGAAGAGCAGGTAGAAGTAGAGGATGGCGGCCAGGATGGCCCCCACAATGGGCCCCACCCAGAAAACCTGGCGGGGGGGGGGGAAGGGCAGCATCAGGGAGCTGAGTCTCAGGCCTCAGAGACCCACGGCTCCCCCTGCAGAGGACAGACCCATGGGCCCTCAGAGAAGATGGACGTACAGAGTTCCAGACCTCCAGAGCGAGAGACTGTCTCCTGACTCAGGAACAGATACACTGATACCCTATTCTCCAGGGACAGGGACATGGACCACAGACACTCAGATCCTCAAAGGAGACAGATCCCCAGAAGGACAGCACGCCCCCCCCCCCCCCGCAACCTCACCCTAAAGAGAGACAAATGACCCTTCAGAGGAAACAGACCTATAGATCCTCGGAGAGACAACAGAACTCTCACTTCCACATAGGGAGAGAGACCCTGAAGAGAGGGAACGTGAATTCTCAGATAGATTGTCCAGAGGGACAGGCCCACAGGAGGGAAGACCCTCCCAACCCCTCAACAGGAGCAGATAAATAAAACATCAGAGAGGACAGACACACAGGTATGCCACCTTCCATGCCCCACCCCAGAAGGACAAACACAAAATCCTCAGAGATCAACACAGAGGAACAGAACTTCCCTTCCCTAGAGGGACAGACACACATAGTCCCCAAGGTACCCCGGTCCTTGTGCTGGCTGCATCCCATCCTCCTCTGTATCCTGTCCTTTCTCCAGCCACACCTCCCAGGGCCACCCCCAAGCTCTGGGCCCACAGCATCCAGACAGTCCTGGGAGCTCCTGGCCAGGTTTTCAGGCTCTCATTGCCAGGGAGCCAGGGGAGGGCCCAGACTCACCCAGTGAGCGGGGCTGAAGCGCTTCATGACCACTGCAGGGCCGAAAGAGCGGGCTGGGTTCATGGAGCAGCCAGTGAAGTAGATCTGGACAGAGAGAGGCAGGTGGTGAGGAGGGCAACATGCTTGTCCACTCTTAAAGGCCTGGTCTCTCCCAGGGTCACCCAGAAGTTCAGGGGCTCAACCAGGTCTCTGACTCAAGTCTCCTGGTTCCTAGGCTGGTGACCTCTCCCTCCACAGGTCCCTCCCTATGCGCCACTCTTTCTTCTCAAGTCCTGTGCTTGGACTTGATTTCCTGCCTCCACCCCAACTCCCACTTACTCCCATCTTTCCTCAGGCTAGAGAAGATTTGGGGGCGTCCAGCCTGGGACAGGGTACGGCCGCCCCACTCTAGGCCTTAACTGCTGGGATGTGGCGCGAGGGCCCTATTATTTGCCTGAGGGGCTCCGCACAACTCCAGCCAAGTGGCAGCATTGCTCACCCCCACGAGGTGGCCCAGTGTGACAGACAGGCCGATGGACAGGGCTGGAGAGCCCACAGGACTGGTGCGGCGGGAGTCCGTGGAGGAGAAGACGCAGAGCGCCAGCTGGAAAGTCAGAATCAGCTCCACCACCATAGCTTGACCCTGTGTTGTGTTGTTGTTGAGCTGAAAGGGGAGGGTGGGTTAGAACATCTGCCTTCTAGCTCTATGGCCAGCGGCTTGGGGGATGGCACTTTTCGCCTCCACGGACACGGACAGCCAGGGCACCTGGAAGCCAAGTCTTGCACACGGGGAGGTCATTTGCTGAAGAGATTATATACTTCGCGGGGTGTGCAAAGCTTAGGGCACAGGCCTGTGGCCGAGGAGCAGAGTGTGAGGGGAGCCTTTCTTGGACAAGGTCCTGCCAACGGTTCTGCCCAGTCCCAACCCCCACAAGCTGGCATTTACCCTCCCTCCTGTGGGCAGCTACCCAGTTTGCCGACTGCACCCCCTGCCTGCCTCCCGCCCGTGTCTGACCCGCTGCCAGTGCCAGCCTCAAACCCGTCTCTCCGGTGGGGCTGACTCACAGTTTGACAATGGTCGAGAAAATCCTCCTCTGTGTTTGATTAATGAACCCAGTTTGCATGGGACATGGGGACTGAATCTGGGACTATGGGAGGGGGTGGAGGCAGGGACCGGGAGCAGGAGCCCATATTCAACAGACCCTACGCAGTGACACCACATTAGGGGCTTCCCAAGCATGGATTCTAAATGTAATCCCCTTGGCACCTGCTGTGGTGGGTTATGACCACCCCCATGTAATGGCTGAGAAAAATGAGACCCAGAGGAGCCAGGGGCACCCAAAGCCAGGATTACAACCCATCTCTTTCTGATGGTTCCACGAAACCACTACAATAAGGAGCGGGACAGGAGCAGGGAAGGTCCCAAGGGGAAGGCAAAACTCCGGTTTGAGACACGAGAAAGCCGGAAGTTTCCGGCAAGAAAGGAGGGACAACAGGCAACAGGAGAGGCTTCCCGGGAAGAGCTGCAGGAGGGGAGTGGGCAGGGGAGGGGGGCATGAACCAGGGAGGCTGAACAGGGAAACACACCAGCCTGGAGACTCATCTTTCTGCCCTTCCTGGCAAGGGTGTAAGTGGCTCATTCTGTGGCACCCACCCTCAAGATGGGCTCTAAGGCCCTGGTCAGGAGCCCACCCCGGGGTCCCTGCCCCACCCTAGCCCCGTGGTCACTCACCGCGTTGATGGCCAGATTGCCACGGGCATTGATTGGTGCCAGCCCATAGAGGATGCCGGCCCCGGCAATGGCACCCACCAGCTGGGCCACCACATAGAAGACAGCCCGGAGCAGGGAGATCTGGTTGCCCACTAGGAGGGCCAGGGTGATGGCGGGGTTGATGTGGCCTCCGCTCACGGGTCCCAGGGCCTGGGCCAGGGTGCCTATGGCCAGGCCGAAGGCCAGCGAGATCTGCAGGATGCTGGGCAGCGCCGACGGCCACTTGAGGGCCGAGCCAAGGCCGAAGAAGACGAAGATGAGGGTGGCCAGGAACTCCGCGAACACAGCCTTGAGGAAGGCCACAGAACACACCTCTTTCTTCATGGTGGCTGCGGGGGCCTGGCGGCGGCGGCCGCGGCGGGAGACGCCCGTCGGGGCTGCGGCGCAGGGGGCGGGGGGCTGGCTCCCGGACGCGGCGCGCTCTGCGGCGCCCACTGCGTGGCTAGCGGCCTGGCACGGACCCGGCAGGGGCGCGCTATATAGAGGGCGGGCGCCCCGCGGCGGGGGGGCGCGCGCGGGGGAGCAGTGGGCGGCTCCCACGCCCGGGGCGCAGCGCGGCGCGCAAGGAGGGAACCTGGCGGCCACCGCCGGCTCGCCGCTGCCCCGGGCCCGGCGAGCCCCCGGCCCGGCGCCCGCCCCCACGCCGGGGCCGCAGCGGACCCGCCCGGGCCACGTGACCCAGGCGGCCGTGTAGACCGGCCGGGTGGCGGGGGACCCGCGCATGGTGCGCCCCGGGCGGCTCCTGCGCTCTCCTCCGCGCTGCTTGTGCCGGCTCCCTGTGAGACTTCTCCGGTTCCGGCCTCGCCGGGCCGACTGTTCTCGGGCCGTCTACCTCCGCTGGCCTTCTATCTCCGTCCTTGGTCTTCCCCTTTTCTTCTCCTCGGGTCCTGGGTCCAGCTCCTCCTTTTCCTCCTGCGACCCGGGCATCCTGACCCGGCCTCACTCCCGGCAGGGCTGGAATGATGCGATTCCCCAGAGGGCAGCTCCACTCAGCTCCCTGCCCGGCGATGGCGGGGGCGGGTGGCCGGGCTGGGCCGTGCGGGGCGGTCCGGCCGTCGTGGGCCTCTCCCTGGCCAGGCCAGGCCAGGCCAGGCTGGCTTCCCGGGTTGGAGCTGGGGCGATTTGGGAAAAGCGGGCACAGTGCCAGCCTGTCCTGCGCTCGGCAGTCCTCGACGCCCGGTAGCCCCAGGAGGCGCCCTCTCCTGGGCAGCCCTGCCAGCCCCTCCGGGGGTGCAGAACTCGGGATTCCAGTGAGTCCCGAAGAGGGTGGCGGCTGGGAGTTCACTTTGTCCACGGGACGGGAGGGAGCATGACCGGCTTCGGTTTTGTTTTGGGTCAGAGACGAGCCCCTGGAACTAGGGGTGGGGGGTGCTGGCGCACCACCGACCTCCTGCACCTGGTCTTGGCCTCTCCTGCCTTCCTCCTGGAGTCCCCTACTCTGGATCCCAGGTTTTCCCTCTCCTCCTCTGCTGCTCACCTCCTCCTTTCTGTCTTCTTGGTCTTCTCTTCCTTCAAACCCTCACTCAGTCTTGATTCCTCTCCCTCTTGCAATCTCTGCTCCACTCTTTTTCTCCTTCGGTCTCTCCCTCCAAAACCTGTCTCTCTCTTTCAGACTTCTTGTCTGTCTCTTCAGTCTCTCCACCTGCCCTTCTCCCTCTGGCAGTGTCTTCCTCTCTCCGTCTGTGTCTCAGTCTGCCTCATGATCTCTTTGTCCCTGTGTCTCGTTTGAGTCTCTGCCTCTTAGGCTCTCTCTCTGTCTTTCTCCTTCCAGTTTTCCTTCTTTCCCCCTTCTTCTTTCCTTTTACAGTCTTAGCCTTAGGCTCTGGCTCAGTCTCTCTTCACCTCTGTTTCTATCTCTTCTGTTTCATTTTCCTTTGCCTTTTAATTTGTGACTTTCTTTGTTTCTGTCTCTACCTCAATTTCCATGTCCATCTCTGTTACATGTGGTCTTTTCCAGCCCTCTCATCCCTGGACTGGGTGACACTTTCTTCCAGCTCCCACCCCCCTCCTCCTGTCCTTCTCCCTTCTCCCTGAGCTCCCAGCTGCTCTCCACCGGCCCTCTCGCCCCTCCCTCTTCCCAGTCTCGGGTTAGGCACGTAGGGAATGAGGCTGGAGGGCCCTCCAGGGTTTGGAGGAGGGGCAAGGGCCCACCCCCAGGATCCCTGGAGAGGAGTTCCACTAAAGACTCCACCATCTGCTACTACCAGGCGTCCTTGGGAAGTACTCAGCCCAGTGCCCGGTACTGAGTAAGGCTCAGTAGAGTTTCCTCATGTTGTGTGTGTATGTGACTATAATCTTCCAAGTCCCCCGAGGGCTCCATGTGGAGCTATGCAGAGGGTGCAGCAGAAGGAGAAAACAGGTACCCTTCTGGTAGTCTGTCCAGAGGGGACGAGGGGGAGGGGCCCGGAGGAAAGCCAAAGACCTGGAGGAGCGGGCTCTGGGCTCCGTGGCAGCTAAGAGGCCAAAGAAAACAGGGACCAAAGAAACCCCGCTATTGTTCCTCCTCAGTTCCGTGTTTCCTCCCAGAGCAGCTCCTCCTCCACTTCTCTCCTCTGAAGGCAGAGGTCTGTCTGTCCTTTCTGCCATGGGTCCTGGAGCCCTGCCCCTGGAAGAGCATAGCAGCTGTGCCCTGGATTTTCACCTGGGTTTGGGGCTGAGGGCAGGCCTGTCCCAGACTGGAAAAATGACCCTGATGACCCCCCACCCCCCACCCCCACCCCAGGCCTCAGAGGGCACAGCTGGTCACGTTTCCAAGGCCTGTGCCTGAGGTCCGTCCGTCTCTCTCCAAACATCAGGGTTGCTCTGTTCCAAGGTTGTCACGAGAAACTACTCTAGCTACTAGGTCCTGGAATTGTCTTTGCCCTGAGAACTTGGGCCCTGCCTTGCCAGCCCCAGAGGAATGCTTTCCGCGACCTCTCTGGGCTGGGAAGTAGATCTCCCCGTGTGCGGCAGGGAGAGTTAGAATCTCTCAGGGAGAGCCCCCTTCCCTCCTCTCCCTATATAGGGACCCCTGTATTCCCTGGAACAGGTAGAAATGGTAAGGTAACTGGCAGCAGATATGCCCCTGGGGCCCCACCCACTCCCCAGCGTTGAGAAGAATCATTCATTCATTCCACAAGGGCTTACTGAGCAGTCGCTGTTTACCAGGCACTGCTCTAAGCACTGGGGATATAGCCAAGAGCTAGCAGACTACCTGACTGCCTGGGGGAGCGAACATTCTAGTGAAAGGAGACAGAGGATAAACAATGGACACATGTAAATTAGATAGTGTGATAGAATCTGGTAAGTGCTATGGAAGCACAGAATATGGTAAGGGGGCTGGGCAGGCTGGGATGGGAGTGAAGGTTTCTTGAAATTTTCAGTGGGGTGTCAGTGTAGGTCTTATTGAGAGGCTGACATCTGAGCAAGCACTTGAAAGAGGAGAGGGGGAGATCCAGGCATATATCTGGGAGAAGAACATTCCAAGCAGAGGGAACAGCCAGGGTTACTGGAGCAGAGAGAACACCGGAAGAGCATAAGGAGGTGAAGACAGAGATGGCGGAGGGGGGGCAGACCCGTGCACCACCAAAAGGCCTGCAGGCTTCACTGGAGAGAAGGAAGAAGTCACTGAGCTGAGGACTGGTATGGTCTGACAAAGTGGGTTTTTTTTTTTTTTTTTTTTTTTTAATGTTTATTTCTAAGAGAGAGAGAGGGAGCAGGGGAGGGGCAGAGAGAGAGGGAGGGAGACAAAGGACCTGAAGCAGGCTTTGCATCGTCAGTGCAGAGTCCCGTGTGGGGCTCGAACTCACGAACTGTGAGATCATGACCTGAGCTGAAGTCGGACGCCTAGCTGACTGAGCCACCCAGGTGGTCTGACAAAGTTTTTTAACTTTTTTTTTTTTTTTTTTTTTTAACAGCAACTCCTTTGCTGTTGTGTTGAGAAGAGACCAGAGGGACAGGAATAAAAGCAGGTAGGCTCCTATCCAGGGAGAGGTGACAGTGCCCTGGATCTGAGTGGAGGTACTGAAGGCAAGTGATGGGATTCTGGATCCCTCAAAAAGGCAGCACTGACTGGAACCCCTGATGGAGCCTGTGTGGCATATGAGAACAAGGAGTCAAGGTGACTGGAGCTTTTTGGCCTGTGCAGCTCAAAGACAGAGATGTATCCGTTGAGATGGGGAGGATGGTGAGAGGAGCAGGTCTGGGGAGCAGAGCAGGTCAGTTTCGGACATGTTGAGTATTAGGTGTTGTCCCAGACCATGGAGCTCCCTGTCCTGACTTTCTGACACGGTGCTACAGCCAGCACGAGGGGACCAAAGGGGACCGTTCTTTGCTCTCTCTGAAGGATACACAGTTTGCCCATATCTCGGTGCTCTTTCCATGGTGCCACCTGGGTCACAAAGCCCAGGGTGCCCATTTTGGCCAGGTTGGCTGTGGGAATTTGCCACCACAGGCTACCTTAGTTGAGTTGCTTATTCAGCATTGAAATTCCTTCTGGACCATGCCTAACAGCAGCTCTGGGGAGCTCATGACACGTGAGAGACGCCAGTCTGTCTTCTGGCACTTTGGACGATATTGACCATTTCTAAGTTGTGGAAGAAATAGCACTTATTGGCAAATGAGCATTTATTGAGTGCTTACTATTTACAGCGCACTGTGCCAGACAAGACAGAGGAAGGAAGATAGATAGGAGAATACCATCCAAGAGCCGGAAGGAGCCCTGCCCCCAAAGGGCTTACAGTCTTGCCTGGGAGGCACTGCATATATACAGAATCACAGCTTAAAGATACAAGACAACGTCAAGGCAACATTTTGCAGGCACAAAGTGAGGAGGTGGGAATGGGTGCTTCTGGGACCTGGTGGTCAGCCACCTTTTCCCTTTAGCTCAAAGCCCTCTCTGTCCCCAGCTCAAGGACCTGGAAGCCTAGCCACCTGCCTCCATGGTGCCCTGCCTCTGTCTGGTTCTGAGTGTGTCTGACCTCCATCCTCCTCCGGCCTGGGAGCTTTTCAAGGGCAGAAACCAGCCTGGTGTTCTTTGTCCTTTACTCCCTACCCTGCTGTGGCCGTCCCCAAGAGATCGTGTCCATCACAAGACAGAGGGCTGGGCTTGGACAGGCTCAGGGGCTCCCAAGAGGGAACCAGGACTTGCCTCAGACCAGACCTGGTCTCCTGTGAGTTCTGCAGGGACAGACCATGGGCTTTTGAATAAGAAGGCCTGAGCTCAAGCCTTGGCTCCACTACATTCAGCTGTGTGACTTTAGACCAGTCTCTGAAATGCGGTTCCTTAATCTATAGAATGGGAAGAACGATATTTGTTCCGCCTGTCTCACAGGGTTGGGAGATAATCACAGGAGATGATAGGGATTGTGCCGGAAATGTTAAAAGCCCGTGTAGCTGGAAGTCATTGTCCTTCTCTAACCCACCTGAAGTTTTAAGAGGAATAGATGAGCCAGTGCATATAAAACACCCAACAAACTGGTTGGGACACAGGAGATGGTCAGTTGGCATCGGGTCCCCTCCATCCTCATCACTTTGAGTCCTGCTTTGACCTCTGACCTTAGTGACCCCGATCTGAGCAATCAGGACAGGAATTTGTGGGGATGTCACATCTGGCTCTAGGGGAGGTGCAATCCAGGAAGTGGAATAGACATAGAAATTCTTGGCAACTTCCGGGGGGATCTGCTGGGGTGAGGTAGAGTGGGGATGAGGTGCCCGAGACACGTTCAGGCTTGGCTCACAGCTCAGTGCCTTACTGCCTTTGAATGTCCAGAGCAAGGACACTCAGCTACCACGAGTACAGCCCTGGAGGTTAGCTCTTTAGTCTCTGATATAACCCCTCCCCTGGTAGTGAGTAGTGAGCCAGGTGGCTGTCACCAGCTATCTGGGGTTTGGAACAATCATCTTCATAGCACCTGTGGCCCAGGGCAGCCTTTTTGTGACCCCAAAGGGAGCTTTGGTCGAGGAAAAGAGAAAGAAAAGCATAGATGAGGATGTGGTCACAGTCACACAGATGTTCCTCATACCCAGTCCATCTCAGAAGGGAGTGGAGGTCAGGAAGGGGCTGGAGACTCTGGTGCACAGTGGGTGCTTGGTGCCCTGTGGGACAGACACAGATAAAAGCCTTGAAAGCATGGAGGCAACAGTGCATGGAAAAGGGGGCTGAAGATGCGACTCTTAGTTTAGCTTTGCAGCAGGCTGGAGAGGGAGGGAGAGAATGGATGGACTGAGTGGTGGAAGGAAGAAAATGGGAGAACAGGCAGGGGGTGCTCAGGGTCAGGAGAGGTTAAGAGGCTGGACGGGGAGGGGGCCAGCCCCAAGCCCACCTCCTTCTGCCTGGGCTCCCAGGGCTTTCCTTGGCACTGACCGCCAACTAAAGAAGGTAAAAGAGGCCAAGGATCGGGCCCCTTCCGTATTCTCCCCGCAGGAAGCGGAAATAATGAAATAATCTCAATAATGCGTGCTAATGGTATGAGGAATTACAGTTCACACAGCATCTTTACATGCATCATCTCACTTAATCCCAGTTAATCTCATTTGAGAACCATTGCACTGGCCTGGAAATTTAGAAGCCCAGGCTCTAGACACAGACCCACCTCTGCCTGGACAGGTCATTTCCCTTCCGTGGTCCTGTCAGTGCTAGGCTGCTCTCCTCCCAGTAACTGTCCTATGGTGGAAACTTAAGCGGGGGAAGAGAAGAGAGGTTCCTGGGGAGGAAGAGCAGTGCCTGGGGAGGGCGCCTGTGATCTGGGGCCTGAATGCCTTGCCCAGCCAGCCATCGAGGAGTGAGAGCATGCTGGGAGAGAGGGCTCACTTGCGAAACAGTGTCTCCTTTCACCAAGTGTCTGGTTGCAAATCTCCTCTCCCCAAGACAAAGGCCAGGGGCCCACAGAGGGCTTTTGTTTTCTCTGCCACAGGCTAATCTCCGGGGCTGGAGACCCCTGGAGACGGGGGTCTCATGCACGCATGTGGGGGATGTACACACACATACAGGCATGCGCACACATACGCCCGCTTCCTTCTCCGAAGAGGTCTTCCCTCGGGCCATCCTTGGCCACCCAACCCTGCCTTTTTCCAGAGGCCACTTCTAGGGGAGCCATTCTCTGGTTGATATTTCTCTGTCTCTAGCAGTGGATGTTGGCAAATCTTGGGGCCCAGCGCTGCAGCCCAGGGGAATTTTCCACGAGAGGCAGGGTAGGGGTTGGCAACCAGGGCCCTCCCCTCCCTTCAGCCCTCTTACAGTGGCCTCTGGACCTTCCCCTTCCCCTCTCCTGGGGAGCACTCTCTTAGAGCTCCTGCAGGTGATCAGACTGCAGAAGAAGTGGATTTATTGTGGGTGGGGGAGGAAGGGGTCCAGAGGGGAGTGAGAGGTTGCCACCCAGTACACTTGCACCAACACAGGCACAGCCGCTCACACTCAGGAGCGTGCACAACCGTGCACTTGGGGACAGAGAGGCACTCACACTTGCCCACTAGCAAGACCTGACGCGCCATTCCCAGACCCGCCTCCCCAGCAGTACCCGTGTCGGCCCTTCCACAGCCTCCCTTTGCCTGCCGGCCTTCCGTCCCCAAGCGTCCAGCTCCCTGCAAGGGGCCAGAGGTCGACTACTCGCTGCCTGCAGCCTGGGGACAGGCGTCGGGCGGGGGGTGGGGGGGGGGGGGTGGGGGGGGGGGGAGGGGGAGGAAGGGCTGCCGGGCTCACCGCCACCCCGCAGCCCCGGCAGCGGCTGCTCGGTACCGGGGCCGGCTGCGGACCTGGGGAGAGGAGGGGCGGGGCGGGGCGGGCGGTCCGCAGGCAGTCATTCGGCGCTCCCCCGAGCCGGGGGCGGGGGTGCCTCGGGGCCGGGCGGGCGGCGCGCTCAGGCCTTGCTGCCCCGCGGGAGGCTCTGCGGCGAGTGCAGCTCCACCGACTGCCGCCGCCGCACCTCGCGCTCCTCCCAGTCGGCGTCGGGCTCCAGCCCCTTGAGCACGGCCAGGCGCTCCGCCAGGCTCTTGGCCGGCGGGAACAGGACGTAGTTGTAGAGCAGGGAGCCCAGGATGGCGCCCACCAGGGGTCCGATCCAGAAGACCTGGGGCGGGCAGAGAGGACGGTCGGCGCGGGGGACAGTGGGCACGGTGGGGCCGAGCCCCGACTCCGCCGCGCCCTTCAGCCTCGAGACGCGCTCCCCACCCTAACTTCGTGTTGAAAGGTGTGTGTGTTGGGGGGGTGTCTCCCGCGCGATTAATGCAGTCATCGGCGGATTGGCTTGGTAATGACAGCTGCAGCTGTTGGGGAGGACGGCTCAGGGGGAGGTTCGAGGTGCGAATTCCAAGCGGACTGTGTGTGCCTCAGTTTCCATGCATGGTAAGAATGCCTACCTCCTAGGGTGGCCGTGAAAACTAGAGCAGTTAGTATTTGCAAAGCACCTAGAACGAGGCCTGGCACATAATAGCCCTAGGTAAGCCTAAATAATAAAAATACACATGTGTAGCTGGTATCAGTATGACCACTTGTGGAGCTTGCGGTGCCCTGTGCGGAGCTGTTTCACACCTCACTTAAGTAACTTCGCTTAACTCTTCCCAAAAGCCTATGAGGTTAACAACTGCTGCTATCCTCACCTGCAGATGTGGAAACTAAGTCTTGGGCATCACACCGGAGGGAGGAACCCACTGCTCCCCGGGGAGGAGGGGAGGCGTGCCAAGGGTTTACTGAGCTGTGAGCCCACTCTATTCCAGCCCTCGCTGAGATGGGGTTCTTCGGGAAAGGGAAGGCAGGGAGGGAGGTTTCGGCCATTACCCAGTGGTCATCAAACTTGCCGGTGACAACAGCAGGAGCCAGGGAGCGGGCAGGATTCATGGAGCAGCCAGTATAGTAGATCTAGAATGGGAGGGGGGGGGGTCAGAGAAGAAAGGAAAGGGAGAGGATGGGGGTGGTGCGGGGAGTCCTTGCGCCCCTCTGCAGTACTTGGCCTCCGTCGAAAGGGACCCCCCCCCCCTCGGGATGGGCAATTAGTCCATGTATTTACAGAGCTCCGTATTCATTGGAGACCAGAGTGAGACCTGTTCCTTTGGGGTGTCTGGGAGTCAAAGCTTCTGAGATGTGGCCACGTGCCCGTCCCTCTGGGGAGTTCTGTGTATCAGTCCCTCTGGGGGGTCTTTGTGTCTGTCACTTTGGGGGGGTTCTGTGTGTCTATCTCCAGAGTGGTCTGTGTGTCTGCTTCTTTGGGGGAAGGTCTATATGTCTGTCCCTCCAGGGAGGCTGGAAGCAGTGGCCATGACCTACCCCAAGGAGGTGGCCCAGGGTCACAGAGAAACCGATGGAGAGGGCAGGCGTGCCCAGGTTGTCTCCGCGACGCTCGTCTGTGGAAGCAAAGATGCAGAGCACCAACTGCAGGGTCAGGAAAAGCTCCACGGTAACGGCCTGGCCAGCTGTCGTGTTGTTGTTGAGCTGGGGAAAGAGAGGGGGGAAGGGAGTGCTGAGCAGGCTCCCCACTCTGGCTCCCCCCTCCTCCTGCCCATCTGCAGTTGAGGCTCCAGAGAGGCTTCTGGGCTGGGGCTGGAACACCTGGGCTTATCAGCCACCTTAGCCCAAATGAATGATGGCTTTTTCCTGGACTGTGGCCCAAAGGCAGGGGGATGGATCCCAGGAAGGCTTGTGGTCCCCAGGCCAGAGGTAGAAAACTGACTCCATACCCATTGGACTTAGGGGCTGTGGTCGTGTGCCTGATGTGAGAGGAAAGGGATGCTGAGGTCTAGAATTTGTTTCCTGAACAACAGGGAAGAGGTTTTGACTGCAGTGGGAAGCTTTAGGGCAGGTAACAGAAGGGCCTTCCTTGCTCTCTAGGCCATTAAGATACTGGTGTAACAAGAGGCCTGTCGTCTTTCTTCCTGCACAGGGCCCCCAGCAAGGGTCTTGGGACTTGGGTCTGGGGATGGTCCTAGGGCATCCCCTCACCCCGTGAGCCCAGGGTACAACCCTTTCCTTTAACCTTGCCTGTTCCCCTTGATCTTGCCTGCTTCATACTGCGTTTCAGACCTCAGTTTTGCCCCGTGGATTTGTTTCCTGCACATTCTGTGGAGGGTGGGGTGGGGGCGCTGGTGCCCTATACTATGATGCCTCCACACCCATGTGGGGAGCCCACGGTCCCAGTAGACCCTGCCTTGGGTAATGAGAGAACTTGGGGCTGAGCAAAGAGGCAATTTCATAACCGGGCCGCACCCAGCACTGGATTTCTCCCTTGGTTTCGTCATCCTGTCCTACACCCTGCCTTAGAGCACTGGGCACTGCACCTGTTGGCACTGTGACAGCTCTTAGCTCCCACGCTCCCTCTCCAGGCCCTGAACCTCCACCCCTGGGCCCTAGCCATTGGGCCGGCCCCCTTGGGTCTCTAGGGTCTAACCTCAGTCCCCCCTGTGTCGTCCAATGTTAGAGCCTCTAGTGGGGGCCAGCGAAAAGAGCTTCAAAGGCAGATACTTTGGATGCCTGTAACTTGCCATAGGACTCTACTTCCTTCAGCCTCAGTTCATCCTTCTGTCAAATGGGATAACAAAACAGATGCTGGAAGACTGTGCGAGGACTGGAAATGACAAGGGCAGAGCCCCAGCCCCATTCTCGCTGTTAAATGGCTTTTCTGAGGGAGAGGTGTGGACGTGGATTTGGTGTCAGACGGCTCTGTGTCCACTTGCAGGTGCTGACACTAGCTAGTTCTGTGATTTGAGTCACTGAATGCTGAGCCTCAGCTTACTAATTGGGGTAGAGGTATCACAGAATTCATTTTACAGCGTTGTACCAAGAGGTAGGTGATATCCGGCCTGGCACAGGAGAGGTTCACATCAGTGATGTCTTCCTGGTGGCTAGCTGGCCTTTCCAGTGACCTCCGAGGACACCTGGAACAGCCTTGGGGGTCACCTAGCTCTCTAGCCTGAGGCCGACCCAGCCCCACTGCTGCCCCATTCCAGCCAGGCAGGGTTCGCCCTAGTTCCTCAAGATGTTAATGCTGAGCGGTGACTTGGGGGATCCTCCCCAGACCTTTTCTCATCCCTGAGACCCCAGCCTCATCATATTTTCCATTTTGAAAAAGAAAGAAATTCCCCAACTGGGACACCTCTTCCCCTTGCATGAGAAGGGGCCACCTGTGCAAAGGAGGCGGTGGCCACGGAGACTGTGGAGGACCCTTCGGAGACATCAGAGCTTTTATCCAGTGGCCCAGGGATAGAGCAGGCCAAGAAAGGCAAGAGATTGAGGCACGAAAGAGGCACTTGCTGCCCTGGCTGGGGATGGGGGGGGTGCGTGGAGCAACAAGTGTATTGAGGGGACATAGACTATGTCCCCCCCACCTGTGGCCTCAGGTGCCGGGGCGCTGAACAGACCTAGGAGAGGTGGAGGGCGGGAACGTGGAGGGGGAGGGATTGTGGCTTCCCTCTGAGCTCCCCAAGTGCCTAAGGTGTCCAAATAACCACTGTTCGTGTAATCAGCAGTTAGTCACGGGCTCTGGGGACCTCCTCCAGGGTCTGGAGAGACCTTGCCCCTTCAGCCTTCCCTTGACTTCTGTACTTTCCCTGGTACTGACAAACTTTTGGCCCACCTTTTCCTTCTCTGAGCCTCAGTTTCCCTGTTTGCTAAACAAGTCTTAGCTGATGGCTCAGTCTGGGTTTGAAGGCTGGCTCTGGCACTCCCCCCTTTCTGAACCTCGGTTTCCACATCTTTAAGCCACAGATGTACGCATCCCTACCTTGCAGGGCTGTTGTGAGGTGTCACCATGTAGCCTGTGAGGAGTACCTGCCGTGAAGTTCACGCACGGTAGATGCCGAAGAAACATTGGGTCCTTCTTCCCTCAAGAAGACCCTTGGGACTAGCGCTCCGAGGTTCCTCCCGGTTCAGAAAGCAGAGCCGCTTTGGGACCTCGTCTTCTGCTGAGTTCTAGCCCAGCCCTCACTGTATTGCAGGCATCGAGTCAACAGAAACCCTGATGCTCTCTTCCTCGGTGAGGCTCGGGGCAGAAGGTGCCGGCAGACCCTGCCTGTATCCTGCCTCTGCTCTGAACTTACTGCTCCTTCCACCCTGACTCCCTTATGACACCAGTGTTCCTGGCTCCAGCATCTCTCCCTCCCTCCCTCCATCTCTCTCTCATCCCCACCCAGACCTTCACCCAGATCTGGTCCCTCCCATCTCACCCTGTACGAGGGACTCCCCAGGGTCTGCCCCTTACAGAAGGGGTGAAGTTCTGGCTACTCACTGCATTAACAGCCAGGTCCCCTCGGATGTCTGGTGGCGTAATCTCATGGAGCAGAGCAGCCCCTGCCACAGCCCCCAGCAGCTGGGCGGCCACGTAGAAGGCAGCTCGGAGAAAGGAGACGTGGCAGCCTACTAGGCAGGCCACAGTCACGGCAGGATTGATGTGAGCCCCACTGACGTGGCCCAGAGCCTGCACCAGGGTGCCGATACCCAGGCCGAAGGCCATGGCGATCTGCAGCACAGAGGGCAGAGCCTTTGGCCAGTTGAGGGCTGAGCCGAGGCCAAAGAAGACGAAGAGGAGTGTGGCCAGGAACTCTGCAAACACCGCCCTGGAGAAGGCTATGGACCGGAGTTCCCACATGCTGTGAGGCCTTCCGGGGGGCTGGCCCAGCAGTCGGAGTGGAAGGAAGCTTGTGGAGTGCTCTCTCGCGTGCTTTCCCTCTCTTGCTCACTCTCTTGCTCCCTCAGGGTCTCTGGGGAGGCTGGGCTGTGGGCATTTATAGGGTTCTTCCATCCTGGATTCGGACACGTGAGGTAGAGGTGGAGTTTGGGCCATTACCTTGTCTCTGCTGTGGCTGCCTCCTGCCCCCACTCCCCACCCCTGCCCACCCGCATGCCTATCACCCCATCTTGGCCTTCACAGCTGAATAATGTTCCCCATTAATGAGCTCTAGATAAGGCCTGACGTCCCCTGGTTTTTCCGTGTTTGTTCCCTGGTTACCCCAGGGCTCCTGCCCCAGGGCCTCCCCTACCCCCACTGGGTCTGTGAATGGGGATTCTCTCAGGGGCTTGTGCCAAACCCCCTCCCTCTAACCCAAACTGTTGGTCAAGGCAGGGACAACGCCTCTCCCAAAACTGACCATGAGAGAGGATGTCAGTGCTACCCCTTCTCGTGATTGGGAAGTCCTTCCTGTCGTTAACCTCCAATTATTCCCTCTTGAAGGGGATGGAAAACAACTGGTTGGCTTGTGACATGAACCTTCCAAGGCATAAAGGTTTTGTCTCTTCTGTGCTCGCTTTCTTGCAGTCAATTACCCGTAAGTCATTAAGCTTTACCTGCTCCCCGGAACCCCAGCCAAAGAGCAGCTCCCATAGCCTAGAGGAAGGGAGTGGTTTCAGTGTCATTGGGACCCTGGCCCTGGGGACTGGGGTCAACCTGGGGTTGACCGAGGAAGCTTTGGGCTTCCGTTCCAGCATCACCCTGCCCCATCTCTGTGATTTACCCTTTCTTGTCCATCTCTGTGAACAAGGGGTAATAAACTTACACGGGGTTGGGGTTTGGATTAAGTGAAATAATGTGAAGTGCTCAGAGCTGCCCTGGCCCACGGTAAGCTGTTAGTGAATATCAGCTATTATTCAGAGCATTATTTAGACTCTGAGGAGGAGAACAGGTCTCCCAAAACTCACATGGCAGGGTCCCAGAAGCTGTGACAGGTTGTAGGCACCCCCTGGAGCTCAGAGCCACCCAAGCCACACGGGCAGGACGTTTCTGTGGGCAGTGAGCTGTGCAGGCTCAGGGAGGCTGCAATGATCGATAAGCGACTCTTCGGCTTCGGTGCCCACTCAACCCAGCATCTGGGCAATGCCACCTCCCACCGTCACTGCTGCTCTGGCCTGGGATCTAGGAGACTTTTAGGTCTGGGCGTCCCTAGGGCCCACTCCCCTGCTCTTCCCTAATCCCTCTGGCCCTGCTCCCTCTGCTGGGGACCCAAAGGCAGGGTCAGGCTCAGAGTGCTGTTAGGAAGACTGGCTCCGGACCCTGCTCTACTTCCCGTCCAGAGGGTCCCCAGGCAGGTCACAGTCCCAGGAACAGAAGTCTGGGAGGGATTGGAGATGCAGGCTGGAGCCCCTTAGATGGACCATGCACCCCTTCTGGTCTCTCCTCTTTGGTCGAGGTGTTTATGATCTTGAGGGACAGAGAGAAGGAGTGGCCTGATGACCCTTGATTCTGGGCAGGACCTCCCCTCATTTAATCAAGTGATAATCTCTTCCCTCCCCAGAAATTCAGAAGAGGTGCATTTCTCTCTGTAAACCCATTAATTCCCAACCAAATTTGTGTATGTGTGGGTATACATGTGTGTGTGTTTATATGTGTGTGTATGCATATCCATGTGCATATCCGTGTATATATGTACACGTGTGTAGGTGTGTGTATGTATTTATGTGTGCATGTGTGTATGCATGTACGTGTGTGTACATGTATGTAGGTATTGTGTGTGTGTGTGTGTGTGTGTGTGTGTGCATGTGTGGCCATTCAGTCACAGTCATAAATTTGGAAACCAATGGGATCGTGGAGGTCATCTAGCCTATGGATCTCACTTTACACATTAGAACCTGAAGTCCAGAGAGACTGAGACTTGCTCCCGTTCTGGTCTGGGCCCAAGACTGGGCGCCAACCACGACTAGGCTACTTGTGCAGTGCATTCCTTGTGAGCTGGGGAGGGGGACGGTGTTCCTGTCAAAGCCGGGGGGGGGGGGGGGAGGGGTTCAAGCTGTGGTTCCTGGTGGGCAGCGGACCTCCCCCAGGGGAGGGCTGCATTTTGTCTACAGTGACCACCATTCCGTGTCTTATGAGCTCCAAGGTGCCATCAGCTGTCTGATGCACCACTAATGAGTATTAGAGAAATGCTTTCTTGGAAATGAATTGTGGTGATGCTTTGCCCAATAATGTGTCTGTATTAACACCACTTATCTGGCACTTATAGATGGTTGGAATGGGAAGGTTTATGTTATGTGTGTTTTGCCACAGTTAAAAATAATTTTCAAAAGCAGTGAAGGAAGGGGTCCCGGGCTGGCTCAGTCGATTGAGCACCTGACTTCGGCTCAGATTATGATCTTGCGGTTTGTGAGTTCGAGCCCAGTGTTGGGCTCATTGCTGTCAGCTCAGAGCTCACCTCCTATCCTCTGTCCCCCCCCACCCCTCCCCTTCTTGCGCTGTCTATCAAAAAGATAAATAAACTTTAAAAAATATTTTTCAAAAAAAGCAGTGAGGGAAACTGCCCCCCCCAAATGCTTTCTTACCAATTTTTGTTTTGTACGTAATGAAGGAAGTCTTTCAGATTTATTTAGATATCAGTTTTTTTAAAAGTCAAAATCACTCTTATGCATGTATCAAAAAGGAAATGAGAGGTAAAACAAGTTGGCTAAAACAGTCCCCAAATGTCTTCACATTCAGAGTCCAACTTTCCTAAATTTCTTTTTGATTTTTTTTAAAGTAGGCTTCATGCCCAGCATGGAGCCCAATGTGGGGCTTGAACTCATGACACTGAGATCAAGACCTGAGCTGAGGGGCACCTGGGTGGCTTAGTTGGCTAGGCATCCGACTTTGGCTCAGGTCATGCTCTTGCAGTTTATGAGTTCAAGCCCCATGTCCAGCTCTGTGCTGACAGCTCAGAGCCTGGAGTCTGCTTCTGTGTCTCCCTCTCTTTGCCCCTCCCCCACTCACACTCTGTGTGTGTGTGTGTGTGTGTGTGTGAAAAATAAATAAGATAAACATTAAAAAAATTTTATTAAAAAAATAAAGACCTGAACTGAGATCAAGAGTCGGACACTTAACCTCCTGAGCCACCCAGGTGTTCCCCTAAATTTCTTTTTTGATTCAGAGTCCTTGATGTTTTCCTACACAGCACCCTCTGTGCTATCAGGAGGACCATTTCTTATAAGACTGTCCACTACTGTGTCCAGAATTTCTTCCCAAGCTTCAGACACTCCTTCCGGCAGCTTTGTCCAGGCCTTTTCTTGCTTCACAGGTGACTGGCAATCACTTGGCCCTAGTCTCAGTGATCAAACATAACACAGTTACATCTACCCCTGGGACTCTTCCTTTCCCGAGCCCCCTAAGACACCTGGCTGTTGTTTTGCAAGAAAATATGGAATGGTGGTCATCTTTGAGTAATAACCACTTGCCTCACTTATGTCGAATTCTTGCTGTGCTCTTCTGTTTCCATGTCTGACTGTATACACAATAACTCTGTTTAACTGCTAAACCACAGTGTAACCTTGCTTTCCCCAGTTTTACTGAGAATTAATTGACCCACGTCACTGTAGAAGTTTTAAGGTGCACAGCTTGATGGTTTGATTGATGCATATTGTGAAATGATTACCACAATAGGTTCAGCCAATATCCAACTTCTCATATAGGTACAGTAAAAAGAAACAGAAGAAGGAAAAGTATTTCCTTGTAAGGAGAACTCACAGGATTTACACTCAACAACTCTCCTATGTACCGTGCGTCAGTGCCGGCCGTAGTCATCACGTTGTGCCTTCCGTCCCTAGCCCTTACTTATCTTATAACTGGGAGTTTGTGTCTTTGACCACCTCCCTCCTGCTCCTCCTCCCCCCTGCTCCTCCACACTGGGAACCACAACTCTGATCTCTTTTTCTATGAGTTTTGTGTTTTTGTTTTAGATTCCGCATATAAGTGAGATCATACAATATTTGCCTTTCTCTGACTTATTTCACTTAACATAATGTCTTCAACTGAGATCCATATTGTTGCGAATGGCAGGATTTCCTCATTTTTACAGCTGAATAATATTCCATTGTGTGTATGTGTATATATATAAGTGTGTGTATTTGTATGTGTATATATAGGTATGTATGTATGTGCATGTGTGTGCGTGTGTGTGTGTGTGTGTGTGTGTGTGTGTATCTATATATCAGTCTTGTTTATCCATTCATCCACTGATGGACACTTCGGTTGTTTCCATGTCTTGGCTATTGTGAATCATGCTGCAGTGAACATGGGGGTACATATCTTTATGAGTTAGGGGTTTTGTTTTTAGGAATGAGAAGGCACGAGACTCACCTGAGCAATTTAATTATTTTTATTTTTTAATGTTTACTTATTTTTGTTTTTTTTTGTTTTTTTTTTTTTTCAACGTTTATTTTATTTTTTGGGACAGAGAGAGACAGAGCATGAACGGGGGAGGGGCAGAGAGAGAGAGGGAGACACAGAATCGGAAACAGGCTCCAGGCTCTGAGCCATCAGCCCAGAGCCTGACGCGGGGCTCGAACTCACAGACCGTGAGATCGTGACCTGGCTGAAGTCGGACGCTTAACCGACTGCGCCACCCAGGCGCCCCAATGTTTACTTATTTTTGATAGAGGGGGGGCGGAAGGGCAGAGAGAGAGGAAGACACAGAATCCAAAGCACCTCCAGGCTCTGAGCTGTCAGCACAAAGCCCAATGCAGGGCTCAAACTCGAACCATGAGATCATGACCTGGGCTGATCACCTGAGGAATTTAAATATGCATAGGCAATGCCAGCCATTCCCAGCTGCTGTAAGACACCACAACTGTAAGAGGCGTTAAAATGAGGATAAAAGTTACACCTTAGGAGTGATGAAATGCAGCAGTTGAAATATTAAATATTAGTGCTCATTCTGTTGTGCGCTGCTCTAAACATTCCTATAAGTGTTAACTCTCTTAACCCTGACAGCAATCCTAGGAGCTAAATATAATCATCCCAGTTTTTAGAGATGAGGACAATGAGGCAGAGAGGTTTAATATTTTTCCTGAGGTCACACAGCTAGTAAGGGTGGACGCAGAGTTAGAACCCCAGGGGTCTGGCTTCAAAAGGACTTTTTTGATTGTGAAAGTGAACCCCTACCTCACCTTCTGAACCCATCAAGATGGGAAGGAGGTGAAAAAGAAGTCTAAAGGACTCTGGGTGATAAAGAAACAAGGATTTGTGTATCATCTGCTGGTGGCTTGAAGGAGGGGCTGAGAGCCTGGGAAGGCAGAGGTGGGGAGAGGGAGCCTGTGGGGAGCAGGGCCTGTGAGGAGGCCCCATGTGGAGCACAGGGACAGAATTCAGGACTGGTGCTGTCTGACAGCTGACATAAGGTGTGTTTCCTGCTCTGTGCCTTCCATTCCCCCCACAAGGTCTGTAAAAGTGGGTCACACTTCCGAGCCTGTGAGGCTAGACCTTCAGGGAATGAGGGAGGAGGGACAGGGCAGGTCCATGGTCAGCTGGAGTGGGGCAGAGTGAAGAGAGCAGCCCCAAGGGCAGTGGCAGGAGAGGTGGGAGACTGGGGCTCAGCCCCTCAGGAGGCCTGGGGAGTATTGTGGGGCATCAGGTCTGTGCAGTTCTGGGACAGAGGGTGAGCCATTGAATTTCCATGTAGGGCTGCGGATAAAATAGACAATGCCTGAGTATGGTTGAATTTCAGGTAAGTAACAAATACATTTTTAGCATAAGTATATTCCCAGGCAATATTTAGGACATACTCATACTCAAAAGTTATTTGTTAATTTATAATAGAAATTTAACTGGGTGTCCTGTATTTTTATTTGCTAAATCTGGCAACCCTATTCTTTTTTTTTTTTTTAAGTTTATGTATTTTGAGAGAGAATTGAGAGAGAGAAGGGGAGGGACAGAGAGAATCCCAAGCAGGCTCTGCACTGTCAGCCCAGAGCCTGCGCTCGAACGCACAAACTGTGAGATCATGACCTGAGCTGAAATCAAAAGTCAGATGCTTAACCTACTGAGCCACCCAGGTATCCCTGCAACCTTAGTCTATTTGATTTTTTTAAAAAATGTTTATTTATTTATTTGTGAGAGAGAGAGGGAGGGAGACAGTGAACAGGGGAGGGGCAGAGAGAGAGGGGACAGAGGATCGGAAGCGAGCTCTGCACTGACAGCAGAGAGCCCGATGCGGGGCTCAAACACACAAGCCATGAGATCATGACCTGAGCCAAAGTCTGACGCTTAACCGACTGAGCCACCCAGGTGCCCCAACCCTATTCTATTTGAAAGCAAAGGGGGAACCCAGAGGACTGAAGGCCCAAGGACAGCTGGGTTTCAGACTAAGTCTTTACAAGGAATTTTGGGGAGGAGTCATACTAGCCCCATTTTTATATAGTAAGACACCGAGTCCCAGAGAGGTTGTAAAAGTTGCCTGAACTCATAAGGCTGGTAAGTAGAGGAAATGAGCTATGGATACAGGTCTGTCAGATTCAGAAATTCAGGTTTTTATCCCATTGATCGGCTGACTCTGTCCTCCAAACCCCACCTCAAAGGCCAGACAGTCCTGATTGCCAAGGCCCCCGGGGGAAGGGGGGTGGGCAGGGAAGATTGCAGGTCCGGGCTCCTGGGGAGACGCAAAGACAGTTTCCCCCTGTCGTCTGTCTCCTTCCGTGGGTTGGGGCATGGGGATGAGGAAGACGGGATCTCACCTAGCCTCCCAGAGCCCCCCACTGCCCACAGGACAAGGCAGGACCTTGGGCTTGACACGTCCTCCTTCCACACTCCTTCCTTTTGGGCCCTGATGAGTGTTGTTCCCTCAGCCCGGAACAAGTGTCACCGCTGTTTTCTCACTGCTAACTCTTCCTCAAACTCCAGGCCAAGTCCAGGGGACTTGCCAGCCTTTTTGACTGAGGCCTGCGGGAAGACACTCAATATCCTAACCCATAGACATTAGCTCAATAGGTCGATGGATATGTAGATGTAGATATGGTTATAGGTAAGTAAAACTAGCATTTCCTGGGGCGCCTGGGTGGCTCAGTCGGTTAAGCGTCCGACTTCAGCTCAGGTCACGATCTCGCCGTCCGTGAGTTCGAGCCCCGCGTCAGGCTCTGCGCTGATGGCTCAGAGCCTGGAGCCTGCTTCCGATTCTGTGTCTCCCTCTCTCTCTGCCCCTGCCCCGTTCATGCTCTCTCTGTCTCAAAAATAAATAAAACGTTAAAAAAAAAACAAAAAACTAGCATTTCCTAAACAGCATTTCCTAACTGTGAGGTTAGGAACATTTTTTTTTAGTGTATTTATTTCGAGAGAGAGAGAGAGAGAGCAGGGGAGGGGCAGAGAGAGAGGGGGAGAGAGAATCCCAAGAAGGCTCCACCCTGTCAGGGCAGAGCCTGACGTGGGGCCCAGTCTCACTAACCGTGAGATCGTGACCCAAGCCAAAACCAAGAATTGGATGCTCAACTGACTGAGCCACCCAGGCATCCCCTAACTGTGAGGTTCTAAACTCCTTTCTTCTGTTTCACTAAAAAGCCAATTTAGGTCACAACTACTGAATTGATTTCATGACCCACTCACGGGTTGCCCCTCATAGTTTGAAAAATACTGCTTTTGATCCTGACTCAAAAATCGCTTTCTCGTTGGGGAGGCTTCCTACAGCCCCAGGAGCACACACTCCTAGGACCACCCACCCAGTGGTGTGCCCTGCCCTTTTGTATCAATCAGAGGCTCATAATGATCTGCTCAGTGTCTGCCTCCTCCTCTAGACTGTGAGTTCCCAGACCATATCTGGGTTTGCTCGCTGTTGTGCCCTCAGCGGCTAGGGCAAGGTCTGGCACGTTGTAGGTGTTCAATTCATGCTCATCCAGTGAATAAATGAGCAAAACCATCAGTTCTTGTTCCTCCAAGCCCCCTTGAAGCCTGTCCTGCACCTTCTCTGTTGCAGCCACATGGCGTTCTTCAGGGACCTGATTCAGGAGAGAGCTCAGAGCTTGGGTAGAGAGAGTGAGTATGTGCATTTGTGTCTGGTGGGGTGAGGAAGGGTCAGGAACAAGTTTGTCTTCATTTGAAAAGGGTCAGGTGTGCGTAAGGGGCTGGGGGCAGGGGGGCCTCCCTAATAACCCTGCCTTGTGAAGTAGTGAGTTCCCAGTTGCTTGGGGTCCAACAAAGACCGAGCAAACACCGGGGAAGCTGAGGCAGGAGTTTCTGAATGAAGGGGAGAGTTGGAGAAGCTGACTGATGGGGTCCCATACAGCTCCGCCACATGGAGAAGCCCAGGGCAGCCTCCTTTACAGGCGGAGCAGCTGGGAGCCACTGTGGGTGCTAGCAGAGGGGAAACCAGCTGGGAGGGGGAGGCTGGAGGCCTCAAAGGGTGCCTCGGTGGCCCCACAGCTCTCTGGGTTTCATCCACCCCAGGAAGCCCCTCCCACAGGGCTCGAGGGCAGAGTGGGACAGTATCTGCCAGCTGGCCAGGAGAGCTGGTATCTTTGCCCTACAGGGTGAGCAAGGGGCTGCAGATGCCAGGTCGTGCCCGGGTCATTACCAGAGAAGGGGGTGGTAACGAACGGGAAGGGTGGCGGGCAGCGCCCCACGACCTTGTTCGTAAAGGTCACCCAAACCTGTTTGACTCCCCACTAAGAACAGCTGCAGCTAAACCACCCTGGCTCCCGGGTGCCTGCCTCCAGCATCCGTGGGCTCTAGCGATCAGGTGACTTGTGGGACCCTGTTGAGATTCTGTGCAGGGGCCCTCTCCTCCCCAAGTGGCGTCGCGCCTACCTTCCTCCCACCCTGGCGCTACACGCCTTCTTGTCCTTCCCTCGGCCTCTGCCAGCATCACACTCTCCTGGAGACCTGCCCTGCTTGTCCACTGTGCGAGGTGCTAGGCTCTCACTCCTCTCCACCTGTCATCTCAACTATGTGGTGAAGTGGGTACCCGTCCCATTTTAAGGATGAGGGGAAGGGAGGCTCAAGGACATTCAGCTGGCTACCACCTCCTCTGTCCCTACTCCACAGCCCCCTGCCTCACCTCTATGACGGCACAGACCATGCTGTCCGGGCTGAGTGGCTAAGCTCTGAGGGCAGGAACCGGATCAAAGTGACCTTTGTAGTCCCAATGCTTAGCACGTGATTGGCATGTAGTAGACACTCCAAAGAATGTTTGTAGAATGTTCTGTTTACCCAAGGTCAAAACAGCTAGGAAGTAGTTAAGTCAGATCTTCCTGGATCCCAACCCAGCCCCACACCCTTCACCTTCCTCCAAGAAGCCTTCCTTGACTTAATCAAGGCCACCTCCCTCTCCCCACTCCCCAGAACCCTGGGTGTTTGGTATGTTCCTATCCCCCCTCTCCCCTACGCTCCCTGAAGGCAGGGTCCTGGGAACAGCATCTCAGCCTGGCTCTGATGCCCCCAGCTTTGCCCCCAGAACCTAAAAGGAACTCTGTGAATGTAGGACACCCAGGCCTGGGTGGAGGGCCCAGGAGAGCCTCTAACTCAGCCAAACTAACTATGTCTTCCACCTGCGGCCTCAGTCACCGCCTCATGACCCCTGTTCATCCAACCACAGTTCCGCCTGGTACTGGGCCTGCCAGCTTCTCACGAGCACGAGTCCAGGCCTTGGTATTCTCTGGGGGTGGGTCCAGGTGGGGCAGCTAATGCTCTGCTCATTTTGCTGCAATTCAATATTAGCCTCCAATTTTCACGCTCGGCTGCCATCCTTCCCTCCTCCCTCCAGCCTCTGCTGGTGGAAGGAGGGCTGAGGATTCCCTATAGCACCTCTCAAGGCCCCTTGGGAGTCCCTCGGGCTGACCGCACCCCCGGGCATGCTCCGAGCTGAGCTCTGGCCTCAGGTTGGAGGGACCTCTGTCCCCACCAAGGGAGCAAGGCCTGGATGTCCAGTGGCCTGGATCCCGATTCTACCTCTGAGGCCGCCTGGCTACGGAATTCAAAGCCACACAGGCTCTCCTAGCTTCCAGGTGAACAAATGTAAAAGTGCCCGCACATGGTGAGTGTTCAAAAACAGGAGTGGAGGCTTCCCCCAAGGACTCAGGGCCCATGGCTCTGGGAAATCCTTTCCTTATCTAACCACCTACCTTCTGGCTGCAATGTTGGTCCATTCTCTCTGGTTCTAGCTGATGAATGTCTGTTTCCTTGGGATTTTAGGGCACTTGAAGCAGTTCATTGTATTTATTTATTCATGCAACAAGTAGTTATTGAGCCCCAGCCATGTGCCAACCACTGTTTTAGGCTTGAGCTACATCAGGGAACAAAACTGACAAAGATCCCTGGCCTGGCCGGGCCGCCTACATGGGGCAATTTCTCAGTCTAAGGGGCACTTTACTCGATGGACTTTCCCAGCCTGCTCTCCTCCACTTTGAACAACCTGAATGAGAGGAGATGAAAAGAAACTGAAAATATTGGAAAAGACCAGGGTTTACTTTCAGATGTCGCCTTTGCCCCTGTCATACCGCACAACTGGCTTTTAAGTGATGTCACACGAGTGCGAGGCTAAGGGTGTACTGTTCCTTACGAAGGTAAACACAGAGTCACTGCATGAGCCCGCAATTCCACCCCTAGGTATATATCCCAAAGAGTTGAAATCAGACATTCAACCGAAAACTTGTACACACATGTTCATAGCAACTCTATTCACGATAGCTGAAAAGTGGAAACAGCCCAAATATCCATCCACAAACGAATGGGTAAACAAAATGCAGTCTATGTATACAATGGAATATGATTCGGTCATAACGAGGAATGAGGTGCTGGTACCTGCTACAATGTGAATGAACCTTTTCAATTCTGGCTGAGTGAGAAAAGCCAAACACGAAAAGCCACAAACTGGTGAGTCCGCTGATATGAAATGTCCAGAATAGGCAAATCCATAGAGGCATAAAGTAGATGAGTGGTTGCCAGGGGCCAGGGGAAGAGGGGCAGGGGGAGTGACTGCTTAATGAGTGCAGGGTTTCCTTTTGAAGTGACGAAATATTCTGAAACTAGATAGCAGTGGTGGTTGCACAACATGTGAACTTACCAACAATACTGAGTTGCACACTTGGAGATGGATGAAGTAGTGAATTTTGCCTTATGTTATTTCACAAGCAAAAAAACAAAAGCGTATGCTATGCAGGACTTCCGGGCCCCTGTATTGCCTCTCCTTTTCCCCGGAGCCTTTGCACATGCTGGTCCTGCTACCTGGGATGCACATCCCTCCTGTCTCCTTTTATTTTTATTTTATTTATTAAAAACTTTTTTTAATGTTTATTTAGTTTTGAGAGAGAGAGAGAGAGAGTGGGAGAGGTGCAGAGAGAGAGAGGGAGACGCAGAATCGGAAGCAGGTTCCAGGCTCTGAGCCGTCAACACAGAGCCTGTCGCGAGGCTCGGACTCACAGACCACGAGATCATGACCTGAGCCAAAGTCGGCCGCTTAACCGACTGAGCCACCCGGGTGCCTCTATTTTTTTTTTTTTTCCAGTTTATTTATTTTGAGAATGAAAGAAAGGGAGAGAGCCCAAGCTGGGGAGAGGCAGAGAGGGTGAGAGAATCCCAAGCAGACACTGCACAGTCAGCACGGAACCTGACACTGGGCTAGAACTCACGAATTGTGACATGGTGACCTGAGCCCAAATCAAGAGTCGGATGCTTAACAGACTGAGACACCAGGTGCCCCGCTCCTGTCTTCTTTTAAATTTTTTTTTTTTAACGTTTATTTATTTTTGAGACAGAGAGAGACAGAGCATGAACGGGGGAGGGTCAGAGAGAGGGGGAGACACAGAATCCTAAACAGGCTCCAGGCTCTGAGCTGTCAGCACAGAGCCCGACACGGGGCTCAAACTCACGGACCGCGAGATCATGACCTGAGCCGAAGTCAGCCGCTTAACCGACTGAGCCACCCAGGCACGCCCGCTCCTGTCTTCTTTTAGTTCATCCTTCAGGTCTCAGGGGAACCGTGACTTCCTCAGAGAGAATCAAGCCCCCATTACGTGCTTGACCACCATGTGCCGTCCTGGTGGAACGCTCGTCTTGGTCGTAGTAATGAGGTTTATAAGATGAATGTCTCTTCCACTAAACTGTCAGCTTCTGGAGAGAAAGGACGACCTGTGTATTTTTTGCTCCCTGAGGTATCCCTGGGGCTTAGCTCAGTGCCTGGCACGTTGGAAGTGGTCAATAAATGTTTACTGAATGAATAAATTCGTACGTGTCCCTAAGGGAATTCTAATAGAGCCACTACCCCCGGCGGCCCCACCTCAGATGGTCTCCCCGTACTGCCACTGAGGCCATTGAGCCTTCAGAGCCACCACACCTCATCCAGGTGACACTGATAGGATGAGACCAGCAGAAACCAGACAAGGCAAGGGAGGCAGAGTGGCCAAACTCCCAGGCGGCTTAGGAGGTAAGACAGGGTTGGTCAATAAGGGTGAAGTTCAGGTCAGTCATTGCTATTGGGATGAAAGGAGTCAGGTGGCAAAGCGGGGCATCTGTCGGAGTTGGATGTGCGAACGTGAGGCCATCAGTGCTGCCCAGGATGGGCTTGTTGAACATATAGCTGAAAGGATCACACACCAAGAGATTGCAGGTAAGTCCTGGACACATAACGGCATAATGATGGGTTCTGGGCACGTTAGAGAGGAGCCTCCAGGGGCCTTGGTGGGTGGTGGGATATGGGGTGGAGGAACGGGTGAGTTCAGAGTAACTCCAGATGTGTAGTTGAGCCCTGCTGCCTTTTACCAACAGGGAGCACTGGAGGAGGAGCAGGTTGGGGGATAAATGATGGGATGCATTCTGATGTTCTGATGTTGGGGTACTTCTGGGACGGGTAGGAGAAGGTTCTGGGGAGTTGCAGAAGGCGGAGGCGATGGGTAGGAGTGAATGGGAGGGGAGACGGAGGGGAGGACAGGGGGAGTTTCAATGCTCACAGAGGAGCTGGGGAAGAATGTGCAGTTGGAGAGAGGGATGAGGGAGGGGATGACGGATGGTGCTCCCTGCCCCAGGAGGAGGGAGGAGCTGGGGTCCAGCCCCCAGGCTGGTTCTTGTCAGGAGGAGGGAAACGTGTGTTTCAGCAGGAAGAAAGGCAGGGTATGGGTGATGTTGCAACATGAAGGTGCGTGGCAAGAACTTGAGGGAATTCCCATCTTAGCGCTTCTGCTTTCTTCGGGAATGAGGAGGAAGGTCAGCTGCTCAGAGGAGCTGGGAAAGGTGGGGGCCAGAGGGCACTGGAGAGGCCCAGAAAGAGCTGCAGCGAGAGAAGGCAGAGAGAGGACCCGTGGGGAGCCCTGGAAAGGGCCCGTCTGAAGTAAGTCCGCCTTGCCATGGTGGCTTGCTGCTCTCCAGGTGGGCGAGGCAGCCCAAAGGCTGGAGGCCAGGAAAGCAGCCAGGTGGGTCCCCTGGGCAGCGGCTCAGGGGGTGGGGACATTGTGAGGCCAGAGGGTCTTGGGTCGAGGGGAGAAGGTACAGGCAAGGTGTAGGTCTAGGTGAGCAGGACTCCGGGACAGGAGGCAGAAATGAGGAGTCAGAATCAGAAGCACAGAGGGATGTGGCCAATGAACCAAGTGTTTAATCTAAGCTTTGAGAAGTGCAGGCATTTTAGGAACGACAAACTCCAGGCTGTGGCTATGGGAGGGACTGACTCAGGTGGAGGTGGGGAGGCCTTTGGGCAGAACAGATGAGGACCTTCCTCACACAGGAGGAGAGCTGGGCTTCCGGCAGGTGGATGGGAGGTTTAAGGACAAAGCTGAGGAAATAGGAAGGCTTATCAAAGGATTCTGGAAGACTGGGTGGGAGAGAGAGAAGAGAAGCAGAGAGAGGGTCAAGAGCAGGGAAAAGCTGGATGGCCACACAGACTCAGCTCAGATGGCGAAAGCTGGATATGAGGCTTCTAGAACAAGCCCCTCTGCAGGGGAGAAGCAGGCCTCTCAGGAGGGGTCAGCCACAGCTGGGGTTGTGTTTCTGAGGAACCCAGACCCCCTTCTCTGGCCCCATGGATGCTCTCTTCATTCAGGCCTTCGGCATCTTTTGCTCTGATCCCCTGAACAGTCAATGGATCCAGCCCCTGACCCCAGAGACCTCTCTTTCCAGGCCCATCTATTCCCCAGCGCAGCATTGACCCCATCTATTCCCCCACAACATCGGCTCCCTCAGAACCCTTCCCAGCCTGCACTCCCCTCCCTCTACAGTATAAACTCCACCCCCCCGGGTCTCTCCAGAATTGTCTGACACCACCCAGGCTGAGCCTGGGACGACCTGCACTTCCCTGAACAGTCTCTGTTCTCACCTCCAGGCTGTGCGTGGTAGCTCCCTCCTGAAAGGCCTTCCCCACCCTCCTGGCTGGCTCCCGGCCTTTTCTTCCTCCAAGGAGCTTTTCCTAATCATCCAAGACTGTCCCTTCTAGGTGTTCCTAGAGTATTCTGGGCTTTCCTTATCACAGAGCTGTCACAACACTGTGATGTCTCTGCTCTGGCCTGCCTTCCCCGCTATGGATGGTGCAAGAGCGGGGTCTTGGGTCTCTAACACTGGGCCTATGGCCGTGCCCAGTGTAGAAGCTCAATAAGAAATGCTTTGAGTCAATGGGCGAGTTGGTTGAATTGGACCGGGCTGAGCTGCTGGCAGTCTAATTAGTTCAGAGGACGAGTATCTTGTTCCTTTTCCGATGACCTTCCTGGACAGTTGTTCTGGGGGAGAAAGACAAAGTGTCAGGGATGGATCGGAATTACCGGGAGGGCTTTAACACTACAAATGTCAACCTCTCCGGAGGCTGGAGGTTGTATGGTCCGAATTATGTAGGGGTGAGAACGGGGGGAGGGGTGGCACCTACACATTGAGAAAGCTCCCTAGGTGATGCTGACCTTTCACACTTCCCAGCGCCCCCCCCCCCCCCCCCCCCCGCCGCCGCCAGAAACTGCTATTCATGGCTCAGTTCTAGGCCATCTTCAAGGTGATAACAACCATCCCTGGGGCTCAAACCAAGATGTGCTGAATTCTGAAACCGATGCCCTCGCCACAACCACCACTGCCACTGACCCCTGAGGATTTCTGGTTACTTCATTCTTCTAGGGGTGACTCCTAGCGTTCCTGCATCCCTTCATACTGCCCAGAATACTGCGTGGAGGCCGTCCAAGTCACAATGACACCCCACAACACCTCGTTCCATAGAGCTCTGCCCCTCTTTCTTGTACATCAGTATCTTTGCCAAGAAGCTCTCTTTGACCGCATCGTACTCCTCCCAACTCTCTCTCTCTCTCTCTGCCCCCAGCTCTGGACAGATTCTGGTTTATTGTGAGTGTGGCTCTACACCCCACCAGCGAGCACGGTCCCTGTCATCAGGCAGGCTTCATCCCATCCTTGAGTCACGGACAGAAATGGGGACAGGGCTGGAAAGCAGAGAGCTCTTGGGGGTGTACAAAGTGGAGTGGGGCCCCAGAGCCTGAGCTCTGGGAAGCTGGGACCGGAGGAGGAGGCAGTCCTGAAGGAGGTGGCAAGTCCTGTTCCTGAAAAGAACACTGGAATTCTCTCCCCAGGCTGGCGGAGACGGCCTGGAGCCGCAGAAGGCGATTATCACAGTGCTCCAGGGATTCGAGTTCTATCAGCCCCTTCCAACTAGTCCTCTGGAGCAACATGAGCCCTGGGCCCCTGAGGACCAGCTGTGGGCACAGACTGGGGGTGGGGGTTGAGTCCACCCTGAGGAGGAGGTCCTCACTTCACAACCCTGCAGTCAATTCCAGTGGGAGCTGGGCAACTCCCAGTCCTTTGGCTCATGAGAGCTGGAAAGAAAGTTAGTGGTCGCTTGTCTCGTCGATAGTTCCCGGGCTCAGGGCGGCACGAAGGCTGGGATGGGGGTTCTCAGGCTACTCACTACAATTCATCAGGTGCGCCAGGCTTTGAAGATTTCCCTGACGTGAAGGAAGCTGCAGTCAAGTAACTCAGCCTTAAAGAGCCTCTGCTTTTTCCTGGAATTCTATTGACCTGGGGTGGCACCGCTTGCTATCTGGTACAGATCTGAGTTTGCTCCATACATTGCCCATTAACAGAAAACAAGGAAACAAATTAATCATTACTCACATGCGGTGTGCTCAGTCAGCAACATTTTTCAAAAGGTGAAGTCCGTGGCACCAGTCGGGGGTAGGAATAAATAACAGAGGGTGTCTTTGGTGGTGAAAAGATACATATTATTATTCACTCCAGCCCTGCAGAGGATGCAGCTGAGGTCCAGAGAGGGAAAGAGATTTTCCAAGGTTGCACAGCAAGTAATTATCAAATTTGAATGCAAGTTTCTGAGTCCTAGACCAGAGCACTTTGCACCAGACCACCTGCCCTCTCCATCCTCCCAGAGACCACAGAGACTACCCCCCCACCCAATACACATGATTTACTCCATTTTACATTTGTGGGCCCCTATTCCTTATGAGAGTCAGTCTTTCTAACACCTTCTTCAGAGTCTTTGACTAATCTATTTGTTCAAGCATGGTGCCCATAGTCAGCTATATTGTGTCGCATATGTAGAAGTGGCTAAAGCAGTAAATCTTTAAAGTTCTCGCCACAAGAAACAAATTGGTAAGTTGGTATGGTGATGGATAGTAAGTAGACTTACTGCGATCATTTCACAGTGTATACGACTCTTGAAGCGTTATGCCGTACGCCTGAAACTAATATAATGTTGGATCGCAATTATACCTCAATAAAAAAAAAAAAAGAGTGCCAAGAAAATCCATACTATGGATGGACCTTGAGGATAATATGCTTAGTAAAAATAAGTCAGAAAAAGACAAATACTGTATAATTTCACTTATATGTGCAATCTAAGAAACAAAACAAAATTCATAGATGCAGGAAATAGATTGGCTGCTGTGGGGAGGGGGTTGGGGGTTGGGTCAAGTGGTTAAAGGGGGTCTAGAGGTACCAACTTCCAGTTATAAAATAGATAAGTCATGGGGCATCATGTACAGCATGGTGACTACAGTCAATACTATTGTATTATGTACTTGAAAGTTGCTAAGAGAGTAAATCTTAAAAGTTCTCATTATGAGACAAAAACACCTGTCAGTTGGTATGGTGATAGATGGTAACTAGATTGGTGATCATTTCAGTATATATATATATATATATATATATATATATATAGGTACGTATATGTATATCTATATATCTATATATCTCAAGTCATTATGTTGTACACCTGGGACTAATATAATGTTATATGTCAATTATCTCAATTAAAAAAAAGAATAAGTGCCAAGAGAGTTTATACTATATGACTCCATCTATATAAAGTACAAAATCAGACAAAATTGATCTAGGCTGTTATAAGCCAGGACAGTGGTTATCCTTGGGGTAGGCGGTGCCAGGGAGGGAATAAGAGGAGTTCTGTGGTGCTGGTCACGTTCAGCGTCTTGATCCTGGTTCTGGTTACACAGGTGTGTTCAGTTGGTGAAAATGCATCAGGCCGTATACTAATGACCTGTGCGTCTTAATATATGTTTGTAATATGCCAATTAAAAACTTTAAAAGGAGTGTGATCAATAAATACCTGTCATTGATTGGATGGAAGAAAGCACATTGGGACTGTTTCTAACCAAAGCTTGAAAAATTGGACAAAGCGCCACCCCCCCCGCCATCAGCTGTCCACGGTGCTATGGAGGCTCTCCCTGCCCCCACAGCTTGGCCAGTCAGCCAATGGCCCCAGCAGGGGCAGATGGAAAAGTCCGCATCTTGCAACACCCAAGCTTCATCAGGACCGGTTTCCTCTGGCCCAGTTCATGCCAGGCCTCCTGGGATTAGTGCCAAAATCTGCAGTGAGTAAGGACCCTAAGGAGAATGTCCAACTGGTGACAGAGAGAGGGCCTGCCTTGACGGGAAGGAAGGCAGGGGATGGCAGACATTGAAAGCCCTCTTGAGGAAAGGACAGCTGGAATCCAGAGCCTGGTAGGAATTTGAGCTGTGTGCTGACTCAGGTGGACATAATAACATCTTTCAGACAATTTCTGACTTGCCCAGTTCTTGGGAGAAGGATGCATTTGAGCGCAAGAGTGTGTATGGGCGCCTGTGTGTGCCTGCCAACATGCCTTTGCTCTCTAGCTGTTCCATCTGCCTGGAACACCTTGCCTACTCTGCCCGAAACCCTCCAGTCCTTGTCTCTACCTGACAACATCCTAGGCAGGCTTCCAGGCTCAGTTCAAAGGTCTGATGTGGTCTGACACCTCCCTGCCTCCCAGCCAGAATTACTCCTGCCCTCCTGCTCTGGGCCCGCTTGTGAGCCAGCACTCAGCCCCCTGACTCAGATGAGTAGTGTGTGTGCCTCCTCCACTCCTGAACTGTGTGCTCCCCAAGGGCAGGGACTCAAACCTCAGCTCTCCAAAGAACCATTTGAGGGACAAGCATATGCATATAGCTCTGGGAGCACATATTAGGATTGATCCGGGCTAATCCCTCTAAACAAAGAAAATCATTAGCGGATTAATTAAGAGCCCTGTTTGGAGGGCTAATACAAAGGCTAATAATCTTTTAGTTTAAGCAAGTTCTGATGCTTTGATAAGACCTGTCATTGTTACAGTATTGATTGAAGCCAGGCCCTGTCTGTGGAATGCCTGAGTATGCAATTCGCACATAATTCCTCGGGTAATTTGGGCACATTTTTCTCTTATTGACAAGCATTATAATGACTGTAATAAACTATGGAAACCTCATGTGACATGACTACACTCGTCAATAGAGGTGTAACCGTGAATTTAATGAATACATTTCCTAAGTCCTTCTTCATAAAGGATGTTTGCCCAGGTTCTGATCAGAGTATGAACTATATATATGACTCAACAGCATTCATTTATTTATTCACTCATTCATTTATGCACACAGCATATACTCAACCCCACCATAGTCCTAGGCTCCAAGCCAGGGGCCATGGGACGTATTCTCAAGTAAATAAGACACCATCCTTACCCTCAATGAGCTTGTCTTTCAGTGAGATTGGTGATCCCAACAAGCTCCCGAGAGCACAAGATGCTATAAGAGAAGCGCTCTACTAACGAAATGTCCAGAAGAAGGCAGATCCTGAAAGGAGAGTCTGGGAAAAGTTTTTGGGTTGGAACGACTTAAATATGTTTTAAGGATTTTTTTAATAGTAATTTTTTTTTCTTTCTATAGAAGTAATTCATGCTTCACAATGGCCCTGAAAAAGAAGAACAAAGTGGGAGGAGTCACACTTCCTGACTTAAACTTACTACAAAGCTGCAGTACTCCATATCAAGTATCAAGAGTGTGTAGATAGATGCAACAGATCAACAGAATAGACTTGACAGTCCAGAAATAAACCCATTTACTTGCGGGTAAGTGATTTTCAGCAAAGATGTGAGGACAATTCAGTGAGGAAATCATAATCTTTTCAACAAATGACGTCAGGACAACTGGTTATCTAACACACAAAAGAACGGATTTGGACCCCTGGACTAAAATTAAATCAAAATGATCAAAAACCTAATGTAAGAGACTATAAAAGTGTCAGAAGAAAACATATGAGTTAACCTCTTTGAACTTGGAGTGGGTAGTTTCTTAGATACGATGCCTAAAGCACAAGCAATAAATTAAAAAAAAAATCGGGTGTCATCAAAATTTTAAACTTTTGTACTTCAAAGAATACCATCAAGAAAATGAAAAAAATAACTGATGGAATGGAAGACGGTATTTGAAATCATACCTGATTAGGAATCCAGGATTCAAAATATGTAAAGGACATTTACCACTCAAAAATGAAAAGACAAATAACCCAATTTAAAAATGAGCAGCCATTTGCAATGACACGGACGGAGCTAGAGTGTATTATGCTCAGTGAAATAAGTCAGTCAGAGCAAGACAAATACCATATGATTCCACCGTATGTGGAATTTAAGAAACAAAACAGGTGAACATATAGGAAGCGGGGAGAGAAGAGAGGGAAGCAAACCACAAGAGACTCTTAATGATAGAGAACAAACTATGGGTTGATGGAGGGGAGTGGGTGGGGGATGGGCTAGATGGGGGATGGGCACTAAGGAGGGCACTTGCTGTGATGAGCACTGGGTGTTGTACGTATGTGATGAATCACTGAATTCTACTCCCGAAACCAGTATTGCGCTGTATGTTACAACTAAAATTTAAATTTACAAAAGGAAAAAATGAGCAAAGGATTTGAATAAATATTTCTCTAAAAATGTCTATATATAGAGAGAAGAAAAATAGGTATTTCTCTATAAATACATAGAAAAGGGCTGGTAAGCACTTGAAAAGATGCTCAACATCATTAGTCATTAGGAAAATGCCAATAGAAACTACAATGGGATACCACTTCGCACCCACTAGGATGGCTATAATAATAATAATAATAGTAATAAAAACAGACAAGTGTTAGCAATGCGTGAAGAAATTAGAACCTCCATAAATTGCTTGTGGAAATTTAAAATGGTGCAGCCACTGTAGAAGACAGTGTGGTGGTTCCTCAAAAAGTGAAATATAGAATTACCATATGGTCCAGCAATTCCACTGCTATTCCACTGTGTACCCCAAAGAATGGAACACGGGGACTTGAACAGATCATTGTATGCCAGCATTCACAGCAGCATGATACACAATAGCCAAGGTGGAAACAATCCAATGTCCATCAACAGCTGCATGAATAAACACAGTCATATATCCATACAATGAAATATTAGTCAGCCTTAAAAAGGAAGGAAATTCTGACACATGCAACCCGCATGGATGAACCTTCGCGCTATTATGTGAAGTGAAATAAGCCAGCCACGAAAGGCCACCTATGTCATGATTCCATTTATATGAAACATCCCGAGGAGGCAAATCCACAGAGGTAGTAAGTAGGTTAGTGGTCGGCGGGGACCAGGGAGAGGGAGAAGAGGGGGGACTGCTAAAGGGTACAGGGATTTTTTCTGCGGTGATGAAAGTGTTCTGGAATTAGATGGTGGTGATGGTGGTACAATCTTGTGAGTATACTAAAAACCACTCAACGGTACAGTTTAATTTTTTAACGTTTATTTATTATTGAGAGACAGAGGGAGATAGAGCATGAGCAGGGGAGGGGCAGAGAGAGGGAGACACAGAATCCGAAGCAGGCTCCAGGCTCCGAGCTGTTCAGCACAGAGCCCGACGCGGGGCTCGAAATCACAAACCGCGAGATCATGACCTGAGCTGAAGTCGGACGCTTAACTGATTGAGCGACCCAGGTGCCCCAACTGTATACTTTAAAAGGGCGAATTTTATGTTATGTGAATTGTACGTCAATAGAAAAAGGCAGTGACAGTTCACAACCCTCCTGAAGCTTCCCGGGTGAAACCTGAAATTGGCCCCCATACCTGGAAGCAGGCCACTCCAGGCTGGGAGGTGGCAGGATTTTTTTTTTTAATGTTCATTTATTTGTTTTGAGAGAGAGAGACAGCAGGGGAGGGGCAGACAGAGAGGGAGATTGAATCTCCATGCTGTCAGCTCAGACCCCAATGTGGGGCTCAACTGCGAGATCATGACCCAAACAGAAATTCAGAGTGGGACACTTAACGGACTGAGCCACCCAGGTGCCCCAGGAGGTGGCAGCTTTATTTATTTATTTTTCTTATTTTTTTGAGAGAGAGAGAGCGCGAGTGAGGGGCAGAGAGAGAGAAAGAATCCCAAGAGGGGCAGAGGGATAGAGGGGGAAAGAGAGAGAAGCAGGGCTCACTAGAAGTGGGGCTCGTGTTTTATCCAAAGGGGGCACGTGCTCACCCAAAGCAGGGCTGGAGCTCACCAGATGTGGGACTCGAACTTACGAACCATGAGATCACGACCTGAGCTGAAGTCAGATGTTTAATGACTGAGCCACCAGGCGCTCAGGAGGTGGTGGTTTTGATAAGTAAAGGGAGCTTACATAAAAGGCTTGTCTTGGGTGGCAGCAAGAGAAATGGATCCTCGCACGGTCCACCAAACCTTAAAAGTTTATAAAGAGGCCCTAACTGGGTTCATTCACGTGTACCATGCAGGTGTTTTCAATACCACATCACCATCTCAAGGCTATGTCCTTGGAGTGGCCGCTGGGAGTGGGAAAGGCAAGTACAACCCACATTCCCAGCACAGGGGAAGGGGTAAGGAGCCTCTGATTGCCTGGGTCCAGTTCATGGGTCAGTCGGTGGTCACATCTTTTTGATGACCTTTCCCAACATGCTTATCATAGCAAATTTGGAAACCAATATTTTTCAAAAGAAGAAAAAGCCCTTCCCACATTCTCACCTGGAGGATGTCACAGGCCGGAGGACCATACCAGCAAAGAAATCGGGAAAGGATGGGGTGAGCGCAGCCAGGGTCAGGAGCGGTTGGCACAGACCTTTGGAGGGCTTGAATGCCAGCTTAGGCCACATGCAGGACAAGGAGGAGCCAGGAAGAGTTCTCTCCAGACTATAGAATTACCATATAGGCTGGTAGGTCATGCAGCCTACCTCCTGGCTAGGAGGTCATGCAAGAATCTGGGCAAGAAGTAGGCTCTAATAATGGCCAGCATCCCATTGAATACTGAAAACATGTTCTTACCGTAAGTCAGCAAATGTTCACAATGTGTATGCACAGTAAACAATGAATGGAGTTGGCAGCATTATTTACAATAGAGAGAAAACGGAAACCACGCCAGTGTCCAACAATAGGATCTCTGCAGTTGTAGGAGAGAATGTCACATGGAAAGATATTCAAGATACACTAAGTGAAAAAAGTGGTCACAATAAGGACCTGATTTTGAAAAAAAAAAAAAAAAAGGTGATTTAGAACCCCCATCTTTGTATGTGAGTGGAGACAGGCTAAAATGTAACTGATAGTTTTCCGCTCTGTGGAGTTAGTTTGACTTTCTTTGTCTTGTGTTTTGTGTTAAAAAAAATGTTTTTCTGTGATGAACGTGTATTAATTAAAATAATAAAGATAAACATTAATTTAGATTTAATAGTAGAGAAAAAATCCTATTTTGCCAATTTTCTGGTTATTCATGGGAGAATCCAGTGAAACCAGATATCACAGGTCAGCTAACAATTTGAAAGCAATTTGCTTTTTACTTTCTGCCACAGGGCAGAGCCAGGGGTTCAAAGGACCAAGGCCAAGAACGTGATTCTCAATATTTGGGAGCCAAAGAAACTAGGCAGGTCCATACTGCCAGTGGGCAAAAGATATAACACTTTTAGCTAAGAAAGAAAATGGGGCATCTGGGTGGCTCAGTCGGTTAAGCCTCCAACTCTTGATTTTGGCTCAGGTCATGATCTCACAGTTCATGAGTTCGTGCCCCACATCAGGCTCCACCCTGACAGGGTGGGGCCTGGGGCCTGCTTGGGATTCTCTCTCTCCCTTTCTCTCTGCCTCTCTCTCTCTCTCTCAAAATAAATAAATAAACTTAATTTGTTTTTTTTTAAAAAGAAAGAACATTCATCTATTCCTTTATTCATTCATTCATTCATTCATTCACCTGTTTGGTGAGCACCTGCTATGTGTCAGGCACGGAGCTCAGTTCTAGAGTTCGCTTTTGTACTTGAGAAACTGTGCCTGCCTTTGCCAAGCTAGGAATTGATTTATAATAAATCTGTCTGCCCCATATTGAAATTGCCTACCTAGTAGAGTAGATAGAGCGATTTCTATGTGTCATGTGCCAAGTGCTTTATGTAGTGAACCCATCTGCCCCTCTCCACAGCCATACAAGGTAATTGCTAGTATTATTACTCCCTTTTATAGACGACAAAACGTAGGTCTTGAGAAGTTAGCAGCTTACCCAGGTTTCTAGGTTTGGAGACGGTGGGCCTTCCACCTACTAACCTGCCTCACTCCAAAATACACGTCAAGGTAGGCTTTGTCACCAGCCACAAGACATGTGCCCACTTTGACAATGTGTCCTGAGTTCCCGCTCTGGGCCAGGCACTGCCTGGGTCCTGGGGACACAGTAGGGACTAAGGCATGACCTGCCCTCAAGCAATGCACAGAACTAGGTGGGAAGCACGGATGGGTATTATCCTCCTTCTGCAAAAGTAGAAAACAGAAACTCTGAGAGGTTGAGAGGCATTTCTGAATTTTACACAAGGCAAAGCACATAAAAACACGTCCATTTTCTTGCTTCTCCTCAGGTTCCTGTTTCTGGCTTTGTGTATATTCATGAATCAGTGCAATATCCACGAAACTTGCCTGTAGCAGTTGGGGAATGTTTAGTAAGACTAATTCTTTTTTTTTTTTTTTAAGTTTATTTTATTTATTTATTTTGAGAGAGGGAGAGAGAGAGAGCAAATGGGGGAGGGGTAGACAGAGAGAGGGGAGGAGAGAGAGTCCCAATGCAGGACTTGAACTCATGAACCATAAAATCATGACTCCAGCCCAAACCAAGAGTCAGACACTCAACTGACTGAGCCACCCAGGTGCCCCTGTTAGACTAATTCTTTTTTTTTTTTTTTTAACGTTTATTTATTTTTGAGACAGAGAGAGACAGAGCATGAATGGGGGAGGGTCAGAGAGAGAGGGAGACACAGAATCCGAAACAGGCTCCAGGCTCTGAGCTGTCAGCACAGAGCCCGACGCGGGGCTTGAACTCACGGACCGCGAGATCGTGACCTGAGCCGAAAGTCGGCTGCTTAACCGACTGAGCCACCCAGGTGCCCCCTGTAAGACTAATTCTTAAAACTCTTACATTTGTATATTTACAGGTCTAGGCATAGCACATGGGGGAGCATGATACCAATTCTTTACATTGTTCAGAGTGTGGTCCAAGGATTTCTAGGGATTCCTGAGCCCTTCCAGACGGTCTGTGAAATCAAAACCATTTTCTCAATAATACTAAGATATTATTTGCCCCTTTTTGTGAATTCTCTCATGTGTACAGTGTTTCCCAGAGGCTGCTTGGTATGATATGTCATCCTGCTCTGATGGCTGATGGAATGTGCGTTTGTGTGTTGTGTTTTAAAAGTTATCAGTTTTAAGGGGCACCTGGGTGACTCCGTCGGTTGAGCGTCCAAACTTTGGCTCAGGTCATGATCTCACGGCTCGTGAGTTTGAGCCCCGTGTCAGGCTCGGATTCTGTGTCTCCCTCTCTCTCTGCCCCTCCCCCACTCATACTCTCTGTCTCCCTCTCTCAAAACTAAACAAAAGTGAAAAACAAAATTTGTTTAAGTTACCAGTTTTAGTGTATAATGATAAATACTGATAGTTATAATTTACACAAACAAAAGTTTTTGGAGTCCTCAATAATTCTTTAAGAGTCTAAAAAAGTTCTGACATGAAAATGCTTACGAACTGCTATCCTATAGATCCAGATATTACTTTTGGAAATATTTACCATAGAAGACATAGCAGTGAATGTAATGAAATAAAAACATTTTGTAATTTTTTATGACAGTGATAACGTGGCATACGACATCCCATTATTTTGTTTGTACATGATACATCTAATCTGTGGTTTAGTTCTGAATCCAGGTATTGCTTTGAGGATTATACTGGTCATTTCCAGCCTCAGCAGAGTGAAGTGTCTCCAAATCGAACTCAATAAAAAACTAAGAGCTATAATGACTCGGTGAAGGCTAATTTGGCCTGACTGCCAGTAGAACACAAATTCTGTGAAAATCTTGAGTATAACCATATAATTGGTGATTTTCCTATGACAAAGGCAAGAAAAATAAATTTTATTGAACAAACATGTCATTACTTATGAATTCTGCATAATTATGTATGCAATTTATTACTCACCCAAACACTGCCAGTCCACCAACGGCACTCCCAGATGAGCACAATAATAACTAAATTTAGTTTTTCAATGTTTTGTCAATTTTCAGCTGCATAATAACCATAGCTTTATACATTTGAAAATTGTGTCGTCATGAAAGTATAGCATCAAGGTAGGCTGATAGAACATGTTTTATTTAACACTTTAACGCTTGATTGGTTAACTTTTCAATATTCAGACACATGGCCGGAGACCTGGCCTGGGTTCTGCAAAAGTTAAGAGCGAGCCTCGTACTACACACTGGGTCATCATTTCTCATAGAAGTTGGCAAGAGTTTCCAGAATGTTCAGATCCCCCACATCGGCCACTTTTCACTAAAGCTGGTAGTTCTGGTAACAAAGAAGAGAAGAAGGTGTGGAATCTACACCTCGTCTTGCTTCATGGTGCTCACTACGTTTTCCATGGCCCCGGAATTGCCGGAGCAATGTGACAAGTCACCATCCATAGGCAGGGAGCCTCTTGGAGCGTGCGGTATAAGGCAAATGCTTCCTATAGGCAAAAACCAGGACAGGGAGAGCACCTGGGACCCTCCTCCTGTCCCCCAGCACTCTCACATGGGCTGTGAGGATGAAGTCCAGAGTGAGGATGAAGGGCAAACATCTCCCTTGAGCAGGATCATCCTTACGTGGGGCTAGGTCTCAGGCTGTGACTGCCCAGGGGAGCTCCAGGCCCGAGGTTCCCTGTGGCTTGCCAGGTGTGGCTACCCAAGCTTGCCCGGACGCGGTTTCTCAACATGGGTTGCCCGTCAGTCCAGGAAATCTGGGTCAGAAGGCCTTGCCCAGGCCCTAGCTGTCTTTTTACACATCTCCACAGAGGTTGCTCAGGGAAAGAGTCAGGTGGGGAGCCAGGGGGACAGGGTGTTGGTCAGGGGGCGGGGCACCCAATGGGAAACCAGCTCAGTGTCTGGCATTGTAAGAAATGGCATGACAGAGGAAGTCCTGTCCCCTTCACCTCATCTGCATGGTCCAGCTTGACCTCCTTGCGATGTCTCACATTTTTGCCTCCCAGCCCAGAAGGAAGGGTAGGAAGTGGCAGAAAAGCGACTCTGTCAACCTCTGCTGTCCCCTCTGCTCAACATATCAGTTGAGTGTCACAAGGACAGAGAAAGCCATGACCTTGGGTCCTCCTCTTCCTCCACCTCCTCCTCCTCATCACCAGTTACCACTACAGGGTGCTGCACATGGTTCAAAAGGTGATGCCATTTCCTACCCCTGAGGCATCTCAGAGCCAGGAGACTAGGAGGTCAGACATGCCAGCCTCCACCCAGGGTGAAACTCGAAAAGATTTGGAAGCTGATTGGCCCAAGCAGAAGGGCTGAGGCAGAAGGGTGGAGATAAAGGCAGAGTTGGGTAGTGAGGCAGACTGACTGTTCTGGGTCCCAGCCTGGAGAGGCCTGAGTGATGGAGGCCCTAGGGTGTGGCAGGGAGAGGTCAGAGGCTGAGGCCATGCCCATTGCTAATTCAGTCCTCATGGGCATCTGCTACCTGCCAGACTTTGTTCCGTGCAAAAGTGGTCTCTTTCCTCACAGCCCTCATGTTCCTTTCAATTAAGAAATACATTTATCGAGCACCTACCATATACCTGGCTCAGAGTGGGCCATCAGGGTCTCAAAGATAAATACGGTTCTAAAGAGCTTACAATAGAGTGTCAGAATCACCTGGGCACACGGGTGCCTGGATGGCTCAGTTGGTTAAGCGTCTGACTTTGGCTCGGGTCATGATCTCGAAGTTTGTGAGTTCGAGCCCTGCGTCTGGCTCTGTGCTGACCGCTCGGAGGCTGGAGCCTGCTGGGGTTAAGAAGTCAGATGTCAACCACCCTAGTTATGTTGTTGCTGTAATGGGCCATAAAATATGGCGCTGAGCTTCCCAGTAGCCAAGGCAAAGGGAAACAGAGAGGCTCATAAATTTACCATTATCTCGTAAAATAAAACATATCAGGTTTCCAGGAGAGATCATTTTTTTCCTGGTAGTAAATAATAAACATAATTTGCTGTGTGGGTCCTTCCTTCCATCAGTAGTATAGATTACCAGAGTAGATAATGCCTTCAGGGGTAGTTTTTCCAGGACAAAACAATGTAGTGATTTTTATATGGTCCTTTCTTCTGCCAAACATCAACGATGTCAAGAGTGTAACATTAAACTGGAACTGGGCCAAAGGCATTTTTGCATATGGTCAGCTATGCTAACATGGTTCAATTGTACAGTTTTCTGCTGCCATGAACTGATACAAAGATAGAGCTCAGACTATGTAGAGGAATGGTTACGGACTAGGACCCTTCCCCACCCCATCAGAGCTTGAGTACTGACAAATGTTGCCAAGCAGAGCAAAAGTGGCATCTAAATTCTCGCTTGACTTTGTATTTCTTCACTTATGAGTGACACCAAGCATCCTTCAAAATGTTTATTGGCTTTATTTATATTAAGTAAGTATACCTATATTCTTACTGATTTTGATACACCTTTTTCTGTAAACTGCTTGTCTATATTGTTTGACTCTCTTTTTGTTTTTTCCTGAAGAAAGCATTTAATGATGAACCAAATATAGAGTCCATATTCTTTATACTTTTAGGAAAGTTGAGCTGGTTAGGCCCACTTAAAAAAAGAGCAACATGGGGCGCCTGGGTGGCTCAGTCGGTTAAGCGGCCGACTTCGGCTCAGGTCACGATCTCGCGGTCCGTGAGTTCGAGCCCCGCGTCGGGCTCTGTGCTGACAGCTCAGAGCCTGGAGCCTGTTTCAGATTCTGTGTCTCCCTCTCTCTGACCCTCCCCCGTTCATGCTCTGTCTCTCTCTGTCTCAAAAATAAATAAACGTTAAAAAAATTAAAAAAAAAAAGAGCAACAAAAGAATTAGTAAAAACATAAAACTTAATGTGAGTATGTATACTTGTGAATTCATTCAACAAACATATCTGATCATGTATAATCTTCTTCCAAACCATTGCTCACATGATGGGTAAACTAAGGCAAATAAAAGATCACTTCCCAAGCCCCACATAAAAGAAAATACTCAGGCTCATCTTTCTCTCTATGTAATTTGAGAAAATATTATGGATGTTGTGCATTATGCAATGGCTGTGTTTATTTTTCACTGGCTTCTAGGAACCTGTAGCAGGGAAATCTGCTTTGACTATCTATCTATCATCTTTTTTATTTATTTTAATATAATTTACTGTCACATTGGCTTAGATACAACACCCAATGCTCATCCCAACAAGTGCCCTCCTCAATGCTCATCACCCATTTTCCCTCTCCTCCACCCCCTGCCCCATCCACCCTCAGTGTGTTCTCTGTATTTAAGAGTCTCTTGTGGTTTGCCTCCCTTCCTCTCTGTTTGTAACTATTTTTCGCCCTTCCCTTCCTCCATGGTCTTCTGTTAAGTTTCTCAAGATCCACATATGAGTGAAAACATATGATATCTGTCCTTCTCTGACTGACTTATTTCACTCAGCACAATACCTTCTAGTTCCATCCACGTTGCTGCAAATGGCATGATTTCATTCTTTCTCCTTGCCAAGCAGTACTCCATGGTATATACAAACCACATCTTCTTTGTCCATTCATCAATTGATGGACATTTAGGATTTTTCCATAATTTGGTTATCATTTTAATTAATGAATTTATTTATTTATTTATTTATTTATTTATTTATTTATTTTAAATATAATTTATTGTCAAATTGGTTTCCATACAACGCCCAGTAATTTGGCTATTGTTGAAAGCGCTGCTATAAACATTAGGGTACAAGTGCCCCTATGCATCAGCACTCCTGTATCCCTTGGGTAAATTCCTAGCAGTGCTATTGCTGGGTCATAGGGTAGATCTACTTTTAATTTTTTGAGGAACCTCCACACTGTTTTCCAGAGGAGCTGCACCAGTTTGCATTTCCACCGACAGTGCAAGAGGGTTCCCGTTTCTCCACATCCTCGCCAGCGTCTACAGTCTCCTGATTTGTTCATTTCAGCCACTCTGATGGGTTTGATGTGGTATCTCAGTGTGGCTTTGATTTGTACTTCCCTAATGATGATGAGTGATGTTGAGCATCTTTTCATGTGTCTGTTGGCCATCTGGATGTCTTCTTTAGAAAAGTGTCTATTCACTTTTCCAAAGTCGTCTGCCCATTTCTTCACTGAATTATTTTGTTTTTTAGGTGTTGAGTTTGGTAAGTTCTTTATAGATTTTGGATACTAACCCTCTATCTGATATGTCACTTGCAAATATCTTTTCCCATTCCATCGGTTGCCTTTTAGTTTTGTTAATTGTTTCCTTTGCAGGGCAGAAGTTTTTTATCTTGATGAGGTCCTAATAGTTCATTTTTGCTTTTAATTCCTTTGCCCTTGGAGATGTTTGACTATCTTTTTAAACTGCTTTCGGGATCTCATCTATAAAGTGGAGATAATAATAGCACCTATCTCATAGAGTTACTCCCTTTGAGAGATTTAAATGAAATAATCTATGTACATAAATGATAGTAAATGATCGGGTATTAGCTATGATGATGATTAGACTTCTTTTTGTTCATTCGTCAGAGTTTCCTTGTAAATGAAGGAAATATCCCGTTGTCATATGTTTTCTCAGTTATTGGAAAAGTATTTTTTTATGGTGGATTTCCAAATAAAAGATTTATTTATTTATTTATTTATTTTTAAGCGTATTTATTTATTTTGAGACAGAAACAGCATGAGCAGGGGAGGGGCAGAGAGAGAGGCAGAGAGAGAATCCCAAGCAGGCTCCACTCTGTCAGTGGAGAGCCTGATGTGGGGCTAGAACCCACGAACTTTGAGATCATGACCTGAGCTGAAACCAAGAATCGGACGCTTAACCGACTGAGCCACCCAGGCACCCCTAGAAGGTTTATTTATGTATTTATTTATTTATGAGAGAGAGCGCTCATAAGTAGGGGAGGGGCAGAGAGAGAGAGAGAGAGAGAGAGAGAGAATCTTAAGCAGGCTCTATGCTCAGTGCAGAGACTGACATGGAGCCCAATCCCACGACCCTGGGATCATGACCTGAGCTGAAATCAAGAGTTGGACACTCAAGTAACTGAGCCACCCAGGTGTCCCTCTAATATAGAAGTTGTTTTTTTTTTTAATTATTATGTGGTCAAATATATCAAATTTTCCTTTGTGACTCCTGGGTATTCCATCTTGATTAGAAAAGCCTTCCCACTCCCAAATTATAAATCGATCCACCCACACTTTCTTGCGGAACATCTATGGTTTTATTTATTGCACTTAAATCTTTGATCCAAGTAGAACTTGTGTGGGCTCCATCTTTATTATCCAGCCCCCACCCCCAACAATAATCCAGGCATCCCAACGCTGTTTCTTGAACATTCTCTTTTCCCCATTGATTTCAGTGGAAATGCTTACACCTTTCAGTAGCATTCCCAGCCCTTTCCCTAACCTAAAGTTCCTTTTGGTGCTAATATGGCAGGATGGATGCCACTGGAAGAGACAGGCATGGATACGAGCAGCAGAGAGCACTGGACCAGGAGGTAGACAGCTTGGGTTCTCAGTCTCCGTACCGTTAGCTTGATGAGGAATCCTAACAATTCATTTCTGCCTTCTGGGCTTCCGTTCCTCTCACTATAGAATGAGGAGGTAAGACTAGATGGTTCCTAAAGTCTCCCAGCTACAATACTGTTTGGTTCCAGGGATTACAGAGAAAGTGCGTGCATGAGAGAGTGAGTGACAGCTGGAGATGGAGGTATCCGCGGTGTGAGTCAGCCTCTTCAGTGCCAACCCTGCCCCCTCTCACCATCCATGCCCCCATCTCCTCTGCCCAAGGCCCAAAAGCCTGGGAACCAACTGTCTGCCATTGCTAGAGATACTAGCATGGAAGGCAAGGCCCAAGAGAAGCTGCCGATCGGGGGTCAGTGGGCAGATGGCACTGAGAAGGCCAGCCGTGGGTGAGCACCACTGGAGTGTGCCCATCTCTAAGGCCCTGAATCCATCTCAAGAGAGGAAGGCCTGTAGAGAACTGGAAAACCCTCCTCTGAAGGTTAGAAGTGACCATGCACGAGCATGCACACACGTCATTCCACAATGCACACGCACAAAGGAGGGCAAAATTATTTAGCCTTTGAGGTGAGGCAGACCTGGGTTCAAATCCCTGCTCCACTACTTAAACTCTGTGAACTTGGGCAAGGTACTTAGCTTTTAGGGTGTCCTAGAGTATGAGCTTCACAAGATTTATTTTTCAGTGTTTATTTTTGAGAGACAGAGCGCAAGCTGGGGAAGGGCAGAGAGAGAAAGAGACAGAGGATCTGAAGTGGGCTCTGTGCTGACAGCAGACAGCCTGATGTGGGGCTCGAACTCACAAACTGTGAGATCATGATCTGAGCAGAAGTGGGACACTTCTGTGGATTGAGCCACAGAATTTCACAAGATTTTTGTGACAACTCAATGAATTCTAACACAGTGCCTGGGACACAGTGGGAGGCCACTTTGGGATACTCCATGTCTACTCCTGCTCCTTCCCTCACCATCCTGGATGCTCAAGTCTTTTGAACAGGCCATAGCATGGTGCAATGAAGAGAGAGCTGGGCTTTGTGAGCTCACATCCCTAGAGCACCAGCATGGCGCCTGGCCCTCAGTGAGCACACAATAAGTGTATTAATGTTACCATTCGTTACATCCTCGGTGAGCCAGGGAGCTCACCCAGGGCAGCATCCAGGTAGGCGACAGAAGGACGGGACACCCAGACCTGGGGGGAAGAGAGACTGCCTGGGAACCCCAAGCAGGCCTGAGTCTGAGGGATTCACTGACAGATAATGGCATAAGGCCATCTTGCAGCAACCATCCCCAGTGGGAGTCTTGACACACATCCTCACATTTGATTCAGTTCTAGACAGCCTCTGCAGAGCTGATTCCTAGCCCCACATCCCGGTCATCCCCCGCCAGCCAATAAACTGTCATCAATAAGGTTTCCAGATAAAAACCAGGATGCACGGTTACACTCGAATTTCAGATAAACAAGTAATATTTTTTTAAATATATTTAAAAAATTTTTTTAAATATTTTTATTTATTTTTGAGACAGAGAGAGACAGAGCATGAGCAGGGGAGGGGCAGAGAGAGAGGGAGACACAGAATCTGAAGCAGGCTCCAGGCTCCGAGCTGTCAGCACAGAGCCCGACGCGGGGCTCGAACTCATGGACTGTGAGATCATGACCTGAGCTGAAGTTAGTTGCTCAACTGACTGAGCCACCCAGGTGCCCCTACAAATAATATTTTTGTATAAATACGTCCTGAAGCATGGCAGAATATGCCACTCCCAAAGACGCCACTTTGACATGAAGGTTATTTTGAGCTAAAGGCACTTGAAAAACAGCAGATGTAAGAAGAGCAGCCTCATCTGCCTTTTCTTCCTGGAAACAGGAGGCAATAACTCCTGTGTGACAGATGCCCTCCCTGTACCAGGGAAAAAAAGAAACATTCTCTAAACGTGAGCCAAAGCCAAGAGACTTCTGTGCAAACAGACCTCGCTAAAATAAGTTAGTCAACTTAGCTTAGTCAGTCCTTAGCTTCCGATATTTTGGTTTGGTCACTTTTCCACATTTGCTTCTCTTTGTTCAACCCAGTACGAGAGCGTGTGGTTTCACCATTTCTTCAGGTCTTCATTCCCTTATGAGGGTTCCTGTGTCTTGTAAAACTTAACATAAATGTGTGTGCTTTTCTCCCGCTCATCTGTCTTATGTCAGTTTCATTCTCAGGCCCAGCCAAACAACCCTACGAGGCAAGAGGTAAAATTCTGCCTCCCCTGCAGTCCCAAATATTGTGTGGGACATGCGTAGACTAAAGAAAAAAAGTTGTTTATCTGATATTCAAATTTAACTGGGTGACCTGGATTTTTATTTGCTAAAGTTGGCTACCCTAGCCATTGATCGGCCATTGCAATGATGTCCATTGTGGCCATTACAACTTAATATTTGTAGAACATTTTAGTGACCATTGCATCAGCTGTGTGCTGCCCTTTGCAGTCAAAGTCATATCCAATAGCTGGTATGATCTTCCTTTCATCAGATATCACCTGGTGGCGCACTGGACACCACAGTAGGGGGACGTGCAGGTGCTGCTGAGGGGAGGGCCAGAGGCTAAGGACAGGAGAGTGAACTTGAGTTTAGGAGCAATGTCTTATGGTGGCTAGAGCACTGGGCTTGGGGCCAGCTGCTAATTGCCTTGTGGCCTGAGCACATACCATAACCATTCTGAGTCTGTTTGTTAATCTGTAAAATGGGCTAACTTCCAGGATTGACATGAAGCTTCCATCTGATAATGTACCTCTGGAAGCTCCTTGTAAACCACAGATCATCACATGAGCCCAAATTATTAGGCATCAGCCCTCTTGCTCCATGCCTCCCCTGGCCCCCCAACCTTCCGAGAGCAAAGTTCCAGGGCCTTGTCCAGAAAGCTGAGGTTCTTCTACCCAGCACCCCCCAAACCCCAGCTCCGCGTGTTGCCACTCCTCCTTACACACCCTTCACCCTGGCCAGAGTTAGTCACCACCCTTCCACGCCTACACACCTTTGCACAAACCGTTCTTCCTGCCGGGAATGCCCCCCTCCTTTGCTACTGGGAGAATTCCAGCCTCACCTGCTTCCCTGTCTCCCTATGCCTGATGTGGAGTCAGGCAGTCTGGGTTAGATTGTTGGCTCTGCCACCTACCGGCTGAGTGACCTCGGGCAAAGTTCCTTAACCTCTCCCGCGTCGGTTTGCTCATCTGCAAAATAGAGACAATAACAAGACCCACCTCTTTGGGGCACTGTGAGGATGCACGGAGATAACACAGAGCCTGACCCCGACCTGGCACACGCCAGGTGCTCAGGAAGTGATAGCTAACATCACTACTCTTAGTGTGATTATCAATAGCTCCCCTGTCCCAGCTGACCCAGGATCTCTGCACTCCCCACCACCCTGGGAGGTCCCGGCCTGTCCTCAAAGAATACCCAAGGGAAGTCTTTGGGAAAGTGAGGGAACTTTCCTGCCCTTACTGATTAACAAGGCAATTAGGATGAGAGCCAAATGACAGTAGAAATAGAACTCGCCAAGAAGACCTGCGTTCTTAGAGAAGAGAGCTGCATCTCAGCGGGGGAGGGGAGCCCAGGGAGGGAGAGACCACAGCTGCAATAGGAGATTAGCCATGTGACCATCCTCCATTTTGGAGGGGAAGGGCCAAGGGCCAGACAGCTCTGCTTGAACTCTGAGCCCTGCCCAGGCTCTTCCACTTGCCAGGGCCTGCCTTTTTTTCTGGTCAGCTCCTCGCCCCATCCCTCATTCTATTTTTTTTTTTTTTCAACGTTTTTTAAAATTTATTTTTGGGACAGAGAGAGACAGAGCATGAACGGGGGAGGGGCAGAGAGAGAGGGAGACACAGAATCGGAAACAGGCTCCAGGCTCCGAGCCATCAGCCCAGAGCCTGACGCAGGGCTCGAACTCACGGACCGCGAGATCGTGACCTGGCTGAAGTCGGATGCTTAACCGACTGCGCCACCCAGGCGCCCCATCCCATCCCTCATTCTAATGGTGGCTACTTCCACAACCACCGATAATTCTCGCTAATTATGCAAATACAGGCCAGCACTGTGAAAATAGGGTACCAACTAAGAGCGTGGGCTTTGGAGGCAGGCCAAGTATCTGGCATATAATGAATGATCACCATCATCATCTCACATCTTCACAATGACCACTAGATGACAGTGAGCTTTGGAGCCAGACTGCCCCGGGGGTTCAGTCCCTGCTCCACTACTTTCTAGGTGTGTAAAGCCTGATACACTGCTCAACCACTCTGCTTCAGTGTCTTCCTCATGTCTGAGATGGGGATGACAAAAATAGCTCCTACCTCACTGAGCTCATTTGCAGATGAAATGGCATCGTGTCTCTGAAGCACTTAGCACAATGCTTGCAAGATGGGAAGCACTTCATAAATGTTAGTTACTGTGAACCACTTCTCAATTTGGGGCATGACGAAACAGAAGGAGAGAGAAATAAAGTAACTTGACCGAGGTCACCAAGATTGTCAACGGTGAAGCCAAGATTCCACCCTGAGCTGTTTGACTCCAAAGTCAGAGTTCCCTTGGCTCTTCTGTGTTGTCCCATATTTTTATTACCCTCATTAAATACACTTAAGCCAGAAAACAATTTAAAACTATATACTAGCTATAATGACAATGGGTTGAAACCCTCCAAATATACTTAAATCCATGAGTTTATGATTAAAAAAAATTAATCACCTTTGGAGATGCTAAGAAAGTAACTCATTATTGTGAAAACTGTAAATAAAGGGAAGGGAATCAAGCACTGATATGTTTTTCCTGTGTGGCTCGTAAAAGTTCACCCAGGTTAACCACGTAGTGAAGAGAGGGAGGTTTCTGTTAGTAAAGGTGTTTCAGCTGTCAGATGCAGGAAGAATGACAGAATATCACTATTTTGCAACCCCTAATGAAATAATGGATCCAAGCATTGATTATCAACAGCTACTTACGATGTATCTCTCTTGATAGAAGAACACACCCGGGGAGTAATCTTCCCAGATGTTGAACCTGAATCACATCAAGCTTCTACATATAGAGAGAGATGCAACCAAACTCCAGGCTGTGGGAAACTCTACAAGACAAATGACCTTGTTTCTTCAACAAATAAATTGCTAGGTGGGGGGAAAGAGAAAAGGAGGTAATGGTAGTTTAAAAAACGCTTAAGCAACACCAATCATGTGCATTATAGAGACTGTATCTAGATCCCAATTTAAACAAATTACTTTAGAAATGAGACCATTGGAGAATTCGAACAATCGGATATTTGATATTAACACATTGCTGTTAATTCTATAGGACTATTTTTTAAGTCCTTATCTCTTAGAGGTGTGTACTGAAGTATTTACAGATGAAATGATGTAATATCTGAGATTTGCTTCAAAAGAACTCCGGGGTAGGGTAGGCCTGCAGATGAAACTCAGTGGGCCATGAGTTGATAATCATTGAAGTGGGGTAATGAGTACATAGGAGTTTGCTATATTATTCTTTCCACTTTTGTATGTTTGAAATCTTCCATAATAAAAACTACAAGGAAAAAACAAATGAGGGGAGGACCAGAGAAAGAAGGAGAAAGAGAAAATCCCAAGCAGGCTTCGCACTGTCAGCTTAGAGCCCGATGTGGGGTTCCATCTCACAAACCGTGAAACCTGACCTGAGCAGAAACCAACAGTCGGACACTTAACTGAGGCACCCAGGCGCCCCTAGACTATTTCTAACGCTGAATGTCTGCCATGTGCCAGGCACAGTTTTAGGTCCTTGATTTGTTCTCAGTCATTGAATCTCTGAGCCACCATAAGGGCAGGGAACCTGTATTGTGCCCATTTTAGAGGTAAGGATGCGAAGGTCTAAAGAGGTTAGTTAACTTGTTCCAGGTCACAAACAGCAAGTGGAGAATCTGAGGTCTGAGCTCAGACATTCCAGCTCCAGAGCCCTGGTGCTTAATTAAGTTCTACTATAGGCCCAACATGCAGTGCTAATCATCCATCCACCTGAGCCCCTCTGGGTCCTTTCTGCATTCACAGGCACTCCCCGACCCTCCTGTATCCCTACCTCGCCCGCTGCCAGGCAGAAGAGGGAGGGGGCTGTGGGAACCTGCCAGGGGTACCCCACCTCAAGAGTTGAGGTGCGTGAGAAGAGCACTCCTGAGAGTCTCTGACCCATGAATTTTGGGCAAGGGCGGAGCCCTGGCTTGAGGTGGGGGCAGAGCTGTGCCAGGCAGGAGCAGCTGAACATTTCCTCCTTGTACTCGCAGCCCTTCCTGTCTTGCACTGAGTGTGGCAAGGCCTGATGGGCCCTCACCCAGGTGTGTGTGCCCAGGGGGAGGACCGGCCGAGCCAGCAGGCTGACTGCAGGAATGGGAAGAATCTTCTCAGAGAGGGGGAAAGAGGCAGGAGGCCGCACACAATGACATCGAGGTGTCCTCATGGCCTGTTCCCAATTGTCTTCCAGCTACCGAGGAGAAGCGATAAGAGTTTGGCCTCCTGGCTCTCTGGAGATTACAATCTAAAGGATTTGAGGATTAAAATCTCCAAATATTCTGAGTGCTTGTAGCCACCCCGGCAGGCCGGCACCCTGTCGGCATAGTTTTCTGCTATTTGAATCTTCTCCCCATCCTCTCCCTCACCTCATTCATTTTTTTTAAAATTGTTAATGTTTATTTTTGAGAGAAAGAGACAGAGAGTGTGCGAGTCGTGAGGGGCAGAGAGAGAGGGAGACACAGAATTCGAAGCAGGCTCCAGGCTCTGAGCTGTCAGCAGGGCCCTATGGCAGGGCTCGAACTCGTGAAGTGTGAGATCATGACCTGAGCCGGATGCTCAACCCACTGAGACACCCCTCCCTCACCTCATTCATTGATTCGACACTTACTCCATGGCAGGCACGGTGCCTGGCACTGAGGATATAAGGGTGGATAAAACAAGGTTTTATTTATCTCAGGAAGCTCACAGTATGCTAGGGAGGCAGACACAGGAACAGAGAAATTTGAGGGTGAAAGAGAAAATACCTGCTCCTCACTCCCTCTCCCCAGGAGAGGCCTGTGGGGCTTAGCTCCCCATCTCTGGCCTAGTCTGGGTGGGTCACAATCCCTCTGTGAGTCTCCCTTCCCTATACCTTCTTGTGGGCTTTCCTTTAAAAGAGTGGGGAAGATAGAACGGTTCAGTCTAGACCAGCATAGTTGAACAGAAAGAAATCTGTGAGGGGCGCCTGGGTGGCTCAGTCGGTTAAGCATCTGACTTCAGCTCAGGTCACGATCTCACGGTCTGTGAGTCTGTGAGTCCGTGAGTTCGAGCCCCGCGTCGGGCTCTGGGCTGATGGCTCGGAGCCTGGAGCCTGCTTCCGGTTCTGTGTCTCCCTCTCTCTCTGCCCCTCCCCCATTCATGCTCTGTCTCTCCCTGTCTCAAAAATAAATAAACGTTAAAAAAAAAAAAATTAAAAAAAAAAAAAAGAAAGAAATCTGTGAGACACAAGTGTGTGTCATGTAAGTAATTTGTTTTCACATCCACATGAAAAAAAGCGAAAAGAACAAGTAGAACTAATTAAAAAAAAATTGTTTGCATTTATTTCTTTTTGAGAGACAGAGTGAGACAGAGTGTGAGTGGGGGAGGGGCAAAGAGAGGAGACATAGAATCTGAAGCAGGCTCCTGGCTCTGAGCAAGCGGTCAGCACAGATCCCGACACGGGGCTCGAACCCACAAGCCGTGAGATCATGACCTGAGGCAAAGTCATCGTGACCTGAGGCAACGTCGGATGCTCAACAGACTGAGCCACCCAGGCGCCCCACAAGGAGAACCAATTTTAATAATATATCTTATGTAACCCAACATACCCCAAATATTATCACTTCAACCTGGAGTCAATATAAAAAATGTGAATAAGATATATTACATTAGATTTTCACGCTTGGAAAGGCAGTGTGTGTTTTACACTTACAGTATATCTCAGTTTTGACTCTTCACATATTAAGTGCTTGGCAGCTACCCGCGGCTAGTGGCTACTCCATTGGACAGCACACATCCAGATGATCAGTTTGGGATTTGGTCAGCCCTGGCCAATTTTGGAGCTGGAAACTCAACTCCATCACCCAAGAAACAGGCTGTGTCTACTGTGCCAGGAAGAAGGGTAACCGCAGCCTCATGTTCCTGCCCAGAACACAGCCCCCATGGGGGGCCAGGCAGGAAAATGGGCTGAGGCTGCGCCTTGGGTGTGGCCCATTAACCAATCAGAGAGCTAAGGGCTAAGGGGTGGGGGGGAAGGGAGCCCCCTTGGTCGGGGCTCTGACAACCCCAATGTGGGCACAGAGAGAGCTCAGAGACACCGTGCCCTTATTCTGTGGTCTCCTCCTTGTCACATGCCTTTCCATTCCTTCCTCCAGCTGCGTCTGCCAAAATGCTACCTTCAAGATGTAGGGACAAAATCAAGGGAAAAAAGAAGGCAGACCAGAAGAAAACATACCAATATTTTAACCATGATTTTTCTCCAGGTTATGGAAGTAGATAACTATTTTTTTCTTCCCATTTTACCACATTTGCTTAAAATTTTTTAAACTATGAATACACTTTAATTATGTAACCGGAAAAGGAAATCTGTATAGATTTTGAAAATCGTGCTTGGTGTTCAAAGACCGGTTTAAATGCCAACTCCCTTGAAGGATTCCCAGGCCTCCCTCTGTGTCACTGTCCTCTGTTATGGTTCTTACTATACAGCCCTGAGGGTCCTGAGTTTAACCATGGGCTTGTCTTCTCTCCTCTCCAGCATCTTGAGGGTGGCTTCTGCATCTTGCCATCACCATAAGGCCTGCCTCAGTGTCTTCTAGCCAGTAGGGGCTCTCTACATGTTGTGGAGTGGATGACTGAGGCAAGCTGGAGCCTGCAAGGCTCCAATTGGGCTGGATGCCTTAGGGTTCAACAGAGTCCTGCTATTCCTTCTTCTTCCAGCCAAGCTACTCTGCTCCCTGACTTCCATTTCCCAATGTATAAAATCACAAAGTCCACAGGTGGCAGGGGACACACCTTGAGAGTTCACACTGTCCAGTCCGGGTCATACTCTTCCTTCCTCTCCTCTCCCTGTTTCTTGATAGGTTATGTGCTTTATCCACTTGAGCCCAACCTGGTTGTGAACACGTCAGAATTTAAAGTCCCCTAGTGCCAAAAAAAATTGGATGGCTTAGAAGGAATGGATAAATTCCTAGAAACGCACAACTTTCCAAGACTGAATCATGAAGAAATAGAAAATCTGAAGAGACTGTAACTAGTAAGGAGAATGAATCAGTAATCAAAAACCACCCATCGAAGAAAAGCCCAGGACTATATGGCTTCAGTGGTGAATTCTACCAAGCTTTTCAAGAATTCACTCCAATCCTTGTCAAAATCTTCCCAAAAATTGAAAGAAGGGAACACTTCCAAATTCATTTTATCACACCCGCAGTATTCTGATATCAAAGCCAGACGATGCTATCACAAGAAAAGAAAACTACTAGGTGTTTATATCCTGATGAACATAGATGCCAAAGTCCTTAACAAAATACTAGCAAACCGAATTCAACACATGTAAAGGATCACACACCATGTCCAAGGAGGATTTATCCCTGGATGCAAAGACGGTTCAACAAACAGAAATCAATTAATGAGATACATCCATGAACAGAATGAAAGATTGTTTAAAAATCACATTAGCATCTCAGTAGATGCATTTGACAAAATTCAGCATCTTTTCATGATAAAACTCAACGAACCAGGGATAGAAGGAAATTACCTCAACATAATAAAGGCAATATGTGAAAATCTTGTCACTAATAGCATACTGACTGTTGAAAAACCGAGAGCTTTTCCTCTAAAGCTACTTTCTCTCTCGCCACTTCTATTCAACATGGTACTGGAAGTTCCAGCCAGAACAATTAGCAAGAAAAAAGAATAAAAGGCATCCACATTGGAAAGGAAGAAGTAAAAATATCAGCTTGCAGATGATATGACCTCATAGGTAGAAAACCCCCCAAAGATTCCAGAAAACCCCATCAGAATAAATGAATTCAGTAAAGTTATGGGATACAAAATCACCATACAGACCAGTTGGAGGGACGGATAAAGAAGTATAGTGTAGGGGCGCCTGGGTGGCGCAGTCGGTTAAGCGTCCGACTTCAGCCAGGTCACGATCTCGCGGTCTGTGAGTTCGAGCCCCGCGTCAGGCTCTGGGCTGATGGCCCGGAGCCTGGAGCCTGTTTCTGATTCTGTGTCTCCCTCTCTCTCTGCCCCTCCCCCGTTCATGCTCTGTCTCTCTCTGTCCCAAAAATAAATAAAAAAACATTAAAAAAAAAAAATTAAAAAAAAAAAAAGAAGTATAGTGTACACACAATGGAATATTATTCAACCTTAAAAAAGAGGGAAACCCTGCCTTTGGGATAACATGGATGAAACTTGAGGACATTATAAGTAAAATAAGCCAGTCACGAAAGGAGAGAAACGCTGTATGATTCCACTTTCCTGAGGTATCTCAAGGAGACAAACTCATAGAAGCAGAGAGTTGAATGGTGGTTTCCAGGGGCGGGGGGAGGAGGAGGAAATGGAGAGTTGTTGTTTAATTAGTATAAAGTTTCAGCTATGCAGGATGAATAAGTCCTAGAGATCTGCTGTATGGCATCGTGCCTGTAGTTAACAATATTGGATTGCACACTTAAAAATATAAAAGGGTATATCTCATGGTAAATGTTCTTATCACAACAAAATATTTCTTTAAAAAAAAAAAAAAAAAAGGAAGAAGAAGAAGAAGAATTCAAAGGCAACAGGCCCGGTCAACTTGTCCTCAATTCTAGCTCCAGTCCTGGCGGTAGAGGCACAGCCACTTTCTCTTGTTTTCTTTCCTGGGCTTCCTTCCGGGACCCCTAGTGTGACAGAGCCCTTGCCCGGCCCAGTTGATGGCTTGGGGCTGTGTTGGGGGTGGAGGAGCTCATGCCTGGTTGTCAGGCCTTGGCCATGGTCTCTTTTGTGAGATGCAGCTCTCTGCTGGTTCATGTTCTGGCCTCTTTCCAGAAAAAGTGCAAATCTGTCTCACGCCAGTGACTGTCAACAGTTCCGGGGAAATGTTTTTTTTTTGTTTTTTTTTGTTTTTTTTAACATGAGGCTGATCAAACACTTGTAACGGGCCTGAGACATCTCCCAGACCTTACTGTCACGAGTGCTGCAGAGAACAGCCTTCACAGCCTCAACCACACAGACGCCACTGAAATATTTACAAGGTTCCTGGCTCATGAAACGGAGCTTTCCGCTTAGGAGAAAGGGAAGGGACGTGGTGCGTGCGAAGTGTCTACAACGTGTCGCACCACTCAGGGAGTTTCACTTTCGTGGTTTGTTTCTGTGAGGGACCTCCTGGAAGCTGACGCTTGCTCAAGGAAATGAACTTCTAATGGTGGCATTCTGAGCCTGGTGTAGTCTTGCTCGAGGGTTGAGGGCTAGGAAAGGGGTCTCTCCAACCCACCTCTTGGAGAGTTGTCTCCTGTGCTTGTGAATTCAGCTGCCTTGCCTAGACCAACCTCCACCCTCACCCTGGGCTAGGTCATCTTGGGATTAGGCACGCAATTGGCACCTCCTGTTTTCCTTCCTCCAAGCACTTATTTTTGTGCCCTTCTGGTCCCGTGAGGGGCCTCCCTTCCTATCTCTGCCACCACTCTCTGTCTGTGGAATCCTACTCTTTTCTTTCAGATGCTGTTCAAAAGCCACCTCCTCCAGATCTTTTCTGTCCCCCAACCAAATATAACTGCTCCTTGTTCTGAACCTCCTGAAAGCACATCAATCATGTGTGACTTAGTCCGTAGGGTACCAGGGATAAACACCTGTCGTGTCACACCTGACTAGAATTTTATGGCTCTTGGTAGCACGCACTACAGACTGGTGCTTGTTATAAGCTTCTGAACAATGACGAGGGTAGTGCCCATTCAACACACATTAGGGGCATTAAACTGAGTTCCCCGAGGGTGTGGATGGCTGTTCCACATCTTTGTCTCCTCAGCACCTAGCATGGAGCTGGCACACAGTAAGCTCTTGATAAGTGGCCCTGAATGGATGTTCACAACAGCTCTAACCTGTCAGGCCTATCATATCAGGCCCTGTGCGAAGCTTGATCCTAATTAGCTCATCGAGTCCTCCCAATCACTCTTTGAGACAGGCACTAAGGTTCCCCACTAAAAAGCAAGGCCCACAGGGCAGGGATTTGTGTCTTTTGTGTTAGATGCTGTATCTGCGTGATTGCCTGAGATGTAGCAGGCCCTCGGCGAATATTGGTTGAATGAGTGAATTAATGAATGAATATCCATTTTACAGATGAAAAAACTAAGCTTGGAGAGGTTTAATGACTTGCCTAAGTGGTAAGATCAAAATTTGCACCCAGATAGACCTAATCCAAAACCTACCTGTATTCTTTATCAGTGAGCTCTACCCGGTGGAAGAGGAGTTGGGGCTGGAAGGATAGTCTTACTTTTTTTTTTTTTTAATGTTTATTTATTTTTTTTGAGAGAGAGGGAGATGGAGCATGAACAAGGGAGGGAGGAGAGAGAGGGAGACAGAATCTGAAGCAGGCTCTAGGCTCTGAGCTGTCAGCATAGAGCCCGATGCGGGGCTCAAACTCACAGACCATGAGATTGTGACCTGAGCTGAAGTTGGATGCTTAACCGACTGAGCCACCCAGGCGTCCCGATCGAGTCCAACCTTTAAGGATCTTCCCATCTGGTAGAGAAGGAGACATGCACATATAAAAATCCCATAGCACAATGTGTGGTCTCAACAGAACCCGTGGCCATGCTAGGAATCAGGGAGGGCCAGCCCCAACAGTAAGACCCAGGGGACAGAAATGACTTATCAAGGGTCTGGACATTGCTAAGAGCAACAGAGCAGATGGGGCTGGGTGTGAAGAGCCTGGAAACCGCAGCTCCTGCCCTTGGCTCCCCCTGCCCCAGCTCCCAGCAAACGCCCAGAAGTTGGGGGGTGGGGAGGAGAGAGGGGGACTGGAATGTGGTTTCACACCTGTAAGCAGTCCCTGCAGCTGGGAAGAGGCTTCATGTCCCTGTGCTGTGGAGACACATCTGGGGAGGCCTCTTGTCACAGGGGAGGGGGTGAGGAGGTAGGAATGGAAACCCTAGCATAGAGAAGTTGTGTCACCAGGCTGTGGCTGGCCAGTCCGGGAGGTCAGGTTCTTTGTGGCAGGGCTGCTGGAGGGGCCTGTAAGGGCAGCAGTGAGAGGGGCAAGGGGCCAGGGACCAGGAGGACAATTTGTAGGAAGGCAGCCACTGCTGAAGCCCAGGTAAAGCCAGGAGGGCACATTGGTATGCCTGAGCTCACCTGGACCTCCACCTCTCATAGCCCACCCTGAGAAACCTGCTTGCTGTGAGGACCGGAGCTCTAGCCACTGCCTCAGCCCTTCCCTCTTACTGACTTCAAATGTGCAGGTTCTCTCTTCATCCCTGGGGGACAGGGGCTGTTGCAGGTTGGGGGAGGGGCAGTTATGGGTAAGGATCTGGGAAGAGGTACCCGGAAAGCTCTGCTTTTGCCCATCTAGGGAGCCGGAGAACCCCCAGCTCCCCCCACCACACCCCGACCAAGTGCTGTCACTGAAACACTCTTGGCCTGATGGTCCTGGAGATGGGGTCACATCCACTCTTCTCATCTCAGCTTGACCCCCAACATGTCATGTAACTTTGGGTTTGTCACTCACCCTCTTTGGCCTCTTGCTTCTATGGCTGTAGAAAGAGAAACCTCGCCTCTGTCCACACCTCCGCCCCCCGCCCCCGTCCCACCTCCCAGGCGCTTGCTGCAAAGAGAGCTGGCTGAGAAGCGGAGCAGAACAAGGATGGGGATGGGCTTCCTCGCTTGCGTTGGCCTGAAAGGAGGGGAAAGGAAACGTGGGGGCCCACACCGTCCCCTGCTCTGAAGAGCGGCCCTGGCCACATGGACTGGTGGTCTCTCAGTCTGTCCCTCTTACCTCGGCCTGGTCATTGAAGACAGTGAGGGGGTTCTGGGAGAGAGGGAAGAACTTTCTTCTGACTCTCCACCCCCCTCCAGGTGCTGTTCTGGGCCTCTTCTCCCCCCCTCTTCCCTTCTGGGCCTCACTCTGCAGGATGTCGTCATGTATTCCATGATTCAGCCACTGTCTACGTGCTAACGACCAAGGAGCCCCAAACCTCCGAATCCAGCCCAGTCCCAGCTGCCGCACTGCTCGACTTGATGAGGCCCCAGAGCTGGGCTCCAGGGTGGGAAAGGGCATGACATTCGCCTAAAATACAATGCAAGGTGCCCCCTGAGCTATGTAAGGAAGGCACTGCCTAGACATCTCTTCTGGGCACCAGGAGCCTCTAGCTAACTGCCTAGGAGACATCTCTACCTAGATATTCCAGGAGCACCACAAACTCAACCTGACCCCCCCACCACCACCACCAAACACATCAGCCCCTTCCTCCCTCTTACTAATGGCACCATTCTCCCAGGGTCTCAGCCTGCAAATCCCTCTGTCTTCAGCCTCTTCCCAAGTCCTGTCAATCCTGCCCCAAGCTGTCTGCCTCTCTCCATCTTTTCTGCCCCTGGATCATTTGTCTTATTTTTAAATTAGCAAACATGCATGGGGCACTTGCTATATGCCTGGCTCTGCTCTGAGTGCTTTACTAATACTCAGTGAGGAAACAGAGGCACAGAGAAGCAAAGCATCTTGCCCAGTGCCGGGATTTGAGCCCAGGCAGACCGCTCTGCAGTCTGGACTCCAGGCCGCCACAAGAACTCACAGAGTCTGCATTCTTATCAGCATTGCCCTCCTTCAGGCCCTCCCCACCGTTCCTCACAGGCTGACCCTTCTTCCCTTCTTGTTCAAGAGATGCTTTAACGACAAATATCACTACAGCAGTTTGGTCTTTCTGAAGCATGATTTCGAACCTATTTCCCTGCTTGAAAACCCTTGGAACTTCCCCCCGCCCCCACTTCTGATGCTAACAGAATAAAGTCCATTCTCTGGGCTAGAGAGTCAGAGATGTGACCCCAACAAGCTCCCGGCTCCCTGGGGAACCTCTCACTGTGCCTGGCTCCCCTCAGGCACCCCTTTCTCTAGCGATCCTGCCCAAGCCTGCTTCCCGCCCTGGCAGTGCGCAGGGGTGAGCTCTGAATGGACCTTTTCCCGTCGAAGAAAGGCTGCATGTCTGAGTCCCCTTTGAACCACCAAAGCTTCTACCACAGTGTGTCACATAGAGCTAGGCACGACACACGTGATGAAGGAATAACAGCGGAACTGAGCTGCCTTGTGAGGGTGGAAATTATTTCATTAAACAACATTTATGGAATCCTTGAGGCTAATACTAACAGCTGACGCTGAGAGCTTAGAAGAGAAAGAGGGACCAAAAGTCTAAACACAAGATATGTGTCAGAGGTCACAATTGCCAAGGAAATAAAATAAAGCTGGGGCAGGAAAGAGACTGCCCGATGAACTGGGTGGTGGTACATTGGTGGCATTCCTACTTATATAGGATCAGGAAGACCTTCCCAAGAAGGTGATGTGTGAGCAGAGCCATGAAATGAGTGAGGGAGTGACCCATACAGCAATCTGTAGACATTCCAGGCAGAGGATGTAGCAAGTGCAAGGGCCCTGAGCTAACAGTATACTTAGCCTATCAAGGAACAGCCAAGAGGCCTGTGTGGCAGGAGTGGAGTAAACAGGGAGAGAAGGAGCAACTGAGATTCGCAAATACATGAAAATGCTGAGGCCTACATAAATTCAGGCTCTGTGTAACACCATATGTCTGGGTAATAGTCACAGCTAGGATTTATCGAGTACATTCCACATGCCTGCCACAGTTCTCAGCCCTGCCAACGTGGAAACTGCTAGACAGGTTCTCTTAGAATCTACCAGGGAGACAAAGAAACTCCACAGTGTCATGTGACGGGTGCTAGGAAACTACAGAAAAAAGCATCAATCCCAGACCAGGGGCCAGGGAGGCTTCCTGGAGGAGGTGGCCACTAGAGATGTCACGCAGGAGGAGAAAACTGCTCCAGAACACAGATTGGGGGGTGGGGTGGGGAGGGAACGGTGGTGGCGTGCAGGCCAGGCAGACCTTGGGCAGCAGTGGGGGTGGGGGGAACTATGCCAACAGTTTGCAGGAGGAAGGGGTCAGGAGAAGGGCTGGGAAGGACAGCGAGGGCTGAGAGAGCCTCTAGACAGGGACACCCGGCTTAAGCAAGCATGTAGGCAGTTGGTAGCTAGGGGGCGGGATACAAAGGGCGAACAGAGTTGGAGTCACAACTCAATAATCTAGCTGCACACCAAGCACCCTGCTCTCTCACCGTCATTAGGTGGGTCTAGCTGAGAGATGACAGAGAAGCAGATGGTAAGGGGCCATCCCTGCATTGGGACTTGGTTTCTCATCTTATCCTACAAAGTTCAGATCCTTTTAGGCAGATCTCAGAGTCCTCACCCTGGAGCGGCCCAAGACACTAATTCCTCAGCTAATAATGACTCACATGCTGGCTGCACTTTGTGGTCTTCAGTGCGCTTCCACCGCCATAACCTGTGTGCCTCACAGTCAATCTAGGATGGACAGAGCTCTTTCTTTCCATAGGAGACGCTGCAGCTCACAGAGATCAAGGCCTTGCCAAAGTCACAAGGCCAGAGGGTGATCAAGTTGGGAATCCAGCCCAGCTCGTGAGATTGCAAACTCCATAGCAACACTGCAGCAGCTTTGGAAAACTGGGCCTGGCGATGGCCAATTCCCAAGGACAAGCCTGGGAGAAGGGAGGGAACAGGCTCTGGAAGGGGGCAGGGGTGATGGAGGCAGGAGTGGAGGCAGAAAGGAAGCAGCAGCTTGGGAATGGGGATGGGAGTTGGAGTCGCTTTGAGACAGAGCTAGAAGCCTCTCCAGAAAGGCCTGGTTAGATGGTCCAGCAGGGCTGAAAACAAAAACAAAAACAAAAACAAAAACAAAAACACCAGCACCTGCATCCTCCCACACCAGGCCTCTGCGACAAGGTAGGGAGGGGCCCATTGCTCCCATTTCACAGGTGGGAAAATGGAGGCAAAGGAGAGGTGCCTATATGGCTTGCCAAAGGCCCATAGGAACTGAGGGCCCAGGGGCCCTATTAGAAGCCAGGGAAGGTAGATGAGCCAGCCGTGGGAGACTTTCCCCACTCTGCCATGGATGATGAAACAGATGAGAGGGGAGGTGGAAATGGAGACAGAAATCTGGGACGCATCCAGAGGCAGGGAAGGGGGAGGCTGAGGCTTGAACAGAACCTGTCAGCGGCAGAGATGGTGGAGAGATCAGGCCCTGACACCCAGCTCCAGTTACAGGCAGGCAGCATCAGCTGGTTGGGTGTCACGGAGTCCCCGCGCCTCCTCCCGCCCTGCGGACCCATCCACTTGGGTGGCTCTGCAGCACGCGCTCCCTAGTCCCGGGATGAGGGTTCAGGGTGGAGGGGACGGGGGAGGGGGCGGCGCGCCTCCTCCTCCCCACGGGCTTGTAAATCCGCAGCGGCCTCCGCAGCAGCCTCCCGGCCCGCCCCCGGGCCCCCTCCTCCTCCTGCGCCTGAATGGTACATTCCGGTCCGCCTGGCCCGGCTGCAGTGGATGTTGCTAGAACCCACGCGGAGGAAGGAAGAGACGCAGGCAGGCTGCGGTGACCCAAGCGGCCGCCCCTGCCTCAGGGACCCCTTCCCGGAGAGACGGCACCATGACACAAGGAAAGGTACCGGCATCTCCCCCACCTGCGCCATCATCCTTCATCCTTCAGCTCCCCGCTCCCCGTCATCCCGAGCAAACTCTCTGGACCACTATAAGCATCCTTCCCCGGCGCTTGTGCGAAGGTCCTCTGTGGTCCTTGTTGCAGTCAGAGGACCAAAAGGCGCATTTCAAGTGATAGGTCAGGGCCTCTTCCTGCCCAACAGGCCCTCTCACCCCAGGGGCTTTGGCATCTCAGGACCCTTCACAGGTACCCAGTTTCCCTTAAGGAATCAACCTGGGTGTCCAGGGTGTGGTGGGGGGACTAGAGGGGGGCACCTGGGTGAGCCCCAAGGAGTGGTGCCTATCCTGCCCCAACATTATGCTCATCTTTCCCACCTCCACAGAAACCCCCACCCCCACCCCCCAGCCAACTCATTCCACATCTGGACACATGCTTTGGTGGGGGAGGGGATTACTATGGCAACCCTGCATCAGGATGCTTTAATTTTGGTTTTTGTTTTGGCTCGACATGGGACTAGATGGAACCAGATAAAACGTCGTCTCTTTTTTTCTAGTTTTAGGCCTGAAATGGAGGGGAAGGGCTGGGGCAGAGACTTGGCTGGCCTAGTGTGGTTACATAACATCAACAGCCTGTGGAATTATACAACAATCAGGGCCTGGGGCAAAGGGGGAGGGTCCTCTGGCCCTCTGTTTTGGGGGTGCCAAGGATTGGGCAGAGAAAACAGAAGAGGAGCCTCCCCTACATTCCCCCTTCCTTTCTCCAAGATGAGCCTCAGAGCCAATGGCATCCTTCCCTGGGCTCTCAGACCCTCCTCTCTGTTTTTAAGCTCCTGAGACCTCAAAATGATGTCACTGGTGATACCACCTCCTGCCATTGGGCAGACCTCACTTGGGAATGAGGGTGTGTGTGGGGGGGGGGGGGGGGGCAGGGCCCAGGAGGCTCTGGGGCTGATCGGCAGGGTGGGGGTTGGGAGGAGGGCCCATTCGTGACAGGGCTGAAGTCAGAGGTGATAATTCTTTTCCTGGGTCTGGTTTCAAAGGACCTTGGTTCTGGTGGGCTGAAATGGGTTTTCCTGGATGTGAGCCTTCTGGTCTGGATGAGGAAGGAGGTTGGGGAGTGGGAGGGCAGCAGGTGAACCAGGGCCCCATTCTCACAGGCCTAGGCTCCTCAAGGCCCTTCCCTAAGGAGGCCTGGGGGGTGTTCACTGTGGTGAAAATGAAAAGCCCCCTCCCACACCTACTGCTGATTCCACCCCCCCACCCCCACCCCAGTCACTTTGCTGACATCGCCTCCTGTCTTCAATGAATGTAGCACATTGCCCCTGCCTCCTCTGCCTCTCACCCCCAGCTGGCTCACAGGCTTTCTGAGGATGGAAAAGAACTTTCCAGTTCACCGGTCCTTAGGGCTGAGTGGAGACAGAGATGTTCTGGTGCTCGCTTCCCTCTGGGCTGCCTCAGCTGGACGCAACCTGCAAAGAATGAACTCAGCGGCCTTCCTCTGCGGCCCTTCGGGTTTAACACATTCTTTCTGAAGCCAGAATTAAATCCCATTCATTTTCTGAGGCTTAGTCTTTTTGTTGCCGGGTCAGTTTTCATACACCCCCTCCCCCACAGTCTTCCCTTCCCTGGTGGCAGCACTCAGGCCCTTCCAGCTCACATCCTCTCCCCTAAAGCTTAAGTGGACCCTCTGGGGCCTGGGGCAGAGCTGAGTGTAAATGGGCTTGAGTTTTCAACCTGCCATGGCACAATTCCCTCTGGGCCTCAGTTTCCTCATCTGTCAAATGAAGGAAAGGGCTGAGCTAGATACCTTCTGAGATCCCTTCCAACAGTGAAGGTCTGCGATTCTGTTCTGGTTTGGGAGAGAGGCTGAGGTTCACAACAGGATGAGGCCAAAACAGGACCCTTCACCAGGGACCTCTTGCCCTTTCCCCACTCTATGGTCACCTTTCTTCCTCATATCTCCCCTCACCCCTCTCTGTTTCCCTGCTCGCCCATCCCCACCTTCCTAGTGTCATCTCCAGCCCAACAGAAGGAGGCCAGTCCCAGTGGATGGGGCCTGGGCTCTTCAGTCCAATGAGTTACGTGTGGCTCTGTGACCTTGGACAAGTCATCCTTCCTCTCTGAGCCTCAGTTCCCTCATTTTAAAAGAGGGATCAGGGGTGCCTGGGTGGCTCAGTCGGTTGGGCATCCAACTTCAACTTAGGTCATGATTTCATGGTTTGTGAGTTCAAGTCCCTCATTGGGTTCTCTGCTGTCAGCACAGAGCCCACTTCAGATCCTCTCTCCTCCCCCCTCTCTCTCTGCTCCACCCCTGCTCTCTCTCTCTCTCTCTCTCTCTTTCAAAAATAAATAAACATTAAAAAAAAAAAACAGGGGTCAAAATATAACCACCAAGGTAGCAGGGAGAGTAAATGAAAGAATCTTTCATTCAATAATATTCTTGAGGGCCTACTCTGTGCCAGGCCCTTCCCTGAACCCCGGGGAGACAGTGGAACTATACACACCCCTTCTCTGCCCCAGGGACAGCCCCATGGTGGCCTCTCCTAAGAATTTCTCCTTCCTCAGTTATTTTTTAAACTTTTTTTTTAAAGTTTATTTATTTTGAGAGAGAGAGAGGGCATGCATGTGCATGCAGGAAGGCAGAGAGAGAGAAAGAGAGAGAGGGAGAGGGAGAATCCCAAGCAGGCTCAGCACCTGAGCCCAACACAGAGCTTGATGTCACAATTTGTGAGATCATAACATGAGCCAAAATCACGAGCCAGATGCTTAACTGACCAAGTCACTCAGTTTTTTTCCCCTCTCCTTCCTCAGTTTTTATTCCAGCTTCAGTGTGTGCCTCTGGCCAGCCCTGACCCTCCTGGAGCTCAGTTCTCCCATCTATAAAAAAAAAAAAAAGGGGGAGGGGGGAGAGTCTTCCTCCGCCACCATCTTTATTGGGGTATAATTGACAAATGGTAATTGTATATATTTAAGGTACACGGACCTGAATGTTTTGATATACATGTATATTGTGAAATGATCACAATCAAGTCAGTTAACATCACTTCACATAGTTACCTTTCTTTGTGTGTGATGAGAACACTTAAGATCCACCCTCTCAGCAGATTTCGAGTATACAATACAGTATTGTTAACTATAATCACCATGCTGTACGTTAGATCTCCAGAACTTATTCATCTAGCACAATGGAAACTTTGTGCCCTTTGACCAACACCTTCCCATTTCCCCCACCCCCCAACCCCTGGCAACCACCATTCTACTCTGTGCTTCTATGAGTTTGGCTATTTTCGATTCCCAATATAACTGGTATCACGCAGTTTTTGTCTTTCTGTGTCTGGCTTATTTCCCTGAGCCTTGCTGCAAATGGAAGGATCTCATTCTTTCTTAAGGCTGAATAATATTCCATATCCCATGTAAAATAGGGAAATTATTGTCTGCACCCCCACCCTTCCTAGTGCAGGTGATAAAGTACCCATGGAAGTTCCAGATATTGGGGGCTGGTGGGGAGGACTTGGAAGGCACCCTTTCCCTGGTGACTGTCTCTCTTCGCCTCTATTCCACAGATCTCCGTGGCTAACAAGGCCCCCGGGACAGAGGGGCAGCAGCAGGCCAATGGTGAGAAGAAGGAGACTCCAGCAGTGCCCTCGGCCCCGCCCTCCTATGAGGAGGCCACCTCTGGAGAGGGGTTGAAGGCAGGGGCCTTCCCCCCAGCCCCGTCGGCTGTGCCTCTCCATCCCAGCTGGGCCTATGTGGATCCTAGTAAGTCTCTCAGCTCCTGGAGGCTGGAACATCATGGGGAGTGGTAGGCCCAGAGGAAAAACTTGGGTAGGAGGAAGTTGCCCATAAATAGATGCATTGTATGGTTGTTATATGAGGCTCTGTTGTCAAAGGCTTGGGATTTGGAGGGCTATTCCAAGGGTAGGTCAAGGAGGACTCCATGAAAAGGGAGAGACACGATATTTTCTGTCATAGTACTCTTGGATGGGGAAGAGGGGATTCTTTTCAAGTCACCAAGCTAGGGCAAATACAGAGAGTAAATAGGGGGAGGGGGTGGATCAGGGGCTATTCTAGAAAGGCTTTCCTCAAAGGGGTACATTAAAAGGGTGGAGAGAGGTCAGAGTAGACACAGGAAAGGGCAGCATTAAGCTGTGGCTGGCTCCCTGTGAGTGGAGGTGTCGTGTTTACATATGGGCTGATTCAAAACTTCCCCCTGAAGGCCCCAGGGATGTTGGGGGCCAGGGGTCTGAGGATCACTTCACCCTCACTTTCCTTACCTCTCTTCCCTTCTCCAGGCCTTTGTTGGGGACAGGAGGACATGACATGGGGAAGGTATATGGATGCCAGCCTTAGTGCCCCTCATGGCCAGGCATAATTCATAGGCACACTTACCCAGGAGAATGCCAGCTCCCTGTAGACCAAAAATCACAGCCCGTGGGAGCCCCTCTGTTAGACTGAGCAGCTTATGGGAGCTTTGCCTTGGGGCTGGGAACATACAGCTCCCCACGTGCTAAGGAAGGGCCCCTTCTCAAATCTTCCTCAGCCCCGGCAGCCTCCCTAAGCAGCCCCTCAAACCCCCCCCCCCCATCTTATATACTCCCACCCTCCCCAGCAGAATTCTAGAAGGAATCCCAGGAACAATGCCTCAGACAGAGCTTCTACTCACCGGGAGTGGCCACCATGGTCCACACCCCTTATCACAAACTCTCTCGGCCCAGAGCCAAGCAGACCTACCACACCGTGACCTACTGGAGAGCCAATGAAGGTCTGGTGTTTGTGTGAGCCCTTCTCACTGCCCCAGACACCCACAGGACTTTCTCTGTCCTCATCGCCTGCTCAGTGGTCTGGCCATTTGGGTTTTGGCAGGAGATGTAGACCGCACATGAAAGTGGAAGACAAAAGGGTGAGGGCCTCCAGGCCCCAGGTTTGCAGTGGGTTCCCCTCTCTCCCCCTTCTTCATTTTCCATATTCAGGTTGCCAGGGCTAGCTGCCTTAAATAGTGTTTTCCAGGGAACTGTCAGGGCAGGAAGGAAGCTCATTTTAGTCAACATGCGACAAACATTTCTAAGTGTGTGTCAAGCACTGTGACCAGTGATGCTAAATTTCTAGCGATGCATGGATTTGCAAGACTTGTTGCCCCCACGGGCCTGACTGTATAGACAAGTAAATAGACACTACCACACAATGAAAGAGATGCAGTGATAGAGGCCTAGGCAGCTTACCTAATCCGTGTGGCAGTCAGGGAAGACTTCCTGGACAAAGGGGTATCCACATTGAGTCCTGAAGACTCAATGAGTTAGCCTGGTGAAGAGGCGGGGAAATGAGTGTTCAGGCTGAAAGAATACAATGTGCAGAGGCAAGAAAGCACGTGGCCGAAAAAATATAGTCAGGCTGGAGAAAAGTAGGAGGGAACAGTGTGCATTGGGGCTGAGAGCTCGGGGGAGGCTGTGGAAGCTTTGTTAAAGAACTTGAACTTGAGTAAAAGGCAGTGGGGAGCCATCAAAGAGCTTGATGCAGGGTCAGCTTTGAAAGACCAAGACTGATGCTTTTGCTGTGGAGGGAGGGTAAGATCGTGGAGAAATGGCAAGAATTAAAAGGACAGTGGAAGAGAACAGAGCAGAGGCCTCAGGAATGGCCCAGATGAGGGGTGCAAAGGAGAGGGCAGCATAGTCCCCACCAGGCACAGAGCCATCGGCTTTTGCTTTCATCTAGTTTTGTCCCCCGGAGGTGAGTGTCACAGACCCATATCACAGAAGACACTCCAAGATGGCTGATAGTCAGTCTGAGAAGAGGGAGCCACATGTGGGTCTGTTTGACTGTGGATCCTATGCTCTTTCACAGGCCTGATGTCTGGTTTCTCAGTTCTGGGACCAGGCCCCCAAACTTCATCCCCAGCCATACCCCACTCCTTGCCCTTGTCCCGGCTTTACTTCCCCCTCCAGTCTTCCCCCTGCCCTGCTTCCCAGCTGGAGCACCAGAAGGTTCTCCCATCCAACTAGTCCCTGGTTCTCACCCCAAGGGCCTCAGAGCAGGCAGGGGTAGGACCTTAGACCCTGAGATGTGCTAGGTGGCCTTGGGAGAGTGGCTGTCTCTCTCTGATTCTTAGCCACTAAAGGGAGCCAGCGTGTTTAGGGAGGAGAGTGGGGGACACAAGAGAAAAGGGCCACATTTGTATGGCAGGGATTGGCCCCCAGGGAGCCCCAGTCAGCATGCAAGGAAGGGGTAGGGAAATGACAGTGTATTCTCAGGACTCAGGAGAAGCAGCTGGGGAAAAAGATCTGAGGGTGGGATGGGTGGGTGGGAGGTTTGAGAATGGAACTAGAGAAAAAAGCTTCCCCAGTCCAGAGAGCCAGTTTGACAAAAGTCAGCTCTGAACAGGTGGCCATTGGGGGCAGCATTTATATACATGGGAGCCCTCATGGCCCTCCCCATGTCCATACAGGCAGCTCCAGCTATGAGAACGGATTCCCCGCCGGAGACCATGAGCTCTTCACCACCTTCAGTTGGGACGACCAGAAAGTTCGCCGAGTCTTCATCAGAAAGGTAACCACCTCCTCCCAACTCTCCAGGACTGGGGGACTGGGGGGAGGACAGGGTGTCCCTTGAGAAGGCCCTGGCCCAGCCCTCTGTCTACAGAGGCCATCCCTGTGTCCCCTTCTCTAGTGACCCCAGCTGAGAGCACCTGCTGGGAAGTGCTTCACCCCACTGCCCCCTGCTATACCCAAACTCATTGTCTCAACCTGTCTCCAGATACATGAGGCCCCTTGTCCTGTGGGGGTGGGCTCTGGAGCAAAGTTGCTTGTCTTTCACCTTGTCCTGGGTCCATTCTAGTGAAAGAAAGGGGAGGGTATAGGATGTAGGTCTGGAGAGTAGAGTCACTGGGAAGCTGGGGTACTCGCTGAGCCTCACTGGGGGCCTGAGCCTCCCTAGCCTCCAGTGGGGGCTCCCCAAGCTGACCGGAACTCCCTCCCAAACCTAGGTCTATACAATCCTTCTGATCCAGCTGCTGGTGACGTTGGGTGTCGTGGCTCTCTTTACCTTCTGGTGAGTTGGTTGTGTGAACCAGCACCTTCTAGGGGCAGCCATGGCAAGGCCTGGGGCGGGTGTCCCTGAATCAGACTGCTCTTGGAATGTTTGCCTGAAAAGATTTGTGTGGGGCAGTGGAGGCCCTCACACTGGGGAGGAATCTTAGGGAGTGCCCACGGAGGAGTCCTCTATCCATCAGGGGTGGACCCGGTACCTTCTGGGCCTGCTGGTGCCTGCGAAGTGGTCATTCCTCTCAGATCTTCCAGCCCCACAGCCGGGTACCTCCATGTCCCAGCCGGGGACTGTGGCTGGGGCTCCCTATGCCCACAGCCGGGTACCTCCATGTCCCAGCCGGGGACTGTGGCTGGGGCTCCCTATGCCACCAGGATCCCTTCTTCCTTTCTTCTTCGCAAGTCCTGGGAACCGTGGTGGGGCAGGTGCAGACATGGAAATGGAGACATAGGGGAGATTCTGATTCTCTCCCCCTCCTTTCTCTGCAGTGACCCCGTTAAGGACTATGTCCAGGCCAACCCAGGATGGTACTGGGCATCCTAGTGAGTATACCCCAGGCCTCCAGGCCCCTTCCCAGAGAACCCTCAGTGGCACAGGGTGGGAAGTCTCCACGGACAGAATCCAAGCCCATGGCTCCCTCCACCCCAAAGGAAGACTGTCCTCACAAGAGCATGACCAGACAGGCCCTTTGGATCTGAGGGGGAGGGAAGAAGACAGACATAGGTTCTGGTGCTTGCACAAAGAGGGGAGGTGGGCTGGGGCCCTGGCTGGAGAGACCCAGACCTTGGCCCTGAGGAGAAGGGGGGGGGGGGGGGCTGGAACACCTTGGCCCACACTAATGATAATGTTGCTACTCTTATTAACATTGTTGTTATTAATGCCTATAAATTATTAATCATAGTAACTACCACTTACAGAATGCCTAATAAGGGCTGGGCCTTGTTCTGTGCTCTGGATATACAGTATTGCATTTGATCCTCGAGTCTACTGGGTATGATTATCTCAGAAAACTAAGGCTCAGAGAGGTTGAGTAATTTGCCCAAGGTCACACAGCTAGTCTGTGGCGGAGCTGGGATTCAAATCCAGGATTCAGGTTGAGGCTTGTGCTCTTAATCACTCCACTTGGCAGGCTCCCTTCTTCTCAAGGCACTTGGCTCCTGCTTGCCCTCTATTCTTTAAAGAACATGGCAGGTAACTTAAGAGAAGAAGTTGGGTGGCGTAGGTGATCCTTGACCCTCTTATCCGAGCAATTAGGGGTCATTTGGGGGTAATTCCAGGCCAGAACTACCCTGGGCTCAGAGCAATACCGCTCTAACCGCTCTCTCCTCCAACGCTGTACTGGGCACTGGGGCTACTGGGGAGGAGACCTCTGTAGGGAAAGGTAGTGAGTGGCACAAAGCAGCACGGGAGAGAGCAGCACTCAGAGGAGGGGAGGCGGGAGGGCTGAGCCTGAGACATCCAAGACCTCAGTCCACTTGAGAGCGTGCACCTCAACAGATGCAGACTGAAGTGGCTCAAGCAAAAGCACGGGAGTGGGGCTGCACGTGGTACATGTAGTAAATACGGGACAAGACCGGCAGGGGGCTGGAAGGCTCCATGTAAGGGAGTCTGACACATCCCAGAGAGCAGGGGGACCTTCCGGGGTGGGAGCTCTGAATGCCCGGCAAGGAGCTTGCGCACTCCAGCTGTCCCAGGCCCGCTCCTGGGTAGAGGTATGGTGGAGATGTGGGCTCAGCCCAAAGCCTCCTGAACCATCCCGAGCCCAGAACAGTCCGGGTGGGCCTTGAATTAATACAAGCCAACCATAGGCTGACAGGAAGGAGGCCCATCCTGGCCTCGGTGGCTCCTCAGAGGAGCAGAGGAGTGGAGGGGAGGCTCAGTCAAGTTGGGAGTCCCAGGGGAGGAGACATTCACGCCTAGAGCCTTTCTTAGGGTATAGAACAGAGGACCCGTCTGCAGACCAGGCAAGGAGGCATGCATCTTGGGGAACTGGAGGCACTGTATGATAAAGCTAATGAGGCCCCAGGGACGGCCACCCCGGCCAACACACATGGCAGGTTGGCATGGCTCCCAGTACGTCAGCACCCCCTGGCAGACTCAGGTGCCCTGAGGACTCTGGAATGGAGTCCCCAGGCCCCTCACCAGGACTTCTGTGGGAGGGTCTGCAGGACTCCAGGTCCTGAGCAGATGGCGACAGGGAGACAGCCCGGGAATGAGCAGGCTCAGAAGTGGGGCAGAGTCCACCCCACTGAGGGCAGGCATGAGACTCTGGCCCGTGAATGGTGAGGTTTAACAACGCTCCTCCTCAACATCTCCAGACAGAAAGCAGAGATGCTCTCCCTGGCTCAGGGGTGGGGGTGGGGGAGGAGGAGAGAAATCAGGAGTGGGCCTGGACCCTGTGCTTTTAAGGGGCATCACAGAGCCTTAGAGGTGCTTGGGAATCCCAGCACCAAGATGCTGCTTTTTTCTCCAGAAAGCCACCCTGTGGCACTGTCCTGCCCGGTCCCCTCCCCATCCCTCAACTCTATCCACTTTGTGCCCTGAATTTGCTTCTGGGTCTGAGACCGAGTGGGTCTCATCTCCTTCAACGTACCAAGCCCTTAACAGCAATAAGAACGAAACCACTCTTTTTCTATGTGTGAGACACGGTGCTGAGTGCTTTACAGGTATTTGTCATTTGATCCTTATAAACAACCCTACCAGGCAGACACTATGATTATCCCCATTTTACGGATGAGGAAATGAGGCTCAGAGAGAAGTTATCACTTGCTAAGCAGCACAGTCTTGTGCACTTCCCCTACATGTTCTGCTGCTTCCCCTGCTGGTCCAGGATCGGCCCTAGAATGGGATATGTTGCGGGAGGACACTGGGTTTAGACCCGCTTCCACCTGAGCCTCCCTCCCCTGTTCTGACACTCTGTAAACAGACCAGGGCTCCAGCCCAGGCCTGGGGCCCAGGCTCTGACATGCAAGTGAGTCTCTCCTTCAAGTCTGTGATTCATTCTCTGCCCCCTGGGATGGCAGCCTGCCAGCCCCCGCCTTCCACTCACCGCTGTCTCAAGGCCCCGTCATCTCCCTCGGTGGGCTCTTACCTTATTGTCTGATTGCTCCCTCGGAGCCCTGGCGGCTGGGGGGGTGGGGGGGGGGGAGAAGGAGTCAGGCTGTGGGGCGGGGGTGGGGAAGCAGGCGGAGGAGGAAACTGTGAGGCCCAGAGCTGGGAGAGGTGGTTCAGAGCCTCTCCAGGAGGCTGCCAGTCCCATTATACTAACAACTCCCATTCTCAAGTCCTTACCCTGTACCGGGGCCTGTCCACGCTTGACCTGTGCGCCCTCAAGTCAATCCTGCTACAGCCCCTGTGAGCCGGTACCAGTGCTCCTGTTTCACAAAGGAGGGGAAACGGCGCTCTGCAATTAAGTAACTTATTTAAGCTCACACAATAGGAGTGCAGAGCTGGGCTATGAATGCGAATGTCAGGCTCCAAAGCTGCCCTGTAACCCCCAGGTCATGTCCCTCTGCCCTTCCTGTGACCTCTGGTCTTGAGGGTTGAGGAGCTGTGGACCAGAGAGGAAAGGAGACAGGGCCCTTGCCCTTTGGAAGCTCCCAGTCTGGCGGGGAGACAGGACCCACACCCAGGACACACATAGACAAGGCTATTATCATTATTATTATTGCCCAAGTGACTGACCAATGACTCAAGTGAGACCAGAAGAGAGCAGATGCTGGAGTGTTTCTCAACTGGGGCAGGATGTTTCCACTGTCCTTCGCTGGCCCCCGATACTAAGAACCCCTCAATCACTGTGACAACTGTTCCACATCACTCGAGACCACTGAAGAATAGGAGAAGGTGAAAATGGAGGCGTCCTATTTGCCAAAGCCAGTAGGCTTGTCTCCACCTCTCCATCCCTTATTCTTTTGCCTTTCATCCAGAAGTATTTAAAGGCCACCTAACCATTGCCAGGCTCCCGCTTAATGGTAGGAATGCAAAATGAGTAGGTTGCTCCAGATGCTATATCCGGGTGGGGGTTCAGATGAACAGGCCTGGAGGGTGTGAGGGTGCAGGCCTTGGTTGAGGAATGTCCGTGGTGCGTGGAGGGAGCCCCTCTAACCCAGGCCTCAGGCTTCCCTGCCAGTCGGTCCTTTCCAGCAGGAGCAGAGTGTGGCAGGCACATTGTAAGGGTGCAGAGAGGAGGAAGAGCGGAGTGCAGGGAAGGGTGGGCCAGGGAGGTAGGTTCAGGGAGGCACATGAAGCAGGGCCTTGCCAGGTCTTTGGTAATTTTAAACAAGGAAGTCTCACGGTTGGATCTGCCTGTAGCTTGGAGGGTGGAAGGCAGGGGTGGCAGCAGGACCAGATGGAGAGAGGTGGCCCCACCTAAAAGGGTGGTATTGGGCATGGAGAGAAGGTGACAGATCTGAGAGCTGCCTGGGTAGGAGGATTGGCAGGTCCAGGTGATTAATCGGGCGAGGCTGGGTGAGAGTCAAGGATGCTGAGCTCTCTGTTTGGGCGACTTGGACGTGCATGATGTCCCCTGCACTAGGAGACACAGGAGCAGGGGCAGGGAGAAGGGCAAGTTCACTCCTAACCTGTTGGGTTTGGAGCATTTCTGAATGGCCATGTCTGCTCAGTAGGCAGTTGCATATTCAGGTCTGGGGTTGAGAAGGAACACGTAGATCAGAAACGAGGGTGTGGGAGCCATGAGCATTTGCCTGCTAGGGGGAGTCCTGTGGATGAGCGAGCCCCCAGCGAGAGCATGAAGGGAGACAGCCTGATGGGACTCTGTGTCAAAGGGACTGGGCAAATTTAGATACTCTGAAGGAGATTGGGAAGGAGTGGCCAAGGAGGTAGGAGGGGACCCGAGAGTGTCATCTTGGAACCGGGGGAATAATGGGAGGGATCCAATGTGGAAAAGTTAGGCAAGACAGGGACTGACAAGTATCACTTGGACTCAACAAGGCCACGGGGATGTGGCAAAGCCAGCTGTCATTAAGTGGGGCTGGGGCTGAGTTTGTGGGGTTGGGGAGCAATGAGGAGATGAAGAAGGAGACAGTGAGTGAGGACGACTTTTTCAAGCAGCTTGTCTGTGAGGGCGGATAAAGTGGAAGTAGCTGGAACTGGGGAAGACATTGGTTGAAGATGGAGAGCGGTTAAGGAGGTTCGTGTAGGAGGAGAGGTGCAGGTAGATGCTAAAGGTGATGCTATAGAGATAGACACGGCGGGGCCATTGAGGGTGTGGGGCCCAGAGTCCAGGCTGGGGCGATTGGCCTGGGATGGAAGGACAGAAGAAAGGGATACTACGTTTGCCAGTGGCAGGCAGGGGGCCAAGGGAGCTCCACGCCATCTCAAATCTTTCTGGAACACACCAGGCCAGACCTTGCAGGAGCGAGGCAGCCCGGGGGGTTTGCAAATGAGGGAGGATGGTTGGAATTGCTGCTCTGGGGGATAGGTGACAAACTGAGAAGGGAGGTGGGCGAGGATGGCAGGTGCCATGTTCAGGGTCCACCGGGGGCTGGAGACCATGCATTGGCGGTGGCGTCCACGTAGGTAGGCGTGAGCATGCCCCTTGGGTCCTCAGCCCCTCATCTTCTACCTCCCGGACTGGCCGTCACTTCCACTGCTCTCTAGAAAATCCTCGATCTTCAATCCCCGTCTCTGGGGTTGTGCCTGAGTTCCCTTCCAGTCTTCCACTGGACATGGCCATCTGATCCAGAAATTCATACCACAGGTACCTTCTGCCTGTGCCAGGCGCTGGCAGGACAGATGAGGGCCCTTCACCTGATTCACTTGCAGCCTAGTAGGGTAGACCACCAATAAAGTAACAAGATTATTACATGTAGTGAGAAAGGTGGGAGGGGACTGAAGGAGGCAGCGTGGGGCAGTGGTGATAAATTAGGACTCTGGAGCAAGAAGGTATGAGGATTATATTAGTCTTCATAAAGCACCTGGAACTCTGCCTGGCACCTAGAAAACACCGTATACGAGCTTTCTGTATGAAGTATTGGGAGTGTCTGGGAAGGCCACTTTGGATTGGGTGGTCAGCTGTCCATGACACCCAAGACTCCATGTTTCCAGGAGCAGGCTCACCCAATTCCCATTCCTGGCTTTTGGAATTGTACCACCATCCTGCCCGTTGCCAGGTTCTAGGACGACCAAGGTCTTAAACACCGTTCCCCCGACCCAATCATACTACCTGGTGCCTGTGGACGGCAGGGTGGGGGGAGCAGAGAGTGGAATGAGCAGGGGACTGGGTGGAGGGGCCTCAGGGGGCACGGGCTGACTGCCCATCTGTTTCTCACAGTGCTGTGTTCTTCGCCACCTATCTGACCCTGGCCTGCTGTTCTGGACCTAGGTATGTGATGGCTTGAGGAACAACTTGTGGGAACATGAAAAGAATCTCGAAAGCTCTGGCCCCAGTCCTGCCTGCTGCCAGTGTGCTGTGAACTTCTGAGAGGGCTCTACCCTCTGGGCTCCATCAAGCCTGCCCCTCCCTCCTTCCCTTGGCGCCTCTCAGGTGGCAACAGGGTGGTGTGGACCAACAGATGGGGGCACCTGGGGGTGTGGCTGAAGGAGGAGGCTCCAAGGAGTGGGGATGGGTTTAGGCAGAGGCCCCCCCTTCCCAGCTGCAGTGACCCAGCCCGTGGCTGCCGGCACCCCCCCCCCCCCCCCATCTCCTCTGAACTCGGTGGTTTGCCTTACAGGAGGCATTTCCCCTGGAACCTGATTCTCTTGACCATCTTCGTAAGTGACCTGGGGGTGGCTGGGGACAGATGCTGAGTGCACATAGTGGGAGGAGGAAGCGGGGGGTGCTTCCAGGGCCAGGAAGTCTGGGCTGCGGATGTCCAATGGGAGGTGACTGGTGGAGGCCGGGGTATTTTCACCCCCCTTCTACCACAAAGACATCCCACCCTCTCTTTCCAAATAGGCTTAGTCTCCCCCACCCTTTACTCCAGCCATTGTCTCTTTTCTTTGTGATGTTGTTTTTAAGAGGTTTGAATGTGGCATCCTGGAGCAATGGATAAAGAAGAGTAGGTCATAGAGAGGAGGGAAGAGCAGGGCTGCAAAAGGAAGAAGGGAACACAGCTAGTGCAGGCCCGTCGGGATGCTCCTCACCAGGCCTGAGTTGTGGAAGTGAATGTGTGGGGGCGAGGCTGATGCAGAGTTGAGGGGTGTGCCCAAGGAGTGGAGGCCCAGACTGGGCCCCCAAAGGCTGGATTCTGGAGCATTCCCTCATCCTGCTTCTCCTTCCAGACCCTGTCCATGGCCTACCTCACTGGGATGCTGTCCAGGTAAAGGGGACAGGTGGAAGGGGACGGGCCACTCTCGGAGGGGAGCTGCCCCTGAACACACCCCTTCAGAGAGCGTTCAGGGAGGGTGGAGGTCCAGGCAGGCAGGAAACACTGGCCTGGAGCCCTCTTCTCGCACACTCCGTTGAACAGTGATGGCAGGACCTGGCCAGGTCAGGGGGTGGAGGTGGGGAATGGAGGAGAGCAAGATGACCTCTCTCTCAAACTGCAGCTTGAGAGACCCCAGCCTGGGTGGTCACACTACTCCCTGTAAACCTCCCTGGCACCAGCATAAACCCCTCTCCATCTTCTGCAAAGAGGAGTTTGAGTCTAAGCATGCTGGGGAGGGCAGAACCCAGGAGAGAGGCTGGGGGCCAGAGGTTGAGGGATCAAGTCTCCACAGAAGGCGGTGGGCCTGGGAGGAGGGCGGAGGGAAACCAGGACCCCTGCCTGAAGCTGAGCCCCCCGGCCCTGTGTCCTGCAGCTACTACAACACGACATCTGTGCTGCTGTGTCTGGGCATCACGGCTCTCGTCTGCCTCTCAGTCACCGTCTTTAGCTTCCAGACTAAGGTCAGCTCTGGGGCTTATGGGTGGGACAAGGCCTATGGGATGGGGGGCTCCAAGCTTGGGTCCCTGGCTAGGGAGGGGGAAAGGGGTGTGTAGAGTCTGGGAGGCCACTTGAAGGAGGGGAGGAGGGGGGACGCCAGGTTCTAGGTAGGGAGCATAAGACAGCAGCCTGCTGTTTAGGGCTCAGCCTTCTGGCCAGCACACCACCCAGCAGGGGTCCCCAGGAGTGCCAAGCCACTCTGTGCCAGCCCAATGGCTCACACCTGTCCCATCCCTGCAGTTTGACTTCACCTCCTGCCAGGGTGTGATCTTCGTGCTGCTCATGACTCTTTTCTTCAGTGGACTCATCCTGGCCATCCTCCTGCCTTTCCAATACGTGAGTCCCCGGGTCTCCCAGTGGGGCCCCTGGGGAGGGAGGGAGAGCCCCACCTCGCCCAAGGGTGCCATTTCCTTCCCACCTTCCAGGGAAGGCCCAGAGCCAAAGGCCCACAGCTTGTCATCCTGTCCAGCCCTCCTGGCACCTGCCCTGAGCTGGTTGGCAGTGTAAGCAAACAAACAAGGAGGCTTTTCTTGGCAGGCGTGGGCATCTGCTCACACCATGAGCCACATCCGGCTTCACCTTTCTCATCCTCCCCTCTAAGGGGGAGGTGAGGCCGAGGGAGAAGCCACAGCACATTTAAACCCTGGGCCAGGACCGGAGCGCAGGAGCTCCATGGCGCCACCAAGCCCAGAAGGGCCCTGAAGAAGGACCTCCTGGGGCCCATGAGGGATCAGCCAAGTCCAGGGGGCCAGAATCTGGCTGGCCAGGCAGGCAGGAGGTGGGGCAGTGGGGGTCTGAGCATACCCCCACCCCATTACGGTGTCCATGGGGCCAGCCAAATCTAAGCTGTCCAGCCTGCACTGGGAAATGCAGCTTGGACGGCACAGGGCTCAGGGGTGACTGAGGCAGTCAGTGTGCTGCAGGTGGAGAAGGGGCAGACCAAGGGCATCACAGGAGGGGCTTGAGGTTTAATCCTGGGAACCCAGGGGATGAAGCTATTAGACTCCTGCTAAGGGCTCAGTGCTTGTACCCCCGCCCAGGACTCCTCTTAACCACCTTTGGTGCATGGTCCCCCCACTGCCCCTTTTCTGCCAGGCTAGAAGTGGCATTCCCCACTCCCCCTTCCCCCCACCCCATCCTGCCCAGCCCCAGTCCGCAGGGTATTGGCTCCAAGTCCAGGACATCAGGATTGGTTCTGGCATTTCCTTGGCAATTCCCAGGATCCTGTTGACGAAGGGAGGGGCCGGAGCTGGTCTGGGGGCCCTCTGTGTATCTAGGATGGGGGAGAGGCAGTTATAGCAAGTGGCTTCCAAACTTCAAAGAACCGTTTATTGATCCAGGTCAGGCTACTGGGATGCCTTTGTTTCCAAGAATCTTCTGGGGGAAGGCCCCGTGGAGGGAGGCATGGCTGAAACCTGCAGGGTTTCCACACCCAGCTGGGTGCCCCGGAGACCTAGGGGTGGCCAAGGTTGGGAAGGGGCACTGCAAGCAATCGCATCATGAACAGCTGGCAGGGATTCCATAGGATCCCCCATCCCCCCATCACACACACACACAGACCTCTGAGCCCCTTACGCCTCCAGGCAAAGCTAGGGAGGGAATTCCCCTACAGAGGAACAGACAGACCCCACGTAGGACAGGGATGAGTGTGTCTGCCGGGGGGGGGGGGGGGGGGGGCAGGTAGTGGCCTGAGGCCAGACTCAGGCAGGGAGGACAGCAGGGGTTCAACAGGTTGAGTCTCCCTCGACCAGCCTGAGTCCGGGGCTGTGTATGGAGGGAACACCAAGTACATGTCAGCTGGGAACTCCCCTGCCAGTCCCTCCCTGATCACTGTTCCCTGGGGCTCCCCAGACGCACCCTGAGCACACAGAGAATCAAGGACCCCTCTCTGTCCTGGGGCGTCTTCCGGACTGCTGGGGAGGGTTGGGAGTTGCTGTGAGAGAGGGAACCCACCAGGGAGGTCTGTGCTACATCCCCCGGTCTCTGGACTGAGCCCTCCTTTGACGCCTGTCACCCTATACCCATTTTGTATCTGTTCCACAGGTGCCCTGGCTCCACGCTGTGTATGCCGCTCTGGGAGCAGGCGTGTTTACGTTGGTGAGTGTGGCTCCCTGGGGGCCCCGCCTTCTCAGCCTCTGATCACCTCTCCAAGCCCCTCCACTATCCCCGTCTTCCTCATGGACCTCCTCCCTGACACCTTGTAAAGCTCCTGTGGGCAGGTCAAGGCTCAGCGCTGCCTTCAGGGAATGCTCTCTGGTTTCTGAGATACACCAGCTTATCTGGGCAGGGGAGAAAGAAGGTGGTAACAGGATTGGAGCTTTAGACAGAGCTGAGAAGAGGCACCCCTAGCTCCTGGGGAGGGCCAGTGCTGCTTGCAAGGGTGAGAGATTGAGGGTGCCCTGGCCACAGGGACTAAGCTAGTCATTGCTCTCCTAGGGAAAATCTGGGAAGGCTTCTTGGAGCAAGGGAGATCCCCAGTGGTCTTGGTTGTTGTCACCAAACTGAGAGTGTTGGTGGTGATGATGATGATGGTATTTATTGAACGCCTCCCCCCACCAACAAGCTCTCCATGTGCATTTAACCCTCACCATGACTCTGTGAAATAGCTTCTGCTGTAATCAGGTTAAGATGAGGAACCCGAAGCTCAGAGCCTAAACGACTTGCCCGAGTTCACACAGCATCCTAGGAAGCAGGGGACCAGAGTGACAACCTGGATGGTCTGGCTGCAGAGCCCCATTCTGGGTATGAGGCTACGTGGGGAGGAGCTCGGGACGGCCCCAGGGAGATGCCCAGGAGACAGGAGGTAGCCAGGGATAGACATCTGCCTGGAAGAGCCCAATACAGGCCCTTTGCTCAGGTGGGCACCTGAATGTGATGGTGCTCTGGGACCCGCCCAGGTGGGCAAGCTCATCTCGGTGACCTCTTCTCAGGGGGCACACAAGGTAAACACCAACACCAGCAGGAGGAGTGACCAGACCCTCCTGTCCCTCGTTGGAATGTTTTAGTGCTGAAGGCACTAAAAAGGGATCTAGTGAAACTTCAAGCCCTTCCTCTCGTAGATGAGAAAACTGGACCACAAAGAAGTTAAATGGTTTGTCCTGTTTCCTGGCAAGATGATGGCATATCAACTAAGTGTGGCCTTGGTCAAGGCTAGGCTGACCAGTTTCTCCCAGTTTACCCAGAACTTTGCCAGTGTGAACACTGAAAGTCCCACTGCTTGAGGGAACCCCTAAATCTCGGGCAAACCAGAAAGGTCACCATGCAGCACTAACTTCTCTTGGCTCCCTCACCAATACTCTCTTTCCTCCAGGCAGGACCTACTTAAAATAAGTTCCAATGAGGGGCACCTGGGTGGTTCAGTCAGTTGCACCATGGACTCTTGGTTTTGGTTTAGGCCATGATCTCGCGGTTTGTGGGTTTGAGCCCCGTGTCGGGCTCCGTGCTGACAGTGCAGAGTCTGCTTGGTATTCTCTCTCTCTCCCTCTGCCCCTCCCCCTGCTCTCTCTCTCTCTCTCTCAAAATAAATAAACATTAAAAAGTTCTTTCAATGAAAAGGAAGGGGTGGGGAATAAGACCAAGAGGAAAGAGAAATGCAGGGTCACATGGGGGGAAGTGAACCCGGGAGGCTTCAGAGGACAGTGTTTGCCAGGGACAAATGGAAGAAGAGGGGTCAATGTGCAGGGCAGAAGGGGAGCACGGCGAGCATCAGTGGAGAGTAGGGGAGTTTACTTGGCTTCCTGTGGATCAGATCACAGCCAGTATGTCAGCTAAGCAGGAAGGCTGTACATACAAGGAAGGCTGGATGAATAGTAATCCCTTAAATTTGTTTAATAATCCCTTGTGTTGTTAAAATAGTAAAAATAATCCCAGCCATCTGTTCCACCCTTTACATTTTAGAAAACACTTTCACACCTATTACCTCATTGGATCTCCACCACAACCCAGGGAAGGAGGCAGCACTGATGTTATTAAGACCTGCTTTCCCCATCCGAAGCCCTGGGTGTTAAGAGTTGGCAGATGTGAGATAGGACCCAGGTGTCCTGTGCCCAGCCTGGTGCCACTTCCAGCACCCCTGTGGTCCCCCTCAAAGAAGACAACTCCTATTAGCTTGGATTTGGGAAGAGGCTGGAAGTTCTTTCCAGCAAACCCCCTGTTCCACCCCCGCCCCGCCCCCATCAGTATTGGCCTTTCTACTGGACTATTCCCATTAGCATGGAAACAGGCTATAATTTCTTCTATCTGGAAACACACACACACACACACACACACACACACACCACTCTTGACCCACATCCCTTTGCAGCACCCCCATTTAGAGCAAAAATCCTTATAAGGGAATCTACACTGATGATAAGCTTCCCCCAAAAGTAATGCCTTCTTATGAAACCTTTGTAAGCTAAAATGGTATAAGCGAAGAAGCAACTAATGTCTATGAAAAAATTTTTGAGTATCCCAGCCCCCCTCCAAAATAGCCTCTCTTAGGTTTTTCTGCTACCTTAGGACATATCTTGCTGACATGATGCACAAAATAGAGATAAAACACAGATGCTCACAGACACCGCTCAAAACTGTGGCGGCTTGATGCCCAGATGCTGGGTGTAGTTCCCAGGGAAGGAGCTCCGGGGTGCCACTCGTTGTCTGGGGTGCATGCTGCCTCTATCATTGGGTGTGCCGCCTCTATATAACAGCTCACTGCAAAGCAAATACTGAATGCTACCCCCCCCCCTGCCATTTTTTTTGTAAAAGTGAAAATCCTCTTTGGATTTCTTTTGGCTAGCGAAATCAGGTACTACCAGGTCTTTGGTAAAAATGAAACAATGTAACTCAAACTTTCAGAAAGCAAGGGATACCTGTATTTCCAATTTGTCTCCTCCTTTCTCTCCTCCCAATCCTTCTCGAATTCTCTCACCCTGTTAATGCTCTCAGCGGGATCAGCAGTGGTCATTTCTCAGCCCTCATCTTGCCAGACCCTCAGCCTGTTTGATACAGTTGCTCATTCCTCCACCCAGAAGCACCTTCTTCCCTGGGCATCTTGGCCACCAGCTGTCCTGTCTTTCTCCTGTCCCCCTGCTCACACCGAGGACCATAGGGCCATCAACTCCTCTCTTTCTACACTCACTCTCTACAGGATCTTTCAAGTCAGGATCCTCTCAAGACTTTGAATACCATCGTTTATGCTGATGGCCCTACAGTTGATCTCCAGCCCAGAATTCCAGATTCGAATTTCCTATTGTCCACTCAGTATCCGCATTTGGAAACCTAATAGGCACCCCAAACCTGATATGTCTGAAACTGAGCGCCTGCTCTCGCTGAACCCCTGCTTCTCCCACAGCCTTTTCTCCATCTCTGTAAATGGCAACTCTGTCCTTCCAGTCATTCAAGTCAAACGCCCTGCTGACATCCTCCACTCTTCCGCTCTCCTCACACCCCACTTCTGGCCCTATAGCAAATTCTATCGGCCCCACCTTCTAGGCAGAATTTGACCACTTGTCTCCACCTTCATGGCTACTCCCTGGTCCCCCTCTTGAATTGCCACCGTGGCCTCCCACTGGCGTGGCCCCCACAGTGTGTGCTCAGTGCAGCAGCTCGGGTCGATCCTGTTAAGTGTGAATGAGGTCACATGTTTCCTGTGCTGGGCCTCCAGGGATGACTTCCTGGGCCTGCAGGTCCCCCCTGACCTCACCTCCTCCCATGCCCCCCACCGCCTGCTCTGGTGCAGCCATGTGCAACGCCTTGCTGCCCCTGAGCACGGCAGGCTCACTCCCAGCCCGGGGCCTCTCCACCTGCAGATGCCTCCATCTGTCCCCTCGGATCCACTCACAGTTCCCTGTGTCCCCTCCTTCAAGTGTTCGCTTGATTTACAATCCTGTGTGACTGAGCACACACGCACGCACACACTGCCTACTCCTCCTCCCTGCTTTATTTCTCGCCACAGCACTGTTCATCCTTTTTTTCTGATTTGTTTGTTGATTGTCTCCCTCCAGCAGAATGTAAGTTCCTTGAGGGCAGGGGTTTTTGTCTAGCTTGTTACTTCACTGCATCCCCAGTGCCTGGCACCCCTTTGATGTTTATGGAACGAATAGGTGCCTGAGAGGCATGTCCGAGGGGCCAGGACTGGCCGAGATGCTGGTCAGAGCAGGGAAAGAAAGCCTCAGTTGCTCGGTGAGTCACAGGGGAGGAGGAACCACGGTGCCTAATTAGCTGTTAATGTCTCATTAGGGCTCCTCCTCCAGATTATGTAAACAATGGCCAGGAGCACTTGTTCTGAATCTCCCAGCTCCACCTCCTGACCTTGTTCACCTGGGCCAAAGGAGGGAAGACCTGCACAGGTTCCCTGGGGCCCCTGGGGTAGGGGAGAGCCGAGGAGGGCCCTGGATTCACTGCCCTCCCTCCTCTGAGTTTTAGGTGGACAGAGGCCATCAGAGGCCCAGCCCCACAAGAACAGTCTCCGGGCCCTTCCATGAACCCCAACTCAGAAGGCCATTGACCTCAATCTGACCCTACTTCCTGCATCAGTTCTGTCCTGTGGAAGCTGTGGTCCCCTAGCTCCAACCCATCCCCAGCACCCAGCACGCCCAGTCTCTTCATCTGCCCATCCCGGCATCTCCCACCCTAGCCTGTGGAGAATTCTTAGCACCACGAGGGGCCCTCCCAGCGACACACTCAGAGCATCCCTGCCCAGCTGCCACAAGGAGGGTGGGTGAGAAAGGGGAGAAGCCTCAGAGGAGACCCCAGACCTCCAGCGAGGACCCACCCAATGCTCCCAGCCTGGGCCTTGGAAGGGCTGTTAGAATTCAAATGGTTTTTCTCTCCTAGATACCTTAGCCCCTCTCTGACAGTCTCTACCATCTGTGAGGGCAGGGCCACTGAGCTGGACTAGGCTGAGATCAGGGGTGGGGAGCCCAGGCTTCTTAGGGCCGAGGTCCAGCCTTGAGGAAGAGGCCCCTCCTAGGCCTCACCCATCCAGCCTTGGTGCATTCTCAAGAGGCTTTGGGTTTTCTGCCTCACCCCTATCTCATACCCCTCACTGGGCACCAGACCCAAATGCCAGTAGAAGTGGGTGAGTCAGCCCGCAGGTACCTCAGGGCTTATCCTCCTGACCCCACTAGTGCCCTCTCCTTCGGTGCTTTTTTTATAGTGGCTTATGGAAAGTCAGGCGGGGGAGTATGAGGGCTTGGCTGGGTGAGATGATGGGGCAAAGTGGAGGGGCTGGGACAGAGCAGGAGGGTTGGGGCAGGGAGAGAGAGCGGGTTGGGCCAAGGGCTTGGCCAGCAGGTTTCCCGCTGTGGCTGAGCCTCAGTACTTGTGTCCTTCTTTGGGGAAGCTAGGATCTCCCAGCCACCTAAACCGGGAAGCCAAGCCAGGAGACTTAGGAAAGAAACTAAGCATGGGACTTTGGAAATTAGGCGACAAGCCCAATACGAACAGAACTGTCCCCTGCCTGGCCTGGATGGATTGGAGACCTGAGAAAACATCACAGTCTGTGTGTGTGTGTTTTAATGTTTATTTGTTTTTGAGAGACTGAGCATGAGCGGGCGAGGGGCAGAGAGAGAGGGAGACACAGAATCCGAAGCAGGCTGCAGGCTCCGAGCTGTCAGCACAGAGTCCAACGCGGGGCTCGAACTCACAAACTGTGAGATCATGACCTGAGCTGAAGTCAGACACTTAACCGACTGAGCCACCCAGGGGCCCCTCACGGTCTCTGTGTTTTAAGGAAGATTAGCCAGAAGCTGTGTGGGTAGGCCAGAGCCTGAGAGACCAGTTAAAAGACCACTGCAGGCAGAGTGCCAGAGTTGGGGACAGGGTGGCAGGAAGAACAGGTATGTTGGTCAGTACTGGATGCTTCAGGGCCTGATGGTGTTTGGATGAGTGAAGCTGAGGTAGAAAGATGCTTTGTAGGTGTTGGCCCTGCCCATGGGGAAGATACATACAGCCCTCTGTCCTCAGTCCCTGCAAGAAAGGAGTGTTGAGGTGAGTCCTTAGTGCTGGCAGGGACCTATTTGCGCTGAGGCCCTGAGACAGCATGCTCCCCACCCCACACGCACCCTCGTAAACCACACACACACACACACACACAGACACACACACACACAGTGTTAGCTGCCAAGCTGGATGAAAGCCCCATTTTCCTGACTCTCAGTCCAGCTATTCTTTCGACTCTATCTCCTTGTCCCATTTCACAGGTGGGAAAATAGAGGCCAGAGATTTCCTGCTGCTTGACTCCCTCCACAGCAGAAGAACCCAGGGAGGCTTTCTCAACCTTTGAGATCAGGCTTTCAGCAGTTACTTCCATCCAACCCCAGCAGAGAATCTGTGTCCCTGATTCCCCTGACTGGCCTAGGCCAGCCGCACAGCATCTGGAGGATTCTGGAAAGAGACTCCTGTTTGCCCCCGCCCCTGCTTTTTTACTCAGGGCTGTGATATATGCCCTACCTTCTTCACAATTAGAGAAACACTTTGAAAAGCAAAAATGGCTACCCAAACCCAAGGCAGGGGTATCATTTTATTTTAGACTTACCTTTATTTCATTCAGAGCTCAGAGGCTCTTTCGCCTCAGTTTTTTACGTGAGCCGGAAAGATCTAGTGAGAACCTTCTCTGTTCTGCTACCCACCACTAAAACAGCCCTGACACCTCACCTGCGGCCTCATCTGAACCCTCCGAAGTTGAGCGCTCTCCTCTGAGGGCAGCAGCAGGGAGCGTGGATTGACGGGTAATTGCTCCTTCAGGGGGAAAGTGCACTAGGTGTCCCCCTCCCAGGACCCACCTCGGTTTCACTTCCTGAGGCAGTCCTCCTCAGGAACCCATGCCCTGCCCAAACCAAGCCCTTCAAACCAATACCTTAACCTGGAGACAGTTTAAGGAGGGAGTCCTTAAACTGGAGGGAGTCCTCCTCCCAGCTCCACCCCCCCACCACCAGGGGTGGGGGACTGAGGGAGGGGCGGTTCAGAGTCCCTGTAAGGAGCTGGGCAGAGGAGTGTCTAACTGGCATGCTGGGGCAGGGAGGGCAGGAGTCACTGCTCTCAGATGCAGAGCAGAACCAGGAAGAGGTGCTATGAGAAGGGCCAGGGGAGCCCTCCAGGTGGCCACATGCACCGCACCCAAATGACTTTCAGGATCTAGCTCATCCTCTTACCACTGTGACCTTGGGCAGGTTACTTGACTCCTCTGTGCCTCACCTGCTTCGTCTTTAAAATGGGCCTAATATGAACTATTCCACAAAGTCGTGGTCGTAATTAAATAATACATGAAAGGAAAAAAGAAAACAGCCTGGCACTTGGAACTTGATAGTTTCTCAACTACCATGGTAACTTTTACCCTTATCGTAAATGTTAACCTTGTAACTCAGAGCACCAAATTTTGGAGCAGAGTACTTGGGTTCAAATCCATGCTCTGCCGTATTCTAGCTGTGTGAACTGATAAAATCGTATAACCTCCCTGTGCTTCCGTTTCCTTATCTCTAAAATGCAGGTAATGATAGTACCCAACATGTAGGTTGTTGAAAGTGAATTAACATATGCAAAGCACTTAACAAAGTGACTGGTGCATCATTAGTAACCGATGATATTACCCGTTAGTGATAGTCAGTTGCAAGATTTGAACCCAGGTCTGTGTGACTCCCCAATCTATGTTCTTTTTTTTTTAATGTTTATTTATTTTTGAGAGAGAGAGAGAGAGAGAGAGAGAGAGAGGGAGAATGAGTGGGGGGGGGGCGCGCAGAGAGAGAGGGAGACACAGAATCTGAAGCAGGCTCCAGGCTCTGAGCTGTCAGCACAGAGCCCGACGCGGGGCTCGAACCCACGAACCATGAGATCATGACCTGAGCCAAAGTTGGATGTTTAACCAACTGAGCCACCCAGGTGCCCCTCCCCAGTCCATGTTCTTAAGCACCGTATTACATTCATGCCCTACCTCAGAGGACCACACATGGGCTCTTCCACATACTTCCATACACTGCTCCCCTTTTATCCTGGGGTAGGCCTTCTGGCTCACACACCTGCCAGATCCTGTTCCTTCAGTGGCTGCCTAGAGGTGCTCCCGAAGATGTAAGATTTAAACTTTTGACACTCAGGTCAGTGAAGACAAGAGAAATAACTTCTGTTGGTACCAAGCCACAAATGGACCCAGGTCTCCACTCAGTGCCTCTCCTCTGCTCCCCTACTCCCTCACCCTGTCCTGCATCCCAGCCTTTAAAGGCATAGGGCTTGAGGCTGGCATCCTCTTCCTGCAGAATCCTCGAAGTCCAGGCTCACCCTCTAGCCCAGAAAGTGGTGGCAGGGCCAGATGGGTCCAGTGCTCCCTGTAGCCCCCCAGGAAGCCTCAGCTAGCCTTGAGTTCTGTGCTTCTCTTTCCACCTCTTCCAGCCTTCTACACACACACACACACACACACACACACACACACACACATACACACACACACACACACACACACACACACACACCGGATCCCAGAGCAGTGTCACATGCTGGAAGGAGAATGGGATTTGAGGTCAGAAGATCTGAGCTGTCCTCTTGGCTGTGTGAGGTGGGCAAGTCCCTCACACTCTTTGTGCCCCAGATTCCTCAGAAGGTTCAGCAACTTTTTTGTATGTTACTGTAATCTTTCTTTTAAAAATTTCTTATTAGGGGCGCCTGGGTGGCTCAGTAGTTTGAGCGTCCGACTCCTGATTTCGGCTCAGGTCATGATCCCAGGACTGTGGGATCGAGCCCTGTGTCGGGCTCCCATGCTGAGCAGGGAACCTGCTTGAAACTCTCTCTCTCCTTCTGCCCCTCTTCCCCTGCTCATGCTTTCTCTTTCCCTAAAAATAGAAAATGAAATAAAAATAAAACTTTTTAATTAAATAAAATATGAAGACATTTGTTCACATATTTCAGTTTTTAAAATCTTACAGTATGTAGATAAAGCAAATGCTATTTGCATGTCCTTCACTGCCTTGCCCAGTGGTAAGTGCTGCGATCAGTTGTCTCCTTCTGGACCTTTCTACATGCATTTTATAGGTATTTGCTATATAGGCTTGTATGACATATAGTTTTGTGAGTTTTTGGGTTGTTGTTATTACAGAAAGGGGATCGTATGAGGCAGATTTTTGTGCAGCTTGTTCTTTTCTAATAATAGCGTATATCAGAGATGTTTCTGCCTTGGTGCTGCTGCCCGTAGTTTATTTAACCATTCCCTAGTTGAGAGTTTAGGGTTTCCAGTATTTCACTGTTAGAACCGGCGCTGCTGTAAATGGCCTTGGGCGTGCTGTTTTGCACACTCATGCTGGCATTTCTGTAGGATGGACATGGTCCACAAGCTATTTTTTTAATGCTGACTCAACACATTGTAAGGCCAGCGTTTTGCATCCGGTGCCTGTTTGTTGCTGGCTCTGAGCTGGCCTCTCCATGGCGTGGCTCCCCCAGCCTCACCTCTGGGAGGAGAGGACAAGAGACATAAGTCCAGGTCCTGGACACAGCAGGGTCAGGCCAAGTGTGTGGCCAGGGGGCCCAGCCAACAGGGTGAGCCAGGAAAGTTTGCCTTTGGCTCCTCTGCCCTCTGTGCATGCCCCCTCCCCCTGCAAGCCCACTCTGCCTGCTTCTCTATCAGAGTAGGAGACAGATGGTCACTACCTTGCCCAGCGTCCCAGAGCTAGTGAAGAGCGGAGTTGAGGCTGCAATCCAGGTCAGGCGGACTTCCAAGCCCGTGCTCATAATCACCCTCATCTCTCCACCTTTGAGGGGGTCATGCCTTGATGTCCCCCGGCACGGAAGAAAAATGACCATCAGCAAGCCACTCACTGGCTCTGAGACTCCTTTCCTTGTATGTAAAATAGTGATAGTAATTCCCACCTCCCAGGGCATATTGGGCTACAGAAATGAGATAAAGGATTAGTGTGTGAAAGGGCAACTCAGATGTAAATTAATAGCCTCCTAGACCCACTCCTGCCTCTTGCCCCTAACCCATGCTCCTCCTCCCACATGCTCCTCCTCTTGTGTTCAGCTGGCCACCAACTCTAGGAAGTACCCGTGTCCTTTCAGATGTCAGCGGTCAAATCAGCTGAGATCTTAGCTGCCAGATGTTAACTATAACCAAGATATCCACTCGCAACCAAAACGTTAGTTAACGATGCTTACCAACACCCAAGATTATCGGGCTACTTGCCCCTGTAATGAATGCAAGCTCATAATGTAATCTCTGATAATTTGCTTTCATTAGACTGTCAATTCTCTGAAGGCAAGCTCCTTGGAACATAGTAGGTGCTCAATAAATATTGGTGGGACTAAATGAGGGAAAGCCTGCAGCTGACTCGCAGGCATGAAGTTGCAGCGACAGGTGCAATGGTATTGGAATCTGGGGCAGGCTATCCCAGAGAGCACCACGTAGATAAGCATCCGTGGCTATAGGCCAAGGGCAGGGGCGGAAATCACTTCATTCCTCTTCCTTCCAAGAGCAAAGCCTGCTGGCTGCTGTAGGAGGCCTCCTGGGTGGGTGCTCCATGGAGGAGCCACCCCCAGACCTGGTTGGGTCCGAGCCTTCTAGGTTGAGAGAGTCAATTTCATTAGCTCACCCAGGGGTGACCAGGCTCTGAGAAATCAACCAAGCAAGCCACTGATTGATAAGCCAGATCAGCAATTTATTAACTTATGCTGGCAGCATGACTGCTAAGCAGCCTGTAGCATTCAAGTCGGTCCCTCTCCTTGCGCGTTCTCTCTTTAGAGGGCAAATTTATGTGAGAATCCGAATCCTATTCAGAAGGAGCCGAGTAGAACGAAGTGACAGGATACGAAAGAACAATAAGCGTTGAGGCCACATACATCTACTTACCCTCAAAACCATGCCATAGTGTGGTCATTATTACTGTCCCACTTGGTAGAGGAGGACACTGAGGTCAAGTGGGTGATGGTTACTGAGGGGTGGAACCGGCACTCAAACCCGAGCGGTCCGACTCCAGTCCTGCGTTCTCATGCACCGTTCCCTCAACGCTGCTGAACTCAGGGAGCCTGACGTGCCTGGCACAACCCCCCTCAGCCCTGGCTGTGGCTCTCCGCGTTCCTTCTGTCAAGGCTGCGTAGCGTCCCCTAGTAACATTTCCGCCTCCTGGATGAGCTGTTGGAGACACCTGGCTCTCAGCAGCAGCATACACGTGTTCTCAAAGGGGCACCCCTCCTTCTGCATGTAACAACTATAAAGCCACATTAATAGCTCACGTCCATTAAGTTCGTACCACGTGTCAGGCACCTTGCCAGCCACTTGGTGTGCATTATCTTATTCTCACGGCCTCAGGAGGCAAGCACACTCATCTCCCTTTTACAGACCTGGGCTCAGGGAGGCTGCCTTGCCCAGGGTCCCAGAGCTAGTGAGGAGCAGAGTTGAGGCTGCAGTCCAGGTCGGTCAGACTTCCAAGCCCGTGCTCATAATCAACCTCCCCCTTCCCACCTTTGAGGGGGTCATGCCTTGATGTCCCCCCATGCTGGAGCTGTTCCATATTGGAGCCTCTGGCCCTTGAGCTCTAGTCCCTTTCTCTCTGTCCCTTTGCCCCACTGCTTCTGCCACACCGAATTCCTCACTTTTCATACCATGGCCCGCGCCTCCCCATGCCTTCTCTGTGTAGCAAACTCCTACTCATCCTTTGAGGCCCAGGCAAAATGTCACCTCTCCTGTGCTACCTTCCTCCTGCTCAAGCAGCCCTAATAATGGAATTTACCAAGGTTTCTTTTTTTTTTTTTTTAATGTTTATGAATTTAGTTAGAGAGTAAGGGGGGGGGGTGCAGAGAGAGAGAGAGAGAGCATCTCTGTACTGACAGCACAGAGACGGATGCGGGGCTCGATCCCACAAGCCATGAGATTATGACCTGTGCTGAAATCAAGAGTCTGACGCTCAACTGACTGAGCCACCCCAGGTGGCCTCTGAGTTTTGCTGCAAGCGTCTGGAAGTGTTCCCCCCTAAGCGGTGAGCCCGGAAGGCAGACATGGTGTCTCTGCCAGCAAATCACTTGCACCAACTCTTGCCCTACACGTATTTATTGCCTAATGAACGTTCCAGAGGACCCAAGGAACACAGGTCTTCCACACACAAGTTACGGAAGAGCCGGGCACAGCCTGGTTAACAAGAATGTGAATGCATTTTAAGAATCCCAATCCCGGGTCGACCAGTGGCTCATAACCTTTGGGTCGCTAGTGGAACTTTTTGGCTTCATTCTCCCAGAAAACTACACCATGCCTGGGAAGTGTCATATGCCATTTCTTGCGGCTGTTCTGCTTCCTATTCTTGGACCCCAGAGAATAGCTAAGTGGGAGGAGTAGGATTCAGTGTCGACAGTAGGAAGGTCTGGTAAGGGGGCAGCAGGGTGGCAGAGAGGAGCTGCCTCTAAGGGAATAACTGTTCCTGGTCCATGAGGCCAAGAAGGTGCCCTGGGGAGAAAGTGTTTCCTGGCAGGAAACACATTAACCCCTGGTGCTGCCCATGAACAGTGGAACACAATGGCTAAGCGTGGGGGCCCTGGTGCCGGCCTGCTCAGGTTCAAATCCTCGCTTTGCTACTTCCCAGCTATGTAACCTCAGGTGAGAACTTAATATCTTTGGGCCTCGATTTCCTCTGGGAATAATCCCTACTCGAGGAACGTTATTAGGACTAAGTGGGCTAATTTCTGCAAAACACAGAAGAAGTACCTGTTTTCTCCTCACTGTTACATGAAACATTCACTCATCTTCTAAGGGCAGGGCTCTGAAGCAATGGTGAGAGGACTAGGCCTCAGCTTGAAGGTCCCCTCCCTCAGGAAGCCTTCCCAAGCTCACTGTCAAACTCACATGGGTCAGGTTCCTTATTACCGGCCACCCCCCTGTGGCACTTCGCATTTCTCTTTGGTTACACTCATACTAATAACTAGTTCCCCTCTAGACTCTAAGCTCTATGAGGTCGGGGATCTTGTCTGTCTTGTTCTTTACTATTTCCCCGTGCTTGGCACATAGTAGGTACTTGGGAAACAGGTGTTAATTAGAGATGGAAGGTGTTGGGAAAGTTCCAGATTCGGGCTGTTCCAGGAGGGTCACTGAGTGGCCAAACCGTATATGATGGTAACAAAATCGGAGAGGGCCTGGGTGGGGACACTGGGCCCCCTTGGTCAGTGTCAGAGTGATGGACTTTCTGACTTCTCTCTTTCCCCCTTCCCTCAGTTCCTGGCATTTGACACCCAGTTGCTGATGGGTAACCGACGCCACTCACTGAGCCCTGAGGAGTATATTTTTGGAGCCCTCAACATTTACCTAGACATCATCTACATCTTCACCTTCTTCCTGCAGCTTTTTGGCACCAACCGGGAATGAGGAGCCCTTCCTTCCTTCCTTCCTTCAAAGAATGTCCCCTTGCTGGTCCTCTGACCCTCCCTGTGCTCCTGCAAACCCAGATATAAAACTAGCTGCCAGCCCATCCTGTGGCCTCCCCTCAGCCCAACACTCACACCCTCGCCCTCTGCAGCTTGTACCCAACCACCAGGGGCCCCGTGGAACTGAGGTCACACCATCCCCTGTGCTGCCCCTTCCCCCCAGTTACATCTCCCAAAGTGCACAGTCAAGGCTGGAGGCTCCCCTGGGTTTGAGGACCCACAGAACGAGTGGGAGGAGCCCGACAGGATTCCAGATGTGGGAAAGGGACCCCAGGAAGCCTGGCTGAGGCCTGCACCCCACCAGAGTTCCTCCTAAGACTGCCACAGCTGTGTGACCTTGGGGCACACTGTCCTGTGTCCAATCCACTCCTCCCTTCTTTCCTTCCAGATCAGGCACTGACCCTTGTAAGGAAGGGGGTGGGAGGACAGCTGGGCAATGAGGCGAGGCTGCTCTGCAGGGTGGGGGGCTGTGGGGGGGACCAAATGGTTGTCCCAGACTGCCAGTCCTCTCTGAGCTTTGGGACCAGCAGCTTGTTCTCGGCACTTGAGCCCTGGGGCCAAGGGCAATGGGAGAGGGACGGGATACCAGCGCCATCTGCACTTGCCTTGGTTTAGCTTCCTGGGCCATGATGGAGCACTGTTGGGGCAGGAGGTGGGGACAGGGGGCTCCGCTCCTAAGTGGGGACCTACCTGTCCTGGGGCTGTAAGGGAGGTGGGAGTCGGCAGCCTGCCGAGAGGCGTGGGCTCTGTAGTAGCACCCATTCACCCAGACCTTCGTCTCCCTGGGGGTGTTTGAGGTTGGCGGGACTGAGACCCATATTCCCACATCCTCTTCTCTTGATCCCCTGGGCTGCCCCCGACCCCACGCCTGAGGCTGAGTGGAGTGCTTGGGCCCTAGAGGATCGGATGTTCCTGGAGAGGGAGGGTTATTCTAGCTGCTGAACAAGCCCCCGTGGGAGGGAATCCTGCCCTGCCCCACGGCCTTTGTGCGCTTCTTATTTCCTAAACTCTCCCCCATCTGCTGCCAGGCCTCCTGAGGCCTCAGCTGGCAGTGCCCCCATGTCCCTCCCCCTGGCTTCTCCGGCCATTCAGCCCGGAGTCCTAAGCCCGCTCCATTCCTTATCTCCTTATCTCTCCAGTCTGGAAGCTGTTCAGCTGATGCTAACAGCCAGGGCCAGTCCCCCCAGCTGGTCCCATGTGATGAAGTCGGGTCTCCTTATCAGCCTCCAGGCGGCTGAGATCTCCGGCAGGGTGTGCGTCAGTCACCCGGCCCCCTGCAGGCCCTGCTGGGGAGGGGACCAGGGGGCCACACCTGGGGGAAGTGTGTAGCCGGCACCCAGCAGCGGACTCTGGGCCAGTGGAAAGTTACTGGGTGGAGTCAGGGAGGCTCAGATACCTGCACCTTCCCTTGGCCTCTCCCTCCAGGGCTCGCCTCTCTCCCCTGTGCTGGGGGCTCTGTTTGCTCTTGGAGGGAGTGACTAGGTATGTTACCTGTCTGTTTTGACTCTTCCCTCTCCACCCTTCCTGTTGCCAGCTTCCAAAACACACAGCAGAAGCATTTGAAATTTTGTTCCACCTTGGGTATTTGAGGACAGAGGGAACCAAGAACCGATGGTGGTGTTGGTGGATGAGACAAAGGCAACTGGGAGCATGGCTGGGATGCCTACTCTGTGCTGGTCTAAGTCAGTCCGTGAAAACAATCCTATAAAGGGAGTAGCCTGCATATACCGACTGCAGAGGGGAAAGCTGAGGCGATTGCGAGGACTGGTAACGAGTCCAAGGTCATACAGCTGACAGACAAGGTTGGGGCTGGAATGAGACTGGGCAGTCAGGCCCTGACAGCTCTGGAGATTTGTTGGCCTCAGTGCCACCCCTGGCCTCCCCCTCCCTCCACTACCACCACCAAATTTTGTACTTTGTAGTTGCCACCTTCTGGGCACAAGATGGGAAACCGGAATCTGGTTTCTGATTCGCGGCCTCACTGCCGATGGGCTCATGGTATTAAGCTGTGATTAGTTTCGTATCAGCAAGATGGAAGACCATGGCCAGAGAGGTGCCAGAACACTTACTTGCACTGACTTCCTTATGCAGTTGCTACCTTTCTTCACTTCCTCTCCTGAGCTCTGGTCCTAGCTCCAGAGGCGTCACTCCCCCACTCCTTGGCTGCTATTCTCAGCCTGGGCCTTGGTCATGTTTCCCAGAATCCTCCTGTCCAAGTCCTCCTCTTCCTGGGACAGTTTTTGCAGAAATAGGATTGAGAAGCTTATCCAAGGCTGGGCTCCAAAAGCTTGGGGGAGGAGGTAAGCCCTCAGCAACAAACAACATGACTGGGCAACTTGGCATTCTCAAAGCAGCGTGTGCTGTCCAGTCTCCCGCTCTGGGTCCTGGGAGGGATCCGGGACACAATGAGCTGGCAGCAGAGTCAGGGCTCGGTGCCCTCGTCCCCGCTGCATCAAGGCCGGAAGGAGCCCCAAGAACACCTGGATGGTCCTTGGAAGGAGGAAGGGGGTGGGGGAAGGTGTTACAGGAATGTGGGATTAGGAGAAACCTGAGCTGACCAGGTGTCACAAGCTGCAGAGAGGAGAGACCGCTGGCCCCATACATTTTTGGCAGGGGTGGGGCTGGGCCCAGGAAGGGGTAGTTGGATTTTACAGAGCTGGAGGCAGCCAGGAATCTGACCATCTGTGATGAGGTCGGGGGAAGACAGATCAAGAGATCCTCTCCTGGGATTGTAGCTGGGCGCCTGGGAGGCACAGGGAATTCCCCGGACTCCTGCCCCAATTCCCAGGTGCATGTGTGGCTCCTGTGTTGCCCGTGGAAGCCCAGGAATCTCAGGGGAGTCAAGATCCAACAGATACCCGTATGCTAAAAGGCTCTGCCTCTCGCTCCCTCAGCCTCCAAGGGACAAGTCCAGGAGCTATCAGCTCGCCCGGTGGGGGGGGGGGGGGGGGGGGGGGCTGGATTTCACACAAGCCCTTTGCTGCCCCTCGGTGGCCGCCTGAGGAAAAGCAGGGTCTGGTTCTGCAGGGAAGAAGCAGAAGGGCTGTGTGGCCTGAGGTTTCAGGCAGGATTTGGTTTTCACTCTCGGCTCTTCTCAGACCTCTCTCCTCATCGGCCTCCGACTGATCCCTTTAGTCCAAGCATCGTCACATCTCTGGGACACTGTTCGCCTGTCTGCTGGAAACCACCCTGCACCACCCGGCAGCCAGAGCTTTCTCCCAAGTGACTGAGGGCAGACATACCGCCAGACACAGTCCTTTTGGCCTCAGCTCCTCCAAGTTTCCCAGGGTCCGCGCCTGTTCCCTTCCCTGGCCTCACCTTCCTGGTCCGTGACTGACAGGAGATAAGAATAAAATTATGACACCTGAACCATTTCCTTGGCCTGCCTTTTGCTTGTCGCCTCAGATGGCCGGGGAGTCTGTGTGTGAGGTTTAACTCAGATTCAATGTGAAAAGTTCACACCAGAGCTGTTTCTCCCAGCATAGCTAAGTGTGAATTAAATCTCCACATTTATCTTGATGTGGAAAAAGAAACACTGATCTTCCTGTCCGTATATACCCTTTGCAGAGGCTCTTGGGATCCCTGGACCTGTCACAGCCCTACCAGAGGTGCCTCCAGATAGGGAAACTTCCAGGGAAGCCTTTGTGCATCGTTCTGTTAGAAGATCCTTCCTTATTTTGACCCAAAATCTGTTCCTCTAGAAGGAGGGCCTATGTTGTAGCTGGAAGGATCCCCAGGAGCAGTAGCTTTAAGAGTCACCCCTCCTGTGGAGCCTTTCTCAGTCCTTCCCCCAGGTACCCTCACTCACCCCTCCTAGGAGCCCCCCTGCCCTGTACCACCCTGGTTACATTTTAGTCGCTCTTTCTATCTCCTTCTATGACACTTGAGCTCCTTGAAGGCATGAACTGTGTCTTGTTCACCCTTGAATCCACAGGACTTACGGCAAATAGTCTCAATAATGCCTTTTGGATGAACGGAGGGATGAATGAATCTGCGCCAACCCGTTGGTTTTACTGAGGAGGAAACTAAGGAGCAGAAGGTGCAGTGATTTGTCCAAGTTTATACACGAGTTAGTGACTGCGAGTGGGACCAGAAGGCACATGGGGTGGAGATTACATTGCCGAGTTCCTTCAGGGAACTTGGGGCCGAGGGTGCCGTGTGGGAGGGGGACACACCACACTGAAGCAGTGGGAGACAGTCTCCTCCTCTGTGACAAGGTTTTGGTATAAATTCAGCTCTAGCAGGGAAACGAGCAGGGCAACATTGAGGGGACCCTGAAGAGAGAATGAACAACACGTATTAAGCACCCGCTGTGTACTAAGCACCTCCATAGACAACAAAGATAGGAGAGGGAGAAAACAGTGTTGCAGAACAGAAGACGTAGACGACAGCTCCTGACTACTCAGCTGATGGTCCCAAGTAAATGCTCTTTACAGCATCCCTGGCAGGGAAGCAGGTGCTGAGATGTGGAACAGTGAGGGGAGTGAGGTTCTGAGTCAGGGTCTAGAGTGTATGAAAGGCTGAGCCTTGCAGACTGGTGGAAAGGGAGGGAGGGCCGGCTACATAGGCGGGATCGGCAACACGGGGCTCCCTCAGCTCTTTCAGCTTCCAGCCAGCCCTTCAGCCCCACTGGGTCTGTCTTCGGCCCACTCATTCTTCTTCCTTCGTTTCCTAGGGCTGCAGTAACAGATGACCACAAACTGGTCGCTGAAAACAACAGAAGTGAGTTATCCTCACACAGTTGTGGAGGCTAGAAGCCTGAAATCAAGGGATCAGTAGGGTTGGTTCCTTTTGGAGGCCCTGGGGGAGAACACATTGCATGCCTCTCTTCTAGCTTCAGGCGACTCCTAGCAATCATTTCCGTGGCTTGTGGCTGCCCTCCCATCTCCACCTTTGTCTTCACATGACCTTTGCTCCTATGTCTCTGTGTCTTGAATCTCCCTCTCCTTTCTCTTATAAAGCTACCTGTCTTGGATTTAGGGCCCACCCTACATTCAGGATGATGATCTCTTCTCAAGGTCTTGAATTACGGCTACAAAGACCCTATTTCCGAAAAAGGTCACTTTCCCAGGTACCAGGGTGTTAGAACTTGGACATCTCTGCTTGGATATCACTATACAATCCACTATACCATCCGCTCCCTTCTGGCAGCTACTGTCTCAAGCGGTGGCCTTCAAGCACATCCGTCACCCACACCCCCTGGGGATGGTCCTCGCACCAAGGCTCTTCGTTCACATTCCCAGGCTCCTAAGTTAGGCTAGAGAAATGACAGAGCTGAGCTGACCTGGTCCACTTCACATATGTCATCTGCTTTCACTCAAGCCTGGCTACTCCCAGCAAACTTATGTTTGCCCTCTTGCTGATTACACACACACACACACACACACACACACACACACACACCTACCTACACCCAGACACTCATACACACAAAGATCCCTTCTGCCCAGCCTACTAACCCCAAACCTTCTCCAAGATCTCTGGTTTCTTTTCTGGGAAAACTTTGCCAAAAGAAGTGAGCCTTATCCTGTCCCTCCAGAGCTCTATGCCTCTTTATTGGCTCCTTTTTCTCCATGCTAAGGAGGCCAGATGCTCTAGCCAAGAGACCCAGCTGGTCCAGTCTTCCAGCCATGCCCATCAAGTGGCACCCATGTGAGCGAAGAAGCCATTTTGGAAGTAGATCCCCTAACTTTGGCTATTTCAGCCCCCAGCCATTTGAGTTTTCCAAGCTGAGGCCCAAGACATCACGGAGCATAGACAAACCATCCTCTGTATGCCTCATCCCAATTCCTAATTCACATAAACCACGAGCATAATAGTTAATGCCACTAAGTTCAAAGTAGTTTGCTCTGCAGCAACACAGTTTGGTTGCTGGAAGGGAGACGCTGCCATAGGAAAACTTAAAACATCTGCCATTTCTTGGGCATTCCAGGTAATAGGAGACACCAGCCAGACCTCAATGAGTCTGTTAGGGAAGGCTAGATGGGCTTCAAGGAGAAGGAGACTGCAGGTGAAAGTTCAAGGGAAAGTTGAGAAAAATGTACTTGGAAGCTGGAGGAACAAAGACCCTTGTGTCATGGTAGAAACTTCCGCAAGACTTTTAGCTGCACTAACTTGAAAAATAGAAAAATACCTGACGAACTGATGTCGCTAGCTAAAAAGATTTCCAGGCGGAATGTTGAAAGTGTCAACTGTCTTATTTTGGCTTCGTATCATAAGAAACAGATAGTGAGAGGAGAGCTAGGGAAGAAATTGTTCTGTTTTTGAGCAGAATTTGGAGGAGGTATAAAAAGGCCATGACAGTCTTTCAAGCTAGCTAAGAATTCTCAAAATAATAAAGGGCCCCATGGCAAAGATCAAACCCAGGACACTGTCAGGAAAACACAGTCTCCTGGAGAAGACGAGGCCGGAAGTATGATTGTAAGGTCCTCTTAAACCCTCAGAGGGGCGCCTCGGTGGCTCCGTGGGTCAAGCATTTGAGTCTTGATTTCAGCTCAGGTCACCATTTCACGGCCAAGGGATCGAGCCCCGCCTTGGGCTCTGCACTGCACATGGAGCCTGCTTGAGATCCTCTCTCCCTATCTCTCTGCCCCCACCCCCTGCTCACATATACACTCCCTCTCTTGAAGTAAATACATTTAATTTTTTAAAAAAGCCCTCAGAAAGATCTAAAACGGTGCCTCCATGGAATCTTTCAAACAGAAGTACTCCTAGAGTCTTCAAGGCATTCGTTGCACAGCCGCTCTGCTTCTAAAGATCTTGAAGAGACTCCCTCGGCAGCCTCACTGGGGGCCCAAGACAGGGGAGGCCTGGTCTCAGAGACTAATGAGTGCAAGTTGTCTGATGAACTGAACTCCAGTGAGATTCATAGCAAAAAGACAGAATGTATAAGACTTGTATTGGTTGAAGCACCACCAGCTCAGCCTGCAAAGGAAAGAAATAATACAAATTGAGAAGCAGCCTTTGGACTCTTGGACTTCTAAGGGCAGGAAGCAAGCTGAGAAAACTACTCAGCTGTAATATGGGCTATTTCCTATAGAAAAGAAAGTGACTCCAAAGGCAAAACCAGGAGGCCAGAGGGTAGAGTTAAGAGCCACAGGTGATCATTGCCAGGGAGCAATACTGGGCCCTAGTCAAGGAACTGGTAACAGGTAGCCAGCTGGAGTTCAGAATTGCTATAACCAATGTCTGCGGTGGACCTCACCCTTCTCCCTTTTGAGCCAGAGCCTCTATTGTAGTTGTCCTACGCCTGTCCAGCTCCTGTACGTTGTGTGTGTGTGTGTGTGTGTGTGTGTAGGTGGGTGGGGGTAAATAGCTTGTCTTTAGTTCAGATTAAGAACAGCCTTACCTAAGGAACCAAATGTGAGGAGCTTCACATGCACATAGACTTGATTTAGATGTGATTCTGGACCTCAAATCTAAGCCTGATATTGTAGTGGGAAGAAACTTTTGGGGGCCTCGGGAGGGACATGAGGCCAGAGGGTAGAACAGAGCAGTTTAAAACAATGACCACAGTTCTTTGACCAATGGAATGTGATGGAAGTGCTCTTGTGTGAGTTCCGTGAGTTTCCTGGCCAGCAGCTGTGGCAGAAGTCCTGGTTGAGCCCGATGGGACCTCCTTGGTTCAGAAGCTCTTCACTGGACCAGTCCCTATGGCACTGGGATGGAATGTGCTGAGTGACCGGACTTGGATCATATATTCATCCCTGAGCTGCACTCACTGATGGGGATAGGGAATATGAGGGATATTTTCCCAAAGGATAATCGGAGTGTGGCTCCCAGAGAATACTGAATGCCAATCGGCCAAAAACAGCACATGTCTATCACCTTAAGACAGAGAGTCTGGGGGCGCCTGGGTGGCTCAGTCGGTTGAGCGGCCGACTTCGGCTCAGGTCATGATCTCGCGGTCCGTGAGTTCGAGCCCCGCGTCGGGCTCTGTGCTGACAGCTCGGAGCCTGGAGCCTGTTTCAGATTCTGTGTCTCCCTCTCTCTGACCCTCCCCTGTTCATGCTCTGTCTCTCCCTGTCTCAAAAATAAATAAAATGTTGGGGCGCCTGGGTGGCTCAGTCGGTTAAGCGTCCGACTTCAGCTCAGGTCACGATCTCGCGGTCCGTGAGTTCGAGCCCCGCGTCGGGCTCTGGGCTGATGGCTCAGAGCCTGGAGCCTGCTTCCGATTCTGTGTCTCCCCCTCTCTCTCTGACCCTCCCCCGTTCATGCTCTGTCTCTCTCTGTCTCAAAAATAAATAAACTTAAAAAAAAAATTTTTTTAAAAATAAAAATAAAAAATAAATAAATAAATAAATAAAACGTTAAAAAAATTTAAAAAAAAAAGACAGAGAGTCTGTCCTTAGGGAACTCAGCATAGTGGTATGGAGGTGACAGGAAAGTGACTGTAATGTGGTAGATGCCACGCTAGCATAGTTAGATGAAGAGTTAGAAAAGTCTTCTTGGAGAACTTTGAGCTGGATCCTAAAGGATGAGTCCATTTTATTCAAGCAGGCAAGAGAAAAGAGGGCCTTTCAGACAAAAGATATAGCTTGGACAAGGGCCTGGTGTGTGTGTGTGTGTGTGTGTGTGTGTGTGTGTTTGAAGGGCCCAATAACTGACATTGTGTGCCTCGTCTAGCATGATGTATTATCAAGGACGCATTCTACTTATGTAATTTCTACCAAAAAACTCAAAGCCTGAATCTGATACACGAGGAAACGCTAGACAAAACCAAGTCAAGGGATATTCCACAAACTAACTAGCTTGTATTCCTTACAAATGTTCTGCAATGAACAAGTGATAAAGAGCACACTTAACATGATGAGCCCTGAGTAATATATAGAATTGCTGAATCACTGTACCATCTACCTGGTACTGGTATAACACTGTTAACTATACTGGAATTAAAATGTTTAATTTAATACAAAAGAGATCTAAAATTTTTTTTTTTTTTTGAAAGAGTGAATCTTTTTTTTTTTTTTTTCCAACGTTTTTTATTTATTTTTGGGACAGAGAGAGACAGAGCATGAACAGGGGAGGGGCAGAGAGAGAGGGAGACACAGAATCGGAAACAGGCTCCAGGCTCTGAGCCATCAGCCCAGAGCCCGACGCGGGGCTCGAACTCACGGACCGCGAGATCGTGACCTGGCTGAAGTCGGACGCTTAACCAACTGCGCCACCCAGGCGCCCCTAAAATTTTTTTAAATGTTCTGAAATGTAGGCTTTCGGTGTTATCTCCAAAAGAGTCTATAGCACCATTGAAGCTCAGTGAGTAACACATAAAACGTTAATTTGCTTAATATTGATCAAATATACAGATACACACATATATTTTATGTATGCTTACGAAGAAGAAAAAAATCTAGGTGGATATACGTTAAAATGTTCATTGTGGTCATCTCCAGGTGATGAATAAGACTTCGGGTCTTTTCTGGTGGCTTATCTAGATTTACCAATTTTTCTGTATTGAAAAATTACATAACTCAGATAATAAAATATACTATAGGGGTGCCTAGGTGGCTAAGTCGGTTATGTGTTGGACTTCGGCTCAGGTCACGATCTCACAGTTTGTGAGTTCAAGCCCTGCTTTGAGTAAGCACGAGCCCAATTGCTCTCTCTCTCCCTCTCTCTCTCCCTCTTTCCCCTTTGTGGGATTCTCTCTCCCTCTCCCTTTCTCTCTGTCCCTCATTCACTCGCACCCTCTCTCTCAAAAAAAATACATTTATACTATAAAGAAAAATTCAAAGAATAAATAGAGAACAAAGAGGGAAGGATGATAGGAAAGAAGGAAAGGAGGAAGGGAAGGCAGATGGAAAGGAAATTGGCAGTGTGACAGTGACAAAGTATCACCTACTTGGTGCATGAGGTATCCTTTCCCGAGTCTTACTTTGTTCGTCCTCTCGGTACAACTGTACATTGTTGAGAACCTATTCCTTCTTTATAAACCAAGCATTCATTCAGTTAGGTGACATTTATTTAGCTGCCAGCACCATGCAGTTGGGGACGCAAAGACAGGACATGGTCACTTCCTTCAGTAAGTTCCAAGTAACTGAAAAAAACTGCAATGTTGTATGATAAAGGCAGTAACAGACTCATTTAGGTAGAGGGAGGGAAATACTCTTTCTGAAGAAGAGCGTGTGGTGCTGTCGCACAAAAGAGGACACACATGAGCTGAGTCTCAGAAAAGTAGGAATTGCCGGGGTACGGGGGGGTAGATGCCAGGCATAGGGAACAGCATGTGCAAGGACATGGAGCTCCCACCCAGCCTATTCAGGGACTATTAGTGGTTCAGCGTGGCTGGAATAGAGATGTTAGAATGGGGAGGGGAGTGGGCGGAGGAGATGAAGCTGGAGAAACAGACCAGTGTTTAGAGGACCTTGTGGATCATCTTTGCCTCTCAAGGCCTCTCCGTGGGCCAGCAGCCTTGGCATTACTTGGGAGCCTGTCAGAAGTCCAGACCCCAGACCTCCTGAATCAGGATCTGCATTTTAACAAGAGGTTCAGGTGAGTCATGTGCATATTCATGTTTCAGAAGCCCTTTGGACTTCATCCTGTAGATACCAGGGAGCCTGACAGATCTGTCTTCCCTTCATGTCCTTAGTAAGGGAAAGGGTGGGGTTCTTCATCTTCTCTTCCGGGTTTCTTCACCAGCTCCTCTGCCTCCGCTAACCCCAGAACATTCCAGGCCTCCACCCCACTGTTCCCTTCACAGACCTTGCCTCAGCCACATTATCCTCAACACGCCTCACAAAATTCTTGAATGTAGGGAATCCCTTGGGTTTAAAAGATGTAAATGGAAAGGGTAGGATTCTATGATTCTATGGAAGGATACTTTGCGTAGTAGGGTGACCTTATGAAACTCATTATGCCCAGGCAGTGGTACATGCTGAAAATGTAAGTAGGTTCAAATAACATTCAGAAAAATTTACAGACGCTAAGTCCGTAGTGAATTCAGAAGGGGAACTGAGGATGCTTGGAGACATCATTCCTAACCTTTTCTTAGTAATAAGCTGTGTTGGGGGGTTTTCTTTTCTGACTATAAAATTAATATGTGTGCATTATTGAAAGCATGGGAAATACATTAGTTTGAAGAAGAAAATAAAATGGCAGTCAGAGGGAAAAACAAACTGGGAGAGAGATGGAAATCAAGGGCATGAATGTGTGCGCAGACACACACACACACACACACACACACACACACTTCTCTTCCACCCACTCCCTGGCTTCTTCTGATTTGGTTGTCAATAATTGTGAATTAATCAATATTCAACGTTTACCTTATTAAGGCTATAAACCCCGTCGACACTGAACTATGTAGTATACGGTGATTACTTTTCCTTTCTTGCACCATGTTTTGCTTTTCTGGAGGTTAATCGGTTATTGTGGTTAATTGTCCATTTGCTTAATTTCTTACGTCCTTATTAATAACTTATCTTTACTACTTACGTGGGTAAATATCCTCTCAATATGTCCAAATATATTAGATGTTCTATCAGTTTTATCTTGTTGACACCGTATTATCTTTCCAAATCTTCTGACTTCTCTGACCTGCACTGGTTACTCCGAATATCTGTTGTTCAGCTGTTACACAGGAATCCTCGGGCCTCCCCATTCTGGGGAATACCCTTCACCACTCTCCTCTATTAGAAACTGTATTCTAGGGGCGCCTGGGTGGCTCAGTCAGTTAAGCGGCCGACTTCGGCTCAGGTCATGATCTCGCGGTCTGTGAGTTCGAGCCCCGCGTCGGGCTCTGTGCTGGCAGCTCAGAGCCTGGAGCCTGTTTCAGATTCTGTGTCTCCCTCTCTCTGACCCTCCCCCATTCATGCTCTGTCTCTCTCTGTCTCAAAAATAAATAAATGTTGAAAAAAAAATTAAAAAAAAAAAAGAAACATGCATTCTAGATTCCATGGATTTCTTGGTTCTTACCTCATTTTGCTGGAAAACCTTTCCCAACGGCTTCCTGAGGAAGAGTTGATGGGAAAACAGGTTTTTGGCTTCTCGCATGTCTGGAAGTATCTTCATTTTGTGTTCACACTTAATTAATCATTTGGCTGTGTATCAAATGAAAGATTGGAAATAAATTTTCTTCAGAATTTTCAAAACATTGTTTCATTGCCTTCTAGCTGCCAGTGTTGCTGTTGAGAAATCCACTATTATGATTCTTGAACCCTTCCATGAAATCTTCCTAAGAACATGTAGGGTTTCCTCTTTTTCCTCAATGTTCTCAAAATTTACCATGTTGTATCATGATGGGGAACTGTCTTTATCCATTATACTTCACACCTGATCAGCCCTTCAGCTCTGGGAAATTTTCTTGAATTAGTTCTTTGATAGTTCTTTAATAAATTGATGGTTCCGTTCTCTCTGCTTTGTCTTTCTGGAACTCCTATTATTCGGATATCAGACCTTTGGGGCTGGACTCTATTTTTTGTCTTCTATTTTCTATTCCTGCCTTCTTTGCTCTACTCTGTGGAAGACTGTCTCAATGTCATCTTCTAACTGTTCTATAGAGTGTTTCATTTCTGCTATTATATTTTTAATTCCCAAGACTTCTTTTTGTTCTTTAAATGTTCTTTTCACCCAATATTTTATTATGAAAGTTTCCAAACATATAGAAAAGTTGGAAGAATTTTATGGTAAATATCCATTTAACCACCACCTAGATTCTTTTTATAGCTTGTTTCATGCATGCACTATCTCTCTTATTTCTTAGAGGATGTTAATATTTAATATGAATATTTCATGATTTTTTATGCTTTCTTCTCCCTGCATAGTCTTTGCTCCTCTGTTTCTAGGCTGTTTGGACTCTTTCATATTAGAGACTTGCTTCAAATGTCTGATGAGCCAGGGTCACCCATCCTATTTTAAGAATAGTCCCCCCGATGGGATGTAGTAGGAAGAGTACATCCTCATCTAGGTAGTTTTCCTGCTCAAAACCAAATCTGAATCTGATTAAGACTCTAGAGCTCACCAACAATTCATATAGAATACAAAGTTCAAGAAACTTACTAAATGATTTCTACAATTCAGAATATCGGAAACTCTATAGGAGAATATATCTAATTTCTTCAACAAATAAGCTGTTAGGCTAAAGAAACAAAACCAAAAACACGCACACAAAAGAGGGAGTCACTACAGATTGAAAGTCATATCAATCAAATGCCAGGTGTGGACCAACTGTAAAAATAGATATATTTATGAAACAATCAGGAAAATCTTATCACTTACTAAATACATTTGATATTAAGAAATTATTACCTTTTCCTTTTTTAAATATTTTTAATGTTTATTTATTTTTGAGAGAGAGATAGAGTCAAGCAGGGGAGGGGCAGAGAGAGATGGAGATATAGAATCGAAAGTAGGCGCCAGGCTCTGAGCTGTCAGCACAGAGCCCGATGCAGGGCTTGAACCCATGAACCGTGAGATCGTGACCGGAGCCAAAGTCAGACACTTAACCGACTGAGCCCCCCAGACGCCCCAAGAAATTATTATTAAATTGTTGTAGGTAATATGTGGCTGTATTAAAAAAAAAAAGTCCTTACCTTTAGAAAGATCTGTGTATTTACAGGTAAAATATGACATCTAGGATTTGCTTCAAGACTTAGAGTGGAGGCACAGTGGGTAGAGGTATGCAAGAAAGAAGATTGGCTCTCTGTTAGTAATTGTTGGAGCTGAGTAGCAGGTTCATGGAGATTATTATACCATTCTCTCTACTTGCACATATGTATGAAATTTTCCATTCAAAAAAATGAGTGGGGCATTAGGAAGCTGATCATAAACTCTGAGCTGGGGAGGGGCTTGTCTCTATGGGCTTCACTGGCTGGTGTTCTGGCTGGGCCATTTCCCTAGAGAACTCCTCCAAGAAGCCTCTTCAACCCTCCCAGTCAAAGGGTACAATCCTGGATGTCAGTTATCTAGAAAGTGATAGGTCAGGAAATCTGAGGTTTTCAACATTCAATGTATACATGTTTACTTAAGCTTGCCATAGGCTTATCCTTGCCACCAGTGGGCTGGTGTTCCCTAGACCAGAGATCCTCTGTTTTACCTTTTCCGCTTTCTTCTGGGATTCGTGAGAAGCAGTCAGATGCCTGCATTGGGTGGTTATGAGAGTGGGGGTATAACTGCTTCTTACATCGATTCTCTAGTAATTCCTCTTATTTAAAAAAAAAAACTTTTTATTTTGAAATAATTATATGTGCACGGAAAGTCCCAAGATGGTTCAGTGAGGTCCCATATTTCCCTTAAAAGAAACCCTGTATCCATTAACAGTCAGTCCTTACTCTTCCTTTCCACACATCGCTGCCCCATTCCTAAGTAACCATTAACTATTTTCTGATTCTAGAATTTTGCCTATTCTGGACATTTTATATATGGTATCATATAATATGTGGTCTTTTGCAACTGGCTTCTTTCACTTAGCATAGTTTCGAAGGTCATCCATATTTTATTAGTACTTCATCTTTTTTATTGCCAAATAATATAAATATACCACATTATAACATATTGTATTTAGCCATTCATCAGTTGAAGGACATAGGGGTTGTTTCTACTTTGGGGCTACTATTAATAATGCAGCTGAACATTTGTGTATAAACTTTGGTGTAGACACGTATTTTCATTTACCTTGGATATACACTAGGAGTGTAATTTCTGGGTCATAGCATACTCTACATCTAACTTTTTGAGGAACAGCCAACTATTCTCCATATACAATGTACCATTTTAGATTCTCACCAGCAATGTCTGAAGGTTCTAATTTCTCCACATTCTCATCAATATTTGTTATTATTATCTGCCTTTTTCATTTAATTTTTTTAATTTTTTAATGTTTATTTATTTTCGAGAGAGAGAGAAAACGAGAGAGCGGGGGAAGAACAGAGAGAGAGAGAGACAGACGGAATCCAAAGCAGGCTCCAGGCTCTAAGCTGTCAGCACAGAGCCCTACACGGGGTTCAAACTCACAGACTATGAGATCATGACCTGAGCTGAAGTCAGATACTTAACTGACTGAGCCACCCAGGCACCCCTGTCTTTTTCATTTTAAACATTCTAGTGGGTGTATGCTTAGGAGTTTTTGTTGTTTGTTTGTTTTGTTTGTTGTTTTTTATCTTTATTTAATTTTTAAAGATATGTTTTTTTTTATTTTTAAGCAATCTCTACACCAAACTTGGGGCTCAAACTGACAACCCCAAGATCAAGAGTTGCATGTTCTACCTACTGAGCCAGTCAGGTACTTTTGTTTGTTGTTTTTTAAAAGGAATCTGCCAAACTATTTTGGCTATGCCATTTGTCATTCTCAACAACAACATATGAGAATCCAAAATTTCTCTGCATTCAAGCATTTGAAGATGTCAGTGTGTTTTTTTATTCTCATTGTTCTAATAGGTGTATATGTATCGTGGTCTTAGTTTGCATTTCCCTAGAGGCTAGTAATGTTTAACATCTTTTCATGTGTTTATTTGCCACTGGTATATCCTCTTCAGTGAAATGTTTCCAGATCTTTTACATATTTTCTAGTTAGATTGTTTGGGTTTTTTTTTTTTACCATAGGATTCTAAGAGGTCTTTACATATTTTATTTTTTTTAATGTTTATTTATATTTGAGAGAGAGAGCATGGGCAGGGGACGAGTAGAGAGAGAGGGAGACAGAGGATCTGAAGCAGGCTCCTCGCTGTCAGTGCAGAGCCTGATGAGGGGCTCAAATCCACCAACTATGAGATCATGACCTTAGCCGATTGGATGCTTGACGGATTGAGCCACACAGGGACCCACAGAGTTGTTTACATCTTTCTGATACAAATCTTTTGTTAGATGTATAGTTTACTAGTGTCTTTTCCCTATTTGTAGCTTGTCTTTTTACCCTGTTAACCAGCTTTTTCACAAAGTAAAAGTGATTAAGTCCAATTAGCTTTGATTAAATCCAATTCATTGATTTTCTTCTTTTATAGCTCATGCATTTGGTGTCATATATAAGAATTCTTCATCAAGCCCTTGGTCCTAAAGACACTCTCCTATATTTTCTTCAGAAAATTGTATAGTTCTACACATTACATTTAAGTCTATTATCCTTATTAATTTTTGTATATGGTGTTTAGGTTGGAATTCTTTTTTTCTTTTGTTTTTTGCCTACTGATATCTAATTGTTCGAGCATCATTTATTGAAAGGAATAATTCTTCTGTTTTTGAGACACATCTACTCGCCATGTATCAGAAGTGTTTTTGCCATCGATTCCTGAAATTTTAGGGGACTCCATAGCATGAATTGTGGTTCTTCCTGACTTTCTTTTCCTAATGCCTTAGGAGTGAGCTCTCCCGGTTAGCTCAATCAGTTACATTTGCGATCCACTTTCCAGTGTCCCACATTTTGTTGCTATTGTGCTTTCTCCAATTTTCTTTGTCCTTGAAGGTTTGTGAATTTACTATCATTTTAATGAGGTTTTAGGGGCACCTGGGTGGCTCAGTCGGTTAAACGTCCAACTCTGGCTCAGGTCATGATCTCATTGTTCCTGCGTTGCTGACAGCTCAGAGCCCGGAGCCTGCTTCGGGTTCTTTGTCTCCCTCTCTCTCTGCCCCTCCCCCACTCATGCTCGGTCTCTCTCTCAAAAATAAATAAACATTAACAAACAAAATTTTTTTCGATAGAAATAAATAAATAAACAACCCAATGAGCCAACTAATGTACAAAAACCCAGCAGCAATCTTCTGGTCAGTATTCCACAAATATTCACTCCCTTCCTCCTCACTCATTCTTCCTGGACAGAGATCAGTTAGTTTTATCCCAAATTCACGTTTTCTTTATTTTTTCTTGGGCACATTGCTATATTCTGCATCTCTCTTGCATCCATGTGGGCCATGGACCTGAGTTCTGGCCAATAGAATGTATGTGGGAGTAAAGAATACCTCTTCTGGATCTGGCTCCTAAATTATCCCTTGAGATTGTCCAGTGTCTCTCCTCAGCTGCCAGATATGGAGGACTCACTGGAGGACTCTGAAGCCCCAGGGAAAGGTGGACCTTCTAGATGGGTCCATGAAGTCTCTGAGAAGCAGAGAGCCCTTCCCTCATTGCCCACTGACCCACAATGGACTGTGACAACGAGGAAGAAATAAACTTTTATTATGGTACGGCACTGAGATTTGGGGGCTTTTTATTATTGTATTTAGTGTGCCCTGACTAATTTGGCTCCACCTTTGGAGAAACTGCCTTTACCACCTGGATCTCTGTTTCCTTATCTGAAAATGAAGGGTTCAGAATAGGAGTTCTCTTTGTTGCCTTTCAGCTATAACATTCCATTTATAAATTGCATGGTTATAATTTTCAAGTGGTTTAAAATTCTGCAAGGACTAATTATAGAATTTCTCAACTATAATAAAGAGTAAGTTCTCCAGGGATGCCTGGGTGACTCAGTCGGCTGAGTGTCCAACTCAGCTCAGGTCATGATCTCACAGTACATGAGTTCGAGCCCCACACCGTGCTCTCTGCTGTCAGTGTGGAGCCCACTTCGAATCCCCTGTCTCCCTCTTTCTCTACCCCTCCCCTACTCTCTCTCTCTCTCAAAAATAAATAAACATTAAAAAAAAAAAAAAAAAAGGATAAGTTCTCCATTTACAGATGCAGTGTGTTCCGAAAGTCCAGGCAAGAGTCCCTTGCTGGGGTATTGTTTCTGTAAGGAAATAGATTCAATATTTAAAAATATACACAGATTCCTACTTAACTCTCAGCTCTGAGGCCCTATGACCCCCAAATGGAGGCAGTGAGTGAGGTGGAACAGCAGGGACTGAGCAGAGCCTCTAGGGCATGATTTGAGAGGGAAAGAATGGGAGGGTAGGATGGGCTAGACCATGGGCCAAGATATCAGCGGCACAAGGTTCCTTGGGAAGCTGTAGAAATCATTATACATGTCAACTGTCCCTTCCTGGGATATTTCCAATTCTGTATATATACCTCTTCGTTTTAGATTTTCTTGGGTACATGTTCCGTGCAGAGCAGAGATTAATTTTCCACGGAGCTAATGAAGCTCAGGTTTTAGGGTCCTCCTCCACATGTAGAACATAGCTAAGGCCCTAGAAATATGTTTACAAGGTCATTTGTTGTTGAATTTTTACCTGCTGCCCAGATGAAGGAAGAGTTCCAGAAGTCTCTTATCCACCCATGTGCTGACTCACATGATGTTATGACCTGTGGATGCAAGGCCAGAGTTCAAATCAATATCTAAACGTGTCCTACATTTAGCACCCGGCACCAGAAGTGTGCAGGAGTAGAGGAAAATAAAGCTTAGAAGATGTATGAAGCCAGAAGCTAGTCTGAAGAAAATTCTCCCGATTGTCAGCTGTGCAAAAATATAAGCAGAGGATTCTGTCCATGTTGACATCCAGTCAAAACAAGTTTTGTCCTGTTGGCAATATCCTCAATAACACAGTATATCATTAAGTGTACCATACATTCTTTTCTTTTTTGATGGGAACTGTTCAAAATACAATTCCTCAGAATTCCTAGCTTTACATATTTTTGATGACACAAATGACTAATATCAATGCAGAAAAAGAAAAACTCATAATACACCAATTATAATGAGGTTTTCAAAGGCAAATCAACTAGTAAATGTAGTCAATTTGAAGAGTATATCTAAGATTAGTCCCTGTACAGGAAAAATTTTTAAAGCTGACAAACACCACAAATATCACAAAAAAACCTCCCATAATAATTTGATGAATTAAATGCCAGCCACGCTTGAATATTACTTTTTTCTTACATTTTTGGGTGTATATGTTTTGGTTGCTTCTTCATATGGCAAGGATTTAATAATACCATTTTTTAGAGAGGACAAGAAACATAATTCAGTCTTTTTTTTTAGCATCGCAGATCAAATTTGCCTTATTATTTGATCGTTTAGAAAAGTCTGTTTCGGGGGCGCCTGGGTGGCTCAATCGGGTAAGCTTCCGACTTTGGCTCAGGTCATAATCTCACCGTTCGAGCTCCATGTGGGGCTCTGTGCTGACAGCTCAGAGTCTGGAGCCTGCTTCAGATTCTGTCTCCCTCTCTCTCTGCCCCTCTCCCTCTTGCAGTCTGTCTCTGTCTCTGCCTGTCTGTCTCTCTCAAATATAAATAAACACTTAAAAATTAAAAAAAAATCTCTTTCCAATTCACAATTTGTTATTGGCAATGTCATGTAAATGTCTGTTATCAAACTGGGGGAAAACCTTAAACAAGTTTCTTTCACGTAGGAACTAAAATTCCAGAGCCTTTAAAAATGTGTAATTTGATGTGATTTCTCATTGTAAATAAATATTCACTTTTACATCTGTCTTTATATTTATAATTTTTTTTTCTTTAAAGCATCCCCACTCCCACAATTGTGTATGCATTGGGCTCCACAAACCCCGGCCAACTGCAGTTGCACATGCTCTTAGGTATCACTATAGCTATTTGAGGTGTTCAGGCTGGTGAAAAGGCCCCAAACCCAGGAGCTGAGTATTGTCGGGTCATCTGGGTCATTCAAATATGACAAATGGGCACAGGGTCAAAAAGTCACCAGTAAGTCAAACTAAAATGCCTCTTTATGGGCTCATCTCTGAGATATTTTAGGTCCCCAGTAACATTACCAGACCCACCCCTATCTTGCTTCTCAAGGATCCCAGAATTAGGAGGGGCATGCCATTCACCGTCTAGTCCTGGCCCCTATTTTTTTTGCTGGCGAAGAGTGTTTCAAAAACTCAAAAACATACCAATGTCATTAATGAAATTAAACACTTAAATACTGGCAAAAATTCATACTGTGTGTGTCTTTTTAAGATTGATTGATTGATTGATTGATTGATAGCATGAATAGGGGAGGGGGTAGAGGGGGAGAGACAGAGAATCCCAAGCAGGTTCCACACCCAGCTTGCAGCCCAACACGGGGCTCAGTCCAGCGACCCCTGGGATCATGACCTGAGGCGAAATCAAGAGTCAGATGCTCAGCCATGTGAGCCACCCAGGAGCCCCTATGCTGTGTTTAAATACGCAAACAAAAAGGTGTTTACAAAAGCAAGGTGATTTCCAGCTGCTTGAAAATGAAGGGTATCAAGTGTTTGTGCTAGCACCATCTAGTGACAGAAAGAGGTAAGTCTGGCTCACCAAAATCTGTCAAATACTGCGGAGAGAAATGGTACCAGTGCTGCTGTTCCACCCCCACCCTTTTCTGGAAGCTGTTCAGAGTACTGTGGTTTACTCAGTTCCACTGTGACTTTTGGTCATTAACGTATGTCCCGAAATAGATCAGATCAGGCAGAGATGAAAGTATGAAGTAAAAACTGGGAGGGAAAGAGACAAGGCTCATTTTAATCTCTGATAGCATTATCTCCAAACCGCAGGCCTCATGTAGTAAGAGGCCCTTTAAAATGGCTGGTCAGGTGGGGAGAGGTCAATACAACTCTGCTGACCTCTGGCTGAACCTGTTGGGTATTCTGGGCCATCCTGGCTTCTAACTGGAAACTGCTATCTGGGCTAACCCCTCAGTTTCTCTCCTTACCAGCTCTTTCCCCCCCCGCCCCCCATCTCTGGCTCAGCCCATATTTTGTCTACCTCCATTCCACTTTGTTTCAGTTCCTTTCTTTCTTCCATTCTAATTTTCCCAAAGCAAACTTGGCTTTAGTCATTGACTTGCAGCCTCTATTGAGTTTGTTTTTGTTTTCCTAAATTTTATTTCATGTGGTAAGTACACTTAATATGAGATCTACCCTCTTAATGGATTTTGCATAACTAAAATTTTATAGCCATTGATTAACAGCTCTTCCTATCCCTTTCCCCCCAGTCCCTAGCAACTACCATTATATTCTTTGCTTCTATGAATTTGACTACTTCAGATATCTTACATAAGTGGAATCATGCAGTATTTGTCTTTCCATGACTGGCTTATTTCACTTAGCAAAATGTCTGCAAGATTTATCCACGTGGTCACATATGGCGGGAATTCCTTCTTTCATAAGATTAGTATTCCCCTGTATGTAATATCACATTTATTTTTATCTATTCATCTGTTCAGTGGACATCTAAGTTGTTCCCGCATCTTGGGGCGCCTGGGTGGCTCAGTCGGTTAATTGTCCAACTTCGGCTCAGGTCATGATCTTACAGTTTGTGAGTTCATGCCCTACATCGGGCTTTCTGCTGTCAGCACAGAGTTTTCTTCGGATCCTGTCTCCCTCTCTCTCTCAAAAATAAAAAAACGTTAAACAAATTTAAGTTGCTGCCACATCTTGACTCTTGCGAATAGTATCACAACGAACATGGGAGCGCTACTCTGTCTTCAAGATCTTGATTTTGGATAAATACCCAGATATAGGATTGCTGGGTCATATAGTAGTTCTAGTTTTAATTTTTTGTAGAATTTCCATGGAGGCTGCACCATTTAACATTCTCACCAACAGCGTACGAGTGTTCCACTTTCTCCACATCCTTGCCAACACTTGTTGTCTTTTGTTTGTGTTCTTCCATAATAGCCATCCTAACATGTATGAGGTGATATTGTGGTTTTCATTTGCATTTCCTTGATGATTAGTTATATTGAGCATCTGTTTATATACCTTTTGGCCGTTTATATGCCTTCCTTTGGAGAAATGTCTATTTAAGTCCATTGCCCATTTTTTAGTTATGTTACTAGTTCTTTTGCTATTAAGTTATAGAAGTTCCTTATATATTTTGGAAATTAATCCTTATCAGATACTATATATGGTTTGCAAATATTTTCTCCCATTCTGTAAGTTGCCTTTTTAGTCTATCAATGGTTTTCATTACTGTAGATAAATTTCTTAGTTTGATGTAGTCCCACTTGTCTATTTTTTCTTTTGTTGTCTGTGCTTTTGGTGTCATAGCTATGACATCATTGCCGAGGTCAGTGTTTCCTCTATTTTTTTTTTCTAGCTGTCACACAGTTTTAGGTCTTACATGTAAGTTCTGAATCCATTTTGAGCTGAATTTTGCGTAAGTTAATGGTCTGCTTTCATTATTTTGCATATGAATATCCAGTTTTCCCAGCATGATCTGTTGATACTGAGTTTTCATTCAACAAATATTTACTGAGCATCTTTGGGCCTGGTATTACGGTAGGCAAAAGGGGATTCAAGGCTGCAAGCACATCCTCTGGAGCCCAACTGCCTGGGTTCAAATCCTGGTACCATCATTTCTAACTGCATGACCTTGGGCAAATCACAAATTCGTTGTACCCCAATGTCCTCATATATAAAAAACGGATAATTATGGTCTTTGCCTCACAGGATTGATGTGAGGATTAAAAGGATTAATATAGAGGGGTGTCTGGGTGGCTCAGTCGGTTGAATGTCCGACTTTGCCTCAGGTCATGATTTCGCAGTTCACGAGTTTGAGCCCCACATTGGGCTCTGTGCTGACCGCTCAGGGCCTGGAGCCTGCTTCAGATTCTGTGTCTCCCTCTTTCTCTCTGCCCCTCCCCTGCTTGCACTCTGTCTTTCTCTCAAAAATAAATAAACATTAAATTTTTTTTTAAAGAATTAATATAGAATTAATATATGCAGAGGTCTTAGAGAGGGTCTGGCACCCGATAAGCACTCTTCAGTGCAGGCTCATAAGCCATGGTCCTTGCCTCTCAAAGAGCTCACAAATCAGTTGCCCCTATCCACCTGTCCCACCTGGCAGTCAGGACTCTCTGGGTCTTCTGACATTTCAAGTGCCCCACAGCTCCTGGCAACCCTTTCCTGGAGCCATGGGATGAACCGGGTGCAAGTTCCTGTATCACAGATTCCTCGTGTGACTCTGGATAATTTCCACTTCCTGAGTCTCATTGCATATGGAATGAAAGGAAGCTGGACCAAAATTGATTTCCAACATCCCCACAAACTCCTTGTTCTGGGTATAGCTCAAGTTGAAACTGTATCGGCTTGGGCAAGGCACGGAGCCTCTCTGCGTTTGTTTCCTCGCCTACAAAACCGGATAATGGAACTAACCACCCCCCAGGTGCTGGTGAGGGTGCAACAAAGTAACACAAGCCCCGGCTGTCCGCGCTCCCAGAGGGGACGTCAGCCTTCAGACCCACCCTTCTTTGCCATTTAACGCACGCGCGCTGGCGTCCCGTCCCCTCCCCGCGCCGGGATCCGACTTCCGGTTCCGCCGGGACCCAGAAGCCAGGCTGACAAATGGCGGCGTCCACGAAACAGGCCACCGGGGGCGTTGAAGAGGCCGCGGCGGAAGAGGAACCGCGAATTCTGGAACCCGGGGCCGCCCCGTTTGGAAATTTCCCTCAGTATTCCCGCTTCCATCCTCCAGAACAGCGGCTCCGCCTCTTGCCCCCGGAGCTGCTTCGCCGGCTTTTCCCTCAGAGTCCCGAATCGAGGCCGATCCTGGGGCTCGACGTAGGGTGTAACTCTGGGGTGAGTGACGGGGGCGGGGTCGGAGGTCGGGGAGCCGAGCGGTTGGCTTCCTCTGCGTTCGCTGGGGCTGTGGTTTGGGCGTGGCATCACACCCATCACCACTTTCCCCAAATGAGTTTAAACTCCGTTCCGAATTCCTGCGTCCCCGCTTGTGCGTTCGCCGCCTCACGGCCAAACCTCGGATGGGAAGGGCCACCGTTTTGGGGCTTCCGGCGCTTGCCTCCTGTACAGCGTGGCTGGCGACCTGGCTGCAGAGAGGGGGCGTCCGGACACCCGCCTTTGGGAGCGTAGGATTGGGATTGGGTTACTGGGAGAGAAGAGCCAGGGGTGACGGAATCACGCCTGGAATTAAGATTCGTGTGCCATACGGTGTAGGATGCATCCTGGAGCCAAGTAGATACTTATTTAAAAGCAGTGAGTTGACTGAGTACAGTGGAGAGGGTTGAGAGGGAGGATACAGCTCCTTGGCGGAGGAAGGCATTGCCACGTCTTCTTACCTCAAAGTATTCTTAGGCGTAGAGTGATTATAGTGAAATTACATTCAAAATATCGACATGCCACCCTTGACACCTATCTGTAACTACTAGCATATCCTAGAGGAGCAGATATTTTGACCCTATGATTGCAAATCACAGGCATGTAACAAAAAGTAAGTCTCTATTCCTGACCCTAAATTCTCCTTCCCCCCTACACATTGGCAACCGCTGTTTATAATTTCTTGGGTATGTATCCTGTGTGTATGTAGGCATTTATGTATGTATAAATATCACCTCTTTTTACCTTTACAAACAATAGCACACTATTTGGCACCTTGCTTTTCACTTAATAATTTGGAGATCACTCGTGTCACGACATTCTTTTTAGCAGCTTCAAAATTGTATGCATGTACCATAATTTATAGGGTGCTTTATTTACATTTTTAAAACTCCCAGGCCCCACTGTAGCCCTACTGAAACAGGATCTTGAGAGATTGAGCCCTTGAGTCTATATTTTCTTTTTCAAGCTCCCAGGGTATTCTGGGATTGGGGAATTGAGGTTGGAGAAGGTGAAGAGATGTGGTAGAGGAAGGATGAAGTGACAAATAGCTAGTGAAACTGGCACACCCAAGATCAGACAGGAAGAGGGAGTCAGCAAAGAAATAAGTATAGAAATGGGGAGAAAATTAAGCAGCATAGTATAGGACCTTCCTACTCTAAATATGGTCCTTGATCTACAACACCGGCATGACTTTTTAAAAGAATTTTTTGTGAACTATGCCACACATACAGAAAAGTGCATGAGACATAAATTTACACTTTATGAACTATTATAAAGCAGACACCTTTATGATCATTGTCCAGGTCAAGAATAAGACATTGTCAGAACCCCAAAAGTCTTTCTTTTAACTTTCTCTGTTCCTAAACCACCCCCCTCCACCCAGAGGGAACAACTAGCCTGACTTATGCTTATTTCCTTGATTTTCTTTATAGCTCACTATTTTTGTATCCCTAAACAATGTAATCTTATCCATTTTTGAAATTCATATAAATGGAAGCTTGCCATGTATTTTTTGCATGTGTCTTGCTTTTTTGCTGAACATTGTATATTTGTAAGAGTCATCCATGTTGATGCACTGAGCTGAATTCCTTCATTTTTAACTGCTATTTAGTATTCCATCTTAATGAATATATCACATTTCTTCATCCATGCTACTGTTGTTGGACATCTGGGTTGTTTCCGGCCACACTTTCTTCACCTGTACAAAGAGCATAAGTATTTTCCTTACAGCATTGTTGCACAGAGCAAAACAGGTGGTGCATAGAAAAATGCCTTGAAAAATGGATTAGAGCAACACAAATTTGAACTAGTTGTAATGGTTATAGAAGTCAACGTTAGACAAAGGAGATAGTGACTTGTTTAGGAGTCAAAGTGCTGAGGTGGTGAAAATCACAGATCATTAGACTTGGCTAGAAGGAAGTCAGCAGTGACTTTGGGAAGTGATAGATGCAGAAGTAGAATAAATCTCAAAAGGGGGTGGTGAAGCATAAGGCAGACAGTAAAATTGAGGCTGTAGAATGAAGGCTAAGCGAGGACTTTTGGAATCCAGACTTTTCCCAATCACAAGTCTGAGAAGCAGATGTTTATAAGAGGGTGCTTGTTCTGGTTCCTCACCTTCCTGGTAAGGAATGCTGGCTATGCCCTTGGAATCCTTTCTTTCTCCCTGAGGTCTGAGATACCTGAAAAAAGTGAGTTTACCAGCATATTACTCAAGCTGGACAAGACTGCTCTCAGCTCCTTTGCTGCATCCATTTGGCTGTAACTTTCAACCATACAGCCCAACCTACCATCAATGTCAGGGAAGTATAGAGATGACACATTATTGCCTGAGACCCGTGGAGGGCACTGAGAACCTGCTCTGTGGAAAACTTTTTGGGCAGCCTTCTTAGTCTAGGAGCTTCATATCTTATAAAGCAAAGACTAAGTGGCAGTCCAATGAGATGATAAGAGATAGAGGTCTTTCTTCCATTCACTGGTTGAGAGCTGCAATGACAAAGCTCTTTTGGATTTCTCTAGGATCTGAGTGTGGCTCTATACAAACACTTCCTTTCCTTACGTGATGGGGAGACCTGCTCAGATGCCTCAGGAGAACTCCATCTACTCTGCTGCGACATAGATCCAGTCCTGGTGGAACGAGCTGAAAAAGAATGTCCTTTTCCTGATGCCCTGACCTTTATCACCCTGGACTTTATGAATCAAAGAACCCGGAAAGTTCTCTTGAGCTCTTTCCTAAACCAGTTTGGACGGTCAGTTTTTGACATTGGCTTCTGCATGTCAGTAACCATGTGGATTCATCTGAACCATGGGGACCGTGGTCTGTGGGAGTTCCTAGCCCACCTTTCCTCCCTCTGCCGCTACCTCCTTGTGGAGCCTCAGCCCTGGAAGTGTTACCGGGCAGCTGCAAGGCGTCTCCGGAAGCTAGGCCTCCATGACTTTGACCACTTCCGTTCCCTTGCCATCCGAGGTGATATGGCCAATCAGATTGTACAGATCTTGACCCAGGACCATGGCATGGAATTAGTATGCTGCTTTGGCAACACCAGCTGGGACCGAAGCCTTCTGCTCTTCAGGGCAAAACAAGCCACAGAGACTCATCCAATTCCTGAATCACTGGTAGAGGAAGGGAAAGAAAAGAACAGATTAAGATCCTGGAGACAGTGAAGTGGGAGGGTGGGAAGGCCAGGAAAGAGATATTGAAAGAGTGTTATACAAAGAATTAAGTTCACTGTCCTTACTTCGTGATTGTAAGGCAGCCTCAAAACCTGGCAGAAACTTTTGGCAAAATGTCCAAGACATGTGATCGAAAGAATCAGTATCTATTCCCCACTGTTTGAGTTGATTCTGGAAGAAGAGACTGTATCTGTGGAGCAATGAGCTGGGCTCTCCGGATTGAAATGGCATAGAAAAAGTGATCTTGGTTCTAGGATATGGAGGGGGCTGCTTCTAGTGGTTAGAGACTTAGCCCAGGCTAGCCTTAGAATGTATCTGTTCCATGGGCAACTTGAATCTCATCTGGCTTCTTCAGGCTTTTGCTGGACTTCCTTATCCTGCCTTCAGGCATCACCTCACAATACAATCTGGAATGAAGAGTCACTGGCTTGGCTAAAGGAGAGAATTAGTATGAAAAACATCTTATCTTTCCAGAGCAGGTCATGTATCCAACATGCCCAGGCTCAGCACAGCATGTAACAGATACTAGCCAAAATGCGCTGGCTAGCATTTATAAGACGTTTAAAAGATTTAAATTATGACCCAATATCCAGCTGGTACAAATACAATGAATGAAGTGGGACTGTATAATTATATATAATAAAAGTGACTTGAGTATGATTGAGAATGCCCTGTGACTCTGGGGTAGGTAGGAAACTTCTGCTTTTAACCACTCTATCCAGGGAGTTTTCAGCTCCAGAAAAAGAACCTCCCCCAAGCTCAGAACAGAAAACATACCAGAGAGTAAGTTAATTTAGGACTTTTTTTTTGTCAGCGTCCTCTGCCAAAGCACACCAACATGGGGGTGGGGGGTACACAGCATTATGGCAGTGGGAATATGTGCAGGGAAACAGGCATAAAATGCAGTCTACAATTGAATGACTATAGCATAAATGCTGTGGGATAGGCGTCACTGATATACATCAGGTTTTGACACCCATGAGTTGAGTCCAAGGGAAAGTGGGAGATGGAGAAGGATTTGGTGGAGAGAAGATAGGAAAACAAAAGCTTCTTAGCTATACCTAGCTAAGAAGGGCGACTGGATTGATGAGTTTCAAAGTCCTTAAGATCCTATTATTTTCTGAAGTTATAGAAGGAAGGCTGGGGAATAAGAGTGTCTGAACCACCAATTAAACTTTGGACCTATTGGTAGAGAAGGTAGTAAAAGTTCCTGCTAGGGAATTTGAACTCTATGCATAGAGAGCAAAAGCTAGTACATTCCCCAAACTATAGGAGAGTGGAACCAAAACCTTCATTTAGGAAAACCGGTTTTTCTATTTTGTGCAGGATAATTATGTGGTTGGTATCATTTCCAATCTCAGACTCCAGTACTACTTTTCAATCTTTTTATATTCCTGCTCCTGATCACTTTCATCCTAGTGACTCTTGTGGACTTTTACCCTTCTGCAGGTTCTTGACTCTATATCCCTGTACCACTAGTCTAAGCAGATTACCTAACCACCAACCAGCACCATTCTTGTTTGCTATATCAGGAAGTCTTTTCTTGCTCTCAGTCTTTTTTTTTTTTTTTTTTTAATTTTTGTTTTATTATTACTGGTTTATTTGACAGCGTGAACTTGGGAGGGGCAGAGAGGGAGATAGAGGATCCAAGCAAGCTCCAAGCTGACAGCAGAGATCCTGATGTGGGGTTGAACTCACAAACAGTGAGATCACGACCTGAGCGTAAGACTCTTAACTGAGCCATCCAGGGACAGTTGCCTTCAGTCTTAAACCCCTTCATCTTTCCACCTTTTCACTTCTGAACTTACCCAATGAACTTTCACCCAGATAACCTCTGCCTGAGTTCCTGATCCCAACCTCTACTACTTCTCCCAAACTGCTTTATTGAGGATCCCTTTGATGTCTCCTTGGCTTCATTAACTCCTTCCTGTCCACCTGCCAACGTGCTCAATTCTCTCTCTAAAACCACCAACTTTTCCTGTATCCGATCTCTCTTCAAGTTTATTCAGTCTCTCCATCTCTTCACCACCGAATGTGAGCAAAGCCCTTGAAAGAATAGACTCCACAGTCTATTTCCCATTCATCAATGACCTTCTGAGTGCCAAATTCTGAGGCCTCTTGTTCAGTCTTCCTCCTGGGTCATGGGACTATTCAGCACTATTGATCCCTTCTTTGAACTGCTCTCCCTTGGTTTCTTCACCATACACTTCTCCCTTTACTCTCTTCCTATCTTAGTTTTTCTGTACTCTTTAAGCAGTTAGTTCAAATTTTAATTGAACACGTTACCTGGAGAGTCCTGGATTCATCTCCAGAAACAGTGATTCAGGTTAAGAATGGGGCTTAGGGGTTGGTTTGGTTTGGTTTGGATTAGATTTGTGGGAGGGTTTGTTTGTTTGGGTTTGTTTATTTGTTTGTTGCATTTTTTTTTATCGTGGTAAAATGTATGTAACAAAATTTACCATTTTAACTATTTTAAAGTGTATAATTCCATGGCATTAAATACATCCACAAGGAGGAACCTGTTTTTAAGAAGCACCCCAGGTGACTCTGATGCAAAATAGACCACATTTTGATTGCTTAGGACCCCTTAGGGTCCATCCAGTCCTCTTCTACATATTTTTCATGGAGTGAGTTCCTTTACTCCCATGTCTTTAGCAACTACCTATATACTATAACCCCCAAATATATTGGTGGCCTCACTTCCACAGTTGCAGATTAGTATTTTTCCTGTTTTGTAATCATATCCTCTTAGATAGTTCTTAGGCACCTCAGATTCAATATTCCAGAAGCAAACTCATTACCCTCATTCTAAACCTAATCCTATCTCAGTTGTTGCCATCCACCCATTGCTCAAGCTACAAACTTCAGGTGAGTCTCCTTGCTTATGTGAGTCTCCCCACACTGAAATAGTCACAAAATCCAGTAAATTCTTACATGTCCAATAACACGTAAGTCCCATTTATTCTATCCATGTGGCTGGTCCCTACGAGGCATTTCTGTGTTAAGCCATCTATCCTTATCTAATCCCTGCTGCCAGTGTTCCCTTCCTCAGATTCCTAGTTATGCTAGTATTATGCTTAAAAACCTTCAGTGTTTTGGGGCACCTGGGTGGCTTGGTTAAGCGTCTGACTTCAGCTCAGTTCCGATCTCACCATTTGTGAGTTCGAGACCTGCATCAGGCTCTGTGCTGACAGCTCAGAGCCTGGAGCTCGCTTCAGATTTTGTGTCTCCCTCTCTCTCTGACCCTCCCCCACTCGCACTCTGTGTGTATCTCTCTCAAAAATAAACATTAAAAAAAATTTTTTTAAACCTTCAGTGTTTCCTAGAGCTAAAGTCCTGTCCTTTATCCAGTTCCTAAACCAATGTTGTTCAGTAAGGTAGCTGCTTGCTATTTAAATGTAAATTAAATAAAATGAAATAAAATTTAAAATTCAGCTCCTCAGTCTTACTAGCCACGTTACAGGTGTTCAATAGCCATATGTGATTAGTGGCTACTTTATTGGACAGCACAGATTTAGACCATTTCCATCACTGCAGAAAGTTGTGTTGGAGAGCACTGGCCTTCATGCTTTTCCTCCACACCCCAGTCACACTTGAACTTCTCACCTACCACCATATCCTACTTGCCATGTCCTTTCATACCTCTGAGACTTAGCACAAACTCCCTCTATTTTCGTTCTCTCTCCCCCAGCTCTCCCACCTTGCAACCTGGCTGAACTGTTTGTCCTAAAAGACAGTTAAGATGTTACATTTTGTCAGACATCTTCCCCCAACTCCTATAGCACTTTGCATTTGTTACTGTATTCTAGTGGGGCCTTTGCGTGGAAGCTTCTATTACAGTATTTACCCTATCGCTTTATAATCTTTCTATGCCTGTGTGCCACCACCATAAGACTGATCTCCTCAAGCCCAACTTATCTTTGTACTTTGAGGCCTAGCACAATGACTGGCACATGGTGGGCAGCTGAGAAGTACTTGTTGAATTAATATATGAATGAACAAAAGAAATGTATCTGAATTCAAGTATTGAGAAGAAAAGGGCATCTATGATTGGGCAGAAGACTGCCCAGGAAACTGAAAATGGGAAGAAATTAAAAAGTTAAGAAAGTGGGGCACCTCAGTGGCTCAGTCAATTAAGAGTGCGACTCTTGATCTCCGCTCAGGTCTTGATCTCAGGGTCATGATTTCAAGCTCTGCATTGGGCTCCACGCCAGCTGTGGAGTCTACTTAAAAAAGAAAAAAAAGTTGGAAGAGGGATAAGCCTAGTCTTTGGCATGGAAGTTTGAGGTATGTTTTCTCAAACATACCTTTGCAATAAGATGCCCATTTCAAGGCCATGGCTATTGATGGTTTGGGAGAGGACAGCAGATCAAGACTAGATATGAAATCTGGAAGTCATTCATATAGAGTAATCGGGATTTAATGAGTAGTAAATTCCAAAAACACATGGATATGATGAGAGGTCCTAGGTCTGAGGGCTGCCAATAGTTATTGAGTAAGGGGGAAAAGAGGAACCAAAAGAGGTCTGGTGAGAAATAGGAAAAAGTGGGGGCGGGGTGGTGCGCCGAGGTGGCTCAGTCAGTTAAGCATCCAACTTCGGCTCAGGTCATGATCTCACAGCTTGTGAGTTCAAGCCCTGAGCCAGGCTCTGTGTTGACAGCTCAGGGCCTGGAGCCTGCTTCGGATTCTGTCTTCTCTCTGCCCCTCCCCCCCCCACTCACACACTGTGTCTCTCTCTCTCTCTCTCTCTCTCTCTCTCTCAAATATAAATAAACATTAAAAAAAAGAAAGAAAGAAATAGGAAAAAGGGGGGAAAAGACATATAGCACCATGTGCCAGACAACATAACAAAGCCAAAGCAGAGCTAGGACTTGAACCTAGGCGGTGAGGTGGCAGAGTCAGCCTTGGCTACCATTCCTTGAGATGTCAGAGAAATCTAAGGCTGGGAAGAGACTCCAGAAAGCCAGTGCAAGAGAGCATGGGCTTTAGAGTTGCTGTGCTTCCTCAAATTATGTGTTCACACTGGAGAATGAGAGACCCAGCCAGGCCACTCTTGGCTCTTCCAGATTCTCACAGAAATCCACTCACAGAAGTCAGACCTAATTCTAGGTTGAGTATCCGAGGAGCACTCCTGCCGCTGCCTACCAGTTAAACAGGCTTGGCCCTTCTGAGTGTTTTATTTATTTTTATTTTTTTAAAGCAGTAGCCCTGGCCCATTTCAGAATGGCTACTTTTTTTTTTTAATGTTTATTTACTTTTGCGGGAGAGAAAGGCAGAGTACGAGCGGGGGAGGGGCAGAGAGAGAGAGGGAGACACAGAATCCGAAGCAGGCTCCAGGCCCTGAGCTGTCAGCACAGAACCGGACTCAGGGCTTGAACTCACGAGCTGTGTGAGACCATGACCTGAGCCGAAGTCGGATGCTTAACTGACTGAGCCACCCAGGAGCCCCTCTCCTGAGTGTTTTAGAAGCAGTTGGCAGGTACGTAGAGCAGACATAGACACTCTTAAGTCTCCCTCAGTCCTATTTACCTTCTCACTGTATCTCTGACTTTCCAGCTACCTTAACCTTCCCCTGAATTCCTGAAATTCCAATCTATCCCTAACTTTGACCCCTAAGTAAGACCTCCCAAAAGTGGGTTTCATTCTGTTTCATGCTTAGGAGGTAGGGATTCTGAGGCCAATTCCAGGATGTATTAAGATCCTGAGCTCAGATCCTTCTCAGCCCCATGAGATCAAGTTTGGCCCAGGAACAGTGCAGTGGAAAGAACATCAGGTTTGGAATCGAGATCTGTCAGTAATTCATTGCATGACCACCCTGTTCAAGTCAACCTCTCTGAACCTCATTCATTGGTACAACTAAAGAAACTATGCCCTAATGAACTAGAGGATGTAAAGGTATTTTGCAGAATATAGAATATTAAAAACAAGGTGCTGTTACACTGTAAGCATTCCACAGACCACAACTATGCTTGTTAAATTAAACACTTATGAAAAAAACATCTCATCTCTGGAAAACATACGTCTTACTATCTCTGATAATTTGTTTTTTAGGACAAGGAAGTAATGAGGAGTTCAGCTTCAGCACTACAGAGCATTTTATTTTTTTTTTTTTAAGTTTTTTTTTTTTAATGTTTTTTATTTATTTTTGGGACAGAGAGAGACAGAGCATGAACGGGGGAGGGACAGAGAGAGAGGGAGACACAGAATCGGAAACAGGCTCCAGGCTCTGAGCCATCAGCCCAGAGCCTGACACGGGGCTCGAACTCACGGACCGCGAGATCGTGACCTGGTTGAAGTCGGACGCTTAACCGACTGCGCCACCCAGGCGCCTACAGAGCATTTTAAAGGAAGCAATGCTGGGAGGGAGTGATCATTGCTAATGGAAACGAGGCCAGTTTAGGATAGTCTTGGTGGATCACAGTGGTTACAGATATGAATTTACCTACTTCTCTGTAAATCTCCGGAATACTTTGAAAACTCGTGACTTCACTGGTGCTCTCTCCCTCCACCAAAGTAATGCAGAGAAATGGGTGTAAGGCTGTGGCAGGCTAAATAATGGTTCCCCCAAGATGTTCACCTCCTAATCCCTGGAACTTGCTACCTTAGATAGCAAAGGGGATTTTGTAGATGTGTACAAATGTGTAGATGTATAGATTTAAAATCTTGGTTAAGGATTAAAGATTTTGAAATTGAAAGATTAATATGGAATATCAGGATGGACCCTAAATGTAATCACAAGTGTCCTTATAAGAGGGAGGCAAAGGGAGATTTGACCACAGCAAGAAATAGAAGGATAGAAGCAAGAGGTTGGAGTGATGTAAGGAAGGGTTGTGAGCCAAGAAATGCAGTTAGAAAAGGCAAGGAGGGCACCTGGATGGCTCAGTTGGTTAAGCATCTGATTTCAACTCAGGTCATGATCTCATGGTTCCTGAGTTTGAGCCCCCCCATTGGGTTCTCTGCTGTCAGCACAGAGCCTGCTTCAGATCCTGTCTCCCTCTCTTTCTGCCCCCTCCCACTTGCTCACACATGCTTGCTCTCTCTCTCTCAAAAATAAATAAAAACATTAAAAAAATAATAATAATTGAGTGCCTGGGTGGCCCAGTCAGTTAAGCATCCAGCTTTAGCTCAGGTCATGATCTCGCAGTTCACGAGTTGGAGTCCTGAGTCGGGCTCTCTGCAGTCAGTGCAGAGCCCACCCCACTCTATCTTCCCCTCCCCTGCCTGCATGCACATTTTCTCTCAAAAATAAAACATTTAAACAATAATGATAATAAATAAATAACTAAAAGGCAAGAAAATGATTCTCTCCTGAAGCCTCCAGAAGGAATGCAGCTCTGCCAATCTCCCTTGATTTTAGACTCTGGCCTCCAGCACTATAAGAGAATACATTTGTGTCGTTTTATTTTGGTTTTATTTTTTTTAATGTTTATTTACTTTTGAGAGGGAGAGAGAGAGACCGAGCATGAGCAGGGGAGGGACAGAGAGAGAGGAGACACAGAATCTGAAGCAGGTTCCAGGCTCTGAGCTGTTAGCACAGAGCCCGATGCGGGGCTGGAACTCACGGACCAAAAGATCATGACCAGAGCCGAAGTCAGATGTTCAACCAAGTGAGCCACCCAAGTGCTCCAAATATGTGTTGTTTAAAAGCAATAAATTTGTGATGATTTGTTACAACAGGAACAGGAAACTAACACAGGGATCCTGACTACAATGAGACTAGGCTATGAGCCAAGTGGCACCTGTCCCAAATAACTCCTTGACAGCAGAAAATGGCCCCAGTGACCAAAGGGATAGTCAGGGGCTCCATCTACTTGGTTCGGTTCATCGAGGAATCTTCAGTCATTAAAACCTTTGGGAGATGCTTCAGCATCTGAACCTGACCTTTTCCCTACTAACATTTCTATTGGCTGAGCACTTAACCCTACCTGTTGAAAGGAAGTGTTGTATTTCAAGTCTGTAGCAGTTAATTTCAAGGAAGATGTGTAGTGTTCATAAAGATTAGGCCCTGATACCACGAAGATAATGATTGCATACTGGCCTATGAGAGCCTTTGGTTCCTAGAAAAGATCTTACTTATCCTCAAACCAGCCTCATTTAGGAGCCAACACCAAGCATGATGAGCCTCCTTGAGGGACAAGAATAGAGAATGGTCCTGGGTATACTTTAACTTAAAAACAAAAATAAATAGATATAGATACAGATATAGATATAGATGATATAGATATAGATATGTAATCCAATATTTCCAAAAATTATCATTTCAACATGCAGTCAATATTATTAATGAGACATGTTACATTATTCTTTATACCATCGTCAAAATCCAATGAGTATTTAAACATTTTTTTATTGTTTATTCATGTTTGAGAGAGAGACAGAGCACAAGCAGGGGAGAGGCAGAGAGAGGAAGAATCTAAAGCGGGCTCAGGCTCTGGGCTGTCAGCACAGAGCCCAATGTGGGGCTCAAACCCACAAACCTTGAGATCATGACCTGAACCGAAGTCGGATACTCAACCAACTGAGCCACCCCTCCAATGTGTATTTTAACTTGCAGCTCATCTCATTTTGGATCAGCCATATTTCAGATGCTCATTAGCTACATACATGTGGCTAATGCATATACTTTTGTGGCAAATCAAGAAGTGTTTTATCAAATTCCATATACTCAGCGTGCTTTTAGCTGCTTTGGGTAGTAGGAAAAAGTAGATTAAACAAAGATTAGATTTGATTTGCTTAGCGACTATGTTAAAGTTGAGAAAAGAAGAGGCTCAAACAAGGAAGCATGTGATCATTTGAGCTTCAGCAAAGGGGAAAGTCTTTGCAGGCTACAGTGGGCATGGAAGACTTTCTAGAGGATATGGGATTTGAACTGTTCTTGAAAGGAATATAGCTTTTGCAGTGTTGGACAAGAGAGAAAGGAGCATGACCTGTGAGCCAGGAGAAAGGAACCTTTCAGCAAAGGTACAAAGGAACAGGTGTTGTGTACGTTGAGAACAGATAGGACTAAATGGTCTATAATGGAGATGTCATTCTGAGCAGTACGGAGAAATAACAGTGGTCTTTGCCATTTAAGTAGATTCTGGATGAAATATTTAAAGTAAAAAGAAAACCCATAAATGTACTAGAGAAAAAAGATTTTTTAAAAGATTTTTTAAATGTTTATTTCTGAGACAGAGAGAGCAGAGCATGAGTGGGGGAGGGGCAGAGAGAGAGGGAGACACAGAATGGGAAGCAGGCTTCAGGCTCTGAGCTGTCAGCACAGAGCCCGACACGGGGCTCAAACTCACAAACCGTGAGATCATGACCTGGTCTGAAGTCGGTCGCTCAACTGACTGAGCCACCCAGGTGCCCCGAGAAAAAAAGATTTTAAAAAAGTACTTTCTAAATATAAAAAGCCTAACAGCCATCAAGGAAAAGACCAATTTGACTACCTAAGGCAAAGAAAAAAATCCAAAAAAGTCACAAGAGAAACTACCAATCAGGAAAACAATATGCAGTACAAGTGACAGATAAAAGGTGAATTTCATTATAATCCAAACAACTCTTATACATCTATCAGAAAAGACATTCACAGAAAATGATAATGGCAGATAAACACCTGAAAACTTGTTTAATCTTATTAATTCATGCAAATAAAAACAATGAAAGAGTATTTTGTCACAACAATATTCACAAAATTTTTAAACAGTGACGGTGAATAAATAAACTAAGAAGTGGGGGAGGGCCCTGGGTGGCTCAGTCAGTTGGGCATCCAACTCTTGATTTCGGCTTAGGTCATGATCTCCCAGTTTATGAGATCGAGTCCCACATTGGGCTCTGCACTGACACTGTGGAGCCTACTTGGGATTCTCTCCCTCTCTCTCCGTCCCTCCCCCCTCAAAATAAATAAATAAACTTTAAACAGTGATGGTGAGAATCTGGGAAGACAGGTATTCTTCCACCCTGTTAGTGGGAGTGGTAAATCAACATGACCATATGGAAGGCAATTTGTCAATATTTATCAAAACATAAACTACACATACCCACGAATTCCACTGCTAGGAATCTGTCCTGTGGATATGCTCACATAAATATGCAAGGATAGAGGTGCCTGGATGGCTCAGTCAGTTAGGTGGCTGACTCTTGATTTCATCTCAGGTCATGATCTCATGGTTCGTGGCTTCAAGCCCTGCATCGAGCCCCACGTGGAGCCTCCTTGGGATTTTCTCTCACTCTCTCTCTCTGCCTTTCCTCGCTCTCTCTGTCACTCTCAAAAATAAATAAACTTTTAAAAAATACGCAAAGATATATGTACAGTATTAGCCATTACAGTTGTCTGATAAAAATTAAAAGCTGGAAACATCTTAAATGCTCATCGGTAGAAAACAATATGGTAGAGCCATAAATAGATTACTATGCAGTTCTTAAAAAGAACAAGGTAGCTCTATCTATGTTAAAGTAGAAAGGTCTCAGATATTTTAAGCGCAAGAAGTAAAGTGCAGAACAGTATGAATGGTAAGATTCCACTTTTGTACCTTTAAAAAAGAATATATACACAGAAGGTAATAAAACATGTAAAAGTGAAAAATCAAAGAATAGCCATATAAGCATATTTAGTCATAATGAAGAATCAGCCAGAAAGTTAAAATGGCTCATTGTTGGGGGTGGGAAATGAGCACATAATTGCTTCTGTGTTGATTTGTTAACCATATGCACATAATGCTTTTTAAAAATAATGAATTTTAAATATGTTTTAAAATAAAATTAAGCAGTAGCTTTCTAAAAATAACTTTCTAAAATAATTCTCATCCCCTGTTGCCCCGCCTACCTGTCTAACTTTTCCCTCACAGTATAGTTAAGAGTCTTGAAAAAGTTTTAAATACTTCTTGTCTCCATTCCTTACTTAGTACATCTTTCTCAATCCTTCAAAATTTGGGTTTGCCAAAGTCCCCAATGATGTGACTAAAGTCAGCAGATATGTGTCAGTCCTGGTTCAACCTGACATTAGAATTATCAGGAACTTTTTGTTGTTTTTTTTTTTTTTTTTTTTTTTTTTGGAAACCCTTGGGGGATCTGGTAACAGCATTCAGCCAGCTGTCTTCCTCCTTCTCTGGAGACCCTTCTCTAATGTTGCCGTTCCTTAGGGTTCTGTTCCAGTCCCTCTTCTCCTCACATCATCTTCACTTCATGGCTTCAGTTACCACCTATGTTCTGATGTTCTCATGCCTATAAATCCCATATCTCTAATCTAGATCTGTCTCCTGAGCTTCAGAATTACTTATCCAATAGCATTACACGTTAATACTTTCCAGCCTTTTCCAGATCATGGCACACATAGAGAATGATGGTGTTTTCATAGCAACATACCTTACCAAGATTGCTGTCTTTCAGAGGGAGTTCATGCTACCTTGAGGGTTGAGAAAATCAATAGGCAGCACACCTGTAACCTCTTCATGAGGCATAACAGCTGGGAAGGTCTTACCTCTTGGATAGACATTTCCACTCGGACATCCCCCAGGCATTTCAAGGTTAACATGTTTGGAAGTGAGCATCTAATGTCCCAAAACTGCTCTTCCTCCAGTGTTTTCTATTTCAGTGAGTGGTCCTGCCATCTGCAAGTTACTCAGTCCGGAAGTCTTGGCTTAGTTCTCTGCTTTCCTCCCCTTCCAATCTCAAGACCTGCTGACTCTGCTACACTTTATTTCTTGAAGTGATCTCCTCTCCATCACCCCTATCACTTTCCTAGTCCAGAGTACATCTTTTCTCACTTTTCCCCTCAATTACAACAAATACTTTCCCTCTGTTCTCCTTGACTTCACTCTTGCTCTCTCTAATCTGTTCCCCACACTGCAACCACAGAATTCTTTCTAAAATGCAATTCTGATTATGCCAATCCCCTGCTTAAAACCATTCAAAGTACTGATGTGAGCAGTGATCTACTGGTCAGTCATTAGCGCTATATGCACAGTTAGACCATGCCACCATACTGGTTTATTACTAGCAGCTTGTAGCAAAAAGAGGCCAAGAGACTAGCTTGTTTTATGACACAGACAACTCAAAGAACAATGTGATGAGTGGTATATAACAAGGGTGGAAAAACAAACCAGGGGACTTCTGTATATTTTGTAATAATTTAATTGAATAATACCACTGAGGAATCCAAGTGTCTTAAGCACTATCAAAGACAGAAAGCGATCACGGGGTAATAATAATTATACTTATTTAACCTCCTGTCAGTGAAGATGAAGGTTTATGAAGCGTAGAGAATATGCCAAAATCTGAATGCCTAAACTTTCAAGTGTGCAAGAGCTTTTAAGTAAGGAGAGAAGATACGTGCTGTGACAAGTGTAGATGTTCATTTTTTTTTTTTTGAGGGTGAGCATCTGAATGAAAAGGAGAAAATTCAGATGGTTTGTTTATTTCCAAAAATTTAGTTATTTGGAAACATCCCCAAATGGTTAGAAATGCTTGGCATACTGTTAAGGTTTTTCCACCCTGTGGTTGTGGAATGTAATAGATACGTGGAGTTTTCCTGGATTTTTAAGCCCTGTGAGGAAAGGATCATGTCTAATTTTTATTGTAAACCCAGGACTAGCCCACTGATTCCTTTTCAAGAAATATTGGATGATTGAATGAATAAGAATCAATGCCAAAAGATTCCAAAAGTACCAACAAGATGAGCTTCCTGAAGACTCCACTAAAAAAGCTATTAGAATAAATGAGTAATAAATGAATTCAGTGAAGTTGCAGGATGCACAATTAATATACAGAAATCTGTTGTGTTTCTATAACCTAATAACCAACTATGAGAAAGAGAAATTGAGAAAACAATCCCATTCACATTACATCAAAAAGAATAAAATACCTAGAAATAAATTTAACTGAGGAAGTAAAAGACCTGTACTCTGAAAACTATAAGAGACTGATGAAAGAAATTGAAGAAGACACAAATAAAAGGAAGGATATACCACACTCATGGATTGGAAGAATTAATATTGTTAAAATGTCCAGACTACCCAAAGCAATCTACAGATTCAATGCAATAACTATAAAAATACCAATGACATTTTTTACAGAAATAGAACAAATAATGCTAAAATTTGTATGGAACTACAAAAGACCCCAAATAGGCAAAGCAGCCTTGAAAAAGAAGAACAAAGGTGGACCCTGTTCCCAGACTTCAAACTATACTACAAAGCTATAGTAATCAAAACCGAATGGTACTAGCACAAAACAGACACAAAGATCAATGGAACAGAATTGAGAACTAAGAAATAAATCCACACATATATGATCAATTAGTCTATGACAAAGGAGGCAAGAATATACAACAGGGAAAAGGCCATCTCTTCAAAGAATGGTGTTGGGAAAATTGTGCAATACATGCAAAAGATTAAAACTGAACCACTATCTTAACACTATACACAAAAATCAACTCAAAATGGATTAAAGACTTAAATGTAAGACCTGAAACCATAAAAGTCCTCAAAGAAAGCATAATAAGTCCCTTGACATTAGTCTTAGCAATATTTCTTTGGACCTGACTCCACAGGCAAGGGCAACAAAAGCAAAAATAAACAAACGGGACTACATCAAACTAAAAACCTTTTGCACAGTGAAGCAAACTATGAAGAAAATGAAAAGGCAACTTTACTGAATGGAAGAAAATGTTTGCAAATCCTATGTGTGATAAGGGGCTAGTGTCTAAAATATATAAAGAACTCATACAGTTCAACAGCAAACAAAAACAAAAAAAAATCTGATTTAAAATAGGCAGAAGAGGGGGAACAGGGCAAAAAAAAAATTAAGATAAAGTGGGCAGACAGTCTGAGTGGACATTTTTCCGAAGACCTACAGATGACCAACAAGCACATGAAAAGATGCTCCACATCACTCATCATCAGGGACATGCACATGGAAATTATAATGAGATATTACCTGACACCTGTCACAATGGTTATTATCAAAAAACCAAGAAATAACAAGTGTTGATGAGGATGGTAAAAAAAGCAAACACCTGTACACCGTTGGTGAGAATGTAAATTGGTGCAGCTACTATGGAAAACAGTATGAAGGTTATGCAAAAAATTAAAAATAGAACTAACATATGATCCAGCAATTCCACTCTGGAGTTTTTATCCAAGAAAACAAAAACACTAACTTGAAGAGATCTATGCACCACTGTGTCCACTGCAGCACTATTTACAGCAGCCAAGATATGGAGCGACTAAGTGTCCACCGATAAATGAGTGGATAAACAAGACGTGGGGTGTGTGTACGTACATATATATACAATACATATACCCATATACATACAATGGAATATTAGCCATAAAATAGAATGAAATCTTGCCACGTGGGACAATATACATGGACCTTGAGGGTATTATGCTAAGGGAAATAAGTCAGAAAAAGACAAATACCGCCATGAGTTCACATACATGTAGAATCTGAAAAACAAAACAAACAAAACCAGACATAGATGCAGACAACAGACTGATAGTTGCCAGAAAAAAAAGAGGGTAGGGGGGTGGGCAATAAGAGTGAAGGGGATCAAGAGGCTTAAATTGCCAGTTATAGAGCAAATAAGTCATGAGAATGTATTGTATGACATGGGAAATACAGTCAAAAATATTGTATGAACTGGGACGCCTGGGTGGCTCAGTCGATCAAGCATCCAACTCTTGATTTTGGCTTGGGTCATGATTTCACCTGGTTCGTGAGTTCAAGTCCCACAAGGGTCTCCACGCTGACAGCTCGGGGCCTGCTTTGGATTCTCTTTCTCTCCCTCTCTCTTTGTTCCTCCCCTGCTGTGCTCTCTCTCTCTCTTTCCCTCTCAAAATAAATAAACTGAAAAAAATTGTATGAACTTTAGGGACAGATGGTAACTAGACTTATGGTGATCATTTTGCAATGTATATAAATGTTGAATCACTCTGTTGTACACCTGAAATTAATATGATTGTATTTTAATAATACTTCAAAAAAATAAAGTGAGCTTTCTTAGAAATGAAAACATATTCATAAAAAGATTTGCACAAGTTTATAGTAGCCTTACTCATAATAGCCCCCAAACTGGAAACACCCAAATATATATCAACTGGAGAATGGATAAACAAATTGTGATATATTCGTACAATGGAATATTGCTCTCCAATAAAAAGAATAGACTCACTTTAGTCAAAAATATTACTAAGCTAAAGAATATAGACACAGGGGCGCCTGGGTGGCTCAGTAGGTTGAGCGTCCAACTTTGGCTCAGATCATGATCTCGCAGTCGGTGAGTTCGAGCCCCGGATTGGGCTCTGTGCTGACAGCTCAGAGTCTGGAGCCTGCTTCAGATTCTGTGTCTCCCTCTCTCTGCCCCTCCCCCACTCATGCTCTTTCTCTCTGTAGAAAATAAATAAACGTAAAAAAAAAAAATAAAAATAAATAAATAAATAAATAAACGTAAAAGAAAAAAGAGAATATAGACACAAGAAAGTGCATACTATTTGATTGCACTTATGTGAAATCCAAGAATAGACAAAACTATGGTGATAGAATTCAGGAGGTTGCCGGGGGTGGGTGGTGGTAGGTGCAGGGTAGTTCACTGTAAATATAAAGGGGCATGAGGGAATTTTCTGGGGTGATGGTTCAGTTTCTTGTTCAGGGTGTTCCATCGGTGTATGTTATTGTTGAAATTCACCAAACAAAACACCTAAGATCTGTGCATTTTATTGTATGTTAAGGATAAATCAATCAATAAAGTTTGTTTTAAACCAAAGGTGAGAGAGTTGGTGGGAAGAACCATTATGACATCTTTTAGGCTCCAATAATTGACCTCAGGCACTCATTTCTATGCTCAAGAACCCAAAATGACTTCTTTATCACTTGTCTTGTCAAATCCATATCCTCATTCTGATCTCAGTACAAAAACCTCCTCCGCTAACTTCTACTTCCCACCCTACCAAGTGATCTCACTGTCCCATGCAACTAATCTGCTCTTTCCTACCTAGGTCGCTTTGTGTCCTTACCCTGTCTGAATTTGCTCAAGTTCTCTCTGCCCTTCAAATCCCATTCCCAAGTCCTCTCTCCTTCAGAGAGGAACTCTTAATTAATCCTAGGCAATGTGAGCACCCCAAGATCCCTCAGCTTTTATGTTCCTTTATTGGGCTAATATAATGCATTACTACTTTCCGTGTATACCCACAACAGAAGCAATTTTAATAAAATGGGCTAGGGAGCCCTTTGTATTTCTCTGCAGAACCCCATTCAGAACTTGCATTAACAGGCCAGTCACTATGATGCAGTTTGTGAAGATTATACGGTATCCAGACAAGGGCAAATAGATGTTTAATCCAACACCAATGAGAATGATACTGAAGGGAGCTCTGAGGCCCTGCAGGGGCCTAGGTGGGTGTTTGCTTTCTTCTTTTAAGCCTGAAGGTAGTTCTACTTGTCTCCACCGAGACAGCAAGTGGCTGAGAACAAGGTTATATCCTTTTTCTGCTCAGCCTTAACCTCTTCCAGTGAGGAAATTAGCGCTACTCTAAAGAGTGGAGCCCGTTCCCAACGCCCAGTTTTCCATATTACTGGGAGGACCCGATACCGATCCGGAGGAGGAAAAGTGAGGAGGGAGCATTTAAGGCCAAGGAGGCACTCGAGCGTCTTCCCATAGATTTACACCCCACACGTAAGCAGGAAGGCAAATTACAAACACCAAGGCTCACAACCACACATACACGTGCACGCCCAGCCCCACAGAAGCGGATGCGCATGCCCGTGGCTCCGCGCGTACCTACTTAGTTTTCTGTGCTGTAGATGCCCCCCATTCCACCCCCGCCCAGCCCAGCGCGGCTTCTTCTACCCCCCGCACCGGAAAGGTTTACCAAACCGGACCCCACCGGGCCAGAGGAGAGTGTTTCTCTATAGGGGGAGGGGAGGTCCTTCCCACCAGGGCGGAAGCGGCGCTCTCCGGACGGGCGGACTTAGCTCTCGTCCTGGGAACATCTGGAGGGGGCTGGGAGGGGCGCGCATCCAGGGCGAACGTGGATTGGCTGTGCGGAAGGAGGGAGGCGGGGTCTCGGCGAGGGGCGGGGCTCACTGGCCCCTTTAAAGCCTTGACATCAAGAGGCGGCCCCAGCACCCCCCTTCTTCTGCCCCCCGCCCCCGAGCCGCGGCCATGGACCCGGCGGATCCGGCCTGCCCTGGCCCAGTTCAGCACCTCATTTCGGTGAGTTCCAGGCCTACTCGGGATTTAAAAGGCGGCGAGTGGAGGGTCTGTAAGCTCTGGGCTGGGGGTGGGCGGTTTGAAGGGTAAGGCTCTCGGGGCAGCCTTGGGTCGGAGGGGGCGGCGCGCCTTCCTGCCCGGACCTAGCTGCCTGCCCCTCCCTCCCGCCGCACTGTCCCGGGGTGGGGGTGGGGGGTCCGGCTGCGACTCTGTCCACCCCTACCCCACCCCCTACCGCCCCCCGCGCCATCCTCGCGCACACTCCATGGCCCCGGAAGGGAAACTTTCGGGACAGGGGGATGTTCCGGGGGCCGGTCTCCCTCCCTCTTTGAAAGCACTGACCTTGCCCCAGCTGCGCACCCCACCCCACCCGCATCCCACTGTCCGGGTGCCGCTTAGCGGTGCGGGGTTGTTGCGCAGGGGGGAGGGAGGCTCTCCCCAAAGCGCAGGCGCGGAGACGAGCCCCGGGCTCCTCTTCGCCCTCCTTGCAGTCCCCGTGGCCTGGGGCGGTAGGGCGTGGGGAAGATGGGGAGAGGCGGAGAGATCAGGGTCTCTAGGAACAATCCTTCCGTGGCTTTGAGGGGCTGCGGGAAGGAAGGAGGCGGGGGCCGGGAGGCTGAACACTAAAGAGAGACTGAGGGAGGGAGAAGGGCTGGGCAGGGTGTGGGGCCAGGGCAGCGCCTGCAGAAAAGGCTCTCTGGGTCCTGGCTGCGGTGCCAGAAGAATGCAGAGAATTTATCTGTGCCCGACACTCCCCTGGCCTAGGCCGACTAGAAAAGCGGCTCACCGAACCCCAGCCCCCTTCTCCTTATTCTGGGCCCAAGGCCCCATGTCTCCAGTCCTGGCACTGCCCCAAGGGCACGAAGGTCCCTCACCTCCCGCAGGCCTGTTTTTCCAGGTTCTCAGCTCTATCCATCCAGCCTGCCAGCTGCTACTTCGCAAATGCTCGCCTTTCTGAGGAACCAGGGGGGTCTTACACTGATGGGTTCCTGGCTGTGAAGGCAAACCCCTCTTATTCCCTCCCAACCACCCTCGCCTTCTCCACGGGTCCTCTTGCCTAAGCACAACTGTCTGCCAGAGGTAGTGGCTGGAGGAAGATGCCTGGGACAGGGGTGGTCCTGGGGGACAGGAGAGAGGGAGTCAGTGTCTAACCATTCTATGGACAGTACTTTTGGAAAAAATGAACCCAGCCTAGTTGTCTTGTTGCAGACCCTCTCTTGGAAGACATTATGCCAGCTGACTCCAAGACCCCTGGTCTTTCAAGAAGGGAGACACAAAATTCACTTCTCGTATTGGTTCCCTGACTTTCTGTGAACAGCCTAGGGTTAGTGGGTTTCCTACTTCAGAGAAACGTGTATTCCCGTCTGGGGAGCTATTCCCACATAATTCAACTTTGTTTTCTAAGTTTTCTCGGCATGAGGTGGCTCAGGCACTCCAGCATCTTTCTCCAGTTTAGGTCTTTGGAACAGAGTGGGAACCTAGACAGGCAGATGGCCTGGGCTGCAAAGAAGGCTGTTCCACAGTAGGCAGAAACCAATGTATATGAGGACCAGGCTGCTATCTCTGTGGACTGGGAGTCAGAAGCACTGGTGTCTTCTCTTCCCAGCTTGCTGTGTGACTTTGGCCAAGAGAGCTTGCCTCTCTGGGGCTCTTTTTCTCCTATCTGTAAAATTCAGCAATTGCACTAGAGAGCTCTAACATTCCCTTTCGCTTTTTGACATTGTGTGGTTCCACTGATAAATGAATCTGAAAGGTAGAAAGGTCCTCTGGCAGAGTGGCTTTGAAGTTTGAAGGGGTAGATGTTGGGTGATACAGTTCTAAGTCATAGTTGCTTAGGACTGGAACCTTGGGGTGGAGAGGAGCAGACTCGCTTATTCTGCCTGAGAAGAATTGCTTCTTCTGCCATTGTCTTGCTTACCCTTGGTGGATTGGGGTATGAACTCTTGTTGGCTGGGGTTTGGCCCACCCATCAAGGCCTCTGCTGAGACATCCTGGCAGGCCAGTCTTTGAGTTGGGCCTTTGGGGAGGAGTTGAGAGAAGGGGCGGCAGCCAAGGGCCAGTAGGGTAAGCAGATTCCCAGGAGACAGTTTGCATCTCAGCTGTTGGGACTTGTTTTAGGATCTGAGCCAGGGAGCACAGCACACTCATCCACCCTCTTATGGGAAGAGGACGAGAGCCCTGCTGCTGTTGCCCATCTCACTCCCTGACCCTACTCACCTCACCTGTGCCCTCCCCCACCCCTCTTCCCTACCCAGTCCCCAGGCAGTGGGCTTAAGGAGTCTTCCCTGCTGCCTTTATCCAGTCCAGCCAGCCTCCCAAGCCCTGCCATGGCAGCCAAGCAGCAGGGAGAAACTGCCCCAGCCCCACCTTTCCCAGCCTCCTTCCCTCCTGGGGGTACAGTTTCTCAGGAGTCAGGTTCTCCAGGTTGGGACTTGCTCTCTAGCCCAAGAGCCAAAGCCTTCACGTTTTCCTTGTTTGTTTTCATCCTTGATCTCCCAGGTGCCAAGGGGGATGTTAGAGGAGGTGGTAGTTAGAGAGGCTGTGGGATTGGTTAGACATGGGACGCATTCTCCTGCATTACTAGCTCTCCTGGGCCTGGGGAGCCCTCTTCCCTGGGCCCTGCTGCCCATGGATTGAAGCTACAACAGGAGGTATTTAGGTTAGACCCCAAGGAAACCTTCCTCACTGCGAGGAGTCCCTGGATTGGAGAATGGAAGCTCCCAGGGAGGTCAGTTTCCCAGAAAGTGGTTAATGGTGGAGTCCCTGTCAGAGTGAAGGATGCGGCTGTTGCTAGGCAGAGGCTGCTGTTTCCTCTTGGGGTGTGGCTCCGAGGCTGGCCAGCCAGAGGCCCCGTTAGAAGCAGGAGGAGAAAGGACCCTTGCCTGATAGCTGAAGAGGGGACCCTGGCCCCGTCAGCTCTGGCTCACCAGAACTGCATCCCTTAGAACAAATGCCACTTCTCGCCCTGCTTCCCCCGGCTCCTCCCCCAATTCACCACCACTACCACAGTCTGCTTTGACAATCCTCACCCGAACCTGGCAGGCTCCTCCAGCCCTAGTCTGGCTGCACTAATGGACTGATTGGATTTTCTATACTTGGAGTTTGGGATTTCTGATTGAACATGCAAATTTATGTAAATCAACCTGGGATCTGCCACCACATCAAAACAACATAGTCATAGGCTGGAAGGAATCCTACAGACATCTAGTCCAACGCCCTCGTGTTAAAAATGGGGAAACTGTGAAGTCCAGAGGGGGAAGTGATTCATGCAATGATGAGTGTCAGAGGCAGGGCTCCTGACTCTGGTCTAGTGTTTTACATGGTTCCAGCCTGCCTTAATTTCTCATGCATGAGGGGCCTGGCCAAACTTAAAGCAGAGAGGGCATTTCTTGAACCTGAGATTGTGGAGAGCTGGACTTTTGGAGGGTCAGAGTGTTATCTCAGGGGCTCTGGTCAGCTCTAACATGCTGAAGAAAAATAACTTCCAATCCCCTAGAGCAACACCCTTAATGTTTTTCCCCAGGCCCTGCCCTGGGAGGTTGGAGGACAAGGTCATTGGCTGCTCCTGGCTTGGCCCTTGCGGTTTCCCCAGAGCTGAGATTGTGTCTGTTCCCAGCATCTCTCACAGTACCAGGCACATAGGCTGTGGATGGCTCGGCACAGGCAGTGCCTCTGTGTTGACCCTCCCATCCTCATTTGAGCCTCTGCTGCTTCCCTCCATGGCCATGATGGGAAAAGATCTTTAGTCATCTGTGACTCTTTGCCTACCTTCCCCCTGCCCTTCTGGAGGGCACAGGCCAGCTGGACCTCCTCTGCAGGTTTCTACAACAGTGACAGACCACGCCACCTTGCTATAAGAAGGGTCTCGTTATTTTGAAATCAGTGCCAAAGTTGGAAGGGGGTTGCAGAGATGGGCTTGACTCCCTGAGAAGTAGTCTCCCCACTTCTAGACATATTTCTGATCTGATCCACCCTCCCAGCTGCAAGATGCCCCTTGTTCCCACTTTGCAGATGGCGCCCGCGGTGTGGGGCTGTTGGGAGGGCTGAGCGCTCACTTACCCTGCAGTGCCTGTGTGCGTTGCGGAGATCCAGAGGTGCTCAAAGCAGCTGTTGATCTGCTTTGCAGTACTTTGGCAGAGTGAGTGTCCACACACATTCAAGATCAGAGGCCCTGGCCCAAAACACAGCAGGAACGGAACCAGCACCTTCAGTTCCTCACTACCCAGTGGCCCTCAGCTCCTGTATTCTTAGTTCTGTGTGAGGGGAAAGCCTCCCTGGGCCTCAGTTTCCCAGCCTGTGCTGATGGATTAATAACACATCATAGCTGGGGTGTGGCACTTGCTCAATAATTACCATTTTCCCAGCTCTGGGAGTTAACACAGATGAAAGAAGCCTGAGGAGGCCAGGCTGTTATTAAGGTGAATTATCATTGCTATTATTACTGATTTCTACAAATCCAGCAGCCTCTGAGAAGAGCACAGCCAGGCACACTACCTGGACCTTATAGCTGTCCTTGGGCTCTGGAATTTCTCCAGTATTCACCAAGCTTTTAAAAAATATCTATCTACGGGCACCTGGGTGGCTCAGTCAGTTAAGCGTCCGACTTCGGCTCAGGTCATGATCTCGTGGTTTGTGAGTTCGAGCCCCGCGTCGGGCTCTGTGCTGACAGCTCGGAGCCTGGAGCCTGCTTCCGATTCTGTGTCTCCATCTCTCTCTGCCCCTCCCCCACTTGTGCTCTGTCTCTCTCTATCAAAAATAAATAAAATGTAAAAAAAAAAAAAATTAAAAAAATATCTATCTATATGCATATAGATAGGTATTTTTTATTTTATTTATTTTTTCTTTTACTTAAAAAAATTTTAAGTTTACTTATGCTAGAGCAAGAAAGAGAGAGCAGCAGAGAGAGCATCTCAAGCAGGCTCCACACTATCAGCATGGAGCCTGATGTGGGGCTTGAACTCCAAAATCAAGAATCGGATGGATGCTTAACCTCCTGAGCCACCCAGGGGTCCCTATAGATAGATATTTTAAAAAGAGAGATGACCCCATTCTGCTTCTCATGCTGATGCCTGCAAGGCTTGAGTGGTTGTGGGTGCTGCTTGGGGCACTCGTCTACAGTTCTCACTGTCATGAAGGGCTTGAAATTGTCCCTCCCTGGGTAGAATGATGAGGTTGATCCTAGATGGGACTGTGAGGGGCCCCAGAACTCCTGGGGTGTGGCCCTAGGATTCTCAGCAGTCACAGTTCTGTGGCCTGATTCATTTTACCCCTAGCTGACTTGATGTGGGGGCTGCAGGTGGTCCTTTTATGGGAGGACCTGTTGAGACACCCCCAGAACCTGTCCGCAGCAGCCGTAGGTACTCCCGGGTGTCATTTACCCCAGTGTACTCCCATCTGCCCCAAACTCTCCCCTTGCCCAACCTCCCACCTTTGCCTCTGCCCTGTGCGATCTAGAATGAACCCAGGAGGAGGCGGCCCTGACCACCTTCTGAATAGTTTGGTGCTACCATGCTGCACCACAGCCTGGGTGTGAAAGGGCCTGTCTCCTAGCTCAGTGAAGAAAGGGAGTGAAGACTGGTGTCCTTTGGCCTCATCTAGCCAGATCTCCTCACCACTCCCTTGTCCCAGGGACCTGGTCCCTACTTCTAATACGGGAATATCCCCATATTCCCCATTCTAATAATCCCCAGCTGGGATGAGCTTTAGAAATCACCTGGGAGGGGCATGTAGGTAGCTCAGTTGGTTAAGCATCCAACTTCGGCTCAGATCGTGATCTCGCAGTTCATGAGTTCGAGCCCTGTGTCAGGCTCTGTGCTGACAGCTCAGAGCCTGGAGCCTGTTTCCGATTCTGTATCCCCCTCTTTCTCTGCCCCTCCCCTGCTCACACTCTCTCTGTCTTAAAAATAAATAAGCATTAAAAAAATTAAAAAAAAAAAAAAGAAATCACTTGGGAAAGTGGTTATACCTTCTTTTTTTTTTTAAGTTTCATATTGCAGTTTTTCATTAGACATATTTTTAACATAGTCCAAAAATCAAAATGGTACAAAAAGGTATACGTTGAGAAATTGTGCTCCCACCTCCACCCTCTTTTCCTCTACAGATAATCACTTATTTTTTACATAGCCCTCAAGAATGTCTTTACGCAGGGGCACTTGGGTGGCTCATTTGGTTAAGCAACTGACTCTTAACTTTCAGCTCAGGTCGTGATCTCATGGTTGTGGGATTGAGCCCCATGTCATGCTCAGCGTAGAGCTTTTTTGGAATTCTCTCTCTCTCCCTCTCTCTTGTTCTCTCCCTCCCCCGCTCATTCTCTCCCTTGCTCATTCTCTCTCTCTCTCTCTCTCTCTCTCTCTCAAAATAAAAATTAAACTTAAAAAAGAATACACAAAACGAATGTAATGCGTATTCTTGGGTTTTTTCCCTTACCCAAAAGACAGCAGATAGCATATATTGTCTTCATCTGGTACCTGTTGGCAATATCTGAGTGTGCATGGGTTTTTTCCTTCCATCTCTGTCAGGTCTCTGGTTTCTGATCTTTACCACCCACCCAGGGCCCCCCCAGTTGGCCCCAGGCCATTAGCAGGGTTTGTTCAGCTTCGTATACTAAACTTCATTCAGATGCCAAGGTGTAGGCCAAAACCAGCCTCTGAGGAATTCTCAAGCTCTGTCCAGCAGTTACCATGTGCTAGTGTTGTGCTAAGGAGAGGGCATATATTGTAAGAACCAGTAATCAGAGGACCTGGTCCACCTTGGTGTGTGTGGGAGTGTGCATGTGTTGCCGAGGGGGGCGGGGCACATGGTATGGCACAGTATGAAGCTGGGAGCAAGGGTCTGGGCCCAGGACTGCGATGTGGTGCCACGTGACCTGGAAGGCTGGGTTTTTCAGCTTGACCTCTTTCCCAGTCTGCGGGATGTCCTGGCCCCCTTGACTTTTATTATGTCCAAAACAAGAAACCCCTTTCTCTGTCAGATGGCATGGATAAGGCCTCCTCCCCACCCCCACCCCACCGCCTTCTGTCCCCAGCTCTGGGCCTGCAGGCTGCTGAAGCTGGAACCTTCCTTTCCACTGCAGGCTGAGGGGAAGTTGGGGGGTGTTTGCTTCTCACTTCCTCTCTAGACGGCACCTCACTTCCTGTCCCTGGGACTAGAAGAAGGCTAAAGCTCTTGGCTTTGCTGTCCCTTCCTCTCCCCACTCCCCGCCCCCCACCCCCTGCTTTCCTGAGAAGCCTGTGGGCCCTGTGGGAGGAAGGCAGAATCAAAGCCAAGGGCTTCTCCTAAAAGCCCTGCCAAGCTCCTCACCTTCAACCCCCTACCCCACATGAGGGGACCTGTCTTCTCAGCTGCAATCCCTTTCCAGACATGATCTCATCCTTCTATGTCCTGCAGGAGGAGAGAAGTCAGAGAATTCATCCCATTTTACAGATAGGAAAACTGAGTCCCAGAAGGGTTCTAGGCTTCACCCAGGGTCATTCGGTGTGGCTGAGCCAGAACCGGAATCCAGGAAGTCTCACTCCCATTTGTGGGCATAAATAAGAGCAGAGAGTGAGGGTTTGTGAGTGTGTCAGAGCTACTTTTGTTCCCAAGGAAGGCTGCTTTCTTCTTGCCAGAGCTGGTAGCTTAGGAGGTCACCTCCGCGCTCTGGCCAAATGGCAACCACGAAGTCAACACTGAAGCCGCCTGGACGTGGAAGGCATTTGGCTGGCCAAAGCCTGTTCCCTTTGAAGAAAGAAGCCAAGAAAGGAAGCTGGGGGAGTCAGCCCTGGGGGCTGGGAGGGTAGAGCCTGCAGGTGCAGCCTGAGAGCCATCAGGCTATGCAGCCTCCCAGGCCCTTTTCCTCTTGGACCTGAGAGCAGATCTCTGATGTACCAGTAGTCAACTCAGCAGTCGCCTCTACTGCTGCCTCCAGGAGCCTCTCTGCCTCAGCTCTTCCTGTGGGACCCAGCACGTGTCTCTGGTTACACCCAGGGTGTTGAAAATATGCTGACTCTGCTGTTGGGTCAGGAGATAGGAGAGGAGTTAGTAACTGGCATGGGCCAGGGGACCAGGAAACACTCACCTTCAAATGCCCTTCAGTCCAGCTGCACTGAGTCATTCTGTTTCCGTACACACACACAGATTTCTGCCTTCTTCTGTTTATGCCTGCCTTTTGCCTAGAATGACCCCCTTGCCGTTCCCTTGTCCCTAAACCCTACGGGTCTATAAAGTCCCACTTCACTTGATGCCTTGAGTTCTGAAAAAACTGTTTCAACTGCAGCTCAATATTTCTCTCCTGGTTTTTAAAGTTCTCAAAAAAAAAAAATTCTCTCGTGGGTCTTCCTTCACAGTACAGCTATCACCTACATGTCTTATGTCCCCCAACAGACTGCAAGCCCCAAGAGGTGAGAAGAACTGATCCTTCTCTGAGTGGTCCCCCAGTACCCAGTGTTGTGACTCCCACTGAGTGATCTGTTTGGAAATATCCTCAAAATAAATAGATTAGTCCCATTTGCCAGAGGGAACCACTGAGGCTTGGGAGTGGGTTGAGGGCCTGGATAGGGACAAATCTGAAACCATCCCTTCCTCACCTCTCAGCATGGTTTGTCCTATGGGCCCTCAGAGCCATTTGGATGGGGCACAGTTGGGGGTCTTGAAGAGACCCTGATGAGCCCACCATCTCTTCTTTCTGGTCTTATTCTGTCTGGAATGAAAGGAGATCACCAGGTTCAGGGCCTCGTGGACAGAAGCAGTGCACTGGCAGCAAGTGGGGGTACAATTATGTAGGCAGGGCTCCTCGGGGAGCTCCCCTTCTGATAGCCCGGGAAGTCCCGTCTTCCTCATAGGGGAGGACTAGAGAACAGGACACAGTGCAGTTGGTCCTGCAGGAGGCACTTCAAGAAGACAGATCAATGTGGGCAGCATCAGTTCAGGACGGCTTTTCAGGAGAATTGCTCTGGGGCCAGGGCAGGGCTTCCAGGACTGTGCTGAGGGCTTTGGTCTGTCCCCGAGGCACTCAGAGGTCATGGGAAGATTTGAGGCAGGAGGGACACAATTAGACTTACAGTTTTAGAAAGATGATTGCTCTGGTGGAGCTTCTTGGAAAAGTGATTGTGGCAGGGAAAATATAAGATAAGTCTGAAACATTTTATGGTGCCAGAAAGTAAGCAGATGTTAAAAAGTAAATACATTTTCGGGGCGCCTGGATGGCTCAGTCAGTTGAATGTCCGACTTCAGCTCAGGCCATGATCCCACGGTTCATGTGTTCGAGCTCCACATTAGGCTGTATGCTGACAGCTCAGAGCCTGGAGCCTGCTTCGGATTCTGTCTGTCTCCCTCTCTTTCTGCCCTTCCCTCACTCACACTCTCTCTCTCTTTCTCTCAAAAATGAATAAATGTTAAAAAAAAGTTTTTTTTTAAGTAAATACATTTTCTTTATATGGGGGCATGTTGAAAGGATACAGGAGCCAGCCTGAAAGAGTTCTCCATGATCAAGGCTGGAATTTAAGCAATGAAGTCAATGATGATACTATTATATATTATATATATATATATATTCTTTGGATTATAATCCAAAGAATAAAATATCCATGAGTTTGTGCTAATATAAATATGTAATTAGGTAAATCAGTGGCAGTGAAGGGACGGCTTTTCCTTATAGAAAACTTCTCATTAATAAATGTGTAAGGAATGAAGGCAATCAGAAATTATCATTAGAATGCTATAGCAATTGCTGCGAGCAAGATCCACTGATGAATCCTAAAGTTAGTGGGTGAGAATTTGAGAAGAAACAGGGTGTTTGCATGGTCAATAAGTATTGCCCCCCAAACTGGTTACTAATTACAAAAGGAAAAATAGTAACTTTACAGTGGATAAACCCACTAGCAGATACCGTCTAACCAGGTGGTCAAGGTTAACCTCACCAGTCATAAGACGTCGCAACATTATACCCCTGATACAATGCACTGAGAAGGGCACCCTCTATGGTATTCCTTCTAAAAATTCAGAACCTCAGTCTAACTGGAGAAAACATCAACCAAACCCCAAAAAGGGAACGTTCTCTAAAATACTGACCTGATCCGTTCCCTTCCCTTCCAAAATGTCAAGGTCATGAAAGACAAAGACTGAGGAACTATCATGAATCATAGGAGAATAAGGAGATTTGGTGATTAAATACAGTGTGGGATCCTAGATTAGATGTTGGATTAGAAAACATCAGTGGAGTGGACATCAGTGGAAAAACTGGTAAAAGCCAAATAAAGTCTGTGGTTTGGTGTTTGTTTGTTTTTTTTTTTTTTTTAATTGTTTTTTTTTAAAGAAAGGTACAGAACAGTGAGAAGAACATGGTGCCATGTCTATTTTTTTTTAAGTGTGTGTGTGTGTGTGTGTGTATACACAACCCTACAAAACCTTGCTAAGTTTTAAAATACAGAAGTAGAGGTGCAAGATGGCTGGGGCAAGGGCAGGGAGGAGCATCGTAAAAAAGGGAAAAGTCATCCAGGAGAAAGTGGTCACCATCAAAGACAAGCTATAGAATGGGAGAAAATACTTGCAAATAATATATAAGAGACTTGTGAGGATTTTTTATATATATTTTGAATACAACTCAATTAAAAAAAAAAACATAATTGGGGCAGCTGGGTGGCTCAGTCGGTTAAGTGTCCAACTCTTGATTTTGGCTCAGGTCACCATCTCACAGGTACATAAATTCGAGCCCTGCATCAGGCTCTGCGCTGACAGTGCAGAGCCTGCTTGGGGTTCTCTCTCTCTGCCCCTCCCCAGCTCTCTTTCTCTCTCTCAAAATAAATAAACATTTAAAATGATGATAATAATAATAAATTTTAAAACCCCATATAATCGAATTAAGAATGAACAGGGATCTGAATGGACATTCTTCCACGGAAGATACACAGATGGCCAATAAGCACATGAAAAGATGCTCAACATCACTAACTGGGGAACCAAAAATCAAAACCAGAGTGAGATATCGTATCACACTTGCTAGGGTGACTAAAACCAGGAAATCAGACAATAACAAGCAGTGAGGACATGGAGCAACGGAGAAACACTTGTACACTGTTGGCCGGACTGTAAAATGGTGCATTCAGTTTGGAAAACAGCTTGGTAGTTCCTCCAAAAGGTAAACTTAAAGTTACCGTAAGATCCAGCAGGTCCACTCCTAGGTATATACCCAAGGGAAATGAAAACATAAATCCACATGAAAACTTGGACATAGATGCTCATAGCAGCATTATTCGGGACAGCCAAAAAGTGGAAACAGCCCAGACGTCCATCAACAGATGAATGGATGAACAACTGATAGCGTATTCATACAATGGAATATTATTTGGTCATGAAAAAGGAGTGTAGTACCGATATGTGCTTCGACGTGGATGAACCTTGAAAACGTGCTAAGTGAAAGAAGCCGTTCACAAAGACGACCTCTACTACAATTCCATTCATATGAAATGTCCAGAATAGGGTAATCTATAGAGACAGAAAATAGATTACTGGTTGCCTTAGGGTTGAGGGTGAGGGGATGCTAATTAAAGGGTAATGAAAACATTCTGAAGTTGTCACAGTTGCATATATCTGTGATTACACTACGAACCATTAATTGCACACTTTATTTTTTTTTTATTTTTTTAATGTTTTATTATTTATTTTTGAGACAGAGAGAGACAGAGCATGAACGGGGGAGGGTCAGAGAGAGAGGGAGACACAGAATCTGAAGCAGGCTCCAGGCTCCGAGCTGTCAGCACAGAGCCCGACGCGGGGCTCGAACTCACAGACCATGAGATCGTGACCTGAGCCGAAGTCGGACGCTCAACCGACTGAGCCACCCAGGCGCCTCTGATTGCACACTTTAAATAGGTGAGTCATATGGGATGTGAACTATGTCTCACAACTTAAAAAGGGGCACCTGGTGGGGCGCCTGGGTGGCTCAGTCGGTTGAGCTTCCGACTTCGGCTCAGGTCACGATCTCGCGGTCTGTGAGTTCGAGCCCCGCGTCGGGCTCTGTGCTGACAGCTCGTAGCCTGGAGCCTGCTTCGGATTCTGTGTCTCCCTCGCTCTCTGCCCCTCCCCCGCTCATGCTCTGTCTCAGAAATAAACATTTAAAAAAAAATTTGTTTAAAAAAATGGCGCCTGGGTGGCTTGGTCAGTTAAGCATTCAACTCCTGATACTGGCTCAGATCATGATCTCACAGTTCACGAGATCAAGCCCTGGGTTAGTCTCTGTGCTGACAGCATGGAGCCTGCTTGGGATTCTCTCTCTCCCTCTGCCCCTCCCCCACTTGCACATTCTCTCTCTGTCTCTCTCAAAATAAACATTTTTTTTAACCTTAAAAAAAAAGTCTATGAGGAAGTGGCCACTAGAGGCACTTGTGCCTGAGAAGGCAACGGGGATGGGAAAATATTGTATGGATTTAGCAGTGTGGCAGTTACTGCTGACATTGGACCAGGCTGAGGAAGGAGTAAGACGTGAGGAGGGGTTTTTTTGTTGTTTTTGTTTTTGTTTTTGTTTTGAGAAGTTTGGTTGTGGAAGGCAGAAGAGGGCAGCGTCTAGAAATGTCGGGCAAGATTATTTTTCAGATGAAAGACAGCCTCAGAAGTTTTAAAGGCGGGTGGGAAGGGTCTCTTCAGGAGGTAAATACTCAAGACCTAAATGGGGATAGGCTGGGGCAGGAAGGCCTGACCTTCCCTGGGAAGATGACAGACCCTCTGTTGTCAACGGGAGGAGATGAGGAGGTGGGAGGGTTCCGAGGGGCCGGGTGGCAAGAGATCTGAGGGGTTTTCCCTCTGCTGATTTTGACCCTCTGGGGAAACCAGGGCAGGTGATAGGGCAGGCGACTGAGGGAGTGGAGTAGGCGTGAAGCCCTATATACTGCAGATCTAACAGGGAACTGGGGTAGGAGGGCCAGGCAGGACTGGCGGTGATCTGGCTGGGACGGCTTTCCTTTGGTGAGGAGAGGATAAGAAATAACGTAAGCAAAAGCCTGGGGACAGGAGTGAGGGTCAAGTCCTGTGCTACCCCATCCTCTAGACTCTGTGTGGAAAGAAAGCATTGGCCCAGAAGGCTCAAGTCAGGGAATCCTGGCGATCTTCTAGAACTCTACCATCCGGTAAAGTAGCTGCATGTGGTAATTCAAACGTAAAATGCAGTTACTCAATTGAACTAGCTACATGTCGGGTGCCCAATAGCTACATACAGCCAGTGGCTACCATATTGGACAGTACAGAGTAAACATTTCATCATCACAGAAAGTTCTGTCGGAAAACACTTCTAGAAAAGTGATTCTTGGGGCACCTGGGTGGCTCAGTCGGTTAAGCGTCCGAGTTCCGCTCAGGTCATGATCTCACGGTTCATGAGTTTGAGCCCCGCGTCGGGCTCTGTGCTGACAGCTCAGAGCCTGAAACTTGCTTCGGATTCTGTGTCTCACTCTCTCTCTCCCCCTCGCCCGCTCGTGCTCTGTCTCTCAAAAATAAACATTAAAAAAAAAATTAAAAACAAAAAAGAAAAGTGACTCTCAGGCTGTTTTGACCTGAGGACCCCTCCAACCTCTAAAAATGTGAGGACCCCCAAAGATCATGACCTGAGCCAGTATCAGGAGTTGGATGCTTAACTGACCAAGCCACCCAGGCGCCCTTTTTTTAAACAAATTTTTTTTTTTAATGTTTATTTCTGAGACAGAACATGAGTGGGGGAGGGGCAGAGAGCGAGGGAGACACAGAATCCAAAGCAGGCTCCAGGCTCCGAGCTGTCAGCACAGAGCCCGACGCGGGGCTCGAACTCACAGACCGCGAGATCGTGACCTGAGCCGAAGTCGGAAGCTCAACCGACTGAGCCACCCAGGCGCCCACCAGGTGCCCCTTTTTAAGTTATGAGACATAGTTCACATCCCATATGACTCACCTATTTAAAGTGTGCAATCGGGCGCCTGGGTGGCTCAGTCGGTTGAGGTTTATATGGGGTATACCTATTGACATTTACTGTCATCTAAATTAGTACTGAGAGTTTTCAACATCTAATTAAGTTAAAATAATAATAATAAACCCATTACATGTTGACATATTTTAAGTAACTGTATATTTTCCAAAGCAAAAAAATAGTGAAAAGAATGGCATTGTTCTTCATTCTGGCATATCTGTCACGTCTGACAATAAAAGGCAGCTGGATTCTCATATCTGCTTCTGTATTCAGTCTGTTGTGATATCACATAACACATAGTCTCTGGAAAATGCCACTGTATACTCAGAGAATGAGAGTTAGTGTAGTATCTACATTAATGTACATTAATATAGTGTCTACATGAGAGTAATGTAGTATAGTGTCTTAGTAGTATTATGAAAATAGTTTTGATTCCGTGGATTCCTTGGAATAACGTCAGGGCCCCTGGACCGCATTTTGAGAACATGGTTCTAGAACAGCTTCCACTTGGCGTAAAGGAACTTGTGAGAGACTAAAGTGATTTGCCTAAAGTCACACAGCAAGTAAATTGCAGTGCTGGGACTAGACTAAATCTTCTGCCTTTTGGCTAAGATGGGTCCGGCTGGGCTTTCGGGAGTGGGGACTAGGCTTCTGGGCCACAGAGCCCCTGGCCATGTGGCCCTATAAATAAACACTTTGTGTCTGTGTCTGAGCCCCTTTCCTCTGCCTACCCCCAGCAGCTGCTTTTTGTTGTTGTTGGGTTATGCTGTGGGCAGGGAGCATGAAGGAACTAAGGGGTGTTGAAGTCTAAGACTTTGGGGCTCAACTGCCCTTCCTCCGGCCTGCCTGGAGGGCAGGGGACCGAGGTTAGAAAGAACCCACGGGCGCCTGGGTGGCTCAATTGGTTAAGCGTCTGACTTCAGCTCAGGTCATGATCTTTAGGTTCATGAGTTCGAGCCCTGTGTCAGAATCTGCGCTGGCAGTGCTGAGCCTGCTTGGGATTCTTGCTGTCTCCTCTCTCTGCCCCTCCTCTGCTCATGCTTTCTCTCTCTCTCAAATAAATAAATGAACTTAAAGAAAGGAAGGAAGAAAGAACCCACACCATGGGATGGAAGCTCTTGCATCCAAAGTCCTCTTGTGAAGAGGAAGTTGGAAGGAGATGCTGGGGGCCCCTTCCCCATGGACACAAGCCTCTCAGTAGGGCTATTGTGTCTTGGGGCCAGTTGTCTGGAGGAGGGAAGGAAATTCTTGTCTGTCCTCTTTCCATGAGGGGGGAGGAGACCAGTTGGAATTCTTAGGGCTGAAAGATGCTTTGGGCAGGGATTAAGGTGGCTGCTTTCAGGCCAGGAATGCCCTGGGGCCTCAGTCCCTCTATCCCTCCCCGACCCAGGGCTGATACTGTCTGGAAAGGAGTGTTTGCTGTGGGTGCAGAAGTTGCTGTTTACAAGTGGACTCTTGGGTGTGACGGGGATTCCAGAAAGCAGCTGGGGGATGGGGGGGAGCGGGGGGGGGGGGGGTGGGGAACGGTTGTTGTTACGGATGATTCTGTTATTAAAGTGAGCTTCTCCATCTCTGCCTTCCCACAGCTGCCCCCTCTCCCCCACCCCCTGGTCCCTGGCTTCTCTCCCTAAAGTACTCTGGGGGAAACAGCTGGTGAGTGAGGGGCTCACTGGGGCCCAAAGCCCTTGGCTGAGGGCCAGGGTGAGGGAGCATGGAAGTCAGGCTTGCTGCCACCTCTCTAGTCTCTTCCTCCCAGGCCGGGCCTTGGAGGGCAGGGAGGGGTCTGTGCCCTGGCTGGGGAGAGGGTGGGCACTGCAATCCTTACTCCTTTGATCTGTCTGATTGAAAGGCCCGGACAGTCCGCTCTCTTCTGGGCCCTGTGACTAGGCCAAAGAGATCGTGTCACCCAGATTTGCTCGGTGATTGGGCTGAACCAGCTGTGTCCCCAGGTTACCCAGACCCCCTTGAGCAGCTGCTCCCCCTCCCTGTCCCTGGCTGCTGCTTACTGCCCCAGCTCTGGTCTTCCTCCCTTCCCCTTCCTCCCTCCCCTCAGCGGCACTGAGGTCACCTCCCTCTGAATCAGGCCTTTGTGGGGGGCGGGGCCACCCGTTGGCAGTTCTGGCGGGAGAAGCCTCCAGTTCGAGTTGGAGCTTCCACCTCCTGCAGCTCCATCTCTACCCAGCATGGCCGGCATCATGTGTTCCAGACCCAACATCCAACATCCAGGCGTGTCGTGGGACCACCGGAGGAATGTTTGAAACCAGGGCCACCCTGAAGCACCCAGATTGGGGGTTTTCCAGGCCGGGGGGGTAGAGCTGAGCACAGAAGCTGTGAGTAGGAGTTGTGGGGCCTGAGGGAGGATGGGGAGGGGGTGGGGGTGCAGCCCCTGGGAGAGGGGCCCCCACTGACACCCAGCAGGGGGAGCTACTGGGGAGCCAGTCTGGGTTGGTTTTCTTCCCATGAGATTGAGGCTGAAAACCCAGACTCTGAAGGGCCAGATTCCTAATTAGGCTCAGATTGGGAGCTGGAGGTGGTACTCTCTCGATTCCCTAGTGGAGAGTGAGGCTGCAGGAAGTTTTCTTTTCACCATAGGAATCTTGAACTTAAACTGGGGTCCTGCTCACAGCACACTCTGCTCCTGGCGCCAAGTTTAAGTGTCGACCTCTTCCCTGTGACTCGATAGCGATCCGAGCTGACAGCTTCCTGCCCTCTGCTTGTGGCCCTGCAGATGAAGAGAAGGCCTCTGGGCCTGAGTTGGCCAGACCACCTCGACTGAGGGCAGAAAACTTCTCCCCAAAGCGAGGTTGAGTCACGGTCTGCCTTCATTTCCGGAGCCTCTCCTAAGCCCAGCTGGGGATCCAGAGACAGACGCGCGTGACAGAGCTGTTGCTTCTGGGTGGCTCATCACTTGGAGGGTCTCCTCGAGGTCGCGGTGGGACTCAGGCCTCCCTGCCCTGGGATCCACAGAGGCTCAGCTTGAGAGAGTGGCAGCGGTCAGCTCTGTGGTGTGTTTGGGTCCCCACCCTCCTCAACACACATAAAACCACATACATAATCCACTGCCAGTCCCCACGATCTGGGCCTCATGGATGTGTTTTTACTTTTGTTGTTTTAGGAAGAGAGATTCTCCTAAACCATCTTCCACCCTGAGTTTGGTTTTTGCTGTTGTGTTGGGAGCACAAAGACTCCGGCTCTTCTCAGCTTTAGCTCGCTCCCTTTCTGGCCCCTGGACACTGGCCTGTTCACCCCACTCCTTTCCTTCGCCCTCCCAACTTTGTCTCTCCCATCCCCCAGCACTCCTTCTGCAACCCCAACCCCACTATTCCCGGGGAGCGTCTGCAGGGAAGAAATGGTGAGGGGATTGAGGGAAGGCGAGGAAACCGTGGGGACAGTGGGAGCCTCTGACTCAAAGGATCGGAGCCGTGCTGGGGGAAGGGTGGAACTTGAATGGCGGAGGTAACCTGAGGCCTTTTTTGGTTTTAGCCCCTATTTATGTATGTGGGAAGGGGAGGATATTTCCTGAATTTTTTTCATTTTTTTCCAAGCCTGTCCATTTCTAAAAATATCAAACACGATAATGTCATGAGGCGAATGAAGTTCTACTTGATACATTTTTTATGATGTTAAAATAACAAAGGACTTTAGATTGTTGTGGAATGTTTAAAAATAAGTGTTAACAAGTTTTTCCTTTTCCTGCAGTTTCCAGAAGCCCCCTTTCCCAGTGTCACATAAACACGGGCACACACTGTCTCTTACTTGCAAAGAAATGGTTCTCTCCTTTTGCAGTTGCCCCTTTCTCCCTCTAGGGTGGGGAGGGGTTGGGGAGGAAGAGGGCCCTGAGTGCAGCCAGGCTGGGGCCGCACTCTCAGATCTCTGGATGCCCCTACTGCCCCGACCCCACAGGGAGGAGCCTGGGACTCCTGGGACTCAGAGTGAACAGACAGGTGAACAGACAGTAGCAGCAGGCTGTGAGGCAGGACTTTGCATCGTGTCTCTGTCAGGATGTGATCATGAAAATCCTCCACTTACCGAGTTCATGCAAGATACTCTTTATACATGATCTCATTTCATCCTCCAACAACCACGTGGGCTAAGTATTCTTACGCCCATTTTATAGGTGAGGAAACAGAGTTTGTAGAGTCAGGATTCTAACCCGGATCCATCCACGTGCAAAGCTCCAGGAGCCCTGGGACTGTATGGAGCTTACAGAATACAAGGAGCTTACGGTACAACTTGTGGGTGTACAGAGAGGCCTCATGGAAAGGAGGAAAAGGAGGCCTGTCCAGTGTGCATTGTGAACCGGCGTGTATGTCTTGGGCAGCATCCTTTGCCTCCAGTAACTGCTTCCTCAACCCAGGCCGGTACCCCCGCTCCCCATAAAGTTGTTAGGAGAATCAGATGTAGGAGTGCATGGGAAAGTGCCAACACACTGCTCAGCACGCAGGGTACACGCGGTGTATGTGAGCGTAACTCCTGCCCTTTGGTTTCCTTAGCTCGAATACAGGTGTTGACAGTAACATTCAATTCCTTTTGTGGCTGTGGGGATTAAAGAAGACGATGTGTGTTGTGGAAGGGCCCCAAAGGGTCATGTGTTGCTGTTCCCTCCTATTTCTCATCTGAGTGATTTCTGGCTGAAAGCCGGGGACCTTCGCGCTGACTCTTTTCTGTGTCTGGAATGCTCTTCCCATTCCAGGGTTTCCTCTGGACTCCACTGAGGTCTCTGCTTCGGTGTCACCTGTCAGTGCCTTGTTGGGACCCGATGTGCGTTCATTGGTTTATCTGTATATTATGTGCCTCTCCCAGTGGAATGGAAGCTTCATAGAGGCAGAGCTCTCTCTGGCTTGTTCACCCCTATGGCCCAGTGCCTGGTACACAGCAGGAGCCGAATAAATGCTTGTGGCTTGCATGGCTAACATCGTCTCCCTCTTTCTCAACAGCCGAGGTGACCATTCTGGCTTCTAGAGTGTGTGCCAGCCTGGGTGAGGAGGCAGAGACAGGTGAGGGGCTTTGAGCCTGTGCATGCTGCTGGGGGGACTGGAGGAGGAAGATGGGGGGTGGGAGAGGCATCCCCAGTGCCCTACAGCAGAGGACGGGGTGGGGGGGACCAATCAGATGTGGGGTTGGTGAGGTGTTAGAGGACTCCTTCCTCTCTTCCTTAGGCTGAAAGTGCTTAACTCAGCTCTGCAGGGGGTCAAAGAGGCCAGTAGTCAGTGGTGGACTGGGGGCCCCCACACTTTTAGGAAGGGTTTCCCATCTACTGGAAATTTCTACAATATGGGTGCAAAAGAAAGAAACGAGTACTTTCCTCTAGCAGAGAAATTGAAACTCAAAGGGCAGATGAAGACTCATCAGCTAAAGCCAGTAACCATGGCAGTAGCTGGGAGTGGGGGAGGCACATAACACGACACGGGACAGAACCCTGGCTGTATTGTGTTCAGGCAGTGACAAACTCATCTGTGTAGTCATCATTCTGTCTCTTACATGCCAGCTTTCACACCAACAAGTGGGGGCCTGGGCAGTAAAGTGAATGTAGAGCCCCTGCCCTCACGGGGCTGACAGTCTCGGGGAGGCGGTTACAGAACTGTGTAGGAAGGGTGCCTGGCACGGCCTTGGAGTGGGGGCCCTGAAGTATGAGTAGAAAGGAGCTGGCCAAGTGGAAAGCAGGGAGGGGTCAGGAGACCCTGCAGAGGGAAGGGCATGCGCAGTGGGGCCTCTCAGGGAGCAGGGAGCTTGTGAGGCTTGCAGGCCACCTCCCACCACCGTGCCCAGGAAGATATAGTTCGAGGCCCATCTCAGCCGAGAATCCTGGTCTCTTGGCAGTTGGCCAACATCTGTGTGACCTGTAGTAGGCTGAGCTGAGCGCAGTTGCAGGGGTTGTAAAACAGTGGTCCCCGTTCTTAAAATGGGAAGAGTGTGTCTGTGCGTCCGTCTGTCCCGTGACCAGAAGAGCCTGAGTCAGACCCTGAGTTGTTACAGTATCCGTGGCACATCAGTCACACTAAACTCCGAGAATACTGACAAGTTTTGTCTTTGTCCTCCTCCTCCACTCACCTCCTCCCTGTGCCCTGGAGGAGCCGCCAGGGCTTCCTTCACTTGTTCCCAGGGCCCGATGTCGGACGCCATGGAGCAGCCAGCCACGAGTCCTGGAAAGCCGAGGCCGGGAGAGGGTGGTGACGGCGGCACGGAGACGGGCACCTGCCAGGAGCTCCTGCACCGGCTGCGGGAGCTGGAGGTGGGGCACCGGGCGGCGTGGGGGCGACGGTGCTGGCCAGGACCCTGGGGAGCTTGGGTGGGCTTTGTGGATGTGGATGTGGAGCCTCACCAGGCTGGAGCAGAGCTCCTCTGAGAAGCCCTTTCTTTGCTCTGAACTCTCCAACCTGGGGCCAGCTTGGAACAGGAGGCATGCACCGGGGTGGGCCTATCCCAACCCCCACACGTCTCTCCTCTTTACCCCTTTCTTCCCCGCTTTTATGCCCGTGCTGATCTAGGAAAGGCATGGTCACAGAGCCCACAGGAAGAAGGATTTAGATGACCTAGGGCTCAGGAGTTGAACGACAAGGACACGGATCCCTAAACTAGGCTTTTTGCCAATTCTTTTTTTCTTTTTTTTCTTTTTTTTTTTAATGTTTATTTATTTTTGAGAGAGAGAGCGTGAGCAGAGGAGGGGCAGAGAGAGAGGGGAACAGAAGATGGGAAATGGGCTTCTCGGTGACAGCAGCGAGCCTGATGCAGGACTCCAGCTCACAAACTGAAGTCAGACGCTCAACTGACTGAGCCACCCCAGGCACCCCTCTTTGCCATATTCTTAAGAACCTGCCCTCCTCTCTCCAGCCTCCTCTGCCCTCTCCCCAGGGAAATAAGGATTACTTTTTTTTTTTTTTAAGTTCATTTATTTTCAGAGAGAGAAAGAGCACGCAAGCAGGAGAGAGGCAGAGAGAGAGGGAGAGGGAGAATTCCAAGCAGGCTCCATGCTATAAGTGCAAAACCCGACGTGGGGCTCAAACTCCGTGAACCATGAGATCATGACCTGAGCCAAAATCAAGAGTCAGACGCTCAACCCACTGAGCCACCCAGGCGCCCCAAGTATTACTTTTGACACCTCCCAGCTTAAGTCCTCCTGGCCACTGTATCTCCCTGGCCCCTCCAACCTCACTGACTGAGGTTGGGGTTTACAGAAACCCAGCCATCTTAGCTCTGCCTTCCTGAATGCCTATGGTCTGTCTCTGTAGGCCTCCCCATGGTAGAATCCAGTCAGAGCCAAGAACTGGGGCAGGGGTGTAGCTAGTAGTCTCCATGTCTCTCTTTCCTCCAAAAGGAATTTTCCCTGCAGACAAATGATCCCATAGCCCTTTTTTGCCCTCTTCCTCCCGTAGGCAGAGAACTCGGCGCTTGCCCAGGCCAATGAAAACCAGCGGGAGACCTATGAGCGCTGTCTGGATGAGGTCTGTCGTGTCTCCATTGGGACTGATGCTGGGGGATATCGGGAGGTGGGGGGAGCATGGGTTGTCAATGCTCCAGGCAGAGGTTCATGGGCTGATGGCTCTGCATTGGGCTTTCTGTCCCCAGGTTGCCAACCACGTGGTACAGGCGCTGCTAAACCAAAAGGTAAGCAGCCATGGGAGACATTCTTACCCCTAAGCCCAGACGCCCTGGGGAGAGACCCTGGGTCCAGCAGGGGAAGTCCTTCCTGGGGACCCCTGAGCCTACTCAGATAGGGGCTAGAGGAGGGAGCTTGGTGGAAATGGCCTATTGACCCTCCAACAAAGCCCCCTCTCCCCACCTCAGACAGGTCCATACTGTTCTACCTGGAGGCAGAGGAGGGCTAGGTAAGGCCAGGTCTCTGAGCTATGGTAACTTTGATTTGGGCTTGACTCTTTCCCTTATCCTGGCCCGAGCTGTTTTCTCCAGATTGTGATGGCCCTGACAGCAGTGTTAATATTGTGAGCACAAGGTGTCACCTAAATATTTACTCAAGTACTGTGGGAACTTCTTGACTTATGAGCCACTCTGACCCCCAGGTCTTCCTCTGCCTTATATGGGCCTTTCTTTGATGTGTGGTTTCTAAGAGGCAGGGGGTTGGCTCCAGGGATGGGAAGGATGCCAAAGGGAATAGGATTTACCTCCCACCAAGGGTGATAAACTTTAAGGAGTTTACCATCCCCAGACAATGTGACAGCTATACACATAGGCAGGCAGGCTCAGATCTCCATAGAAGGGGGCCGTGGGGGCAGGGCATGCCCAGCAGGAGTGCTGCCACTCTGATGAAGGAGACCGAGCTCATACCACTCGCCCTCTCCCCGCCACCCTCCCCTGGCCTCCTTGGGCGGTGGCAGGACCTGCGGGAGGAGTGCATCAAGCTGAAGAAGAGGGTGTTTGACCTGGAACGGCAGAACCAGATGCTCAGCGCCCTGTTCCAGCAGAAACTCCAGCTGACGACAGGCTCCCTTCCCCAGGTGGGCACAAGCAATTCTCCTTCCCTCCTCCTACCTCAGCTCCTGCCTCTCCCAGCCCTACCATCATCACCTTCTTTTCTCCTAGCACCTGAAGAAGCAGGCCACAGCCATTCCCCTCCATTCTGGGGGCTGTAGCCATCTGGGAAAGGCCCATCTGGCCTGATAGATCTGAGCCTTAGATGGGGACATGGGGAGACTCCCTGAGTCCCTTCATGCTTGGCTTTCCCCAGCCTCCCGGGTGCTCCTCGCCCAATTGGATGGCATCCCTTCTTATTGACAGACAAGGTTCTTGCTTGTTCCTGCCCTATGTGGGGAGATGGGTGGAGGCTGAAAATGCAATGATTTCAAGCTCCCCGGGGGCCCCTTTGGCCACTGCTTTGCTGCTTCTTGGCCAGGGGCAGGGGTGGGGCTGGGTGTAAGGCACCCCGTGCTTAGTGTCACAGAGAGGTCAGGAAAGGCACTTCAGCCGGGTCATTCTGTGCGCATGCCTGGTTGTGAGTGCTCGCCCGCTGACACACAGGCATGTCCTCAACTGCTAGTCCCTGATTCTAGCCCTGGCACCTGGCTTGCCCGGGAAAAGCAGAAGGCTACTAGGGGTGAATCCTGAACTCAGTTAGGATGTCCCTTGGGGTCGGTCTGTCAGTAGCCCCAAGGCCAGGGTGAGACGTGGGACTGGGAGGATCAGGAGCAGCTCCAGGGACCCGAGGTGAGCATCAGGTGTGAGGTCAGCCAGCACACCTCTAGCCCACCCCCAACCTTGACAAGGAGAGAAGCACCTTCTGTGTGTATCTGTCTGATGCACACCGGGCAGCCCTTGCCCCCCACACCCTGAGCACGATGCCCCACGGCTCCCTGAGAAGCCTGGTCCCTGGCAGAGGCTTTTCATCACCGTGGTCTTTTAAGGAGCCTCTGTCCCTGCTCCAGAGTCCACCCTGGGATCCCAGAACCCAAACCACACTGGCCAAGCTCACCCTGTCCACAGCTTTCTCGGTGACCAGTGATAACAGAGGTGTAGGTCATCCTTAAGTCACTGATTCCTTAAATGAAATCTGGGACCTCTTGGGGTTTGGGGCAATAGATCTATCTCCCCCAGCGGTAACATGACATAATGGAAAGAGCATGAACCTTGGCCTCAGAAACACTTGGATTGGGTCCCTGACTTAGCTAATTCTTAGTTATGTGACCCTGGGCAAATTACTTAACTTTCTGAACCCCAGTTTTTGTCTTATAAATGAGGTTCGAGATACCCACACTGCATGTTGTCGTAAGGATGAAATAAGATAATATATAGCGTTTGGCCCATAGTGGTAGTCAATAATCAGCAGCTCTTTTTCATTATCAGTGTCACTTTCAAGTTGTGCTTTGCTAGCATGAAAGCTCCACTGAGCAGATGTTAATTAAGCTCTTGCTGTGAGCAGCTCCTTTGCCGACACATGCATGGAACTGGACAGGGGTGTGGCCTGTGCAGAGCACATAAACCCTGAAGGCTGGGACTGCTTACAGACAGCCTTAGTACAGAGCAGAGTGTGACAGTACTGTCCAGGAGCCCAGAGGGGAAAGAGGCCAGCAGAGAAGGGACCTCAAGGAGGTAACATGGGACCCGAGCCTTGCTGGACAGGAGATTTAAAAAAAAGTACAGTTGGGGTTGAGAGAAGGGATACCCTGTGGAAGGAAGCACAGGGAAGCCTAGGCAGCAGCAGCTGTTCAGCTGGGCCGGAACAAAGGCTCTACGAAGGAGCAGTGAGTGAGAACCAGAGGTGGCATCGGGGAAGGTCCTGCAGGCCGGGCCCAGGATGCCGGCAGAGGAGTCCAGACTCGTCTTCTTAGGCAGTGAGCAGGAATCGGAGGCTTTGAGCACAAAGAGGCTTTGGATGAAAAGAAGAAAATACTGTAGGCTGCCTCGTGTGTCAGAGATTTGTAAAGGCACCAAACCGGGTCAGGGAGACAAATGCTTAGCAGCATCCAGGCCACAGCAGTAAGGATCTGGGCCGGAGCCTGCCAGCCAGAGGGGAAGCAGAGACGCCACAGAAGCGGGAGTTTTAAGCTGCCTCATGTCTAGTGGAGGTGCCTAGGGGATGGAAATGACATTTTCAGGGACTGAGAGAGAAGTAACCTGTGTTTAAGTAGTACCTTTGTCCTCCTCAGAGACCAGTCGGTGGGGACAGAGATGATAACTCCTGCCATCTCTTTTCTAGGACCCAGTGACAAATGCTTTTCCATTAGTCTCAGCCATCCCTGTGATGCTAGGGTCACAGGCAGTCAGAACAGGAAAGGGGCTTCGAGGCTGGCCCTCTCTGTAATCAAGAAGGAGGTCCTGCAGAAAAGCAGAGTGGTCCTGGGGCCGCCATGGGCACAGAGGTTAGGCCTGCCATTGCCATTGCCACTGCCTGTGGTTTCTCGACAGCCCCAGAGTAGTTCCATCTCCCTGCCACCAGGCCTCACACTTCTTCATTCTATCTGTGCATCGTCTCCCAAGGCTCCTCTGACCAGGTGATAGGGACAGTGGTGAAAGCCACACTGTAGGTCAAGAGACATCCCTGAAGGAGCAAACTTGGAAGAATGTTCTCCTACCCTGGATGGGAAGTCCTAACTTCGTGAGGGGGTAAGGACCTGGGACAGACAAGGCCCTATGCTAATTCTGCCTCTCCCTGCAGATCCCACTTACCCCACTCCAGCCTCCATCAGAGCCACCAGCCTCTCCCTCCTTGAGCTCTGTCGAGGGACCGACCACCTCGCTGCCTCTGGGGCACTGTACTGGACAGAGAGAGGTAGGAGATCCGGGCACAGTGGTCGAGGGCTTCGCTGGCTGCAGACTCTTCAGTGGGTACTCAATTGCTGTTTCCTAAGGAGTTCCAGGGGAAGGGCTGCTTCCTGGGGCACAGATAGGAGCCCTCAGCAGTCAGCCGTATACTAAGAACAAAATCCCACTGCCAGTCGCTAGCCTTGCAAGCAAAGTTAGTTAGGTGTTAGTAAGACTTGTAGTTAACATTTCCTGAGCTTTTACCCTATGCCAGGCACTGTGCTGAACACCTGGATGTCATTTATCTTTTTTTTTTTTTTTAATAACTTTTGGCATACGTTTATAATTTTTGTAATGTTTATTCGTTTTTGAGATAGAAACAGAACGTGAGTGGGGGAGGGGCAGAGAGTGAGGGAGACACAGAATCTGAAGCAGGTTCCGGGCTCTGAGCCGTCAGCACAGAGCCTGATGCAGGGCTCGAACTTGTGAACCACAAGGTCATAACCTGAGCTGAAGTCAGATGCTTAACCAGCTGAGTCACCTAGGTGCCCCTTGGCATACATTTATAATTGTATACATACTTATTTATTCAAGTCTAGAACTATTATGGATTTATTCTTTTGCATCCCTGGTCTCATTTATTTTATAAGGTTAATCATAGGGACCATCCCCTTTTATAGGTGATGCAGTGAAGCTTAGAGGTTAAGAAACTTGCTGAAGTTCATATGACTAGTGAAGCAGCAGACCTGGGACCTGAACCGACACAGTCTGGCTCCAGAGCCTTATCTAGTTAACCATGACACCAGGTGGACTGGGTCCAAGAAGGAGCCGGGCAGAAACAGGGAAGGGCTTGCAGTAGAGTTATCCCAGTTGCCTTCTCCACAGGGATCAGGTCAGCTGTCTGACCTGAGAAGGCCTGGGCTTGCCTGCAGTTACTGACTGAGGACTCGGCCCCAACACATCCCCTTCTATAGTTTCTGTGTTCTTTCTGGAGCCTGCAAAACAGGCCTCCCTCCCCTGGGGCAAACCTAGATAATCAGGGTTGTAGGGGTGTCAACCCTGCTGACCCCAACAGCGGTGGGAAGTGGTGGAGGAGGGGGGTGCTGGGATCACCAGGAAGGGAGGTGGGGTACCCACCCAACCCCAAGGACACCAGAAAGAAGAGTTGGGGTAACCGGGGCTCAGTGACTCTGGAGGAAGCCGAGCTGTCCCATCCGAGAAGCTAGTAATTCCTTTTGCGACTCAGACAAAACCAGGCCGGCTCTGTCCCTGACATAGTCAGTTACTCCCAGCTCAGGTCCTGGGCCTGCACATGGCCTGCTCATCATGCCGTTTCTCCCCGAAGGTGTGTTGGGAGCAGCAGCTGCGGCCAGGAGGCCCAGGACCCCCAGCCGCCCCGCCCCCAGCGCTGGATGCCCTGTCCCCTTTCCTTCGAAAGAAAGCCCAGATCCTGGAGGTGCTGAGAGCCCTGGAAGAGACGGACCCCTTGCTTCTTTGCTCACCTGCCACTCCCTGGCGGCCTCCAAGCGAGGGTCCTGGCTCCCCAGAGCCCATCAACGGCGAGCTGTGTGGCCCACCCCAGCCTGAACCCTCATCCTGGGCCCCCTACTTGCTACTAGGCCCTGGTAGCCTGGGAGGCCTGCTACACTGGGAGCGCCTCTTGGGGGGCCCAGGGGAGGAAGAGGGTGCTGGGCGGCCCTGGGGCCCTAGTAGAGTCTCCTCCCAGGCCCAAGGCACTGGCTCTGGGCCTCCCTGTGCCCCAGGCAGCAGTTCCTCTTCCTCCTCTGATGAGGCAGGTGACCCCAACGAGGCACCCAGCCCTGACACCCTGCTTGGGGCCCTGGCCCGCAAACAGCTGAACTTGGGCCAGCTCCTTGAGGACACAGAGTCTTACCTACAGGCCTTCTTGGCCGGGGCTGCAGGCCCACTCAGTGGGGACCAACCAGGTCCTGGGCAGCCATCTTCCCCAGACCAGGGGCCCCCACAGCTGTCCAAGTCCAAAGGCCTCCCCAAGTCAGTTTGGGGTGGGGGTACCCCAGAGGCCCACAGGCCGGGCTTTGGTGCTACCTCAGAGGGCCAGGGGCCCCTCCCCTTCCTCAGCATGTTCATGGGTGCAGGTGATGCCCCTCTGGGCTCTCGGCCTGGCCACCCCTACTCCTCATCTCAGGTGAAAAGCAAGCTCCAAATTGGCCCCCCTTCTCCTGGGGAAGCCCAGGGACCCCTTCTGCCCTCTCCAGCCAGAGGTCTCAAGTTTCTAAAGTTGCCTCCAGCCTCGGAGAAGGTGCCCAGCCCAGGAGGCCCCCAGCTCAGCCCCCAGCTTCCCCGGAACTCCCGAATTCCCTGTCGTAACAGCGGCTCAGATGGCAGCCCCTCCCCATTGCTGGCCCGCAGGGGTCTGGGTGGAGGAGAGCTGTCCCCGGAGGGGGCACAGGCCCTGCCTACCAGTCCTTCACCCTGCTCCATGGCCCTGGACTCTGCACAGTTGAGACCTCCCCAGCCAGCCTTGTCCACCACGCTGTCCCCGGGACCTGTGGTATCTCCCTGCTATGAGAACATCCTGGACCTTTCCCGGAGCACCTTTAGGGGGCCTTCCCCAGAGCCACCTCCTTCCCCACTGCAGGTACCCACCTACCCACAATTAACTCTAGAGGTGCCACGGGCCCCTGAGGTCCTCAGAAGTCCTGGAGCTCCTCCTAGCCCTTGCCTCCCAGAATCCTGCTCCTATGGGAGTGCCCAGGAGAAGAGTTCGGACAAAGCAGGCTCAGAGTCTCCCCATCCTGGCCGCAGGACCCCAGGCAGCTCATCCAAGAAGCCCAGCCAGGGGGCAGGGCGGCGACCTGGGGATCCTGGCTACACACCTCTGCGGGACAGACTGGCAGCCCTAGGGAAACTGAAGACTGGCCCTGAGGGGCCAGAGAAAAATGGGGTGCCAGCCAGGCCTGGCACTGAGAAGTCCCGGGGAGCAGGGAGGTCAGGGGAGAGCGCTGGAGACATGGCACCCCCCACCCCCAGGCCTCCCGAGGGGCCAGACGCCAAGGGGGCCTTGCGGGGGGCAGTGGCCTTAGGCACAAACAGCCTGAAGCAGCAAGAACCTGGGCTCCTGGGGGACCCCGGGGCCCGAGTCTACTCCTCCCACTCCATGGGGGCCCGGGTGGACCTGGAGCCTGTCTCACCAAGGAGCTGCCTCACCAAAGTGGAGTTGGCCAAGAGCCGGCTGGCAGGGGCCCTGTGCCCCCAGGTACCCCGTGCCCCTGCCAAAGTGCCAACCTCAGCCCCCAGCCTTGGCAAGCCCAATAAGAGCCCCCATGGCAGCCCTACAAAGCTGCCTTCCAAGTCACCCACCAAGGTGGTACCCCGACCTCTGGCCCCACCAACTACCAAGGAGCCCCCCAAGTCTGACAAGAGCAAGGGCCCACCTTGGGCAGAGTGTGGCAGCACTACCGCCCAGCCTACGTCCCCCGCACCCAGCCCTGCTGACCCAAGCCAAGGCCCTGAGGGGCGGGCTCCACACTCCGCCATCGAGGAGAAGGTAATGAAGGGCATTGAGGAGAATGTGCTGCGGCTCCAGGGCCAGGAGCGGGCGCCAGGCGCTGAGGCCAAGCACCGCAACACCAGCAGCATCGCCAGCTGGTTTGGCCTTAAGAAGAGCAAGCTGCCAGCGCTGAACCGCCGCACAGAGACCACCAAGAGCAAGGAGGGGGCCAGTGGGGGCTCCCCACTCCGGAAGGAAGTCAAGATGGAAGCCCGGAAGCTGGAGGCGGAGAGTCTCAACATCTCCAAGTTGATGGCTAAGGCGGAAGACCTACGCCGGGCACTGGAGGAGGAGAAGGCCTACCTGAGCAGCAGGGCCCGGCCCCGGGCTGGAGGGCCAGCGCCAGGACCAAGTACGGGGCTGGGGCAGGTGCAGGGCCAGCTGGCTGGCATGTACCAGGGCGCAGACACCTTCATGCAGCAGCTGCTCAACAGGTGAGGGCCTGGGACCAGTCAGCAGGTGCTCAGTGGCTGGGGCCATGGTCTGGCCCAGAGGAAAGATGGGGTCTTGAATCAGAAGCCTGGGGTTTGTGCCCCCCACTGCCCTTCTCTCTGACTGTCTGATGTGGGACACACTGGGCCCATTTAAGAGGGGTTCACAGTCCACATTTCCCTAGATTTGTCTCCAATGCTGCCTGCGTGTGGTAGTTAAAGGGGCTGCTAGTTCCTAACCGTGGGCTGATAAAGGTCTTACTCTGGGATTTTCTATCCTATAGAACAAGGAGGGTCCCCTTCCCATCTTGCCCATTGGCACCTGCCACAGACTCAGCAGCAGGAGCTGTGGTTCAGAGAAGGGGCCACCCCATCTTGGGATTGCTCTGTCTGGGCCAGATGAGGCAGAATGTCCATAGGGGTTGGGTGCCAGGTGGGGTGCAGTTTGGACAGCAAGTGTGCTCAAGTTCAGCTGGGGCTGGCAAGATGTGTCCTTGTGTGGACCAGGAAGTGACCAGTCTGCCATCTATTAGCAAACAGTGTCCAGAGGTCTCTAGGCTCGGCCTTGTGTAACTTGGGGGAAGTCGTCTCGTGTCCCCTGCCCCTGCCGTTTCTCTGAGGTTTTCCCCAGGGTCTCCGCCTGTGCCCAGCATCAGGAGGAGTTGATGGAGGCAACCACCAGGGATATGTCCCCAATCCCAGGGGCAGGGGTTAGTGGGTATTCCACTAGGCCCGGCACCATTGGAGGGAGTGAGGTCAGCATGTCTGGGTAGACCCAAGCTTCCCTTTGTCTCCGTCTGCACTGCTGCCTGTAGGGTGGATGGCAAGGAGCTGCCCCCCAAGAACTGGCGGGAGCCCAAACCAGAGTATGGCGATTTCCAGCCAGTGTCCTCTGACCCCAAGAACCCCTGGCCAGCCTGTGGGCCCCGAAATGGCCTGGTGGGGCCTCTTCAGGGCTGCGGAAAACCTCCTGGAAAGGTAGGTTCTTGGAAGAGGGGCTAGGTATTGGGCCTGGAGGGTTCCCCGTCCCTGGGGCCTGGAAGCTGCTGGATGTACTCATGGTCACTGCATGCTGGTGGACTACAGACACTAGGACCCACAATTCAGGGGTTCCAACGGCAGAACTTGGGGAGGGCTGTGGGTGAGGGTGGGAGGACTGGGTTCTGAGGTCTCCTGTACCGCACACAGCCGAGCAGCGAGCCGGGAAGGCGGGAAGAGATGCCCTCCGAGGACAGCCTGGCTGAGCCAGTGCCCACCTCACACTTCACAGGTCAGCAGGGTCAGGGGCCAAGGATGGGACCTCTTCCTCGCCCCCTGCCCACTTTACTCCTGTCCTGTCACTGTAGCAGGTGCCAGGCCCGGAGTGCCGTCGTGGTGCCAAGCACCAGATAGGCACCGGGGCTGCGCAGAACTAAACCCCTCCCTGCCCTTGGGGTACCTGGCCTGCCGTCCACACGTGTTTCTCCAAGCACAGGGGAGGTGGGGGGAGGGCTGGCAGGGATGACGGCCTGTCGGGCCAGGAGGGGCCCTGACCAGGTGGGGAGCCTGGGCTGGGGCAGGACGCCAGAAGAAGGCAGGGGGGGTGAGCCCACAGCCTCACGTCCTTGACTTACCCTCCCCTCCCCAGCCTGTGGCTCCTTGACTCGAACCCTGGACAGTGGCATTGGGACCTTTCCACCCCCAGACCATGGCAGCAATGGGACCCCCAGCAAGAATCTTCCCAAGACAAAACCACCACGGCTGGATCCCCCACCCGGAGTTCCCCCAGCTCGGCCCCCGCCCCTTACCAAAGTCCCCCGCCGCGCCCACACGCTGGAGCGTGAGGTGCCGGGCATAGAGGAACTGCTGGTGAGCGGGCGGCACCCTAGCATGCCAGCCTTCCCCGCTCTGCTCACTGCTGCTCCGGGCCACCGGGGCCATCAGGCCTGTCCTGACGGTGAGTGTCTGGGTAGAAGGGTGGGCCATCCCTGGAGCTTTACGCGCCACCATCACCTTCCCTTTGTTCCCATGCAGATCCGTGTGAGGACCCAGGCCCTCCCCCTCCTGTCCAGCTGGCTAAGAACTGGACCTTCCCCAATGCGAGGGCAGCCGGCAGCTCCACTGACCCTTTCCTGTGCCCATCCCGACAATTGGAGGGGCTGCCCAGGACCCCCATGGTAAGCATGGCCAAAAGGAAAAGGGGGACAGGCCTGGAGGGCAGGAGGGATGATGTGGGGAGACCAGTCCCTGCAATGAGGTACAGCGCTGTCTTGGAAGCGGATGAAGGGTCAGCCACATTGGATGCCCCTCTGGGCAGCCCACCCACCTGCCCCTTCTCACACCCTTCTTGGAGAAAGGGTTTATTTCTCTCCCCAGAACCTTGGCAGACCTTGCTCAGTGGTGCCTCTAGCCCGCTTCCTCTGAAGTGTGCCCCACCACGGTGAGCCCCACCTGCAGCACCCCATCAGTGGGCAGAGCCCAGCACCCCTTGGACTGGACCAGGAGGCGGAGGGACTTCCTCCTGAGCTTCCCTTCCTTTCCCAGGCCCTGCCCATGGACCGGAAGCAGAACCTGGAGCCCAGCCGTCCAGCCCCTGCACCCCAGGGCCCGACGTTTGGAGGTAGCCGCACGCCCAGCACATCGGACATGGGCGATGAAGGGAGAGTGGCCAGTGGGGGCCCCCCAGGTCTGGAGACCTCAGAGTCTCTCAGTGACTCCCTCTACGACTCGCTCTCCTCCTGTGGGAGTCAGGGCTGAGGGGCTGCACCGCACTACGGTCCCTCTCTGGAGTTGGAGACCACCGACTGGACCAGCTCTCCTGGCGCCCCATCCCTCGGGGCCAGTGGGACCCCTCCCTGCAGGGACCAAGGAGGCAGATGGAAAAGAAGATGAAGGGGGTCCCTGACACACCCCACTGCCCACTGCTGCTGTGGAGGGGATGACTGCTCTCAGCTCAGGGAGAGACCCCACCCTTGGTCCCTTCTCTCACCTGGAGTAAGGCTCTTCTCTGAGGGACCGGGGGTTCAAGGCGGCTGTGTCCCAGCCCCCGGCTCCCCCTTCAGGCTGAGCCATCTTGTGGTGCTGGGCTTCCTGCCCGCCAGCTGTGCCGTCTCTGCCCAACCTGGCTGCTCCCTGCCCTGGAGCCCCGCGGGGCCAGCCCAGAGTCCCCGTGCTGGTGGAGTTTGGGGGCGAAGGGTCAAGTTGCCTTCTCTCTCTGTCTGCCCTGGTCCTCCCTGCTGTCTGGATGGTGCTGCCCTCCCCCGCCCCATGTCTCTGGGGTCCGTCCGTCTGTCTTTTTGTTGTTTTTTTATATTAAAGCGCCTGGCCCGGTCCCCATCCCCCATCCCCGCACTGCGGTTAATTTATCTGTCGTTAAGAACTCGGCTGCTCTGCTTCCAGCCTCTGCTTCTGCCCTATTCCTAATAAAATGTGGAGGCCCCTCCCTGCCCTGGACTCTGCTTTTTCTGTGGGAGGACTCGGGGATGGACAGGTGGGTGGAGGCTGCGTGGGCAGCAGGATGAGAGACCCCAGGGACGTAGACTTTCCCTCAGGTTCTCCTGTGAGGCAGCCCCCCAACACACACACACAGGCCTTGAGTGGTCCCTGGGGTCAGGGGGATTCCTTGGGTCGGGCAGAAGGCTGGACAGCTTGCGGCAAGGGAGGCTGTGGGCATGCACTCAAACTCCTGTACATACTGGGTGGGATAGGACGTACAAACTGAGCTTCAGGGGCCGAAGTGTCGATGGGGTTAAGTGTCTATAGCCTTCTGTTGCCAGGAAGTGAAGCACAGCTGGTTCTCCAACTGTTGCCACCTTATCTCTCCTCAGACATCGGGCTTTACCCCCCGCCCCCCCCCCCCCCCCGCCAATCTTCTTGCCATTTCTACCTCAGATTTCCACCTCAGGTTCCCCTCACTCTGAAATTCTCCATATGGGAAGGGAAGGCCGGGAATGAGGCTGCGTGGAAGGGCCTAGGCTTCTGGGAGTTATTCTGTACTCTCCCCATGGCATGAAAAGGCCATGGGGCAGCTGTGGCCCCCTAGCCTTTAGATTTCCTGTTGGACGTGGAGCTGGGCGTTACCTGAGGGTGAGGCAGGTGGCAGCCAGACCATCACATTGGCCAGCCACGTTGGGCCCTGGAAGGCCTCCTTTTTGCCTAGCTTGTAAGACGTGGGGTGACTTGTCTAGAGCGCCCACCTGACCTAGCCTACACTTCCCCTCTCCCCACAAAATACAGTCTGAAGACCACCTGGCAGCACGCACCATCAGCACCCCGGGCCTTGTGACTGGGATTCTGAACAGTTCGTCTTGGGGGTGGGGGCCCTGTGGTGAACACATGGTCTGCACCACAGGCTTGCAGAGCCAAGGTCACAGGGGTGTCTGGCAGGGAGTAGGGCTGGGCCCATTCACAAGTTGGTTAAACCACTGGTTCCTTCCTGTGCTCTGGCCAGCCCAAGGAAGCTTAGGGTGGGGAGGATGTCAGGGCCCCCCTTTATACTAGCTCCTTCCACCAGTGTCCCCAGCCCCTGAATGCTCCAGAGAGTGGTAGAACTTCCTCCATTAAAATAAACACCTACCATGCCACCAGCCTCCTGGTCCCTAACCACCTCCCCCAACCAAGCCTCATTTCAGAAATGAAGATGCCAAGGCTCTGAGATGTTCAATGGTTTTTCCAAGGCTGAGAAGTGATGGAGCCTGATAGGAGTGGTTCGCTTCTGAGGATGAAGCTTTCCTTTCTTCTGGCAGGACTTTAATCCCCTCCTCCCTTTTTGGCCGATGGATCAGTCCTAATGGACAGGGCTTGAGAGCACTAGACTGGAAGTCAAGATTCTTAGCCATGGAGTCTGGTTTTGTGGGAAAATTCCATCCTTTCTCTGGGCTTTGTTTTCCTTCCCTATGGAAGATTAGGAGGTTGGGTCAGACCACCTCCGTCCTTAGCTCTCTAGTCTTCCTACGCCTCCCTCAGTCTGGCCTCTCTCCCTTTTGTTTCCCTTGGTTGATGTTGTCGAAGAAATTAACAAGATTTCTAGAAGGGTCAAGTCAGAGATCTTGGGTTTTCTTACTTCCACCTTCTACTTACAAGTCCTATCCCACTGTCCCTTCTACTTCTATGGGCTTAAGTATGATATTGCCATGCTGCTAATCTGCCTCTTGCCGGGAGGGCGTATAAAAGTCCTACATCCTTCTAACTTTTTATTTCTGGGGTTTTCAAGCCCCTTTCTCTGTTTGAACCTGATGTATGACCTCATTTCCTTGTTAGAACAGAATTGTTTGCCTGCGGGATATTTATCCTATTTCCTTTCCGGGAAAGAGTTTGGCGCGGTGGGTTTGACTCTGGGCTCCACCTCTCGCAAGCGGATACCAAAGGGTCCATCCATGTTTCTGTCACCAGGGTCTGGTCAGTGGGCAGCCAGGCTCTGTTCCGCAGTGTTTGCAAATGCAAGGTGTCACCGTGGCCCCTGGGGCAGCGTGGGCCAAGCAACATCAGCCACACCTGGTTCTTTGGAACCAGCCCAGCCCTACTGACTGTTCCGAGGTGAGCAGCTCTCATTTCTAAGTCCCCCCCCACGCCCCCGCTCCAGGGTGCTTCTAAGGAGTGCTAGGCCCCTATGAGCCATCTCATAGCCCACATAACCATGTGTGCCCTCCATAGAGACCAAAATAGTCCATCTCAAGTAATTCTGTGGAAGGGGACATGCAAGTGAGTTAAAGACAGTCCTGGGGAATCAGTTTCTCCTTGTACTTCAAGAAAAGGGTTTGGCTAAAAGACGACTCGATCTTCACTATGGGGGAACACTTCATATCTCGGTTTGCAACATCTGCTTGCAGGATTAAGGTGACCTCACTATTTTCTCCATGAACAATGGGTGAATGTTTGTCTTACCATTGTGTGTGACCCTCTCTGCTGAATTTCCCAAACAGAGGAAGCCAAAACTGCCAGCCCCTCCCCTTATCCCCCCAAATGGCACCAGAGCATCAGCAAAAGACTGATAAGGTTTCAGGTTCCACCTCTCTGGGCACCCTGCCTTTTACAGGAAATGTCCTAAAATGTTAACAGGTTTTCTCTGGGTTGCCAAGAGTTTCTGATGCTAGCTTTTCTACAAATGGTGTGTTTTGTTTTCTTCATCAAAAAAAAAAAAGTTTTAAAAAAGAAACAGTCACGCTCCGCAGCAAACTCTAGATATACACACCCATTCTGTAATCCTGTGTGAGTTAAATCAAATATAGAATTTTTTTTTAAGACAAGTGAATTTGAAGTAAATATAGGTGAGCATTTCTATGACCTTGGGGTGGGGAAGAACTTTTAAAAATCTTTTTTATAGGGGCACCTGGGTTTATCACTCAGAGAGTGATAAAGAATAAACTATAGAGAGTGTTTGGCTTTGGCTCAGGTCATGACCTCACGGTTTATGAGTTCAAGCCCTGCATTCGGTTCTGTGCTAACAGCTCAGAGCCTGGAGCCTGCTTCAGATTCTGTGTCTTCCTCTCTCTCTGCCCCTCCCCTGCTCACGCTGTCTCTCTCTCAAAAATAAATAAACATTAAAAAAATTGTTTAAATCTTTTTTTATAATTATTAAAGACATACAAATTATAAAAGTGCATGTTCACACTTTTTTCTTTTTTTTTTAAAGGAATTGAAGTTGAATAGAATGTTATATACAAGGAAGAAACATCTTTTTCATACTCCAATCCCAACCTCACTCCCCAGACAGAACCCAGGTTGATTGGTACCTTTAAAATAATTTTTGTGTGTTTTTTAAAAATTTTGAGAGAGAAAGAGAGAGGGAGAGAGCACGAGTACAAGTTGGGGAGGGGCAGAGAGAGAGGGAGAGAGAGAGAATCCCAAGCAGGCTCCATAATGTCAGTACACAGAGCCCCTTGTGGGGCTTGAACTCACAAACCGTGAAATCATGACCTGAACTGAAGTAGGACGCTTAACCAACTGAACCACCCAGGCACTCTGCAAATCATATTTTGGATGTGGGCACACACCTTCATATATAGAGTGTGTTTGTGTTGACCTTTTATTAGACAATGAGATTATTGTATCATGACTGATCTGCTTCTTTTAGCATTTAGTAATATGCCTTGGAGATCTTTCCAAAGCCCATGAATCTCCATTACCATACATGGTCTTCCATTGTATGGAAGTGCCTTGTTAATTTGTGTTCCCATGACAAGCAGTGCTGCAGTGAATATTGCATCTGTGTCTTTGGCCATTTGTGTATTTTCATAAGATAAATTCTCACAAACGGAATTGCTAGGTCATAGCATATGCTTAATTTAAATTTTTCATAGATATTAACAAATTGCATTTCTTTAACAATGTATAAGTGGGACTATCTTCTACATGATTCAGTATTAGCACACTTTTTATTCTTAGCCAATCTGGTCAGAGTAAGCGATCATGTAGACAGTCTTGTAGCCCAATGTTAGGGACTTTGACTTTTACTCAGGGTGAAATGGGGAGCCATTAGAGGGTGATAAAGAATAAACTATAGAGGGCAAGTATGGAAGCAGACCAGTAAGGGGGCCTCTTGGGTAACTCCAATGATAGATGGTGGTGACCTGTTCCAGGGTGGGGGCACTGTAGATAATAAAACCTGCTAATGTAATTGATGTGAAGAAAGGAGAAGAGCCAAGGGTAACTCCAAGGTTTTTGGAGCAATTGGTAGGAAGAAATTGTCACTAACTGATAAGGGGGAGGGTAAATAGAGCAGACTTTAGGGAGGGAAGATCAGGAGTTAAGTGTTGGCCATGTTAAATTTGAGATGTCTATTGGACAACATCCAATGGAAAATGTGGAGTAAGCAATTGGTTATACAAGTCCAGAGTTTAGAAAAGAAGCCTGGGCTAGAGATATAAATTAGTAAGTCATAAACATATGGATGTTATTTAAAGCCAGGTGACTGGATGAGATCAACAAGGGAGTAAGAAGAGGAAAGGTCTGAGTCCTAAATCCTGGGATATTTCATTTCTTTAGAGGTCAATGGGAATGAGGAGGGATCACACAAGAGGCAGTAAAGACAGTAGTACCAAGAAAATGTGGGGTTCTGGAATACCAGTGAAGCAAATGTTTCAAGGGGCACCTGGGTGGCTCAGTTAGTTAAGCGTCCGACTTCAGCTCAGGTCATGATCTCACGGTTCATGAGTTCGAGCCCACGTCGGGCTCTGTGCTGATAGCTCAGAGCCTAGATCCTGCTTCAGATTCTGTCTCCCTTTCTCTCTGCTCCTTCCCCCTCATGTTCTGTCTCTTTCTCTCAGAAATAAACATTAAAGAAAATTAAAAAAAAAAAAAAAAAGAAAAGAAAATGTTTCAAGAAAGATTAATCAGTGTCAAATTCTGCTGACACACCAAGATGAGGATTGAAAATTGTTTTTTCGGGGTGCCTGGTGGCTCAGTCAGGTAAGTGTCCAACTCTTGGTTCTGACTCAGGTCATGATCTCATGGTTCGTGAGTTGGAGCCCTGCATTGGGCTCCACGCTGATGGTGCAGAGCCTGCCTGGGATTCTCTCTCTCTCTCTCGCCCTCTCTCTCTCTCTCTCCCCATCCTGCACACTGTCTCAAAATAAATAAACTTAAAAAAAAAAAGAAAATTGTTTTTTTCAATTTAGCAATATGGAAGTCACTGGTGACCTTAGCAAGACCATTAGTGGAAATGAAAGCTGCTTGGAGCAGTTCAAGAAAAAACAGGAAAGGAAGGATTGGAGTATAGACAACTCTTGTAAGAAGTAGTGAAGAGAACGGGAGAGGAGAGTGGAGTCAAGAGTGCAATTTTTTAAGTCTTATTTTTGAAACTATTTCAAACTTACACAAATGTTTCCAGTACAGTACAAAAAACTCTCTTCTCCCAAACTATTTGAAAGTTACCAATCTTATGCTTCATCACCCAATACTTGACTATAGATTTCCTACAAACAAGGGCATTCTCTTATATACCCTCATACCATCATCAAAATCAGGAATTAAGATATGATAATCTAATCCCCAGACCACATCTGAGTTTCACCAGTTGTCCCAATGTCTTTGATACCCAGTTCAACAGTCACATATGGCTTTTAATCATATTCTTTTTTTTTTTTTACGTTTATTTTGAAAGAGAGAGAGAGAGAATGAGTGGGGAACAAGCAGAGAGAGAAGAGAGAATCCCAAGCAGGCTCTGCACTGTCAGCATAGAGCTGGACACAGGCCTCTATCTCACAAACTGTGAGATCATGACCTGAGCTGAAATCAAGAGTCTGATGCTTAACTGAGTCACCCAGGCGCCCCAGTCATATTTCTTTAGTGTCCTTCAAACTGGAACAAACTTCAGTCTGTCCTTAACCTTGGGACCTGACTTTTTTTTTTTTAAACTTTACAGGCCATTATTTTCATTTACCTCATTACTAAGGATGTTCATGGTCATTACTTAAGTTGGTATTTGCCTGACTTCTTCACTGTACATTTACAATTTTTCCCTATATACTTAATAAGAATCTAGCGGGGAGGTACTTTGAAATTGTGTAAATGGTTCATTTTCGTCAAACTGTCTCTTTATTCATTTGTTTATATCTGTATGGACTCATGACTTCCTATTTTATTCAATGGTTTGTAAGCCATTACTGTCATCATTTACTCTGGTGCTCAAAATGTCCATGATTTGGCCAGTAGGAGCCCCTTCAGGCTGGCTTCCTTTTCTTTGACAAACGCCCGTCATTCTTTGAGGATGTACTTTCTGGCACAATGTGCTCGAGATTCATCTTGGACTTTCCCCAACCCAGCCTTGGAACCAGCCATTTTTCCAAAGGACCCTGGTTTCTTTTGGTGGGGAATGATATTTAGAAACCAAGATCTGGAGGGGCACCTGGGTGGCTCAGTCAGTTAAGCGTCCGATTCTTATTTCAGTTCAGAGCATGACCTCACGGTTTGCGAGTTCGAGCCCCACATTGGGCTCTGCACTGTCAGCATAGAGTCTGCTTGGGATTCTCTCTCGCCCTCTCCCTCTTTGTCCCTCTTTCCCCCCAAAATAAATAAACTTCAAACAAATGAAAAAACAAACAAACCAAGACCTGGAGGCTGGGTATGCTCATTGCTACTGGGGAGTTGCAGCTCCTAGGCCCTAAGAAAGGATTTCTTTTTTTTCTTTTCTTTTCTTTCTTTCTTTCTTTCTTTTTTTTTATTTTTTTTAATGTTTATTTTTGAGACAGGGGGAGACAGAGTGCGAGTGGGGGAGGGGCAGAGAGAGGGAGACACAATCTGAAACAGGCTCCAGGCTCTGAGCTGTCAGCACAGAGCCTGATGCAGGGCTCGAACCCACGAACCATGAGATCATGACCTGGGTCAAAGTCGGACGCTTAACCGACTGAGGCACCCAGGTGCCCCTCTTTCTTTCTTTTTAGTGGGGTTATTTATTTTAAGTAATCGCTACATCCAATGTGGGGCTTGAACTCATGTCCCATGTTCTTCTGACTGAGCCAGCCAGGCACCTCTAAGAGAGGAATTCTTAAAGATAGAAGAAATTAAAGCATTTTCTTATACTTATGGGAAAGATAAAATAGAGAAAATTTGATAATCCCACAAGAGAGAAAAGGGAATTGTTGGGCTCTAGAGCGTGAGTGGCCCTAAGCAGCATCCACAGGTACAGGAGGGAGGAAGGCACAGAAACAGTTGGGTGTATGAGGGTCTATTTTATAGAAGTACTCTTCTGGGGTGCTTGGGTGGCTCTGTTAGCCAAGAGTTCAACTTCAGCTCAGGTTACAATCTCGCTGTTCCTGTTCGAGAGTTTGAGCCCTGCCTCGGGCTCTGTGTTGACAGCTCAGAGCCTGGAGACTGCTCCTGATTCTGTGTCTCCCTCTCTCTCTCTGCCCCTCCTCCACTCTTGCTGTCTCTTTTTCTCTCTCTCAAAAATAAATAAACATTTAAAAATGTAAAAAAAAAAAAAAAGAAGAAGAAGAAGTCTTCTAATGGCTTTTATTTTCTCAAGAAAATAATCAAGGTCATCAGTTAAGAGGAAGAATGGGAAAAGAAGTGCTGGAGATTTGAGAAGAGAAGATATAGTATGAGTAGCCACGTGGAAGGTCAAGAGTGAATACTCTAGGAAACACAGTTGGGGTATCGAGCAGCATGAAGGGTCCACTTGAGGTGACTAGGAATTTAAAGTGAGACATTAACACAAACGTGTGGGGGTCTTTCTCCTGCCATGTTAGGTACAGACTAGGCAGGATTATCGCTTCTCTGCCTTTTGGCTAAGATCAAGTGCAGAATAGGCATGATCAGCCAGGGCTGCCAATTCACCAAATGAGTACAAAATAGGAAAGAGAGAGGCCAGGGTACTGAAGGTGTATGCAAGGGAGCGATTCTACTAGTTGGTTGTGGGCTTTACATGGGTGAAAGAGGGAAGAGGGAATGATAAAGGAGAGAGGCATGGTGGAGATGCGATCAGTAGATTGCTGGTCTTGCCAAGACCACGGGAATTTTGGAGATAGGGCACTAGAGGAATGAGTTGGGAAGAAGTGCGGTGATGATCAGAGGGTGGAAAGCATGAGATTGAGACGATAGGAGGTGTTATGGGTTGAATTGTGACCCCCTCAAAAAATGTTGACGTCCTAACCCCTGGTACCTCAGAATGTGACCTTACTTGGAGATAGAGACTTTACAGAGATAATCAAGTTAAATTGAAGTCATTTGGGTGACCCCTAATCCAATATGACTGGTGTCCTTATAAAAAGTGGAAAGTCAGACACAAGGACAGGTAGCACACGGGGAGAGGCCATGTGAAGGTGCAGGCAGAGGTCATGATGGTGCATCCACAGGCCGAGGAAGGCCAGCGACGGGCAGCAAACCACCAGAAGTTAGGAGAGGGGTCTCAAGGGAACAGATGCTCCCTCACAGTCCTCAAGGAGAAACCAAGGGGTGCCTGGGTGGCTTAGTCGGTTGAGCGTCCGACTTCGGCTCAGGTCATGATCTCGTGGTCCGTGAGTTCGAGCCCCGCATCGGGCTTTGTGCTGACAGCTCAGAGCCAGGAGCCTGCTTCGGATTCTGTGTCTCCCTCTTTGTCTGACCCTCCCCCGCTCATTCTCTGTCTCTCTGTCAAAAATAAATAAACATAAGAAAAAAAGTTTAAGCTTTAAAAAAAAAGAAGAAGAAGAAACCAAGCCTGAGGGCACCTTGATCTCAGACTTCCAGCCTCCAGAACTGTGAGGCAATACACTTCTGCTGTTCAAGCCACCCAGTCGGTGGTACTTTGTTACAGCAGCCCTGGGACACTAATACAGAGGGGTAGCAGTCATAGGTAATGATGAGGACCAGAAAATGACCACCGAGTGGGTAATTCAGATAGGGTCAGGCCAGGTCATTAGAGGAGAAGAGATCATGGAACTCTCTATGTGGACACTGAAATCTCTAAGCATTAGGACAGAATTAGGATCAGAGGGGATGACCGCGAGGCAGGAGCCAAAGCCTTCAAGAAATGAGAGGAAATAACCCAGGGAGTGTAGATGAGTAGAAAAGGGAGGCATAGCAGGTGGTATAGTCTGTTGAGAGGAGATTCAAAGCTGAGGGACTTTAGGGTCTGAAAGCAGCACTGAAGAGCAAGGAAGACACCTGCCCACCTTTTGGCCTGGTGACACATGAGCTGAAGGAGAGAGAGCAGTGTCCTCAGGGAGAGGTGGCAGGGCAGAGGGACCCTTCACAGGGGCTATGTCCAGAGGGAGCTTGCTGATGGGGAGCAGTGAGCTCTAGAGGGACCAGGGGAAGGGTTTTAGGAGATGGGAACAGAGCAGGGAATGTGCAAGGTTAGGAGAATCAGAGCGTGGGAGATGAGGGATCATCACACGCCAGGGGGAACAGTTACAAAATATCGTGGCCACGTTTATCAGCTTACCACAATCCAATGTGCGCGTTTGTACCTTTTGAACTTCACAGCATGTGCGCGGGGAATGTGGTAAAGAATGTGGAATGGTCACTGCAGATAGAGAAGAGGGATCGGGCTAAGGACAGGTCAAGGATTTTCAAGCGAGGCTGGAGCCCAGTGGAGGCTGAAGGGCAGGAATGTCTAGTGGCACCAACCTACAGGGTCGTGGAATTTTTGTGGCTTCTATTTCGTTTCTTGCTGGGGTGCAGAGGCCTGGTTCTAAGCCTAGTGAAGGAAGATTGTGGGATTTGTGCAAGGGTGGGTTTTGCTGATGAGGGCGTTGAGGTGGCTGGTGAGGTCATCCACACAGGCTCCAGCTTAAGCAATAATAATAATATATCAGCGTATATGATATATCATCATTCACAGCTGCCAGGGACTGTTCTAAGTGCTCTCCGTATCAATTCAGTTACCCTCGCCAGTCTTTCAGGCAGGCATTATTGTTATCCCCACTTTAATATGAATGAGAGTGTGAGGCTCAGAGAGCTCAAGTAATCCGTCCAAGTTCAAAGCCTGTCTGTGGAAGAGCTGTGATTCCACCGAGGCAGTTCAGCCCCAGCGGGGCGACAGAGGGAGGAGCTGAAAGGAGCAGAAAAACCGCGGAAGGGTGAAGGGGCAGGGCTGGGGTTTGGGTGCGACCACAGCGCAGGGGAGAGGCAGAGGAAGTGAGAGCGGGACCCATGTGTGGTTGTGGTCTGAGAGCGGAAGGGTAGACTTTTACATCCGGTGCAGCTGGCTGAGGTGAGGTAGAGGTGAAAGTCCCTGCAGAACTGGGAGATTTGGGGAACCGGGGAGCAGGGTGGTCCAGGTAGAGGGTCATCCACGGGACACTGAAGTGTCCCAAAGTGACACGGACATGGAGGGAAAGGACACCTGGAGACAGGACTCTGATAAATACGGAGACTGCTTCCTGCAGCAGAGTGGGTAGGCAGGGAAGAGCCTGGGCAGAGGGCCACTGGGGCCTCAGGTGGCAGAAGCCATCAGGAAATCGGGGTTGTCACTGCCTCGTGTGGAAGGCAACAGGGTAGCACCGGGGGTCTTCTCTAAGGCAGGAGCACTCCAAGGAGTTATTTTAAAGTTACAAAATTAAGTTTGCCGCGTATTTTCTTGGCGATTTTTTTGTACTCCAAAAAATCACTTCCCGCAGAACGGTTGGAAAATATATTGCCACCAGGTGGTGCAATGGCAGCGGCGCCCATCTGAGAGTTTCGCAGGCCTGAATTGCCACCCGGTGGTGAGAAGAGGAAATGCAGGGAGGCTTTATTTGCGACCGACACACCAAATCAGCTGCCATCTTCCCACGCCCTCACGAGTTGCGCAAAGTACAGAGAGTATGACTATGTGGACTTGGACCTCCCCTCTCATGCCTTCATTTCCTCATCCACCCACACTGCTTTTTATACAACAAACGCTTGTTGGGCTCCTCGTGGGTGTGAAGCACTGAGCTAGATACCAGGGACCCAGAGGGGAATGTGACATGTCCCAGCCCTCGGGACTCACAATTCTAGTGGGTGATGCCAAACGGTCACTGGGTGATCACAGGACAACGTGGGCAGTGCTGCAACAGAGCGCACCCAGGTGCTATGGAGGCTCCAGAAGGGGCTCTAACCCAGTCTTTCTAGATGAGGTGGTAACAGGACCAACACCTGCAGGGTGGGATTAACTGAGCCACGGAAGGTGGCGGTGAGAGTTCTAGGCAGAAAAATTTAAATGCCAAAGCCTAGCAGTGAGCGATCAAATGGAACATTCCAGCATAAAGATGAATGTATTATGGCTGGAGCCTACAGAGACTGGTGCCTGCAGGAGAGTGGGGAGGCACGGAAGAGTCTGGGCAGAGGGCCACTGGGGCGTAAGATGGCATCTGAAAGTTGAGAGGACATAGGTAAGCAGGAGATTTGAGTATACATTGAGAAGTTTGGACTCTATCTTGAGAGCGAAGATGTACCATTGAAAAGTCCGGGGTTCACCCTCAGAGAGATCCGTCTAGAAATAGTGTGTGGAATGGACTGGAGAGACCCCAGGCTGGGGGCTGGGGGCTGGGGCCAGTGAGGAGGCTGGAGCAGTAACCCAGGCAAGATTCAGTAGGGCCTGAACCTAGGCAGCATTTGTTTTATTGAAGAGCCGTGGACAGATTGAAAAGGTTTCCATATGCTCCTTACATATGAGGTTCCTGGGGTTCCATTGGGCTTGCTCATTCTTCATGAAATATTGCTTTTGAGATCCCTCCAGGTTGTTGTATATATCTATGGCCTATTCCTTTTTATTGCAGAGGAGTATTCCATTGTATGGATATACCACAGTTTATCCAGTCACCTGTTGAAGGATATTTGGATTGTTCCCAGGTTTGGCTTATTACAAATAAAGCTTCTCTGAACATTCACATACAGGTTTTTGTGTGAATGCAAATTTTTATTTTTCTAGGATAAACACCCAGTAGTGCAGTTCCTGGGTTGTATGGTTAGTATGTGTTTAATTTTATGAGAAACTGCCAAGCTGTTTTCCAGAAGTTCCAGAAGTAAACGTACCATTTTATTTTATTTTTTAAATTTTTTTAATGTTTATTTATTTTTGAGACAGAGAGAGACAGAGCATGAGCGGCAGAGGGGGAGAGAGAGAGAGGGAAACACAGAATCTGAAGCAGGCTCCAGGCTCTGAGCTTTCAGCACAGAGCCTGACGCGGGGCTCGAACTCATGAGCTGTGAGATCATGACCTGAGCTGAAGTCGGATGCCCAACCGACTGAGCCACTCCAGGCGTCCCATAAACATACCATTTTAACTTGACCTCTGGCAATGTATGATGGCTCCCACTGCCCCACATTCTTCCCAGTACTTGGTATTATCACTGTATATGTTTTTTTTTTTTAATTTTTGTCTTTCTGGCATGGGTACAGAGGTGTTTCCTTTTTGCTTTAGTTTGCATTTGCTTAATATCTAGTTATATTTAACATCTTTTCACGTGCTTATTTGCTGTTTGTGTATCTTTGGTGAAGTGTCTGTTCAAAGAGCTGGTTCACTTTTATTTTAAAATGTGCCGAGTCATCCACATCTCTATCTCTACCTTCTCTCCTGAACTTCAGATTGAGATGCAAATGTCTCCTGCCATCTTCATGGAAGTGCCCCACGGCCACAATCTCATGCGGAAAGCCAAAACTGCCATCCCGCTGGAGTCCTGGGCCTCCCCAGTGGAAGAGCTAACACTTAGAGGGTTTACTATGTGCTAAGCACTGTTCTGAGTGCTTTACATGCTTTAACTAACTTAATACTCACAATTACCCTTATAGGTAGTACTGTTTTTACCTTCATTTTCACACATGGGAAACGAGGCACAGAAAGGCTGAGTAACTCACCCAAGCTTGCACAGCTGGCAAGTGGCCGATATGTCCATCCAGCTCCCAGAGTCGCTCTTGATTCTTCTTTCTCACCTCCCCAGGTCTGTTCAATCACTGAGACCTGTATATTTTCACCTTCTGAATATTTTACTTCCATTGCCTTTCTTATAACCCTTATAACTACTGCTCTGTTGCAACCATCTTTTCTCTTGCCTGGACCATTGAAAGTACCTTTTTTTTTTTTTTTTTAAGGTAATCTCTACACCCAACATAGGGCTCAAGCTCACAACCCCAAGATCAAGAGTCGCATGCTCCCCCCACTGAGCCAGCCAGGTGCCCCGTAAGTACTTTTTAAAAAACATAACTTTTTATGGGGCACCTGGGCAGCTCAGTGGTTAAGCATTGGACTTCAGCTCTGGTTATGATCTCATGGTTCATGAACACAAACCCCATTTCAGGTGCTCCCCGCTTTTCTCTCTCTCCTTCTCTCTCTGCCCCTCACTCACACCCTCTCTCTCTCAAATAAAATAAAATAAAATAAAATAAAATAAAATAAAATAAACTTCTACTATAGAAAATTTCAACAATATGAAAATCTAGAGAATAGTACAGTGAATATGTTCATTGCCACAACCAATATAAACTCATGACCATTTGCTTTATCTATACATCCACTCTCTGCTACCGCTTAACTGCATTATTTGGAAGCAAATCTCAGGCGGCATGTTAATGCATCTATAAATATATAGTATGCATCTCTAAATGCATCTATATATAATATATATATTATGTATAATATATATATTATATATATATATAATGCATCTATAAATATATAGTATGCATCTCTAAAACAACTTTCAAATAACATTCTTCGCATTATGCATTCATAATATTTCTTTGTATCATTATCTAATCAGTATTTATATTAGTTATCTGTTGCCGTGTAACTTAGAGGTTTAAAACAATAATAAGCATTTATTGTTGCTCAGTTTATTTGTTGGAAATCCGGGAGCAGATGAATGAAGTGGTTCTGGATCAGCGTCTCATGAGATGGCAGTCACCTGGAAGTCTGACAGGTACTGGAGAATCTGCTTTCCATGTGGCTCATCTACACAGGCTGGCAGGTCAGTGCTGGCTTTTGGCAGGGGCACAGGTCCTCACCACAAGGGCTCTCTACGGGCAGCTTGAATGGCCTCAGAACCTTGTCCGGTTTCCCCCAGAGCAAGGATCCAAGGAGGAAGCTATAAAACCTTTCCTGACCCAGCTTTGTAAGTCACACACACGTCTACACTATTCCGTTGGTCACATGGGCCAACCTGCTTCGTTGTGAGAGGGTGTGAATACCGGGAGGCCAGGATCTTAGGGGACCATCCTGGAGAACGGTAACCACAAGTTCAAATTGCCCCACTTGCCTGTCTCTCTCTCATTTACAACTGGTTTATTTAAATCAGGATCCATCCTTGCATTTTGTCGATATGGCTCATAAGTCTTAATCTCTGGGTTCCTTTTCCTCTTGGTTTTTCATTCTGTTCTTGTTTCTTTGCCTTTTTAAGTTTATTTATTTTGAGAGAGAGTGAGCACAAGTGGGGGAGGGGCAGAGAGAAAGGGAGAGAGAATCCCAAGTAGGATCCATGCTGTCAGTGCAGAGTTGGAGGGGCTGGAACTCACAGACCGTGAGTGACCTAAGCCAAAATCAAGAGTCTGCCACTTAACCGACTAAGCCACCCAGGCGCTCTGCCTTTTTTTTTTTTTTTAAAGAAGCCATGTTGTTTGTCCTTAGAGTTTTACATTTACTGGATTTTTCCTGCTTGCACCCCCATGGGGGGGGTTAAATCCCCCCATGTCATTTAACATGATGTCATTTAACATAGTCCTCTGATTCATGTCTTTCCTGTAAACTTGTACTTAGATCCAGAACAATATGATTTGGATTTTTTTTTTTTTTTTTGCCTTTGCAAGAAAGCTTCAGCAGTAGTGCTGTTGACTTCCAGCAGGAGGCATATAATGTCAGGTTGTCTTTTTTTTTTTTTTTTAATGTTTATTTTTGAGAGAGAGCACACATGTGGGAGAGGCAGAGAGAGAGGGAGACACAGAATCCAAAGCAGGCTCCAGACTCCAAGCTGTCAGCACAGAACCTGACATGGGGTTTGAACCCATGAACCGTGAGATCACGAGCCGAAGTTGGACGCTTAACCAACAGAGCCACCCAGGTGCCCCTGGTTGTCTCTCTTCATATGATGTTGAAGCTGTCGATTATTGCCTAGCTTAATTATTTCATTAGAGGTTTACAAAGTAGTGATAAATTAACTCTATAATTCCATTATCTGTTAGCTGGAATATCTCTATAGAGAGAAATTTTCGCTTACTATTTGATTACCCTGAAGTACAGTTAATACAGAAAAGATAAATGCTTCTTTCCCTTTATTAACAAGTATCCAGAAGTCACTTATTTCTAACATCCTTCAAAGGTGACCAATATTTTATTTTTAAAAATTTTTTCCCACTATTTTAAAAACATCATCATGAACTTAGAGATTTAAAAAACTTGATTTCAATCCATTGCACTTGTAATTCAATACATTGCCCTTGCACTGATGCTCAGATGATCCTATCGTTGGCCAGGAGGAACCTCTTCGGGTTAGCCCCTGCATCCTTGTCAATTATACCAGCCATCTTTTATGGCTTCTTTACTTCCTGCCATAGCATTATGTTCCAGGTGCATCTTGCACATCTACACAGATGTCTCAGCACCACTTGCCCCAGGAGCTCTGGTTCTTTTTAGTGGGAAATGAGAAAGACCACAATCTGGGTGTTAGAGTGTCTTTGCCTTCCAGCTGCACCCAACCCCGTCCTCCAATCACCAGAGCTGTAAAAATGCAAATCTGACCACTCCCTTGCTCAAAGTCCTTCCTCTGTTGCCCTCAGGACCAAGCCAGTTCTAAGCACATCAGGTCCTCAGTTACTGTTTCCCTGTTTGCCCCTCCCTCCCACTTCCTAGCAGTCTCTTTAAACTTCAAAACCCAGCAGAGGGGTGCCTGGGTGGTTCAGTCACTTAAGCGTCAGACTTGGCCTAGGTCATGATCTGGTTCATAGTTCAAGCCTGCTATTGGGCTCTCAGCTGTCAGCACAGCCAATTTGGGATCATCTGTCCCCGCCCCCCGCCCGCCCCTTACCCTGCTCATGCTCGCGCTCTCTCCTCTCTCAAAAATTAACCAAAACACAGCAGAACCTAACACGTTGCTGGTCCAGCACCTCCCCAGGCTGAGTCACACTCCTGGGCCTGTTCTCATACTAACCCTTCCACTTGGAAACATCCAGTCCTCCTTTGCCTGTCTTAACCTCAACAACTGTCTCATATTAAATCAATCTTGGAGCTTCGGCTTTAGTTCAGGTGTCATCTCCAAAACACTTACCTGAACAGCCAGGCAGGGAGGTCTCCCACTATTCTCATGGTCACTGTGCTTATACCCGTGTAAGCACGTAACTAACGTCTCCGTTTAACTCTCCTGCGCTGCTTAGCCATGAAGGACTAAAAAGCAGTTACTGCCCTATCCATCTTTACCTCTGGTCAAGGGGGACCAGTACATGGCCTGCTGCCTAGCAGGTGCCCTCATCCAATCACCTGCAGGCAGGACAGATGTTGCCTTGCCAGGGCATACATCCTTCCACTTCTGCCCTCCACCAGTGCCTTCTTCACTGTAGGTCAGGCCTGCAGTTCCACTAGGCATGAACTGAGCTATGCATTCATCTCTCCTGTCTGATCTGTATTTGGCGGGCTTGCTGGGGGGGGGGGGGGGCGGGTGGAGACTAAAAGGAGCTCATGCTCCTACTCTGGTGACGACTGGGGATGGGGATCCCCTTCTCCACCCCAAACAACTGGAGCCCTAGCCAGGATGAAGGTCAGGATGGGAAGGGTAACATCAGCCAGGAGGCACTAACACAGTGTAGTGTTGCCTATACAGAGCACCAATGAAGAGCCAGGGGCTCTGGAGACAGCCTGCTCTCATGACCCTGGAAGCTATTGATCATATGTGGTAAATATACCACCTTCTTAGGCTATTGGGAGTAGTGAACAAAACACGCAAAGCATTTTGCAGTGCTTGATTTATCGTTAAGCACTACGTTGTGCCATGCAGATAAAGGCAACACCCCCCAAATAGTAATGCTTTAAAAATATTTGACACTGGAGTTTTTCAGAGTCTGCAAGACAGAAACGGTTGAGAACTTAAGGCATACTTTCCAAGTCAGGGAAAGTGGCTAACCTTGGCTGGGATGGGGGTATGGGGAATCCAAGAGGTCAACTGCGCATAACTTGAACCAGTCAGGGTTAACAGATCCTAAGAGGAAGCTTCTGTGTCTACAAAGTACACAGTAACCAGAGAGCAAGCATGCCAAAATGGCATAACCTGATTGTAATGCAAACAGGTTTATAATCTCATCAACTCTGAGGACAAGGATTTTTATATTTTTCACTGATGACAATGTTCCTAGCACCTACAATAGAGCCTGGCCATAGCAGGTGACCAAAGACTTGCAGAATGAGATCATGATGCCTTTCCCATTTATGCATCACCAAATTCCAAAGGTTGGCATTCACTAGAGCCATGTAGCTGCTACCACAAAGCACCTAAAGGCTGGGGAGGGGGAGGACTGGAAAAGGGCCCGGGCTATATATTGGACAGGAAATTCCCAACATTTGTAGCAAGCTGGAGCTACAGAATGGGAGGCCTAACGGGGGTCCCTGTTTCTTTCTATTTACCAGTCTGATAAGTCTAGAGAAGAAACTTGAAATTCTGTTCCACTCCCAGGCCCCACTCAGCAAGTCAGACAGTACCCAAGCCCATGTTCAGCTGTGGCCTTGAACGTAACACACAGTTACACCAGGAAAGGTTAAGGAATTTTCTTTATTTTTTTTTTTTACAAATTAAGACTATGTTGATTTCATATATTTCTGAATCAAAAACACCTTTGTCTTCACAGTATGAGTTAGAGAATGCAGCCTGAGCTGAAAACCAAGGAACTAGAAAAGAAAGTGATAATTACAGTGATTACTGTATTAAAAACCTGTTAGACATTTTCTTTAAAAGTAGTTTTTTATATCTTGTCATTCTTGGCACTGTTTCTAAAGAAAAACTCCTTTATCCCAAGCAAAAAAGCATAAGAGGTGGAGTTTGGCTTCAAGAGATGTAACTCAGATTCTCAGGCCTAGCAGAGAATCAACAAATTTATAGAGAGTGCTACTGGGATGGTGGGCGGGGGGGGGGGGGGGGGGCAGGGGGGTAATGGGAAGGAAGTCCCTTTAGTAAGTTCTCAAGCCACAGGCTGGAGGCGGCAGCTAAATCAGAAGGCAGCATCCTCTGCAGAAGCAAGCCATTCTGGGCAGCATGGCACTCTAGGAATACCAACACCCCGGGAACAAATCTTTTCACGGGGTGGCCCGGGGATGCGGTGCCCCGCGAACCAGCAGCCACTGGGTCAAACTGTGTGCTGGTTGTGAACAGGGAGAGCCAAAAGTGGTATCATCCTGGCAGTGGACTCCTGATGGCTCAGTCCCCCTTACACTGAGGCCCTGTGAGTAGCCAGAGTCACACCTGCTCTCGAGGCTGCCTGCCCTTCTGTGCCCGCTGATTGTGGCAGCTCCCTGGGAAAGAGCTGGTGATCCCCATTGGTATCGCCCTCCCTCACTCACAACCACAAAGCTGAAGGGAATTAGAGGTGTTACAGGTTTGATCACCTAGTCCCCACCCGGAAGGCTACAGATTTCTTGGAACAGGTGAACAGCCCAAAAACTAAAGTGCATCTGTAAAATGAATGTTTATCTACTGCCCCGAATCTCTGGCCTGACACTATTGGCGTCCAGGCGGAAGACAGAAATGCACTGGACTGTCATGAATGCTGCCTAAGTCATCACCACCCAGTTCTGCTGATCTGAACAAAGAACCATTCAGTTAGCAGCGATTTTCTCCCCCACTGCCCCAAACAGGTCCTTATCTAGGTCTGCCTGGCAGAATTAGTTTACAATTACCCCCAGGCTCAACCATGCCCCTTCCCTATCCTTCCTCTCCTGGCATCTTCAATCAAAGTCACTGTGGTGGAAGCCACTCAACAACTAAGGTGATGACCAAAATAAAGATGGGAAGTTAGGGAATTCTATGCTCTATCTTGCCATACATAACCAGCCTTTTCAGAAATGTCTGACAAGAATCAGTCTTTCCTTTGTATTGAAACCCTCCCTCCTCATGGATAGAAACAGGCAGATTCCCCAACGGTCAGACAAGGGATGGGGAATAGGAACACATAAATCCACACTCCTTTTAGGATAGCAAGGCAGAGAGATGTGTTTGTCAGACCAGCAACAGCTTGGGCAGCTCAGAGGAAGCAAAGCATCCACCAGGAGAAGCTCTTCATTTTCTTTGTAGGTGTTGACAGAAGCTCAGATACAGTGAGCCTGGGTAAAAAAAAAACGGGACCACCAAACTCCTTTCCAATGGGAAACACACTGCCTAGTCCCACAGGAACTGTGCACAAACCAAACGATGCTGAGCAAAGGGCTGAGGCGGCTCTACCAGTTCAGGTGCACCTGGCGAAGTTCGGCTGGAAAGTGGACATCCTGGAGTTTGCTCTGCTGTGGGTCCCACTCCTCGTCATGGTGACCGGCTGCCTGAGCAGAGGAAGAGGCTAGGACTGGGCTGGGCAGAAAAGGGAGTGGGGAAGAACCCCAGGAATACGAAGCCAAACTCCAAACTATATTCTGCTAATCAGTTTTTTGATCAAAAAATTCAAAGTAGAGAAAACCACAAAGTACAAAAGCTTTTCTGATGCTTTTCATTATCACAGAACACACCACCTGTAATGTGTGCGAAGAGGAAATGAGGGGTCGAGGGACAGGAGGTCAAACTGGACAAGGCTGGAAGGTCATTTCACTTCTTCTCTTTCTTCTTGTCCTAGAAATGGAGAAAAATCGCCCAATTAATTTTCGGCATCTGGCATTCAAGCTAAAACTCTTGAGGGAGCCAATACCTGGCTACCTTCGGTTAGAGACTGGAAGGGAACAAGACCATAAAAAGAGAGGAGAAATGCTTCCTCCGTAAGGGAGGAACTGGATCTTAACCATCTTCCACTGGTGGTCCCTCAAGTTGCTGACAGACCTGACAGGAGTAAAAGTTAAGCAGCTGTCCCCACTTCCACTCCAAGAGCACCCAGCTGGGCCACCTGACCACTCCTGGCTTACTCATAACTACCACAGCTCGGATCTCATCCAGTGAAAGCTGCAGACTGGCAGTCCACCCCAAAATAACTCCAACAAGAGGCCAAGACCAACTTTCCATTAAGCCAGAGAAGTATAAATCCTGGGCACAAACCAACGCCCAGAAATGATCTAGTCCAGTGAACACGTCATTCAATCCTCGGTGGAAGCCCAGTGTGTTAAACAAATGAACGTTGAGTTGCTTTGCCTAAAACCTGCTTGGAGCTCAGTCTAGTCGCCACACAAATAAGACAGAGCTACCAATCCCACCTACTCATCTGTTTCCACCAGCATCACACTGTCTCCTGTTTCCTAGTAAGATCTGTAAAAAAAAAAACACCTCATGATTTCATTTGTTCCCCTACTGCCGGAGGAGACTATGTATGGCACTCACTAACCATATACAGAATGCTTCTCTGGAAACAAGACTAACAAGCGGATAAAACTGGTCTACTTCTGACACATATTTATAAAAGCTGATTGCCAAGATTAAACAAATTCCCTAGAATATCTTTTCCTGAGTCATAACCATCTTTACAGCCTTTAAATTCTTTATATAGTAGACTGTTTCTTGGTGCCACTGAAGCCCTTTTCTCATTTGATACTAATCTCAGAGATCTGGTTTTTTGTTTAAGTTTTGTTACTTTTAAGTAATCACTACACCCAATGTGAGGCTCAAATTTACAACCCTGAGGTCAAGAGTCCCACACTAGGGATCCTCCACCCCCACCCTCCCCTTTTTTAAGGGAGTTGTTTTACTTGTTCCTTTTTCTCCTTTGGCTAAAGACTTCTGGTGGCCTTACAGTTAACCTGGACCTACACACTTCGTTAAGTTTTCAAATTTGAAGTATACATAGATGCTGAGTTCAGGAGCCATTCTCTCATCTTTAGGTGGTAGGCTGACTAACCTTCTCATTCATGGCCAGGATCATCATAAGTTTTCTGAAGAGAGTAATGAAATCTAAGAAGAGGTCAACGCAGTGCCTGAAACAGAAGAACCAGATTATAAGTTGGCATTTCCCACCTTCCTTTATCCACAGTCCACAGAGGTGCAGGACATAAAAACCCCGTGTCTACCCCACAAGTGAGCTTCACCAAACCACCAACTAAGTAAAACTCTGGTGTCTGAGATCCTTTACAACTCAACAAAGCCATGCAGCACAGGGAAAAGAAAAACTCAGCTTTAGACTCTGCAGGGGCCTATATCTGAACCCTGAACTACCATTAACTGGTTAAGAAACTCTCAGAGGATTACTACGTTAAAAAAAATATATATATTAAAAAGAATGTGTTTCTTCTTCTCATTGTTAAAGGTTTAAAAAATACAAAAATAGGGGTGCCTGGGTGGCTCAGTCGGTTAAGCGTCCGACTTTGGCTCAGGTCATATCTCCCAGTTCGTGGGTTCAAGCCCTGCAATGGGACTCTGTATTGACAGTTCTGAGCCTGGAGCCTGTTTCAGATTTTGTGTCTCCTCTCTCTCTGCCCCTCCCCTGCTTGCTCTCGCTCTCTCAAAAATAAACAAACGTTAAAAAAAATACAAAAATATAGAGCAAAAGGTGAAAGATCCCTTTCCCTGTCCTATGCCTTAAAAGTAAGGATAATTAAATGCGTATTATTAATTCAATTTTTAAAAGATCTGAGGTCTTTCAGGAATTGAGGGAGACTATGCTATTTGGTATACAGTTCCAAAAGCATGGGTATCCTACCATACACACTCCTGGAGGCTGGCCACTTAAGTTCGGATAGGGCCACCTAGTCCACTTTTAACCCTACTCACGGGGACAGAAAGGGAGGCGTTAAAGACCAGTTTTCACTCACCAGATATAATCCTTATCTCCATTTTCAGCTTTTTCAATAATGAGTTGAGTATCAAAAAGGACGAAGCCACACATGACCACCAGCCCCACATATAGGTTTGCCTGACACAAGAAGAATGAGATGGGTGACTATGTGGTAGATGCCACAGAGGAAAAAACCAGCTGTTACCTCTTTCTGGCTCTTGGCTCTTGGCAATTGGAAAGTACAACAAATGCTAAGCCTAATGACATTAACATTCATGGGAACAGAAGTCTATGGTGGAAACCACATGGCTTCCCTAGGCACAATTCTTCACTGCCCAATGAAAGTGAGCTTTCTGGAAGATTCTAAGTCCACCTTGCTTTAAGGTGAAGCAAGAAAAAGAAGAGCAAGGCAAATGGCTGCTGGAAGTTATATGTAAAGTCTCACCTGGAAAAGCCAAATGGATCCAAAGAAAAGATTCCCCAGGGAAGACAAGAGCATCAGGCTCATGGCTGACATCAAGACACCTACAAGAGAGGACAAAATGCCGTCCTGGGAAAAGCCAAAGCAAAGTAAGGCAACCTCATTAAAGCCATTCCTTACGTTTCCCCCCAAATTAAGACTTTCAATTTCAACCCAACAGTCACAAGAAGTTGGAGGGTAGGCAAAGGGTCCCAGTGAGAATTCCGGCTAAAGCGGAGACCCTCTCTCTGTTTTTCAGTCTGCACTTACCTCCCAGAAAGAGGTAGCTGCGGCGCCTGGCATAGAGTGCACTCAGGGTGAAGCAGGTGAAGATCATTGCTGTGCCCATGAAGGCGGTGGGAAGAATGCTGTTAGAGGAAAAGACCATTAGACTGAAGACTACAGGTCTGCAAACCTATTTAGAAGGCATATCTGCAATGATAAACAGACATAAGATGCTACTAAAATAGTTACCTGGGATTGATGGCAATGCACAACTCCAGAGCAGGGCCCAGGCCAACTCCTAGAAAACAAAAAGCCCCAGAACACAGTATTAACATCAACTCCTGAAGAGGACCCTTGTACAAAAGTTGACCATCAAAAGTGCAGACATGCCCTGCTCTTAAAAAACAAACATGTGGGGGCGCCTGGGTGGCGCAGTCGGTTAAGCGTCCGACTTCAGCCAGGTCACGATCTCGCGGTCCGTGAGTTCGAGCCCCGCGTCAGGCTCTGGGCTGATGGCTCGGAGCCTGGAGCCTGTTTCCGATTCTGTGTCTCCCTCTCTCTCTGCCCCTCCCCCGTTCATGCTCTGTCTCTCTCTGTCCCAAAAATAAATAAAAAACGTTGAAAAAAAAAATTAAAAAAAAAAAAAACAAACATGTGTACTAAAGTAATTAAATCTCTCTCTTCTCCATCTTCCTTGTTTTCCAGAGAACATATACTTGACTGAGTTGTTTATAGACACAGCTACAAAACTGTCCTCTTAGCTGAAAATCTTGGATGACCCAGGATGAATACGGATTAGGAAAAATGAAGCAGGCATATCAAACATTTTTGAGCTACGGGCACCTGGGTGGCTGAGTCAGCTGAGCAACTGACTCTTGATTTCGGCTCAAGTCATGATCTCACAGTTTGTGGGTTCGAGCCCCCATCAGGCTCTGGGCTGATTCTCAGTCCCCCTCCCTCTCTCAAAATAAATGAATAAACATTAAACAAAAAATAAGTTAAAAAAAAAAAATTTTTTTTTTTTTTGAGTTAAACTGTAAGCCTGCAATACTCTGAAGAGGAGTGATGTGAGACTAGAATGTAGGCTAGATCAGGAATCAGAAGAGAAGGATCAAGAGCAAACCAGTGCCTTGTGGCCAGCAACCTGTAGTCTTTCAGGGCTGACTCCTTTTATAGAAAAGGCCAGACCGGTTCTGCGGGTGGACACTGGCCAAGAGGAGGGTACAGTGGCAACGTGTTCCAGCCCCAACGTTTCCTCTACTCTTGCTACTCTCTTTCCTTCTGATAATTCCACCCCTTAATGCCTTCACAAACTAGCTTTCCCTATTTAAAAAAATCCTAATCTCTAAATCCCTTCCCTTCTACTTCAACACTATACAGACACGCTCAAAATGAGTTGTAACTGAGTCAAATGCTGCTTCACAAATATTTTTACTATGTAGCTTGAGTCCTGTTTCCTTTAATAATAATTGCAGAAGAGCTGTGCTTTTAACTGTTGTCTTGAGAATTAGCAATGTGCTCTGTAGGATGGCTCTCAATGTACGGCTTTAATTAACTGTCAGCAAAGTTCAGAATTGATGGTCACAGGAGGGACGAGTTGCCAGTGTTGAGTCCACTGTCAGGCTTAGTTATGCTACCTAAGCTCTTGAATCTCATTCATTCACACACATAAATGCTTATTTTGGGATACAAAAGTGTGTGTAAGTCACAGTCAGTAGTCACAAAGAGCTTATCCTCTGGATGGGAAAGCAAGATGTACCTCTATGAATTAAGAAAGCAATACAAGACAAAATACACTCAAATACAAGACTGAGTAGTACAGAGTGCCAGTTGAGGTCAACGAGAATACACACAAATCTTGGGCCTTAGTCTAAAGAGATACTAGATACAGTACCCACTCCCACCCCAAATTAGCCCAGTCCTTACCATACCTGTAAGGAAAGCAAATCCAGCAAGAAGTCCCAGTCTTTTTTGCTCAGTTTCACGGCTATGAGGTGTTGCCATCAGCCAAATCATCAACCCCAGAGAGCCCAAGGCAGAGAGCAGGCCAGCCTGTCAGATCCAGAGTCAATAATTAAGTACTTGAAAATATCAAATGTATTCTGGAGGAGACCTTATTGGGATCAAATATTCATCTGAACTTCCTAATACTGGCTTCTAACCTGGAGGAAGTGGAAAAGGCAGAGAGGGGTAAGGAGAAACCAGAAGCCTTACAAGACAGGATTAGGTGGGTTATGGTGGGTGTTAGAGGCTCTTCTGACCTGGGTAGTGTATCAGCCACAACCACCCAAGGCAAACTGTGATTCTTGCCCAAGAAAAAGATCATGTGACAAGTGCTTGAAGCACATTCAAATCTGTAGGACAAGTAGAAATGACCTCTTTTTGATCACTTTAAAACACACACACAGGGGCACCTGGGTGGCTCAGTCAGTTGAGCATCTGACTTCAGTTCAGGTCATGATCTCACAGCTTGTGGGTTCGAGCCCCACATCAGGCTCTGTGCTGTCAGCTTCAGAGCCTGCTTCTGAGTCTGTGTCTCCCTCTCTCCCTACCCCTCCCCCGCTCATACTGTCTCTCTGTCTCAGAAATAAACATTAAAAAATTAAAACAACAACAACAACACACACACACACACACAGGGGTGCCTGGGTGGCTCAGTTGGTTAAGCATCTGACTTTGGCTCATGTCATGATCTCTCAGTTCCTGAGTTCAAGCCCCATATGAAACTGTCTGCTCTCAGCACAGAGCCCACTTTGGATTCTCTGTCTCTCCCTCTCTCTGCTCCTCCCCAGCTTGTTCTTTCTCTTTCTCTCTCTCAATATGAATAAATAAACTTTAAAACACATACACACAAACATATATACCTATACAGAGAAAAAAGACTGAGAGGGTGCTACAAACTGGATTTTTATGTCTCCCCAAAATTCATGTTTAACTTTTAACCCCCAATGTGCTGGTATTTTGAGAGGTGGGGGTCTTTGGAAGGTGATTAGGTCATGAGGGTGGAGACTTCATTAGTGCCCTTATAACAGAGATCCCAGAGAGCTCCTTGCCTCTTCCGCTGTGTGGAGACACAGCAAGAAGACGGTTATTTACACAGGAAGCAGGTCCTCACCACATAACATATCTGCTGGTGCCACAATCTTGAACTTCCAGCCTCCCAAACCGTGAAAAATGTTTGCTGTTTAAGCTACTCAGTCTATGGTATTCTGTTAGAGCAGTCTGAATGGAGTGAGACCGAGGTTAAGAACTAAAATGTCAACAGTTATTTCTGGGTGATAGGATTAAGGAGTTTTTATTTCTTTTTCATCACTAGTCTGTTTTCCAAATTCTCTACAATGAACATGCATTAATTTTGTAAGAAGATAAAAAATTCTTTAAAAAATCCAAGTGGGAAAAGCCAGGCACTAGAAAAAGAGAAAAATAATTAAGGAGATATGTGCAGACTAAAGTTCCTTTCTTCCTTTAAAGGTATAGCTGATCCTCATTTTTCTTATAGTTATGCTCTATAAAGTTACTGTGAACAATGAATTAATGAATACTGAACAAATGCTCCTGAGGAAAATAAAGGGGTAGATTCTCACGTGCCTCTGGTTATGTTTTCTTCAACTGAACAATACATGTTTTACGTGTGTTTATGTTTAAGGACACTTTATTTGATATATACTGTTGATTCATTAACCTTGAATTCCATGGCCAACAGCACTACAACTCGTGCCTGAACAAGCTTATTTAACACACATATTTTCTCCATAAGACACATCACAGTCTTAGTGAACTTTTTTTTGCAGTTAGGAACATCTTTTGCACTTAGGAACACTAGACAGCACTCTAGCACTATGCTTGGGGTCCACTTTAAACACTGACGTCACCATCAAAATTACAAGAATGCAAAAAACGTGGCACTACACAGACCAATAAAAAAGGATCCTTGTTTATAGTACAAGAGTTTGAAACAGGGCAGTGTGTTGCCTCATTCAACCTCAGCTGGAACATGTGAGATGCGCAACTCAAATTTTTTGCGGTTCTGCTTATGACTGCAAATGTCTGTAAAAGCACTGTGAGTACTGATTTTAGGCTTACAAACACATTTTAGTAAGTAGGTAAATTCATAAATACAGAATACATGAATAATGAGGATAACTGCATTTTACTACATTACTTAAAAAAACAAACCAAAAAACCCAACACACAACCAGAAGCCAAAATAGCCACTCTTGCCTAGAAGGTGGAGTATGTTTTAGTCTAAACTCCAGGGACCAAAGTCTTATCCTTTGAGTATCTAGAGTAATTTTTCACACAACCTCTGCCAGGAGATGCCTGAGCATAGGGACAGTTCTCAGTAGTGGCAAATGCCAACACAGACACACCCCCTGTACTTACACTAAAAAGGACACTTGGAAAGGACAAGTCTTGGTTAGTGAGAACTTCAAACTTTTTGGTTATTCCTCAACTGTCCCTTTTATTCCAACTGGCCAAACCCCAGGTCTCTTTCAACACAGGAAAGTGAGTTGTTGAAGGTTTTTACTCAACTATGCAGACAGAAGAGCATCAGAGAATAAAATAGGTCAAATCCTCGAAGGTCTCAACCCTGCCTCTCCTGATAACCATACAATCAGTGTGTTGCATCTAAGAACTCCAATTACAGGCAAAAAAGAGGAAGAACGAAGGAAAAGATAAAAAGGCTACCATGCAAACCCCAGCAGTCACGTCCTGTCACTATTTATAGTGTCAGGGTCTTACACGTCAGCTGCCCATCATTCAGTGTCCAGGTTATGACATCCTGTTTTCAGTTTCTAGAGAGGGCACAGCTGCCAAAAAAATTTAAATGGCTCTGCATGTCCTTATTTACCACCTACCTCTGGCTGATTCAGATAACAAACTACAGAAAAGGATTAAGGAGGGATACAGGCTTGCACCATCCTGCTGAGCTGGTTTCAACCTAATGCAATTTGTGCCACAACAACTGGGAGAGACACTGCTCTTACCTGAAGGAAATGAGTGACCACATGGACATAGGCCCCCGCAGCTGCCACAAACATACAGAGGGCAAAACTGGCATAGACCTTCTTCAGGTGCTGCTGTGTCGAGGGGGTTCTAGGAAAGAATGTTAAACAGCCATCATTCTAGGACCAATCTCACTTCTAAGCTGATAATCATTTCTCTCTCTTCTTCCCAGGGCATATGTATAAGTTATAATAAAGAAAGAATGATTTGAAAATAGGTTAACTGAGAATTTTAAATGCTGGGGAGGAGCCAAAGGCCCCAAATTATGAACAATCAGTATCCAAACTAGAATAACTAAATGGTTTTTCAATGACCACACAACAGCCCTTAGAATTGGGGTGCTTTTACTGATGAATGGATAAAGAAATTGTGGTTTATATACATAATGGAGTACTACGTGGCAATGAGAAAGAATGAAATATGGCCCTTTGTAGCAACGTGGATGGAACTGGAGAGTGTTATGCTAAGTGAAACAAGCCATAGTGAAAGACAGATACCATATGTTTTCACTCTTATGCGGATCCTGAGAAACTTAACAGAAACCCATGGGGGAGGGGAAGAGAAAAAAAAGAGGTTAGAGTGGGAGAGAGAGCCAAAGCATAAGACACTCTTAAAAACTGAGAACAGGGGCGCCTGGGTGGCGCAGTCGGTTAAGCGTCCGACTTCAGCCAGGTCACGATCTCACGGTCCGTGAGTTCGAGCCCCGCGTCAGGCTCTGGGCTGATGGCTCAGAGCCTGGAGCCTGTTTCCGATTCTGTGTCTCCCTCTCTCTCTGTCCCTCCCCGTTCATGCTCTGTCTCTCTCTGTCCCAAAAATAAATAAATGTTGAAAAAAAAAAAATTAAAAAAAAAAAAAAAAAAAAAAAAAAACTGAGAACAAACTGAGGGTTGATGGGGGATGGGTAGGTGATGGGCATTGAAGAGGGCATCTTTTGGGATGAGCACTGGGTGTTGTATGGAAATTAATTTGACAATAAATTTCATATATTAAAAAAAATCAAAAAGAAAAAAATTTAAAAAAACTTTATTTGTGGAAACAAACAAAAAAAAAGAATTGGGGTGCTTTTATCAGAGTGTCTGGATTCTAGCAAAGCTAATATGTTAGTTTATACATACAAAAGTTAATAAAGTAGGAAAAGAAACAAGATATGAAAGGAAATGCAATAATAAACTACAGTCAAGATCAACATACTTACATGTGGGAAAATTTTAAAAGTGCATCAAAGTTGATCTTCCGATCAAATATGTTCATGATGCCAGAGTCTGTGGGACACAGCCTCCACTCTGTAGAATCAAGGATAAGAAGAAAGGTTATTTTAAAGATATAAGATGTACAAAGTAACATAAACAACTTTCTCATGGAAAAATAGTACAAGTTTCAGAAAATGAAAGTATCTAAAACCCCACTGTCTTAACACAGCCATTTTCATTTTTATGTATTTGCTTCCACCATACGTTTGCAATCATACTCAACCATTTTAAAGGGGACAGAGGAAATAAAGCCATCTCCTCCCCAAACTATTTTGTTACTAGCATTTGCTTTCTATTCTTACAGAAGGTAACTTGCCCCTTTAATAGTTTCTTTCTTTGAGAAATTACCAGTAGCAATCTAGTTAAAGGGACCCAGTCACTGGAACATAAAGCAATCTTACGTCACTGTTTCAAGATGCTAGAGAATTCTCTCAGCAAAGGTGCACAGAACCTCAAAGATGAAGGGAGTAAGGGAGGGAGGGAGGGAGGGAGGAAGGGAGCTAGGCCAGGCAATAAGTCTTGAACTTTAAATATATACATGTAGAAACTTTCCATCTAGTGCATGTTTGAACTGAACTGAAATGGATTTACAATTTTATTTTTTTAATTTTTTTTAACGTTTTATTTATTTTTGAGACAGGGAGAGACAGAGCATGAACAGGGGAGAGTCAGAGAGAGAGAGACACAGAATCTGAAACAGGCTCCAGGCTCTGAGCTGTCAGCACAGAGCCCGACGCAGGGCTCGAACTCACGGACTGCGAGATCATGACCTGAGCCGAAGTCGGCTGCTTAACCAACTGAGCCACCCAGGCACCCCATGGGATTTACAATTTTAAAGAGAAAAGTGCAGAAAGGATTTTTTAAAACACAATTTCAGAATGTTTCCTATAGAAGAGTTGGAATAGTACAAAGAATTCCTATATACCCTACACCCAAATTTCCTAAATGTTAATATTTCGCCATATTTGCCGTATGCCCTGCCCTCTATATATAACACAATGTCCATTTACCCCTAAACACTTCAGCATGTACATCCTGAAAACTGACCAAAACCAGGAAATTAACACTGACACAATTCTACTATCTGATCTAGAGACCTTAATCAGATTTTGTCAATTGTCCCAATATGTCACAGAAAGGACATTTTTAATTGAACTATACCCAGGTTCATTCCATCAACACCATAAAGTTAGGCTCTTAAATTTTGCTCCCTCCTCTATCTCACATGCAATTCTAAATAAATACATTCAATCTACAGAGCTAAAAATCTAATCAAGAATTTTCATCTTCCCTAAATATCCATCATCCACAATCATCCAGATTCTTAATAGACCCATAATGTCTATTCATTTCAAATCGACCAAAAACGGGGTGTGTGTGTGTGGGGGGTACTAAAATACAAAAGGTAAGTAATTCGAAAGATAGGCAAGATAGGCCAACTACTCCCACATATTCTAATCAGCACCTAGCCCAATACTCAGCAAAATTAATCTGAGCAAGAAAAGTTACAATCCCAAACTGATTTCTGAGAAATCCTGCGCCAGTGGAAAGATTCCATTCTTCTAGTTCTCACGGATCACTACCATTTGTTTACTGAGGCTCGCTCTCGCACACATGAAACAATTACAATGGCTAGCTGGCTTTCTCTCGATTTGCTCTTTCCTTTCTCACCAACATGCCTACTCACCTCAATTTTTTTGTTAGTTCTGTTCTTAAGGATGGATACAGTAAGAAGTTGCAGAGCCCACTAAAGCTGCTGCTCGCAAATCGAAGTCACAGGGCTCTGGGCCCTCTTGATCTAGATGGTGCAACTATTGCAGGCTGTTACACGGCTAACCACAGCCTTCCAGAATCATGATGAACACATCCTCCAGAGAGCATACTTACAGGCTGGCAGAATCCAGCACCTGGAAAGTGTCTTTGTTTAAGGCTTCCATTAACATCCCTAATGACATCCCTAGACAGAACTTGCAACAGTTCTAAAGCAACCTTCAGAGCCAAGTTTTTCAGTATTCACAACAACACTCAAGTACCTCTTGCTTCCAATTTCAAGAGTTAAAAAAAGGTGGTGAATGGGCCCTGCAGTGTAAATCCTCAAATACTCAGAGGACTGTTAGAAAGGGGCAACACCCTGTAATCAGACCCCACTGAGTGGAAACAGTGGGAGGGGATAATGACAGAAACTCCTCTTTCCCAGTTTGCTCTTTGATATTTCCCAGAGGGTACTGACTGCCTCTTAAAACTGCTGATGGAAAAACCAAACTATCAAAAGGTTATGAGGACAGGGAGTATCAAATAGGAATTTCTCCATGATTTAGTAGTGCCTCGTGGTTTAAAATCATTAAAAAATCAATTAAACAAAACCAGTTTCCCAGCATCACCACTGATTCTAAAATTAAGTGAAATATGTAATTACCAACTTTTCTAGATGCAAAGGCACATAGCAATTGTAATAATAGGGTTACAGGGAAAAACACAGTAAGGTATACATTTAATAAATGACATGATGTATATATGACATAATTTATTTCAGAACTGTTAAAACACGAGGGGGGAAGTTAGGTCTTAGAATCAAGGAAATATGACAGTTTGCTCTAGGTCTGTTTCAAATAGACAAGAACTAATGTACAGATAAGTAACAAGTTAAAAACGGTTCTTAGAAGTTTTGCAAGATGGATTACACTAACCAAGTCTCTATCTTAGCCTCAACTACTGTGCTCAAAAGTTGCAGAGAAAGCATATCTACATTGCAATGGTCAATATGCAAATTCAGCTGAACAAGATTCAACTGCACTCATAACTCAAAAATAGCAGCTCCCATACCAAAAGTATTTTCAGTCCCAGGAAACAGTCAGCACCTAACAGGGCTTCAGGTATTCAAAACCATTAACCAAGTAACTCAGCTAACATTTCAAAGGGGCCCCACAATTAAATGAAAATCTTTGTTTTTAAAAAAAGGATGTTAAAATGTATCATACGCTTTGCATGTATATTTTACAATAAAGGAAAAAAGTGTATTACAAGTTGCTCAAAAATTATTCAATACAATAATTCCCCTAATACATATCAGCCCATTACAAAACCCATACCAGCCCTGGTCTTACTCTGGATGCCAACTCATACAAAAATTTAAAAATTGTATGCGCTCTCCCGTTCCCCAGTTCTACACTCAAATTTAAACAAAGAGGTGGGATTATTTATTTAGAATATAATGTATACAGTGCCTCATAGACTCATGAGAAATTTGTCTGTATTGCATTTGAGAAGTAAATGCTCAGATCTTAATTATAATCAAACACCTTAAACTTGGTTCAGAGCTTCATTTAATTCTGTCAACCTTAGGAGAGCAGGAATATCTAATTTCTCCAAATTTGCCAACATCTGTCGTGCATATTGTCGTGCATATACTGCTAAAGCTTTGTTAGAAGCGTCACCATTCTGTGGTTCCTCTGGCCAGCCTCCTCTGCCAGAGGCACCCAAAAACAACAAAACTTACTGCACAGCTTTAGCAAGAAAGAAAAAATTAATACATTGTTTTGAGTTAGTATTCCTGAGGTCTGGAGGGAGGGAGGGGCAGGCAGAAGACAGACACTCTCATCAACTAACATCCATGTATTATGTCCCACTAAATCTCTTGTTTTGTTCTAGGTATCTTCCTTACCCTTGTCCTAAAATGAAAAATTATCATCAAGGGCCAAGCCTTAAAAACAAAACAAAATTCTCTACAATCTTATTTCAATATCTATTAAGTACAGACCACATGAAACATGGCCAACTGGCCAATAGCTATGCAAACAGGAACAATCATGAATTAAAAAAAAAAAAAAAAAAAAAAAAATCCTTGCCTTTTAAAGAGAAGAGCCTGCTGACTGCTGGGCAGAAGGCTGTCTTGATGTATACAATTTAACAACATTAAACCAGCAAGTCACAGAAACATTGTTCATACATTTAATTAAAAATTTAGTTTGTGGAGGGGCGCCTGACTGGCTCAGTCAGTTAAGCGTCAGACTTCAGCTCAGGTCATGATCTCACGGTTTGTGAGCTCGAGCCCTGAGTTGGGTTCTGGGCTGACAGCTCAGAGCCTGGAGCCTGCTTCAGATTCTGTCTCCCTCCGTCTGCCCCTCCACTGCTTGCACTCTGTCTCTCACATTGTCTCAAAAATAAAACATTAAAAAAAAAAAAATTAGTTTGTGGAGCACCTAGATGGCTCAGTCTGCTGAGCTGCTGACTTCGACTCAGGCCATGATCTAATGGTTTCTGAGTTCCAGCCCCACGTTGGGATCTGAGCTAACAGCTCAGAGCCTAGAGCCTACCTCATATTCTGTGTGTCTTTCTCTCTGCCCCTCCCTGCTTGTGCTCTCTCTCTCTCAAAAATAAACATTTAAAAAACCATTTAGTTTGTGAACTGTATGGTTCTTCATTTCTGTTGTAATTCCACCATTTTGAGTCCTCTTCCTACACATCTAGAAGGGACCAACTGATACTTAAGAGAGAAGAAAAATCCCATGTGATTAAAAAGGTAGGAGGGGCAGGGCCTGGGTGGCTCAGTGGGTTAAGCGTCCAACTTTGGCTCAGGTCATAATCTTGAGAAGTCTAGGAGTTTGAACCCTGCATTGGCTCTGTGCTGACAGCTCAGGGCCTGGAGCCTGCTTCAGATTCTGTCTCCCTCTCTCTCTGCCCCTCCCCTGTTCGCACTCTGTCTCTCTCTCAAAAATAAACATTAAAAAATTTTTTTTAAATAATAATTAAAAAAAAGGCAGGGCAGGGAGGGGGCAGAATTGCCTTTTTTTCAGTAGTTCTTCCTATTGAATGGCTTTCAGTCTCTGCATAACTATGTACCTAGAATAGTGGTTAAGAGCATGGCTATATGCATTTGAACCGTAGTTGATATTTCCTTAGCTGTGTGACATGAGGCAAGTTTCTGGCACTTGAACCTCACTGTGCTTTAGTTTCCTGATTTGTATATAGTAATATATAATATTCTCCACTTCATAGGGTTGAGGATTATATGAGATAATACAAATAAAGTGTTTAGAATAGTGCTTCATGAATAAGACTGGCTCCATAAGTTAACCATTGTTCTATTAGTGTAAATACTCATTACTCTCATGTCCTCAGTGCATTAATTTCCCCTAGTTTTAGAAAACATTAACTGTAGGGGGGCAAAACACGAGAAACTCTTTAAAAATATAGAGAACAATCTGAGGGTAGATGGAGGGATTGTGTGTATGGGGGAATGGGCTAAATGGGCAAAGGGCATTAAGGAAGACAGCTGTTGGGATGAGCACTGGGTGTTATAAGTAGGGATGAATCACTGGATTCTACTCCTGAAATAATTATTGCACTATATGCTAACTAACTTGGATGTAAATTTAAAAAAAATAATAAATAAATAAAAGAAAACATTAATTGAAAATCTAATTTACACATGCCTTTTAAAAATATTATTCAACCATTAACTCACAGCTAACTATATCCTGAAGACTTAATGATGTTACTCAAAAGAGTAAAATTAAATGGGGAAGATGGGGAGAAATCTAAGAAAATTATAAACTGGAATTTAAAGGAATTTGATAAATTTTATTATTGGATAACATTACTTTTGTTTAAATGGCATGCCTCTCCTCGGGCGTATTTACACGGTACCTCCTGCCCCACAGGGCCACAAGGTGTTTTGAGACAGCCTAATAACCACTAAGTGATAATCCGAAGTGGTTGAGAACTTGATGAAGTAAATGGTCATTATCTTGATGCTTTCCTTGGCATCCCTAAGAGGTAGGTCTGTTTGGTTTCAGGAAATCCGAAGAACTATTTTGACACGATGGTCCTAGATTTGAACCCTAGATGTCCCAGACCTTCCCTTAACTTGGACCAAGATTCCTGACTAGCTAGATTAGCTAGCTAACACTGAATCCTGTCTCACTAGGGTGCTGCCTCAGAACCAAGCCAGTTAACTAGACATGGAATGCCTCCTGCCTTCAATAAATTATTTTTTGCATCGAACTTTGACATTACTGAATCCCTTTCTCCATAACCACATCTGACAGACTGAATCATAAGGAGGCACCAATGTCCTAAATACGACGTCATCTCCCAGCGTAAACCAGTAAAGAAGCCTTCTCCAATAACAACATATTTAGCCCAAATGAGAGCAGGCATAGATTAGGAAAAACAGCACACCCATTCAATTCGTATCCTTGAAGCTCTTTTTTAAGTGTTTTGGACTCTAGTTAATTGTGCCGGAACCTCTCTCACATATTTGGCTGTAAGCACCCTGAGACCAGAGCTTGCATCTGATTCTAACAACGCTTGTGTGATTAAGCACAACTAGGAGTCCCCAGAACAAATGTAGACCCCATTATCTAATCAAGAGTGCTGTAGCCACAAATTGACATTCCCCAACTGGCTCAAAAGGGAACCTACCATGAAGGGTAACGTGATGGCCCTAAAAGCCAATGTCTACAGTCTCTGGAAAACAAAAACGGGTTTGTTAAAAAAGCTACTCCGTGAAATTTGGTTAGAAACTCGGGGGGGGGGGGGGGGGGAGGGCGGGGAACTGGAGCGCCTGCGCGGCTCAGTCGGTTAAGCTTCCAACTTCAGCTCAGGTCATGAGCTCACAACTCGTGTGTTCGAGCCCCATGTCGGAATCTGCTGACAGCTCGGAGCCTGGAGCCTGCTTTGGAATCTGTGTCTCCCTCTCTCTCTGCCCCTCCCCAGCTTACACTCGGTCTCTCTCTCTCTCTCAAAAGTAAATAAACATCAAAAAAAAATGTTTTAAAGAAAACAATTACATCTCCATAAAAAAAAAAAAAAAAAACACCTCTGGGGGAACAAAACAGGGTGAAGTGGAAGACACTTCTAACAGATTCTATGGCCAAGTCAAAATAGCAAAGGAAAACTTAGCAGATAGAACATCAAGAGAATATTCAGTATTTTCCCAGAGGAGACTAATACCCACGGGTAGTTTATGAAATAAAGTGAAACTTCAGGCCAGTAGTCGTATCTTTTATAATATCACTAACCATATTTATATAAAATGTCACAACTTTTAAAGTGCTTTTATATACGTTACCTCCTTTGATGTTCACACCAAAAATGATTAGTCTCCCTTTAAAAAGAAGGTTCAAAAAGGCAGAATAATGACACGAGCACTGGCTCTGGAGTCAGAAATCCTGCCATTTTCTACCTCATAATTTTGGGGAAATCATTTTACCTAAGATCATCTAGGCTTCCTTATCTGTAAGATAAGGATGATGATCCCTGCTCTACCAAGCTTACTGAATGCTGGTAAGAAAATCCGTGTGACGTAAATAAAAAGTACAGCACAGGGGAACAAAGTCGGTGAGACTGTAATAGTGTTTGTATGGTGAGATGGTAGCTACACTTGCAGGGAGCACAGCATAAGGAGCACAGCATTACGTATAGACTTGTTGAATCACTATGCTGTACACCCGAAAAGTGGTGTAACGCTGTGTCAACTATACTGCCAAAAAAAAAAAAAAAAAAGAAGAAGAAGAAAAGATAATCTGTGTGAAATCATTGTAAAGTACAAAAGGGACAAATGGACATTAGTATTGACCAACACCGCAAAGTTAAGTAATAGAACCCAAACCAGATTAGGGGCCTTCTGACCTCTAATGTCTGGTGCTCTCTCTACTATTACACTCTATCTACAGCAGAAAAGCAAGTTTTCGTTAAGGCAGTTCCAACCATTGGCAAAGAGAAATCTTAAAAATATTAACACACGCTGATTCCTGTCACACTCTTCTGGATTTTTCAGCACTTTGCAATAAACATGAACTATATGCATAACGAGGGGGGAAAAAACCAGAAATGCTGACTAAATATTTGGGTTAATTTTACCTTTCCTATTCTTAGGACAGTAAGACTTCAGTCACATCAATAGCAGGGAAGGGAGAGACAGGAAGAAAGGGGGTTCACTAAGCCATGTTTCCACAGTTAAATAATGGAAGAAGGAAACGGAATTCAAATTACAGGGTGTTTCTCAAGGATTCAACCATTCTGTCTCTACCGGAAGGAAAATGGCAGAGAATCTAAGCACCAGCATATTCTTGAAGTCAGAACAAAAAAAACATTAGACAAAGATAAACTGCCAAAGAGAGTAAACCTAATAATTACAGAAATAGGTGTATTTGTAGAAACCATAAGAATTTAGTTATGCAACTTGAATAATCTTCCTTCAACTGAATTCTTACCCCAAAGATAAACTAAAACTGAGTATCAATAAATAACTAGAAAAGCCTATTCGCAATTAACTTTTAACCTTAAAATCTTTGTTTCAGGCACAGTCAGCTCTTCCACAGGGTTACACATTCACAAGTTAACTACTGCTAAAACAGTCAAGTTCAGAGCGGTTTTTGTTATTGTTTGGTCAAAGAAAGGCGGATGGGGTAGGCAATGCATTTCTGGCTGGCACTAGGTAACAATTTCACACTTAAATATACAAAATTACCAAAGCCTACTTACTACCACACCACAGATCCAGCAAACAGGTTCAAGAAAAAGAACAACCGCCCAACGACGCCTTTCCTGAACCGTACTTTGAGAAAGACGCCCACAAGGCTCAGGACCAAGCAAAGCCAAGGCCACCTCACCTGTCCAAAGGTAATCAATCAGACCAGAATGGGACTGTTCTGTGGGGCTGGAAAGCCAGGAAGGGTCTTCCCACCTCCTGCCTCTGCCTTTGGCTTCCAAGTAACTAAGGAGCCTCGCGTGTCACAGAGGAGTGTGACATCACCTGACTGGCGTGACAGGGCAGCCTGCCTGACCAGGCCCTTCCTCGAGTCCTGGCCTTCGCCGCTCACCCAGAGGGGGGTCGGCCAGAGGGCCAGCAGCAGAGCAGCGATCAGTCGGGTGGAGCAAGGGTGACCACAAACCCATGAAGTTTCGCTTTCATTAGCCTCGCAAGAAAGGGGCGGGGGACGTGACCTGAATTCAAGTAGTGGAGGCTGGGCCAAAAGGGCCCCTGCGCCTACTCTTGGCGGGGGGAAAAAAGAGAAAAACCGCAGAGTGGGAGGGAGGAAGGAAAGAAAAGGGACTAACAAGAACCCTTCGCTAGCACTCGCGGGCAGAACCGGAGCCTCGAGGGCCCCCAAAACCTGCCGGACTCGCCCCCGCCCCTCCCCCGCTCCGGTACGGTTGCGCATGCGCAGCACTAGTTCCCGATCTTCTCCCCTCCCCGCCCAGCTTTCCAGAGTTCCGTCGCGGAGCAGGGCCCCATTCCCCAAAGGTGCAGTCTGTCCGAAAACCGAGACTATTCCCACTCTTGCTCAGTCGATAACTGCTAATCCCCTTTCCATTTCTCACTCCCGGCTTGCGCAGTCCCAGTTTTAGACGTTTGTTCTTACCGGCCTCTTACAAGCCCACACAGCTCTTCTAACACCGGATGTGCTTCTGACACTCCCAGGGTCCGCTCCAGACTCTTCACTCAGCGTTTGCCAGTCGAAGGAAGCTCCGCCCCTGCATTCCGCTTAAAGCCAGTCCTCATTGGCCGCTGGCCGCACCTCTACCTTCCCATTGGCTGTACGTGCGTAAACAACGGCTGCTTACTTCAGAGCCATTCGCTAGTGCCCTTGTCAATCAAGACTCTGGCCGCCAACCGATGTCGTAGGAAAAGGTCTCCGCCTCTTCCCCATAGTTGGGAAAGACCGCGGTCTAAAGCCGCCCCTAGTGGAGGAAGTGAAGAGGTACAGGCCGCACCCAAGGTACCTGACTAGTCACGGAGCCCCCACAACGCTAGATGGTATAGCGCGGCAAAGTCCCGGGATTCTGGTTTTAAGCTTCTCATGGAATGTTAAAACGGGAAAAAAATTCAGATAACACGTAAAAAAGCGGTCTCACAGGAGCCAGTCTACCTTTAACCTTGCCGAGCTTAGGCTTTAGAGCACTCTTGTAGGCTCAGCGAATTGTCCAGGAATGCAAGGAAAATATAGCAGCCCCCGTCCTGCATCGGAAGCACCGACACCCTCTAGCCCAGGTGGTGGTCCTGGGGCCGCGGGCGGGGCTGAAGGGCTTCCAGGATCACCTTGCCTGCTTGGGGGAAGTGGGCGTCAACTTCACAATCACTTCGGCCTGTGGAGTAGGGTGGATGGGAGAGGGAACTAGGGCGGCGATCTGGCAAAGCTGCCCAGGCAACTGGGAGAAGCTAAACCAAGAGAGATCAAAGGGCTGGAGCTCCCCAAGGGCGTGTCCCGGGCCAGAAGCACCACTTGTGCAAGAACTTATAGTAAAGGGTTGTGAAGCTGGTTAGAAAAAAAAAAAAAAGTTTCAACACTATCAACTGTTTAAACTCTTAATATCTCTATAAAAATAGTACAAAATTGACATATGAAGAGGCAAAAGTATGCAGCCAAAAATGTAGAAAAAGAGAGCTTATAGTGGTTGCCAGGTAGTTTAAAATGTTCTTTTTTTTTTTTTCCTGGATTGTGTGATGTTGTTTTGTCAGCATTTTAAAATAGGCAATGATTTTTTTCTTATTCTAAATAAATATTGACTTATTATGTAATTTTGTATTCTGTTTCTTAAATGCAGCCCCAGAATTGCATATGTTTTAGGCTGCACAGAATATAGATTCACCCCTGCCTCTCATTTTATTTTTTTTAGTGTATTTTTTAAGGCTTGCTTATTTATTTATTTATTTATTTATTTATTTATTTATTTATTTTGAGGAGGTTGGGGGAGCATGCCTGTGGAGGAGCAGAGAGAGAGGGAGAGAGAATCCCAAGCAGGTTCCTTGCTGTCAGTGCAGAGCACCCTCCCTCTTTGGGGCACAAACTCACCAACCCTGAGGTCATGACCTGCATCAAAATCAAGAGTCAATGATACTTAACCAACTGAGCCACCTAAGCACCCCCTGCCTCTCATTTTGTAGATGAGGAAACAGGTCACTGGACAGAAAAGGTTCTGGCAAAATAAGGCAAGAAATTTAGATTAAGCATTGGATCAGTAGAGATGAGATCAGAATTCAGGATTTAGGAAATAACTTTCTAGAAGGATAAAACAGTTATCTTTTTTGTAAAGAATACAAATGTGCAGGGTATGATTCTCAGTACCCAACTCAGGTATGCAATAAATATAATTTTACTTTCTATAGTACAACCCAATATTTATCCTGAACCTCATTCCATCAGAGTGGGTGAAAATGTACTATTAGCCTTCCTTGGGGTTTCTCTCCCTACCCCACCCCAATTTCTGCTGCATTTCTTGGGTAAAGTGCTTGGGAACAGGGCCTATCTGGTTCCTGGTCATCAACCCACACAGGTTGCTGCAGAGGTTTTTACCTTTGTACTAGTGCAGCAGCTCTATATTTCATGCCATAGTTAAGGCACAAGAAAACTTTTGTCAGGCTAATGCTGAACTCTCTGCCTAGAAGAATAAGTTGCTAAGGATTTGGTCTGCATGGTATTGACGAACATAGGTTATTCATTCCCTTTCTGGCTCAGAGTCTCTCATAAGGTTGAAGTGAAATGTCAGCAGGAGTTGCAGTCATCCAAAGACTTGACTGGTGCTGGAGGAATTCCAAGGTGGCTCACTCATAAAGCTGACAATTAGGTGCTAGCTGTTAGCTTGGAGGCCTGAGTTCCTCTGCATGTGGGGTCCTCCTTAAGGCTGCTTGAATGACCTCACAGTATGAGAGCTGGCTTCTTTTCTTCTTTTTCTCTTTCAGAGTGAGAAATCACAGTGACAAGGAGAGCTAGATGGAAACTCTCTTTACAACTTATCCCCATAAGTCACATAGCAATCACTTCCTTTAATGACAGCCTATTCCAAGGCTCCTGCTTTGGGTTGTGTGCCTCAGAGGGCCTCATACTTTGTAGGGCCTTCCTGAAAATTTTCTAGGTATCCCTTATGTGCCTGGAACCAGCCAGGGCCAGCATTGCTATCAAAGCTGAGCCCAAACCAGGCCATGAATGAACTCTTGTCCCAGTTTCTCTCCTTCATGGAATTCCCCAATCCCAGGTTGCCTGAGGAACTCTGGAACTCATGTCTATAGGGTTATCCCAAGGCTCTGAGACCAAGTCTCAATTTTAAGAGAGCATCTTCACGAGCCAACTACTCTTGCTGGCCAGGACAGTATTCCTTTTGGGGAATCAAGTGAGATTGAGTCTCCAGGTTGGCACTGACAAGCCTATTTGTGGTCGCATAGAAGATAAGTTCAGGCCTCTGGACTACAAACAGAACTTCACCAGCTCTTGGACTTGAGTCATGTGTGTGGGTCCCTGTGTTGATCCTCGCCTCTCAGTGTCTCACTGTGGAACTACCTACGGCCCACCAGAGGATGGTAGAGCGGCAGCAGGCTGCTTTTCTCCTGTACATCACCATATACCACCAGTCCCACTGCCTACCCCCCCAACACTGGCACCCAGGGAAGGAACTCCATTGCCTCCAAGGACCCTAGGACATAAATCAGGCAGTCATCTGAAAGTAGCCCCACCCTTCTCCTCCAATATCATTTCGAGGTGCTTTTGAGACTATCACTTCAAAGTACCAACAGGCCCTTCCCAACTGATGTCTTCTTTTGCTTCTGAATGATGTTGTGATAAAATGCCCTCCCCGTGTCAGTCTTAAGTCATCCCATATGAAGTATGCACAAATGGCATCATTCCTCTTGCTGCACCCATGGATCCCTAACATATATTCCCTGTTGGTGGTGGTATGTGGAAGACAGCAATGAGGTCAACATTGAAAGAGATCACAGTCTGGGAATGCTGTGATTATAGTTTACAGAATACAAGAGAAGACATGGTTGGAAGAGGTATTGTTCCATGTTTATGGTATAAAATTCTGGATGAAAATTTAACATGACCATACGAAAAACTATTGTTCAAAATTTACTGCATACTGTGGGTAAGACTTCCATTTCTGGTCATTATCAAGAGAGTACAGTAATAATTTTTGAGAGTCATGGGCAACATGATGAATGATAAGGTGTCATGAGTAATGATATAACCAGGAGTAAAATAAATAGTATAGAAGAACTACATCTTTATTGTTTCAATATAAAAAGTTTCCAAGGAGCCATGGTATTGTGTTAATAGTGTTACTATGTTTTCTCCTGGTAGGAGACATGAAATTAGCCAGGAAAGCATACTTGACAATAAAGAACATGAAGAAAACATGGAGGGGGAAGTAGGAAATAGGTGAAAGGGATTAAGAGGTACAAGCCCATAATCCTATTCATTAAGCTGTATTGCCTCTCATTGTAAAATTGACATATATTGTTAATGTAATTTTGTAAAAGTGTGTGTGTGTGTGTGTGTGTGTTAATTTAATAAAATCTTTGAAAGAAAAGGGCAGTTGTACCTGACTTTAAGCGCTAAGGACGTGTAAAATGGTGGGGAAGAAGGTGAGTAGATAGCAATAGATTATGCATTCCAGAAATTGGGAAGTAGGATGTGGCAGAGTTAAAGAGGAGATAGAAAGCAGGCTGAATTCCTCAGCCGAGAGCAAGGGAGAAGAGAACAAAGGAGAGAGCAAGCTGGGAATGACCTGGGGCCCTTGGTCTAAATTCAACCTTAGGAGAGTCACTGTTTTCCCAACAAACAGAGATAAACATGGCTTTCCTGAAGTCATTTTTTCTGTATCTCACACCTTTCCTTGTCTACTTTTACAACCTCAATACCTCATTCTGATCTCAAATGCACTGACCTTGTTCGGCCCAGTGGTTATGAGAACATGCAGGTCACAGGAATGAAACACATTAAAATCCATACCATCACTTAGAAGTGTGTGTATTTAATACCCCATTTAAGATTCAAGAGGAGCCTTTTCACTTCCCAGATCTCATTTGCATATCCATTGACACCTGAAGGACAGGAATAAAGAAAATTGAGTTTTCTTTTTCCAATCTCAGTATTATGGGTTATTATTACCGTCAACTGGCAAGAAAAAAAACTAAAAAATACAGCTTGCAGTATTCTTTAATATCAATTCAGCCCCTTCTAACTTTGGAAAGCATTGATAACAATAACAAGAGTATTAGAACCTTTATTCTTTTCAAATTAAATTTCACTTTGCATAATAACTCAGTAAGATGGTAATGCAGACCTTATCAGTCTCATTTCACAGATAAGAAAACCGAAACCCAGACTAACTTAGTTTCCTCAAAGAACTATCATAGATGCTTCATTCTTGGAAGTAATTAGCTCTTTCCATATCACTGTGGACCTTCAGTCTGAGTTTCAGATCAATTACTTCAGTATTTCCCAGCATTCTAATGTCCACATTCTTCTATTCTCTTACCATTTCCAAGTCCCAAACACTTGGCCAGCCTCTTCATCTACTTTCCCTGGTCCTGCTTCTGTCCTGTAGCATAGGTAGAAAAGGTATCACACTTGTATAACAGTTGCTTATTTACTACATTGACTCCTGTATGGCTGTTCACAACTGAAGATCCAAATCTTTTCTTCATCCTTAAGGCATTGATATACCTTTTTTCCTTGCCTTATGGTGATGGTTTTCAAATAGGTCAACACATTCTTTGAGACTTCTCCCTTCAAGAGGTGGAGTCTAATTCTCCTCCCCTTCAGTGTGGGCTGGACTTAATGACTTGCTCCTAATAAATACAGTAAAGTGGAAATGATGAAGACCAGGGAGACTTTATCATAAAAAGCACTGTGGCATCCTCTCTGCTCTCTCTCAGATCACTCATGACCAGCTGTCATGTCAGGAGGACACTCAAGCAGCTCTGTGGAAAGGCCCAGGTGGTGAGGAACTAAGGCCTTTTGCCAACAACTAGCAAGGAATTGAGGCATCTTGCCAATAGCCATCTAAGTGAGGCTTCTTAAAAGCAGTCAAGATTCCTGGTGACTGGAGCCCCAGGCAGTAGATTTACTGCAACCTCTTGAGAGACCCTAAGCCAAAAGAACCCAGCTAAGCCTGTCCCAGATTCCTGACTCTTAGAAACTGTAAGATAATAAAGTTTTTGTTTGTTTCAAGCCTCAGAGTTTGGGGTAATTTGTTAGGCAGAAATATATAACTAATACTCTTACTCAATCCTTTCCTGATTGCAGCTGACAATGTGACAAAATTTGAGGGTTTCACAGCTTGGGCACATGAGGGCATTATCCCTTAGTGTAAAGAGGGAGCTAAATGGTGAGGAGATCCCACGGAAGGACTAGGCACATGACACTATTAGTGTTTTAAAACACTCATTCTAGCTGATTAGTGGCAAATGGATTGTAAGGGAACAAGAATGACATCCAAGAAGGGAGTCAGGCTATCAGAACAGAACAAAGGGCTTGGATGGGAGTGGCAACTTGTGAAGATGGAGTGAAGCGCATGGATACTTTCACCGAATGAAGAAGTTTGCGTTTTGTGTATGTAGAGGACTGGGGCGGGGAAAACAATCTGGCTTCTGTCTGAAATCACTTTCTTCAGGGCACCAATGCCTTATAACTGCTCAATCTAAAAAATGGCCTTCTTCTGGGCGCCTGGGTGGCGCAGTCGGTTAAGCGTCCGACTTCAGCCAGGTCACGATCTCGCGGTCCGTGAGTTCGAGCCCCGCGTCAGGCTCTGGGCTGATGGCTCGGAGCCTGGAGCCTGTTTCCGAGTCTGTGTCTCCCTCTCTCTCTGCCCCTCCCCCGTTCATGCTCTGTCTCTCTCTGTCCAAAAATAAATTTAAAAACTTTGAAAAAAAAAAATTAAAAAAAAAAAATTAAAAAAAATTAAAAAAAAAATGGCCTTCTTCTAATCTTTCTCCTTGAAACCACTACTTACTTTGGCCACGCTCCAGCACTACTTGGCTCTCCTTCACCTTTTCCTTCACTGTTCCATTTCCGCCTTTCTTCTGGATTCCTCCATAGCTATCAGCAGTAACGCATCCTCTCTTTTACTCAGGTTAAAACTTGGAGTTATTCTCAACCCTTCTCTCTCTCTTCTTTCTTCAACAACTATGTGTCAAGTCCTTAGTAGGCACCAGATTCTATGTTGAACATTAGAGATGTGCTTGTGCAAATCGGTATCGCCCCAGTCTCTGTGGAGTTGTCACTCTAGTGGGAAAGACAGACATCAAACAATCAATCACATAAGTGAATATACACAGGGAGTATAGGGGTTTCTTTCCAGTCCAACTGTCTCTACTTTAATTTTTTAATAGCTTTATTTAGGTATAACTGACGCATAATAAACTACATGTATTTAAAGTTTACAATTTCATGAGTTTGGACATGAAATCATCATCATAATCAGGATAATGGACCTATCTATTATCCTCCCCCTAAACTTCCTCATGCTCCTTCATAATCTTTCCTGCCTTTACCCTCCCTTATCCCTAGGCAACCACTGATCTGCTTTCTATCATTGTAATTAGTTTGAAATTTCTAGACTTTTATATAAGTGTATTCATACCGTATGGCCATATTGTTTGGTCTCTTTTAATCAGCATAATTATTTGAGATTTACTCATCATTATAGTATCATAGTTCTTTCTGTTCTTTTTATTATCCCATTGTATGGATTACCATAATTTATTTATCCACTTACCTGGTGATGGGCATTGAGATCTCTTCCAGTCTTTTGCTATTCCAAAGTGCTAAGAGCATTTGTGTGCCAGTCTTTGTGTGCTCATGTGTTTCCTTTTCTTTGGAGTAAAGATCTAGAATTAGAATGACTGCATCACATGGTAGGTGTATGTTTAACTTTTTAAGAAACTGCTAAACTGTTTTCCAAAGTGGTCGTGCCATTTTACACTCCCAACAGCAATATATGAGAGGTCCAGTTTCTTTCTTTCTTTTTTTGTTAATGTTTATTTATTTTTGACAGAGAGAGAGAGACAGAGCATGAGCAGGGGAGGGGCAGAGAGAGGGGGAGGCACAGAATCCGAAGCAGGCTCCAGGCTCTGAGCTGTCAGCACAGAGCCCGACAGGGGGCTCGAACTCACAAACCGTGAGATCATGACCTGAGCTAAAGTCGGACGCTCAACCAACTGAGCCACCCAGGTGCCCCTGAGAGGTCCAGTTTCTATACATCATCACCAACGCTCAGATCAGAGTTTTTAATTTTAGGTGTGTAGTGGTATCTCATTGTAGTCTTAATTTGCATTAATTAATGCAAATTAATGATACTAATGATACTGAATATCTTTTCATGGTGTTTATCATCCATATATTTTTTAAAATTTTTAAAAATGTTTTTATTTATTTTTGAGATAGAGAGAGACAGAGCGTGAGCAGGGGAGGGACAGAGAGAGGGGGAGACACAGAATCTGAAGCAGGCTTCAGGCTCCCAGCTGTCAGCACAGAGCCTGACACAGGGCTTGAACTCATGGACTGTGAGATCATGACCTCAGCCGAAGTCGGACGCTTAACTGACTGAGCCACCCAGGCGCCCCTATCATCCATATATCTTGTTTAGTAAGTGATCTGTTTAAATTTTTTGCCCATTTTTTAAAAAAATGGGCTGTTTGTTTTCTAATTATTGATTTTTTAGAGTTATTTATATTTTCTGGATACAAGTCCTTTGTCAGATATGTGACTTGCAATATTTTCTCCTGGTTTGTGGCTTGTTTTTACTTCTCCTAACAATGCCTTTTGGGGCACCTGTCTGGCTCAGTCAGTGGAGTAAGCAGCTCTTGGTCTTGGGGTTGTGAGTTTGAGCCTCATGTTGGGTGCAGAGATTACTTAAAAATAACAAAATCTTAAAAACAAGCAAACAAATAAACAAACAATGCCTTTCAAAGAGCATTAGTTCTTAACTTTGATGAAGCCAAATATGTCAATTCATTCTTTTACAGATCGTGTTTTTGGAATCATAGCTAATAAATTTTGCCTCACCCAGGTCACAGAAAAGGGCACACAATAGCCTGAAGGAGCTTACTAACAGCACCAAGACCAAAGACTAAACCAGCCACTGGGGCAGGCATTGGGAACAGTGGGTGGGGAAGGAGGAAAAGGCCCAGTTGCAGATGATAAGACTTTGGGTGGATTTCAGGCTAGCAGAGTGGTGGGTATGATTAGTTAGCATTCAGCATATATTCCTATCTCCTTCTGATATGCAGAAGCTGAAAAGCTAAGGATTATGTTTGTCAGAATGCCTCCTAGCCAGTCAGATGTATTTGGATGAGGTTTAGAAGGCAGAAGTGAGACAAAGGCCATTGTACTGCTGCTTTGACTATTTCTCCTGGTCATGGAGATGTGATATATTTGTATAGCAGTGATTCAGTGACGTCTCTAGCTTTGTAAATATTGAGAGGTGGTTGCATCAGAGTGTAGCAGCAGCAATGTCCCGATCATAGCTTCCAGATCCCTGGATCACACTTGTAGGTGTTCTTAAACCTAGTCATCAGTGGAGACCTCCAGATACACCACTCTCCCGACTGGGGCAGAGATAGCAGCTTTCTTGGCAGAGTTTCAGCCTCCAAGACTGGGCTCCTCTAGACTTTCCAGTTGATTTTGTAAGCATCTATCTCCTAGTATCCTTACAATACTTGGAGGGATTTTTGTTCTCTTCGTTGAACCCTGAGTGATACAAGCAGACAGATTGTATCTGGGAGGAGTGATAAAGAATAAAGGGACTGCCATTGTGTGGGAAGATTGTGACAATATATGAAGTCATTCATTTGTTCAGTGAGCATGTAACAGACATGAAGTGGGTGGTATTGCTAGGTACTAGGAATATCTACCTGCCCTGAAGGAGCTTACACAATTTGATGATTTCATGATATGATGATGGAGATATGTTGAGACACTATGTGCTCACAGACATGTTCTCAATTAAACGTGGAAGTCATAAAAGAGGTGACCTGTAAGCTTTGTTTTAATGGATGAGTAGGAATTAGCAAGCAAAGAGGGAGGGAAAGAGCATTCTGTCTGTAAAAGGGTAAATTATTAAGAAATACTTTTAAATATCTGTGTTCACACCCCACCCCTTCCCAGGAAAGGGAAGAAAGGAAATGTGTATTTCTCAAGACTTTAGAGGAGGAGGCTAGGGGTAATGTGGGAACTTCTTCAGTGGAAAGGGCACAGGTGGAGGCATGAGTTTGAAAACATTTTGACTAAGGAGGTAGAAGCGGTTGACCTAAGAGAGATTCTGGGCTTCCCTAGAGATTAAGGGTAAGGCATCCTCAAGCTGGCCTCAACTTTCCAATCTTCTTTACTCCCTTACCTCTCATAAGAGAATCAGAATGGCATGGGATTTCAAAGCCAAGGCCAGGTTCAGTGCCAGGGTCACCACTTACTAGCACATAGCTTTGAACATATTATTTAACTTCATTTAGTCTGTTTATTCATCTATGTAATGAGGATAATGATAATATCCCCCTCCTACAGTGTTGTAAAGATAAAATCAGATAATGGATGTGAAAAAAGTATTGTAAATTATAAAGCACTGTAAAAATATTAGACACTATTATCTAATAGGTATAACTAAGTCTTCTTGTTTCTGTCTCAAGTATATCTCTGTTATAGAATGAATTTTGTCCTCTCCAAATTCATATGTTGAAACCTAACCCCCAACGTGACTGTATTTGGTGATAGGGCCTTTAAGGAGGCAGTCAAGGTAAAAGGAGGTCATTAGGGTGGGGCCTAATCCAATAGGACTGGTGTCCTACTAAGAAGAGGAAGAAAAACTACAACCCTCTTTCTCCGTGTGTGAAGAGAGGGGAGACCATATGAGCACATAGTGAGAAGGTGGCCATCGGCAAGTCAGGAAGGGAAGTCTCACCAGAAACCAACCCTGATGGTACTTTGATCTTGGACTTCTAGCTTTCAAGACTGTGAGAAAATAAATTTCTGTTGTTTATGGCACCCAATCTGTAGTATTTCGTTATGGCAACACAAGCAGGCTAATGTAATCTTTCCCTGCAACTTTATTTCTCTTCATTTCCCCTGCCCTGATTTGGTCCAGGCCCTTCTGTTTTCCACATCAGCTCTGCAGACCTTTCTATATTCTCAAATACTGATAAAGGAATCTTTTCAAAGATCATACTTAAAAACTGTCTAGGATACAGAACCATCTACAGCATAGGACAAACTTCTGAGCTGAGCACAAGGCTCCTCTTGAACTTGATTTCACGTGCACGTCTAGTGTTGTCTCCTGTCCTCCTGCTACACACACATCCTATGCTTCAGCCTCACTGAAATTCTTATCATTGCTTAGACATCCGTGCCCCTTTTGGCCTGTACTTTTCCTCCTTCCTGAACCGCCTCTTTCCCTCCTGATCACCTTTTCATCCCACTGTCTTACCTTTCCATCTGGCACATCTATTCATCTTTCAGCCCTGGCTCAAGTGTCACCTTCTCCCTGAAGCCCCCCCTTTACAGCTCCATCCTCAGTTCTCTTGGGAACATTTTGTACACCCATCTGTTTCAACACGGATCACACTGTTTTGTAAATATTTTGAGACTCTTTCCTACTAGATTGTGAGCACCTGAAAGAAAGAGACCTAGTCATCATTGAATCTTCCTTCACGCTTATGAAACAAAGGAGGTACTGGATACATATGTTTTAAGTAAACAAAAAATCCTACGGTCCAGACAAGACACAGACACAAATTAAACAATAGAAAGCAGTAGAGGAACCACGAGTTATGAATCCGAGTATCCTGCATGGCCCCTAGCACAGTGTCTTGCATGTAGCAGACTCTCGATAAATGTTGTTGAATTAAGTTCTAAGTGAAAAGTAGAGATAATAAGAGTTATGATCATTTAAATCTGGGAGAACTCCAGGATGGGACTTAAAACCTGGTATTCACCAATGTAACACCAACGACTCCATCTGATGCCTTCAAACTCAGTCCATATTCCTTCTCTCTACCTTGCCTCTCCTGCCTGTGAGCTTTTACTCATCTTTGTGTCTTGCATTCTTTCTCTATGTACTGGTATCTAGCCAGATGCTTTGCACATGATAGGCATCCAATAGGTATTTGTTGCATTTGGTTAAAAACAAAAGATTGTGCTGACTCTGGGTGGGATTTGAATAGGCTGCATAGAAGAAAGCAGAAATCTAAATCAGGGACACAGCAGGAGTGTGTTAATTCTCTGTTACTACTGTAACAATTTACTGCAAATTTAGTGGCTTGAAACAACACAGATTTATCATCTTACAGTTCTAGAGGTTAGAAGTCTGAAAACAGGTTTTATAGGGCTAAAATTAAAGTGTTAATAGGGCTGTGTTCCTTCCAGAGGCTTTAGGGAGAAATCTATTTCCTTGCCCTTTCCAGTTTCTAAAGGCTGCTGCACTTCTTGGCTTGTGGCCCTGCATCACTCCGACTTCTGCTTCTGTTGTCATGTCTCCTCCTGTTATTCTGACCCTTCTGCCTCCCTCTTAGAAGAACCCTTGTGATTGCATTGAGCTACTCTGATAACCCACAATAATTTTCCCAAGACCTGTAACTTGATCACATCTGCAAAGTCCCTTTTGCCGTGTAAAATAACATATTCACATGTTCTAGAGATCAGGACATGGGCATGTGGGGGAGCCATTATTATGCTTAGCACAAAGAGCAAAGCTGAAGATATACAAATGTACAACTAATGTCTAGAGATGGACCTTTCCAGCTGAAACAAAGCGTTCATAAAATATTAGAGCCAGGTAAGATAGGAAAAGTAGATTGAAGGCACATTGGGTTTTAGAGATGATACAGACCTATAGATCTGAATACCAGATTAAGTTTTGGCTTCATCTTATATAAAGTTAGAAAGCTTTGAAGGGGGTGAGCAGAGAGTTAACAATGAAAGCAGTAATATAGCAGACTCCAGTAGTCCCTAGAGTATGTAAATCTGGTGGTCAAGCAAAACTAAATCTACAAGACTGGGGACTGAAAGACCACACCAGGGTAAATACACTGCTGTTTTACCATCTTATCAAGTCTCTTCTTTCTGCTGGATATTGCTTGGATCACTGTTAAAAATGATTGATGAATTATTTCCCCTTTTGAATTCTTAGTTTTTTATCTACTAGAAGTCTTTGGTCATATTATAACTCTTCTGTTCTAGAAGAGTCTGCTACAGCAGTTGGGAAATTATGTGTTTGGGGTGGAGGGGGAAGAAAAGAGAGGATGAGATATGAGTTGATTGATTTGTCCAACCGTTTGGAAGAGGTTGGGCTTCACAGGAGAGTTTCGGTGGTCTGAAAAGACAGGGATTCCTCCACTTTTTGGTTGTTACTGACAGAAACTTAATGTAGGGGCACCTGGCTGGCTCAGTTGGTAGAACATGAAACACTTGATCTCAGGATTGCGAATTCAAGCCCCAAGTTGAGTGTAGGAATTACTTAAAAATAAAATCTTAAAAAAAATAAACTTAATGCAGACTAATTTGCAAAAGATAATTTATCATCTTTAAATAGCATCTATATGCTGATGACTTCCAAAATGATGCTGCCAACCTGGATCTCCAGACTCATTTATATCCAATTGCCAAGTGGCTACCTCTACTTGGATGTCCAGTCAGCAAATCAAACTCATCATGGCCAATGCCTTGTTCCTAACCTTCCCTTTCCGGCTCCCCCGCAACAAACCTACTCCTTTCTCCATTTCAGTTAATGAAGACTCCACCATCCCAGCTGCTCAGGTCAAATACTTTGGAATTTTTGGTGTATTTGGGTGAATTCTTTTATTCACTCTCCACAAACTGCCAAACAATTCTATTGGCTCTGCTTTCAAATCCATCAAGAATCTGACTATTTCTGGGGCACCTGGCTGGCTCAGTCAGTAGGGCATGCGACTCTTGATTTCAGGGTTGTGAGTTCAAGTCTCATGTTGGGCACGGAGCTTAATGTAATAAATAAATAAATAAATAAATAAATAAGTAAATAAATAAAGTTAGAGATAACTATGCTTGTATCTATAGACAAAATGTGGCAAGAAAAAAAAGTTTTTTTAAAAAAAGAATCTGATCATTCCTCTCCATCTGCACAGCTACCCTGGTTCAAACCACTAACATCTCTCACCTGTACTATTGTATTAGCCTCTTAACTGGTCTCCCTGTCCATGCCTCTATTCAGTTTGTTTTCTTTTCTTTTTTTTTTTTTTTAATGTTTACTTATTTTTGAGAGAGAGAGAGTGAAAAGGAGAGGGGCAGAAAGAGGGAGGACAGAGGACCTGAAGCAGGCTCTATGTTGACAACAGTGAGCCTGATGTGGGGCTTGAACCCACAAATCATGAGATCATGACCTGAGCCGAAGTCAGACACTCAACTGACTGAGCCACCCAGGCACCCCATTCGGGTTTTTTTCAATGCAACAGCTATTATAATCCTGTTAAAACATAAGCTAGGGGGTGCCTGGGTGGCTCAGTCAGTTAAGTGTCCAACTCTTGATCTTGGCTAAGGTCATGATCTCACAGTTTATGAGATCCAGCCCTGTGTGAGTCTCTGAGCTGACAAGTGTGGATCCTGCTTGGGATTCTCTCTCTCCCTCTCTCTCTGCCCCTCCCCTGCTCATGCACACACACACTCTCTCTCTTTCAAAATAAATAAGTATTTAAAAAACCCACATAAGTTAGATAATATTATTCCTTTGCTCAAAGTCCTCCAATAGCTATCTATCCTACTTTGAGAAAAACCAAAGTCATTATGGTAGCCTACAATGGCCTGCACAGTACGATTTCTGGTTACTTTCTGACCTCATCTTTTACTCCTCTTTCTCCTGCTCATTGCACTCCAGCCACACTGGACTCCTTGCTGTTCTTCCAACACATGAGGCATAGTAGGCATTTACCATCCTCTCTGTCTGGATCATTCTTCTCCCAGATATCTACATGGCTTACTCCCTTACTTTCTTCAGATATTTCTCCAAATCCAAATGTCATCTTATTAATGAGGCCTTCTCTGACCATCCTATTTAAAATTTTAACCTTTCTTCCACCTGTATCCCTTTTTGTTTTATTTTTATTAACACTGATCCCTAACATCTGTACATTTTACTTCTTTAGTTGTAAATTTCAAAAGGGCCAGATATATGTTCTTTTTGTTCACAGATATATCTTCAATGTATAAAACAGTATCTAATATATAATAAGGCTTTCAATCAAAATTTATTGAATAAATAAATGAAAAGTCAAGGTGATAACTTCAGGCATGGTTGGATTCAGGTTTTCAGCATGTTACTAGAACTATGTCTCTGTCTCTTAGCTTTGCTTTCCCCAGCAGGCGTGAGGTGTGATGGGTGATGGCATCATGGCCACCAGCAGCTCCAGATTTACATCCTAACAATCCAGTAGCCCTAATGGAGAGTATCTTTTTCCTGACTGTTCCAGTGAAAGCCTTGGAGATGAGCCTTATATTCTGGGTTTGGGTCAAGTCTAAAACAGTCTCTGACGATAGGGCAAGAAAATACTGTGGTAAGGCCTGGGTCATAGGGCCCCTTGGAAAGCGGGTGAAGTTCAGCTCTATTTGGACTGAGAACAGGGGACTGGGGGTTCCCTAAGAATAAAGGGGGTGCTTATTACTTGAAGAGGAGGGATGGAAGCTAGGCTAGCAGAAACAACAAATGTCCATCACATCATCAGTGATGACCGATCAGCAGACCTGGCCCAGAATAGCATTCTTCTGCACCTCCCTTTTCATGTCCAGTCAGATCAACCTCTGAACTTTTGTAAGACTCTCTCCTCCTAAATGCCTTTTCACCTGTCTCTGTCAGTTAAGGTCTTCCTCATCCCTCAGTGCCCAGTTCAAATAAGAGTCCCTGGAGATAACTCTTAACAGATGTGGTCTCTCCGTGTCCTGAGCATTCTAATTGTTTTAGCATCCTACTTCTCTTGTAGTTAGCTTTACACACTATGCCCTGTATTTTACTTATTTGTATACTTTACGAGCTCCTTGCGGGAAAGGGCCGGGTGCATTTCCCGGATGTCCAAGCAGGAGCCTCACACCTTCAGCACCCCCGCGTTTCGATTCGTACCGGGGCCGCCAGGGCGCGCTAGGCGCCAGGCGCGAGGCCGCCGGGGGGCGGGAGGCGCTGCGATTGGCAGGTACGGCCGTCAATCAGGCGCGGGGGAGGGCGGGGCGGGACGCCCGGGAGGCCTGTGGGCGGGAGGCGGGCCCTGCATGAATGGGGCGCGCGGCGCGCGGGCTGCAGTCAGCGCACGGGGGGGAAGCCGGAGTCTCAGCCGGGAGTGGGTGGGAGGAAGCGAGGGGGGGTGCAGGGAAGGGAAAGAGCGCGAGGGGGCGGGGAGGGGCAGCGGCAGGAGCGGCGCGCCGAGAGCGGCGAGGCGGCGGGTGTGAGCGTGAGCGGTGGCCGCCGTACGGGTCGCTTCGGTGCCGCTGTCCGCTGCGCTGCCTCCGCCCTCGCCGCGCGCCACCGCCTGCGGGACCCTGTGGAGCTCCCAGCGCCCCTCACGGGGCAGAGGAGTCGAGACTAGGGGAGCCGGCGCAGAGGGAGGAGCCGGGTCGGAGCTGCCGAGCCCAAGGCCCCCGGGCGTGGAGGTGGGGGGCTGAGGCCCCCGAGGGGGCCCCGCCGCGATGGGCAACCTGGAGAGCGCCGAGGGGGGCCCGGGCGAGCCGCCTTCAGTCTCGCTGCTGCCGCCGCCCGGCAAGATGCCGATGCCTGAGCCCTGTGAACTGGAAGAGAGGTTCGCCCTGGTGCTGGTGAGAGCTGAGCCCAGTCCCTTCCCCCTCTTACCGTCTCCGAGGTCCCAGCGCCCAGGGTAGGACTTTGCCCGGGTTCCCCCATCCGGCCCACCCCTTAAGGGGGGCGCTTCCGACAGACTCAGTGCCTTCTTGGCAACCTCTGAGCAGCCGCTGGCCGCCCGACAGCCCCGTCGGGGACCTCTCGACCGCGGCCTCAACCGCTGGACGCTTCGGAGGAGGGGTCCTCAGCCTGGGACCTCCCCAGGATCCGCGCTTCTCCCTCCTCCCAGTCCCCTTCTCTGCAACCCTCTCACTTCTCCCCACTTCCCCGACAGCCTTCCCGGGTCCCTGGAATTCTCACTTCTAAGTCTCTGGCTGGTGCGGGGGAATTCAGAAACTTGGGGCCGGCCCCTTCCTCAGCTTAAGTCAGGGTTCTCGGACTGGGGAGACTGCCTCTCGTTAACATGGAGGCTTCCCAGGGAGTGGGTCCCACTTCTAGCCTAGACCAGATGTTTGGGGAGAGCGGTGGGGGGGACGGAGAGGGGGCTGGGAGCTCTTGAAGGGGGTGGAATAAAGAGTGATGCCATTCTACTTATTTTCAGAATGGCCTGCAGGCATCCTGCAAAGTTATAGTGGATTTGCCTAAAAGGCTGAACATGTGGATAAGCCATTTCACCAGTGTATTTTTCCAATTGAAACAATACACAAACTATCCCGCCTCCCTTTTTTTCTCCTTCTTTTTATGTTAAGCCCTGGTGGCTGGTTTGTGTTCTTTGCCTGTGCTTCTTTTTAGGCTTTATGTAGGTTCCCCAAAGACCTGTGTAGATGAATTTTAAGCTGACTTTGGGAATCTCCTTTGGTGTGGGAATTGGACATTGATGTCAATGGCCCTGTGGATAGAGAGGATCTGAGCTGGTATCACTGAGATGGAGCCAGAAAATATGTTGGAGGTAAAAATGAAGTTTTGGAGAAAGAAAGTGAACTAGGTGACAGAACATTTGCTAGGAGAGGTAAACCTTTGAGAAACTTGAGGAAATAGTTCCCAGTTCCTCAAAGAACTCTCTAAAGGGGTTAATGCTGCTGTTATTGTTGGTATGGCCTGAAGGGCCGACTTTGCCTTTGCCCATGAGGAGGGAATAGTTGTGGACTTAGCAGCCTGATTGGATTACATCTGCCTTGGAATAGGGAGATTAGATCTGTTGGCATCAGTGGGACTGTCTAGAGATCCTGGCCTCTCCGATGGTGGAGAGCCTGACATTAGCCCACTGGCACCACAGCCAGCTTAGAGGCATTCCAAGGGGAAGTGGTGTTACTGGCACCTCTCGGCCCATCAGGTGTGCAGAGGGCCAGAGGGATCTGGGCCACACATCCTGTGGCCCTCTGCATTTCCCCCAGCCTCCTCAAGGGGTTGGGTGAGTCAGTGATTACTAATATGCTGTGGCCAACTCAGAGGCTGAGGAGGAGAGATTGAGATTTGGTGCCCTTGAGAACAAGAGCTCAACTGTTGGGAGAACGAGTGGGAGGGAATCTGTACTCCAGTGGGGGTGTGAACCCCCCCCCTCCCCCCCCCCCCCCCCCCCCCCCAGTGAGCTGACAGGAGGCAGTTACAGAAATTGGAGAGAAAGGGATGGTTTGAGGTGGACTGGGTGGGGAGCTGCCTTAGATAGGGGCTGCCAGGCTACCTGCCAGGTTGTAAGAGCTCTGAACCAGAGTCAGTCATGTCCTCACTGGAGCTTGGTTGACAAGTTTGTTTAGTTAGTTGGCAAATTGATGGCTTAATATCTACAAAATGCACATGGTGTCTTGATTACTAACCAGAGCACCCAAAGAGCACAGGTCAAGCCAGAGACAGGACCACCCACTTGCAAGTTATACTATCTGTATAAAGTTTTGATTTGTTTCGTCTTGGCTTTTGTTTTGGTCTTGTTTCTGTGTGCCTGAGCTGCTGCTGTTGGGGGGTTGGGACAGGGCAGGCCAGGGCTAGTTAGCTGTCTTATGGGAGGAGGGGATTTTACCTCACTTTTCCAACACAGGAAAATCATGCTTTCTTGGGAATTTGAGTTCTTCTCTGGGGATACTTAGAGAACTCTCTTTCCTCTGCTTCTGAAACATGCCCTTTTTTACTATCCTTCTTTCTACTATCCTACTGTTTGGGAACAGTACTGGCTGTTGGATACTTGAACCTAGAGCAAACTCAGGTGTATTTCTTGAATAGTCAGGAGAAGCATATTGTAGTAGAAAAAGCAAGGGCTGTCTTAGTAACTGTCTTAACCTCTCTGAGCCTCATTTGTAAATTTTATAGATTTCCTTATCTAGAAAATGGGGTAATAATCTCTGTCCTGGTAGGTTTATGAGAATTAGATGAACCATGTATATAAGGCCCTTGGTACCCAGTAGGTACTCAATATAGATTAGCTTTTTTTTCTTGATTGTGAGTCAGACAAGTTGCTGCTTTCTTACTTTTTTCTTCCCCAGATTGTTAGCATCACTATGATTGATTTGGTTTATGAAAAAGCTATTTGGGAGTTTGTTGAAGTGTCTTGGTTAAGCGTATGGATGGATTTTCAAATCAAAGTAGGCTGAAATACTGGCCTCTCCACAGTCTCTAGTTAGAAAAGTGTTTGGACTTAAGCAAGTTGCTGAATATCTTTGAGTCCCAGTTTCTTATAAATGGAGATAATAAGAGTAATTGCCACATGAAGTTGCTTTGTGCATATAATGAAACGGGAAGTCAAGTACTTAGATAGCAGAGTCTGGCATCTACTATATGCTCAGTAAGTGGTAGCTTTTAAATTTGTAGCTCCCAGCAGTGACTCAGATCTGAGATCACTGGTATTCCCAAAAAGGATTTTAAGTTTAGAAATCTGATGAAACCAATTACCCTGTTCTGTGTAGCTAGACTCAGGATATGCCTTCTGCTGTCAGATGGAGGGCTTCCCCCTATTCCATTGTATCTGTGGAAACTACCCCCTGAAAAGAACACTGGCTGGGAAAGTTGTATCATTGTGAGTCAAGACCACAGGCTCCCAGCTTTCTGGTGTAGACACATGATCTGACCCACAGCCTGTCAGCCGAGGTTGGAGAGCTCAAGGTCTGAGGCCATGAGGTGATTTGTTCAGGACATTGATGGCAAGAGTCCTAACCCAGCCCAGTGCCCTAATGCAAGGCTTCCCTACTGCTATGCTGGGATACTAATTCCCTTATCCCTGGGGGCAGCTGAGGTCCCTGATTGGTCACCTCTGATTGGGATTAGTTCTACCATTTATCCCATGTGCTGTACAAATAGTATTATTTTCTAGGTGTGCCCTAATATGAAAAATGGTTGTGAGTCTGTGTTATGCTGTTTCTTTGGGTTCCTTCCTTACCCACCCTGTCTGAGCAGCAGCTCCTATTGAGTACTGACAAGTTTAGGGATGCTGCAGCTATTGGAGCTTCTCTATTAATACCAGAATGAGAACCTATCTCTGGTCTGATAAAGCCATAGTCTGTGTTTTGGTCCCAACTAGATTACTACCCAAGCTCAGTTTCGCACAAATTAGTATTCTGGCCAGTACTGGCCTTTGCTTAGATAGAGACGGGAGGCAGAGGACTTTAAGAGCTTTGGAAGGATAGCCGTCTGCCCTTGTGTTTGTACCCTCATTTTTCTCTTTGCTGACTTATTACAAACTTGAAACAGAGTCCAAAGGTTCTGACGCCAGAAAAAACCCTGGATATCCCTTAGGAGGCTCTCAGGGCCTAAGGGTGGGGTTGTATGACAGAGCCTGTCCCTACCATGGGTCCTCCTCTCACATTTCCCTGGTGATGACTGATGGCTTGGGGTTTTGCTGTGGAGCTAAGCTAAGCTGGGTGCTAGTTTTCTAAGAGGCTTTGAGGGCCTCCTTTGACACAGAAAGGGGCTGGGAAAAACTTGGACTAAATATCAAGTTCCAAATGGCCATGGTGGAAATTTTTTTCCCAGCCCTGGGGATTGTGGTGAATTAGTTCGGGCTGGAATAGGACATGGGGGAGGGAAAGGACCCTTGACAGCAGCTGGTCAGAGGAACCCCTTGCTCAGAGACCCCACTGAGAAGACCTTAGGAGCCTCATTCCCTTGACCTTCCCATATGACCCTGCCTTAGACTGGGAGAAGTGTGTGGGGTGGGGGCATAGGACTGACAGAGTGGACTTCTTGTCATTTGGGAATGTTTTCTTTGCTCAGAGGGAGTTTCAGCTTTTTTTCTTTTTTCTCTTAAAGTAGTACTCATTCCCTGAGAAAAGTATGGGTGAGTTAGAAAGGAGAAAAGATTAGAGATTTATATTGAAGAAAAACATCCACATTTTCTCTAGTTCCTTTACCAAATGGAGCCAATGCGTTTTAAAACTTTTCATATTTTTCTCTGCATAAGGTTTTGTACAGTGTTGTAATATTGCTATGTATATATTTTTAATCCAGTCTGGGGTGTTGTTTTGTTTGTTTGTTTTGGGGGGGGTTGGCTTTGTTATTTCACTAGTTTTCCCAAGCTAGTCATTGTAAACATTTTTAAATGCTTGTACAGTGGTGCCTCAAGTGAATGTACCATTGTGTACTTAACTGTTCTATTGTTGGACATTTAAGTTGTTTGCTTCTGTTTGCCATCATAAACAATGCTGTGATGAACATCTTGGTGTACAAAACCTTTTCAATATTTAGAGTTTTCCTTACGATAGAAATCCAAAACTGAACTCGCTAGGTGGTAGGATATAAAATTTTTCAGGTTCTAAATACACATTGCCAAATGTTTTTTAGAAAGGGAGTAATGCATGTGAGTATCCTCAAAGGGAGGGAGGAAGATTGAGAAAAGCTTCTTTTCTCCTGATTATGACAATAATACATGTTTGTTAAGCAAATTTAGAAGTTAAAAACATAACAAGTATAAACTGTGTAGAAAAGAATAAAGAAAAGAATTAAGGGGCACCTGAGTGGCTCAGTCGGTTAAGCGTCCAACTTCGGCTCAGGTCATGATCTCACAGTCTGAGTTCGTGCCCTGCGACGGGCTCTGTGCTGACAGCTCAGAGCCTGGAGCCTGCTTCAGATTCTGTGTCTCCCTCTCTCTCTGCCCCTCCCCCACTCACACTCTGTCTCTGTCTCTCAAAAATGAATAAATGTTAAAAAAAATTTTTTTTAATAAAAAAAATTAAAATCACCTGTAATCTCACCGTCTACTATTAACATTGTGATGTACTTATATATATTTTAACAATTGGGATTATACTATGAAAATTGTTTTGTAAACTGATTTTTATTTTACTGTCTTAGGCATTTTCTCCTTTGTTTAAACATTCTTTAGTATTAATAATTTCATGGCTGGATAGTGTTCCATAGTACAGTACTTTCTTACTGCTTTATCTTATATTTCGCTTTTTTGCCACTATAAATAACACTGTGAAGACTATCCTGTGCATAAATTTTTGTGTGCATCTCTGATTATTTAGGATAAATTGCTAGAAGTGTAATTATTGGGTCAAAGGGAATATGCTTTTTAAGGTCCTTTGAGAAATATGCTTCTAAAAAAGTTGTACTGGTTAGCTTTTCACTGATAGCGTGCATCTCTCCCTTTCTTTGTAAGCTAAACATTACTGGATGTTTAATATTTTTAAAACTTTGCCAATTTCATTCATGAGAAATGCTGTCTTGTTTTACTTTGCATTTTTCTTTCAACATTTCGTCATAAGTGTTTTGGCCATCTTTTTGTGACCTTTGCTCTCTGTTGGGGATTTATTACATATACATATTTCTATGTAATAAATGTATACATTTCCACATTTTCATTATATAACTTTTTCACATATGAAAGAGCATATTATGTAAGATTAAAATAATAAAAAAAAACAGACACTGGTGTATCTACTGTGGAGTTCTTGGAATTGCTTCCTGTCCCTTAATTTCTTCTCCCTGCTATTTTATCTGGGACGAAGAAACCCTTAGCTTGGGACTTGTTGGGCCTGGTACAAGTCTGCAGCTGGGACAGTCCAGGTGGCAGGCACACCAGTGTTTCAGAGCTCTGTCTGTGGGGAAACAGCCGCTACAGCTGGTGAGAACAGGAACTGGTCATGGTGGAAATAGCTAATCTTCAGTGAAGTGAAAAAAGGAGCCAAGGTGGAAAGGAAATGAGACCACAGATCCTCCCCTGCCCCTGAGGTCGCCTGGGAAGGCTGGTTGGAGCCAGGGCCCTGGTTCTGTGGTCAAGACCAGAGTTCCGCCCCAGAACTGACTGCGGCGGGCCCCGGGGACAGCAGCACTGGCTGCCTGAAGTCAGTGTGTTAACTGGTCTGCCAGGCTGGTCACCTCCTTTCTGGGGAAGCATTTTTCCCAAGTCTGAGCTGAGCTGAAGCAGTGCCAGGGAAAGGCCGGGGGTTCATTCCAGTTCGGAAATGCACTTCAGAGAAGAGGAAGGACCTTTTCCTTTGAAGATAAGAGAGGGTGCTGTCTCCACACAGCCCTCCCACCCCCAGCTCTTTGCTGGGTACTTTAGGGCTCCCCCTTTGGATAGCACCAGTTGGGAATTTAAGGGGTTTTTGTCATCCATGAAGAAGTGTGTTGCAGAATAGAGATGAGATGAACAGCTAGAATTCCTGGGTTCCCAGTTCCAGTCTCTCTTTTGCCTCCCTCAGCAAAGCCACATCTTTGTATGTTGTTTTCCTTCCACAAGGGAGAATGAATCACCCAAGAAAGATGTGGAGCTGTCAAGCTGCCTCTCTGTCCTTGAGATACTCTGGTTTTCTTTCCCTCCCACCCTGCTCTCTAGTCTTTTTATCTTTCAGAATCCTCCTCTTTCCAGATTCTCTCACCTTTTCTGTCTTTCATCCCCTCGCAACAAAGTTGTGGGTTGGGAGTTTCTGTGTGGGGTAGGAGAGGAACTGGATAGGGGTTTTTGGAAGTACCTTTCCCCTCACCCCCAGATTTACCAATTTGCATATTTCTCTCAGTTTATGAAGTACTCTGAGATCCTTAATGTGTTGCAAATAATGTTCAGCACCACAAAGGGCTGGCAGAATTATTTACATGATGAATTTTGCCAGTAGAGGAAGGGTTTAGGCTGTTCACAATGTGATGGCTCAGTTCTTGTCCTTATCTCTTCCTCCTATCCCCTCCTCATCTCTTACCACCTTCCCACCCCCATCCAGAGTTGGGCTGGTAGCCTTGCCTCTGGTTCCCTAGAAGCATTAACAGAGCTGGTATACTCTTTTTTCCCTACTTGCTCATCGACCCAAGTCTAGACTAGAGAATGCCATACCCTCCTCCAGTCGCCCAGTGCTTCTTGAAGTAGGAGCTAGGGATGAGCCTTGTGTTTGGTACCTCAGGAGATGGTTATCTTGTTTTAAGAACTGCTTACCTGAGGCTCAGAGTAGAGTTAGTTTCTGCTCAGTTTTTACAGGCTTCCTAGCTGGGAGCTGGGAAACCAATCCCTAGATCTTCCCAAGTGTTTCTCATGAAACTTTTTATTTTTTTTTTTTTAACGTTTATTTATTTTTGAGACAGAGAGAGACACAGCATGAATGGGGGAGGGGCAGAGAGAGAGGGAACCACAGAATCGGAAGCAGGCTCCAGGCTCAGAGCCATCAGCCCAGAGCCCGACGCCGGGCTCGAACTCGCGGACCGCGAGATCGTGACCTGAGCCGAAGTCGGCCGCTTAACCGACTGAGCCACCCAGGCGCCCCTCATGAAACTTTTTAAAAAGCATCTATTCTGGGTGGAAGTAGCTGGTTTGAGACTTTTGCTGGCTCTTGCTGATTATTGGAAAGGAAGAGCATCAGTTTTGGAATCAGAAAACTTTTTGTTTTTCAAGTTTTTATTTAAATTCCAGTCACTTAACATACGGTGTGGAGTCAGAAGACATAGGTTCGGATCCCACTTTATTTATTTTTTAAATATTTATTTTGAGAGAGAGGGAGTGCACTTGCATGCATGCAGAGTTGGGGAGAGCAGAGAGAGAGAGACAGAGAGAATCCCAAGCAGTCAGCACTATCGGCACAGAGCCTGACTCTGGGCTCGATCCCATGAACTGTGAGATCATGACCTGAGCCAAGATCAAGAGTTGGATGCTTAACCAACTGAGTCACCCAGGCACTCCTCTGATCCTACTTTATAGCTTTTTTCCCTCAGCTGAATGACCTGAAGCTGAAAGCCTATAACATTTCTGAGCAAATTTCATTCTTTATGAAATGGGTAATGATTATACCTATCTTACAGGGTTCGATGGATATTTACAGTAGAAAACATAGTAAAAATACGTTGTAACCTGTAACGGTTCTACCAGGAAATGTTTGTGTCATATACATTGCCCACTACACCGACTTCTGTTCCCAATAAATAAAAGTGGTCGTCAAGTGTGGGAGGTGTGATCCCAGAAGGGAGTTTTTGGAAACAAGTGGGGATATTTTGGTTATCACACTAACTGGGTGGTGCTATTGGCACTTAGTGCCTGAGGGTCAGGGATGGTAACTATCCTACAGTGTTTGGGTCAGTCAAGCACAGTAAAGAATGATCCTGTCCACATGCTGATAGCACCCCCACTGAGAATCCTCATCTACTAATCTGTACCTCCATTGCCTTGTGTCTCAGTTGGGGATGAAGCTTCAGGTGCAGCAAAAGTGAAGGCACAACCATAGTTTTTGGTACTTTCTTGATTTTCCCTGTTATGGCCTCAGGCAAGAGGTGGACTTCTTTTGTGACTTCTGTCTTTAGGTTTAAGGCCTGATTCCCTGATGCCCTCTGTGCTTTGGGCCCTACCCTAAAACTTACCAAGGAGCAGTGTGGGGTATGCATACTCCACTGCTGACCTTTACCCACCCCAGATAGCTCCTTAAGCCAGGGTAAAAATTTTTTTGGGGTGGGAATATGTATGAGAGATCTTTCAGCAATGCTTCTGAATCTTTTGGGTAACAGGCCCTGTTTCGAATCTGATTAGACGTGTGACCCCTGGTTCTCCCTGCCCTAATGCATATGTGCACACACAATATTTTGGGGGGTTAAAGCTTATTCTTGGATCTGCTTAGGAATCTCTGGCTTTGAGCCTAGAGTAATGGGAAGGTAGAGCTGAGCGAGTACAAGATACAAGTACTCTTGGTGTTTTGTAAGGAGTTATCAGGTCAGATGAAATGATGTCTCTTGGTGGTGGTTCCAAACAAGAGAGCTTGATCAAGCTTGGCTGACTCCCATTCAGAGGGAGATATTCTGGCCCCTGGACATTTTGACTTAATTTTGATTAAGGACACTGTGTGGTGGGGTCTGCCCTTTTGAGCTACACCCTCAACCTCCAGGAACATCTAGGTAGGGATGACAGGATGTACTTTGATAAACCAGGGGAACCAGTGGCATCCTTGCAGGGAGACCCAAAGGTTAGCTCATATCCTGTGTTTGGAGGTAGTGCCATGTAGGCCTAAATTCTCTGGGAATATCCAGGCAGTCGGCTTCCCAGGGTGTGCCTGAGAGGGAACTGTGAACAACCAGTCTCTAGCAGTTAAATCCTCTTGCTTTCTACCTTACAACAGCTATTGTTACTGCTACTACTAAAAGACTTAAATGACCTGTATGTTTTTTGGCTGCTTGGAATATTTCATAGTAAAATCTTTGAAGAAAAATTCAGATCTTTTAGGGGCCTTATTATGAAAAAAAGTTGTTTTTTTTTTAAGACAACATTAAAAACATTTTCTTCTGGGTAGAGTCTCCCATCTCATCCTTATAGGAATAGATCAGTTTCTGGTTTCCACCAGATGCCTCAATTTAACTTGCATAGGTTAAGGAAAGAGAATTAACATTTGTTGGGTATATGCCACATGTTTTACATGTGTTATGTCAGTTAACTTGTCAACAACTCTGTGGGGCATTTATTTCACTTCTATTTTACAGGTGATGAAACCAAGGCTCAGAGCGGTTAACTAACCTGGAGAAGGTCTCTACTTAAATGTCATTTACTTAGAGAGGCCTTCAGCAAAAAATTTTTAGTTAGTTTTTTTTTTTTTTGTTCATGTTGAAAGGACTGCTAGAAATACAACTTTTTAAAAATGCTTAATCTTTGATTGTATACATTGATTTGTTTAATGCATAGAAACATGTCTGGAAGGGTACAAATAGAGCTAAGAAGAGTGGTTATCTCTGGGATGGAAGGAGGGAACCATATTGGAAGGAACAGGAAAGTCGAAGGGAATTTAATTTACCTTTATCTACAGTGTTTACATTTTTTACAAGGAGAATGTACTTATGTGTTACTTATGTAATTAAAAGTTCAAGGAAAGGAAAAAAATTCTTAATCTCACTAGAAGTCGAGAAAATGAACATTTAAAATATACACTTTTTATGCTAATCATCTAGCGAAATTTTAGAGATTGATAATGTCTGTGGTTGTCTTTAATAGTACAATAATACACTATTAATGGTAGGGTAACTTAGTAGAGGCATTTTAGAGGGCATTTTATAGTGTCTATCAATTTCAAATGTGCATACCCTTTAACCAGGCCATCTTCTAGGAAACCATCCTACAGAACTGTTTACACATGTACATGAAGGTACATGTAAAGAATCCTCAGGGCTGCATTTTTAACAGTAAAAAAACTGGGAACAACCCAATGGTCTATTTTGTGGTCAAATCTGTTTCTCTTCCATTCACCTAGTTACTTAAGGCAAATGCTGGGAGTCATCCTTAATTTTTTCCTTCTCCCTTTCCCATACCCTATCAGCAAGCCCTGCTGATTCCCTTTCTAAAAATATGGCTCAGATCTACCCATTCTCTCTATCTCCACTGCCACTGCCTCAGTCCAAGCAATATCAGCTCTTACTTGTATCATATCCAACCACTGGCCTCCCAACTTCCCCTATTGCCCCTTTCTCCATCCCCCTATTCATTCTTCATAAAGCAGCCAAATTTAAAGTCTAAATCACATAGCATCTTTCCCCTGCCTAAAACCTTTAATGGCTTCCTTTTGTACAATAGAAAAAAAGCAAACTTCTGGCATTGGCCCTTAAGATTTGTACATTGTTTGGTCCTGATGACCTCTTTGACCTCACTCACCCTCCTGTTTACCAAGCTCCATGTTAGCCTTCTTTCATTTCAGTACAAGCTCCTTTCTGTCTCAGGGCCTTTGCACAAGCTGTTTCCTCTTCTGGAATGCCTCTGGATCTCCAAATGACTTGATCCAGTGTATACTTCAGGTCTCAGTTAAAAAACAAAAATACCGCCTATTAAAAAAAAAAAGCCACCTCTCAGAGAGGCTTCCTTCACTTATTATTCTCTAACTTAGCATCTTACTAATTTTTTGTATTGTTTTTTTATTTTTATTTTTATTTTTTTTTTGTTTTTTTATTTTTAAATTATTTGTTGATTACTTTTTATTATCTGTCTCCTGAGCCTGTTGACTCCATCAGGGTGGAGACTTTATGTATGCTTATCACTGTACAGCCAAATAACTGGCCCTGGGTAGGCACTCAGTAAATGGCTGTGGCTGATGGGAATCTCCAAGCTGTGTGTGTTTGTGTGTAAATATAATCATCTAAAAGAGTAATTAAAAGAAGACTGTGTATAATGCTTTATAAGTCACATATGTTTATATGTAAACATATAGAAAAAAGGCCTGGAAGAGTCAACACCAAACTGTCAATTGTGGTGACCCTTGGAGGGGAATGGATAGAGTTGGAGGCTGAACAGTGACTTATTTTTTATTCTGTAAGCTTTTGATTTGATTGAAAAAAAATTTTTTTTTATAATATGTACTTGTGCATTTATTCCTCCTCTGAGGCAAAAGGGGGAAAAATAGGGGAGGAGTACTCAACTTTTATTGCAAAGTAGAAAGCTCCTCCTTCTTATTCTCTGCACAAAGGCAAAAGAAGAGTGTAAGAGAAAGGACACCAGTGGGGTCAGCAACTGGCCGCACCCCATTCCCTGCCCTGTGCTGAGCTGGCGCTAGTTTTTAGAGTAGAAAGAATCCAGGAGATGCTCTTCTGCCCTGAGGCTGTATTTTAAATTCTTTAATGCCATCATGATCTTGGTCCCTAGATGTAGCCAGCTTGTGTATTTTTAGCCTCTTTTATGTCTAGGGCAGTGAAATCTGCAGCTCCAGCCTTAGCAGAGCTGTAGCAGGTGAAATCAGCAAAGAGAATAAATGTGAGCCCTGGACTTCACTGCAGCTAAGTTTCTCAAAGTCAAGTCAGTTTAACAGCCCTGACCCCCAGGGAAGCCACATTCTCTAGATTCTTGTCTCCCAGGAATACAGATAGCTAATCATTTTCATAGCTAACATTTCCTGAGTGCTGATGGGGTGCCAGGCACGGTGCAAAGCTCTCCACACATCATCTCATTTAGTCATCACAATTGTATGAAATAGTTATTATTATCTCCATTTTATAGATGAGGAAGCTGAGGACCAGGGAGGCTCACTTAGGATCACACAGTAAGTGATAAAGTCAGGATTTGAATCCAAGCAGTCTGACTCCAAGCCCATGTTCTAAACTATGGTTTTCTTCTCTTTCCAGAGTCAGCCCCTTGTCCTCAGTGCTGCTTTGGAGGGGATTGTGTAGATTAAGGCAGAATATAAGGGAAATTCCAGAACAAGTTTTCCTCTGCTAAGAGGTGTGGTGGGAAGATTTGGACTTGGGAATCAGCTAGACTTATCCCACCAGGACATGGGCTATTCAAGTGTTGGGTTTTGGTTTTCGTTTTTGGGGGGATTTTTGCTTAGTTTTTTACTATGTGCCAGCGATATCATTGGGTATACGCTGGTGGTGAAAAAACAAGTATCACCTCTGCCTTCGTGGAATTTAGAGGGAAAGACAGATACTAAGCAAATAAATATTTAATTGCAAATTATGATAATGTGCTTAGAGGCAAAGAACAAGTCGTTAGGAGAGTGCATAACAAATACTCCCCCTAAATGAAGGCCAAAAAATAACGTTGGAAGTTTAGGAGAGATTTTCTGCTTTCATTTCATTTTTCTGCCTTTCTTGACTTATTAAGAAAATGTGTCTTAGGTGCCTGCTATAAACATAGCACTTTCCTGAGTAGTTCAGAGAATTCCAAAGAAATAGAAGACAATGATCACTATCCAAGTTGGAGAGACAAAATATATACTTAAAACTGTACTTTGAATAAGTGTCATCAGATTGTCTACAAGACTCTTTGTGTACCTCAGTTGTCTTATCCATAACATGTGCATCTGGTCACATGCATTTGTTTTTTTTTTTGTTTGTTTTTTTTTGTTTTTTTTAATTTATTTTTGGGACAGAGAGAGACAGAGCATGAACGGGGGAGGGGCAGAGAGAGAGGGAGACACAGAATCGGAAACAGGCTCCAGGCTCCGAGCCATCAGCCCAGAGCCTGACGCGGGGCTCGAACTCACGGACCGCGAGATCGTGACCTGGCTGAAGTCGGACGCTTAACCGACTGCGCCACCCAGGCGCCCCTGGTCACATGCATTTGTGACGGCCAAATGAGATCGTGAGGTGATGGGGTCACACAGTTACAAGTACAGAAGGATTGGAAAGTTAGGGAAGGATCGGTGTGGCAGAGGATTGCTAACCAGGCAGTACTCTAAGAAGGACAGGGACTTCCAGTCAGGTCAAAAGGTGACAGGTGTGGATCAGGAGTTAGGAGGCTGTTCTAGGCCAGAGCAGATGGGAGGAGATTAAAGAGATTAAAGAGGAAGAACGAGCTAGCCATGTGAGGGGCAGCCAGGAGCTCTGCTGCTGGGACAGAGGAGCCTAATTACAGACAGAGGCTGAGCTTGGATCAGGATGGATGATGGGCAGTTCACAGAGTTTTGTCGGAAGAGTCCCTGATTGGTGGAAAAGGCTGTGGAGGCCTTCTTGCCTAGGCTTTCAGTGGGGAATAGAGATTAGTTGGTAAGTGGTTCATAGCCATTCATGGGTTTGCTCTTTAAACTGAACGATTGAAATATAGGAGAAATGAATGGTGATTCAGTCCTTATAGGTTACAAAATCAGAATAATTTCATGTAAGTATCACTGGATAGAGGATGATCCATATGTTACCCCTGAACTGCAGAAGTCCAAAAATTTAGAAGATTCCATTTCTAGTCACCAGGTTTTGGGCATTCTTTCCTTTGCCAAATCTCTCTTACCTTCTTTTAGTATGAAATCTTATCTTGCACTTAATAATTTATATTATTAACAATGTCCTGTTCACAGTAAGTGCTCAATAAATGTAGCTCATTGTATAGTAACAGTATCTAGTGTTTGTGAGCCGCTTTCTACCTCCTAGTGTTTTCTTGCACACTATTGGGGTGGAAAGTAGAAGGATGGTACCATACCCTCTTCCAGCTAGTCATCCAGGCCAGATGCCTGAGAGTCACTCTAGGCTACTGTTCCTCTCACCTTCTCTCCATATGTACTGCCAGGCCATAGCTGGTCCTCATCAGTTACCTGGTCTGTTGTAACAGATTCCTTAGTGGTCTCTCAACCCCAGTCTTGCAGACCTACCTGCCCTGGCCCCTCACATAGCCATATGTAAAGACCTCGGGGAAGGGTTTTCTAGGAAGAGAGAACAATCTGTGCAAAACCAGAGAGTGGGAAACAGTTATGCACAGTTGAGGACCTGCAGGAACATCAGATTGGTTTACAAGAATGCTGGAGAGAGGTGAGCAGGGCCTAGGTCACGGGGGACCTTGTCAGCCTTGGTAAGGAGTTTGGATATCAATTGTAGAGGGAGTGACCTGATCTGCTTTATAATGTTAAGAGTTCACTATGGCTGTTGTGTGGAGAGTCCCGGAATCTGGCTCCCCTCTGGGCAGCGTGGTGGCCTGAGTGATACCAGGCTCCTCACTTGACTTTGCCCAGCAGAGTGATCATGCCCTCTGTCCTTTCAGGTTTGACTGGTGCCCAGTCCTCACTCCTATACCCGCCCTCAGGCCAGAAAGGGCAGTGCCTGTGCTAAGCTGGCCTCAGTGTTTGGCGTGCCTGCCAGTGGCCTGAGCCTATAATTTGGCGGGTTGGCTGGTTACAAAAATAAAAAGTGCGACCTATAACTAAAGCTGAGTGGATTCAGTAAAGAGGGAGCTTTTAATTTGCAGAGGTCCTGGGCTGTATTTAAGTGGAGGAGAAATGTGTCTCCTCCCTAGGAGCTGCTCCATTTTCTCCCTTTAGTACCTGCTCTGGGGAGGGTTGGGGTTTGGGGTTCTGGGGGGTGAGCTGTGCAAAACTTTAGGGGGATATTTGGAAGGGATGTAAGGGTCCAACAACAGGTTTGATGGGGCTTCCTGCAAAGTCAGTATTATTCAGTCTTCTTATGTAGCCCACTGGGATAGAAGTAGAGTTTTTAAATGATTTATTTGTTCATTCATTCATTCATTCAGTCAGTCAGTCAGTCATTCAACAAAGTTTATTGAGTGCTCTGTATCTTAGACACTAGGGATACCATAGTAAATGAAAGAGACAAACTTGCCTGGCAGAGTTCATGCTGTTGGGGTGAACAATAAACAAATGTATAGGTATGCAGTGTAATGTTAGGTAGCGGTAAGTGCCATGGAGAAAAAGAAGGTAAGAAGAGTTATAGGGGCAATATTTTAGATAAGATGGCAAGACACTTTTGGGGGATGAGGTGTAAGAGAAAGTGAAGGACTACTTTCTGTAGACTCTGGATCCCAGCTCCTGAGGGAGTGTGTCTCAAGAAGGGGGCTCCCTCTGGCAGCACAGCGAGTCTGGACAAGGGTCAGATTAGCATTCATCTGGAGGCACAGCTGGTTCCTAGCCCCAGGTGGGTCCCTGTCAGAGCCTGTGGTTGTCTCTTTCCCCAATCCACTTGTCAGAGCGGTTCGCAGGGCTGGGCAGGGTCTTCACTGATTGTAAATAGTTACTTGTCTTTCAAGGGCTCCTCAGGCCTGATTCTCAAGATTTCCTCAAGTCATTCTGTGTGTTCTTAGCCAATGGAAGAATAAGAAATCTGACCTAGGAAACTGCAGGAAGTTCAGGGATTCCTTTTGCCTGCTCAGCCAGGCCTTTTGCAAGAGCTTTTGGGCTCAATGAATCTGGATTTGAACCCTGGTTCTGCCAGTTATTATCTCTGTGACCTTGGGCCAGGGCCTTAACTTCCTTGAGCCTTAGTTTCTTTATATAATCAGGATAATAATACTTAACTTCTAGGGATTTTGTGAGGATTAAATAACATACGTAAAGGATCCAGGGCAGTGTCTGGGATACTGGGTGCTTAATAAATTTTAAGTAGAAATATTCTAAGACCACTAACCTCATAAAGTAAGGGATTTAGTATTAAGGAGCCCAATAAGAATATTCAAGAAGTATGAATTATTGTTGATGGGTAGGGATTGGTTTTATGTACCTCAAGTGGTAAAATCACTGAACTGCCCACCACACGGTAGCCACCTTGCTTTACCACTTGATGACGTTGGCCTTGTCATGACCTATCCAAAGGCCTTAGGATCTCTAGGAACTGGCATAGCCCTTGACCTGCCCTTTAGCACATTTCATTTCTTATACAGCCATGGAAGGATCAGACTTTAAGAGCCTTCTGGACTGGGGCATTTAGCAAGGCCAGAACAGTTAGCATAAGCCTGCCCAGGTCCAGACATGTGCTCCTGGGACAGTACTGAACCCTGGAGTGGTAGGGGCCACTCTTATGTGGGTTCATTTGTAGATTGGAGATCACATACTCCCCTCCCCTCAGTGGCAGCCTTAGAGTGAGGCCCATACAATGTTCTAGAATGGATGGATGAGAGCTAACTGGGGAAGAGTGTCTTTGTTTAAACCTTCTGTGTCCAGAATATGCTTGAGCCCCTTACTTTGGACAGGCTTCTCGTTTGTGGTTGTGGTTATTTTGTTTTTACTCACTGCTCAGCGGAATCAGCATCACACAAGCACTCATTATCCTCAGGCCCTGGCAGTCAGGGCACTTGGTGAATCCCTTGTAAAGTGCTCACGTCTGCAGATTATTTTCCAATGCATCTGGCATGAGTTCCAGAATGATGGTCCAATAGCAGCTATTACTCGCTCCCTTTGGGTTGGCTAATTACTGCTGGCATCATGGGTGACTAAGGAAGTAAGAATCTGTGCTTTTATGGGACAACTGGTCCTGGTGAGCTCCCAAGGCATTTACTTGTCATTTCCCCAGAATATTCTTGTTAAAAGTTTTGAGCATAAGCTCAGGAGGTGTGAGGGGTAGCCAGCTAGACAGTGTCTAGTGGCATTTGGCTTCTCCATTGATTCTTTCCAAGAATCGTAAAGAAATCATCTAGGACCTGTTGCTGCAGATGCCCAGGGAAATATCAAGATGGTGTCATAACATTATAAAAATACTACCAGCTGCTTCCGATTGTCTTGGAAGCAAGAGGGCAGGCAGCTTAGTCCATCCTTATTCTGTGGCAAGGCAGGCAAAGATTCCCGTCAGTGCTCTGGAGGGCCTCTGAGGCTGTGAACTGAGAATGGTTAAGGTGTCATCTTCCCTGCCTGGAGAGGGGAGAAGGACACAATGCTAGCCCTCAGAGATTTGCTGAGTGCAGCCTAGCCTTCATTCACTCAGTAAGCATTTATTGAGCACTTAAAATTATGTTAAGTGTTAAGAAAAGTAAAGATGACTAAGACCATGTCTGCCCCCAGGAGTTCAGTCTAGAGGGGGAGACAAACACACTAAACATATAATTGCAGTATACGGCTTGGGAAGTGCAATGGTATAGATAATGCAGGAGCATCTGGGGAGCACAGAGGAGAGGTGGGGCTCAGGGAGTGCTGCCTGTGGGAGGAAATCTATGCTGGCTAAAGGGATAATTAGGAGTTGGAGAGAAGTGTAGGAGAGAAAGCATTCTAGGTAGAGGAGACAGCATGAACAGAGGCAGCAGAGTGAGGCAGAGCAGATAGGTTGAGAATCCTCATGCAGCCACTTGAAGTCATTGAATTGTAAGGTGTCAGGCAGAGTGGTGGGAAAGAAGACAAGAGTCGTAAGGAGGTTTTGAATGCTGTGCGGAAGGGACTATACTTCCTACTTTTTGTACAGAGTGGCATGGTCAGATTTTGAGTTGTGGGTAGGTCAGTCTGGCAGCCATGGGTGGGAATCAGAATTGGAGGTGGGCCGCCGAGTGGGAGGCCTTGGTAGTGGAGTGATGGCAGTGGGATTCTGAACCAGGGCTGGTATGTGTGATGGAGACCGTGGGACAGACTCGATAGATAGTTACCAAAATTAAATTTGGGGGACTTGGGGTGCCTGGGTGGCTCAGTTGGTTGAGTGTCTGACTCTTGATTTGGGCCCAGGTCATGATCTTAGGGTTGTGGGATCAAGCCCCAGGTCAGGCTCTGTGCTGGGCATGGTGCCTGCTTGAGATTCTCTCCCTCCCTCTCTCCCTACCCACCCCCCCACAAATTGAGGGGACTTGACAATTGATTAGATTTGACATTGGGAAGATGGAGATGAGGGACAAGGGAGGAATTCAGGATGACACCGGGTTTCTAGCTTGCTAGGTTAGCTAGATGGAGGTTCCACTGGTTAAGAACATAGGAGAGAAAATAACATAGAAGGAAAAGTGATAAGGCCAGTGTGAGACACATGAAGTTGAAGAGCCTGTGGAAGTCCAGGTAGAATGTCTAATGGACTGTTGGATATTTAAAGCTGAAACTCAAAGGAGAAGTCTAGGATGGAAATAAGTATTTGACAGTCATCTGTGTCTACTGGTCAAGTAAAATTGGGCCTGAAACATTTTCATGCCTTTCTCTGTATCCCCACAGACAGCACAGCCCTTTAAGTGACTGGGAGGGACAACAACTAGGACGTATTCACTATCACAAGGAGAGGACAGACTCGCTAGGAAGAGTGGTTAGTTGAAGGGGCCAAAAATAGAGATTTGTGGTAGAAATCAGACCTCAGGTTTGCACACTACAGGTTTAACCTGAAGAAGTCAGGAGACAATGGGGAAGTGATTTGAGATAAGGTGGAACACTAAAGTCAGCTTAGCAAAATCTCCAGAAAGTTAGAGGACTTGTTCCAGATCACTCAGCAGGGTGCCTTAGTCAGTGACGCATTTGTGTCTCCCTGAATTCTGGTCCCAGCTTTCCTGTGAATCCCCTGGGTGACCGATGGTGTCTCGGTCTTATCTTTCAAAGGGGAGTGTGTGCAACTGCTTTAACCTAGAGAATTAAGAAACGTATAAATAGATATATTAACCTATACTGTTCCACTCTATATAGTCTCACTTTTATGTATTTAAAAAAATTGTTTTAAATTTATTTTTTAATGTTTATTAATTTTTGAGAGATAGAGAGATGGACAGAACACAAGCAGGGGAGGGGCAGAGAGAGAGAGGGAGACACAGAATCTGAAGCAGGCTCCAGGCTCCAAGCTGTCAGTCAGCACAGAGCCCGATGCGGGTCTCGAACCCACAAGCCATGAGATCATGACCTGAGCCGAAATTGGATACTCAACTGACTGAGCACCCCGGTGCCCCCCACTTTTATGTATTATAAAGCTATGAAATTGTATTTTGAATGGGTGCTTAGAAGTTAACTCCTGGAGCTGCTCATCCCAGTTACTGTTTACAGAGCTCTTCTCCCGTGCCAGGCACCATGCAAAATCCTTTTCATTTATTCATTCATCCCTTCATTTAATTCTTATAAGAAGTAGATACTATAATCTACATTTTATAGGTGAAGAAACTTAGGTTCAAAGAAATTTAATAACTTTTCCACTGTCTCATAAAAAGTACCAGGATTCCATCTAGGTCATCCCCGATTTCAAAGTCCACGCTGTTATCTGTAGCACTCTGAGTGTTTATTTATATTTTAAATGTTCATGTATATATTCAGAGAGGGGGAAAGGGGCAGAGAGAGAGAGGGAGAGAGATCCCAAGCAGGCTCTGTGCTGCCAGGGTAGATAGAGCCCGATGCGGAGCTTGATCCCACGAACCGTGAGGTCGTGACCTGAGCTGAAACCGAGCCACCCAGGTGCTCCAATAGCACTCTGAATGTTTTAAATGCCATTCATATATGAGGGAACTGTCACCACGTGATATCCAAGAAGGCAGTTCCCTTGTCTCTTTGCGCTGTGTGGTCTCCTTACTCTGAGACAGAAGTCTTGAACTTTAGGCGTCTGGCACACGTACCTTGTTTAGCTGGTTTTACCCCAGTCACGCTGGCCAGGGAAGCAGTGTTTAATAATCAACCAAAGCCAGTCAGACAAATCCAGGTGGACCTTCCCAAGTTAGAATGGAGATTTATATTTATTCATTTTTTTGGTAAAGAGATGGCAAGACATGGTAGAAAAAAGCCATCCTGGCAAAAGTTATGTTGGAGGCCACATATCTGGATTGGAATCTGAGTTTTGCCATGTTCTGTGTGATCTTCAGCCAGTTGGTTTCAGCTTCTTAATTCTCTCACCAATTAAACAGGCATAACATTTACCTCCAGTGGTTATTGAAGGCGGTAAGGGAGATTATGTGAGAAAAGTGCCTGGCATGCAAGAGGTGCTCAGTAACATTCCCCTCCCCATTTGTGGCCCTGAGTGAATATGGCAGTTAGGATGCCAGACATCGCAAGAAGCAGAGAAGATTCAGGATCTCTTTGGGTCATGGGGTGGGAACTCTCAGAAGGCTTCTGAGAGATGTTGTGTTTTGTTTTTGTGTGTGTGTGTGTGTGTGTGTGTGTGTGTGTGTGTGTGTGTGTGTTTTCCTAGCTGGACAGTCAAATGAGATGTAAAAAATCTGGGGCACTCAAAGGTGTAATTGGGGTGTGGGCACCTACGGCACCTCTGTCAAGCTCTGGCCTTAAAGGCATTAGGGGGACAATGTTGGGAAGACAGCTTCCATCAAGAGCATACCGGAGTCGTTATTGTTCCTCCCCAACGAAGCACTGAGGACAGACCCCCATTTGAGAGCAATTGAGAAAGCAAGGAGAGACAGAAGACTTGTAGTGCCTCTCCCCAGCTCATAGGACTTGTGACAGATGTGTGCCCTTGTTGGGCCTCAGTTTATCCTTCCATAAAGCAGGAGTCATGCCCCTCCCACATACAGTCTGGAAGTAGGAAGGAATTCATTAAGTTTTATGGTTTGGTAATAAGCTCCTGGATTTAAAATGAGACTCCTGGAAAGCCGGAGCCGGGTCCGTCGCCAGTGTACTGGGTGAGATGGAGTGCTGCCCCCAGCTGGCCTCCGCTGTCCACATGGGTGGCCCACCGTACCTATTAAACTTGTTCTGGGTGCCAGACATTTTTGTTTAGGAAAAGCGTGTTCAAAGCAAAGTCCATGCCCTCATGGAGCTTACAATGTAGTTTGGGAAATAACACAGAATGTGAAAGGTGAATAACAATATGAGAGAGAAGTGATTTTTCCATGACATCTTGCAGTTGAAGGATCTAGTACAGTACCTGGCCTAGGGTAGATGTTTATCAATTGCAATTTCCCCTTTCTTTGTAAATATGTAGGAGTTATCACAAAGGAACACATGTCTTCCAGTTGGCACAGGGTGTGATAACATAGAGGACACTAGAGTTGTTGAAGGTGTAACTGAATATGATTGTCAATAGGAGGTGAAGGGCAAAAAACCTCAAGGAAGTTCAGATGAAGGAGTGTGAAATCTGGGTGGTTTAGGGGAGGTTCCATGAGGAAGGTTGATTGTATTGATCCTGAAGGATGCATACAATTTGAAAAGGCACAGAGAAGGGCTAATGTAATTCATTGTCTCATTGTGTAAGGTTACAAACTCAGGCTTTGGAGTCAGACCTGGGTCCAGATCCCAGCCCCACCACATACTTGCTCTGTGAACTGGGGCAAGTTCCACAGCCCTTCCAAGCCTTTGCTAACTCGCCTATAAAACGGGAATAATGCAGGGTGCCTGGGTGGCTCATTTGGTTGAGGGTTGACTCTTGGTTTTGGCTCAGGTCATGATTTCATGTTTCGTGAGTCTGCATCGGGCTCCGTGCTGACAGTGTGGAGCCTGCTTGGGATTCCCCCCCCCCCCCCGCCCCTCTCTCTCTCTCTCTCTCTCTCTCTCTCTCTCTCTCACTTGCTCTCTGCCCCTCCCCTGCTCGCTCTCCTCTCAAAATATTTTTTTTTAATGGGAAAAATGCTAGTCCCAACTTCATAGAGTTGAGTGAGGTAATTCATATATAGTTCTTACCACAGTTCTGTGAATAAATGTTAGCTTTTGTCATTGTTACTGTTTTCATTTTAATAGTAGTATCATTATTATCCTATTCATAGCCACCTACTTACCTTAGCTCCTAAGACCCTTTATGTTCTGGCTGTTCCCTGCCTACTGTAATTTCCTCCTATACACCATCATTTCATTATGGCAAATCACTTAGGGACTTCTGGACTTTTTATGATGTTTTGTGCTTCCAGGTCATGGAGATGCTGTTTCCTTGCCTAGAATATCACCATCTTCCCCTCTTTCATTGCCTTTTCCTGAGTCCTTCCTGCTTGATGTTTAAGACTAAATCCTATAGGATCTCTTCCAGGAAACCTTCCTTGGTCACTCTCTCCAGTTAGATGTTGCCTCCCTGGGCTCCTACAGCCCATGTGCAGCTTTTCACAGTAGTGCTGCCTACACTCACCCTCGTTTGCTTATCTACCTTGCCCTTTGGGATGTAAACTTCCTGAATATAGGGATCCTGCCCTATTTATTTTTATATTCCCAGCTCCTAGCTTAGTGCTTGGCATATAGTTGTTTTCCAGCTAAATGTTGAATAAAAAACCCAAACAAACCAACCAACAAACAAAAAACGTAACTAGCATTATATGTAACATTTACTATCTAGCTTCTGATTTAAATGCTTTACATATGTTAACTTATTTAATCATCATAGCAACCCTATGAAGTAGATACTATTTTTACCTCCATTTTATAGATGAGGAATCTGCATCTCATAGAGATTAAATAATTCTCTCAAGGCCACATAACTGGTAAGTGGTAGAACCAGGATTCATGCCAGGACAGTGTGGCTCATCATTCGCCGCTTTAACCACGCTCTGAGGTTGTGATAGGATATTTATTGGATGTCCAAGAAAGGGTGAGGAGACATTAGCCATAAATCACAGCTCTATGAATACATTTTTAAAGGCATTAGTAAATGTGTGGAGACACTGTTGGGGTGGTGGTGGGTAACCTTCCCACTTTCACTTATGAAAGATTTGCTAGAAAAGGTGGGATTTCACCTGTTCTTAATAGAAGAAGAGGCTTGGCTGACAGTTTGGAATGATCTCTCTAGGGTGTCATGGAGCAGAACACTTAAATCTAGGAAGAAGAGGAGTATATGTATGGGGAAATTGAAGTTGCCCAGTCTTTATAGAGCACCTACTACAGTGGTAAACAACCTGGTAGTGATCCCTCTGGTGGTGATCCCTGTGCTCAGGAGCCTGTGGTCTAGCAGGCTGTAAGAAGATGAGTCTAATTATAGAGAAAGGCAAGGAAATGACTCAGATTTATGACATGAACTGAAGGACAGAGTTTAAACTCAACATGAGGAGTGGGAGCTTGCTGAGAGACCTGCAGCATATAAAGAAAGTGATTTGTGTTACAGTAGAAGGCAGATTATAGGAGAGAGAACCCGGAAGTAGAAAGGGCAGTAGTGAGAAGTTGGATAATCCCCTCCAAAAATTACCAAGGGCCAAAAAAGAAGTTGGTGGTAGAGAGGTAGTAGCAGGATCAGTTACTTATTAAGCTCCTGCACATGATTCAAAAAAGGAAAAGGCAGGGTGCCTGGGTGGCTCAGTTGGTTAAGCATCGGACTCTTGATGTCGGCTCAGGTCGTGATCTCATGGTCGTGGGATGGGGCCCTGCACTGGGCTTTGCACTGAGTGTGGAACCTGCTTGGAATTCTCTCTCTGGCTCTCCCTTGCTCACTCTCTCCCTCTCTCTCAAAATAAATAAATAAACATTAAAAAAAAAAAAAAAAAAGGAAAAGGCATAATGCCTACCCTCAAGAAATTCATGTTCTAGTTGTGAGTAGAGGAAACACACACATGAAAGACACTATATGGAACACATTTAATTTGTGCTGAGGTCCATGATATCAGTGACCAGGTATTTTCTTTCTTGTTGCTTCACCCATCTGGACTTCATTTCCAAGGTCACGTCATGGTCCAGAGTAGTTGTTGAAGTTCTAACCATTACCTCTGCATTTCAACCAGCTGGAAGCAGAAAGGAGAAAAGAAGAGTATGCTCCCTCCTTTTAATGACAGCTCTCAGAAATCATACACACTACTTCTGCTTATGTCCCACAGGTCACATAGCTATACCTAAATGCAAAGGAAGATGAGAAATATATCAATGCTGGGCTGCCAACTGCTCAACTGAAATTTGGAGATTCATTACTAAGGAACATGAGGAGAAGAAGTTGGGGCATAGCAAGCAGGTCTCTGCCATATCATTTTTCACATATGATTATGCTTTGGAGCTCGGAAGAGGGGCTGATTATTTTAGGCTGGGTGGTCACGGAGCTGATGGACTTTGAGTCACTAAGAGGTAGGGATTCAGGAGATTGGGGAAACATCAGTTACAAGCAACTCCAACTACAAGCAAGAGTGGCTGTTCCAGGAGAGGACAAGGCTGGTCAGAGATGCCAGAGCCAACCCAGGCAGAATCCCACCTCTGAATCTGTTTCTTAGTTTAAGATGTTAAGAGCAGCATGCCAAAGTTCAGGTTTTCTTCTGTGAATGATAAGAAGTGAGAGAAGATATCTTGTTTGAGAAGAGACATGATTTATCTTATGTTGCTGAGAAGTTGAGAAATTTCATCCATGTGCAGGTTGGAGGAGAAGGAGGGCTGAAAGTAGGGATGCTAGCTGGAAGGTTATCCCAGAAGGTCGGGAGTAAACAATAAGGGCCTATCTGATGGTGATAGTGGGAATGGAAGGGAAGGTATGGATGAGAGGCCCTGGGAGGGATGTGCGTTGAGTCTTGGTAAGTAACAGGCTGTGGTCTGGGGAGAGAGAGGAAAATGCCCTTTGTGGGATGTAAGTATTGTGTCCTCTGAGAGGTAGCGCTGCCTATCAGGGCTCCCCAGGCAGGAGGGCAGAATATCATGAGGAGAAGGGGGCACCTTGGCTGTCCACAGGGAGAATGTGAGGCTCTCTGTCTCAAACCTCCTTAGCTTTGGAAATCTAGCTGCCCCCAGCAGAATAGTTTCCATTCTGCGTAACTGGGGCGTGTGTGGGTCTGGCTAACCGCGAGGAGGGGCTGAGGAGCCAGCAGACAGATCAAGTTGCTGTGGCAGTAGCTTTTTAGCTAGGGCCTGGGGGCTCTGTTGGGAAGAGCTAACATGAGTTCCCCTATCTGAGCTTGTGTGCTCCTTGACCAAATAGGCCATAAGGGATGTCCTCAGCTGGCGTCTGGATGCCAGGTTACGTGACATCAGGTGTGAGGCCAACAGTGTGGCAGAGGTGGAATTGGGGATTTGCTGGCTTTCGGGATGTGGCCAACTTCCTTTGCCTTCCAGGGTCGAATCTAAAGGTCCTCCAGGGTTAGGAAGAGGCCTTGGGGGTACGGTTATATTTGGAAAAAGCTACCTCTTTGATTGATGCTGGCCTTTTAGGGCCTCTCCTTCCTCTGACTTCCCTGGTGTGAGTTGCAGAGCTCAGCCTGAGACATCTGGTGAACCCATCTCTTTTTCCTCCAGGCTGCCCAGGGACTTGGCCCATAACTGCTCAGCAAGTCATTTCTGGTTATAGAGTCATCAGTGACCACAGAAGCACGTTCTCCGGTCAGGGCTCCAAGCCTGTGAAAGCTGGCCTTCCCCTGGCAGCTCATCCCCAGAGCGATAGCTCCAAGGAAACAAAACCAGAAAGCTACACCTACCCAGTACAAACATTTAGTCGAGGAGCACCTACTTTTCTGATGTCCTCTGTCGTGAGGTGCCCCAGCAAATTTCCCCTAAGTGTGATAGGGCAGCTCGGGCCTAGAGGAAGCTGTGTGTGGCTAGAGATGTGTTGCATGTCTGCAGCCTGAGCTCCCTGCAGGAGCTTGCAGCCCGAGGACGATGAGGAACAGAGGCGAACTGCACTCCTGAGGCAGCACCAGGGCTGGAGGCCTAGAATGCACTTCTTCTTATCCTCGAATTCTCCCATGTGCAGGGGGCTGAGTGAAGCATTCACCCCCACCTCTCCCTGCAGCCAAGTGTCCTGAATCCATCTTGTGATTGCTTTCCTGCCACAGGACACGGTTCTTCTCCCAGAACCTTTTACAGTTGACTCCATTTCATTCCAGGCTGTCTCAAGTGTTATCTCCATACCTGAGTTCTGGAAAGAGGATGGGAGGGAGGCAAGGAGAGCAGTCTCCCACTTGACAGCAAAACCAGGCTCAAGTTGGTTTGGTCCGTAAGGGCTGCAGTGAGACCTGGCCTCCTATCCGTTTGTTTCCTCCCCTGCACTACTCCCACCAGTTACGGGACTGGGGAAAAGTGGGGGGCTGTAGAGGGGCTGCTCCGGACCTTCTTCCCTTTAGCTCTTGGATCTTTGATCAAACTCTGATTTTTTAGTTTGACTTTTTATTTCTTTTTGACAGGATTGTAGTTTGGGGGTGGGGAGTTTAGGAGGAGCTGTCCTGAAAGAAGATAAACAGTGACGCAGAGGCGGCAGCAGCAGCGTAGGCAGTGGGCTGGGCCACCGGCCTGCCTGCCTGCCGTCTGGGAGGGCTGGGTGGAGGGCTCCCGCCCTGCACACTGGCCAGCTGGCTTGTGTTAAAGCGCTGGCTGAAAATAACTCTCATTGTCTGGGAGCTGCTACTGCGGCAGGGCTGGCTGTGGCCGCCAAGGGGGCTGAGGCGGCAGAGCTGGTACCTCCCACCTCCTTGGGCTCTTGCCCTTTGGGAGCGATGCCCAGCTGGCCACAGCTGTGGCTGCTGCCCACCAGTAGAGATACGTGGAGGGCAGGCTGGGCCACTCCTAGTGCTCTGTCCTTTTGGCAGCTGGGGTTGGGCCTTTGTGCCTGGTGTTGCTTGCTTTGCTGTTGGCTTGGGCAGAGTTGTTGGTTTGTGAGAGAACGCAGGGCGGGAACACAGGGCGGGAACGCAGTGCTCCAGCTCCTCCTACAGCAGTCTCCTGGGCTCCCAAACCTTGTGCCTCCTCACCATATTCTATCTCTGCCCATCTGTGTAATGGGCTGATCTGTGGGTGCCTAAGAGGACTTGTTGGCAGCTGTGGCCAGGGGCTCGGCAGCATGTGGTGCCCAGGATAGTGCTTCACTTAATCTCTGGGGAAGTTCTAGATTCAGCTTCTCAGACTCCCCACCCTCCATGGACTGAGCACAGGGACGGGGGCTACCATACTTGGGAGAAGTGTCAGCCATAAGGCACTTGGTGGGAGGTGGTTCTGAGAGGGAAAACACTGAGAAAACCAGCCCACATTCTATATTTGCTCAGAATAAACAGTCCCTACCTGCCTTCCCTAAAGACTCCAGAATCCCCTTCGCAGGAAAATTTCAGACATCCCTCTTCATGCCTCTCAGAGGAGCTGGGCCAGCGTTGGTCTCTGTTCCTAAGATTTATCATGATTGACTGGGACGAACAGAAACAGGAGTTTTTGGTCCTTCCTATTTCTGTTTGTTGGGTTTTCCCCAGACCCGGCCCAAGGAGACTGACAGAGTCAGGGGTGAGTCCCAGAGCAAGACCCACACCTTCAAAGGAAACTCCAACCCCACCGGCATTTCCCTTCCCCTGCTATGGGAAGGAAATGAGGAGGGGCTAACTGGCTAGGGGTACAGAGCAGGAAAGGGAAGGAAACCTCTGTGACCAGAGCCCCCTCATTCCTCCTTGGCTTCACTGGGGCTGACAGGGGGTGGGTGGGGAGTCAGGAAGCCTTGCTGGAGGGACTGAGCCCTTGCTCTCACAGAACCCAGGAGGGGGTTAGGCACTGATCAGGGCTCTGTGCCTGACCTCAAACTGGCAGTCAACCAGACCAGCCCTGCCGGAGAAGCATCAGACCCACCCCTTTCTGCTGCTTCCTGTTATAGGTTTTTATTATTAGATTTCTGGCTGGTTGCTCTGATTTAGGAACTAGTCTCAGAGTTGCTTTCGGTGTGAGTTCATCTTCCCCTTCTCCTTACATCTCTCTGGGGTCTCCCCTCCCTCCTCAAGGATGTTGGTATATAATTGTCTCCTAGTCTTAGGGACGGGAGGGCTGAGAGGGTGGGGGTAGGTATAAAGGATTACTCTGTCCCAAGCGTTGAGAAGCAGTGCTGAAGGAGGGACAGAGGCAGAGATAGAGACGACCGAGAAGCCAAGAGGGGTCCTTGGGATGTTAGAACATTACACCGGGTTCTCAAGAGGAAGGGGAACGAAACTGTTGAACACCCACAGTGTTCCAGACACATATGGACATAAAATATTTATCATTTAATCCTCAGAAAATCCTGTGAAGTAGTGAGATTATCTCTGTTTTATGGATGAGCTTTGAAGAGCCCAAAGTTGATCTTGGGCTCTCTGACTCCACAATTGGTGCCTCTGTTCCAAGACAGCTGCACCCCCTTTCTGTTCAGCAAGGGTTTCAGTGAAGAGTTAGCAAGAATTTAGCCTAGCTGCTGCCTTAAGAGAGCCCACAGTCTGTGTGGAACCACTGAACAAAAATGTCAAGGAAACACACCTTTGAGACCGGAACATGTCAGGTTTGTTCCCTGGCTGTCCCCGGAACTCAGGAAGTTGTCCTTCCTCAAGACGTCAGAAGCCTGCTGGACTCACACACGTTATCGATTAGAGTCAGAAGCCCTAATGCCTTTGTCTGGCAAGGAGAGAAACCCATGGTGGGTGGCTCCCACCCCGCAGCTGGGGACCGATTTCTTGTGGGAGTGCTGGAGGCTGAGGGAATTCCCCCACCCACTTCCTTCCCCGTCACACTTGGGCCCCACAGAAGCAGAGAAGCAGAGACAGCATCACTGTCTAGAAAGTGCCACACAAAGCTCTAGACTGGAGGCTGTGGGCCTGTGGTGACAGCTGATTCATGCTTTTGCCACCAGTGTCCGTACTCCAGAAGGCCATCTCTCTTGGGCATCTAAAGTTTTACCAGGTCCCTGAGGTGCCTCCTCCAGGCTCTTAGGCTAGGGTTCCCAAAGGGGGTGACTTTGTTCCGTCTCCGAAGCCCTGGGGGCACCAGACATTTCCTCCCCAGTTCACCTGGGGAGGTGGGAATGCGCGAGGCCACAGCAGCTGATAGTGGGTGGCTGAGGAAGTTGGTGTAGACAGGATGTGATGTCTGCCACAGTAGCAGCAACCCCACCCCGCACCGCCTTCTCCGCCAGTCACTTTCTTCCAGGGGAGACAACTATTTTCTATTTCCATGGCATAGACTTAGGAGAAACAGGCAGAAGACAATGAAGTGCTCAAGATGTACACAGAACCAGAACCAGGCCTGAGGTCTGTTTCTGCTCTGGTCTCACCTAGGCTTAGCTAGCAGCAGCCTGGCTGTGGTTAAGAGGGAGACATTGGTCTGAGCTCACCTTCAACCTTTGGGTCTCTGTTCTGTTGTGGCCTCTTGCCCCTGTCCTCTTCTCCACACAGACATGCTGATATTGGCCCTTAGCCTAGGAGTTACAGAGAGAACATTCGGGATTGTATTTGCCCAGCCAGCCATCCCTACTGCATCAGCAGTAGGGGGATTTGATTAGCCCCTCTTTCCTGCAGGAGTTCAGGCAGACTAGCAGGGCAGCAGAAACCATGAGGAGGGGTATGATGGGTGATCCTCTTCCCCTTCTTTCTTCTCTCCCCTGCCCCATTTTGATATTCCTAAACACTGAGCAAAAATCCCAACTGTACTCCTTTTTTGAAGTGTAGTGGAGCTGGGCCCATTACTCAGAACCAGGATGTCTTAACCTTAGGTTTACCATCCACTTACTCTCCACTAGGTGCCTATCATGGTATTAGACATTATCAGGGGTTGGAGACCATATGAATAGACACAGTCCTTTAGGGGTTAAGAGAGTGTTTAACTAGTTTAATAGTATGTGTGTAGATAAATACATAATAGATAAATCTAACAGAAACAAATGATATTTAAGGTTTTTCTTTCAGTTTCTTAGAATATGGAGGGCCGACTCCCAGGATACTCCCACTCTTCTGGAATAATGCAGGGCCTGTGTGACTCCCGAGGATCGTGGGTGCACACATTTTGTGTCCCCGGGGATGAGGATGTCAAGGAGTGGGCAGATGTAACCCAGTGGTCACGCTTGGGTGACCAGGGAGTTAGAGCTGAACTTGGAGCAGTAAGTAAGGGAGAGAAAGATGAGAGGAAGGCCTTTCAGGTGGCCTGCAGCGTGCTGGGGGAAGAAGTCAGATTTGTGGGAAGTCCTGTGGGTTATCAAACAGCCGTGGTACTTCAGGTAAGAGATCATATTTGATTCAGGAATATGGGGTGGGGGGCAGGTGCAATGATCTGCCTTTAGAGGCAAGGGCTATGACCTCCAACAAAGGCAGCCACGCTGGTTAGAAGAGAAGCTTGACTGGATGGGGGTAAAGGAGGGGAAGGTAGGACTGTTAGCCTCTGTGGGGATAGACCATGGGTGCCTTGGGCTTCCCTCACTCTTTATTCTTTCTTTATTCATTTAGCAAACAGTAGTGAGCAGAAGAAAATGACTCCTGGTCCCTTCCATAGTCTAGGTTAGAGTGTCTTTCAGTAAGGGGGTGGGACATTTTATTGTGTCTTAATTAATTGGAAGGTATGTCACAAGTAATTTGCTATTAATGATTAAAGTACTGAAATTGTGTAAATTATTTCCTTAGAAAAATGAGCAGTTATCTTCATGCTAAGGTCCTTCTCATGCATTTGTATCCCAGTATGGGGAAAAGGGGTAGACTCGTAGCATCTACATGGGCTGTGGCTGGTTCAGGATTCACCCTCGGTTGTGCACCATGCAGGAAGGCCACCCATCCCTCAGGCTGAGGGGGAAAAGCAGATTGAAAGTTGCTGCCTTAGGGGCGCCTGAGTGGCTCAGTCAGTTGAGCATCTGACTCTTGATTTCGGCTCCGGTCATGATTTCACAGTTCGTGAGTTTGAGCCCCATGCTATGCTCTGTGCTGACAGTGTGGAGCCTACTTGGGATTCTCTCTCTCCCTCTCTTTCTGTGCTTCCACCACTTGTGTTCTCTCTCTCAAAATAAATACATAAACATTAAAAAAAAAAAAGAAATGTGTTGCTTTAGACAGGTGGCTTTCAAACTTTTTTGCCTTGTCCCATGTTAAGAAACACATGTTATGGCCTGACTTCTGTGTGTGCATATGTATATGAAATTACTTAAGACATGAAAGAAACAAAAGTTTCATGAAACATTGCAGTTAATTCTGGTATCTTCTAGCCTATTCTATTTTAATCTGTTTTCATTTTAAAATAAAGTTAATCTCGGCTCACTAAATTGGAAAACATTGCTCAACCAAACTGAATTAAATATGAAGGGGAGGCAGATGGACTGCCCTGCCTCTCTGAGCCTTCCTTATCAACCACAGAGTGTCAGGGGGAAGCTGGGGGGTCCAGGAGGGAAAAGGTATGCATGCTCCAGCCTTTCTCTTCTCTGGGTGCAGGGAGCTTTCAGCCCATTGACTCAGGTTCTCTCCTCAGAGCTCCATGAACCTGCCTCCTGACAAGGCCCGGCTCCTGCGGCAGTATGACAATGAGAAGAAGTGGGATCTGATCTGTGACCAGGTACGAGGTTTGGGGCAGGTCCAGAAGCAGGGGTTGTGTCTTGGGCTGGACAAGGCAGCAGGGCCAAAGGCACTGACCATAGCCCTGGGGTCCCTCGAGAAACTCTGGCCTGGGCTTCACCTCGGTTCATGCTCGCTTTCTGTTCCAAGAGGATGCTCCCAACAGAGACCGGGCTGGTAGGCCAAGTTCCTCTCTAACTCCTACAAAGAGCTGTCTTGATTTCTTCCTGATGGGCAGGAGCCTGAGGAAGTTTGTGTAAGTCTAGCTGTCTGTCTGTCTGCAGAGGAGTGGAGTAGTTTTCCCCACAGACCGTGTTTCTGCCTTTCCTCAGGATGAGGGCTCTTCCTGGCAGGGTAGACCGAAGGACCGTTTCTTTCTCACTCTGCCCTAGACCTGCCTTTTCTCATTATTTACAGGCCTCTAGGAATGAGAAGACTCAGCCCCCTAGTCTTCTGTTCCCAAATCTCAGAACGTGAGGATGGAAAGCTCCCCAACATGAATGGTGTTTCAAGCTGGAAGAGAACATAGAGATTATCAGAACCAAGAACCAACACCCATGGCCTGGTTCTTTCCCTTGCTCACATTTGGAGACCACAGGCCATGAGGTTCTGAACTCAGATGGGCCTGTCTGGACAGCCAGGAGAGTCCACTTTTACTTCCTTACCTCCTGGGGTATGAAAGCACCTGGTGCAGGATGTAGGCCACGAGCTTACCCAGCACTTTGTCTTCAGCTTTGTCACAAATTTATTATTTCTTTTCAAGCACTGAGCAGAGTCATAATAGCTAACATTTATTAAGTACTTCTTGTGGACCGAGGACTTTACATATATTGAAGTGTCTCGTTTAGTCCTCACAAAAACCCTCAAGGAAGGCACTGCTATGTTTTACGGATGAAGAACCCCAAGGCTCAGTACCTTGCCTGTCACTTGGAGCCAACTCCATCTGTGCTATTATTATGCTCCACTGTCTCCCAAATCATTGACCTCTGGTAGAATTATGCTTCAGAGAGCCTAGCCCAAGTCCCCTCCTCTCCAGGGAAGGCCCATTTCCATGTGTTCTGCATTAAGCGGAGCTGGTGAGCATGGTCAGCTTGGGGGTTGCAGAACAGTAGCCGGTTGGTACTGAGTTTCTTTAATTGATAATGTCTCCAGTCTTTTTTAGGTCACACAATTTCAGCATTTCTCAAACCTTTCTTTTTTCTTTCATTTTGTGTTTAGTTTCTATTTCCTAACATTATGTTGTTCTCCTGGACCCTCTGCAGCCCCTCCCCGCTCCCGCCCCCCACCAACTCTTCAGATATCTCAGTTGTGAAGGCCCTAACAGGACCAGAATGCTTAAGAGTTTTCCCTGAGTTTTCTCTTGGGTCAGATGCGGGGATTGGGCCAAAATGGGGAGGGTATGGTCCTGTGCCCTGTGTGGAAAGGGATCGGGAGATGACCTCACCAAAAGCAGGCTTCAGCGTTTGAGGTTGCCTGAATTGTCAGGGCCCGGGGCCTGGGCAAGGAGCAGAAAGTGTGTTTGCAGCCCTGAATGTGTTAGTACTGTGACGCCAGTCTGGTCCCAAGTCTGGGTTTCAGGGCTGAGGAAGCTGCATTCTACAAGGCCTAGCTCCTCTCTCCGTGGCCCTCCTAATCCCAGCCCATCAGTTAGCTAGGCAGTGGGCACCGTTTCTCAATTGTATCTTTATTTTGGGTGCTATTCTCAGCTCTGTAATCCCCACATCTTATCAAGCAGCAGGCTCTTAAAATAATTTTCAGCATAGAAAAATATTTTAGGCTCAGAGATCACTAATTGGAGAAGGGGAAGATGGCAATAGATGGGAAGCACCTGAAAATAAGAAAGAGAACCTATGGTTTAGGTGATATTAAGGGCCAGGTGACGACTTTAGGAGGCTGGTCCCCTCACACTGGACACCATGAGTGTTCGACTTCCTCAGTGCTCTCCTCAGAACTCTGGGTGTCTGTGCGCACATGTGTGTTTCCCTCACAGGAACGGTTCCAGGTGAAGAATCCTCCCCACACTTACATCCAGAAACTCCAGAGCTTCTTGGACCCCAGCGTAACTCGGAAGGTGAAGTGTGAGGCAGGGAAGCCCCCCCTTGCTGTCCCTTACAGTCCTATGGGGTTTGGGGCGCAAACATTTTGACTCGGGGTGGGACATTTGCTTCTGAGCAATGGGACTTTGGTTGCTGGGTTTGGAGGCCATGGGTCCGGAGTGGCTGGCTAATAACAGAGGGAAGGCTTATAACCGCTCTCTTGTATCCCTTCCTTTTCCTTTTCTACCCCTTTTGTTTGTACTGCAAAGTTGGATTGGGGGCCTCCAATAGTGACAGGAAATTCCATGTTTACAGAAGTTCAGGAGGAGAGTTCAGGAGTCAACCAAAGTACTGAGGGAGCTGGAGATCTCACTTCGTACCAACCACATTGGGTGAGTCCGAATCGGCCATCAGGATCTGGTGTCTTCTGAGGATGGTTTGCCTGTTTACTTCCCTGCCATCAGGCACAGTTGCCCCTTGAATGGCTTTGGTTCCTCAGAGCTTCAGACTGTTCTTTTTCTGGCTTTTCTCCTTTTCAGCTCTGCCAGCTGCTGACTGATGCTGCTGGCAAGCTTGGGGCCTCTCCTGGGGTCTTCAGCCTGTGGCTTTGAGTAGAAGACATTCCCATAGCAGCTGAGACTAGAGTCTGCCTGTGGCCTGGGGCTGGGCCAAGGGAGGCCCAGAGAATGCTAGGAATTGGGGAGCATATTACATCGGGTAGCTGAGACCTCGTTCCTGGACTGTTTGGTGCCCAGAAGATTATTTTCTTGATTACAAGACAATCTTAGTTCATAAGCAGAAGAAGCTTCCTAGTGCACCAAGGAAGAAGATCTAAGGCAGTGGGGGCAAGGAGTTGAACGTCTTCTGTATCTACAGACCCTGGTACTGCCAACCTATTGATGGGGCCCCTGGGAACTTCGTGAGTCTTGTTTTCTAGTTTCTGAGTGGGAAACCAGAACTTGCTAAACAGGCAGAAGGCTAATGCCTGAGGGACAATGAAAGGTGGCAGTGGTCTCAGTTTTATAAAATCATAACCAATCAGAGTATATGTAGTGAAAGTGAGAGAGAGAGAGAGAGAGAGAGAGAGAGAGAGAGAGAGAAAGGTGTGTGTGTGTGTGTGTGTGTGTGTGTGTGTGTGTGTACACAAAGGATAGTGAGGGATACCTGATGTTGGACTGCAGGCAGGGCTACAATCCTGATCGAAGGGCCTGGCACAAATGTTGAGAACTTGCATGAGTGAGAAGTTGAGCCTGGGGTGGGGGTGGGGTGGCTGGGCAGGTGCCATCTCCAGGGTCCTGGGCTTCCTGAGAGCAGAGGTAGAATGAGCCAGATGACATCATCTGCATTTCCCCCTCTGTCCGCAACAGCCGCCCACTTGTTCACCCCAGGCTGAGTCTGCCTGGGGCTCTTATAGAGGCTACCTGTTTGTAGCCAGCTGCTGCAGCCATCACAGGGGAAATGGCACAGGAGAGAACAGGAAAGGGATAGTTCCTGGCCTCGGAGCTGTGCCTGGTGGCCAGAATTGGCTCCTACACCTCATCCACGAACCAGAATGAAAGCTGACATGCTAGGAAACTAAACCTCCGGCTTTATTTGGTAAATCCTCGCACAGGGAAAGAGTGACAGGGCCTCGTCAGCTACCCTGTGTGTGAGGGCAAGAGTGAAACAGATGGCAGCTCCCAATCCCACCTACCACCCGGCACCCTACCACAGGGCCTTCTCCTCCTCTCCCCTCCCCTCCCTCTCAGGCCCTCCTTTCTTTCATAGTAAGTCTAGCTGCATGAGGATGGGAGCCCGTTCTTCTCCGGAGAGGGGCTCAGAGCAGTGTGCGACACTCCCTTCTGCTCACCCCTTCTACCTGGTGCCTGCCTCTCTGGCCACTGGCCAGGGGCTGGGGCCAGAGCAGCACGGTTCCCAGGCCTGGGGCCTCTTGGCAGTTGGCACACAAGACAGAGGTCTGGACCTGGCCCTTGGTTCCCAGGGAAGAGCATAGTGTCTGGCATTTTAGGAGCTCCTGTTGTCTGTGGGGACGGGCCAGGCTGTGGTAATCATGTGGGGAGGGCCAGGCTCCTTCCTGGATTTCTGGGCAGGAAGAGTTTGTCAGGCTGGGGTGTGAGTGCTCCAGGGCAGTAGGAGCCCAGGGCAAGGTGGGGAGAGGAGGATCCTGCTTCTGTCATAGCCTGATCAGCCCGAGGGCCTGCCGAAGCTGGGTGTGCAGGGGCAGCCCAATGGGAACTCAGGCCCTGGAGCGGGGCAGGCTGGGAAGTGGGATTCCAGAGCCTCACCAGCTCCTCCTCTCTCTGGTTTGTATTGGTTTCTCTCCCTTGCCGAAGTGCCCTTTAACCTCTCCTCAAAGTGTCAAGATCCCGAAAATAGCAGTGTAGACTCAGACAGGAAATGAGAAGGGGGTGGGGAGCTGGAGAGCAGACAGACAGGAAACGGGAGGCCTGTTGGCCCCCAGAGAGGAAGCTAACTTCAGGCAGCTCCGGTGTCAGTCAGCCTCAGCTGAGCCTGGTGCTCTGGCCCAGCCTCTCACTGTAACCCAGGGTGTGGCCAGCAAACATGGCGCTGGTGTTCCAGCCGTGGGGGAGACGCGGCCTTGCAGGGCTGTGGGGTACAGCTGGCCTGTAAAGAGCCCCAGACATCCAAGGGAACAGAACGCTCAGGAGAGTCAGGGTTTTGTCCTGAGAGTTTTATATCTCTATGTGCTGTGGAATGAACCTGTCCTGTCACAGTGTTCCTGGGATCGGCTCTTGAATTTCCTTCCAGGGATATCTTAGGCCAAGAGGCCTGAAGGCAGAAGGATGGAAATGCCTGGTCCCTTGTCTTTAGGATCTTTGTTGTCCTCGTTCCTGCCTCTCTGGCTGAAGGGGCCTGAGTCCTCAGTCTGGCTGAGTGGTCATAGCCATTCTAGAATTACTTGAGTCCCTGACTATTCCCCCATCCTTTTCCTATTCTGCCAAACTCACCCTAACTAAACACAGAATCCCCACATATCTCTCTTTGCTCACTATGGTCCCAAATATCTTTCCTTGAACTTGGTGGACGGCCCCTTTGGCCCACCATGTCTCTGTTCCAGATTTCTCTTTGACCCCTCCTGCCTGTCTTTTGACTGAGACTCACTGGGGACCTGTGAGATGTTATTAGGCATAGCTCTGCACAGCGGCCTGTGGTAAATGCTCTTAATAAACCTCCCCACCTCCCCATAATTCTGCCAATAAACATCAAGCAGGGACAGTGCACCCAGTGTTGTGCTAGACCTCAAGGACACAAAATGATTGAGTCAGGTCCCTGCCATTTAGGAGAGGATACCTGAAAGCTTGTTTGGCTGACATGGTATTGGAAGGCCTTGTACCTTTCCCCATTCCTGGCTCCCCAACCTAGCAGAGGTCTAGGCCAGTGATGTGACCGTAGATGAGTCTGCCGTGGGTTTTGAACTTCAGCATTTTCCCAGCCTGGTGCTAAGTTCCAGAGGATTCAGGAGTGGGTGTTGGGTCAGAGGCCCCTCCTCACCCTCGACTCACTTTAGCAGACCCCTCCACTATGTTTCCTTTATCTGCAGGTGGGTGCGAGAGTTTCTGAATGATGAGAACAAAGGCCTGGATGTGCTGGTGGATTACCTGTCCTTTGCCCAGTGTTCTGTCATGTGAGTACCACCCTGGGGCCAGGGCTCAGGACCAACAAGGGAGGACACAGTCCCATTCTGATTTGCTTAGGAGGGGTGAGGTTGCCGTAGTGAAGATGGGAATGGAGATCCCAGGCCAAGACGAAGAGCCCAGGCAATGGTGTGGGAATGGACAGGCAGCCAAGGGGATGTCTGGGATCTGCAAAGAATGCCAGGTGGGGAACAGAAGGAGAACGATATGGAAAGGGCACTCGGGATCAGAACTCAAAGGATCCAGACTCCAGGCTGAGAGTCAAAGGAAACGTCCTGGATTCTGGGAGAGATGCCTGGTGGGATTCATTCCTTTGGAAAACTGTCTTTAAGATTCTCCTTTGGGTCTCCAAATGTGAGATGCGAGAGGGTTACTCCAGGTCATTGCTGAAGGGCCCTAGGAGCAGTGGACATGACCTTTGACCCAAACTAAAAATGAAGTATTCAGGAGGCTTTTTCAAGCAGGTTGGGGGTTGGAGGTAGCCCTAAGCGAATTGGTACAGATGAGAAGGCAGCATGAGGTGGTGAAAAAAACGAGGGCTTTCAAAGTATGACAACCACAAAGCTGGTTGTGGGTCTCGGTTATGTCCTTTACTATCCATGTGACCTCAAGCATATTTACGTCCTCTTCTATAAAAGGAGATCCATGTTCCAGGGTTGTTGTAAGGTTTAGACGATAATGTGTGTAAAGCAGTTAGTGGTGTTTGGAACGTAGTAAGTCCATATTGCCCTGGCCACTTTAGTGTTAATTATGATTATTCAAGGCGGTGTAACCTACCATAATTACCTGAATATATGGAAAGAGGGATTACAGTGATCATTCATGTGATGACCAATAAATACTTCAGACTTCTACCCAAGACTTAAGTCAGCCCTTGGCTGACTAATCATCCCAGTTTGCCCAGGGTTTTTCCCAGTGTTAGCACCAAAAGTCCCGAGTCCTGGGAAACTCCTCAGTTCTGAGACTCGGTCCTAGCCTAGACTTTCACTTTTGTTGTTACTGTCCTTGCCCATGGCCATTCTCCTTTGTCTAGCAGATCTTCAGTCTTCTCTCTTTAGGGGTTTGAACTAATGCCTCTCCTAGGTTTGGCCTGTCACTTTTTCCAGGTCACCCCCTGTTAAAATCAAGAGTGGCCTAGTCCTCATTCCCATTCCTGCAGAACTCATGCCTCATGATCCTCCTATCCCTTTAAAAACCACTCTTTTTATAGAAAGAAATGAAAAACATTTGCTGAAGTGATTTTTTTTTAAATTCAGAGCTTTTATAGTAAAAAGATGTAGATCATTTTTCCAAATAAGCCTATCTCATTTGAAAAGCAATCAAATCCCAGCTGCTCAAAACCAAAATACACTGGATCCTCAGTATAGTAGTGTCCACAGCAGTGCCTTTGACTCTGTTTTTGAAAGAAAGATTCAGGGCAGAGGGAAGGGGGTAGAGGGGAAAGAAAGTGTGTTTTGAGAAGGGTTGAAAGGAAAAGGGTGAAGCCGGATAGAGTTTGGGTGAAGGCATTTATTTGTAAACTGCATGTACCAGTGCTAGGGAATACTATTATTGATTGAGGGAAGCCACTGCCAAGCCACTGGCAAATTTCCCTGTCAGGGAGACTCCTCTGATGTTTACTTGAGAGCCCATCGAACATCTGATCGTCAAGACTCTGCAGCCTGCTCTGGCCCCTTTGGAGTATTCAGATATCTGCAGATATCATTTCTCATTTCAGAAAGCCTTGGCCTCTGTGCCTTTGACCCTGGGGCTATACATGTCTGAGCAGAAGGTTCCTTGGGGGAAGAGCCTGTAGGAGATGCTCGTTCAGTCCTTAATGACCTACTTGGGGGAGGAGGACAGGAAAGAAGAGTGGGGCTTGTTTCTCAGATGTGGGGATTTGTAAAAGACAGTGCCCCATGGGTTTGTGACCTCAAGCTGCCCTTCTTGCCCTGGTCACACTCCCAAACTGCTGATGGTGATCACAGAAGTAGAAAGTGACAGAGAAACTGTCCCAACTCCTGTAGGCACTAAGAACCCCAGTCCACACCCTCGACCTGTGATTTCTTCCCCAGGGAAGCTGAAGCCCAAGGAGCCTCTATACCAGAAAATCTAGAAGTCTCAAGTAGAACCACAGAAAACCCAGTCACTAAAAACCAGTGCTGGGATGGGACCATGGTACTCTTGAACATAGAGGACTGTCCCACTCTAGGTTGGCTGGGACCCCCATTCCCTTCCATTCAGACCTGCCCTCGTGAACCCAATTCAGAACCAACTGGGCCACTACAGGGCACCCCTTTGGCCGCTGCCGCTTGCCAGCCAGCAAGACCTGCAGTTGACCTGTTCCCCACCACCCTTCCACAGGGCAGCTTCTCCATGGGGAGCCACAGCTTCTCTGGGATGTCCTGTCTAAGGCCAGGAGTGCAGAAAGACTGCCAGCTCCCTGGGTCCCTTTGGGCCCAGGAAGAGGTCACTCCTGGAGTTGCCCGGCCAGTGGGGAGCAGCAGCTCACCTGCATCAGCCTTCCCATGTCCTCCGGCCCTCCTCCTCATTGCTGCCTGTGCCTGTACTGCCCTTGTCCTGTGTTGGTGGCTCTCCTGACCAGAGTTGGGTCTCTGCTGCCCAACTCTGCTTGCTCTTCTTGCCCTCTTTGCTTTTCATTGCCCTAGAGGTCCAAGTGGGGGGAGGTGGGCTTGCCAGGGGGCTTAGCACTGAATTTCTCCTGTACGTGCGCTTGTGTGTCCTTTCCTGCTCCAGGTTTGACTTTGAGGGTCTGGAGAGTGGTGACGATGGCGCATTTGACAAGCTCCGGTCCTGGAGCAGGTCTATCGAGGACCTGCAGCCACCCAGCGCCCTGTCAGCCCCCTTCACCAACAGCCTCGCTCGCTCTGCGCGCCAGTCTGTGCTCCGGTATGTGTGCTCTTGCTCTGCCCGCCTGCCTCCCATCCTAGCCCCCAGTCCAGGTTGTGGGTGACAGCGGTGAGTGCTCATTGCTCCTCCCTCCACTCTTGCTTCCAGGCTCAGCTCTCTTGCCCTCTGCCTGCCAGTCTGTCTCTGGTCTGTCCTCTCTGTCTCCTTGATTCTGCCCAGCAATCTGTCCTGGGTAAGTACATCACCCTCGGCTGTGCCCACCCCATCTGGGGTTCCAGCTCTCCCCTCTCCGCACTCCCCTCCTAGGGGCCCCCTCCATTCCTCTTTTTCACTCTGCCCTTCCTCCCAGCCTCTTGGGCAAGACTGTCCCTCACCCAGCTCCCTGGTCTTCACTGGGTGATCAGTTCCTGCCCTCATGTCTGTTTCCCTCTGGCTCTGCTTTCTGCCCCATCAGCTGCTCCGAGACCAGCTCCCAACCAACCTACCTGCTGCTCACCTTCCCTTCACTTCTTCCTTTAGGACTTTTCTCTCCAAGGCTGCCTTGTGTTCATTTTTTTTGCAGTATTTTAACAGACTTCCTGCCCAGAGGCAGGTGGACAGACCGGATGACTTTTCAGAGCCCCTCCTACACAGGGAGGCTTTCCTTTGGGCCCTGTGGCCCTTTCTGTGGTCTCTGTCCCTCTCGTGGCCATGCTTTTCTTCTGGTCTCCTTTGGGTTTTGTCCTTCTGACTCTGCTCATCATTCTAGTCCTGCGTGAGCAGCCACCATTTGTGCTTCCTCTTTCTTTCATGAAACATCATTGGGGCAAAGCCAGATGTAGCCCCCAGCCCTCCTATTGCCTTTGGGGTCTGCTCTGCCCTTTCCGGGACGTAGAAGTGGGATGGGAGCCAAGATGCTCCTGCCCCAGGGAATTTGTGGAAGATGCAGCGACTGGAAGGAGGAGGAGGGAAGGCAGGGATAAATGTCTCCCTGGATCCATCTGGAGGACTAGGAAAGCCTGCACATCTACTGTTGTACTTTGGAGGGCCCCTGGGCTCAGGATGGTTTGGGCACTGATTATAAAGCTGGGATCCTGGATATTTACTCACAAAGGCCTATTGCAGAGAGATGAAAACAGCTGAACACCCTGTCCCCTTCCTCCGTCCCCCACTCTCTAGGCTGTTGGGTCAAGGTCTCCTGTCCCCCTTTTGTGCTGCTTCTGTCGGGGTGATGGTGAGCGCTCCTAGACCCTTCACCAGCAGCCCCCTCTTCCCCAGGTATAGCACTCTCCCTGGGCGCAGGGCCCTGAAGAACTCCCGCCTGGTGAGCCAGAAGGATGACGTCCACGTCTGTATCCTCTGTCTCAGAGCCATCATGAACTATCAGGTAAAGGGGCAGCACTAGCCTTCGATGCCCCGCCTGTTCTGCCTCATCTGCCAAACTAGAAGAGCTAGGAGGGCACCAGCTTGTAAAAGATGATTTTGAAAAAAAGAAAGGAAAAAAAAAAGACACATTTGCTGGCAGGCCTATAGTCCAGGAGATCCAGCCGGGATATACCTTCCTCAGCATCAAGGTTTTCCTTCCTCTGTCCTTTCCCCTTGTTATAGTACGGATTCAACCTGGTCATGTCCCACCCCCATGCTGTCAATGAGATTGCACTCAGTCTCAACAACAAGAATCCAAGGTAAGTTCCTTCACTCCCCTTTCCTCCCCACTGTGCCCAGGGCTCTGGAGATTTGGGCTCCACTTATCCCTTATAAGTCCTGCCTGGCTTTTGAGTCCTGTGGCCCTGGTCAGTGCCTTGGTTCGGCTCCCTCACTTCAGCTTAAGGAGAAGGAGTGTCCCTGGCTTCCCTCTGGTCTGCACAGCTTAGTGAGGGGCAAGACTTCCTTCCTCTGCTTCCTTTCCAAAACCCACTCCCCTCACTTCTGAGGCTGTCTCCACTCTCTGAAGGGACTCACCTAGTTGTAGAAGTGAACTGTATGGTGGCTAGGGTGGGGAGCTAGGGTGTTAATTGTTTTTCTTCATCCCTTAGGACCAAAGCCCTTGTCTTGGAGCTCTTGGCAGCCGTGTGTTTGGTGCGGGGAGGTCACGAAATCATTCTTGCTGCCTTTGACAATTTCAAAGAGGTCAGTCTCCTGCATCTGTGTGTGTGTGTGTGTGTGTGTGTGTGTGTGTGTGTGTGTGTTTGGTGAGGAGGTGGGGAGCCAGGTAGGTAAGCACCCTTTCCTGTGATCTCACACATCCCAGTGATTCTAACATCTTGTGCTTAGCTAAGTAGCCAGTCCCACTGCTTCTTTCTTTTCTTTTCTTTTCCTTTTCTTTTCTTTTCTCTTTTCTTTTCTCTTTTTGATTCCTTCTCTTTTCTTTTCCTGTTCTTTTTTCTTTTCTTTTCCTTGTCTTTCCTTCTTTTCTTTTCTTTTTACCAAAAACAGAACTTCAGTCTTAGCAGATCTTATGGCAGGACAGCTCCTGAATGGCCAGCTAAAGATGCCCTCATTTGAGGGCTGTAGTCCAGCGGCCCTACCTGGCCATGCATCAGGATACCTGAAGAGCTTGTTAAACTTACAGACCCCTGGGAGGCCTGAGTACCTGTGCTTTAACAGGCTTCCCAGGTGGCTTTGAGGTGGTGAACCCACCGGTAGAACCCAAGGTAGATGTGTTTGTGGTGGGAGGAGAAGACAAGCAAGGATCTTCCTGAGTTATTGGCTGTTATTGGTGAGGGGAGAGGAAGCTCCTACTTGGAATTTCCCCAGCCTCTGGCCCTGGCTGTGAAACTCTCATCTGCTTGAACGTAGGATTCCTCGACATCCAGTTGCAGCTGCTGGCCCCACCCCTTCCTCCTCTCTGGACCTTTTCCCTAGCATCCATTGTTCAAGCCAGGAAATAGCTCTTCCTCCTAGAAGCCAGAGGCTCAGAGGAGTCTCTGGACCCATCTTAGCACAGGGCTTTCCTGCACCCTGCCAGTCTCCTGTGTCCCTACTCGGACTTCAGCCTCCTGCCTCAGCCATGGCCTCCAACCTTCCTCCTGCCTCCTTCCTTCCTTCAATAACTGACCAACAGTGTTTCTTCTTGGCCTACCCCAGAGGCACCTAAAGTCCTGGTTAATGGCACAGGCTTTACTGGGTTCCCTCAGCAAGTTGATGTGGGGATCAGGGACCCCGGGCAGATGCCAGGTCCCGGGCTTTCTTCTGCCTGACAAGTTTGTTAAACTTACAGGCTTTCTTCTAAGTGTCCCAATGGCCCCTTGCATAGAAAGAGTTGTAGTTCAGCTTAGTCTGACTGACTAACCAGTCAGTCCCTCTGCCATGATGTTCCTGGGAGCCAGGGCTCAAGGGCTTGAGTTCTGCGTGGGATAGATCTTTTCACTGAGAAAATTTGTTTGTTCAGGTATGCAAGGAGCTGCACCGCTTTGAGAAGCTGATGGAGTATTTCCGGAATGAGGATAGCAACATCGACTTCATGGTGAGGAACTGAGCCTGGGTCAGGCACATGCCCAGCAGGTCCCATGCTCCTGGAGAACGAGGCCAGGCCAACAGCATATCTTGATATTCTGTGTTGAACCTAGAAGGATTCTCTCTACTCAGTAAATGCTCCTTGTCCACTCACCTACCCTAGAGAGCTTTTAGAAACGTCAGGGCAATGTCATTTTTGTGTCTTGGGTCTACCTCCTTTGCCCCCTTTTGTGACCTTGCATGGGGTCTTTAGTTAAGTAGTGTTGTCTCAAGAAATACCTGCTGATGTACAAAGGAAATAAGTTGCATCTTCATTTCCATCTATTTCTCGTGTAATTTACTTGTCTTCATAAACTGAATATTAAGTTTGATATTTTTAAGTTAAAATACTCATTATTCCCAGAAAGACTCAATTTTTTTATTCACTCCTTTTTTTTTAAGTTCGTTTACTTATTTTACGAGAGAGAGAGTGTGCATGAGTGGGGGAGGGGCAGAAAGAGAGGGAGAGAGAGAATCCCAACGTGGGGCTCAATCTCACGAACTGTGAGATCACGACCTGAGCCAAAACCAAGAGTTGGGAGCTTAACTGACTGAGCCACACAGGTGCCCCTATTCACTCCTTTTGATTATCCAACAGATGATACTGATTCTAACACCCTGGCTCTTCCGTCTCTCCTTTCCCTTCCTGCCTCTGACCCTCTGGGCTGCTTCTCCAGGTGGCATGCATGCAGTTTATCAACATCGTGGTGCACTCAGTAGAGGATATGAACTTCCGGGTCCACCTGCAGTATGAGTTTACCAAGCTGGGGCTGGAGGAGTTCCTGCAGGTGAGCTGGGCCAGAGTCCTCACAGGTGAGGAGCTGGGGGGGCAGAGGACCAGCTTAGTCACATCACAAAGGATTTTTTCTTTTACAAGAGCCTAGTCACGGATGCTCCTGGAACCCTGCCTGTCTTCTGGGGCCTGGGTCTCAGGCCCTCCTGCACAGGGCTCTCCAATTAGGCAGCTCCACTGGGTGAGAATGTGACGTGGGTGCAGAGGAACTCCTTGGGTCTTATGCTCTAGAAAGTGGTCATAGAGGGTGGTAAGGACTGAGTCTCTCTCAGGAGGCTCCCCCAACTACTACTCTCTCTGTTTTTTCCAGAAGTCAAGGCACACAGAGAGTGAGAAGCTGCAGGTGCAGATCCAGGCATACCTGGACAATGTGTTTGATGTGGGAGGTTTGTTGGAGGATGCTGAGACCAAGAACGTGGCCCTGGAGAAGGTGGAGGAGCTGGAAGAACATGTTTCCCATGTAAGTAGTCTTTTTTTGCTGCCAGGACCACTGTTGAGGGAGGGGAGAGGAAGGGGACATCTCAGTTCCAGGAATCTTGACCTGACCCACTTGCCTCCAGATTGAGTCCCAGGGAAGCCTTGGAACTCAGCATGCTCTGACTCAGGCCCTGGATCATCCACAGATTCGAACACACACTGACCTCCAGGACTGGGCGTGGGGTGGCCTCAGGCTTGAGAGAGTCAGATGTGGTCTATTTCAGGTGGTCTCAGACCCTGGGCCCATGGGAGTGATGTAGGGAAGCCACTGGGCCACGCTGCCTTAGGAGTAGAGGGGTACAGGGGTCGGGCCCAGGTCCTGACTGAGATAAAAAAGTACCCAGGCTTTAGGGTCAGCGCCAAATCTACCCTTCCCATCCTGTAGCTCACGGAGAAGCTTCTGGACCTAGAGAACGAGAACATGATGCGTGTGGCAGAGCTAGAGAAGCAGCTGCTGCAGCGGGAAAAGGAACTAGAGAGCATCAAGGTACCAAGTAATCTGGAGAAGGGAGTCTCTGACGGGTACTGGGTGCCAGGGCCTGGGGATCTGGCTTTTCTTTCTCTCTCCTTCTCCCTTCCTTCCTTCCTTTCTTTTTTCTTTCTTTTTGATATTTTTCCTATCAATTTATTTTTTTATCTCTTTGCTCTTTCATATAGCTAGCTGCATCCTATTATATGAAGTGCATCTGACAATTGTAATTTTTTTAAATTATTTTTTTGATGTTTATTTATTTTTGAGATCGAAAGACACAGAGTGCCAGCAGGGTGGGGCAGAGAGAGAGGGAGACACAGAATCTGAAGCAGGCTCCAGGCTCTGAGCTGTCAGCACAGAACCTGATGCGGGGCTCGAACTCACAAACTGTGAGATCATGACCTGAGCCGAAGTCGGACGCTCAACTGACTGAGCCACCCAGGCACCCCTGAAAATTGTGGTTTTTTTATTTGGCGTTTCTTTCTTGAGATTTTCGTGTCTTTGAAAATCCAGATCTTGATTCACACTTGAGGCATTCACATGAGGGTGGGCTGATGATTTCACCCTAATTTTTAGTTGGAGAGGGAAACTGAATCCAAAGTGGGCCAGACACACACAGAGGAGGGTGGGAGCAGGTGGGGCCCTGCGTGATGAGAGGGCCGAGTAGCCCATGTGCTAGCCACCAGGTATCCTAAGTCAGGAGACCAGAGGCTTAGCATATTTAAGCGCTTCTCTGCCCCTCACCTCACCTGTTGTTACAGAGTCATGCCCCAACCTACCTTTTCTTCCAGAGGGATACGATTATATTGGTTCTACTGAGCTTGGTCAACATCTGCCAGGCCCCTGCTAAGAGTCCAAAGTGCCGTCCTGGGGAATGCGGAGGATACAGAGATGGCTAGGGCAGGCTCTTGTCCACAGGGGGCTGCCACCAGAGTGGTTCTACAAGGCCAAGTCAATGAGAGCAGTATCGAGGAACAGAGCGCTGAGGGCAGTGTGGCAGGAGGCTAGAGGTGGGCCCGGGAGGTTTACATAGGAGCAGCTTCTGACCCAGGCCTTGAGGAACCAGCAAGACTAAGGCTGGGTCCGGGAGGAAGCGCACTGGAAGGTGCCAGCTGGGCCAACGGCTCTTCTGCTCATCTCTTGTTCTGTGGAACAGCCTCCCCAGCCCCCACCTGGGTTTCCGCTGCTCTCTGCCTCTGGGCACCCTCCCAGAGACCCTAGCTGAGAGACCTGGGTAGGGGCAATGACTGCTGCGTGTGCCTTCCACTTATGCTTTCCTTAATGGTGCTGTCTCCCGATAGGAGACTTACGAGAACACGAGCCACCAGGTACACACCCTGAGGCGGCTCATTAAAGAGAAGGAGGAGGCCTTCCAGCGCAGATGCCACTTAGAGCCCGGGGCCCGGGGCCTGGAGTCAGTGGGCAGTGAGGCCCTGGCCCGGGTAGGCCCTGCAGAGCTGAGTGAGGGCATGCTGCCCTCCGACCTGGACCTTCTGGCTCCAGCCCCACCACCTGAGGAGTCCCTGCCTCTGCCTCCACCGCCAGCTCCTCCCCTGCCCCCTCCACCACCCCCATTACCAGGTGAGGAGAACCCTAGGAGTCCTGAAGGTCTGAAGGGCAGCCTCATCTTGGGGCCAGACCAAAACCTGGGCCCGTAGTGCCTCCCTTAGGGAGAAGCCGGGGATGTGGGTAGAAGGATGTGAAGTCAGGTGGGGGAGGGTTGAGGGAGGGCAAGAATCTGAGGGAGGCTCAAGTTACTGGGCAGGGGGTGTCCAAGGGTGGACGTGGGTCTGTTTTAAGGATTATGAAGGTGCTGCTCCTGATTCCTCTGTGGAAAGCCGAAGAGAGGGCTTAGACCAGAGCAGAAGACAGGGAGCCAGAGGCTAGTGAGACCTGCCCTACCAGAGTTAGGACCCCTGGGAGCCAGAGGGGCAGGGAGTTCACACATCCTCTTTCCCCAAGAGGCTTTGAAGACAGGTTGGGCAGCACTGGGGAGGGCGTCTCTAAAGAGGCTTTTGGACCGTGGGTCACTGTGGCATTTGTTTTCCCCCAGACAAGTGTCCCCCAGCCCCACCTCTCCCTGGCGCTGCTCCCTCTGTGGTGTTGACAGTAGGCCTGTCAGGTGAGTGTCCCCAGGACTCTGGGCAGGGCTAGTGGGGAGGGAGACAGAGTGTCCTTGGCCCCAGCCTCACTGAACCTCCTTCCAAATTAGCCATTCGTATCAAGAAACCTATCAAGACCAAGTTCCGGCTGCCTGTCTTCAACTGGACAGCACTGAAACCCAACCAGATCAGTGGCACTGTCTTCAGTGAACTTGATGATGAGAAGATCTTGGAGGTAGCAGGGCCTGGAGCCCTCAGGGGTGGGGTTGAGGGCTGGGGACTAGATCATGCTGTTAGCCAGATCTCCTGGCCTTGGAAACACCCTTAGAATCAGGCCTCCGTGAACCAGAGCTGAATGGACACTGGGCGTGCTGCCAGGGGCCCTTTAGTAGAATGAGGTGACCGCATTGTCCCTTCTTGTCCGCTCCTGCCAGGATCTGGACCTGGACAAATTTGAAGAACTGTTCAAGACGAAAGCCCAGGGCCCTGCCCTTGATCTCATCTGCTCTAAGAACAAGACAGCGCAAAAGGCCGCCAGCAAGGTGACCCTGTTGGAAGCCAATCGTGCCAAGAACCTAGCCATCACCCTACGCAAGGCTGGCCGCTCGGCCGAGGAGATCTGCAGGGCCATCCACACGTGAGGCTCCCACTGACCTCGCCCTGGTCCCCAGCCAGTTGGCAATCCAGTTCTCCACCTACTATCCTGGCTTTCCCTGGATTCCAGGGCGTCGACAGAAGTGTCTCCCGTCCTTCAGTCATTCACTGGCTTGGCCAGAACTTAGTATATTTGTGCTGTGTGCCAGGCACCATGTGAGGTGCTGGGCATTCAGCGCAAACCTTCACTCAAGTTGCTGCCAGTCTAGGCAGAACAGTTCAGTAGCGTGGGTGATAACCACCTAGGTGGCAGAGGTACAGGCAGCTTTGGGGGAACAGGGCAGGCCAGGTAGCTGAGCTTGGTGATTCAGGAAGGCTTCCCAGAGGAGGTGAGGAAGTATAGGAAGTCCATTTCAGTGCCTGGAGGGAGAAGCTTGGTGCCCTAGGTACTGAAAATTGACCATGACTTCAGCATAGGAAGGGAGTTGAAGAGACAGGGTAGAGACAGGTGGGCAGAAGTCTTGCAGGCTGAGCCTCATAAGCCACACTCAGGTATTAAGATTTCTCCCTAAGGGTAGAGGGAGGGCGCTGAGGGGTTTTAAACCAGGCCATGGACTGTTCACCTAGGATGTTACTCACGCACTGATAGATGAGGCAATAGGCCCTCTAGGCCTCTGGCTGCATCCTGGTCACCGACCCCACCGGCAGTCTCTCTAGGAGCTGGAGAAAAAAGGGATGATGGGTAATGGGCAAATGCAAGACCTGAACTAAACTCCTTCCTCCTGCACAGGTTTGACCTACAGACCCTACCAGTGGACTTCGTGGAGTGCCTGATGCGCTTCCTGCCCACAGAGGCTGAGGTGAAGCTTCTGCGGCAATACGAGCGGGAGCGGCAGCCCCTGGAGGAGCTGGCGGCCGAGGACCGCTTCATGCTGCTCTTCAGCAAGGTGGAGCGGCTAACCCAGAGGATGGCTGGCATGGCCTTCCTGGGCAACTTCCAAGACAACCTGCAGATGCTCACACCGGTATATCCTCTGGCCCAGTCGGGGTCATCTGCGGCTACCCCTCCACCTGCCAGTCCGTCCCCGCCAGCCCCTCAGACTTTGCCCACCCCCCCCACCCCCGCCCCCCGGCCTAGGCTCACGCAGCTCTTCATCTTCCTTCCAGCAACTCAATGCCATCATTGCAGCCTCTGCCTCTGTCAAGTCCTCACAGAAGCTGAAGCAGATGTTGGAGGTGAGGAGAGGTTGTGGATGCAGGCACCGGTGGGCCTGGGGCCTGGGTGGAGGAAGGAGCCCGCGGGGCATGGCCTGACCTCCTCTCATGCATCTTTTGGATAGATCATACTTGCACTAGGGAACTACATGAACAGCAGCAAGCGAGGAGCTGTGTACGGCTTCAAGCTCCAGAGCCTGGATCTGGTAAGATGGTGGGGACAACCCAGGGCCAGGAAGCCTGAGGAGCCATGGTGCTCAGCCCTCTCTCACCACCCTCTGCCCCCCTCTCTCAGCTGCTGGATACCAAGTCCACTGACAGGAAGATGACACTGCTGCATTTCATCGCATTGACAGTGAAGGAGAAGTACCCAGACCTGGCCAACTTCTGGCATGAGCTACACTTTGTGGAGAAGGCTGCAGCAGGTAAGGGGAGCTTGGCCCAGCGAGCCTGCTCTCGTGTCTAGGCCAGGACAATCCCAGGAAGCTTAGGAGAGGGAACGCTTGGGTCCTTTGTTTCTGGCCTTTGTTATCTCCCTTCTGGCCACTTCAAAGCTTTCCGCTGGGGCCATGGGTAGGGGCCACCCCCAAGGGAGCCTTTCTGCAGGCACCCGCCCAGCCCAGCCCTTCCCATTTGGGTGCCATGGGAGTAGGCAGAGGAAGGCAGAGGTGGCTCTTCATTCCCAGCTCCCTCGTGCTGGCCCTGGAGACTGCATTTTCTCCATTTATAGAAAAACTATAAAGCCCCACAGACATAAGGCAGCTGTCATTTCTGCCCCACTCATGAAAACTGAGGTGGGCTTGAGGCAGCTCCATCTTGGAGACCAGCAGTCTCTCTGGCTTGCTTTCCTGTGCTGCCTTGCTCTTTGGGGTCATGAGCTCATAGCCCCCATTCCTTTTCCTTGCCTGTGAGAGCCCTGGTAGCTGGGTGTGCCCTTCTAACCTGGAAGCAGAGGCAGGAGAACCTGCTTGCTGCAGGGCGTAGGGTGGGGGTCGGGGGGTTGCGTGGACAGAGTTCTGTGTAGCCCTGGGCTGGGAGATGGGCATGTTGGCCCCTGGGTAGGCCTCAGCCCAGGCTCTGGTGACCACAGTGTCCCTGGAGAACGTGCTGCTAGATGTGAAGGAGCTGGGCCGTGGCATGGAGCTGATTCGGCGGGAGTGCAGCATACATGACAACAGTGTCCTTCGGAACTTCCTCAGCACCAACGAAGGCAAACTGGACAAGCTCCAGCGTGATGCCAAGACGGCTGAGGTGGGCAAAAGGTGGAGGCGGGTGGGAGCGGCCAGGGCCGAGGCACTGTGTCCCTCCAGGTGAACTTTGTTCTGGTTCTCGAACCAAAGAACTTTTACCACACAGTTGGGTGTCTGTATGTGGTGGAGAAGAGGCATGGCAGAGGCCGGGGTGCGGGGGCAGACAGCTGCCCCCGGGGACATATTCTAAGGAGCTTTGGGAGCCCTGAGTTCTCTTCCATCCCACAGGGCTGGGGGATGCTGGTTTTCCTCCTTTGGCCCTGAGCACTGCTTTCTGTGAGCCTCCTGTCCCCAGCGGGGAGCCGGGTTTCTCCTCTGCCAGGCTGATCCCTTCTGTCCACCCCTTCCCCAGGAGGCCTACAATGCAGTTGTGCGCTACTTCGGTGAGAGTCCCAAGACCACACCCCCTTCTGTATTCTTCCCGGTATTTGTCCGATTCATTCGTTCTTACAAGGTGAGCGGAAGAAAGGCTTTTAAAAAGGAGTTTGGCTGCAAGAAAACTGGTAGGGGGAGGGAAGGCTGGGATCCAAGTCCTCGGAGTCCTGGGAGGGAGCGATGGAAGCTGGCCACAGGCCTCTCAGCTGTGAACGGGTGGGCAGGGTGGGGGCCCAGGCCCTTCCTGTCATTGTTCAGGGCAGGAAGTGCCCCTCCAGAGGGTGGCCACCTGGGGTTGCTGGCCCCACTGCCACCCATTCTCCACCCTCAGTGTCAGCCCCTCCCCTCACAGCCTGTGTGAGCCTCACCACCACCCCCCCCCAACCCCCCATGGTTCTTAGGAAGCAGAACAAGAGAACGAAGCTAGAAAGAAGCAGGAGGAGGTAATGCGGGAGAAGCAGCTGGCTCAGGAAGCCAAGAAACTGGATGCCAAGGTGGGTGGGACCAAGAGCTGGGGCCTGGAGAGCAGAGCAAAGGATTAGGAGGGGGTGGGGAGAGAGTTTGAGAGGTGGAAAACTGGAGCCCAGAGACCACCCAGAGGGTGTGAGGCTGGAGTCCGAAGGGATGGGGAGAGGGGTTTTGGGAGGGATTCCTAGGCAATGATGAGGAGGGGGCTGCTGTACCCAAATCAAGGGCATCTTCAGACTGCATCTAGGGGCAGGAATCAGCCCCATGGTAGGTTAGTGATGACTCCCTTCCCCTTCAAATGCTTGGCCCTAGACCCCCTCCCAGCGGAACAAGTGGCAACAGCAGGAGCTAATTGCAGAGTTGAGGAGGCGCCAGGCCAAGGAGCATCGGCCTGTTTACGAAGGGAAGGACGGTACCATTGAAGACATCATTACAGGTGGGGCCCTTGTCCTTCCCTTGGGTCTGGCCACTAGGCCCAGCTCCCAAACTCCAACCCTACCCTTTTGGGCCCTCCTCCCATCCCATCCCCATGAGGCCTGACCACTGTGTCTCTTTCCTGGGCCGCAGTGCTGAAGAGTGTCCCTTTCACGGCCCGTACTGCCAAGCGGGGCTCACGCTTCTTCTGCGATGCAGCCCACCATGATGAGTCAAACTGTTAACCCCCAAGGCTGGGGCCCTTGACAGGTACTGGGCACCGCAGCTGTCCCCTCTGCATGCCCACCTCCCAAGACTCCTGCTGGGCCCACAGGCACCTCCTCCCCTGCATGACTTGGAATCATCCTCTGGCAGCCTCGTGGTGATGGGGGCACATACTTCTCTACTTGCATGCCCCATGCTCTGAGAACCATGGCTTATCCCTTGCATGTGCCCTCAGGGAAGTATTCTCTCCCCGACTAATGCTGTCCTGGCTTCTACTAAGACCCAAGGGGCAGGGAGTTTCCAGAGCAGGCAGGACCAGGCCACCACCTCTCATTGCTGAGGCTCCATTCCTGGGCCCTGGTATCCTTTGTGACCTGTGCCTCTCCATCCCCATCATAAAAGCTCTGGCAGTAGCTTCTGCCCAGGGCATATCAGATGTCCCTTGATCTGTTCCCCGATATTTGGTCTACCTGGGGTCTCTCCCCAGCTTCTGGCTATTGTTGAGTCTACTTTGTTTCTACCACTGCCCAGTGGCCTCTAGTCACCCCCACCTGGTCCTCTGAAAATGCAGAGCCCCAGCAGTGTCTCTGACTATCCTCTCTACATTCCTTTAAGCTTCTCCCTCATCGGCCTCATAGCTGGCTCTTCTTTGGCCCTGCCTGTGGGGCTGCTCCTGAAGGGACTGTTCCTACAGACGGCGGGCCTGGCCCAGCCTCCCTGCCTGTTCACAGGCCTTCATTTTCCCCACAGGCCTCCACCGCCAGCCCATTGTCGTTCGCCACCAAGCCAGGAGTGCCGCACCACCCAACGGCCCCCCTCGGGCTCCAGGCCCCCACTAAGGCCCTCTTGGTGGCAGAAGCACTTCAACTCCCAGAGTCCTGCAAGTCCAACCCGTGGACCTGGAGCCCTGGAATTGGCTGAGGGTGCAGCAGAGAGCTATGCTGCTTTCAACCCAGTGTCTACCCCAGCGCTCAGAGCTGCGCGTGCCTAATGTCAGTGTGGGCACTGGGCCTGACACTCCCCTGGTGCCTCTAGTACTGCACTTTGCCCCCAGGGTCTTCTTTTCCTAAAAGGTCACCAATGGTCAGCTCAGGGCTGGGAAAAATCATTTCCAGCCTTAGCCTATACAGGGGCCCGTAGGCCCTCTGTCACTAGGCCAGAGGGACAAAAGGAGAAAGCGACTATTCCTTCTGTTTTTCCCCTTCCATTTTGCAGCTCTGTGGTCAGCTGTGGTCTGGAAGTATCCAGACTTAGGGAGCTCCAGTACCCTTCCAGTCACAGATCATATTTTACCAGGAGCAAGGCCCACCTAAGCCTGGGCCCCACCCAGCTGTGCCCCGGTGATAAGGGTAGAGGAGAGATGCCATGCCACACTTACTGCCCTTGACCCTTTCCACTCTAGGCTGACTCTGTTCTTGTCGAGGTGGGCAGAAGGGTAGAGGTTTTCCCAGCCCCAACCCCAGGATAGCTAGAGAAAGGGTGTGATATCAGCATCCTCACTTCCTTTCCACAGCAAGGGTTTTTTTTTGTTTTGTTTTTTGTTTTTTTTGTTTTGTTTTGTTTTTTTGGCAGGGGACAGGGGACATGGTGGTCTTAGCTATTTTCTCAGTCTCCTGCCAGTTTCTTCTCAGCCCCTGGAGGGGAATACAGGGAGCCACTTCTTTTTGTACATGTACCACCTCCCTTCTCCCGTGTACATAAATCCCAGACCTTCTTTCTCAACAAAGGCTTGAAGCACCAGGCCTGACTCTGTCTCCTTTTTCTGAGTGTGGGGGACTAGGGTGGCCATTTGGCCTGACCTGAACCGTGGAGACAGAAAGGAGGCTGCATGGAGATGCCCCCTGCTTGGGGGAGGTGAGGGCAAAAGCTTGGGGAAGGGGAACCGGGCTGGGTGGGCTCCAACCACACAAAGGGAGGCTGGCCTGTCATGGGACACTAGTGCTCTCTGCTGGCCACACGTGCATCTGCCCAGTACCCAGCCTACCCAGCAATATATGGAAAAGATAAAAGAGCCACTGGCCATGTTATAAATATTATTTAAAAAACAAAAACAAAACAAAACAAAACACACATACACTGGGTCCCGGGGCTGAAGGAAGGAGTGGTAGAGCCCGAGGGCCCGGGCAGGCAGAAGCAGGTACTGGTGCTAGAGGGTAAGGACCCCACCTGTCACCAACCTGTCATTCTTCCCTAGAGGCCCCTTCTCACATTTCTCTACTGGCACCACCCACCCCACATGGCATACCAATCTCTGGTCTGGGGCTGAGGGCAAGGACTGCACTAGTTGCCCGGGAAGTGGAGGACCCTTAAACACCACAAGCAACCTCGGGAGGTGCCAACAATGGTGTGTTGGGGGTGGGGTTACTTGAGGAAGAGTGGACACAGACCAGACTAAGAAAGGAGTCTAGTGCAGATGGTGAGGGTGACCTAGGATCCACAGCCTCACACAGACCCAAGGCAGAGCAGCTCGTCGGGTCACTGGTGGTCATCCAGCTGCTGCAGGAGTGTCCGCCGCCGTCTTTCCAGCTCACCCTCGCTCAGCTCACTTTCCGACGTGTCCCAGCCCGTCTGGTGGAGCAAAGGCACAGCTCACCCACAGCCTCCCCCGAGGGCCACGGAGGTCTGGAGAGAGTGCTGACTGGGTTGGGGTCAGGTGCCTGCCTCTCACCTTCTCCTTCTTGATTCCAAAACCTGGGGAGCGGTTGGGGAGTTCTGCCCGCCGGAGCTCCCTGTCCTTGTCCTGTTCTGGTTCTTTCTCATCACTCTCCTTGCCAGCTTTCTCCTCAGGGTCTGTCTCGCTCTCAGGACTGTTCTGTAAGAGCCCAGAGCCCGCCTGCTCAGTTCCTGTGAAGGACAGCCCGGGAGGCGGCTGAAGAGCTCTCTCAACATGGCAGGGCCCTGGGTTGAAGTCCCTTCTCTACGCACCGACTTGTGTCTTCTCTTCTTAGTTTTCTTTTTTGGTTTCTTGGCTTTCCGAAGGCCATGATCTGGAGACAGAAAATGCCCAGTAAGTCTCACAGGAGGAGGGAGGGCTCATCCCTTTCTCTGCCATAGACCTCATTCTTTAGACAGGGAGCTATCTGAGGAAGTCTCTCAGTCCAGTTTTCCTTCCTTCTCCCAGTTCCTGCCTGGGCAGGGATGGGACATTCTTCCTACTCGGTCCACTCCACCTCCAACCTCAGGGCACTGGCTGGGCTCCTCAGGGGCCTTCTCTCATCTGAGTCAACTCTCCAGCTCTCAACTGCTTACCTGATCCAAGGAGAAGGCGAGAAGATGGGGAACCCCGTCCTCCAAGGGCAGCACCCCCACTTTCAACCGAATCAAGTGAGGAAGAAGGCTCAGAGCCTGACTCCGAGGGGTTCCGCCTTCTCCGTTTGGGGGGTCGGAGAGGCGGCGGGGGCAACTCCTCCTCTTCCGACTCAGAACCCTGGGCAGATCAGCAGATACATGTCAGGGCACAGGTTCTCTGGCCTCCAGAAGCCCTCAAGTCTAGGAACTGGGGACAGAGAGGCGGATCCAGGGCCAAAGGAATTTTCAAATCTCACTCGAGGGGGAGGTGATGTAGGGAAAAAACAAGAAACATGGTTCCTATTTCCGTAAGACAGTCCAGCCTCCCTCCACATCCCTTCGGCCCACCAACTCACTGATGGCGAATGGGAACGCTTTCGATGGTGCTTCTTGCCCTTTCTGCCATGTTTTCGGCCTTTGGTGTGGAGGTGCTGGCATTCAGTCTGGTAGAGGCAGAAGGAGCGGTGAAGGCGGCACCAGGGTTAGCCCCAGGAAGGACCCTGCACCCTAAAATCTGATTTTGCCTCCTCCTCTCAGGCTAGGGCCTCAGGCTTCTCCAGGACACTGTCAGACCTCCCCTGGTTGTTCAGGGAAAGGAAAGCCCCAGGGGAAGGAGGAGGCCACTGGAGTCTCTGTTGAGCTGGACTGGGTGTTCATAAGCCTTGGACAGGGGCAGGGGGCCAGAAGCTCTGCCTCACCTCCAGTACCTGCAGGAACTCCCGGAAGAGCCGGATCCGCTCCGACTCCAGGGTGATCTGCTCAAAGGCTGAGTCGCACACAAAGCGCTCACGGACCTTGAACGGGAGAGCACTGCTGATCAGACCAGCCCCGGCACGGCACGGACACCGCCATGAGCACAGGGCAGGGCTGGGGCAGAGGAAGGAAGGGAGCCGAAGCTGGCCGCGAGCTGTGCTATGACTGGGGTGGGCCCCCAGTGGTGGAGAAGCACCGCTGCCCTCAGGACTGAGGGGGTGGTGTTTGGTGCCAGGCTACAGCCCTGACCTCTTCCCAGGCAGTGCCCAGCTCCAGAGCAGGCACGGCCTGCCTCAGCATGCTTCGGAAGGCAGCTTCCCTGCGCCGCATCCTTCGCGCCTCCTCCTTCTCCCGCTCTCTCTCCCGTGCCTCTGCTTTCTCCAGCAGCTGGGGGCAGAAAGGACGTAGAACTGAGTCACCCAGGAGGGTGGGTGCCCAGGCCCCACTCAAGCACACCATAGGTCGAGGGAAGCTGGGGTCTGAGCTCCTGTTGCCATCCCCTGAACAGGGGGTACGGTCACACGGGGGCAGTGAATGAGAAGGAATGGAACGAGACAAAGGGATGAGTTTGAGAATGGAGCCCTGGCTACAGCCCCGCCCTGCCCAGCCCCTCACACTATTGAAGGTCAGCTTGATGTTGCCTGCGTCCAGCGCAGCAGCCCTCTTGTCAAAGCTTATGACGTGGGCGAAGTCCTCAAAGGCTGTGTTCACCTCCACGCAGAAGCCCCGGTCCTGTGGGCACAGTGGCACATGAAGCAGGGGCCAGCATGGGCCTGAAGCCTGAAGCTGGCCTCCAGGGCTGGCAGAGGGTCAGACTACAGAATGCTCTAGAAGTCCCCCAGCCTCCAGAAGAGACCCGCAGGACTCAGATGCACTTCTGAAACCAAGCTGTCCAAGTCCTCACATCTGATGATTAAGCCTCCCATGCCTACCCTTGGTTTGGATGTCCCAGGGAGCTGGACAGGGGCGGGGGGAGGGGTGGGCGTTGGGTCACATGGGGAGGGGGAACAGGGTGTGTGTGTGCCATGTCTGCTCACTGATGCCTGGGTTTCTCACAATTCTTTGTTCCTTGGGCCTAAGGCCAGGCCCCAGGGGGGGCCCTCCGGCCGCTCAGTAACTTCCTTGCACTCTCAGTCAACACCTGCTGGCCCCATCCTCTGGCTCAGTTCTGGAGTGCTTACTATGTGCCAGGTACCATTCACTTCGCATACGTTATCGCTTTTAATCCTCAGTATCGAAATTTAAGCATAGGTCCTGGCCTCCTAATTTTATGTGGAAGGAGAAACCAAGGTTTAGAGAAACTAGAGCGCTTGTCCACGGTCTCACAGCTAGTATGTGGCTGACAGAGAACTCCACCCCAAGTCCTTCTGACACCAAAGCCCACAGATTAAAGCACCACACCCACACAGACCCCTCAGTCCATGTGGGAAAGAGAGGCCATCGGGTGTGCGTCTCCAGAACACTACTAAAAATACCTTCCCTTCTTGAAGCACCCTGGGCCAGGCTCAAGGCTTCACATCTCTGCCTCCCAACACCTTAATAAAGCAGAAGCTTAGGAAAGTTATCTCACTTGGCCCATGTCAACCTGGTGAAAAGCGGAGCCACTGAAGTTGGAGTTGGCTGGGGCACCAGCCCAGTTCCCTCCCCTTCCTTCCACACCGCACTCACTTGCTCTGGCTTTTGTGTCCATGCACAGCACGCTTTTCTTTTCTCTAAGTTCTTATTTGAATTCCAGTTAGTTCACATGCAGTGTTGTATGCGTTTTCAGGTGTACAATATAGAGAGCATGCTCTTGTTTATTCCGAGAGCACTTCCTCAACCCATGCTCCAGCCCTTCTTAAACACACCAGTCTCTCTCTCAGGGAAATGAAAGCTCCGATCTCACCTCTCCACTGGCTCCTTCCATCAAGCTCATACCTCGCTTAACCGGGAACATCCTGTCCACCCTGCTCTCCCCTTCCTCAAGCTAACAACCTCTGCTTCTTTCTCTTTGACTCAAAATCTTTAAACGCAGCCCGAAAGGAAACGAATACACAGTTATTGGGCCTACTATAAGCAAGACACTTACAAATACTACCACTTCTCACAACTGTGCACAGAAATTATCTCTATTTTGCCGATGAAGAAACTGAGGCTCAGACATTCTATAACTTGCAGAGATCTCAACCAGTAAACAGGCAGGAGTCACCTGACCCTAAGGTCTGTGCCGTATCTACTACTCTACCCTCTTCACAAACACTACTTTCCTAAATGTGCTCATGTCCTCCTCATAGCCAACTCCAAGGGCCCCTTCTCAGTCCTCATTTGACTGATCAGTCCTTGCACCTCTGCTGCTCACTTCAACACTGTCCTCCTGTCTCTGACCTCTTTTAGTGCCTCTCTTGCATGTGGTGTTCCCCTGAGAATAGCATTTAGTCTTTTCAATCTACACCGTCTCTAGCAATCTCAACCCCTACCTCCCTCCTGATTTCAGACCTGTAACTGACCGGATATTTTATAGAAACTTCAAATTAAGCAGATCCCAAGAGGGTTCATTTCCTGTGAGCTACCCCCCCCCCCCACCCCTACTCCCATGGATGTCCCAGGCCCAGATCTTCTGGCTTCCAGCTGTTCCAAGTCCAAGGCTCTTTGCATTATCCTATTGGGTGAGAGGTGCCCTCCCAGTCTGCAGGGCTGGTGGATGGCCATAGAGACTCCTGGGCTCCTCAGCCTTCCATAGGCAGGAGCTCAAAAAGAGGCAACAGAAAGGGGAACTATCTAAAGCAGCTTCTTTCTCAGGAGATGTGGCCAGACAGGACTCAGCGAGGACTGGATTCCTACAGGCCTGTCAGCAAAGACCAGCCACTCCGTGGCTAAAATGTAAGCATCCAATAAAATTTAGCTCTCCTGAGATTAAATATTTATACTTTACATGATAATCCTATTTAAAATACAGTATTTGCTTTATTCCTCCCTGCCCCAGGTTACTTTTGAGACTAATTCCCCAAATGGAATTTCTATTTTCTCCAGCCTCTCTCTGTCCATCCTACTTCTGAGTGACTTTAACCTACTGATTTTAAACTTCCTTTTTTTTTCAACAGCAGAAACAGTTTTTTCAACAAAAATCTTACGTAGAACCCCAATATATAAAAGAGAAGCTGCTGTACTTAGAAACAGTAGGAGCATAAAGTCCCTCCCCTCACTAAGCTCCCCTTCCCTGTCCCAAGGTGCCCCCAAGGAAACTCAGGGGGTCTCAGAAACACAGCTGGAGCACTACAGCTCTCCCTCATCTGTTTTCCCTGTGGAGCTCTAGCTTGTCTCCCACCTAGATTACCTCCGGACTGGTCTCCCTGCCACCTCCTGCACCTCTAACCCCGCCTCCAGAGTCCCATGCTGCTCTAACCTTTCTACCAAAGGGCTCCAACAGCAGGGGAGAGAAGGCTGGGGTGAGCCAGAAGAGGATGGCTCGAGCTCAAGATGTGTTTAAACCACTTGCCACTAGGACTTTCAGTGTCCCAAAGCTTCAAATACTATCTCATCACCATCAATCCCTAAGGACACAAGCACTGAGTCTGAGAGGTACTACTCTACACTCACCCAGTGGCTCTTCCGGGACATCATCTGACCCTGGCTCCCTGTAACTTATAAGATAAAAATCCAAATTTCTTATTTTAGCATTCAAGGCATTTTATACATAGGGCTCTACTTCCAAACTGGGGTGTGTGGTTCCAGAGAAACAGAGGAAGCCACGAGACCATATGATATGTCTTACCTAATGGTAAGTAACTTTAAAACATTAAGTTTATATTAAAGAGAGATATAACGTGGCATTAAGATGCAACACCTGAATCTGTAAAGCAAAACGCCGGATTTCAAAGAAATGTGTGTGCAGTGGGACATTCCTAGCTTTGGTCTCAGACCCTTTTCACCCCAGGTACCAAGTTATTCCCCTTGGTAATTAGGTGTATGTTGGTGGAAAACTCCCCCATTTTTTAGATGAGGAAACTGAGGCCAAGGAAGGTTAAAAGCCTGCTGCAGGTCACACAACTAACAAGTGGTTAAGCTAGACTTGTGCCCCAAGTAGTCTGTCTCCACGGTGCTGCTCCTAACTGCCGGGCATACTGCCTCCCCAGTGCATTTGCATGTTCTTGACTTCCACAGAGAAATATGCTTTCCTTAGGTTTTCTCCTTCTGAAACAAAAGGCTCTCTTATAGTGTCTCTATCACTTCTCTACCTTTGATGGACACAGACATTGAGAACCCTCTCTCCAGTGTCAGACAAGCAATGTGCATGCCCAGCAGTAAATGGCAGCTGAACTCGCTGCCACGCCAGGGAGGTGATAGGGAGTGACGACGATAAGGATGACATGCATGGCGTCCCAGCCTGGTCCACTGAATGCCTTGCAAAACCAGCCAGTGCTGCCAGATAATCCACATTTTGTTTTTTTGAGAGAGAGCGCGTGAGCTGGGGGCCGAGGGGCAGAGGGAGAGAGAATCTTAAGCAGGCTCCACACTCAGTGCACAGCCGATGCAGGGCTCAATCCCACAACCCTAGGATCGTGACCTCGGCCGAAATCAAGAATCGGATGCTTAACTGAGACCCCCAGGTGCCCCAATAATCCATATTTTTAAAAGAACTGAAGACTCAGATTTTTATGTGCAACCTCCCAGTTTTAAAATATTAGCAACAAATTTGAAAGTTTTCTAAAATACTGTACAGGCCAGAAGGAACACATCTGTGAGCTACCAGTTTATGATCAGCTGTGCCATGGCCTAACGTGCCGTGGCCTCTCCACTCCCTTGCCTCTGCTCCTGTAATATCCTATGCCCAGGACCTCCATCCTTCTCCACCTACTTGTTCTTAAAGGTATAGTTCAAATGTCAATTCTTTGGGTTCCTGTCTCTGTAATAGCGCTTGCCCCTCTGTGTAATAGGTGTCATGTCTATCTTCTATGAGATAGGAAGGCCATGAGCTCCTTCTAGATAGAAATTGTACCTTACTTATTTCTGTGTCCTCAATGCACAATAAGGCATCATAGTAGATTAGATATCTGCTGAACTGAGCTGCAATGCTCCTACAAAACAGGACTTATCAGGAAGTCCTGTCCAGAGAGTGTGCCCTGCATCCAGCTTGCATCCACCCACAACCCCAGGCCTCCCTCACCTTAAGAATGTCCTTAATGATCTTCTTCTCATCATGGAATCGTGCCTTCAACTCCTCCACATAGAACTTGAACAAGTCCAGAGGGGTGGAGCCTGCGGGGGAGGGAGGGAGGGGGGCCTGGCGGGCGGCAGCTTCCCAAGGCCTGGGGGTGGGGTCGAGGACAGGACGAGGGAGTGGGGGTGCAGACAGGCTGGCAGGGCAGGAAGCCAGGCTAGAGAAGGGGGAGCCTGGCTGCCTTACCCGGCTGGCCCAGCATGTTGGCAAAGCGGACATCAGTGCTGACCGCTGGGTACAGCTCCATCCAGGTGGACATGGAGTGCAGCTGCCCTGTCTCATGCAGCTCATCCAGGAAGGTCTGAGCAGAGAGAGACCAGTTACAGGGAGAGTGAGACAGGGAGAGAGGCAGAGCCAAAGACGCGAGGAAGAGAGGAGATGGTAGGGAGAGGTAGGAACAATCCAGATTGAGGAAATGCAGGCAAAGGAGGCAGAGATGAGGAGATACAGATGGAGAGGCAGACAGCAATGCAAATGCAGAGAATGTAAATACAGACAGGAATGAACTAAAACTTGAGCAGAAGCTGGGCTAGAAGGCAGAGAAATAGAAACTTGTCTGGAGAATGTTCTTCCTATAGTTTTTGCTTTCAGCTTCCCAAAGTGATACATCTCAGTAACCCGCCACCACCACCGCCACCTCCAAGCTGGGGGACAAGCTAGCTATGCCTATCTGGCTCCCTACCAAAAGGAAATGAACTTGGCTGAGCTGCCAAGCTGTGCCTTTAGGGTGCTCTCTGCTGGCAGTTTCTGGGTGGTGCATACATCTAGTCTCCCTAGAGGAGCAAGGCCCAGAGTTGAGGGGACACAGCAGGAGCAGAACTGCAGGCACAGAGAGGCCTCGTGGAGGTGGGACAGGACGAGACACAGATGAAACAGTGGGCCTAGCTGAGAGGAGGCAGGGCATGGGCAAAGAGGTTATGGTCCAGGGCAGAGCAGAGTTCCAATCTAGTGGGCAACAAAGATACCTGGAAGGCCTCCCGGTTCTTGCGTTGCTGACGCCGCTCCCGAAGGCGGGCCCGCTCCCGCTCCTCCTCCTCCTCCCTCTCCAGAGCTCGGATGTGCTCCTCAAAGCAGATCAGTGCATCTTCCTTGTCCATGTCTAAGTGCAGGGCGGGGGGAGGCTCAGCCTGTACCGCACTAGTGGGACACCCTCACAGACCCCAGCACCCCCAGGGTTCAAGGATGCTGCCTTGGTAGATGCCAGGGTCACCCAGGGTGGTGGGCAAGAGGGCCAGAGGGCTATGTGGGAGAGCTGCTGGAATGGTGGTTCTGGGGGAGGGTTCATTCATGTAGAAGAAAAAAAGTAGCATGTATTCAGCTCTTGTGAATTCAGTTACTGGAAGTAATCATATGAAACCAGTAATCTCAGGATCTGAGGTTTTCTAGAACTGGGAATCAGTCAGACTCTGATGCAAGTTCAGAAGATAAATTTCTGATATTACCAGTGATTACAGGCCAACAACAGCTCACTGTAACACACGTGACCAGTTAAGACCCACAGTGCCATGACAATTTAAGACCATATTCACATGAGTTATAAAAATCATCATCTCCTGGTCTTCTGACACTTATCCTAGAGCTCTTCCTCCAAGGACATACAATGTCTAGGTCAACAGTGGACACCAGAGGGGAGGAGGGAGTGACCCAGCATTCTCCATCTCCAGTCTGGAGAGTGGGGTCCCAGGTCTGTGAGGAAAGGGGAAGGGACAGGCAGGAACGGAGACCCGGGCTTACTCTGCAGCTGGTGGTCCTGAGCAAAGCTGGGGTTATCCATGAGGTACTGCTGGGCCTGGGACCATGTGGTTTGGAAGTTGACACTACTCATCCCATCCAGGATGCTCTTCAGGGCCTGGATGTTGCGGCGCCGGAGCTGCTTGGCCTGTTCCTGGGGAGCCACAGTGTCAGGGTCAGGGTAAGGTAGGATAGGTCGGAGCTACTCAAGTGGGCCTGGACAGAGGAGCATTCGGGGAAGGCAGGTAGCTAGGGAACCTAGGAGGGCCAGACTCCAGACTTCCATGCTCCCAGAAAGGGGAAGGGGCACAGGTTACAGACCAACCCCTCATAGATGCTTTCTTGCCCTCCCATACCCAGGCTATAGGCCCAGACCAGAAACAGGGAGATGTGCAAGTGCCATACCAGCTTCTGAGTAAGGAGCTGGGACCCTGGGACAGTGGAGAAATGAATGGCCAGGGTCCATAAGGATGCAAAGACATGAACAATCTAAAGTGAGACAGACTAATGGATCCAGCCAGTGACTGTTACCTTCTCCTTCTTGGCCAGGAAGAAGAGGACATCATCATAAACCTCTTTTCGATCCCTCTCAGGGACCACAGCCCATACCTCCAGCTCCCCAAAGGTCTGTTCTGCCCGCCTGTGGAGTATATGGCCCATGGGTACGTAAGCAGGGAACAGAGACCCTGGGCCCGCATGTTCTCAGGGTTCCCAGGCCCCACCCCAGCCAGGCCCCCTGACCGGTAGCGGGTGGTAGAGGTCATGCGTTCGTGCTGCTCCAGGAAATGCTGCAAGGTCTGCTTGGCCTCCTTGGCCCTTAGCCGGGCCTCTTCCTTCTCCTCCTTCTCCCGCTGCGCCTTGTAGGCATTGAATGCCTGCTTTTTCTCACTCAGTTTGGGCAAGGCACTGGGGTGGAAGAGGGTGGGAGCGGGATGGGGATAGGGGAGTCAGCCTGAACCACCCTGCACAGCCACCAAGCAGGGTCATGGCAGACAGATCTGAGTGAGGGGTCCATGCATGGGCACAGCAGGCTGCAAGGAGGCAAAATGGGTCTCTGGGATGAGGGGAGGGGTGGGAGGCAGTCAGGGGAAGACTGGGCTCCAAGACACCGCTAACACTGGGCCCTTTTGCTCAAGGTGCAGTCAGGCCTCCACCCTTTCCAGCCCCCTCACCCCAATTAATTCAGTTCCAATCAATTCAATTCAACAAGCATTTATTGAATATCTCATATCAGATACCTTTCCCCTCCTCCTCCAGGAGGCCCTCCAGCTTCTTTTCCCTACACCCTTGCCCTTCTATCGCTCTCCTGACTCAGGCCCCCTTGGGGCCTGAGTATTGAGCTGGGCTTCTCAGGGAGGCCCTAGCCCAGCTGCTCTCACAAACATGGTCTGGAGGGCCTGGCTCCCTCTGCCCAGGCCTACCTGTAACGGGGGTCGGTGACCACCATCTTCATGGCCTGTTCCCACGAGGCGTTGGAGGGGACAGCCTAGAATGGAGCAGGCAGGGGTCACGGGGCCTGCCCACCTCCAGCCCCCTCCAGGCCTACCCTGGGAGCCCCACCCCCGCACCTTGTCCCTCAGCAGCTCCTTGAAGGCCTGCTTTGCTTTCTCCCGGTTGCTCCAACTGAGGCCAGACCTCTCTGGTTCTGGCTTTGATTCCTCTTCCTCCTGCTGCGGTGGCTGATGCTGTCCAGCAGCACTGGGGGGCAAAGGGGACTTAGCCACAGCCATCTCCCAGTCCCCACAGTTTCAGTGCCCTATGCAATCAGCAGCATACCACCCTCTCCTGGCTCCCCAGAGCAGCCCTTTTCTGCCCTTCAGAGGCCAAGCCCAGATCTTCACACCCTTCCCAAGAGACCTGGCAGAGTTCAAGGGTTGAACTAGGTTGGGAGCTCGAGGCCAGTATCTGGAATGTCTCAGGGGGCAGCCCTCACCTGCTGGGGCCCTCCTCCGGCTGCTGCAGAAACCCTTGCTCCACAGGCTGGGCAGCCTCTGACATATCGCAATCTTCACTGCCACCTGGCTCAGGCTCTAGAAGGCCCAGAGGCATAGGGGTGGGGCCGGGCGGCACAGGTGGGGGCTCAGGCTGGGGCTGAGGTGGCTGCGGCTGCTGCTTCCTACAGATGAGCCAGAAGGGCAGTGTCCACAAGTAGAGCAGAGACAGGGAGAGTCGGACCAGCTGGTCTCTATCCTGCGAAGGACTGGGGCCAGAGCAGACCACTCCACAAGGAGACTGACAGCTGGCTCTTCCACGGAGCAGGGACCATGGAGAGAGGGTTCACTCCCACCCCTCGGATGGCCCCCAAATTTGGATGGATAGGTGGGCAAGTCACTCACCCTGCAGCCTCTTGTTTGACTAGAGCTGCAATGGGAAAAGATAACGTGGTCACAGGGTGGCAAGTGCCACCCCCCAGAACCACAGCCCAGGCCCACCCCCTCCTCACCCTCCAGGTCATCCAGATCCTTGGGCCGGGTCCAGCGAGACTCCTTACTCTGGTTGTTATAGTAGTAAGGTTTGCCCGTGTCTGACTTGTACTCTTTCCAGGGACACTGAGACAGCAGCAACTGCAAGAGGATGGGCAGAGGACATCAGTGGACTGGGCATGCCCTCTAGCCACAATTGGGGGAGCTAAGGGGATCCAGTGAATAGAGGACGTAGGAGTTTTTAGTTACCACCTGGCCTGGCACAACATGGGGGAAGGTAGATTTCCTGAGATCCTAGGGAGGTTGGGGGGTGGTTAGAGATCTTGGGATCAGAGGAACCATGTGCATGGTTAAAGACTCAGGGGAAGCCAAGAACTTGGAGGGGTCAGGGAAGCTGAAAGGAAGGGCCAGAAAGCCCCGCTCAGGACCTCTGCCTTGGACTTGAGCACGCTGGGCTTCTCCCACACGGACTGCTTGTCGTCAGCATTGTAGTAGTAGATGCGCCCATCAGGGGCCACATGCTCACTCCACAGGGCCCTCTGGGGGGGGGGGGGGGGGCACAGAATGGTGGTCAAGGCTCCTTTCCCAAAGCTCCTCCTCCTCACCCCAAAGATTTAACCATCAGCCCCCCAACTTTCAGCCTTTCAACCCGGAGACCCCTGAGCTAGAAGAACTCACCGGAGGGCCTGTCCCAGCCACAGCAGCTAGAAAAGAAGCCAAAGGAAACATTAAGTCCTTGCTCCAATCCCCATCTTATCCCACCTATTCCTCCCTTACTCCATCCCCAATAAATATCCCCTGGTCCCATCAACATCCCAGGCCCCCTGGCATCCCAACAGGCATGATCCAGGGTGGGCTCTAGTCCATGTTCCCCTCTCCCCTGTACCCCCCAACCTCCGAGCCTGGGGTGAGCAGACCCCCAGAAGACTCACAGCTGGCTGTGTCCGCACCCGGAGCCGTCTGCCGAAGAAAGAGGAGGGGGAAGGGTTGGGGCCAAGCCCAGTGGCCCCCAGGACCCAGGCCATGGGGGATGAAGAAGCAGGCCAGGCCAGGATCCATGTGTCCTGCTCCCAGGGACCTCTGCTCCCTAATAGGCATTCCCCCACCCTCTGGGGCCGTGGCTCTAGGACCCTAAGGGGAACTGCATAGCAGCTCTGTTGTCTTCCTCAGGTGACAGTATTTTGTTGAGTCAACCTCTGAGACCCCTCTTCCATAGTGGATGCCAAATGCCACATCCTACCCAGACTCTACTATACTGAGCAATGGCACAAGAAGGTACGGTGAGATCCCCAGGTGCCGTTTCTTCCTTCAGAGACAAAGAAGATGTGAAGAGGGGACTGTATTCGAGTGTCCACAGTGCTAGCTCTGCGACAGTAGTGTCAGCCATGAATGTGTTCCTTAAGGAAGCTGGGCACGGCGAGAAGTAACAAGAGAGAATGTACATGCCGCTGGGGATGAGCGAGAAACTAGAAGAGCAGAGTACATGGCTGGAGAGGAGGACTTGAGTGTGGGGAGTGCTGCCAGGACCAGGGTGGATCCGATGAGAAGAGGGAAAGAATGGAGGCCATATCCCTGTACTTCAAATCAGACCCACAGGGCTGCAGTGCAGAGCCTGCTTCCTGCTGGTCCCCAGTGCTTACCGCTGCGGTGACAGGCACCGCTGGCATCAGCATTCCTGGCATCATGGGAGGTACCATTCCTGGTATCTAGGGATACAAAGAAGACAAAAACCAGCTACCAAGGTGAGGGCAGGCACAGGCTAGGCAGGCTCCTGAGAGATCCCATTTGGGGCCATGACCTTCACACGGGCACTCCCTCAGACAATCCCCGGCTTCTGGGCTCTCGGCCTAGCTGAGGAGTGTTCTCCAGTCATTCAGCAGACAAATCCTCATGGGCCTAGCCAAAGCTCCCTCTCTTTTCCCCTTACTTTCTGAAGTCCAGATGCCCACTCTAACCCCTACCCCCAGCTAGGCTCACAGGTTTTCTGAGGCACTGGTGAGGAGAGAGGATTGATTACCTGTGTGAGTGGTGGTGGCGCCCCCATTGGTGGAAGCATTGGGGGCATGATGCCAGGTGGCATTGGGGGGATGGCTGGCGGTCTCTGACTCATGGGAGGTAGTCCCATCGGAGGAAAGGGTGGGGGGATTCCTGGAGGGGGCATCTGAAAATGAGGAAAGGAATGGATACTGAGCAGAGAAGGCACTGCCTTGACCTATCAGGGAATATCGACTTGTCTCCCACCCTTCTTGACCCTCCACCCCAGCTCTGAGGCAATTTCAAGGCTTTAGTTTGAGAAGCACAAAGCATGAAACTGCCTGCTCCTCACCACTGAGAAAGACTGATAACTGGGGGGGAGGGGGAGAGGGTCTTCTGGGTCTAACAAGCAAGCACACAACTTCTTCAGAGGTAGGGAAGGGAGAGGGAAAAGGGAAGTGTAACTGCCGCCAGACCGTGGCTGGAAGGCTCCACCTCCTCGCCCAAAGAGGCCTCTCAGAGTAAGGGCCACAAGGCAGGACTCCAGGTATCCAAATCTCCCAGTCCCCTGCCTCCCATCCCTTTTTCTCCAACTCTGTGTCCACCAGCCGCTATTTCAGTCTGCCTTCTGTGGCGTATTGAAAGAACAGAGATAAGGAGTAGTGAAAGAGAAAGGCAGCCCTGCCACGCCCTCACACTAACAGGGTCTTTTCCCTTCCACTTCTCCTACCCCAGCCCCACTGCATCCCAAGGACAAAAAGACAAAGGGGGAGCTGTCAGCTTTATGGACTGGATGCTTAACAGCAGCTCATCCCACCCCAATGCCCAAGCAACACCACCCCTTTACCAAGGGCAGCAGAGGGGACATTACACAAAACCGTGCTGGCGAGGCAGCAGCGCTAGGGACTGGGGAGCTGGGGGTTGCAGGCTGGAAAAGCCAAGCCCAGGGAAAGACATGAAACTTACGAAGGGTGGTGGCATCATGGGGGGCCCCGGTGGGAAGGGGGCAGGCGCTGCTGGGGGCCGGGGACCAGAATCGGGAACCGACTGTTGAGGGAGAGAAAAGTCATAGGACCCAGGATGGGCAAAGAGATGGGCTTTTGCAGAAGGGAAGCAGAGCGGTGAGGATGAAAAAGGAGCACAAAGTTCAGAGAAAGGGTCTCCTGGCCCAGTTTCCTGCCCATGCCCAGCTCTGAGCCCTGGCTAGGTCTACTCTCTTCCACCAGCCAAGAGCCAGCGGGCCATGCCCCTTCAATAGTCATCTTTAGGGGCACCTGGGTGGCTCAGTCAGTTAAGCATCCGACTTCAGCTCAGGTCATGATCTCACAGCTCGTGAGTTCAAGCCCCGCATCAGACTCTGTGCTGACAGCTCAGAGCCTGGAGCCGGCTTCAGGTTCTGTGTCTCCCTCTCTCTCTGCCCCTCCCCTGCTCATGCTCTGTCTCTCAAAAATAAATAAACGTTAAAAAAAAACTTTTAAAAGAAGTCATCTTTATTTTGCCAAAGCCACAGAAAAGATGGAGGCAGCTGTACCGCAGGCACAGACTAGCTCTTCCCAAGGCTTTTCATCCATTCTCCCGTCTGTGGGCAAAGGCTGAGCCTCCCTCAAACCTTCAGCAGAGGCCTCTCATTCCCAAAGTATCCCGGGAGGAAGTGACCTCTTTTCCCATTCCCCTACCTGAATTCACCCAGTTAGATTCAAACCCAAAGCCCTGTGAACAGTCACTATGCCTTCATAAGCACTAGCCTCCTCTCTTCACTGCCAGCCTCCCACAACTGGCCTCATCCTTAGTCACTCGCTCACTCTGAGACCTCCCACTCCCAATCACCCCCTCCTCTTTAGCTCTACTCCCCCTCCCCTATAGATCCCAAACCCATCTCCCTGTGGCTGATACTCTGAACAGCCTAGGTCTCCCTGTCCTACACCTACCGGCTGCCACATCCCATCCTTCAGTGGTTGGCTTAAATATCACTTGCTCTAAAAAGACTTCCTGACTATTTAAAGCAGATCCCTTCCAATTTATTCTGATTCCCTTCTAAGTTTCTTGGTGCATATAACAGTTTTGTAATTATTATTATTATCCCCTTACTAAAGTATAATAACATTCCATGAGAACAGGGATCATGTCTGACTTGTTGAAAGCTGGACTCCTCATACCTGATAGTGTCTGGCACATAATGGGTACTCAATAAATATTGAATGAATGTAAGAACAAATGAAGGAACAAACACCCCTAATTCTAAAAATTCATTCTGTAAATATAGCCCCACGTGGCCAAAATTACGTATGTATGTTTCCATTCCATATTATTCGTAAAAACAGACTGGAATCAGCCCAAATATCCATCACTAGGTAACTATGAAATTATACGCAAACACACAATGGAATACTATATAGTCATAAAAAATGAAGATGCTCATTGTCTTGATAGGAGCAATCTCTAAATACGTTAATAAGTGGGAAAAAAAAGCAAAGTACAGCAAAGTTGGATCATTTGTATGAAAACTGGAGAGAAAAGATGACATACAAGAAATCAGTAGAAGGGGGACAGAAGTGGGAAGGGAAATTTCTCACTGTATATATACCCTTTGTAACCATGTAATTATACCCCCTATTCAAATATATATATATATATATATATATATATATATATATATATATATATATATATATATATATATATTCCCCCCCCCCCCCCAAGCGAACTGAGGCTTGGAGATGCAGCCAACAGCCCTGCCCTTCCTCCTTTTTGCTTGAAGGTTAGAAGGTGTCAGGAGGAAGGAGTTCTATGGAAAGGTGGTAGCTGGCTGAAGAGGAGACACCTCACTGCTGCCCAATTTCCCTACTTACCCAATGACCCCTATGCCAAGAAGGCTCAGCATTTAAAGATGCTTTTTAATCTCTACCTCTAGCAATATCTGTCCTTCCTTTTTCCACTCATCTTGTCCTAAGGAGAGAAGGGCATAAGCCAAACTATTCCAACTTGAATCACCTCTTTCAGTGTTCACCTACTCTGGCCCTGTACTCAGACCTGCTCCTGCTCGCAACTGTCCTTAGCGTGAAAAATCAGAAACTAATCAATATGGGAGGAAATCCATTTCTCTGTGCCACACTTGCCCTGGGAGGTCTGACCTCCCAGACGCTGCATAACCATCTTTGGGCCCTCCTAGGCTCGAGTTGCCCATCTGAGCTTGGCACCACCAACCATACAGTTGTCTAAGATAGAAACCAGTGAGTCATTCTCCACACCTCCCTCTTCCTTGTCACTATGTCATGGAGTCCTGCTAATTGTGCCTCATACACATTTCTTGAATCCATCCACTTCTCTCCATTTCCTCCTCCACCCTACCACCCCTTTTTTTCATCCAACCTCCTGTAGTAGTCTCCTCACATCCGCTCCAATCAGCAGCCATAACAAGCTCATCAAAATGCACCTCAGACCATGCTACTCCCTGCTTAAAATTCTTTGACGGCTCTCACTGTTCTCAGGGTGGAGACCAAAACCCCTACCCAAGGCCTGGAAGGCTGTGGGAGGTTTGCTGTGCCAGCCTCATCCACGCTGAGCTCCTGGGTTTGTGCTCCATCTGGCCATCCTCACCTCCTCTCAGTTCTCCCATGTCAGGCATGCATCTTTGCCAGGCACAACTTCCTGCCAACCCCATACACCTAGCCTACAGGTCTCACATCTGTCAATCACCACCTCCTCAGGAAAGGCTCCCTCCCAACCCAGTGGACCAGGCTAGTCAGAGCCCTCTTTTACATGTTCATGTACCATGTACCCTCCCCCTTTAGCAATTACCCACTGGAATTTTACAGTTTTTTGCACAATGCTGATTGTAGGATTATTTTAGGTGGCACTAATAAAATCCAAATGCTGACACTTAAATTATGATACTTCATCGATTTTAAGAAGTTATCTGTGGGGTGCCTGGGTGCCTCAGTCAGTTAAGGGTCCGACTCTTGATTTTGGCTCAGGTCATGATCTCATGGCAGGAGATCAAGCCCCATGTTGGATTCGGCACTGGGTGTGGAGCCCGCTTAAGGTTAAGACTCTCTCTCTCTCCCTCTCACTTTCTCTTTGCCCCTCCCATATGCAGGCACACACGTAGTCTCTCAAAAAAAAAAAAAAATTAATAAAAAAGATGTATTTTGACAAGAAATGTTAAAATGTGAGTCTTAGAATCAATGAAATTATCTGCTGCCTCCACTAGACCTTAAACTTTAAGGGGCAGGGACTTTGCCTGTTTTTGCTCACTCTGATATCCTATCCCCACTGTATTTTCCTCACTGTCCCTGGCTGGCACACAGTAGGTGTTTATGTTTGCTGACTTAATGACTGAATGGTCTTGGCAGGTCCCACAAAACACAGCCACTGGTAAGGCATGGTAGTTACTCAGGAACACAGAATGGCAGATCTGGAGGGTCTTCTGGCAACCACCCAAGGTAGTCTCCTTTCTCAGATGAGAACACTAAGGGGAATTATCAGTCCCATACCCCGCCTGTCAGGGACAGAGCCAGGACTGGATCCAACCTGCCTTCCAGTCCTATCTTCCGGGCACAGCCCTTGCCACAGGAAACAGGTCTGGTTTTTTCACTCTAGCATATTCCCCACTCCCCCTGTGGTTAAATCAGCAAGGATCCAACGTTTCCTTGAGGACTAGTGACGACTCCCTATTGCTCACCCCACAGAATCCTACCTAACATTCAAAGCCTTTCAACAACGCTCTTCCACTCTTCTTGGTTCAGCCTGACTCCATGGCTGCCCTCCTCTCTGCACAGCAATTGTTAGGTTACGCCATGTGTTCCTCTTATTCCACGGTCTCTGTTCAAGATGATCCAATCTTCACCCCCTTCAGATTACCTTTACGATTATCCTCCACACATATACACACTCCTACCTACTTGCGTCCCCTCAGGATAAATGCTGCACTACTTGGCACCAATGACCTGCTACTCTGTGGACATTTGCTGGGTGTTTCCCACGGGACTGCCCATCTCCCTATTCAGGAGATTTCTCTATATTCAGGGATTATGTTTTCTCCTTTTAAGCCTCCTCTTGAGTGTCTAGTCAGGGCCCTGCATACAAAGTACTGTGATCAAATGCAGGCTCATCCTTCACCTTATTAGATTTTTGCATACTGGAATATCCTAAACAGGCAAATGTGTGCATGTGTGTGCATATGCTCAGGTACATTTGTATAAATTCTCTGGGTAAAGGCAGCCTGTGATGAGAGGGACAAAGGCTGGCAGAGGCTGTCTATATGGCTGGGGAAAGGGAACTGGAATCAAATACTAGCATGGGAAAATCTAAATAATAGAAAAATGAACAGTATATGACCATCTTTAACTTGGTATATGTGCTGCCGAAGCGAGCACTGACCATCTTTAACTTGGAATGGAGACCCCTGGCCAGGATCCAGATGCTGGACTGTTTTGGACAGTTCCCGCAGAGGACAGAGCAATGGAATGAACATAAATTACCATGGAAATTCCAAAGCCCTCCCTTTCTTCAGCTTCCCCTGTGCAATGTGTACACTTTCTTTCCTGAAACACCCCTGCCCCTATCTCACTCAGTGCCTGTACAACTTTGGGTCTTATTACACTTTGGGGTGAGACTCTGAAGTAACTCGTGTGAGAGAGGGATATAGGAAATGGGGCTAAAAGAGATCGAGATCCTGTGTCTTCCTGGAACAAAAACAGATGTGTGGGCTGGAGAGATATGATGAAGAGACAATTGATCATCTGATCATCATATGTTCACCTGGGCCAGTGGAATCACCCCCCCCCCCCCAAGGTGCAATCAATTCTCAGACTTCACATCTAAGGGGCATCTCAGAACTAAAGATTCAGAAGAAAGAATAAAAAGAGAAAAGAGCAAGAATGGAGAGACAGAAGGAAGAGCATGGAAAGAGGGATTAATATCATCTAACAACTAATATTTATTGAGTGCTTATTACGAGCCAGATACCATGCCAAATACTCATTTAATCCTTGCAACCATATAAGAGGTTATTATTATCCCCATTTTATAAATAAAGAAACTGAGGTTCAGAGAGATTAAGTAACTTGACCGAGGTTCTAAGAGATTAAGTGGCAGAGGCAGGTTTGGAATCCAAGCAGTCTGACCCCAAAGCCTGCGCTTTCAACTGCTCCACTGAGCTGCCTCCCAGCAAGGATGGTGGTGCCACAGCTATTTCTTACAAACGGATTCTCCTGTTTTCTTTTCACCCCAGTTCACACACAATCCTGAAGGTTGGCCTGGTCTGACTCACTCCCTAACGGGATATGTGTTGGAAAACGAAAGCTGGAAGGCACACCTCTCAGAAAGGGTAGCTATCATCAAAAAGAAAAATGCCATGGAGGCTGAGACCAGCTGACTACCCCGCAGTCTACCTGCCTCAGCTGCCCCAAACAGCACGGGCCCCTCCCTGTTTTCAAGACCATCCTAGCCCCCCCTCCTCTATACCAGCCTTAGCATTCCTTCTCCCCAAAGAGACTGGCTGTCTCACTAGAAAACACCTTCCACTGCTTCTCTCTGATCTGCCATCCCCTCAGGATGAAGACCTCATTCTGGTCTTCATTTTCTTGGGTTAGGTCTCAACCTCCTCTGTGACTTCCAGAGTTCTTCCGTCCCTCCAATAGGATTCCAGAGGCGCTGCCTAGCCTGCTCCAGCCCTGCACGCTTTGTGCCTACCATCCCCCCACATCCCAGGGGATTTTCTGCAGCCCCAGCTGAAGGCCTCGCCTCCATCTTCAGCCTTCTTTCCCTTGCTTCCCCACATCCTAGAACCCGTTCTCCTGAACTCTTTCCTCAAGAACCACCCCATTTTGAAGCTGGAAAAGATCTGGGGTATCATTCTCATGCATTTTCCTTGTTTCTTTTTTAAAAACCGATGGGAAATCTGAGGCCCAAAGAAAGGTAGTGACTTGCCCAAGGTCACACAGAGTTGTTACACAGTTTGTTGATGGCAGAGTCAGGGTTGGGACCAAGGGTCCTCTGCTTTCTCGTTTCTTGGACTATCCAGCACTGGATGGGGGCGGAAGCCTCTCTTTCCTCAGGAGACAATGCCCCCTCCTCACCTCAGGAGACAATGAGGGGGAAACGAAAGAGAGGGGGGTCTCCAAGTGGTCTTACGGGGTATCCTGGCCTCCAGAGGAAACAAGCACTGGGTCTGGGGAGGGGCGTGTTGCACGCCAAATATCCCAGGAGGGGAAAGTGTGGCCCCAGCTTTCCCCTTATTCCTCGGTTCCCACATTCCCACCCCCTCTCTCACCTTTCTCCAGAAACCCACCCTTCACTTCTTCCCTTCCCCCTCCTCACCCAGTACCGCAACTCACGTTTCACTCAACCCCCCTCTCCCCTCACCCCGCCATCCTCCATCATGGCCTCCCCGCCCCTTCTCCCCCAAATCCCTACTCCCCTCCCCCTCCCGGGCTCCCTTTCCTAACCCCTCATGCCCCTCGCCCTCCCCCGGGGTCCCGGGTACCCCCGGCTGCCTCCCCGCCCCCCCGGCCCTGGCCCGAGCCGCCGGGGGCGCTGTGGGACCGCCCCGGGCCCCCCTCCACCCCCGCGCGGGGACGTTACCATGCCAGAGCCTCCGAGCAGCTGGGCCGGCTCGGCCCACCCGCCAGTAAAAGCCGCTCTGATTGGTCGGGCCGCAGCCGGGAAGGCGGGGCCAATGGGGGGTCGCACCCCTTGGTGGCCGGGGCTCCGGTCGCGCCCGCGGACCAGCCGGCCCTGCACCGGCCCGGAGCGCCCGGCCCGGCCCCGCCCCCGGCGCGGAGAGCCTGGCCCCGCCCCCGCGCCGCCAGGTCCGGGGGCCGCCCACGGGGGGCGGGGCGCGGGGCGCGCCTGCTCCGGGCTCTGACTGGCGGCTCCAGCCGCCCAAGTTCGGCTGCTCCGGAGGCCAGAGCGCGCGTCCCGGGCCAGCGCCGCGCGCGCCGGCAACTCTCCTGCCTTCTTGCCCTTCCCGCCCGGCCGCCTCCAGACCTGGGCGCGTCGCTTCCCGGCGTTAGCCGTTCGGCTGGCGCGTCCGTCCCGCACGGGCGCTCGGAGCGGCTGGATCCCGTGCGCTCGCTCCCAGGACCGGGGGGCTGGACCGACGTATTCATTCTGACTGTAGGGGTATCTTTGCACCTCACAAAAAAGTTTTTTTTATTCGTTGAGTACTTGTGTTTAACACTTTTAAATTCATTCGTTGGGTAAGTATTTGTTGAGCATCTGTTATGTGCCAGGAACTGTTCTGGGCACTGGGCAAATGGCAGTTAAAAAAAAAAAAAAAAAAGCAACCAGATCCGTTGAAATTCCTGCCCTCTTACGTGCTTCTCACGTGAGCCTGAACTTTTAAAGATTAGGTTCCCACCGAGCGATGAAAGGAGAGGGGGGCAATCATTTATAGGCGTTAAAGATGTGAGCTAAATACTGTGTTGCCCACGCGGATAAGGGAATTACAACCCAAAGCTATTTAGTGAATATGCAGAAGGTCTCAGGGCTACTAACTGACAGGGCTCCTGCCCGAAAGGGAGATGCACCTTCTCTCCAAAGCCTAGATAGAAATGCTTCCATTTTCCTTTATTTGTCAACACTTTGCTGAGCCTGTGCTCTGTACTTGGTGCTGTGCTGGGTGCTGGTGATTCAAAACTCTGAGCCGGGTCCCTGCTTGCAAGGGGCTTAGAGTCTACCGGGGAGAGGTAGAATACACTACCAACAGGAAGCAGAATTCCTAAATTAAAGGAGACAAATGGGAGGAAAGGAAGAAGGATTCATGGCGGGGGGCATTGTAGAGAGGAGCTTCATTGGGGGCCTAGTCCTGTGGTTTTCAAACTTTATTACTAAGACCTCTGTGCATAGTAGAAGTGGTCAGAGTTTCCATAAACTTATCAATCACATTTTATTTTAATTTTTTTTATCTTTTTTTAAATTAGGTATTTCTTAGAATACGTAGGCATCTATTTTAAAGGATCAAATAATTGTATGAGATTTGTTCATAAAAACCGCAGAGCCCTGCCTCCAGCATCTCTCTCTGCCCTGAGGCAGCCATTTTTAGCTCTTTTAAGCTGTTTCTTTTGGCATTACCTTCATTACCCTGGCCCTCCTTCAGCTGCATCCCTCCCAGGGTGAGGAGTCCAAGGGGGCATGCCTATCCAAAGCCCACTTACCCCCTTATAGGCCATATTCTGAATATCTGGAACCCTGGATTTCCCTGCCCAGCTTACTTCCTTGCTGATGATGTAGGCACCCCTAGTCCTGAAGGGTAGCCAAGGGTCAGTTACTTGAGCAAAAAGCAAGAGAGGCATGAGCACAAGCTGAGGTCTCCACGGGATCCCGTGTGAGGCTCTCTCAATGTAGGACAGAGGCAAGGGCAGAGGAAAAGAGTGAGGCAAGAGCTAGGGGCTGGGGGCTGCTGTTTTTTAGACTAGAACTCTGAGAATTCCAAAAATTCTAATTTAGAACATGTCTTTCCAGGTCCTTATGAAAGTACATTGGTAAAGTTAGGCATTTAAAAAAAAATTGTTTTAATGTTTATTTACTTTTTGGGAGAGAGAGAGCGTGAGCACGAGCTGTGGGGGGGGGGGGGTTGGCGCAGAGAGAGGGAGACACAGAATCTGAAGCAGGCTCTAGGCTCTGAGCTGTCAGCACAGAGCCTGATGCAGGGCTCGAACCCAGAAACCGTGAGATCATGACCTGAGCCGAAGTTGAACGTTTAACTGACTGAGCCACCCAGGTGCCCCCTAGAAGGTATTTTATTTAACAGTTTGTTAGCTTAATATGTAACGTTAAAATATTTGAGTAATTTTCCCATTTGTACTCTTGTCCCAGCTCCCGCAAATAATAGAGGCAGATTGGAGGATTTAACTTTTTTCCCTTCAGATCTCCTCCCCTGCCCACTGATACCTCATTCTCATCTCCCATCTGTCAAATTTAATTCAATAATTTTTGTTAGTTCAGTTTTCAGTTTTCACCGTACTGACTTCATATGGTACTTTGAGTTGAGTCATGTAAAACACTTTGATTACTCTTCCTCTCTTGAACAACTTTTGATTTTTCCTGGGATTAATAATTATCTTGGGTTTTTTTTCATTTGTTTATGTTTTCTTTTCTTTCTTTCTTTCTTTCTTTCTTTTTTTTTTTTTTTTTGAGAGAGAGAGAGAGAACATGTGAGCAGGGGAGAGGGGGAGAGAGAAAGAGAGAGAGAGAGAGAGGGAGAATCCCCAGCAGACTCCACACTCAGGGTGGAGACCAATGTGGGGCTTGATCCCACAACTATGAGATCATGACCCGAGCTAAAATCAAGAGTCAGTTGCTCAACTGCCTGGGCCACCCAGGCACCACTCATTTCTTTATGTTTTCTATGTATTTATCACAAACTCTGCCCCCAAATCCTCACCTAGTTGGCCGAAATCTCTTCTCAGACTATGTAGACACAGCAGAAATTCTATCAGCTTCATCTTCTTTTTTTTTTTTTTTTTTTTTTTTTAATTTTTTTTTTTTTTTCAACGTTTATTTTATTTTTTTGGGACAGAGAGAGACAGAGCATGAACGGGGGAGGGGCAGAGAGAGAGGGAGACACAGAATCGGAAACAGGCTCCAGGCTCTGAGCCATCAGCCCAGAGCCTGACGCGGGGCTCGAACTCACGTACCGTGAGATCGTGACCTGGCTGAAGTCGGACGCTTAACCGACTGCGCCACCCAGGCGCCCCTCAGCTTCATCTTCTTGAAGATATCTCTGCAGAGTCTTCTGACCTACTCCAATCTGAGTGTTTATCATCAACCCTTGCTACACAGTGGGCAACCTGGCATCTCCTCTGTCATCTTCTTGGCCTTGTCTTTAAACTTTAAATATATTTTATCTGTTCTTAAAACAGTTTAAATTTTTTTTTTAACGTTTTTTATTTTTTATTTTTGGGACAGAGAGAGACAGAGCATGAACGGGGGAGGGGCAGAGAGAGAGGGAGACACAGAATCGGAAACAGGCTCCAGGCTCCGAGCCATCAGCCCAGAGCCCGACGCGGGGCTCGAACTCACGGACCGCGAGATCGTGACCTGGCTGAAGTCGGACGCTTAACCGACTGCGCCACCCAGGCGCCCCAAAACAGTTTAAAAATATATACACTCAAATGTCCTACGTATTAAATTTTGGAGTTCATCAAAACAGCCTTGTTGAACTTGAATGATTTTATAACACTGAGATATCATGAAATTGAATCTATAGATGTACTCTAGTAAGATTTGCTTTTATCTGTTTTAGACAGTGAGGTTCTACAAAAGGCTTTGCTTGGAAAAGGAGGTTGATTTAAAACAAAAAAAATTTTTTTTGAAGTTTATTTATTTTGAGAGAGCAAGCGGGGTAGGGTCAAAGAGAGAGGGGTGAGAGAGAATCTCAAACAGGCTCCACACTGTAAGTACAGAGCCCGATGCAGGGCTCCAACTCATGAGCTGCCAGATCATGACCTGAGCTGAAATCAAGAGTCAGACGCTTAACAGACTGAGCCACCCAGGTGCCCCAGTTGGCTGCTTTTTAAAATAAAAAAAAGTTTGCAAACATCTTTCCTGGACTAGTGATCACTTAAGTGTGGCTCTTAAACTATGGTGAAGGTGTTGCTGCTGGCCACAGAGCTGCACGGGAGAGGAACTTGGAAGAGGGGGCATCCTAGTGGGAATGAAAGTAGGGAAGACTTGTCATCTGAGAGAAGAGAAAGATTTATTTCCTCACACCCTCCAGTTCCCTCCTGACTAACTTCTAGCCCTTTTTACTACTGTCTGCCTATAGTCCCTCCACAGTCTTGGGCATTAGAAAACATGGTATTTTAAAAAATCAGCTTTATGAGGTATAATTTACATATAACAAAACTCACCAATTTGAAGTGTACAATACAGTAAATTTTCACACACGTACACAGTCATGTAACCACCACCATAATCCCAACATAAAACATTTTCTTCACTCAGAAACTTTCTTTGTGCCCCTTTGCAGTCAATCTCTTCCCCCTTGTCTGGCTCCTGGCCTCTCCTGATCTGGTATTTGTCACTATAGTTTTGTCTTTCTAGAATTTCGTATAAATACAATCAGTTTGTAGTAGTTTGTGTCTGCCTCTTTTCACTTAATACAGTGCTTCTGTGATCATCCATGTGGCTGCCTCTATCAGTAATTCATTCCTTTTCAATGTGAACTAGTATATTTCACTGCATAGGCAGACTACAATTTGTCCTTTCACAAGTTGGTAGCCATTTAGGTTGTTTGCAGGTTTATGCTTTAACAAATAGAGCTGCTTATGAATATTTGTGTATAGGACTTTGTGGACATATGTTTTTACTTCTCTTGGGTAAATACTTAGGAGTGGGATTGGTGGATTGTATGGTAATGTGTATTTAACTTTTTAAATAACTGCCAAACTGTTTTCCAAAGAGGCTGTACCATTTTTCATTTTTCACCAGCAATATACAAGGGTTTCATTTTCTCAGCATCCTCCTCAACACCTGGTATCGTCATACTTTTTATTATATGGCTCATCCTTCTCAGATTTTACATCTGGTTCTGGTTTTAACTTGCATTTCCCTAACAACTGATGATATTGAGAATCTTCTCATATTTGTAACACCATTGTACATCTTAGCTAGTGACATGTCTACTTAAATCTTCTACCTGTTTTAAAAACTGGCGTATTCTTCTTCTTGTAATTATTGAGTTGTAGTGATTTTTTTATATATCCTGGGTACAAGTCTTTTATCAAATATATGTTTTGCAAATAATTTTTTTTCTAGTCAGTGGCCTCCGTTTTATTTTCTCTTATGTCCATGTGTGTGGTGTATATTGGATATTTTTCTTGTAACATTTTTGTCTGGTTTTGGTAGCAATATAATGCTAACCTCAAAAAATGATTTGAAGGGCTCCTGGGTGGCTCAGTGGGTTAAATATTCAACTCTAGATTTCAGCTCAGGTCATGATCTATCGGTTCGTGGGTTCGAGCCCTGCCTCGGTCTCTGCACTGACAGCAAGGAGCCTGCTTGGGATTTTCTCTCTTTCCCTTTCTCTCTGCCCCTCCCCAATGAGTGCGCATGCTCTCACTCTCCCTCTTGATAAATAAATAAACTAAAAAAAAATGATTTGAGAAGTGTTCCCTACTGTTCAGTTTTCTGGAAGCAGTTTTATAAAATTGTATTTTTTTTCCCCTTGGCAAAAATTAAGCCATCTGGGGCTGGATTTTTCTGCAAGGGAAAGGTCTTTAATTACAAATCCAATTTCTTTGGTAGATATAGGGTTTTTCAGGTTTTTTATTCTTTTATGAACTTTGATAGGTTACATCTTACAAGGATTTGTCCATTTCATTCAACTTACCAACTTCCTTTCCATGAAGTTCTTTCATAATACTCATTATTTCCACGTAGAGTCTGTAGTGATGTCCCCTCTCTTATTCCTGTTATTGGCAACTGGTGTCCTTTTCTTTTTCCTGGTACAATCTGGTTAGCGTTTTATCTGTTTTATTAATATTTCAAAGAGCCAAGTTTTGGTTACATTGATTTTTCTCCGTTTTTGTTTGTTTGTTTTCCATTTTGTTGATTTCTACTCTTATCCTTATCATTTCCTTCCACTTATTTTGGGTTTCTCTTTTCTTCCTTTTCTAGTTTCTCCCTCTAAGCACTGCTTTAGCAGCATCTCACAGATTTTGATTTTGATTTTGATTTACCAAATTTTGTCATGTCATTTTCACTCAGTTCACAATATTTCATAATTTTCCTTGTGATTTCTTTTTTACTCATGTTGTTTAATTTACAAACATTTGGAAATTTTCTCAATTACTGATTTATAGTTTAATTCCATTGTGGTCAGAAAATATATTTTGTAGGATTCTAATTTTTATAAATTTATTGATACTTGTTTTAAGGCCCAGATTATTGTTCCATATGCATTTGGAAATAACATGTGTCCTGCTGTTGTTGGATGATGTGTTCTATAAATGTCAATTTAGTCAAGTTGGTTGATAGCATTTTTCTAATTTTTTTTTTTAATGTTTATTTTTATTTTTGAGACAGAGAGAGACAGAGCATGAACGGGGGAGGGTCAGAGAGAGGGAGACACAGAATCTGAAACAGGCTCCAGGCTCTGAGCTGTCAGCACAGAGCCCGACACGGGGCTCGAACTCACGGACCGTGAGATCATGACCTGAGCCGAAGTCAGCCGCCCAACCGACTGAGCCACCCAGGCGCCCCGATAGCATTTTTCAAAACCTCTCTGTCTTTATTTATTGTTTTCTACTCCTACCAGTTCCTACAAGAGAAATGTTGAAATCTCTAACTATAATTGTAGATTTGTCCATTTCTCCTTTCACTTCTATTTTTTTGCTTCATATATTTTGAAACTCTGTCATTAGATGCATGTACATCTAGGATTATATCCCCCTTTATTAATTGTCACCTTTATCATTATGGAATGTCCCTCCCTTTTTATCTTTGCTAATATTTCTTTTTTTTACGTTTGTTTTTGAGGGAGAATGAACAGAGTGAAGCAGAGGTAGAGAGAGAGGGAGACAGAGGATCTAAAGCAGGCTTTGTGCTGACAGCAGAGAGCCCAGTGTGGGGCTGGAACTCACGAACCACAAGATCATGACCTGAGCCAAAGTCGGATGCTTAACCGTCTGAGCCACGCAGGTGCCCCACTAATATTTCTTATTCTAAACTCTGATATTAATATAGCCACTCCAACTTTCTTTTTGATTAGTATTAGCATGGTTTACCTCTTTCCATCCTTTTACTTTTAACCTATGTGTTTTTTTTATTTAAAGCATGTTTTTTTTTTAAACATTTATTTATTTTTGAGAGAGAGACAGAATGTGAGCAGGGGAGGGGCAGAGAGAGAGAGAGAGAGAGAGGGAGACACAGAATCCAAAGCAGGCTTCAGGCTCTGAGCTGACAGCTCAGAGCCCAACATGGGGCTCAAACTCACCAACTGTGAGATCATGACCTGAGCCAAAGTCGAATACTCCACCTACTGAGCCACCCAGGCGCCCCAGTTTCCTTTCTTTTTTTAAGTTTATTTTGAGAGAGAGAGAGAGGACGTGTGCACGAGCAGGGGAGGGGCAGAGAGAGAGGGAGAGCAAGAGAATCCCAAGCAGGCTCCACACTGCCAGCAAGGAGCCGGATGCAGGGCTGAACTCATGAGTGGTGAGATCATGACCTGAGCCCAAATCAAGGGTCCAACACCTAACCAACTGAGCCACCCCAGTGCCCCTAAAGTGTGTTTCCTATAGATAGCACATAATTGATTCTTGGGGTTTTCTTTCTTTTTTTAATTTTTTTTTTAACGTTTATTTATTTTTGAGACAGAGAGAGACAGAGCATGAACAGGGGAGGGGCAGAGAGAGAGGGAGACACAGAATCTGAAACAGGCTCCAGGCTCTGAGCTGTCAGCACAGAGCCCGACGCGGGGCTCGAACTCACGGGCCATGAGATCATGACCTGAGCCGAAGTCAGACGCTTAACTGACCGAGCCACCCAGGCACCCCAATTCTTGGGGTTTTCTTAATTGAACCTTATAATCTCTATCTTTTAATTGGCTTGTTTGGGTCATTTATATGTAATCTAATTATCAATATGATTGGGTTTAAAAGAAAGAAGGAAAAAGGGGAAAAAAAAGAAAGGACCTCAGATTGGGAATCAGGAAATCAGAGTAAAGTCCTGACTCTGTACTTCTCAGCTCTGTAACTTTAGGTAAATCTCTTAAGTCCTCTGAACCTTAGCTGGCTCATACATGAATAAGTTGTTTGTAAATTACAACATGCTCTGAAATCATAAGGGATTAAAGGGCCATCCAGTTCAAGATGTATAGATAGAAAGGTATCCGTAAACCAGGGTATGAGTGCCTCAAAGACAAAACTAGATCTCATTCATTTATGTATTTCTAGCATCTAGGACCAGGCTTGGCATGTAGAATGTTACCAATAAGTGTTTGTTAAGTGAAAGAGGCAATAAAAGAATTAACTTTAAATATATGAATGAAGGATGGTATATGAAAGATGGGTGTCAGGTGACAAGTTATTAAGTGGCCATGGCACTGCTAAGAACTGAACTTACAATATTTAATTCCTTATCTGTTAAATGGGGATAATTAAAAAAAAATTTTTTTAATGGTTATTTTTTGAGAGAGAGAGAGAAAGAGTGTGAGCAAGGGAAGGACAGAGAGAAAGGGAGACACAGAATCTGAAGCAGGCTCCAGGCTCTGAGCTGTCAGCAGAGAGTTCGACACAGGGCTTGAACTCATGAACCATGAGATCATGACCTGAGCCAAAGTCGGACGCTCAACCAACTGAACCACCCAAGCGCCCCTAAATGGGAATACTTTTAAATAGCATGGAAGAATAATTTGCATTATACGTACCTATTCTTACATATGCGTTCATTCAGCAAGTGTTTATTAAGTGCCTACTGTGTGCCAGGCTTGGTTCTAGGTTCTGGGCATATAGCAATGTCCATTTTAAACATTTGTTTTTAAAAGCCATCTTGCAATAATGGTCACCTTCAGTAAGTAAAAGTGCAGATTGACCCTTGACCCCTGGTGCAAATGCAAACATATTATCGTTAGTTATTGACTGGCTTTAATTTTTAAAAACTTCTCTTTGGGAAAAGAACATTTTCTAATTGCTTTTTCTTATTTTTAGCCATTAATATTTAGTTTGGTAGAAGAACATTTAATTACTTAAAGCAACAGGTCAACTTAATGTATATTAGTGATGGATAAAAAGCTAGATAGCCAAGCAGATAGATGACAAGGAGCCATTCTTCTAATCTAACTGATGATGTCACTGGAGAAAAGGTCAGTTGGAACCTGATGTCTGGCAGTTACAGGGAGCTGTGGCTAGGCAGGATACTCAGGAACTGCCCTGGAGCCCTTAACCCCAAAGCAGCCAGTATCACGTGTCCAGGTCTGTGTACCAGAGACACAGGACATCTTTGCGAATGACAGGGTGATCCAAAATGGAGAAAAACAGGCCCCTACAGTTGGTGACCCCTGCATCAGTCAAAGCCATCATCTCAAGGATTGAGGCTGCCCAGCTAACACGGGCTCAGGAGGTAACACCTGAGATAAGGGGGTCACCCTTCTTTTGGGATCTGATGTGGAGACTGAGAACTGATCCCAGATTAGGACAAGATTCCAGCTCTGGGCCCTCAGGGTTCCTGGCGTCTTCAACAGGCTGGATTTGCAAACAGATTAATTCAAAATTCCAACTCTTTGACTTGGCCTCTGCAGGGCCGGCTGGAATCGAACCAGCCCTCTGAGGCAGGGCTGGGCACAGGAAGGGAACAGCCCATAAGGAAGCCCTAGGATGGTCCTACCACTATGTGGTAGGTCTTAGCAGGGCAAGAGGAAGGGCCCAGAGTTCTTGATTGAGGTCTGTTCGGGCAACCTGTCAGAATCCTTCAAGCTAAGCCCTAGAAGCTTACAGAGAAATAGCCAAAGGCTGAAATCACCCTGCCCATGAGCCTCTAGTACCTCTGATCCTAAAGGTTTCTTAGGGCCTCATTTTTCCAGTCTGTTGCCTCTGGATCCTTGTGAGATATCCAGAAGTCCCTAGAAAATTTTGAAATTCTGAAGGAATTGTTTGCCCTGGATATTTAGTATTCTTTCCCTTCCTGACTTGGTCTTAATCATCAAAGTGACATTAATAAGAGCTAACACTTATTTTATGTGCCAGGCACTGTCTTAAGTGCTTTACAAATATTAGTTCATTTAATCTTTAGAAGAAACTCTGTGACATTGATATATAATGATCCCCACTTTAGAAGTAAGAACACTAGAGCCCCAATAGGTGAACTGACTTGTCTGAGATCACACTACCAGAACCTGGTATCTGGCTTTAGAGTTCACACCCCTAAACACTACAATCTGCTGCCTCCCATATAGGATATTTCTTCCCAGCTCTCAGACATCTTGGACAACGTCAACTGTGTCATCAACAGCTTCCAGGAAGAATTAGGATATGATTTAAAAGAAAAGGCAAAACCTGACCAGATGGAGCAAAAGGGCAAGAACAGATTCATCTTACTGGAGAAAATTGCCTCCTTCTCTGAAGATGCTAATACTAAAGAGAAGCACTTGTATGAAATTCTCCGCTGGCTGGGTGACTGGGGTGAGTTTGTAGACTGGCTGCCTCAGGGCGGGCCGCTTCCCCACTGACTTGGTCCCACACTGGCTCTTGGCTCCTCCTTTCCCCACCCCAGGTCAACTCTCACTGGGAGGAAAAAGCAGGGCAGTTGGTGGGTTGCCAAGGGAGCAAAAGACACACTCCAGTGAGATATTCCCTTGCTTCTGTCACGGCAATCATCTCCACTCACCAGAGGGGCAAACATGTAATAGTCCAAAACCTAGTAGATTGTGACATTAGCTGCATGTGTGATGAAGCCTGTCATAGGTCCATTCTGACATCTCATCTATCAGCAGGGTTGAAACTAAATTCAAATCCATGCTAGCTATATTTTTAAATTTTTCATACTTATTGAGATGTAATTGGCAAATAACATTGTGTAACTTTAGAGTGTACAATGTGATGATTTGATGCATGTATATGTTATGAAATGATTATCACAATAAGGTTAATTAACACATCTGTCACCTTACAAGTTACCCCCCCTCTTTTTTTTTCTGGTGAAAACATTTAAGATCTACTCTCTTAGCAACTTCCAAGTATACAATACAGTATTGTTAGTATAGACACCACATTGTGTATTAGATCCCCAGAACATTTTAATTTTATAACTGAAATTTTGTACCCTTTGGCCAATAGCTCCCCATTTCCCCCACCCCCCCAGCCCTTGGCAACCACTGTACTCTCTGTTTCTGTGAATTCAACTTTGTGTGTGTGTGTGTGTGTGTGTGTCTGTGTGTTCAGCTTTTTAGATTCCACATATAAGTGAGATCATACAGTGTTTGTTTTTCTGCATCTGACTTATTCCACTTGGCATAATACCCTCAAGGTATATCCCCTTGGTCACAAATGGCAGGATTTCCTTCTTTATTATGATTTACTAATATTTCATTGTATACACCACATTTTCTTTAACCATTCCTCCACTGACTGACACTTAGTGTGTTTCCACATCTTGGCTTTTGTGAATGATGCTTCAATGAACGTGGCCATGTAGATATCTCTTGGAGACAGTGATTCCATTCCCTTTGGATATATACCCAGAAGTGGGATTGCTGTATCATATCACAATTGTATTTTTAATTTTTAGAAGAACCTTCATACTGTTTTCCAAAATGGTTGTACCAATTTATATTCCCACCAGAAGTACACAGGGGTCCCCTTTACTCCGGGTTCTCATCAACACTTTTTATCTCTTGTCTTTTTCATAATAGCCATCCTATCAGGAATAAGGTAATATCTCATTGTGGTTTTAATTTGTGTTTCCCTGACAATTAGTGATGTTGATCTCCATTACCTGTTGGCTATTTGTATGTCTTCTTTAAAAAACAGATCCTTTGTCTTTTTTTTTTTTTTTTTTTGCACATACGTATTTAATCACAGTGTTGAAAGGAATTGTAAATATAATCTGGCTTAACATCCTTAATACTACAAATGAGAAAATTAAAAATAACAAAATAAGTGCTTCCAAATTGGTGTCATTTTAAATTCATCATCTCTAATGTTAGTGTGCCCTCAAAATATCTCAGGATATTTGTTTTGGTATTTGTCTGGTACTGTTGGCCCCTGCCTCCTGCTCTCACTCTCTTCAGTGTCACTGACCGTTGTCACATTGACTGAACTTCCTTTCCAACTTCAGGAGACACCACACCCTTGTGGTTAAAATTACTGGCTGTGGAGGAGATGTGTCTGTCTCTACCATTTAGTAGATGCGTAAACTCAGGCAAATCATTTAATTTTTCTGGGCTGTCCTTTCCTCATCACTGGGGAGTTGGTCCTGCCCCAGCCAGGCCCACACTGACAGGTGTTTGGGAAAGTGCAGCGACCATGGACACATTTATCAGCACAGTGGGGGACACACATTTGCCTGCTTTCCTAAACTCCAGGGCGATGCTGAGATTTGCACCTATACATAGGTTTCTCCCCAAGTCAATAGGCTGTCTGATAACTGATTCTGTGCCGTGTACATTTAAACCAGTTCAAAATGTGTCATAGCTAGCACAGTAAATTTGATCAAAGGGATGTGGATATGACTCTTGCACAGTTACAACTAGCTACAAAGTAGCTACAATTAGACAGTTAAATTGCTGTCACTTGTCATGGGACCACTTTCTGGAAGCTGTGTACTTGCATCAAGAAGGAAAAGATCTCTGAGACCAGGCCAGCTTCCTTTTGTCTTTATCACATCTTGTGTGGCCTTTGCCCATTTTTTAAATTGGATTATTTGTTTTGTTTTGTTTCATTTGCTATTGAGTTGTATGAACTTCTTATTTTGGATATTAACCCTTTATCAGGTATACAGTTTGCAAATATTTTCTCCCATTCTGTAGGTTGCCTTTTCATTTTATTGATCTTTTCTTTTACTGTGCAGAAACTATTTAGTTTGATATAGTCCCACTGGTTCATGTTTGCTTCTGTTACCTTTGCTTTTAGTGTCATACCCAAAAAATCATTGCCAAGACCAATGTCAAGAAGCTTTTTCCCTATGTCTTCTTCTAGGAGTTTTATGGTTTCAGGTCTTACATTTAAGTCTTTAATCCATTTTGAGTTAATTTTTGTGAGTGGTGTGAGATAGGGGTCCTATTTCATTCTTTTGCATGTGTATGTCCAGGTTGACCAACATCACTGTGAAGAGCCATCCTTTACCCATTGTGTATTCTTGGCTCCCTTGTCAAATACTAATTGTCCATATATGCATAGGTTTATTTCTGGGTTCTCGATTCTGCTCCATTTATCTACGTATCTGTTTTTATGCCGATATCATATTGTTTTGATTATTATAGCTATGTAATATAGTTTGAAATTGGGTAGTATGATGCCTCCAGCTTTGTTCTTTGTCTCAAGATTGCTCTGGCTATTTGGCGCCTTTTGTGGTTCTATATGAATTTTAGGATTTTTTTTTCTGTTTTTTTTTTTTTTTCTGTGAAAAATGCCATTGGGATTTTGATAGAGATTTCATTGAATCTGTACATGGCTCTAAATGGTAGTATGGACATTTTAAACAATATTGATTCTTCCAATCCATGAAGGTGGAATATCTTTCCATATATATGTGTCTTCAGTTTCTTCCATCAATGTCTTATAGCTTCCAGTGTAGAGATCCTTCCCTGGTTAAATTTATTGCTAAGTATATTATTGTTTTTGATGCTGTTGTAAATGGGACTGTTTTCTTTCTTTTTCAGATAGTTTATCATTAGTTTATAGAAATGCAACTGATTTTTGTATGTTGATTTTGTATCCTGCAACTTTACTGAATTTGTTTATTAGCTCTAACAGTTTTTTGATGGACCACACCGGGTGTTTTATAGAAGAATCCATGGGTGATATTCATAGTACTTAATGACCCTTACTGCATGGGCCAAACAGCCCTGATGCCAGCTGTAAACAACTGGTATAGCCATTTGAGTGTGGACCAACTATACCCCGTCCTGGACCAGGTGCTGCCCCTGTTAGCATCACTGTTGCGGCATCGTGAGACCTTAGGCTGCTATGGGGTTGGGTGGACGCTGCAGTGTTGGAGTGAGATGGTATAGGGATGTGCCCTACCCCCTTCACCCTGCCCTGCCTCCAAGGAGCTCATAGTTCTATGATCCTTCAGCTGCCCCCAAGAACTAAGTAGGCTTTTCACTCCAGTTAATTCATTTAATTGTCCAGATACTGAACTAGGCAATGGAGATAGAGCAATAACAAGGCAGACACATCCCTAGCCTTATAGTTAAACAACAATACTGTTTAATGTCTATTGTACGTTTTCGACACAGCAGGCTTCACGTTAATCATTTCACATGCATTATCTCATTTAATCCCCACCCAACCCTTTTACAGGCATGGATGCTGAGGCTCAGAGAAGTAAGTGATTTACCCAACATCATGCAGTTATTAAGAGGTGAAACTAATCCAACCTCAAAGCCTCCTGCTGGAACCCCTGTGCTATAGGACTACTTGGGGCTCCCTAGAGGACAGATTGCACTCAGTCTGCATCTCCCACTCCCTCTCTAGGTGACAGTCTGACCTATGAGCTCAGGAACAGGAAGTGTAAGGAGGAAGAGGAAGCCCTGGATGAATGGATTGAGGTGATGGAGAAGGTATTACCTCTCTCTCTCATTGCCACCAAAGGAGGCATCGAATCTCTCACTTCCCTTTGTTCCACTCTCATTGAAGGACAAAAGCAAAGGACACAAAGTAGGTTCCAGGAACACCTGGGAAGGGGGGTTGAATGGGGTGGATGCCATCTCAGGAAAAGAGGTCACATGCCAGCACCTGTGGGGTCTTTCTGACTCTCCTCCATAACAAAAGCCTTATCTGAGATGGAGAGGCAATAGTGAGGGGTTGGGGTGTTTAACCCAAGCTGAGCACTGAGCAGTTCTAAGCAATCCCTTAGGGCTAGAGGGAGGGGTAATGGGGAGACAGGTCCCTGTTGGTACTCTCTGGAGCTGTAGCCTCATGCAGGTCCCGAGAATCAAGGCTAGTAGGCCAAAAAGGCTGGAATTTGTAGCTACAGCCCAAAGAACATCTTTTCCTTACTCCAAATCCAGCTGTAGAGCCTAGAAGTCTGGCGAGACTCAGCCAGATGCCCTTCCAGGATCTTCTTAATTGTGGCTGCTCCAGGAATGGTCAGTCAACAACATAGTTCAACCTTGAAATTTTACTCCTGTCAACACTAGAAGGAACCTGAGATTATCTAACTCCTCCTACGCTTTGTAGATGAGAACATTAAATCTCAGAGAAGAGAAAGGACTACAAAACAAAACAAAACAAAACAAAGCAAAAATCTGTGGCAAAACCAGACCCCACGCTTAGGTTTTCTGGCTTTTTAATCTTACTCAAGAATATGGGCTTCACAGTCAGATGGACCTGAGGTTGAATCCCATGTGCCAATTTCTGACTGTGTGACTTTGGACAAGTTACTTGATCTTTCTGAACCTCACTTTCTTCATATACAAAATGAGGAGCACCCGCCCACTTGCAGGGTTCCACTGGGTGTAAGTCATCTGGCACCATGCTTAGAACATGCTCAGAGCTTAAGAAACAATGTGTTTCACCATTGACTCTCATGGCCAGACTCCTTATCAATCAAGCAAGATTGATAGTTGGGGGAGGGATGAAGCAGGGAAAGGTGGATAAGGAGATAATCTCTCCTACAATCCTTACCATGTTATATCTTGAAGTATAGTAATTTGTATATATTTCATAGCTAGATTATAAACTCCTGGATGGCAAAGACTGTGTCTTATTAGTTTCTTTTTAGGGATTAGTTATTAAGCACTTACTAGATACCTGGGACTGTGCTTGCCGCTAAACATGCATAATCTAGTGAAATCTTACAAGTAGATGCTTTGGTTGGTTATCCCCATTTTTTAGAAACAGAGGCACTAAGAAGTTAGGAAACTTGCCTAACGCAAGTGGTAAGGATGGGATTCAAGTCTAAGTTATCTGATTCCAGAATTCAAGCTCTGAACCACATGACCTCTCTGACAATATTAGCTAAATGCTAGTTTGACTTCAGTGCCGTTTAATTTCCATATCCCTTTAGCTCCTCACCCAAAGGTAGCCAGTGTTTTTTCTGTTAGTGATGTTCACTGAATGGGCAAATGACTGGATGATCCAAGATAATCACTCCAGCAGCTCTACATATGGTAGATCAAGGGGATACAACTATAATCGTGATCCAGCCCTGAGGAGCTGAGGTCTATGAACGGGTTTGAACATAGTGCACAGTCTGTGTTTATGTGCACTTTTCTGGGGAGAAGTTCCCCTGCTTTCATCGAACTACCAAAGGAGTTCATGACCCCCAAAATGGGAAATGACATTAGTCATTTAAAAACCCAACATATGAATAGTTGCAGAACCATGTGATAAATTCTCTACACAGTCTAATGGTAACAGGAAAGGGAAACAAAACTTCTCAGGTGGCCTGGAGTCTAAGTGCCAGGTAGGTTTCCAGAGTTTGGATAGTTGGCAATAGATAGCCAAACATGGATATTGAGTCTGGGAAGTAGCATGATTAGAAAAGTGACTTTACTCCAGGGAAATACATGAGATCAGAAGTACACTGAATTAGGGGCACCTGGGTGGCTCAGTCGGTCAAGTGTCCGACTTCGGCTCAGGTCATGATCTCGCAGTCCATGAGTTCGAGCCCTACGTCGGGCTCTGTGCTGACAGCTCGGAGCCTGGAGTTTGCTTCAGATTCTGTGTCTCCCTCTCTCTCTGTCCCTCCCTTGCTTGCACTCTGTTTCTCTCTCTCTCTCTCTCAAAAATAAATAAACAATAAATTTTTTTTAATATTTAAAAAAAAGAGGTACACTGAATTGAACTGAACTGAATTGAATAGTTTCAGGCCCATGGGCCCTGCAGGTGCTATGGAGCTGGCTCACCCTGACAGGTAAGCTCTGAGCAAGCTCTGCGCCTGGCAGAGATCTCTCCTGACAACATCTCCCCTGGCCTCACTTGTTGCCTCAGCTCCTTATTCTTGCCAAAGGCGTAAGAGAGTTGGATGGGAATTTGGCCAGGCAGGGTGTGCAGAATCAGTATAATTGTTGGGGCTCACGGGAGCTTGTTGCCTTTGTTCTGTCTCTCCTAGTATCCAAACACACCTTCTGGCAGGGCTGGTGGGAACAGAGACCCCCAAAATCTGCATCCTACCCTCAGCCACTGAGCCCAGAACAGATGCTCCAGGACAGTCATGCTACCTGCACGAAGGTCTCTGAGGTGAAGTCCATGCTGCAGGAGCTCCTGGACTCCACCATGTTCAACCAGGGGGAGGTCAGAGCCATCAGGTACATGTCTGCCATGGTAGAGAACCTCAACAAGGCCTTGACCCTCCAGCACAAAGAGAACAGAAGCCTGGAGACCAAATACAGGAACCTGAAAATAGAGATGACCAAAGAACTTAGCACCCAGAGGCTACACTTCCAGAATTCCCTCCAAGTTCTCCAGAGCAAGAGGGATGCCCTGCTAAAGCAAGTGGAAATTCTAGGGGGGAAATACCATGACCTTCTCCTGATAAAGCATGCCTTAGAGTTCCAGCTAAAGAAGGCTCAGTCTGCTAGAGATCAAGCAGAAGAACCGACCAAGATCTTGGTTGACTCCCTGGGGCCCCCTGAGAAAGAGACCCTCCCAGAGAAAGAAACAGTCATGAAGGAAACTCAGCAGGAACCCAAGAAGGAGCAGTGGTTTTCACTACTCTCCCCAGGTCCCATGGCCACAGCCTGGGACAGTGGTGCCAGGCCCTCAACATCTCAGCCACTTTCCACCATGACCATGTATTCGAGGATTGCGGACATGTACAGCACCAAGGACACCGAACATCTTCAGCCCATGATGCTGTCCTCGGTGGATCACAGGTCTCCTAAGATATGGGAAAGACTGGTGGCAGAAAGCCCAGGCCACTTCTTTCACCAAGTGAAAGACCAAAAGGATGTCCAGGAAGCATCCCAGGAGAAGGAAGGACTCCAAATTAAGCCCCACTTGAGGATGCAGCTGTCCCCAGAGAGCTCCAGGAAGGTGGCCTTGGAGAGCAAGGCGGAGCACTGGGAAGAAGAGCTCCGCTGGGAGAGGCAGAGGCAGCAGTGGCTGGAGGAGGAGGAGATGTGGCTGCAGCGTCAGAAGAAGTGGGCCCTGCTGGAGCAGGAACACCGGGAGAAGCTGCAACAGTGGAAGGTGGAGGAGGCGGCGAGGGAGCAGTGGCAGAGGTCGGGCCAGCAAGAAAAGGAGCAAGGGGGCCCATGGAGGGAGCCAGAGCCTCCAGGGGAGGGCACAGACAGGGTGCTCTTCATGACCACCAGGCAGTGGGGGAACTTGGAGAAGGCATCGCTGACACCTCCCTCAAGCCGGGCCCAGTCTGCTCACCAAGGCAGGAAGCACTTTCCCAGGTCCCCTAATACCCGGCAGCCTGCCCCCAGAAACCAGAGGAACACGAGTTCAGCCAAGTCTACCCAGAAACCGTGGACCTGCCAGGTTCCCACGAAGCCCAAGAAATCGGCCTCCTTTCCTGTCACGGGGACATCCATCCAAAAGGTGTCCCGGCCTCCTTTGCGTATCTCCTCAGTAACTCTCAAGGGGAAAGTATACCACATGGATGTGGAGGCACAGAGGAAGAATCTGCAGCTCCTGAGCGAGGAGGCTGACCTGGGGCTGCCCCACTACCTACGCACCAAGGCGCTGGATCTCACCACCACCACCATGGAGCTGAACGTGCTTCGGCTGCAGTGTCTGTGCCATAAGTACATCCGCTACAGACACTTCCAGAGCCTCCGGTAGGTACTCCCTGACACCCACACCAACTGCAGTGTGTGGGCAGAGACAAAACCCAAAGGGAGAGGAGGAGCACGCAGCAAATGGGAATGGAGAGTCACCCCAGACCTGGACAAGGTCCCCTGAGGGAGGGGGCTGGCAAAGGATGTCTGACCTTGGGCCTGGGGTGACCCTGGAGGTGTGGGAGGTCGGGCATTTACACATACACATTGCTCTTTCCCTAGTGGGTTTTTCCTCTGAGGCCACTTCCTTATTTCTTCCTCTCTTCCTATCGCACTGTCCCTAATGCACCTGATATGTTCCCCTGCTGGCCTTATTCTCTCTTTCTGTTTCCAGCCTGGCTCCAAGGCTCCTCACCTGCCACCACCTCCCACCTCTCTGCTCCCTGCTTTCCTGACTCTCAGCAACCTCTGTTTCCCTCCTTGCTGTCAGGAATTACAAACGCAGAGTCAACGCTGGTTACGAGACTTGGGGAGCAGACCCTTTCACCCACTAACTCCCTTACCTCATTTCCCAGACAAGAAGTGACCAACCACATACAAGTTATGCAAGAAACTGAGACTACCTACAAGACCCAGAACCTCTACACCTACCTGGAAAACATTGACCGCCTGCAGAACCTCTGGCTGCAGGCCTGGACAGACAAGCAGAAGGACCTGGAGGAGAAGCGCCGACAGTGCCTGAGCAGCATGGTGACCATGTTCCCCAAGGTGGGCCTCCCTCATTGGGGGGTCAGCACAGCTGGAAGGGATGTGAGCTGGTGGGGTGTAACTGGCAGCAGGGTAGCGGACAGGAAATAAGAGGGCAGGTTAGAGACTCTGAGCCAGGAAGAGGCAAAGGCTGGAGGCTCAAGCATAAGGAAGGGCAGCTTTCTGATTTTTTTATATGGGGAGAGTGGGAGAGAGAGGGGCCCTCAAACAGAACTGTAGAAGAAAGACTCTTCTGGAGAGAGAAGGCAGCTGGATCCTGTAGTCCCAACTTTATGCTCAAGTTCTCCCTCCCCCACGGGACCCTCTGCCCTGTTCCTGTGTGTTCTGGTTCCTCTACTGACTTAGTCACAGCTGTCCTTTTTACCCACATGCTGGGATCTCACTTTGCCTCTCTCTGTGGATGGTTCCTTTGGTTTCTAGATGCCAGGTCTCCTCTGATCACTTCCTGACCAAGGTTCCTGCCAGGTAAAATCAGTGAAACCCTGGTTGTCTGAAAACGTCTTTACGTAGTACCTTCACTCTTTTTTTCTTTTGTGTTTATTTTTTTATTTTTGAGAGAGAGAGAGAGGGAGAGAGAACACATGCACATGAGTGGGAGAGGGGTCAGAGAGAAAGAGAGACACAGAATCTGAAGCAGGCTCCAGGCTCCGGGCTGTCAGCACAGAGGCTCGAACCCATGAACCACGAGATCATGACCTGAGCTGAAGTCAGATGCTTAACCAACTGAGCCACCTAGGTGCCCCTAGTACCTTCTTAATTGACAGTTGGCCTGGATATGGAAGTCTAGGTTAGAATGCATTTTCCCTCTCATTTTTGACAGCACTTCTCATTGCCTTCTGGGTTTTGGTGTTGCTGTTGACAGTACAAAGTCACTCTGAGGCCTGATCTGTGGGTCTGCACTGTTTTTACTCTCTGAGGGCTAGATTCAGTTTCCCCTGCTAGCAGGGTCAGAGAAGTAGCAAGTGCTGACATGGTCCGCAGAGGACTAGCTGACCTCCCAGGGAATTAGAAAATCATAGCATTGGCTCAGAACCCATGGGGAATCCCCCCAAGTCTGGGGGAAGCCGTGTGCTGAGGGACTTAGTGTAAGTGCCTGTGTCAGGCAGTTGGAGAAGCCTTGGTCATGGGGCCATCTCCCAACTCAGTTTCCTATCACTTTGTACTAGTCCCAATCATCTCCTGTAGGTATCTTCACTTGTTAAGTTGTAGGTGTCTTGACTTGTTAACAACGGACTATATGACAATTCTTTGGGTGGCTAGAAGGGTTTCCCCAGCTCCTTACCCAGTGCCAGGGCAGAGGCTGGATACAAAAATACCCAGAGCATTCTAGGCACAACTTGGCCTCATGTTGTGAATCCTGAGTGCTCTCTCGAGTTCCAGCTGCTCTGGCTTCCTTTAGTTTTTTTCTTGCTGTTTTGCTCATTGTCCAGATTCTCCACAACAAAGGAGAAAACAGGAACTAACCTAGCAAATAATAATTCAAGGAATTTTTAGGGAATTTGATACTTGGGGGTTCTAGGGCTCTCTGATTGGAGGCATTCCCTGGGCCTTACCTTCTCTTCTTAGCCCTGAGTCAGGCTATGCCTCCTTCTGCTCTAGAGAGGGGATAAATTCCTGTCTCCTTGATGCCTCTCTGCTGGTGTCTCTAGCTCCAGCTGGAGTGGAACGTTCGTCTGCACATCCCTGTGGTCACCTCCACAAAGCCGAGGAAAAACAAGCCACCCACATCCTCTCTCCGGCACACTCACTCATGTGGCCCCTCCTGCAGGCAGCCTCCTGGGCACTTTCCATGCAAGCACTGGGAATGTGAGCCCCTGTGCATGGCTCGGTAGGTGCAGGGAAGCGGGTAGGCAGCCAGCTGGATGGGTGGGGAGATGGAGCAAGCTGGGGTGGCCAGACTGGGGAGACTGGGAGCTTGGTGAAGGCACAGGCAGGCAGAGTTCACCTCATGAGTTGTACGATGCCTGCCTTCTCAGCCGCCTTGCTCAGTTCTAGCCATTGGCCCAGATGGGTGGGCTCAGGAGCCAGCCCTATCCAGATAGGTTTCACATTGCAACTGAAAGACTCTGAGGACCCACATCTGAGAGCCTACAACCATTTCTGCCCTGAACATTGTTGGTCCAGCACCTGCCATTAGCCTGTCCATATAAACAAGCCTGATCCTTCCCACCGTGTGACCCCACCACCCAGGCTCAGAAAGAGATACCATGAGCCTCTGGGCAGTCAAGAAGACCCACATCCTCACCTAGCATGGCCCAGTGCAGAGCAGCCTCGAGGCATGTGCCTAGAAGAACAGAGGCTATCCCAGCACCCCTTCAGCAGCTCCTCAGCCAAAGGAGCCCCAGGTGAGGCTTAGAGTTAAGGGGAAGAGAGGTGACAGGATGGTGATAACAACTATTTGAGAGGGAAAGAAAACAAGTCCTGACGTTTTGGGCCTTATGGCTTTGGAGAGCTTGTTGTTTCTCAGTCTCCCTCTGTGTGTCTAACCCTTTATCTCTTTCTACACTTTCAACCTCCACACCCCAGACAACAGGATAACCAGATAGAAGCCATCTGGAAGACTGATGTGGCCTCCTCCAGTCACCCAATAGAAAAGAAGACTCCCCCCGGCCTGCCCTGGGACCAGCTAGGGGGGTGCCCAGACATTCCCCGGCTATTGACCTTGGATGTGCATTCCTCCTACCACAAAAGCTTGAGGTCCCTCAAGGCCCGGTAAGGTACAAGGTTGGATAGTTAATCTGGATTTGGAGAAACCTTCCCACCAAGGTCAGGGGCCAGAGTACACACTGACTCTGTCCAACCACCCAAGAGATCTCTTTCCAGACATTCATAACAACCTCATTTATTGTACCACATCAGACAGAGAGATGCTTACCTGCCTCGTTGGCCATCAGCTTGGGTCCCCATGCCACCCTTCTAGTTTTCTCAGAGGACTTTATGTAGTGTCTCAGAAGATCGCTACACAAGTTTTTTGAGCTGCATGTGAGTTTGTTGTTTTTTGAGCTGCATGTGAGTTGCTCAGGATGTGAATCTTGTCCTAGGCCTGAAGGTTGTTCTCAAGGAGAGCCAGGTAGAGGAATGGAGAGATGAAGGAGACCAAGAATCACGTGATGAACCTGAGACTCAGGCCTGGGCCTGTCTTTGGCATTCTCATTTCTTTACTGCCTTGGAGAATAGTTCGCAGGAACAGCAGCTGAGAGGAAGAGGCAGGACTCAGTAGGCCAACAAGAGGCTATTCCAGTTAGGAAGGTTCTGTTGAAGACTTAAGGCTCTTTCAAGGAGCGTTTTTAGATTTTTGCAGCAATCCCTGCTGCCTCTTATGGCCCTGGCCCTGCCCCAATTAAAGATCTCTGACAGGGAGAGGGTACTGATGGCTGCCAGTCTAGATCTAACCAGAATTAAGGCTGTAAGATACTGGTGCTGCCCCGTCCTCCAGACAGGGACTTAGGTGAGACAGGGTGGCATGGTAGCATCAAAGAAGGCTGGTCCTTGGCTCTGCTTCTGCTCTGAAGTGGGTCTGAGAGTCCCAGCTGGTACATAGATACCTGCTTTTCAGGTCCTGGAGAATTGCTAAGAGGTGTGTGTGCATCTGTGTGTGTGTATATGTGTGTGGTGTTGAGCTGGATAAAGCAAACAAAATTGATTGAGAGCAACCAAAACACTGTGGCAGAACTCAGTAACCAGAGGTCAACTGGGGCCCCGCCCCACTAAGATTTGGCTAAACTTGCCCAAGGTCCCCTATAGTAGATCTCTCGTCCCCGAGCTCCTCCTTTCTCTGCATCCCAGCTAGTGCCTGGGCTTTGCTTGCCATCTGTTTGAATCTGAGGCCCCAACCCTTTTGTTCTTCCCCACACATAATATGGGTACATAAATATCGAGAATACGCATTCCACTTAACCCCAAGCCTTTCATGATATTAGTATCTTTTTGAAAATTTAAGAGGATGTTGGGGAAAGGGATTCAGAATGAAAAGCGCCAAACAACAGCCTCTTTCTTCCCCCTCTCTCTGGCGTAACATGCAAAACTCAAAAACTCCTTCCTGTCTCATGCAGAGCTGTTCCACCCACACCCAGGCCTCCACTGGGATCTCAGCTTCAGGCTTAAGCACTTATCAAAATATTGTTCCCAACAAAGACAGCTTCCCCTTTCTAGGGGAATTTAGGTGAATACAATTTTCTTCCCCCCTGCCCCGCCCCCCGCTTTTTTTTTTTTTAACTCCATACAAGTTCATTCAGTTTATCATACTATCAGGTGTAGAGACAAAGCCCTGCTTCATCTGTCTTCTTGATCCACATCCCAGGTTGGCACTGCCTACCTGCGTGTCAGGCTGGTCCTGGATGGTTCAGTGTGGGAGCTCGCCATGTTGTCTTGGGACCCCGTTGTCATAAGATGGGAATCTGCCACTCTCTGATGAAAGTTCTCTGCCGCTGTCCAGGCTCCTGCTGCCTCAGGGATGGTGGCCATCCTGCTCTCTTTGTGAGTGCTCCGTGCATGTGGCCTCTGGAGACACACTCTGTTTCCATTCCCAGAGTGTACCTTCTCTTTGACCGCCTGCCCCTGCCTCATCACAGATGCTCACATCCACCTGCTGTGTGGTCTCAGGTCACTCACTTCTTTGTGATCCTGCCAGCCTCACCAGCTCCCCTGGCCCAGGTCACACCACCATCTGGTTTCCTAACTAGGACCAACTACATGCTGCCTGCCTGGAATGAACAGCCTGTCTCATCTACAGGCCACTGGGTGGCCTCTCAGAATATGGGGAAGGGCTATTCATCTTCTCTCTATGGTTTGGGACACTAGAAAGGCCATGTCCCTCAAAAGCCAGCAGACCCCCTTCTGCAAGAGCTTTCTCTGCTTTGTCTTACAAGCATCTCCTCTGGGCTCTGTCTGACAGGTAAGACAGCTGTGTGCCTGCATATACCAAACACTGTCTGCAGTTGGAGAAGGATCTTAATCCTGACTCTAACTGCCCTGCCCTCTGTTGCTCACGGCCTATTCCTGCACAGCTAACATACACGGTGGTTCACATGCATGGCCAAGATGCAGTGAGCACAGACTCGCACAGATCTCCAACATGCTGCAGACAGAGGAGAGGGCTTATTAAAACTTGGTTTTTGGGAAGGAGATTAGACGGGAGTGGAGAGGAAGGAACATGGATAGGAAGGAGCAGGGAAGAATGAAGGGAGGGAAGAGGAAATTTTCTGTGATATGAGACAAGAGGCAGGTCACAAGAAGAGAAGCAGAGCCCCTGGGATGTGGCAGGGAGGTTATGTTAAGCAGTTCCGCATCCAGGTCAAGTCCGGACGCAGCTCTGGACTGTCTCCCAGAGCTGACTAGGGAAGCTCTTGGGTGGGCCAGGTGGGCACACACATCCTGGGGCCTTGTCTCAGCTGCTCTCCAACCCATAACTGAATTAACTCTTTCAGTGTCTTGGCGACCAAAAGAAACGAATCCCGGGAAGCCCCAGATGAGTCAGCTGAGCTTGTTTGTAAAAAGTCAAATGAGTCTTTCCCTGGAACCGTAAAGCCAGAAGGATCAAGACAGTCTCAGTCCCCACTCCATCCATTAGTCGGTGATTCTCAAACTTCAGGGTGACTGAAAATCACATGGGAACTTGTTTCAAATGCAGGGTCCCAGCTGGTGTTTTTAAACAAACATCCTGGGCATTGCTAAGTAGTCCTAGAACTTTGAGAAACACCACTTCCCTCCTTCAGTCCCCAAACTGTACATTTTTAATAAAATAGAGGTGTGTTTCTTTTTAAAACTTTTTGTGTTGTTGCTGAAACCCACACTGAACTCAGTTTTGGAACCGGATCTATGACCATCTGGCCCCTGACCTGGACGCCAATCAGGGAGGATTCCCCAAGTGTCACCTCTGCCCTTTGGGAGCCACCAAGCCAGGGCGGCCACGATTAGTGCCTGGCACGCAGTAGGCACCAGTCATTTTTCAATTCATCAGAGACATGGACAAATAAGTAACTGATGTGCTGATGATTAGCAGGAAGGCTCAGAAGATAAGACCAAAAGGAAGTATCAAGTACCAGTCAGAGCCAGGTGTCACTGGGTAGGAGGCAAAGGCAGATAGGTCTCTGAGGAGTGAGGACAAAGGTGGAAGAAATGAAGACACAGAGGTTCCACCTCTAGATGGTGTGGTCTAAGGAGGCCATCTCTGGCAACTCTTCAATTCAAGCAGTTACAACACTGCTTTCGTGAATTGATTCAGCTCATGAGCACCTCTGTCCACCCTACTCCCCTGTAGCCCACAGCCATCTGCCTCATCTACCACTTGGCCTTCAGCCTCCCACTTTCCTCCACTGGCCCAGACACACCTGGCCTGGGGACATTGTCTAGGAAGTGACCCTGTCCTCAGAGAACCCGCAACCCAGTGATTCTGTTTATCAGGATTGGTGCCCATGTGTGCTTCCATCCAAGGTGAAGACTCGGAAAAGAAGAGGAAGATGTAGGATGTGAAAAGCTGGCCTTTAGATGATGTGAGAGTAGAAATGACTGCTGAGCCATGGCTTAACATAGGGCAAGGATGCCTGGTTGGGGAGGAAGGGGAGAGGCATTCCTGCTGCAGGTCTTAACACAGGACAACTGTGACAGCCAAGAGCTGCTCCTGGCCTTTCAGGTCTCGAGCTTATTCTTTCTTTGGAGGCCTCACCCAAATTGTATCCTACATAATAAAATGCCCTAACACTAAATACAACACTTTAAATAATTTGAAAGGATTTATGTAACTCTACCTTGGAAATAACTGGCCATGAGGTTTGTTTTAATCTTTTATTATTTTTGAGAGAGAGAGAGAGACAGAATGAGAGCAGGGGAGGAACAGAGACAGAGGGAGACGCAGAATCCGAAGCAGGCTTCAGGCTCCAAGCTGTCAGCACAGAGCCCGATGAGGGGCTCGAACCCATGAACCATGAGATCATGACCTGAGCCGAAGTTGGACACTTAACCAACTGAACCACCCAGGCGCCCCTTTTTCTTAAATTTTTTTTTAATCTTTTGAGTTTTTTTTTTAAACACGTCTTTGACTATGACTTCTCAAAGATCATCATGTATATGAGGCGCCTGGGTGGCTCAGTCAGTTAAGCGTCCGACTCTTGATTTCAGCTCAGGTCATGATCTCATGGTTTGTGAAATCGAGCCCTGTGTTGGGCTGAATGCTGACAGAGCAGGGCCTGCTTGGGATTCTCTCTTCTCTCCAAGTAAATAAATAAACATTTATAAAACATCATCATGCATAGAGATGAAATCTAACAAATTTTGTAAATGTAATGAAAATATTTTAATATTAAATTTGACAGTGTAACGAAACTGACAATGTTATGTTTTGTAAACAACTAAATATTAATTTTTTTACATTTTTGTATTTTGATGGCAATGATATCTTAAAGGTTTTGTACATTTTCATAGGCTCTTGGCATTGTGCTTAAGGGGCCTAGTGGCTATACCTGCTCTAGTGATGAAGGACTTTGACTTTCCGGACATCCTCTAACAAGCTCTCTGGCAAGAAAGCAAAGTGTCTGACTGATTCTTCTGCTTTGTCAATGGTGTCATCCCCTTGAAGACAAAGAGGGCCTGGATTGTCCCAATCGGTGAAGCCAAGAGATTTGGACACCAAGGAGATATATTTCTATCTATGTCTCTTTATTATGATATATGATATACAAACCATGAAATCATGGCCTGAGCTGAAATCAAGAGTTGGACACTTAACTGACTGAGCCACCCAGGCACGCCCTATGCATGATGATTGTTGAGAAGTCATAGTCAAAGACACGTTAAAAAAAAACTCATGGCCAGTTATTTTCAAGGCAGAGTTATATAAATCCTTTCAAATTATTTAAAGCACTATATATGGTGGCTTTCCAGGGATGAGGTTTTTGATATTTTTTTTTCAGAGCAAAGTTGATGTACTTAGTCAAATAAGATAGTGCCTCCACCCCAAAAAAATCTCCAGGAAGCCAAGGCATGGGAAGGAATACTTCTTGGCATATTTCTTCGAGTCAGATTTAGGGGTTGGCCATAGCTCTGCTTGCATGGCCATGGCCTTGGGGACCTCAAAGATGATGAACCAACACTAATGTGGAGAAGGGAACATGAGGAAAGGGTTTACTTTAAGCCCTAAGTGTGACCTTCAAGCAGGTGTGGGTAAAGTGGAAAGGACAAAAACCTTTTGAAGACAACCCAGCCAAAGAGCTAGGGAGGGAAAAGCCATGCAGGGTCTTGTCTTCCATGTACAGGGGAGGCCAACTTGGAAAGCCAGAAAAAGGATGAGCATGACTGACTCCATGATTGGAGGAGTCATCTTCAAAAAAAAATTAAAAATAAATACAGTAGAGCATGGCTAACATGCAACTATCAATGAGGACTTTGAAATAGCTATATTTACCATAAAGAAACTAGTCTAGTGGAAAAGGTGGACAATATGTGTAACAGTTGGGGAATTTGAGTAAAGAGTAGGAAATTGTAAAAATTAATGGAAAAATGGAAATGCTAGAAGTGAAAACCTTAATATCAGAGATGAGGAATTTCTTCAACAGGTTTATCAATAAACTGGACAAAAGCAGAGGAAAAAAAAAAACCTGTGAACTTGGAGCTAGCTCAGTAAAAATGAACCAAACTGTATCACAAAAGTAAAAGCAAACAGACAATTAAGCAAACCCAAAACTAAGCACCAAGACATATGGCACAATGACAAATGATCTAACACGTATGTAATGGAAGTCTCAGAAGAAGAGGGGAGACAGAATGGGGCAGAAGAAATATTTGAAGAGATAATCACTCAGAATCTCCCAAATTCACGAAAGACAAAAACCACAGATCCAAGAAGCTCAGAGGACCCCAAACAAGATAAACAGGAAGAAAAACACACCTAAGCATATCATAGTCCCAACTGTTGAAACCAAAGATAAAAGAACATCCTGAAAGTAGCCAGAAAGAAGAAAAAAGTACATAAAGAAGCAAGAAGCAGTCTTCTTAGAAACTCAGCAGGGTGCCTGGGTAGCTCAGTCAGGTGTCTGACTCTTGGTTTTAGGTCAGGTCATGGTCTCGCAGTTCATGGGTTCAAGCCCTGAGTTGGGCTTTGCGCTGACAGTGCGGAGCCTGCTTGGGATTCTCTCTCTTTCTCTCTGCCCCTCCCACACTCTCTTTCTCTCTCAAAATAAATTAATTAACAAAGAAAAGAAAGAAAAAATAAACTCAACCAGATGGTTCCTGAGGCCCAGCTCTATCCCTGCCATATAGGTCCACAAGATAAACCCAGTAACATTCCAGAATATTCTCCCATCTGGGGGGCTGATATGAGCTTGGGCAGATTTCTGTTACCTGCAAAAACAACAATGGGGTGCAGCCGAGCAGTGGCTCAGCTAAGCAGCAGCCTGCAGGGCACTGGCTCTCCAGTTAACCACCTGCAGCCCCACCACTGCCACCCCATGCCACACCCAGCCCCTGTATCTACACACACCCCACCCTGAACTGGCTGTGGCCACATCACCCCTCAAGTACTATTTATTGGCTGTGAGTTGGAAGGAGGCAGAGTAGGGAGAGGCTAGACATACTAGCAGACTGGCCTCGACGCCCATCGAGGTAGGCCCTGGGATCCGAATGTTGCTCCAAAGCCTTTCCCCATGCGTGACCAGCCTGGAACAACCAAAGCCTGAGTCCAGTTGGGACACCTGTCAGGACTTTGCTGAGTGGATGGTCATTGCCATTGGTGGCAAAGTCTGTGAGAGGCAGCCAGTTGCCATAATTCAGAGTTGCCATGTGGTCAAGAAGATTCAGGTTTCCTCCTCCACGACCCATGTTCAGAGAGTCCCTGTGTTGGCTTCTGTGTGGCCTCACTTTCCAGAAGAGTTCCTTTGCTGCAGGAGCCACAAGGAGGCAGCAAAGAGCTTGTTTCAGGGCCTCAGCTGGCCTGGAGAATCAGAGGGGTTGAATTTAAAATCTGGGCACTGCTGAAAGATGGACACAGCTGAAACTGGTGGGCTTTCCCTAAGACAGTACTCGGCTGAGTGTGGAAAGCAAGTATGGCAAAGGTAGGGGAAAGAGACAAGAGATTCCTGACTCCTCCTTGGACATCTGGATCCTGCAGACAATTCCTGGTTGCCAGGGTCCTCTCTCCCTCAGTCAGGGCCACTTCATCCTCCCTTGGCCACCCCAGCAGGGGCCTCAGCTCTGCAGTTCAGCGTGCTGTCTTTGCAAATGATTCTTCAGGCAACTGGTTTTTAGGAACTCTGCCAGGAGGCCCTACTTGAGACTTCCTCAAACATGCATTATGTTCTCATTCATTCATTCATTCATTCAACAAATATCTATTGGGCACCTAATACTGGGCACGATTCTAGGCATTAGGGATACAGTACTGAAGAAAATAGATTTTTTAAAGTGCTTTCATGGAGCTTACATTCTTTTGGAGGAAACCAGATAAGAAATTAGAACTAAAATACACCGAATGTTAGATGGTAAAAGATGCCATGGAGAGACACAAATTTCAGAAGAGGGTAAGGTACCAGAATACAGGGGTTACAATTTAAAATTGGTCACGTCGGGGCACCTGGGTGGCTCAGTCAGTTGAGTGTCCAACTCTTGATTTCGGCTCAGGTCATGATCTCAGAGTTTCATGAGTTCGAGCCCTATGTTGGGCTCCGCACTGACAGTGCGGAGCCTGCTTGGGATTCTCTGTCTCCATCTCTCTCTCCCTCTCTCTCTCTACCCCTCCCCCACTCATGCTATCTCTGTCTCTCTCAAAAAATAAACTTAAAAAAATAAAATATGTCATATCAGGCCTCCCTGAGGTGACATATGAGTAGTCTTGAGGAGGTGAGAAGCGAGCCATGGGGTAAGAGCATACCAGGCAAGGGAACAGCTGAGGTAGGAGCATGCCTGGCAAACTCCAGAAGCAGCAAGTCTCCAGTGTGTCTGGCACCAGGTGGAGTGAGTGGGAGAAGAGAAGGAATGATGAGGGAGAGGTGACCGAGGGACAGATCAGTGCCTTGCAGGCCACAGTAAGGACTTCCCTTTTACTCCGGTTGAATAGGAGCCATGTTTACTTTGAATGAAAATGGAAACCATTGCAGAATTTTGAGAAGATGAAGGACATAATCTGAGCGACACTTCAAGAGCATTGCTCTGGGACACCTGAAACTAATGTAATATTATGTGTCAACTGTACCTCAATTAAAACAAACTGGAAGGGCACCCGGGTGGCTCTGTTGGTTAAGCGTCTGACTTCAGCTCAGGTCATGATCTTGAGGTTCGTGAGTTTGAGCCCTGCATTGGGCTTTTTGCTGTCAGCATGGAGCCGGCTTGGGATCCCCTGTTCCCCTCTTTCTCTGCCCCACCCTGTTTGCACTCTGTCTCTCTCAAAAATAAATAAACTTAAAAAAAAAAACTGGAAAAAAGAAAAGAGCATCGCTCTGGCTACAGTGATGAGAACAGACTGAAGGCTGGGAGGGGGAGGCAGGGAGACCAGTTGGAAGCTATTAACAATTTCCATCCCATTCAGGAAATGTTAGTAAGGGAGCTCAAATGCCCTCCCCCAGTGAAGTCCCCCCCAATCTTCCCTAAGATCCCCCCCTTCTCTTGGGACCTCTCTCCACCCTCTGTTCATGCATCGCCCAGCCTTGGCCAACCTTGCCTTTGTTCTAGGATTAGTGCTGGGCCTGTCCTCAGCCCCCCTAGACCTCAGACTCTTTAGAAGCAGATGTCCAGTTGCTTTGACAGCTGTAGCTTCTCCCGGCACAGAGTGCTGTACACACAGAAACCAAGTCAGACTTTCCCTAAGGAATGAGTTATCCCATCCCTCATTAGTTGAGCTGTCTGCTCTTGCCTCAGAAGCTTCTTCTGGGCTGTATTTCTGCCTGGAGAGCCACATCTCTCTGTATGAAACACTTTACCACTATAACAGCCCTAATTCTGTCTGTCGGCCACCTTCACAGTCCCTCAGTCATGCCATGTTTACACGCCACCCTTGTCACTGCCCTGCAAAGGCAGGCTCTCAAAGCTGGCAGAAAGCACATATGAAATATTGTTTGCCAAAGCCATTGGCTTCTCTGGAGGCTTTTGAGAGCAAATTAAATGAGTACTTATTGAGTCCTTAAACATTTATTGAACACCTACTGTGGGGCTGTGTTCCGCACTAGGCAGTGAGGGTATAAAAGTGAATAAAACAAGCTTCCAAGGATCTTACTGCAAACACAGAGTAAAGGCCATATGCAAAGCACAGTGCTAAAATAAATACAACTACATCCTTGTACTGCACCAGGGACTCCCCATCCACTCATCCGTCTATCACTCACTTAGCAGTTAACTTACTGAGTGCACTGAGTGCAATGTATGTTACACTGGATGTGTGATGATGGCATTGAGACACAATCCCTCCTCACACTCTGGTGTGGAGACAGCAAATAGTGGGGAGCTGGCATATGCAACAAACACAGTTCAGGGTAAGTGATGTTGTATAGGTACAAAGTAAAATGGAGAACAGGGGAAGGAGATGTTCTTTGCAATGAGGGTCTGGAAAGACCTTCTGGGCTAAGTGGGTTTTCAATAGAATGTTGAAGGATGGGTAGAACTACCACAGGTGGAAGGAGTGGAATCAGAGGAATCTAAAGGAATAGAACACTATTAGAACACAGCTTAGACCCTGTTTATGGGCCAGAAAGTGGTCCCTGTGGTTGTGGTTCATTGGGTAGAGCCAGGTGTTGTAGGAGCTGAGCTGGACTGGAATTGGGTTTGGATGGGCTTGAAGGCCAAGCTGATGATTTTCAAGAAAAGGAGTGGTAGTTCTAGATCTTGCTTTAGAGAGGCAGTTGTGGCAATGCAGAGACATTAGAGAATGAAATCAATTCGAGGAGCAATAATGAAGGCTTGAACCAAAGTAGTATAAAGAACCAGCTTTGGGGCACCTGGGTGGCTCAGTCAGTTAAACATGGCACTCTTGATTTTGGCTCAGGTCATGATCTCACCGTTGTGAGTTCAAGCCCTGTCAGGCACAGAGCCTGCTTGGGATTCTCTCTCTCCCTCTTGCTCTACCCCTTCTCCCTTGCTCGAACTCTCTCTCTCTCTCTCTCAAAATAAACGTTAAAAAAAAAAAAGGAACCAGCTTTGATTGAATTTATGTATTCATGCCCTTGTTTGTTCACAAACAATTATGTACAAAACCTTGTGTTGATTGAAGATAGGGATGGAGCAGACAGGGAGGAAAGAAAGAAAAATAAAACCCAGTTTATTTCCTCAAGGATATTATAATCAAGTGAGAGACACAGACCACTAAAAGTCTACCGCAGTGGGGTACCTGGGTGGCTCCGTCTGTTAAGTGTCCAACTCTTGATCTTGGCTCAGGTCATCATCTCACAGTTCATGGGATTGAGCCCCATATTGGGCTCTGCACTAACAGCACAGAGCCCACTTGGGATTTTCTCTCTCCCACTCTCTCTTCCCCCCTTCCCCCACTTGCACACACACTCTCTTAAAATAATAATTTTAAAAACCCAGGAATTAAAAAAAAATTGCTGTTACATTCTTTCCTTGACTTCTGTCATGTGATATTTGGTTTCCCTCCTATGTTCCCGATACTCTTTTGGCTCCTCAAGAAGTTCGTTATCTTCAGCCAGTGTATTCTGTGGGTTGCACCAGTGCCTGGACTCTCTCCTCTCTTCGTGCCGTATGATGTCCCCAAATGACTTCATCCTCCCCTATGGCTTTGAACACCAGCTATATGATAATGACTCCCAAATTTATCCCTAATCCCCTTCTCTCCTGAGTCATAGAGCTGTATATCCAGACACCCATCTGAATGTGTCAACCGGTTGCCCACTGGCACCTCTAGCTCAATTCATCCAAATAAAACTCATCTTTCCTTCTCACTCAAACCAACTTCTCCACTTGCACTCCCTGTCTCAAAGTATAATCATCATTCTGCTTCTACTGCCAAAGCTGGAGACCAGGGATCCATGCCTCATCTCTTGCACCTCTACCCCAATTTATCCCCAAGCCGTATCCAGTCTACATTTTGTGTGTCTTAGATGACCACCCTTGGGGCGCCTGGGTGGCTCAGTCGGTTAAGCGTCCGACTTCAGCTCAGGTCACGATCTCGCGGTCCGCGAGTTTGAGCCCCGCGTCGGGCTCTGGGCTGATGGCTCAGAGCCTGGAGCCTGCTTCCGATTCTGTGTCTCCCTCTCTCTCTGCCCCTCCCCTGTTCATGCTCTGTCTCTCTCTGTCTCAAAAATTAAAAAAAAAAAAAAAAAAAAAAAAAAAAGATGACCACCCTAATTTAGCCACTGACTGGCCTCCCTCTCTGTAGTTTTACTGTTTCAATTTATGTTCCATACTAGGCCAGAGAGATCTTTCTCAAATCCAGATCTCATACCATACCCCCTGCATAAAAACTCTTTAATGGCTCTTCATGGGTTTAATCATGGCCTGTAAAGATTTTTGTGACAGCTCTTCAGCCTAGCTGTATGGTAGTCCATTTTATGGATGGACCACAACTTCTTTAACTAGTCTTCTAGTGACAGATGTTTGAGTTGTTTGCAAATTTTTGCTACTATAAACAATGCTATAGTTAATAACTTTGCGCATACTTTATCTTGCATGTGTGCAAGTATGTTGGATCTGAAATCATATGCATTTTTAATTTCGACAAATATCAACAATTTACAGTTCCTCCAGTAACATATAAGAGGTATTTTTCCACAACCTATTTTTCCACAACCGTGCCAAGGGTATACAGTCAAATGTTTGGATTGTTTGCCAAAAATAACATCTAAGTGTAGTTTCAACTTTCTTGTGAGTAAGCTTGAGTATTTTTTCATATGTCCAAGAGCCATTTATCTTTCCTTTTATGTTGCTCGTCCCATTTTCTTATTGGATTTTTGTATTTTTTTATATTGATTTGAGGCAATTTTGTATATATTAAGCACATTAGTCCCTTTGTGAGATGAGTTGCAAATATTTCCCTCCGTGTACCATTTGTGTTTGTTCATGGTGGTTTTTTGCTCTGCAGAAATTATAGATTTTCTTGTTGACTGAACTTGTCCTTTTTTTATGCTTTGGGAAATTTTGTGCTCTTCTGACAAATGCTTTATCCACTGTGACATTATACATTTATGGTTGTATCCTTTTACATTTATTTAAACACAATTGATTCACATGGATTTATTTTAGGGTAAAGACCAAGCCAGAGATACCATATTATTTTTTCAGGCAGTTACACAATTGTCTTCATACCACTTATTGTATAATCCATTTTTCCCTACTGATAGATGATGCTACCTTCATCGCACACTAACATTTTACATGTTGAGTCTATTTCTGGATTCGCTATTTGGTTCTCTTGATCAAGTTGCCCGTGTATGTGCTAGTGTCCCCTGGGTTTCATTACTTTAATTATTGTAGCATTTAATGGTTTTATATCTGGTAGAACTATTTCTCTCACTAACCTTCTTTTTCAGAATGTTCATGGCTATTCTTGATGCAGAAATTTCCATGTGAACTTTATATTCAGATTATGTCGTCTGTTGATATTTTTATTAGGTTGTGTGAAATTTATAGATTAATTTATGGAGAGCTGACATCTTTATGATAGTGAGTCTTTCTACCCAAAAATAGAATATGACTTTTCATTTTTTCAAGCCTCCTTTTGTGTTATTTGATAGCATTTTAGTATTGAGCGCCTGGACCTAGTACATACGTTAAGATTACTCTTGGTTAGTTTACTTTGTTGTTGCTATTGTAAATGATATATTTTATTCCCCTATATTTTCTAACTGGCTGTTGTTCGCTGGCTTTTTGTATATTAACTTGTGCCCACTTTGCCAAAATGTCTCATTTGTATTAGTTTTGCAGTTGATGTCCTTGATTTTCCAGGTAGGCTATCATTTCATAGATAAATAATGATAATTTTACCTCTTTTCCAGTTGCTCGACCTTATTCCTTTCTCTTCTGCAATTAAGTAGGCTAGTACTTCCAAAGCAATACTAAAAGAAAAATAGTCACAGGGGCCATCCTTATGGAATACCTAACTTTAATGAGAATAACTTAGGTGTCCTGATTAATTGTGACTCTGGCTTTTGGACAGCGATGTGTAAACTTTGTCATGTTTGTGAAGTTGGGTGTTGCATCATTTTTCTGTGGTTCTCTATCCTGAAGACTGCTGTTTCGGGAGGCTCCAGGCTGTGTGTAAGGCTCTTCCTCTGCAGACAGTTTCTCCTCCCTTGGAGAAAAAAACATGTACAGATATCAAGTATATGTTAACTTAAAATGCATTGTGAACCCAAAGATAACTTTGTAGTGGTCAACAGCTTTGTTAAACTTGACTTCCTAAGATGGTATAGTTGAGCCAATAGCAGATAGATCCTGCGTCTTCCGGCTGAGCGCCCAGAGGTAACAACCTTAGGTGAGAGGGAAACTTCCCTAGTGGACAAGAGTCGGGATGTGCTATGCTATCAGTTTGGGCCCTACACTCTGATAACCTGGCAGGTGACACTAAGACCCAGGCCCTAAGAACAGTACCAACAGCTAACATTTTTGAACACTTGCTACTTGTTTAAATAGTGAGTGATTTACTCCTCAGAACCATCCTACAAAGTGGGTACTATTATTTCTCAAAAGATGATGAAACTGAGGCAAAGAAATGTAACTTGCTCAAGGTCACAGGTCAGTAGGTGATACAGCTAAGGTTTAAAATCAGGCTGTTCGACTCCAGAGCCTATGTTCTTAACCACCATAGTCTAATTCCCAGGAGGAGCAGCCTGGAGCCCTGAGCAGCTGAACACAGATCTAGGAGAAATCATGAGTATGGTCTTCATTGCAAACCACGCCCATCCCAGGGAAAGAGGGCCACACTGTGAAAGACTATTCTGGAGCCAGGGATGGTTAACTGAAGCAGGATGATTGGTGCCATTGCTAGCTTTTCCTTTTAGCCACACTCTTCTTTCTTTTTGTCCCCTTTTCTGGCTCCTCCTCTACCTAACCTTAAACGTTGGAGTGCCCCAGGCACTGGCTTTGGACCTTCCTCACTCTCTGTCTATACTCTTCCCTAGACACTGGCATCTACACCTTCATGATAATGTTTCCTTTGTGTGTAGCTCCAGGGTAGGCCTTCTTGCCTGACTGGACTAGTGTGTCCACCTCTCCTCTCAACACTTCCACCCAAATACCTCCCAGGCATCTCAAACTTAACATGTCTGAACAGAACCCTTCTTGTCTACCCCTACACGAACCTCCTCCTCCCACAGAATTCTCCTTTTCAGTGAGTTTATTTAACACACTTGCTCACCGTGGGGCGCCTGGGTGGCTCAGTCGGTGGAGCGTTCGACTTCGGCTCAGGTCATGATCTCACGGTTAGAGTTCGAGCCCCATGTTGGGCTCTGTGCTGACAGCTCAGAGCCTGGAACCTGCTTCGGATTCTGTGTCTCCTCCTCTCTCTGCCCCTCCCATGCTCATGCTCTTTCTCTGTCTCTCAATAATAAATAAACATTAAATTTTTTTTTTTAAAATACACTTAACACATATTTGTTAAGCACCTACTATAGCAGTGAACAAAATAGACAAAGCCCCTGCCCTAATAGAGTTTACATTCTACTGTTGGGAGGACATACAATAAATGGGAGAGGGCTGCCTGGGTGGGTCAGTCAGTTGACTGACTCTTGGTTTCAGCTCAGGTCATGATCTCACAGTTTGGTTCATGGGTTTGAGCCCTGCATTGGGCTCTGCCCTGACAATGCAGAGCCTGCTCGGGATTCTCTATTTCCCTTTATCTCTTCTCTTCCCCTACTCACACTGTCTCTCTTTCTCAAAATGAATAAATAAACTTTAAAAAAGTTTTTAAAAAATAAAATAAAAGGGGGAAAAGCAAAGTATGTCATGCATTAAAAGATAAGGGCTGGGGCGCCTGGGTGGCGCAGTCGGTTAAGCGTCCGACTTCAGCCAGGTCACGATCTCGCGGTCCGTGAGTTCGAGCCCCGCGTCAGGCTCTGGGCTGATGGCTCAGAGCCTGGAGCCTGTTTCCGATTCTGTGTCTCCCTCTCTCTCTGCCCCTCCCCCGTTCATGCTCTGTCTCTCTCTGTCCCAAAAATAAATAAAAAACATTGAAAAAAAAATTAAAAAAAGAAAAAAAAAAAGATAAGGGCTAAGAAGAAAAACAAAGCAGGGAAAGGGCAGAAGGTGCAAGGGATGGAGACGGAGATGTTAGAAAGGGCAAGGGGGAGGAGCAGGAGATGAGGTCAGGGTAACAAGGGCTAGACCATGGGGTGTACTCAAAGAAGATGGAGGATTTTGAACAGAGGCTTGACATGAGTGGATTTCCATCTTAATGGGCATGCGCTAGCTTCCGTGAAGAAATCAGAGGAGGGGCAGGAAGATGAAAGTGGGGAGACCAGTGAGGCGGCTCTTGCAATAGTCCAGATGAGAGACGATGGACTTAGGGTGAGACAGGAAAACTAAAGGGAGCCATGAAAACTGCTTTTATCGCTCCTTTTCCTGCTTCTATTCTTGCTAGGACCTGCACCTCTCCCTTACACATGCATATAGAACAGATAATGTATGCCCTCTTAGAGGCAGCTTTTAGGCAACGGGCTTGAGCAATGGAATGTAAAAACACTCACAGCAACCCCTTGGCTGAATATCAGGTGGCCCACCTCAAAATATCCACAGGCCTTAACTAACCAATGGGCTACTTACAACCAGGCAAGTTACCAAAAAAGGGAAAATTCCATATGTCGCCATTACTCCTCACCTGCCCTATTTATTTATTAATTTATTTATTATTTTAGTTTAGTTTTAAAATTTTATTTATTAATCTTATTTATTTTCAAGTTAGCTAACATACAGTCTTGGCTTCAGGAGTAGAATCCAGGGATTCATCACTTACATATAACACCCAGTGCTCATCCCAGCAAGTGCCCTCCTTAATGCCCACCACCCATTTTCCCCACTCCCATCAACCCTCAGTTTGTTCTCTGTAGTTAAGAGTCTCTTACAGTTTGCCCCTCCTTCTGTTTTTATCTTATTTTTCCTTCCTCCCCTTATGATCATCTGTGAAGTTTTTCAAATTCCACGTGAGTGAAATCATGTGATATCTGCCTTTCTCTGACTGACTTATTTTGCTTAGCATTATACCCTCCACTTCCATCCACATTGTTGCAAATGGCAAGACTTCATCCTTTTTCAAAGCAGAGTAGTATTATACACACACACACACACACACACATACATACACCACATCCTTCTTAATCCATTCATCAGTTGATGAACATTTGGGCTCTTTCCATAATTTGGCTATTGTTGATAGCGCTGCTATAGACATTGGGGTGCATGTGCCCCTTTGAATCAGCACTCCTGAATCCTTTGGATAAATTCCTAGTAGTGCAATTGCTGAGTCATAGGGTAATTCTATTTTCAATTTTTTTTGAGGAACCTCCACACTGTTTTCCAGACTGGCTGCATCAGTTTGCATTTCCACCAACAGTGCAAGAGGGTTCCCCTTTCTCCACATCCTCACCAACATCTGTTGTTTCCTGAGTTGTTAATTTTAGCCATTCTGACTGGTGTGAGGTGATATCTCAACGTGGTTTTGATCTGTATTTCCCTGATGATGAGCAACGTTGAGCATCTTCTCATGTGTTTGCCATCTGGATGTCTTCTTTGGAAAAGTGTCTATTCACGTCTTCTGCCCATTTCTTCACTGGCTTATTTGTTTTTTGGGTGTTGACTTTGATAAGTTCTTTATAAATTTTTGATACTAACCCTTTATATATCATTTGCAAATATCTTCTCCCATACTGTTGGTTGCCTTTTAGTTTTGTTGATCGTTGCCTTCGCTGTGCAGAAGCTTTTTATCTTGATGAGGTCCCACTAGTTCATTTTTGCTTTTATTTCCCTTGGGGTGCCTGGGTGGCTCAGTCAGTTAAGGGTCTGACTTCGTCTCAGGTCAGATCTCGCGGTCTGCGAATTAGAGCCCCACTCCGGGCTCTGTGCTGACAACTCGGAACATGGAGTCTGCTTCAGATCCTGTGTCTCCCTTTCTCTCTGTTCCTCCCCCACTCGCACTCTGGTTCTCTCTCTCTCTCAAAAATAAACATTAAAAAAATTTTATTTCCCTTGCCTTCAGAGACATGTCAAGTAAGAAGCTGCTGTGGCCAAGGTCAAAGAGGTTGCTGCCTGTTTTCTCCCGAAGGATTTTGATGGCTTCCTGTCTCACATTTAGGTCTTTCATCCATTTTGAATTTATTTTTGTGTATGGTATAAGAAAGTGGTCCAGGTTCATTCTTCTGCATGTTGCTGTCCAGTTCTTCCAGCACCATTTGCTAATGAGACTATCTTTTTTTCATTGGATACTCTTTCCTGCTTTGTCGATTAGTTGGCCATACTTTTGTGGGTCCATTTCTGGGTTCTCTATTCTATCCCATTGATCTATGTATGTGTCTGTTTTTGTGCCAATATCATACTGTTTTGATGATGACAGCTTTGTAATACAGGCTGAAGTCCAGGATTGTGATGCCTCCAGCTTTGGTTTTCTTTTTCAACATTACTTTGGCTACTTGGGGTATTTTGGGGTTGCATACAAATTTTAGGGTTGTTTGTTTCAGCTCTGTGAAGAATGCTGGTGTTGTTTTGATTGAGAGTACGTTTAACGTGTATATTGCTTTGGGTAATATTGACATTTTAACAATATTTGTTCTTCCAATCCATGAGCATGGAATGTTTCTCATTTCTTTGTGTCTTCTTCAATTTCTTTCATAAGCTTTATGTAGTTTTTAGCATACAGACATTTTACCTCTTTGGTTAGTTTTATTGCTAGGTATTTTATGGCTTTGATGCAATTGTAAATGGGAATGATTCCCTGATATCTCTTTCTGTTGCTTCATTATTGGTATATAGAAATGCAACCAATTTCTGTACATTGATTTTATATCCTGCAACTTTGCTGAATTCCTGTATCAGCTCTAGCAGTTTTTTGGTGGAGTCTTTTGGGTATGTAGAGTATCATGTCATCTGCAAAGAGTGAAAGTTTGACTTCTTCTTTGACAATTTGGATGCCTTTTATTTAGATTTGTTGTCTGCTGAGGCTAGGGCTCCCAACAGTGTTAAACAACAGTGCTCACCTGCCTCCTTTAAATAGTCCCCACCCACTGCTTCCTTGCAGACAATCTCTGCTTTGCTGTCCTGCCTGCCACTCCTTTACAGTGTATTCAATAAACTTTTATCTCTTTTGTTCTGCGTTGAGTGAATCCTTCCATGTCCCCCTCCCCACCTGCCCGCAGCTTCCAGGTCCATCTGATTGGGTTGTGATTGGGTTCTTCCACATTAGGAGACCCCCATCATCAGAGGTCCCCATCATCGGAGAAAAACCACTCCTAGTAAAGGTCAAGAATTTAGATTTCTTTGCAGTCTTCCAGCACAACAGTGAACCTCTAAAGAGTGACTGGGCAGGGTCACCATGAATATTTTCCAAGACCACTGACTCATCAAGACCTCTGGCTCCAGGGCATAAGTAACTTGTGGAAGACACCTAAACACTTGCCTTTGTTCCTGGATGCAGGAACTCCAGGCCCCAAGCAAAGATGAGATTCATTCTTTTTTCCTTTCTGAGTCTCCCAGACTCTATGCCAGTATCTACACTCTTTTTATATCTTTAACAAACTGGTCTCACTTCCTCTCAGCTGTGTTTCTTTTTTTAATGTTTATTTATTTATTTTTGAGAGAGAGAGAGAGAGAGAGAGAGAAAGCATGAGCACAGGAGGGGCAGAAAGAGAGGGAGAGAGAATCCCTAGCAGTGCTACGCTCAGCACAGAGCCTGATGAGGGACTCAATCTCACACACTGTGAAATCATGACCTGAGCCAAAATCAAGAGTACAATGCTTAACTGACTGAGCCACCAAGGTGCCCCTCAGCGGTGTTTGATTTGTACCCTGCACAAAGCCAAGGATTTTCTTGGCTGGTCTTGCAGGATCCCTTCTGGGTCCTCAGGCCCAGCCGGCCTGCATCAAGGTGACTTGGATAGGGCCAGATTCTGGATATATTCCAAAGGGTGCTCCAGCATCCACCCAATTTCTCAAGCCAAAAACCTAGGTCTTATCTTTGATTCTTCCCTTTCCCTCATATCCCATATGCAATCCATCAGCAAATCCTTGTAGTTCTAGCTCCAAAATATACATCAAAGTCACTGTTTCTGTCCGTTTTCACTGCCCCACAACCCACCTAAACCACCTGAATTTACCTCTCACCTGGATTGCTGCAAGGTAACCTCTTAATCTGATCTGTTTCCTCTTTCACAATCCTTCCCCACAAACAGCTGGAGGCATCATCTTAAAAATTAAATCATATCACAGCAAGGATGCCTTCACTTGTAATCCTTTAAGAGCTTTCCAAAGCATTAAGAATAAAGGCCCAAATCCAGCGAGAACTGCAAAGGCTAATGTGATCTGCCCCTGATGACCTCTATCCACATCTCCATCCCTCTTTTTCTTGATCATCCTTCTCCTGGGCTCCTTCCTGTTCCTCAAACTCACCAAATTCATTTCTGCTTTGGAGCTGTGCTGTCCCCTCTATCTAGGTCATCATACACCAGCTCTTTTCATGACTGGCTTCTATCAACTGTCAAATCTCAGTTCACCTGTCCTCTCCTTAGAAACCTCCCTGATAACTCTCACCTAGCATAGATACTATACTAGACCTCATAAAATCCACACACCTTGTATCAGAAAACTCACAGTCTTTCAGGGGAGAAAAATAGGTTAATACTTATTAAGATCACAGGACAGTAAATGAGTTGAGGGCTTTTGAAGCAGTGGGCTATCATACACTGTCAGGGCCAGAAGGGCTAGCCTCCCACCTGACATTCCCTGACAATGTCCAGGTGATGTGTGGTTGACATCTCCATTGAAAGGATTACCCAATGCTGGACAGCTTTGGAATTGGGACTTTCCTTAATCTGAGCTGTGATATGATTCTCTGCAGCTACTACTCTTTCGTGCCCCTCTCAGGAAACATAAAACAAACAGAAACCCTCTTTTAGTGGGCTGTTTGGATTCTCAGGGCCAAACTTGCCCGTTGCCTTGTTCTCCCATCCCAAGCTTCCCTCCAGGGCACTCTCCTCTGGACTTCTCTCTTACCTACCGAGGCCCACAACTGCTTCCAGCAGTCCTGATGGGATCGGGCTGCCACTGGGCATTGCTCTTTCCTCAGGACCTCTACCTCAGGCCCACGACCCTCCATCCGTTCCTTAGACATCAACCTCCCCGCCTTCTGTACGCCACACCTCTCCAGCTGGAGCGAACGCCACATCATCTCCCCGTGTTGTGCCTAGCACAGGGTCCGACACACAGCAGTTTCTTTAAAACCGCTGGGAGAATCAAACAATACATCGTTGCCCCTGGGAAACCATCAAAGGCTCCTATATCCCGTGGGAATTCGAAAGCCGAAGTGGGGTCCCCCGCCCACCCTACCTCCAGCCCGCCTCTCAGTCTATCCTACGCCAAGTCTCGCCTTTCCATTAATCACTCTCTTCAAGCGAGTAATCTTTCTGGGGCCTATAATCCCTCATGTTTCCCCCTATGTTGTCCCAATTGTGAAAACCTTTTATTTCGACTATTAGCAAAAAGTCGGCCCATTCCCTGCCGTAACCACGCCCCCTTCATCACATTCCCGGGGCGAACCGGAAGAGATCGCGCCTCCCCTAGTTCGCAGACCCGGAAGTAGATGTGTCTCACGGAAGCCGGGTTTGGCCCTGCGGCTGCTGCCGTCGCCGCGGAGAAATTGTTGGAGCTGGCAGCCTAGGAATGGTGAGACCTCGCGGTTCGCTTCTGAGGGTTCTGAGCAGAGTTTGGGGCGAAATGGAGTTTTCCAGAGTGCCGCTGGGGAAGACCCCCCAACAATGTTTGGGGCCCCGCCCCGGTAGCGCCCCGAAAATCTGCGCATGCGTGGGCCGGACCGGGCCAGAATCTGGCCCGAGATGTTACGCATGCGCAAAGGTGGGCAAGGCGAAGGTGGGGTGAGACTTGACCTGGGAGTTAGTCTCCTGTCCCTTGCCACCAGTTCGTGGGGCTTAACCCAAGGCAGCGAGGACATCTGGGTGCACTCGGTGCTTTGCTTTTGAGTTTCAGGGCTGACTTCACCACTCTTATTCCGAGCTCCAGAAACAGACCGGCAGTACTCCCCCCACCTCGGGTGTGCACTCGGAGAACGAGGGCCAGGGAAGGAAGGGGGCCCAGACTTAGCCTCAGGCTACCCTTCACCTGACCCCCAAGTGTCAAGATTCCCAGCCGAATCCTACGGAGCCGAGCGACTAGAGCACCTGGGGGCAGGGCCAGAAAACTGTGCGGAGAGCTGCCCTGGTCTGAAGGGGCGGGGCCCGCAAGCGGCACGCCCAGAGAGTCCCCAGTACCTGAGTTCTCTGGGGTTAGGAGCAGGCGCCCCAGGGCGGTGGAAATTCGCTCAGTTCCCAAACCGCGTTTTTTTAGGTTCCACGCAGTCCCACCCGCTAAATCTTCAGCCAAAGCTGAAAATGAAAATAAAAATTAGATGGACAGATCAGAGTTCGATCTCCATTTCCCTGCTTTGGCTTGGAAGGGCAAGGGTGGTGCTGCTGAGCTGAGTGGGCAGCGAAGATAAGAAAAAGTGAGCCACTAATCCCTTGTTTCCTGCTGGTTTATAGTCGAGGCCCTTCCTAGCGACTGTGAGTAGAATCATAGAGGTCTGTGGACCCCCTAAAATGCTATGTGTTTGTACATTTTCCTGGAGTCCATAGCTTTTATATTCTAAAAGATGTCGGTGACCTTTAAAAACTGTTGGTTTATCAGGGTCATGGCAGAATAGAGCCTTGTGTTTCTTCTCCTTATGTCTTCCCTAGTTTATGGGATCCTGGGGGAGCTGTTCCAGTAGAAGGTGGGGCTGGCTCATTGGAAACCTGTGCCTCAGGGAGCCTTATTTCTCCTTTGCAGAATCTCCTCTCAGCCTCTAAGCTCACCTGGTCAGAATCCTTGGATGAGCCTGTGGGACCCTTCCTCCTAGCCCTGTGGTTTGGAACCAGTGGCTTTGGGACTGTAAGAGGATGGACAAAGGTAGTATGAGGCCAGGCCAGCTCCCCAAACGCTCAGGCGCCAAGCATCTGCTGATTCCACCCCGTGCCTGGCACGTATGTCTTTTCGTCCTGACTGGGCATTGCCACCTCCCCCTGGGCCAGCACCACCCACGTACCTCTCGGCAGAGGCCACAATTGACTGACTTGCTGTTGAGCTGCCGCTCTTTGGCACGGCTGCATTTTGATGGCAGAGGGAGCAGTTATGCCCAGAGCCCGGTGTGTCGGCATCACCAGTCTGACCTGAGCACCATGTGCTGCACGACATGACACGTGGCACCGGGAGAACTGCCCAGCGTGGAAGGTCTGGGCCAGGTCTGAGCCCAGATGGGATCTGGATGGCCAAGGAACTCCCACCTTACAACCTCAAATGTCAAGGAAGCAGGGGAAGGGCCAGGAGGGCTGGCAGGGGGAGGAGGAGCAGAGGAGGGGTCCCATGTTCAGAGGCTCAAGGCTCTACTAGGCACTTAGGAGACTTGAGTTCACTACTTTTCTTTTTCTAGATTCTCAGGGGCTGCTAGATTCATCTCTGATGGCATCAGGCACTGCCAGCCGCTCAGAGGATGAGGAGTCGCTGGCAGGGCAGAAGCGGGCTTCCTCCCAGGCCTTGGGCACCATCCCTAAACGGAGAAGCTCCTCCAGGTAGTAAGGGTTCGAAGGGCCAGGAACTGGGCAAGGGCATTAGGTGCTACATGTCTTCACCACTGTTGCAGTGGCTACCCGAGCCCCTCTGGAGCCTAAGTACTGGCGGAGCCTTGTGCTTTTCCTACCAAATCCCTCTTGTGGGATATGGGCCAAGGGCGGGTGATCTGAGGTCTTTGACATGGAATCTTTGTGGTGCAATACCCTGTCATCTCAGAGGGATGGAGCATAGCAGTTCCGTGCCCCATCCACTGAGCCGGAGCAGTTAGTGCCCAGCCGGGAACCTGCTCTGTTTCAGAGGCTGAGTGTGTGCAGGTGGGTCCTAGGGAAGGGGCAAGGGATGCTCACTGGGTAGGACTCTCCACAGGTTCATCAAGAGGAAGAAGTTTGATGATGAGCTAGTGGAGAGCAGCCTGGCTAAGTCCTCTACCCGCGCGAAGGGAGCCAGTGGGGTGGAACCAGGGCGCTGTTCGGGGAGTGAACCTTCCTCCAGTGAGAAGAAGAAGGTGAGGGATTGGGAGATGTGGGGGCCAGGGCCAGATTTTGTTTTTCCCCACCACCTTTGCCAGCTGACAGGGGCCCTGGCAAAGGAGACTTGTGAGAAAATCGGGTGGCCTCAGCCCCAACCTCAGATGCCTCCCTCCTGAGAGCCCATCGCTCCCTACTCCCCCTTTCTTGCTGCACCCCCCCCCCCCCCACACACACACACACCCTGTCAGTGCGTCCTGTATCACATTCTGTGTGGGAGGCATGGAGCGTGCATCTATTCTGGGAGCAGACAGCCTGTTCCCAGCATTGCTGGGTGTAAAAATAACCCCCAGGTGGCATTGCTCTGGCCCTAGACACCGTACCAATAAGAGTGGTTTCCTGGTATCCTCCCCACCCACCCTCCACTCTGGGGTTGAGGGTGCCACCAGCAAAGAGAAGACCCCATATGTTCAAGGATTATGTAGAAGTACTTTGGTAGAGGGGGGAGGGGGAGGGGTGGGGACTAGAAAGCCGAGCTCCTGCCTGTGTTGCTTATGGTTGGGTGGGACCGGGGCCACCACACAGTGTGTGAAGTTCAGGGTCCAAAGCCCCATCTGCCCTGATGCCGGCTTTGAGCTCTTCCTGTCCTCTGCTCAGGTGTCCAAGGCCCCTAGCACTCCCGTGCCGCCCAGTCCAGCCCCAACCCCTGGACTCACCAAGCGCGTGAAGAAGAGCAAACAGCCACTTCAGGTGACCAAGGATTTGGGCCGCTGGAAGCCAGCGGATGACCTCCTGCTCATCAATGCTGTGCTGCAGGTAGTGCTTCCCACTGCAGGCTTCACGTCCCCCCTCTCCCCTCGGCCTGCGGTTCCCAGCCCCTGCACTAGCCCAGCAGCACCCTGGGGGTGGCAGGGGAAGGGTCCTTCCCAGCTCTAGGGCTGGGACCAACCCATCTGGGGCCTTGCAGACCAACGACCTGACATCTGTCCACCTGGGCGTGAAGTTCAGCTGCCGCTTCACCCTTCGGGAAGTCCAGGAGCGCTGGTACGCCCTGCTCTACGATCCGGTCATCTCCAAGTGAGTGGGGCCAGCTCTGGCAGCATGGAGAGACGAGGAACACTAGAATTTGGCTCCTGAAACAGAGAGAACTATACAAGGGCCCAAGGGAGGGGCCTGGGAGGCAGGACTCATGGGGCCTTGCATCCTCTGGGATGATATTGAAACCAGGCAGGCTTGGGAGGGAAGCTTCTTCCTGCTGCCAACCCGGCTAGTCCTGGCTTGATGCCAGAAGCAGGGGATCTGGAAGCTGCAGAAGCAGCCTGGAAAAAATATCCGAATGAGCGCCAGGAGCCCTGGTTCCACCAGGGTGGTCTTGGGCAGGTCACTTTCCATCCTTTCCCCACTGACCTCCACAAGAAGGAGTTGGAACAAAAGAACACCAAGGCCCCTAATAGTCCAAGTTTCAAGTAAGCCTGCGTGCATACGCCGCGCACACTCTTCCTCCTCAGCCACTTCGTTTAACATTGTCATTGCTGGCGGGATGCTTACCACCCATCTTCTGTTCCACGGTCTCTAACACCATTTAAGCTCTAGCCACGGCCCTGACAGGAAGCAGGCAGGGCTCAGCTTTGGAGAGAGGATGTGGTGGGCAGTGGGTGGTCTTGGGATCTCCCTTGGGACTGGTCTCTGGGGGCTGTGCCTTGAGTATCTTCGAGGAGGTGAACACTGGAAACTCGGTTTGTTGAGTTGCCTGTTACGCTTTCAAGAAATGCATGAGGCCACAGGTGCAGTGCTAAGCCTTCGGCTGGTGCTGCTGAGGGCCTAGCCTCTAGTTCTGGATCTCAGAGGCCTATAGGAACCCCGGATTGCTTGACCCCCTCCCTTCAACCCTGCCCTCTTTCTCCCTCTACCCCCTCAGGCTGGCTTGCCAGGCCATGAGACAATTGCACCCAGAAGCCATTGCCGCCATCCAGAGCAAGGCCTTGTTTAGCAAGGCTGAGGAGCAGCTGCTGAGCAAAGTGGGATCGGTAAGGCTGAGAAGCAGAGAAGGGCAGGGTGGGGACCTAACCACTGGGAGAACTACGGATGTGGGGAGGCCCCACTGCCTGGAAACGTGCCCGGCAGGTCTCGTATATTGGCAGGGGCCTTTGTGGATGGGGTCCTTAGGAAGAGCCAAGACCGGCTCCCTCTCACTTCTCCCAGCTCCTGGTGGGGACAGGGGGTGGGGATGACGAGGCCGAGACAGGAATGAGAAAACCCAAATGCCGAGAACATGCTTCTTGCCCTCCAGACCAGCCAGCCCACCTTGGAGACCTTCCAGGACCTGCTACACAGACACCCTGATGCCTTCTACCTGGCCCGTACTGCCAAGGCTCTGCAGGCCCACTGGCAGCTCATGAAGCAGTATTACCTACTGGAGGACCAGACAGGTAACTGGCTCCAGGAGCTGGCGGAGTGGGTGTGTGCATGTAAGTGTGAAGTTGTCTGGGCACGGTTGCCCTTAGGTGCCCAGTAACGGATCCCTCAGTGGCCCCCAGTGTCTTGCATCTCTTGGCAGCAAAACTTCCTTCCAGGAGGAAGGAAAGTGGCTGGAATGACACTCAGCAGCATGGTAAGGGTAGCCCAAACCGTCTGCAATCCTGAGTAAAAAGTCTAAATGGCAGTGTTGTCTCCCACTTCCTGTTTTTGTTGTCATTTTTAACATATTTTGCTATTATGTAAACAATACGGTAACATAGTCTTCGTGAATAACGTTGAAAGTGAATAAAAGGTGAAAGTCCCCTGCACTGCTTTATCTTTCCCCGTTTCCCCCCCAGAGGTGGTAGGGCCTCTTGCTGCCCCTTCCCTCTCTCCACTTTCCTTCTCGCTGCCTTGGAGCCATGCGGAAATTCCCATTGGGCTTTCACACCCAGGCCCCCTGCCTTCCTCCTTTCCCAGGGGCCAGAACACTGTCTGCCCACCTCTTCCTCACCAGCAAGTTTTCGCTCCTGATGACAAACTCGGGGAAAGTCAGCTGACTAAAGTGCGGGAGGCTCTTCAATTCGACTTGGGATTTGGGATCAGGCTTTCGTGGTGCAGCGTAGTGTAGACACAGTCTGCCCTCCCTTCCTGGATGGTATTGCCCATCAGCGTCTCCATAGTTGTCCGCACTGTTCTGGAAACGAGGCTTTGCCTGTGCACTCCGCCTACTCCCTGGGTCCTACTGCTCCTGGTTATCAAAAGATACTCCTGCAAGAGGATTTGAGGAGATCGTGTCAGGGATGCCCTGTCTTTCCTTCCTGAGGGTCTCTGCAGTTAGTGGGCAGCCCTCTTTATTCCTGCAGCTTCCACAGCTCTGCTTCTGCCTCAGACTCCGACGTCCCTGAATTCCCACAGAGAGTGGACACCAGATAAAGTTGATTTATGCTGCTGTAGCTGGCTTCTTTGAAAGTTATCTTGTATAAACGTCTCTGTTAACTCAGAGGTTTAATTTTTCTCTCCAAGAGTCTTTTCTGTGGGTATTTGATTTCTCCTTCGCTGTCTAGTGCTGGGAGGTCCTAGGAACCGGGTAGATACACCGCTTGGCTCTCAAGTTGGTTGAGTATTAAATTGGTAGGATTTCAGGCAGCTGCAGTGGGGGAGCAGTCGGGGGGGGGGGGGGATGACTGTCCCAGTCCCTTGTTTCCCACACAGTCTGACCTAAAGGGGTTGAGGGTGTGGAGCACTTGTGGCTCCTGTGCAGCCCCCCTCACTTCCCCGGGCAGACAGTGACCACACCCCGGGTGTTGACAAACTCCCCAGCCGACGGTTTCACAGCCACTAACTACTGAGCGACACTGCAGTCCTGGGAACAGCTGGCCTTAAGGCAGAAGTTCTCAGAGTTTGTGGGCCCCCATCCCCTTTTGCAATGTGGTCAGAAAAAAAAAACGGAAAAACTTCCACGAAACTATTTATTCTCAACACATCTAATGGACTCTGACATTATTCTATCCTGTTTCTTTTTCTTTTCTTTTTTTTTGGGGGGGGCAGAGGAAGAAATGAAACTAATCTCATGACTGTCAATACCTCATGACCCGCAGTTTGAAAAATACTGGCTTACGGGGGGCAGCTCACTTCTGGCACATCTTGAGGAGCACTTGACCGGCATGTGCCTCTCTCTGCCCCCTGCTGAGTGTGGCAGAGAATATTTGGGAGCGTATGATGTGTCGGAGGAGCATTTTGGATCTGGAGTCAGAAAAATAGAGCTTGGGTCCTGCCTCTGTCCTAACCCTGAGTCACATGGCTTAACCCTGCTTCCTGTGTCTGTCCCCTGGTGTGCACAGGGGAGCTGACAGCGATGCCTTCCCTCCTTAGTTCAAGGCTGTGTGAGAACCCTCGCACACTGAAAAGCACACACAAAAAGTCAGCCTTAATTCCCTTTTCTTTCTAGAACCACCTCTGCCCTTAGCTAATGTCAGGAATTCTTTGTGCCAAAAGAGGGTGTCTAATCTGGTCTGTGCTCTGTTGCCTATTGATTGCAGCGCAAAACTGTTGCCACAGGTTGTCTTCACAGTTTGTCCCCTTAGTTCAGTTGCTGCTTGGCAGCTTAGGGTGGAGTAGGAGCGGTGGCGCTGACCGTCCCCCCGTCCTTTGTTCAGTGCAGCCGCTGCCCAAGGGGGACCAAGTGCTGAACTTCTCCGACGCAGAAGACCTGATTGATGACAGTAAGCTCAAGTGAGTGGCTGGGGCCACAGACAGGGTACAGAGTGGAGTGTGCCCCACCCCCACCCCCTTGGGGTGGGCCAGAGCTCCCTGGGCAGCACTGCCCAACCTGGCCTCCTGCTGCTGAGAATCGGGCCCAGCCCACACCCAGCCTTGTGCACCGCTTGCCACTCTTAGCACCTGGTGTCTTTGCTGAGCCCCATCCCTTCAGCACCCCCCCCCCTCCCCCCGGGAAGGAGGCTAGTCCAAGGTCAGAGGAGCAGCCTCCTGGGTTGTTCAGCTGAGAGACTGAGGAACACCCTAATGAGCCAAGTAGCACCTGATGGTAATAGCAGGTGATCCTGATTCCTCCTCCTTCCCCCTTCTTCCCACAGGGACATGCGGGATGAGGTCCTAGAACATGGTAAGTGTACCCTGGTGGGGACCGTTAGGGGGTGGAAGCTCCTGCCAGCACAAAGCATCAGTACGAGGTGCTGATGACCTCAGAGCATCCCCGCTTACCACCCTGCCTCATCCCAGAGCTGACGGTGGCCGACCGGCGCCAGAAGCGAGAGATTCGACAGCTGGAACAGGAGCTGCATAAGTGGCAGGTGCTGGTCGACAGCATCACAGGTGAGGCGGCCGGGGACCTGGGGGCGGGGGGGGGAAGCCTGCTCCAGCTCCCTCTGCCCCACCCAGAGCCCCTGTGCTTGCCTGGCTGGCTGCGCCCTCATTTCCCACGCCCCGGCTCCCTGCCTTCCACCCCGCGGCCCTCAGGCGGGCTCTGCGTGACACCAGCTGCTCCCCCTCGCAGGCATGAGCTCTCCTGACTTCGACAACCAGACTCTGGCGGTGCTGCGGGGCCGCATGGTGCGGTACCTGATGCGCTCCCGAGAGGTAAGGCGGGCCCGGCCCCTGCTTCCCCGGGTTTCCCTCCTCCGCCAGTCTTGTCCTCGCTGACCTGTTCTGTGTCTGGCCCCTGATCTCTCGTCTTTCCCTGACCTGTGTAGACCCATTCCTCAGGTCCCAGCCCTCACCTACCCCGTTTCCCCAGATCACCCTGGGCAGAGCAACCAAGGATAACCAGATTGATGTGGACCTGTCTCTGGAGGGTCCGGCCTGGAAGATCTCCCGGAAGCAAGGTACCGGCAGGCGGCAGTGTGGGGGTGTCCCTCCCAGCCTCTCGCTGCCCTCCGGCCCTGCAGCTTGGTCTCCATGGGAACCCGCTAGGGTTGAGCAGCTGGCATTTCAAGATCTCTAACTTGGGAGTCATGGGTGCCTTCTAGCCTGTTCCCGGGAAGCAGTGTGTGTGGGGACTGCGGGCCCTCTTCTGGCCTCCCCTGTCTCCTCATCCCTTTCGCCTCTCCATCCCCACAGGTGTCATCAAGCTGAAAAATAATGGTGATTTCTTCATTGCCAATGAGGGTCGGCGGCCCATTTACATCGATGGACGGCCTGTGCTGTGTGGCTCCAAATGGCGCCTCAGCAACAACTCCGTGGTGGAGGTGAGCTGGGAGGGAGGTGAAGAGGTCATGATGAGACCCGGGGCGTGCGAGGCCGGTGTGTGGGCCTGGCCCCCAGTCCCACCTCTGTCCTCAGCCGCTTTTCTCTCTTGCCCACAGATTGCCAGCCTGAGATTCGTCTTCCTCATCAACCAGGACCTCATTGCCCTTATTCGGGCCGAGGCCGCCAAGATAACGCCACAGTGAGGAGTGGTGGCGGGACCCGTGTGCTCTCTCTGGCCTCCGGTTCCCCTGCCATTCCAGCCCCTAGGAGCTGGGAACTCAGGCTCCTGGAAAAACCATGGTGGGCAGGAGGAGACCCAACTGGCCCATTGATCTGAGCCTCTGTGGGAGGGCAGGGCCGGTCCTTGGGAAGCCCCTCGAGGCTGGAACCCTCCGGCTTCCTTAGAGCCAGAGCCCCTCCCCTTCTCTCTCTGCAGACCACCCTCCTCTGCCCCTCAGATTCCCACCTTTTCCCTTTGTCTCCAGCTGATTGGCTTCAGACTTTTCCTTTATTATTTTTCTTTTGTAAATAAAAAGCACCGAGTTCCAAAGTAGTTCTTTTTATTATATATATTTTTTAATATAAAAAATGGGACTGGTGAGGCAGGGACACATGCAGGGGATGGCAGAATCCCTCGGCCTCAGGCCTGTCCTCCATCCTGCAGACAGAGACAGGTCAGAGAGCAGGCTGAGGCGGGGCACCAAGATTCCCAGCTTGGGGCCTGCCCCTGAAGCGCCAGCCCACTCAGAGAGTCAGGGGCCGGGCCCTAAGTCTCGGTCTCCCTGCCCTGAGCCGGGGACCAGCACAGAGTCCTGGGGAGCGGCTGCCACTCTCTCTGCCGCCCCGAGTTCGGGCAGAGCGGCAGACGGCAGCGTGTCTGGCAACACTGGGTTCTGGGGCTGGCAGTCAGACCCCCGTGCCTTCTTCCTGGGTCCACTGGACTGTGCCAGAGCCGTGGCAGCCGATAAGCACCATCTCCAGGCTATGGGGTTCCCAGGGCAAGGCCAGGCCCCCTGACCCTGGCGGGGGCTCTCCAGTACTCGCAGCCTCAGCCTGGTTAGTGGGTTCCGGGGGCCCAGTCCTAGCCCCTTCCTCGGGGGCCGGTGAGCCAGGGGTACTGGGCTCGGGGCAGAGCTCTGCTGAGGCCGGGGGCTCTGAGTCAGAGGTGGGGGTCCAGAAAGCTGTGGCTCGAGGCCAAGGGGAACTCTGAGAGGCCGGGGGGCCCCAGGGCCAGGGTGCTACGAGGGGAGGGGGCCCTGGACGAGGGTGGGGCCAGGTCCCACTCAAGACAGAGGCAGCTGGGGGCTGCAGGCAGTACGAGGATGTCCCAGTGTCCACACACAGAGGCTGCAGGAGCCCAGAGGTGCCGGCTAGGCACGGCCCCTCTCCTGATGCCCGAAGGCAAGGACCCTCCCCGTGGGGCGCCAGGACTTGCTGCACAGCCTGGCGAAGTGACTGCAGACCCTCCCGCATCTGCAGCACCTGCTCAGACAGCTCTGTCACCTTTAGGGAGCGAGGCAGGAAAGAGGGCGAGGTTAGAGAGGAGTCTGGACCTCACACAACGGCAGCGCCCGCCCCCCTCCCCTCGGCTCCCCTCCCCACCTCCACTTTGCCCCTCACCCACCGCCTGCCGCAGCTTGTCCAGTGTGTCTGTGTTCCTTGCCTCACTGGGCCCGAGGGGGACAGTGAGCAGGCCGTTTTCTGCAAAGAGTAGACTAGGGTTACCAGCCAGCACCAGGAAGAGGCCAGGCATGGGGTCCAGGCCTCTGCCCCAGTTAGCACAGACCACACTGGCCTGGCAGGGCCTGATGCCAGCCACGGCCACTTCCAGCCTTGCCCCAGTTGCCGAATTCTGCCCAAACCGCAAGGAGCCCTTGGGCACGCTGCCCCACACTTTCCCCCTCAGGACGCTGCCCTCTGCGCCTGTCCTCCAGACACACGACCGCTCCCAGGAGCTCATTACCTGGTCTGCTCTCGGGGCTGCGTGGCCTGGGGACCACTTTCAATTCTGCTTCCCCCTTAGCCCTCTATCCTCCCCAGGGTCTTAGCAACATTATCTTCTTTAACATGCACGACAACCGTACTGCAGACCAGAAGCTGGAGCGAGAACCGAGATCTTGCTGCTGGAGAGCTGACCGCAGGGATCCAAACCCCTTCCCGACCACCAAAGTGCTGGTCTTAACCACCAAAATGCCCAAACCATGCAGGCTGGGAAGGACAAGAGGCAAGAAGTCTTTACCCCACCGGTTTCTCAGGGGTGCGCAGGGCAGAGAGGCAGCCCTGCCCACCTGCCGCCGCTCCCCCAGCCCCCAACCTCGGAGCGGGCCTCAGTACCTGGTCCAGGGGAGGGGCTGCTGCTGCATTCCGGGCCAGGCTGCCCCACACGGAAAGAGAACTTGGGCTGGTCAGAGCCACAGCCATCCTCAATGCCATCTACTACCCTATGGACACGGGTGCCAGGACAACAAATCAATCCACGGGCAACCACTGTGGTGCCCTAGTGTCCACACACAGGAGCTCCCTGGAGTTCGGGGCCCAGGAAAGGTAACACGTGGTCCCTTTCCCTAGGAGCTTGCAGTTTTGCCGGGGGGTCCAAGCGTGAGCAACAGGACACGGCGGGAATTCTGAGCAGTAAATGGCCATGGACCAAACGGTTAGGGAGGGGCCGCAGGAAGGTGGAGTCCAGGAAGGCTTCGTGGAGGAGGCTGGGACCGGTTAGGATGGAAGGATGGACACCCAGGGGAGGAATGTGCCTGGCTGGACCCCAGGGCTATCGCCACCATCTTTGCCAGATCACAGGGGCCCAGGGCCTGATTACCTGGGGCTCAGATCCGGGGGTACATTCCACGGTACAGAGGGCAACTGCAAACCCTCTAGGCTTCGAGGGTGAACAGAGGGGCCGGCCTCAGCCTGTGAAGCCCCTGCCCTGCCCGGCCGTCCTCTGCTCCTTAGCCTGGGCCGGGGCGCGGTTCGCCGTGGGGATAGCAACTTAGCAGCGGAAGAGGAGGATGTGCAGCCGGGGGACAGCAGGGGGCTGGAAGGCTCGTCCGCTGGGGCTGGTGAGGCCGCGGGGCCCTGCTCCCCATCCGTCTCCTTCTCCTCCAGTGTGGACATAAGGGTGTTGTCACCACTCAAGGAGCTGGTGTCTGCCTGGGGACAGTGGGGCACAGGGAACCAGCCTGGATAACCCCTACCGTGTCCCAGTCACCTGCCCCCCGTGACCTCATCTCCCTAGAAGGAGCCATCTTTGTTAAACTGGATGCCCAAGATCTCCCACCCTCGGAGGCAGAGGCTGTTACTCGTGGCGGTGAAAGGAGGTGGGTGGGGGACTGCTCTTCTGCTGCCACCACAAAGCCACCAAGCCCTGGAGGAATTTGCTGCCCTTCAAAATTCTAGCCAAATGTGGATACATCACCCCTCTACCTGGTCCCTCAGGCTAACCGAACTATCCGGGAGAACACAGTGCTAAAAACTGGTTTAGAACTAGTGGTAGAAGCCAGGAAAATTCGAAGCCCCTCAGAGCAGTCGTCTCTCATGGTGCGGAAGCAGGGAGAGCCGCAGGGCTCTCTTCCGAGGCAGCCTGGAGGACCAGTGCCCGGCCCTGCCCAGGGGCCCCATCCCTCACGTGTGGCCTCAGCCTCCATCCCTTAAGACTCCGCTGTGGACCAGGCCAGGCCGTCTCGGGCGGGCCGGGGAGAGCCGGCAGGGCTGGCGGAGCACGGCTGGGCTGGGCTCTAAAGGACAGCGTGGGTACGAAGGGGCAGGAGACGGGAGAGTGTAGACCCCCCATAACGTGTGGGGGTGTTAACACCAGGCCAGGCGCTCACACGGCTCCTCCCCCAACCCCAGCCTCTGCCCACTTCACCAGCCACCACCCCAGCCCCCTCCGCACACATTCCCGGTGCCCTCACCTCTGCGGGGCCTCCGCCGGCACCCAGGTTGTAGCTGAGCTCCCCTCGGAGGCCCCGGCTGAAGCGTGGGGCAAACTCGGGGTACAGTGCGAGACTCTCGTGCAGCCCAGTCAACTGGAGACACTGCAGGACGCAGTAGGTCAGCCCCTTTACATCAGCATTGGCCTTGACCACCTGTTCCCGCCGGGGCAGCTCACAGCCAATCAGATCACCCTTCCCTGGGAAGCGGAAGTAGAGGTCAGCAAGCCCTGCCCCTCAGCCCACGCACAGAGGGTCAAGCAGAGGCAGCTGAGCTTCCCTTGTGAGGGGAGTGGGGACTTCGGAGCCAAGACCCAGACGGCCAGAGGGGCCCAGGCTCCGGCCGACCCCCTCTCCTTATCTCTCCGGCTCCTCAGACAGACTTGGAGTGAAAAGCACTGAGGCCCAGGAGCTCAAGCACTTCCGGGATGGAAGCCACTGTCCTGAAACACACCTGAAGTTTAGCTCTGAGATTAACCGAGTGGTCAACAATTCTGGTGGTTCCGAGGCTGTCTGTAGATCGGAACCCGGGCCCCACCTCTACCTATAACATCTGCAGGAGACCCCACAATCTGGTATCTTTCAAGCCTCACAGGTGATTCAGGTGGGGTTCATCCAGGAGCCAGCAGGTTAGTGGCCAGCACGGCACAGTGAAGAGGTCAGGCAGCCACGCTTCTTCATCTCCCTGAACCCTGGTTCTTGCGGGACGGATTTTGTACTGAACTGGGTCCTGGTGCTTTCTTGATCTTACCAGAAGGTGTCAATGTAGGATTTTCCCACCACCCAGCTGGGACTGCCACCTGGCTGACAGCAATTGTAAAATGGCATCAATTAGAGTCCGTATCCCAATCTCAGAGATGTTAAATTATAGGGGGAAAATGTGCATTTTATAATCAGTGAACTAGGGTGCCTCCAATCACGGACATGTGAGGAGTAAGCGAGTTAGTGTAGGTAAAGTGACTGACACAGAGACGATCAAAGTTCGTTTCTTTTCTCTCCCTCTGGACAAGAGTCCCCTGTAGATCGTTCCCAACAGAGACGGCCTGCCGTAGGCAGAGCACTCGCCGCCTTCACAAGGCAGCTCAGCCCACTGCCGGAGTTCGCAAGATTGGAAAGCGTTTCCTTACCCTCAAGGAAGAAGATGGATCACTGCCACCCTCCACCGTGGGCTGGCTCGTGCTGCCAGCAGGACTGAGCTTAGCAGCTCCTGTAAATGTTCACGGACTTTTGCTCAAACTTAAGTGTAGAAAGCATTGCTGTTAAATTGTATTTTCTTGGTTTCGGGCCATCCTTCTGGTTCCTTCTGAGAGCTGTTTGGATCTCAATGTGCTCATCTGATGAATGAGCTCTCTCTCCTGTGTGTCATCTGGAAGTAAGAGAAGTGTGTATTTTTTGTCTTCATCCAAGAGGTGAGACAGAATTGAGAAATAGGACAAGACCAATGACAGAGCCTCCATGCCATCAGTCTCAGACCAGAGACTGCCCTCCAGTCTGGCATTGCAGCCGGAACCTCCAGCTCAGCGTTCCAGCCCCCTCAGGTCTTCCTGGTACTGTCACCCAGCCCACTTCTCTTCTCTTGCCTCCTTCCCCCACAACCGACTGTGTGTGCTTAGCTGTTAGCTCATACGCAGAGGTAGGGGCCAGAATTGACGCGACGAGCTGCACGGTGAGCCTCAGCGGCCAGCAGCAGGCAGGAGGCCCCTGGATGTCCAGCGAAGGAGGCAGGTGGGGGCAGGAGTGAAGGCAAAGCAGAAAACCAGGTTGTGGGGAACCGGGCATACATCGGGGCACCCGGAGCCATCAAGTCAACAGAGGAAACAATTCCTCTGGAACGTGTGTGCAGGCACAGGATGGATCAAAGGTGGCAAAAGCTCCAGTGCTGGGGACGCAGGCAGTGAGGTGAAGGTGGCGGTCATTCTTGAGGCTCGTCTTAATAGTGAACAGGATTATTCTGCAACCTGGTGCGTGGCAGCAGTGAGGAGATGTTCTTACAGGACCAATGCCAGCTCCCAGCCACACTGCTTCCTCGGCTCCGAGATGAAAACCATCTGTTTAATAATCCGCTCGTCAGTCTTGACCAGTCTGCAATTGTCAAAATCTGTCTGTTTGCCCTTCCGAATCTCTCCAGTTCTCCAGCATTTCTCAAGGACTGCCAGCCATATGTGAGGGACCATAATTCCGTTTACTGGGAGTCCTGGCATAAAAGGCATCTAGGTCGGGAAGCCAAACTCCCAGAAGACTCAAGGTGAAAGGTGTGGCAGCCTCTCACCTCTCTTACCTCCAAGACCCCCTTGATGGTATTTCTTTTTCCTGTTGGTAGATCATCCTCCTCGGGGGAGCGGGGAGGGACGCACAGTAGCTTCTGGGCATCTAGTCTTCTTAATTCTCCAGGTTGGTGACAAACCTCAGCCCCTCCAGGCGTCAGCCACCCCCACGGTGAGTCTACAAGCATTTGGCCAAGGGTTCACCTCCCTTCCATCCCTGTTGTGAGGCCCTCCATTACCCAAACAGGTCACAGAGTTCCTGCCTGCTGGGGTCGCTGCTGGGAGCCTCCCACAGCCACGGACACCCTCAGCTCTGTGTTTCCAGGAATGCTTTGCGTGTGCCTTCCTAAAGCCCGGTGTGTACAGCCTGTCATCCTGAAATCGTGCCCTTCCTTGGGGACACGGCGCTCCCTTGATCAGAGCTCCTGAAAGCACAGTGTTTGAAGCCTTAGGGTTGGCAGACTAGGTTCTAACCCCACCAGCCAATTCATGAACCTCTCCAAGCCTCCTGCTCCTTCCGTGCAGAACAGGCACGACACCAGTGCCTCTGCCAGGGGTTTTGTGAGGTTTGTGTGAGCTGAAACACCTAAGGGCCAGCCCCGCAGTGAGACCCTTGGGATCAGCATTATTCTGACGTCCATCCCACAACTGCAATCTCTTCTTCCTTGTCCAGGGACTCGACCCATTTCCACCTCTTTCTTTTGCCAAGAAGGGAAGTATATAGGCAGAGTCCGAGCCCTGCTGTTGCCCGCTGGGGCCCCGGGCCTGCTCTGTGACCAGCCCTAGGAAAGCACAACCCCCCTCTCCCCTGACCTGGTGGAGGGGCCCCACAAGAACAGCTCTCATTCCCTTCTTGCAGCCCTGCCTAAGCACTCTCTCCAACACTGCCATGCCTAGCATTTGATTTTTCTCCTTGGCAGGAACTGCTGATCCCTCCCATCCCCTCATAGGCTGCAGGCTGGTGGTCCTCCACTCACTCAGGGAGCCTTGAACACCTCCTTGTGTTGCCACCTGGTGGTCACTGGGTCCGCTTTGAGCTTTGTCTGCTTGGAGCTTTGCACCATGGCTTCTCCTGACTCCGTCCTGGCTGTTTCTCCGCGGGTGGCTTTGCCTGTGCCCCCTGTCCACGTTTCTGCTGATGGGGCCCTGGTTCCACCCACCTCCCCCAAAACCCCCGCTTCCTCTCCTGCCCTCACAAACCTAGGATGGCAAGTACGGTGCCGCCCTTGAGCACCTCCATGGAGCCGGAGCAGACAAAGTAGAGGGCCTGGAGAGCGTCCCCTTGGTGGATGAGGTACTCGCCAGGCGTGCAGAAGGCGGGACGCAGGGCCAGGGACAGTGCCCGCAGGCAGCCACGGCTCGCGGCCTCAAACAGAGGCAGCTGCAGAACCTCCTTGTGCAAGTGCATGGCGATGTCTGCGCGAAGCTCGTCTGGGAGGCTCTGCAGCAGCTGCAGGGGGGAAGCAGGTGGGGAGGTTAGTGGTGGCAGAATGCAAGGCAGCCTCCAGCCAGCCCTCTTTACATCCATCCCACTGGCCTTAGGAGCAAGGGGAAGTGTGGGAGGGACCTGAGGCTCCGTGCCTGTAGCCTGTACCGGCAGTGCAGGAGGCTGCCTCTGCCCCCCTCCCATCACTTTAGCCCACCGTGAGCTGCTTGGCTTTCCTCCTCCAGCCCAGAGCTGGATGTCGGTGAGCAGAGCCTCCAGGCCTAACAAGGGTGGAGAAAGGCCTTCAAGGCTTTTTGACTGCGCTCTGCCCCATGCTACTGCCCACTCCCGGGGAGCAGAAGCCAGAATTTTGCGTTCCTTGCCCCCCCAGCCCACTCCTGGGAATATTAGGCCAAGCGCATACTCCTGGAAGGAGCAAAGGCTGGAAGGGCCAGCCCTGGAGGCCTGCGCACCTCAGTGGTGTCGATACCGTTGTTCACAGCCCACGTCGCCTGGAAATACTCGAGCATGCGCTGCTTGAGGGGCTTGGGGATGCGGTGGATGCGGATGTAGTCTCGGAGGTCACGGGTGCGGCTGTGGTACAGAAAGCGGCGGGCGTACATGCGCTGGATGATGGCCGTCACGTTCCCAAACACCACCGCGTGCATCAGGGCTGGGGAGGGTGGCGAGAGGGGGTCACCTCCAGGCCCGGCCTGACACCATGCTGGACACATCTGTCCTCCCTCCCACCATCCAAGTCTCCTAGGCAAGACACGGGCCGCTGTGTGGCAGGGAGTCCTGCAGCCACATGGGACTCCCCTGGCCCTGGCTCTGTGTTCCTTCAGTCTCCCAAAGCAGAAGAACCTCTGAGAAGGACCTTGGGGCCCTGGGGGGAGGCGGGGAGTTGGGGCCACCTGGAGCCACAAGTCTGAGAGTGGGCCCAGGACAGGGAGAGCAGCAGGCCTCACCGCCAATGAGCATGGTGCAGATGGAGAAGATCTTCTCGGTGTCCGTGTTGGCGGACACGTTGCCGAAGCCCACGCTGGTGAGGCTGCTGAGCGCGAAGTAGAGGGAGGTGATGTAGGCGCTGCGTAGCGAGGGGCCGCCCAGGAGCTCCAGCCCCGTCCTGTTGGCCTCCCCGCTGACGCTGCTACAGTTGTCGTTCTGGCCGGAGCTGTTCCCTGCCACAGGGCTGCGGCCCACCAGGTAGTAGGGGGTCTCGAGTCGGCGGGCCAGCTCCTGCAGCCAGCCTGGGGAGGGGACAGGGCACACCTAAGCAAGTGGAACGGCACTGCCACACCACAGGCGCACGTGTGCCCACTGCTTCCCCCGGGGCAGGGGCCATGTGGATGCAGACCCCCCCCCCCATATCTTCCCACCACTTTCCTCCTCTGCCGGTCCAGCACACCCTGTCCACCCCCTCAACCCTGACCAAGACAAGCACGTGAGGACGAGGCTGTCGTCTCTCCAGCCGGCGTCTGCTGGTGCCGAGAAGGGAGCAAGGCGCATTGCACCCTCTCTCCCGTGGCTGCCACTGATCCCAGCCAACGGGCCGGCTGGAGGAGCACAGGGCCCACACCGGACAGTCTTGTTCCCAGGGACGGAGAGGTGAGGCCACCTCCTCTGCCCTGTCCACCCAGACTCCTCTTGCTCTTTCTCTGGGCTCACCTGCTCCCAAAGGCTGCTTCCCCCTCACCCCTCCCACGACCACACAAACCACCCAACCCCATGTTCGCATTCTCAAGCACACCGTGGACACGTGCATACGCACCATCAAGGCCACAGACGTGCTCTGCAGTTGAGAGGATGAGGACACACACGTATGAGCACATTCACAGGTGCACAGCCACAGCCACTCACACAGGAAAAGCCTGAGCGCACTTGGGAGAGAGACAAGGGCACACAGGTGCTTGCACTCAGACAGCCAGGTAGGCGAGGCGAACACGAGCACACAGGTAAGCACACTCAAAGGCCACAAACAGGCAGGCACCTGTGCACACACAGAGGCTCCTGAGCACACATGCAGACATGGGTCAGCCTGGGACACTGGGCAGAAGCTGAGAGTGCCCCAGTTCCCCCCATCAATCCCACACTCTCTGGCTTGGACTTGGCAGGAGGTGGAGCTGAGTACTGGGCTCTCTCAGGAGCTCTGGCTACCCACAGTCACTCTGAGCCCAGCTGGAAGCTTGTGGGAACTCTAGGGTGTTGGATGGGGGTTCCTGGGGTCCACAGAGGTCCCAGGGATCCTGGCAGAACCGGGGGTCACGGGGAGCAAGGGAGAGAGGGCTGATCTAGGGTGGAGACACAGAAGGCAGGTGCAGAGAGGGGGCTCAGGGTCTGTGGCTGCAATGGACCTCACCTCTCCACATGCGCTCTGCCCCTCCCACCTTGACACACCCAGCGTCCCTGCTCCACACTCTCCCTGCCATCTCTATGCCCCTCCTCACCCCCAGACCTGTTTATTCAGCGATCTCACAAACATGTGCCTCATGCACAACACCCGAGGGCCATGTGATGGGGCTCAAACTGACATGCTATGGGTTAGGGCTAGAGGGCTCCCTAGAAGAGAGGACATTGGTGTTTGGTCTCCAAGGATGGCTAGAGTTTTGACTCAGAGAAACTGAGAGAAGGTTGTTACCGATCTAGGGAAGGACATATTGGGCCATCCCTAGGGATGGTGACACGTGCAAGCAGTCGCTCAGCTTAGCTGGAGTGTGCGGTTCATACAGATGTGTCAAGGCCTGAGCCAAGGTGAGGACTTGCTCTCCTGTGACTCGACGTGTGCTGCAAGGATTAGCGGGAGCGTGCCAAGCTCGTCAGTCGCTCTTCAGCTGGGCCCGAGTTGAAGCCAGTTCCAGGTAAGGAGAGTGGGCGGCAAGGGGTGAGAAGCAGGAGGATGAGGGGAAGGTTCCAGAGGGGCCTGTCCTCTCTGTCTTGGCCATGGTGCATTGGCAGCTCCTGGAGCTGGTGGTGCGGGGAAGCTGTTCCGGAGGCCAGTGGCTTTCGTTGAGAAATGCCCCGAGTGATCTCCCTCAGCATTTAGTACAATCTTTTGAAAATGCAGCCCATCTCTATGGGGCTAATGGGAATAGCGGGAAGGAACTCTGTGTCTACATCACCCACAGCAAGGCAGAACCCAGGCAGGGAAGCCGGGAGCAGGGACCTCCCAGAGCCAGACCAGGAGGGGGCGCCACTTCCCCTCCAGAAATCCCTTCTGGGGCTGGACTCTGGGAGGTCTGGGTGTGGCTCTGACCCAGCTGGGGAGTCGCTTCTCTGGAGAAACAAGAAGGGGAAGATGATGTGAAGAAGGACTTGGAAACTCCTCTAATGTGAGCTAGTACCAGCCCAAAATAGAATGAAATTACTCCAGAACTTAGGGTGCAAGAATTAATATGAATATCTGCAAAACAGCCAGCCCCCCACTTGCCCATGTTCTCCATGGCGGGACTCAGAGCCCCTCCAAGAGCCAAAGATATTCTTCCCATCAGCTGAGCAGCCTCTGTGAGGTGGTCAGAACAAAGGAGCCACAGGGACCAGAGACTCAAGAGTGGCCCTATTTGGGCACAAACTGACCTGGGGATATGGTGTCTCAGCCCACTTTGGGATCAGGGCTTTGCATCACTATTATCTATCTCCTGGCCCACTGACCGTGTCGCCCCGTCCACCTCCATCACAGCCTCCCTCTGGGAAGGGCAGGTGCCAAGGAGCTGACACTGCCTGCAGCAGCCCGATTCTGTATGCTCGGCAACTAGAGCTTTGGGGAATATCCAAGTGGGCCTCTGGGCCACACACCAGTCTCCGCGGGCTTGGCAAGGGAGAGAGGATTTGCAAGAGCCTCCTTGGCCCTGGGAACTGATCGGAGCACGTTTCTAAGGCCCAGCTGGACTCCTGGTGACCCCACCAAGGAGCAGATGGTCATGCAAGGCCATCTGAGCAGCTGGCCTGCTGCCCATGGACTGGAACAAGCACTACAGGCCAGTTCCTGGGAAGCCACCAGAGGGCTGGAGGGTAAGGGAGGGAGAAGGTGTGTTGGGTTTTGGAGCCTCAGGGTATGAAGAGTTAGAACTGGCTGGAACAGAATGGTTCAGAGTTAGAGGAAGGATGGAGGTTGAGCTGGTGTAGTGGCACCATGGAATGACAGGGGACAAGGTGAGGGGAGGAGACAGGGCCAGGGCGGAGGAGGCTGACGGAGGGCCTCATTGCTCAGGGCAGAGGCGTAGAGCAGTTCAAACGGGTGTGGTTAGCAGAGTCAGGTGCCACAGGGACTTCAAGGGGATGCGGGTTTGGCCCTAGGAGGTCACTGCAACCTGCCGGGTACCATTTTGGGTGGAGAGGTGGGGGTGGGAGCCTTCCTGGCAGGAGTTAAGATGTGAGTGGGAGGCGAGCAGAGGGAGGAGTGGAAGTAGAGGTGAAGTGAAGGAGAGTGAGTACACCAGCGGAGCAGAGAGAAAGGCTGCATTTTAGGCCTGGGGGAGGGCAGAGAAGCAGCTGAGAGGGATGGGCCTGCATATAACAAGAGTGGGGAAAGGCCTTAGAGGGCAAGGTGTGGGGGGCGGGATTCCGAGAGGGTGGTGCGAAAGCACCAGGCACCAGAGGTACCCAGGAGGGCAGTGGCTCCCTGCACGGCCTTCTCCTGAGAAGGGTTGATTCTCAGCTGGGCAGAGGCCTGAAGAATGTGACAAAGGCTAAGGCCACAAGGAGGGCATGATGGGTGAGTAGGACTCCCCCGGGCAGCCCGCCAGGCTTTCTCCACTATGCCTGGCTGCTGAAGAACAGGCCTACCTCAAGGTAGTGGCTCTGTCACAGTCACACCTGTGTGCACGTGTGCACACACGCACACACGCGCACACGCACACACACACACACCAGCCCCCACATTCTTCTCACAAACACACACCTACTTGCATGTATGCCCCGGATACACATGCAGACTTGCACACATCCCTGACCCCCCATATCAGCTCACAAACACACCCGTGGACTCACATTTCCCTGACACACACACACTCGAGCAGACATATTCCTCTGTTACATATGTACACACACACTCTCCCCTCCCCCCCCCACCCCTCGCCGGAAGCCTCTGGTACCGATCTCCGGCAGCTCCGAGGCACTGCTCTCGATCTCCAGCTGGCCGATGTAGAACCAGACGCAGGCCACCCAGTGGGCGAGCAGGGCGAACACAGCCATGAGCAGGGTGAGCACCACAGCACTGTACTGCGAGTAGCGGTCCAGCCGCGGGAGCAGCCGCAGCAGCCGCAGCAGCCGCACCGTCTTCAGCAGGTGGGCCCCAAAGTACTGAGGTGGGGGGAGACAGGGAGGTCACCCCAGGGCCGGCCCCGCCAGCCCTGCCCCAAAGCCCACCCAATCCAGCCACACTGACCACGTTGACCTTGAAGGCATGTAGCAGGTCAAAGGGCAGCGCCGCGATGACATCCAGCAGGAACCAAGTGGTGACGTAGTGGAGGCAAATGGACTTTGGGGCAAATACCACCTGGCCTGACTTGGACACAAACGTGGTGCGGAAATTCAGCACGATGTCTGCAAGAAGTCGGGGTGGGACTCAGCATGGGGTAGCGGAGGGGCCACACCTTACTGGGCATTGACACTTTACTGGATATCTGACATGGCCTGGGGCCCCCTACCATCGTAGTTCACACAGAACTCTAAAGGGTGGATACTGTTATGCCCACTTGATGGAGGGAGAAACTGAGACTTGGAGAGGCTATCATCAGCTCAGGGTCATATAACCCATTAGCAGTAGAGGTATGTTTGGAACTTAGGTTTGATTTCAAAGCCCACAGGTCACAAACAGGGGGAGGGCGTGGGGGACACTTGTCAGCAGGCACAGGAAGCCATGCAGACTATCCCCATCAAAGCCCGAGGGGTGCCCGGCGTGGGGTGGGGTGGGAGGCACAGGGCACACGTACCAAGAATGAAGAGGACCTCCACAGCCAGATCACAGACGCTGGGGGCACTGCGGGCGGCGCTGGGCTCCCGGGCTGTGCTCACACACACGCTGTAGGGCACGGTGACAGCCACGTAGAGGGTGGCAAGCAGGATGAAGCCGTCCCAAGTGGCCCTCAGTGCCCCACAGTGCAGCAGGATGAAGGGTGACTTTCGGATGGCTGCTACTTTGTACTCAGGCAAGTTTGGCTTCTCCCCAAACACCCCCTGAGGGGGGGCAGGGCAGGTCCAGCCAGGGAGGACAGGAAATTTATAGAAGCTGAGTTGGATAGGGTCTGGGACAGGCAGCCACCTCCTTTCTCTCCCTGCATACTCAAAGCAACCTCTGACACGGGCATTAGAGCCCTCATGTTACAGATCAAAAGACTGAGGATCAGAGAGCCCACTGACTTAGCTGAGGGCACACAGCCGTTTAGGGGAAGAGCCGACATTGATCCAAGTCCCATCTGACTCCAGGGCCAAGACTATCTTTGATGGATCAGGCATCTGACATTCCCTCCCTCAGTCACAACCCCAAAGTGCTGGTGGGGCCTGGGTGGTCCCCTGGACATCCTCTCTGTGCTGGGCTTAGTTCCCCTCCTCCATCTCCTCAGCCTGCCCCTATGGTGCCCTGCCCCCCAAACACACACCCTTATGCGCAATCCACCTTATTGAGCTTGTGCTTGCCCTTGGGCTGCTTCTGCAGGTGCCCAGACAGGTGGTAGAGCACAGCCCGGCTCCGCCGCCGGTTGGCATTGAAGCCTTTGGCTCCTGCCCGGCCATATCGGCGCCGGCCACCACCTGCAAAAGAGGGGCCCGTGAGGATGGTGGGGGGAGTGCCCACACCCCCTAGCTAGGGTCTTGTGTGGAGGACACCAGTTGCTGGCCCATGACCTGGGCCAGTCTGACTCATTGACTGGTTAGTCTGTTTAGAGTTGGGGACTTCAGCATCCTTACCTCCAGGGGCACTTACAGACACTCTTCCCCATGCCAACTTGCAGGAGAAGGAGGTCTGGATTAAGGCAAAGGCTGGAAAGGATCTCCATAGGGAAAGGCCTGAGACAGGAGAGGGGAGGTGGTTCCCAGGCCTGGGGGGTGGGTAGGGGGGATGGAGAGTACCCCTAGCATCCCCAGCTGCCCCCAGTGACAGCCTTGTGAGCTGGCCGTAAGGCCTCCCCGGTCCTTGGAGGATACAAGAGGGGAAAGGTCCCAGGGACTAAAAGAGGGCTTTGGATGGGACTCCCAGTCAGCTCTGTGTGAGGGAAAGGTACCAAGTGGGTCTGCACTGGGCCCCACTAATTGGTCCGAAAATGGTACTTTGCGGGCACTAGCGGAGTTTGTTTGCTTTCCGTTTCTTAGTAAAGTTGACTTCAAAACTCCAACTTTGTCTCAACTGGTCTCTTTGGAAACAAGCGTTCCATACCTGGGCATGTGGAGATGAGAGCAGCACAGGCCTCTCACCCAGCAAAGTGGGACTCAGTGAGTGCAAGAGGGTGGGGGGACCCGTGAGCCCAAGCTGGGTGCCAAGGCCCCACCCACAGCAGCTAAAATCAACAGCCCCACGGGCACCCACCTGTCTCCTTCCAATTGTCAGGGCCCCCTCGGTTCTTGGTGTCACTGATATCCTTGTGAGAGACCAGGAAGAGGGCCACCTCCCCTTTCTCATTCTTTATGGGTATCACATCGAGGAGACACCAGAATGGGAGCCCTGGGCACAAAGACAGACTTAGCCTAGCTCCTGTTCTCCACCTTGCCCGAGGTGACAGAGGTTCCACTGCCACCCCCCGCCAAGACACAAGCAGGATGGGGGCTTTTCTGGGAGTGGAGCGGCGGCCTGGCTCCATTTAGGACAGGGCTTGATGGAACAGAGAGGGTGGGGGAAGACAAAGGAGAGCAGAGATGACCATCAGACATGTGTGTTCATAGACCTGTCCTACTGAGACCGGGACATTTTTCCGCTTAATTGGGAAACTCAAGGTCAGAAATTGAGTGGAGACTGAGGCTGAGGTGGGGATGGAAGAGAGAAGCCAAGGGACAGTGGATGGGGCGGGGAAAGTAAGGGGATGTGGGAAGACAGGATGGGATGGGGAGATGGAGAAGATGGGGATGGAACACAGGGGCAGTGGATGGGGTGGGTGCCAGGCTGGGTGAGGCCTCAAAAGTGAGGTGGGCTGGCCAGGTGGCCCCTCACCGCTCTTCCGGTACAGGATCAGCTCAGCCTTGAACTCCTTGTGCTCATCCAGCGCCTTGCGGATCTGTTGACGGACAAGCTCACTGGTGTCTGGCCCATAGAGGAAGGAGCAGGCGCAGCCCCGCTGCATGACCTCGGCCCGGGAGAAACCCGTGAGGTCGCAGAAGCCATCAGAGCAGTAGACCACGGGGAAGAGCCCCGCCACCTGGGCATTGCCCAGCACGAAGTTACTGTCTGCAAAAGAGCACCTCTCAGAGGAGGCATGGGGTGGAGGGGCACAGGGTCTACCACCCCTCTTTCCTAAATGCCTGCAACCAAAGGGTGGGTGTCACGAAACCCAAGAATTCTGTGTGTGTGTGTGTGTATGTGTGTGCGTGTGTGTGTGTGTGTGTGTGGCTGGGGGTTAGGGCAGGCAGGTGTGGTTTATAAACAGGAATCAGTGTGTCACCTGTGTACCAGTACCCTGCAAGGGTCCACTCCTAGCCACGTGTGTATGTGTATATTCAGGAATCAACACTGAGGTTGGTGAATGCGGCCCTGTGTGGGAACTGTGCCCTCTGGACCGAGTCCTGAGCAGCTTGGGGTATAGGGTAGGGCTGGGATGCCCAAAGAGGGCTGCACAACCAGCCCTAGGCAGCCACAGCCCCACTCATACCTCTGCCAGGTCCATTCATGGCTGTCTGGCTCCTCTCACTGGAACCCACCTGGATGGGAGGCGGTCCAGGCCACCATTCAGCCTGCACTTTTTTGAACCCCAGCTGCCTGACGGGGCTCAGGAATTAGTGAATGTGATAAAAAATGGGGGTGTAAGCATGGTAGCTGCACAGCACTGCCTGAAGCTAACAATGTATTGGGGAGTGGGGGCACTGAATCAGCAGGCTGCAGGATGGAGAAGCCGGTGTGTGTGTGTGTGTGTGTGTGTGTGTGTGTGTGTGTGTGTGTGTGTGTGTGTGTGTATTGGGGCAGGGGGCTGCTCAGTGATGGGCTCCCACCACCTATCAGGAACTGCAAGACCATGAAGTGTGCCAAGCAGAGAGCTGGGAAGCCCCACTGGGGGTGAGTGTGAGGGAGCAGGAGAAGGAGGGAGGGGGTTTTCACGACTTTCCCTGTGCTCAGAGCCCTGGAAACCCAGGATCCAGAAGCTCTGGTCGCCTACTCCAAACTTCCCCAATCTTGGTAGGAATACCCAAACCTATCTTTGGGGGTCTAGAGGGGTCCTTTGGGTTTAGGCTGGTGAGTTTAGGCGGTGAGGTGAGCTTGGACAAACAGTGCGCTCCCAAATCCCGCCTACTCTACCTCCTTTGCAAACCTTTTTCCTAAATCTGATTTTTGAACCCTCCGGCTGTCCCTGAGCACCGCTCCTCTCCCTCACCCCCCACCCCGCCCCTCCACTTTTATGTTAGTCGGTGGGATAGCTCCAGACTCAGGAACAGGGTGGGTTAGATTGACTAGGTAGGGGTTCGATCTCTAGCAAACAAATAGCATCCGGGGCCCCAAACCCTGAGACTTCTGGCCGTCTTGCCCAGCCTCGTGTAAAGTTGACCCTGGACCTTTTGGGAAACGGCGTCTGGAAGGAGATGGTGGTCCCCGCTACAATCAGGGCGTTGGGGACAGAGGGTGAGAACAGGAAGGAGCCAGGCTGAGATGTCGGGGAGCGGGACCTGCGGGAACCCTGGCAGGGAACGGCTTCTCTGGGAGCCAGTGGAGTGAAGGTCAGACTCACGCGTGCCGTCGAAGCGCGTGGCGATGGTGTCCAGGAAGGTGTTCTGCGGCGCCAGGAGTCCCCGCATGGCCGGCATCTTAGGCGGCCGTGGCCGCCTGCCCCATCCCTCCGGGGCGCGGGGGCTCAGCGCCGGGGGAGGGCGCCCAGCTCGGCCGCCCCCCACCGGGCCCCGCGCCCCCTAGCGCAGCCGTCGGAGGCTGAAACCCACCCCGGGTTCGCAGGCCCAGCCAGCAGCCGGTGCGCGAGGGGGCGTCCCCGCCGTCGGGGCCCGGAGCATGGCGCGCGGCCTCTCGCGTCCTGGCCGCCCACGAATGCCGGGCTCCAGACTCGGCGCTCGCCGCGCTCTCCGCACCTTCCGCTCGCGGCGGCGGCAGCAGCGGCAGCGGCTCCCGTTTCGGCTGCGGGTCGGCTCCTGCTCGGGCTCCGCTCGGCGCCGGGTCCCCGCAGCTCCCGCGGTCTGTCGGGGAGAGGAGGCAGCCTCCCTCCCTTCCTCCGGCGCCCGCCGCCTGCACCGGGGTAACCATGGAGACGGGCACACCCAGGCAGGGCCGCCTCCTTAAAGGGACAGGCCTCCCGCCTAGGGATCCCCTCCCCTTGGGACCTCGGTGGGGGCAGGGGAGGCGGCGGCCCCCCTACCCCCGCCGAGCCTGCTGCCCGAGCCGCCCCAAGCCGCCCCGCCCGCCCCTCGGAGAAGACCGGCGAGCGCCTGGTCCCGCTCGGGCTGACTCAGCGCAGGGGCGAGGCGTCTTTCTCTGCAGCATGGGGGTTCGCACAGAGCCTCGCAGACTCTCCTCCCCCGGAGCGACCAGAGGAGAACTCCGGCGGGGGGGGGGGTGCGCGGGGAGGGCTGGGGGGGGGGCTCTGTGTTTTAGAAGACGCTTTCCCCGAGGAAAAAATGTAAAGGGAAAGGGGGCTGGGCGGTGGTGGGAGGTGGGGAAGGCAGGCAGAGGGACCCCAACTGTACGGGAAAGTCTAAAAGGAGATGGGGTGGAGGGTGTCTAAACGCAGCTTCTGGGCATCCAAGCCTTTGTCAGCCTCAACTTGACCCTCGTCACTGGGAGGTGCAGCTGCAGACAGGAGCTATCAGGAAACGGGAGGGTGGGTAGCCCTGGAAGTAAGGTTGAGACGCTCTCGGTGAGTGCCGGTGGTGGTGGTGGGTGTGTGTATGGAAAGGGTGTGGGATATTTCTACTCTTTGTCACCTTTTGCCTCTCAGGCAGCTCCCGAGGGTCAGGTTGCAAATACAGCGGACGGGTAGGACGTCAGACACTGGGAGAACTTCTTAGCCTGGTGCGTGCGGATCCCTGGCGAGCGAGCGAGCGGGGAGTGAGAAGGACCCGGCCAACGCTGCCCCAACTCCTCGAGTCCCAGAGTAGCGGGCTCTGCGCTGCGGGGGGAGCGGTGGCTGCAGGGACCCCTCCCGTGAGAGGGTGGGAGGAGGGGCCGGGCGGGGCCGAGCGGAGCGGGGCCGGGGCGGCAGTCTGTAGCTTGTCTCCGCGCTGCGTCGGTCCCCCCGGCTCGCTCTGCCAGCGCCGCTCCTCCTCCCTCCCACGATTTGCCAGCGAGCGCGGCTACCGCCCGCGCCCAGAGGAGCCGCCGGGGCCAAAGCAGCAATTTGTTCCCCAACGGGTGAAGCGGGAAGCCCAGCACCCCCGCCCCTCAAAGAAACACATCCACAGCCACCAGCCTCGGAAAGAAAGGAGTGTCGCCCGCTCCACCCACCCCTCGTCAGCGACACGGGCCAAAGCCCCAGGCACCTGTATTTAAATGAGCTGGTGCTTTAGGAGGAAAGGGAGGAAGCGTCCTCCTCCCCAGGTCCTCCGAATCCTGGAATCCCGCTCCCAGGAAGAAAGACCCCAAGGAACCTGTTCCCCACGCCCACCTCCACAAGCAAAGTCAGCCCTCCTCCAGCCCATCATCACACCCTCCACGCCAAGTTCAAGCATTCTGCTAGGAGAGGGTGCTCTTTGGTAGGAGTCCGCTCGCTTGGAGACCAGACCAGGGGGTGGTTGAAAGCACACAACTTGGTTTGACTATAGTCCTGCCACTTGCTACGTGGTTTTCATTCGGGACCCAATTTTCTCCTTTGTGAAATGGAGATAATAAATAATAACGACCTCAGAGGGTTGTTAGGAAGATTAAATGAGTAAAGGACTTAGAACAGTGTGTGACATTTGCATCATGTAAATGTTTATTATCTGATTTTGAATCTCATTGAACCCCTATGAAATAAGGTAGATGCTACTTACACTCCACCCACAAATGAAACAGAGGAAGAGAGACAGAAAGAATGGGAGAGGGAGAGAGGTTTGCTCACAGTAACCGAGCTGGTAACTGGCAGAACTAAGGTTCCAACCATGACAATCTTCCAAACCCAGGTCCAGAGTCTGCCTCATTGCAGCACAGCCGTCCCCACCAAGGACCCAGAAAGAGCTTAAGGTTAGCTGGGGACTGGTTATCTGGGTTGTAAATCAGATCCAGGTGGCCTTCCAGTCGCCCGGTGTAAGTGCCAGGTGTTTAGGCTTTCGGGCTTCCAGCTTTTCAGCCTGGGCTGGTCTTGGTTATTAAAGACAGTGGTTTGGACATTAAGACAAACCCAAACCAGACACCTTGGGTCAGTGTGAGCAGGCAGTAGATGGCATGTGGGGGTGCCCCGAAAGAATTAGTAGTTTACATTTATTGAGCATTGGGTGCCAAGCACTGTGCTGAAGCAGAGGGGCTAAATTTCTAAGATGCACTGCCTCCTCCTGCAACTCCAGCCTATTTTGGCACCCTAGTCCCCCCAATACTAGAAAATATACTAACCTTTATTGAATGTTATGATCACTCTTCTTATCCCAGAATGAAACAATAATGTTCTGGTCTTTAAATCCCTTTCCCCACTGCCCTTCAAAGAATTTGTGGGAATGTGAATATGGGGTGGGGGTTGCAGCCACTGCCCAAGTCCTTCCTCTGAACTGACCGGGTTTAAGATGCCCCTTCAGCCCAGAGGCAAATTTTCAGGCATAGAGCCTCCTGCTCTCTTCCCTCTTTCACTTCACCTTGTCCCTCAGGTCTTCCCCTCAGCTAACACTAACAAATTCCATGCCTCCTCCTTCCACACCTCCCTCACCCCCCCCAGCCCCAATACAGAACAGTGTGTGACATTTGCATCATGTAAATGTTTATTATCTGAGGGGCAGGGACTCACATTTAGGAGACCAGAGAATGGGGGTTGGGGAGGAGCTGAGAAGTGAACAGGGTACTGGGAGGTCAGGGAGCACCGTAAGCCCCTTTCCTCTCTCATTCCCCCAACTCTTGACCCATTATTGGGCCACGGTGGCAAGTCACAGGGAGGGGAAGGTTGAGGGGGAGCCCTGTTCAGAGACAGCTCAAAGCCATTGTCAAAAAGAAGAAACTCGGGAGCCTGCATTTTGGAGCTGCCGTGGGAGGCCTGTGGGAGTATCTACAAAAGGAACTAAGAGAGAGAGAAGAGTGAAGCAAGGGAAAAACCACTCAAGACACAAAAGATGGAAAAAGCACCCTGCCCCCCAGAGCGCAGGCAGAGTCACTGTGTGCAGGGGGTGAGAGCAGGTGGCTGTCGAGGAACAGAGCCCAGGGGCCCCTCCCTTCTCCTCCCCTCTTCCCACTCTCTTCCTCCTTTCTGGAGGTCCCCAGGTCTGTTTCCAGCCTTGCTCTCTCAGCCAATGGTGCAGGTTCTGCTTCTAAGGCTGTGGTGAGCGATGGGAATCTTAGCCTTTCAAGTCAGACCAGTCTGGATTTGAATTCTAGCTCTTCCACTGATGACCTTGGGTGGCAATAGGAGCGGGGTGGGGGTGGGTGTTAATCTCCAAGAGCATCAGTTCCTTCATTTGTGAAATGATCTTTCCTTAAAGGATTGTTGAGTGAGATGAACTAAGTGGTTGGGATTGTTATCAGTCCTCCTAAGTGCTTGCCCTGGGAATGCAGAAATGAGCGCAGGGTGAAGCCTCACTGAAGGTTCGCCATCTCAGAACAAACAAACATTCTGGAAAACTTCAAGGCCTCCACTACTTGGCCAATCCTTGGCTGTGTCATTCTAGGTCATTCCTTTTCTGTTAGTGGAGGATCCTAGCTATTGTTGAGTAAACCACAATACATTTTCCAACAAGGGAATCCTGGAAGATACATGGTTTTACTTACAGATCTGCAAACTGTTGTGGATCATATGGCTAGGAAGTGGAGGAACCAGATGCGAATCATGATTTGACTGGGTCGACAGGAGTTTGTCACTGTGCCATCTTGCTGGGGTGCTTTGTCCTGTCCTTTGCTAAACAGCCTATTCAAAGGGGACGGTATGGTCATTTTGACGGGAGGTCAGATAGTGACCTATAGCGAGTGCCCACAGTGCCTGGCAACCCGGACCTCGAACCACGAACCACGAACCACAAACCACAAACCGCGGGGAGCCCCATCAGCCCTGCAGGGAGGGGAACCCACTGCAGTCCTGCCTGTGGCAAGCAGGGGAGTGACTATGAGAAATCTCAATCTCAATCTGCGTGTTCCAGCAACACCAGAAAACGGATTTGTTTGAAATCCAGTTACAGGGAAAGCCTAACTGGGTTAAGTTGAAGAGAGACATAAAAAGGAGACCTGACTTTTCCCTGAGGAATCAGAGTGGGTGGTATTTGTTCCTGCTGTTTTGACGGCAGTGAAGGGGCGGGTGGGCTGGAGAACAGTTGCGCTGGTGGTAGTGACGGTGGGTGAGTTTCCTCACCCAGAAAGATCTTCAGATAATGTTTCCCCCTTGGTTAAGGAGCAAAGTAGGTGACAAAGCTGCCTCAGCACCTGGGTGGAAATAACGCTCCCTGACTCTCCCCTGGGAAACTCCAGCTTCAGCCTCACTCCTGCACGCTGCTGCAAGGGTGACTGTTTACCCGTGTGAACGCCATCAGTCTCTGGCCTACCCCGCCCAGGAACTCAGAAACTGGGGATGAGGGTGTGCTTTTCCGACATGTATGGCAGACAGACAAGAGGGCACAGAGCTCACCATGCTGGAGGGATACGCGCTCAGGAGAAAACCTACAGAAGGAATAGGATAACTGAGGCATTATTTTTTTGGTTAATAAATCTGTCTGTCTGGAAATAGGGGAAGTCTTTTATACACTTTTTAACGGGGCAGGAGAGACAGAAAAGCAGAATTATGGTAAGTTCAACTTGTCACAGGTTAGCTTAGACACCAGGGTACTGTTGTGCAGCACCTGGCTAGATACCTCCTCTCACCCATCCATGGAGTAGTTGCCACTGTGTCCACTTTACAGTTCAGGAAGCGGTTCAAAAATGTTATTTTCCCAAGGTCAGTCGGACACAGAGCTACCTAACTGAAGCCAGAATTAAAATCCAAGTGTATGTCTCAAAAGTCCAGGGTCTTTCCACCTTACCATACTGCGTAGCCACCACGCATGGCTTCCAAGAGTTTAAGGAAGAGCTGAGAGCTCTGTTTCCTTCACCTGCCAAGTGGCTGAAGAAAGAGCTGGAATCATTTGTCTATGCCTCAGAACTCAGCATAGTTCCCAGCACACAGTAGGTGCCTCAATGTTCGAAGGAAACAACGTGCTCGGGTGGCTCATACAACCGAAGTCAAACTTGATTGATTTAAAAGTTCCCTTCTTCTGGCTACCAGGATTATGGTCTGGTACTCTGAACTGGCTAAAACAGTGATGAAACGGCTCCTTGGTTGGTGACCTCACAATATGTGCTGATTTGAACGACTTTTTCTTCCATGAAGTATGCTACCTCATGGATACAATCCCTACTAGGTGGGACAAGAAGGTGGGATGAATCCTGTAAAGTAGGCAAGACAAATCTTCATTTTGTTAGGTCAAATGGCAGAATTTCCAGTAGGTAACAAGTCATTACTTCACTGATAACTAATAAGTATAGGTCAGTTCACAGACTGATTAACCATGCATGCTGGGTTTTCCAGGTCACCTCCAACCTAAAACAGTTTATCTTGCTCTTCCCAACACATACATCATCATATGACTGTACCCTGGGTTGGGATTCTGAAATGTGAGGTCACCCTACCTATAAACCACTGAACAAAAGGCCTGACCACCCCTTGGTATAGTCCTACTGTAAGCCGAGGACTGTAAGCTTCTTCCGTTTTACTCATACCAGACAGGATGGCTCTTTCATGCGACACTACCTAGTATTGTTTTATTCAATGCGTCAGTTGCCCTAACTAGTTTATCAGCCCATGAAGGGCTGTATTTTACTTATCTTTACCTCTCCTTAGCTTCCAGCTCAGCAACTGTACAAAGCACAGTTGGTGAGAGTATAAATCCAAGCATCTTTAAGAGAACTTACCAATAACCATATGGCCCAGCAATTCCATCCTAGGAATCTGCCCAATAGATATACTCTCACAAGTAAGAAATGATATATGTATAAGATGCTCATTTCAGCAATACTTAAAAACTGAAAACTATCATTAAAGACTGGTTAAACTAATTATGATGAGTTTATACAATGGGATACTGTGCAACCACAGAAAGAACAAGGTATATTTATGAGTACTGACATGGAAAGAGATCTAAGTGGTGTATATTCTTATGAGATATGTGTGCTAATATAGAAGATCTCCAGAAGGGTCCACAAGAAACTTAACAGTGGCTGCCTCTGGGGAAGGGACAAATAGTCCAGAGTGGGGTGGAGGCTTATTTTTTACCATATAACCTTTTGGACTGCTTATAGATTTTTTCCTTTTTACCATTTACATATATTGATTTTCTTAAAACAAATACTAGCTATAAAAAGAGGACAAGTGAAAAAAGCAAGCTATAGAGGAGTATGCATAATATGATCCCCATTTATGTAAATGAAAGAAAAATACATATTTGCATGTTTGGATTTGGAAAATTTGTGGAAAGATATATAAGAAACTTATCAGTGATTTCTTCTCAGGAGTGAGACCAGGTAGGAGAGGATTTTTAAATTTCCATCATGTATCCTTTTTAAAGGTTAAAAAGAAAAAACCATACAACTTTTTCAAAAAATGAATTTTAAAAATTGCCATAAATAAGGGGCCTAGGAAGTATTTGGTGTTCCTAATGAAGCCACGCTAATTTAAATTTTCTCTCTCAAGTGGTATACAACTGACAGTGCTAAACCACCCGAAGTTTCAGTCCTATGTTTAGGCTGTGAAAAGGGCAAGACACTGATCTTTAAGAGGAAGGGGAAAGGAAGGGAAATGACAATTAGGCAGGGCACCTCTGAACACAGTGGGCACAGCCCAGGGCACAGAGCCTCCCTTCTCTTGGGAAGCCCAGAGCTACTACAGGGAGCAAGAGATAGGCTGTACAATTCAAACTTAAGATAAGCCTAACCTCAGGGTGCCTGGGTGGCTCAGTCGGGTAAGCGTCTGACTCTTGATTTTGGCTCAGGTCACAGTTTAGTGAGTTCACAGTTGAGTGATCTCACGGTTTAGTGAGTTTGAGCCCCACGTCGGGCTCCACACTGACAGTGCAGAGCCTGCTTGAGATTCTCCCTCACTCTCTCCCTGCCCCATCCTGCTCCATTCTGTCTCACTCAAAGTAAATAAATAAGCTTAAAAATTGCCTTAAAAAAAAAAAAAGATAAGCCTAACCTCTCTTCACTGGAAGAAGGTCCAACTGACAAATTTAGGAGAATATTTGAAACATGAAATCCTAAATGAATTATGGCTTAGACATATTATTTTCAAAAAGAACTATTGAATGCATATAGTATCCTTGTTTTATAAAGACAAAACAAAAAGTTAAAAGCCTATATATGCATGTGTATATGTATATATATGTTCTGAAAAAGGTCTATAAGGATATATCCCAAATTATTGAGTAATTACCCCTGAGGAATAGAAAGGGAGGGTGGAAAACTTTAATTTTTTTCTTTTATAATTGCTATTATTTGACTTAAAAAAAAACTTTAACATTTATTTATTTTTGAAAGAAAGAGAGTGTGAACGGGAGAGGGGCAGAGAGAGAGGGAGACACAGAATCCAAAGCAGGCTCCAGGCTCTAAGCTGTCAGCGCATTTTAAACATTTAAACATTTTAAACACTACTTCTGTCATTAAAAACAAAATGTAAAAAAAAAAGTGTAATTTTTAAACTTTTTATTATCATACCAAAACATCTTCAAATATTCTTCTATAATGAGGTTTTAATTTTAACATGAAAATGTTTCATTTTTTTTTTTTTAGTAATCTCTACACTTAGGATGGGGCTTGAACTCATGACCTGGAGATCAAGAGTCATATGCTCTATGGACCGAGCCAGCAAGGTGCTCCTCAACTTCAAGGTGGTTTTGACAAACATGCAGCCTCCCATCTTAGAAGGTTGGTTTGCCTGGATACAGGGATAGACCACACTGACCCTTCAAGATCACTTCAATCTCTGGACTTTCTATAAAGTATAGGGAAGCAATTAATCATAAAAGCAGGGCTTTTCCTGGATACCCAGCAGGTTGATGGTGTTGGACAAATTCCCCAAAATGAGGGGATCAGCCCTTTAAAATGGCTTCCTAGTATTCCTGGACTACTGTTTTCTTTACTGAAAGACACACACACACACACACTCACTCTCACTCTCTCTCTCTCTCTCCCTCTTTCAATCTGTTCAACCAACCTGAACCCTGGCAGCTCAGCTTCAGCCAAAGAGCCAAGGGAAGCCCTGAGGCAGCTAAGTTCTGCACCACTGCCACTTACAGTCTGGGCTTCAGACTCGGGAGAACAAATGCTGGAGAAAGAAAAAGCTCTGCTGTTGCTAAATCATAGATGCTGGGGGTGGGGGCGGGGTGAGGGGTCTGGCCCCACTGCCACCTGCTACATGCAGGAGCTCAATTATACCGTTACACTCACTACTCCTGTCAAGGGACAGGCAGTGGAGGAGAGGGGTTGCTCGGGAGAGCTGCTGGCAGCTGTGGTTTTTCTCAACCGGCAAGCTTCCTTTGGAAAGTCACCGTTCCCTACACTAGGAATCTTTTCCCACAAGGAACAGCTGCATTTGCTCATGCTGGCTTCCGCATTTTCATCTGGTTCCGAAGCTAAGCAGTGGACAAATGACTTAGGTCTCTGACATCCTCATTTAAGCCCCGAACAAGCTGTCCGGGTGACTTCTACCCCATGAGGCCCAAAGGAAACCAGAGAATGAAATGAAGTCATTTGCTGCCGTGAAACAAATGTGGGAACATTATGCAGTTGTTTTTATTTTTCCAACTATAAAGACTGGCAATTTGTTGATGGGTAACACCTTAGATTAACACTAATTATATTGCTATAAATTTGGTTGAGGATAAGAATAGGATTCAGGAACAATGGAGAACAATAACAACAAAAATCTTCAAACATTCTTGAAACAAAGAAACACTTTTTTTTCCCCCTTTAATTAAATGCTTCTTTCCCACAGACTTCCCTAGACTGGTTTGCAGTCTAAGGCCATAGGAAACGAGGCTTTGGGCATTCTGAAGAGACTGCAGATTAAGCTATAGCGCCAAGCAGGAGACTAAAACCCTGACCTGAGTGTGTCAATCTTAGGCATGTTCTGGGAGCAGAGGCAGATTCTCAAATGTTTCCCAGCGTTCCTTCCTTTTTACCAATTAAATTTCTGCTTCTCTGGTTAATTCAATGTAGTACACAATTCCCTCGCTGCCTTTCCTGGTTATACTGTTGTGTAGAGGGAAACTGCCAGGAATGTATCACTTCTGCTTAGGCTGCAAAGGCAACTGGACTAGTTCTGATCCATCTCCTCCTGAGAGCCTCAACAGTAGGGAGTTGCTGAGGAAGGCCTCTTCGGGGAACTGAAAGGTCGGGTGCCCTGGGAAGAACATCGCTTACCCTTGGGAAACCTGGCATCGGTTGCCTGTGATTCCTGGTGGAAGTGACCAATCAGACTCAATCCGTGCCATTGGGAAAGGTCAAGGGAAAAAACAGCTTCCCCTCCAAAAATGGTAAAGAGGAAATGAGGAGAGAAGAAACCCAAAATATTCAGAATGGCATAAAAAGTGGTATGTGTAAACTTCTTTTTGTTATTACATCTAACTATAAGTTTCCTAAAGTCCAGTTACCAAGTTGAATTGTGTGGGATAGAGGAGAGAGGCCAGTTGGAGCTGCCTTCAAGAGTTCACAGCTTCAAGCTGAGAGGTCCTAGGTTTGCGCTGGGGGAGCCCCTTTTTGAATGAGGGCTTGGGGGGGAAGGGCTCCATGCTGGCTCCAGTTCCATTGGTCCCTGCAGAGTGGGCCTGGCCCCGTTCACTAATGTTTCCTGATGCCTGGGATGGAGCATTCTGATACCTGGAACTAGATGAATACCATGAGCTATTTCTGTAACGACCCACACTGTCATGTCGCCCTGGGTTCATGGGGTCATTCGACTTTTGGCCTTGTGGCCTGTAGCTCTGTCCTCCTCGTCTGTTCCCCGGCAATACCTGAGGATAAAAGAATACAATGTTCAAAGAACTCTGGCATTATGGCACTCTGTCTGTTCCAGTTCAGCTTACAGGAGTATTCTTAAAGCCTAAATTGTGGTATCCCATAGTTGGGACTCAGCTCTCTCTCGAGACTCCCAGAATTCTGTCAGCCAATCCAACTTAGCCCACTACTCCAGAATTCATGTATCTTCCACTATTTTACCCCACCTTTCATCCCTAGGCTCTCCACTGAAGAGGACTTCACTTTTCTTTAGCTGGACACAAAAAGAAAGCTAAGGAGGAAGAAAGAACACTCTTGGGCTGTTACAAGCCCTTTACTGGGCAAGTATCTTATCACATGCCTGAACTCTGAGGACTGTAAGCCATTTGTAAAGATAATGAACACCTGGAATAATAAAATAAACGTCTTTACAATCTGCTTGGCTATACATTATGAAGCACAGATTAAATCATGCTGCTGTGACATTTAGGACATCTCTCACATTACGACCCAGAAAGCTTATGGCATGTGGTTTTATTTTTGTCCTCTACTTCCAATGTAATACCAGTTCTGCAGGATTGCTAACAGCGCTGCCTTGGATTGCTCTTGTGCATCTTCTTCAAACCAAGAAAAGAACCTCTGGATTATGCTTCAACTCTCTGGTGTTTGCCCTCCACCCCACCAGGTTCACTCTCTCTCCCGGATATATTTGACGCGGTGCTCCTAGGGAGCTGCTGCTTCAGATGCACTCTGGTGAACCTGCCACTGTGTACTCATCTACCTCGAGATGGGTGCATGACTCCCACAGTGACTAATTACCAGGCGATACTACCTACAATAGCTAGGACTCCCGCCAACATCAGAAAGTCAGCAGTCTTGGCAACAGGAAGTCTAAGCTAGCTGGTGGTTTGGAACAGAAGTACCAAATGCTTTCTCGGGAACTAACTGGGGCCGGAGGGATTCAAAATAGGTGTGGAATGGCCATAAAGAGAGGAAGGTAAGGTACTGAGCTGTCAGCAATTAAACTGTGACAGTCTGGTAACTTTTCTCCATACGTGGCTTGGTGTGGAAGCTAGGTTACCTCTCGATGAGGCTGGTAGGGCCGGCCACTGGAGTTTGCTATGGGTGCAGGAGTCTCTCCTGGTGCCGAGTTTTTCTTGTTAGCACTTGTAAGGCTGGGAGCAGAGGCACAGGTGGAAGAGGAAGCGGCAGAGGCATCACACGGGCTACTCAAGGACATAGACGGAACTGTGCTGCATCGGGATCTGGTTGAGTAGCTGTTCTTTGGATGGGACACTGGACAGAAATAGGAGAAATAGGTTGTCATAGGACAGAAGAGCACGACGGTAAGGTTTTCCCTATTTCTTCACTTCACGATAAGCAATTTGAGACAAAGAACTGTCTACTGGAGAAGTTGTAAAGATAAGCTTATAAAAAAGCAACAGGAAGCAAAATCTCCCTTCTGCCCTCTTCCTCCACTCCTTCCAAATCCCTATTGCTTTTTTTTTTTTCCTTTCAAGTTTTTATTTAAATTCCAGTTAGTGAATCCCCCACTGCTTTGTAAAGGAACTCTTAGCGGCAGGAGAACAGCGTAAGATCGGAGTAGTCATTCCCCCACCAACTCATGACTTCTCGGCATTTCCTACTAAACTCCTGGCTGCGGCTCCAGCAGCTGACTAAGCCTAGGAACAATAGTATGGGCCATATGTTCAGTTTCCTATGAAGGAACATTCTGAAGTACAGACTTCACAAAGAAAGAAAAAGGTAAATAGAAAGCTAAATCCCTTTTTAAAAATTTGAATGATGCAAGGTATAAATAATCAGGATTAAATATGAACAGAACTAGTCTTTATAATAAACATGTATCTTCCCAAGGTTCTTTCTGCAAAAATAATCCTCAACTCAAAATATCTGAAAAATAGTAATATATTCACTTCAAATTTTGTCAGAATTCAATGGCTTAAAACTACCCCCTTTTTTTTTTTTTTTTTGGTTTTAAGTCTGGTCTAATGTTGAGTTCACAATCACTGCTCTAGGTCCGACCTTTCACTTTTATACTGACAGAGAAAGAACAAAGGACCTGAGCTCAGGGTTTGACTGGTGTGCCCCTATAAGCTCTCACCTTAAGGACACCCCCCCCCCCAGCCTTAAAGCTATTATTTAAGCACCTATTATGTGCCAGGAAAGGTAGGTGTTATTATCTCCATTTGGGAGAGGAATAAAATAAAGTTCTGAGAGGTTAATGTAAAGGCAAGGATTCCAGCTCGGTCTGACTCAGAGCTCCCGCTCTTTACACTATGTATCACACACAACTCAACCCAGCAGAAAAGGATGAAAAAATAACATTGCAAATTTAGGGAGCCAGAAAATGCCCATCCTTTAAGCTCAAAGAATCTGCATCCTGTGACTTCTTAAGTATCTCAGAACTGCTTTTCACAAAAGCATACAAAAACACAAGAGGCATTAAAGCAGAATCAGTGGAGAAGCCAAGCCAAAACTTTAGTCTCGGATCAGGAGACGGAGTCCCCTCCTCACCATCTCCAGTGCCCAGAATCTCTTGCCATCCTACCTTGTCCAAATGACTCAATGTCCTTCTTCAGCGTCTCTACATCACAGGTGAACCGAGCTACTCGTCCCAGGTCCTCATCGTATTTACGCTCACTAACAAAGTGCTGGAGAAAGGACAAAGAAAAGCCTCCGGGTGAGACAGGTGATATACATGGAATCCATGGCTTCTTATAAACAGATGAAAAAAACTATTTTCCATTGTCTTTTTGTTGCTTCAAATTTTACTAAATGGCCATCATATTGCCTATGCCAGGTGACTGATGGAATTCAGCCATTTTGCTAAGGTTCAAAGGTAAGTCTGTTGGGGAGCTTTATGAAATGCTACCTGATGGCCAAAGCCCATCAGAGATGATGAAGAGATATTGTAACGAAAGAAGAAAAAGTTTCCAGTAGAGGGCCATCTTTCCACTGTTGGCTACTCTCCACATTGTTCCATTTTATACAGAAGCAGAGGCAGCAAAAATGCTCGTACGTTACAGCAATGATTCCATGTAAATAGAGGGCTTGGTGTTCTTTAATAGGAACCTCCTTAGGCAACCCACTTCATCCCTTTATAAAGTAGGATTTGTTAGTCCTTGAAGTGGGGACAACTTCTCGAGATGGAAAATCATTCATGTGAAAATCCAACCTTGCAATGAGAAGGGTTTATGCTGCAAGTAATTTAATCCTTTTAAGCAGACTGAGCTGAGACATAACCAACCCCTTGGGTCAAAACTAACTATCATGTCAGGAATAAAGTGCTTCTGGGGGTGTCTTTCAATAAACAATTTCCAAAGTAGCCTGGAATCTTTTTTTTTTTTTTTTTTTACCCCCAAATGAAAAGGAGGCAAAAAGGAAAAGTTAAAGGCCTACATATCATTTACAAGAATCAAACTCCTCAGAACAGTCCTCTAGCAGGTGGTCTAATTCCACTTTGGATTTTCAAGGGGTATAATCAAAAACATCAGAATCCTTGGGATGGATCTAGAAGCAGTAGATGGTAAAGGAGAAATCAAAATTCCCTGTGAACCCTGAAGTCCTGAGAGTACACTGTGGCTCAGGAAAGCACATGAACCTCTGTAACATAGAGCCTTCAGACATGTAATATCAGTCTGAGAGTAATTCTGAAACAAATTCTAGGGTTTGTTGAGCCAGAGACATAACAAGAATGACGGAAATAACATGATCTGGAAATAAGACATTTAAATTGCACAGCACCCACTTCAGTACACTGAATATGTGGAGAGAAACAGATCCTTAGTCAGCCTGCAGAAATATTTCTAGCAGCTTTTCAACCACGTGGGAAGGAGAACAGATGAAGCCTGTGAGAGCCAGGATTCTCATCTAATTCCAAAGGGGTTTCCGGCTTCTCCCAGATAGTTGAACAAGACTGACTGGCATCTTCATGTCAGTGAAGAAGACTTTCTATAATTTTTAGTATTATAGTTCTAGTTAATCAGAAATGGTAATTTCATACTGGCATCGTTTTGCTATTTCACCCCAATAGCATCTAAGGGGAGAAGTGAAAGACTGAGTGTGAAAGACTGGGTCAGAACGATAAGGATACCTGGAAGGTCTTAGATGATTTCCCATCTAGGTTTTTATTTTACAAAGGCTGTTATATAGCCTGTGCAGCAAGTATTCCTCTTAAGTATGGCAAGAAGTCTCATGTGTTCAGAAAGAGCAGAGGTTAGGGCTCAGGAGTAGGAACAGCCAACTCCTCTTCTTCACACAGCTAACGGTTTATAAACAATTATTTAGAATTCCAGTGTCCACAACTACCTGCAAATATCCCAACGTCTCTCAGGTCTCCATGCTTAGTCTCAGAAACATTGTTCTTTATATAAGAATTTTAAATGTATGAGGGGCGCCTAGGTGGCTCAGTTGGTTAAGCGTCTGACTTTGGCTCAGATCATGATCTCACGGTACGATTTGAGAGTTTGAGCTCTGCTGTTGGGCTCTGTGCTGACAGCTCGGAGCCTGGAGGCTGCTTCAGATTCTGTGTCTCCCTCTCTCTCTCTGCCCCTCCCCCACTTGTGCTCTGTCTCTCTCTCTCTCTCTCCCCCTCCCACTCAAAAAAGAAATAAACATTAAAAAAAATTTTTTTTAAAGAATTTAAAATACATGAGTGTCGAACCTAAGAATCTTCACAAACAGATACAATACAATCAGTATCTCAAGTTGCTCATTTTTCTCTTCTAAAATCAGAATCAACCAACCAACCATTTCAATATTTACTGAATCCCTACTACATGCCAAGGCACTATGCTAGACACTGGAGGCACACTGGTTCCTGCCACTGTAAAGTTCACAATCTAGTTGGGAAGACAGATCAGTCAAATGCATATAAAATGATAACTATGCTATGAACATACAAGATAGGGGGCATGACATGAAAGTTAAAAGGACGAGCAGGTCAGTTATCTGTGTGCTGGGAGTAGTTGGGTGGGGCATTTTGTACAGATCAAAAAGCATACATATAGTCCTCCAGCAGGAGGGAAAAGACTATGTTTGTGGGAAGGAGAAGCAAAGATGGCCAGAGAACAAGGGGAGTATGGTGTGAAATAAGATGGTGGCAGAGCCGGACCCTGCAGAGCCCTTAGAGGCCGTGTTAAGGATTACAGTCTTTATCCTAAAAGCAGTGGGAGGTTTGAAGCAGTTTAATGTGGTGTGAGAACAGATATGGAGAGCTGGGAGGGCGGGGCAGTGGCAGAATAGACGGGTGGAATCAGTTAAGAGGCCATTACAGAAGTCCAAGCAAGAGACAACAGTAGCTGGATCACAATGGTGGTGGTGAAGATTGAAGAGAAAAGGTCAGATCTGAGATTTGGGAGGAGGTCAAACAGACAGGGTCTGCTGACAGATTTAATATGGGAAAGGAGAAATTCCTAAGACTTCCAGGTTGGACACCTGGATAGATGACAGTACCATTTACAGAGAAAGGGAACATGGAAGACGGTTAGCTTTGAGAAGAGAAGATCATGAGTTCAATATATTAGATGTGGCGATGAATTATGGAGATTTGCTGCTTCAGTCCCTGAGGGTAAGAAGAAAGGCAGAAAGGAGAAAGAAGTTTTACCTTGATATCAGCTCTGAGCTCAACCAATTGCTCCTCTGACATTCGAACAGCCACATCAGTCATCTTCTTTAGAAGTTCGGCTTTCTTTTGTCGGCTGAGCAAAATTTCCACTGTGGAGGAAAAGAGAGTAGGACTCTTATCTTCTGCTAAATAGGATAAAGGAGAATTGGAAATATGGGCCTTGCAGTACATATTTGAACAGCCAAAGGCTTAGCTGCCCACCCATCCAGAAAATGAAAATACCAAAGGTCCAGTTTCCAGCTTCTTGAGGGACTCTGAAGGCAGTTAAATGGTAAACACTTTTTATGAATCATAAAGACTCATAAATCATTTGTCATTTCTCTTTCTTCTCTTTCCAGTCAAAAAAAATTTTTTTAATCAAGAAACATATAAATTAAAACAGAAATAGGTACCCAGGGTAAAAAAAATTCACCTAGAATAAATGGGTATAAAATGAAAAGTAAAAGCATCCCCCCTACTTCTGACAGCAAATATCTCTCTCCCTTCTTTCCCCTCCTTACAGATAGGAGTATGTCATATATGTGGTCCTTTCCTTTACCTAAGCTATTTTTACTTGACATACCTTGAAGTTCATTGCCTATTAATACGCTGGCTCTCCTTCACTGTTTAACAGCCACATGGTTTTCTACTACTTAGGTATACTACAATTATTTACTAAGTCCCCTAACAGTGGATACTTAGGTTGTTGACAGCCATTTAAGAAGTATAATCTTTGGCATGCTCCCAGATGTATAACTCAGATATGGCCACAGAGGATAACAGACAATATGAAAAAAAAAAATCTCTCAGAGCAGAGAACCAGGGGTTACAGAGGATGTGAGCCAAAGAAATCCTCCAAGGAAGCAGAACTAGGTGCTGCCATATGAACGAAGGCGTTATCTCTGCCACAAGGCCAGGGATTCTGCTACTCCTGCCCAGTACAATTTGATCATTGCTTTTCCAGGTGGGAACTTTTTACTCTAATTATGCTCTTCTTTATATAATATTGGAGGAAGGGGCATTTAACTTTTCCTCTAGTTCATGGGACCCCAGACCACAACATGCCATTTCCAGATCTGTTGAAAGATCTGAAATGACCCCGAAGCCCTGGACTTTCAGCTAAATATACTAACTAGATGAGACTTTGGAGGTGTTGTCATTGAGGAGGAGAGGAGTGTGTTCTCATTTTTTAAAAAAGAGGATATCAGGTAGCTGAGGGGTGGACAATAGCAAAAAGACTGTTAGCAACTGCATATCCATTCTCCTCTTTTTCCTATCGGAAGTCCAGTGTTTTGGGTACCAATCTGCTTAAGTAAAAATCTACATTTCCTGGCTTTGCTGGATAAGACAGTCGTGTGATATGGTTTAGTCACTGAGATCTAAGCAGAACTCACAGGGCGAGGTTTACAGGAGTCCTAGCCAGCATGTAACATATTGCCTCTCCTCAACTGGAGCCTTAGCAGGGATCTTTTGACTATAGGTACACTCTAAGGATGGCTGAGTACAAAGACAGAGAAGCTCGGGTCCCTCATGTCATTTTGGAGACGCCCTGCCAGCCCCGATCACTTACCTCTGGATTTTTCATTTCATGAGAGAAAGAAATAAACTCACATTTATTTAGGCCACTCTGTTGCATGCAGTCAAACTCAATTCCTAACTGTTATACATAGAATCTTGTAACCCACTTAGAAATCAGCCAAATTTATGTTAGAAAATAACTAGAATTTTCCAAGAGCTACATCAGGTATTCCAGAGAGTTGAATGCCTTTAGCAAGTTTACTTATTATCCTGATTGTCACGGATATACCACCCATGGGCTGCCCTCCCCACATGAGCTTAATTAATAAGCACACACTTTCCCAGTAAGTGAGGGATATGCCTACAAAAGTTTCTTGACACTAAGGCCCAATAGTTACAAATGATCTACTGGTCTGGCTCCCAAGATAAAACCTGTCTGCCATTTTGTGTCAAATCCATTTGCTCTCAGGAATCTGCATTCTAGGATTCTAAGACAAAACTACAGATCCCATCATGGAGGAAATGTGTCACGTCAAGAACTCCACACAAATCAGTGGACCCAATTACACAACTTTGGACAAGCCACATTTTCTCCAAAGGACTCATTTCTTCATTTATTTAAAAAAAAAAAAAAAAAAAAAGGAAAACCTAATTACCTCATAAGGGTAATACGAAGATCATAGAGAAATGAATGAAAAAACTCTGAACTGTGAAGTACTATGAACATATAAATTAATAAAACTATTAAACGTGTAAGAAAAAAAGCACCTTCTTGATAGTATTGGTAAATGAATAATTACATTTACTAACACTGAGATCCAGGATTTTAGCATGAGAGAAAGGAGATACAGATATACAACTGACAAAATTAAGTAAAACTGTAGCTCTTAATTTGATAAAATAAGATTTGCCATGAATTGATAATTGGTTGAAGCTGGACGGTAGCAGTTAATTATATTAGCCATTTTGAAATGTTTGGCATTTTCTATAAAAGATATATTTTTAAAAACCACCTTCTTCTCAAAAGTAAGGACTATGTCTTCTTACTAGCTTTATTTGAAACTTTATGCTCAAAATAGAACACACAGTACACGAATGGACCGAAATGGTCACATTTAGAAATTTCAGGATATACCACTCAATTTAAATGAATCTCACCTCTGAAAAACAGTGGACAGCACCTGTTCAACATTTCAGGTCAAAACAGATCAAAAGAGAACTCAGCTCAGTGCCTCCTCTGGCCCATGAGCATAAACACAAATGGTTTAATTGTGAGTCATCACCTCAACCTATTGCCATTCGTACCAGTCTGAGAGCAGGTTAAAAGAAACAACCCTCCAAATTACAAATCTAGCATTCAAAGCATGAAGGTCAAACCTGCTGCTGAAAAGCCCACATCAATGCCATTGTAGAAGCTGTAACAGATACTCCCTTCTTTCCATACAGCTGTGTATCTTGTACCTAACCCTCAACAGGAATGACAAAAAACAGGTATCTGGTTCTTTGGTTACAAAACCCCACAAATTACCCAAGTTAGACTCTATTCCTCCAGAATCTATTTTAGTAAGCTTTCATGGAATCCTAGTCATGGTATCCTAAACCCTCATTTCATTGACTTCCTCTATCTAATGATAACAGACACGGAGTGAAGACTGTTCTACAAACTGAGAAAACCAAGAAAGTTCTCAGATGGGTAATGACAGTGATGCATACACTAAATTGTGGGCAAGCTGGTGAAGTTAACTCTGATTATGCCAAACATTTTTTTTTTCCAAGTAGAAAAAAAAAACCCGATGGAATTATTCAATCACTGGAAGTAAAACCCAAAATAAGACAAAACCCAGGCACCTGGCAAGGATACTTTATTTTCCTAAGATGATGTTGTGGTGGCAAATACCATGATGCAGTCCCTCAGACATTGAACATTCAAAATATTAACATTCAAAAATATTAAAAACCAGATTCTTGTAAAGTTGTTTCACCTGACAGGATTCATATGCCAGGGAAGTACAGCTTCTCAAGATTCTTCAAATAAATATATAAACTCCTACAGTGACATTTATATTGAGCTTTTGTTATGAGGGTTGAAAGGCAGATAACTACTAACTGGTAATAGCTTTAACTACAGATCAGTCTTACTTGCTTCAGCTTTCACTTTGTCCATTTCAGCAAGCAATGCCACTTCTCGATCCATTAAACTAGGAAAAGATGACAAAGGGAAAAAAGGTTTGATCAGAAACTCAAACAGAAATAGCACATTGTTAACAGAGGAGACAGACTTATGAGTTGGTTCACTGAAAGCATACTACAAAGTAAACCCTGTGTGGACCACATAAAAATTGTCTTACCCTCAGCAAAGGATATTTTAAGGATTCCAATAAATAGACCTAATTCCCTTTTGTTTCTTTAATTCCCTTTTATTTCTGTGTATTACAGTAAACCAGTAGCTAGAAGTCCAAGAATTGAGAACCAGTAGGTGGCAGTAGTGAGCTACAGAACACTTCTAGCTAAACTGCTAAAGCAAAAGTTCTGGAAGTTACGTATTTCCACATACAAAGTCACATATTTTTTATTTTATATTTTGGTCTATAAAATCAGACAGCTTTGCTTCTAATACATTTTACCAGGCAATATCCGTACTAGGGGATGGTAAATTTATCCACAGTTAGGATTTTGTATATTCTCAACACTTTTACCACAGTTGCACCAAGTCCACTGGCACTTTGGTCTATTTTGTCAAAGGTTTTATTTAAACTCCAGTTAGTTAACATACAGCATAACAGTAGTTTTGGGAGTACAATACAGTGATTCAACAATTCTTTTTTTTTTCTTTTTTGATTCAACAATTCTTATTTTTTTAATGTTTATTTATTTATTATTTGTTTATTTATTTATTTTTATTTTTCCGAGAGAGCACAAGCAGGGGAGGGGCAGAGAGAGAGAGGGAGACACAGACTGCAAAGCAGGCTCCAGGCTCTGAGCTGTCAACACAGAGCCCAACACAGGGCTCGAAGTACCCAACCTGGAGATCATCACCTGAGCCAAAGTTGGACACTTAACTGACTCAGCCACCCAGGCGCCCCTTGATTCAACAATTCTGTACATCACCCAGTGCTCATCACAACAGGTGTCCTCCTTAATCCCCATCACCTGGTCAGCCCATCCCTCCCCTCTGGTAACCATCAGTTTGTTCTCTGTAGTTGAGTCCGTTTCTTGGTTTGTCACTCTCTCTCTCTTTTTTCCCTTTGCTCATTTGTTTTTGTTTGTGGCACTTTAGTCTTAAGGAGGCAGAGTAGTTAAAAGACATATATACATTGTGCTGGTTTCAGGTAAACATTTAATAATCCAGAAAAAATGAAATCAAAGGTTTCTGATAGGCTTTCTACAGAAAATGAACGTCAAATGGGTACTGAGAATTTTCTCCACTGCAAATGTAAATGGCACGTAAAGCTTTCTATGTTCTTGTAAAAGAGCCCACTACCTTCAACATATAGAAAGACAGTAGTTTGCCCTAGTCTGCAACCTCTGGATACAAGTAATTTTCCTTACTGTATCAGTTTTACTCAGTGGTGAAATAAAAATCTAAAATTTTGATACTTGCCCAGACATGAATGTTCCAACTCTCTTTGAATTTTCTATTCATTCTGATTTCCCCTTTTGCAAAGGAATAGATCTACAGGGTTAATAAAAGTTCTACTCTTGTTTCTGATTGTAAAACTAATCATATATACACACATACATAAACATATACGTATACATATATATGAATGCTGACTCAATTTAGCTCAATATTTAGTGATGTTAGCAGAAAGTAGTTAATACAGGGACTATAGTGTGAGGTATACAAAAAAAGATAAGGCAGGGTCATTTTCTCAAGGAGCAAATTCCTTTATATGAAGTGCCAGAGAACACAGGTTTGATAAGAATTATGTATGATGTGGGGCACCTGGGTGGCTCAGTTGGTTAAGTATCTGACTCTTGGTTTCAGTTCAGGTCATGATTTCACAGCTCGCTGAGTTTGAGCCCCACCCTGGGCTCCATACTAACAGAGCAGAACCTGCTTGGTGTGTTCTCTCTCTCTCTCTCTCTCTCTGCCCCTCCCCTGCGTGCACGTGCACACTCATGCTCTCTAAAAAAAAAACAAAAAAAAACAAAAAAAACATCATTATGCATGATGTTAATAAATAGACTTGTAATGAAACAAATTTGGATGGCATATTAATCCAGAAGCACCAGACAAGAGAGAAGATCCAACTATTGTAGGGTAGCAATACTCTGCTAAGAAAGCATTCTCCAAACCTTGGCAATACTTTGCTCCGAGAACTCTAGCAGCATTTGGAATACCTAAAAGCAAAACAAAAGCACAACTGAGACAGGAGCTGCCAGGCCTCAATTTTGACCCTACCTCCTTTCTGTTGCTGAATCACCTTAAGATGCAGACGCTGTGTCCACCAGATGACAAATTTGTCTCTGGCAAAGCTTGTAAAATATTTATTAAGACTTCCGCAAACAAGTAAGCTTTTGCAGCTTACAATCTTTATTATGAAAAAGTAGAATGTCACATGACACGTTTAGCAAGAAAAAAAAATTCTGCATCATCACAATCAGACTTTTCTGTGGCAGTAGGAGCTACGAAGTACACTGTGTTGGATTTTTTCCCCCTGTAGGGATGACTGGAATCCATTTAAATGAAGTTTGTTTTTTGATTGACTCACTGGTGATCGTAAGAAATTCAGAGGCAGTGTATGAACAACCATCTGCCTGCCCATGCCATTAAAAAAAGTGCATATTTTCGTGCCCAAAAACCCCACTATAAAAAGCAGTAAGTGCTTCTATTTCTTGTTTGTTGTCTTGCCATCTATTGATAACATCTAAAAAGGTCTTATGTCATCAGCCAAGTATTAAATAGAGCAATCTACTGGTTAACTGAGGCTGTTGGGATATTTTCTCAGAGAAAAGCCTGATGAACATTTGCAATTTTCCTGAAGATTTTCACAAGTCTTTAAAACACAAAAATGAATATGGGGCGCCTGGGTGGCTCAGTCGGTTAAGCGTCCGACTTCAGCTCTGGGCTTGATCTCACAGCTAGTGAGTTCAAGCCCGCGTCAGGCTCTGTGCTGACAGCTCAGAGCCTGGAGCCTGCTTCCAGTTCTGGGTCTCCCTGTCTCTCTGCACCTCTCTTTCAAAAATGAATAAATGTTAAAAAAGAAAAAAGTAAAAAGTTTAAAGAAAAGCACAAAAACGAATAAATGCTAAAATATAAATGCCTGATAGTTAGCTTTTGTCATTGTAATGTTAAGTGCCTGACACTAAGCTTTGATTGTCCAGACCTCCATTTCAAAGACATCTCAGATAAACAGACTGCCAGCTGCACAATAAAAAGTCAGGCTACCCCACACAGGAAGTTCCTCTTTTAGAAAGCCCTGAGTGACCCATATAACTTGAGTGACCCTACTTTCCCTTCCCACGCTTTAATTCCTGCTCTTATGTTTTAAATTCACCAATAAAGAACGAACCCACAAAACCTTAGGTAACCCACCATCACCTGCAATAAAGGCATAACCCCAGTCTGAGCTCTATTTAAGCACCCTGTGCTGTATGGCACTGGACGTGCCATGTCCCCTCTAGGACATGTAAGTAATAAAAGCTTGTTTTTTCCCCAAGATCCCTGATGGCAGTTGTTGAGGTGTCTTACAATCCTAAGAACCACCAGGGCTGATCCAGCCACAACGCTAGCTCAAATATGGCCTCATTACAAGTAATATGCGGCCCAGGTGAATGCCCACCCCCCCCCCCCCCGGGCGTTTGTAGCTGAGAGCATCGCCATAGATAGGCCGAGACTGACCAAAGCAATATAATAATAACTTGCCTCCTAAAAGTACATCACATAATGTACTGCAACTGTGTAGAATGACCATATCTTTAGGTCATCAATGCTAAAGCATTTTAGAGGTGGCATGTCATAATGCCTGCAGCTTTCAAATGGTTCCACCAAAACACATCACACACACACACTCTGTACCATCCTTCCATGTCTTTTGTCTCTTTGAAAGTTTTCATAATAAAAAGTTGAAATAAGTGCATCACAAATAGAAAAGGTGGGAAGAGTTCAAAAGTGGACAGTAGGGTAAGCATGAAGATAAATAGCAGAGGCTTTTTCTTTTTACGATTAAAAACAAGAGTTTATCGTAATATTGCTTTCTAACAATGCGGAAACTTAAGCTCAAGTTTTTCATCTGTTCCTCAGCTAAACGATGGTCTTCATATAGATCTGTGGCCAAGAGATTCAAAAGTACCTGTGGTTTGAGGTAACAGTTTTTAGAGGCCATAACTGCAAGCAATGAGTCCTCTCAGAGAGTGATGAAAAGCTCATTCAGACAGTCAGACTTTCTGTTACCTTGCTCGTGCCAATACACAAGGACACTGAGCTTGCAGTTGTTGTCTCAAGGTTTTCCTGAATGGAAATACACCATAATCAGCATCTGATACACTGGATTCTGAAACTGCTAATGAAATTCAGCTAAATATTGCGGGGACTTAGACACTAGGTCTTATTAAGCCTGCGCCTTATAACAGTGTAGAGAATTTCCACATCATTTCTTCAGTCATGAAAGATGGCTTTAGATGACTTGTCACTGCCACTAAGGGAAAAGACTGGTAAATGAATGTTCTGTATTGCCTTCCTTCCTTACTAGGACTTTTTACTATCTTCACATTTGTTTAATTTATTCTAAAGCTTCTATGTAATTTATTTAGTTGCTCAGAATAGTTTTGCCTGTAGTACTATTCATATCTCTAAGATATCGTACATGTCCATCATTTGAAGCAAGCCCTTTAATTAACGCATTTAACATGTAGATTATTGATTCTAGCTATTGCCTTCAGTATTCCTTGGTACCAAAAAAATGTTAACTATCATTTGTTTATGGTTGCTGCATTAGAAGACAATGTTATGGGGTACATAGGTGGCTCAAGTCGGTTAAGCATCCGATTCTTGATTTCATCAGCTCTGGTCATGATCTCACGGTTTTTGAGTTCAAGCCCCACATCGGGCTCTGCGCTGGGAGCCTGCTTGGAATTCTCTCTCTCCCTTTCTCTCTGCCCCTTCCCTGCTCGTGAGCTCTCTCTCTCAAAATAAACAAATAAACATTAAAAAAAAAAAATTTTTTTTAAAGAAAATAATGTTATAATGGAAACACATCTCTGGCAATTCCACAGCCAACTATTTCAAGGGATAATACTCTAAACCACTCACTAATGTTAGAAAATATTTGTACCCGATTATATTTGCCGAAAACCTAAAACTTATTCATTCTAACACCTCTAGACAATCAAAGGAGAAATCCAAGCAAAGCCAAAGCAAACACCTTTATTTCTCTGAAGACATTTCCCTCTTCTCATAAAAACAATCAAAAGAGGGGCACCTGGGTGGCTCAGTCGGTTGGGTGGCCGACTTCGGCTCAGGTCATGATTTCACGGTCCGTGAGTTCGAGTCCCGCATCGGGCTCTGTGCTGACAGCTCAGAGCCTGGAGCCTGCTTCAGATTCTGTGTCTCCCTCTCTCTCTGCCCCTCCCCTGCTCATATTCTGTCTCTCTCTGTCTCAAAAATAAATAAACGTTAAAAAAAATTAAAAAAAAACAATCAAAAGAGGGAACAGTCAGTAGTTTTTATTAGCAGAAAATTAATGATGCTTCATATGTTTTGTAGAACTCCATACTCCCGGCGCTTGGCCTTATTGGAGTATGGTACACATGCATAGGCTCAAAACAAAAACAAAAAACACCAGTAAGTCAGGTCATCACACAGAGTTGAACAACAGTGGTAAAATTAACTGAAAGAACTAGCTTATTAAATCATATTTGGATCTTATCAAATCAGGAGTCCTCACAAAGCATGTAGACATGCGATTTCATATTTTAAGAGTCTGAAGTAGCTTGTAAGAAATTAGGATGTGAATATAAGCTGTTCCTTTGGGACTGTTCTTTTCCAGTGGTCAAAAGCATCTCAGTTCTGAAGTAATATTACAAGACCATATGACTCGATGATATTTTACAATATGTTTAGGAAAAAAAGAACCAGTAGCAATCTAGATTACCAAGGAGTTTATTGTTCAAGTTTCTAGTTGGTAAGGAAAAATTGTTAGTGTTAAGCCATCTAGAGAGTAGCTGGCTACATCCTCACTTAAAACTGTGGTTTTTTTTATCCTCTCTCTCAAATTATGACAGTAATGTCTAAAGGGCGACATATATAGACTAGAAAGGCAAAGACTAAAAAATAAAGGCAAACAGAGATACCTGATAAGACAATGAAAAAGAAAGCAGGGTATAGTAGAAAAGTGTCACTTAATACCAAGTATGTTTGGGCAAATTAGTTTTTACTGTGCCCATCTTTTCTTATCTATAAATTGGGTATAATAGTTATACAGATTAGAAACATGTGCATAAAAGCTTCTGACATGCAATAATGGCTCAATAAATAGCAGCAGAAATTATTATTCAAATATCTGTGTTCATCTTGACTTCTCAGTTCCAGCAGAATATCCATTTAGTAAAATATGTTCATATTAACTTTGGTAAATCATTATATATACCAGATCCATTGTCTAGAAATTCTTAAATGAACACATACACATATTAGCACAGTGTAAGCAGTTACAGAGAGGTGAATCAAAGAAAACTTTAAACAAAAAGAATATACCACAAAAGTACACTCACTATGATTACAACTATTAAGATTATATGTGCATACAGATGGGGGACACAAGAGGACACAGAAAGTTAAGTTGGTACAGTTACATGACTTTTACTTCTACTTTAAAGAACTGCTGTTATGCTCTCATTTTACCTTGGTCTCTGACTTCTTCCCATATTACTTTCAACTACTGCCCCCTTAGCTATAGCTATACCAGGTGGAGCCCCTACATGTCCCTTCTATGCCTTTGCTTAGATCAGATCTCCTAATGGCAGTATTCTAGCCCCATCCTTTCTGCCAATGTAATTCTTGTCCTTCAAACCTTAATAATGATTCATTTATTTTAAGAAATCTTTTCTAATTGACCCCACTCCCTAGTTACCTTTCCCTTAATCTTCATACTTTCTCCACATCTAGGATCTGACTTGAAGGATAGGTGAATCACAAATCATTGTAAGGTGTGATTTAAGGCTTCTGAATTACAAAGCAATATTTGGATGGAATATTCCTTCTTAAAGTTTTATTTTACAAGAATCCTTATAAAGGCTTTCATAGGCTCACTCAAAATTTTGGTCCTGCTCAATCTAACTCTGTTCCATAATGATAAAATTTCTTAGTCCCTAAATTTCCTCTGTTATATAGCCTTTAAGCTGAGAAGGAAATAACATATGTGACAAGTACCAAGTCTCTAGCATTCTTCCTAAGCTTTAGTGAGAAGTGAGCCATTAGTGAGAGATGGGATGAAAATCATAGGTTACAGGGAGTCAGAATACAGAGATTCAAATATTGAGTCTGCAATTTATGATGTTATGTTAGGCAAATCGCTTAAGACTCAAATCCCTTTTAAATGGTAAAGTTGAATTTAAAATTCCTACTTAGCAGGATAGAAATCCAGATAAATAAGTTAGATAATATGACTGAATGTTTGGTAAACTGTTTGATAATTATCATGTTACTAGATATTTTCACAGATGGTTAAAGGGTTAAAATTTTAGGAGCGCCTGGTTGGCTCAGTCGGTCAAGTGTCTGATTCTTGGTTTTGGCTCAAGTCATGATCTCAGTCATGAGGTCAAGCCCTGTATCAGGCTCCTTGTTGGGCATGGAGCCTGCCAGAGATTCTCTCTCTCCCTCTGCCCCGCTTGTATGCATACACACACACTCTCTCTCTCTCTCAAAAAAAAAAAAAAAGAGTGAAAAATTTAAATTAAAGGATATCAAAAACCAAGAAGGCCAACTACTAGTAGAAATAAGGTATCAATGTACTAAATATGCAACAACTGAAGAATAATTTAAAGGTATAGAGTGCTATGGAGATTTTTGATAACACATTATTACATTAGCCCATTCCTTTATTTCTAAAATAGACATTTTTGAAAGTGCTTTGGTTCTTAAAATGATATGTAAGTTTTCACCATATAAATTTAAAGTTTATATGGACTTTAAGGATCTAAAAGCCTTAGGTTAGACTACCTGTAGCTTAACATCTTCTCTAAAAGAGAAGCTCAACTAAAAGGAAGTAACTTTTTTTGCTGTTTAATTTATTTTTTTAATTTATCCAAGTTAGTTGGTATATAATGCAACAGTGATTTCAGGAGCAGATTCCTTAATGCCCCTTACCCATCTAGCCCATCCCCTCCTCCCACAACCCCTCCAGCAAACCTCTGTTCTCCATATTTAAGAGTCTCTTATGTTTTGTCCCCCTTCCTGTGTTTATATTATTTTTGCTTCCCTTCCCTTATGTTCATCTGTTTCCTATCTTAAACTCCTCATATGAGTGAAGTCATATGACATTTGTCTTTCTCTGACCAATTTCACTTAGCATAATACCCTCCAGTTCCATCCATGTAGTTGCAAACGGCAAGATTTCATTCTTTTTGATTGCTGAGTAATCAAAAAGAAGGTATATATGTATATACTACATCTTCTTTATCCATTCATCCATCAATGGACATTTGGGCTCTTTTAATACTTTGGCTAATGTTGATAGTGCTGCTATAAACACTGGGGTGCACGTGTCCCTCTGAAATAGTATACCTGTATCCTTTGGATAAATACCTAGTAGTGCAATTGCTGAGTCATAGGGTAGTTCTATTTTTAATTTTTCGAGGAACCTCCATACTGTTTTCCAGAGTGGCTGCACCAGTTTGCATTCCCACCGGCTGTGCAAAAGAGATCCTCTTTCTCTGCATCCTCACCAACATCTGTTGTTGCCTGAGTAGTTAATGTTAGCCATTCTGACAGGTGTGAGGTGGTATCTCATTGTGGTTTTGATTTGTATTTCCCTGATGATGAGTAATGTTGAGCATTTGTTCGTGTGTTGGTTGGCCATCTGGATGTCTTCTTTAGAGAAGTGTCTATTCATGTCTTTTGCCCATTTCTTCACTAGATTGTTTTTTGGGTGTTGAGTTTGATAAGTTCTTTATAGATTTTGGATACTAACCCTTTATCTGATATATCGTTTGCAAATATCTACTCCCATTCCATCGGTTGCCTTTTTAATTTTGTTGATTGTTTCCTTCACTGTGCAGAAGCTTTTTATTTTGAAGAGGTTCCAATAGTTCATTTTTGCTTTTGTTTCCCTTGCCTCCAGAGACGTATTGAGTAAAAAGTTGCCTGCGCCAAGTTCAAAGAGGTTTTTGCCTGCTTTCTCCTTGAGGATTTTGATGGCTTCCTGTCTTACATTTAGGTCTTTCACCCATTTTGAGTTTATTTTTGTGTACGTGTAAGAAAGTGGTCCAGGTTCATTTTTCTGCATGTCGCTATCCAGTCTTCTCAGCACCACTTGAAGAGACTGTCTTCCACTGGATATTCTTTCCTGCTTTGTCAAAGATAAGTTGGCCATACGTTTGTGGGTCCATTTCTGGGTTCTCTATTCTGTTCCATTGATCTCAGTGTCTGCTTTTGTGCCAAGAAGTAACTTTTCTAAGGTGAATGAGGAATCAGCTATGAAAAATTTCAGTCATAAGCAAAGACTTACATTGACTTTATATGTTTAGAATTTCAAATTTCTTATCCATTTTATCCTTAAAAAATTATTTTAAAACGTTTATTTTTGAGAGAGAGAGAGAGAGAGAGAGAGAGAGAGAGAGACAGACAGACAGCATGAGCAGGGGAGGAGGAGAGAGAGACAGAGAGAGGGAGACAGAATCTGAAGCAGGTTCCAGGCTCTGAGCTGTCAGCACAGAACCTGATGCGGGGCTCAAACCCACAAGCCATGAGATCATGACCTGAGCCAAAGTCAAATGCTTAACCAACTGAGCCACCCAGACACCCCTCCATTTTCTCCTTTAACAAAGAGTTGAGTGTGTTTAAGAGATGCCTCTCCATTTTCTCCTTTAACAAGGAGTTGAGCTGCTTTACAAAGGCAAGTTGAGTGTATTTCCTGTTGGCATTTTCACCAACATATTATATGACAACTGTCCAAAATGATTTATCTACTTTAGCTTCATGTTCCATTCCATATCCTGCTCCTTAATAACTTTAAACTTAAGTCAACTAATAGCTCCAACAATGTAAGTCAGACAAATTTTATGAATGGACAAGAAAAGTAAACTTGGGTCTAGAGATGATTATTACTGGATCACCAACAACAGATTTTGACTTTTACATACTGGAAAAGCCTCTGATTTTACCTTCCCACAGGTATGTGTCTGCTTTCATTTGGCCCCAAAATGAAAGCAGTTATCTGTATAATTCCCCTAGTGCCCCATCAATGTAATCTTACTGTTGCAAATTTGTTAGACCCTTTTCTTTTCTTTTATACTATAACCAACACAAAAAATGGCTTCCTGAGTGACATTAACTCTAAGCTCTGGTTCAGTGCCAAATGGAGTTAGCTTACCTGCCAATTATGTCTTGAAGTAGCAACTGCAAGGGGCATTGAAATAAGGTAGTATAAAAACCCAATCAGCCAGAGAGAAGGGCACCAGCAGGAAAGGGCAGGTAAATCTCTTTCCTCAAGTTAAATTGACCCAGTTGTCACGTCTGCTAATCAATCCTAAATACACAGTTCCCAGGCAGGAAACCATTTCATTTGTCATTTATCGAAGGAGGCTCTCCTTGGCTGGGTTCCAAGTCAACAGGAACTCACAAATCTCTCTCCCGGAACTGCATTTCCTGGTTTAGGCTGGTTCTGAATACAATCAGATCCTGTGGCTAAGTAATCAGTAAGCTAAACAATCATGGAAACCAGAGGCTTATCAAAGCAAAGTTGGGATGATCTACTCTTAGCTCTTTATTCTTTTCCAAATGAGTCAATAATACCTGATATGATAGTAATCCAGGGCGAAGGGCATGGTACTTTCTCCCAAAAGGTTCATAAAGAGTAGAAACCAGTTACTTAGAAATATTCATAGAAGTTAGAGCTTAATTTAAGGTGAGTTTGGGAAGACTGCTTGGAGTTAGAGAAGTATAAAGATATAGAAGAACATATCAGGATAGAAAAGTGGCATCAACAAGTATATAGAAGAGGAAATGTGAATGTTAAGTCTTCTGGCTGAAGCAAACATGTATGTAAGAAAGACAGAAGATATGACATTAAATTTCTAGCTATAAAACCTGAAAGGGAAAACTCAGTATTCAGGACAAAGAGCCTGCTTAGGATTCTCTCTCTTCCTCACTCTCTCTGTCTCTCTCTCTCTCTCTCTCTGCCCCCTACCCCATGCATGTGCCTGCCCTCTCTTTCTCAAAATAAATAAATAAACTTAAAACTATATACACAAACACATATGTACTTTTGGTTATGATGATTTAGTGGACCATTCTACACTTTGCAAATGATAAAAGTATGTGTCAGCAACTTTTTGGAGGCTTTATTCTACATCTTCATTAATTCATGCCCTCTTCAATTCCACAGGACGGAGGCTGCCTACACTCCCTTGTCTCTTGTTTCTTGTGGCATGAAGTAACCATACTAAGCTGATGAACAGAGACGTGGTTGAATACGACCACAAACAGGCAAGAAAATGGATGGTTGGGAGGAAGAGTGGGGTAGGTTTCCTCTATTCATGAACGCTTCCTCTCATATTTCAGATCTAGGCAAGTCTTACAGAGAAGGAAAGTAGACAGTCTTACACCTCCAAACATCAACCTAGCTGCTGGTCTTTCCATCACTTTACTGAATTTGGTCCTCAGGGCTTTTCCATTGCAAACAAGTCCCTTATAAAAATGCAAATACCTCCCCAGCAAGGAGTTATGGCTTCAGTATTAGTTACCACCTCAAAATATAATGATTAAAACTAGCTTCAGTAATTTTAAAAAACATTAGAATATATTTCTCCCCGCAAAAGATTCTATAGTCAAATACGCTTGAGAAACAGCATAGTATAGCTCCCTCTTATAGATTCACAGTGCACATTAGCATTGAAAAAGCACTTAAGTCCAGTGGTAAAATTTTTAAAAAAGTATTTTCAAACCTCTTTAACTACCAAACCCTATTTCCCCTACAGAACACATATTAATATATTTTAAGATGTGAGTGTTTTTTATTGTTTTATTTTTATTTTTAAAGTTTATTTTGAGAGAGAGAGAGAGAGAGAGTGAGCATGCAAGTAGGGAAGGGACAGAGAGAGAGAGAGAGAGAGAGAGAGAATCCCAAGCAGACTGTGCACTGTCACTCCAGAGCCTGATGCAGGGCTCAATCCCACAAAACTGTGAGATTATAACCTGAGCTGAAATCAAGATTTGAACACTTAACAGACTGAGCCATCCAGGTGCCCCTAGTTAAGAGTATTTTTTTTAGAACACAGTTTGAAAAACACAAAATTAAAACAAATCGATTAATAATGAGGCACCAAAGATATGTTTAGGGCAGAGTGCATTAGGAAGGATGACAGGAGGTGGGAAAGCAAAGACAGGTCTTTTCTACTTCACAATTTTGTTCAAAAACATCATGCCATTTGTTGCAGGTTCCTGGTTTAAAAGACAGACCCTAAAGTAAGGATGTATGGTCCATTCTATAATTATTTGTCCTTTTCTGAACAGTATCAACCTCAAGCCCATTCCTAGAACACAAAGAGTTCTCTGTACCACCCATTTGCAAAATGGCCATGTGACCAAAAGGAGTTGAACGAAGCAGAAAGCTAAATATACCTCAGGATTTTTAAGTTTCTTCCCACTACATAGAGCAGTTAAGAGTCAGAAATTAAAGGACCTGGTGAATGGCAGACCATGTTTATAAATGATCATCTTTGTGCCATGTGATCAAATGCAACTTAACTTACCAGCTCTGCAATTCAGCAAAAGCTTGTTTCATTTTCTTAATAGAAGCATCCATCTCTTCTTTAACTACAACTCGATACCGTGCAAGAGACACTGTACAGCGCTGGAGGTCTTTCACAGATTTTTCAATATTGGAACCTTGGGAAGAAAACCCAAGGATTAATATAAAAAAAGGAGCACAAGTAACCTGAAAGTTAGATATGAACACCTAAGCATGTAAAGTAACAAATGTCATGTGGACTAAAAATGTTTCCTTAATGGCCACCCTCCTCACCAAAAAATTGATGTTTTCATAGATTTTTGTTTTTAACTAAGTATCCTGGCTAAGATGGAGTACTAGGAGTTGGATTTACCCTCCTGTCTTACACAACTAAACACACACACAGACAAAACATATGAAACCTGGTTTTCAGACAATAGACGATAGACAGTACTTTTTCCCTGAGAAAAGACACAAATGAAGTGAGGCCTATGATTGCCTCAACTTACTGCCATGAAAGAGTTTCCAGGCTGCAGTGCAAGGAGGAGAAATCCTAATCCTGAATTGAGAGGACAGAGCTAAGAACTTGGGGAGGCCAAGGTGGTTAGAATTCTAAGGGCAGAATACTAGAGAGGAAAGAGCTACACAAAGATGAGAAAATTGTACAGAGATCTGCAGGGGATTCTGAATGCATCGGTGTGAGGAAACTACCTGAGACAGGAAAAAGAACCACTGGAAAGGAATACGCAGAACAAGCCCACAAATAGTTCATGTTCACACCAGCCAGAATAGGGCACCAGGTAGAACACTTGGAAGGGTACTCCCTCAGTAATGAGGCAAAATTAGCTCTAAGGGCTACTCTAAGTTTCACCTAACAAAGCTTAAAAACAAGCCTCAAACTGTTACCAAATAGTCCCAGAACAAATCATAACAGTACTTAAATAAAACACAAAAACTATCTAGCAATCGACAAAGCAAAATTCACAATGTCTGGCACCCAATAAAAAATTACTAGGCATACAAAGAGGCAGACAAACACGATCCATAATGAAAAATCAACTAACAGAAACAGATGCAGAAATGTCATAGATGTAGAGTCAAGTAAATAAAGACCTCAAAACAGCTGATACAATCAGATACCGTAAGTTCAAGAAGGCAGAGAAAAGCATAAACATATTAAGGAGAGACATGGTCGATACTTTAAAAAACTCAGCTGAACCTCTAGAGGTGAAAAAAGACAATGTCTGAGATGACAATTTCACTGGATAGGATTAACAGCAGACTAGAAACTGTTAAAAAAAAGATTAATGAATTTGACAACAGCAACTTCAGAAACTATCCAAAATGAAGTAAAGTATTTGAATAGGTACCAGTGTTTCAAAACTCTCTAAATGACAGGATTTGGACTATAATTCACCATGCAGGCATTACAAAATTAATAAAATTCTCTGTGTAGTAGTTCAAAACATTGTATGTGGATAAGCCAACTTTATAGGTAAAGATGAAATATATTTACCACCCAACATATTCTAATCAGTTTCCAAAAGTTCTACCAACCTTTCTATATTCACCAATGTCAAAGTTATATATACAATTTATAGGTGAAATCATAGATCTAAGAAGTTTAATGTGCCAAGATATAGATTTCCAATTTTTTATTTAAATTCTTCCTCATCGTAACTTGATTTCTTTCCAAATCTAAAGAGCTTTCAAGCCTTGTGCTTTTCTTTTTGCTTGACTGAGTATTTTTGACGTGCTTTCTGCACCAAGCTGAGGGTCATGTTAGATTTAAAAGGAAAGCTTCACTAATTAAATTTAGCTCATGTGGAATAAATAATTCAATAAAGAGCTACAGGTTACAAGTGTCTTTTACATTTCTGTTTCGTACATTTAGTGGAGTGGACGATGCTTTAGATGTATGACACTCAGAGGGGCTATCATCTCTACCTGTTTAATTACTGGCTGATTATTTAAATGATGAGTATAGTGAAAAAAAAAAGCAAATAACTACCACCAGTCGATACTGCACACTTACTTAAGAGGAAACGATCTTGTTTAAAGCTACAGTCTGACAGATATTAGTAAGCGCATGAAGTTGTGAAGAGAAATGAAAAGATTTCTTTAAAACGTCATGTCAGAGTTGGCAGAGCTTTTTACTATTAAATCAACCAGGAGATAAAAATGAAGGAAACAGTACAAAAATGTTTAGTAAAGCAAATAAAAGAAACAAGTTACTATTAGTAGAAAAGTCGTTCTGGCCAGTAGAGTTTGACTTTCATTCACTAAAAGGATCCCTGTCATTGTAACAAGACTGTACAGCATCTAAAATACTATCAGACTCCAACTGTGTACACGGAGTTAGGGAAGGGTAGTTGCTGCCTCAAAAACAGAAAAAGTATTACCTGCTAACCTCTGAGATCTTATCTGAGGAACAAGGAGAAAATTTGCCCTCTCTAGCCAAAAGCACAATTTTTTTTTTTTGTTTTCTCTCAAAGGTAGCCTTCTGATTTACCTAGCTTTTTGTTGGTGGAAGAGAGTGGAAAATCTTCCATCCCCAGATTTGAAAACTGAGGTGCTGTGGTAGGTCTTGAGAGAGATTTTGCAGCATTCCTATTTTGTTGAGAATTCTGAGTAGACTGCATAGTCAAAGACTTGGGTTCAAAATCAGAGATGCCATTCTCCAGCATGGACCCTGTCAAAGAAAGGCCAGTATTTTAGAGTAAAAGTTAGCAGGAAATCAATCAAGCAGTCTTAAGTATAAACAAATAAAAAAGGTAAAAATGTTTCAGGTAAAACTATGCCTCTGAAAGGTTATGAACAAAAACAACTGACAAAATAGAACAAAGAGCAGAATCAGTTGGACGAGACTATCAGGAGCATCTGGCTCAGCCCTAAACTTCATCCTGAATGAAAAGGATGAGTCTGTGTTAACCCATCTCAAGATAAGCTAGCTTGTTCCCTGTACCTTGGTAGCTCTGGGCACAAGGAAGCACTAATTTCTTATAGCTTCTGTAAGTTATACTGAGGAAAAAAAGAGTTTTACACTGTTCCAGGGAAGGGAGAGTTTTATTATTAATCTATTTATTTATTAAGTTTTTTAAAAAAGTTATCTCTACGGGGCGCCTGGGTGGCGCAGTCGGTTAAGCGTCCAACTTCAGCCAGGTCACGATCTCGCGGTCCGTGAGTTCGAGCCCCGCGTCAGGCTCTGGGCTGATGGCTCGGAGCCTGGAGCCTGTTTCCGATTCTGTGTCTCCCTCTCTCTCTGCCCCTCCCCCGTTCATGCTGTGTCTCTCTCTGTCCAAAAATAAATAAAAAACGTTGAAAAAAAAAATTAAAAAAAAAAAAAAAAAAGTTATCTCTACACCCAACGTGGGGATCGAACTCACAATATTCAAATCAGGAGTTGCATGCTCCATCAACGGAGCCAGCCAGGTACCCCGAGAGTTTTAAAAGCTTTACGGAAAGCACAAAGAGTTAGGATATCAAAGAAGAGCTAGCTCAGGGAAAAAAAAAAAAAAAAAAAAAAAAGGAAGCCACTGACTATCTTTGGTTTATTTGAGGTTATAGCGTAGGTGCTATATTTTTCTCTAAGTCTTTTTGTGTGTGCAAGCTAATCAATAAAAGCACATCTGAGAAGTACAGAACAACTCTTAAATTGTCATTACATAATAACTCTAGCAGCAACAGAGCAAGTGGAAATGGATTAACAACCAAGTAATTAAAAAGCCAACTTTAAAAGACATATTCCCAGTATCTTCCCAACATTCATCAAAATGGTTAATAAAACAAAAAATGTGCAAGATATTTGAATTGACAACATTAATCTTAATTCTTTACTAGAAAACAAATGTGGGACAATAAAAACCAACAGTCTACTTCTCATGAAAGCCATGGGATTACAGTTACTATTATATATTCCTCACTGTGTTGGGCCCTAAAATAGTAACATCAACATCAATTCATCATCATCACTGTCCTTAATAATAAGCAATTTAAAAAGTCTTAAGGTCACCTTCTATAATCTCTAACTACTGAGGGATTATTATGTTAAAAGATTTCCACAAGACTGACTTAAACTAAAATTAATATAAGACAATGGAATAACAACTATATTCTTCTAGGCCTTTGGTAACTACAGTTGACCCTTGAACAATGTGGGGGTTAAGGGCACTGACCCCCTCCCTTGCAGTTGAAAATCTGTATATAACTTTGACTCTTCCAAAACTTAAGCCTACTGTTGATCAGAAGCTTTACCAATAACATACAGTCAATAAACATGTTTTGTATTTTATATGTATTATATCCAATATTCTTACAATAAAGTAAGCTAGAGAAAAGAAAATGTTATTAAGAAAACCATTAGGAAAAAAAATCATTAGGAAGAGAAAATATATTTGCAGTACTGTATTATATTTTTTCGGGGAAAAAAATCCACAAATAAGTGGACCTGCATAGTCCACACTGCATTGTTCAAGAATCAACTGTACAAAATTTGACTCTTTCATATAAAAGGCAACAAAAACTAAAAAATAAAAGACTAACTAAATTCAATTTATTGATTGCTTTTTCAACCAGGAAGCCCCTATATTTTTCAACAGAAAACAACTTTTCAAAGACCTGTTAATAAACTCACCTGTTCTATTCAGCACATCTGGTGTAGCAGACTCAGGATCTTCCAATTCTCTGGCATCTATTGAAAGTATCTCCATACCTTCACTGAGTGAGTCCACAGACTCAGTATCATTGATGGCACCGTTGACATGGTAACCATTAATACCACCTTTCTCTGAAGAAGGCACAGTCTGTTCCTCTTGAACGGAAACCGATTTACTGGAATCTGGGATACTGTTACTTGCTTCTGCTGTAGGCTTTGGTTTGCTTTTCTTCTTTTTGTTCTAATGGTTATTCAAGATTTGAAAAAAAGAAAAGAAAAAGAAGACCCCACAACCCAGAGAAGTAACTCTAGCTACCCAAAGGCAATGTTATTAATTTCTCATATGCCCTCCCCAAAATTGAACACATTCTTGTATATTTTGAACTACTGACTAAAATAAGTATGTAAAATACTTTGGATAAACTCAAACACATAAATATAAAAAATGTATGCATGGAAAAACCCACCAAATCAAAAGATAAATTACAAAATGTGAAATACGTCCAACTTATATACAAAAAGTTAAATTTATACAGAGCTCTAACAAAAAACAAACAAAACAACAGCCCAATAGAAAAAAATGGTGTAGGATACAAACACATGGAATGAAGTGCAACCTCAGTCTAATAAGAGACATAAATTAAAACTGCACTGCAGAGGATTCTGGGACAATGACAGAGGAGGAAGCACTAGTAATCTGTCTCACTAGACAATAATTACACTGGCAGAATCTGTGTAATGTAACTATTTTGGAACTCTGGAGTCTACTGAAGACTTAAAATTTGCAGGTGAAGACCTGGACAGTAAATCGTGGTTAATCTCAGTCAGTATCAGCTCCTCTCATAGAAGCGGTTACCTTAGGGTGAAGGCAGCTGTGCACCTGTTCTTGGAGCAGCTCGCACACATTGTGGGAGCCAGGGCAGACAAAAAGGACCCTGTCCTCCAAATTTTGGGAATCTGCACTCTGATCCCTGCTCAGCTTTTTTTGATCACAGGAGTGTAGACAAAGAGTCAGGCATCCATTGTTATTGCACCTTCTCCCATTGTTGTAAGCCCTGCCAGCTTTGGCTGAGTGACTTCCAGGGAAATAAAAAGAGCAGAGCCCCCAGAAAGCAAACAATAATAAAAAAATAGCAAATCCTGAGGAAGGGGCAGAATCTGATTTCCAAAGTTATCACATTATTAGATTCAAATGTCCAGTTTTTCAACATAAAATCACAACTACAAAAAACAAGTATGATCTACTTAAAGGGAAAAAAATCAACAGTAACTGCCTTTGGTAACCAGAAGGGAGGTGGATAGGGGGATGGGTTAAGTAGGTGATGAAGATTAAAAAGTGCACTAGATGATATACGGAAGTGTTGAATCACTATATTGTACATCTGAAACTAATATTATGCTGTATGTTAACTGGAATTTAAAAAAAACAAAACAACTGTCTTAAAGATACTCAAAAAATTAAAAGAAGATCTGGACAAAGCCAAGAAAACAAAGTATGAACAAAATGTAAATGTCAATAAAGAGATAGAAAACCTAAAAGAAATTAGTTAAGAGGGGTGCCTAGGTGGCTCAGTTGGTTAAGTGTCCGACTTCGGCTCAGGTTATAACCTCAGGGTTTGTGAGTTAGAGCTGAGAGCCTGCTTTAGATTCTGTGTCACCCCCTCTCTCTGAATGCCCCCCCCCCCCCACTGCCCTGTTTGCACTCTCTCTCAAAAAATACACTAAAAAATCTATAAGGGGCGCCTGGGTGGCTCCATAGGTTGAGCATCCGACTTCAGCTCAGGTCATGATCTCATGGTTCATGAGTTCAAGCTCCACATCGGGCTCTGTGCTGACAGCTTGGATCCTGGAGCCTGCTTCAGATTCTGTGTCTCCCTCTCTTTCTGCCCCTCCCCTGCTCACACTCTGTCTGTTTCTCTCAAAAATAAATAAGCGTTCAAAACAAAAACAAACAAGTGATTTCACTTATAAAAAAACATTAAAAAATAAGAAATTAATTAGGAAATACTGGAGCTAAAAAATAGAATAACTGAAATTTTAAAATTCACTAGAAAGATTCAAAGGCAGATTTCAGCAGCAGAAGAAAAAAAATCTGTGAACTTGAAGATTGGAGAATGCAAATTGTAAAGTCTGAGGAAAAGGAAAGAAAAAAAAAAACTGAAGAAAAGTAAATAGAATCTAAGGGACGTGTGGGACACCAAAAAGTAGACCAATATACACATCATGAAAGTCTGAAAAGAAGATAAAGGGACAGAAATAATATCTGACGATATCTGAAAAAGAAATAATGGCTGAAAACTTCCCAAATTTAATGAAAAACATGAATATAAACACCCAAGAAGCCTAATTAACTCTAAGTAAGATGAACTGAAGGAGATTCACACTAAGACACATAATAATCAAACTTTCAAAAGACAGAATCTCGAAAGCAGCAAGAGAGAAGTCACTTATCACATACAAGGAATCTTCAATAAAATCATCAGATTTCATCAGATTTCTCATCAGAAACATGAAGGCCAGAAGGCAGTACGTGGATATACTCAAAGCGCTGAAATAGAAAAGTATGGTCAATCAAGAATCCTATAACTGGCAAGACTATCCTTCAAAAGTGAAGGAGAGGGGTGCCTGGGTGCCTCAGTTGGTTAAGTGTCTCACTCTTGATTTTGGCTCTGGTCATGATCTCACAGTCTGTGAGACTGAGCCCCGTGTGTCAGACTTCGTGCTGGTCATGGAGCCTGCTTGAGATTCTCTGTCCCTCTCCCTTTAACCCTCCCTGCTCATGTACTCTTTCACTTCCTCTCAAAAAATTAAAAAAAAATTTTTTTTTAAGTAAAGGAGAAATTAAGATATTCCTAGATAAATAAAAGCTGAGGAAGTTCATGACCACCAGATCTGCCCTATAAGAAATGTTCAAAGGAGTCCTGCAACATAAAATGAAAGGACACTAGTCAGTAATTTTAAGCCATATGAAAAAATAAAAATCTCAATAAAGGTAAGTACATGAGCAATTATAAAGGCCAGCATTATTATAATGGTTTGTAACTATATATTTGGTTTTCTGCATAATTTAAGAGACTAATATGTTTAAAAAAAAAAAAACTATTAATCTAAAATCTTTGGTTTATAACTCCAGATCTTATTTGTACATAATTTAAAAGACTAATGCATTTAAATTTTTTTTAATGTTTTATTTTTGAGAGAGAGAGAGAGACAGAGCTCAAGAGGGGAAGGGCCAGAGAGAGAGGGAGACACAGAATCCGAAGCAGGCTCTAGGCTCCGAGCTGTCAGTACAGAGCCTAAGGCAGGGCTCGAACCCAGGAACTGTGAGATCATGACCTGAGCCAAAGTCGGACGCTCAACCGACTGAGCCACCCAGGCGCCCCATACGACTAATGCATTTAAAAGAATTATTAGTTTGGGGCACCTGGGTGACTCAGTTGGTTAAGCATCAGACTTCAACTCAGGTCATGATCTTGAGGTTCATGAGTTCAAACCCTGCATCCGGCTCACAGCAGTCTGTGCAGAGCCCACTTTGGATCCTCTGTCTCCCTCTCTTTCTGCCCCTCCCCCACTATTACTCTCTCTGACTCTCAAAAATAAACATTAAGAAAATAAAAATAATAAAAAAATATAAGTAAATAAAAATAAAAGAATTGTTAGTTTATGCTTTGGGGAACACAATGTATTAAGATATAATTCTGTGACATCAACAACCAAAAGAAGTGGGGATGGAGCTGTAAAGGAACAGAGTTTTTGTATGTTATTGAATATAAACTGGTATAATTTCAAATTAGTGTTAAAACTTTAGTATATTAAATGTAATCTCCATAGTAACCACAATGAAAATAGCTATAAAATATACACAAAAGGAAATGAGAAAAGAACTCAAACATTTCAGTATAAATAACAGATTAAACTCAAAAGAAGACAGTAATGCAAAAAATGAGGAATAGAAAAAAAGTTAAAAACAAACAGAAAACAAATAGCACAATGACAGAAGTCCTTCCTTATCAGTAATTACTTTAAAGGTAAATTGATAAAACTCTACAATCAAAAGACAGAGACTGACAAAATGGATAAATACACATGATCCAACTATATGCTGTTTATAAGAGACTCACTTTAGATTCAAAGACACAAATAGACTGAAAGTGGAAGGATAGAAAAATGTATTCCATGCAAATAGTAACCAAAAGAGAGCTGGGGCTATTAATATAGCCTTTAGACTTTAAATAAAGCCTGTAGACTTTAAATTAAAAAAGGTTATAAGAGACAAAGGAACACATTGTATATTAATAAAAGGCTTAATACAACAAGAAGATATAACAATTATAAACATGTGTACACCTAATGACAGACTATCAAAATATGTGAAGCAAAACCCAGCAGAATTAAAGGGAAAAACAGTTGTACAATAATACTTGGAGACTTCAATATCCTACTCACAACAATGGACAGAACAACCAGACAGAAGATAAGTAAAGAAACAGAGGATTTAAGCAACATGACAGGGGTGCCTGGGTGGCTCAGTCGGTTAAGCGTCCGACTTCGGCTCAGGTCATGATCTCGTGGTCTGTGGGTTCGAGCCCCGCGTCGGGCTCTGTGCTGACAGCTCAGAGCCTGGAGCCTGTTTCAGATTCTATGTCTCCCTCTTCCTCTGACCCTCCCCTGTTCATGCTCTCTCTCTCTCTGTCTCAAAAATAAATAAATGTTAAAAAAAAAAAAATTAAAAAAACAAAACAAAACATGACAGACCAACTAGATCTAACAAACATAAACAGAACACTCTACCCAACAAGAGCAGCACAGCACATATGCTCTTCTTGAATGTACAATGTACATGGTACATTTTTCAGGATAGACCATATATAAGGATACAAATGAAGTTTCAACAGATATTTTATTTTATTTTTATTTATTTATTTAAAATTTTTTTTTTCAACGTTTTTTATTTATTTTTGGGACAGAGAGAGACAGAGCATGAACGGGGGAGGGGCAGAGAGAGAGGGAGACACAGAATCGGAAACAGGCTCCAGGCTCCGAGCCATCAGCCCAGAGCCTGACGCGGGGCTCGAACTCACGGACCGCGAGATCGTGACCTGGCTGAAGTCGGACGCTTAACTGACTGCGCCATCCAGGCGCCCCTCAACAGATATTTTAAAAGATAGGTATCATACAAAGTGTCTTCTCTGACCAAAATGGGATAAAGTGAGACATCAACAAAAGAAAAATTGGAAAATTCATATTATGGAAATTAGCACATTTTTAAAATTTATGTCTCTTTAAAAAATGTTTATTTTTAGAGAAAGAGAGAGAGAGAGAAAGGAGAGAGGGAGAGACAGAATGTGAATGGAGGAGGGACAGAGAAAAGGGAAAGAGAGAATTCCAAGCAGACTCCACAGTGTCAGCACAGAGCCTGATGAGGCTTGAACTCACAAACCATGAGATCATGACCTGAACTGAAACCAAGAGTTGGATGCTTCACTGACTGAGACACCCAGGCGCCCCTGGAAATTAACACATTTTTAAAGAACAAATGGATCAAAGAAGAAATAACAAGGGGAATTAGAAAATACTTAGAGATGAATGAAAATGAAAATATCACATACCAAAACTCAAAGAGTACAGCAAAAGTGATGCTAAAGGGGAAACTGCTAACTGTAAATGCTGACATTAGAAAGTATTTATATATATTATATTATATTATACATATATAATATAATATAATATAATATAATATAATATAATATAATATATATATCTTACATATAATCTCAAATTAGCAACTTAACTTTGCAGTTAAGGAACTAGAAAAGAACAAACTAAAACCCAAAGCTAGTAGAAGGAAGGAAATAATAAAGATCAGAGCAGAGATAAATGAAATAAAGAACAGAAAAGCAATAGAGAAAAATCAGTGAAACCAAAAGCTGAATCTCTGAAAAGATCAACACAACTGACAAACCTTTAGTTAGAAAGGCTAAGAAAAAAAAAAGAGAGAAGACCCAAATTACTAAAATCAAAAATGAAAGTGGCGATATTACTATAGATTCTACAAAAATAAAAAGGATTACAAGAGAACACTTTGAACAACTGCATGCCAACAAAGAAACACAAAACCTACCAAAACTAAATCATGAAGAAATATAGGAAATATGAACAGACCTATAACTAGTAAAGAGACTGAATCAGTCATTGAAAATCTCCCAACAGGGGCACCTGGTGGCTTAGTCAGTTAAGCATCCAACTTCGGCTTAGGTCATGATCTCATGGTTCACAAGTTCGAGCCCTGCACTGGGCTCTGCACTGACAGAGTGAGGCCTGCTTGGGATTCTCTCTCTCTGCTCCTCCCTCACTCACGCTTTCTCTCTCTCAAAATAAATAAACTTAAAAAAAAATCTCCCAACAAAGAAAAGCCCTGGATGCAATGGCTTCACTGGTGAATTCTACCAAACACAGAAGAACTAATAACAATTTTCAAAAATTTCCAAAAATTGATGTACTATAGTATCATTTTTCATTTTGGACTAGCAAAGGTCAAAAAGAGTTGACAGGGTTGAGGATATGGAGAAACAAACATTCTCCTATACTACTTTGTGGGAATGCAAAGTGGTACTCTCTATGGTCATCTGGTATGGTAGTATTTATCAAAATTACAAATGCACATATCCTTTGATCCAGCAATTCCACTTCTAGGAATTTATCCTAGGCGATACTGACACATGTACAAAATTATATATAAGGTTATTCACTGAAATACTGTTAATAGTAACAAAACATTGGCAATGACCCAAATGTTGATCAATAAAGGACTGGTTAAATAAATTATGGCGCATCCAAGCAGCAGAATGACTATACATCCTTAAAAAGAACAAGACAATTCTTTATATGTTGACATGGAATACACTCTAAAATATATTACACGAAAAAAAGAGCAGGCAAAGAGAAGAATATATATTCATGTTTGCTTATATATGCATAAAGTATCCCAGATAATACATAAGAAATTGGCAATACTGTTTACCTCTGGGGTGGGAAGCCAAATGGCTGGGGAATAGGGAAGGGATAAAGATGTTTCAGTGTATTATCTTTTAGAGCTTTGAATTTTGAGCCACATCAATATATTACCTATGAAAATAGAAAAATTAAACAAAAACTCCTTTGCCTTTTACCTTGACAAACAACAGCTCTAGTAGCAATCTTAATTCTATTTGTAAGACTAGGGGCCCCTGGGTGGCTGAGTCGGTTGAGCGTCCGACTTCAGCTCGGGTCATGGTCTCACAGTCTGTGAGTTCGAGCCCCATGTTGGGCTCTGTGCTGACAGCTTAGAGCCTGGAGCCTGCTTCGGATCCTGTGCCTCCCTCTCTCTCTGCCCCTCCCCTGCTCATGTTCTGTCTCTCTCTGTCTCAGAAGTGAATAAAAACATTAAAAAAAAAAACAAAAACAAAAAACTAGACTGACATTACTGAATCAATTTTTCCCCAATCCCTTTTATCCCCCCAAACGTTTTCGATGGCCCTAACAGGAGCACTGCGGGTATTCTAGATATAATTGTCTCCTCCCCACAGCTTTCATTTCTTTCTCTTAACTACTTTCCTCCATGTGAACTAAGTTTTCACATCACTGCTCCGCATATATGATAACTATGTTAGTAACTGCTCATGGTCACATCCTATTGAATTAATCCCAACAGTTAACCAGACTGGATTTGGGCATTTGGGATGGTCAAACTGAAGCCATTTTTCTTTCTTTAAATTTTAAGAAATTTATTTGTCTCCAACATATGCTTTTCCAGCTTCAAGTATATCTTATATCACTAATAACTTATTATCCTGGGGCAATAAATTAATACACTGCTGTTCTTCATAGCACACGTAGCTATTTATATTGGGTGAAAAAAATGGGAAGAAGTTAAGCAAATACTCAAAATTACAGGTATGGAGAGCGCTTTAGGGGAATCAGTAGAAGTACTAGGTTCCACTTGGAAAACATTTCAAGAGTCATTAGGGCCAAACCTGGTTTGGTCAAGACCTAACAGAACTCCTAATGAAGTGATTTAGAGTCATCAAGAAAGGATTCCAGAACTGCAGCACTAACTGAATACAGGAAAAGAGCATCCCAAAGAGACTATTATTCCCAGAGATACCTGACTAAAATCTGTACTTTAAGCATTTTCTAAAGGAGCTAGATTTATTTATTTATCTTTAAATACTTATGTATTTTGAGAGAGAGAAAGAGAGAAGGAGGGAGAGGTAGAGAGAGAATCCCAAGCAGGTATCGTGCTGTCAGTGCAGAGCCCGATGCGGGGCTCAATCTCATAAACCGTGATATCTTGACCTGAGTCAAAACCAAAATTCAGACGCTTAATGGAATGAGCCACCCAGGTGCCCCTAAAGGAGCTACATTTACAGTAAAGAGCTGTGGGGAGCATTTTGAGATGAGCCAGCATCCTTTAGGGAAAGCATTCTAGTTTTTTTTTTTTTAATTTTGTTTTCAATGTTTACTTATTTATTTTGAGAGAGAGAGAGAGAGAGACAGACAGACAGACAGAGACAGAGCATGAGTGAGGTAGGGACAGAGAGAGAGGGAGACACAGAATCCGAAACAGGCTCCAGGCTCCGAGCTGTCAGCACAGAGCCTGATGCGGGCTCGAATCCATGAGCCATGAGATCATGATATGAGCCAAAGTCAGACTTTAATCGACTGAGCCACCCAGGCACCCCAAAAGCATTCTAGTTTTAAGTGGATAAGGAGCAGGGAATGAGCATGTTAGATATTGTATCAGGTACTTATATTTGCTGAGTATTATTTTCCTATTTTAGAGATGAACAAACTAAGGCATACAAAAGTTAACAATACTCCAATGTTACAAAGCCAGTTAAGTAGTAGAACAAGATATAAATCCAGTTTTGATTAACTCCACAGCCCAAGTGACTTCTACCTCCCTAAACTGAAACATAAGCCCCCTCTGCATAGCTAATAATACAAAGCCCCTTTTAAGGCTTTAAGTCAAAGCTCATTAATATCAGAGACTATATAACAAAGTTGTCTGACCTAAAAATCTTGAGCTATTTTAACTGATTTACAATATGAATGATACTGAAAACCCCTGGACTAGATCACTTTCTTTAGAGGAGCTCTGCTATCCTTGACATGCTCTCGTTTCATCCGTAATATTACCTCAGCAACTACACCCTGGCAAAGTCATTCTGTTTCCTGCCTTAAATCACACGGAAGAGACTGTGTGGTACTCTATGTACACAGCTGTGTTTCAATGTCACAGAAGACTTTTTTTAACCACATGAAGTGAAGTGGCATATGTAAATCTTTTCTATGTAAATCTTTTCTTTCAATTATGTTTGCAGGGCCTAAAATTTACAAAAACATTTTTTTAATATTTATTTTTGAAAGAGAGAGAGAGCGCACACGCATGAGCAGGGGAGGGTCAGAGAGAGAGGGAAACATAGAATCTGAGTTGTCAGCACAGAGCCTGACGTGGGGCTCAAACTCACGAGCCATGAGATCGTGACCTGAGCTGAAGTCGGAAGCTTAACCGACTGAGCCACCCAGGCACCCCAGGGCCTAAATTTTTTAATGATAAAAATGCCAATACCATGCTTGTAAATTTAATTCATTTTTACCTTTTTCTTGCCTGTTACTGTCCATTCTTTGAGTACTTCACTGGCACTACCTGTAAAAGAAACCAACTACAGATTTTCTCTCCTACCACATCCATGGTCAACAAGGTAATTAGTGTCCCTGCATTTTGTAATTGCTGGAGAATTTCCAAAGTTCCTAATAGGAAAGGTTAAGGTTCAAGTCTAAGTGCTAATATGATGAGATAATCCTATCATATTTACCTTTTGGAATATCTGTCCATTTAGACCCCTCCCTTCTCCATGTAATTTCCTTTGTAAGTTCTTCTAAGAAGAGAGTAATGCAGCCTGACCATTTGGAAGATTCTTTTATTTATAAAGCTTAGACAGTATACAAAGATAACTGGTTTTAGCCCAAATATGCTATCCTCTCCCCTCTAGAAGATCAAATACCATTTGGCTATGTTGCTTAAGAGAGAGCTATACACTATTCTAGACCCAAATACTAACATTATAAAGAAAACAGATGATGATAAAGAAAAACCTTACAGTATTTGGGTCTGTTTACTCTACACTGACAAATTCAGGACAATAGAAACAGGAAGACCTAATCTGACGTTGGTATTTAACGAAGCAACAGCTTCAAGCAAAGTTTTTCTCAAAACAAATTATGCGGAAAGAAGTTTATAAAACACTCCTCAACTCTATAAACTGAAGCCTTGGCTAACCCCACCAATCTTCCATATGTCAGACAAGGAAACTCAAACCCTTACATTTGAATCACTTGCAGGAACCACACTAAATGGCATAGCAGCCTGGAAGAGAATGTGGAGTCCTTGAATTTGACATCTGTTGCTGGGCTGCTGGATCACTGCTTTGTCACTAAGAGGTTCTTAAATTCTTATTCAACCCAATTCCAATCAAGTACCTTATACCACTAGTCATACTATTTGTTCTTAAAACCAACAGAGAACATTTTGAGTAAAATGATGGCATTTTCTCAGCTTGTCTTTTATTCTAAGATATCACATAGCTTATGAATGATACTTCTAGGGCTGAAAGAGGTATCTTTAAGAGATATCTTTAAAAAAAATGGCATGGTACATTATGTTATCCTGGGGTTTGCTATATCATCTATAAAACATCAGATTGCTGAACGAATGTTAATAGAAGTTTGAAGCAACGTCTATTTGAACAAATACAAACTTATTAAAAAACGGAGTTAGGATTACCTTCCATGAACGCTTGTACTGTTTTGTCCACACAATTATCAAAGTGCTGCAAAACCAGGATGATTTCATTGTTGCTCTTATTGGGAACTATTGCACGCACTGCATTTATCTGGAAAAGATGACAGGGTTATTTAATTCTAACATCAGTTCGTCAATTGGCAACTGATGCCTATTATAGAAAGTAACAGAAAAAGTGATGTTTCATGTTTAACAGTATGTATCACTCTTTAGTGACAGTGAGAGTACATACAACCATCTCACTGAAAATGATTAACAGATGAACGGTAAGAGCACACAGAAAATTAATTTCAAAACTTAGAAAAGCAGAACATTTCTAGAAATAGAAGGTATGTGCCAGATTTTATTTCAAGAAAGGGTGGTTTAATTAGGTGTCAGGTATTAATTTAGCCTCAACATTTCCTCATCTCAGCATACTGTGGAGAAAGGTAAATAGTTTAACGAGCCACCAACAGTAACAACTTAGATTTTTCAGTAGCATTTTTCAAAAACTCTTTTTAATAATTCAGAATTTATTTTTTTAATGTCTTTATTTTTGAGACAGAGAAGAAGCGCAAGCGGGGGAGGGGCAGAGAGAGAGAGACAGACAGACAGACAGACAGATACAGAATCCAAAGTAGGCTCCAGGCTCTGCGCTGTCAGCACAGAGTCTGACACGGGGCTCGAACTCACAAACTGCGAGATCATGACCTGAGCCAAAGTCAACATTTAACCAACTAAGCCATCCAGGCACCCCTCAAAAACATTTTTACTTCATATCATTTAATTATATAATAACACTATAAGGATAATTTATTATAAACTGTTTCAGGCATACAAAACATAATGGACATTCACTACATGATAATCAGCTTAATAAAATAAAATAGATGGCAACTGAGGCCCCCATGAAGTCCCTCATAAATCCCATCTCCCTTCTCTTCACAGAGATTTTCTGCCTTGAATTTGGTTTTATTCTGATACATGTTTTTGCACTTTTATGATGTATGTATATATCCATAGGTAATATATACTATTGTTTGCCTTACATAAATATTATCATACATGTGTATATGCAATTTGCTTTTTTCATATAACATTGTTTTTTTAGATTTTTGTGTGTGTTGATAAATGCATCTTTTATTTATTTGAACCGTTACACAGCATTTCCATTGTATGAATATAGCCAATTTATTCATTCTGTTGATGGGCACTTACATTGTTTCCAATATTTGGCTGTTATGAAAAATGCTGGAATGAATATTCCTATGCTAATTTGCTGCTGATTCTTCAGTGCCTAAAACAATGTTTATCACATTGTAAGCAATTAAAAAAAAGAAAAAAAATCATATCTTCTTGGAACAATGAGAGAAGGTCTCTATTGTGTAAAACCACTAGAATTCCTGAATATCAGAGCATCTACAAATTCATGACATAATGCCAAAATGTTCTTTAAAACATATATGCTGGGGTGTCTGGGTGACTCAGTCACTTAACCGTCCAACTCCTGGTTTCAGCTCAGGTCACGATCTCATGGTTTGTGAGTCTGAGCCCCACACTGGGCTCTGTGTGGACACTACGGAGCCTGCTTGGGATTCCCTCCCTCCCTCTCTCCCTCCTCTCTGTCTCTCTCTCTCCCTCCCTCTTCCTCCCTCTCTCTCAAAATAAATAAATAAACTAAAAAATAAATAGATATGCCAATTTTGTCAGACTTATTCCTAAGGATTTTTTTTAAAATTCAAGTATAATTAACATACAGTGTTATATTAGTTTCAGGTATAGAACATAATGATTCGATGATTCTATACATTTCTTAATGCTTATCAAGATAAGCGTGGGGCGCCTGGGTGGCGCAGTCGGTTAAGCGTCCGACTTCAGCCAGGTCACGATCTCGCGGTCTGTGAGTTCGAGCCCCGCGTCAGGCTTTGGGCTGATGGCTCGGAGCCTGGAGCCTGTTTCCGATTCTGTGTCTCCCTCTCTCTCTGCCCCTCCCCCGTTCATGCTCTGTCTCTCTCTGTCCCAAAAATAAAAATTAAAAAAAAAAAAAAAAAAAAAAAAAAAAAAAAGATAAGCGTACTCTTAATCCCCTTTATCTATTTCATCCATTCTCCTCCCACCCACTTCCACTCTGGGAGATTGGAGATAAAAAAATATACCATTTACAACTGCTATTCTGTTTTCCTTTTGGTATATCAATTTAATACCCAGCAATTAAATGAATTAAAAGAATTCGATGAATTATTATAATTTCTAACTTTCTTAGCTTGTATATGTAGATAGAAAATAATAGTATGGTCTACAAATAACAACCATTTTTTTCTTTCTTTCCAATCCTTCTAATTTTCATTTCTTGTCTCACTGCAAAATGTGAAATTGGCTATTTCTCCAAGAAGACCTGGCTCTTTTTGGTAGGCAGCAGTAGTTAGAAACCAGTATCTAAGAGCTAGGTATGTTTATTGTTACTGGGGAGTCATTATTTCTAGATTTTTTTCAGTGGATAGAGTTAGGAGATTTCATTTTTTACAACTTGAATTCAAAATAATACTTTCAATTCAAACATAACATTAAAAGGCTTTTTCTTATATAATTTTAAACATATCTCTCTTCTCTGTATGCTGTTTCAGGTCCTAAAAGCATTAAATTATTTACTAATTTGCTTTATTCTATAATATTGAAAAATAATATTAATAAATTACAATATAATGTTAATAATGATAAAACACACAATTTAAGATTTATTTTCAATCCTTTTGTATATTTTTAAAAGTCTGTTTATTTTTGAGAGAGAGCACAAGCAGGGGAGGGGCAGAGAAAGGAGACAGAATTCCAAGCAGGCTCTGTGCACGTGTTGTCAGTGCAAAGCCCAACCCCAAGCTCAAACTAGTGAACTGTGATATCGTGACCTAAGCCAAAATCGAGTCAGATGCTTAACTCACTGAGCCACGCAGACGTCCCTCTTTGTTTTTTGAAATATCCCTCTTAAACATGCATAGTAAGAATATTGTGTTCAGAAGTCAGTGGGAAGATTTGTTCTAGTTCACCCTTTGCCTAAAGGTGAAATATTTTTAGGATCTCAATTTCATGTAAGATCTTAGTTCCAATTCCTAACCTAGGACAAGCCTTGGGGCCCTGAGTGGTAAAACCCATTTGTTACTGACACTGGCAAAATGTTTCACAGTTACCTAGCTCAGGCTTAACACGCTGGTTTTTAATGCCCTCTATATTTTTGGCCCCCAGGGATTTCCTTAACTTTTTGTGTTGGGCTATGCATTTTTTAAATTTTTGTTTGTTTGTTTGTTTATTTATTTATGTTTTAATTTATTTTTGAAAGACAGAGCATGAGCAGAGTAGGGGCACAGAGAGAGGGAGACATAGAATCTGAAGCAGGCTCCAGGCTCTGAGCTGTCAGCACAGAACCCAATGTGGGGCTCAAAACCATGAACCTCAAGATCATGACCTGAGCTGAAGTTGGATGCTTAACCAACTAAGCCACCCAGGTGCCCCTATGCTATGCATTTTTAAATCATGTATGTTATTTTTCATTCTGTATTTCTACGTATTTTATAACAGGAATGTTTTCAGGTTCTTCAGTCAACCACATTGCTTGAAAAGGAAGTACTTTTATATATGAAGAGAAGTAAAGTATCTTGTCTAAGTAATAAGCAGAGTCTATATTACAACCTAAGTCTTTTTATTACACTTGCTTTCATATCATTCTACCCTTTTTTTTTGTTTGTTTCAGGCTTACTGAACAATGATAAGGTTTAAAACCATAGAAATGGGAAGGTATATAATGTGTAATCCAAAGAGGGCTAATTTGTAATATACATTTTTGAGATGAGCAAAATACTTAGTACTGATCACTATAAAATGAACTGTAGGCAAAACTTAGATACAATGATAAGGTAAGATTCTGATAACCTAAAATATGAAAGTGTTTATATTATTCAACCAATACAGTATATCTATGACTCTATAATCAACAATATACTTTTCTTAATAAGACAGAGAAAGCAATAAAGCTTTTGTCTTATGTTTTTCTCAATAAAACTCATTAAGGGTTATATTACTAAAAACATTTGGTTTTCTTCCATAGGAATATTACTTGGAAGAGCTATTAATCTTCTTGCATTGAACTCTCCTGGAGTTAAGAATCCTCTCCAAATCAGGGGCATCTGGGTGGCTCAGTTGGTTAAGTTTCTGACTTTGGCCCAGGTCATGATCTCAACAGTTCGTGAGCTTGAGCCCTGTGTACTGACAGCATGGAGATCTGGAGCCTGCTTCGGATTCTGTGTCTTCCTCCCTCTCTGCCCTTCCCCTGCTCACTCTCTCTCTCTCTCTCTCTCTCACACACACACACACACACACACACACATAAACATTAAAAAAAAAAATCCTCTCCAAATGAAAGATTCTATTCAAGTTGTTCCTTGAAGAATGTTGCCAAATGAGATACACACTTAGCCATAAGTATTATTTGTTATAATATTAACTAATATTTGTGATATTAGTTATGCAAAGAAAATCATATTTCACTTTCTAAATGAGTTTGTGTAGCCACTGATTGTATTAGTACCTAAATTTTACTGTGACATTCAAGCTTACTATCCACAGTAAGTAGTCATACCTTCTCTTTCATGTTCTCAAAAGCTCCTCCTTGGGCCAGTACAGTATTGGACTGCAAATCAAAAATGAATCCTGATGTATCTGAAAGAATAAGAAGGAAAAAATATATTCAACATGATCCAAAACTAATATGTGATCCATCCCCAAACCATACCAGCTGATTTCCTCCCATAAACAATTAACGACAACTTAGTTTTGTTATTTTCCAAATTCTATTTTTTATATATATATATATATAACTTCATTTGGGTTAAAATTATAAAATCTGATTTAACTGAAACTGCCAAGAGCTTGAGAAAAACACTAAATACATCAACTATATTAGACTGTCCAGTAATCCTTGATATCTTTAACTATCCTATCTTAATTTAAAAGGCCCTTTTAAAATGTGGCAAGTAAATAGTTCCCCACGGTAAAATTTGACACTAATGAATCTGAAACTGTGAGTGAGCCCGAGAGCTTCTGTACCACTATTAATAACAATACATGAAACTAATTTCCATCTTCTAGACTGCACTACACATATCATGTTCTTAGACTACAAATCCCTGAATACATTCATGTTTGTATCCCCAACACAGTGCTTGATGAAGCAACGTACCTGAGTTTACACTACCAGCACAATACGGGAAAATTCAGCACAAATTGATTGATTACAGAAAAGAGTTTGGCTTCCCTGTGCTTATAAAGGAAAGGTGATCTGCAAATTTAGTCAGTTTCTTTACCAGTGACTACGTAATCAATGAATTACCTCAGCCTTAACACTTGACAACCTGGTTTTAATCTAATGAGATGCAATGGCAGGAAATGGTTAGAATGCTTCCCAAATTTTGATGTGGATACTTATCTGGGGAAACTTAGGTTCAAATAAATGCAGGTTCTAGGGCGCCTGGGTGGCTCAGCTGGTTAAGCATCCGACTCTTGATTTCAACTCAGGTCACAATCTCACGGTTTGCAAGCCCCACACTGGCTCTGCGGTGACAGCACGGAGTCTGCTTGACATTCTCTTTCTCCCTGTTTCTCTGCCCCTCCCCCACTCGAGTGTGTGTGCTCTCTCTCAAAGTAAATAAATTTTTTAAAATGCAGGTTCTGATTCACTAGTTTGGCTTGTCACCTGAGATTTATACTCTAAGGTAGTATCAACATTGCTGATCCATGCACCATACTTGGGAGTAGCTTGGGAGTTAGAATTTCTTTTTTTTTTTTTTTTTTTTAATTTTTCTTTTCAACGTTTTTTATTTATTTTTGGGACAGAGAGAGACAGAGCATGAACGGGGGAGGGGCAGAGAGAGAGGGAGACACAGAATCGGAAACAGGCTCCAGGCTCCGAGCCATCAGCCCAGAGCCTGACGCGGGGCTCGAACTCACGGACCGCAAGATCGTGACCTGGCTGAAGTCGGACGCTTAACCGACTGCGCCACCCAGGCGCCCCTGGGAGTTAGAATTTCAACAAAGCAAGTAAAAGGAGAAATTTTGAGAAAAGAGGCTGCTATGGTCTAAATGTTTGTATGCATCTCTCCTGCTGCTACTCACTGCCCCCCACCCCCCACCAACACATAGCACTAAATTCATACATTGAATTCCTAAAGTGTTAGTGTTATATAATGGTGTTATGGTGTTAGCAGGTGGGGCCTTTGAGAGGTGAATAGGTCACGAGAGTGGACTCTCATGAAGGGATTAGTGCTCTTGTAGAAGAGACCCCACAGAGCTTTCCAGCCCCTGCCACCATAGGAGGACACAATGAGAAGTAGTCTATGATCCAGAAGAGGGCCCTCACTCAACCATGCTGGCACTCTAATCTCACACTTCCAGCTTCCCAAACCGTAAGAAGTAAATTTCTATTGTTTATAAGCTACCCAGTCTATCACAGCAGCCCAAACAGAATTAAGATGGAGTATAAAAAATACAGTAATATTTTAGTACACTTTCCAAATTCTTTTGCTATGATTATAGATGTGTTTTCATTAAAGCCTCTTTTCAGGGATAAAAGGTAAAGCATAGAGTCAATGGTACTGTAATAGCATTGCATGGTGACAGATGGCAGCCACACTTGTGGTGAGCACAGCATCATATATAGACTTGACAAATCGTTATGCTGTTGTACACCTGAAACTAATGTAACAAACACTGTGTGTCAGATATACTTCAAATAAAAAAATGAATAAACTCTTTTACAGCTTAATCCTGGTTTTCAAATACTTCCTAATTCCTATGGAAGACTGGTAATTCATAAGGTAGAACGATAACAGCATTTTGGTACCAGAAGTGGAAAAGAGGATATGATTAGAGTCAATGTCATTCCAAGAAAAACTATGCTTGCCAGTTACCAATAAAACCATGAATTAATTTAGATTTAACTTCTGTAATACTGGCAGTTTTGAGACTGTTACTTAAGTTAAAAATTAGGTTGCACTTACCACAAACTCAGTGTTTAAGCCTGAGTTTTCTAGATGACTACATAATATGGTTAATTCTCAATTATCTTTATTAGCTGAAAAGAAACACAGTATATAAAGATGGAAATCCTATGCGGTCAAAATACTATCCCAGAAACTTACTCAACTGCTATAGGTGATTTAACTTGGAGGTTATAAATACTCTCCTCCAAAGACATATTAATAAGCAATGAGATGATACAAAGGACATCGATAATCTTATTAAAGAATCACACCATCAACTTCTTTTAAGAAAATGAGGGTAGAGTGAATGAAAAACAGCATTTTGGGGCCTATATTTAAATGAACTATTAGTATTACTAGCTTCTTATACATCATCTAACACTTTATTTTTTCCTTTTTTTTTAACGATTACTTATTTATTCTGAGAAAGAGAATGTGCTCTCAGGTGTGAGGGAGGGGCAGAGAGAGGGAGAGAAAATCCCAATTAGTCTCCACACTCAGAATGAAGCCCAATGCAGGCTTGATCAAGATCAGGATCTGAGGTGATATCAAGAGTCAGACACTTAACCAAACTGACTGGGCCACCCAGGTGCAAAATAGGGATTTTTTTCCTTTAACAACACATTAGATGAGACAAAGTACCAGGCAAATAAAGATTATTTCTGTAAACACCTTCAGCTATTGCCCCTCCCCACCAATTAGCATAAGTATTATTAGGGTTTGTCTGGCATACATACCAGTTAGGATAATGATTAAAAATACACAAAGCAGCCAGGATCCCAAGAGGAAACAAATGGCACACTCAAATTGGGGAATCTGAGGAGAGTTTAATAAAGGGACTGTTTTCAAAGGTGCCAGTAAGGAGTGGGGAAACCAAAAGATACAGTGCGGTACCCTTGGCTAATAACAATAATCTACACTGTTACTCTGAGGTTTTAAAGACGTGTAAGGAGGGGCGCCTGGGTGGCTCAGTCGGTTGAGCGACTGACTTCGGCTCAGGTCATGATCTCGCGGTCTGTGAGTTCAAGCCCCGCATCAGGCTCTGTGCTGACAGCTCAGAGCCTGGAGCCTGCTTCTGATTCTGTGTCTCCCTCTCTCTATGCCCCTCTCCCACTCATGCTCTCTCTCTCTCTCTGTCTCAGAAATAAACATTAAAAAATAAATAAAGAGGTGTAAGGAGAAAGCAATTACTGGAAGCCAGAAACACAAGGCTCTTTCATCTTTGTTTCATCTGGTATGGAGAGGGCCAGAGGACTATAGCCAAGATCTTTGGTCAAAAGACAAGGTAAGCCCATAGTAACCCCCTCAGGAAAAGATTGGGAAATAAATACCACTACCTCACTGATCTCCCTGCCTCTGATCGCCCGCGTGTGTTGCCTACTGATCTAACCCAACTAGAAGCCGGAGGGCAAGAGAGCTGTTGAGGTAGTGCACCATACAGGGCAGCTTCCCAAGTTATAAATGCCAAGTTCATATTTACATTCTAAATCATAAGTTCACCAAAACTAAAAAGCAATAATTTAACATCTTAACTTGCCTACTCATCAGCTAATATTGCCTCTTTTAACAACCAACAACTCAAGTACACTCAAAACCCTGCCTCAATGAACTGGAGCTTAAGTGCCCCTCAGCATTATAGATAAAGTCATTTTTAGTTCCCATCAACAATATGTAACAATTCTTTTATTTTTTCATGCAAAGAAAGCTTAAGATTTACTTAATTCCATCGGTAGGAAATCAGGCAGGATCTCATCCTTTGCTATCTATTCTTTGATAGCAAAGTGTGTATGATACTCTGCAAGAAATAAATTTTTAAAGAAAATGCACAAGACTTGTAAGTCTCACATAAGACTCATAAAGGATACAAGGAATTCTTAAGACTAAGCTTTCTTACCATTTATTTCACTCTATCAGGGACCACCTTTGAAGTTTCTTGGAATTATTTCAAATAGCATATATTTAGGAACATTTTGGATAAAGTATGTTATTTACAGGGTCACTGACATATTTGTAAATAATGCAGGCTTTGCTATTATTGTTTTTGCTGGCTTCAAAAATCAGGCAAAAGTCATTTTAAGCACTGAGGATTACACAGAAATATCTGAGTCTGATTATACCATGCATCATACCAAACTTGAACAAGTTTTCTTAAATTGAGGTATAATTGACATATATATAAAACACTATATTAGTTTCAGGTGTACAATGTAATGGGTCGCTATTTATATATATTTTGAAATGATCACCACAATAAATCTAGTTAACATTTGTCACCATACATACCTACAAAATATTTGTTGCAAGAACTCTTATGATTAACTCTCTTAGCAACCTACAAATATGCAAGACTATTAACTAGAGTTACCATGCTGTACATTATATCCCTAGGATTTATTTTTTTATAATTGGATGTCTGTACTTTTTGACCCCCTTTACCCATTTCACTCCCCATCCCAAATCCCCTCCCCATAACCATCAATCTGTTCTCTTTATCTACAAGCTTGGTTTCTTTTCTTTTCTTTCTTTTTTTTTTTTTTTAAGATATCACATATAAGTGAGATCATATAATATTTGTCTTTCTCTGACTTATTCACTTGGCATAATACCCTCAATCCACATTGTCACAAATGGCAAGATTTACTTCTTTTTATGGCTAAATGATATTCCCCTGTCAGAATTTCCTTCCTTTTTTGAAGTGGATTTATTTTGAGAGAGAGACAGCACAAGTGGGGGAGGAGCAGAGAGAATCCCAAGCAGGCTTTACAAGGTCAGCGTGGAGTCCGATGTGAGGCTTGATGTGGGGTTCAATGTAGGGCTCAAACTCATGAACCTCGAGATCATGACATGAGCTGAAGTCGGATTTTTAACCAACTGAGCCACCCAGGCGCCCTCCTTTGTTTTTAATACTGAATAATATTCCTCTGTGTGCGTGTGTGTGTGTGTGTGTGTAGAGAGAAGCATAGAAGGGGCTCAAAGCCAGGTATGGAATAAGGCTAAGGATTCTTACAGAAACTACCGAATTTGTATCTTTCAATTCAACAAAAACTTATGATTTTAGATTATGTTTTTCCATTAATATAGATGATGGTAAATTACTCTATTATCCCTTCTGACAAGTGAAGAGAAACATCTGGGAGGGAATTATAATACCTCCCAGAATACTTTAATTTTACAATGATAAGAAAATCAGTCATGGTATCATTTCTCACGCAAACTCACACAATGAGAAACCTACAGCATAATCAAGGAAACTCCAAGCTTAATGCTATACATTAGTGCTGTAACTCACCACACACTAGTTCTCAAGTTGCCATTATTTTAACAGTGCCTTGGTATATCACCTTTCTTCTATGGATCTCAGATTCTTGTTATTACTCACTGATATTCCTTACACATGCATAAAACAAATGGGATAACAAAATTATTCATATTTCACCACGATCAAAGAGAGGCCACAGAGGTAAGATCTTCCGATTAAATGCAGATAAGCCCACAGGAAGAAAGCCTGGATGCACAGATTACCTAACAAGGGTGATGATCACTTGTCATATTTTCTCAAACTAGATCAGCTTCCTCTTAAAAATTGAAAAGTAGGGGTGCCTAGGTGACTCGGTTGGGTTGAATGTCTGACTCTTGATTCCAGCTCAGGTCATGCATGATCCCAGTGTCATGGGATTAAGCCCTGCATCAGGTTCCACACTGAGCATGAAGCCTGTTTGGGATTCTCTCTCTCTCCCCTCCACTGTCCCCTCCCCTGCTTGCATGAGCACACACATACTCTATTAAAAAAAAAAAAAATCAAAAATTAAAAAATTTAAAGGTAGACTCAAGAGTTTAAGTGTGAATTCTTACAGAAGTGTATCTCATGAACAGTTAAATAACGTAAAGTTCTCCTTTAGCCTGAACACAGCCTATATTCAATCACCTAAAAGAAAACAACCAGTGTCTTGAAATTTTTTTCTCATGCCAATTTTGAAAATAGTCCACGTATAAATCACCAATAAAATGGCAGATAGAGTTCAGTTTCTTCTTGTGCACTAATTACAAATATGGGAACAGGAATTATATTATATAAATGTGACTGCAAATAAAAGAAAGTTATTGTCACAGACATGACTAGCTATGAAGCCTAGGGTATATTCACAACCTCAAAACTGAAGAGGCCACCAACTTCAATTTCCTAGGTCAATTTTCTCTTCTGCCAATTTACCACCTAAGCTTGGAAGAATTATGACTGTTTTGGTAAGAAAAAAGGCATATATAAAAGATAAAGATGGGCACCTGGGTGGCTCAGTCAGTTAAGCGTCTGACTTCGGCTCAGGTCATGTTCTCGCAGTCTGTGAGTTTGAGCCCCACATCAGGCTCTGTGTTGACAGCTCAGAGCCTGGAGCCTGCTTTGGACTCTGTCTCTCTCTCTCTCTCTCTCTCTCTCTCTCTCTCTCTCTCTCTGGCCCTGCCCTGCTTGCACTCTCTCTCTCAAAAATAAATAAACATTAAAAAAAAAAAGATAAAGAGAATGTGTAAGTAATGAAAAATCAAGCTTGGAAGAGGAGCAAATCCTAAATGGGAAATTTAGAAAAACAACTATGTCAAAATGCCATTTTTAAAGATGTCTAGTCTGCTTTAAGTAATTCTACTATGGAGTACTGTTATAGCCTTCTGGAATGCTAACACTTTTTTATATTTAGTTCTTTAAAAGTTATTTAAGAAACTTCCATCTCGGTTGTCAGTGGCCAAATACAAAAATCTTTGCAACCTGAACACAGTAGGTTGCAAGGATATAGACTTACAGTCTCATCAACTGGCCTTTCCAGGCATCTCAGATGACTACTGCTATGGTTTACAGGTTCTGAAAAATCCACACTTCAACTACCAGTCAATCTGCTAAGTGGGCCTTCAATGGAAGAAAGCAGCCTTATATTTCCCTATTTCTCCTTCATTTATCATATAGTCTTAACGACTGTTTAAATTTTTTTACTTTGTTCCTTCGAGTGCTTCTTCAACTACATTCTGAAGGATATTGTGCTTCCTCTTACAAGACAAAGAAATTACACTGGGAAATTTACAAACTTCTAGAATTAGTTTTGATTTTTCCAGGTAAAGCTTGCTAGAAAATCAGAGTTTTTATTAACGACACAAATGAACAATTAAATCCTACCTTATTCTTACCACTAGATTTTCCTAGGTTTCCATCAAGTGCAACAGAACAAGCTTCATTCATTCATTCATTCATTCATTCGTTCAGAGAGAGGGAGCGGGGGCGCCTGGGTGGCTTAATCGGTTAAGCGTCCCACTTCAGCTCAGGTCATGATCTCACGGTTCGTGGGTTTGAGCCCCATGTCGGGCTCTGTGCAGACAGCTCAGAGCCTGAGCCTGCTTTGGATTCTGTGTCTCCCTCCCTCTCTGCCCCTCCCCTGCTTGTGCTCTGTCTCTCTCTGTCTCTCAAAAATAAATAAATGTAAAAAAAAAAAAATTTTAGAGAGAGGGAGCGCACACACCAAGCAGGCTCCCTGCTGTCAGCACAAAGCCCGACACAGGGCTCGAACTCACAATGAGATCATAACCAGAGCCAAAGTCAAGAACTGGATGCTTAACCAAATAAGCTACCCAGGCACCCCTAGAATAAACTTCTATTTTTTAAGTTAACAAGGATTCTTGAGGTTCTCATTATTTAAAAGGTTTACTGGTTCTAATAATAATTCTGTCAATTTCTCTATGAATTGTGATTGAATAGGAAATTCCACCTTTCCAAAACCTTCTTAGTAATATACCCTAGAGAATAGCCAGGAGGCAGTGATATTTATTTTAATGCCCCACCTCTTCTATCTCAATGCCACCTTTCATTAGTTTGGAATTAGTTCTCCCACATATGAAATGAAATGCATAGCTTTAAAAAAAAGTTCTTTCCTACTCATTACTGCCCTACAGAGTCTGAGGAATTCTATAGCTTTTCCAGGAAAAAAAACCCTCAATTTCATAAATTAAAAGAATAAAGCATTTGAGAACTGTGATTTTTTTTTTAAAAGAACACAAACAGGGGCGCCTGAATGGCTCAGTTGGTTAAGTGTCTGACTCTTGATTTTGGCTCAGGTCATGATCCTAGGGTTGTGGCACCAAGCCCAACATTAGGCAGTGTGCTGAGCACGGAGCCTGCTTGGGATTCTCTCTCTCTCCTTCTGCCCCTCTCCTCCACTCGCTCTAAAATAAAAAAATATTTAAAAAAATTAAAAATAAAAGACACAAATCTTCGATTACTAAGATCAACTATACATTCTTTGCTGATTCTAGATCATCTCTGAGCTAATGTCTTATTCACAAAATCTTGTATGTAGTTCCAAGGTTTACATGAATTCAGTTACTTAGAAAATTATGAAGCCACATGATGACTACTATGACATCTTACAGCCAACTTTCAAACTTTTCAATGGAATGGGACACTAAAATAGAATAAAAATTATATATTTAGTTAAATCTTTATTTCTAAGTAGTGAGAAAAACTGTCATGAGTTTTATGTTTCTATTGGCTAATCTCTCCTTGCCTTTGGGGAAAGGGAAAAATAAATTGTGATGTGGCTAAAAGATGGATAGCCAGTAAAAACAGGGGAAAAAAGAGAAATCGAGGAATCTGGATAACCTAAAAACCAGAAAATCAGTTTGCAAATGAATCAAGTTGTATAAAATGCCTCTGTGTGAGTTGTTCACTTAAGTCTGAAGAAAAACATAGTTTTAGCTACTAAGGGTGTATTTTCAGTCTCTCTTACAAGTCAAACCCTCATTTGTAGATTTCAATAAAATTTCTCTAATGAGATTATTAACTCCTAGTTGTTATACAATATATGTCATAGTTCTGGGTTTAAGGTGGACTGGGTGAACTGAATGTGCTATTTTTTTTTTATTTATTTGGGGGGGGGGCAGGGGAGGGGAGGGCAGAGAGAGGGAATCCCAAGCAGGCTTTGCACTGTCAGCACAGAGCTGGATGCGGGGCTCAAACTTACAAACTGCGAGATCATGACCTGAGCTGAAATCAAGAGTCAGATGCTTAATCGACTGAGACACCCAGTGCACTATTTTTTTTTAAATGTTTATTTAGGGGCGCCTGGGTGGCTCAGTCAGTTAAGCGTCCGACTTCAGCTCAGGTCACGATCTCGCGGTCCGTGAGTTCGAGCCCCGCATCGGGCTCTGGGCTGATGGCTCAGAGCCTGGAGCCTGCTTCCGATTCTATGTCTCCCTCTCTCTCTGCCCCTCCCCTGTTCATGCTCTGTCTCTCTCTGTCTCAAAAATAAATAAACGTTAAAAAAAAAATTTAAAAAAAAAATAAATGTTCATTTAGTTACTATTTTAAGTGTGAGAGGGACAGAGAGAGAGAGAGAGAGAGAGAGAGAGAGAGAGAGAGTCCCAAGCAGGCTCCACACTGCCAACGCAGAGCCCAATGCACAGCCTGTTCCTATCAACCTCAAGATCATGACCTGAGCTGAAATCAAGAGTTGGATGCTTAACTGACTGAGCCACCCAGGCGCCCCTGAACTCACTATTTTTTTAAAAAAATTAGTCCCTACTCCTCACTGTTCTTCAGATTCTCAAGAATTCTACCAGCTATCTCAGGAAAGAAACTCAATTCCAGTAAGTCAATGAAATCAAAACATTTAAGAACTATGATATTTAAAAGTCAAAGAAATCTTCAATTACTAAGCTCAGTACAGACTAGCTGGTAGAATTGCTGAGAATCTGAAGGAGAGTGAGAAGGAAATTTTTTTTTTTAAACTGTGTGTTTCATTTCATATATAGAACTAAAGTTTATTTCTTTTTATTTATTTTGAGAGAATGCACATAAGCACAAGCTGGGGAGGGGCAGAGAAAGAGGGAAAGAGAATCCTAAGCAGGCTCCATGCTGTGAGGCAGAGCCCGATGCAGGGCTTGATGTCACAAACCATGAGATCATGACATGAGCTCAAATCAAGGGCCAGATACTTAACCAACTGAGCCAATCAGGCACCCCTAATTTCAGTCTAAAAAATTTTTTTTTAAATTCATGTTTATTCTTGAGAGGGACAGAGAGAGCGCACGCACAAGTGGCAGAGGGGCAGAGAGAGAGGGGCAACACAGACTCCAGGCTCTGAGCTGTCAGCACAGAGCCTGACCCGGGTTTGAACCCACAAACCATGAGATCGTGACTTAAGCCGAAGTCAGACGTTTAATCAACTCAGCCACCCAGGCGCCCCTCTAATTTCAGTTTAGATCTGAGAGATATTCTTTTGTCACTGTAAAAGACTTTGCTTTGGATGTTCCTTCTAGCACCGTAGAACAATGAATATCTTCCCTTTCCAGCGCAGCCCATCCCCCGTGCTTCAAGGTACAGAAATGAACAAGTAACCCTAATTTCATGCTCTGTCTCCAACAAAACGATATCCTTTCTCCTAAAACCACAGCACTGCAAATCTGTCACTCTTTACTCATTAACCTTTATGCAAATAAGAATTAAATGTTTCTTCTTTCCTAAACCGCAAAAATTATGAATCAATTATCTACTTTGATTATAAATATTTCTATATCCACATAATTGTTATAATTACCACAAGGTAGACACTAGCTTTTAAGTGTTATACTTGTGAAGGTTTAAGACACACATTACCTACATAACACACTTGTTTAGGCCCATTCTGTCCTAATAAAACATCTTTAAAAAATATTTTATTGCGAAATATAACACATTTACAGTGCACACACACACATGAAGTATCACAGCTTGATAATTTATCACAAACACTCAAATACTACTACCCAGGTTAGAGAAATAAAACTGCCAGTACCCCAGAAGTTTTCCTTATGTATCCTTCCATTATTGTCTCTCACCATTCACCAAAGGCATGATTCTCCAAACTTTTCTTCATAGCTGATATCACTGAAGAAGACACACCTAAATATTATTGTATAGTTTTATCTATAAAAGGAATAATTCTGTGTGTATTTTATTTTTGGTGCCGCGGGTTGTTTCGCTCAATACTGTGTTTGTAAGATTCATGCATGTTTTTGCAAACAAATGTAGTTTGTTCATTTTCCTTGAATATTTATTTCATTGTATGATTATGCCATTGTTGATTTATCTATTCCGCTAAACAACTGATGGACAAATGGTGAACAGCTCGGCTGTTTACTAGACAAATGATAGACAATTGGCTTGCTGCTAGTTTTTGGCCAATACAAATAATGCTGTTTTGAATATTCTTGTACAAACCTCCTGGGGACCTGGGAATGAACTGCTGTTGAATACTCAAAAACAGAACTAAGTCATAAGGTATGCACATCTTCAATTCTAGTATATATGTCAAACAGCTTCTCAAAGTAGCTGTACCAATTTAAACTTCCACTAGCAGTTTTTGAAAGTTTCTATTACTCCACAGACTCACATTCTTGGTATTGTTAATCTTTTTTTTAATTGTAGCCATTCCAGTACAAAGAGAAGTAGTATCTTGTTTCAATTTTCATTTCATTTCTTTTTATTTTTATTTCTTTTATGTTTATTTATTTTTGAGAGAGAGACAAAGTACGAGTGGGGGAGGAGCAGAGAAAGAGAGGGAGACACAGAATCTGAGGCAGGTTCCGGGCTCCATGCTGTCAGCACAGAGCCCGATGCGGGGCTCGAACTCACAAACTGTGAGATCATGACCTAAGCCGAAGTCAGACACTTAACTAACTGAGACACCCAGGCGCCCCATCTTTTTTTGTTTTTAATATTTTTTAATGTTTATTTATTTTTGACAGGAGAAAGAGATGGGGGGGGGGAAGGAGGGAAGGAGGGAGATAGGGCAAGCAGGGGAGGGGAAGAGAGGGGACAGGGGATCCAAGGCAGGCTCTGTGCTAACAGCACAGAGCCTGATGCAGTGCCTGAACCCACAAACCATGAGATCATGACCTGAGCTGAAGTCAGATGCTTAACCAACTGAGCCACCCAGGTGCCCCTCACTTATTTCTAAAAAGAATGAGTGCCCTCACATATGTTATTAGCCATTTTGTTATTCTCTCTCCTGACAATGCCTACTAATGCCCTGTATTTGGAGGAAGAATGGTCTTTTTCTCTATATCATGTTTAAATGATTTAAACATGATACAAATTTCTTCTCCCATTCTGTGTCTTGCCTGTTAGCTCTCCTAGATGCCCCTTTCAATGAACAGTTCTTAATTTTAATGTAATAATGCATTGACATTCTTTCCCTTTATGATTGTTTCATTGATTTATTTATTTAAAAAAAATTTTTTAACATTTATTTTTGAGACAGAGAGAGAGAGAGAGCATGAACAGGGGAGGGTCAGAGAAAGAGGGAGACACAGAATCCGAAACAGGCTCCAGGCTCTGAGCTGTCAGCACAGAGCCCGATGCGGGGCTTGAACCCATGGACCACAAGATCATGACCTGAGCCGAAGTCGGATGCTTAACCAACTGAGCCACCCAGGCGCCACTCATTTATTTTTATTTTTCTGATTTTAGGAGAATTTAGTGATTCATCCCTTATATATAACACCCAGTGCTCATCCCAACAAATGCCCTCCTTAGTACCCAGTTAGCCCATTCCTCCACCAACATCCTTCCAACAACCCTCAGTTTATTCTCTGTATGTAAGAGTCTCTTATGGTTTGCCTCCCTCTCTCTTTTTATCTTATTCTTCCTTTCCTTCCTTTATGTTCATCTATTTTGTTTCTTTTTTCTTTTTTAATGTTTATTTTTGAGAGAGAGTGGGATACACACAGAATGCAAGCAGGGAAGGGGCGAAGTGAGAGGGAGACGTGGAATCTGAAGCAGGCTCTAGGCTGTCCAACAGAGCCTTATGTGGGGCTTGAACTCATAAACAATGAGATCATGACCTGAGCCAAAGTCGGACGCTTAACCGACTGAGCTACCCCGGTGCCCCTCATCTGTTTTGTTTCTTAAATTCCACATATGATTGAAATCATATGATATCTTTCTCTTACTGATTTATTTAACTTAGCATAATACATTCTAGCTCTATCCACATTGTTGCAAATGGCAAGATTTCATTCTCTTTGATCACTGAGTAATATTCCATTGTATATTTATACCAAATCTTTATCCATTCATCAGTCGATGTACATCTGGGGCTCTTTCCATAATTTGGCTATTGTTGAAAGTGCTGCTATAAACAATGGGGTGCATGTGCCCCTTCAAATCTGTATTTTTGTATCCTTTGGATAAATACCTAGTGGTGCAATTGCTGGGTCACAGGGTAGCTCTATCTAATTTTTTTGAGGAACCTCCATACTGTTTCCTAGAGTGGCAGCACCAGTTTGCATTCCCACCCACAGGGCAAAAAGGTTCCCCTTTCTCTGCATCCTCGTCAACATCTGTCGTTTCCTGAGTTGTTCGTTTTAGCAACTCTGACACGTGTGAGGTGGCATCTCGTTCATTGTGGTTTTGATTTGTATCTCCCTGATGATGAGTGATGTTAAGCAGTTTTTCATGTATGTTAGCCATCTGGATGTCATCTTTGGAAAAGTGTCTGTTCATGTTTTTTGCCCATTTCTTCACTGGATTGTTTTTTGGCTGCTGAGTTTGATAAGTTCTTTACAGATTTTGTATACTAACCCTTTATTTGATATGTCATTTGCAAATATCTTCTCTCATTCCATCAGTTGCCTTTTAGTTTGGTTGATTGTTTCCTTCGCTGTGCAGAAGCTTTTTACCTTGGTGAGGTCTTAATACTTCATTTTTGCTTTTGTTTCTCTTGTCTCTGGAGACATGTCTAGTAAGAAGTTGCTGCAGCCGAGGTCATAGAGGTTGTTGTCTCTTTTCTCCTGTAGGATTTTGATAGTTTCCTGTCTTACCTTTAGGTCTTTCATCCATTTTGAGTTTATTTTTGTGTATGGAGTAAGAAAGTGGTCCAGGTTCATTCTTCTGCATGTTGCCGTCCAGTTTTCCCAACACCATTTGCTGATAAGACTGTTATTTTTTTCCAGTATTGGATATTCTTTTCTGCTCTGTCAAAGATTAGTTGGCCATACATTTGTGGGTCCATTTCTGGGTTCTCTATTCTGTTTCATTGATTTATGTGTCTGTTTTTATGCCAGTTATAATTAGTGCTTTTCAGGTCTATTTAAAAACTCTTTCCCTGAGATAATGTTTGAGACTTGCTTCAAAATAATCCACTGAGGGGGCATCTGGGTGGCTCACTTGGTTGGGGGTCCAACTTCAACCCAGCTCATGATCCCACGCTTTGTGGGTTCGGGCCCCACTTCAGGATCTGTGCTGACAGCTCAGAGCCTGGAGCCTGCTTCGGATTCTGTGTCTCCCTCTCTATCTGCCCCTCCCCTGCTTGCACTCTGTCTCCCAAAAATAAATAAACATTAAAAAAAATCCACTGAGGGTGGGTGGAAGTACAGACAAAAAAGATTGGCCATGTGTTAATTACTGTACCTGAGTCATGAGTATTTGGGAGTTCACTGTATTAGTCTACTTTTATAAGCTTAAAAATTTCAAAAACAAATTAAAAGAAAATAAATGTTATTAAAAAGTCCTGGAACTTTTAAGTGATTATAGCAAGGTTGCAGGATACAAGGTCAATATACAAAAGTCAACTGCTTTCTCATATAAAAGCAATAAACAAGTTTTTGAATGTGAAATTAAAAACACAATACCATTTATGTTACCACCCCCCAAAGTAAAATACTTACATATAAAACTAACAAAGTATGCATAAGACATATATGAGGAAAACAATAAAATCCTGAGGAAAAAAAAGAAAGAACTAAATAAAAGGAGAGCTATTCTATCTTTATAGATAGGAAGACTCAACATTGACAAGATGTCAGTTCCTTCCAACTTGGTCTATAGATTATATACAATCCCAATCAAAATGCCAGCAATTTATTTTGTGGATATTGATAAAATGATTCTAAAGTTTACATGGAGAGGCAAAAGACACAGAATAGCCAACACAACATTGAAGGAGAATAATGCTGAAGATATGACACTACATAAATTCAAAACATATTATAAAGCTACAATAATCAGGGAGCCTGGGTCGCTCAGTCAGTTAAGTGTCTGACTTCAGCTCAGGTCATGATCTCATGGTTTGTGAGTTTGAACCCCAAATCGGGCTCTCTGCTGTCAGTACAGAGGCTGCTTGGGATCCTCTGTCCCCCTCTCTTTCTGCCCCTCCCCTACTCATGCTCTCTCTCAAAAATAAACATTAAAAAAACAAAGCTACAGTAATCAAAGCAGTATAGTATTGGTGAAAGAAAACAGACAAACAAACAAACAAACAATGGAACAGAATATAGAGAGCCAGAAATAGACCAACATAGATTTTTGACAAGGGAGCAAAGGCAATACATTGGACCTTAAGGAAGTCTTTTCAACATGGTGCTAGAACAACCAGATATCCACATGCAAAAAAAAAAAAAAAAAATCTAGACACACTTTATTTACAAATATTAACACCAAATGGATCATACACCTAAGTGTAAATTGTAATACTATAAAACCAGAAGATAATATAAGAGAAAGTCTAGATAACCTTGGGTTTTGCAGTGACTTTTTAGATGCAACACCAAAGGCACAATCCATGAAAGGAATAATTGATAAGCTGGACTTCATTAAAATTAAAACTTTCTGATCTGCAGAAGACATTGTCAAGAGAATGAAAAGACAAGCCACAGACTGGGAGAAAATATTTGCAGAAGACATCTGATAAAGTGCTGTTACTCAAAATATACAAAGAACTCTTAAAACTCAACAATAAGAAACAATACAATTTAAACATGGGCCAAGGCCTTAAGAGACACCTCACCAAAGAAGATATACAGATGGCAAACAAGCCAGATGGCAAAGATGCTCCTCATCACAGGTCATGAAGGAAATATACATTAAAACAAGATGCCACTACACATCTCTTAGAATGGTTCAAATCCAGAACACTGACAACACCAAATGCTGGCAAGGATGTGGAACAACAGGAACTCCCACTCATTGCTGGTAAAAATGCAAAATGGTACAGGCACTTTGGAAAACAGTTTGGCAGTTTCTTTAAAAACTTACCATGCAATCCAGCAATCGATCTTTTTGGTATTTACTCAAAGGAGCTGAAAACATGCCCACATAAAAACCTGTATATGGATGTTTATAGCAACTCTATTCAAAATTGCCCAAAATTCCAAGAGGTCCTTGGATAAACTATGATGGTGAATGGATAAACTATGATAGATTCAGACAAAAGAATATTATTCAGTGCTAAAAAGAAATTAGCTAACAAGTCATGAAAAGACATGAAACAACCTTAAATGCATATTACTAAGTGAAATAAGTCAATGTGAAAAGGCTACATCCTGTATGATTACATTCTGGAAAAAGCAAAACTAGAGTGACAGTAAAAGGATCAGTAGTTGTCAGGGGTTAAGTGGAATGAAAGATTAAAAAGCAGAGCACACAGGATTTTTAGAGCAGTGAAACTACTCTATATGACCCTGTAATAGTGGATACAGGTCATTATTCATTTGTCCAAATCCAAAGAATATACTACACCAAGAGAGAATCCTAATGTAAACTACAGACTTTAGGTGACAATGATGTGTCTATGTAAGTTTACCAATTGTAACATATGTGTCACTATGGTGGAGGATATGGATAATGGGGGAGGGTATGTGTGGGGGTAGGAGGTATAGGGGAAATCTGTACCTTCTGCTAACTTTGCTGTAAACCTAAACCTTCTCTAAAACACATAATCTATTAAAACATTTAAAAAACACTATTGAGGAAAAAAGTTTAAAAAGGAAAGAGTCCTTCCTTTTCTGAGCCCATGAAGATACTCTTCTAAATTACATTTATAAGCTTTATTGTTTTACCTTTCACATTTAGATCTATAATCTAAACCCTGGAATTGATTTACAGGCATGAAGTAAGTAAGGAACAGAGTTGTATTTTTTCCATATGGATTTCCAAATGTCTCAGATCTAACTGAAACAAGATCATCTTTTCCTCAATGCCTACAGTACTACTTTTCAAATAAAATCTCCATATATGAATAGCTCTGTTTCTGGGCTCTCTGTTTCATTTGTCCATATTTCCATCTTACTGGTAATACCATATTGTCTTTTTTTTTTTAATTTCAAATTTTAGTTAGTTAACATACAGTGCAATATTGGTTTCAGGAGCAGAATTCAGTGATTCATCACTTACATACAATACCTAGTGCTCAGGGGAACCTTCCGACTTCAGCTGAGGTCATGATCTCACAGTTCTTAAGGTTCAAGCCTGTGCTGGGCTCTATACTGACAGCTCAAAGCCTGTAGCCTGCTTAGGATTCTGTGTCTCCCTCTCTCTCTGCCCCATCCTACTTGCGCACAGTCTCTCTCTCTCTCTCTCTCTCTCTCTCTCTCTCTCTCTATCAAAAATAAACAAACATTTTAAGAACTAGACAAATTCCTAGAAACTCACACACTACCAAAACTGAAACAAGAAGAAAGAGAAAAGTTGAACAGACCTAAGACCAGCAAAGAAATTGAATCAGTAATTAAAAATCTCCCAACAAACAAGAATCTTGGGCCGGATGGCTTCCCAAGGGAATTCTACCAGACATTTAAAGAAGAGTTAATACCTATTCTTCTCAAACTGTTCCAAAAAACTAGAAGTGTAAGGAAAACTTCCAAATGCATTCCATGAGGCCAGTGTTACCTTGATTCCAAAACCAGACAAAGACCCCACTAAAAAGGAGAATTACAGGCCAATATTCCCTGATAAACCTGTATGTAAAAATTCTCAACAAGATACTAACAAATCAAATTCAACAGTACATTAAAAGAATTATTGGGGCGCCTGGGTGGCGCAGTCGGTTAAGCGTCCGACTTCAGCCAGGTCACGATCTCACGGTCCGTGAGTTCGAGCCCCGCGTCAGGCTCTGGGCTGATGGCTCAGAGCCTGGAGCCTGTTTCCGTTCTGTGTCTCCCTCTCTCTCTGTCCCTCCCCCGTTCATGCTCTGTCTCTCTCTGTCCCAAAAATAAATAAAAGTTGAAAAAAAAAAAATTAAAAAAAAAGAATTATTCACCATGATCAAGTGGGATTTATTCCTGGGCTGCAGGGCTGGTTCAATATCCACAAATCAATCAACATGATACACCACATAAATTTAAAAAATGGGTAAGAATCGTATGATCCTGTGAAAAGATGCAGTAAAAACATGTGGCAAAATACAGTATCCATTCTTGATAAAAACTCTCAACAAAGTAGGGATATACGGGACATAACTCAACATCATAAAGGCCATATAAGAAAGGCCCACAGCTAATATCATCCTCAATGGAGAAAAACTAAGGGCCTTTCCCTATAGTGAGGAACAAGATAAGGATGCCCACTCTCACCATTACTATTTAACAGTACTGAAGTCTTAGCCTCAACAATCAGACAACAAAAAGAAATAAAGGGCATACGAATTGGCAAGGAAGAAATCAAACTTTCACTATTTGCAGATGACATGATACTCTATGTAGAAAACCCAAAAGACTTCACCAAAAAATCGTTACAACTAATACATGAACCCAGCAAAGCTGCAGGATATAAAATCAACATGCAGATATCTGTTGCATTTCTAAACACCAATAATGAAGGAGCAGAAAAAAGAAATCAAGGAATTAATCCCATTTACAATTGCACACACACAAAAAAAGATATCTAGGAATAAACCTAACTAAAGAGGTAAAAGATCTGTACTCTGAAAACCATACTGTATTAATTACTGTAGCTTTACAGTAAGTCTTAATTGTATTCAGTGAGTTCTCTGACTTTGTTGTTAAGAATTCTTCAGCTATTCTTGGCCCTTTGTATTATCATATAAATTTCAGAATCACTTTGTCAAGCTGCATAAAAAATAATGTTGGGGGAGGGGCATCTGGCTGGTTCAGTTGGAAGAGCATGCAACTCTTGATCTTGGGGTTGTGAGTTCAAGCTCCACACTGGATATAGAGATTAAGAAAAAAAAGTAAACTCAATGAAAATAATGTTGGGGCCTTTATAAGGATTGCATTAAATCTATGAATCCATTTTGAAGGACAGTTATCTTCAAAATATTGAGGCTTCCAATCCATAAACATGGTATACCCTTCTATTTAAGTGTTCTTTCATTTCTTCCAATGATGCTTTATCATTTTTTAAAAATGTTTATTTTAGAGAGAGAGAGAGAGAAACAGAATGCAAGCAGGGGAGGGACAGAGGGAGAGGGAAACACAGAATCCAAAGCAGGCTCCAGGCTCTGAGCTGTCAGCACAGAACCTGGTGCAGAGCTCAAACCCACAAACCGTGAGATCATTACCTGAGCCAAAGTCGGACACTTAACTGACTGAGCCACCCAGGTGCCCCAATGCTTTATCATTTTTTAATAATGTTCTTATACATCCTTTATTGAATTTATTTCCATGTTATACTTTTGGTACAAGTGTAATGGCATCTGTTTTTAAATTTCACTTTCTAATGATTTATTGCTGGTATAAACAGGTGTGATTGATTTTTGTGGAATGATTTTATACCCAGCAACACTGTTCAAATCATTAATTCTAGTAGTTTAAGCTCTTGTGGGCTTTCTACATAGGGTATCTACAAAAAACATAGAGCAATCATCAACATAATGGTGAATACTAAGACCTTTTCCTTTGAGACCAGAAAACAAAACAAAAATGCTTGCTTTGTTACTTTTTTTCCTTCCAACCTCACGGAGAAATAATTGACAAATATGATTATATATAAAGTATACAGCGTGATGAGCTGATATACATGTGTACTGTTGGAATAGTGACCAAGATCAAAACAATTAACACATTCATCACCTCACATAGTTAACTCTTCTGCTTCATTACTTCTAGACAACTGGAGGTCTAATAACTACAACAAAGCAGGAAAAAGGGACAAATATCATAAATACTGGGATCCCATTTATTCATGGATCATTTTATTTAGTTTCTTCTACATTTTGGAGGGGATTTAACTTTCTGTTCTTTTCCTAACTTCCTTAGAACTTAGCTCACTGATTTGTAGTCTATCTTCCTTTCTAATATATACATTTAAAGCTAAAAAAAATTAAAATTCCCTCTAACCACGATTTTAGCTGCATGTTACAGGTTTTTGTATACAAATTTCTATTATTGCTCTGTTTAAAGTATTTTCTAATTTCATTTTGATCCAACTGTTATTTAGGAGTATATTTCTTAATACTCTAATATTTGAAGATTTTCTAACTTTTGGATGACTGGCTTAAATGCACTATAGTAAAAAAACAAGCTGTATGATTTTCTCTAAAAATTGTGGCAATTTGCTTTATGGCCAGTATGTGGCCAGTAGAATTTTTGAAAATGTTCTAAATGCACTTATAAAATAATAAACATATATATACTAATCTGTTGGATATAATTTGTTCTAATTATGATAATTATGTCACATGTGCTAGTTATATCAAATATTTTATATCCTTATTAATCCCTCACCTGATTGTTTTGTCATTTACTAAGAAATCTGTGTTAAAATATCCTACTATAATTGTGTATTTCTCCTTTTAATTCTGTCAATTTTTTTAAAACCTATTAGAATTATTTTTTCTGTTAAATCAAATGCTTTATCATTATGAAGTGTCCCTCCTTTATCTCTAATCATGCTTTTTTGCTTTAAAGTCTACATTGGCTGAATATTAATACATAAACATTCAGAACAGTTTTCTTTTGTTAGTCTCTAATTCTTTTTTTTATTCTGGTAAAAAAAAAAAGGCATAGCATAAAACTTACATGTTCTTTCTTAACCATTTCTTCTTAACCATTTCTTAGTGTATACAGTTCAGTAGTGTTAAGTATATTCACATTATTGTACAACTAATCTCTAGAACTTTTTCACCTTACAAAATTAAAACTCTGTATCTATTAAATAACAACTCCCCATGTCCCTTAATTCCCCATAACCCCAACTCCTAATAACTACCATTCTACTGTTTCTGTGATTTGACTACTGACGATACCTTCTATAAGTGGAATCATGTAGTATTTACATTTTTATGACTAGCTTATTTCATTTAGCATAATGTCCTTTTATTTTAAAGTTTATTTTGAAAGAGAGAGAGAGAGTGAATGGGGGAGAGACAGAGAGGGAGAAAGAGAATCCCAAGCAGGCTCTCAACACTGAGGCAGATTCAGGGCTCGATCTCCCAACCATGAGATCATGACCTGAGTCAAAATCAGGAATTGGCTGCTTAACTGACTAAGCCACCCAGACACTCCATGTTTTTAAGGTTCATCCATATTGCAGTATGTAGTGACTATTTTAATTTAATAGCTTCCCTGGAGATTATAACATCAATTTTTGACTTGCAAAATTCTAACACTAATTGGCAGTTTTACCCTCTTCTTTGAAAAAGCAAGGGAGCTTATGCACCTCCCAATTTATAGGCCATGGCTACTATGCGTGCTAATTCTCTATGTATTTTTAAATCCTAATAAAACATCTTAGTCTTTTTTCAGACTTGACCATGTATTTGTCGTCTGCATTGCTATTCATGCCTTCTTGCATCTCCAACTTTCCAATTGGTCTTCTATCTCAGAGTACCTTTACATTTTTTTTCAGTGGGGTGAGGACTTTTGGTTTTGTTCGTTTGTTTTGTTGCTTTTTAAAACTGTTTATTTCCACTTTATTCTAGAAGGATATTTTCACTGTATATGAGGTGTGTAGAGTTGCAGACTGGCAGTTATTTTTATTCAGACCTTTAAAGATATCATCCCACTCTCCTGACTTCTTTCTGTTGAGAAGTTTGCTCTAGGTCTGACTGTGATCCTTTCAAAATTGCAGTTTTTCTCTAGCTGCTTTTAAGATTCTCTGTCTTTGCTCCCTCAAAATTTTATTATGATGTTCCTAGGTGGATTTCTTTATTATATTTATTCTGCTAGTGATTTCTAGCACTTCTTGAATCTGTGGCTTGATGGTTTTCATGAATTTTGGAACGTTATCAACAATATCTCCTCAAATACTCTACATTATTCTTTCTTCTGGGGTTCCCATTACACGTATGGCATACCTATCCCTGTAGCCTCTATGTTTTTTACTTCCTCTTCTGTATTTTCTAATCTTTTGAATTTCCATATCATTTAGTTTCTTCTAACTTATCCTGTAATTCACTGACTCTTCTCAGATACTATCAATCTGTTTTTAAAACCATACACTGAGTTCTTAGTTTCAATTACTACATTTCCCAGCTCTAAAATATGCATTACAAAATAGTTTTCCAGTTGGCTGCTGAACTTCTCCAAGTTGTCTTTATTTCCTTGAACATTTTAAGAATTTTTTTTTTAAGAACAGTTATTTTGTTTATTTTAGAAAGAGAGAGAGAGCACAAGTGGGGGAGAGGGACGGAGAGAGGGAGAGGGAGAGGGAGAGGGAGAGGGAGAGGGAGAGAGAATATCTTAAGCAGACTCCACACTAGTGTGTAGCCCAACACAGGGCTCTATCTCACCACCCTGGGATCATCACTTGAGCCAAAATCAAGGTCAGATGCTCAACCAACTGGGCCACCCAGGCTCCCCAAGAATAGTTATTTTAAATCTAGTAACTACAATATTTGGATCTCCTGTGAATTTGTTCTATTGTCTAATGTTTCTTATTCCATATTTATTGTTTCATCCTCTTATGTTCTAACTATTTTTTGTGTGTGTGTACTAAATAATCTGTTTAAAAACCTGATAGTGAAAATAATCTGTGAGGATTTCCAGAGAGGATCTGTTTGCTTTGTACCAAGGCACCCAGTTACCTCAAACCAATTTCAGATACTGAAATAATTTGAAACTAAGTTGCAATTCCTACAAAGGTGAGTCTATTTCCACTCATTTTTACTACTACAAGGACTCAGTCTCTTGGGGTCCTATGCCAGAGCAAAGGGTGGGGGGTCACAAGTCCCCGCTTACAATCCAGAAGGCCCTTAACATCAATCACTGTCCTCTTGGCTCCAGGAGTTTGTCACCATTGGCTTCTCAACTGCTCTATCCTCTTTGCATCACCCAGGTAATTGCCTGTTACTCTCCCTTCAAAATGTTTATCTTCCCTGTCTTTGGTCTAATGGATTCTTGCATGCACCAAACCAACTCTCTTGGACTAATTTTGAAAATGATACATTAGAAAAACTTGGGAAGATTTTTTTTTTTGTAGGAAGCATATAAATGAGAAGTGTAAGAAAAAACTTAAATTGATTCTAAGAATAACCTATTTTTTTAATTGCCGAGGGTAGAAAGACAAACCACATTTACTTACTTCTTTCCCACCTTATTATTAGATATTTTAGATATATTAGATATTTTACTCCTAAAAGGAAGGGAAAAAGAAATACATGGCCAATTATTTCCAGATACCTTTTGTAGAACAGTCAGCTAGAGCCTAAAATAAAATGTCCTCTTTATTGAATTTCTAAAAAGAGATGACATTAGAAAAGTATATTAAGAGTGAGTAAATGACTTTCAACAAAAAGAACTGTGTTGGGGCGCCTGGGTGGCTCAGTCAGTTAGGCATTCACCTTTGGCTCCGGTCATGATCTCACAGTTCGTGAGCTCGAGCCCTGCGTCAGACTCAGTGCTGAAAGCCTGGAGCCTGCTTCAGATTCTGTCTCTCCCTCTCTCTCTCTGCTCCTCCCCTGCTTGTACTCTCTCTCTCTCTCTCAAAAATAAACATCAAAGAAAAAAAGTTTAAAAAAAAATAAATTAAAAAAAAAGAAAAGAACTGTGGTTGAACCCAATGAACTAAAAGACCCAAAGACGTGCTTCGGTTCTGTATTAGTTTCCCATGGCTGCTATAACAAATTACCACAAACTTGGTGGCTCAAACAATGGAAATTTACTCTTTCATAGTTCTGAAGCCCACAAGTCCAAAATCAGTTTCACTGGACTGAAATCAAAGTAACGGCAAGGCCACACTCCTCTGAAGGCTCTAGAGAAGAATCTGTTCCTTGCCTTTTCCAACTGCTGGTGGGTATATAGGCATTCCTTGGCTTATGGCCATATCACTCCAATCTCTACCCTCATAGTTCTAATGCCTTCTCTTCTATCTGAAATCTCCTTCTGTCTCCCTCTTATAAGGATACTTGTGATTGCATTTAGGCCTTGCTTGGATGATCCAGGATAAGCTCTCCATCTGAAGATCTTTAATCACATCTGCCAAGTCTTGGCCATCCATACAGGTAACACCCACAGCATTTAGGATATGGGTATCTTGGGAACGGGGGAAGAAGAATTATTCAGCCTACCATAGGTTCCTAGCTCTGTAGTTAATTAACATTATAAATTACTTCCAGATATGAAATATATACGTCATGGGGATGAAAGGTATAGCACAGAGAATATAGGCAATAGTATTGTTAACAGTGTTGCAGGGTGACAGATGGTAGCTACACCTGTGGTGAGCACAGAGCTGTATAATTTCAAATCACCATGTTATACACCTAAAACTAACATAATAATGAGTGTCAACTATAATTCAATAAAAAATTTGTAATTAAAAATTTTAAGAAATAATTTATTTAAAAAAGAAAAAAATCTGAGATATTTTTAAAATTTTAACAAAATTTGTCTCTAGATAGTCTACAGTGTACCAAGGTACTGAGCCAGGTGTCAGAAAGACAAACAAGAATAAAACCCAGTTATTATCCCAACAGGCTCAGAGTCTAACAGAAGACAGGCATACAGTGAATGTTTATAGGTATAGCAGATGAAGTGGGAGGCACAAAGAATAAAGAAGTCAGTTCCGATAGTTATTATGACTTCAGGGGCACCTGGGTGGCTCAGTTGGTTGAGCGTCGGACTTCGGCTCAGGTCCTGATCTCATGGTTCGTGAGTTCAACCCCCTCATCGGATTAGCTGCTGTCAGTGCAGAACCCACTTAGAATCCTCTGTCTCTCTCTCTCTCAGAAATATGGTTTTAATTAAAAAAATAAATAAATAAAAATTCTATGACTTTATAGTTTGTAGTACTCACATTGACAGCACATATACTAAGACTGGAATGTTACAGAGAAGATTAGTGTGGCCTCCACACAAGTAAGACATGCAAATCCATGAAGTGGTCCATAAAAAAAAAATGTTAAAAATAAATAATAAAAATTTAAAGATAAAAAATAAAAGCAGTTTGTACCTCTTCTCTTTTTTCTCTTTTTTGAGTTTATTTATTTTGAGAGAGAAAGCGCACGCAGGAGGGCAGAGAGAGAGGGAGAGAATCCCAAGCAGTCTCCACACTGTGACAGCACAGAGCCCCATGTGGGGCTTGAGCCCAAAAACTATGAGATCATGACCTGAGCTAAAACCAAGAGTCAGTCGCTTAAATGACTGAGCCACGCAGGTGCCCCTGTAGATCTTCTCTTGAAAAGGAAGTCCTCACATCCATTAGGGAAGCTATTTAAAAAGCAGACAGACAGAACACAACATGTGTTGGAGAAGATGTAGGTAAACCAGAACCCTTGTGCACCGCTGATGGGAATGTAAAATGGTACATCTGCTACAGAAAACAAAATGGCAGTTCCTCCCCAAATCACAGAATTACTGTAAATCCAGCAATTCCCTTCTGGCTATATACCCAAAAGAAGTGAGATCAGGGATTTCAAAAGATATCTGTACACCCAAGTTCACAGCAGCATTATTTACAATAGTCAGAAAGTGGAAACAACCCAAGTGCCCATCTACAGATAAGTAAACAAAATATAATACATACATACAATGGAATATTATTCAGCTTTAAAAAGGAAGGAAATTCTGACACGTTACAACATGGATTAACTCTGACATTATCCTTAGTGAAATAAGCCAGTCACAAAAGGACAAATACTATTTGATTCCATTTGTATGAGTTATCAAGAGTAGTCAAATTCACAGAGACAGAAAGCAGAAAGTAGGACGGTGGTTTCCAGGGACTAGGATAAGGAGAGTAAGGAGTTATTGTTTAATGGATACAGGGTTTCAGTTTTGTGAAATGAAAAACAGTTGGGGAGGGAAGAGGAAAGAAAGAGAGAGACATTTAGGCAGTTCTGTATAAAACAAAAAGTAGTAAAGCCGGGCACCTAGGTGGCTCAGTTGGTTAAGTGTTTGACTTCGGCCCAGGTCATGATCTCATGATTTGTGGGTTCAAGCCCTGCATCAGGCTCTGTCCTGACCACTTAGAGCCTGGAGCCTGCTTTGGAGTCTGTGCCTCTGTCTCTCTCTCTGCCCCTCCCCTGTTCACGTGTGTGTACGTGCTCTCTCTCTCTCTCTCTCAAAAATAAACAAACCTTAAAAAAACTTTTTGTAAGTAGTGAAGCAATTAAGCAATATTATAGTACTGGGATAGAGAAATTAATTGTTCATGCATGATCAACTATGAAATTCAAGTCAGCTATTTTAATGTTTCAGAGGTTTAACTATCAAATGTGAAGGTGTTTTGTAGCTGAATAGTTTTACAAGTGGGAAAAGAGGAAGAGAGAGAAGCAAAGTTAAGTGTAAAATGAAGTCAACAAAAAAAGTACAATACTTGTGAATCTGCTCTTATCACTGTAACTTGATAAATACAGTTACACATGGACAGGCAAACATGATATTTAGGTCTAGAAAAATATTAGCAAATGTGACTGTTTAAAAGAGTCTAATGTACCATCCCCAGAGATAGTGATTCAAAAAAAATTTTTTTTAATTTCCAGAATGATTCTGAGATACACTCAAGTTATTATAATTGTTCAGTCTTATCCTTCTTTAGTCTCTGAAAGCTATTTAGAGAGAAAATTAGGATCATAAGTAATCTGTGGGATTCAGAACTAAACCTACTCCCAACCTTGGATTACCCCAGAGTTGGCTTTCTTTTATCTAGTGCTGGATTCAGACATCAGTCAGATGTAAAGGTAAAAACTATGCTTATTTATCTCACTATAACTTCATATTATGAACCTAACAGGTTCTCAAATATTTGCTATGGGTTCTACCCAAAAGTTCTTTTATTTAGCTCATGATTTTCAACATTTGGTTGCCCAACAAACAGTTCAAGTAATCCAAGGGTAAGGCCCACAAGAGATTTTTGGCAGAAGCATTTTTTACCTAATTAACTAGTAAGCCACATGAACTAGTAGGCCACTTAGGGTCTAAAGACCTGCCCACTGTTGCCACTATTTAATTTAGAGCTATTCAAACCATCAGGGATAAAGAACTAGTTGTTGTTTTTATTTTGTTAATCTCTAATCTTTGAGGACCAATGCTTTTATAAAACAATAAAACTGCGCTTGAGAGTGGTGTGAAGAGATTGGCAAGTCCTCTCCTGAAAACACAAGTATTAAACTGAACAGGACTGTCAACAACAACCATTTCAGGGCCCTAGAATTCAACCAAAGGCACACGGCAAATTGAGAAATTGCTAGAGCCTTAAGTAAGAACAATGAAGTCTGTATGCTTCTTGCCTAGGACTGATCCCATTCACCTATCTCCAGCTTTGTGGAGAACAATGGCTTTACCAGGGCAGGGCTGGCCATAAAAATCTGCAGTTTTACTGCCAAAGAAGGCTAACTAGAGAGGGAGGCAAAACTCCACAGCTCTGTCAAGCTCAAGTAGAGAACTCAGCTGGAAATGAATAAAAATAACTCATTGCTTTGTTAGCCTGAAGCTGGAGTCTTGGTTGAGTGAGTGGTAAATAAGTAGGATAGTTAACAGGGAAATCCTGGAAAAAAACACAGAAAAGCTAGATTAGCTCTTTACACATTCCTAGCTAAATGAGAAACTATGCACATGCACAGGGAAACCCAGGAGGCCAGTGGAAGGTAAAAGTGAAAACAAACTTAAGAACTGCCTGAACTTTGAACATCCTCCTCAACCCATATGGTTCAGTCAGCAGAGGATCAGAGCTTATGCATTTGAGATGTTTAGCAAAACCTCATTCCAAATCACTGGCTGACCAATAAACACTGCAGATGCAGGGACAACCCCTAAAAAGCAAATATAAAAAATAAAAATTAGAATTAAAAAAAAAATGTGCAGATACATTTGTGACTGTACACATGGGACAGGCAGAGAGGTAGATGCCTCAATTTATGTCCAAGCTAATTATTTTTAAAATACCCTCAAGAAGATAAAGAATCCAGAGTTAATACATTACGTTAACTATCCACTTAAAAAAAAAAAAAAAAAAAAAGCTAAGGGGCGTGTGAGTGGCTCAGTTGGTTGAGCGTCAAGCTTCAGGTCAGATCATGATCTCACAGTTTGTGAGTTCAAGCCCCATATTGGACTCTGCGCTGACACCTCAGAGCCCGGAGCCTGCTTTGCATTCTGTGTCTCCCTCTCTCTCTGCCCCTACCCCACTCACGCTGGCTAGCTCTCTCTCTCTCTCTCAAAAAAAAAAAAAAAAAAAAAAAAAAAAGTAAATGAACATTAAAAAAAAAAAAAAAAGACCAGAAGAGGGGCACCTGGGTGGACTCCATTGGTTAAGCAACCAACTTTGGCTCAGGTCATGATCTCACAGTTCGTGAGTTCAAGCCCCACATCAGGCTCTGCTGTCAGCACGGAGCCCACTTCGGACCCTCTATCCCCCGCTCTCTCTGCCCCTCTCCCACATTCTCTCTTTCTCTCTCTCTCTCTCTCAGAAATAAACATTAAAAAAAATTTTTACTCTTTAAAAGAGATTATTAAGAAAACAGAAAGACAAGACCACAGGCTGGGAGAATATATTCAAAAATCATGTACCTGATAAAGAACTTGTATCCATAATATATAACTCTTACAACACAGTAATAGTAAGACCAACAACTCAACGAAAAAGTGAGTAAGGAGTCTGAACAGACATTTCACCAGAAAGATAACACAATAGCTAATAATCACATGAAATGATAGTCAACATCATTAATCACTAAGGAAACCCAAATCAAAACCATAACGAGATACCATTCCACACCCAGTAAAATAGCTATAATAAAAAAGACTGACCATACCAAGTGTTGGCAAGGATATGGCACATCTGAAATCCATATATATTTTTGGTGGGACTGTAAATGGTATGAGCCATTTCAGAAAACAGTTTGGGCACTTTTCTTTGAAAATTACACATTTTTACTCTTAGGTACTTCTCCATGAGAAATGTAAACATATGCCTATATAAAGACTTGTGAGCAAAATGTTCAAATTTATAATTATTTATAATAGCCAAAACCAGAAATAATCCAAATGAATAATAAACGGCTGAATGGATAAACAAAATGTGATATAATCTGTGATATTGTAATATAATCGGAAATAAATATTTTTATCTTCATCCCCAGCTCATGGCTAGAGCTCCTAAAACCTTTGTAATTTCCTAGGCAATAAAGGTGCTAGGACCATCTTTTGTTCTAATATTTGGTCTTTGACTTCAACTCCTGACACAGAACTCCTAAATCCCTTGGAATTTCCTGGGTGATAGAAGCATCTTTTATTCTGTTTTTATTTTATTTTTTTTAAAGAGAATTGTTCTGGGTTTTTTACTTTTTTGTTTTTAATTTTTTATTTTTAGAAGGGGAGAGCACACATGCGACCAGGGCAGAGGGGCAGAGGGAGAATGAAAGACAGAGAGAATCCCAAGCAGGCTCCACACCTGGCTCAGAGCCCAATGCAGGGCCCAATCCCACGACCCTGGGATTATAACCTGAGCCAAAACCAAGAGTCGGACGCTCAACTGACTGAGCCATCCAGGCGCCCCAGGGACATCTTTTATTTTAATGAAGCAACTTTGGTAGGTTCCTGAATAGCTTCGGTATGGGACTGGTCACCAGAAAGATCAAACCATGATTAGAAGCTTGGAACTTTCAGCCTCACACACTTTACTCCAGGAGCGAAGCAGAGCTAGAGCTAGAGCTAGAGTTAATAATCATGCACAGGTGATAAAGCCTCCATTAAAATCCCTAAAGTATGGTGATTTCAGGAGCTTCTGGGTTGGGGAACACATCCATGTGCTGGGAGAGGGGCACACCCCAACTTCACAGGGACAGAAAAACTCCTGTGTTTGGGAACTTTCCAGGCCCCACCTACGTAGCTCTTCACCTGGCTTTTCATCTGGCTGTTCATCTGTATCTTTTATCATATCCTCTGCCATCTAATAAACCAGTGAATATAAGTGTTTCCTGGATTCTGTGAGCTACTGAACCTGAGGAGTCGTGAAAACTGCTCATTTGCAGCCAGGTTGGACCAAAGTGTGAGTAACGTGGGGACCTTCTTGCCATTGGCATCTGAAGTAAGGGAATCTTGTGGGACTGAGGCCTTAACCTGCGGGATCAAACACTAACTCCTGGTAGGTGGTACCAGAACTTAATCAAATTGTAGGACATCTGCTAGTATCAGAGAATTGGTCAGTGTGGGAAAAACACCCATCATCTGGTTACAAAAGTGTTATGAGTAGCAGACTGTAAAAGAAAAAAGTTTTTCCTTTTCATAACTTTAATATTACTTAGTAGTAAAAAGGAACAAACTACTGATATAGTCAACAACTGATGAAACTCAAAAACACTACACTAGGTAAAAGAAGGCAGACACAAAACTATATTGTATTAATTTGTTTATATGAAATCTATAGAAAAAGTAAAACTCAAGAGACAAAGTAGATCAATGTTTGCCTGGAACTGGGGTTGGGAGCAAGAACTGATTGTAAGCAGGTAATAAAGAACTTTCTGGGGTTAGAAAAATATTTTACAACAGGATTGTAGTGATAGCTGCAAAGCTGCATAAATTTACTGAAAAATAATCAAATTGCACATTTATAAAAGGTGATTTTTATGGTATTTAAATTATACCTCAATAAAACTGTTTTGATAAGGGCTTGGATGTTGCAGACTGTCAAATCACCATAAGTTTCTAGACACTCTTCATTTCTAAATATTTCTCCAATGCACAGAGAGATATCAGTCCATACTCTGAGAAGCACTGATCTAACTGATTTCTGCCAGGATGGCTAAAAGGAACAATCAATAGTTGTAAGTGAAATTGGCCTTAATTTAATTTAAGCCATTCCAAGTTTAACTCCACTAAATATTTCATTAAATAAGAAATTTACATGTATCACTGACAAAAGGAAAATGTTTTCATTCCACAATAGACCATGTTTCCATAACTCATTATAAAATGACACTTTGTGGAGCGCCTGGGTGGCTCAGTCGGTTAAGTGTCTGACTCTTGATTTCAGCTCAGGTCATGATCTCACGGTTCATGAGTTTGAGCCCTGTGTCAAACTGACAGTGCAGAGCTTGCTTGGGATTCTCTCTCTTACTCCCCCTCTGTCCCTCCCCCCACCAAGAATAAATAAACTTTAAAAAATAATAAATAAATAAAATGATTCTTTGTAAATGAGTATCACTAGAAAACAAAAACTACCATATTAGCTCTCTTTTTGATGTTTTAAAAGCTAAGTTTATAGAGTCAGTATAATTATTTGGACTAACAAAGCCCACAACAATCAAATTTTAAATATATAAATGAATACATGAAATAAAATTATATAAATATTTTGTCCTTTTTTTATTCAAATAGATTATACATACAGATTTACTTCAGAGAAAGTCCTAACAACAAATAAGCTTTCTTTTGTTCCCAACTAAGTTTTAATTCAGGCTACGTTCAATCAAAATTTGTTAGCACTTAATGCCTATGATATGGTCAAAAATCTAAATTCATTTTATAGTAATTAGATAGCAATTACAAAAAAGCAATGAATCTTTCTTACAGTTCTGGAAGAAGACAGACATGAATTAAACAAAGAGTCTAGTTTTAACAAGGTCAAAGCAATCTGCCGAAGTTAACTTTTTAAGGAAAAATTAAATGCTAAACTTTTTAGAATAAATTGTTTTATTTTAAAGTCTAGAGTCCTATTTTTACTATTGTATTTCTCATTTGTCGGAGGAAAACAGATACTCCATGTTTCCAGCATAACTAGGAAGAAAGCAAACTGAATCATGATGATTAAGAAGAAACAAACTTCGATTATAAAAACTTTTCAGTGGATAATCTCACTGCGTAAAACAGTTCAGTTTCTTTAGTAATCTAACCATTCCTTAGAACTCAGATTTCCTTTATATAGATTTACTATACAATGAAACTACAGCTTTCACAAACACAAGCAGCTCTGGTACATTCTTTTCTTAGAATTAGGTTTTTGAACTACCAGGTCAAAATTAAGTTTAAAAGCATTTCCTTCATAGGGGTGCCTGGGTGACTCAGTCAGTCGGTTAAGCATCTGACTTCGGCTTAAGTCACAATCTCACAGTTCGTAGGTTCAAGCCCCATGTCAGGCTCTGTGCTGACAGCTCAGAGCTGGAGCCTACTTCGGATTCTGTGTCTCCCTCTCTCTCTGCCCCTCCCCTGCTCTGTCTCTCAAAAATAAATAAACACATTAAAATAAATAAAACTAAAAAATAAAAGCATTTCCTTCATATTCAACACATGACACTTGAATCTATAGCTTTGTTTTGAATTAAAGAACATTAAATTTAAAATTGTGGCGCCTGGATGGCTCAGTCGGTTAAGCGTCCGACTTCAGCTCAGGTCATGATCTCACAGTTCGTGGGTTCGAGCCCCACATCGGGCTCTGTTCTGACAGCTTGGAGCCTGGAGCCTGTTTCAGATTCTGTGTCTCCCTCTCTCTCTCTCTGCCCCTCCCCTGTTCATGCTCTGTCTCTGTCTCAAAAATAAAAAATAAACAGTAAAAAAAAAAAAAAATTTTAATAAATAAATAAATTTAAAATTAAATTGAATGAGGCGGAAAAAAGCCAGGATAGCTACGGTCATTCTTTTAACAAATATATTCCAGTTATGTATAATAGTTCTAGTGCTATTGTTAAATTTGTTCCTTTGCATTTTTCCAGCTCTTCTAAAAAAGTTGAAAAAGTGATTTTATGGAGTCTCTATTGTCTTTCCCCTTCTCATAACTATTCTTGGTATTTCTTGATTCTCTGGATCTTATATTTTACTTTAGACAAGAAGCTAGAGTAATAATCCTGGAAGGAAAGCTAAAGAAGGAATCTAAAACTGGAAGCACTTACTCTTGCTTCATTTCCTGTCTCCAATGAAATAATCAACTCATCAGATATAGAATATCCTGCAGTAAGTTATCTCCCACCATGCCCCCTAACATGTGTTCACACTCCAGAGAGTGCATTTTCTAGACGCAGTTGGCTTTCCGGCAAATATATCCCAATTTAATATAAAAGTAGAAAAGCAATTGTTATATGAGTTAATTCCCAAACTAGTAACACACAAAACTATACTCTAATATCTACAAATACTTAAAGAGACAACAGATAAAGTTGTGAATGTTGTATACTCTTCTAAAATTAACTGCAGTCAAGACAAGGAGATAAGTTATACCTATCAGTAGTATTGCACTGGGTGAGGGAAAATATGACCATTCAAAACACATTAAGAGAACCTTTTAAAAATATATATACCATTATTTCATAACTATGCTTTTAACAATTTATGCCCACATGTAATCTTACCCTTCTGGTTTTGTTTCCTAGACATTGTGATTTCTTTGATCTCAAAAAATACAGATGAAAAATATTCTTTTGCCTTGTCTGGGTTCTGACTGTAGTTATCTCTGATTTTAAAGTAGGCAATGGAAGTCTGTAGTTGGAGATGATAAATACTAAATCCTGGTTATCTGAAATTCTGCTCACTAGCTGTTGATCTCCTTTCCTTCTCTTCTATCAACGTGTCAGGAAATATCATCGCAGACATTCATGTCTCTTTTTCCAGGGAGATTCTGGAGGGAAAACACACAAACACATTCACTGTTACAGTAACAGCCATCTGTACAAAATTTCTAACCGATATCCATAGAATTTAGTTTGTATTTTTTCTAAAGAAAACTGGCTATTAAAAGTACTCTAGGAGCGCCTAGGTGGCTCAGTTGGTAAAGCATCTGACTCTTGGTTTCAGCTCAGTTCATGATCTCACAGTTCATGAGTTCAAGCCCCGCGTCAGGCTCTGTGCTGAAATCGTGGAGCCTGCTTGGGATTCTGTCTCCCTCTCACTTTACCCTTAACCCTGCTCACTTTCTACTCATTCTCTCAAAAATAAACATTAAAAAAAAAAAAAAAAAAAAAAGAATAGTACTCTAGAAAGAATGCAGCCATAAAAGGCAATATTTTAGTCTGTGAGAAACTTTAATCTTGGAGAAAGAGATAAACCAAAAAACAGACTCTTAACTATAGAAAACAAACTGATGGTTACCAGAGGGGAGGTGGGCATGGATAGGTGAAATAGGGGATGGGGATTAAGGAGCGCACTTGTCATGAGCACTGGATGATGTATAGAATTGTTGAATCACTATATTGTACACCTTAAACTAATACAACACTGTATGTTAACTATACTGGAATTAAAGAAAAAGAAACTTTAATCTTAGAATCAGAACATCTCCTTAGTTCAGGAAAAAAAGTTGTCTTACTCTTATCTTTTGTATCTATCTCAAAAATCTTACCCTCATCTCTGCTTCACAAACTAAAATATTATCTCTTGTCACTCCCTAAGACCTTTCTTATCACCTGCTCTTCCTGCCCAAGTCAAGGATCTTTTTCTGCCTCTAGGATTTCCTCTATCTAACTTCTCTTCAGGCATCCCAGCTCAAATACAGCTGCAAGAAAACTGGGGAAGGGGGTGGGTGAATGGGGAAAGAACAAAGCAATTTTAATTAAAACCGAAACATCAAAATTTGGATTATCCCATAGTGCAAGAAGCTTCTATAAGTTGTAAAGATACAAAATGCTATTTTCTTCTGTATTACTTAACTTTAAAAAATACATGCCTAAGATTTCGGAGTAAAGAAAGCATGATGAGGATCAAAGAACTCTTACACCAAGACACATGATAGGAAAAACATTTTACATAATGCAACCCAAGAAGGAAATGAGAGCAACCCTCTGTGAAATACTCTCCAATGTGGAAGGAGGAGAAGGAAGGAATAAGTAGACAGCTGTGGTAAAGTTTTAAAAAATCCACCAAAAGTAAGAACCTCTGTGGACACAGAGAACAGATTAGTGGTTACCTGCGGCAGAGGGGGTGGGAAAATGTGTGAAGGGGGTCAAAAGGTACAAATTTCTAGTTAAAAGATGAATAAGTCACAGGGAAGTAACATACAGCAAGATGACTAGTTCATACCATATTCCATATTTGAAAGTAGCTAGGAGAGTGGATCTTGAAAGTTCTTATCACAAGAAGAAAATTTTCGTACAGTGACAGATATTAACTGGACTAATTGTGGTGATCAATTTGCAATATATATAAATACTGTGTTATTAGACTGTACACCTACAACTAGTATGTCATGTCACTTACATCCCAAGAGTAAGATTCTCTACAAACCACTATAGGACTTGAGGAAAGATAGGGTGAACCTCAGGAGCTTCCTATCTTTCAGAGAATTGAGTCAAATTGGGAGAATCAGTCAAAGCCTGTGAAAGTACATGGAATTTACCACTGGATAGAGTGGGCCTGAGAGAAAACATTTTATGAGATTTTAGAAGAAAGAAGAGAATTTAGATCTACTGCAAAGGATTAAACTCTTCAATGGCAAGCTCTTCTTTACCCTCATGTCCTCAGCCTAAAGAAAAGAGGATGAAAGCAAAAGTCAACAACTAACTGTAGCTGATGAGCAGGGTTTGGTGGGGATAGGTCCCAAATAAGGTGGGAAACATATCAAAGATATTTTCATCCGTACTCTGTAATTACAAACGAAAATTGTGAACACAGCTGTCCACATAAAACATAAAGAAGATAAAAAAAAAAAACCATAGTAACTATAAAATCTATAACAAAAGAGATAACAAGAGAGAGGAAATTACCATGCAGCAGAGGAAGAAACAAATCAGGGAAACAATATAACCCCCCAAAACCAAAAGCGGATTCTCCCTTGAATACTAAGTTGAATACTTCAAGAAATGGGATTCAATAAAATAAGAGCTAGAAAATAAATGATAAAAATAGAATGAGGGGTGCCTGGGTGGCTCAGTCGGTTAAGTGTCCGACTTCGGCTCAGGTCATGATTTCACCGTTCATGGGTTCGAGCCCCACATCAGGCTCTGTGCTGACGGGTCAGTCTGGAGCCTGCTTTGGATTCTGTGTCTCGCTGTCTCTCTGCCCCTCCCCTGCTCATGCTCTATCTCTCAAAAATAAATAAACATTGAAAAAAAATTAAAAAAAAAAAAGAATGAAAGAAAGTAGATTGCAAAACTAAAGAAAAACTAAAAATCAAAACAACACCATTATAGATCCAATAAAAAGTCAGAAACAGCAAGAAACAGAATAGTACAGATGAAAATCGGGGCGCCTGGCTGGTTTAGTCACAAGAACATGTGACTCCTGATCTCAGGGTCATGAGTTTGAGCCCCATGTTGGCTACAGGGATTCCTTAAATAAAACTTTCAAAAGTACAGATGAAAATAGAAAAAATGGAATGGAGCAAAGCCTTAAGAAGAAAAAAGAGATTGCAACTAGAAAATAATGTTAGAGGGGCTCCTGGGTGGCTTAGTTGGTTAAGCATCTGACTTCAGCTCAGGCAGGTCATGATCTCATGGTTCACGAGTTTGAGCCCTGTGTCGGGCTCTCTGCTGACAGTTCAGAGCCTGGAGCCTGCTTCAGATTTTGTGTCTTCCTCTCTCTCTGACCCTCCTCCACTCATGCTCTGTCTCTGTCTCTGTCTCTCTCTCTCAAAAATAAATAAATATTTAAAAATTTAAAAAAAAAAAAAAAAGAATATTAGAGCACTAAAATGACCCAATCTAAGGATACTTAGGATCAATACAGGGACTCAGAAAATAAAGAACTCAATAAAGGAAACAAAAAAGCATTTACAGATAATATGCAAGAAAATTCCACTGAAATAAGGGATCTGAATCTGTTCACTCTCTACCTCCAATCTACCAGAAGAAATCCCATCTTTTCTACCTTTAAAATACATCACAATTGGAGCACCTGTGTGCTCAGTCAGTTAACATCCGACTCTTGATTTCGGCTCAAGTCATGACCTCATGGTTTGTGAGTTCAAGCCCCACGTTGGACTCTGTGCTGATAGCATGGAGCCTGCTTGGGATTCTCTCTCTCTTCCTTTCTCTCTGCCCCTCCCCTGATCAGGCTCTCTCTCTCTCTCTCTCAAATAGTTAAATTTAAAAATAAAATACACCAGAATTGAACCATTTCTCACTACCTCTCCTGCTATAGCCTCATCTAAGCCACAATCATTTCTCCCCTACATTGCTATCATCAGGACTGTAACAGTCTCTTAACTGGCATCCCGAGTCTTCTATCATGCCACTCTCCAGCTTCCATTTCACTTTAGCTGCTTTTAAAATTTAAGACAAACTGTGTCTCAAATCTGCTGCTCAAAGCCCTCCAGCTGCTCCCCATTTCATTCAAAGTAAAAATCAGAGTCCTTAAAGGACTAAAAGTGAGTAGCCTAAAAGGTCTTATCTGCTCTAGTACCCTGTCCCAATCCTCTCTTTATCTCTCTGACATAATTTCCTACTATTCTCTCCCTCCAGTACTCCATTCTAGCCATACTGGCCTCTTTGTTGCCCCTTTTATATCCTAGATATGTTCTCACCTTCAGGCCCTTGAGGTTCTCCCTGTGTAAGGAATGTTCATCCCTAGATACTTATCTACATGAAATAGTTCCTCACCTCCTTCAGATCTTTTCTCAAATGCTACCTTCTCTGTGGTTATTCATGAAAACCTACTGAACTTGGGGTAAGAAAAGCGAGAGTCCATGGCATTACTGCCTAAGGCTGTTCCCATTACCCCCACATCAGTGGGAAAAGTAGTTCTACCAAGGTGGGGAAAGCCATAAAAACTAGCAGCTTCACTCACAGAGAGGGCTGACTCGATTTGAGTCAAAGCACAGAACTCCACGCCCATCAGCATTGTCAGTAACAATGTGTATTCTTGGTGGCAAAGGGCCGAAGGATGCTGTCTTGGTTGGTACAAGCAATGGGCCAGCAGACTAGACAGAATTTAAAAGGGAAATCTGGAAACAAGACTATAAAGGATAAGTGCTCACATAGACACACTAGAGAGACTAGAGAGGACCCACTAGGAGCCTGTAAACACAGGAAGAAGAAACAGGAGAGGGCTCAGTGGAAAGTAAAAGTCTGAGCAGATTTTAAAAGGAGCTCCCCAACACACACAAAGATCTACTGGCACAGAGTGGAAGCCCTACTAGCTCACATGTGTTTAGCACAATCTTTGACAAATGGTTAACTGACCACTAAGCCATATGGATATAGGTGTGATTCCAGGAAAACACTCTTAAAAAAATAAAAACAAAACAAAACAAAAACAACCCGAGCAGATATTACCAGCCACACACTGGGAAGAAACATTCCACAGATTTAGTCCTGACGATAAAACAAAAAAAACTCTCAAAGGAAAAAACAAACCAGAATCCAAAGTTGCTATAATATATTATGTAAAATGTCTAGTTTCAACAAAAATTTATGAGACATGTAAAGATGCAGGAAAGTATGACCCAAACTGAAGAGGGAAATAAAACCCCTCATGGAACTGAAAATGTCCCTAAGTAGGACCAAATGCAAACTAAACAAAATCTTCCAACTACTTTAAAGGACTAAGAAAAATATGAAGACAATGTCCCAAACAAACAGGAAATGTCAATAAAAAGATTGAATCATAAAAAAGAGACAAACAGAAACTCTAGAGATGAACACTGGAGTATAAGGGGGGAAAAAATCAGAAAACTTGATATCTAATCTGAAAAGAAAAGAATAAAGAAAATCAAAGCCCAGAGACCTATGGAACAACATCAAGTATAATATACACAACTCAGGAGTTCCAGAATTGGAGAGAAAGGACAGAAATAAGGACCAAAAACAATGCAAACTGATATATTTTTAAAAATTAGTCTATAGACTCAAGAAGCTCAATGAACTACAACTACAATAAACACAGAGTTCCATACCTAGATATATAGTAAAACTGATGAAAGCCCAAAACAGAAAATCTTGAAAGAAGCAAGAAAAAACAAACTCATCATTTACCAGGAAACAACAATATAACTGGTTGCTGATTTCTCATCAGAAACAAGGAAAGTCAGAAGACAGTGAGTGAAATGACATTTTCAAAATGCTGAAAGAAAAAACTGTCAAGCAATAATTCTATATCTAGCAAAACCATCTTTTAAAAGTAAAGGTGGGCAATCAAGAAGAATGAAATCTTGCCATTTACAACAACGTGCATGGAACTAGAGTGTATTTATTATGCTAAAGCAAAATAAGTCAGAGAAAGACAAATCATATGATTTCACTCATATAGGGAATTTAAGAAACAAAATAGATAAATATAGGGGAAGGGAAGCAAAAATTAGATAAAAACAGAGAGGAGACAAACCATAAGAGACGCCTAAATACAAAGAACAAACTGAGTGTTGCTGGCGAGGTGTTGGGTGGGGGGATGGGCTAAATGGGTGATGGGCATTAAGAATGACACTTGTTGAGATGAGCACTGGGTGTTACATGTAAGTGATGAATCACTAAATTCTATTCCTGAAGTCATTATTACACTATATGTTAACTTGGATTTTAAATAAATAAATAAATAAATAAATAAATAAATAAATAAATAAATAAATAAATAAATAAAAATAAAGTGAAGGTGGGAAGGGGTGCCTTGGGTGGCTCAGTCAGTTAAGTCAGGTCATGACCTGACCATGACTTCAGGTCAGGTCATGATCTCACAGTTTGTGGGTTCGAGCCCTGAGTAGGGCTCTGAGCTGATAGCTCAGAGCCTGGACCTGCCTCTCTCTGCCCCTCCCCAACTTGTGTGCATGTTTACACCCTCTCCCTCTCTCTCAAAAGTAAATAAACATTTTTTAAAAATAAAATAAAAGTGAAGCAAATGAGCACAAGAACAGGCAAAAACTATCTGGTGATAGCAATCAGAATAATGGTTACTTCTGGAGGGAGGGTGTCCCTTTGAGAACAAACATGAGGGAACTTTCTGAGAGGGCAAATGTTCTAGATCTTGATCCAGGTTGTCTTCACATGGGTGCATACATATGTAAAAATTCATTGAGCTTTATTTACTCTTAAGATTTGTGTATTTTACCATACATGAAACTCAAGAATCTAAAATTTCTCGGGGCGCCTGGGTGGCGCAGTCGGTTAAGCGTCCGACTTCAGCCAGGTCACGATCTCGCGGTCCGTGAGTTCGAGCCCCGCGTCAGGCTCTGGGCTGATGGCTCGGAGCCTGGAGCCTGTTTCCGATTCTGTGTCTCCCTCTTTCTCTGCCCCTCCCCCATTCATGCTCTGTCTCTCTCTGTCCCAAAAATAAATAAAAAAACGTTGAAAAAAAAAAAAATTTATAAAAAAAAAAAAAAAAGAATCTAAAATTTCTCTTCTATAAAAACTAGAAGAAAAAAGCCGAAGAAAAAACTGACTGAGCCACCCAGGCGCCCTGGAATACCATATTATATTAATTAAAGTTTGAAATGTGGAGAAACTAGTAAAGAAAATTTTTAAATATTAAATCTGGATGTTTATATTAATTTGCTACTTCTTATCAGATAGTAAAGCAAATTCAAAATGGTCAGTCTTGGGGAGCTTGGGTGGCTCAGTCGGTTAAGCGACTGATTTTGGCTCAGGTCATGAATCTCGCTGGTCGTGAGTTCAAGCCCCGTGTCAGGCTCTGTGCTAACAGCTCAGAGCCTGGAGCCTGCTTCAGATTATGTGTCTCCCTCTCTCTCTGTTCCTCCCCCGCTCACATTCTGTCTCTCTCTCTCTCTCTCTCTCTCAAAAATAAACATTAAAAAAAATTCAAAATGGTCAGTCTTGGATTAGTTATCTTTGTGAGCTATAGCTTAAAGCTAAGAAAAGCAATGAACCAGATTTCATATTCAGTTAGCTTTGATCTTAAAGAAGTACATTGTCACGGACCACACCCCTAGTACCAGCTACATAAGCATATACTACTGGTTTGTAGGCATTCTGTACAGTTCAGTGACTTCTCGAGGTGGAGACGAAGGACGAGAATGGACATGTACAGTTTTAGAACCTATTACTTTGACTTATTGTTAATTGTTATATTTATTTTTCATTTCAAAGCACAACAAAAGAGGGCATAAGGTTTTCATATTTATCAGACTGGGAACATGGGTTAAAAAAAAGAGATGAGAAAAAGAAAAAGAAAGTACCATAGAGGTTACCAAAAACTAAGGGGAAGAAGAAAAAGAAGAGTTATTGTTTAATGGGTACAAAGTTTTTATAAGGCATGATGAAATGGTTTGCGGATAGTGGTGATAGTTACACAACACTGTAAATGAATTTAATGCCACTGACTTGCACACTTATGAGTGGTTAAAATATTTCTAATTTTAGAGATAGACTTTAAACAGCCAAAACATCTTGAAAAAGAAAAACAATAACTTCCTGACTTCAAAACATATTACAAAGCTAAGGTATTCAAAACAGTAGTAATGGGGGGGGGGGGGGGCGCTCCTGGGTGGCTTAGTCAGTTAAGCATCCGTCTCTTGATTTTGGCTCAGGTCATCATCTCATGGTTCATGAGTTCCAGCCCCAAGTCAGGCTCTGCACTGGTAGTGTGGAACTTGCTTAGGGTTCTCTCTCTCCCTCCCTCTCTCAAAATAAATAAATAAAACATTTTTTAAAAGTAGCATTGGCAAAAAGACACTTAGACCAAAGGAACTGAATAGAAAGCCCAGAAATAAACTCTCTTATATATGGTCAAATGATTTGTAACAAGGTACTAAAATCATTCACTGGGGAAAGGACACCCTCTTCAACAAATAGTGATGGGAAAACTGGATATCTGCATACAAAAGAGTGAAACTGAGCCCTTACTATACACCATATTAACAAAAATTAACTCAGATGCATTAAAGAGTTAAACATAAGACCTCAACTCCTGGAAGAAAAAAAAACACAGAGGAGGGGCACCTGGGTGGCTCAGTCGGTTGAGGATCCAACTTCAGCTCAGGTCATGTTCTCACAGCTCATGAGTTTGAGCCCTGCGTTGGTCTCTGTGCTGACAGCTCAGAGCCTGGAGCCTGCTTCAGATTCTCTTTCTCTCTCTCTCTCTCCTTCTCTCTCTCTCTCTCTCTCTGCCCCTCCCCTGCTTGCACTCTGTCTCTCAAAAATAAAAAAACATTAGAAAAAATTTTTTAAAAAAACAGAGGAAAAACTTCATGATATTGGATTTGGCAATGATTTTCTGTATATGATATCCAAAGCGTGCGCGCGCGCGCACACACACACACAAGCAAAAACAGACAAATGGAACTACATCAAACTTAAAAACTGTATGTCAAAGTAAATAATCAACAGAGTTAAAAGGCAACCTAAGGAATGGGAGAAAATATTTGCAAATCATATATTTGATAAGCAGTTAATATCCAGAATTTTTTTAAGATTTATTTTATTTTTAGAGAAAAAGCACATGCACACACCATGGGAGCGAGGGGCAGAAGGAGAGAAAGAATCTACAGCAGGCTCCATGCTCAGCACAGAGCCCAACGTGGGGCTTGATCCCATGACCGTGTGATCATGACCTGAGCTGAAATCAAGAGTCAAATGTTCAACTAAGGTGCCCACAGGATATATTTTAAAAACTCCTACAACAAGAACAAAAACAAGTAACCCAATTTAAAAATGGGCAAAGGATTTGAACAGACATTTCTCCAAAGAATAAACAAATGGCCAACAAGGATATGAAAAGATACTTAACATCACTCATCATTAGAGAAATACAAATCAAAACCACAATATCATCTCACACCAGTAGAATGGCTGCTACCAAAACAAATAAAACAAAACAAACGAGAAAATCAGTGTTGGCAAAGATGTGCAGAAACTGGAACACTTGTTCACTATTGGTGTGAATGTAAAATGGTGCAGTCACTATAGAAACAGAATGGAGGTTCCTCAAAAAATTAAAAACAGAGACGCCTGGGTGGCTCAATTGATTAAGTGTCCAACTTTGGGTCAGGTCATGATCTCACAGTTCGTGGGTTCGACCCCCACATCAGGCTCTGTGCTGATGGCTCAGAGCCTGGAGACTGCTTCAGATTCTGTGTATCCCGCTCTCTCTCCTCAGCCCCTCCCCAGCTCATGCTCTATCTCTCTCTCTCTCTCAAAAATGAGTAAACAGGGGCGCCTGGGTGGCGCAGTCGGTTAAGCGTCCGACTTCAGCCAGGTCACGATCTCGCGGTCCGTGAGTTCGAGCCCCGCGTCAGGCTCTGGGCTGATGGCTCGGAGCCTGGAGCCTGCTTCCGATTCTGTGTCTCCCTCTCTCTCTGCCCCTCCCCCGTTCATGCTCTGTCTCTCTCTGTCCCAAAAATAAATAAAAAACGTTGGAAAAAAAAATTAAAAAAAAAAAATGAGTAAACATTTTTTTTAAAGTTTTTTAATTAAAAAAAATTAAAAACAACTATCATTATTATCCAGCAATCCCACCTCTGGGTATACATCCAAAAGGACCGAAAGCAGGGTATCAAAGAGATATTTGCACACCCATGTTCATTACAGCACTATTCAGAACAGCCAAGAGGTGGAAGCAATCCAAATGTCCATCAATGGATGAATAAACAAAATGTGGCATATGCACACAATGCATTATTACTCAGCCTTTAAAGAGAAGGAAATCCTGTCATATGCCACAACATGGATGACTGAGGACATTATGCTAAATGTCAGTCACAAAAAAAGACAAATATTGTATGATTCCACTTATACAAGGTATCTAAAGTAGTCAAATTCATAGAAACAGAAAACAGAATGGTGGTTGCCAAGGGAAAGAAAGACAGGCAAATGAGATATTGTTGTTTAGTAGGTATAGTTTCAGTTTTGCAAAATGAAAAATTTCTGGAGATATGTTGTACAACTATGAAAGTACACTTAATAGTACTATTCTGTATATTTAAAAATGGTGAAGGGGCGCCTGGGTGGCTCAATCGGTTTAGTGTCTGACTGGCTCAGGTCATGATCTCATGGTTTGTGGGTTCGAGTCCTACATCAGGCTCTGTGCTGACAGTTGAGAGCCTGGAGATTGCTTCAGATTCTGTGTCTGTCTGTCTGTCTGTCTCTTTCTCTCTCTGCCCCTCCCCTGCTTGTGCTCTGTCTCTCTCTCTCTCTCTCTCTCAAAAATAAATAAATGTTAAAATTTTTTTAAATTTTTTAAAAATTTAGAAATAAAAAAATAAAGTTGTAAAAATGGTTAAGATGGGGGCACCTGGGTGGCTCAGTTGGTTAAGCGTCCGACTGTGGCTTAAGCCATGATCTTGCAGTTCATGAGTTCAAGCCCTGCGTTGGGCTTTATGCTGACGGCTCAGAGCCTAGAGCCTGCTTCAGATTCTGTGTCTTCCTCTCTCTCTGCCTCTCCCCCACTCATACTCTGTCTCTCTCTCTCTCTCAAAAATAAACAAACATTAAAAATAATAATAACTAAAAATGGTTAAGATAGTTAAATTTTAGGGGTGCCTGGGTGGCTCAGTCGGTTGGGCCTCCAACTCTTGATCTTGGCTCAGGTCATGATCTCATGGTTGGTGGGATCAAGCCCAACACTGGGTTCGGCATTGACAGCACAGAGCCTGCTTGGGATTCTCTCCCTTTCTGCCCCTCCCCACCTTGTGTGTGTGTGTGTGTGTGTGTGCGTGTGCTCTCTCTCTCAAATAAATAAACTTAAAGAAAAGATGGTAAATTCTATATTATTTCTTTATAATCAAAAATAAAATTATTTTTCAAAAATTTCAGAAATATAGTGATTTGGAAAAAGACAGATGAGAAATGTTAAACATGGTGGCTTAGCATAATTGATCACCACTAGTGGAAAACCAAACCAAAGTACATGCTCTACTAATGAGATGGAGTATATCATTAATACAGCAGTGTAGCAGTGGGTAAGTGAAGTCTCTAAAGCCAGACTGCCTGGGTTTCTAACCTAGCTCCACCACTTCCTAGCTGAATGACTTCAAGCAAGCTACTTACTTTCTTTATGTCTCACTTTCTTCATCTGTAAGATGCAAATAATGCTAGCATCTTCCTCACAGGGCTGTTATATGATGTAAATGAGTTCACACAGATGTAGCACTAAAACAATGCCTAATACTTAACTGAAAACCACTCAATAAACATTGGCGGATATTCACTGCAAAAAAAGATGTGTCCCCTAAAACTAAAAGGTTCCACGAATCATGGCTTATACAAGTTACTTAACAAGCAAGTGGGAACTTTACTAATATCATGGGTTACTAGCACCAGGTCATAATTACAGGTATAGCCAGAGCCTCAGAATGGTAACTCCATTAAATTTGGATGATGTGCAATTAGGAAACTGGAATGATCTGAAGCATTCTAAAGATAGAGTGGGTATAATTTTCAAGTCTTGGGGTACATAACTTCTCACACTGGCAAGCATCACAAGGACTAACAAAGGATTAACTGGACTATACATGAAGGTATTTATATAGTTAGTTGGAGCCTGCTTCCGATTCTGTGTCTCCCTCTCTCTGCCCCTCCCCCGTTCATGCTCTGTCTCTCTCTGTCCCAAAAATAAATAAAAACGTTGAAAAAAAAAAAAATTTTAAATACAAATTGTTACAAAATCTATCCACAAACAAAACCAGGGGGAAAGGGAAGGACAGGTAAGGAGGGAAGAAAATATAAAAAAACTAAATCCTCATCTTCCATAATAGGATTGCCCCCAAAAGACTGAAAAGTTAGCATAACCATATTATTCAGAAATATGGAAGTTAATACCAGAAGAAATGCTAATGACTATCCATGGAAAGCCAGAATTGGAAATGGGCTGCAGGGAGAGGTAGGGACTGTTTTTTTTTTTAATTATTATAAACTTTGTGATATTATTTGACTTTTTAATATCATGTGTGTACATATTTAGATTAAAAAATATTTTAACCTATTTTTTCTCTCCCATAACCTATTTTACACAAATTAAAACTACTGAAACACCAATTTTTACCCTCAGACCAGCAAATACCCAAAACGATTATATATACTGGTAGTAAAGCCATAAAAAACAGGCCACTTCATGTCTAAGAAGGTAAATTTACACAATACCTACAGAAAACAAGACAGTAATTACCAAAATTAAAAATGCATACACAATTTGACCCAGCAAGACAATTTCTAGGAATTTACCCTACAAGCATATTTGCAAATGTGTGAACTGATGTGATCATCAAGGTTATCCAATGCAATATTATTTATGATAGCAAGATATTGGAGACAATCTAACTGTCCAAAAATAGGACACTAGTTTCATAAATTATGGTTCATCCATACAATGAGACACTATGCAAATGTTTATGAATAAAACATACTAACATAATTAAATATATTATTAAATGAATGTGATGGAGAAGATTATATTTATACTGTACATGAATACTATATATCTGGAAGTTATCGATAAACAAGAAACTTTCAGTGGTGACAAATCCATTGAGTAATGGAAACTGAAAAAGACAGCAGAGGATGCTGGGTGGGCAGTTCAATCAGTTGAGCTTCCAACACATCATTTCAGCTCAGGTCACAATCCCAGGGTTGTGGGATTAAGCCCCAAATCAGGTTCCACACTGGGAATGGAGCCTGCTTGGGATTCTCTCCCTCTCTCTCCCTCTGCCCCTCTCCCCTGCTCTTGTGCTTCAGTCTCTCTCTCTAAAAAGAAAAGAAAAGAAAAGAAAAGAAAAGAAAAGAAAAAGATAGCAAACTAGGATAAGAAAGACTTTTCAATCTACCTTTTAATATTTTGACAATGTAACTACATAAACATCTGCTTGAAAATTTTCAATACTTTTTTTAAAGGACTCCTTTCCAGTAAATTAAATCAAAGCCGAAAACCCTCAATTGAATCTAAATAATATTTATTACAACTCAGTAACCCAATCAACAGGTTCAAGAAATGTATCAGTAAGGACCTACAGACACTAACTGTCTAGACCTGCAGAGTAATAACCAAAAACAAGAAAATGGGAAGTTCCAAACAAAAACTTTTCTCCTGATTTTTAAAGGACTGCAAGAAAGTAACCAAGAGTTTTTATTCCACAATATCATCAGTTTGCCAATAAATATCATTCTCATTAGGTTTATAAATGAATATGAAAAAGGAGAGAGATGCATATTAATGTGCTGATATATTCTAAAAAACAATTAGGAACAAAGATGATATACTTAATGATGTCAAAAAAGTGAAGGTGACGGCAGAAAAACAGACATTCAGATCAACGGAACAGAATAGAGTACCCAGAAATGAACCCACAAACGTATGGCCAACTTTGACAAAGCAGGAAAGAATATCCAATGGAATAAGACAGTCTCTTCAGCACATGGGAAGCACTGGGAAAACTGGGCAGCAACATGCAGAAAAATGAACCTGGACCACTTTTTTACACTGTACACAAAAATAAACTCAAAACGGATGAAAGACCTAAATGTAAGACAGGAAGCCATCAAAATCCTTGAGGAGAAAGCAGGCAAAAACCTCTTTGACCTTGGCCACAGCAACTTCTTACTCGAAATGTCTCTGGAGGCAAGGGAAACAAAAGCAAAAATGAACTACTGGGTCCTCATCAAAATAAAAACCTTCTGCACAGTGAAGGAAGCAATCAACAAAACTAAAAGGCAACCAATGGAATGGGAGAAGGTATCTGCAAATGATATATTAGATAAAGGGTTAATATCCAAAATCTATAAAGAACTTATCAAACTCAACACCCAAAAAACAAATAATCCAGTGAAGAAATGGGCAAAAGACATGAATAGACACTTCTCTAAAGAAGACATCCAGATGGCCAACTGACACATTAAAAATGCTCAACATCACTCATCATCAGGGAAATACAAATCAACACCACAGTGAGATACCACCTCACACCTGTCAGAATGGCTAACATTAACTACTTAGGCAACAACAGATGTTGGCAAGGATGCAAAGAAAGAGGATCTCTTTTGCACTGCTGGTGGGAATGCAAACTGGTGCAGCCACTCTGGAAAACAGTATGGAGGTTCCTCGAAAACTTAAAAATAGAACTACCCTACAACCCAGCAACTGCACTACTAGGTATTTATCCGAGGGATACAAGGATGCTGTTTTGAAGGGGCACATGCACCCCAATGTTTATAGCAGAACTATCAACAATAGCCAAAGTACTGAAAGAGCCCAAATGTCCACTGACAGATGAATGGATAAAGAAGATGTGGTTTGTGTGTGTAGGTGTGTGTGTGTGTGTGTATACACACACACACACACACCTACACACACAAAGGAGTATTACTCGGCAATCAAAAAGAATGAAATCTTGCCATTTGCAATTATGTGGATGGAACTAAAGGGTATTGTGCTAAGTGAAATCAGAGAAAGACAAGTATCATATGATTTCACTCATATGTGGACTTTAAGATACAAAACAGATGGGGGCGCCTGGGTGGCTCAGTCGGTTGAGCGTCCAACTTCGGCTCAGGTCATGATCTCGCGGTCCATGAGTTCAAGCCCTGCACCAGGCTCTGTGCTGACAAGCTCAGAGCCTGGAACCTGCTTCAGATTCTGTCTCTCTCTCTCTCTCTGCCCTTCCCCCGCTCATGCTCTGTCTCTCCCTCTCTCTCTCTCTCTCTCTCTCTCTCTCTGTCAAAAATAAATAAACATGGGGCGCCTGGGTGGCGCAGTCGGTTAAGCGTCCGACTTCAGCCAGGTCACGATCTCGCGGTCCGTGAGTTCGAGCCCCGCGTCGGGCTCTGGGCTGATGGCTCGGAGCCTGGAGCCTGTTTCCGATTCTGTGTCTCCCTCTCTCTCTGCCCCTCCCCTGTTCATGCTCTGTCTCTCTCTGTCCCAAAAATAAATAAAAAACGTTGAAAAAAAAAATTAAAAAAAAAAATAAATAAATAAACATCAAAAAAAAAATTAAAAGATACAAAACAGATGAACATAAGGGAAGCAAAAATAATAAAAAAAAAACAGGGACAGGCACAAAACATAAGAGACTCTTAAATATGGAGAACAAACAGAGGGTTGCTGGAGGGGTCATGGGAGGGGGATGGGCTAAATGGGTAAGGGGCATTAAGGAATCTACTCCTGAAATCATTGTTGCACTATATGCTAACTAACTTGGATGTAGATTTAAAAAATAAATAAAATGGTAAAATAAATAAATAATTTTTTAAAAGTGAAGGTGAGTATAAGTCTTTTTTTTAATTTTTTTTTAATGTTTATTCACTTTTGAGAGAGAGAGAGAGAGAGAGCATGAGCAGGGGAGGGGCACAGAGAGGGAGACACAGAATCCGAAGCAGGCTCCAGGCTCTGAGCTGTCAGCACAGAGCCCTACACAGGGCTCGAAACCACAAACCGCGAGATCATGACCTGAGCTGAAGTCAGACACTTAACCGACTGAACTGCCCAGGCGCCCCCAAATCTGTTTTCTTAATAAATGTCTTTACTCATTGGCACTTTCTAATTAATATGCCACTCTAATTAAAAACTTTCCCATTATTATAAGGCCTAGCCACCATAAGTTTTCTTCTGGAAAATGAAATTTTCATTTATAAAAACCAGTAAATTATGAAAAGCAATTTTTTTTAATGTTTATTTATTTTTGAGAGAGAGTGGGGGGGGGGAGGGGCAGAGAGAGAGGGAGACACAATCAGAAGCAGGCTCTAGGCTCTGAGCTGTCAGCACAGAGCCCAAGGAGGGTCTTGAACCCAAACTGTAAGATCATGACCTGAGCCAAAGTCAGACGCTTAATAAACTGAGTCACCAAGGTGCCCCAAGAAAAACAGTAAATTCTTTTTTAAAAAATTTTTAACGTTTATTTATTTTTGAGAGAGAGAGACAGACAGAGTGAGAGAGGAGGAGGGGCAGAGAGGGAGACACAGAATCCAAAGCAGGCTCCAGGCTCTCAGCTGTCAGTACAGAGCCTGAAGTGGGCTTGACTCAGAAACCGCGAGGTCATGACCTGAGCTGAAGTCAGACGCTTAACCGACTGAGCCACCCAGGCGTCTCAAAATCAGTAAATTCTTTTAAAAAAATAAATAAATAGGGGTGTCTGGGTGACTCAGTCGGTTAAGTGTCTGACTTCAGCTCAAGTCATGATCTCACGGTTTTTGAGTTAGAGCCCCGCGTCAGGCTCTGTGCTGACAGCTCTGCTTCAGATTGTGTCTCCCTCTCTCTCTCTCTCTCTCTCTCTCTCTCTCTCTGCCCTTCCCCCGCTCATGTTCTATCTCTCTCTGTCTCAAAAATAAATAAACACCAAAATAATAAACAAACAAACAAACAAATATCTCGATTTGGAACAACACAGAATTGGGTATTGGAACAAAACAGGATTTCTGGAAATTTATTTTAAGTTTATTTATTTAAGTAATCTCTACACCCAATGTGGGGCTTGAACTCACAACTCCGAGATCAAGAGTCACATGCTCTTCCAACTGAGCCAGCCAGGCACCCCAAATTTCTGGAAATTTAGAATGCATTCTGGGGCGCCTGGGTGGCTCAGTCAGTTAGGCATCCAACTTCGGCTCAGGTCATGATCTCACAGTTTGTGAGTTCGAGCCCCACATCGGGCTCTGTGCTGATAGCTCAGAGCCTGGAGCCTGCTTCAGATTCTGTGTCTCCCTCTCTCTCTGCCCCTCCCCTGCTCGTGCTCTGTCTGTGTGTGTCTCTCTCTGTCAAAAATAAATAAACGTTAAAAATAAATTTAAAATAAAATAAAATGCATTCTAAGTGGAAAATCAGAAACCATGTGAAACCACAACTTTTCTTTACTACTATTAAAAGACACAGGACCCTCCAAATTGCTTAACATTAGTCATCAGTGGCAGCTGTAAGTGTGGGAGTAGAGGGAACTCAAAAGGAGCAGAGTAGGAATACATATGTGTTTATCTCTTCCCATTTCACTGCTGGCTGGGTGGTTAGAGTTGTCTGTACCCTTTTCCTCATGCAGGTGGCTGTAACCCAAACCCAATCAAGCCAAATTATCCTCAGCTGTGTAAATTCTTCAATAATAGTTTTAAACAATACTGATCACTTCATCCTCACCCCCCTACACACGGAAATTCCATTCCTTCCGTCTCCCCAAAGCACAGATGTGCAAGCGGCTCAAGGGAATGGAGGCAACTATTAGGCAAAAACAAAACAAGGCAATTAAGAGCAACTTTATTCACTGATTTTAATCCTTAAAAGGAGATTCCATGCATATAGAAACAGGGATTTCTAATACCCCAACTTAAAAACTATATTAACTGATCAATTAATAAGTATTTAACATGAATTATTATGTGCCCATACTTGAGATAAAAATTATGAAAGATGGACTATTGGGGCACCTGGGTGGATCAGTCAGTTAAGCATCCGACTTCAGCTCAGGTCATGATCTCACAGTTTGTGGGTTCGAGGCCCACATCAGGCTCTGTGCTGACAGCTCAGAGCCTGAAGCCTGCTTCAGATTCTGTGTCTCCCTCTCTCTCTGCCCCTCCCCTGCTCATGCTCTGTCTCTCTCTCTCTCTCAAAAATAAAAAAATTTAAAAAAAAACCATAAACAACAAAAAAAGACAGACTGCGGTGCCTGGGTGGCTCAGTCGGTTGAGCATCCGACTTCAGCTCAGGTCATGATCTCAGTTTGTGGGTTTGAGCCCGCATCGGGCTCTGTGCTGACAGCTTGCTCAGAGCCTGCAGCCTGCTTCAGATTCTGTGTCTCCTTCTCTCTCTCTGCCCCTCCCCCGCTCATGCTCTGTCTCTCTCAAAAATAAATGTTAAAAAAAAAAGATGGACTATTATTCATCCTTAAAAAGGAAGGAAATCTGACACATGCTACAACATGCATAAGCCTTGCATTACAGTAAGTGAAATAAGTCAGCACAAAGAAACAAATATTGTGTGATTCTACTTATATAATATAAAATACTTAGATCAGTCAAATTCACAGAAAGAAGAATGATAGTTGTGGGGTGAGTATAATGGGGAATTAGTGCTTAATGGGTACAGTTTCAGTCGGAGATGATAAAGTTCTGGAGATGGATGGTGATGAGGGTTGCACAACAATGTGAATGTCCTTAATGTCACTGAAATATACATTTTAAAATGGTTAATATGGCGAATTTTATGTTATATGTATTTTACCATAATTTTTTAAAATTTTAGTGCAATAAGAAAAAATATTATCAGAGAAAAAATTGGTTTCTTGACCCAGCCAATAATCTCTAGAAATACTGGTAAAGGAAAAAAAACTAAAGTACAAATACCATTAGGAATTTAAAAAAAAGAATCAGTATAGATCTCACAAACATTAAAAACGTAAGGCAAAAATACATACAATCTCATGTGAATACATTTGAAAATTCAGGTAACAAATTTTTTTTTAAGGTTTTTGAGTAATCTCTACACCCAACATGGGGCTTGAAATCATGACCCCAAGGATCAAGAGCTGCATGTTCTACCGACTGAGCCAGCCTGGCGTCCCAGGTAACAAATTTCTTGAAAACCAGACAGATACATGCAAAAAAACAGAAAATCTAAATAGTCCTATAACTCAAAGTATTGAGATCCTAATTTAAAATACTCTCATACGGAAAAAAATCTCATCTCTGATCCACTGCTGGTAGGAGTGTAAACTGGTATAACTTCTTTGAAATACAGGCATTATTTTGTAAAGTAAAACATTTATCAACCCTATGATCCAGAAATTACATTCCAAAGTACCAAGAGAAATTCTTGCTCATGATACACCAGTAAACATGTGGAATTCACAACAGTAGGAAATAGAAACAGCCCACATGTCATCAATGGAAGAGTGAATAAATTTTGATGTATTTACTAAATGAAGCAAGTCAATTAAAACTCTATGCAACAATATGGACATTGAAATTTTTTTAAAGAAAATCAATTCCCAGATTATATACAGCATGATCTTTTTTAAAAAAATTCAAATATAATCAACACGAGACAATATATTATTAAGACACACATATATCTGATAAAATGACTGCAAAGATAGCACAAAGAGTAAAAAAAAAAAAAAATTAGAACAGTATTTACCTTGAAAAGCAAGAGGACATTAGAAAGAAGAACATGTACAATATTATGAACATTCAATGTTAAACTTCTTAGGTTAAATGGTGGGGTTTTTTTTTAAAGTTATTTATTTACTTAGAGAGAGAGAGAGAGAGGGAATGGGGGAGAGGCAGAGAAAGGGAGGGAGAGAGAGAGAGGATCCCAAGTAGGCCCACACTATCAGCACGGAGTCCGAAGCGGGGCTCCAACCCATGAACCATGAGATCATGACCTGAGCCAAAGTCAAGAGTTAGAGCTCAACTGACCAAGCCACCCAGGTGCCCCTACAATATTTTCAATAACCAAATACACATGTAAACAAAATGATACAAATAAATACTAATAAAGTTTCTTTTTTTTTAAATTTTTTTTTTCAACGTTTTTTATTTATTTTTGGGACAGAGAGAGACAGAGCATGAACGGGGGAGGGGCAGAGAGAGAGGGAGACACAGAATCGGAAACAGGCTCCAGGCTCCGAGCCATCAGCCCAGAGCCTGACGCGGGGCTCGAACTCACGGACCGCGAGATCGTGACCTGGCTGAAGTCGGACGCTTAACCGACTGCGCCACCCAGGCGCCCCTCTTTTTTTTTTTTTTTTGAATTTTTTTTTTTCAACGTTTTTTATTTATTTTTGGGACAGAGAGAGACAGAGCATAAAGTTTCTTAATTTAAAAGGCCACTGGGGAAATGAAGCCACTGATTCTCACATATTGTTAAAGTATAAAAATCCATTTTGTAAAATCTACCAAGGCTAAACATGAGCATACCCTATGACCAGATGTCCCACTCATAAATGTATGCTCAACAAAAAATGCATGTATAAATGCACCAAAGACATGTACAAAAATGTTTAAAGCAGCATTATTTGTAACAGACCCAAACCAGAAACAAACCTAAACATACATCAATGACACACATCAATGAGAGAATGGATAAATTGTAATGTAGTCACAAAGTAGAACACTATATACCACAATGAAAAAGAACAAGCTACTGATACAACATGGATCAATTTCAAAAGCCATGCTAAGCAAAAAAAGTCAGATACAAAAGAGTACATGCTCTAGGATTCCATTTATATGAAGTTCATAAATGAGCAAACCTAATATAGTGACAGAGGTCAGAAGAGTGATAGGAAAGAAATAGTGGGAAAGAAACTGCTACTGTTTTATCATCATGATCTGAGTAATGGTTATATGAGTGTGTTCACTGTGTAAAAATTTAAGTTATACCCTTAAAGACTTTGCAGTTTGCTTTATATTACACCTAGAAGTTTAACAAAAAGAAAAGAAAAAAAGGCATCCTTTTACCTCTTAACGTGACAAGTCAACTGATACTCTCCATCTCCTTTACAATGTACTAATACCCCTGGTTGAACACTGGGACATCTCTGCTCCCACTATTCTACACCAAATCTGATCTATTTGTTTCCAAACCTACTTAATGTCAGTTTTGCCATAACTACAATTACATAATTATAATGAAATACTAAATACATTAACAAACTATGAATATTGAAAAAGTTGCTGTGAAAACTAAATTGAAGGTTCTGGAAGACTGATATAAATCGTTTGCAAAACTATCAAATTGGGGCGCCTGGGTGGCTCAGTCAGTTAAGCGGCCGACTTCGGCTCAGGTCATGATCTCGCGGTCCGTGAGTTCAAGCCCCGCGTCGGGCCCTGTGCTGACAGCTCAGAGCCTGGAGCCTGTTTCAGATTCTGTGTCTCCCTCTCGCTGACTCTCCCCTGTTCATGCTCTGTCTCTCTCTGTCTCAAAAATAAATAAAACGTTTAAAAAAAAGGAAAAAAAGAAAAACTATCAAATTAAGTGTGGATGAGACATAAATAAGCTTGGAGAAAAATTAAAAATCTAGGAGGAGCCTATACTCATTGCTTCAAATCTCTAAGAATTCTCACTTCACATAGAAAAACTGTAATTGGAAGCTGCAAGCAATGCATCACAAGGTGTCATTAATGTCAAAAGGATGAAGAACTCTTATCAGCAGACTGATACTTAACACATCAAAAAATTGGTGTACATTTGTTTTAGGCTAAAATAAAATGCTTATATGTATGTATCATTTTTATTTCCTGCTTTAAGCAACTTTTTCAAATAACAGTACACTATAGAAGATCAGATAGTGATGGATAAGAGGACTTCTATAATTAAAAAAAAGTGCACAGATAACTTTGGGCAAACTACTACTACTACCTATTATTACATAAAGCAAAAATATTAACTATCAACAAGTCTACTTATTAAAATGGCAAAAAGAAAAATCTAATTGACCAAAGCTGGGACTACTGTTTTTAAAATATGCCTCTGCTGCTATATTAGCTATTATCATTAATCAAAAGGCCAGCATGGTTAATATAATGGAAGTCTTAGAAGAAAATGGCTGCTGAAAAGACCACCAGGGCCCCAAGAATCAAGGTCTGAGTGTTACTGAACCGGAAAACAATGTTCTGAGTTCTCTTGATAGGAGAAATAGATAAGATGCTTTTGTTAAAACTTGCCTTGAAAGTTGTTAAAATAAAACACAAACAAAAATCAGACTTGAAAATTCCCTGAGCAGACAAAACCAGTCAGTCATATAAGCAGATCTTAATTTTTTTTTGTAAGACAAGCAAGGTTAACTTAACCTGGATCACTTCTTGGTTATGCTGAAAATCTTAAGCAAAACTTAAAACTGTTTCCCAAAATTGATATGATGTAGCCACTAACCAACTCCCTTGGAGAAAATTCTAATATTGCAACCAATCACTGTAAATAATAAACATTTACTGCCTTCACACTATATAAGCTGCTTTGTAACAAACAATATGCCTCTGAGCCTCGTTCCATGTTTTGATCTGAGTGCTCCCAGTTTACAAGTTGTCTTTTTGGTATGTGCACAATAAACTTTTACTAATTACTACTTCAGTGATTTGTTGCTTTTACTTGTTTTTTATGAACTTTTGACAGTTAATGGGGTCAGCAGTGGGATCTTTAGCCAATGACTCCCTGTGACCGGTGAGCAAACCACATGCCAGTACCCACAGAGCACTGTGCACTCACTGCTTTTTTGCAGACTACAGAGCTCTTAGGTAAGTCTTTCTAGGATCTGAGCTCTACTCTTTGCATTCTGAGCTCTCCAAGTTTACTGTGCACACTTGCTTTCTGTCTCTGTTGAAGCTTCTTAGTAAGATACCCTTTAAGGGAAAAAAAACGCATGATTCCTTGGGTTTTAGACAATTGTAAACCTAGCAGGCTCCCGTAGGTTATTTGTTTCAGATATTCTAAAGGGTTCCAACTTGTCTAAATCTTCTTTTCCTTCTCCCTCCCTCTTACATGTATACCCACTATAGAACAGAATCTTGTGTCCTTCTGGAAAAATGGTTGGGCTTTACAAAGGATAATTTCGAATTGCAATGGCCACTTTGGGGAGCTATTTTAAAAAAAGATGATCCCTCTTAAGGGTGCCCGTTTCAGATTCTGTGTCTCCCTCTCTCTCTGACCCTCCCTCGTTCATGCTCTGTCTCTCTCTGTCTCAAAAATAAATAAACGTTAAAAAATTTAAAAAAAAAAAATAATAATAATAAAAATAAATAAAAGAGAATCTCAAATCTCTCAAAAACAAGGAAATGCAATCCTTGGTTTGCAGAGGCCTCCAGAAGACAGAATGACTCTAAAATAGTCTAAAAGATTCATTACAACAAGTCAATGAAAACTTATGACAAAAGCCCTGAGTCTAAAGATTTGAATGACCCTCCAATTAACCCCTCTGTGCCTATCTTGATTCTCACAATCTATATGATCTTTCACCCTTTCCCTCAAACCTCCTAGGCTCCTAATGGTCTTGAGAGTAAAATCTTACCATGAACCAGTGGTCCAATCCAAAGCAGAATTTAAACCCTGGTTTGAAGCTGAGCTGCAAGCCATTATAAGCCATTTTCCAGACCCAAAGAAGAACCAAACTAAATTTATAGGAAATTTTAAGATAATTCTTGGAGCTTATGACCTGGGCTCATGGATTTGTACCAATTCATTCACATGGTGCTAAGTTAAGGAGACACCCAAAGGTGGCTCCATGCAATAGGCTGGAAAGATCCTTCTAAAAACTTAGACGATCCCACCATGTATGCCTCAAAAGATGGAATAAAAAAGAGAGAGAAAATTAGGTCAACTGCTCCTTAAAGCTATACCCAGGGTTTTTCCCTTGAGAAATGATTGAGCCTTAATACAATCCTGTCACTAGAAAAGGAATAAATTAGTTGCAAACACTGGAATTCTTTTAGAAGAGATATTTAGACAGCATCCTGGTCTTAGAAACCCTGACGCTAACTTCACCTGTCTGCTCATTTTATTAATGGGCTTCACCCTTGAGCTTAATGATTTATTAAGGAAACATAAATTAGAAGGGAAGATCCCTCTCCTTTCTGAGCCCCAACATTCTGCTGAGCATTTTGAAAGAGTTTTAGAACACAAAAAGTGTTATCAAGCAAATAAACTCATGGCCCATGATTATAACAACTATAGAACTAACTTTAGAATTAACTTTGCCTCTGTTGACAAGCATATCTGTCAATACTGTAAACAGAAAGGACAATTATCCAAGAAGAGAGAACTCTCAACCTCCATTCAGATCTCCAGATAATAATCAACACTGATGAGGCTTTAAGGTACTGCCCAGTAAGCTACTCCCAGTAATTCCTATAAATCATTAGAGTAAAATCAAACCTGAAATAAATGGAGAAAAATGTACGGTGCCAGTAGACTCCTTCCACTTTAAACCTCCACCATGACACATCAAGAACTTCCTCGAAGTAATTAGGAGAGCAAATATATTTTGTCTCTGGAGAAATAACCTTGGAATTTCCAGACTCAACAGACTCCAAAACATTATGTGTTCTATAAGCCCAAAATAATTGTCCTGAAGAGGCCAAACTCCATGATGAAGCAAATACTGTAGACCTCTCTGAAGCTTTTAATATCCTATGGACCTCTTCTTCCACAGATCTGGGAAAAATTCCAAAATTGCCCCCAATATTCCTTAAAACCCTAAGCCATACAAGGGCTCACCCCCATAACAGAAGATTTAATAAATCAAGGACTACTTATTCCCTGGTACCAGTCCTTCCAACACTCCTATCCTACCCAAAAAAAAAGCCCCATAGCCAAGGATGGAGATCTGTACAAGATCTTAGAGCTATAAATAAAACTGTCATTCCAAGGCTTCCTGTAGTACCCAACCAAACGCTCTATTGTCAGACATTCCAACCAATTTTGAATCGTTTATGGTTGTATATCTGCCTTCTTTAGCATCCCAGTAGATAAGGAAAGTCAGTATTTGTTTGGAAAAATCAACAATATACTTAAGATAGTTATGCCTCCAGGAACCACTGAGGACCCTTCACATTTCTCACAAGTTCTACATCAGGATTTAAGTACATTATCATTTCCAAAAAATTCTATCCTGATTCAATATGTAGATGATTTACTTCTTTGCTCTTCATCCACACAAAACTGAAATTGACTCAAAATATCTACTGCAACAGCTAGCTTAAAAGGCCATAAGGCCTCCTGAGATAAACTTCAGTTTTCATAAGAAAAAGTACATTACCTTGGTCCTGATTTATCAGCAAAGGAATCTTTCTGTTTACAGAAAGAGTAAGTACCATCCAAAATTTCTTCAGATCTATAACAAAGAGACAACTTAGAGGCCTCCTTGGACTTGCAGGATACTGCCAATCCTGGGTCCTTTAGTTTTTCCTTATTGGCCTCTCCACTCTATGACTAAAAGGAACTCTCAGGAACCACTTCCTTAGGAAACAAAATATGAGGAAGCCTTTACTAAAATCAAACAAGCCTTACAAAATCCTTCTGCACTGGGTTCCCTGACTATATACCAAACATTTTACGCTGCTCATGAACGTTGACACTGGGAGTCCTTACACAAGAACATGGAAGAAAAAAATAGACCTGCAAATTATAGTTTACAATTGGACCCAGCAGCCAGGGCACATTCAAATTGGTCACAGGCAGTTGCTGCAGCTGCTAAAATTGTAGAATCCTCTTCAGAACTTGTTCAAAGAAGTATTTTAAATCCGCAAGTTCCTCCTAATATACAAATTTTAACTGAGCGAACCCAGCATTTCTTAGCTAGTAGACTAACATGAGATTCTATTCCTGTCTCCTTCAAATCTGTGCATTCTTCCTTGCAACTCCTTAAATCTTCCTACCCTTCTACCCTTACCCAAAAAAGAAGAAAACTCATAATTGCACCAAATTGGTCTCTCAAAATCTGACTCCTAGATTAAATTTACAAGAAACTCCATTAACCAGTCCAGATTTAGTACTCTTAACATTGATGGCTCTTATGCCAAAAATTCTGAAGGGAAATATGAAGCTGGATATACTGCAACTGCTCAATATGAATTATTAGGAAGAGAAGTCCTTGGGGTGCCTGGGTGGCTCAGTGGATTAAGTGTCCAACTCTTGATCTCAGGGTCATGAATTTAAGCCCTACACTGGACTCCACACTGGGTGTGAAGCATACTTAAAAAAAAAAAGAAAGAGGAGTCTTTCCTCAATTTAACTCAGCCCAACCTGCAGAATTATTTGTCCTCAAATGAGCATGTAAACTAGCAAAAGGAAAAACTGCAAATATTTACAATGATAGGAGGCATGCTTTTGGAGGAGTCCAAGATTTTATTTAGCATGCTCTGAAAACAGGATTTTTAACATCAAATGACACACCTATAAAAACACGAACCTCAGGTTGCTGATTTCCTCTTGGCACTGTTATTACCCTCACAAATTGCATTATCAAAACTGAGGCTCGTACCCACTAATCAGACCCTGAATATCAGAGAAATGTTATGGCTAACTTTCATGCTAAAGTTGTTAATTCAAGAAATTCCTAATGTACCAAAATTCTACAATTTAAATAAATGTTCTAAAAAGATCCAAATCACATTATTCATGACAATTTGTGTAACAGACAAGAAATTGTGTCAGATAATAGAAAACAAAAGTGGCACCACAAAGGATGCAAGTTCCATGAAAAAAGAAAACCCTGGGAAGGCCCAAAAGGCTGTCCGGTGCTTCCTGAATCTCTCAAACAGCCACTCTTATGAGCACTGCACATGACTACCCACCATGGAATTGACAAAATGACCCAAATTATGAAAACTATTGGTGAGGTGACTGTTCTAAATTGGCACAACAGGTTTATAATCTGTGTTTAACCTGTCAGTCATATAACCCTATTAAAACTATTAAAGTAGCTTTGGGGAATTGCTCTCCCACCATCCAGACCATCAGAACATCTACAATTGGACTTCATTCAATTGCCTCCTTCTATGGGTTATCAATATGTACCTGTCATGACATGTCTATTTTCTAGATGGGTCAAAGCTTTCCATTGTTGGAAAGCTCATGCCACTACAGGAGGAAAGAAATCATTAGAAAATGTTTTCCACTATGGGGAATTCCAGGTAAAACTTCACGGCTTATGAGTTCAAGCCCTTATGTGGGGCTCTGTGCTGACAGCACAGAGCCTGCAGCCTGCTTTGGATTCTGTGTCTCCCTCCCTCTCTGACCCTCCCCCACTCGCGTCTGTCTCTCACAACCAAATAAACATTTTAAAACACACACACACACACACACACACACACACACACACACACACACAAAAGAAAGAAAAAAAAAAACCTTACTTTCAACAGGTCAAGGAAGCTCTTAAACACCCTCCACATGAGAGGACTTTGTACTCCATACTTTGGAACTTGGACAATGGGTGTTTTGGAAGAGACATCAATGAAAAATAGCAACTGAACCTCAATGGAAACTTCTACAGCAGTTAAATTACACAGTATTGAACATGGGTCCATGACTCTCAACTAAATAGAGTTCCCCCAGACACTGGAACTTGTAAACCTACAGCTGCACAAAAATGAAAGATTTCCAAGAAAAAGTCTTCCCCTGCAGCAAACAACAGTATGGTATAGATAGTTTCTGCCCCAAATCACAGAACATTCAGCAGAATTCCTCACTCACTTCTAGGACTTGATTTATAACAATTGTTGTGTATTACTGTCTTGAAAATTAATTGTAAATATTTAAACTTAGGTTTCTCTTTGCATTGGAAATTTCCTCCACCCACAGTAAACACCCACTAAGGTCCACCATCCAACAAATACTTTCTTTTACTACTCAAAATGGTCATTGATTATGTTACCATTTAAATGCTCAGGAAGACTCCAATTAATATTAGAACCAGCTTCTATAAATGCTTGAATGATTAATTCAGGAAATGGCTTTATGAAAAGGTCTGATATCCTTCCCTTAGCCATTCAACTAATATTTATGGCCATTAATCTGACACTGGGAAGAAGCCTTAAAGGCCAAGGAATGGCCCATACCCACTGTAAACTTCATTGCTGGTAACCCGTGCCTATGCATAGAGAACCTCATTGATACTGGACTTGATTTGGGGCATGTTCCAGACTCACTCTGTAATCAAACCCTCTGGTTTGACTCAGATGAAGGAGATTAGACTCCTAAATATAATGACCCAGATTTAAAATTAGAGAATGATGACACCTTTAATTATATTACCAAAGAAATTACTGAAGCTGTACCCTGGTTCAGTGAAAAATTGGTAGGCAAATGGAATGCCTCCATAACCCTACTATATAAAGTAAATAACAGTTTCACTTACTGGATAGACAAATATTCAAGGCACCACTGGATAGGAAATCAATTGTTTATCAACAATAACATGACATATGGACTGTTAAGCCAACCAAATTCATAGGAATGTTTTTTGTTCCTATCTAAATTTAAGCTACAGCCATTCAAGATGGTAGTGTGCTGATGCCTACATGGCAAAGAATAACCATGATGTCCACGTTACCCCTGACTGGTGGGTCATGGGATCCACCCTAACTCTCTCTTAATAATACTGAGTAATTCATCCTCTGTGGTAATAACACAGTATACAGAGGCTTCCCACCCAAATGGTCTGGATGGTGTGGTTTACCATATTTTATACCCCAAAGACTAAAAAGGACTCTTTGAATTATATAAACTTAGGATTGTTTGTACATAAAGTAACTCCTCATAAGTTAGCTTCCCATGAACTTCCACATTTTATTATTCAAAAAAAGCTCTGGTTGGGGTGCCTGGGTGGCTCAGCTGGTTAGGCTTCCGATTTTGGCTCGGGTCATGATCTCAGAGTTTGTGAGATGGAGCCCTGCGTCGGTCTCTATGCTCACAGCACAGAGCCTGCTTCAGATCCTCTGTCCCTCTCTCTGCCTCTCCCCCACTTGTACTCTCTCTCTAATGTAATTATTAAAAAACCCAAATAAACAAAAAAAGCTCTGGTTTTCATATTTGTTAGAGTGGTTTTTCCTCAAATGAGTTAATGAATTAGAAAAATCATGTATTTCTCCAAATATTTAAAAAATAAAAACTATTAAATAAATGGTTTATCTCCAGTGGTACTGCAAAATGGAATAGGCCTTGATGCCTTGACTGCTCAACAAGGAGTTGCCTGTGCTACAACTGGTTAAAAAAAAAAATGTTGTTTCTATGTTGACCAATCAGGAATTATTATCCAAAATCTAAAGGATCTTAAATACCTGATAAAAATTTTTCATCAAATAAGTGACACCTCTTCCACAGATCTGTTCTTTTGTTAAACCTTGGCTCCAGGGGGCACCTGGGTGGCCCAGTCAGTTGAGCGTTCGACTCCTGATTTTGGCTCAGATCATGATCCCAGGGTCATAGGATAGAGCCCCATGTCAGGTTCTGTGCTGAGCATGGAGCCTGCTTAAGATTCTCTCTCTCCCCCTCTTCCCCTCTCCCTGACTCATGCACATGAGCCCTCTCCTCTCTCTCTGGGAAAAAAAAAAACAAAAAACAAACCTTGGATCCTGGAAATTTTTCAATCCTTGACTATTTTCCTCCTTACAGTCATCATATTAACCTCCCTAGTGTGTTGCAAATGCCTCCAGTTCAAATGCCTGTCAGTAGCCACTTGTACACCAAATTAGTATCCAAAAGGATCAAGCAACTGGATGAAAACAAGAACAATATAAATGATGAAGACGGTGACTACATGGCCCTCCAGCCTGACAACTCATTTAATGGAAACAGTGAATATGTGACTCTCTGGCCTGACTACATCATCGCTGGTAACTGACAGTAACACTACTGGCTGGTCATGCTCTCAACCTGCTGAGAGAGTAACCAAAGAGGGTGGAAATGTCAAAATCAAACACAAATGGAGACCAGACTTGATTTCCTGAGCAGACAAAACCAGTCAGTCACACAAGCGAAGCTTAAGTTAGCTTATTTTGCAAAGACAAGCAAAGTTAACTTGACCCCTTCTTGGTAGTGCCTCTGCAAATCAAAAGCAAAAGTTAAATAGTTCCCCAAAATCAGTATGAAGTAACCACTAACCAATTCCCTTTCATTTGAAAAAATTCTAATACTGTAACCAATCACAATAAAGAATACTCATTGCCTTCATACTATGTGAGCTGCTTTGTAACAATAGATCTCTGAGCTTCAATTCCACGTTTCGGTATTAGTTTGCAAACTGTCTTTTTTGGAGTGTGCACAGTAAATTTTTACTAATTATTACTGATTTTACAGTTTTTTATGAACTTTTGACAGGCCTAGACTTTCTCTACAACACAGTATTTAAAATTTCTTTCCAGGGGCGCCTGGGTGGCTCAGTCAGTTGAGCGACCAACTTTGGCTCAGGTCATGATCTCATGGTCTGTGAGTTTGAGCCCGGCATCAGGCTCTGTGCTGACAGCTCAGAGCCCGGAGCCTGCTTCGGATTCTGTGTCTCCCTCTCTCTCTACCCCTGCCCCGCTCATGCTCTGCCTCTGTCAAAAATAAATAAACATTTAAAAAAATTAAAATTTATTTCCAAATCTGATACAAACCATGGGTTTTTCTCAGAAAAACAACAAAATGCACATTATACATAAGCATCCAGTTAGAATGAATTTAGGTACAATAGTTTCTTACCAGATTTCCTTAAAAACCTATTGATTTAAACTATTAGAGAGCTCTCAGTGATAGTACTCTAAAGCTTCTCATTGCATTCATTATTCAACAAATATTCATTGAAGGCCTCCTACATTTAAGCTTTGTGGGAGCTTGAGTGGGAGGGTGCTGTTTCAGATGCAGGAGAAAATTATGGAATATCAGAATGCAGGGGTTTAATGTGAGAGCAGGTGGTAAAAAAGTGGAGGCCAAATCCTGTATCTATTCAAATGTGAAGTTTGAAAATAAAGGAATGAAAGAAATAAGGTATTAGCCAGAGTTCTAGCAAGGCCAGGCAAAAGAGGTTTCCCCCCCAAAATAGGGAATACTTTTTGAAAGACGAGACGATCACACATACTAGGGAGAAGGGTAATACTTGTACAAGTAAAAAATATCAGAAGTAAAATCAACCTTATGTTCAGATGCAATTAATCTATTTAATGCCTAATACATGCTAGAAAATACACTAAGCAATTTCATACACGTTATCTTCTTTAATCCTCACGACAACCTTGTAAGATAGATAAACTTCTGAAACAAACAAAAAAAGACAAAAAGAAATACAGAGATGGAAGGAAGATGAGAGAGATCATACCAAATGACTCTAATAATTTCAGTAATGGAAACAGGAGAAGAGAAAGAAGGAGGGCTTGACGGGAATAGACCAGAGCACTAACATTTACTGCCTACCATGTGTCAGGCACTGTTACATCTTTACATATAAATTCCATATAATCCTGTTTAGTATTTAGTATTCATTTAATTGAAGAATTTGAGATTGTGAGAGTGTCCCAAGATCTAACAGCTGGCAAGTGGTAGGGTGGTGATTCAAACCCAGGTCTACAAGACTACAAATGTTGTTTCTTTCCACTATACCACAATGCTGCTTCAAAATCAGGAATGTGCAAGGGAATAAAAGGATCATGAGGCTGCAAAGGTCCAGTTATAATTAGCATGAATAATGCCAATTCCATGCCCTCCCCTCCATGGGTTCAACTACCCAAGTAAAAAGTATTTAGAATGGGAAGTTGCTAAAGTTGTAATAAATTAATATGTGCTTTTTTCCCAACGATTTTTTCCCTTTATTTTAAGTAATCTCTACACCCAGGTTTGAGCAGGGCTCAAACTTACAACCCCAAGATTAAGAGTTGCATGCTCGGGGCGCCTGGGTGGCGCAGTCGGTTAAGCGTCCGACTTCAGCCAGGTCACGATCTCGCGGTCCGTGAGTTCGAGCCCCGCGTCAGGCTCTGGGCCGATGGCTCGGAGCCTGGAGCCTGTTTCCGATTCTGTGTCTCCCTCTCTCTCTGCCCCTCCCCCGTTCATGCTCTGTCTCTCTCTGTCCCAAAAATAAATAAAAAATGTTGAAAAAAAAATTAAAAAAAAAAAAAAAAAAAAAAAGAGTTGCATGCTCTACTAACTGAACCAGCCAGGTTCCCTAATATGTACTTTTAAGAACTAAAATAGGGCAGGCGAGTTCTAGTTTCCTTCAAATTATTATTGTTCTTTATTACCTACAAAATATTAGGCACTGGGTAGTCTTATAGGACTTGCTACCTAACCACTTGAAGCTACAATTTATGAATGATATTTGCTAGTATCATTATAGTCAAAATATTGTAGCACATATTTGACATTTGCAAAGACAGTAAATCTTAAAAGTTCTCCTCAAAGGAAAAACATTTTTTATTGTGTATGGTAATAGTGGGGAACTAGACTTATTGTGGTGACATTTTGTGGTGTATATAAATATCAATATCAAATCATTATGTTGTACACTTGAAACTAATATAATGTTATATGTCAATTATCTCTCAATTTTTAAAAAGTCCAAAATTCAACACTAACCTAAGGAAGTGTTCTCATGTTGATCAAAATATCAGAAAATGCCAGCCTAAGAATAACTTTCCTTTCATTTTGAAAACTGATTTTAGTTACAAGGAATAAGAGTAAGGCCTAACACTAACAGACATAAAACTGTTGTCAAAAACCAGAATATAGGCCCACTTATTCTTGTCTTTTTATGACAAACTGCAAAAGACTAAAATGGATCAAAAAGATCACCAGGGATCTTCAATGGAAAACTAGGCATTGTGTAATGTATGCCTTTCCTAAATATCTGAGCCTATAGCATTTGCATCTTCCATGATCTTTGAGTTATTTTATAAATGTAAGTTGTAGATAACTGATAGCAATGCAAAGGATTCTTGTCCATATACATGCAAAAAAATTCTGTCCAGTGGAAGGAGGAATGATTTCCCTCATGTCCCTGTAAAAAAAGCCAGTTTTTAAAAAAAAAAAAATTTTTTTTTAACGTTTATTTATTTTTGAGACAGAGAGAGACAGAGCATGAATGGGGGAGGGTCAGAGAGAGGGAGACACAGAATCTGAAACAGGCTCCGGGCTCTGAGCTGTCAGCACAGGCGCCCGATGCGGGGCTCGAACTCACGGACCGCGAGATCGTGACCTGAGCCGAAGTCGGCGCTCAACCGACTGAGCCACCCAGGCGCCCCAAAAAAGCCAGTTTTACATCAATTTGTAAATTCACTTCAGCATTCTTTTTTTTTTTAATGTTTTTACATTTTTTATTTTGAGTGAGTGAGAGAGAGAGAGAGAGAGAGAGAGAGAGCGCGCACAGGTGGGGGAGGAACAGAGAGAAAGAGAATCCAAGCAGCCCCAATGCAGGGCTCAAACTCAAACGAACTGTGAGATCATGACTAGAGCCAAAATCAAGAATCAGACACTTAACAGATTGAGCCACCAGGTGCCCCCATTTCAGCATTCTTGATCATATATATACATACATATGTATGTACAGTACCTGAATTCTCTTTTAAACCACTTTTAACATCTTACAGGTTCTCCAATTAATTTAATTAAATGAAAACTTTTACATGTGTGCATTTTATACTCATGTGAAAATCATGATTTGCTTAATTTTTAATCCTTTAATAAGGAATTTCATAAAATATGTAGCAGATACAATGATAAATGAAAATTTTACTGCAAAAGCTTAAGGAAGGGAAACATCCTTTTCTACTCCTGTATATATATATTTAAGGCCAGATAAAACATACCTTGTCTCTTTTCAGTTCTGAAATTTTAAGACTCTAAGAACCAGTCATTGTTAAAGTTGGCCATTCTTGAAAGAGCCCATAACTGACAAAAAAATTATTTGAATGATATTCTCAGCTGCCTTTTTCCCCTAATGCACAGTGTCAATGTAGCACTGTCTCAAGAAAAGAAACTTCATTATTTCAGAAATGCTTAGAATCTTTTGTCTGAACTACTTTTGTTAATTATAGTCACCAATAAAATAGATGGTGCATTTTCATACTGAACTAAAAATCTACATTTGACAAATGCTTTTTCTAATCCAAAAGATTTTCTGCCAGTTGACATCTGTATAATCATAAGAATATTAACTACATCTGTGTTGTTTTCAAAATAATAATTGTCTTCTATTGGTGTGTGTAGCATTAAAAGACAGAATGATTAAATAAAAACTAATTTAACTTGAATATATATGTATATATACGTATATATACATATATATGTATATACGTATATATACATATATATATATACACGTATATATACATATATATACACATATATATACAGCTTAAAAAGACAAAACCAGAAATCAATATCCAAACTAAACATTAAATCTGCAACATGTTTTAAACTCATTAAACTGGTACATTAGGACAAGGTCTATCAATGCTCAGATCTGGCTTTCTAAGACCCAAATTAAAAATATCTTTACTACTACTAGCCTCAGTGGAATTACTGATTTCACAAAGCAGCTTTTTTCCTCACTCAGGATCAAACTAATTGCTGACACTCTGAGGAAAGAAAGAATAAAATCAACTTGTACCAAAATCTTTATACTCAGCATTCATTCAGATCCTTCCAAACTTCTCTCTTGGCTTATAACATGCCAGAAAAATATTGCTCTAGCAAGTAATTATTTTATCCAAAAACGAACAGGGCAATTTAGGTTGGAAATAATTTGCTGTCCATGTCATTCATAAATCCACACTACTGTATTATAATTCCTAAAATTAATGCATAGTGCATACAGCATATCATGCATTAAATATTTTAAAAGTTTTCATCTAGTTGAAATTAGTTAGGTAATACTATCAGATTTAAAAGCATGAAAAGTTAACTTTTTCTTCTCCTCACCTCTACTGTTTCCAAACCAACAGGAACCTTTCAGGTAGTAATGTGTGTCAACTGGGAAAAAAAGAGAACGCAGACAAACAAGTGAAAGAGTTACAGAAGGCTAATCCCAAAAGGAGATGTTGCCTTTTCCAAGTTGCAACCGAACTTAAAGGGCTATAAGAAGTCTTCACCATTTTCAGGAGTTCAAGATAGGTATGTATTGGGGCGCCTGGGTGGCTCAGGAGGTTGAGTGTCCGACCCTTGGTTTCAGCTCAGGTCATGATCTCACTGTTCATGGGATTGACCCTATGTGTCCAGGCTCTCTTGGGATTCTCTCTCTCTCTCTCTCTCTCTCTCTCTCTGTCTCTCAAAATAAATAGGTAAACTTAAAAAAAAGATAGATATGTATTGTCCTCCTTCTTAGGAATGTAACTCATTCCAAAACTTTTTGTTCTGACTCTTCTGAAGGTTCTTCTACTGCCACCAATTAGCATGTGTTTATAGGAGTCTATTAAAGCTTTGTAAAAGTATCTTTCAAATACCAAGTAAAAAAAATAACTGAGTCATTTAAAATAAAAGCTTTTCCCCCCTACCCCAATTCAACAATGTATATAAATCTGGAAACAAAGAAATATAAAACAGGTAAATGATTAAGTACAGGCATTTCTTCTCCAGAAGTGGGAAGGCAGCTAATTCTATATAACTTCCTATTCACTAAGCTATCTTCTTCTTTCAGATCATCAGAGAATTTGGGTGAATCTCTCATAATGTACAAATCCAGAGAGAAAGGTAAAGAAAGATGTAAAAGGGGAAGAAAAAGAAAACAAAATGGAAAAAATACAAAAATGTAATGTTCACACTGCCTGTTCAATCATAAATAAATACAGCAAAACATATTCACTGCTATGCTCCTTTCATCTAATGAAAAAAGGGAAAAAAACAAGACAATAACACATATCATAAAATACCTCAACTTTTCTATTTTACCTCCATAGCAAGATCACTATGCAAGGCGAGCAAAATCTTTTCAGATGGGGTCAGGCAGTAGAGCAGTTCTAGAGACCATTCCTTAATACTATTCAAAGTCTTTTATAACAGGGGCGCCTGGGTGGCTCAGTTGGTTAAACATCCAGCTTCAGCTCAGGTCATGATCTCACAGTCTGTGGGTTTGAGCCTTGTGTCAGGCTCTGTGCTGACAGCTCAGAGCCTGGAGCCTGTTTCAGATTCTGTGTCTCCCTCTCTCCCTGCCCCTTCCATGCCCCCTCAAAAATAAACAAACATTTAAAAAAATAATAAGTCTTTTATAACCTGATTTACCATCTGCTCTGGAGTCCTCAAGTTTAAAATTATTTCTATCACCTACCCACTTTTCAAGCGCTAAAAGTAAAGGCGGGGGAGGGCGCCTGGGAGGCTTAGTCAGTTAAGCGACTGACTTCAGCTCAGGTCATGATCTCATGGTTTGTGGGTTTGAGTCCCGCATCGGGCTCTGTGCTGACAGCTCAGAGCCTGGAACCTGCTTCGGATCCTGTGCCTCCCTCTCTCTCTGCCCATCCCCTGCTCACGCTCTGTCTCTGTCTCTCTCAAAAATAAATAAACATTAAAAAAGAAAGAAAGAAAGAAAGAAAGAAAGAAAGAAAGAAAGAAAGAAAGAAAGAAAGAAAGAAAGAAAGAAAGAAAGAAAGAAAGAAAGAAAGAGGCATCCAAATCAGCTTGGAGGAAGTCAAACTTTCACTCTTTGCAGACGACATGATATACTAATATGGAAAACCCAAAAGATTCCACCAAAAAACGGCTAGAACTGATCCATGGATTCAGCAAAGTTCCAAGATGTAAAATCAATGCACAGACAGGGCACCTGGGTGGCTCAGTCGGTTAAGCATCCAACTCTTGGTTTCAGCTCAGGTCATGATCTCACAGTTTCATGGGTTTGAGCCCCATATTGGGCTCTGGGCTGGCAGTGCGGAGCCTGCTTGGGATTCTCTGTCTCCTACTCTCTGTCCCTCCCTCACTTGCACTATCTCTGTCTCTCTTAAAATAAACAAATTAAAAAAAAATTGTTTTAATCAATGTATGCAAATTTATTTCATTTCTATACACCAATAATGAAGCAGCAGAAAGAGAAATCAAGGAATTGATCCCAATTACAAGTGCACCAAAACCCATAAAATACCTAGGAATATAAACATAACCAAAGAGGTGAAAAATCTATACAGTGAAAACTAAAAAGCTTATGAAAGAAATTGAAGACACAGAAAAAAATGGAAAAACATTCCATGCTCAGGCCCTAGAAGAACAAATATTGTTAAAATGTCAATACTACCAAAGCAATCTATGTATCGAATGCAATCCCTATCTAAATACCACCAGCATTCTTCACAGAGCTTAAACAAACAATCCTAAAATTTGTATGGAACCAGAAAAGACCCCGAATAGCCAAAGCAATCCTGAAAAAGAAAACAAAGCTGGAGGCATCACATTCCCACACTTCAAGATGTATTACAAAGCTGTAATCATTAAGACAGTATGGTACTGGCACAAAAACAGACACTTAGATCAATGGAACACAATAGAGAACCCAGAAATGGACCTGCAAACATATGGCCAGCTAATCTTTGACAAAGCAGGAAAGAATATCCAATGGAATAAAGACAGTCTCTTCAGCAAATGGCGCTGGGAAAACTGGGCAGCAACATGCAGAAGAACGAGCCTGGACCACTTTCTTATACCACACACAAAAATAAAATGGATGAAAGACCTAAATGTAAGACAGGAAGCCATCAAAATCCTAGAGGAGATGGGCGCCTGGGTGGCTCCGTCGGTTGAGCATCCGACTTCAGCTCAGGTCACGATCTTGCGGTCTGTGAGTTCGAGCCCCGCGTCGGGGTCTGGGCTGATGGCTCAGAGCCTGGAGTCTGCTTCCGATTCTGTGTCTCCCTCTCTCTCTGCCCCTCCCCCGTTCATGCTCTGTCTCTCTCTGTCTCAAAAATAAATAAATGTTAAAAAAAAAATTAAAAAAAAAAAATCCTAGAGGAGAAAGCAGGCAAAAACCTCTGACCTCGGCCACAGCAACTTCTTACTCAATACATCTCCACAGGTAAGGGAACCAAATGCAAAAATGAACTTTGGGACCTCATCAAGATAAAAAGCTTCTACACAGCTAAGGAAACAATCAGCAAAACTAAAAGGCAACCAAGAGAATGGGAGAAGGTATTTGTAGATGGCATATCAGATAAAGGGTTAGTATCCAAAATCTATAAAGAACTTATCAAACTCAACACCTAAAAAAACAATCCAGTGAAGAAATGGGCAAAAGACATGAATAGACACTTCTCTTGGGGCGCCTGGGTGGCGCAGTCGGTTAAGCGTCCGACTTCAGCCAGGTCACGATCTCACGGTCCGTGAGTTCGAGCCCCGCGTCAGGCTCTGGGCTGATGGCTCAGAGCCTGGAGCCTGTTTCCGATTCTGTGTCTCCCTCTCTCTCTGTCCCTCCCCCGTTCATGCTCTGTCTCTCTCTGTCCCAAAAAATAAAATAAACGTTGAAAAAAAAAAAAAAACTTTAAAAAAAAAAAAAAGACATCCAGATGGGTAACAGACACATGACAAAATGCTCAACATCACTCATTGTCAGGAAAATACAAATTAAAACCACAATGAGATACCACCTCACGCCTGTCAGAATGGCTAACATTAACAACTCAGGCAACAACAGATGTTGGTAAGGATATGGAGAAAGAGGAACCCTTCTGCACTGCTGGTGGGAATGCAAACTGGTGCAGCCACTCTGGAAAACAGTATGGAGGTTCCTTGAAAAATTAAAAATAGAACTACCCTATGACCCAGCAACTGCACTACTAGGTATTTATCCAAAGGATACAGGTATGCTGTTTCAAACAGGCACATGCACCCCAACGTTTATAAGCAGTGCTATCAACAATAGCCAAAGTATTGAAAGAGCCCAAATGTCCACTGACAGATGAATGGATAAAGAAGATGTGGTATGTGTGTGTGTGTGTGTGTGTGTGTGTGTGTGTGTGTGTGTGTCTGTATATGTATGTATGTGTACACATACATACACATACATACACATATATATATACACATACATACATATATATATACATACAATGGAGTATTACGATCAAAAAGAATGAAATCTTGCCATTTGCAACTACATGGATGGAACTGAAGTGTACTATGCTAAGTGAAATTAGTCAGTCAAAGAAAGATAAATATCATATGACTTCCTTCATAAGTGGAATTTAAGATACAAAACAGATGAACATAAGGGAAGGGAAGCAAAAATAATATAAAAACAGGGAGGGGGACAAAACATAAGAGACTTAAATATAGAGAACAAATTGAGGGTTGCTGGAAGGGTTGTGGGTGGAGGGATGGATTAAATGAGCAAGGGCCATTAAGGAGAGCACTTGCTGGGATGAGCACTGGGTGTTAAAAGTAGGGGATGAATCACTGGATTCTACTCCTGAAATCATTATTGCACTATATGCTAACTAACTTGGATGCAAATTAAAAAAAAAATAGAAAATAGAAAATAGAACCAATGAATTGATAAATATGGATAAGGAGATTTCCAGGCAGAATATTAATTGTCAACTAGTTTTTTTCAGCTAAGTATCATAAAGTACAGGTAGAGAAAAGTGAGAAAAAGAAGGAATTATATAATTTTTAATAAGAATATAGAGGAAATATAAAGGAGTCAGGTCTTCCTAGGTCCAAAAATAAAACTGTTTCTTCTTTTTGAGTGTTTGTTTATTTTTGAGAGAGAAAGAGAGCCCACCTAGTGTGAGTAGGGGAGGGGCAGAGAGAGAGGGAGACAGAGGATCTGAAGTGGGCTTTGTGCTAACAGCAGAGAACCCAATGGTGGGCTTGAACTCATGAACTGTGAAATCATGACCTGGGCCAAAGGTGGACACTTAACCAATTGAGCCACCCAGGCACCCACAAAATAAAACGGTTTCTTACTTCCATATAGCAAACATTTCTCCAGTTAAGAAATGCCCTCTGGACAAAGATCAAATCCAAGGCAGTGTCAGGGAAACAGAGACTAAAGATTAAACTTTTGTTTGGACCAAGGGTTGGCAAACTTTTTTCTGTAAAGGGAAAGATAAATATTTTAGGCTTTGAGGGCCATATACAGTCTCTGTTGAACATTCTTCTTTTTTTTTTTTTCACAACCTTTAAAAAGGTAAAAACAAATCTTAGCTCACTGGCAATAGTTTACCAACCCTAGTGTGGACTCCCAAGAGATTTAAGGTGTTGTCTTACAATTCCTTTCAAACAAAGGGCCTTCTAAGAATCTTAAAGGTTTTGTCCCACAAAAACCTTAAATGGAGCTGATTCAGGACATGCTACCCCAAAATAAGGTACCTCTGCATATTGAATATTTTAAGATGAAGAAGATGGAGCAAATGGCAGAAACAGGAAGGTCACCCTGACCTTTCCTCTGCTCTTCTCCCCTTGAATAGGTCATAAAATGCTCATGAGAGGTAGCCTCCCTATACCTGGAAGAAGAGAGCACTCCTATCTCTGAAGACAAAGGGACATAGAAAAGAATCCTAACGAACAAGCCTTGCTAAATTTCCTCCAGTTAACTACACTTACCTCATACTCTTTGTCCTATCACATTTCTCCACAACTGCCCAATCTTCATCAAACCTAGCATAAAAATACTCAGGTTTAAATCTTTCTTTAGGTTAAAAATAGAACTACCCTACAATCCAGCAATTACATACTAGGTACTTATCTAAAGAATACAAAAGTACTAATTCAAAGGGATGCATGCATCCCAACGTTTATTTATAGCAGCATTATCTACAATAGCCAAACTATGGAACTAGCCTGTGTCCATCAACTGATGAACAAATAAAGAAGACAGAAAATATAGTTTGTGTATACACATACATATGTATACACACATATATACATACATACATGTATATATACATACACACACACAATGGAATATTACTCAGCCATAAAAAAGAATGAAATTTTGCCATTTGCAACAAAGTGAATGAGCTAGAGAGTATTATACTAAGTAAAATAGGTCAGAAGTCAGGAGAGGAGAGAAATACCATATGATTTCACTCATATGTAGAATTTAAGAAACGAAACAAATAAGCATGGGTGGGGGGGGGGGGTGGGAGAGGGAGGCAAAGCAAGAAACAGACTCAACTATAGAGAACAAACTGATAGTTACCATAGGTGAGATGGGTGGGAGGGATGGATTAAATAGGTGACAGGGATTAAGAAGGGTATTTGTTGCAAAGAGGACCAGGTGCTGTATAGAAGTGTTCAATCACTAAATGGTACACCTGAAACTAATATTACAATGTATGTAAACTAACTAGAATTTAAATTTAAACTTAAAAAATAAACATTTCTTCAGGTCTTCATTTTGTTATAAAGGCTTCCGGGTCACATAAAACTTATATTAAGTAAATGTGTATGCTTTTCTCCTTTTAATCTTTGTCAGTTTAATTTTTTTTTTTTAACGTTTATTTACTTTTGAGACAGAGAGAGACAGAGCATGAACGGGGGAGGGTCAGAGAGAGAGAGGGAGACACAGAATCTGAAACAGGCTCCAGGCTCTGAGCTGTCAGCACAGAGCCCGACGCGGAGCTCGAACTCACGAGCCGTGAGATCATGACCTGAGCCGAAGTCGGACGCTTAACCGACTGAGCCACCCAGGCGCCCCTGTCTTTGTCAGTTTAATTTTCAGACCCAGCAGGGATCTTAAAAGGGTCAAGGAAACCTTTTTCCTCTTCTACAGAGCCTAAGGTAGAGAAAGGTTGATGTTAGTGTGTAAGTATGGCTTTTGTCTAACAGAGTGAACCCCTCAAAAAGATTCCTAGAGAATTTAAAATTCAGAAACAATGTCATTCGGACTAAAAAAGACAGACAATACAGGGGCGCCTGGGTGGCTCAGTCAGTTAAGCGTCCGACTTCAGCTCAGGTCATGATCTCAGGGTCCGTGAGTTTGAACCCCGCGTCAGGCTCTGTGCGGACAGCTTGGAGCCTGGAGCCTGTTTCAAATTCTGTGTCTCCCTCTCCCTCTGTCCCTCCCCTGCTCGCTCGCTCTCTCTCTCTCTCTCTCAAAAATAAACAAACATTAAAAATAAAATAAAAAAGACAGTACAAAATGAAAAGAGGTTTTTGGGACACACACCCACTTCATGCTCAAATCACTATGGTTTAGGAAATGACTGAACTGCAAACAAAGGATACATTTTATAAAAAAGGAAGGATAATTCAGAGGGCAAAACCAAGAGTATAGAGGATGATTCCTAGGCAATAAAGCTGAGCCCTAATCACAGAAATGATAATATTGGCCTGGCTGGATTTCAGAATTGCTGTGGATCAGTGACTACTGTGTTCCTTACATTTTTCTTTATTTTTGAAAAGGAACGTCCACAGTGGTTATCTTATGCCGTCCACTGTTTCTTATTGGGTGGGCTAGATATGGGGAGAGATAACATACCTCTTTAGTTTGCAGGCCTTCAAAATGAAAGCAATGGTACTCAGGGAACCATACCCAAGGAGCTGTATCCAAACAGCCTTATCTGAACCTGGATCTGATTTAGATGACAGGATCCTAGACCTCAAGCCTGAGCCTGATGCTGTCCTAGATAAGACCCCCTTGAGAAGCGGTAAGTGTGTTTTGCACTTGGGAGGAATGTAAGTAAGTTGTGGCCAGAAGGACTGAGGTGCTTTGAAATATGTCTGCATTTTCTTGACACTCTTCCCAGAAAGAGGTGGGGTCTAATTCTCTTCCCTCTGAATATGGGTTGGCCTTAGTGACTCGCCTCTAACAAATAAAATGCAGTAGAAAGGACACTGATTCTGAATTTAGGTCATAAAAAACAATACGGCTCCCTTCTGGCTCTCTTATTTAGAACAAGTGCTTTTGGAGGCCTATGCTTCTATGTAAGAAGTCTGGCTACTATGAAGCCCCTAGGCTGAGACTACACAGAAATAGAGACAGAGATATCTGAGGAGCTATTCCAGCTCCTAGCTATTTGGACTTTCCCACCCAAGTGCCAGACATGTGAGTCTAGAAGGAAGCCTCTGAGATAACACAAGACCCATCACACTACAAATACATGAAAGAACTTGTGCAAGAATCACTTAGATCAGCCTAGTCAACACCCAGAACCTTGACACTTTTATGCCATGTTTGTAGTCATTTTGTTCCTTAGCAACAGATAACTGCAACAGCATGCCTGGAGACCCTAGCCTGCATGTTGGAAGGTCAAACTTAGCCTGCCTTTCTATATATATCAACCAAATGACCTCAGACAACATCTTTAGTTCATCCAACTCCTCCTCCTTCTTCCCCCTCCCCCAGACCCACTGAAATATTTGATTTGACCCTGGTAAAAAAATACTTTATGACTTAATACACACAATTACAATGTGATAATTATTATGTTTCAAATTGTATGCCAATCTAACTTTAAGCGTTACTTGAAACCACCTATATTTACACACATAGTCCATGCTTCTTACTAGCATATTATTTTAGTTATTTTACAAATACTTTTGAAATGATCAAGTAATGGTAGTCATACGACCTCCTCCGTAATGTAACACTAATTTATAGTGTCTTAAAATGTGGTTATACCTGCAACAGAACTAGAATAATTATCACTAATATATAATAACCACTATTTCCAAGGTCTCTTTATTTTTAAATGCTATGATGTAAGTTCAGAGAAAATAAATCATCTGCATTTGAATATATACAATTCAATGTGTTTTAGATCACTGGCAGGGAATTTAATGTTCTAGCTCTTAGAAGAAAAAATGGAATTTGATGTTCACAGATTATAAACATGGTTAAGCTCATATTCCACTGAGAAACTAAAACAACTGAGCCAAGAACTAACTGGCTCCAGCAGAACGGAAGAAGTTACTCTGGAACAGGAAGAGCAAGGAGGCCTGAGGTGAAGATAATTTACTCTTAAAATTCTCCATTGTATAAGCATTCCCAAAGAGACATTTTAAGGAAAAAAGCCTTAATTGTCTATAGCTACCAAATAACTAAAACATTCTAAATTATTTAGCAGTTTAATTAACCTTTTCTCACTCTTTCCTAGACTGTCAAATGTTTGATTTTTTTAGTAAGCAAGCACTGAGAAGAAAAAAGTCAAATATAATCACAATCAGTTTGAGAAGAAATTTGAAAAAAATAAGCACCCTGCATATTTTTTGTGATTCTTTGACCACTGAGTATTGAATACACACAAAGTTTGGGTAACTAAAAGGAAAGAGAAGGTCAGTATGCAAAAGTCTATTTAACCCACGTGACATGGCTGATTTTAATTATCAGCCTGGGTTATGGGTCCTGATAGCAGAGTCATTTAAAAGAAAAAGTTTCTTTCTTACTCATAGGCAAAAGCTTGGGCCCTAAACAAATTGTGAAATAAATAAAGGTCACTTCCCAAAGAGAATCCATAACTACTTAATTCTTCCTACCTCATGCAAAAGTCCCCGTTCTTCAGTAAAACTGTCTTTAACTGTCAGAAGGTACTGAAAAACACTAAATTCATTGAACACTTAAGAATGAATATTTGAGAGCCCCTAACCCTCCCATGAGATAAAAGATTATGAACAATACAATGCAACATAGTGGAAAAAATTCTGGATTCCCCCCCAAAAAATGCCTTTTAAGCTCTACATCAAAAAAAAGGTGGCCTTCTACTTACCATTGTATCTCCCAGTACCTAGTACAGGGATAATAAACACATTAGTGAGCACTAAACACTTTACATAAATGAATAAATATTTTGCTTTTATCTCCCTTATAAGAAACTTGCATTCTAGTTCCACTCTACCAGTAACAAGCTACACAACCCTGGGAAAAGTATTTGCTCTCTCAAGCTTTAGATTCCAATATACTGCACAACATAAAATGAGGTGAGGTGAAGACTGAGGAGGATTAGACAGTAAGCCTCAGGAGGGCAACAACTCCGTCTTATTCACCTCTGTAACCCAGTATCTAATAAAGTGGCTATGGTGCATTCAAATATATATTGAATGAAGTTTCTTCTGGCTCTGATTCCAGAATTCTTTATTCATTTGCTTAGATTTGTTTTCTAAGCAAATAGTATATAGTCCAACAGATTTAAGATTCCTTCTCTATACTCATTACCAGTGAAGGCCTTTTAAAACTAGAATACTTCTAAAATCTTCTCTACCTTGCCACACGGTGCTTTGCCTGACTGAAATTATTTATCCCCTGGATGCAGCTTTTAAAAAAGTAAGATCTGGAGGCACCTGGGTGGCTCAGTTAGTTAAGCATCCAACTTCAGCTCAGGTCACGATCTCGTGGTTTGTGAGTTCAAGCCCCGCATCAGACTCTGTGCTGACAGCCCAGAGCCTGGAGCCTGCTTCAGATTCTGTGTCTCCCTCTCTCTCTCTGCCCCTCCCCCACTCACACTCTGACTCTCTCTCTCAAAAATAAACAAACATTAAAAAATATAATAAATAGGGGCGCCTGGGTGGCTCAGTCGGTTGAGCGTCCAACTTCAGCTCAGGTCATGATCTTGCAGTCTGTGAGTTCGAGCCCCACGTCAGGCTCTGTGCTGACAACTCGGAGCCTGGAGTCTGCTTCCCATTCTGTGTCTCCCTCTCTCTCTGCCCCTCCCCCACTCGTGCTCTGTCTCTCTCTCTCTCTCTCTGTCAAAAATAAATAAACATTTAAAAAATATATATATAATAAAGAAATAAGTAAATAAAGTAAGATTTGGACAAAGACAGGATGCCACAAGCAATGCAATTTTCCAGATTCTTCTGAGCTGGCTTTTGCAGTTTAATCTAATTGTGCTACTTAAAAACATTATTAGAAGTACCTGGAATAATAAGGTTAATCCATTTGAAATCCAAAAACGTATTCCACAGTCAAACACAAATGTATTATTATTCTATATGCCCATCCTTCAGCATAAGCGATTGAGAGCTATATACATTTAGTCAGGTTCATGTTTTTCATAGAATGCAACCAACAACTATCAGCAACTCATTATTTGGAGTTCTTTCTGTAGCACTATATAGAAGTTAATATTTAAATTTTTTAATTTTAATTTTATTGATTTGTGAGAGACAGAGAGAGAGAGAGAGAGAAAGTGAGCACGGGTGCATGAGCTGGGGAGGGGCAGAGACAGAGAGGGGAAGAGAGGATCCAAAGCAGGCTCTGCACTGACAACAGCAAGCCCCATGTGGGGCTTGAACTCATAAACCAGGAGATCATGACCTGAACTGGAGATGGACGCTCAACCAACTGAGCCACCCAGGCACCCCTAAAAGCTAATATTTAAAAGGATCTTATGCCTTTGGAACATTATCATCTCCAATTTAGGTGTATCCTTCAAAAAGTTGGCTCAACTCTGCTATCAGGTAGTAATGACTGCAATAAATTCAAGAACTTCAGCTTGAATAAATAATTATGGTTGGCATATTCCCAAATTATCCTCATTATTAAAGTCTAAAAAATAACTTTTGAAATATTAACCCATATCCTCACTAGCAATTTACAGTTTGTACCCAGACAATTAGCATTTACTTTATGTTCATTAAATCAACTATTATGTGCCAGATATTGTTCTAGCCCAACAGCCAGCAATTTTTTTCTATAAAGGGCCAGGCAGCAAATATTTTAGGCTTTACAGGCCATATGGTCTCTATCACAATACTCAACTCCGCTACTGGAACGTGAAAGCAGCCACAGAAGACACACTAATATATGAGCATGACTGTGTTCTAATTCAAGTCTACTTACAAAATCAGGGAGCAGGCTGTTTTTGGCTTACCAACCTCTATTCCACACCTATGGGGAGACAGTAGTGAAACAAATTTTAAAAATTAATGTTAAGAGACACCTGGGTGGCTCAGTCAGTTGAGTGACCACCTCTGATTTTGGCTTAGGTCATGATTTCACAGTTGTAAGATCGAGCCCACATCAGGCTCCTCACTGAGTGCGAAGCCTGCTTGGGATTCTCTCTCTGCCTCTCTCTGCCCCTCCCGGGCTTGTATGTGCACACGAACACACTCTCTCTCTCTCTAAAAATAAACACTTTTTAAAATTAAAATTAATTATTTACACATGCAAATGCATGCAGCCTATCACATACTGATAAATGCTACAGAGAAAAATAAAGCAGGGTAAAGGAGATAAAGAGAGCCAGGGCCTCACTGATATGGTGACATATGAGCCTTACACCTAAAGAAAGAGGAAAAGCCATGCTACCAACATAGGAAAAGCATTTCAAGGAGAGGTAATAGCAAGTATAAGGGCTTTAAAGAAGGAACAACTTGGCATCTTAGAAAAACAGTCACTGAGGCTGAAAGGACATGAGCAGAGGTCATAGGTAATTAGGCCAGACAGGTAAACTGAGAACAGACTCTACAGTTTTTCAGGCCACTGTCAGAACTTTGTCTTTTACTCTGAGATGGAAAGTCACTGGAAGGTTTTGAGCAAAGGAGTGACAATCTAACTTGACTTACTTTTTAGAGGACCATTCTGGAGGTCTGCTGAGAACAGACTATACATAGACAAGGGCAGAAGCACGGAATCAGTCAAAAAGCTAAATGTAATAATCCAAGAAAGAGAGAATGGCAGTTTGACTCTTGGTGGTAGCAGCAGAGATGGTGATCAGAGTCAGTATGTATTCTGAAGGTAAAACACCATCAGATATGAAATGTTACAGACAGGCATCAAGGATGATTCTCATGTTTGAGGCTCGAGTAACTGGAAGGATAGTCTCTATATCTTGATATGAGGATGGCTGTGGGATGAAGCCTGGGGGAAACATTAAGTTTGAGATGCATGTTAGACATCCACGTAGAGATGTTAAGCAGGCAATAGGGTATATAAGTTTGAAGTTAACATACTTTTATGTTATGATTGTTCCCAGTATGTTTGATCTCTCCAAATGGTTACAAAGTCCTTAAGAACAAAAACACCACACTTTCACTTGACTCACAAGTATTATCCTCAAGACTATCTACTCCTGGTTTACACATAGTTCTAGTAAGATTAAATTTCTAGGTTCTGAATTCATAAAAGATAGAAGCAGCAAATTTAAAGTAGGGGGGAAGCAGCTGTAACAGAGATGACAAAGGAATAGAAATTACAAAACTAGAAATATGTAGCATTCTGAAATTATTTACTATAGGAACAAACAGCTGTACATAAATGTCAGTAAGTCAGTAGTCCCTGAAGGCCTTTTGTTACAGCACAAAATATTTCTAATTATCTTTTGTTACATTTAGTGAAATTAATTTTTCAATCACATCATACATTTTTAAAATATTACTATTATAAATGGAAGAAATGGTGGGGCACCTAGCTGGCTCAGTAGAGCATGTGACTCTCAATCTCAGGGTTGTGGGTTCGAGCCCCACATTGGGTGTAGAGACTGCTAAAAAATAAAATAAAATCTTGGGGCACCTGGGTGGCTCAATTGGTTAGGTGTCCAACTTCAGCTCAGGTCATGATCTCACGGTTCGTGGGTTTGAGCCCCGCGTCGGGCTCTGTGCTGACAGCTCAGAGCCTGGAGCCTGCTTCAGATTCTGTGTCTCCCTCTCTCTCTGCCCCTCCCCAACTAACGCTCTGTCTCTCAAAAAATAAAATAAAAACGTTAAAAAAAAAAGTAAGTAAATAAGTAAATAAATAAATAAAATCTTGAAAAAAAAAGGGGGCACCTGACTGGCTCAGTTGGAAAAGCATGCCACTCTTGATCTTGGTAGGGTCAGGAGTTCAAGCCCTACACAGGGTGTGGAGATTACTTAAATAAATAAATAAACTGTTTAAAAAATTCAAAAATGAAGAAATGGTATGTAAAAGTGTTAATTATTTGAAAATTTCATGTATGCGTTATTCTCACAGGATTTGTTACAAGGGATCAAATGAAATTACATACATAAAAGTCATTTAATAAACATTTATTTTGGATTCACCCTGTGCTGGAAATGATGGATATAAGAAAAAGCAAGCTGTCATTCAAGTTCAAGTCTCTTCCTGAGGGATGAAATATAAATAATTATAACACAATGTGATCAGTGGAATGAACACAGACTCTGAATTAAGGTACCTGGGTTTGAATTTTGCCACCATTATTAGTTCACAGTTTGAAATGCTAATCATTCTTAACTTGACAGTCATTCAAAAACAAGTAGCAGGCCACAGTTGACCTATGAGCAGTAGTCTGCCAGCCTCACACATACAAGAATATTGGCGGTGAATATGGTGATCAGAACAGATGATTCTGTTCCCTGGGTAAGATAAGGTTTGGAAGTTGGAGAGACACAGATAATCCAGCTATGTAACTCTCCTCTCTATTCTCTTTGCCTAGCTAACTGCAGCTCATCTTTCAGGTCTCTGTTCCCACGTCACTAACTCCAGAACCTGCACTCTTCCCCCTTCCTATCCCTGAGACTAATCTGATGCTTTACCCTTTTTTTTTTTTTTTACATGTTTATTCATTTTTGAGAGAGAGACAGAAACAGAGAGAGAAGGGGAAAGAGGATCCAAAGCAGGTTCTGTGCTGATAGCAGAGAGCCCGATTCGGGGCTCAAACTCATGAACCGTGAGATCATGACCTGAGCAGAAGTTGGACACTTAACCAACTGAGCCACCCAGGTGCCCCCTGATGCTTTTACTACAGGATTCCAAAGAATCCTACTACAAAGCATTCACATTAAATTGGAATTTCTTGTTTAATAGTCTTTCCTGCTAGATTGTAAATCCACATAAGTGGGAACCTTTCTACATACTCAACGTGATATCCTGAGCATCTAGACCAGGGCCTGGCACATAGTAAGTGTTAGTTAAAATCCACTGAAATGAACAAATCAAACAATAGCTGAGTCTCCCCATCTAGCCACAGCTTTTTCAGGAACCTGTGAAAACACAGATCCTTAGGCAGGTTCACTCCTTCCAGGCAGTACTTTACTCTCCCCAACCAGGACATAGGTCAAACTCTTTCTCTCTTAAAACTCCTGTTTCCTTGGCCAGATTTAAGGAATCTCAAGTTAACTCTCCTTGAAACCTCTTCCCTCTTTTCTCTTTCCAACCCTAATGGTGAGCCTCCCCAATTCCTTCTTGTAATCTTGCTGACGTTCCTCCAGCAAGCTAGAAACAGCATCATTTACCAGTTTCCAGAATAGCTAGGGTATTTAATAAGGCACTGAGAAAACATTTTGATGTTTCACTCTAAGTTCTCAGTAAGAAAGGGGAGAAAATAGAGGCAGGGAAGGTAAACAACAGAGAATAGAACAGGAAATTCTAACTTTTGACTAACTGCATTAACAGCTTCTTACTGTAAAACACCTTGGTCCCAGGAGTGGAGAGCAAGTAATAGAGCTGCAGCTCTTTCTGCCACTCCACCAGCCTCTCTACCAGCACAGGCAGAAATGAAGAGACCCTTTACTCTAGAGCTTCTTCCCATACTCCTATCCCTCATGTGCGTATCCTACAATTTACCTGAGACATCAAGACTAATCTCATTACTAATCTCTTTATGCCACTTACCACAAGAATTCGAGGACTCTGATGTCATGCCAAATCCCCTAACCTCTCATCCCCATATGGCTAGGTACATCCCCTTTTGCGAACTGCTCCCCCTCTCTCCCATCCTTCTTCAATTCCTGCTCTAGCTGAAATCAAATTGCTGAGGCCATTGCTCTTTCTACAGTCTTATCCGTGGTTCCTCCTCTCCCACACTCCTTATACTACTGGGGCCTGAGCAGAAGAGTTAGGTATTCACCTTGTCCCTCACTTCTGCATCCATATTATTCTTCTTTCTTCCTTCCTAAAAAAAGCCTCCTGTCAGACCATGCCACCACCTCCCACCCCACCGCTGCATTCATCTGGATAGGCCTGAGCCACTTCTTAAGCCTCCGAGATTTTAGTTCCTATCTCACTGGACTGTCATAATTGCAAATGATTTAAATGCTCACCTAGATGACTGCTGTGTTATTTGGCCCTCTCATCTCCTTGATCTCCTCACATGCAACAACCCCACCCTTTACCCTACCATGGCCACTCACTCCCTCAGTCAATACCCTGTCCTAGAACTTGCCAACACAGTAACTACAGTCCCTCCATAATCTCTGCTTCATCTGCACCCACCCTCCAATCACTATTTCCTATCTTTTCAGGTTGCTCCCTCTAGCACCCCAACTCCAACAATACTTTGACCTCACCAGGACTTATAAATCATTGATCCCACTCCCCTCTCATGTCCTCATCTCCCACCTTAGCTTAGAGTTCAAAGTCCATTATAGCTTAGATTGAGGTCCATTTCCTTGCATGCACCTCAAGAGTCCTGACCCCTCCCTCACTTCATATTTCCCTGGCAAGAACACCCACCCCTATTAAATACAACTCCTTATCAAACAGCTAAACACTTTAGGACACTCAAAAGACAACTAGAAATTTGGAAACTGCCAGGAAACTGGATATTAAAGAATTATTAAATTTTTTTTACATGGTAATAATATTTTTTGCAAGTGTACATATCTCTTAGACATAAAATATGAAATATTTATGCATAAAATATGATGTCTGGGATTGCTTCAAAATAATATGGAAGGGTGGAAATAGGTAAGTGTACAGATAAAACAAGATTGGCTACTAGTTAATATCTGTGGAAACTGTGTACATGAGATGTACATCTGAGTACATGAGAGCTCTACTTTGTGTATTTAAAGTTTTCCCTAATAACATATTAAAAACAAAAAATACAACTGTCTCACTAATCTGTGTCTATACCAATGCTGCTAAACATGGCTTTGAAATGAAAAGAACAAAAACACACACCCACATAACCATACCAAACAATCTCACTTAAACATTCACAATCACTAACTTCAAATGGTCTGTTGTCTCAACGTGACAATCCTATGACTTTTGCCTTATCCATTCATTCTCCCACTCCCCTACAGGCCCATTTCATGTTATTTCCTCTCTCAAGTCACCAACACCTCCTCTCCATCTTCACTCCTGGCTGCTGCCCTTCCTTCAATTTCCCAGTGAAATAGGAAGCACTCACTAGCGCTACCCGCATCGGTTCCCATTTGCCTTGTCTTCCCTGTCATTTACTGTGGCAGAGCTGACTGCTCCTGTCTAAAGCCAATGCCTCCACTTGGATACCAGATTCCAAGCCCATTCCCCATTGCCCAGCCATTCCCCATTCCCACCTCTGCATCAGCAATGTTTCCTCCTCTATGGATCCTCTCCATCAGTATTATATAAATACACTCTTATTTCTATTTTATTTTTATTTTTTTATTGAAGTATAATTGACACATGACATTATATTCTTTCAGGTGTGCAATTATTTCTCTCATTTTAAAAGACAACTCTTTAACTCCAATTTCCCCTCCAGCTATGTATCCATTTCTCTGCTCTCCATGACAGCAAAACTCCTAGAAGAAGCTGTCTATGCTCACCATCTCCAAATTCCTTTCCTCTTTTTCAAAATCACCCCAATGGGCTTATGGTCCCTGATTATTTCACCAAACCCTCTCCTGCCAAGATTAGCAACAACATGCAAATTTCTAAACGCAATGGTCAATGTTTAGTCTTCATCTTATTTACATATCTGCAATATTGGGGCACATCACACATAGTCTTATTTTGTCTAAACGTTACCCTCTCCAAAACATCTGCTCAATGAGAATAGAGATGTTTGTTTTGTTCACAGTTACCTCTCTAACACCACGAAAGAACAGTGTCTAGCACATGGTACCATATTTCACTGATTCAAAAATGCCTTTGCCCCCATATTTTAACATCTCTGAAATCCAAACACAACTAATGATATCTTTCAATTGTTATGTTTCTTCCAAGTACCTATGACACTACCAAATCAAAATAATCTTTAGTTAAAATCTCTGCTTGTTTTGTTTTTTTTTTGTTTTTTAATGTTTACTTATTTTGAAGGAGAGAAAGAGAGAGAGAAGGAGAGAGAATCCCAAGCAGGCTCTTCGCTGTCAGTGCAGAGCCCGATGCAGGCTCTGATCCATGAAATCATGATCCCTGAAATCATGACCTGAGCAGAAATCAAGAGTCAGATGCTTAACCAACTGAGCCACACAGGTGCCCTACTGCTTGAGTTTTTGTACCACTTGAGTATCTAGTGGAGTTCAGACTGAGAACCAGTTCAAACCCCCAAGAAAGGTTTTACCCCTCCTATACAATGCCAGGGTTGAGACATGCCTTCTGTCACTTGCTGTGTGGTGGGTTTATTTCTCATTTACATTCTCATGTAGTTTCCCAGCTTTATGTGGAGTCTCTTACAAACTACCCATCTTGGGCCTATTTCCTTTTTTCAGTAGTACATAAAATAGTGGTGCATCATACAACTGACAGTACCACAACAGCAATACAAACATATTATTTACAGAATATGTAATACTCTGTACCTAAATACAAAAAAAGTGTTAACTAAAAAAGCTAAAAGTGCCTCTGAGGAAAAGGATATAAAGGAGGAAAGGAACTTAAAAAAAAAAAAAATTTAGGGGGCACCTGGGTGGTTCAGTCAGTTAAGCATCCGACTCTTGATTTTGGCTTTGGTCATGATCTCACAGTTCATAAGTTCAAGCCTTGTGTCAGTCTCTGCACTGAAAGTGCAGAGCCTGCTTGGGATTCTCTCTCCCCCTCTCTGCCTCTCCCCTGCTCATGCTCACATTCTCTCTCTCTCTCAAAAAAAAATAAATAAATAAGATTAAAAACTTTAAAATACAAAATACAAACTGAACTAGTGATAGGAAGTTAGTGGTTGTCCGGAAGAAAGGAAAGTGGAGGAGAGCATGACAAAGGAAACAAGAAAACTTGTGGAGTGATAGGTATGTTCATTATCTTGACTCTGGTGATAGTTTCACAGCACGTGTCAAAACTACTGTAAATGCATTAGTTTATTCTATGTCGATTACACTTCAAACATAACACCTATTGTTATAAAGTTCATTTATAAAAAACAAGGCAGAGAGAGCCAAAGATTAGAAGTGTTGGCACTGTATACAATCACAAAGGATTAGTATCCAAATGTATTAAAAATACCTATCAGTCAGCTTAAAACAAAAACAAACAACTCAATTGAAAAATAAGCCATAGCAATTAACAAATAATACAGGAGAGGAAACTTATGAGACAATAAACAAACTGAAATATGCTCAAACTCATAACAATGGAGGAAATGCAAATTAAAACATAAAACAGTATGACACTCATAAGTTCAGCAAAAGTTACAAAGACTCAATAAAATCCAGGATTGGCATAGAGCAAAATGAATTCTTATATACTACTGAGGGGTGTATAAACTGAAACAACTTCTTTGGAAAACATTTTGATGACACCTAGAAAGCTGAACCTGCACAAACCTTAAGACCAGAAACTCTACTCTCACTCATTAGCATAAGAAAACATATAGAAAGTACACACTACATTATTTGTAATGGTTAAAAATTGATAAAAAGGGTAAAAATTATTGGCAACCTAAATGTTATTAACAGGTAAAAAAAATTTTTTAATGTACAGCCATATAACCAAACACAGAAAACTTAAATTAAGACTACAATAAGGAACAAGAATCAAAAACCATCCTGAGCAAGAAAAACAAATTGCCCAAAGATAAACACAATATGATGCTGCATTTATAAAGTTTAAAAATTAAAATATTGTTTTCTATTTATAAAATACTGTTTTAGGGGCGCCTGGGTGGCGCAGTCGGTTAAGCGTCCGACTTCAGCCAGGTCACGATCTCGCGGTCCGTGAGTTCGAGCCCCGCGTCAGGCTCTGGGCTGATGGCTCGGAGCCTGGAGCCTGTTTCCGATTCTGTGTCTCCCTCTCTCTCTGCCCCTCCCCCGTTCATGTTCTGTCTCTCTCTGTCCCAAAAATAAATTAAAAACGTTGAAAAAAAAATTAAAAAAAATAAATAAATAAAATAAAATACTGTTTTATAATTTAATACTGTTTTCTAAGAAGCCACAGATAAGACACATTGTCATCTGACAAACCACTAAGAAAAAGCTCTGCCAGTTAAACTATAATCGGTTGTAAAAACACATCACAAATGCAAAGATTAAATGGGGTGCTGGAGAAATATGCATCTTAGAACCAATGAAATACTCTTCTGTACAGTTTGTGTACATATACATAGTGAAAATTTTAAAAGCATGCAAGGGATTAATTGTCACTGAATATGTTACAGTGGCTACCGCTGGGGAAAGAAGGAGGGCAACGTAATTTCCATGTTTTCTTAAAAACAAAAAATCAGATGTCTAAATTGTGGTCTTTAAATACCACTTCTCAATAAAAGAAATAAGGGCTCCTTAGAGAAATGGCTGATTGTAGGTTTATAGAAGGAAATAAACAGATGAACCTGGGATATTTTCTTGTGTCTAAAAGCAAGAAACCTATAAACAACTATTGGAGACTTACTAAAAGAACACAGAGCCGACTTAAATGGGTCCCAGTACACCAAAATAGGACAATGTGAACACCAGTAAGAATAATGTCTATAGTGCCTGCAACACATTAAATACATAAAAATCCACTGACTCATAATCATACTCTAAAACAAAAAACTCCTTGGTCACTTTTGGACGTTAGTAGGGCACTAATTCATAGTTCATTACTCTAAACACTGATGAAGAAAAAGAACCAAAGCATTTATTTCACCTCTTCTGTATAAACCATATTTCAGAGTAATCAAAGAGTTAACAAAGGATAATTCTTCATTATAGAAGGATTCCAGCTCACAAACACAGAATAATAATAGCATCAGAAAATCACTATTTTGCAAGCCTTAATCAAAGAATGGATCTAGGCAAAAATCATCAGTGGCTGCAAAAACCATTAGATAAAAGGCTCATGGAAAACTTTTAGAAAAAGATGGATCATGTTGACAGAACCCAAAGCCACTGATCAAAAGGGAGAGGGAAGGATAGATGTTAGCAAGAATGGAAAAAATATTAATTGCTGAAGCTAGATGAGGATACATGGGAGTTCATTATATTCTTTCCACACATGTGTAATGTTGAAAATTTCCATAATAAAAAAAGTCAGTTTGAAAAAAAGATATTAAGCAAACTGCAATAATTAAGATGAGACAAAGCACTGAGGTGAGCACACAGATGTTTCTATATTATTCTCTATTTTTAATCTGTGCATTTGAAATACTTCACAGGAAGCAAGATTTAAAGTAAAACTAAAATACCAAACAATAAAAACAGAGTGGGGTGGAGAGAAGGAATGTGATTTAAAGCATTCTAAGGTTCTTGTATTGCTCAGGAAGGCAGAGATCACTGTGTATACATGTTAAAAATTGAAGGATTAATTGCTAAAGAGAAATACAATGTTCAACTTGAAAATAAATAAAAGAAAAACAGGATCTCTCTATATATGTGTAACAAGGCAAATAAGATGAAAAGTTTAAAAAAAAGTATAAACTAAAATGGCATACCTAAGTCTAAAAGTATCAGTAATCATACTAAATAAGATGAAACTTATCAAAAGATAGACTATCAAATTGTTTTCTTTTTAAATCCAACTATGTATAGGTTACCAACATATGCTTAAAGTAAAGTGAGCCAGAAAATTAAAAGGAAAATTAAAATATATGCTATACAAATATTAATCTAAAGAAATCTCAATATTATTAATATTAATATCAGACACAATAAGATTTAAAGAAACAAAACTCATTAACCACAGTCTTCAGGAGAGAGCCCACAGGATTCATCACAAGAAAACCCCTTATTTCTGGAGTAAGAAATCTCTCCCTGCCATGCACAGATATTTTAAAAGTGGGTCCAGGGCGCCTGGGTGGCTCAGTCGGTTGGGCATCTGACTCTTAATTTCAGCTCAGGTCATGATCTTGGTTCATGAGTTTGAGCCCTGCATTGGGCTCTGTGCTGACAGTGTGGAGCCTGTTGGGATTCTCTCTCTCCCTCTCTCTGCCCCCCCCCCAAATGCTCTCAAAAATAAACAAACTTTAAAAAATAATAACAAAAATAATAATAAAAAGTGGGTCCAAGTATTTGGAACAAAAATGTCCTTCCTGAGATCCTGCCATTTCCCACAACATGGATGAACTTAGAGGACATTATGCTAAGTGAAATAAGTCAGAAACAAACAAAACCCTGCATGATCTTACTTATACATGGAATCTAAAGAAGTCAAATACATAGAAGCAGGGGCACCTGGGTGGGTCAGTCAGTTAAGCATCCAATTTTGGCTCAGGTCATGATCTCAGAGGCTGTGAGTTTGAGCCCCACATTGGGCTCCACACTGACAGTGTGGAGCCTGCTTGGAACACTCTCTCTCTCTCTCTCTCTCTCTCTCTCTCTCTTTCTCTGTCCCTCTAACTTGTACTTTCTCTCAAAATAAATAAATTAACTTAAAAAAAATACATAGAACCAGAAAATAGAAGGTGGTTACCAAAAGCAGAAAAGTGGGGGAAATGGGACAGATGTTAGTCAAAGGGTACAAAGTTGCAGTAATACAGAATGAATAAGCTCAGAGATCTAATGTACAGCATGATGATTAGAGTTAATAACACCATACTGAATACCAGAAATTTGCCAAGAGAGATTCCAGGTACTCACATCACACACACACACACACACACACACACACACACACAACACACACACACACACAAGGTAATTATGTGAGAAAATATGTTAGTGACTGGTAATCATTTCACTGTCTATATGTATATCAAAACATCATGATGGGGGCGCCTGGATGGCTCAGTCAGTTAAGCACCCAACTCTGGATTACAGCTCAGGTCACAATCTCACAGTTCATGGGTTTAAGGCCTGCATCAGGCTCTGAGCTGACAGTGCAGAGCCTACTTGGGATTCTCTGTCTCCCTCTCTTTCAGCCTCTCTTTCTCTCTCAAAAATAAACATTAAAAAAGAAGAAATGTAGAAATTTAAAAAATCATGATGGACACCTTAAATGTACACAATTTTTATTTTTAAAATGAATTAAAAATTTTAAATCAGCATGATCTTCCCTAGGATCCAGAACTCCTTCCCCTTCCTTCCCTCCCAACACTCACACCCTCACCTCCAGAATCCGCCTGCTGTTTATCAGTCCTAACCTGTTCAGGTACTTTATCTCTGTTTATGCTGTCCATCAAAAGAAGCCCCAGACTTTCAGACCTCTCACCTCCCATATTCTAATCCCCACACAGTTGTACACATCCCCTGCTCTGTCCCCATGTGCCACACACCTCTCTACAAATTCTGAGACTCTTCCACTGTGCCCTACATTTTCAACTTCTACTCAACATTTGCCTCAACTTCTTATTCTAATTAAAAACTAGTTCTCCTCTGAGGCCATACTCCCTTTGCACCCCTTAAGTGGTGAAAGTTCTCCTTCCCACACCTTTCATACCACTGGACCTAGGAGTAAGGAAATTGCCCTCCTTGCTCCTCACTGATGCTTCCAAATCAGTCTCCTCTCTTCCCTACCTCCACTTTGAATATCATGTGAAAACTCTATTACCCATTACCTGGCTATCATGGTTAGTTTTATGTGTCAACTCAACTGGATCATGAGGTACCCAGATATCTGGGGTAAAGACCATACCTGGATGTGTCAGTGAGGGTGTTTTGGATGAGAATAGCATATGAAGTGGCAGACTGAGTTAAGCAGATGGCCCTCCCCAATGTGGATGGGTATGAATAAAAATGGTAGAGGAAGAGAGAATTCATTCTCTGTCTCTGCCTGTACTGAGTTGGACTACTGAGCTGAACTTCTATCAGTCTTCTGCCCTTGGACTGGAACTTACACCACGGTGTTCCTGGTTCTCAGGCCTTTAATCTTGTACTGGAATTTACACCACCAACTTTCCTGGGTCTCCAGCTTACAGACCTCAGATCATGGGACTTCTCAGCTCCCATAATTATGTGAGCCAATCCTTATAATAAATCTGATTCTAGATATATACAGATACAAATGTAGATATATAGATATAGATGAGAAAAAGAAAGATCCTACAAGTTATTTTTCTCTGGAGAACCCTAACACTGTGACTCTCCACAACACAGATCCTATCTTAAGTCTCAGTGATTTCACACAGATGATCTAATACTCCATCTCTCTGAATTCCTATTTCACATCTCTGAATCCCTTGATTCCAAGGATTTTGTCCTTCACCCATGCAGCCCAGGCATGATAACACCCCCATGATCTCAATTTTTATATCCTACTGTCTGACCACGACCTACTATTTTTATAGCTCTCTCACATACCCAAATTCCAACATCTTTTGATCTCAACGAGACCTTCAATTCATTGATTATATCATCTTTTCACCATCTTTCAGCCACTTCATGGCCTCCTTTCCTCCTCACCTGGTTTAAATTCTGTAATTTATTTATTATTTAAAAAAAAAATTTTTTTTAACGTTTATTTATTTTTGAGACAGAGAGAAACAGAGCATGAATGGGGGAGGGGCAGAGAGAGAGGGAGACACAGAATCTGAAACAGGCTCCAGGCTCTGAGCCATCAGCACAGAGCCCGACGCAGGGCTGGAACTCAGGGACCGCGAGATTGTGACCTGAGCTGAAGTTGGACGCTTAACCGACTGAGCCACCCAGGGGCCCCTAAATTCTGCAATTTAAACCAGTATATTATCATAACCACCCCCTTGCACATATGCTCTATTCCCTTGACCCTCTCATGTTTTATTCCACTATCTTGGTAAAAACCCATCCCTGGTTAAATTCACTCCAAACATAAACCCCTGCAGCTCAATGTGGCTGCAAGAACAAAAACATACTGACTAATCTCATTTTAAATTCATGACCACAAACCTCAAGAGGCCCTTAATGCCACCTGAAAATCTTACACTATTTCCCTGCTGTGGCCGGCCATTCTCCCACTCGCCTGAACATTTCACACCTTCCCCCCTCCACAAACCTCCATCATTTCCTTCATATCCTCTCAGCTGAGTACTTGATTCCCAATTCATTGAGAATATTAAAACAATCAGAAGAAAACTTCCACAAACACCTACCACCAAATCAATCCACCTACTTGATGCACAGGTCTGAGATATATTTTGAAGATAAAATCAGTAAGATTTGGATACAGATCTGATGTGAGGTATGAGGAAGAGAAAATCAAAGATGACTTCTAAGTCTTTGCTCAAATATTACTTTCTCAACAAGGCCCTCCCTAACTACCCTTCAGTGTCTGTCTGTCTGTCTGTCTGTCTCTCTCTCTCTCTCTCTCTCTCACACACACACACACAGTCACATGTTCATAAAGTGTCCCTATCTCCTTCCTTGTTTTTTATTTGGGTGGGTTTTTTTTAATACCAATCATCATCAACTGAAATACTAAACATTCTACTTCTTTGCTTAACATCTGCCTTCCCCTACTAATATATAAGCTACACGCAGGCAAGGATTTTTTACCTTAATTCACTCTTGTGTATCAGAGAGTAGACACTCAATAAAATTTTGTTAAAGAAACGAAATGTCTCTGGCATGAGCAAATGGATAAATAATGATGTCATCTACACAGAAAAAGAATACCTTTAGGGTGGGAAGAATCACAGTCTCTGTACAAAGAAGCTTGTAATCAATCTAGTGAGAGAAAGAATGAGACATACATTTCAACACATTAAGATTCTATAATTTGTTAAATCTGCAATAAAAGCAAAACTGAAGAATATTCTATGATTCCATTTTTATCAAAAGTATATGCTTTTATATGTACATACATACTTGCACAGACACACAGCAGATACATATATGTTTCTGCTCTACAGAAAAAATTCTGGAAGGGAAAATACCAAACTGTTAGCCTGTGAGGTAAAAAAGGTAATATGTATGGGGAATGAGACTGAAGAGGCAGCAAAGAGACTTCTGCTGTTCACTTTACATGTTTTACAACAGGCATATTACTTTTGTAATTTAAAGAAGAAGAGAAGGAAAACATGTTCTTCCCAAAAGGAAAAAATATATGTATTTTACAGAGGATTAATACCCAGTGTAAAAAACTTCCATAAAACAAAAGAAAAACAATTTAAAAATGGACAAAGTATATAAAAAGGCAATTGACCAAGAAATATAGTCAATGGGGACACCTGGGTGGCTCAGTCAGTTCAGTGTCAGACTCTTGGTTTTGGCTCTGGTCATGATCTCACAGTTTGTGGGTTCAAGCCCCACGTTGGGCTCTGCACTCACAGTGCAGAGACTGCTTCGGATTCTCTCTCTCTCCCTCTCTCTCTCTGTTCCTCCCCCCGCTGTCTCTCTCTCTCTCTCTCAAAATAAACAAACATTCTAAAAATTGTTTAAAAAAAAGAAATATAGTCAATGAAGATATACAACATATTCAGCCTTATGTTTAATCAGGGGAAAAAATGCTTTAATTCATCAGGTAACAGCCAATGGTGTATGTGCATAAGCTCATTATCTACTTTTGGTGGGAATATAAACTGGAAACTCTTATTTTAAAGTAATTTAGTGAGCAGGGACACCTGGGTGGCTCAGTTAGTTAAGCGTCTGACTTCAGCTCAGGTCATGATCTCACAGTTTGTGAGTTGGAGCCCCGCATCAGGCTCTGTGCTGACAGCTCAGAGTCTGGAGCCCATAGTCTCCCTTTCTCTCTGCCACTCCCCCACTTGCATTGTCTCTCTCTCTCTCTCAAAAATAAATAGACATGAAAAAAACTGAAAGTAATTTAGTGAGCGAAAAAGTAAAAAATGTTATAATCCAAAGAATAAATTCCATGAGTCCATAATGATGCAAATAAATTAAATAAATAAATGGGGAATAAAATACAAGTCTCCTTACAGAAAATTTCTAATTAATAAATGTAGGAATAATGAGAGAAATAGAAAATAACCATTAGAATGCCACAATAATAACTGGTATAGGAATGCTAAAATTAATAGGTGGAACTTTTATTTTTTTTTTAATGTTTTATTTATTTTTGAGACAGAGAGAGACATAGCATGAATGGGGGAGAGTCAGAGAGAGAAGAAGACACAGAATCTGAAGCAGGCTCCAGGCTCCACTCTGTTGAGTGTCTGACTCTTGATTGCGGTTCAGGTCATGATTTTGTGGTTCATGAGATCGAGCCACAGAGCCTGCTTGGGATTCTCTCTCTCTGCCCCTCCCCCTTCTTAAAAATAAGTAAATAAACTTAGGGGTGCCTGAGTGGCTCAGTCAGTTAAGTAAGTATATAGCTCTTGATTTCCGCTCAGGTCATGATCTTACAGTTCATGCCCCTTGTCAGGCTCTGTGTTGCTGGTGCAGAGCCTGCTTGGGATTCTCTCTCCCTCTCTCTCTCAAAATAAATAAATAAACTCAAAAAAAAAAAATCAGACAAACCTATATTTAGGGATGTTCTAAAAAATATCTGACCAGTACTCTTCAAAGAGTCAAGACAGTGAAAAAGACAAGAAAAAAACAGAAACTGTCACAGATTGCAAGACTCTAAAGACACATGCTGGCTAACTGTAACACGGGATCTTGGGTTGGATCCTGGAACTTTTTAGGACATTAGTGGAAAAACTGGGGAGATCCAAATAGTTATATAATTTAATACTATTGTACCAATAGTGGAAAAACTGGGGAGATCCAAATAGTTATATAATTTAATACTATTGTACCAATGTTAATTTCTTAGCGTTGATAAATGTACTGTGGTTATGAAAGATGTTAACATTAGGGAAAGCTGGGGGAAGAGTATATGGGAACTCTCTGTACTATCTTTACTCTTCTGCAAACCTAAAATTATTTCAAACTAAGAAGGTTTTTTTTTAAAAGCAGTTGGCATAATTCACCAGAACTTTTAGAAGAATATACCCTTTTATACCCTTTTACCCAGCATTTCACTTCCAGCAATCCAGAGAAACACTCACATAGGTCCAAAAAGAATTTTATAAAAAAGTGTTCACTGAAGCATTGTTAGAAAATTGCAAGGGATACACATACATATACACACACATACATGTATATATATCCATCAATTGAGAAATGATTACATAAAATGGCATATGCATATTATGGAATAAACACCATGAAGAATAAAATGGATCTGCACATAACAATGTGAAAAAAAAAATCTCCAAGATATATTAAGAAGAGTAAGTTACGGGGGCGCCTGGGTGGCTCAGTCGGTTAAGCGGCCGACTTCGGCTCAGGTCACAATCTCGCGGTCCGTGAGTTCGAGCCCCGCATCGGGCCCCTGTGCTGACAGCTCAGAGCCCGGAGCCTGTTTCAATTCTGTGTCTCCCTCTCTCTGACCCTCCCCCATTCATGCTCTGTCTCTCTCTGTCTCAAAAATAAATAAACGTTAAAAAAAAAAAAATTAAAAAAAAAAAAAAAAAAAAAAAGAAGAGTTACAGGGGCGCCTGGGTGGCTCAGTCAGTTAAGCGTCTGACTCTTAATTTCAGCTTAGGGCATGATCTTGCGGTTCCTGAGTTCGAGACCTATGTGGGGCTCCAAGCTGACAGTGCAGAGCCTGCTTGGGAATCTCTCTCTCCCTCCCTCCCTCTCTCTCTCTCTCTCTCTCTCTCTGTGTGTGTGTGTGTGTGTGTGTGTGTGTGTGTGTGTGTGTGTCTGCCCCTTCCCTATGCTTGTTTTACTTCTGTACTGTTTAATTTTGTTTAAAATTTAACAAAGCTTTAAAATTTTCATGTGCATTTTTTAAAGTACACTATGACAAGTGCTATTATGAAAAGTATGTAACAGATTTCAAAGCTCAAAAGGAGGGGTGTTTAGTCTGCCTGAGAGACTGCAGGAAGGAGAGTCACCAATGGATTTAGAAGGCATTCCAGGCAGAGTTTATGGAATGGGCAAAGGCACAGAAACATCACAAAAGGCAGGAGGGTTCAGAGCTGAAGCATATAGAACAAAAGCTTGGGAGTACAGGGGGAGAGTGACTTAGGAGGGATCTGAATAATCACCGGTCCCTGAAAGCCTACACTTCCCTTTGTTACCTTTCCCAAGAAAATAACCAAATTTAGACTTGCATACAGCTTTCAGTATATTCTGCTTAAAACTACTGCCCCACTCCAAATCATGACATAGTGAAATGAAATACTCCAAACCTGTCAGAGTATATTCATCAGTTCAAGATGGTACAATCCTGCCAGGAGGGTAATTCTAAACTAATTACTTTGATCTCCTATTCTCACCTATCTTCTTTTGACCAGCCCATAAAGCCATGTTACAATAAACATAAAAATAATGATAATACATCAACCACATACAGGTATCCCTTGCTTTCCGAAAGTTCACCTTACACCCCTTCACTTTTACAAAAGATCTACATTAGTACCTGTTTCCACTAACTGAAGGAAATCCAAAGAGGATTTTCACTTTCACAAAAAAGGCAAGGGGCACCTGGCTGGCTCAGTCAAAAGAGCATGCAACTCGTGACCTCGGGGGTCATGAGCTCGAGCCCCACATTGGGTGGTGCAGAGATTACTTAAATAAATAAACTTCTAAAAAAGGCAAAAAGCGAAAATAGCTTTCAGTATTTATTCTGCAGCAAGCTCTTATAGAAGCTGCGCACACCCCACACGCTGAGTGGTGCCCCCAAGCTCCCTCCCTGGGAACTACGCTCAGCATCTCAACATCAAAGTTGCAACAGCTTTGAACTGTGTCTGTGAGCATCTGTGCTTTATCTCAATTTATTTTGTGCATCCAATAGCAAGACGTGTCCTAAGGTAGCAGAAAAGCCTAAGAGGTTATTTTTTGGGTCTGGGAATGCTCAAAAAATTGTCCATATAAATTAATGGTAAACATTTCTTCACTTTATGCCATTTAGACTTACAAAAAGTTTCATAGCTCTACTTTCAGATACGTGGGGAAACCCATACCAGTAAATATAAAAAGAAGGTTTCCCTGACCCAGTTTTCAAAAAGTTTTGATTGCAGCATTTACAACAAATGTCTCATAATAGGGAAGAATGAAGAAAGATGATCTAAATCCCAGATATAACTAAATGGCACTACTACTTTGTAGTTCTTAGGAATAAATTAAACATTGATGATATTCTGATTCTTGCCAAAGACAAACTGATTTTTACATAAGTGTTTCTAATCTTAATTTGGGGACATCAATTAAAAGCAAAGTAACGACACTGACATAGTCAAAACTTTATTGACAACAAAGGTTTTGTTGCCTCTGCAGTCCTATTGCAAAAGCTAGGCAAAGTCCCCTTCCAATTAAGGCCCCAAGTAGCAAAAATACTTGTAACTATATTATTAGCTAAAAATATTTACTGAGGTGCATACTATGTGCACTCACTGAACTGTTTCATGCCCATTAAAATTCAATGATCAGAACTCAATAAAAAGACAATCCAATGAAAAACGGAGCAAAGGACTTGACAGTTCTCCAAAAGATACACAAATGATCAACAAGCAAATGAAAGGATGTTCAATATCAGTAGTCACTAAGGAAATTCAAATAAAATTCATAATAAGGTATCCTTTCACAGCTAAGATGGCTACGATAAAAGAAAAGAAAAGAAAAGAAAAGAAAAGAAAAGAAAAGAAAAGAAAAGAAAAGAAAAGAAAGAAAGGAAGATTGCAACTGTTGACAAAGATGCAGAGAACTGGATCCCTCAAACATTGCTGCTAGGAATGTAAAATGGTGCAGCCACTGGGCTGTACCTCAAAAAGTTGGACTTGTATGGCAGTTCCTCAAAAAGTTAATCATAAAAATTCTCTGTGACCCAGCAATTCCATTCTCCACTACAAACCCAAAACAACGGAAGACAGATATGCAAACACTGGTGTATGGATGTTCATAACAGCATTATTCACAACAGCCAAAAAGTGAGAATGACACAACTGTCCATCAACAGATAAAAGGATAAACAAAACATGATACATCCATACAATGGAACTGTATTCAGCTATAAAAAGGAGCAAAGCACTGATACATGCTACAACATGGATAAAACTCAAAAACATCATGCTAAGTAAAAGAAGTCAAACACAAAAGGTCATATATTACAGTATTCCACTTATTTGAAATACCCAGAATAGGTAAATTCATAGACACAGAAAGCCAATTGGTGGTTACCAATAGATACATCAAGGGGAGAATGAAGAGTGACTGCTTAATGGGTATGAGATCTCCTTTGGGGGTGATGTAAAAGTTCTGGAACTAGATAGAGTGATGGTTGTACAAAACTGTGAATCAGGGGCGCCTGGGTGGCGCAGTCGGTTAAGCGTCCGACTTCAGCCAGGTCACGATCTCGCGGTCCGTGAGTTCGAGCCCCGCATCAGGCTCTGGGCTGATGGCTCGGAGCCTGGAGCCTGTTTCCGATTCTATGTCTCCCTCTCTCTCTGCCCCTCCCCCGTTCATGCTCTGTCTCTCTCTGTCCCAAAAATAAATAAAAAAACATTGAAAAAAAAATTAAAAAAAAAAAAAACTGTGAATCTACTAAATACCATTGAGCTGTACACTTTACAGGGTTAATTTTATGTTATGTGAATTTCACCTAAAAAAATTTTAATAGTCATGACAACTCTGTGGTAGGAATTACTACTTCACCAATTTTGCAAATTCAGAAACACAGGCTCAGAGAAATTAAAAGATGACCAAGTCCACAGAAGCAGTAGGTACAGGAACAGAGATTCAACGTGGATTTGCGCACCAGACTTGCGATCTTTCTTTTTTTGATGTTGACAGAATAAAGCCCCTCTCCCCCAAAATTAATTTTATGCCCAGCTATCTATAATCCAGTATATTAGCAACTTCTATGTGATACAAGAGGTTTGCACTCTAACAGCTTCCCGATTTTAATTAAAAAATTAGAAGAAAAATAATACAGCACAGAAATATTATAAATATATTATCAGTATTAGCCTGATTATAATACTGATTATGATTATCAGTATTAGCCTGATTAGATTATAACTAACACCACTCAGTAGATCCACATTTCAGGCATCAAAAACTAAAGTTGCCAAGAGGTTTAATAATATATTTGAGGCTGGGGCACCTGGGTGGCTCAGTGGGCTGAGTGTCTGACTTTGGCTCAGGTCATGATCTCACAGTTCATGAGTTCAAGCCCCACATCAGGCTCTCTGCTGTCAGCCTGTCAGCACAGAGCCTGCTTCAGATCCTCTGTCCCTCTCTCTCTGCCCCTCCCCTACTTACACTCTACTCTTTCTCTCAAAAAATAAATAAGAATATTTTTTTAAAATAATATGCTTGGGGCTATTTCATAACAGAAATAATTAGCCAGTAGAGTGGAAGAATCATGTGTTCTCAGCTTTACTGCCAAATCAAAAATGTAATCACATAAAAACTGAACATAATTCTAATCTTACTTAAATGTTAAGATCTCAGGCAACAAGTAATCAGCATGAAGATACCAAATACACTCCATCTTAGGAGCTTTTTCTACCACTTCAGGTTAGATGCCTAAACAGATTTAGTAACCACTAATGTTGCGCTGTTTCCTATGCTCCCATATTACAGTAACATCACACAATAATATCTCGTAGTCTAACTTACAGGATCATAACATAATGGGCAGGCAGACAATGACAAACGTCAAATATCAACTTTTTAAAAACCAACATAAAATACAACATTTGTGTAGTGACAGAGATGAAAAAGATTACCCAACTAAGCCTTGTTTACAGCACTGTCAACCAGGAATTAGATAACCATCTCAAGAAACCTAGTGTGTACTGACCAGTAAGATGCAACAAAACATCAAGCTTGCATCTAAGCTATGGCTAATTTAGTCTGTGGTGGTTCTGTATCGTCTGCCATTCAAGTACAATACTTTAGTTTCCTGCAATTTCATCTTAGTTATAGATGTATTTGACTGTTTTCATCAAATGTGAGGGAGCTTCTCATGATGAGATGCTTATACTGAAGGCGTGTGCAGGATACGCAGGTAGGCAATGAAGGCAATTTACTCTAACGACCAAGAGGATGACCAAACAAAATAAGCAGAAGAGTCACTGCCACGACACATTAATGCACACTTCAAATCAACATAACAGAAGATAACCAGGAAGGGCCAGCAATGGGCTGATCACACCGACATGTAATCAGAGACAAAATGGGTAATTTAAAGACAAGTATTGCTCTACTACTGATGGCAGCCTTGAAACAACAGCAAATAATTTACTCCTGGACATATCACATGTACCCAAGAGAGGATCCTCAAGACTGCAACTTGTACACATTGGTCTTTCTAGTCTTTTACAGGTCAACAGGAAGTAATATCATTGGGCAGCATCTTCACTTACCTACCATGACTCCTCTAAACCATATAACGGGGGTGCCTGGGTGGCTCGGTCAGTTGGGCATCTGACTCCTGACTTTGGTTCAGGTCATGGTCTCACGGTTTGTGGTTCGAGCCCTGCATTGGGCTCCACACTGATAGTGCAGAGCCTGATTGAGATTCTCTATTTACTCCCCAAATAAATTATAAAATGTCCTCATCACAAATTTCCTTCTCCTCAGGCCCAATATCCTTTAGCCAATTTTAAAGAACACACACACATTCCACACTAGTAATCATGTTATTTTGCTAATTAAGTCATATAAAAAAAAAAAAAATCCTCCATCTTACCAGCAATCCAAGGTTGTTACGTAGGGTTTGAACTAGTAAGAATCACGATGTAACCCCTAGCCACAAATTAGTCATAGGACAATGACTGTAGAAGTTGCCTTTAAGCTAATGGCTATATCCTCAAATCCTGCAGAATCTGTGTACCACCACGGTAGATTTGAACATGGCGAACAAAATGCTGGCTTCTAACCAAATCTTAATATCCAGTAACCTAAAGATAAGGTGTTTACAACTTTAAATTTTTAGAAATACAGGTGACCCTTGAACAACACAGGTTTGAACTACATGTGCCCACTTATACATGGATTTTTTTTGATACAATACAGTACTGAAAGAATATTTTTTCTTCCTTATGGTCTTAATATTTTCTTTTCTCTAGCTACTTTACCATAAGAATACAATATATAATACATAGTTAAGTGTCTGGGAAGTCCAAAGTTATATACAAATTTTCCACCGCACAGGGGTCAGTGCCCCTAACTCCTCCTACATTGTTCAAGGGTCAACTGTATTTCAGAACCAACAGACCGCTTCTTTTTATTTTTTTAATTTTTTTTTTAATGTTGATTCATTTTTTTTGAGGGGGGGAGGGGCAGAGAGAGAGGGAGACACAGAATTTGAAGCAGGCTCCATGCTCTGAACTGTCAGCACAGAGCCTGATGCAGGGCTCGAACTCAAGATCATGACCTGGCCGAAGTCAGACACTTAACCAACTGAGCCACGCGGGTGCCCCACAACAGACCGCTTCTAAGTAAGTGTGGGCTCTTTTGTGAAGCTCCCAGAAAATGGCATAGGAGCCTAAAGTCCCTTTGTAAACAATACTCTCAAGAAGCAAGACGCAGGGATAATTAACCCCCTTGTGACATTTAGAAAAAATGAAATGGGAGGCTAGACCCATCCCTAAGAGAGAGTTCACTATCAGTCTGCAGCTATTTCAACTATATTTGGTACTATGTGAGAACTCAAAGAGAGAGAGAGAGACGGAGAAAAAAAATGACTTGAGCCAATTTTACTTCCTACATTACAGCTACCTTCTTGAAATATTTAAAGCATATAGCAGGCACTCAAACTTTTTTCAATGAATGAAGGGATGAACAAGTTAAACAGTAACCAGCAGCATGTAAAACATCTTTAGATGAAAAAAGCACCCCGGATTTCAAAGGCAGCGAAGAGAACTGAAAATGCTCTATACTACTGACCCATTTTTCAAACACACGTATAGATAATGGGTTTTTTAAATATTTTTTAAGTTTATTTATTTTGAGAGCGAGAATATGGGGGAAGGGCAGAGAGAGAGGAAGAGTGAGAATCCCAGGCAGGCTCCATCTAACAGCATGGGGCTCAATCTCACTGAGAGATGACTTGAGCCAAAATCAAGAGTAGGATGCTTAACTGACTGAGCCACCCACACACCCCACAGATAATGTTTTTAAGCGATTATCTACATTTACAGGTATGACTGGAAAGATCTATATATATATAACAAATGGTTCCTTCCACATTGGATATATTTCACACTTTACAACAGATATTCCCATTTTCCTCATCAGCTGAACTGTCTGAAAGATTTTCAAAAGTACTTTTATTGCTAAGTTGAAATGTATTTGAATGTGCTTGCCAGATGTCATGATACATAAACATAAATAGGCAGAAGCTAAGAGAGAGCCGTGACAACTAGGTAAATCATTTCCTTTTGAATCATTTCCAGTACAAGTGTCCTACAAACAGTATAGAAAAAGTCAACAGAGAAAACATCATCCTTCAAACATAAGGCCAAGTGCTACCTTCGGGTGAACACAAATAAAATCACCATTTAAAAGTAATAACACTTCCTCAAAAAATGAAAGAGAGAATTACCATACGACCCAGAAATCCCACTTCTAGCATATACCCAAAAGAACTGAAAGCAAGGACTGGAACAGATACTTGCACACCAATGTTCCTAGCGGCACTTTTTGCAACAGCCAAAAGGTGGAAATGACCTAAGTGTCTAAACGGATAAACGAAATGTGGTACACACATACAATGGAATATTATTCAGTCCTAAAAAGGCATGAAATTCTGACACAAGCTCAAACGTTGATGAAACTTGAAGACATCGTGCTGAGTGAAATAAGCCAGACATAGATGGACAAACACTATTATTCTACTACTTCTACTTGTATGAGACCCCTAGAGTAGTCCTATTCATAGAGACAGAAAGGGGAATGGCTGAGGGAAGAGAGGAATGGGAGTTGTTTGATAGGTACAAAGTTTCAGTTTGGGAAGATGAAAATGTTCTGAAGATGGATGGTTGTGACGGCTGCATAACAATGTAAGTGTACTTTATGCCACTGACCCATACACTTTAAATGGTTTAAGTGTAAATCTTACATAATCCATATTTTACCACAACTTTTTAAAGTAACTGAGCAAGAATGATGGTCACAGTTTTGTGTCAAAAACATCAAGAAAAGTGGTAAGAGTCTGTAACAAGCATGCTTTACTGTCATCCTCCACAGCCTAGATAACTTACCTGAAAGTCAAGACCTCGGAATAGGAGGGATGGACACACCATTTTCATGTTGCTACACATTTACACTAAGCAGCTGAGGAAGCTGAATTATATTCTACAGGAGATCGTTTACTAAATAATGAGTGGGCTCTCCTTCCCAACAATTAAATCAGAAAAAAAATCAAGCTCTTCCTTCTAGTCTCCAATGGAAGTAACAAGAATGAAATAATCAGTTGTACTCTTAACAAGAAGCACAGCGGATCCTAAAGAGTGACTTTAATTCCCACGTTTAATTTTGGAACCACTACAATAGGAAACAGCAAGCAGCAATGATGATGATGATGATGATGATGATGATGATAATAATAATAATAATAATATCTTCCTTTACTGCTTTTATTAAGTGACTTTGTACACTAACCCTTCTCAGCCTCATCTCAAAAACAGGGATAATGTTTACATCTGCCTTATAAGGGTTGTTTGAAGATCTTATGAAGTAATATACATAAAACACTGAGTTCAGTGCCAAGAATACATATATGTTCAACCCTCCCCTCCTGCCATTCACTAGTATCTGTAGCCCTTTGCCACTCCTGGATCAGTCCCCAGGGGCTATGCTGATGTTTTTGGCCAGCAACCTATGGCTCCTCCCTCAGGACCCAGCTGTTTCTCTCAGTTCTACTTGTTTCACTCCTGGTTTCTAAGAGGATCCTGTCTATATTTAGAGATAATGCCAGTACCAACTGTGGACTCAACAGGTGCTTGGGAGGGCACTTGAGCTCTCCACAATTTTCAATTGTTTTCCAAAGTTAATTGGTTCTGACTCCACAACTGGTTGTGTTGACTTCTACAAGGAAGAGCGCCACCTAGGCACAGTACTTCAGCAGTACACTAGACTAAACAAAATAATAAGCCTGTTCACAGGTCAAACCCTTAGCAAGATGTGCTTTAACAGGACCCCAGAAGACTTGTTAATTCACAAGAGCAATAAACATTTATAAAGTCTACAGATATAGCCCACTAACCCAATCTTCATCTAAATCACCATTATCATATCAAACCCAAGATTCAACCAATTCATGCTGCTTGTACTACAACCAAGATTAGGAGGAGGAAGACAGGCAAGTAGAACCAGACAGCAAAGATTCTAAAGAAGGCATCCAACAGAGCCCAGTGTGAATGCAGCTTTATTTACTACCTCTGTGACCATAGCAAGTTATTTAACCTCTTAATTATAACACAGGAAATAACTGTGAGGATTCAATTAAATGAGATAATAATGCATGCATAACAAACTTAGCACCTTGCCTCATCTACTGTAAGAGGTCAATAAAAAGCCACATTATCACTAATGAAGACACTCCTTGCTTTATTCAGTTTTTGTAAGATATAAGAAAAGTGACAACTGAGGTCATTATTTTGGACCTTTATAAACTAGTCTAATGCTACTATCCAAGACCTAGCTGAGAAATATAAACAGATAAATTCCCAGAAATCTTAGGTGAGTCAGCAAAACTTAATACCCAACAAATAAAAAGATTAACATCAACTATTTATGAACACATAATGGTAATACAATTTCAAAATCAGCAATCTTGTATCTAGAACCATTCAATATTTGGTCTGGAAATCCAAGTATTAAGGAAATGCCAAGATAATGACCCAGAAATACTTTCCCACAGTATTTTCAAATCACCTTAATTCAAACTGGAAGGTAAAAGGCAGCCTGATAATTTGAAATCAGCATCAAGAATTTCTTGAGGCAGAACCCAAACTCTCCCAAGAGCATAAATCCAGTAGCAGATGGTATATGAACATTTCTCAGTGAGAAACTGCAATTCTAACAAAGTATAGATAACTTTGATTTTATCAATGCTATTCATCACCTTTGGGTCTAAATGAAAACAAACTCTTGGTTCTCTTCCCCCCAAACACCTGAACTCTGCATTATCACTGACCTAATTCAGAGCAAGATGCTTATTTTTGGTGATATGTTCTCCTCTGCTTCATTAACCACAGGTAAATTACACACAGTAACCTGATGAACATAAGAGAAATAAATATTACAGGGATGGTTCACCGATGAAATTGACCATAAATAACCAAATTATTAAAAGAATAGCTTGTACTCAGCAGAGGGACATGCCTGAGAAAGACCCACCTTCCAAAAGAACCCAATCATCCTGGATGAATTAGGAGAAAGATGCCACTCTAGTCCACCTACCCTGTACTCTCAAACAAGATCTACCCTTCCACTTTAAATCAAGCCCAAACCACATCTATTTTATTTCTCTGCCACCCTTTGCCTTATTTTCCATTCCGCCCCCCCCATTCCTTTCTATCTTTTTTCAAATCCCACTTTGCCCCCAAATCCTGAGGACCTCGGACACCCACGCAAATGACCTTACGCATACCCACTGCATTCCCAATTCATTGTACTTCTCAACCCAAACGACCCATTCTTTCATTCTTTTCGATCCCTCGTTGTTTCTTAAAATCCAATACCCCACACACGCTCACACCAGAGTCCCCCCTTACTCCATTGTTTCCCTGGCCTGTGCTCTGGAAACCCCCCAACTCGGACCCGTGTGCTTCGGCCTGCCCCACTGACCCCAGAAGGCTTTCACCATCTGGGCACTCCGGGTCCCAAAGGGCTCACGTCCCCCTCCTGTCCATACCCCAACCCCCAACAACCACCCCCTCCGCCGTGCCCTCCCTCGAGCCCGCTCTCTGCACTTCTGTGCCCCCCTTTACACCCCACCAACCCCTCCACCCAGCACCCTCAGCCTCACCTACCCGGGGACCCCGCAGATGCCGCGTCCCCCCCAGTTCCGGGCTCTGCGTCCCGGACGCTCCGAGGTCTGAGAAGAGGAAAGGAGCTCCTCCGCCTCCTTCTCCTCCTCTTCTAGAGCGGCCGCCGTCGCCGCCTCGCTCCTCCCCCAGCTCTCCCAGAGCCGGACGCCGCCCCGCCCCCACCGCCCCTTTCCCGGCTTCGGCCGGGCGGCGGGCTGGGGATCGCAGCCGCGGCTGGGGGCCGGAGTGCCAGCGGATCCACACCGACCTCGCCGGGGCTCGCGCTGTTCGCCCCGCCCCGGAGCCCGCTCGGGCGCGTGCGCGCCAGCCAGCCAGCGCACAGGCGCGTGCTCGCGCCGGCGCGAACCCAACGCGCCGAGCTCGAGGCCGTTGCAGCCACCTGGCGCGCGAAGGCCGGGCGGGAGGCGGCCCGCGCGCCAGGGATCTGCGAGTGGAGAGGCGCCGGGCGGGAGGCGGGCTCCAGTCCGTCGGGTTACCGCTCCTCTCGAGACCCAAACCCTCGCGCCTCGCACCGCCCGCCGGGTCGCGCGCCTCAGTTGAGGGTGCTCGGGCGTCGCCGGGAACTGGGAATAACGAGGAAGGGTAGGGATTGGAGGAGTGGGTCGGCAACAAACTAGATGAAAGTGGGGAGGGGTAGTACTAGAGCATGTGCCCACGTGCAGAACAGCTCAGGCCCACAAAGAGCCGGGCGGCGTGGGGAGGGGGGTAACAGCGCGCTCTGGGAGTGAAGGGCCGGAGCTGGAACTGCCGGAAAGAGCCGAAACTCCCCCGGAGATTGCCGAAGGCGGGCGCATCGAGAGGAACCTTACGAGGAGCTTTATTATCTAGGTTCCCGCGGGGACGCGCGCTCTCGGGCTGCCTTGCCTTTCGCAGCTCACGACTCCGCCCCATGGCCTTCCAGCGCCTTCTCCTTTGCCTGCTTCCCGACCCAAGTTTGACTCCAAAAGGCCGTTTCAGAGTCCCCGACCTCAGGCAACTCCCGGACGTCCGGACTTCGCGGCCGCTCAGCTTCCTGGGAGTCCGTAGAGGCTGGTGCGGGATCGAGGGAAGGATAACCTCTGGACTTGAAGGTTCTCTACCACGTATGCCAGACGCTGCCCAAGCCCATTTCTGAGTCGGATCTCTGGTTTGCTCAGCCGTCTACATTCTTCCATGCGGCTGTGGTCAGGCCGCCAGTGAATCTTTCTGTTAAATATCCTTCTGACTTCATGATCAGATTCCCAACCTCCCCAGGGCCAGAACCGTCTGTAGTATTTGTGCAACCTTCTACCCAGTGTCCTGAAAGTGTGAAGTACTCACCCCACCGTCAACTGGTCGGTGGTCGATTAGGAGCGGCCAGAGGCTGGGGATTTAGGCAGCATTGAAAAGATTAATCAGGATCTGTCCCCATGTTCTTAGCTTTAGAGGCCAAAGGTTAAGGAACTCTGGACAAGCATCAGCGACAAACCTGGAAGTGTATATGAGTATGTATAGCTAGACACCACAGGCACAGGTTTGTTTTCCAGATGTTCGTTACTGCAGTCGCAGTACCTGCAATGAAGTAGTGTATGTAGTAGATCTCAGATAGCCAGATCTCAGATACCCAGAAGTTATCTCGTCCTTTGTGTTTAACTTTGCACGAGGTTGGAGGGTCAAAAATACCCCGCAGCCCACTGACCCCTGGCTAATAAAGCCTGGTCTAATCCAATCGTATCACTTACAGATCTAAATAAGCAAAAGACTAGGTCACCCAGCTAGCAAGGGCATCATACATAGGTTGCTTACTATTGCATCTTTTCTCAAAATATTCAAATAGAAGCAAACTTTCCAAATATCTGCTTTCTTTTCATTCACTAAATTGAAATAAGTACCCAATGAGTGGTAAGCATTGTTCTAGGTTTTGGGTCACTTACAAAGAAGAATAAAAGCAAGATTATCCCCAAGAAGAGTATCCTATTGTAAAGGAGGATAAAAGCTATTAAATAATTAACTTTATAATAGCATGTGAAAAGTGTCGAAACAAAAAGTACAAAGTGTTGTAGGAACACAGGAATGAGTGACTAATTCTTCCATAACGTCCCTTCCTTCCCATACATAGTAGAAATGGAATGCTATGACCTTGCTTAATGGGAAACTTCATGCTGCTGAAGAATGGTACTGGAACCAAGAGAATCCAAGGTCCCTTCCATAATGACAGATTTCACCTACCAAAAGTTGCCTAGAAAACTCTTCATTAGGGGTGCCTGGGTGGCTCAGTCGGTTAAGCGGCCGACTTCGGCTCAGGTCATGATTTCGCGGTCCGTGAGTTCGAGCCCCGCGTCGGGCTCTGTGCTGACAGCTCAGAGCCTGGAGCCTGTTTCAGATTCTGTGTCTCCCTCTCTCTGACCCTCCCCCGTTCATGTTCTGTCTCTCTCTGTCTCAAAAATAAATAAACATTAAAAAAAAATTTTTTTTAATAAAAAAGAAAACTCTTCGTTATAGGGCCCCTTGCTGCAGAACCAATATTGTTTCTTTGGGAGGAAAATAAAGTCTACTTTTGGAAATCTCACAGTGTTAGGAAAGACATCTGATGGCTCTCCCAAGATAGCCAGTGGTTTAATGGGAGACAGTTTTTATATGCGGATATTCCATATGTAGATATGTAGAAGGGAGGTGAGTTAAGGAGCATGCATAGGCCCAATCTATGAGAGCTGTCAAAGCATCACTGGAAATCTAACAATGTGAAGAATATCATATTTAACAGATCTCTAAGAGAGAGTTCTGAGTATAGTTTAAAGTGTGGTTGAAAGTGTGGGTCACATAGAGCATACAACTTGCTAAGTGGAGTTTGCAAGAGGGGTACTGTAACTCATGGCCCACTTTCACCCTTTCTCCATGCCACATTCTATCTCTCCAAACAGACATTGAATAAATGTTTCAAAAATATCTTTTGGACCTGAATTATAAAGATTAATTTTATCTTGGTTCTTTACATATATGTTTTCTATTGTGTATGCATAATAAAACAAAATGATCATCGACTGCTTTGAAATAATTGCAAAACTCCATGCTGTCAGTGCAGAGCCTGCTTGGGACTCTCTCCCTCTCTCTAAAAACAAACTTTTTAAAAAAGGAAAGAATTGCAAATTGTTTAAAGTCCATCCGTAAATTATACTGGAGGTACTGGAGGACAAGAAATGCTGTAATAAATTCGACATATAATACTTGTGACATACTCTGAAGAAAACACAAAAACAACCAAATTTCTGAAATGATTAGAGTGACTGCTAAGGATTGCAAAAGATCATTTTGAAACAACATCCATATGTCTCAGTTCAGCCTTCAGGGAATTAATTTATCCCAGGTTACCTAATGATCAAGTGGCAAAATTAGAACTAAGGATAAGTCATGACATAATCTTCATCTTGACAGATATATTTTGCAGATGTTAAAAAGACCTAATTTGACATGTTTTCAAATAGATCCTGGAAATCAAAATTTTTCTTATGTTTGTTTGAGTTGATATTTTGTATCTGAAGTGATTGTCAGATTCCATATTTTTATTAGGAAAAAAAAAGAGGCTGAATTTAGTCTGAGAAACAAAAATTTTCCTCATGATCTTGGAGACTTGATAATTAATGACTGTAATTAACATGATTTTCTTAGAAGTCTCTGCTAACTAAAGTTGAAACTACAAACCACTATAGGCAAGAAGACCACCAGAGAATGTCTCATAAGGTGTACTTTTCTGTTTGATTGCCCCACCTCTAGTACCTAATAAGAGTATTCATGTGGGCAGACCAAACTTTGTGTCTTAGAAAATTAGCATCATGGAGTGCTAACTAGACCTGAAAAAACTATTCCAGTTGCAAATAAGTTTGGGAAACACTGGGTAAGATAAAGTTAAGCTAGTTTCTTTACATCCCAGAGCATTTAATTTGGTAATGTGCTTTGTTAACAATCAAATGAATGCACTATATAGTATGCAGCTTTCCCCCAAGGAAGCTTCTTTCCCTAAGAGAGTTCTGCATGGGATTCATGTTTCTTTGAACATTCATTTTCTAAAGTTCTATTAAATGGGTTTGATTAGGTCAGCATTTCCCATTTTACAGATAACAAAACTGAGGTACAAAGACAGGAGTAACATAGCCAATTGTATATCAGATGTTTATAGGCTCAGTCGGTTGAGCTTCTGACTTCGGCTCAGGTCATGATCTCACACTCTGTGAGTTTGAGCCCGCATCGGGCTCTGTGCTGACAGCTCAGAGCCTGGAGCTGCTTCGGATTCTGTGTCTCCCTCTCTCTCTGCCCCTCCCCCGTTCATGCTTTGTCTCAAAAATGAATAAACATTAAAAAAAAAAGAGTGGCATCCATTAGGAACTAAGCCAGCCAGGTGCCGTGAATTTGCCCTTTAGTGACTTTGTTTCTATACGTAAGACTAATCAATAACTAATACTGCTTTACTATAAGTTTATTAATGGAATTTCAGCATGCTCTTTCATTTATACAGCGTGTCACCATTTTTTTAAGTTTATTTATTTATTTTGAGAGAGAGGGAGAGGAAGAGGGAGAGAGAATCCCAAGAAGGCTCCACAGTCAGTGCAGAACCCTATGTAGGGCTCAAATTCACGGACTGTGAGATCATGACCTGAGCTGAAGTCAGATGCTTAACTGACTGAGCCACCCAGGTATCCCAGTCTGTCACCATTTTTTAAAATTAATAATGACTAACCTCTGCAAAATGTCTTATTGTTTATAAAGCGCTCTCAACACATGGTCTCATTTGATTGTCTCAACATCCCTGTGATTCAGGCATCATTATTCCCATGTAACAAATGAGAAAACTGAGGCTTTAAATTAAGTAACATGTCTGTTGTTTGCATTGTTAAATATCCTGTTATTTGCATGGGGAGAAGACAGTCGCTGCCCTCAAGGGGCTTTGGTATAGGTAAAGAGACAAGACTCACAAACATGAGACAGAGAATGATTATGTAGCAACATGTAGGAAAATGTTTGATAGAATAGTCCAAACTTCACAAGAATACTGAAGGAATTCAAGGGGGAAAGATTACTGGAGATGGAATTAATCAGTGAAGGTATCATTTAGGGATAAACCTTAAGCTGGATCGTAAAAGAAGAGTAGAGATTTGGATTAGGAGAGAGGAAAAAGAATTATAGGCAAGAAGAGTGACATCAGCAAAGGCATGAACATGAGAACAGGAAACACACTGATGGAAAAGAATTAGAGTTGGAAGGGAGATGGGTCTAAAATGATCAGTCTTTTGGCTGTGCAAGAAAAGTCAACTGCTGAGAGGCCATGGGTTTCCAGTCACTGAATATAAATAATATGACACCATGTGCCCAGATGGAACAGCTATTTGCTTTCCAATCCAAAAGCAGTAAATTTACACTCTCTGCCATGGACCCCAGGAGTGAAAAGGAGAAAGTATCAACAGAAGCCAAGTCCAAACTGGTGGTTATGGGTATATTTCCCCCATATCCTTCCTATTCCTTTCTTTATACTAATTCATCTGAAAGGTGAATGACCTATTGATGCTAGGAAAAATGCCCCTTCAGGTGGTGCTCACAAAGCCAGGCTCTCATGCTAAGTCAGTCACTGCCCAGCAGATGATCAACATTCCCCACAACATTTCCCAGTCCAAAAATGGGACTAAGGTATGGCACAGAATGGATTTAAAATGATTCTAACTTTCCCATACTGAGGACTGTTGAGACTTGTCAGTGAGGTTTAAACCAAGAAAATTGAAGGTCATACTTAAAGTTATAATAGTTTGCAAATAAGCAGATGGGCTAATGGAAAGGGTGGATGACAGGTGGGGAGAAGGAAAACAATTGGGAAGAAAAGAAAAATGAGAATAAAGAAAGAAACAAATTGGGGCACCTGCGTGGCTCAGTTGGTTGAACGACCGACTTCAGCTCAGGTCATGATCTCACAGTTTGTGAGTTCAAGCCCTGCATCAGGCTCACTGCTATCAGAGCAGAACCTGCTTTGGATCCTCTGTCTCCCTCGATCTCTGCCCCTCCCCCACTCACAGGCGCACCCATTCTCTATCTCAAAAGTAAATAAAACATTAAAAAAATTGAGCAACAAATTACTGAAATGAAATCTCATGCAGCAGAATCCTACGTAAATTTTTCACTTTTGTTGTTCAAAACCCACCTTAACAAAACAAATGAATAAAACCAGGTAGTTGAACATATTTCAATCTTTTACGGTGACCAAGAGAAAGATGGCAAGGAACATGAAGAGAAACCAAAAAATCAGCTTCTCAGGGTGTGAACATCAAAAGCCAAACCAGTGGCATGAAACATGTGTTCAAGCAAAGCTCTCGCATGAGACAGACTGCCTCAGAGTCCCCCAGGAGATCAAATGACATCTAGGAAACACGTTTCATTTAGAGATTGCCCTGAATAACACCCAGATCCAACTTCACAGTTGCTCTCTTTCCCAACAAAAGAGGAGGACTGAACTCTAGTAATAAACCTACTAAGGAGGTACCACTACCAGATCAAAAAAAAAAAAAAAAAAAAAAAAAAAAAAGTGAAGGGACATATTTGACCCTTGTGACAGCCTTAAGGCGCCATCTGCAGTTCTTAGCTAAGACTGCAATAAACCCAAAGCTCCTGCTGGCTTGTTAGGACCACCTACTGGTAAAGAAAAGAGAAAACAAAGAAATACTAAATTCAAGTCAGGGAGTCCTCAAAACCCTCCCGGGTCCTAGAGTAGATGCAAGCATAGCTTTAAGACGCAGTACCCAGGAAAAGATCTAAGGGCCTTCGTTGGCTACAAGCTCAATGAGCAACCAAAAAAGCTAATAAATTCTTAGACTGCTTGATTTCAAGGATGATATATTGTCCAGACCTTGAGAACTTAATAGCCCCACAGTACCCCGTTCTGTCTGAACACATCTGAGAATTGCATTTAGTTCTGGGCACAATTTAAGAGCAATATTGACAAGAGCCATAAAAATGTTCATACCCTTTGACCCAGTAATCCCACCCATGGGAATTTATTCTGAAATAATTCAAGAGACTAGATGAATTAGAAACATGAAGATATTGATGCAGCATTCTTTATAACAAAAAAAATATATACATTAATAGCCTAAATGTCTCCCCAAAAGGGGAATATTATACAGCATTAAAATATAATGATACGTTATTTGAAAAGTTAAAATAAAAAACATAGAATGATAATGCATGCTACAACATGGATGAATCTTGAAAACATTATGCTAAGTGAAAAAAGCCAGACACAAAAGGAGACATTGTATGATTCCATTTATATAACATGTCCAGGATAGGAAAATCTATAGAGACAGAAAGTAGATTAGTGGTTGCCAAGGGCTGGGGGAGGGGAGAGCCGAGCGTGATTGCTAATGGGTATGGGGTTTGTTTTAGGGAAGGCAAAAACGTCTGAAATTAGCTAGTGGTGATAGTTGCACAACCTTATGAATATACTAAAAATCATTAAACTGTATACAAGGATGGATTTTATGGCATGTGAATTATACATCAATTAAATACATGTATGTCTTCATAGAAATATATACACATATATATACATCTTCATAATAATATATAAAATGCTTATGATTCAGTGAGGGGGAAAAAGCAGTACAAAATTGTGTCCTTGATATGAGACAATCGTGTAAAAATTAATTATGTACACTTACAGATGAGGACTAAAAGGGAAAATGAATAGGTGGAAACAGCAAGGTGAATGTAGGTGAATTTTTTTATTTGGGGGGTGGGTGGGTAGCCATTATATTGTTCTTCGAGCAATTTAATATTTTCTTTTCTTCCCAAGACGGTGTCCACAAGAGGGCAGACAGAAGATGACAAACAGAATCATTTAGCACAAGCCTCAGCTGAAAAGTTAAGAACCCAGCATTCAGTGTGGAAAGCAATCTCAAAGGGCAGGTAAGTCCAACTTCCTCGTATTACAAGGGACAGACTGCAGCCCAGAGTGGTAAAACGGCAGGCTGGTCCCCCAAGCAGTGGAGGTAGAAGCCTATGTCTGCACTTCTCCATCCGTCTCTTCCTACCAAACTACAGTGCTTCCTTAAACAAGGCAATGTTTAATCTGAAAAAGGGAAGATTTTGAAAGATATGAGATGAGGGCAGCTGCTTATCAAGGAAGGGTTTTTGTTGTTGTTGTTGTTGGGTTTTGTTCTTTGTAACAAGAGATGGCATATCTAGAAATTACAGGGAAGCAAATTTTAGTCCGATAGAAGAACTTAACGATTAAGGGTGTCCAAAAGGTGAAACAGGTAGCAGATTTCCAACTGAAGCCAATGCCAAAATGGAAATCTTTGAGGAAAGCTATTCTTCAGGTCCTGCACTGAGTGAGCACTTGACATAGAGGCCTTCTCACTTCCCTTCCAACTCTTTAAAAGGCCCTATACATTTTTTATTTGTGGGAGTGGGAGAATATGAAATCATTGGATTTCATGAAATCTTCTCGGTTGGAGAATAAGGAAGACCTCACACTTGCTAATATCTTGGTTTATATAAATATAGAATTATTTTATAGTGAATTTCTACTTACAGCTGATTTTCGCTATATAGGTGCTTTGGGAATCACATCCCCAGAAAAGTCTCTTCGTGATAATAATGTCCCAGGGTTGTTAGCAAAGCAGAATTCCCTTCCAGAAGTTCTCAATTCCCATAATTTTGTGCCATTTTTTTCTTTTCAAAAAATGGCTGGGCTATACGATTGACTATGAGATATACGAACAGATGTCCCTGGAATGAGTAGGGAAGGAGTGCAGGTAGTCTAATCCTGGTAAGAACGCAATTTCAGAACCCATTCACAGGCCAGGGCAAGAAGGAAGATGAAATCCAAATATGAGTCTTAATGAGTCTTTCCTACTAAGAGGTAACATTCCATAACATCTTTCTCACTTCTTACCACGTGCCCCAGCCCATACCTACAAAAAGTTCTCCTGTGCAAAGTTTTAAACTAATCCACACTAAAGTAACCAATGTGGCTAAAAGGTGGACAGCAGATCACCATGCCATAGCATCTCAGAAAGTAGAAATACCTCTCTGTCCTGCATAGAAGGACTGAGACTCCAGATGTCAGGGAATAGCCTCCCTAATTGAAATGAATCTGCCAAAGGGTGATAAGAGAGTTCTGCAGGGACAATCTGCAAGTGAAAAGGGCCATCTTACAAGCAGTGAGCTCCTTCCCACGAGATTCATCTCACCCTCGGAGTTGTCTCATTCTGAGGACTTCTGCTATCCCAACTGGCCCAGATATGCTCTGACCCATTTTAAAACTACAGCCTAAGAACAGCCAAACCCAAACCACTCCCCTGGTTCCCCATGAACAGCCAAAAAAAGGCTGAAATTTTTCCTTTTAAGTTGATTTATTTATTTTGAGAAAGGGAGAGACAGACAGAGAGACTGAGAGTGTGACCAAGGAAGGGCAGGGAGAGAGGGAGGGAGAGAGAATCCCAAGCTGGCTCCTTGCTGTCCGTGCAGAGCCTGACATGGGGCTTGATCCTGTGAACCATGCGATCATGACCTGAGCCAAAAATCAAGAGTCAGACACTTAACTGACTGAGCCAACCAGGTACCCCTGGAATTTTTCTTAATTATAAAACAAGAGAGAGAGAGAGAGAGTCTAGGAAAGAGGAGGTGAGGAAGAGAGACCATTTATACCCTACCACCACAACACAATCCATCATTCCTATTTACTTCTTTCTAATCCTTATTTGTAAGCATTCATACGGTGATTTGCAAGAAACCAAAAGGAATTTTTTTAATAGAAAATACACTAATACACTCTAGGAAAATTCAGCCTTACAGGTAGAACCTTCATTCCATACCAATTAACTCCCCTAGACACCCAAGCCTTGTTTCCTTACATGGCTGAAAGGGGGAAAGGGTTATATTAAAGTTATATTTGCTCACTCTACATATGCTAGTTTCCTTATCCCCGCAACCCTTTAAGAGTACATACTATTATCTCAATTTTAGGGGAAACTAAGGCTCTCAGAGACTAAAGAAACCTAGGACCACACAGCTAGAAAATCATGGAACCACGTTAAAATCCTAATCCTAATCCTTCTGATTCTAAAACTCATGCTTAAAGTTGAAAGACAAGCCATAGACTGGGGGAAAATATCTATGACACATACGACAAAGAGTTAAGGTTCCTTACAAGCGAGGATACCAACAAAATAGATTTCACAAAGACAGGTAGGAGATAATTTATTTTTTTGGAGATAATATTTTTTTAAAAGCAGAAAATACTTATGTCCAGGCTTTCACTAAAGAGGACATGCAAGTACCCAACAAAATTTGAAAAGATGCTGACCTTTACTATGAGTCAGGGAAAGGCAAATTAAAGTCGTCAGATACTATTCCTCACCCATCATCTTGGCAAAAATTTAAAAGAGTGATAACAGTCCATTCCAATTCCAAGGAAAGGGCCACTTCCTTACACTGCTGGAGGAAGTATAAATTACCAGAATATTTTCCAGAAGTAACCTGATACAGTATCAATGAAAATTTTAAATATACATTCTATTTGACCTTATATTAGCACTTATTGGAATCCAGCCTCAAAAAAACAAAAAGCACCAGTACACACATTTAAAGATATTTATTGTAGCCTTGCTCATGTTGAAACAATAGAAACTGCTCCTGAATAGTTCTTTTTTTTTTTTTTTTTTTTTTTTGAGAGACAGAGAAAGTGTGAGTGGGGGCAGGGCAGGGAAAGGGAGACAGGATCTGAAGCGGGCTCTGTGCTGACAGCAGAGAGCCTGATGTGGGGCTTGAACTCACGAACTGTGGGATCGTGACCTAAGCCAATGTTGGATGCTTAACCGACTAAGCCACCCAGGTGCCCCAATAGTTCCTATTTTAATAAATTAAAGTGTAGCCATATTTTTGTAACAAAAGTTCATAACAAAATTTGAGAATAGTAAAATGTTTTCCAAATTAAGTAAAGCCCCTAATCACTCTTTTGTTCCTTTTTCCTAATAGGCTATTTTTAATATATTTACATTGTGCAGTAGTACTAGATATCATGTTAAAAAGTTACTAATCAATGGTCTATGAAAATACCTCATTAAAATTCCATGTGATGATTTCACAGATTCTAAGTATTTTTCAAAAGAAACATATATCAATTTTTGGCAACTTTACAAAAGTGTAAAAGTTAATTTGGCCTTGAAATCATGGTATATAAATTCATTGGTAGGAGCACCTGGGTGGCTCAGTTGGTTGAGCATCTGCCTTTTGATTTCAGCTCGGGTCATGATCTGGAGGGTTCATGAGATCGAGCCCTGCACTGGACCCCGTGCTGATAGCATGGAGCCTGCTTGGAATTCTCTCTCTCTCTCCCTCTTTCTCTGCCCCTCCCCCTGCTCATGCTCTCTCTCTCTCTCTCTCTCTCTCAAAATAAATAAACTTTAAAAAATTCATTAGCAAAAACTGTTCAAGTTTTGTTATATATGAATACAAAGAAAAACACATCTACAAATTTCATTCCTCTCAGTTGATCAGATGAGACCAGATTTTATTTTAATCTGCAAAGAATATTAGCCAAAATAATAATAATTCTACTTTAAAATGTGTGTGTGTGTGTGTGTGTGTGTGTGTGTGTGTATCACTCAGAGTTAATTTCCCGAAAAAAAAGTTCGAGGGATGCACACAAACACAAAAGAAGAGCAAGAAAACTGGAGTAAAAGTATATAAGTTTAACATCATGTTCCGGTTCTCCAGTCTTCCTGTCCATTCTAGACATTTCTTCCACACTTGATGGTTACATGGAAATTAAATAAGACCCTGTTGAGATACTCAAGCACTGGTTCCCTCGGTTTCCCCAAAGCCCTCATAAAGGCACATGAAATATAAAATCATAAATTTCCCCATGAGTCCCCATCAAACAATGTCATCTGCCCCTTCTCCAATGTTCCAGTGTATTCCACTTATAATTCTTATGACACGTAGTTCAAAACGCTGAAGGAGGTGAACTTGGATATCTGTGTATGTTATATCCCCCACCAGACTGTAAGCTCCTAGGCAGCAGAGTATGTAGTTCAGGGTCAGGGGGAGACCTGAGAATTCAGCCAGCCCAACCACCCAAGCAAAATCTGAGGGCTCTCTACAATACTTCACCAAGCAGAAAAGTTTGTGATAGCGGTACTACCCCCACTCCATAGCAGCTTGTTCCTTCTTAGGAAAAGTGGATCTCCTAGAAAGCTCTCCTATAAATAGAATTAAGATATTTTTCTGCAATTTTTCTCATTTAACCCCTCTCTTACCCATTGGTAATCTACAGAATAGATCAAATCCCTATTGCCACAGGACAGCTTGTGAAATATGAGACCCTTCATATTTTTCCTTCAATCTCCTAACTCAGTACTTTGCATATGAAAGAAAGAAAGAAAGAAAGAAAGAAAGAAAGAAAGAAAGAAAGAAAGAAAGAAAGAAAAAGAGAGAGAAAAAGAAAAAGAGAGAAAGAGAGAAAAAGAGAGAAAGAGAAAGAGAAAAGAAATAGTTAAATAATCTTCTTCCATCGCTCATCAATGTACCAGGGTGGGCAAGGTTGTATATTCTCTAAAAGATATTTTATTGGTTTTATAACATGCCTTTAATTTCACTATCTAGTTTTAGGAAGAACTTATCAGGAATACAATAACCGACAATTGAGAAATTCAAAATAGAAACGTTATTCCACTACAATAGCTTTCTCACTCCTTTAAGGTTTTCTCATCTCCACTGCAAACAGACCAGTTCTTCAATGCTGTTGGGATGACCTGTGTGGGCAAAGCTGGGTTGGGACAAGCTGCTCAGCTCTGCCAGGAAGAGTCCACCCTCAAGGGGCAATTTCTTCTCACCTCCAGGATCCCTTGGGCTTTCTGGGCTGACTCAGGGCTTCATATGCAGCCTGGATCTCCAGGAAGTGCCTCTGAGCCTCCTCTGTCTGGTGTCGGTTGTGATCAGGGTGCCAGATCTTCACTAGCTCCCGGTATCTTCGATGTATTTCTTCATTTGTTGCCCCCTCTGAGACACTCAAAACCTTAGGGAAACAGAAGGTGAAAATTAGAATTCCATACGTTTCAGAGAACCTGGGTCTCTCCCCACTTCCTTGCTAAATCAGGCTGTGCTATCTCTGGAGTCGGCTTTTACTTGCCTGAGAGAAAGGCCCAGAACCTCAGATTAGAATTCCAGCCTTTTTTCTTTTTTTTTTTTTTTTTTTTGAGTTTACTTATTTATTTTGAGAGAGACAGAGACAGTGCAAGTGGAGGAGGGGCAGAGAGCGAGGGAGAGAGAGAACCCCAAGGTGACTCCATGTCATCAGCACAGAGCCCAATGCAGGGCTTGAACCCATGAAACAGCGAGACCATGACCTGAGCCGAAACCAAGAGTCAGACGCTTAACCGACTGAGCCACGCAGGTGCCCCTAGAATTCCAGCCTTTTGAAACATGGGCTAGCTCTGGATCTGATGGCAAGAACCAAGCTTTGCTTTGAACCACAGCTGCCTGTTTTCTAACCTGGGACTTCGCCATCCTCACAAGATCTCTTCCTTGAAAGAGAAATAAGCATATATGTCCACCAAAGACTTGTACAAGAATGTTCACAGCAGCTTTATTTAGAATGGCCCCAAATTGGAACTAACCTAAATGTTCATTAACAATAGGAATGGATAGATACCGTGTAGTATATTTATACAATGGCATACTACACAACAATGGAAACAATTTATAAATGTTATAGTACTTATTCATAGTGCATGCAACAGTATGAATAAATCTCACGAACATAATGTTGAATGAAAGAAATCAGACATGGGGTGCCTGGCTGTCTCAGGCATGTGACTCTTGATCTCAGGGTTGTGAGTTCAAGTCCATGCTAGGTGTGCAGCCTACTTTAAAAAAATAAAATTAAAATAAGTTAATTTAAAAAGGAAAAAAGTCAGGGGCGCCTGGGTGGCTCAGTCGGTTGAGCATCCGACTTCAGTTCAGGTCATGATCTTGTGGTCCGTGAGTTCGAGCCCTGCGTTGGGCTCTGTGCTGACAGCTCAGAGCCTGGAGCCTGTTTCGGATTCTGTGTCTCCCTCTCTTTCTGACCCTCCCCCGTTCATGCTCTGTCTCAAAAATAAATAAATGTTAAAAAATAATAATAATAAATAAAATAAATAAAAAGGAAAAAAAGTCAGACATAAAAGTATATACCGAATGATTCCATTTGTATGAAGTTCAAGAATGGACAAAACTAATCTACGGTAATAGAAGTCAGAATAGAGATTCTTCCAAGGAAAGGAGTCTAGAGCGAGAAGGGACACAAGGGAAACTTCTTGGTGCTGGATATATTCTATACCTTGGTTTGAGTGGTGGTTACATAGATGTATACATAAAATGCATCATCAGCATACAGCCCAACACAGGGCTTGATCTCACGACTGTGAGATCACGACCTGAGTCACTATCAAGAGTCAGATGCTTAATTGAGCCACCCAGGCACCACATATATGTTACTTTATATATGTTAGACCTCAATAAAAAGTAAACAATATATACCTATCTTTTCCCACTCACTGTTAGTGACCCTGTACCTTCACCCATTGCACACAGAAGCCCAAAGAAAGCCGGACACCCTTCTAGGGCTCAACCCAGCATACATGAAAACATATACTCCCATATATGGGGCATCAGTTCCAGTAAGGCTTAGCCTAACTCTCAGAGCTGTCCCAGACAGGAATGAGAGGGAACAAAGACTTACCTGGTAAGCCAGCTGACGCTTCTCATCCTGAAAACTGTTAACAAACTCATAGAGCTTCTCCCACTCACGGAAGGAGTTGTTGCTGAAACCAGGATCGCCCACCAGCAGCCTCCAGATCCGGTAAGGCAGAAGGAAGACAGACTCTGTGATGCGGCCAAGGAGGGGGAAGAAGCTGAACCAACTCAAAAAGGAGCCAAGGGTCTCTGCCACATAGCTAAGGGTGGCTGCTGTGTTGCAGAAGGTGCTGTAGGCTAGTGGGCCTGTGAAAGCAAGGTAAGCCAAGCCCAGACGGTAGAGCCGGACACTGAGTGTCTCTGACCCAACTGAAGTCTTATAGCGGCGATGCTTCTGGGCTGTGATGCTGGCAGCCAAGCTGATGGGAAGGATGGCTATGGGGCGGCCGTAAAAGATAGGGGAAATAAGAAATGCTGCCCCTAGCGTATTCTTAAAGTCTGAGGTCTGGTTGCCAACAGCAGCCACAAGCAAGACCCCTAAGCCAACTGCCAGTGGAAGGCCCACAATATAGAAGTTGGCCATGAAAGAAAGGCTAATGAGAGCCACCAGGCCAAAATAGATGCCCACTATCACCTGGGCAACAAAGCGAATGAAACTGAGAGGGGGTGTCCTCCCTACTGAGCTCTGCCTCTGCCTCTGGGGTCTGTTGGCCTGAGCTACAAAGCTCGGGAGCTTCCAGAATTCCCAGAGCCAGCCCAGCCCGCCACCCCCCAGGGTAAGCATCCAGAGCAGTGCATGAGTGTCCCTCCCCAGGTACAGGTGGTGGAGCCCAGCAGGGCCTCCTACAGCCCAAAGGGCATAGGTCACCAAGAGCCCTTTGGCCATCCTTTAGGTAAAGGGTGTCAGATCAAGTCCAGTGGCACCTGACATACTGCCCAGAGTGCAGAAATCTGGGGTCATCTGTGAGAAACATGGCTGTCATGGTCCCAGACCCTAGGAGATGAAAAAAGCAGTCATAAGACTATATCCAGGCCCCTAAGAGTAACCATTTCTCCTTCCAATAATAAGCGCAGATCTTCCTGAGTGTCCCTGAAATGCGGGTTCTCCCATACCCTTTGGTCTGGCTCCTCATTTCTGTTTGTTTGTTTTTTAAGTTTATTTTTGAGAGAGAAAGAGAGAGATGGAGAGCACACAAGCAGGGGAGGGACAGAGAGGGAGGGAGACACAGAATCCAAAGCAGGCTCCAAGCTGTCAGCACAAAGCCGGATGCGGGGCTCCAACCCACAAATCACCAGACCATGACCTGAGCTGAAATCGGTGGCTTAACCCACTGAACCACCCAGGCGCCCTTCATTTCTGTTTTTTATAAGCACAGCCAACTCCAAATTTAAGGCAGAAAAATGTTTTAAATGCTTTCAGTTGGTTTAGAACTCAGCACATGGACAGAAAAGCAGAAGCTTAAATTTCAGACCACTGGTTCCTGGAATGATTCATGGGAGAATGGAGTGAACAGGAGTGAACAGAATGCCCTTCTAAAGTTCCCACACATTTTGAAAGTCCCCTGGCATCCCTAGCCCTCCTCAGACTCGCACTATGGCCGCCCTCAGACACATGGCCAAGGTTCCTCTCCAGCCTTCCCATCTCTCCAGGCCACGAAATCTTCCCACAAGTCAAATTTGAAAGAGGTCCTGAAGTCCCTCCACTTAAACAGTTCTGTTAAACTAACGTTTTGACCTAAACCCTGGCACTCCATAGTTCAACCACCTCCTTCCAGGGCAGACTTGGAGTCTCTCCAAAGAGGCCGGTTGAACCCCCAGAATACCAAGCCAGATGCCAACGTGTGCCTACCAGCATCTCCCCCCTAGTAGGCCTCAAGACCAGCCAGTTACTCGCTAGTCCCAGGGTGGACTGCCGTACCTGGGTACCCCGGCTCCCAGACCCCGTCAGACCAGTCATTTCCTTTGGCTACAGAGTCAAAATGGCCCCTGTCACTCCGCTCTCACTTCCATCCAAATGGACTTTGTCTTTCTGTGTGTGCTGTGTCACGGAAGTGGGGCCGTCCGGGTCAGGCCCCTCCCTAAGCACCCCCCCCCCACCCACACACACATACCCGGTCCCCTTGGGATCACCTTTCAGCCTCGGCTCCTCTCGCCCGCCCTGTCGGGTAAACCCGGTGTGAGGCTCTCCGGGCGAATCCAGCCTACCCAGGCTGGCGCGGCGCCCCACTCCAGACCGAGCGCGCTTGCACCGCTGCACCACCGTCGCCAGGTGGCGCTGCCGCTCACGGAAGGGCGGGGCCGGGCGGGTCTCCAGACTCACCTTGTCCACTTGCCGGGGCAAAGCAGCCCCGAGTGGTTCGCTATAAACGCAAAAATAGGCCTTTGATCGCCCCTTTCCATCCCTACAAATGAGGGGGTGACTGGTCCCTCTCAGGGTGCACGCTCTTCCTACTCCGTTGTTTTTCAAGACGGCCTTGGATGGCTCCACTTCCAATTCCTCTAAGGCCGACTCACCCACGGACTGACTGCAGAGAGGACCCCCAGCCCGAGTTTGCCTCATTTGCCCCGCCCCCAGGCCTGCTAGTCAGGGGAATTGCGTCTAGACCTGAGCCTGAACCTGAGGGGCCTCCAGATCTAGTGGGAGCCCGAGCCTGCTGTATCCTGAAGGCTATGGGCGAGAGGCAGAAACACTAGCAAAAAGGGATATGAGTCCCACCCAGAGAGCAGAGCGAGAGCGAAGCCGCAGCACCAGAGTCGTCTGCCTTCCTCCCACCTCGACGCTGGGAAAGAGCTGGGATGCCAGATGCCTTCGCTTCAATGCCCTGGGCTCCAATCCTGGCTCTGTTACGTGACCTTGGCCAAGTCACGTAGTTTCTTGGGCCTGTTTCCTCCTCTGTAGAGGAAAGGCTTGGCTCTCCAAAGTCCCCAGTCTTGACCTGGGGGTGGGGTGGGCCTGGTGGTCCTCACACTGCCAGCCCCTCAGCCTTTATCCCGGCCCGGGGAGGGAACATGGCTCTCCTAAGGCGCCTTAAGGCTCACCGAGGGGCCAGGGCTGGGAGGGGCCCCAAAGCGACGCGGGAGCTGCCAGCTGGGGGGGGGGGTGGGGGGAGGGGGCGGGGGCGGACAGGGCGCTGAATAATGAATGAGACTTAATTGGGCCCGCACTGAGAGGCGGCGCGCTAAGCTCGGCAAACAGCTCGGGCGGCGGCGGCCGCCGCTGGACAAACAAACTCGCTCCCGGCGCTGGAAGCGGGGTGGGGGAAGCAGCGGCGGAACGCAGAGGGAAGGGGCTGGCCGCCTGGCCGCCTGGCCGCGCGCAGCCTGCTCTGAGGCCGGAGGAACCCAGGGCTGCTGGGCTGAGCTGACCTCCCAGAGAGTGGCGGTCGGGGAGGGTGCTCGGGGTTCCAGCTCAGGAAGCGAGGGCTGGGCGGGGAGAGAGCGGATTGTGCGGTGGGAGCCACGGGCCCAAGGGCGACAGGAGTGCGCGGAAAAGATGGAGAAACGAGTGGGGGGCGGAGAAGAGAGGGAGAAGTGAGCGGAGAAAAAGCACATCGAGGGAGGGGCGGTCGGGGGTGGCGGCGGGAGAGGAGCCGTTACCGAGAGGAAAGGGAAGAGCGATGGAGGAACAAGCGAAGGGAGGCGCGAGGGGCCGGGAGAAGAATTGGAGAAGAGTCAAGGAGAGGATGGGAGGTGACCGGAATGAGAACGAGAGGGCGGCGGGGCGGGCAGGAGGCGCCCCTGCCTCCGCCTCGCCCCGCCGCGCTCCCGCCCTAGCGCTCTCTCCAGCCGCCCGCACTCACTTTGTCACAATTACGGGGCCGTCACTCGGCCCGGATTGTTTTCCCCAAATTGTTGTTCTATAAACTGGCGGGGGGTGGGGAGTGGGGGGATCTGACAAGCTGAAGCGGGAGGGGAGGGTCTCAACTGCGGTTGGGGACGTGGCGGAGTATTTACCCACGAAAGGACCGGGGCGGGCGGGTGAATCCGGGGACCCACGCGGGAAGTCTGGTTGGCGTCCCAGCCTCGTTGCTGATCCCGCTTTTAACCTTCCTGGCCCTTCGCAGCCTCGGCTGCCTCAGTTTCTCCAAAAGAGAACTGTGAGGATTGGAGGGTAGGGGCCGCGGGGGCCGTTGCAGGTGGGGCCCAAACTTCCCTGCTTATCCATTCTGTTTTGTTCTTTATACTCTGGTCATAGCGGGAGGGGGTCTATCTCAGCTCAGCTGTCCCCAGAGCTCCTCTCACCCCCGCTGGGTGGCCAGACTTCCACCCCCCGTAAGTCTAGGCCACCCTTTGCCCCGCGCGCGCCCTCCAGCCCCAGGCTCCGCGCCGCCGGGTGCCCCACACCACCTTGTCCCTCAATAGTGCAAACATCTGTTGCGCGCCCACTGTGAGCCAGAGCCGCCCCAGCCTTCCTCCCCCCACTCCTCTCCCCCGCCACCCGCCCCTGCCGGCCCGCCCGGCATGTCGGCTTCGTGACAGCCGCCGCCGAAGCCCAGGCCCCGCGGGAGCGGCCTGAGAGGAGCCGCCGCATGGCTGGCTCCGACACCGGCCTCCCCGGCGGCTCCAGGGGCAACGGAGGGTGGCGGCCGCTGAAGCGAGACGGAGCCGGCCCGCAGAGTTGGCAGAGCTGGGCCGGGAGGGGGGAGAGCCCCTGGGCGGGCTTGTCTCCCGGTCTCTGAGGCCAGTGGGTCTCCTCATTCCATTGCCCTAGGGTCGGCCCCGGGCCGGGACCCCGCCTGGCTCTGCTTGCCTGGGACGCGGTTGGCGCCCGTGCCCCCTCCCCCAGTCCGGGTGATTTACACGCGGACTCCGCGCAGCGGCCGCTTCCCAATCAGGAATATCGACCCCGGGCGGGGCCCCCGGGCCGCATCGATCCCTCTAAGGCTCGGGATTTAAAAATGTCAAATTTGCCTTTTCCAGGCGGGCGGAGGGGGCGGGGGAGGGGCTGGAGGAGGGCGGCAGGGCGGCGGGGCGGGGGGGACCGCGGGGCATCGACCAGGTGCTTGTGCCCTGAATGAGAAGCGACCTGGTCGTGGCCAGGCCCTGACACTGTGTGGCCATCCTTGGGTTTCAGTCGCCTCTAGATGGGGGCAGGAAGGAAGCCCTGCTCTCTTTCCCATTCCCATGGACCTCAACTTGCACTGGCGTATTCCCAACGAGAGAACCCCTAGAGGAACAAAGACATAACCCAAAATGTAGGAAGACAAATTTGGAGGAGATCCCTAAACATGGACGCAAGGAGAGGTACAGAGACAAAGATATAAAGGCTCCAAGAGACACCCTAGCTATGAGGAAGAGCAAGGCGAAGGGAAGGTGGCTGAGAGCCAGCGAACAAAGCAGGCAACCAGAGATACAGAGTCACCCCCAACTCTGCCCTATAGACCTAGGAGATTCAGCGCTGGGAAGAAAGTTCGGCTTGACCTTTTAGTGTGTTTGAGAGTGGGGGAGGACAAAGCCAGGTGAAGAAAGAGAGTTATTGGGGTAAGGAATCAGACTATAATTAGCATTAGTCTCCCAAGGTGTCAACTAGTAACTGGACCTAAGGTCCAAAAGGTAAGGGTCCCAAGGGCCACTAGCCCAGGCCCCAAAGAGATGGGCTCTCTTGGAGGTCTGATGATCTGACCTGTGCCTGAGACCCACCTTCTCCTCTCTGACCGCCTGGGGACCCAGATGGGCTGGAGAGCACATCCTGTATGTGATGAAGATTGTGTATATGTAGGAGTGTGGACTATAGAAAACTCTAGTAGTGACCACTTCCTTCCCCAGGACTCAGCAAATGGGTCTCCAAGCTTTGCAAAAAGCATCCACTACTTTCAGGAAGCTTGGGGAACAGGTGACATTTTGGGTGGAAATGGTGGAAGGGAGCAGTTGTCCAGACCAGCATCCTCACAGTTAACATCTATCCCCCCCACCCCCAGCAGCATACCTCAGCTGTCACTGTGCACACTGCCATTTCCTACAGAACTGGAGAGAGAGAGAGAGCTGACAGCAAGTAGTGGGGGGGGGGGGAGCACAGACATGAAGGAAGAGGCTGCAGCTGATCTTCAGACAACACACACCACCACTGACAAAATCAGGTCGACACATTCCTAACGCTGACCCACGCTGTCACTGACTTACACGTGTGATCCACACTCATCCATCCCTGTCACACACACCATCTCTGTGTGCACAGACATGCACAATGCCTCCCAGGTCAAGCTGAAGCGCCCAGTCTTAAGGCCTGTCCACACACCTATTGATATTAGACCTTAAATCGCCTAACCCAAAGAGAGGGCTTAGGTCCCGGCCCCCCGGCCGCCAAATTCTACAACCAGAGGCAGCTCCAACAGCTGTGAGCCAGAGCTCAAGAAGTCAAGTACCAAGATAGAGGCAAAGAACCGGGAGCTGACCCAGCGGTGGGGCTATTAAACGCCTCTCTTACTCTCCCTCCTGCCACTGGCCTGCCACTTTCCCCGCACGTCCACTAGCTGCTCGCCGGCCCGCCGTCCGCCTGTCAGTCGAGTAATGAATGCGCGCTCCGGGCCCCGGGCCCCCCCGGAGTCGTTCATCACTGCCAGCCACCGCCCACCTCTCTGCCGCCCGCCGTGAGGGCTAAGCGGCCCAGGCGACGAGAGCCCCTCTCCCCCCACCTCGACCACTAATTGTCAGATTGAGATGTTGATTTGTCAGCTGGGAGCTAGAGCCAAAGAATCCGCAGTAAAACCCGGACTCCTTGAACTTCCTCTTGGCTCCGTGCGGGTTCTCCCAGCCTTGGAGCTTTTCTGGATTTCATGTGGATGGGTTGGATTTTGCGTGAGAGATCGGGGAATAGAAGCACAGTATCACTCTATTCCAATAGGAGGCGCACCAGGTTACAGACCCTCAGTTGCCCTAGGAAAGCTCCTCTTGGGCGCAGTTCCACCTGTATAGACCAGAGGCCGTTAGGACTTCGTCCCCCAGTCTCCCAGCAGGGGGCGCCTGGGCCACCACCCTCTTCTGCAGCTAGATCCCTGCTTCCGCACTGGAAGCCCCCAAGGCAGCGGTCCTCCAGTCCGCCTTCAGGTCACGCCGGGGGCCATATCCTGCCCTCTCTCTCTCCTGCAGGTGCCTCCGGCCTCCCGCAGCCCTCCGTTTTCCCGCAGGAGGCGTCCCTGTTGCTGGTCCGCTCTCTCCTAGCCCTAGGCGCCTAGGCTGCAGTCCCACCCCCGCCCTCTCCCCAGCCCGGGCCCCGGAGCTCCCCGGGCGGCCGGCTGAGTGACGGGCGGCCGGTGATTATGCGGAGGGGGGAGCGGGGTGCGCCGCGGGCGGCAGCGCTGACCCTTCACATTTCCGATCCGCCGGGACCCTCATCCATCCGAAGCTGCTCTTTGTCTGGCCGCCTAATTGCCGGCGGACAGGATGGATGGCGGGACCGACAGCCGCGGAATCCCTAATAAAGGCCGCGGCCGCCGGGGAGGGAGCGCGGAAAGGAGGGGGAGCAAGAAGGAAAGGATGGAAGGAGGTGGGAGGAAGCACCGGGCCGCGGCTGCCGGCTCAGAGGCGCTGCGCGCGGCGCACACGGGAGCCAGGCCCGCCTAGGGCGCAGGACCAGGCGTCCCGGGTCGACCCGGTTCTGGGCGCGCTGGATATGGGGCTCGTGACGTCTCCTGCTTGTTGGAGAAGAGGAAAGAGCTAGGTGCCACCAACAGAAAGAGCATCCTAGAGCCGACCCGCTTAGCCTTGCCCTCGAGGCTTCGAGCTTGACGCTGCCTCTTGGGCTCCCGGCTCTCGCCAGCTGGCGCCCCTCCTTCGGCCCCCCGCAAACCCCTCCTCTGCTCACCTGTCGGTTTCCCAGCGCGGATCCAATATCCCGGCGGAGAAATGAGGGGTCTGACAGCTGTCTGTGCGGCCGCTCGCCACATTTCATTAACTGGAAGCTGGAGCCGGCGGGTGGGGGCCAGGGAGAGCAAAAGGAAGTGGAGAGGGAGGCTAGGGCGAGGAGACGCACCTGGCCAGGGGTCAAGGGCTGAGGAAGTAAGTCAGCAGCGCGATCTGGCCTGACAAACATCTTGCAAACAATCACTACCCCTCCCTGTGGGAGTCAGCGCAGCCCATTGAGCCCAAGGCTGTACAGAGCTGCGGTGCGGGAGGGGAATGGAAGCCCTAGGCCGGATGGCACACTGACCCTCTCGCCTTGTGGCCGAGGCCTGTGGAGCAATGGGGCAAAGGGTGCGCAGAATCTTGGGCCATGACTGTTTCCCCACACATGGTGGGAGGAGGAGAGCGGTCCTCAGCCCTCCTGGCCAGCTTTCCTCTCATTCGCCTCTTGATAACATTTTCCTCCGATTTGTTTGGTTTCTTTCTCCATCCCTTTTCTCTGCCCACTCCTCTTCCTTCTGAACAACTCCTCTCCGCTGCTAACTTCTGCCAACCGTTAGCTAACAATTGAGCACCTGTTGGGTGTCAGGCTCCACAGTGCTGGGGTGAGGGATCAGGGACACTGAGCCAACTGCCGGCCCCACACACATAGGTCTCCCCTGAGACTCGTTCAAATCTCGCCCCCCACTCCTGTCCTGCTTCTTTCACCCTTCCACTGCCTCCGGTGCCATTTCTCTTCTCTGGGGCACAGAGATCAAAACTCGAGTCCTAGGCCTACCACTTACAGGGTGATACAGGACAAGCCATGGTCTCCTTTCTGGGACCAGTTTCCTCATCTGTAAAATGGAGACAAATATATCCACCACTCAGGGGTGCTTCGAGGACGTAGTAAGAACTTGCATATGAAAGCCCTACAATACAGTATTATTTCCCTTTCCATGTTATCCCCCTGTCCCCTCAGGTGTGCAAAGTTCTTTTCTCTTCATACCAGGCGTCTGGTACCAGGCAACCCAGGCTGCTTCCAGCTCTGCATAATCTTAGATGTGGGAACAGGAAGCCAGAATGTTTGTGAGGGGATGGGGGCCACACTATGAATTACCCTGAAAAGTGAGGAAGGAGAGAGTGCAAGGAAACAAAAGTGCTTTCTTAGATCTTAATGTGACATCAGCCAGCTGGTTCCTCTCCTCTTACAAACGAGGAAACTGAGGCCTGTGGAGGTTACACTGCAAGTGACAGGGACAGGTCACACTGTTAGGATCTTTCCTCCCATGAGCCCTCTATTGCTCATCTCCTCACTCTTCTTCTTCCCTTGAGCGGGCCTGGGTCAGTGACAAGGAGTGTGGGAGAAGGAACAAAAAGAGAGAACCTTCAAGGAGCCAGGACCTTTCCACTAGACTTCATAAAATTTTAACACGAAAACTTCCTCAGAGTAGAAGGCACATATCACATGCAAATCATATGCTAATCACATGCTAATCCAAAGTCTGGTCCTCAGAACTCTGACACACACCTGGCTGTAAGCTCTGGGGCAAATTCTTGGGAGACCCCTGGGTTCCAGGCCAAGAGAGACAAGAGATGTGTTCCATTTAGGCTCAGGTTATGGAGTTAGGATTCATTTTAGGATTGAAGAGGAGTCAAGTGTATAATTTGGAATTAGGATCAGGGTTAGTGCAGAGTCAAGGATGGAGGTTAAGGTAAGATTCATATTGGGCTGTGCTTTTATTTTATTTATTTTGAAGTAAGCTCTATGCCCAATGTGGGGCTTGAACTCATGGCCCCAAGATCAAGAGTCACATGCTCCACCGACTGAAACAGGCAGGAGCTCCTGGGCTGTGCTTTTACATAGGGGAGTCTAGGGGACTCTTTAAAGGCCTCCTCTCTCCTCCCATTCCCCCATCAGACTCATCCTCACCTCCACAGCCCTTGCTATGTCCTGTAGCAGACCCTTCTCTGCCTACTTCCCACTCCCAACCACACCACCTTCTTGGGGCCTCCCAGTTCGGCTGCCTGAGGAGCTCTGGATAAATTGTCCCAGATCCCAGCCTGGGCCTTGGCATTTCCTCTTGAGCCCAGACACTTGGCTTCTGGCCCCCGGAGCACCGGCCGGCCTTGACCCTACCCAGGTCCCTCCTCGGCCGAATGTGACAGCTGCAGGGGAAGCAATAAGGACCTGGTGAGCTGGCAGCTTCATTCCAGAGCGTGGGGAAAGAGCAACAGAACATGAATAAATTCATGGAGCTGGCCCCTCGGCTCCCTGTGAGCCAAGCCTGCTCCCCCCACCACACAGACCCGCTGCCGCCTGCAGCCCTGCTGGTCACCGCAGCTCATAGCCTGGGCTGGGGACGGGAGGAGAAGGGACGCTCCAGAGAGAAGAGGGCTGGGACCTGAAAGGGGCTGAGGTGAGGGGCTCAAAAAGAGGGCCTTGGTGAGTAGGAGAGTGGGGTGGGGAGTGGGGCTGAGCAGTGAGGGCTTCTGGTCAGTGGAGGGAGGGCAGGAGAGGAGGGAGGAGGAAGGAGAGGGTGGCAGGACCTGGGGACGAAGGGGCCTGAAGATCGGGCAGGGTAGGCCAGCGTGAGCCCTGGCCTGCTCTCTCCTCTCTGATCCATCCATCATCCAGCCTGGGGGAGCAGTTCCGGAATTAGACATGCACGGGGCCGACATGGCCCTCAGCCCCCCCCCCCCCCCCCGAGGAAGACAAATGGCGACAAAGACCTTGAATAAAATTTGTATTTATGGTTGGAGGAGGAGGCCCCTCCCCCACTGACTGCCAATCCTTTCTCTCCCAACCCTTTCAAGCATGTAGGGGCCTCTCTCGACACTGGCCCAGCCTCAGCGACCTCTTTCTTCCTGCACCATTATGGGATGAGAGGTGCAGGGAAGGGGTACGGAAAATGAGAAGAGGGAATCATCTTTTGCCCAATAATCATGCCCTGGTGTGCCCTGTGCCTTCCATTTGCACAACTTATTCCTATATATCACAGTCCTGGCCTATCCTAGTCAATAAGAGGTCCTTTGCAGCTGCACACCTCCAGGGTCTCCAAACATCCTCACTTTTGCCCCTTCTCCAAACTTCTGGCCCTGGAGTCCCTTGTGAGCAAGAAATTTCCCCCAGAGGTGCCAAACCCTAAAGAAGGATGAAGCCACTGGCTTTTTTCATGGACCCTGACCCCTCACAGAGAGGGATCTATCAAAGCATGGGGCCCCTCTTGGTCACTCGGAATGACAGAAACAGTCACCTCTCACAGGAGGGCGCCCAGCATTTAATCTGCATTTTAGTTGTGTTAATTTGCATCACCAACTTCAAATCCCTTCCTCAAACATTTGCTACGTGGGGACCGACTTCTTTGGGTTCTATTGAAACACAGACTTTTAGGAAGGGAAAAGAGGCAGAGGTGCTGGGGCTGGACAAGGTCTGGGACCAGGGCAGGGGTGGTGCTGGGCTGGGCTGGGCAGGGCAGGACAAGTGAGCCAATAGCTGCTTTCTGACTCTTTCTCCCCAGCAGGTTCTCTACTCTTCAGTCCTAAGGAGAGATGGCATTCGTGGGGTCCCACATGTAGAGACTAAGAGGAAGCCAAATACAGAAACCTCCCTTCAACCAGCCCTCATACACACACACACACACACACACACACACACACACACACACACACACACACACAAAGACAACACACAATCCACAATCCCACTCACCCAGGAACACACCAGACCAGGGTCCCATGGCCCGACCGCACTTGCCAGCATACTGTCACAATGCACAGACCCAGAGCATACCACTCTGTTGGAAAAACCGCCCCGCCCCCGCATCTTCCCCACAGTTGATATGTCACATTGGAGTCCGAACACGGACCTGGGTGTCTCTCCGCAGCGCGCCATTTACATTTCTCTCTCGATCTGTCAACCTGTCTCAGCTCTTGTCTCTCTCTCTCTGTCTCTGTCTCTCCCCTCTCCCCCTCCTGGGCCTGTCAGTTAGTCTCTTTTCGAAGCTTTGTCTCTGTCTCTGCGTCTCTAGCTGGCTTTCTGTCTCTTTGATGTCTCTGTCGCTCCTTCTCTGCTTTCCTGTCGGTTTCCTGCTCGCTCCCCCAGACTGATCTGTTTTCTCTTTCTCTCTCTCTCTCCCTCACCCTCTGCTCTGCGCTCCCCCCACCCCCACGCACCAACACTGGGGGTCGAGGGTGGAGGTGGCTGGAAATTTGCCTTTTCCAGTTCAGGCCAACATGTACTCATTGAACCCTTTACCAAATGTTATTGGGTCACGGGCACTGAGGGGCGTGGGGCGGCGAATTTCTTTTATTCACCCTTCTTGTATGTTTGTGGGCTTTTCTTTTCTTTTGGTGGAGGGCGCTTTTTAGCTCTGGAATCCACCTCTGTCTTTTTTTCTGCGTGTATCTAGACCCCTTTTTATCCCATATCTATTTCTGGCTTCCTCTGGAATCCAGGAATACCGAACTCTGGGTGCGGTGAAAGTAAGGATAGGGTGGGGAGAGCGAACCCCTGCAGAATCCGCTCAGAACCAGGCAGGCACCGAGAAGCTGGGGGGACGCGGGTGGGGGCCTTTGCCTGCCCCGCCCCCGCGCTTCCCACTCTGGGCGCCAGGGGTCGCTCCGCCCCGGGCCGCTTATAGAGGCTCCCGCCGCGCAGCGGCTCACACCACCCGCACTGCCGCCCCGGGAGGGAGGGGAGGAAGGTTAGGGACGCAGAGAGGGAGAGCTCTAGCTGGGGAGAAACGCGGGGCCAGGCTCTAGCAGGGTCTGGGGCCGTGGCTGGGGTAGAGAGGCGCGTCAGTGCGCTCCAAGAACCAGAGCGCAAACCTCCAAGGAGGTCGCGTCCGGTGGGCGCCACCCGCAGCGCAGAGCCCGGGACGTCCAGAGAGCGGAGAGTAGTCCCCTGCTCCGGCCGGGAGCGATCCGTCTGGGTAGCCGGGGACCTAGGCGCCGCCATCCTTGAGAAGGCAGCTGTCCGGAAAGCAGGCATCCTAGATCTGTAAGAAACCAGCCGTCCGAGAAGCCGCTGATTTCAGGCGCCCGGGGACGTTAGGCTGCACAGGAGGGTAATAGAGGACCGCGGGTTTTGAACCGTCGGGAGGCCCCTGGCCCAACTTACGGGGCGGGTGGGGGGGGAACCTCCGCCTTGACGGAAGGTTTGGGGAACGGCACCGCTGAGGCGGGAGCCCGCAGGGGCGGGGGGGCCGGGCGCAGCCGTCGGGGGGGTCCCGACCCAAGCCCGAGCCCGGCCACCGCCTCTGGGGCCCGCGGAGAGCCCCGGGCCTCCGCCGCCATTGCGCCAAAGAGTGAGGAGGATCTGCTGGCCCTGGCCGCGTCGCGGCTGAGCCGCCGCAAGCGGGTGGCGGGCGCGGCCGTCGGGGTGGCCATGGTGCTGCTGCTGCTGGTGGCCATTCCGCTGCTGGTGCACAGCTCCCGCGGGCCGGCGCACTATGAGATGCTGGGTCGCTGCCGCATGGTGTGCGACCCACACGGGCCTCGAGGCCCTGGACCCGACGGCGCGCCCTCCTCCGTGCCCCCCTTCCCTCCCGGCGCCAAGGGAGAGGTGGGCAGGCGCGGGAAGGCAGGTCTGCGAGGGCCACCGGGACCCCCAGGTCCCAGAGGGCCTCCAGGAGAGCCGGGCAGGCCAGGTCCACCAGGTCCTCCCGGCCCAGGCCCTGGCGGGGTGGCGCCCCCTGCCGGCTACGTGCCTCGCATTGCCTTCTACGCGGGTCTGCGGCGGCCACACGAAGGTTATGAGGTGCTGCGCTTCGACGACGTGGTGACCAACGTGGGAAACGCTTACGAGGCGGCCAGCGGCAAGTTCACCTGCCCCATGCCAGGTGTCTACTTCTTCGCTTACCATGTGCTCATGCGCGGCGGTGACGGCACCAGCATGTGGGCCGACCTGATGAAGAATGGACAGGTGAGATGCCCCCACCCCAGGCCCAGAGGCGACAGGGTAGCTTTCTAGATCTCCCTGCACTCATTATTACATTGGAGGGCTGCATTCGAACCCCTCTCCCAACAACGTCATTGAGTCTAGAAACGCCAGGCTGCCAAGAACTTATGAATCCTTTCATCTAGCCAAAGAGGAATTAGCGGCCAAAGAAAGGAAATGACCTGCCCAGGGTCTCAACGAGCATTAGGAATGGTGTCAGAATCAGAACTCGGGACACAAAGCTTAATGTCTCTACAGCTGCTATTTCATGCTCCAACTATATAGGCAACCCTACACCAAACTTGTTTGGTGTCTTTCCCTGCCAGTTATCCTGTCTTTGGTCACCCTCTCTCCTGAGACAGGTCTTCTGGCTTTTGGGTTTCTCAGCCTCACCATGGTCGAGTTACCTGGAGTCTGGCTCCTTCAAATTAGAATGGAATCCGGATCTCTGGCCATGGGCTGTCAGCAGCTGTTCTCATGTGGGGGCATTTAGCTTGGATTTTTGAGTAGAACATAAAAAAGAATGCATTCCCCCCAGGGCCTGGGACCAATTCTACAGCTGGCCTTACCCTAATACTAATACTGAGTCAGTAGGCAGAGGTGGAAATGATGTGGCAGCTCAGGGGCCAGCCAGGCAGCATGACAGAAGGGCTTTGGAGGGGGAAAGAGGCAAAGGGCAGATCAAGCAGAAGCTTTGGCCCCGGGCCTGGTTCTGTAGGCCCCACATCCTCCTGGCAACCTCTGGCCTCCAGGTTCTGCTACTCCCTGCCCCTGTGGTCAGAGTCGGAGTCACTGCCACCTTGGCTTGGGAGAATAGCTCCAAGGACTCAGCTGGAGGGCTGGGACACCCATAGAGGGAACGAGAAGCCTCAGGGGCGGGGGTTGAGGAGGTGCCTGGGCCCCACAAATCGCAGGAGGTAAGACTGGGGCTGAGCGGTGACCTCCGAATGCCCCGCACCATGGGGTGGTGTTGACCGTGGTGCATCAGGCCTGCTGGTCTTGGTGTCCGAACCCAGGTCCTGCTACGGCTGCCGGCTGCCGCACCCTCCAGCTCCAGGACTAGCAGGCACTGCACTGGGGTCTCCTCCCAGCAGGGTCACCTCAGAAACCCAAGAAAAGAGAGTGTGTATGTGTGTCTGTATGGGAGTGAGGGCTGTATGTGTGTAAGGGAGTGAGAGCGTGTGTGCGTGATGTGAGGTTCTGTGGGTGCAGGGTGCCAAGGTGTGAAAATAGAGCAGCGTCTATGTGCATGTGGCACTGAGTAGGTGTGTGTGGTCTATGCAGGGTGTCGGTGAGCAGTTGGAGGGGGCAAGTGTCTATCTAGAGTATGCCGGTTTCTGAGGGAGCGGGGGCCCGCGGCTCCCACTCTGTATTCTGCGGCGCGGGCGCTGCGGCCCTGGGGACGGTAAATAGTGATTAGAATAATGATGAATAATTAATGAGTTAATAACCAGCCCCCGCGGGACGGGAAGAGGGGGGCTGGGGAAGGGGCTGGGCTCCGGAGGCGACCAGCAGCGAGGCCAGAGGGAAGGAGGGGTTACCTGTTGGGGCAGAAGGCAACCCCCATGTCATGGCGCCGGTGGGGGCTAGAAGGGGAAAGGGCACCCAGAGGCGAGAATGCATCATTGCACCTTCCCATGGCCCGCACCCTTGCTTGCATACATACAGACACACCTGTGCCCTATCACTGAGGGGAAGGAATCCAAGTTTAGGAGGTCAGAGCAGGTTCAGAATGTTAGAAATTATCCTACAGCCTAATTTTATTGTTTAAATAATAGCAAACCCTATATAGCGCTATCTAGGTGCTAAGTACTATTCTAACACACTTCACACGTAGTAACTCACTTAATCCTAATAACCTTATGAGGCAGGCTCTATTATTACCTCCCATCTTATAATTCACGTTGACGACCAGAGCAGGCGTGAAACTTGGCCGAGTCGCACAGCTGGTAAATGGCAGTGCCTGGGAAGCTCAGCGATCTCCTGCGTTCTCCTTGTCCTCCCCAGCCCCTGCAGCCTGCTACCCTCTCGCCGCCTTCACAGGCCCAGCTGCGCCTACTCCGCCCGACGCTTCTCTCCACCCTCAGCTCCGCACGGGGCGTGAGTGGGTTGTTCTGTTCTCCCCCGCTAGGTCCGGGCCAGCGCCATTGCTCAGGACGCGGACCAGAACTACGACTACGCCAGCAACAGCGTCATCCTGCACCTGGATGTGGGCGATGAAGTCTTCATCAAGCTGGACGGCGGGAAAGTGCACGGCGGTAACACCAACAAGTACAGCACCTTCTCTGGCTTCATCATCTACCCGGATTGAGCAGGGCCCCATCCCCCGCGCCCCCGCTCGCCCTTCGCCTCCGCTCCCCTCCTCACCCACCTTCAGCCGGTCCCACCCAAGGCGCCATCCTATCCTTCGAGAGCCTGGCGGTGGGGCAGACCCTCCCGCTCCCGGAGGCGGCCGTGCTGGGCGGACTCTTGGCGCTCCGGGGACGCTCCGAGGTCTAAGTGGCCGGGGAGAGGAGGAAGCCGGGCTAAGGAGGAGCAGAGCGGCTCGGGAAGGGACCGCCGGCTTCGGAGTGCGCGCCTGTCAAAGCTGATCCGAGAGGGGCGGAGGCCGGGCCCTCTCTTCTGCTAGGAGCTGGGGAACAGCTTCACCACCAGGAGCTGCAAGCAGAAAGGAAGCCCCGGCATTTGGTGGTGGTGGTGTGTGTGCGGGGATGGAGAGCAGAAACAGGAGCCCATCTAGGTGGGAGGACACGAAACGTTTGGAGGGGTCAGGCTCGTCCTCTGTCACAACTTTCTCTCCTTCCCTCATCCCCATTTTCAGGCTCCAGGCACCGGCCTTGGCAGCCTTCCTGTGAACTGGAGGAAGGAGTGAATTCTTTCCTAGCATTTAAAACTCATTCTGTACAGTCCCCATTTCACCCCCATTCCACCTAGGCCCTGGGGCTACAGCTGCTGTTGCCTCTTCCAATAAAGCAAAGTTGGAGAATGTGTGTGCCTCTTAACTTGGTGCACAGCGTGGGGGAAAATGGCTGACGCTTTCCCTCACTCTTTTCAAGGACTCTCGCCCTACCACCCTCTGCCAGAGATTAAGGCTTACTTATTCCTGGCAAGGTCTGTCTCTGGTGGAAAAGAGGAGGGCTTCTTCTGCTCAGATATGGGAAAGGAAGAGTATCAGCTTCAGGAGAGCTTGGAGACCTTGTACTGTAGGGAGACACCAGCCAGAATGACACTAACAAGGGAGGATTCCAGAGATATGGGTCTGGTCCTTCTGCTTTCTGCCTGATGCAGGTGGACTTATAAGAAGAGGAGTGCTAGGGGTTGGGGAGTTGCTGATGGCTCCTAGGAGTGGCATTGATCTCAAGAAGCAAAAAGAACAGGTCCCCAAAGGCCCACATTTGCCCCCCACTCCGGTCCCTACCACCACACACACACACACACACACACCATACACACACACTCACAGAGCTTGCTGAGGGATGGGGATGGGCAGGAGCGGTCTGCCTTTAGGATAGCTCTTAGGTTTGGGAGCCTGGGGGAGCCCAGGGCCTGCCTCTAAGCTGGAGGACACTGCCACCGTGTGGGCAATTGGAGAGCAACAGTCGTAGCTGGCCTAGGTCAGCCGGGAGGGAAACAGACATTTGGACACTTTAGAAACTTTATTGAGGTGCATGGGTGGCTCAGTTGGTTGAGCATCTGACCCATGGTTTTGGCTCAGGTCATGATCTCTCGGGTTTGTGGAAGGCCCCCGAGTCAGGCTCTGAGCTGAAAGCCCTGGGTCTGCTTGGGATTTTCTCTCTCTCTCTCTCTCTCCGCCCCTTCCCTGCTCTCTCTCAAAATAAGTAAATGAACATTTAAAATAAAAAAAGAGGGGCACCTGGGTGGCTCAGTCGGTTGAGCGTCCGACTTCGGCTCAGGTCATGATCTCACGGCTCGTGAGTTCGAGCCCCGCATCGGGCTCTGTGCTGACAGCTCAGAGCCTGGAGTCTGCTTCAGATTCTGTGTCCCTCTCTCGCTGTGCCCCTCCCTCACTCATGCTGTCTCTCTTTCTCTCAAGAATAAAACATTAAAAAAATAAAATAAAAAAAGAAACTTTATTGAAGGATAATAAATAAGGGCTAAAAGGAAGGCACATGGCAGAACAGGATGTGGACGCATCATGATACAGAGTCCTGTGGGGCAGCAGAACCAACTGGAATAAAACACTGGAGAGAGAGACCTTGTCACAGCCCAGCCATCCTTGAACTGTAGCCAACCCTTCCCCACTGACCACTGTAAAGAAGCAGAGGCTTCCCCGCCGCCCTGCCTTCCCTCTCCCCACACCACCCTACTTTCCACAGGCTTGCTGTGCAGGCACAGCTTGGCTGTGAATGGGAGGCTCACCAGGGCGTCCTGCCATTCAAGTAATGTGGCCACAGGGTTGGTGCAGACCCGGGTGGGGCCTGAGGGTGGGGCTCGGCTGGTGTAGAAGGCACATTCATCATCCAGGCGGGCCTCGTGGAAGCAGTGGATGGCAGTCAAACATGCTTTGAGGCGCTGCCTCAGAGCCAGGGTTCGAGGGGCCAGGTTGCTGGGGCCTGAGGGCCGAGGACCACAGAGACTTGAAGGCAGGCTCTAAACTCCCGCCATATCCAGTGCTTCCCCACTCCCCCACCAAGGGCCAAGAGCAGCACACAGCTCGAGGCGCAACTCTTCCTTTCTTCCCGAAAGAGCACCAGGCTGGGGCAGGGTAGGTGGGGAAATGCAAGCAATGGGACCAGCTGGTGCAAGGTGGGGGCCCGCTCCCAGTAAGAGATGAGGACCTCCTTTGTTCATAAGCCCTTCCAGCCAACTCCTTACCTGCCTGGCCTGTTGGGGGCTTCAGTGACCGGAGTGAGTGAATAGGGGGGCTGGCACAGAGTGGGCGTTGGGAGGAGAAGATCAGGTTGGTGGTGGCTGGTGCCCACGGACTGCAGCAGGGCCGTGGGCTGGACTCTGGACTTCTAGGTTCCAGGAAGCAGGCCTCTGATGCCCCAGGCTCTATCCTAGGGGAGGGCTCTAGGAGTCCAGTCTGCCCGTGGGAGTCTGCCTGAAGGGGTCCAGGCTCTACTGGAGGGCAGGGCTCTGATACCTCAGGCTGTTCCTGGACAGGGGATTCTGGTATCCCAGGCTCCCTGCTATGGCTGGACTCTGGGGGCCCTGGCTCTGTTGCAGGGCAGGGCTGAGCTATCTCCAGCTTTGTTCCTGGGCAGGGCTGTGGTTCCCCACACTCCTCTGGGAGGCAGGGCTTTGGTAGCCCAGGGTTCTGTAACAGTCCGAGAGGGTGTAAGTCCCCTGAATTCTTCTCTGGGGCATTGAGAGTTCTGGACATCTCAGCCAGCAGGGGCTGAAGTTCAACCATATCCAGAGAGGAGCCTCCATTCAGGGGGACACACTTGCCCCCTGTGAGCCCTTCTACCTCCTGTCGCAACAGCTGCTGCAGGATACTGATGCGCTGTGAGTGGGAGAAGAGTACCCAGGGTGATGTCAGTGTGTGGGTTCAAGTCTCCACCCACACTGTCCTGTTCCCATACTTCCCTCTCCTGTATCCCCTTCCCTGCTGCGTCACGGCCAATCAGGCATCAAAGCTATTGCCCACAGACCCACCTGCATCTTCAGCTCCTGGAGCTTGGGGGTTGTGCCAGGGTGGGGTCCATGAGGAGCTGCCACGGCGGGTTTCCCAGGACCCTCATGCAAACTCACGCAGCTCTCCTGGTCAAATAACCGGATTGCAATCTGCTCCTGCCACAGGGGAGGAGAGGGGCTGTGTGAGGAAGCCAGGCTAGGGCAGGAAGACCAGGTTCCACAAAGGGGTCCACAAAGAAGGAATCAGGTTAGTTGAGAGGCCCTAAACAGAGATTAGGAGGGGCAGCAGAGGAGCAGGGAGAGTTGGAGAGTTGGTAGCTTTTCCAGAGAGCCCACGTGCCTGAAACTGCTGGGCCCAGGCCAACAGGACACAGGGCGGGATCTCAGTATGGAAAGCCCTCAGATACTTACCCAGGGCAGGGCAGGGTCTTCAGGGCAAGACTGAGGGGAGAGGCCACTCAAACACTGGGCCTGAGACAGAAGTGAGACATCACAGCTCTCTCTGTACCCATCCATTCCTTTCCTCCCCTGCCCTGGCCTATGCCAGCTACCCACCCCCACTCTCTCCGCTCTCCCTTACCTGCTGAACTCTGGGGGCCGACAGGATGGGTGTGAACTGGGTTTTGGGGCGAACGGCAAGACGCCGCAAAACTGAATACGAGGTCTGGGGAGAGAGGAGGATGGTTAAACAGGAACAAAACCTAGATTGAGCAGGGATCCCAGCCAGGTTGTTCTGCCCTCGCCCAGCCCCCAGGAGTTGTGGATACAAACTGGAGCTGAGGTGCGAGGCGAGGGTACACGCTGAGCCTGTCCAAAGGGTGATGGATGGGTGATGGAAGGTGGCACCACACGGCCAGGGGAGGGTATCAGGTGGGAGGCACGGCCGTCCTGTGGGGAGGAATGAGGTGGAAGAGGGATCACTCCCCCTTTGCATTCCTATGTCTTCTCATTACAGCAGCCAGTACTATTCTATTAAGACCTAATCAAATCCTGTCTCTCCCTTGTTCATCACCCCTCTCCATGGCTTTCCACTCAATCCAAGCAAAAGCCAAGGCCTCACACTGGTTTATAAATCTTTACCCAATGGGATCTTGCCATCACCCTAACCTCACTTCCTGTCATCCTCCTTACTCTGCTTCAGCCTGGCTGGAGTCCTCTTAAACACACGAGGCACCTTCCCTCTCAGGGCCTTTGCATCTGCGGTTCTTCTGGCCTGGAACATCTTCTCCCAGATATGTGCGTGGTTCACTCCCCCAGCTCCTTTTGGTCTTCACTAAAATTTCATCTTCTCAATGTGATTGCCCAGACCAATCTATTTGAAATTGCCATACCCTCCTCCCCTACATCCACAACCCCTTCAGTGCCCGCTTTTTTTTTTTTTTTTTAACCTTATCACCACCGCCTGACATGTTACATATTTTACATATGGGTCTATTTTTTGTCTTCCCCTTCTAGAATATAAACTTATTGACTACTGTGTATCCAGAACCTAGAGTACTGTGGAGTGAATGAATGTCAGGTCTGTCTCATTCTCAGCACTGATCTGATGGTGTTACAAATATATACCAGACTGTGACCTCTCAGCCCCAGGCTCCTGACCCCTGGTTAACATAGGCTAGTCCCCCTCTGGAGAGGCCTTGGGCCCACGGGGCAAACACAGACTCAGCTAGCATCCCAAGGCCCACCCACAATCCTCAGGGCTGGCTGCTGCCAGAGAATTCCCCCAAACATCTCCCCCGCCTCTCCCCATCCCAGAAGGGACCCATCTCACCCTGGTGTGGGTTATCTCTCTTAATGGTACCCGCTGGGCCAGACCTAGGGGGCCCCCTCCTCCTTCATCAGAGTGAGTAACAACTTCATGTTCTCCTTCAGGGAGAGAGGGAGCTATGAGGAGACAGGAAATTTGCTGTAGTGTCTGGAATAGACACCGATGTCTGGCATAGGGTTTTGCAACCTCCAAAGAGGGTATGCGGGTTTGGACAGCCCCCACTGTACCATCAGAGGTGGGGATGCCTCCAGCACCCCCTTGGAGCCCAGCACTATCTCAGTAATCACTTATTAATCTGAACACCCTGAGTGGGCTAGGGGTGTGATGATGGCTCTTAGGGCTGAGGATAGAACAGTGAGTGGAAGGTAAATCTCATAGGACGTGGCAGAGAGAGGGCTGAAGTGGGGACCACCTCCTTTTACCCAAGGGCAACTGGGCAACCTCTAGCATATCAAGGTCCCTTCCTTTCTGGTTCCTTCTGATGTGGCCTTCCCCTCTCTCCACCACCCCCCACCCTGACCTGCTGAACTTTCTCCCGTCTTGCTCCCGATTGCACATAGCCCGTCTGCCCCTGTTTTCTCCCTATGGCCACACAAACTCACCAGGCTGAACTGAGGTCTCCAGGAGTAATCCTGAGGTCTGGCTCACTGAAGTCCTGATGACAATAAGGACAGCAGCTAGCAGTCACTGAGTACCAAGTATGAGCTGGGCACTTTGCTAAGTGCTTTACAAACATCATCTCATTTAATTCTTCGCACAACCACCTCTAATGATACAAACATTATCCATATTTGACCGATTAAAAAAAAAACCGAAGCTTGGTGGTTAGGGCAAGCTTACACAATTAGTAAATGCTGAATCAACCCCAAATTCCATTTACTGCCATCATCTATGCTGTAGCCACTAAGCAAAAGAGATAGCATTTCTCATTTCTGTTCCTTCTTCCCCCACCACCCAAAAAAAACTGGTGTCATACTAAAGCCTGGCTATGGAGGCTGAACCCTATTCCAAGGGTTCACCCTAAGCAGCCACAAGTTTCCCTCTTCCCTTCTGGGTTGATGGGAAGTCCTAAAGCTACTGGAAGATGCTAGCTCTGAGGGACCCCTGTATCAGACATTGGATCATTCTTTTCTAAATGATCCTTTCTTCCTCACCGGCTGTTGCCACCTGTCCCTCTTCTTAGCTCCTGGAAACTGGGGTGCGCAGAGGGGTGAAAGGAAGGTCCTGAAGGTGGAATCTGACCCAAGGGAGAAAGAGAAAAAACAGAGTCAGAGGTGGACCTCAAAACTTCAAGCCTCCACCAGCCCCATCAGCCTCCACAACCCTCTCTGGTTCATCATGAGGTATCTTCTCTCCTAAAGCTCAGCTTTGTCCCAGGAAAGAGCTCCCAGAAGCACTGAGTATCAGCCCCTCAAGGGCACTCACCAGAGCCTCTAGCCTCTGGGGACACAAGGTCCGGCCGCGGGGTCCTGGTCCCTCCAGCCTCGAGAAGCAGGAAGCCCTGGCAGGGTCCAGTCGGTGGGTGGGAGTTCTAGGGGCTAAATATGCAGAGGCCCGGGCACCCTGACACCACAAAAGAGGCTGTCAGCACAGGCTCAGGAGTCCGTCCTCAGTCCACACCAGCCTGATTTTCTCACATCCTGTCTTATTACCTGGCCTCTACGGATGGTGCCTCCCTGGCTCCCTCGAACCAGTACTCTCTGAGCCAGACTGGGCTGGCGCCCCAGGCGACAGCTCTTCACCCCCTCACCTGACAGGATGGTGGCCAGGGCTGCAGGGTCAGCCACAAACTCTACGGTCCCTGGAGCCTCTGCAAGAGAAGGAAAAGTGAAAAGGAACCAGAAGGAGGAAGGCTAAGGGGCCACGGACCCCAGTGTAGTTACCTAGAGGTACAAGAGGGAGCTGAAGAGACTCATATTATTGAACTCAGTTCAGCAAAATTCATAGAACTTTACTTTATGTAAGATACTATTCTAGGCACTGGAGCTCAGAGACGAATGAGAAAGCCCAGCCTCCATCCTCCAGAAGTTACCATCAAACTACAGAGAGGTAACAGACTCAAGCCAAAGTATGGACATGTTATAAAAGAAGTACTACAAAGTATGAGAACACAGAGCAATTGGTTGTGACTGAGGAAGCTGGAAAAGGCTTTAGAAGAGATGACCTTTTGCTGAAAGGAGAGGGCTTCTAAGAGTAGAGAGTTTTCCAGGAGCAGGTTCCAAGACTCTTAGAGTAAGCAGATCAGGGTAGTGGAAAGTTCACAAAGGCGGTTCCCCCACCTCCACGCAAGGAGACTGTTTTCAATCCTACAACAGGTACCTGTCTGGGGAGGGGGCCTAGGCCCCACATTTTGTCCCCCAGGGCTAGGCCTCAGTTCCTCCAAGGGGTTCCGGAGCTGAGTGCTCTCCAGTGATCTTTCTGATTTCTCCGTTTGATGTGTGACTTTTGGCGTGGGGCCGGCTGAGTCGACAGGGCGTTGAATACTGAGCTTCTGCACCAGTCTCTAAGGGAGAGGGGGACAAAAAGCTGGGGTTCAGCTTTGGGGTGCATTGCTGGTATGTGCTGCCTCCTCGTAGCTACTGTCTTCACCCACCAGGCCCTTCTTACCTTTGGATCTTGGTTCTCCTGATCCAGGATGCGGGGTTTGACTGTAGGGAGAGGCTGGCGTCTCTGAGAACGTACGGGAATCTTGCTAGGGGTAGGAGATACACCCCTCAGGAGAGGATCCTTTGTGGCTTGGAGGGTAGTCATGACGGCTACAACTGAGATGGGGAGGAAAGGATCTGGGATCAAAGGTCAGTCAGCCAGTTCGGCGCATCAGTTCTGACATTCCTGAAGCTCCCACCTCCTCCCAAACCCATGAGTCCTGAAGACCGATGCTTCCAAGGCCACTGTTCTGGGTGCCACCTCCAGACATCCCGAGCCTACTCTTTCACCCCAGGACCCGGAGCTGCCTCTCCTCCCTGTGAGCCCCGCAGTCCCCATTCCGTCCAAGATCTCCATGCCGCACCTACCTCGGAACCGCTCTGGCTCATTCACACTGCCTCCGCTTTTTCCTGACTCTGGCTTCCACGGCGCTCCTTCCCCAGTTTGTAAAATACGCCGAGCGCCTGATTGGCTCTTCTGCGCACCCGCGGAGGCGCGTGACACCTGGCTGAGCAGTCCAATCCACAGGCTTCGGAGGCGGGGTCAGAAGAAGGACTAGCTGTCGAGCCGCTTTCTGGCCTGGAAAAAAGCTGACCCGACTCAGTCAGCCAATCCAAGAGCGGAGCGCAGGATGGGAGGCGGGATAAGAGAAAGGAGGAGGGCGTTCTGAGGCCGGGGAAGGCGTGGCACTCCAAGTCGGGGCCGCAACGGGCACTGCGAACTCTCGCGATATCTCGGGACTGCTGTGACAAGTACGGTTCTCGGGGCTTTGCGGGAGGGGCGGTCCGTCCGGAAAGAGGCTAACGGTGTAGGAGGCTGGCCCGACCCCCCAGAGGCCACTCTGACCGAGAGCAGCGTTAACCTTTGGGGACGCAGTTCCAGACACGTATAGGAAACATCTGCGCGTTGTATCTGGGATGGGAAAGCGCTTCCAAACCGACAGAGAAGTCTGAATGGAATAGAACGGAGCCTAACAACAATGAAAATAAAAATAAAGCATCTTTTCCTCGCAGGAGCCTCACGACCCGGCGAGGTGTGGTCTCCATTTCACAGATAAGAAATAAGACTCAAACAGTGTCACTGGAACCCATTCAACACAACAGGCCTGGAGGACTGGGGAGAGGGGTGTCACCGGCCTGTTAATGGCAGGCAGGGGTGTGAAACAGAGAACCAAGAATACCCTGGTGAGAATGGAGTGGTGACCTCTAATGGAAGACGGGGAAACGGGCGATGGTTTCAAGTGTGCAGGACTCTTCTCCCTGACTACAGTGGTTTCTGTTACTCAAGCCAGGAACCAGGAGTTATTTTTGGACTCCTTTCCTTACTCTTACAATCTCTTGCTCACTCTATTTTTCATATCTTCGCAATTCATTTTTCTTCTTCATCGCCACCACCCTAATCCACCCTAATCTCACCTAAAGGATTGCAAGAGTCTCATACCCTCCATTCTCTCTTGCTCTCCACTTTCATGCATTCACCATACAGCAGCTAGAGTCATCTTTCAAAATTGCAATTCTGGTCACGTTGTCACTGTGCTTTGACCGTTCCTCATTCACAGTCCCCATCTTGTACCACTCTCCCCCTTGTTCTCTGCTTTCCAACTTCCCAACTTCATTGCCTCTTTCAGTTCTTCAAACTGGTCATGTTCCTTCTAGTCTCCCTGTCTGCAATGCCTTTTTTGCTTCCACTTGGCCTATTTGTGCCTCCAAATTGATATTCACTGTTACTTCCATATAGAGGCCTTCCTTGAACCCCTCTATTCACAATCCACCCTAATTCTAAAAAGATTCCCTGGTTATGTGCTCTCAGAGAACAGCGTTTCCTCAGAGCATGCATCTTAGTTGGTAATTGATTTTTCATCAATATGAACATACTCTATTGTGTTTATTAAACTTGGTCCCCTGCTAGACCACCATGAGGGTGGTGACCTTTTATTTTTGGCTTACCATCATATGTTCAATGCCTTGCATTGTGCCTGGCTTGTAAAGTGCTCAATATTTGTTGAATGAGTCAACGGATGGATGAATAATTGATCAAATGAATGCCTGGAGTGACAGGGAAGACCTCTAAGAAGTAATATTTGAATTTCCTCTTGAAAAAGAGAGAAGGCAGGACACCTGGCTGGCTCAGTGGGTAGACCATGCAACTCTTGATCTTGGGGGTGTGAGTTCGAACCCAATGTTGAGTGTGGAGATTACTTACAAATAACATTTTAAAAAAACTAAAAAATAAAAGAAGTCTATCCTAGGTACTCGGAACAGTACCTGCAAAGGAAAAAATAAAACATGAAAGAATATGGTGTGTTCAGAGAATGGCAAGCTCTTAGGGGTAGATGGAATATAGGAACAGAAAATAAAACTAGAAAGGTAGTCTGAGTTGAGGGAAAGAGAAGGCCACCTTATTCCACTGGCAGGCACTGTGAATGTGCCAGATTCTAACCACAAGATCCGCAGGGATGGCTGCTAACAAGCATCGTGCACCTACCATGCGTAAAGCCCTTTTTCGGGTGTTTGGGAAACAGGGAGGAATAAGGCTGAAGTTTGGAAGATGGGGAGGCACCGGGATGGAGGCTGGCTGCATAGTGGCTTTACGTGATTTTAAGGTAGTTAGCACAGCGCAGGTGTCACCCTCGGCTTCACAAACCTGGAAATGGGACAGATTGTCAGGCCACCCAGAGTAGATCTAGAGACTGACTCACACTAATCAAATTCGTAAGAGAAACTGAGTGATTTATCAAGAAGATATACCTTCCAATGACCAAAATATTATGCCTGCTCGTCAGGGCATTGCCTTCACAGACTCAAAGTACAAGGGAGACTGATTTTTATATCAGAGAAGTCTTTAAAAGAGCCAATGTCCAGAATATCTGCCAAGCCTGTCAGAGCATCCAACCTGTTTTCTACACAGCGGCCAGAGTGACCTGCTTCTGTTTGCCTTTGCTGGACATTGTGCACAGGAAGGTACAAGCCACCTCTCTGGTTTTGTTCTATCCCTCCCCACCCCTTATTCCCTATCTGCTTTCTTAGTCCTCTGCCCCATAAACACTAATTGATCTTGGGGTTGTGAGTTCGAACCCCATGTTGAGTGTGGAGATTACTTAAAAATAAAATTTAAAAAAAAACTAAATGTTGTTTTAACTCTAATGTGCTTGGTAGAATTTTTTTTTTTTTCAATTTTAGTATATGTGCTGCCAAAGAGAGCCCTTAACAGAAGTTCTTAACTGTGAATGTGTGCTTATAAAACATGTACCGTTGGGGGCACCTGGGTGGCTCAGTTGGTTGAGCGTCCGACTTCGGCTCAGGTCATGGTCTCGCAGTTCGTGAGTTCGAGCCCCACTTCGGGGCTCTGTGCTAACAAACAGCTCAGAGCCTGGAGCCTGCTTCGGATTCTGTCTCTCTCTCTCTCTCTCTCCCCCTCCCCTGCTCATGCTCTGCCTCTCTCTGTCTCTCAAGGATGAATAAATGTTAAAAGAGGAAACATGTACAGTTGTATATTAGTTTCCTGTTGCTGCTGTAACAAATTGCTGCAAATTTAGTGGCTTAAAACAATACCCATTTGTTCTCTTACGGGTCTGGAGGTCAGAAGTCTAAAATCAAGGTGTTGGCACAGCTCCATTCCTTCTGGAGACTTCAGGGGAGAGTCTATTTCTTGCCTTTTCCAGCTTCTAGGGGCTGCCAGCATTCCTTAGCTTGTGGCCTCCTCTTCCAGGACTCTATCCTCTGCTTCTGTCATCACATCTACTACTCAGTGTGATCTGCTTCTCTCTTATGAGGACCCTTGTGATAACATTGGGCGACCCATATAATCCAGGATAACATCCCTGTCTCAAGGTCCTTAACCACATCTGCAAAATCCTTTTTGCCATATAAGGTACCACTCACAGATTCAGGGGATTGAGACGTGGACATCTTTGCGAGTGCGTCATTATTCAACCTACTACAGTTCGTTTAGTGTCTGTGTTTTTAATTTGTAGAAGTGGCATTACCATATGGTTTTGTTTTTACTTTTTTTTTCAGCCAGCTCTGTTTCTAGGATCCATCCTTATTGCTGGATTTAATACAGTCCTTTGTTTATAATAGTTGCATGGAATTCCATGGTAGGCATCCCTCATACTTTGCTTATCTATTCCCCACATCTATGAACAATGCTAAAGAATTATCTTCTTAAGTGGTCCCCCACGAACCTGTTCAAGGATTTCTCTGGGTCAAATATCCCAGAGTGGAATTTCTGGGTCAGAAGGCTTATGCAAGCTTAACTCCGCTAAATACCACCAGATTATTTTCCCAAAGGTTTGTAACTGTTTACGCTCTTAATATTACTTGAAGTTTCACCATCTCTCTCCTTTCCAACCCTTGATGTTATACAACTTTCTAATATTTGCAATTCTAATGGGTACTAGGTGGACTTTTGGTTATTTTCTTTCTTTCTTTCTTTCTTTCTTTCTTTCTTTCTTTCTTTCTTTCTTTCTTTCTTTCTTTCTTTTGAATGTTTATGTATTTTTGAGAGAGAGAGAGAGAGAGAGAGAGAGAGAGAGAGAGAGAAAGCACGTGCAAGCAGGGGAGGGGCAGAGAGAGGATCCAAAGTGGACTCTGTGTTGACAACAGAGAGCCCAATGTGGGGCTCAAACCCACAAACCGTGAGAACACGACCTGAGATGAAGTCAGACGCTTAACTGACTGAGCCACCCAGATGCCCCTGGTTATTCACAATTGCACTTTTCTAATTACCAGTGAGTTTGAGTGTTGCTTCATATTCTTGTTAGCCAACAGTGCTTCTCTCTCTCCCTGAAATGCCTGTACGTGTCTCTTGTGCATTTTTTTTGTCATCTTTCCTATCTTGAGTCTTGCTGATTTCTTTTAAAATTTTTTTTTCAACATTTTTTATTTATTTTGGGACAGAGAGAGACAGAGCATGAACGGGGGAGGGGCAGAGAGAGAGGGAGACACAGAATCGGAAACAGGCTCCAGGCTCCGAGCCATCAGCCCAGAGCCTGACGCGGGGCTCGAACTCACGGACCGCGAGATCGTGACCTGGCTGAAGTCGGACGCTTAACCGACTGCGCCACCCAGGCGCCCCGAGTCTTGCTGATTTCTAAGATTTTACTGTATATTCTGCATAGTAATCCCATGTGTAAAGTGTAAAGTGTAAATCCCACTTTACACATTGCAAATATTTCATTTAGGCCTCCAGAGAAATAAAATTGATTTTCTTTCTTTCTTTCTTTTGTAAGTCATCTGTACGCCCAATGGGGGGCTCACACTGATGACCCAAAAATCAAGAGTCACATGCTCTATGGAGTGAGTCAGCCAGGTGCCCCTATAATTGCTTTTCTTTTTAATTTAATTTTATTTTTTAATGTTCATTTATTTTTGAGAGACTTAGAGCACAAGTGGGGGAGGAGCAGAGAGAGAGAGGGAGACACAGAATCTGAAGCAGGCCCCAGGCTCTGAGCTGTCAGCACAGAGCCCCAGGCAGGGCTCGAACCCATGAACCCCAACATCATGACCTGAGCCCAAGTCAGACACTTAACCAACCGAGCCACCCAGGTGCCCCTATACTTGATTTTCTATCTGGCAGTTTTAATTAGCTCTTTCCTTGGTTTTCCTGGTTTTTCTACTGATTCTCTTGGGTTTTCTATAGAGATAATTATGTCTTCTGCAAATAAACAACAGTTACGGGATGGGGGGGGGGGGGTGGGATGTCATGAGCTCATGGTCTGTGAGTTCGAGCCCTGCATTGGGCTCTGTGCTGACAACTCAGAGCCTGGAGCCTGCTTCAGATTCTGTGTCTCCCTCTCTCTGATCGCGCTCTGTCTCTCTCTCTCTCAAAAATAAACAAACATTAAAAAATAAAAAAATAAGAAAACAGTTACAGGGGCGTTTGGGTGGCTCAGTTGGTTAAGTGTCTGACTTCGGCTCAGGTCATGATCTCACCGTTCATGAGTTCAAGCCCAGTGTGGGGCTCTGTGCTGACAGTTTGTAACCTGGAGCCTGCTTCCGATTCTGTGTCTCTGTCTCTCCCTGCCCCTCCCCAGCTCACACACACTCTGTCTCAAAAATAAACGAACATTAAAAAAAAAAAAAATTACATCCGTTCTCTTTCAGTCTTTACACCTTGCTGGGTTTTTTGTTATTCTTGTTTTGTTTGATTTCTATTCTTACATTATTGTTACATCATTACAGAACTCCCAATATTATATTAACACAGTAGCAATGCCAGGGGAAACCTTGACCTGGGAAACCATCTAAAGTTTCTCCAAAGAGTAACCTTTTTTTCACCTTTTTTTTTTTTTCTGGTGAAACAATCTCAAACTCAGAGAAAATTTGCATGGGTAGCACCCAAAACTTTTTTTTCAACCATTTGAGAGTAAGTTGCCAATATGTTGCCCCACATCTCCCCCCAATGCTTTGATGTACATTTCCTGCTAATAAGGACATTCTCCTCCATAACCACAACACAACCATCAAAATCAGGAAAAGAATGCTGATACTTTCCTGCCATCTAACCTTCAGACCCCATTCGAGTTCCACCGCTTTTCTAAATGATATCTTTTATAGCAAAAGGATCCAGCCCAGAATCATGTGTTGTATTTAGTTGTCATGTTTCTTTAGTCTCCTTCAGTCTGGAACAATCCTTCATTCTTGAATTTCATGACCTTGACACTTTTGAGCATTACAGGTCTGTTCTTTGCAGAATGTCCCTCAATTTGGGTTTGTCTGATGTTTCCTCGTGATTAGACCCAGGGTATGCATCCCCGGCAGGACTGTTGGGGAAATGATGCTGTTTTCTTCCTGCCTTTTTCTATCAGGTGGTACCCATCTCCATTTGCCCTGTTACTCTGATTATTTCATTAAATTAATGCCAGGCTTCTCTGCTGTAAATATCACTCTTTCCCCTTGTAATTTTTATTTTGTGTGTGTGGGGGGGAAGTATGTTGAGATTATGTAAATATTCCATTCCTCATCAAACTTTCACTTTACTGAATTACATCAATATGGACTCATACTTTTCTATTATATTCAGTGGATTATTACCCAATTACCACTATGGTTCATTCTTGTACTCAGGTTGACTCTGGTTTGGTCAGCTGAGGTCCTTTCAAGTTGTCTTCTGTATCCTTTCACCTTGACTGCATCCTTTTAGCATTTGTCTTTTTTTTTTTTTTTTAAGCATTTCTTTTCTTCCTAGCATAGCAACAAGTTTCAGGGTCAAACTCTGTTTTCCCGACATCAGCTCTGGAATCAGCCATTTCTCCAAGGATCTCTGGTCCCTTTTATTGGAGTATGTTATTTAGAAGCCAAGAGCTGACGCAAGTGAGTTGAAAGCTTATGTCCACATGACAACCTGCACATGGGTGCTTATAGTAGCTTTATTCATAATTGCCCAAACTTGGAAACAAGCAAGATATCTTTTGATAGCCGAGTGGATAAATAAACTGGCATGGCCATACAATAGAATATTATTTAGTGATAAAAAGAAATGAGCTATTAAGCCACAAAAAGGAATCTGAAATACATATTGCTAAGTGAAAGAAGCCCATCTCAAAAGGCTATATACTCTATGATTCCAACTCTATGACATTCTGATAAAGGCAAGAGCTTGCAGGAAGGAAAGTTGCCAGGAGCTGGGGGAGTGGGAGGGACAAACAGGCGGAGCACAGAGAAGTTTTAGGGAACTGAAGCTGTCCGTATGATAAGTAATAGTGAATACATGACATTGTGCCTTTCAAAACACCCATAGAACCGTCCAACGGTGATCCCTAATGTAAACTATGGACATTAGTTAAAGAATAATGTGTCAACATTAGTTCATCAGTTGTAATAAATGTATCACACCAGTACACGACGTTAACAATAAGGGAAATACTAGGGCCCCTGGGTGGCTCAGTTGGCTAGGCATCTGACTTTGGCTCAGATCATGATCTCTTGGTTCATGAGTTTGAGCCCTGCATCAGGCTGTGTGCTCTCAGCATACAGCCTGCTTTGGATCTTCTGTCTCCCTCTCTCTCTCCCCCTTCCCAGCTTGTTCTTTCTCTCTGTCTCTCAAAATAAATAAATAAACTTAGAAAAAAAGTAGGGGAAATACTCTCCCTCTTAGTGTGGCAGAGGGAAAGTATTTGGAAACCTCTGTATTTTCTCTTCAATTTTTTCTATAAATCTAAAAATGCTCTAAAAAAAAAAAGTAAAGCCTATTAAAACAACGAAAACAGGGGCGCCTGGGTGGCTCAGTCGGTTAAGCGCCGACTTCAGCTCAGGTCACGATCTTGCGGTCTGTGAGTTCGAGCCCCTTGTCGGGCTCTGGGCTGATGGCTCAGAGCCTGGAGCCTGCTTCCGATTCTGTGTCTCCCTCTCTCTCTGCCCCTCCCCCGTTCATGCTCTGTCTCTCTCTGTCTCAAAAATAAATAAACGTTAAAAAAAAATTAAAAAAAAATAAATAAAACAACGATAACAGAAACAAGAGCTAGCACTAGCTTCGTTCATGGCTATTAGGGTATTGGTGCCCCCAGTTGTTCTCAGTGAACAGAGCTGGGGAAAACAGTCTACACACACAAATATAATCTATACCCACACACATGCACGAACCCACCACATTTACATCTATATTTCTATATCTAAACATATTGAAAACCATGAATTCAAGACTAGCCTTTAAAAATCACATCATTTACCTGCTTTAAAATACTTCGAAGTTTTTCTGCTGTCCTTAGAAAACATCTTAGGAACTTCCCAAGTTAATGTGGACTCTCCTCTCTTTGCCAGACTCCAATTAATGAACCGAGATGGAGGGGCACCTGGGTGGCTCGGCCAGTTGAGCATCTGACTTCAGCTCAGGTCATGATATCATAGTTCCTTCATGAGTTTGAGCCCTACGTTGGGCTCACTGATATCAGCACAGAGCCTGCTTCAGATCCTCTGTCCCCCTCTCTATCTGCCCTTCCCCCGCTCATTCTCTCTCTCTCTCTCTCTCTCTCTCTCTCTCTCCTCTTTCTTTCTCTGTCTCTCTCTGTCCCTCCCTCTCTCAAAAAATAAACAAAAATGAATTGAGATGGAAAATTTAGCAACAAAAAAGACAGAGATCAGCCAAAAGTTCATTTGTTTTAAAATTCATAGGGGCGCCTGGGTGGCGCAGTCGGTTAAGCGTCCGACTTCAGCCAGGTCACGATCTCGCGGTCCGTGAGTTCGAGCCCCGCGTCAGGCTCTGGGCTGATGGCTCGGAGCCTGGAGCCTGTTTCCGATTCTGTGTCTCCCTCTCTCTCTGCCCCTCCCCCATTCATGCTCTGTCTCTCTCTGTCCCAAAAATAAAAATAAAAATAAAAATAAAAAATAAATAAAATAAAATAAAATAAAATTCATATACCCAGGGGTGCCTGGGTGGCTTAGTTGGTTAAGTGTCCCACTTGGGCTCAGATCATGATCTCACGGTTTCTGGGTTTGAGCTCCGCATCGGACTCTGTGCTGGCAGCTCAGAGCCTGGATCCTGCTTCAGATTCCATGTCTCTCTCTCTCTCTGCCCTATTCACACTCTGTCTCTCTCTGTCTCTCAAAAATAAATGAATGTAAAAAAAATAAATAAAATAAAATTCATATACCTGTTAATAATCAGACATAACCTGGGGCGCCTGGGTGACTCAGTTGGTTAAGCCTCCAACTTTGGCTCAGGTCATGATCCCATGGCTCATGGGTTTGAGCCCCGCTTTGGGCTCTGTGCTGACAGCTCAGAGCCTGGAGCCTATTTCGGATTCTCTCTCCCTCCCTCTCTCTCTCTCTCTCTCTCTCTCTGCCCCTCCCCACTTCTGCTCAGGCACTCACTCTCTCTCTCTCTCAAAAATAAACAAACATTAAACATTTTTTAAAAAAATAATCAGATACGGGGTGCCTTGGTGGCTCAGTCAGTTAAGTGTCTGATTTCGGCTCAGGTCATGCTTTCATGGTTTGTGAGTTCGAGCCCCATGTCAGGCTCTGTGCTGACAGCTCAGAGTCTGGAGCCTGCTTCGGATTCTGTGTCTCCCTCTCTCTCTGCTCCTTTGTTGTTCACGCTCTGTCTCTCTCAAAAATAAATAAACATTAAAAAATTAAAAAAAAATAATCAGATATAACATAATCTAGTGTACTTTCTTTAACCTTCTGCTGGTGAGGTTTATTCTCTCATTTCAAATATTTGAGACTCGTTTGTCTTAAAAGAGGTGGCAAAGACGAGTTCATTTATAGTCAGGTTCTGTGGATGTGGCCTGATAACTGTTTCCTTAGAAGAAAGGTGTCAGTATTCCTTCATAGACTCTTTCCCAGTGTACAAATCATAAACTTCACTCTACAATCCAGCTAGACTTGGAGGGAAATAAGGAAATATGGAACAATTTTAGAAATCCAGCACCCCTAAATCAAGCACCCCTAAAATCAACCATTTTAAAGTGAGCAATTCAGTGGCATTTAGTATATTCACAGTGTTGTGGAATTACCATCTCTGCGTGGTTCCAAAACATTTTCATCACCTCAAAAGGAAACCTCATACCCATTAAGCAGTTACTCTTCATTCTTCCCTCCCCACAATCCCTGGCAACCACCAATTTGCTTTTTGTCTCCCTATTCCGGATATCTCATACAAATGGAATCACATAGGTGTAGCCTACCGTGTCCAGCTTCTTCCATCATGTTCCCAAGTTGCATCCACATTGTAGCCTATATAAGCACTCCATTCCTGTTTATGGCCGTATACTAGTCCCCTAGCACTCCATTCCTGTTTATGGCCGTATACTAGTCCCCTGTGTGGATAGACCACATTTTGTTTATCCATTTATCCACTGATGGACATTTGAGTTTTCTCCCACCTTGTGGCTATTATGAATGGTGCTGCTATGAACCTGCATTTGCAGTTACTTGTTTGAGTACTTGTCTTTTGGGTATATATCTGGGACTGTACTGAAAACAATAAAATGGGACCTCTAGGGAAAAAAAAGAATTATCTTGAGTTCTGGCCCACTAAGAATTCTTTTAGTTCGTTTGTTTGTTCGTTCATTTGTTTGTTTTAAAATGTGGCTAAGTATTCGTTAATTTGTTGGCATACGTTTTCTGCCATTTGTAAGGAGTTGCGCGTTCGAAGGTCAGTTCTATGTGTTGACCCGGCTAAACTACAGTCCCCAAACGCTAAGGTAGGTGTTGCTGTGAAGGTATTTTGTAGATGCGATTAAAATCCACCATCAGTGAACTTTAAGGGAGATTATCCTGGATCAGCTGGGGAACCTGACTGGATCAGCTGAAAGGCCTTCAGAGCACAGCTGGGGCTTCCTTGATGAACAAGGGGTCCCACCTGTGGGCAGCAGTGCTGTCTCGGCCTGACAGCTGCAGCCAGCCCTTCCTTTTTTTTAAAATTTTTTTTTCAACGTTTTTTATTTATTTTTGGGACAGAGAGAGACAGAGCATGAACGGGGGAGGGGCAGAGAGAGAGGGAGACACAGAATCGGAAACAGGCTCCAGGCTCCGAGCCATCAGCCCAGAGCCTGACGCGGGGCTCGAACTCACGGACCGCGAGATCGTGACCTGGCTGAAGTCGGACGCTTAACCGACTGCGCCACCCAGGCGCCCCTGCAGCCAGCCCTTCCTAATGGCAGCCAGCTCTGCCCCAGGGGGGGTTGAAGACTGCCGTGGGAAGCCCCCCCCAATCGTGGGATCCAGACCCTTGCAATAAATCACTTAATATCTATCTCCTGCTGGTTCTATTTCTCTGGTTGAACCCTGACTGATGCGGGTTTTGGTACCTGGAAATGGCTATTATAACAAACGCCTAAAAATGTGGGAGTGGCTTTGGAATTAATTAATGGATAGAGTCTGGAATAACTTTGGAGGATGCTAGGAAAAGCCTCGCTTGCCTTGAATAATAGACTGTTAGTAGTAGAAACAGGAATGTTACAACTTGCTAGCGAGGGCCTGGAGGGAGGCAAGGAAGCATGGTAGAGAATACCTAAGTCACCACAAACAGACTGTTGGTAGAAATATGGACAATTAAGGTCCTGCTGGCATTGAGGGCTCAAAAGGAAATGGATAATATGTTATTGGAAGATGGAGGAAAGGGGATTTTTTTTAATACAGTAGCAGAAAGCTTAGCAGAATTGTGTCTTACAGTTCTATGAAAAGCAGCGTTTGTGAGGATAAACGGGGGTATTTATCTGTGTTGCCAGTGTTGAAGGTATGGCTTGATTTTTTTTTTTTTTCCTGAGAGGAACAAAAGAGGCAAAAAGGCACCAGAACTTGGTATTTTAGAAATTCTCAGCCTACCCAGATTGCAAACAATGCTAAAATTAGGCCATTCGCTGTCAGGAAAGTGTGCTCTGAGGAGACATCCGAGGATGTACCTGGACAATCTTTTGCTAGTGCCTAGGAAGGATCAAAGGTCAGAGTATTCAATCGCACAAAGGCCCCTTTGGAGAGATTAGCCATGTGACTTGTGGATTTCCTCAGCCATCTCGGCAGAAACCAAGCAGAGAAATGGGAGTGTCTAGAAAAATCTGTGGAGGTGTCTAACGGAGTGAATCTCAGAGCCATACACAGGAGACCCACATGGCTCTTGAGAATGTCTTGCAAACAAAGACACTGCCACCTTGTAGTGAAAGAGGCAGAGAGAGGGTACGATGGAAGAAAGCTCTCTGACCCCCCCACCCCCACGCCACCCTGAACTGTACGGCCAGGAAACGATCAGCTGAAAACACACAAGAAGGAAAGGGGGCCTTCAAGGTCAGGCAGTGAGGCTGGAAAGTAGGGCCAGGAGCCACAGAGGATTACTCCCAGGCCTTGAAACCTTGTGTTGTTTTCCCGGGTGGATTTTCAATTTGCTTCACAACTTCCTTTTTTCTTTCCATTTCTACCTTTCTGAATGGGAATGTCTGTAGTTGTTATCCTCTGCCCATCCCGCTGTTGTGTTTTAGGAACAGGTAGCTTGTTTTCTAGTGTCACAAGTCTGTGGATGGAGAGGAGATTCTCCCCAAGATCAGTTTCACCCAGAGCCTCACCCATACCTACTTTAGATGATTTCAGTGATGAATTTGAGATTTTCGGGCTGATGACATCTAGATGAGAATTTGCTCTTCAGCTGACGCTGCAGTGGGTTGAGATTTGGGGGAACCCTGAAATGGGGTGAATATATTTTGTGTGTGAGACCAACATGAATCTTTGGAGGCCAGAGGGCAGACTGTGGTAAGCATAATAATGCCTTCCCTTGTTTGCATCCCAATCCCCAGAACCTGTGAGTACTTCCTTATGTGGCAAACGGGATGTTAATGATGTGAGTAAATTAAGGATTTTGAGACGGAGAGATTATGCTAGATTATCTGGGTGCACCCAATGTAATAACAAGGATCCTTATAAGAGGGAAGCAGGAGGCTTGGAGAGGGAGAGAACATGATAAGCAGAGCAGAAATCAGAGACGAGATTGCTGGCTTTGAAGATGGAAGAAGGCCACAGGCCGCTGAGCGTGGGCAGTCTTTAGAAGCTGAAAAGGCTTCTCTAAAGCTGCCAGCAGGAACACAGATCTGTCATCCCATTTTACTTTTTTTAATTTTTAAAAATGTTTTATTTATTTTGAGAGAGAAAGAAAGTGTGTGTGTGTGTGTGTGTGTGCGCGCGCGTGCGTGCAGGGGGAGAGAGAGGGAGGGAGAAAGAATCCCGAGCAGGCTCTGCCCTTTCAGCGCAGAGCCCGACCCGGGCTTGAACCCATGAACCATGAGATCATGACCTGAGCCAAAATCAAGAGGTGGATGCTCAACTGACCGAGCCACCTAGGTGCCCCCTTTTTAATTTTTTTAAACGTTTATTTTGAGAGGGGGGAGAGGTAGAGAGAGGGAGAGACAGAGAATCCCACGTAGGCTCTGCACTGTCAGTACAGAGCCTAACTGGGGGCTCAGTCCCATGAACCCCAAGATCATGACCTGAGCCGAAGTCAGATACTTAACCAAATGAGCCGCCTACGCACCTCTAAATGCAGATTCTTAATCACTATGCTCTCAGTTAAAATAAAAATTGCGCTTTTCACATTCTTTCATTAGTTTAAAAAATATTTGCTGCGGGATTACTAAACACGCATAAGCGTCAAAACAACTTTTATGCATTTATCAACATCTGTTAATCGGTAGGAAGGGAAGTGCACAGGGGACGAGAGCAGCCTGTCAGCCCCAAGAGCTCAGCGTTTGGGACATTTGTTGGTACGTCTCAGAGGGAATGGGAAATGTCAATTAATCTGTTAGGGCTGGTGAAGTGGGCATCTTCTGTGAAAGGAAGAGAAAGCAGAACCAAAGAAAGTCCCAGAAGTCAGCATGCAATCGCTATTAGGCCATGGAAGCCATAAGACAACCGACACCAGAAGTAAGAAGGAAATAGGAGTTAGCAAAAGCCAGGGTGGAGGATGAGGTCATTTGCTCATTGTGACAAGAGGAATGGAAGCAGTAGGGACCCTGCATGGGGAGCAGTGGGCTCCTGCTGCCGAGGGGCCTGTCACTTCGGTTCGGTGAGGCCTGCGGGGCTACGGAGTCTATTCTTCCTGGGAGGCCAGGTCACCCAGGTGTTTCTGGGTTCCTGTGAAGCCACTGTCACTCGGCCCCAGGCAGCAGCAATTCTCATTCCCCTCGTGCCCATGCGTAAGCCCACAATTCACCCCCCCTTGCCTGAGATATTTGATTAGTCTCTGTTCCTTGCGACCCAGATAACCGAACTCCTCCTACCTACTGCAAATGGCCCCTGAGGAATTATCCCTGCTGCAGTCATGGGCACCTCCCTGGCCCCAGGACACGCACCCGCCACATCTGGTTCCCTCTAGGAACTACTAAATAAATGCGGCCACATCCTTGCTTCTGAGATGACCTTCTAATAGATGTCATGGATCTATCTCTCTGCTTCCAACAAGCTGAGTACAATAAAATCAATGTGGTATAAGCTTTCTTAATTACAGCGAAATCCCAGCCCTGTCTTCCGGAGGTTAACATCTGATCTCCTTGGTTAGAATTGGATTTGGAGTTTCCCTAAAACTCTTCAATCACAGCCAAGTCCGAGTTTGTGTCACTTCAATAGGTGGTTGGGCCTACTCATGACAACCCGTTTCTTTCCAGTTCTCCCCAGCATTTAAACGCGTTCACGTCTTTACCACAGTCCAAGATTTAAAAAAAATACATTTTATGTGACAAGCCAATACACATGTATATAAATACATTGAAAAGTTTCACCCCACCCTAACACCCATTCATTTCCTTTTAAAATGTTGGTCTTGGGGCGCCTGGGTGGCGCAGTCGGTTAAGCGTCCGACTTCAGCCAGGTCACGATCTCGCGGTCCGTGAGTTCGAGCCCCGCGTCAGGCTCTGGGCTGATGGCTCAGAGCCTGGAGCCTGTTTCCGATTCTGTGTCTCCCTCTCTCTCTGCCCCTTCCCCGTTCGTGCTCTGTCTCTCTCTGTCCCAAAAATAAATAAAAAACGTTGAAAAAAAATTTAAAAATAAATAAATAAATAAATAAATAAATAAATAAAATGTTGGTCTTGGGCTGGGCAGCTCAGTCGGTTAAGCATCCAAGTTCAGCTCAGGTCATGATCTCATGGCTCATGACTTTGAGTCCCACATCAGGCTCTCTGCTGTCAGCCCAGAGCCCACTTTGGATCCTCTGTTCCCATCTCTCTCTGCCCCTCCCCTGCTCACGCCTGCTTTCTCTCTCTCTTTCTCTCTCAAAAATAAATAAACATTTTTTTTTAATGTTGGTCTTGACCCAGCAATTTATATCACAATGTTTCACGATGCACGGTTTGAAAATCACGGGTCTTGTTTCTCCTTTCTTCAAAATTTCACTTCTCAGGCACAGGTCTTTCTTTGCTCTGGTTCTTTCTTGTCTTTCTTCCAATATCTGGAGAGAGTGGTCGGCTCTCCACTTTCTCATCTTTTTTAAAATTTTTTTTTTCAACGTTTTTTATTTATTTTTGGGACAGAGAGAGACAGAGCATGAACGGGGGAGGGGCAGAGAGAGAGGGAGGCACAGAATCGGAAACAGGCTCCAGGCTCCGAGCCATCAGCCCAGAGCCTGACGCGGGGCTCGAACTCACGGACCGCGAGATCGTGACCTGGCTGAAGTCCGACGCTTAACCGACTGCGCCACCCAGGCGCCCCTCTCCACTTTCTCATCTTGAATTCACTCATCAGTCGGCCACGTTTTGTCTCTGGCACCCCCCCTGCCCTGAAGCAGCCCTCCCTGAGGTCTCTAACAGCTTCCTTGTTGATAGAGCCCACATTTTCAAACTGTTGTCTAACCCTGGGTTCCCAGAATCCTCTGGTGCTGCTAGCCGCTTCCTCCTAGAAGCCTTCTCTTGCCTTGGCTTCCCGAGGCCGCATTCTCCTAGTTGTCCTCCTCCATCTCTGCTGGTTCGTTGTCAAGATTCTCTTCCACTGCTACTCTAGGAGTCTCCTCAAGGCCCTTCTCTGTTGTCACTTTATATACTGTTCTTAGGTAGTTTCATGCTTTCTCATGTGGGACACCAGGGAGGTCTCATGCCCTTCTCTTCGACTCAATCTCTCTTCTTTGTATCCAGTACAAAACATAGGCCACAGATGTGAAAGTAGCCAAACTTAAAATCGTGCTCACTTGAAAGCCTGAACATTGAAATCCAAAGCTTTGGTCTGCTTTTCTGCAGTGATACGTCTCCTCCGAGGTAGTAAGTTGCAGTTGAACCTCAGCGGCTACTCCGCATCAGATGGTTAGCCCAAGCCCATCAGTAGCTTTTCCTGGCAACTGTTACTGCTCCAGGATTGGGCACGCCAATGACCTCAGTCACACAATCTAAAGGAAAGGACTGTATCTCATACTGGGCAGGAGGCTTTTCTCTTTCCTCCACTGGATGTGAAGGGAGAAGCATCACCAGGTAGCTACTGGCAGCCATCTTGGGACCATGAGGAGACAGGACAAAGCTTCAAGGAGGAAGGCTGAGTAGAACCTTGGACACAACTTGGGTCCTTGATGGTATCTTTGAACTGCTGAATCAACCAACCTCAGAGCCTGCCTACCTCTGGCTCCTTGTTACGCTAGCTATTTCTTTCTTTTTTCTTAAAAAAATGAGATATTATGTTACTTGTAGCAGAATGCATCCTGATAGATTCAGTATTTCAAAACATCCCATCACAGCTGAACTCCAGACCTGTGGATCCAACTGCCTGCCAACTCTTCCTCTTGGCTGTTCCATAGCATCTCACACTCAGCCTAAAACTGACTGTCGTCTGGGCCCCCACCTCCCCCTCTTCTAATCTTCCCTGTTTCTGTGAAAGACCCACCATCTGCCTGATTTAAGCCAAAACCTTGGGTCCTCTTTGCTATTTATTTCCTGTTCACCTACAGTGTCAATCTCTCCTTGGGTATTCCAGAATCCACCCCCTGAATACATCTCAAACCCACCCCCTTCTCTGCTCACTGTCACCTCTGATGCGTTTCACTGCAACAGGCTCTGACCTGGTTCTCCACCTCCTTCTAGTGGTTTCTGCACACTACAGCAAGAGGGGTCTTTTAAAAATGCAGATCTGAATACTTCACCTCCTGCTGAAACCCACTTTCTGTCCCTTTTCCTCGGGACATATTCCGAATGCCTCAATATGGCACGTAAGGTCCTCTGAGACCCAGCTCTCATTTCATCTTTCCAACCTCAGCACTATTCCTCCTTCCAACCCTTCATTCCAGAATTATAGAACTAGTATAGTTCTGTACTCTCTTACCTCCTGGCTGACTTACCTACCTGGAAAGGCCTTCTCCTCTCCCTGCTTTAGCTGAACAACTCCTGCTTGCTCTTCAGTGCTCGGCGTGATGGTGTCCCTTTTGGGAAACCGTGGCTGGGAACCCCAAGGCTGGGTGAGATGCTCTTCTTCATGTTCCCACAATGTCATCTTCTTTCCCAGTCATAGTACTCTTCACAAGGTTGGAACTATCTGCTTGTTGGTTTCTCTCCCCCACCCCCAGACGACCAGCTCCTTGACAGCAAGGACTCTGGCTTATTCCTTGGCATGTAGCACTATAATTGAGTGAAAGGATCATTTTAAACTCAGAAGTGGATTTTGACTTGAAAGTGAGGGCAGGGTGGAATAGAGTCAGAGGGCAATGTAGAAACAGACGTTTTCAAGTGGAGGGCGTGGCTAATGTGTTGAGTAGGTTTAGGTGGGTGGCAGGGCCAGGCCAGTGGCAAGAGACCACTGAGGGAGATGATGTAACTCAGGCAAACGATAACAGTGGCCTGGACTAGGGTGGTGGCAGTGGGGATGGGGAGAATGAAATAGGCTTGAAAGAATTTAGAAGTGGAATGAACAGAACTGGGGAGTAGGTGAGGAAAGGAAAGGGGCAGAAGATGAGGTGAGTTCTAATATGGCAGCAGAGGTTCTTGGTGGTGCCTTCTTCTAGAGTGGGGAACCCAGAAGGAAGAACATGATTGCAGATGGTGGAGAGGGAAATGAGGAGCTCTGTTTTGGACATGTTGAGTTTGAGGGGTCTAGGGCACACCCAGAAAGCACTTGGACATTCAGGGCTGTAGATGGCAGACAGAAGCCGAGAAGGAGCGGACGTAGAACTAGAAGTACAGATAGGACCATAGATGCCAACATACCGGATTCAGAAAGACAAGGGGAAAATACTGTTACGCCCCCTCCCCACAGGCACCCTCACTTCCACAGACACAAATGCACTGGCGAGGTTTCTCTTGACAGCAGTTTTATTTGATTCAAAAGCGAAACTCAGACCCCGGCCCAGTCCACTGGTCATGGGATAATGGTAGTAGACTCGATCGGGGGATTGTTGGCCTCTGACTAGGACGCAATAAGGGGCACATATAGGTCATATATATGTATGTCAGGGCAGGGAGAGGGCTGGCTGGGTAGCACTTGGCCACAGGCCAGGGAAGGGGTGACTTGTGCCATCCCCTAGACACATGCAGAGTGAGAGAGGACTAATTCAGTACTGGTGTGAGGGTCTGGGACTTAGAGTAGGCCTAGGGCAGGGTCAGGAAACTCTGGACCCATGGGTTCAGTAGCTGTGAGTCGAAGACTTGTCCAGCTCACTGCGCTGCTCCTTCTGGGACTCAGTCACCACCTGCTGGGGGCAAGGCATGTGAAGGGCACAAACCATTAAGCACCACACTCTTTCAATCTCCTTTGGGGTATGGTGTCTCCTTCTCCAGCAAAACCAGCTGAGGCTCCAGACTGTCCATCCACCTTCTCTATCTCCTTGTCTCTCTGCCACCCCAAGGACCACTAACCTGCAATACTCTAAGATGCAGCCAGGCTGGCGCTCAGAAATAATATGTGCCATGATGGGATCCTGGGCTCAAGTGGCCCATCTCACCTCCCCATCCTGAGTCTCAATGGTCTTGATCAGAACCATCTTCCTGCTGTGGATGTCCTGGGGAGGCTCCACCTCAGGCACTGGAAAAAGTAGGATGAGGAGTGGAAGAGAGGAGGCTTGGGGTTTCTCTCCTCTTAAGCCCTCACTCCCATCTGTGGGGGGAGGGGAGTGGCAGGACATGAGGAGTGGGGTAGCGGGTAGACCAGGACTCAGTAGTTCATGGACAGAATCGATCCCTGAGCAGGGCCATAGCAAGAGTCTGGTCAGGGCAGAAGTGGACAAGGGGACAGGTAGATTGGAAGCCAGGCATGGGAGGAGACTCACCAGTCGTCTTTATACTTAAGGATGCAAAAGAATGGACTGGCACGGAAATCCTGGGAGCGAAGCCAAGTGGTCAGTTACTCGGCCCAAGCCCCTCCCCTTCCCTGAACACACCCAATCCCGACCGTCCCCTACACTCCCACCCTCCAGCAGCTTTGCCCCCCACCTGCTCTCTTCGCCCTCCAGCAGCTTCCGGTAGGTGGCGATCTCGATATCCAGGGCCATCTTGACATTAAGGAGCTCCTGGTACTCGCGCAGGTGCCGTGCCATCTCCTCCTTCAGCTGTCGCAGCTCCTCCTCGAGCCTCGCGGCGCCCGCCTGATACCCGCCCGCCTCCAGAGCAAACTGCTCCTCCAGCTCCCGCAGCTGTCTGAGCAGCGCCTCGTTCTGGGGGGACCAGAGGGTCACCATTGGGGTAACAGCCTTCATCCTCCACCCACCCCACCCCCGCCCCCCGGGCCTGGGCGCGAAGCCTGGTACTCACCGTACCGCGGAGCCCGTCCACCTCGCATGTCAGGCTCTGTATCTGGCGTCGGGACTCATTCATCTCCTGCTTGGCTTGACGCAGGGCCTCGTGATTCCGGTTGGCGGCGTCGGACAGGTCCGCGTACTACCGCGCGCGAGGCAGTGCCGCTGTGAGCTGACGGGACGCGCCCTCCCCTTAGCGCCCAGCCTCCCCGACTCTCCCTAACCCTCCCGGGCTTTCGCACTTTGGACTTGTACCACTCCTCTGCCTCTTGCAGGTTCTTCGCCGCGATGCTTTCGTACTGCGCGCGGATGTCCCTCAGCGCCGCCGTCAGCTCAGGCTTCACGGTGGCCTCCACCTCGACCTGCTGCACCTGCTGGCTCTCCACGCTTACCTGCAGGTCTCGAAGCTCCTGCCGCCCAGGACAACAAGTTGTTGAGGTTGCCGCGCGGATCCCACGCGGGCCGCGCAGTTCACGCACAGAAAGAGAAGAAACACTCGAATGAACAGAAGGGGGCGCCAGGGAGTGCAGCGCGCATATGACGGTGCGGTCTGCGCCCTGGCCGGCTCCAAGCCAGCGGCCAAGTTTTACGGGGTGCAGCTCCGCTGCTCGCCACCAGGTGGCGCAGGGGTGGGAGTCAAACCACCTGTAGAGAGGGGGTTGAGGGGCTGCGTCTGCCCAGCGAATCTCACTACTCTTCCCCAGGCAATTCCTCCTCCCCATTCGCCAGTCTTCTGAACCAGCGCCTGCCTTCCAGCTCCAACGAGACCGCCTGCTACCTTCGAAGCCTCCCCTGACACTCGGATCCACCTACCTCCTCGTGCAGCTTCTTGAGGAACTCAATCTCATCCATTAGAGACTCAATCTTGCGCTCTAGTTCCAGGCGGGACAGGGTGGCGTCGTCCACATCCTTAGTGGGGGTGGAAATGAGGGTTCAAGAGCCGGGAGGGGCTGCTCAGGCTGAGAAAGGGCCAGGACCTCCCTGCCTGTCTCTAGAGGTTTCTGGTCGCCTCCTCGCGCCCACAGATGCCACCCTAGTACAAAGGCGAGGGCAGAGGTGGGGAGTCGGAGTTGACATGGGGCCCGGGCTCACCTTGCGGAAGAGCACGAGGTTGTGCTCCGCATCCTCCCGCTTGCGCGTCTCCTCCTCTAACCTGGCAAGAAGAGGGGGCAGAAGCTGAATTGTAGGGTCACCGCGCACCCCAGGGTCTGGGCTAGAGGCTGCTTACTGTCCAGGACTCTGAAGAGGGGTCTTCATGCTGACCGATGGACTTGCCCACTATCTAACGGGCTGAGATGGTCAGACATAGTAACTCCCCCCTCCCCTCCCCAGAGAGTCAGCAAAGTGGTAGAGGGAAGGCAGGGGTCTTAGAGCCCACAGGCAAGCATGCTGCCTGCACACGCTGTGGTGGATGAGGGGAGCCACGCCCTTCGGCGGCTGGTGGGGAAGGGAGCAGAGCGACGAGCAGCCGCCTCGACGGCCGCCGCCCAGCCCCGGTCCTGCCCCCTGACCTCTGCTTCAGCGCCGCCAGGTCCTCCGCCAGCCCGTCGCGCTCCACCTGCACCCGGTCGCGCTCGCGGCCCAGCAGCTCTAGCTCCCTCCGCAGCTCGCGCAGCTCCTGCTGGCACAGCTGGTCGGCGCGCGCCGGCTCCTGGCCCCGGGCCTGGCTCAGCTCCCCGCGCAAGGCCGCGTTCTGCTGCTCCAGGAAGCGCACCTTCTCAATGAAGTTGGCGAAACGGTCGTTGAGCTCCTGCAGCTCCTGCTTCTCGTTGCTGCGCGTGGCCAGGAACTCTTGGTTGAGGGCCTCGGCCATGGAGAAGTCGAGGCGCTCCGAGGGCAGGCGCAGGAGGGCGCCCGCGCCCGCCCGGGGGCCGCGGAAGCTGCCCAGGCGCACGGAGGAGCCAGGGGACGCCGAGCCCAGCAAGCGACTGCTCGAGAAGCGGGAGCTGGACGCGTAGGAGTAGGACCCAGGGGACAGTGAGGGCGGTGGCCCGAAGGTGCGGCGGTATGAGGTGGAACTGACGCTGGCTCGGAGGCCCGACGGGTGGCTCATGGTGGTCGAGGATGGGCAGTCACCGCTGGCAAAGCTGGTCCGGGAGCGGGGAAGGAGCCGCAGACCGCTGCGAGGCGGCTTTATAGCCCTGCGGGCACAGGGGGGGCACGGGCAGCTCCTCCCACTGGCCTGACGGCGGGGCTATGTGGGGAGGGGGATGCCCCACCCCTGCGGAGCTGCAGGAGCGCCGCACCCTCGCTCCTAGGTTTGCTGGCGCCCTGCCTAGTTGATTCCCCCTGTTGCAAGCGGGGAAGGAAGCAGGCCTGGCGACCACTGGCAGGCCTGGGCTGGGGTCAGCACCCTCCAGCAAGCATCTGGAGCTGGAGCCTTGGGTGGGAGGGCCTGACTGGAGCTGGGGTTCCTGCCTGAGAGAGCTATTGAAAATCGGAGATCTGCAAATGTAGAATCATTACATTGTCCACCTGAAATTAACGTTATGTCAGTTAAACCTCAGTTAAAAAAAAAATGGGGAGATAGGAGGACTGGAAGTTAAAGGGCAGGCTTCTGGCATATGAGTGGGGAGGAGATGGCCCAGGTAGATGGTGAGTTGGTCTGGATTGGGCCCCAGGGCCTGTGCCTCCACTTGTCCCCTGAAGGCTAGGCTCTGCTTTTACCTGCTGTCAGCTACCCCTCTGTTACCACGCCCAGGGAGAAATAGGGGACGGGAGGGCAGGGGGAGCTGAGGGGGGTGGGAAGGGCTCATCCCTCCGTAGTCCCCAGGGCCCTGTGGAGGGCTGCTGCCTGGCGCCAGCTCTGCCGCTAATGGACTGGCCACTTCCCCTCCCCCTCCTCTGGACACTTGGCCAGGGGGTTGCCTGCTGATGGCTCAGCCTTAAAGACACAGCTCCCAAACTTGGACCTACACCAGGCCCCAACAGGGTGGGCACAACAGAGGGGGTTGAGGGTGGCTGGGCCCAACTCTGGGTCCCACTCAGTCTGTGTCCTGCCAGAGGCTGAGCTGAGGGAGCTAGTTGTATGCTGTCTGGCTTTACTGGATTCTCCCTTCCCCCAACCAACTGCTGCTCAGTCATGGGCCTTACGGGAACCAAAGCAATTCCTGAGGTAGGAAGGGGAGGGGGCTGAGGGGCCGCAGCTGCTGCCAAGGCTGAGAGATGAATGGACTGGCAGGAACCGGTTGCCCGTATGGAGGAGTTGCAGGTACCCAGGGATGGGTGGGGCTGGATGGGGAAGAGATGCGGAAAGAGAAAGTACTCATTCCTAGTGGTCCAGGGACTGAAAGAGGAGAGAGAACGTCCCAAAGCAGATCTACAAGCCTGTGCACACACACAGATGCATATGCACGCTAGCCACATTACCTATGTGCACACACATTACACACACACAACCACACATCCCTTCCTGCCCTCCCCCACCCCCGTTATCGTGAAGGCTGATGTCTGGCCTTTGCATGTCTGCGGCTTCCAGAACTCAGGCACAGGCCGCCCCGGAGTGGATAGAGGCAGCTCAGATGGTCTGCAGGAGCCAGGGTGCTGAGGCCTGCTGGGTTTGCCAAGAGCCATGGGGCTGCTGCTGCCGGGGACTCCAGGGCTTTCCAGCACGGACAGGTCCACCTCGACTGGCCCTGAGGATAAGAGCTGGGCATCTGGGGAAGCAGGTTTGGGACTCCAGGCTGACTCTCTGGCAGGGGAGGATGAGGAGGGCGGCTCCTTGGCCAGCCAGCTCCTCGGCATTGCAGGGCAGAGGAGCCGCCCCTCCTTTGTGTGTCCTCTGAGATGGGCCAACGCCCGCCTGCTCACAACCCTACCGCCTTCCTTCGCCTCCTCTCCAGGCCCCTCCTTCCTTCCGGGCCATTAGTCTCTCCCTGCACAGCTGCCAGGTCCTTCTCCTTGATGGGTCTGGTTTGGTTGCCAGGGGAATGGGAAGAGGGAGGATGGGAGAGAGGGGACAGGATAGATAAACCTGGGCCTGTCCCCTCTGACTTCTAGGAGTGGGGTGGGGTGGGGTCCAGCCTGGGCTGGGGGTGGGGGCTTGGCAGCTATGTGTGGGGTGGGGGAGGGGGTGATGGAGAAGTTTTGGTGTTTTCTGTTGCAACCCTAGGCTCTGAGCCCCAGCTGCCATTGGCCTGGAGTCCCACCAACTCCAGCCTAGGCCCTGCCCTGCCTCTGCCTGCTGTACCTAGGGAGCAAACTGGGAGTCTAAGCTGGTCCTTTATAGGGAGCTGCTGGTAGGTCTGGGCCTCTGAGAGTAGAGCAGAGGCCCCTTGGGCTGGGCCCAAGGAGTTCCAAGGGGAGTTCCCACCCCTTTGCTGCTTAAGCTCCCAGCTCACCACTCAGATGCCTCAGAGGAAAAGGGACCAGGACCTCCTCAGCAGGGCTCTGGGAGCTGTGGAGGGAGTAAGGAAGGCCAGGGCCTGGGTGGGGGAACTAGGCCTGCAGGCAAGTCAGAGGAGATCCCTCCCCCTTATTTACCCCTTACTCCTCCCCTCTTACGCCAGGGGGCGCCTGTGTAGCTTAGTTGATTAAGCATCTGACTTTTGGTTTTGACTCAGGTCATGATCTCATGGTCATGAGATGGAGCCTTACAATGAGCTCCGCATTGGGCTCTGCAATTCTCTCTCCCCCTCTCCCTACCCCTGCAACCCCCCACCATACTGAAAGAAAGAAAGAAAGAAAGAAAGAAAGAAAGAAAGAAAGAAAGAAAGAAAGAAAGGAAGGAAGGAAGGAAGGAAGGAAGGAAGGAAGGAAGGAAGGAAGGAAGGAAGGAAGAAAGAAAGAAAGAAAGAAAGAAAGAAAGAAAGAAAGAAAGAAAGAAAGAAAGAAAGAAAGAAAGAAAGAAAGAAAGAAAGAAGCCAGCCTTGGGAGATCTTGAGGCCAGAAGAAAGGTAGGAAAGGGTCACCATTAAGAGCCAGGGTTCTGGGGGCACCTGGGTGATTCATCAGTTAAGTGATCGACTCTTGGTCATGATCTCGTGGTTTCATGGGCTCGAGCTTCAAGTCGGGCTCTGTGCTGGCAGCACGGAACCTGCTTGGGATTCTCTCTCTCTTCTCCTTTCTCTCTGCCCCTCCCCCACTCTCACTGTCTCTGTCTCTCTAAAATAAATACACTTTACAAAATTTTGAAAAAAGAGAGAGCCAGGGCTCTGGCATCCAGCTGCCCAGCTTCCCATCTGACTCCAACATTCTGTGTTGTATGAATTTAGGCCTGTTACAGTGTCCTTCCAGGTCCCCTAGTAAAACGCGGACAATTGTAACTTCTGCATACTGCTGTTGGGAGGATTAAACACTTAGGATAATAGAATAATGGATGAAATGTAAGTTAGTTTTATTATTATCACGGATCTCTCAAATGATCTTGTCAGCTGCCGAATGCAATGAGGTTCTGGATTTCTTTTGGATTGTCCCTACTAGTGGCTGAGAGCAGTTCTGGACCCAGAGTGGAAGGAGCCAAGTACCTCCTTGCTGATCTCTTCTCAATGTCAGGGACTCTGGACAGACCTGGGTTTGATCATGGCCTCCTCAAATTAATTAGCTGTGTGCTTTTGAGTTTGGGTGATGATTTCACCTCTATCCACTCCATTTTCTTTATCCATAAATGGGGACAATAAGAATCGTACCTACCGCATAGAGTTGGAGGATAAACTGAGTTAAATATGTGAAGCACTTAGCACTTGGCACAGAATATGGGCTGTGTACGTAGTAGTCAGTGGTATTATTACCCCTCCCCCTTCCGCTGCTCCAGTGAAGGCTTGGAGAGAAATGACAATCAGATGCATTCAGAGGTTTGCAAGGAAGGTGAGCAATGAAATTTAGGTTACTGGCAACAGTGCTACTGAATGACAGGCCATGGACTCAAAGATGGTTGAGGAAGGGCGTGTGGGCAAGAGGGTGGGAGATTGGGAGAGTAAAGAGGTCCGGAGCTGGCCTCCCAGGCAGGGCCAGAAAACAGTCACAGTACAATGGAATTGAAAGAGGCACCGAGAGGGTGGGGAGTGGATTTCAGAGAGCAAGATGCATGAATTTGTGATTCTGGAGCTGGGGTATTTATGGATGATAAGACTCCCAGGACATTTCTAAGGGAGTGGACAACTGAGGCTAAAGCCAAATGACAGAAAAGGTCATGGGAAAAGAGATCAGGCCACCAGCCTGGGCACTTACTAGCTGCGTGACGCTGGGCAACTTACTTGTCCTCTCTGAGCTTTAGTTTCTTCATCTGTAAAATAGGAAAAATGACACCTTCCTTCCTGGGCATTGTGGCGTCTAGGTGAGATATTGTACATGAAGTAATTAGCACGTCATGAGGCTCATAGTAGGTTCTCAACACTGTTGATGGCCTTCTTCCCCTCCTATGTGACAGAGAGGAAGCTGAGACACGGGGGAGCAGTGTCATAACCCTACTCACTTGTAACTGAGTGTCAGCTGGGGCCCCCCTGCCCTCCAGAGGTGTAGGACCGGCTCGACCTCCATTCCACATCCTGGGGAAAGTCCAATGTCATCCTCAAGATCTCTTTGCCTTCTTAGTGCTTCCTCTTTACACCCCTAGCTCCAAGTCCCTGCTGCCCCTGAATTGGCTGACTTTACAGCTGACTCTCCAGTGGTGTCCAGATGTGGAACTCAGTACCATCCCTTGGTTTCTGTGGTCCCCTTTCCCCACCACTTAGTAGCACTTGAAGCTCAGAGGGACAAAGTTGCAAGTCTGAGGTTGCACAGCAGGCTAATCGTGGCTCCCTCTGCTGGTTAGGCCCTGCTGATGTTCTGGGCTCTGGGCCTGTAGGAGCCAAGATGAACCTAGCCAGAAGGAGTCCAGCTCCACACCTCTCAAGCTGGGTTGTCTCCCAGGCTGGTCTGGCCACAGGGTCCCCACTGACAGAGTGGCTGCACCAGAGTGGAATCCCTTCCCCATTATCTCCCTCTGGGGACTCTGCTCCTCCCAGTTAGGGAGTACTCTGGGTATCTTTTCTAAATTTTTTTTTTCAACGTTTTTTTATTTATTTTTGGGACAGAGAGAGACAGAGCATGAACGGGGGAGGGGCAGAGAGAGAGGGAGACACAGAATCGGAAACAGGCTCCAGGCTCCGAGCCATCAGCCCAGAGCCTGACGCGGGGCTCGAACTCACAGACCGCGAGATCGTGACCTGGCTGAAGTCGGACGCTTAACCGACTGCGCCACCCAGGCGCCCCTCTGGGTATCTTTTCTTTTTTTTTTTTTTTTTTTAAATTTTTTTTTCAACGTTTTTTATTTATTTTTGGGACAGAGAGAGACAGAGCATGAACGGGGGAGGGGCAGAGAGGGAGACACAGAATCAGAAACAGGCTCCAGGCTCCGAGCCATCAGCCCAGAGCCTGACGCGGGGCTCGAACTCACGGACCGCGAGATCGTGACCTGGCTGAAGTCGGACGCTTAACCGACTGCGCCACCCAGGCGCCCCTCTGGGTATCTTTTCCATCCCATCACTTTTCTCGCTCTACCGTATAGTAATAGATAACATTTCCTATGTGGTATACATTTTACACACGTTATCATTTCTAATCCTCGCAATCACCCTACAACATAGGTACTATTATGATTCCCACTTTACAGTTGAAAAACCAGGCACAGAGTGGTTAAGCAATTTGCCCAAGGTCACACAGCTAGTAAACTAGCACTAATCTGTTTATAGGTCTGACTCCCCCCATCCCTGATAATATGATCTTTGGGAAAGGGATCGAATCTTAGTCACCTTTGTGTCTATGGAGTATAGCATATGATCTAGGTCAAATAAGTGTTGGTTAAATTGTGAAGGGAACTCTGAGGCACCTGAAAAAAAAAATCTTTCCCATGATAGGTGGTCTGGAAAATAAAGAGAGATGTGTTGCTGCCACCTTCTGGTCAGAAGTTAGAATGACATGTCTGCAGCAATCCATCTAAGACTCCAGGTTGGTTCACCAACATTGGAATTTGGGGAATTCACAATTATTTCACCTTCTTTCTACAGCTAAGAAAAATTCATAAGGTTGTGTAAAATAGAACAGCAACATTGGTATTAGGAGTTCAGAGCCCTGATTCTATTCTTCACCTGGTCTCTAGGAGCCTCCTCTGCACTGCCCCAGCAGCCCCCACCCCAAGCAAAAAGCCACGGAAGCAGGGCAAACTCTGTTCTCTGCCTGCAAACACTGCCCTCCACCCCAGCCCCATCTTCTACTATGTTCACAATCTCCAGTCCTGCCCCATCATAAAATCACGTCTCCATCTGCCTTCCTGACCTTTCCAACCAGCCACCCCTCAGCTGGAGAACAGGAGAGCAGCTTATGGCCATGGAATGCTAAGTGAATTTTCCCTCTCATAGCATGGCCTGGGGGCTTGACAGAGTCACCTGAGAGACTGTTAAAAAGCAGATGCCAGTGTCCAGTGCCTCAACCAGATCTTCTGAATCTCTAGCATCTGCATTTTAACAAACTTCCTAGATGATTTTTAATGTGCATGAAAATTTGAGTATTCCTGGATTAAGATTTTTTTCTTTAAATTGTCTTTTTCCCCATTTTATTTTTAAGAGTTTCAAACCCAGAGAAGAGTTGAAAGAACATTGCTAGAGGCCCCAATATACCCTTCTCCTGGACTTACAGTTGTCAGTATTTTGCCACAATTCCTTTGAAAGTAAGTTTCAGACATCATGATATTTCACCCCTAAATACTTCAGCAGGCATCTCCTAAGAACAAAGACATTTGCCTACAGTACTATTTCCCCACTCAGGAAATTTAACATTAATACAACAATATTATCTAATATACAGTCCTGTTCAAATTCCCCCAGTTATCTCAAGGATGTCCTTCATAGCTATTTCCCCCAATCTGGGATCAAAGATCAAGAGTTGTATTTGGTTGTCACCTGGGCAGAGGAAAGAACCAGAGCATCAGGGGTAAGATTGGGATGAGCTTGGCATGTCTAAGGAATTAGAGAAAGGTCAGTGAGGCTGAGCGAGATGAGTGAGGAGAGGGAAAGGTGAGGCTGGAGGCATGGGAGGGAGTCAGGGCACGTAGGGCTTTGTAAATCAGAGTAAAGAGTTTATAGCTTATTTTATTTTAATGCAATGAAAAGCCGTTGGAGGGTTTTAAGCAAGGGAATGACTTGATCTGATTTATGACTTTAAAAGGTCAATCTGAAGACAATTTCAGAATTGGGACATTCAATAATACAACAATTCCTAGACTTTTAAAAAAGTCAGTGTCATTTTTTTAAAGGGGGGGGGAGCATATGAATTTCCTAGGAAAATAGGAAGGTCATAAAAGATTACCACAACTTGGTGGCTTCAAACAACAAAAATTCATTCTCACAGTTCTGGAGGCTGGAAGTCCAAAATCAAGATGTTGGGAGGGCTGTTCCTCCAAAGGCGGTAGGGGAGAATCCTTCCTTGCCTCTTCCAGCTCCTGGCGGCTCCTGGTGTTTCCTGGCTCGTGGCAGCGTCTCTAATCTCTGTCTCTGTCTTCACATGGCCTTCTTCTCCGTGTCTGTCTTCTCTTTTCTGTCTTGCCATTAAACTGGATGACCCGGCTAATCCAGGATAATCTCGAGATCCTTAACTACATCTTGCATAGACCCTTCTTCCAAATAAGGTCACCATCACGGATTCTGACACGTCGACATCTTTTTGGTGAGCTACCATTCAACCCAGTACAGTGGGAGATTGTTCTAGACAAAAAAAGAGACCGAGAGCTATAACAACTAAATGCAATGTACAAACCTAGATTGGATTGCAGATTCAGAGGGGGATAAAAAAAGCACTACTGGAATAATTTGTGTATTATATGCTATGGAACGATTATTCTGTTTTTAGCTGTGAAGATGGGAATATGGTTGTGTAAGGGAATGTTCTTGTTCGCAGGAGGTGCCCACAGGAGCATTTAGGAGGGAAGTGTCATGACATCCCAGACCTTCTTTCTAGTAGGTCAGTCCCATTGTCTTTGACGTCCTTGTGGTGCAAGGCAGAGGATCTAGTTACTGGGTGAGTGAGACCAGGAAGGAGCTGTTGCAGGGTTGGTCACACCTCTTATGAGAACAGAAACTGGGCCTCTTACCTTGGCCTCCACCTGATTGTGGGGTCTCTTGTAACAAGACTGTGCCTGATGACAGTTTGTCTCTACTCCCTGGCAGAGGATGTGCTCTCCACAGTTGGAGAGCCCCTGGAGCAGAAACTCCCCTCCCCTCAGCCTATAGTCTCCACGTGGAGTTGGCCTTGTCAATCAAACATGGGTGTATGGGATATTCTGAACTTACCTCATTTCCTAGCAGTTCCCCCATGGGTTCAATGCCTTTCAGAGTCAGTTTACAATTGATAGGCCATTCACCGGTCAGTAGGTCCCTGAGGAGGAGACAGGGCCACCCCACATGAAAGGATGAAGGAGGTCAAGGCAGGGGTTCTTCCTGGGCCAGCTGATAATGAGCTCTGTAGTCTTGAACAAGTCTCCTGCTCTGGTCCAACAGCATGATCATTAAGAACATTCTGTGCTGGGGCGCCTGGGTGGCGCAGTCGGTTAAGCGTCCGACTTCAGCCAGGTCATGATCTCGCGGTCCGTGAGTTCGAGCCCCGCGTCAGGCTCCGGGCTGATGGCTCAGAGCCTGGAGCCTGCTTCCGATTCTGTGTCTCCCTCTCTCTCTGCCCCTCCCCCATTCATGCTCTGTCTCTCTCTGTCTCAAAAATAAATAAACATTAAAAAAAAATTAAAAAAAAAAAAAAAAGAACATTCTGTGCTGAGTTGATCCTAAGGCCTTGAGGGATGGCTGGGATTTGGATGGGTAAACTCCGGGGAACATGATGGAGAACAACAGAGACCCAGTAAGGACAGCCTGACTAGGGCCGAAGAGGTTTGTGGTACAGTTGTGGGCATCCTGAGTAGGTAGGGCTGGTTTATGGAGGGCAGGAAAGCTAGGCAGAGGGGTTTACACTTAGATGGCTCTTGTGGGAGGCGCCTGGGTGGCTCCGTCGGTTAAGCCTCCGACTTCAGCTCAGGTCACATTCTCGCAGTTCATGAGTTCAAGCTCCGGATGGGGCACTGTGCTGACAGCTCAGAGCCTGGAGCCTGCTTCGGATTCTGTGTCTTCCCCTCTCTCTGCCCCTCTTCTACTCGCGCACATGTGCTCTCTCTCTCTCAAAAATAAATAAACATTAAAAAAAAACCCAAAACAGATGGCTCGTGTTGCATGGAAAGATGACCTAACCACAAACCAAGACACCTGGTCCCAGGCCTAGGCCAGTCACTGGGACTTGCCTTCCACATTGGTTAAAGAAAAGGGTTGGATTAAATGATATCTGACATTTTTTCCAAGCATACATGCTGTTGGGTAGGGGACTCGGGGAATAAAGGAAGCATGTATTAAACATCCTTGTGGCTTTCAGAGCCCTGCTCCCCAGAAGCTTGATGCTGTTCCTTGATCGGGTGATGTGCCAAGATTCTCTGAAGGAGAAGGAGCAGCAGTGCCTGTACAGAGAGGGGAAGTGTGGGGAAAGCCGGGGCCCGTGTGTCAGGATGGAGCCAGGGCTGGAACATACACGCGATCTCATCTGTGGTCGAAGGATGCATTTTCAGAGAAGACCGCAGTCAGGTGGTCCAAGGAGGGCAGTGATTTCCCCAACTCTCTGGTGACTTCGATTACCCGAAAGGAGGTGTAGACTTTATGCTGGCCCACCTGACAGACTCTGTGAGCCCTTCCATCTGGAGCGGCAGAAGGTTAGAGCCGGTGGAAAACTCTGGGACGCCTAGGCACTCCTCCCGCACTTTCCTCAAGAAGATGCTGAGTGGTCCTCACAATTCCATGGGAACGAGGAGGTAGGACCCCGGCTCCCGGCCCCCGCTAGAGGAGCCCTGGTTACCCCCTCTCTGCACAAGCTGGAGCACATGCACGCGCCTGAAATGAGACAGGAGGGGGCTCCTGCCCATCAGGCCAGTCACCAGGAGGCTCTTTTTTGCGATCAGATCGTGACACTCTGCCATCCATCTCCCCCTACCTTCTGCGTGGAGAGGTCTAGTGACAGCTGAACAGTCAAGTTCAAAGAGTCTGATACCCAGCAAACTGCCCTGCCTGCCCTCTGCCTGCAGGCCACACAGGCTCTCATCTGACAGCTGGGCCCAGCCGGTCCGAGCTCCTGGCTCGGGAGCCTGTGGGGCTCCCAGCCAGCGAGGGCCATTGCCTGTGTCTGTTACAAGTTCTCATAGTGGGGCAAGATGAATTTTCACAAAAAAATGTGCAACAATGTTACTAGCAACCAGAGGAAGAAATAAAATATTATTTGCACGTAAAAAAAAAAAAAAAAAAAAAAGAAGGAGGAGGGGGAGGAAGAGGAAGAAGAAGGAAGAGGAAGAAGAAGAAGGAGGAGGAAGAGAGGAAGAAAAAGAAGTTTTGTCCCTCCCTAGGTGAATTCTGTCTGCAGAACACTGTGGTGCCGACACCGGGCTTGAGGGAAGGGAGGTGACCGAGCAAATGGAGATGGGGAAAGAGGGAGAGAGAGGGAAGGGAGAAATGGAAGTGGAGAGAGAAGAGGAAGGGTGAGGTAGAGAAGGGAGAAAGAGTAGGGGAAACCAAGGAGGTCAGAAAAGGTGAAACAAGGGCCTCCATGCAGGGGAACAACCAGTGGAGTGATCCCTATTTATACCTTGGAGCCCTCAGACTCTGGTTTGGTTCTTGTCCCAGGCGTCATGCTCCAAGCTCCTTAGGCTGGGGAAGTTTTGGAACCGCCCTGGGATCAGAATCCTCTGGCTGGGCTTCCTGGGGGAGGTGATTCTTCCGGAGTGAGCCTCCTTGCTCCTCAACACCACCAGCAAATCAGGCTGCGGCTCCATTCACGGTTGCACGTAAAAGGAGAGAAGGTATATTTTCCGAACCTGCTGATGTTCTCTGTGTGCCTTCGATTTATGGTTTAAGTTCAGCCAAGACTCCCGGAAAAGACCGAAAGGAAGAAGCAGATCAGTTTGGTTGACCAGGAGCTGCAGGCAGAGGAAGGCCAAATGCTGAGGAAAGGAAGGGGGCATAGAATCTCTTTGCTCTCCCAGGGTTATGTTTGCACTGGCAGAGATATACATAATTAAAAGGATCTTAATGGGGCGCCTGGGTGGCGCAGTCGGTTAAGCGTCCGACTTCAGCCAGGTCACGATCTCGCGGTCCGCGAGTTTGAGCCCCGCGTCGGGCTCTGGGCTGATGGCTCGGAGCCTGGAGCCTGTTTCCGATTCTGTGTCTCCCTCTCTCTCTGCCCCTCCCCCGTTCATGCTCTGTCTCTCTCTGTCCCAAAAATAAATAAAAAACGTTGAAAAAAAAATTTTTTTTAAATTAAAAAAAAATTAAAAAAAAATAAAAGGATCTTAATATTTTTATTATTTCAATAGTTACATGCTCAGACAGCTCTTCCTGCCCACAGATCCTGCCCTCATGCTTGAATAGAATCACCCTTTTGCGCTGAAGATGTCTCAAGAATTCTTTCTTGGCCGTCGGCCCCAGGCCCCCATTACAGCTAAACCATCATGGACAATCAACAATTATTAGAATGAAGAGGGTCCAACTTAGAAAAAAATCACAGTCTAATACCTCACTATCAAGAAGTTAGAGGGCGCCCGGGTGGCTCAGTCAGTTAAGCGTCCGACTTTGGCTCAGGTCATGATCTCACGGTTCATGAGTTCGAGTCCCACCTCGGGGAGCACGAGCCCCTCTTCAGGTGAGCTCGAGCCCTGCTTTGGGTGAGTTCCACTTCTCTCTCTCTCTCTCTCTCTCTCTCTCCACCCCTCGTAGGATTCTCTCTCCCCACCCTCTCTGCCCCTTGCTCACTTGCTCCCCCCACCTCAAAAAAGTAAAATAATAAAAAAAAGAGTTACATGCTCTAATGCTCTACCAACCGAGCCAGCCAGGCACCCCTACGTAAGGCTCTAATATTAGTTAGAACGCTTTTGGCAGGAAGCAATAGAACACCTAACTCAAAATGTCCCCAACAATCAGGGGGTTTTTAATCTCACATAATGAGAAAACAAGAGGCAGAGAAGTTTCAAGGCTGTTAGTTCAGGGGCTCAATGTCCCATCAAGAACCCAGGTTCTTTTCATCTTTCGGCTCTGTCACACTCAGAGTGTTAGCTTTTTGTCCTCACGTTTGTCCCCTCATGGTCATAAGACAACTGCGGCACCATCAGGCATCATGAGCTCACACAATTACATCCAAACATTGCAAGACAGAAAATCCTTTCCCTGCATTCCTTTTCAAGACCAAGGGAATCTTTCTAAGAACATCGTCCCCCCCCCCCCAACCCCCAACCAGCAGACATTACCTCACCCCTCATTTCCGTAACTGTGTCACATGCTGCTTCCTCACCAGTCCCTGGCAAGAGAACTGGAATTACCTCGATCAGCTTAGACTCAGATTCACCCTGGTGGTGGAGAGGCCCAGCTTCCCCTGCTGCACATGGATGCCCAACCCCTGAACCAAACCAGGTGGAGTTAGCAGGTAAAACGACCAGCTGGGAGGGCTCTGGGGTAGATGTGCCATCGTGGCTGCTACATGTGACAATGCCTTCAGACACGTAGCATATACTGCCTTGAATTAGGGTTGTGCCCAGGTGATCTGTGTCTACAGTCAGGGGGTGGGGGCGAGGGGAGGCAAAAAAGCTAAATATATTCCCTATAGTACACAGCACAGAGACTTGCACCAATTAGGCTCTCGGAAAACAAGGAGTTCAGCTTAAAAAAGAAAATGATTGTTATAATAGTACAACCAGATGTGATTACCTTTGCCAAGGACATTTTAGTATTAGTTTACTGTCAGGCCAGACATCTCCTGTGAGCGAAATGAGATAGCTGATAGGAACAGAGCGCAGGGAGGGAGGTGAAGGGTGACAGCGATGAGACTGAATTTGCACCCACCTACCCACCCTTAGCGAATTAAGCTAATTTGCGAATGTAGACAAAACTCTTGTGTAATTAGGAAAGCTTTATATTCCGTTCTCATTTTAAAAAGAGAATGAGAAAGAATTCTGGTGGTGAGATGAGTGCTTAAAAGCTTTCTCTGGGGCACCTGGGTGGCTCAGTCGGTTGAGCGTCCGACTTCAGTTCAGGTCATGATCTCACAGTCTGTGAGTTCGAGCCCCACGTTGAGCTCTGTGCTGACAGCTCAGAGCCTGGAGCCTGTTTCCGATTCTGTGTCTCCCTCTCTCTCTGCCCCTCCCCCATTCATGCTCTGTCTCTCTCTGTCCCAAAAATAAATAAAAACATTAAAAAAAAAAAAAATTAAAAGGGGCGCCTGGGTGGCGCAGTCGGTTAAGCGTCCGACTTCAGCCAGGTCACGATCTCGCGCTCCGTGAGTTCGAGCCCCGCGTCGGGCTCTGGGCTGATGGCTCAGAGCCTGGAGCCTGTTTCCGATTCTGTGTCTCCCTCTCTCTCTGCCCCTCCCCCGTTCATGCTCTGTCTCTCTCTGTCCCAAAAATAAATAAAAAATGTTGAAAAAAAAATTTTTTTAAAAAAAGTAAAATTTTCTGCACAGCAAAGGAAACAATCAACAAAACTCTGTCTATCTCTGTCCCAAAAATAAATAAAAAACGTTAAAAAAAAAAAAAAAAAGAATAGGTTCACTGAGCTCAGAGAGAGGCCTGGATGAAAAAAGCCCCTTCACTGGGGAAGCTACAGCCTGGATAGTGGGAGCCAGCTGGCTTTGCCCCTCTGGACCTTCACGCTGCCCCTGGGCCCAGGAACGGGGCTTCTAGAAAGCGCTCTGACAATCAACAGCATAACAAGATCTCCCTTCTGCAGCTGTGGCTCCAGCCAGTGCTCCGTGAACGGGCGTCAGGCCCACACCACCCAGGATGTGGCCCTTGTCCTCCAGATCTGGAGTCACCGCCAGGCAGGTTTCTCTGGGAGGCCACTGAGCAGACTGGAGTGAGTGAGGGCTTTGGAGTCAGAGTTCTGGGGTCAAATTTCAGTTTGGCCACTTGCTCTGTGGCCTTAGGCTAGATACTTAAGCTCTCTGAGTTTCCGCTTCCTTGGCTGTAGAAACAGGTGTAACAATAGCACCTTGCAGGGTGTTGGGAGCTCCTACCCTGACAGAGCCTCCCCTTCCTCCTGCAGCCCCACTTGGGGTTGCCACGCATCTTCTAGAAGTCAGAGGCCTGAAGACAGGCTCTCTCCAAGCTCGAACCCACCTGGCCACCTCTGGACCAGCCCTGGGCTGTTTGACAGGCTCCCCCTGGGGCAGAGGCATTTGCCAGCTGCTTCCCAAACACAGGACGGACGAGTTAGACAGCCAGGGCACGTCCCTCACAGCCGTTCTCTCCTCCTCACCCAGGCTCAAACAAAGCAGCTATGCCTGGGCCCACTGGACCCACGGTGGCCAGCAGCCTCCAGGGGGCAGAAGTCTGCTCCTCTGGTCAGGTCAGATGAGGGCAGCCTAAGGCCTCTGTCCACACAGAGGCCGGGGCCCCGGCCAATCTCGAAGGCTGCACTCTTAGGCTTTCTCCATTTATCCCCAGCAAGCCTCAGCAGCATCAACCACGGCAGCCGATCTGAGTCCAGACTTTCCATTTGTGCTCAAGGGCAGATCAGATGATTGTCAGCCACAAAGCAGTGACCTAGACCTTGGGGTGTATTTGTTCTTGCTGCAGGCTAACTTCTATTCACTCTCTCACCAACAGAGGAGGGGAAAAAGAATCATCATTGCAAGGACAGATCCCTCCCCAACTACTGGCACTTTGCTCTTCCAATTCCCCAGGTTCTGTCCTACTGGAGTATTTTTTCTCAACTAAAATCTTCTCTCACCTTCTTTCATCCCCACACCACTGGGGCTGCTTAAAGGTTTCCAACCTTTTTCACATCTTGTCACATGCAGAAAATAATTTATCTGTAAAGGCTTATGGAGGTCATTAGAGGGGTCGTTCCTGGCCAGGGGTGATTGGCCCCAGGACCTTCAGGTTTCACAGGCTGGTTTGAAGACCTGGTAACCCCTAAACCCCATTCTCAGGGCACTCTGCTTGGGAAACGCTGGCTTAGAGAATGGACCTCTCAGGTTCCATGAGGTGTCACGCTCGGCTGAAGCTGGATGATGTAAATCCACTCCTCACATGTGAGTGTCCAGTTTCGTCCAGTGCTCCATCCAACTGTGGCAATTGGGAGATCTCCTAAATTGGGAAAAATATCCCGGTGCCCCTCTGGTGGCTGGGCTGCCTGGCCTTCCCAAGGTTCATTTTTATCCCAGACCCCCCATGCTCTGGCTGCAGGAGGAATCTGGCCCATCAGATAAGTAGCAATAGCTGCCTTTGTGCTCAAGGATGGGACTGGGCTGGCGCTTGCCCTGAAGGGCAAAAGACAGTGACTGCTCTCATGATAAAAGCTGTGAGACCAGGCCCACAAAGTTGAAACATCTTGGGGAAGCAGCAGCACGTGCTCCCAGACAGAACCTGCCTATTTACTAGATGCTCTCCTCAAACAGTAAGGGGGCAGAAGTGAGCGATGTGTCAGGAGTAAACATCCCAGTGGGGAGAATAAAGAAGGCAACTGAGCCCCACTCGAATATGGGCTGACATCACGGAGCAAAGGTGAACACACCCAGAGCTGTGTACCAGCCTCCATTTCCTCCCACTTGTCTGGCATTCCCACTCAGGCCAGCACCCAAGCCTTCCTCATGAGGCTCAGCCCTTTTCCATTGCTCAGTTCAACCTTCTAAGCCCCGCGACTGGTACCTGAATACCCATCACCATGCTCTCCAGCCACGCACTGTTCCTGCCTCCTCCTCCCCCACCCTCACCTCATAGGTCTCTCCTGCCCCCTTCAAGAACCACACTGCTCCTCACATGTACTTGGAAAAGGGTTCAAATTAGGGAATCTTTCCTCTGCAATCTTTCCCACACTCTTCAATTTTCCTTTATTTTGCTACTGCAGATATTCCCCACGACACAAACTGGGTCAAGTATCAATACTGTAACAACTTGTGACTACTGTAATTTTGTCTCAGCCAGCTCCACTTTCTCTAAACAGTAACTTCTTAAAATACAGTCTTATTTGTCACTGCAGGTTTTGGTTAAGTATAGAATAAATCAGCATGATTCCAAGCCCTTCCCACGTGACTCTAATAGGTTATTAAATACTGACAGCAACAGTTCTGGAAGTCTGGCTGGTTTCTTGAATCACTTGGCTCCCCCACTTACTATTATGTTACCTAACCCCTTGCTACTTCACACATAGTCATAGCAGACCAAGAGCAGAAGCTAGAAGCTTGTTAAAAAATGCAGGATCTTGGGGCACCTGAGTGGCTCAGTTGGTTAAGCATTCAACTTTTGGTTTCAGCTCAGGTCACAATCTCACAGTTTGTGGGTTTGAGCCCCACACCTGGCTCCACGCTGACAGTGCGGGTAGGGAGCCTCCTTGGGATTCCCCCCGCCCCATACACACACTCTCTCAAAATAAACTTTCAAAAAGTTAAAAAAAAAAAAAAAATGCAATTATCTTGGGGCGCCTGGGTGGCTCGGTTGGTTAAGTGTCTTGACTTCAGCTCAGGTCATGATCTCAGTTTGTGGGTTCCAGCCCTGGGTTGGCTCTCTGCTGTCAGCGCAGAGCCAGCCCCCTTCGGATCCTCTGAACCCTTCTCTGCCCCTCCCCACTCATGCTTTCTCAAAATAAATATTTTTTTAAATGCAATATCTAAAGCTTCACTTTGAAGCTACAGATTTGGATCTACATTACCTAAAAAAAAATTTTTTTAATGTTTCTTCTTGAAAGAGAGACACACACAGAGCGTGGGCAGGGGAAGGGCAGAGAGAGGGAGACAATCTGAAGCAGGCTCCAGGCTCTGAGCTCTCAGCATGGAGTCCAATGCAGGGCTCAAACCAACGAACTGTGAGATCATGGACTGAGCCAAAGTTGGACACTTAACCAACTGAGCCACCCAGGCAACCCTGGATCTACATTTTAATATTTACATGTGATTCACATCCACATGGAAATTTGAGAAACAATGGCCCAATCTAAGCCTGCTGCCTCATTTACAATAGGATTTTATCACCACTCATCAATCCAGGTCTTAAGTGAAACAGACAAGCCACTAAGCACAGTGTGTGGCACACAGAAGCCACTTGAAATGTTGACCAAATGACTGGGTAGACCATCTGCCAGCCTCCCCCATCCCCACTGGCCTTAAATAAGTGAGGCTAGTACTTACTGCGATACAGAAGCCAGCTGGAAATTTAAAATAGAAACATCACTTTTATTGACAAGTTAGGGCCACAGTGGACAGCTTCCAGAACAGAAATAAGACAGTCCCAACACAACAGAGTATAAAATTGTAGAGGACAGGTTAATACTCTTCACCCTCATCCTCTCCCTCAGCACTATCTGCTCCAACCTCCTCATAATCCTTCTCAAGGGCAGCCATGTCCTCACGGGCCTCAGAAAACTCTCCTTCCTCCATGCCCTCACCCACATACCAGTGAACAAAGGCACGCTTGGCATACATCAGGTCAAACTTGTGGTCCAGGCGAGCCCAGGCCTCAGCAATGGCTGTGGTGTTGCTCAGCATGCACACAGCTCGCTGTACTTTGGCCAGGTCTCCACCAGGTACCACAGTGGGAGGCTGGTAATTAATGCCAACTTTGAAGCCAGTGGGGCACCAGTCCACGAACTGGATGGTACGCTTGGTCTTGATGGTGGCAATGGCAGCATTGACATCTTTGGGAACCACATCACCACGGTACAACAGGCAGCAAGCCATGTATTTACCATGGCGAGGGTCGCATTTCACCATCTGGTTGGCTGGCTCAAAGCACGCATTGGTGATCTCTGCTACAGTAAGCTGTTCATGGTAGGCTTTCTCAGCAGAGATGACAGGGGCATATGTGGCCAGAGGGAAGTGGATGCGGGGATAGGGCACCAGGTTGGTCTGGAATTCTGTCAGATCCACATTCAGGGCTCCATCAAATCTGAGGGAAGCAGTGATGGAAGACACAATCTGGCTAATAAGGCGGTTAAGGTTAGTGTAGGTTGGGCGTTCGATATCGAGGTTTCTACGACAGATGTCATAGATGGCCTCGTTGTCTACCATGAAGGCACAATCAGAGTGCTCCAGGGTGGTGTGGGTAGTGAGGATGGAGTTGTAGGGCTCAACGACAGCAGTGGAAACCTGGGGGGCTGGGTAAATGGAGAACTCCAGCTTGGACTTCTTGCCATAATCGACAGAGAGACGTTCCATCAGCAGGGAGGTGAACCCGGAACCAGTTCCCCCTCCAAAGCTGTGGAAAACCAAGAAGCCCTGAAGACCCGTGCACTGGTCGGCCTGCAAAAAAAAAAAAAAAAAAAAAAAAAAAAAAAAAGTTTTAATTTAGTCTTGGTGAAAGTTGCAATGACTTCTTTGAATCCATAATTACATTGATCCAATTTTTTAAAGTTTTTATTTATTTAATTTCTACACCCAATGTGGAGATCAAACTCATGACCCTGAGATCAAGAGTTATATGCTCTTCCAACTGAGCCAGCCAGGCACCCCTGATCGAGATTTTTTTTAATCTCCTGAACAATATTTGCAAAGAAAGTAGTCATAAAGAGCTTCTAAGTGCTAAGATTCAGAGAAACTTTTCACAATTCCGGGGGGGGGGGGGGCGGGGGGCAGCAGAAATCTGCTAAACGGCTATTTAAAAATGAACTATTTTCATTTCCACAACCGCTGGTGCCCTTGCTGTGACCGCAGAACGAGTATGACTTTTCAGCAGCTGGAGAGCTACCAAGGGCAGGCCTGGGACCACCAGCCCCATACAATAGAGGTCTTAGAAAGATCTGGCAGCTGCTTTCTGAGCTGGAGTAAGACAGAATAGCGGAGTTCCAATGCACTGGTGTTGGGAGTCAGGCTGAGTCTGGATCCGGCTCTCCCAGTTCCTTGCTGTGTGGCTTTGACCAAATTTATTTCTCAATCTCCGTCTTCGCGTTTATTGAGAATAGTAATCTCCATCGGGTCACTGAGAATTAAATAAGTACGTGCAACAGTGTTTGGCACAGTAAGCACTAGTTATCAGAGAGCCTATTGATTCTGAAAAAGGTGATTTACTGTGATAGGACCATGAGACCTAATGTCAGTGGGGCTTTTCACCACTTAACTGAGCTATTCCAGTTAGCAAACTACCATTCTGTGAAAGCATTGATTTTTGACTTTTCAAAGTCTTCTGCTGACAATCCTCACTTCTCAGAAGTGCTGAGGGGTGGCTGGGTGGCTCAGTCGGTTGAGTGTCTAACTTTGACTCAGGTCATGATCTCACAGTTGACGAGTTCGAGCCCCGGGCTCTGTGCTGACAGCTCAGAGCCTGGAGCCTGCTTCGGATTCTGTGTCTCCCTCTCTCTCTCTGCCCCTCCCCTGCTCATGCTCTGTCTCAAAAATAAATAAATATTAAAAAATAAAATAAAATAAAATAAAATAAGTGCTAAGATTTGTGGAATTCTCTACCAATCCCTCACTATACTTCTTCTGTGGGTCCATACTCTGGGATCAATGTACAGGGCAGACTCTGGTCTACCAATTAAATCCACTCAGCCTCCTATGGACACAGTAATAATACCAAGGACAAATACAATTATTTTGGTAGTTAATCAACTTTACTCCAGAACCCTTGATGGGTTTTACTAGGTTTATTTGCCCCTAAAGGCAGGTCCTGATTTCCAAATCAGTGCTTGTAGCTGAAGCTTGATTTATAAACATAGAACCATTACCCCAATTTTGCTAGGAAGGGTGTGATAAACATCTGGAAAAGTATGAAGCTGTGAATGATGCAAAGTCATTCTTTTTAGACTAGACCAGTTGTGGCCAGGCTTAGAATGTGATTTTCTGGACAAACTACTCTACCAAAGCCTTTATTCTTGATTTTTGGTTAATTACTTACAAGCTGCCCACATGCCTCAGGAGTAGAGTCATCTGGATACCAGACCCTGAACGTAAAATGATCCAGGGGCGTCTGGGTGGCTCAGTTGGTTTTAAGCGTCTGACTCTTGATTTTGGCTCAGGTCATGATCTCACCATTCTTGTGACCATGGTTCTTATGTTCGAGCCCTGAGTCAGGCTCTATGCTGACAGTGCGGAGCCTGCTTGGGATTCTCCTGCTCCCTCCCTCTCTCCCTCCCCCTCCCCCCCACCCACATGCATGCTTGCTCTCAAAAATAAATATTTAAAAAATAAATAAAATGATCCTAACAGAACATTTACTTATCGACTTTTACTGATGTGAATACCGTTGCCTAAGATTTTTCTGTCACAGTGCCAGTTCACACAGGTCTGAGCTCTAGTGGAAAAGCAACCATACTACTTTCTGTGAGTATATTTCAATACTTTCCAAGTTTCAAGGACGACACTAGCTTCCATAATAAGGGAGCTCCCTTGATTGCACTTTCAATGTTGTTGGAAGATTCCAGTGTCCACCATTTCTAGTCAGTGTTATACCGGCTTCTTGTGTTCTGTACTTTCTGTATCAACATAAGGCACCAACCCTGATAGACATATTTTTAAAATACATATAAAATATATATATACATATTTTTTTTAGGAGTTTGATCAATTAGTTACATTTCGGAGTCTGCCACCTTCTCATTCAATGTGACTAAGATAACCTAAAAGGGGGCATTCTTAGCTTGAAGCAGGGAAGCTGCTTGATTAATATGAATAAGGATGTTTAATGGTCTTAAATGTCAAACTGCTACAGCTCCCTGGTTCTCACCTTCACTTTAGGTAAACTGCCCTGCCTTAAGCATTTGCCCAAGTCTGCTTTATAACACATAGAAATAGGCAATAGAGCATTTAACCCTGACCTAAATAGTTGCTCCATAACACAGGACCATCTGATTTAAAAAGTCTGGTTACCTGGGGTGCCTGGGTGGCTCAGTCAGTTAAGCATACGACTTCAGCTCAGGTCATGATCTCCGTTCATGGGTTTAAGCCCCACATCAGGCTCTGTGCTGACAGCTTTGGATTCTGTGTCTCCCTCTCTCTCTGCTCCACCCCCCCCCCCGCCACTATCTCTCAAAATTAAATAAAATTAAAAAAAACTTTTTTTTAAATAAAAAATTTTAAAAAATAAAGTCTGGTTACTTACTGAGCACTCAAAGGTTCATTTTAGGATACAAAGAATGATTCTTATAGTCTGGTCTCCCTTAAAACTGTAAGAGAACATTCTCATCTCACTTTAAATAAAACACTACATTGGGGCACCTGGGTGTCTCAGTCAGTTGAGTGTCTGACTCTTGATTTTGGCCCAGGTCATGGGATCAAGCTGTCAGAGCTGAGCATGCTTGGGAATTCTCTCCCTCTCTCTCTGTCCCTCCCCCACTCACACTCTCCCACTCTCTCTCAAAATAAATACACTTAAAACTTATATATGTATATTAAATAAAACACTATGTTTACCAGTTTCCGAATTCGGTCCAAGACAAGGTCGATGATCTCCTTGCCGATGGTGTAGTGCCCTCGCGCATAGTTATTGGCAGCATCTTCCTTGCCCGTGATGAGCTGCTCGGGATGGAAGAGCTGGCGGTAGGTGCCAGTGCGAACTTCATCTGGAAGAGAAAAACAAAGCAGCCACCCGTCACTCACAACCTGCACACGCCTGCTCCACCCCAGGGTGTCAATGGAGCCCTCACGACAGACCTCCTGTCTCAAGAGCCCTGAGATCTCCCTTGGGTTACTGAGGCCAACTCACCAATGACTGTGGGTTCCAGGTCTACAAACACTGCCCTGGGCACATGCTTGCCAGCGCCCGTCTCACTGAAGAAGGTGTTGAAGGAGTCATCTCCTCCCCCAATGGTCTTGTCACTTGGCATCTGGCCATCGGGCTGGATGCCGTGTTCCAGGCAATAGAGCTCCCAGCAGGCATTGCCGATCTGAACACCAGCCTGGCCAACGTGGATGGAGATGCACTCACGCTGTGGGAAGAAAGGAAAATGTCAGAATATGACACATCAGATGGGATGTTTAGGAATGACTCACACCTAAATGACTAATTAACCTTCAGGATAGAAAGTCACCTTTCTGGAAGCCACTCCTGCCCAGGGTTTATTTCACAAGCAACAGTCTTTGCTGACTAATTCAGAGAAAATGCTTTGCAAAACCAAAGATATGTTAATGAACTACTAGGCAAGACCAGAGATCAGACTCTTGCTTTGTAGTCACATTAGATATTCAAGGTCAGGTTTCTACCATTTTAGAAAGACCTAAACTGTTCCACAGCAATACATTTCCCCCAGCTCCTGGGAAATATGCCTGCCAATTCCTTAAAGGCATGCAAAATTCCCCCTTCCAGTTCTGATTCATTCCATGTGACTGTATAACTAACTGTCGAGCTCATTCTGGTCCCTCTTTAATCCTATTCTTTAAAAGACAAGAGCTTCTCCCTCTCCCTTTAAAACCAGCTTAAACCAGCAAACTATAGCCATATGACTCATGGAAAAAATGCCAGATAAGCAGCAGTTAGCTGTATTTTAAAAACTGTGGTCAGAGGCAGCTTTTTAACTCTGTGGAAGAACTTAATCGCAAGGAAGAACATTTTTCCTTCACTATCAACAAATCTTCAGTAGGGGGTGGTGGTGGAGACACATGGTAATAAAAGCTGAAAGTGTCAACAAAACTTTACTAACAGCTTAAGAAATTCGCTGTTTCCTACCAAAACATACATACATGTATCTCTGGCACTGTGGAAAAGTCTATGGTGCCAAGAATTTAACGATATTGGGAAAATGTTTTCTTTTACTTGATGAACAAGATCATCTATAAGTTACCAAATTCATTCCTGCTTAGTAAAATAAGGCCATGAACATAGAATCCATACCCCCAGATTTAAGAGGAAAACAAAAAAAATGGGTGTTTATTATATTTCATCATAAGTCAGATTAGCTACTTTGGAGATTGACAGAGGACTTTCAAAATTGATACCAAATATCTCCCATTACATTTTCCCCGAATAGGAGGGCTTCGAGTCCTTCGAAGCTGCTAACAGGAAACTAGTTAAAGAAAACTCAACACCTCTAAGATCTCAAAGGTCCTACTTTCATAACCGGAGATAATAAAAACCCCAATCACTCACAACCTTTGACTTATGGTCCCCTCCTTCCCACATACACTCATAAAACAACCATGGTCTTCTAACCACATCACTTGGCTCATTATGACCTGAGTCTACTCGCCCAGGTCTAGGGCTATGGGAGAAAGGGGAGTTGTTTATTCTAATGAGTCCATGAGTATTTATAATTGCATCCTGTTTACCTTTAACTGGACTTTGGAAATTTTACAGCCTGAGAAAGCTGGAGAGATCTGCCCATGACAGCCCCAGGCCCAAGGAGATAAAGTTTTTGAGAAGAACCTTTCATTCTAATGAAGGGTTTCTTTGATGGATTTTTGAGCCCAAAAAACTTCCATTGGGCAGCAGTCTCAACAGCTTTCTCCTTTAGACTTTCTCCACTCTCCCCTGGCCACTTGGGGGATGAAGTGAGACACAGGTGATAGAGTCACTTAGTCTAACTTTCACTGGATAACCAGCCCCTGTCTCTAATTAAAAAAACAAAACAAACAAAAAATCCAAACTATTAACTTAGCCAGTGTTTGCCTAAATCATTGCTCTCCTGCCCTTTAAACAGTCCTACTACTTTCTGAATCGCACTTTTACCAGGTTTTTTTTTTTTTTTTTTTTTGTCTACTTGGTGCAAAGCACTCAAGCAAGTTGTTACAGTCAGACTTACTTTTTTAACAGCTGTGGTAGTCTCTGAAGAGGTAGCTGGTCTGTTCACTGTATCCCCTTTTCTTTAAAGATACTATTTTGAAACATTTGATACACAAATACTAGTTTAAAAGTACGGCTTATTTTAGGTTGACCTCCAACAGACCTTCTCCAAGAACACATTGTTAGTACTAGTTTGCTCAGAGGTTTTATACGAAAACATCTCTTCATGGACTAGTTTTTTTGTTTGTTTTTAACGTTTTTTATTTTATTTTTGGGACAGAGAGAGACAGAGCATGAACGGGGGAGGGGCAGAGAGAGAGGGAGACACAGAATCGGAAACAGGCTCCAGGCTCCGAGCCATCAGCCCAGAGCCTGACGCGGGGCTCGAACTCACGGACCGCGAGATCGTGACCTGGCTGAAGTCGGACGCTTAACCGACTGCGCCACCCAGGCGCCCCTGGACTAGTTTTTTAAAAACCTGGCTTAAGTACCAAGCTTCAGCTATAAACGTCCCACTAAGTTAACACAGAAACGCAAAATTAGACGTGACAGTTAAGAGTTCCCTTAAAAGGAGCAGCCTGTTCACATCTCTCAGGTGGACTGATGCAATTGGAAGCTCTCCCCAGAGACCAGCCACAGGTGACTCAGCAGGCAGTCACCGGGCGCTGGAAAGCGGACGCAGGGAGCGTATGCACCTTGGGTGCTGGAGCGCACCTAGCGCTCCAGGGCGGTAGGTAGTGGGAAGGTGAGGTAGGTCACTGACGGAAATGGAGGGGAGGGATTTTTCGTTTCCACAAGTCCTTGGAGGGGCCGGTGTGAAGGCTTCCCGGTCTGCCTTAGGCTGTGGCGGGCCCTGGGGAGATGCCCTCTAGGATCAGGAGGGCTTTCCACTCCCACCAAGGGCAGTGTCCTGGCCGCGTTTTCGAGCCCGAAGAGGAGTTTGCGGGTGAACTCGGCTTTCCCAGCCTGGCCATCAGAAGCAAGTTTGCTCGGCTGCGTCCCACCTGCACCCGGGCTTCCCCGCCCCTTCGGACTGCTCTCACACCCACGCCACGTCCCAAGGACCCCCACTCACCATGACTAAGACTTGTAGGGTTCCTTGAGGCTGAAGGCGGCGAGGGGACGGCGAGAAGGCTCTCCCACTGACAGACTACCAAGGAGTCCGGGGGAGAAGTAGTAAGAGCTTAAGCCGCCGCCAGGGACTCTATATACCCCCTTCCCCGGCCACGTGGCCAAGGGGCGGGCACCTGGCCCCGCCCCGGCCGCCGCGGCCCCGCCTCCAAGTCCCGCGGCGCCGGGAGGGACACCCCGTCGCACCCTCCGGCGGAGAGAGGCGGGGCGCGGGCGCTGATTGGTGGGTTCAAAAGTTCAAACCAAACTCTTCGGAGAGAGCCAGATCTACGAAGGGAGGAGACGTCCTGGGGCCAGGGAAGGGCGGATGGGGCGGGGAAGAGGCTGGGGACTGAGACTGGAAGAAGGGAGGCGAAGCATCTGCGCAGTCCTCAGCGGGTGCGGGGGGCGTCGCGTGCAAAACCTCAGGGAAAAACGGGCGGAGTATAGGGAGCGCAGCCCCTCCCGCCGGTCTCCGGACCCTCGAGCGGCGGCCCTGCGAAACCCACAGCCAGTCCCCGCCGCGCACCTCCCAGCGAGGCGGGGCCTGGCCTGCGGGGCCGCCGCTTACGCCCTGCACAGCCCTGGCGCCGGCTCCCGTGCAGCTGTGGGATTCTGGAGAGAGAGGTCCTTGCGCCCCCTCCCAGCCCTTAATTACCACCAGCCGGCCTGAAGCCCATATTCTCATCTTTTTGCTTTTTTTTTTTTTTTTTACTCGTTTTCCCACATTCTTTTAAATTAACTCTTCGTCTCTAACAACAATCTTCCAGTTGGTGCAAAAGCCGGTTTTTCGGTTCGTTATAGTAATAGCTTCCATTTTTGATCGCTTACTATTCAGAGTAGTTGGTTTTTCACACTATATCAATCACATTTCATCCTTGCGACGCTGTGAGTTATCTGCATTTTACAGATGGGGAAACTAGGGCTCAGAGGAATTCAACAAGTTTAAGGCCACACAGCTAGAGTAATGGGGCTGCCCATAAGCCCTCATTACCTTGTACTGCCTCGTGCTAAATATACCGTGCTGACCCTCCCTGCAATGGTTTACTTCTCAGAAGCAGCCTTTTTCTTTCAGTTGTTATTCTTTCTCTGCAACTTCATCATGTTATCTTAGTTCTCCACCATCTCTGGATGATAGAGTTTATGGGAATATTCAGAGAACAAAAGTGACTGCTATACATAATAGAGGTTATAGGGATTTTCCCTGAAGTAGAAAAAGGCAAAATGACAGGAAACACTGGGTTTTAGATACAGAATAGGCAGAACTCCAGATACACTCCAACTCACACAAAATGAATGCTGTTGGAAATACATGCAGAGATTCCTTTTCAAATTACAATGCCATAGTTCCATCATTAAATGTTTATTGCGCACCTATTACTTATTGTGTGGCAGGATATTCTGAAAGTTGGAATAATTAGCATCTTGGTCTGTTGCTAAATATTTTACTCTTAATTAGTAAAGCATTTCAACTTTTTAATGCATTCCACAAATATATTCAGCATAGTTTCTAGGTTCTTGGGAATAGGTAGGTGAACAAAATTGACAGATCTCTGCTCGTAGAGCCTATGTTCTAGGAGGGATCGGGAAGAAAGACAAACAATGAACACAGTAAATAAGTAAATCATAAAATTCATTAGAGGGTGAAGAGTTGCTATAGAAAAATACTGAACAAAGTGGAATGAGAGGGTGGAGTGGGAGAGGGGTTGTAATAGAACCATGATGATCACGGTTAGCCTTAATGATAACATGAGATGTGAACAAAGACTTGTAGGTCATGAGGGGTTAGCCAAGTGGCTAAAAGCGAGCAGTTGGAGCCCAGACCCCCAAGCAAGAGTGAGCTGTTAGCGTTCCTGGAAGGAAGAGCAGTGAGGCCAGCTTGGCTGGAAGAGATGAAAGACAGAGGACGATGTTGGAGAGGAAACAGGAGCCAGATCTTACAGCTTCTTGTAAGTTACTGCAAATCCTGTGGCTTTTACTCTGACATGGGGGGCTAATGTAGGGTTTGAAACGTAGACATGACATGACCCGACTGCTTTTTAAATTATTATTTATTTATTTATTTAATATTTTTTTCAGTGGGCTCTGCACTACGTGGAGCCCGATGCGGGTCTCAAGCTCAGGACCCTGAGATCAAGACTCCAGCTGATATCAAGAGTCTAATGCTCAACCAACTGAGCTGCCCAGGTGCCCCCGCCCCCCCCCCCATGGCCTTTTTAGAAAAAGATGACTTTGGTTGTTGTGTTGAGAAAAGATTATAGGAGGGCACAGGTAGAAGCAGGAAGACATCTTAAGATGAGAACTCATTGCCATAATCCTTCTGAGAGATGAGAAAGACTCTGACCAGAGTGGTAGCAGAGGAATTAGTGACATGTGGTTAGACAGGACCAAAGTGATTTCCTAAAGGCTCACATGTGAGGGAAATAGAAGCCAAGGATTATTCCAGTTTTTAGCCTGAATGAGTGAAAGACAATTTGCCATCAACAGAGGCAAAAGGCTGAGAATGGGGCAGGCTTAAAGGCAGTTGATACCAAGGGTTATTTTTGGTCATGTTAAATCAAGACGTTGTTGTCCATGTGGAGGTGGAGATGGCCAGGACACAGCTGGATATGAGAGTCTGGATCTCAAAGCAAAGAGATCCGGGTGGAGGTGGACATCTAAATGCCATCCTCAAGTCATGACATTGGGTGAGATGTGAGTGGAGTGAGTGTAGAAACACGAGAGAAGACGACCAATTTCATAGCTCTGGGAAAAGAGGTAAAACCAGTAAAGGACACTAAAAAGGAACAGCCGGTGAGATAGGAGGGAACCCAGGAATGTGAGGTCCTGGAAACAAGGAAAAAGGGATGATTAGCAGGGTCGAGTGCCACTGATAGGTAAGCACAGAACTCAAAAATGACCATTGGATTTAGCCAAATGGAGGTAATTAGTAGCCCTGATGAGAACAGTTCAGTGTGGCGATTTAAAAATACTAGGCATTTTATTTTTAGGTTATGTTTTTCAAAGGATTCATTAGCAAAACACCTTTATTTTTCTTTTCACTCTCTATCATCTCGTATTCAAGCAGATAGCCCCTTGAGGGACCTCAATAGGCTTAAGGGCTTTGCAGGCCTGATTGCTCTGATGTGGGCTCTGATTTTTGTTTTCTTTTTCTAGCTGTAGGTCCTTAAGCCAATTTTGTAATCTCTCTACATCTCTTCCCTTATAAAATGGAATAATGTATAACTCAGAGGTAGATACATTGTGGTGAGGATTAAATGAGATAAGTAATACAGAGCATATACACATAGCAAAGCACCTAAAATCGGTAGCTGTTACTGTTGGAGGTGATCGTGGTAGAGGACAAAATTAGACATGAAGATGCATTCTCTTGCATTTTAAAATCATTTTAGGGGCGCCTGGGTGGCTCAGTCGGTTAAGCGGCCGACTTAGGCTCAAGTCATGATCTCACGATTGGTGAGTTCAAGCCCCGCGTCGGGCTCTGTGCTGACAGCTCAGAGCCTGGAGCCTGTTTCAGATTCTGTGTCTCCCTCTCTCTGTGACCCTCCCCCATTCATGCTCTGTCTCTCTCTGTCTCAAAAATAAATAAACGTTAAAAAAAAAATTTTTTTTTAATCATTTTAAACATTGGGATCTATATTTAACTTTATTGCCCCCTACTGGATTGTTTTGGAGGGGGAAAAAAAGTCTCTTTCCTGGGTGGACAGTGAAAAATTCAACTTTTATGTAAACAGGTCTTTCTGAGTCTAAAAATTACCGAGAGAGAGAAGAGGCAGAAGCCTGTCTTACTTTCCAGTTGAAATGGTCTCAAATCCACCACAAACATGGTGAGTTAGTAACAGAGAGCCTGTACTCTGCCACCTCTGGTGATATAACATTGGAGGGGGCACTTCTCTTCCTTGGGCCCCAGGTTCTCATGTGCAAAATGAGGGGATTGGACAGTTTCATTCTAAGGCCTCTTCCAGCCTTTACATTCCGTGATACTCTGACTTGAGGCTTCTGCTGTACGTGTGTCCCAAAGGGAGTAAAGTTGAAAACATGCTTCCTTCGGTCAGGGTCTTGTAAGAATCACTGGTACGTTAGATAAATATTTACAGATGGGACTTTTGCTGGAGTCTTACAATACATTAGAGAAAGAAATGGCAGGGATGCCTGGGTGACTCAGTTGGTTAAGTGTCCGACTCTTGATTTCCGCTCACATCATGATCTCATGGTTGGTGATGTCAAGCCCTGTGTTGTGCTCTGCACTGAGATGGAGCCAGCTCGGGATTTCCTCTCTCCCTCTCTCTCTGCCCCTCCCTCCCTCACACTGTCCCTCTGTCTCTCAAAGATAAATAAATAAACATTTAAAAAAAAAAAGTGGCATACCTACTCTGGCTCAGGAGAGCTTGGACTTCAAATCACTGTTGTATTAACATGTCCCCAAAACATTAGGAAAGAGGAAAGAATTCAGACAAAACCGAACCTTATCTTTTCTCAAACTCCCGGTTTCTATGCTAGGATACCAGTAGTGCTAAAGAATTGATTTTGTGTTCAGTTACAAATTACATGTTACAATAATAATGGTATGGGGATATTTTGTGCTCTATAGCAATTTATGATAAAGTATTTTCTACTCCAATAGTGCCTTCGAGAAGTTTTCAAAGATAAATTTTTAACAAAGGTATTCATTATACAACTGTGGGAAATAAGGTCCTGAGATGGAAATAATTTACCCTAAACCCAAGAGATGGGACTCAGAATAAATGCCTAAAATGACAGTTGCCTCTTTTCTTTCTAGGCCCTCCATGAGCCTGTTACTGGTTCTAGTTCACAAGGAAAGGAAGTCCTAGAAAAATCATTTAATGAATTTACTGTCCTAAGACAAGGATGCCACTAGTCTAGCAAGAAAAAGGAGAATTTTTCCCATTCCTAAGACCTCCAAAGGATAGCTAGGACTCCTTGAAGTTTAATTCAACCACCTTCTTCACAAGTATATTTTAAATCTCAATTTTTTTAAATGTTTGTTTTACTTTTGAGAGAGACAGAGAGAGCAGGAGAGAGGCAGAAAGAGAGGGAGACACAAAATCCAAAGCACACTCTAGGCTCTGAGCTGTCAACACAGAGCCTGATGCAGGGCTTAAACTCACAAACCAGGAGATCATGACCTGAGCCCAAGTCGGACGCTTAACCAACTGAGCCACCCCGGTGCCCCTTAAATCTCTATATTTTGAGGTGATTTGTTTTTTCTTCCTTTTCATTCCCCTGTAAATACAGAAAGGCAGGCAAGAGATTATCTTCTAGGTAATACATTGTTTTCTTTTATGGGAAAAATAACTCTAAGATTCTTTAGCTTTCACTTACTGCTCCTGTTATCCTGCAAATATTTGCAAACTTTATAGCTTTCTTGAACATTCTTTCAAAGTTCTCCTCCCCTGGGATCAGAGCCATGTTTTGGACTTCTTCCCCTTCATCAGGACTCCTTATGCTGGCTGTGGCCAGGAAGATCACAAAGAAGACTTGCTTTCTTCTCAGGAATTTCACATTTTATTTTCACGCAGACATCATCTGGCTTGTTCTAATCTGCTTTACATTCCCTAAAAATACAGTACTTCTGACCCGTGGCCTCTCGTAGTGACAAACCCAAACAACTGAATAGGTTGTGCTTCCCGGGTCTTTCCACTCCACGGACTGCAGCCAAGCCTGCTTACCTCAGGTTCTTTCCAATCTTTCCTGTAATTGGTCACCATTCCCTCTGTTTCCTGCCCTGCCCCCCATCCCTTTAGGAGGGACTGGTTAAATTCTCTTCCAGAAGATTAAAAGGAACTACTGGACTCAAATTCTTCAAGTATCTACATTATTATTCTAATAAGTGGATCATATCCTGGAGTCTGGAAATCTTCCCTATTTATAGCAGTGCTTATTTAATAATTTTATTTATTCATGTACCTAAAAAGCACCCAGGCAGCCCGAAGTGGAAGGCCCCTCAGAGTTTTCTTTCCTTTTGACTGTAACTTCTTGCCAGCAGCTAAGACAGGAGGGGATTTACTCGGAGACTGTGCCTCTCAGGATAATTTTTTCCCCCTTTACTTCTCCAGGTTCTCTTTCTAGCTGTCCCCTCCCCCTCTTCCCAGGACACAGAACCAACTATATTTGGGTGCACTAAGTATTGTTTTTTTCCTACATGATCAGTATAGTAGTGCTTCAGTACAAGCGAATATCAGTGTATCTATTATAAGGCTTACAGGCAAATCAGCCTCATGTTATTCAGGTAGTTAGTTTAATTTGGCTGAACGTGTTTGAGCTCTTCAAATCAGTGGGCTTCTCCCTAATCTGACCTGCTTATGCTTTTGTGCTAATCCCCCTACTCACTGGTCTGCCAGAGCCAATTCTTAGATTTTCAGAATTTTTGACAACCAGTCGGACCTGGCGTGGGGAGCTTAAAATCAGCAATGCTGGCTATATGTCCATCGTAGAAATAAAACAGTGACTACTACAGATTAGGCTCTTATCCCCTCTCCCAGCCGGTTGTTAAACATCCACAGACACACAATTTGTAGCACTGCCCCTACCTCCACACTCGTCCAAATCAGACCATTTCCCTTAGTTCTTTTACTCCTGGCATAAAAAGGTTTTTTGTTTTGTTTTGGTTTGGATTTTTTTTTTTTTTTTTTTTGTCTCGGAGCTTCATTCATTCTCTGGCTTCAGGCTGAACCCTCTCCTCACAGCCAACCAAAGCCAAAAACCCAGCCTGGTTTCTCCTCCCAATTCAGCTTTTTAGGGTTATGAAAAGGGTTAGCTCCTAACCATCTGATCCCAATCAACTCATTCTTTCCTGATTCCTTCTATTTCTTGGGTTACAAAAGTCCCCAGATCCTTTACTGCCCCCACTCTCTATCCCCCCCCCCCCCCCCCCGCCCCAGTATCTCCACCACCAGTACCAGTGTCACCATCACTCTGGGCTTTTGAAAATCTCCAGACTAAGGGTTTTCCCTGCTTTAACTTGTTTATTCTGCACAATAACCCTATGGGGTAGGAACTCCTGTTACCGCCATTTTACAGAAGAGGAAATTGAGGCTCATGGGGTTAACTAGCTTATCTAAAGCCACACACTGGCTCATTCTGTTTTCAGTCTGGTCTTCCTCTCTGGGAAACTCAACCCTTTCCTCAGGAGGTCGGTTTTAAGACTTTCATTTCTGAACCACTGTTTTCTCTCTAAAAACATTAATATGGGACCACTTTTATAGCTACGACTTTAATTATATGTTTATTTCCCCAAATCATCCAAACCTGGAATGATCCCCAAACTTTTTTTTTTTTTTTTTTAATGTTTATTTATTTTTGAGAGAGAGAGAGAGAGAGAGTAGGAAAGGAGGAGAGAGAGGGTGAGACAGAGGATCCGTGCTGTCAGCACAGAGCCTGATGTGGGGCTCCAACTCATGAACCATGAGATCACGACTTGAGCCGAAGTCAGACGCTCAACCCACTGAGCCAGCCAGGTACCCCTTTATTTTTATTTGTTTATTTTTTAAGGTTTGCTTATTTTAGAGAGAGAGATAGCACCCAAACTTTTCAATTACAAGACATAATGGAGGAAGGAGGCTGGTATAGGGCTGTAATATATGTGTGCCTGTACTCAAAGCCTTTATTTTTATAGCACTTTGCTTTTTTGACCCTTTAATCCATGTACCTTTTTCCTTATCCTCCAACATATTTTGTTCCCATAGAGTCAGGAATATAAGTTATTTAGAAATCCCAAAGGGCTTTGCTTCTTTCTGATAGATCAAGAGCTCCTCATTTTAGATTACATACTTCTTTGTTTTGGTAAGTTGTAGTCCCTGCTGACCTTGTAAATGGATTATGTGGAACAGCCTGTAACTACAAAAATCAACTTGCTTACCCTGTTCCTTCAGCAGCTCCGTTTATTTGTACCAAACCCAAGGGACAGAGCCCAGTTCACATATTGCGGGAAAAGAAAAAAGAGAATGAAGGAATTCTTTGTGCTCAAAACAAAGAAATTTTACATTCAGAATGCGCTTCCCCTTTACACTGCCTGAAATGGCTGAATAGTAAACCAAAGTTGTTCCAAGGAAAGAAAATTAACCTGGAATGTAGGTCACCTAACAAGCTATGAAACCTGTTTCCCTGATGCTAGTTTGCTTGATTCCATGGCAGGAGGGAGGAGGGGGTTGGTTCATGGCCTCTGGTCAAGGCCCAGCCTGCAATGGACAGAGTGTTTGTGTGCCCCCAAATTCATATACTGAAATCCTAACCTCCATTGTGATGGAAGTAGGAAGTAGGGCTTTTGAAGGTAATTAGGTCATGATGTGGAGTCCTCAAGAATGAGATTAGTGCCCTTACACAAGGAACCCCGAGAGCTCTCTTGTTATGTGAGGATCCAATGATAAAATGGCAGTCTGCAACCCGGAACAGGGCCCTCGCCAGAACTCAGCCATGCTGGCATCTAGAACTCCGACTTCCAGACTCCAGAGCTATGATCTGTTGTTATCAGTTCAGTTTATGGTATTTTGTTAGAGCAGCCTGAGCAAAGACACAGCCTGCCCCCAAACACATTGTTATGGAAGCCAAAGAAGACAAAGTCCAGGTGACAGGGAAAGTAGTGGTTACTTACTTAGTAAGTAACAGAGTCATTCTGACCTCCAGAGACAAGGACAGAATAAAACACACAAGGAAAGACACTAAGTGTCTTTCCACACCAGGGAGGGTGTGCGTAGGGAGAGTAAAGATTAGAATAACAAAATATCGAAGTAAGGACTTTATTGACTCCTCAGTGGCATGCGTGTAAACCCTCAGAGCCATAGGACTACTAGGAACTGGGAATTCTGGATTCTAGTGTGATTAAACAGCGTGCTTTGGCAAGGTCCCTAGCTGTATTGTATTTGAGTTTCCCCTTCTGCAGTGTGAGGACAATACCTGCTCTAAAACAGCCGTCTAGGGGCGCCTTCTTCTTTTTTTTTTTTTTTAATTTTTTTTTTTTTAACGTTTATTTATTTTTCAGACAGAGAGAGACACAGCATGAACGGGGGAGGGGCAGAGAGAGAGGGAAACACAGAATCGGAAGCAGGCTCCAGGCTCTGAGCCATCAGCCCAGAGCCCGATGCGGGGCTCGAACCCGCGGACCGCGAAATCGTGACCTGAGCCGAAGTCGGACGCTTAACCGACTGAGCCACCCAGGCGCCCCTAGGGGCGCCTTCTAGTCGGTTAAGCATCCAACTTCAGTTCAGGTCATGATCTTGCGATTTGTGAGTTCGAGCCCCGTGTCAGGCTCTGTGCTGACAACTCAGAGCCCGGAGCCTGCTTCGATTCTATGTCTCCCTCTCTGTCTCCTTCTTGCCCACTCACTCTCTCTCTCTCAAAAATAAATAAACATTAAACATTTTAAAAAAATAAGTAAAACAGCCTTCTAAATAGATTACTGGGTTTTTACTTGAGAGATCTGGATACGACTTATAGCACAACTGAGTGGACAGCCTCCAAAGGTTCCTTATGTAGTTCAGTCATCTTATATACTGCTCGGAAAACATGAAGATTATCTAGAAATGCAAAATTACATTATTCTTTCTTTTATTCCATAAATACCTATCTTGCCTCTAGTGTGTGCTAGGCACTGCACTAGTTGCTGAGGACAAGACAAAGCTACTCAAGGAGTTCATACTGCATTTGGGGAAGAGATACAATGTTGGCAGAAAAGTAAAGCCAAGTGAGAAGGCTAGAGAGTAACGAGGAGTGCCATCCTAGCTGATGTGGCAGAGGTCTCTGATTTGGAGGAAGAACCAAGCCACGTAAGTGTCTGGGAGAAGAGCAGTCGAGGCCGAGGCAAAAGCTGAAGCAGTGTGAGGGAAGGAGAAAGAAGCAACAGAAGATAAAGTCAGAGATAGAGTGGGGCCCAGATTGTGTAGGTTTAGGGGCTGTGTAAAGAATTTGGCTTTTTCTCTGAAGTGAGACTGCAAGTTGTTGGGAGGGTCTAATCAAGTCATGGCACGATTAGAACTTTGTTTTAACAGGGTCACTCTGGCCTCTGTGCTTAGGATAGACTGTAGGGAGGTGAAAATGGAAGCGGGCAACCAGTTAAGTGGCTACAATAATAATCTGGGCAGGAGCCCAGGGTGGTAGCAGAGGAAATAGTGACAAGTGGCCATTCTGAATAGGAGAGGAGTTTCTGATGGATTGGATGTGGGGAAAAAAGAAGAATCAAGAAGGACTCCATGGGGCACCCGGGTGGCTCAGTTGGTTAAGCATCCGACTTCAGCTTAGGTCATGATCTCGTGGTTTGAGTTTGAGCCCTGCGTCGGGCTCGGTGCTGACAGCTCAGAGCCTGGAGCCTGCTTGGGATTCTGTGTCTCCCTCTCTCTCTGCCTCTCCCCCACTTGTGCTCTGTCTTTCTCTATCTCTCAAAAATAAGTAAAATGTAAAAAAAAAAAAAAATTTTTTTAAGAATGACTCCAAGAGCTTGGGACTGAACAACTGGAAAAATGGAGTGCATACTAACATAAAGAACACTTTGGGAAGAGTAGGTATAAGGGAGATAAGAAAAAGGGAGATCAGGGTTTGCTCTGGACATGTTAAGTGTGAAACACCTATTAGGCATCCAAGTGGGAACTGAGGTAGGAAGTGAACCAATATGTGTAAGGATCCCATGGTGGGAAGGGACCAAATCTCCAAACCCAGATCTTTAATAGCCCAGTGGCAGAAAAGGACATGGAGACCCAAAACAAAATCACCACCATAAGTAAAGGAGAAGTCTAGGCTAGTGATGTAGTTTAAGACAAGGTCCCATGTACTTATGTGGGACCACAGGTTGTGCTCCTGGATAAACCAGATCCGAAGACTGGAAGCCCATTGGAGCCTAGCCATTCAAGTGTGTTTGTGAATTTGACCTGGGAGAGCTGGTTCTCTCTGTGCCTGGAGTGGGAACATAACCACTCTGCCTCACTCCCCGGCTTCCCAGTTTGGAACGTGTAAACCTCCTAAGGTTTTGGACAGTGTGTGAGCAATCCTAATAGGAGGAGGAGGAGCAAGCTTTGAGAGGTGTTCACACTGTAGAAATTGGTGTCTAATCGGATTGAGGAGTGAGGGACATGAAAAGGCTTTGAATTTTCTATCTCTGGAGACTGGGCTGATAATGGAAAATACTGGAGGAGGTTAGGGGTTACTTCTGTTTGGTTTTTTTTGGCGTGAGGCTGAAGTAAGATTGTTTTTAGCTTTCCAGCAGAGAGTTCTGGATACCTTCTGAACACACAAATAGCAAGGGCTAGTAAGTAAGTGTAAGTACGGGGGTCTGGAACTCAAGAGGAACTTAAAGGCACCATTGCTGTAGTGCTTATGGTGGCAACACTAGTGACATTTCTATGTGATCAACCTTGTAATCCGTGTACGTTATACACATTAACCCATATAAGAAGCTTATTGTGTTTTCCACATTTACAGAGACACAGGAAATTAAGATAATCTCTCAACTTTCTCAAAGACTTCGACTTCTCACATCCTTCTCTGCCCCCCCCCCCCCGCCCCCCGTATGATTTCTCCTACCCAACTCTTTTACTCAGTTCCCAAGGCATACCAGCTGCTCCCAACCTCTTCTATATCCTTCATAGCAGATAACCTAGATTCCTAATTTAGTGATAGGATTAAGGGATCTAACCTGAGCTCTAACAGCTTCAATCCTATCCTCAACAAAATGTCTTGGTTTCTTTCTTGTTCCTGATTTTATCCTCCCTCTTGTCTCATTAGGGTCCCTTCTAATTTTATTAATATTAATCCCATGCACTTGTGCCCTAGTTTTTATTCCTGTTCACAGCCCCTGGGATCTTGCTTTATTCCTTTTCCTGACCCTTCACTCTTTGTCTACACAAATTACGACTAAACTACCATAGTGTCATTTCCTGCTTGAGTTACTACCCTGTATCTCTCCCCTTTTATTCACACTTGTGCTTTTCTTTCCAACCTCCCATTCACTTCTTAGCTCCAATAAACATCCCCACCCACATCTCCCCCCATCATGATTTCAATTTTAAGCATCCCAGTGGCCAACAACCACCTCCACTTTTCCAGCAAGAGAAAGCCAATCCCAACAACACTTCCTTAAAGGGACTGACAAGCCATTGACCCTTCCACCTTTTCCTGTCTTTTCCCCGCTTGTGTCCTCCTTGTGTCTCTCCTTTTATGGTCCATCACTATAATTACATTCTTGCTTACACCTGCAACTCCCTTGCTCCATTTTCTTTGTTGTGCTCACTTAGCAAAACCTCAAACCTGATTACATCTAACCCTGCCTACCCCGTGCCTGCAGGCATGGCTGTGGCATGCTGACGGAGCCATTTAAAATTCATGACTAGAACCTCCAGTGGGCCTTACATTGCTCAGCAGTCAGAGTGTATTTCCTTAGCCTCCTCACCTTCTCACTCTCCTAAAAGTCTTTTTATATCTTCTTCACAACTTTCAAACACCCCAAATTTCCTCCCCATTGCTACTCTCACTTCATAACTCAGTTCATAACAGCAATCAGAGGAGACTATCCACAAGCCCCCACCAATACACCTTCCTCGTTAAAATATAATTTTCAAAAAGTTAAAATCACAACTCTTACAAATATAGAATAAACATATGTCTATGGTTTATTAACTAAGAAACCAAAAAAAAAAAAAATGGTAAAGCTGGTGCAAAGAACATCTGAGGAACAGGAGTTGATAGATTTCATCAGGAAATGTGTTTATAAATATTAGAATAAGATTGCTAGGTTAGATACAAAAGTGGTTAATGCCCTACAAGTAAAAATACCCCCCACCCCAAAATCATAACTTGTGAGGTTATCTTTTCTACAGGACAGAAATAATTTGTATTTCTGTCAGACAAGAACTGTTTGCATTGCTATAAGTGTTCTACAGAAAAAGACCTGCAAAATATCCTAGTCAACAGTAAATAGAGGGGCACCTGAGTGGCTCACTCTGTTGAGCATCGGCTCTTGATTTCGGCTCAGGTCATGATCTCACGGTTCATGGGATCCAGACCCGGGTCAGGTTCTGCACTGACAGCACGGGGCCTGCTTGGGATTCACTCTCTCTTCTCTCTCTGCCCCTCCCCTACTCTCAAGTTCCCATGCACACGTACTCTCTCTCTCTCTCAAAATAAATAAACATTTAAAAAAAAAAGTAAATAGAAAGTAAATAGAAGTCAAGCAAAGGTAACTACTCCAAGAAAAATCAGGTAATCCCCAAGGGCCTGCTGGCCAGAGCACAGTTCTTCTCTAAAAAAGATACCCAATAATCCTGTTCACCTATTTCCAAATTTGAGATGACTTTTCTTAACAATCTACCTAGTTGTGACTGTACTCATGTACAGTCTTGCCTGTCTTCTAGCTACTAAATTGTCCACACTCTTATTCAAGGCCAGCCTTTCCACTTGTATATTATGTCCCACCTTCGCCTACTCAGGCATATTAGTCTAGTGATTCTCTTTTCTATCTCCTGCCTCAACTTGCCCCTTCTATTCAATGTTTTCTTTTAGTATAAAGACATATTCTTCCATTTCCAAAACAACCTCTCTTGATTTCACTTCTGCCTGTGGCTACTATCCCATTTTTCTCCTTATCTTGAAAGAGAAGAAATATCTACAACCACTGACTCTGGTTTCTCTCCCTCCTTCCTTGACCCCAGTGGAATCAGCTTTTACCCCCCACCCCTTCTCCAACACTACTCTTGTCAAGGTCATCTGTGACTTCCATATTACCAAATCCAATGGTCAGTTCTCAGTTCTCATCTTATTTAACCTATCAGCATCATTTGACATGGTTGATCACTGTGAAACACTTCAGCTGAAGTGCTTTCCTTGACTAGGTTTCCAGGACTTTTCTGGTTTTCTTCCTGATTGTCCTTTCTCAGTCTCCACTGTTGTTTCCTCTCAGTTCTCCTAAACGCTTAATGTCAAGGGCTCAAGGGCTCATTCCTATCTTCACCAGCTCCTTTGCGGATCTCATCCAGAGATATCCAAATATACACACACACACATATATATCTATATATCTCCACCTTGGAATGCTTTCCAGAATTCCAGATCTGTATATCCAACTGTCTGTGGGACTTCTCTGCTTGGATGTCTAATCGATTCCTAAACCTAAGCTCCTAAACTTTCTGCTTAAACGTGTTCCTTCCTTATCCCATCTCAGTTAATGGCAGCTCCATTCTTCCAGCCGTCTGGGCCCCCAAACTGGGAGTTGTCACTGGCTCTTATTCTTCTATCACTCCCATCAGTCTATCAGAAAATCCCGACAGTTCTACCTTTATTTTCTTTTTTCCTTTTTTTATGTTTATTTACTTTTGAGAGAGAGGGAGAGACAGAGCACGAGCAGGGGAGGGGCAGAGAGAGAGCATCGGAAGCAGGCTCCGTGCTGTCAGTACACAGTCCGACTCAGGGCTTGATCCCAGGAACCATGAGATTACGACCTGAGCCAAAACCAAAAATCAGATGCTTAACCGACTAAGACACCCAGGCGCCCCTCCACTATAGCCACTATGGTCCAGTGCCACTGTCCCTGCCTCTTCTACTCCTCCTGCCTATCTGCTGTCTTCTCCTGGCACAGCAGCCAGAAGGATCCTGTTAAAAAGTCAGATCATAACACTTCTCTGCTTAAAGCCTTCTAATGGCTTCCCATCTATGTTAGCTGTCTCCATGATGGCTGCCATCAATTCCTTCATCAATTGCCAGACCATCATGGACATGCAGCCCAGTCAAGCTTGCTCTCTACCCAATGTAACCAATGATCTGCTTTCTGTCTCTATAAATTTTCCTTTTCTGGAAATTTCATACCAATAGAATCATATAATATATGGCCTTTTGCAGCTGGCTTCTTTCATTTACCATGTATTTGAGGTTAATCCATATTGTAGATGTATTAGTACTTCATTCTTATTGCTGAACAATACTCCATTATATGAATATACCATATTTTGTTTATCCATGCATCAGTTAATGGACATAGGATGTTAGCTGTGGGTTTTTGGTAGATGTCCTTTATCAGGTTGAGGAAGTTCTCTTCTATTCCTAGTTTGTTGAGAGTTTTGATCATGAATGGGTTGAATTTTGTCAAATATTTTTTCTGCATGTACTAAGATGATCATGTGGGTTTTGTCCTTTATCCTATTAATATAGTGTATTACATTAATTGATTTTAGGATTTTAAACCAACTGTGAATTCCTGGGATAAATCCTATTTGGCAGTGGTATGTAATCCTTTTTATAAGTGGCTGGATTCAGTTTGCTAGTATCTTGTTAAGGATTGTTACATCAGTATTCATAAAGGATACTGAACTGTAGTTTCAGTAGTGTCTTTGTCCAGCTTTGATATCAGGATAATACTGGCCTTATAAGAATTGGAAAGTATTCCCTCTTCTATTTTCTGAAATTGTTTGTCAAGTATTGGTATTATTTCTTCTTTAAATATTTAATGGGGGAATGCGTGGGTGGCTCAGTCGGTTGAGTGTCTGACTCTTGATTTTGGCCCAGGTCATGATCTCGAGGGTCATGGGATTGAGGCCCATGTCGGGCTCCTCACTGAGTGTGGAACCTGCTTGGGATTCTCTCTCTCCGTCTCTCTGCCCCTCTCCCCGACTCATCCATGCTCTCTCTCTCTCTCTCTCAAATTAAAAAAAATTTTTTTTAATTAAATATTTAATAGGATTAACAAGTGAAACCATCTGGGCCTGGGCTTTTCCTTGTGGAAAGATTTTTGAGTGTTAACTCATTTTTTTTTTTTTTACTTGATATAAGTTTTATTTGGGTTTTCTCTTTCTTTTTTTTTTTTTTTTTTTTTTTTTGTTATAGCACAACTTATATATTTTAAATGGACAAAAAAATTAGTATCGTTTACAGTATCTTAAGATAAATTGCCTTTGAATGGGAGCTTCCTTTCCAGTACTTTGAGGTCTACAAGACGTATCTAGAAAATTTACTACTGTGGAAAATGAAGACTGCTTAAATCGAATGGGAGGGGGGGAGGGGGAGGGCCTGTGGTTTTTCTTTTTGATTAATTGCTGTAACACTGTCCTTCGGGCGGCTGAGGGAGTTTCATGTTTTCTTTAGACATCATTAGGCGCCGGAGCTCTTGCAGGACGACTTTGATGCTATATGAATTCTGCCACTTTGCTAGCACTGATATGGCTCTTGGGTCCACCACTCCATTAGAACTATTAACTCCATTCATATTAATTTTTGTTACAAATCTTACAAACGGGGGTGCTTCTGGGTATTTAGGTCCACATTCTATTTTAAGGCTGTATATTCGGTTTTCATAAATTGTTCTTGGAGGCCCAATTATCATCCCTGTCCATCTTGTAAGTGTCATGTCTTCGTCATCTTCTAGACCCCAGCTAACTGTGCCATCTCCTACTCCTTTCTGGCCTTCTTCCAGTTCTTCCAACAGTCGAAAATTGCGAGGGACTTTTACTCCCGAGCCCGTGGTGGCTGCCATCTTGCGTCGCTGTCGCTCCTTTCTCTTTCTTTTTAATTGATATTGATAATTTTTATCTTTCTAGGGATTTTTCCATTTCATTTAAATTGTCTTATTGGTATAAAGTTGTTCATAACACACCCTTACAATATTTTAATTCTTATAAGGTAGACATTTATGCTCCCTTTTTTATTCCAGATATTGGTAATTTGTGTCTTCTCTCTCTCTTTCCTTGGTAAATCTAACTAAAAGTTTGTCACTATTTTCAAAGAACCAACTGTTGGCTCATTGATCTTTTTTTATTGTTTTTCTGTTTTTTATTTTATTGATTTCTGCTCTAATCTTTATTTCCCCTTGTCTGCTTGACTTAGGTTTAGTTTCCTCTTTTTACATTTTACTCTTTTTTTATTTCTTCCTTTCCTAAGATAGAAGCTTAGGTTATTGATTTGAAACTTCCTTCTTTTCTGACATAGGTCTCCTTCAAAGCACTTTTTAGCTGCATTCCATAAATTTGGGTATGTTGTGTTTTCACTTTTACTCAGTTCAAAATATTTTTAAATTTACCTGCTGGTATCTTCTTCAACCCATGGACTAATTAGAACTCTGCTTACTTTCCAAATACTTTGGGGTTTCCCAGACTCTTCTGTTGTTGATTTCTAATTTAATTCTACTGCAGTCAGAGAACACAGTGTGCATAATTTGAATTATTTTAAATTTATTGAATGCTTGTTTTATGTCCTAACATATAATATATTCTGGAGAATGCTCCATCTGTGCTTGAGAAGGATGTCTATTCTACAATTGCCAGTCAGAGTTCTATAGATGTCAATTAGGTCAAGTTCGTTGATGGTGTTGTTCAAGTCTCCTAGGTCCTCACTGATTTTCTGTATAGCTGTTCCATCCATTTTTGAGAGCGGGGTACTGGCGTCTCCTGTTTTACTTGCATGTATTTTGCAGATCTGTTGTTATGTACATATGTATAATTATTATATCTTCCTGATGAGTTGATCTCTTAATCGTTATTAAATGTCCCTTTTTGTTTCTAGTAGCCTTTTTAAAAATTTTGGTCTTAAGTCTATTTTGCCTGATATTAATATAGTTACTCTGGCTCTCCTATGGTTACTATATCCATAGCATAATCTTTTTTCAACCTTTTACTTTTCATCTATTGACGTCATGAAATCTAAGGTGTCTCTTGTAGACATATTATAGTTGGATTTTGCCTTTTTATCCAGTCTGTCAACTTCTGCTTTTGATTGGGGTGTTTAGACCTTTCACAATTTATTGATGTGATTTGATTTACATTTACTATTTTATTATTTGTTTTCTATGTGTCCCTTTTCTTTTTTGTTCCTCTCTTCCTCCTTTACTGACATCTTTTGTGTTAAATAAATATTTGTAGTGTGCCACGTAATTCTTTTGTCGACTTTTCTTTTTTAAAAATATTTATTTATTTTTGAGAGAGAGAGAGAGAAAGAGGGACAGAGAATCTGAAGTGGGCTCTGTTCTAACAGCAGAGAGCCCAAAGTGGGGCTTGAACTCACAAACTTTGAGATCATGACCTGAACCGAAGTCAGAGGCTTAACTGACTGAGCCACCCAGGTGCCCCTCTTTTTAAAAGGTTATTTATTTATTTTGAGAGAGAGACAGAGAGAGAGCGCATGCGCGTGAGCAAGGGAGGGGCAGAGAGAGAAAGGGAGCAAATGCCTCCCACACTGTCAGCTCAGAGCCCAACACTAGGCTGAACTCATGAACTGTGAGATCGTGACCTGAGCCAAAAACCAAAGGCCAGATGCTTAACTAACTGAGCCACCCAGGAGCCCCTGTAGACTTTAAAAAAATTTTTTTTAATGTTATTTCTTTTTGAGAGAGAGGCACAGAATCTGAAGCAGGCTCCAGGCTCTCAGCTGTCAGCACAGAGCCCAATGTGGGGTTCAAACTCACAAACTGGGAGATCATGAAAAAGCGGCCGCCTTTGGCTCAGGTCACGATCTTGTGGTTTGTGAGTTTTAGCCCCGTGTTGGGCTCTATGCTGACAGCTCAAAGCCTGGAGCCTGCTTCAGATTCTGTGTCTCCCTCTCTCTCTCTGCCCCTCCCCTGCTCACATTCTGTCTCTCTCTCTCTCTCAAAAATAAACATTAAAAAATTATAATAATATTATTTATTTATTTATTTAAAATTTTTTTAACATTTATTTATTTTTGAGACAGAGCGAGAGACAGCATGAACAGGGAAGGGTCAGAGAGAGAGGGAGACACAGAATCCGAAGCAGGCTCCAGGCTCTGAGCTGTCAGCACAGAGCCCGACGCGGGGCTTGAACCCATGGACCGCGAGATCATGACCTGAGCCGAAGTCGGACGCTTAACCGACTGAGCCACCCAGGCGCCCCAGTATAATATTATTTATATTAAATAATATACACATTGCTCATTGTTATCATATATATCACACACATTACAACCTATTAATATAGAATTAAAATTATTACCTTATACGATTTCATATCTTTTAAAGAAGCTTTTGTGAAGAAATAAGAAAATCTGTATTTATAGAGACTCTATAGTAACCTACATATTTTACCATTTCCAGTGCTCTTCATTTCCTCCTGTGGATTTGAATTACCACATCTGGTGTCCTTTCCTAATAGCCTGAAGGACTCCCATTAGCATTTCTTGTAGGTCAGGTCTACTAGCAACAGACAAACTCCCTCAGATTTGTTTATCTGGGAATAAATCTCTCTCTCTCTCTCTTTCTTTATTTTATTTTATTTTAATTTTTTTTAATGTTTATTTATTTTCGAGACAGAGGGAGACAGAGCCCGAGTGGGGAGACAGAGCGCGAGTGGAGAGGGGCAGAGAGAAAGGGAGACACAGAATCTGAAACAGGCTCCAGGCTCTGAGCTGTCAGCACAGAGCCCGACACGGGGCTTGAACTCACCAATCGTGAGATCATGACTTGAGCCGAAGTTGCACGCTTAACCGACTGAGCCACCCAGGCGCCCCATCTCTCTCTCTCTTTTTATTTTTTATTTTTTTTTCAACGTTTTTTTTTTTTTTTTTTTTTTTTTTTTTTTTTTTGGGACAGAGAGAGACAGAGCATGAACGGGGGAGGGGCAGAGAGAGAGGGAGACACAGAATTGGAAACAGGCTCCAGGCTCCGAGCTGTCAGCACAGAGCCCGACGCGGGGCTCGAACTCACGGACCGCAAGATCGTGACCTGGCTGAAGTCGGCCGCTTAACCGACTGCGCCACCCAGGCGCCCCTCTCTCTCTCTTTTTAAATGAACATGAACACCTCATTCATGGTTTCATCTTTAAGTTTATTTATTTATTCTGAGGAAGAGAGCACACAAGCAGGGGAAGGGCAGAGAGAGGAGAGAGAATCCTAAGCAGGCTCCAAGCTGTCACCACAGACCCCGATGTGGGGCTCCAACTTAGGTCTCATGAACTGTGAGATCATGAAATCAAGAGTCAGATGCTTAACTGACAGCCACACAGGCACTCCTCTCCTTCATTTTTATTTACTTATTTTTTTGTTTATTTATTTTGAGAGAGAGAGAGTGCAAGTGGGAGTGGGAGAAGGGCAGAGAGCGGGGGAGAGAGAATCCCAAGTAAGCTGCACTGTCAGCACAGAGTCCCATTCGGAGCTCAAGCTCACCAACCATGAGATCATGACCTGAGCTGAAACCAAGAGCTGGATACTAAACTGACTCAGCCACCCAGGTGCCCCAACTCTCCTTCATTTTTAAAGAATAGTTTTGTGGGATATAGAATTCTTAGGCGATAGTTTTTTTCTTTCACACTTTGAATATGCAATTCCACTGCCTTCCAGCTGCCATTGTTTCAGATGAGAAATTAGCTATTAATCATACTGATGCTCCATTGTTACATGATGGTGGTTTTTCTCCTGATGCTTTTAAGATTTTCTTTTCGCTGTTGGCTTTTAACAGTTTGCATCTTGTATTTAGGTGTGGATCTCTTTGTAGTTATCCTAGTTGGATTTGTTGAGCTACTTGGATATGTAGATTAATGTTTTTAATCAAATTTGCCAAGTTGGGGGGACATAATTTCTTCCAAAAATTTTCTGACCCTTTCTGTCCTCTCCCATTACACACATACCAACTATGTAAGATATCATCCCACAAGTCTCAGGCTCTGTTTATTTTTCTTCAATTTTTATTCTTTCTATTCTTCAGTAGGTAATTTCTGTTGATCTCTCTTCTAGTTCACTGATTCTTATCTTCTGCCATCTTGAATTTGCTTTTGAGCCCCTCTGGTAAGTTTTTCATTTCAGTAATTGCTTATTTTCACTTCTAGAAATTACATTTTAAAAATGTTTAATATTTTCCTTAATAAGCACCTTTGTGGATTTGTTATTGTCCTATTTCTTTTGATTCTTTAAACATGAGTTCTTTTAGTTCTTTGAACATATTTATACTAACTACTTTGATGTCTTTGCCTGCTGAATCCAACTTCTGGGGACACTTAGGGATAGTTTCTATTGACTTTTACTTTTCCTGGGTGAGTCACACTTTCCTATCTCCGTGCATATTTTATTGAAAACTAGATTTTTAAATACCATATTGTAGCAACTCTGGATTCTGATTTTCCCCTCTCAAGGCTGTCTTTTGTGTCATGCACTTAGTGCTTTGCCTGGGTTAAACCTACAAAATATGTCCCTCTGAGGTGTGTGGCTGCTGCTACCTCTGCTCAGTTTATTTTTATCTTGTTTTTATTTTATTTTTTTATTATTTATTATTTTTTAATGTTATTTATTTTTGAGAGAGATAGAGACAGCACAAGGGGGGAGGGGCAGGAGAGAGGGAGAGAATCAGAAGCATGTTCCAAGCTCTGGGCTGTCAGCACAGAGCCCGATGCAGGGCTCGAACTCACAAACCGTGAGATCATGACCTGAGCTGAAGTCGGTCACCTAATTGACTGAGCCACCCAGGCGCCCCTCTCTTGTTTCTATTTTCGTCTGGCTGCATAGGGGTCACCCTTGTGTCTAAGTAGCCCCATGGTCAGCAAACCATGGGATGGAAATTGTGCTCTAACACCTCAAGCCAATAAGGCTTCCGTCTTCTGATAATGAATTTGTGTGGGGAGAGGGGAGCACATTTAAAGTTCATGCTTTTACTTTTTACTTTCCACTGGGCCCTTTCATAGCTCCTCTATTCCAGAATCCTCAAGGTCAGCCAGGAGTGTGGGGTGATCTTAGGCCCTCTGTTCTCAGCTGTAAATGTGCACAATCTTATCCAAGAATACACTTGCCCCGACCACAGCTGTAACCTCAGGTTAGCAGAACCACTGGCTCTCTCCTGCTCCAAATCAAGTGAGCCTACTTTGGCTGCGGCAGCAAGGCCGCTGGTCCTTATGGCAAAATCTCCAGGTGACTGGGCTGGAAAGTGGGAGCATCCCCAGGCAAAGGTGCCACAGATTCCCACTGTTATTACTGAATTTCATCTGTGGCTCAAGCACAAACACTTCTCGTATTGTTATATACCTCTGACCAATTTCCAGAGTGCTAAAAATGGTTGTTTTCATCAATGTTTTCCAGCTTTGTAATGGCCTTTTCAGGGAGAGGATTTGCCCACCCCACCTCTTCACTCTGCCATGGCTGGCAGTCCCACCCTCCTCAATAAATATTTGAGGAAGAGTAAGTGACTAAACACTGTGTCATCTGTCTTCTCCCTCTACCACTCTACGGAAACTGTCCCGTCAAAAATTATCAGTTGCCTTCCAGGCACTAAAACAGGTTCTGAGAAAGACAGACCTGGGTTGAATTCCAGTTCTGCCACTTAGTGACTGTGCACTTGGCAAGTGTACTTGCCTTCTCCAAGTTTTGTTTCTCTTTCTGTTAAATGGCTAAAATAATGCCTATGGTGTTTGTGAGGACAGTGAGGTCTGAGTAAGCGTCTGGGCGGACACTTCAGGGTTCTTTCCAACAGTGTCTGTTCTGTTCAGACTGTGAGTCTGGGATGCCGCTTGACCTTTTTCTAGCCCTTACACTCACCGGACCCGTGACGGGTGGAAACACAGGATAAGTTCATGAAAATCCTTTGAGATGGGATCTATTATCCCACAACTGTAAGGTATTATTATGCCTTCTTATGATGTTCTCTGGGAACTTTTTAAAATCCCTCTCTGGGAATTTTGGTTATAGAATTTCTAAAAATAGGGAAGCTACTGAAATCACTTCTCTAACTTCCTTTTATCCTGGACATTTTAACCATTATACTGTGGGCATTGTCTGAAAGATCAGGACTACAGATGTAAATCTTTCTTAATAAGAAACTCTCACATTTTCAGGTGTTTATTCCTCTAAGAACTGAAGAACATGCCCCCCGTCCCCACCTCCAAATCAGAAATAAAACATCAACTTGGGGGTTAAAGATGGAGAAGAATGAACATGGCCAAATAGAATGCTCGGAATTTGAAATAAAAATAGTGTGGTGAGGCCTTCACCATTTAGGGCCTTGCTGAAAGTTCAGTTCTTTCTGCAGGAAATCCATGTTTAAAAACAGAATATTGGGGTGGCTGGGTCAGTTAAGTGTCCAACTTCAGCTCATGTCATGATCTCGTGGTCTGTGGGTTCGAGCCCCGCATCGGGCTCTGTGCTGACAGCTCAGAGCCTGGAGCCTGCTTCGGATTCTGTGTCTCCCTCTCTTTCTGCCCCACTCCCTTGCTTGCACTCTGTCTCTCTCTCCCTCTCGAAAATAAACATTAAAAAAAAAATTTAAAAACAGAAAAAACAATTGCTTTTTCCATTGCTTAACATCTCCTCCTTATTGGTATCCCTGTAATTAGAGATGCACTATTTATTATTCACTATTGTTACTTGTTTTTTTCAACAAGGCTGCCAGCGCTCCACAGGCAGGGATGGTCCTTTTGCGTATCTTCCTCTATGCTTGCTATCACCCTTGCTATCACCTACAGTCGATGATAATGCTCACTGTCACTCCTTTACTCCGAAACCTTCAGTGATTCTCCACTGCACCTAAAGTGGTCCTCAGACTTTTTTTGATTCCATGTGCTTATCAGTGAACCGATGCTTGCACATCCTCTAATACCCACATATAATTTATTTTAATATCGTACTACCACCTTCCATAAGTGATAAACATCCACCGATATAAGAAATTTAAGAGGATGACATAAAAATAGTATAAACAGAATCTGTAGTATTTTCTCTCTGTACCTTGTAATGCTCCACTCTGGAGACCATTGGTCTGCGGGATAAAATCCAGGTTCTCTAAAACCACAGTCTTCATGGGGCGCCTGGGTGGCTCAGTCGGTTAAGCCGCCGACTTCGGCTCAGGTCATGATCTCGCGGTCCGTGAGTTCAAGCCCCGCGTCAGGCTCTGTGCTGACAGCACAGAGCCTGAAGCCTGTTTCAGATTCTGTGTCTCCCTCTCTCTGACCCTCCCCCGTTCATGCTCTGTCTCTCTCTGTCTCAAAAATAAATAAACGTTAAAAAAAAAAAATTAAAAAAATAGATAAATAAAACCACAGCCTTCAAACTGGAGTCTAGGTATCCTGAGAGTACAGTTGAGCCTTGAACAACATGGGTTTGAATCGCACAGGTCCTCTTCTATGCAAGTTTTTTCCCAGTACAGGACTGTGAATGTATTTGCTCTTCATTATGGTTTTATTAATAACATTTGCTTTTCTCTAGCTAACTTTATCGTACTAATACAGTTCATAATACATATAACATACAAAATACGTGTTAATCAATGTTTTATGTTATTGGTAAGGCTTTTGGTCAAAGGTAGGCTATTTGTAGTGAAGTTTGGGGGGGGAGTTAAAAATTATGTGGATTTTCTTTTTTTTTTTTAAGTTTTTTTTTTTTTTTTTTTTTTTTTAAGAGAGAGAGAGAGAGAATGCACACAGGAGGGGCAGAGAAAGATGGAGAAAGAGACTCCCAAGCAGGCTCTACGTTGTCAGCATGGAGCCCAATGCGGGGCTCGAACTCATGAACTGTGAGTTCATGATCTGAGCTGAAGTCAAGAGTGGACACTTAACCAACTGAGCCACCTAAGCGGCCCATTTTTCTTTTTTCTTTTTTTTTAAGTTTATTTATTTTGAGAGAGAGAGAGACAGACAGACAGAGAGAATGAGTGGGGGAGGGACAGAGAGAGAGAGGTAGAGAGAATCCCAAGCAGGTTCTGCACTGATGGTGCAATTTGATGCGGGTTTCGAACTCACAAATCATGACAGCATGACCTGAGCCGAAATCAAGAGTCGGATGCTTAACCGACTGGGCCACCAGGTGCCCCACAAGTTATGTGGATTTTCAGTGGCATGGTAGAGTCAGTGCTCCTGACTCTATGTTGTCTGAGGGCCAACTGTATATACTATAGACAGCACAGTATTAAGTGGCTCAATTTCCAGATTCTGAACTACAAAATGTATCCTCTCCTGAAAGTGATCTGCCTGGGAATGGCTGGCATTGAGCTGATTTCTTTTTTCTAGCCTCCCCTTCCCAATTGCTCAGGCCCACCCCTCAGCCATCTGAACTGTGCTTTGCCTCCAAACGAAGGGATAACATGGGAATGCACTATACTTGAGAGATAATTTCTTTTTTATTTATTTTTTTTTAATTTTTTTTTTTAACGTTTATTTATTTTTGAGACAGAGAGAGACAGAGCACGAACGGGGGAGGGTCAGAGAGAGGGAGACACAGAATCTGAAACAGGCTCCAGGCTCTGAGCTGTCAGCACAGAGCCCGACGCGGGGCTCGAACTCACGGACCACGAGATCATGACCTGAGCCGAAGTCGGCTGCTCAACCGACTGAGTCACCCAGGCGCCCCTGAGAGAGAATTTCTTGAGAGCCAAGTAAGAAACACTGACAGGGCAGCACCTTATTTCATTCCCTGGACAAATACTGGCAAGCCTCTGTGATGCAGACAATTCCTTGTAGGAATATAGTGTTTTTAATTTAAAAAAAAAAAAAGAAGTTAGGGTGCCTGGGTGGCTCAGTTGGTTAAGCATCCAACTTTGGCTCAGGCTATGATCTCACAATTCATGAGTTTGAGCCCCATGTCGGGGATTTTCTCTCTCCTTCTCTCTCTCTGCCCCTTCCCTACTTGCACACATGCTCTCTCTCTCTTAAAATAAACAAACCTAAAAAAAAATGAAGCTAAACTTTAAGCCATGCAGGTTGTTTTTGCCAAATGATACTCCACAAGCAGAATGGGCTAGATCTCTGGCTCCATGTTTTTGATGAAAATATAAGCAAAGCACTTATCCAATACACAATACACCAGAAATGTCATCATTTGCAACTATTTCATCTTTTGATGACCGCTGCCCTACACTAACATTCCCAATATTCACGACTGCCCAGACTCTTTCTCGTCTCTTCTCCTGTCAGCCCCCTCAGGCTGCAGCCACACTACTTTCATGCTCCTAGGCACCCTTCCGGGTCTATGCCTGTGCTGTGTTCATGCCAGTTCCTCCCTTGGAAATACCTACCCTTCCCTCTCATCTCCATGGGTTGAGTTCCTACTGAACATCTGTGTGATCTGAGGCACTAATTAGGTGCTGAAGATGGAAAATGAGCATAATGATAACTGTGACCCTGTTTTCATAGGATGTAAGAGTCTAGTATGGGTGACAGACAGATAAGCAGTGATGATATAATATTACAGAACTGTGACGGGGAGCCATGAGGGCACCCTCCCTTCACCTGGGGCTCAAGGAAGTCTCAGAGGAAGTGACCAGAAAGCCAAGACCCAGAGCTAAGCACAAGTCAGCCTGACATTTTGCAGGAAGGGGAAAGAAAAGGACTGATCTATGCTGACAGAACAAAACTGAGTTTAACCGACACTGTTAAGGCAATTCCTCCGTGAAGTCAGGATTTTGACCTGGAGAGACACACTTACTTAACTGTAGGGTCCAGATAGAAATTCCTACGAAGTTCAATCTGTTTCATGCTCTTGAGAGATTGGTCACATTCTCTCTCTCTCTCTCAAAAGCCCAATTTAGAATAGGCCAAAAGTCAAGGGAGAGGTCATCCCTAGAAAAATTTTCTCTTGCTTTTTTCCAAAAACAAAAATATTTGAACCCCAGGCTCGACTGCTGGGGGACCAGGCAGCCTTTTTATATTAAGTTCACCAGAAATAGCGCAAAGTGAATACTCTTGGGAAGTCTGTTAAGAAAGTGACAGGTGGTTTATATATCTGGCTCTGCTCTAAGGATGGAGACACCCTCTAAACAAACAAGTTAATGAAATAAGTAGAAACACAGAAGACACAACATTCCGTTTCTAGGGACTGCCTTGTGCCACAACAGAGGTAAGACGGTGAAGGCTTCGGGTATCTGGTTCCTCACTGCTCCACCTCTGATCCTGTCCCTCACTGTCCTGAGCCAGAGGCTGTGGAAGGACCTTCACTGAGGGATGTTCGATCCTCCACTTCATGCCATCACTCACAGTGCTGATTTGTTATCAAGCTATTCATATCTATGAAAGACTCTCCTTTTATAGTAGAGGGCAGCCTGGGTGGCTCAGTGGGTTGAGCGTGGGACTTCGACTCAGGTCATGATCTCATGGCTCATGAGTTCGAGTCGTGAGTTCGGGGCCGACATGGGGCTCGCTGCTATCAAAGGGGGGACTGCTTTGGGTCCTATGTTCCCCTCTCTCTCTGCCCCTCCCTCACTTGCATGCGCACGCACTCTCTCTCTCTCTCTCTTACAAAAAGTAAACATCTCTTAAAAACCACAACTACGTTAGTAGGAGAGAGGTGTGATAGATGTAGTATCAGCTATCAAATCTTTCCTATACTGGTCACAATTTGGTACCCCAAAACTCTTTGTTGATTCAAAACATAAAAAATACGCAGTCTTGTTCTCTGATACAAACATCATTGCAGTGGATTTTTATTTTATTTCTCATCAGTTTTCTTAGTTGTGTATCTTCTTCAAGTGGCCATGTGGAGGCTGAACATTTTCTCTATGAAACTACTCACTAGGGCAGTAGAATCAGGTAAGTCTCAACCATGAGGGCTTAGTCATTGAAGCACCAAAGGATGTCATTTTAAAACATTTACCGTATGTGGAAGTCACATGACATGGACCCGGAGGACGCACATAACTAGTTATGTTCCTGTAGACTATACTGTTGGTAAACCTACCTAATCTTTCAGGAAAACCATTATAAACTCACCCCAGAACACAAAAGTTCATTTGTGCTAGAAAGTTATCATCAAGTGCTGGAGGGTCAGAACTGTGTTTGCTAACAATGTTCCATTAGAAATGTATCCTATCAGTGATACCACATTTTTTCAGATGGATGGGCCAACTGTAGTTCTGCTCTAAAACTCTGCTTTCTATCAGTCCCCCAAGCATTTTCTGATTATGGCCTATAACAAAGTTTGCAACAATGGTGAAAACAGGTCTGCGTGGAAGTATGTATATAAATGCATTTGCAAATGGGTTTAGACCTTTGTGGGAAAAGGGCCTGAAGTCTCCTAAATAGAAAAATCTTCAAGTAAATCAGAACTGACTCACAACTTTGGAAAATGGTACAGGGCTTAGTGACCTTATATCAAACCACAGCCAAGGCCACATTCTAACACGTCCCCATTCCCAGATTAATTTTATTTCTGTCACCCTCTTCACCTTTGAAATTCCTTCCATTCAGCAAAATCACTTCCATTCAGGAGAACAAATACATTTTGACTTCTGTCCCCGATGCTTCCCTGTGTGCCTTGATGAAAAATACAGTTTTAGTTTTCAGCCCTGCAACCTGAGAGACGTGCGGGTGAAATGAAATGAATCACGCCTCCCCTTTTCCCTCAAGCCCCAGGTTTTCCTAAGAGAACACTCATATAACATAGGCCAGTACATTTAGGCCTGAGGGCTCCTCAAAACTCTGCCCGTTTTATTACAGAGGATCAGTTTAGTCTCTTTTTAGATAAGCAGACCCGCATGTGAATGCTACCTTGGTGCCAGAGCTTTTCCTGCGGAAAAGGCCGGGCCTTCTTCACCTGCAGCTGACACCTCTCCTTCCAGGGCAGGGCCTTGCAGCGGCGCGGCGCGTCCAGCAGATGGAGCCGCAGCTGAATTTTCGTGAGCTGCTCTCTACACTGGAAGAATCTGGAATAAACAGGAAGGGGAATTTTTGTTTGTTTGTTTGTTTTGAAGCATTCTAAATTTCAACATCTATTGCCTTCTTTGTCGGGTCAGAGACCCTTTTTATTTAACTAGGTTGAAATGCGTTAGAAGTTTAAAAAAAAACAGTGATTACGCAATCCCAAATACATGTTTTTTTTAAGATTTCCACTTTTTCAGAGGACCCAAGCAGCAAGTTTTAAAGTAGCATAAACTATCATTAGAGCATAGTGTTTCAGAAACGTTAGTAGGCAGCCCTGGATAAACAAATCCTGCCTCAGAAAAACACCAGAAAGGAGTGGCAAGAGGAGAGAAGCCTCCCCAGGCCGCGGCGGAAGTGACCTCCGAGCTGGGCGGTGGCGGTGGCGGGCGCCGCGAAAAACAGCGCCGCCTGCTGGGGAAGAGGGAAACAGCTCGGATCTCCCCGGAGGCCGTGGCGTCGCCAAGGGGACCGCTTGGACCGAGCCAACATTCCAAAGTCCGTTGCGCTTAGGATGCTGCAGGATATTAACCCCCCCCCCCCCCCCAACGAAACTGAAAGTAATGGGCACAGCCCGAGCAGCCTTTCTGTCGAGAAGGGAAACCTACAGGACCGTTATGGTTTTGGTACACAGTGTTTCAAAAGGCTTGACTGTTTTTAATGCTTCCTGAAGCTTAAAAGGAAAATTGCTATTTAAGACCGTCCTAAAGAGTGAAAATAGAACCTGATAGAAGCTCTCTTTCATTTATCCTGCGCTGCTTTAAGTTATTTACAAAGTATTGTAAGAGATTATCAGAAGCAAATTGGAAAAAAAAGGGCAAGGGACTGAGTTTCAAGGTGATTGTGCTTATCATTTCCCATAATGGCCCCTCATTTTTATTCCAGGGTTGTTGCAGTGCTGTTTCTTGAGTCCCTCCTCCTCTCCCCACTTCCCTTTTCTCTCCACTCATTTGACAGGAGCCTCCGCAATCATCTGCTTAGAACACGTCATCATCATCCACTGGGAGAGAGTTGTGGCACCACCTTTCTCCCCCTATGGCTGAAGCCCACAGAAGAAAGATGAGGAGTTGTGCTTCTGCGCTGGAGCCGCGCGACTGCCCGGAATTGTAACCTGCAAGATGATGCCCAAGTGCAGCTTCCCCCTTTTTGTGCCGCATAGAACTGTATGCTGCCCTTCTTGAAGCTGATGCTTTCTCCTTTAGAGCCATGCCCTCCACATTGCCCAGATGATGTGCTAAGTCCCTTCCACTTGCAGAGATTCAGTGGATTAAGTGTAAAAACCACACATCTCTGTTTTTTCTTTTAGTAAGGGAGTAAAGACCCAGAGGTGGATGGTTTCATTTGGATTAGTCATGCTGTTTATCGGGACCCTATCCTCTGACATGAAAATTCCCATCTCCCATCGGGGTATAGCTGTCGGCATAAATTATAGGCTCTGGTTCAAAACAGGGCCCTCTCTTTTGTCCAGTAGCACCAGAAACACATTAATTAGGGACCTTGCTGGAACAGAAGGCTTCTCGAGGCTCCTGGAAAAGGAAGGTTGGGCCCCCAAGTCCTGTATGTGATCGCTTGGGCTGTAGCCTTCACAGTCTGGATCCAACCAGATGAGCACTGAGAGCTCAGTGTTTGGAGCACAAAGAAGAGCAAAGAATATATAGTAACTTAGTGAATCAGGGACAGGATCCAAGAGGAAGCCTGACATTTGTTTATCAGCAGAGAAACAGAAGTAAAGGAGGGAATGTCTCCCTAAGTGCTACTGTGTTATAAAAGTGTCCTCTAGAGAGAGGCTACATGAACAGGGCAGCTGATAACATTAATACTGTGCAGGTAGGCACACATCTTCCCACATGGCCAGGACTGCTGAACCAAGTGGCCCTAAACTAATGGGCAGGGATACAGCTCTAAGCCTTTCCTGCGGCAATCCTCAGAGGGAGTTGGCTCAGACAAAGCACAGCAGCTTCTCCCTCGGTTCTTTGTTCTTCCTTGGAAAATGGGCTCTCTCTCAAGTCTCATACCCCAGCTGCTTTCCCCTCTTGTACAAGGGCAAAATAAAGTAATCGCCAATAATGATTTGGACAGCATATTTTTGGAGCCCTGAACTCTGTGAAACGCAGGGTCGAATTATTTTTAGAACTCTAATGTGCTGTACATTTTTATTCTGGGTTCATGGGGGAAATTTTCAGAAAGGTGCCCCTCTTCAGCAAAGAAAAATAAAGAGATCGCCTTCAGAAAGGGGTAGTGGAGACAGTGTTTTGAATCCCACTTAACCTAACAACTACATGTGCTGCACCTTATGCTTAAGAATCTCTTTCTCACAGGGCTTATGATTTAATGAGCAGATTCCTTTGTCTGCTAAGAAATTCCTTCAACAGTAAAAAGGCTGTCTGGGAAATCACACCTTTTTATACGATAAGTGACTTTTTGCTAATAAGAATGATTTTAACATAGGTCCTTTAAAAGTAAAGACATTCAGAATGGTCTATCCCAGATTTAAGTGCGGAATTAAGACAAAGGATGCTTGTTCTCATATCAGAAATAGGCATGCCACTCCCCAAGCACTCAGAGCATCTGCTGGCTGGACTGATTCTTAAACCAAAAGCCACACATGACTTCTGTGCTTGACAACTGAGGTGGCCTTTTATGTCCTGTTGGAACTCCAGTCTGGGCCGGCCAGAATGGGTTCATACACACGACAGAAAATGGGCTCTATGGGTCCCAGAAAGCTTACTGGGCTGAGAAGGACTAGGCTGACGTTTGGAAATATTGTAGGTTTACTTCTTGGGAACTTGCTCCCCCAAATAAGTACTTTCAGGCCCTTTATGTGGCATCCTCAGGCTCTTTACAACAGTTCCTACATTTTGGGGATTTTATCTGCTCACTAAATATCAGCTATTTTGTCCAGAAGAACAGAAAAATCTGCATGTTTTTATTCACTCAAGACTTAGGCCGAGTAGAGAGCAGCTTCTCTCTGCCAGTTCCTGGTGACTTCATTCTTTCCAGCTCTTTCCAGAGGGAGTGAGAGCAACCCCCAGCCTGGAGACTGGCCCTGCGTTAGCAACTAATTTAATGCTCAAGTTCCACAGGTGAGGCCCAGATGAGCTTCTAAAATAATCCTGGGGGCACCTGGGTGGCTCAGTCTGTTAAGCATCCGACTCGATTTCGGCTCAGGTCATGATCTCACAGTTTGTGAGTTTAAGCCCCATGCTGGGCTCTGTGCTCACAGCGTGGAGCCTGCTTGGGATTCTCTCTCCCCCCTCTCTCTGCCCCTCCATGGCTTGTGCTCTCTCTCTCTCCAAAAATAAACATTTTTTAAAAAGTAAAATAATTCTGAAGCTAGATAAGGAATGAATAAGCAGGTGTTAAAGGAGTGTGTACATATACCTTTGTAATTAACAGAAAATTTTGAGAAAGGAGTCACTGGGCATGTATATTCATACTACTACCCTGGGTTTATGTTATTATCTGTTACCCAGACAGCATATGACATCAGGCCTTTCATCTGACAGGTCCTTTCCTGTGTTAACCTGGTATATTAAGGTACTTCAGCTTAATAGCCATAAGTATTTTGAGGGCAAGAGCCCTGTCATGCACTTCCTTTATGTTTCACACAGTACCCAGCAGGGTATTAAGACATGCAGTAGGTGCTCAGGAAAGAGCTGCTTAAAAAAAAAAAAAAGTATGGACTAAAGGAATGATGAATGGCTGTGCTTTAATCCTGAGATTAGGCCTGCCTTTATTGTCAAGTCTGAGGAAACTCACAGCATACTTTACAGACAGAAAATGGAAGTGGAGATATTGCAGCTTCTCTGGCTGATAACAGTAACAGCCGCTGGCTTTCCTACATGCCAGCAACTATATAAGTACTTCACGTACATTATCTCATTTATACTTCGCCACAGGCTAAGTTTACTATTATTACTGCCCTTATTTTACATCAGACAAAACACCACTAATCAATAGCCTCATCAGGACTTGAATCCAGAGATAAGTCAGTCTCCAAAATCCATGCCTTCAGGCACATTAATGCTCCAGAATATCTAATAACAACATTTTTAGCTCTATTTACTCACAACACAATATCTGAGGCGGGAGGGAAAGAGGGTAAGCAAACAGTTCATAACTTACAGGTCTCAGTCGGCTCAGTTTTGATGTTCCTTCCTGGGTGTTACCCATTCAATCCTCACAGCACTCTGTCAAGTACGTTACTATTCTCTCTTATATATAAGGAATGTAGCTCTGGAGAACAGGTGGGTTTAAAACAACAATGACAAAAATGCTAAAATTCAGAGGCTGAGAGGTAACAAAACTACTGATAGGTAACACCCTTCCTGCCTTAGGCCCTTCCCTCCGCCCAGAGTGCTCGTTAGGTGCTTGCTCTGTCCCCTTCCTTTCTTACTTGTTAGCACTCAGTGGGCTTAGAAAGCTTAGGCCCACCTCTACCTGCCCCATAAATACAAATATGGTTACTCTTGACTTGATGTACCACTAAGTCATTTCAAAAGCAGAGGCAAGGTAGAAAACAGTAAAAGTGACAATGCAATGCTATGTGACAAAAAGAATGAGTTACGGGGCGCCTGGGTGGCTCAGTCGGTTGAGTGTCTGATTTCAGCTCAGGTCATGATCTCACAGCTTATGAGTTCGAGCCCCACATGGGGCTCTGTGCTGACAGCTTGGAGCCTGGAACCTGCTTCGGATTCTGTGTCTCCCTCTCTCTCTGCCCTTTTCCTTTCATGCTCTGTCTCTCTCTCTCTCTCTCTCAAAAACAAACATTTAAAAAAAAAAAAAAAGAGTTACATTTTAAACAGACTGCCACAAAGCGATCTGCACCGGCATAAGAAGTTGAACAAAATAAGGGCAAATTACAGAATAAAAAATATGGCATGGTACCATGTATGTTTTTAAATGACACAAAATAATGATACACACACACACACACACACACACACACACACACACACACACATCTATGCAAACACACATAGAAAACAGTTGGTTATACCCCAAACTGATAACTGATCTCTCCGGAGGGAGGACTAGGTCTGGGGTGAGATGGGTAGCACTGGCTGACTTTATCTTTTTTACAAGATAATTTATTCAAATAACATGCATGTAAAAGAAAAAAAAGGAAAGATTAGAAAAGAAGTAAGTGATGCTGTTGGAGAAGAAAAAATTAGCAACATGCAGGAAAGTGCCAGCAGTGGTACAAACAAGGCAAACTAGCTTTTTTCATGTCCAGAAGACACCAATGGATTAGAAGAGAGTTCTCATGTTGGCATTATTATTATGAATTGGATGATTTTCAAAATGCAATGTCTCCCAACTCTAGCAGAAATACAGTGCATTAGACCTGGAGCCAGACAGCCTAAGTTCAAGGCCTGACTCTGCATTTCTCTGTAACCTTGGGCTAATTTCTCAGGGCCTTACTTTCCTATCTGTAGAGTGAAGGTAACAGTAAGATACTTCATAAGGTGCTTCAAGGGTCAAGTGAGATATCACACCAGAAAGAATAGCAAAATCATTCAGACTGACACTTAGAACTTAGAAATTATGTTTGTGTTTACTACCTCTCCAGTCTTTCTCTCCCACTTTAGAGAATTCCGTTTTTCTCACACCTTTAAGTATGCCCCACACTGAGGCAGAGTTAAATGAACACACCATTGGTCTTCAACATAATATTTGCTGATAACAGGCCTCCATTATTTGAGGCTTTAGATTATGTACGTGCATAGTTTTTAAGCTTCAGTAATGTGCATCCGTGTATTTATTTTAAGGAATGTATTTCTTTGATTCATTTATAAAACATACCCTTTACCCGTAAAACCTACTTTTGATGCAAGGACTAAAATATCCAAATCAGAGACAGCATTTAAAGGATGCGCCAAAAATATAATTAATATTTTTTTTTTGCATGTTAAATGTGCTTATTTGTGGTCCTGCTAAAATTTCAAGCTGTTCTGAAATTTCGAGAATCCAATTACCAGCCTTATAATAAGGATTTCAAAAGTAATAAAAGAGACAGTAGCATCACCAATATAATTAAACACGAAGGAGAAACATGAACAAATTAATAAATATCAGTGCATGCACACAGCACCGCACGGTGCCCCGACAGCCCATGATGTAACTATTTTCAATTACAACCTCACCTTTGAAACAGAGCCAGGTTCTCTACTTTTGCTGGATGTCCCTGTGTTAAAAAGCGCAGGGACCTGAAGATTTCTGGCGAAGTCAAGAAGGATCCAGTTGAAGTTGTTTTGCAGTTTGAGTTCGGAAAGGATCCATTTGAAGGAACCAGTTCCGAGCACACAAAGCGCACGTCCCTCCCAAGCTCCTCCACCCCATTAAACTGGGCTGTCATTTTAGAGCTGGGCGCCCATTGTTCACTGGTTCTACTCTAATTAGACTTGACAGATTGCTCTTTCTAGCTAGACTGGCTATTGCCAAGAACAGAGAGAGAAGAGGTGAGGCTGACCTTGTTATTATGCCCTTGGGATCAGTGCCCCGCCCCCCATCCTAGTCCACTAACACCGAAAGGTATCCCCAGCAGCTCAGATCTGTTCCCCCTCTCCTCCAGCCTCGTTCTTAAATGCCCCCTGGCAGTCTCCGCACCACTGACTTGTCTTTCAGTACTGTGAGATTCAAGCCCTTGTCTGTGGCAGTGGAATAAGTGTGTTCTAATATTTTTCATATTAATCCTCTGACCCTTGTTGTTTTTTTCTTCAGGCCTGGTGGGAAAAAAAAAACAAAAACCAGACCATATTGGGGCGCCTGGGTGGCTAAGTCGGTTAAGTGTCCAACTTCGGCTCAGGTCATGATCTCGTGGTCTGTGAGTTCGAGCCCCGCGTCAGGCTCTGTGCTGACAGCTCAGAGCCTGGAGCCTGTTTCAGATTCTGTGTCTCCCTCTCTCTCTGCCCCTCCCCTGTTCATGCTCTGCCTTTCTCTGTCTCAAAAATAAATAAACGTTAAAAAAAAAAAAAGACCATATTTTCTTTTTTTTCTTTTATGATTTTTTAAAAAAGTTTATTTATTTTGAGAGACAGAAGTGGAGTGGGACAGAGAGAGAGAGGGAGAGAGAGAGAGAGAGAGACAGAGACAGAGACAGAGAATCCCAAGCAGGCTCCACATCATCAGTGCAGAGCCAGGTGCTGGGCTCAAACCCATGAATTGTGAGACCATGACCTGAGCCAAAACCAAGAGTCAGACGCTCAACCGACTGAGCCACCTAGGTGCCCCCACAGACCAGCTTTTCTGAAGGGAAAGATACTGCAGTTCCGCCCAGGAGCCAGGAAATTTTTGTTTAATGAAATAGCTCTGGAAAGATTCGGGCCCTGACATTACCTACATGTGTCTGAAACAAATCTCTTTCCCCACTGCCCTCAGTTTCCATATCTGTAAAATGCCATCAATAGTTCTTGAACCTTTGTCCTATCAAAAACATGTTATACTGGTATTATATAAAAAATAGATAATAAAATGGTAGAGCTGGAAATGATTTTAGAGATCATCTAGTCCAATATCTTCATTTGGAAGATTAAAAAACAGAGGCCAGGGGTATCTGCATGGCTCAGTCAGTTGAGCATCTGACTCTCGATTTCCGCCCAGGTCATGATCTCAAAGTCACGGGATCAAGCCCCGCATCAGGCTCCTTTCTGAGCGTGGAGCCTGCTTAGGATTCTTTCTTTCTTTCCCTCTGCCCCTCTCCTCTGCTCAGACACTCTCTAAAAAGAAACAAGCAAACAAAAACAAAAACAACACAGAGGCCAAAAGAAGGAGATGAGGGAGGTGGCGTGCAGTGTCATGAAATTAGTTCTTAGACTTTAAACATCTGGCACTGAACAATAGCTTGCTAACTAACTTTGTCACTAGCCTGCCATCCTATGCCTAATAATAAACCATATTGGCCAGGAAAGCAACTTTCTTTCTCTGAGGAAGGAATTCTCCTCACCCAAGGACTATGTTTTCAGAAATGTTTCCCTTTACTGAGAATCCAGTGGTCTTGTAACAAATGGTTCCTGACTCACCCAATGCCACATTCCTCTTACAGGGGCATAGGATGGGACTCAACAGACATCAGGTCTGGGGCCCAGCTCTCAAATAAGAGTGACCTTGTCCTTGACTTAAATCTGGCTTATACCCATAGCCTCAAGAGCTGTAAGCAGGAGAGACTATTAGAAATTTCTCCTTGGAGCATATCTAGTTGTAATGTAAACCTGCTCATTTTTTGTTAATCTCTGTATATTTGAAAATTATCAAAATGAAAGCTAATATATTAGACAAAGGAAAATGAGATCCTAAATTAAAGCAATTAGAATGAAAATAGACAGGAGAGAGCTATGAGATATAGCAAAAAAAACAGAACGAACAATGCTCAATGACTGGTTAAAAGTGGTTATTGAGGGGCACCTGGTGGCTCAGTTGGTTAAGCGTCTGACTTTGACTCAGATCATAATCTCATGGTTTGTGGGTTCAAGTCCCGTGTCAGGTTCTGTGTTGACAACCTGGAGCCTGAAGCCTCCTTCAGATTCTGTGTCTCCCTCTCTTTATGCCCCTCCCCCACTCATGTTCTGTCTCTCAAAAATAAATAAACGTTAAAAATTTTTTTAAAAAAGTTATTGAAACTGAAGAGTTGAAGTGACTTCCAGGCTTTTGCTTGGGTGCCTGGGTAGACAGGAAATAATTTACTCCTTCAGGCATGTGGAATTGGAGTTTCAGGGAAACACTACGTTAGTGCTGTCCAGTAGGCAGTTGGACACAATAGATTTAAAGCTCAGGAGAGAGCCTGGGGCTGGTGTGGACTTGTGAGCTGTCAGCTCACTGACACTTGGATAGTGATTCAAACCACTGGAAGAGCACGGCAGATGAGAAGGGAAGATGGCTGAGGAAGAAGCCCAAGGCACACTGATATTTAAGTAGGGAGAGAAGAACTTTCAAAAAAGATAGAATGGCCAGAAGGGTATGTGGAGAAACATGAAAAAATAATTTCTGGAGAATCTATCAAGAAACAATGGTCAACAGAATCAAATACCTCAAGTTAAAATTTGAAACCCATTGGATTTAGCATCTAATGACAACTGGCAAGGAGCTTTCAGGAGAAAGTAATGTGTTGAAAAGTGAATCAGGGAGAGTTAGTGAATCTGAAAGATGGGAGAGGGCTGGACTGCACTGCCCTCACAGGAGGAGGGTGCTGGCAGGGAGGTGCTTAGAAATGGTTTGCAAATGGGTGAGCTCTCTGGGTCCAATGAGATGATTAGTAAATTCTGCTCAAGGAGGTTTAGGAGAAATAAATTCCCGAGAGGAAAAAAAAAAAAAAAAAAAAAAAAAAAAAGAACACGTTTTAGTTAAGGCAAGGAGGAGAAGGGTGCATTCTATAAAGAGATTAAGAATATAGGGGGCAGAAAAAAAAAAGAATATAGGGGGCCGTTCAATGAAACAAAGATCCCAGAGGGCACCGTGGAGAGACAGAGAAGGTCAGCAGTGTATGAGCATCAGGGAGAAGGATTCTTTTGATCTCTGGCTGGTGTGCCTTAGCAACCTCTTCAGTGGCTCCCCAGAAACAATTATCCACTCCATACCATCTTGTGGGTATCAAATTTGGAACACATTTATAAAGCATGATCTTAATCATGTCAAACCCTTGCCCCCAAACCTGTATTAGCTCCAATACCTACTGCATTAGGTATTAGGTATAACACAGCCCTTCCATAATCTGAGCCCAACCTGCTTTTTTCAGTCTGATCTTTTCGGGTTTGTTTGTTTTTGTTTTGTTTTGTTTTCCTTTTCATGAACCTTCCTTCCAGATGCCAGGCTATTCACTATTCTTTGAACATATTAGTTACATAAAATATTATAGAAAAGGGGCTAAGAAGTATCTAGCATATAATAGCATTCAACAGATGTTAGTTTTGAGGTAGTAAACTATTTATAATTCCCCTTCAACCATTTCATGCAGTTCTCTTTTCCCTAAAGTCTCTTTCCACCTTCCTTTACTGCATACAACAAGATTCGCTCAGGTGTCATCTGTTGTAGGGAGCCTTTCCTGGGTTCTCAGGCTGGCTGTGGGTGCCCTTGTCTGCAGCACACCACCTTTCTACCTCTACTGACACGCAGCCTATCAGACCTGCTTACAGGTCTGTTTCCCTCATTAGAGCATAAAAGCACGCATGCGCAAGTGAGCAGGGAGGGGCAGAGGAAGAGAGAGAATCCCAAGCAGGATCCATGCTTAGTGCAGAGCCCAAACGGGGCTCGATCCCTCGACCCTGGGATCATTAAATTGATAAAGTAGATTCCTATGCTACTTAGGAACATGTCTATCAGAATGCTAGAAATACTGGAATTATATTAATATCAAATAGTTTCACAAAAATAAAGAAAGACTTCTTATAAAATTTATGAATTGGATGGGGTGGCTCAGTCGGTTAAGTGATCGACTTCGGCTCAGGTCATGATCTCGTGGTTTGTGAATTCAAGCCCCACGTCTCACTCCCTTCTGTCAGCTTGGGGACTGCTTCAGATCCTCTGTCGCCCTCTCTCTCTGCCCTTCCCTAGGTCAAGCTCTCTCTCTCTCTCAAAAATAAATAAACATTAGGGGCGCCTGGGTGGCGCAGTCGGTTAAGCGTCCGACTTCAGCCAGGTCACGATCTCGCGGTCCGTGAGTTCGAGCCCCGCGTCAGGCTCTGGGCTGATGGCTCGGAGCCTGGAGCCTGTTTCCGATTCTGTGTCTCCCTCTCTCTCTGCCCCTCCCCCGTTCATGCTCTGTCTCTCTCTGTCCCAAAACTAAAAAAAAAAACAAAACAAAAAAAAAAAAAAACGTTGGAAAAAAAAATAAATAAACATTAATAATAATAATAATAAAAAAATAATAATAAACATTAAAATGTTTATTTCTGAGAGAGAGCGAGTATGAGTGGGGGAGGGGCAGAGAGAGACAGACACACATGATTAGAAGCAGGCTCCAGGCTCTGAGTTGTCAGCACAGAGCCTGAAGTGGGGCTCAAACCCATGAACCACGAGATCATGACCTGAGCCAGTCAGTCACCCAACCAACTGAGCCACCCAGCTGCCCCTAAAAAAAAATTTTTTTTTTAATTTATGAATTGGAGCCAAATACTTGGATGGAAGTACATCATTCAGTAAGTGGTTGGAGGTAAACTACTCACTCAGAAAGAACTTACTGTACTTCATTGAATTTCAGATACCATTGGTTGTAAGATACTTCCTGACTTCAGAGATGTTAGAAAGTGAAAAAGTATATATCTAGAATTGACCAAATATAATACGTTTAGGGGCATAAAAGCGTATGTGTTGATGATTGGGGTGATGGGAAATGGGACATGAAAATCACTAGACAAAGTGAACTCAAGCGGAGAAGTGGTTTTCAGGTTTATGGAATAAAATTATCTTACACCAAGTGAAGAGAAGCTAGTGAAAGGCTTCGAGGAGAGGTATAAGATGACCACAAAAACATGCACTGAAGGTTAATTTTGTAACTAAACTAAAGGAAGCAGGCAACTATCCCTGCTAATTTGGACATTGTGTAATAGGCAACCATGAGTGTTGATTCATATACATTTGGGAGATTTCTTTCTCTACTGCGTCTTAGGTGGAGGCCAGCCTTGTAATTTTTTAAAAAGGTTTTATTTTTAAGTAATCCCTACACCCAACGTGGGGCTTGAATTTACAACCCCAAGATCAAGACTTGCATGCTCTATGGAGTGAGCCAGCCAGGCACCCCCGCCAGGCCTGTAAGTTTAGCTGCCCCCTCCCTTGTTTTAAGAAGGGGTTTGGCAGCTGAAGAGAAGCAAAAAGCCATGAGAGTAACAAACTGCTAGTACTGGAGAAGAAGGATCAAAGGTCTATATTTTTTTATGTAAACAGAATATACGGAATGTAAGTTCCCTATATTCCATTTCTGCGTACAGAATATAGGGAATTTATTTAAATTCAATTCAGTTAACATATAGTGTAGTATTGTTTCGGGAATAGAATTTAGTGATTCATCACTTACATAATAACACCCGGTGCTCATCCCAAGTGCCCTCCTTAATGCCCATCTGCCATCTATCCCATCCCCCACCCACCACCCCTCCAGCAACCCTCAGTTTATTCTCTATCATTAAGACTCTCTTATGGTTTGCCTCCCTCTCTGTTTTTATCTTATTTTATTTTTCCTTCCCTTCCCTATGTTCATCTGTTTTGTTTCTTAAATTCCACACATGAGTGAAATCATTCTTATGTCATTAAACTCAACCACTTCTATCCAAGCAGCCTCACAAGTTAGGAATTTGACCAGCTGTCCATGGGGAAGTGGGCTTTAAAAAATGTCAAGCATGTCTCTCTCTCTCTCTCTCTCTCTCTCTCTCTCTCTCTCTCTCTCTCTCTCACACACACACACACACACACACACACACACATTCATAGACTTCAGTGGTTAGCAATAGACCATATATATGCTATTTATTCACATAGTTCGTTCCTTATTTTCAGTTATTTCTGCCCTCTGTGAAGTGGGAAGCATTAGGGAAGGCAAATTGCTCTTATTATTATGACTCACAGTGAGTTCCAGTCAGGCGCCCAGGATCACTGACCAGCAACAGCCGCATCCATAGCATCACCAAGAAGTTGTCCTATTTGATGTAATTACTGATTACAGACAAAAGGACTTGACCAAAAGCCACAGGTATGGCTCTAGGCAAAAATGCATTGGTAAATACATGTACCGTATAGAATGTCAAATTTATTAGGAAACCTAAAGAAGGTGTAAGCTCTGAAATTCCTAACCTTTGGTAAACAACAAACTCAGGAGCTTTTGAAATATCTCAGGGTGAGGTCCCAGGGTCGTATATTTTTCAAAAAAGCTCCCCAGGCAATTTCTGTGCATTAAAAGCTGAGATTCACTGTTCAAATCCCATTCCTCTTATTTTACAGATGGTAACCTGTGGCCCAGACAGGTTGCTGCCTTGCCCAAGATCACACACTTGGTTAAAAACAGAATTGAGGGGCCCCTGAGTGGCCTTGAGTTATCAAAGTAACTCTTGATTTTGGCTCAGGTCATGATCTTCCTGCCCTCTTTCTCAAAAAAAGAAAAAAAAAATAGACTAGAAGTAAATCTCCTGATTTCTGGCCCAGGGTCTTTACTCCTACACTAGCATCCTGCCCCACTGATTGTGTTCCAGGTTTTTACTATTATTTCTTCCTAATACACTTGAAAATGTGTGATTTAACCATTGGTCATTTAATAACAAACCATAGGGTTGCAAAATCTAGCACTGATGAAAGAAGTCAGTCACAAAAGACCATATGTTATATGATTCTGCATATATGAAACGCCCAGAATAGGCAACTGTACAGTGATGGAAATGGATGAGTAGATTACCAGGAACTGTGGGGAGGGGTGCAAATAGGTGCAGGGTTTCTTTCTGGGGTGATGAAACTGTTCTAAAGTTAATTGTGGTGATGGTTGCACAACTCTGTGAATATGCTAAAAGCCATTGAATTGTACACTTTCATAAGGTGAGATGTATGGTATGTGAATCATATCTCAATAAAGCTGTTAAAAATCTAGCGCTGACTTCTCACCGGATTCTGAAAGATAATTTAAAATTTTCACTTACTTCCTCAACATTTCTCTACAATAATAAGCAGTCCTTAAATTTAGGTTAGCCCTACTTAGGTCCACTTCCCGGTGTGCTGTACCCCCAGCAACAGATGAATCTTCCGAAAGCTTGTCTGGTGTTTAGGATCCTTATCCTTCAAACCGTCAGACTCTGCCTCGGCCAAGATCATTTCCTCCACTGAGAAGGCCAATTTACATGTTTAAGGCATAGCTCATATGTCACCTCCTCAAGGGCCTTCCTCCCACCACGCTGGAGGTGCTCTGCCTTCCAGGGTATAAAATTTTGACCAAATGTTTTTGATATCATGTAATGAAGCTCATCAGCCTTCCAACCGGGACTCTGGGCCCTCCTGTACCCCCTCCCCCCCCCCACCTCCCCCTGCCCCGAGCCAGCGGTCCTTCACTAAGTCAATGCCACATCTAGTTTTCTTTACTGCGGCCCCCCAGGGCTAGCACCATATTCAGGGGCGGTTGTTTTGTTGTTGCTTTCTTTTGCCCATTATGCTATCCTTCTCCTGCTCTTCTTCCCACTTCTTCCTTTCATTTCTGGCTAACTCTTGTGAAATATTCAGGACTCTGGAAACATGCCATCTCTTCCAGAAAGGCTTCTACTGCCTCCCCTCATCCGTAGGATGGTGGCCAAACTAAAGTAATGGCAAGGAAGTGTAGAAAAGTATTAAGTAGGCACAGAATTGGTAGAACTTGCTAATGTAAAATAAATGTAAAAATAAATCATAAAGATCAAACAGAATAGGGGCACCTGGGTGGCTCAGTTGGTTAAGCATCTGACTCTTGATTTCGGCTCAGGTCATGATCCCATGATCATGGGATGAAGCCCTACTCAGCTTCATGCTAAGCATGGAGCTTGTTTTGGAGTTTCTCTCTCCCTCTCTCTCTGCCACCCCCCACCCAGCTTGTACGTGTACGTGTTCTCTCTCTCTCTCTCTCTCAAAATAAATAAATAGGGGCACGGGGCGCCTGGGTGGCGCAGTCGGTTAAGCGTCCGACTTCAGCCAGGTCACGATCTCGCGGTCCGTGAGTTCGAGCCCCGCGTCAGGCTCTGGGCTGATGGCTCGGAGCCTGGAGCCTGTTTCCGATTCTGTGTCTCCCTCTCTCTCTGCCCCTCCCCCGTTCATGCTCTGTCTCTCTCTGTCCCAAAAAATAAATAAATAAATAAATAAATAAATAAATAAATAAATAGGGGCACCTAGGTGGCTCAGTCAGTTAAGTGGCCAACTTCAGCTCAGGTCATGATCTTACAATTCGTGAGTCCAAGCCCTGCATCGAGCTCTCTGCTCACAGCGCAGAGCCTGCCTGGGATCCTCTGTCCCCTCTCTCTCTGCCCCACCCTCTCTCGCACGTGCATGCTCATGCGTGCTCTCTCTCTCTCTCTCTCTCTCAAGGGTGAATAAACATTAGAAAAAAGTCAAAATAAATAAACATCTTTTAAAAATATCAGACAGAGGGGCGCCTGGGTGGCGCAGTCGGTTGAGCGTCCGACTTCAGCCAGGTCACGATCTCGCGGTCCGTGAGTTCGAGCCCCGCGTCAGGCTCTGGGCTGATGGCTCGGAGCCTGGAGCCTGTTTCCGATTCTGTGTCTCCCTCTCTCTCTGCCCCTCCCCTGCTCATGCTCTGTCTCTCTCTGTCCCAAAAATAAATAAAAAACGTTGAAAAAAAAAATTTAAAAATATCAGACAGAATAAACAGTGAACTGAAGAATAAGAACGGTAACAATTTAGAGTCATTTCATATATGTTTTTCCAAGCTTTGTGTCACTTGCAATTTTAAAAAGATGGGTTCTCTGTGTCCTGCCAAGTACATCTTCCTTAAACATCCCTTTTCTAATATTGCTTTATTTTTATTTATTTATTTTTTTTTAATTTTTTTAACGTTTATTTATTTTTGAGACAGAGAGAGAGCATGAACGGGGGAGGGTCAGAGAGAGAGGGAGACACAGAATCTGAAACAGGCTCCAGGCTCTGAGCAGGTCAGCACAGAGCCCGATGCGGGGCTCGAACTCACAGGCTGCGAGATCATGACCTGAGCCAAAGTCGGCCGCCCAACCGACTGAGCCACCCAGGCGCCCCTAATATTGCTTTATTGATCCAGGGCCTTTAATGACTCTCTCCTTGCTAATGCACCAAACCTAAACTCCACTTGCTTTAAAGGCTGTCCAAGCTGGCCCCGCCCTTCCCATCAGCTCCACCCAGCTGTGATCAGGCCAGCGGCTTCATCCTCCAGCATGGGTCTTGCTCACTTCTGCTTCAAGCACTTTTGCCACCTTCTTGCCTGAGGCAGTCCTTTGCCTGTGCACATCTTAGGGACCATTTGATGCTCAGCTTCATGAAATCCTGCCTGCCTGGTCCATGCCTCCCTGTGCCCTCTGATCTCCTGAAGCATTCATAGTTAATAGCATCCAATTTAGCATTTAATTATATATGCTCACCTCACATAATTTACTGTTGTTTTAATGTGTGTTAGTCATGTTTCCCCCAACTAGATTATAAATCTATTGGGGGAAGGAACCATGGTTTATACTCATTTAAAATCATAAGTTCTGGAAGCAGAACTAGGTAAGGTTCCTCATCAGTAAGAAAACCACTGGCCCTCCTGCTTGCCAGCTGTGTGACATCGAACAAATGGCCTAACTTCTCTATACCTTCACTACCGATATTTAAAATGGAGATGATAAAAACACCTATCTCATAGGAGTGGCTGTACTGCTAAATGCAACAACTCATATACAGTGCTCAGCAGATACCTGGCACATTGTAAGAATTCGACAAACGTTAGCTAATACTATCATCCCCCACATTGCTTAGCATATCATTGAACACTGAATAGATGCCCCCAAATTAATTTTTGCTGATTTAGTAGGTTACATACAAATCTCTTTTGGATGCCTAAGAGAATGAGAAACTCTTATCTTAAGAAAAAAGTGTCTGTTTGTACAGACAATAATTATTTTCCAACATTTTTCAAGACAACTTTGCCTCCCAAGTTTTGGGGAGCGTCTCACCATGGCCCTGCATGTATTCCCTCGCCTGGGTCCTGGAGTCCAGGTCAGGAAATGAAGAGGATCTCCCTCATCTCATAAGGAAACAGGGAATGAACATGAGATGGCTGGGGTATTCTGGATGCCGGGTACCAGTCATCTGCGAAGAATCCATACTAGAGTCCCCACGTGTGTCATCCTCTATTTTTGGTTGTATACACCTCAAGGAAACAAACATACACGTTTCTGTTGGTAGTTGCGGCGACAGTGTGTCTAGTGGCGGGCAAGACAATGATAAAGGTGAGAAGAAGGTAATTAAAGGCCTGAGGCTGAGCTCCAGACCCACACTATTATTATACTTTATATTATACCAATTACCATGCATGCCCCTCCGTCCCAATACTTTACAAACTAAATGGCTTCAACCAGCCTACTTGCAAGAGCCAAAGTCCCACGGGCTGCACCCTGGTGAAATCCTGGGGACTCGGGTTACTATGGAGAAAACAAAGTGTTGCCGTGGGGGGAAGAATGGGAGACTGTAGCAGCTGGTACTACCTGGATGGTCCTGGGACATGTGCAAGGATCCATGTCATAAAAGATCGTAGAATGTGAATTGCATCGTAAAGCACACCTCTGGGGTTATTCTTCCTCTTTTACATGTAAGTGGTATGTTTTCCAAATGAAAGATTATTTGAAAAATGGGTTGGCTGAAAAACGGAATGGATTTATTTTACGACGTGAAGATATAAGGCACAGAGGCTAGAAGGCAATTACACTGAATCACAATCATCAGCTGACTATTTCCTTTGTCCAAAGCTCTCAAAGTGATGAACGAGGGGCCACAGCTATCAGGCAAGGTGAGAATCAGATGCAGATGTGGTGGGAGGCCAGGGGTATCATGAGAATAGTGAGTACACCTAGTTTCCAGCCTGGGTCTGCCACCACCTGGCTCTGCCTCTTTGGACAGATCACCTCACTTTTCTGATCTAAGTTTCCTCATCAGTAAGGTGACCAGTAAGGGACAGGGAGATCATCTCTAAAACTCTTTCCGGTGCTGAGATTTTACGGTTCTGTTGAGTCGAAGAAAATCTACGAATTTTTCTGCATTTTGCATTACCCTTTCCCTGAAAGATCCATCTTTTCCTCTCCCCTGCTCCTTCCCTCTTCCTTCCTCCCAAACCATCCGAGCACGCACACCCTGTCCCTTTCTCCCTCTGACTTGCACTTTAGAATCTGAAAAATATTCTCAAGCTTAAAAATATTGGTGGCAATGATGTGTTCCTTAGATTTTTTTCCCCTCTGGAGGTGTCTCAGAGGCATCTGCTGACAACTTGAATTTAAATTTGTAGTTTCAAAGGAAAAGGAAGGAGGATGATACTGGATGCCTGGCCAGGCGGAGCTAGCTCAAGACAATTTCCCTATACGAGCTGAGGAGCAGTTCCACACAAAGCTAACGAATATGTGGCTTCCTTATTTCCCTTCAAATGGTTCCTTAGAATTAGGATCGCCCTAAAGTCTCCGTAATTGTTCCAAATCACACTAGGTCTTTCAATACCGTTCTCTGGTATAATTTCTGAGCAAGCAGTCAGCATAAAAAAGGACTAGGTCAGCTCTCTTTGTGTGTCAGCTCTTGGCAAAACAGCTCCTTTGGGACGTGTCTCCTGGCATCCACCCAGCCTGACTATCAACAATAGAAGCTTCTCTTTGTGCTTCCAGTAAGTCATAAATAAACCTCCTCAATCCTACCTGTTTTTTGAGAAGAGCTTCAACCGTCCTTTACCTTAGGGTAAAAAGAGAGAGGAGAGAGACATGATTGCTGCTTTAGGAAAATAGTTTTTAAATACTCACTTAAGCAATTGTTCATTTTCGTCGTTCTCTACTGCCAAACATTTACATGTGTAATTTGGGTTCCAGTCCCTTTAGTTGCCAGGTTTGAGACTGAACTGCTTTCCCACCTTATGCGAATTGCCTTTTCTGAAGCAGCAATCCTGTGTATGGAAAGCTTTCTTCGTCGTAGAAGAAGGGCTCCTTATCCGAGCAGCAGGGAAGGCATACCCTACGGTAGGGTAACGCCACACAAGCAGCAGGGGCAACGACTTACCTGGCTGCTTCAGAAACCCTAATAACTATCTCTCCAAAAGGTGAGAGGGCCAGGACTGTGGAGTCCCAGGCAGCAGGCCAATACTAAAGGAAGAACAAACTAGCATTCCTGTTTAGCTAAACAAGAAAACAACCAATCTCAGTTGCAGCTCAAACAGGTTAGATTCCTTAAACACCTCTCATCCAAACCTCCTCTGAAACATTAAGCCTCACACTACTGTTCTGAGGTAAACGTTAATACTATTTTCCAGCAAAATGTAGAATGAGGTCAAACACATTATTTCCTACAGCAGTCAATGTTGGAATTAAAGAAATCTGCTGAATCCATTCTCAAAACTATGTAAATTAGTCATTTCAGCTGAGTCATCATTGAGTTCAAATGAACAACATGTTTCCTGGGCATGAAAAATGGAAGTATGGATTTTTTTTTTCCTTCTGTCACATTCCACTGGCCATGAAAGAGGTCCAGAAGGACCAGAAGTGAATATTACCAAAGAAAGTCTCCTATCTGCACTTTGGTCCCTAGGAGGAGAAACAGATTTCTGTGTTTATTCATGCTTTCTTATAATGCCAAACTCTGCAAGAGAATTTTGCACATGTTCCCACGATTCAGATTATTTATATGACTTTTTTTAAGTTATGAAATATTTTATATAAAGATAAGAATTTAAGTAATGTAGAGGCGCCTGGGTGGCTTAGTCGGCTGGGTCCAACTCTTGATTTTGGCTCAGCTCATGATCTCACGGTTTGTGGGTTTGAGTCCCTGCTTGGGACTCGCGCTCTCTCTCTCTCTCTTTCTCTCTGCCCCTCCCCAATGCACATACATTCTCTCTCTCTCTCTTTCAAAATAAATAAACATTAAAAATATATAAAAAAGAATTTAAGTAATATAAGATACATTTTAAAGCATAATAATAAAACCAGTATTCATGAGGGATGCCTGCCTGGCTCAGTCTGTGAGGCATGGACTCTTGATCTCAGGGTCATGAGTTCAAGCTCTATGTTGGGCATGGAGCCTACTTGAGAAAACAAAACCAGTATTCATGAAACTACTAGCATCCCAGGGAGCAAACCACCACCCACTGATGAAGCTCCCTGTTTCCCCTGCATGGCACCCCTGACTCCCCCATGGAGGAATGTGCTTCTCACTCTTGCTTTTCTTGATAGATGTGCTACATATATATGCATCTCTAGATAAAAGTGTTTAGTTCTGCTTGGCGTCCATACTAGTTTGCTAGAACTGTCATAACAAAGTAGCATAAACTGGGTGCTTTAAACAATAGTCATTTATTGTCTCACAGATCTGGGGGCCGGAAGTCCTAGATCGAGGTGCCCTCAGGGTTGGTTCCTTCAAGGGCCATGAGGAAAGGGGCTGCTCCAGGCGTCTCTCCTCCCCTGCAGATGGCTATCTTCTCTCTGAGTCTTCACATCGTCTTCCCTCTATGCCTGTCTGTGTACACATTTCCTCTTTTTATAAAGATACCAATCATCCTGGATTAGGGCCCACCCTAACAACCTTACTTTCACCTGATTACCTCATTAGAGACCCTGTCTCCAAATAAGATCGCATTCGGAGGTACTAGAGGTTAGGACATCAATATATAAATTTTAGAGGGGGATGGGGTGTCTGGGTGGCTCAGCTCATTAAGGGACCGACTTTGGCTCAGGTCATGATCCCACAGTTTGTGGGTTTGAGCCCCGCTCTGTGCTGACAGTTCCGAGACTGGAGCCTGCTTCGGATTCTGTGTCTCCCCCTCTCTCTGCCCCTCCCTAACTTGTGCTCTGTCTCTCTCTCAAAAATAGATAAACATTAAAAATTTTTTTTTTCATTTTAGTGGGGGGACATAATTATCCCATTAGACTCTCACAAATAGGTTCCCAGGGAAGCAGACTCTGAAAAGCAACCACAATATTTATTAATGTATTGGAGATCAACATCTAGGGAAAGGAGGGCTAGGAAGCAGAATTTTGGCAAACAGATAAGTCAAGTTGTGATACAGGCTTAACAACTGCCGCAGTCAACCCCACAGGTTGCTCAGGATGGCCCTTTAGAGTTGTTTCACCTTGGGCTGAGATGACCAGGGCTTCATTGGGCCTAGCCACCTGAGAAAGGGGCGTGACCTTGGGCCGAAAGCTCTCTGTAGGGGCTAACAGCTGAGGGCATCCAACAGCACTCCCAGCAGCAGGAGCAATAACCACCAGTAAAGGCAGATCTGGGCAATGCATCACAGAGCCCATCACACTGGATTCTATCAAAATGAAATATGTTGTATGTTTTCTGCAACTTGCTTTTCAAAAATTTTAATGAATATTCTCAAACACATTCACAAGTAGAGAGAAGAGAGGCGCCTGGGTGGCTCAGTGGATTGAGCGTCTGGCTCTTGATTTCCATTCAGGTCATGATCTCATGGTTCATGAGATCAAGCCCCACATCGGGCTCTGCTCTGGCAGTGTGGAGATTGCTTGGGATTCTCTCTCTCTCTCTCTCTCTCTCTCTCACTGCCCCTTTCCCGCTGGCATTCCTTCTCTCTCTCAAAATAAATAAGCTTAAAAGAAAAAGAAGAGAGAATAGTGTAATTAACTCCTATATACCCATCAACTAGATTCATCTATTATCAAGATTTTGCAACACTTGCTTCATCTAGCCCTTTCTCTATCTCTGGCTCTCTCCCTTTTTTTTTGGCAAATCACTTTATTTTATTTTCATCATCATTATTTTTTATTTTAGAGAGAGAGTGTACACACACATGGGGGAGAGGGGCACAGGAAGACAGAATCGTTTTTAAAGAATGTTTAGGGGCGCCTGGGTGGCTCAGTAGGTTGAGCGTCTGACTTCGGCTCAGGTCATGATCTCACAGTCTGTGGGTTTGAGCCCCGCATCCGGCTCTGTGCTGACAGCTCAGAGCCTGGAGCCTGCTTCCAGTTCTGTGTCTCCCTCTCTCTCTGCCCCTCCCCTGCTCATGCTCTGTCTCTCTCTGTCGCAAAAATAAATAAAAACATTTTTAAAAAATTTAAAAAAAAAAGAATGTTTAAATGGGGCGCCTGGGTGGCTCAGTCAGTTAAGTGTCGGACTTCGACTCAGGTCATGATCTCATGGTTCGTGGGTTCGAGCCCCACATCGGGCTCTCTGCTAACAGCTCAGAGCCTGGAGCCTGCTGCTGATTCTGTGTCTCCCTCTCTTTCTGCCCCTCCGCTATTCATGCTCTGTCTCTCAGCAATAAATGTTAAAAAAAAAAAAAAAAAAGAATGTTTAAATGTTTACTTATTGAGAGAAAGGGAGAGAGAAAGAGATGGCAGGGGACAGGCAGAGAGAGAGAGAGAGAGAACAGGCTCTACACTGTCAGTGCAGGGCCCGTCTTGGGGCTTGATCCCATGAACCATGAGATTATGACCTGAGCTGCATGGAAAGGCAGACGCTCAACCCACTGAGCCATCCAGGTGCCCCTAGAGAGAGAGAGACAGACAGACAGACAGACAGGCAGAGAATCTAAGCAGGCTCCACGCTCAGGCTGAGCCCAATGCAGGATTTGATCCCATGACCCTGGGATCACAACCTAAGCTGAAATCAAGAGTCAGGCACTCAATTGACTGAGCCTCCCAGGCACTTGTCTCTCTCTTTCTTCATGGCAGACTTCATGTTGTTGTACCTCTGCACACTTCAGTATCCATCTCTAACAATATAGACATTTTCTTACATAACCTCAATGTCATTATCACATCTAATAAATTAACAACGATTCCTTGGGCCATATTCAGATTTACCCGATTATCTCAAAAATTTTATTTTTATAATTTATTGGTTTTAAGTAGGATCCAGACAAAGGGAACATGTTATTTTGGTTATATCTCTTATCTCTTTTAATCTGAAACCATTCCCTTTCTTTTTTATCCCCATGCCATTGTCTTGTAGATTAACTAAAATACAAATAAATTAAGAGTATCGGCCATTTTTTTATTTTATTTGCTTCTTAGTGGCTTCTTTAACTTATTCTTATATTCTCCATATCGCCTATAAATCAGAAGTTAGCTCTAAGGCTTAATTAGATTCATGTTCAAGGATCTATGTCATAGGTAACACACTGTATGCTTCATACTGCGTCACATCAGAAGGCACAACTGCTGGTTATCCAAGGTTATCTTAGTGATGCTAAGACTCACGGGTGGGTTCAGGTTGTGACAGCCTGAGGCCCCTCATTGTCAAATGCCTCATCAACCTTTCTTGCAACGGTATCTTTCTTTGATGACCTTTGCTTGAATCAATGATTTGACATTAAGAGTTGCAAAATGGTTATTTTCAAATTCTGTACTTTTTCCTACATTTATTAGCTAATAATATTTTTTAAAGAGTACTATGGGGATGTCTGAAATAGTTCATGTGGAAAAAAACTAGGATAAAACTGAATTCTTTCCTTTAAATTGTCAATTTTCAGAATATAGTAATGAACGTTTTCCATTTTTCTCTTTAAAATCTCATTACAAAATCATTATTTTAAAAATATAATAAGTGCGTTTCCATCAATTTCAGGAATTGTTCTTTTGGATGCTTTTAGTGTGCCATTTTTTAGCAATAGGAGCCTCTTCATGTTAGTTTCTGTGTTCTTTTGACACAATTCTGCTAATTAAACAAATGTCTTTAATGTTTATTTATTTTTGAGAGGTGGGAGGGGCAGAGAGAGAGGGAGACACAGAATCCAAAGCAGGCTCCAGGCTCTGAGCTGTCAGCACAGAGCCCGACGCAGGGCTCAAACTCATGAACCACGAGATCATGACCTGAACCAAAGTCGGATGTTTAACCAACTGAGCCCCCCAGGCACCCCCACAAGTCTGTTAATTTTGAAATAATTTCCTTGCTTTCTGGAATAATAAAATGTCTTAGGGTCACCTTATACTTTTCATGCCCCATACCAGGAATAAGCCATTTCTCCAAGAAGTCCTGATTCTTTTTAATAGAATTTTTTTAGTAGTAGTTTTTTTAAATACACTTTTTGTTGTAGAATAGTTTCAGATTCACCAAAAAATTGTGAAAATAGTACAGAGAAATCTCATATATCCCATATTCCATTTCCCCTATTATTAGCATCTTACATTTGTCACAATTAATGAACCAATATTGCTACATGATTATTAACTGAAGTCCATACTTTTTCTAGATTTCCTTAATTTTTACCTAATTTTTTTTTTTTTGTTCTAGAATCCCATCCATGATACCACATTACACTTATTTATCATGTTTCCTCAGGCTTCTCTTAGTTATGATAGTTTCTCAGACTTTCTCTCCCTATTTGTGATGAATGACCTTGACAGTTTTGAAGAGTTCTGGTCATATATTTTGTAGATTTTCCATCATTTGGAATTTGTGTGGTGTTTTTCATGATTGGACTGTAGGTTATGGGGTTTGGGGAGGAAGACCACAGAGATAAACTACAATTCTAGGTGTCATTATCAGGGATACATACTATCAATATGATTTATCACTGATGTTATCTTGATCACTTGGCTGAGGTTATGTTTATCAGGTATTTCCACTGTAAAGTTACTCTTTTCTGTGGAGCTGGGATGAGGCCAGAGTAGGAGGATCCTAAGCTCACCTTGTCCCATGGATACAACTAGATAGCAAATACAGAAGAATGGAGTCATACCGTGCATCTTTTCTGACCACATACAACAAAACTAGAAATCAACCACAAGAAAAAATCTGGAAGGAGCACAAATACATGGAGGTTAAATAACACGCTACTAAACAATGAATGCATCAACAAAGAAATCAGAAAAGAAATTTTTTAAAAGTACAGAAAAACAAATGAAAATGAAAAAACAATGATCTAAAATCTTTGGGATGCAGCAAAAGCAGTTCTAAGAGACAAGTTTGTAGCAATACAGAACTACTCCAAGAAGCAAGAAAAATCTCAAAAAAACAACCTAACCTTACACCTAAAGGAGCTAGAAAAAGAACAACAAAACCCCAAAATCAGCAGAAGGAAGGAAATAATAAAGATTAGAACAGAAATAAATGATATAGAAACTAAGAAAACAATGGGTCAATGATACTAGGAGCTGTTTCTTTGAAAAGATCAACAGGGGCACCTGGGTGGCTCAGTCAGTTAAGCATCCAACTCTTGATTTCAGCTCAGGTCATGATCTCATGGTTCGTGAGTTCAAGCCCTGTGTCAGGCTCTGCGCTGTGGCACTGCAAAGCCTGCTTGGAATTCTCTCTCCCTCTCTCTCTCTCTGCCCCTACCCCACTCATGCTTGCTCTCTCTCTCAAAATAAAAAATAAAAAAAAATTAAAAAGATCCACAAAAATTGACAAATCTCCAGCCAGACTCATTAAAAAACAGAGAGAGAGGGGCACCTGGGTGGCTCAGTCGGTTAAGCGACCGACTTCGGCTCAGGTCACGATCTCGCGGTCCGTGAGTTCGAGCCCCGCGTCGGGCTCTGTGCTGACAGCTCAGAGCCTGGAGCCTGTTTCAGTTTCTGTGTCTCCCTCTCTCCGACCCTCCCCTGTTCATGCTCTGTCTCTCTCTGTCTCAAAAATAAATAAACGTTAAAAAAATTAAAAAAAAAAAAACAGAGAGAGAGAGAGGACTCAAATAAACAAAATCACCAATGAAAGAGGGAAATAGTAACCCACACCATGGAAATAGAAACAATTATAAGAGAATATTATGAAAACTATATGCCAACAAATTGGACAGCCCTGAAAAAATGGGTAAATTCCTAGAAATGTATAACCTCCCCAAACTGAAGCAAGAAGAAATAGAAAATTTGAACAAACCAATTACCAGCAATGAAATTAAATCCATAATCAAAAAATTCCCAGCAAACAAAAGTCCAGGACGAGATGGTTTCACAGGTGAATTCTACCAAATGTTTAAAGAAGAGTTAATATTCTTCTCAAACTGTTCAAAAAATACAAGAGGAAGGAAAACTTCTCAATTCATTCTATGAGGCCAGTATCACCCTGATACCAAAGCCAGATAAAGACACCGTAAAAAAAGAGAACCACCGGCCATTATCTCTGATGAACATAGATGCAAAAATCCTCAACAAAATACTAGCAATCCAAATCCAACAATACATTAAAAAAATCTTTCATCAAAATCAAGTGGGATTTATTCCCAGGATGCAAGGGTGGTTCAATATTCACAAGTGATACATCACATCACCAAGAAAAAGTATTTAAAAAACTATATGATCTTTCCAATACATGCAGAAAAAGCATTCAACAAAGTACAACATCCATTCATGATAAAAACCCTCAACAAAGTAGGTCTCAAAGGAACATATTTCAACATAATAAAGGTCATATATGAAAAACCCACAGCAAACATCATACTCAATGGGGAAAAACTGGAGTTTCACCACTAAGATCAGGAACAAGACAAGGATGTCCACTCTCACCACTTTTATTCAACATAGTTCTGGAAGTCTTAGCCCCAGCAATCCAAGAACAAAAAGAAATAAAAGGCATTCAAAATTGGTAACGAAGAAGTAAAACTTCCACTATTTGCAGATGACATGACGCTATGTATAGAAAACCCTAAAGACTCCACCAGAAAACTACTAGAACTGATAAATGAGCTCAGTAAAACTGTAGGATACAAAGTCAATGTGAAGAAATCTGTTGCGTTTTTATATGCTAATAATAAGCAGCAGAAAGAGACATTAAGAAAATAATCCCCCCCCCAAAAAAGAAAATAATCCCATTTACAATTGCATCAAAAATAATAAAGTACCAAAAAAAAAAAAAAAATAATAATAATAATAATAATAATAAAGTACCTAGGAATAAACTTAACCAAAGAGGTGAAAGACCTACACTCTGAAAACTATAAAACATAGATGAAAGAAATTAAAGATGACACAAAGAAATAGACACTCCATGCTCACGGATTGGAAGAAAAAAATGTTAAAATGTCTATACTACCCAAAGCAAGCTAAAGATTTAATACAATCCCTCTCAAAATACCAACAACATTTTTCACAGAACTAGAAAAAACAATCCTAAAATTTGTATGGAACCACAGAAGACCCTGAATAGCCAAAGCAATCTTGAAAAAGAAAAACAAGGGGCACCTGGGTGGTTAAGTCGGTTAAGCATCTGACTTTGGCTCAGGTCATGATCTCAGGGTTGTGGGCTCGAGCCCCACTTTGGGCTCTGTGCTGACAGCCTGGAGCCTGGAGCCTGCTTCGGATTCTGTCTCCCTCTTCTCTGCCCCTCCCCTGCTCACACACTCTCTCTCTCTCAAGAATAAACATTTTAAAAATAATAAAAGACAAGAAAAGAAAAAGAAAAACAAAAGTGGAGGTATCAGAAATATGGACTTCAAGTTATATTACAAAGCTATAGTAATCAAAACAGCATGGAACTGGCACAAAAATAGACACATAGATCAATGGAACAGAATAGAAAACTGAGAAGTGAACCCACAGTTATATGGTCAATTAATCTTCGACAAAAGATGAAAGGATATCCAATGGAAAAAAAAGACAGTCTTTCAACAAATGATATTGGGAAAACTGGACAGCTACATGCAAAAGAATGAACCTGGACCACTTTCTTACACCACACAGAAAGAAGAAACTCAAAATGGATTAAAGACCTAAATGTGAGACCTGACACCATAAAAATCCTAAAAGAGCACAGGCATAATTTCTCTGACATCAGCCATTGCAACATTTTTTTAGACGTCTCCTGAAGCAAGGGAAATAAAAGTAAAAACAAACTATTGGGACTACATCAAAGTAAAATTTTCTGCACAGCAAAGGAAACAATCAACAAAACTAAAAGGTAACCTACTTAATGGGAGAAGATATTTACAAATGACATATCTGATAAAAGAGATATATAAAAAATATATATTTTTATATAAAAATATATATTTTTCTTATTTATTTATTTTTAGAGAGAGAGAGAGAGTAAGAGAGGGGGAGGGGCAGAGAGAGACTGAGAGAGAATTCCAAGCAGGCTCCACACTGCCAGCACAGAGCCTGATGCAGGGCTCAAACTCACAAACCGTGTGTCTGTTGGCCATCTGTATGTCTTCTTTGGAGAAGTGTCTGTTCATGTCTTCTGCCCATTTTTTACTTGGATTATTTGTTTTGGGGATGTTGAGTTGTATACATTTTTAAAAATACATTTCAGGGGCACCAGGGTGGCTCAGTCAGTTAACCAGCTCTTAGTTTCAGCTCAGGTCATGATCTCATGGTTCGGGGTATCGAGCCCCATGTCAGTCTCTGCACTGGGCCTGCTTGGAATTCTCTCTCCCTGCCCTTCCCGACTCATGCTCACTCACTCTCTCTCCCTTTCAAAACTAAATAATTTTTTTAAAAACATGAGAAAAAGAAAAGAAAATTGAAATTCTTCTCCATGGGAGTTTTGCCTAACTCACCTCTAACTTAATTAATTATTATCAGATGTACTCATAGATATTTTATATTTTGGGTCTTAATTTAGTACGACTTCATTTAGTTATTGCTCAGATTGCTCCAGCTTTGACCACTGGGGTCCTTTCAAGTGGCTCCTGTGTCCCTTTGACATACTTCATCATTGTGGGTTTTTGTTGTTTTTTTTTAGCAATTCATTACTTTCTGGCACTATAAGATGCTCCAGGATCATTTTATTTCTTGCCTTAGTCCTAGAACCAGCCATTTCTCCAAGGAACTGTTTCCTTTTATTGGAAAATGTTATTATAAACACATGATTGGGGAGGGGGGTTGCCTGGCTAGCTCAGTCGGCAGCATCTGCTACTCTTGATCTCAGAGTCATGAGTTCAAGCCCAACGTTGTGGGTAGGGTTTACTTAAAAAAAAAAAGAAAGAAAGAAAAAACAAAAGAAAGAAAGAAACACAGGATAGGTGTGCTTGTTGCTATTGGGGTCATTGCTTCTATGTACTTTCAGCTGACAGAAAAAGGAAATATATATATGTATACTAACCTGTGTACATACACACATATTTATTAATATTTTATATGTAATTACATGTATATTACATGTATATTAAACTAAATATGAGTTCATACTGATGTCTCCAACTCGAATCCATTATCACGTTTTAACTTTCTCTTCTTGTTTGCCTATAACCTCTAACTCCAATAGTAAGAAACTTGGCTCCCACCATCCACCATACATATTTAATCGTTCATTTCCAGTATAGATATATAGTGGTTTCAGGATTGTTAACTTGTACCCTCTTGGGAAACAACTTTATTGCCTAGAATACAGGACTTATGGAGAGTTCCTCTTGCCTTTAGTCTTATAGATTCCACCCATCTCCAAAGTTACTTGGATCAGCACTTTTTCTCCCTATCCTCTTCAGGGAGCTTGTTTCATACATTTGTAATGCAGTTAGATTCTTTTATCACATTCTATTCTGAGATCCCCTGACCTCCTTAATGCCTTGGGAATAGTTTTTGAAACTCACTCTCTTGGTGTCAAGGGAGTTCTTTGCTACTAGGATATCATTATTTGTATTCAGTGAGCAGAATCAGGAATTTTTTTTCATGGTTATAATCTTTTTTTTTTTTTAATTTCTTTAATGTTTATTTATTTTTGAGAGAGAGAGACAGACAGAGCACGAGCAGGGGAGGGGCAGAGAGAGAGGGAGGCACAGAATCTGAAGCAGGCTCCAGGCTCTGAGCTGTCAGCACAGAGCCCGACGCGGGGCTCGAACTCATGAACCGTGAGATCATGACCTGAGCCAAAGTCAGCCACTTAACCGACTGAGCCACTCAGGCGCCCCTATAATCTTTTTTTTTAGACAACAGCTTTATGTAAATATAATTAATGTACCATACGATTCACCATACGATTACAATGTAATGGTTGTAAGTATATTCATAGAGTTATGCAACCATCACCATAATCAATTTCAGAGAACTTTCATCACCCCACTAAGAAATCTTGTATACATTAGTAGTCACTCCCCCTTTTCTCCAACTTCTTTCCACATACCCTCTCTCCACCATCCCCAAGCAACCACTAATTTACTTTATGTCTGTATGAATTTGTCTCTTCTGAACATCTTACATAAATGAAACCATACAATATATGGCCTTCTATGTCTAGCTTCTTTCACTTAGCAACATGTTTTCAAAGTTCATCTCTGGAGACAAACCAAGAAACAGACTCTTAACTATAGAGAACAAACATGGTTACCAGAAGGGAGGTGGATAAGGGGATGGATGAAATAGATGATGGAGATTAAGAGTACACTTATGATGAGCACTGAGTAATGCCTAAAGTTGTTGAATCACTATATTGTACACCTGAAACTAATATAACACTGTATGTTAACTATACTGGGATTAAAATTAAAAACTTAATTTAAAAAATGCAAAAAACCTATATTCTAGAGGAGTCACAAACAGATAGATAGATAGATAGATAGATAGATAGATAGATAGATAGATAGATAAATAACCTTCAGGTAGCTGTAAATGCTATATAAGAATAATAATAAGGTTTGATAGGGGAGGGTAATGTGTGGAAACTGGGTGGGTCAGTTGGTTGGGCATCTGACTCTTGACTTTGGCTCGGTTCATGATCTCACTGTTTGTGGGATCAAGTCCTGTGTTGGGCTCTGTGCTGATAGCACAGAGGTCTCTAACTTGCTTGCTTCACGTTTTACCTTCCCTTCTTGTTTCAACCATTTGGATTCAGTAATTCAGCTTTAGAATGTGGTAACCTTAGCACAACTAGCCTGAAAACCTGATAGACCATTGCATCTGGCTATTGTCCCATGGCTCCATACCTTACATCTCACCTCTCTGCCCATCCTGGACACTTGGGACATCACTAATTGTGTCATCTGGGAAGGGACACTAGTCACTCATGTCCTGTCAAATCCTGAAAGTCTTCCTCTAAAACTCTCACGTCAGATTCTTCCTTTCCATTTTCACTGCCATCAGCCTAGTCCAGACTTCCATTATCTCTTGCATCTTTTTTAAAACATATGTCCATCTTCACGTCACTTTGCCACTAGACCATAGGTTAACTGGAAAGGAAATAGAATACCGTGAATTCTGCTCTAAAATAGGATACCAGTAGTAAACCAAACCATGGCACGGGACCCCATATACAAAAATTTACTACACTGAATTTCAGACAGTAGGTTTACCACTCATTAGCATGTCAAGAAATCAACTAAGTGACTTGTGACCAGTATTTAAAAAGTGAAATAGAATAGGAAGTGACCCAGAAGTTGTACTTGTAATGCTGCTTTCCCTCTCCCACAGTACCTCGCACTCTTCCTTTCCAATCAGGGTCCAGCAGAAATGATCCCACAAAAAAGGGTGGCAAGAGGAAGGGCCATTCTGCCAGCAAGGAGGTAGTGACCAGAGAATACACCATCAACATTCACAAGCGCATCCATGGAGTGGGTTTCAAGAAGCATGCACCTTAGGCACTGAAAGAGATCTGGAAATTCACCATGAAGGTGATATGCGTATTGACACCAGGCTCAACAAAGCTGTCTGGGCCAAAGGAATAAGGAATGTTCTGTACCATATGCGTGTGCAGCTGTCCAGAAAACCTAACAAGGATGAAGATTCACCAAACAAGTTCTATACATTGGTTACCTACCCTATGTACCTGTCGTCACTTTCAAAAATCTACAGACAGTTAATGTGGATGAGAACTAGTCACTGATTTTTCAGATTAAGGTGCATAAAAGAAGGGAAATAGGATAGGATAGAAAGTATCAGAGAATATTATGCATAGTAAGAGTATTATTTTGTTTGGGGTATATGATATGAATGCAAAATGTATTTTCTACAATGCATCAGTGGCCAAAAGGTTGGAAAAATACTGACTAGTGGTATTGTAAATGCTCTGCTAAAAAAAAGTCATTAGAAATAACCTAAATGTTAAGCTTGATCTATATTTAGCATGAAAAAGTATACTAGAAGGCCTACAAAGGCCTTCAGACTTTTTGGGTTTGAACTCTGGTTCTGTTGCTTACTTGGTGACCTTCAGCAACTTACTTAAACATTTTGTGCAATTTTATCATCTGTAAAATGGGGATAATCATAGCACCTATCTCTGAGAGTTATAATGAGCTATAAATGAGTCAATACAAGTAAAATGCCTAGAACAGAGCCTAGCACATAGCAGTAAATTAAGAAATGTTAGCTATTATTATCAATATTCTCAAATTAGTTGGCAATAGAAGTCATATTTTTAAATCCCATTTTTCTAACAATTACCATTTCAAGTCAGGTCATAAGGCTTCTCACACACAGAGACTAGGCCTATCATCTATGGATTTCAATACAGAATCTTTGGGTGATCACCTCAGGATCCAAAAGCCCCTTACAGGTGCTGTTCTGAGAAAACTATGTTGTCCCTGCAACCTGCTTTATCTCTCTCTCTTAGACACTGCCAAACATACCCAAATGTTCTGAGAAGATGTGGATCGTACTGTCCTGTTCACGCCTGTGAACGCAATTTCTACCAAGTCTTTTGTTTGAGGGCCCTCATTTAATAAAACTTGTATTAATACACACTGAGCAGATGACTTCCTTCATTTATACAGCATGAGAATCCAGCAACATGATGCTTAGCGATACAAGGATGGATTATGTTTCACTGCAATTATACTGCTGACACATTGCTCTTTGAGAGCTCCTCTCCTAGTGGTTTAACAACTAGCTCTAAGATAAAGAGGCAAAAAAAAAAAAAAAAAAAGGCGCCCAGATTTGTAGCATGGCCAATTTCTATGGTGTAAATGTTCCCATCATGACCAATTTCAAGCTACCAGTGTGACGTCCCTGAATACGGAGTTGGAAAGAGCTGCCTATATTCTGCTCGCATGAGCCCTAACAAGCAGTCCCCAGCATACCATCTGCGTGTGACTATTTCATGTTTTCTGCTCAGTGTACATGTAAAAATGAAAGCATTTTTAATTATCAAACGTTTCTTTGTTCTGAAAATACCATTCAGTGGACTTTTCGGTTATGCCAAGGAAAAGGAAACATTTTATTCTAAAATGAAGATTTTGAGACAATGTGACTCCAAGACACTGAACAAAGGTCTGGATAATGTGAAACGTGAATCTCTCCAGACTCTTCTTTTTTGAAGTTTATTTACGTATTTTGAGAAAGAGAGAGAGAGAGCATGTGCAGGCAGGGAAGGGGCAAAGAGAGAGGGAGGGGGGGAGAGAGAGAGAGAGAGAGAGAGAGAGAGAGAGAGAGAGAGAGAATCCCAAGCAGGCTCCGTGCTGTCAGCACAGAGCCTGACACAGGGCTCAAACTCACCAACTGTGAGATCATGACCTGAACCAAAATCCAAGAGTCGGCCGCTTAACCAACTGACCCAGCCAGGTGCCCCAGACTGTTCTTTTGAAAAGGCATTCTTTTCTAAATTAGAATTCAGATCACGCAGTCCCTAAAAATGATCTCCTGTTCTTATTAGATAAGCAAATGAGAAGGAGAGATCAGATGAATGTAGAAAGGCTTTAGGGGCAAAGTCTTTGCCTCACATTGAAAAAGGACTACCAGGTTGAATGGGCTGGGATTGCAGAGCCCAATCTGAACCACTCACCTAAAGACCTCAGGGAGTGTTATTACATATTGAATAACCTAGATTTGGGGAAGTGCAAGGATGAGGCATCACGGGGTTCTGAAGGATTGTCCTGGTAGGGCCTTTATGGCAAAGTCAACTCCAGGGGGAGCAGACATTCTGAGTCTCCACTACCCCGTAAGGGGACAGTGAGACCCAAGACCCTACAGACTTCACCTTGACACAAGTGTGATGTACTACATAATTTATTTCCATATAAAGAGCATTCTCTATTAAACAATACATAGAGTAGTGGTTCAAAGTCAAATGCTGGAGACAGATAGGTCCAGGTTTGAATTTTCATTTTGTCACCTATCAGCTGTGAGAGACCTTGGGCATATTATCTAATTTCTCTGAACCTCAGTTTCCTCAAGAGAGGAAAAAAAGTGAATATAATTGTACCTACCCCTAAGAATTATTTTGAGGATTAAACTAGATAATATAGTATTTAGCCTTGATAAGGTACTGAAAAATTAGTAATAATCACAACCATAAATATCTCTTCAGACCCACTCCGGAGGCTAGATGCCTGATGGAAGTAGATATTTATGTCATCTCAGCATCAATGTTTACTAAATCTCAGCCCAGATTTGCAATTGTTTCCAGGTAAGTTCAGAGCTATAACCGTCTACATCTGGGTAGGAGACACACAGGAAGCAAAATTTGAAGTCTGTATTTGTATAGGATGGCTTGAGTAAGTGGGTTGTACTGGTCTCTGAAGCTCACCTAAGAGCCAGTATTTCATTTCAAGAGACAATGCAAGTTATTTCTGGGGATCTTTATCAGAATCTCTGGACTCCTATTTGAAATGGTGCCATCATTCGCACCAGGACTTCTGTTGTCACTAAGGTGATCTCAAGCTGTCAACGAATGTTGATGCGACCTCAGACTGGAAGTCATCTAAATCTGATGAAATCTTTCTTGTCTGTGTTCTTCTCTCAGACTCTTTATTATGCATTTAGTTAAGCTGGTGACACCAGATATAAGCTTTACTTTAATTAAACCATTCTCCAGTGTCCTCTCACCGCCCTGCACTGAAAGAGCGGGCATTCACGGAGACGACACTGAGGATGGAACTCTTTGTGTCAAGTCTCCATTTTACGCTGATTTTCACTGAACACAAGATGGACTGTTTGCAGCAGGACCATTGGGGATAACGGGCACTGGATTTTGTGCAATGATTTTTATCTCTGGTGTTTCTGGCGCTGATTAAGGTTTCAGGCAAACAGAGGCACTGAGGACCTAGCAACAATTGCTACGGAGCTTCCTGGTTGCCAGCAACAGTAAATGCCACAGAGACACAAAGACTCAACCTTTCACATGTACACAATGAAACCTGGAGCTTGGTTTCCTATTTCAGACACAACAGAATCTTCCAGGTAGAGCACAACAGCTTCTTCTTTCCCCCATTTATACTAGATTTTTAAAATTTTGTACAGAAACACACTGCCCGGGAGCCTGTATGACAATCTTGCTTCTAAATTTGTTCAAGAACACTTACATTCTAACCTCTCTCTTAGTACCGCCCATTTTCACTATTTTGAGAGATAAATGGAATGAAATAGTATTGTGTATCTGATCTGGAATTTTAAATAAGGTGTGACTTGTTTAATGTGTTTGGAATTGGCAATCTTCTCTACAAAGTTACGGTTAGTTTCTACCCTTCTGATAATATTCAGGAATATTATCTGAAAGATCTTCTTCCCCAAGTACAGTCTCTAATTTGTTTTTAGAAAAGGTAGAAGCATACAGAATATGAAATAGAGCACTGGCAATTTAAGGTTTTTCCATGACTCATTCAAGGAAATTGCATAATAGCCCTTCCTCTGCCAACCTCACACACTCTTCTCAAATACCTTGCTCTTTTCTTTATTCCATTCCCCCACCCCTGTCACCTTTTCTATCCTTTCTATATGCCATTATACTTTTTCTCTCTTTTCGCTTAAGACTGTAAAACTCTCTAGGGTATAGTCATGTGTTATGCAAGGTGATAAGGGAACTGAAGTGCCCCTAAGCTTGCTAGTCTGTCTCCTAGCAACGTATGACATGTTGCTTAGTAACATGAGGGGTGAGAGTGAAGTCTCTCTCACATATCTAAAAATACTGAAATCATTAACAAAAAATAATAGGGGGCTTATTAAGATATACCATGTTTACCATATAAGTTTGCCATGGAGGGAACTTATTTCAGGCCATGCTATCTTGAGTAAACCTCTATAATTCTTATAATCAGTATACCAGAAAAACAGATAGCTTTTCTTATAAAGAGATAAAACAGCCTTTTCTAATCCTTTCTTTTCTACACATGCATAATCAATGTTTCTGCAGAATGAAGAAGTGTTTCCTAAATGATCTCTTAGGCTGCACAGATGAAGAAAAACACAGCCTTTCCTCTTCTCTGCACATGCATAATTGATTTGTAAATCTAAATGAAGACTGAGAAATGTTTCCCAAAACACCTCTCTAGGCTGGGTGTCATTTGGGAGTTATGTCTTTTAAGATTACAACAGTCTGGAAAGTAATTCTCTGCGAACTTATTCAGTGGTTTTCAGAATTCAGAAATAACTGGATCATACCACCCCAAACCATTACAACTCTTTAGTTCCAAAATGGTAAATATTAATCGAAGGGAATACTATTTACTGAATTAGATCTACTCAGTCTGACTCTGGTGCAGGATGCAGGAACTGGGAATCAGTTAACTAGCCCCCTAGTTACTTTAGCACTTTTAGGAAAAACTAGTATAGAGGGTGATTCTAATATGTTACAAAGGGTTATCCTCCACTATTTTGTCTCTTGGATTCATACGTAGGCATGGAGCTTACTTAAAGCAAACATTTCTAAATGAAATAAATAAGTAAAAGCTTAAAAAAAATAAAAATAAATTTAGATCTTGAGCTGTGTTTTTGTTAGAGAATTTAGGAGAAACGTATTTGCTTGGATTTATCCTTTTAAACTCAAACACGAGTTTGCACGAGGCAGGCAATGTGAGCCAGACAGCGTGATCGTTTTATAAAGAATGTAGAGGTGGTGGTATGGTGTGAGACAGTGAACACTATCCTGGGATGAAGTTGGGAAATGTGACAGTTCTTTGTGTCAGCAGCTCCTGCACTGTCCTCTCTCACACAGCACTGGACACAATGTATTGTTTTTTTTTTTTTTTTTTTTTTTTTTTTTTATTTTTGGGACAGAGAGAGACAGAGCATGAACGGGGGAGGGGCAGAGAGAGAGGGAGACACAGAATCGGAAACAGGCTCCAGGCTCCGAGCCATCGGCCCAGAGCCCGACGCGGGGCTCGAACTCACGGACCGCGAGATCGTGACCTGGCTGAAGTCGGACGCTTAACCGACTGCGCCACCCAGGCGCCCCAGGACACAATGTATTGTAATAGCAGTTTCAATCACTAGACCTTGAACTCCTCTGGGCCAGGAAAAAAGTTTTATGTCTTTTGCGCCAATGCTTAAAGAAGAAGCTTCAAAGACCAAGTCCTAAATATTCTGCCACATCTTGCCCTTGAACTAGCCCCTTTGGCTAATAAAATTGGCCAAGCTTTAGAGGCACCTGGGTGACTCAGTTGGTTAAGCATCTGACTTTGGCTCAGGTCATGATCTCATGGTTTGTGAGTTCGAGCCCCGTGTCAGGATCTGTGCTGACAACTCAGAGCCTGGAGCCTTCTTCAGATTCTGTGTCTCCCTCTCTCTCTCTGCCCCTCCCCTGCTCATGTTCTGTCTCTCTTTCTCTCTCTCAAAACTAAATAAATGTTAAAAAATTTTTTTAATTGGTTAAGCTTTAGAAAAATAGTTATTTGTTCATTATGCAAATATTTAGTAAGACAAATTGAAATATAATGGACAGAATTTAGTGATCAGTTGGGAGTAACTTGAAAGAGTTGATATACATAAAGTGCTAAGAATAGTGCCTGGTATATAGTAAACATTATACAAGGTTATTCTTATTTTAGTCTAGCTTGGTAGACTAGGCAGATGACAATGAACTGATATTGAGGATATAGAATAATGAAGAATATAGAACACTAAAGAGGGTAATGGAGAAGAATAATTCCATTTAGATATGTTGAACTTGCGATACCCACAGGTCATCCAAAGGGATAAAGCCAAGTAAGAAATATAAGTCCTGAAGATGGGAACATGTTGTATAAGACATTTTAAAAGTGAATTCTGACTTTTTGTGTGGCTAGTGCTACATAAAAATAGACCAGTTGTAATTCCTCAGTATTTTACTTCCTACAACATGAAAACATCGATTCTGTTGTTCACTAGTAAATCAGCGTCACCCTGATTTATCTATGCTATGGAATTAGTTAAGAGAGGGATTTGAAAGAAAGAAGAGAAGTGCACATTTGGATGGTTGGGGGAAGGGACTTTGGGGCATCTTTGACTACTATCAAATGCCTGCAGCCAGTGCACCATGGCAACCTTCCCAGGCTGCCACCTAATTTCCATATGCTTTAAGGGGAGGGTGGGGTAGGATGGAAGTGAAGCCTTCAGTGTGCATTCTTGTGAGTGTGTGTAATTTGGGCTAATAAAATGCAACCAAATTGTAAATTGTGTTTTATGGAAAACTGAGATTATCTGCTGCCTCTCCACTTTCTTCTTTTTTTTTCTCTTCTCAGGATGCCTTTGAGCCTCTTCAAGTTTTGTCAAAGGTTGGATTTCAATAGTAGGCTTGCAGCCAGAGCAAAACTACAAATTAAAATGTGTATGTCAGGACATAAATATGTTGTTCAAAAGAGTTCACTAAGTGCCTGAACATCAATGAGCGACCTCAAAGCACTGTATTACAATACAAGAGATACATTTTTAATATTATAGGGTAGAGGTGTTTGCATTATTTCATAAGTCTTACTTCTGGGATCGAAATTCATTAATATTTCTCTCTACTATACAACAAAAGTCCTTCCCAAAATAGATGAAACTCAGTTACCAGAATCACCACTGATAATTCTTACCACTGTTATTCAGAAAAACTTATTATTTAGTAATATTGCATTGTGTTGACCAGAGTTTGAAAAAGATAATGTTAAGCTTTAAATAAAATTCTGAATTCAGGTGTGGGTCATATTCTTACCTAAATTGTTAATGAGGAATTTGGCCAAGGTGAATGTAGCAGGTAGTCTTTAAGGGCCATACACAGTAAGAGCCAAATCACTCAATACATCGATCAGTACTGAACCCTAAAGTAAATAAATGTAAATTCACCATGTCAGCATAATCATGTCCAGGAAGACTAGCCAGTCTCTCTGCATTATGTTCCCCTGTAACCAACTCTGCTCTGTCTATTCTTTCTGCACATAACAGTCAGAAGGATCTTTCTGAAATGCAAAGTTTATTATTCCTCTTTCCTTTAATGGCTCTCATTGAGTTTGGAATAAGGTCCTTTCATAATCAATTCTTTGCTATAATCCTCCAGCCACCCAATCCCTTTCTCCTTACACTTCATGTAATAAACCATAACAAACCATTTCCAGTTTCTGAAACTAACCCAACTGTCTGTGTATTTGCATGTGCACTCTCTTCTCCATTTGTACCTGCTACTTCTATTTATTTTTCAAGACAATCCCAAGAATTGCCTCTTCCAGGAAGGTTTCCTGCATTCTTTATACCACACCATCCCCCAAAGACCTAGAGGTTATAAGTAATATATATCTCCTTGCACAGGACCATGCCATGCCTATTCTTGGGACTTATCAGAATGCATTATGTCCAATTAAATCTTAGCCAAATAAACATTTATTTATCCTACACTATACCTAGCCCAATATATGCAACTTAGTAGGCAATCTTATGTGTTTCCAAAAAGAAGAAACAAATGAATAAGTGTTTGAAAAATATAGGGCTAATCATTCATATGAGTTAATTACTTGGGTTAAAAAAGATAATTTAGAAAATAATGAAGTTGAAATACGTATGAGCTACTGAGAGGAGGGTTCCCAAATATACATATGGTAGCTTGATTCATGACAAAAGTGTCACTGGAGTCCAGTGGGGAAGTATGGTCTTATAAATAAATAGTGTTGGGCCAACTGGATATTCATATGGGGAAAAAAACAGATCTGACCTCTACATCACATCAAACACACACAAAAATATCGGTTCCTGTATGTATTGTGGAACTAAATGTAAAAGCTTAAACAATAAATCCTTTAGAAGAATCCATGACCTGTGGATAGGCAAAATTTTTTTTCTTTTTTTCTTTAAATGTTTATTTATTTAGGGGCGCCTGGGTGGCTCAGTCAGTTAAGCGGCCGACTTCAGCTCAGGTCATGATCTCGCGGTCCGTGAGTTTGAGCCCCGCGTCGGGCTCTGTGCTGACAGCTCAGAGCCTGGAGCCTGTTTCAGATTCTGTGTCTCCCTCTCTCTCTGACCCTTCCCTGTTCATGCTGTCTCTCCCTGTCTCAAAAATAAATAAAACGTTTAAAAAAAATAAATGTTTATTTATTCTTGAGAGAGAGAGAGAGAGGGAGGGAGGGAGGGGCAGAGAAAGAGGGAGACAGAGAATCCCAAGCAGGCTCCCTGCTGCCAGCACAGAGCCCGATATGGGGCTCAAATTCACGAACCATGAGATCACGATCTGAGCCGAAATCAAGGGTCGAATGCCCAAGCGACTGAGCCACCCAGGTGCCCTGGCAAAGATTTCTTAAATGTAACTCAAAAAGTACTAACAATAGGGTCACCTGACTGGCTCAGTAGTAGAGCATGTGACTCTGCATCTCAGGGTTGTAGATTCAAGCCCCACAGTGGGTGTACAGATTACTTAAAAACAAAATCTTTAAAACAATGCTACCAATGGGGTGCTTGGGTGGCCCAGTTCTTTGAGCCTCTAACTTGAGCTCAAGTCATGTTCTCATGGTTCATGGGTTGGAGCCCCATATAGAGCTCTCTGTGGACAGCACAGAACCCACCTCAGATCCTCTGTCCCCACCTCTTTCTGCCCCTCCCCCCCTTCTCAAAACTAAATAAATATTTTTTAAATGCTAACAATAAAGAAAAAGTGATAAACACAACTACACTACAATTAAGAACTTCCATTCATCAAATGACATCATTACATCATTAGGAGAGTAAAAAGGCAAGCTGCAGAGTGGGAAAAAAATTTTTTTGTAATCTTCAAATCCAAAAAGGACTCTTATTCATAGTGTATGATGTACTCCAACCAAACACTAAGATACAGACCACTCAGTTGTTGCAGAAACAAGATAATTTGTCCCATAGAATGTCCCACACTTTGCGTTTTTGTTTGCCTCCCTGTGATGTCACCTGACTTGTTCCTATAAATGGAAGTTAGTTCTAAAACTTTGGTTATAGGTTTAGCACAGCTGTTTCTGATGCACTTTCATAGGTGTTGCTGTGTGCTTCCTATCAGATCACATCACAGGGTCGCAGGGTCTGATTGTCCCACTTTTAGTGATGCTAATATTGAGCAGTGAGTTCACTTAGTAATAGCTGAATCCTTTCATCTAAAAATTCCCCAACAGGGGCGCCTGGGTACCTTAGTTGGTTAAGCATCTGACTTTGACTCAGGTCATGATCTTAAGGTTCGTGAGTTGGAGCCCTGCATGGGGCTCTGTGCTGACAGCTCAGAGCCTGGAGCCTGCTTCAGATTCTGTCTCCCTCTCTCTCTGTCCCTCCCCTGCTTGCATATACTCTCTCTCTCTCAAAAATAAACATTTAAAAAATTCCCCATCAATATTTTATCAGAGTTGTTATCCACTGATGATCTTTGCTTGAATAAATTACTTCATTAGGGGATGCAAGGGTAATTTTTCTAATTCTATTACTTCCATATTCACTAGTTGACATTACTCTATAAAACTCTATAAAACAATGATTTTCCCTAGTTAATTTGGGTCATTTGGTTACCTTGAAATATAGTTTATACAGGAAATGCAGGACAAATGCTCAAATCTTTATCTGATTGCCAATGTGTAGAGTATGGAATTGCTGCCCTAGTTGCTTCCAGTGGTGCAATGGTATCAGATGTTATTTTTAATTCACTTTTTTCCTATTTTTATTTTTCCTTTGTGGAATATCTTCATAAACTCATGGGTTTATATCATTAAATTTTTTTATTATAAATATGGTATAAATACAAAAAAAATAAAACATAATTTTATACCATAACAAATAATTATAAAGTGAATATCTAGCTTTTATAACTCCTTTGCCTCCCTCCTCCCTATCAAAATCATCTCTCAGGAAATTAGCTGAATTTTGACATAATTTTAAATTAATATGTCCTTTTGCAGATTTTGAAGTATAAGATTTACTTCCATTATGGAATTAAAGCAGCCATATTAAGGGTATGGGATCTTCATCTTAAAACTAATAGGCAGCCATTGATCTGCTTTAAGCAATGGTGTGACATGATCTGTATTATGTTACATGATCTGTGATATGTATCATAATAAGATCACTCTGGCTGTTGTGTGAAGACTGAACTGGGTGGGGTTAGGAGTATATGTAAAGAAAATCTAGAAGGGCACTGCAGTTGTCCAGGCAAAAGATGATGTACTTACTAGAGTGAAGGCAATAGAGATGGAAGAAAAGAATAAGATCTGAGAGAGATTTAGGAAGTAAACCTGATAAGACTTAGTGATCGATTCTGTGCTGGTCAGAAAAAGAGAGGGAGCTATCAAGAGTAATTCTTCTTTCTGATTTGAGAAATCAGATATATGCTTCTCCATTTACTGAGCAAGAGAACCTTGTAGAAGGTGCGTGTTTATGGGAAGGTAACTAGTTCAACTGGGGATACCTGTGAGAAACCCAGTCTAAGACTGGAAGTTTACTACACAGTCTGAAACTAAGAAGAATTGTTAAGAAGTGATGGGCATATGGGGCGCCTGGGTGGCTCAGTCGGTTAAGCATCTGACTTGGGCTCAGGTCATGATCTCACGGCTTGTGAGTTTGAGCCCTGCGTCGGGCTCTGTGCTGACAGCTCAGAGCCTGGAGCCTCTACAGATTCTGTGTCTTTCTCTCTCTCTCTGCCCCTCCCCCACTCACTCTGTGTCTCTCTGTCTCTCAAAAATAAACATTAAAAAATTTTTTAATAAAGAAGTGATGGACATATACAAAGGATTTGCAGCCTTGGAAATGAAAGCACTTACCATCTATTAGGAGTGACTAAGATCATATAGAATAAAATGAGTTAAGAGTCTAGGACTGAACTTTGAGGAACTCCAACATTTAAAGACTGGGAGAGGAGGAGGAACCAGCAGAGACAGAGAACAAGCAAACCAAAAATATATAAGAAGGAAACCCAGAAAATGGAGAGTTTTGGGATGCCTCGGTGGCTCAGTCAGTTAAGCGTACGGCTCTTGAGTTCAGCTCAGGTCATAAGCTCACGGTTCATGAGATCAAGCCCCGTGTTGGGTTCTGCACTTAGATTGCGGAGTCTGCTTGGGATTCTCTCTCTCCCTCTCTCTCTCTGCCCCTTCCTCATTCGTGCTCTCTTGCTCTCTCTCAAAATAAATAAATAAACATTTTAAAAAGGAAAAATACTTATTAAATACCTTTAAATTACTACGCATTATAATAGTTAATTAAAATATGCACAGAAAGAAACCGTTCATTTAATTCAACAAACGTGTGTAATGGTTAGTGTATGCTTGGCACTTTGCCAGGGACTAAGATTCACATTTTAATGGAGAAAAGGCGTAGACACACAAATAATTTAAATTCTACAAATATTATAAAAGAAAAGATGTTTTATGCTAATCTTACTGTGGACAAGAATGAATCCCTTAGTAGACAGAATACTTATGCATGCATGTTTATGTAAGTTAAAGAAACTGACAGAAAAAAAAAGAAGCGAACTAGTAAAAAAAATTTCTAATTGGGGCACCTGGGTGGCTCAGTTGGTTAAGCGGCCGACTTCGGCTCAGGCCATGATCTCGCGGTCTGTGGGTTCGAGCCCCGCGTCGGGCTCTGTGCTGACAGCTCAGAGCCTGGAGCCTGTTTCAATTCTGTGTCTCCCTCTCTCTGACCCTCCCCGGTTCATGCTCTGTCTCTCTCTGTGTCAAAAATAAATAAACGTTAAAAAAAAAAAAAAAAATTTCTAATAGTTTGCATGTCATTAAGTCAGATAATGAGGGAAAAAGGAACAGATTAGTTATTTCCCCTGCTCTCCCATTTATATATTTAAGGTTATCAGTGCTCAAATAATCTATTTCTGACCTAGATCTTATTGTTACTTATACCCAAGGGGAGAAAAAAATCCTCATTTGCATAGGGAACAGAATAGCTCTGAGATAGAATTACAAAGAATCACTTGCATGAACACGCCTCTCTTTTGTTTAATCCTCAGTAAATTGCATAAGGAACTGAGACTATTGGGGAAATGACATATTCCTTTTATACTGTAAAGAAAATAAAATTCAAGACTGTGCCTCTCCCTCCATAAGGAAAGCTTTGCACACTTTACCATGGTCCAGCGGTGTTTCATTTATTTGATTATTAAAATTGTATAAGAAGTACTTTCAATGAGCTACTTATAAATCCTTAGACTGCTCAATGCCATTTAATTCCTATTTTTATTAAATGTACTTCTGGGTTCAGAACGAAGCATTCAAGTCGTCCTTAATCCTCCTTTTTTTACTGAAATAAACATTCATTTGGTAAAGGGACGGAGATAAGATGATGTTGAAGATTGTTTTTCCTATGAAATATGCAAGAAATAGATAAAATAATTTGTGTGTTGGGTTTTATTTTTTCTAGGGAGACGACTGCAGCAAATTTGAACAAGTAAAGCAGAGCTGTGGAAAGCAGGCTAGAAAAATCCATGGCAGCCATTGTCACACCACAACCTGCAGCAGCTGTCTCAAGTCCCTCCCTCCCACGCCTGCTGGGCTCGGCAGCCCAGCAGGAATGAATGGGCTCTGCAGAGCACTGTAAATGGTGCTGCAGACCCCAAAAATCTGTTGCTAAAAACCAAACATAAAAATTACCTGTCAAAATATAAATTTTCAACTTTGGTGGACATAACAAACCTTTCTACCTCTGAAATTTCATTAGCAATGTCAGGTGGTAATCAGTCCAAAGTCTTATTCTGCATAGCCCATCCTTGTTGATAATAGAGTCTTTCTAAATAGCAAAAGAATGTTCCTGCAATCCATTTCCTAGGGGTGAAAGCAAAGCCTTTTTGTCTCGAGACGCAATTGAGCAACCACCAGAGTCTAGCTGAATAGCAAGGGTGTGAGGCTGGCTACGTTTTCCATTTTCCACAGTTAGAAGCCCAATCTCTGAGGAGATTTACTGAATTCACACAAGAACTACCAGAAAAAAAAAAATGCAGTTATTGAGCTGACATGGTTGTCTGTGGATGGAGGCAAAATTACAAAATAGTCTTTTTTACATTGTATACAGCTCTCCTTTTTAATTTGGTATCTTAGTTTTTCTTCCCTTTCCAGAAAAAAAGAAAGAAAGAAAGAAAGAACAATGCAGAATATTAACTACATGCACAGGTAGTAGCACCAGCTTCTGAACTCAATCCTTTCTCCTTGTATTTTCTCAATTCTATATCAGGAAAGACAATTCATTTTAAGGAACAATACGCTACATAAAATATATTACAGGGACTTCTGGTAAAGGAATATTTCTAGGAGACTACTTAACTATGGTATGTTCATTAGATCTTAATTATCATGTTATAACTACTTGTGTGCTTCCATATTTAGTATGGTTTTCTTCCACGTTCCCTTTTTGTTTAGCTCTTTGGGGGAGGAGTGCAAAAAGGTCTTACGATAAATTACTTGAATCTGAAAAACCATTTTGGATGACTCTTATTGAACCTTTTTTATATTAAAAAAATTACATTTACTCAAGCCATTTTAAGCATCATTCCCATCTTCTCTCCTACATTATCTGTAAAGCAATTAGAGATGTTGAAGCTGAATGTAGTGAAATTTAGAACACTCTGAGAGAGGGACTGGGAGTAATTTTCCGTTAAATATTTCATCTCAACACAAATTCTGCGATGTAAGTGTTGGGGAAAACCTACATTGGTGATTTTAGCTGTAGTGTGAGGCTTAAGCAATATAAAAATCATACAATTCAAGTTCTCTTTCTTCTCCCCCCCCCCCCCCCGCCCCAACCCCACCCCATCATGGATGCTCGGCTGACTGTTTTTGCACAGTCTCTTTGTCTGAAGGATGCAAACAGTCTATGGATGCTAGGGGAAAAGGGGTGGGGGAGAGATTACCTCATCCCATGTCGTTTGCACCAATCACCACTCTCCTGTCGTGGCTTCTCCGGGCAGATTGAGGGGTCTGGACCAACAGGAAAAGGCCCCAGCCCATCCCCATGGTGACCGAGTTGTATATAGGGAGCCGCATCCGCCCATGTGCCGCAGGTTCTCTTACATCGACCGCCTAAGAGTCGCGCTGTAAGAAGCAACAACCTCTCCTCCTCTCCGCCATCTGCTCGGCAGCCGCAAAGCAGCAACCATGGTAAGAATCTTCTTTCTCTGGCTCTTTGTGGCCGTTGGGTGGGGTCGGTCCCCCAAGATCTACTTGGAAAGTCTTAAGCTCTCTTTCCTTTACAACTTCTTTGGGTAAGGGTAGCCTTATGCTTTGTTTGCGAGGTTTGGCTTTGGGGCCCCAAATCCTTGAGTCTGGCCGCCGCCGCAGTGCGGGGTGAGGAACTGCGCCCAGGGCGCAGCAGAACCGTGGGGGAAGAACAAAGGCGGCGCAGAGGGAGTTCTTGTTATATGAGCCCTTCCAAGCTGCAGGCAGCCCATCTGTCGGTGACGAAAGGGTCTGGGCAGGGAAAGGCAGTCGTGGCGTCGCCTGCTCTGTCCCAGTGTCTGTGCGCACGGTTTTCGTGTGACTCGGGGAGGCTCTTTTCTTCCTGGCGTTGTTCCCAGGGGGAGGGAGAGAAGTCCCGAAAGACCCGGGCTCAGTGGGTGTAGCTGGGAAGGGGGGGGGGGGGAGAAGGACAGGGACAAAGCGGAGCCTTGGGTTAGTATTAAAAGATCCCTCCACGGTTCGTTGGCAGTTTAGGAAGATACCCGTATATTAACGCGAAAAAAAATGGTTTCGGTTCGAGCCCCTGGCAGCCGGCGTCAGGGCGGCGCAGGGGCGGAGTTGTTTGTTTCTGCCTTCTCTGGCCTTAAAGCCACTGGGCGGGGTTCCCCCTCACTAAACCTCTGTCATAAGACTTTTAATAAAATGCTTTCATCATTGTGGAACTGTAGGCGTTAAAAGGTTTTTCATTCATTGTTAAAGCTTAGATGAGATATTTTTTCTTAAGATGCAAAATCGCAATTCACTTGACAAGCACTTTAAAGTCTGGTCTGGGGCCACCCCGCCCTGACTGACTCCGTGTGTGTGTGTGTGTGTGTGTGTGTGTGTGTGTGTGTGTGCGCGCGCACGCGCTAGCCGCACGTTCTGCTGGGGAGAAAGCCTCAGTTTGAGAGCCAAGGTACCCTAAAGCCCAGGATCCAGGGAAACGCCCTTCCCCTCCCCTCCCCACCCCCATCAATATGTCAGTGAGTAGACAATGGACAGACAATGGAAGTTGAAGCCATAAAGACAGTAGAGAAGAAAATCTCTTATTGAACGTGATGAGTATGAATATTCGGTGGTGAGTAGAGAATCTCAAAATGAAAATACTATTTTGTTGTTTTAAATAAATACTTCATTATCCTTTCACTAGGCTTTTATTCTTTGGTAGTTCTCATGTGATATTTTTCTAATTTAGGAACTATTGTTTTAAAGATACTAACAATCTTTCAGTTTTTGCAGTGGAGAAGATTCTGGAAAGACTTCTTTTTAAGTAATGAAAATGCTGCAGACAAAGAACTATACTCTGTCCAGCTGTCTTTTGTTCTAGTGAATCTTCATTAATTCATTTCAATTTAGGCATATGGTCCCAGCTTGGGTCAGAGGAGGAAAACTGGCAGAATAGCACAATGAGATCATGTAGGCAGTTTCTGGAAATAGAACTTACTCTGTTAAATAATATAGCAGACAGAACAGGCTAGTACCAGGCACAGCAAATGCAGCAATGCAGGAGGCAGACCTTATTTAGCTTCCAGTCCCCTAGGACTAATGGATCCTGCAGATAGACTGCAAAGGGGTGTGGCATCTAGCCTCAGCTGCAGCGCAGATGTCCATGTTAAAATTCCAAGGCATACGTACAAGAAACTCTCATCTTTATTTAAAGGGAATGCAGTAGTAATACTGATTCCAATTAACTAATGATTGAATTTAATTTACTGCATCTTACTAAATCTGTGCTTTAAATATTTTTTACATACGAAAAATTTCTCTTCAAGCATGGCTGGGGAACAATGGGCTTGCACATGTATTGAACAGTGCAACCTTATTCAGACCACACCCATCTGCAGCATTTGGAGCAGGTGCTTTTCCTTAAACATTTCTATCGAGTTAGGGATAATCTCAAGTAAACTTGAAGAGTACCTGTATATGACTAGAAATATTTTCAGAAATTTACTGAAAATTCAAAATGCTAACACAATCTGATTTTAAATTTTCCTCTTTTCCTTCCCATAGCGTGAATGCATCTCCATCCACGTTGGCCAGGCTGGTGTTCAGATCGGCAATGCCTGCTGGGAGCTCTATTGCCTGGAACACGGCATCCAGCCCGATGGCCAGATGCCAAGTGACAAGACCATTGGGGGAGGAGATGACTCCTTCAACACCTTCTTCAGTGAGACGGGCGCTGGCAAGCATGTGCCCAGGGCAGTGTTTGTAGACCTGGAACCCACAGTCATTGGTGAGTTGGCCTCAGTAACCCAAGGGAGATCTCAGGGCTCTTGAGACAGGAGGTCTGTCGTGAGGGCTCCATTGACACCCTGGGGTTGGGCAGGCGTGTGCAGGTTGTGAGTGACGGGTGGCTGCTTTGTTTTTCTCTTCCAGATGAAGTTCGCACTGGCACCTACCGCCAGCTCTTCCATCCCGAGCAGCTCATCACGGGCAAGGAAGATGCTGCCAATAACTATGCGCGAGGGCACTACACCATCGGCAAGGAGATCATCGACCTTGTCTTGGACCGAATTCGGAAACTGGTATGTTTGTTCTCCAGAATAAAGTAAATAATGACCCTAAGGAAGACATTTGAAATACGATCTTTTCTTTTCAAACACAGAATAGAAATATAATGGAGTGAGGACAACTGGTAAATTATTCCTTGATAGGGTTTTTTAATTTTCAACTACAACATGACTTATTTGGTGTCATTTTATAAACGTCAATGAAGATATTTTAAGTGAAGAAATGCTTTGTAATTCTGGGAAGGTCTATTATAATCTGTCTTCTCTGTTCCTTTTTTCTAACAGGCCGACCAGTGCACGGGTCTTCAGGGCTTCTTGGTTTTCCACAGCTTTGGAGGGGGAACTGGTTCCGGGTTCACCTCCCTGCTGATGGAACGTCTCTCTGTCGATTATGGCAAGAAGTCCAAGCTGGAGTTCTCCATTTACCCAGCCCCCCAGGTTTCCACTGCTGTCGTTGAGCCCTACAACTCCATCCTCACTACCCACACCACCCTGGAGCACTCTGATTGTGCCTTCATGGTAGACAACGAGGCCATCTATGACATCTGTCGTAGAAACCTCGATATCGAACGCCCAACCTACACTAACCTAAATAGGTTGATAGGTCAAATTGTGTCTTCCATCACTGCTTCCCTCAGATTTGATGGAGCCCTGAATGTGGATCTGACAGAATTCCAGACCAACCTGGTGCCCTATCCCCGTATCCACTTCCCTCTGGCCACATATGCCCCTGTCATCTCTGCTGAGAAAGCCTACCATGAACAGCTTTCTGTAGCAGAGATCACCAATGCGTGCTTTGAGCCAGCCAACCAGATGGTGAAATGCGACCCTCGCCATGGTAAATACATGGCTTGCTGCCTGTTGTACCGTGGTGATGTGGTTCCCAAAGATGTCAATGCTGCCATTGCCACCATCAAGACCAAGCGTACCATCCAGTTCGTGGACTGGTGCCCCACTGGCTTCAAAGTTGGCATTAATTACCAGCCTCCCACTGTGGTACCTGGTGGAGACCTGGCCAAAGTACAGCGAGCTGTGTGCATGCTGAGCAACACCACAGCCATTGCTGAGGCCTGGGCTCGCCTGGACCACAAGTTTGACCTGATGTATGCCAAGCGTGCCTTTGTTCACTGGTATGTGGGTGAGGGCATGGAGGAAGGAGAGTTTTCTGAGGCCCGTGAGGACATGGCTGCCCTTGAGAAGGATTATGAGGAGGTTGGTGTGGATTCTGTTGAAGGAGAGGGTGAAGAGGAAGGAGAGGAATACTAAAGTTAAAAATGTCACAAAGGTGCTGCTTTTACAGGGAAGCTTATTCTGTTTTGAATATTGAAAAGTTGTGCTCTGATCAGTTAATTTGTATGTAGCAGTGTATACTCTCATATACAATTACTGACCTATGCTTTAAAACACAACGCTTTGTTATAGATCCAAGCTGTCCATTTCTCTGATGGGTTTGAATAAAGTATTCCCTGTCTTAAATGAATTCAGTCTTGTGTTTTCTATTTGGGGGTCTGATATTCATGTATTTAGTTCTGAGAAGAAAGGATAACTGTTGACTGTGGTTTATACATGTACTATAAAGTGACCTGTTTTTTTATTTTAAATTTTAGTGTATTATAAAATTTATTCGTTAAATACAAAATAACTAAAAATTACCATTATCCATGCAATTCTTAGTTTTCACTCCACTATATGTTAGTTAAACTGCTAGTACTCTTTAGAATTGGTATTTACTAATACACAGCCAAAGGTCTGGTTGCCTGCCAAGTCTCATACGACCCACATGAAATGATGAATATTCCAAATACATTATGTCTTAAGCTTATTTTCATGCATTCTCATCTTGGCTTGTGTCTAGTGCTGTCAGGCTTCCTCTTCTCTGGGTTCTCAGAAGTTTGCTCTCCTAGCAATTGCTCCCTTGTTCTCTACTTTCTTCTTTCCAAACTTATTTTCAGCTAAATGTCACAGTGGAAAAGCCTGATAAATGTATTCACTCTAATGTGTTAATTATATATCTTAATTTTAGCTTCCAAGTATATTATTTTAATATGGGCCAATAACTTCAAAGAACAAAACTAATAGTGCAGTTGTAGGAACCAGTACCAACATGGGGAGAGGAAAAATTCTGGACCAATGGTTTCTTCAACAATAGAGTTCAGCTGCCAGTCCAACTGAACAAAAAGACCCAAGAATAGCAAATTGTCTTGTACTATCACATTATCTTGTTCTACAATAATAGTTGTAATGAAATGATTTTTTGGTATTAACAGCTTATTTGATCTATTTTTCCTTTGACACTGCCAACAAGGGGGTGTAACACAATTATATATATATATATATATATATATATATATATATATATATATATTTAATATGTTACATATATATATTAATTTTGAGCGAGAGAGAGAGCACAAGCAGGGGAGGGGGCAGAGGGAGAGACAGAACCTTAAGGAGACTCCGTGCTCAGCACAAAGCCCAATGTGGGGCTCCATCCCATGATCTTGGGATTATTACCTGAGCCAAAATCAAGAGTCAGACACTCAACTGACTGAGCCACACAGGTGCCCCTAATACTACTATAGTTCCCGGAATCTGAGTTTAATGTAAGTTAGTGGAAATAATGAAAAATAAGAAATAAGCCAAAATCAACCAGTTTTAAAGCCAATCCAATAGTGCTCAGCAGTTGTTTTTTTTTTTTTTTTTTTAACGTTTATTTATTTTTGAGACAGAGACAGAGCATGAACGCGGGAGGTCAGAGAGAGAGGGAGACACAGAATCTGAAACAGGCTCCAGGCTCTGAGCGGTCAGCACAGAGCCCGACGCGGGGCTCAAACTCACGATCTGTGAGATCGTGACCTGAGCCGAAGTCGGCTGCTCAACCGACTGAGCCACCCAGGCGCCCTCAGCAGTTTTAACTAGAAGCCAATGTGTATAGATTTGGAAGAAAAAAAAGGAAAAGGCTTCGCTTATTCGAATAAAAAACAATGTGAAAACTAGATCAAATGTAAATTTTTAATATGCATTCCCAGCACCTAGCAAAATATAAGGAACATGTACAATGATTATTGGCTCAACGAGTATAGTGTAGGGTAAAAGAGATAAAACTATAAAATTTAAAAATCCCTATAATCTTAATTTTAATGGCAAATGACAGTATGAATTTATTATATATTTTCTATTATGAAAGAAAAAATTCCATAATGTTGCCCACTGAAAAGGCCTAGGACCAATTTAGGAATGAGCATCCCTACCACTCAGATGGTGGTCTCTAAATACCATTTTCTACTAAAAGGAATCAATGTTTAGAGATGTTCAAGCCTGGAGAAGAAAATATACAAACTCAGCCCCAAATAATTTCTCATTCCAGAAACTGAGGAAGATATCAAAGACTAAAAGTCATATCAAAAGGATACAGGAGTCAAGTAGAAGGGACTCTCATAGATGGTACAATGTAAGCATTGAAAATAATAGTGACTGTAGTGGGTTGAATCAAAAAAATATGTTAAAACCCATGAGCTCATAATATTTTTTGCGTGATTTACTTTTTATTTGAGAGAGAGAGAGAGAGTGCCTGAGTGGGGGAGAGGGGCAGAGGGAGACAGAGAGAATCTTAAGCAGATTCCACACTCAGCACAGCCCAACTCGGTGCTCGATCCCATGACCCTGGGATCAAGACCTGAGCTGAAACCAAGAGTGGGGCGTTCAGCCTAGGCACCCCTATTTTCTGTGTGATTGAAAAAACAATTGGGGGTGTCTGGGTGGCTCAGTCAGTTAAGCGTCTAACTTCAGCTCAGGTCATGATCTCACAGTGAGTCTGAAGCTCTGCATTCGGCTTTCTGCTGTCAGCACAGCACTTCAAATGCTCTGTCTCCCTCTCTCTCTGCCTCTCCCCTGATCTCCCTCTCTCAAAAATAAATAAACATTTAAAAAAAATTTTTTTAAACAATTAATGGGCCCCTGGGTGGCTCAGTTGGTTAAGCCCCTGGTTCTTGATTTTGGCTCAAGTCATGATCTCACGGTTGGTGGGATTGAGCCCTGTGTCAGGCTCCATACTCGAAGTGTGGAGTCTGCTTGGGATTCTCTCTCTCTCTCTCTCTCTCTCTCATCCTCCCCTGTTCATGCTCTCTCTGTCTCTCTTAAAATAAATACACATTTAAAAAAATATGAAGACAGTATGGCAGTTCCTAAAAAAAAAAATTATAGAATTACTATATGATCTAAGACTTCCACTTCTGGACATATACCCAAAAGAATTTAAAGCAATGACTCAGACAGATATTTGTGTACCTGTGTCATATCAGCTTTATTCACAAGAGCCAAAAGATGGAAGCAACCCTAAAGTCCATTGATGGATGAATGGATAAACAAAATGTAGTATATACATACAATATAATATTATTCAGCCTTAAAAAAAAATGAAATTCTGACACATACTCCAAATGGATAAACTTTGAAAACATGAAGCTTAGTGTAATAAGTCAGACACAAAAGGACAAATATTTTCTGATCCTACTTGCATGAGCTAACTACAACAATCAAATTCAGAGAGACAGAAAGTAGAATGGTGGTTACCAGGAGCTAAGGGGAAGAATATAATAGGAATTGTTTTTTAATTTTTTTAAGTTTATTTATTTATCTTGAGAGAGAAAGAGAGAGCTGAGGGAGGGGCAGAGAGAGAGAGAGATAGAGAGAGAAGCAGAGAGAGAATCCGAATCCCAAGCAGGCTCTGAGCTGCACAGAGCCCAACGCAGGGCTCAAACTCACATACGGTGAGATCATGACCTAAGCCAAAACCAAGAGTCAGGCGCTTAATTGACTGAACTATCCAGGTGCCCCAGAAATTTTTCTTTTTTAAGTTTATTTATTTTGAGAGGCGATGGGAGGAGAGTGGCAAAGATATAGGGAGAGACAGAATCCCTAGCAGGCTCTACGCTGTCAGCATAGAGCTTGACTCCGGACTCGACCTCACGAACCATGAGATCATGACCTGAGCCGAAATCAAGAGTTGGACACTTAACCGACAGAGTCAACCAGGCGCCCCAATAGGAAGTTATTACTAAAGAGATACAGAGTTTCAGTTTGCAATGACAAAAAAGTTCTGGGGGTACCCGACTGGTTCAGTCAGAAGAGCCTGCAACTCTTCATCTTGGGGTCATGAGTTGTGTGTAGAGATTACTAATATAAATAAACTTAAAAAATTTTTTCTGGAGATGAATAGTGGTGATGGTTGTACAACAATAAGAACGTACTTAATGCCACTAAGTTGTACTTCAAAAGGGTTAAAATGGGGGCTCCTGGCTGGCTCAGTTGGTAGTGCATGCAATCCTTGATCTTGGGGTTTTAAATTCAAGTCCCACGTTGGGTAAAGAGATTACTTAAAAAAGATAAAATCTTTTCTAAAAATAATAAATCAATAAAAATAAATAAAAGTGTTAAAATTATAAATTATATATAATTATAATTAAATATTATATAATTATATATTTATATAATATATTTATATATAAATATTATATTTATATTATATATTATATTTATAATTATATCATTTAAATATATTTATATTGTATATTATATTTATAAATATTATATAATATAAATATTATATATAAATATTATTTATATAAATATATACATATATTATATAATATATACTTATATATTATATACTTATATATTATATAATATATAAGTATAATATATACTTATATAACATATAAGTATATAATATATATTATAAGTTATATATACCATATATTGTAAATTATATATTATAAAATTATATATTATATATATATATTATATATATAGTTTCACCACAATTTAAAAACAACCAAAGTATAAACCAAAAACTAAAAATATATGGTTACCTGCAGGGGAGGGAACACGGTCTAACCAAACTGTATTTGTTGTATAGAAACATGTAATTTTTTTTTTTTTAATTTTTTTTTCCAACGTTTTTTATTTATTTTTGGGACAGAGAGAGACAGACAGAGCATGAACGGGGGAGGTGCAGAGAGAGGGAGACACAGAATCGGAAACAGGCTCCAGGCTCCGAGCCATCAGCCCAGAGCCCGACGCGGGGCTCGAACTCACGGACTGCGAGATCGTGACCTGGCTGAAGTCGGACGCTTAACCGACTGCGCCACCCAGGCGCCCCTAGAAACATGTAATTATAGGGGTGCCTGTGTGGCTCAGTCGGTTGAGTGTCCAACTTCAGCTCAGGTCATGATCTCCCAGTTTGTGGGTTTGAGCCCCACACTGGGCTCTGTGCTGACAGTTCAGGGCCTCCTAGAGCCTGTTTCAGATTCTGTGTCTCCCTCTTGCTCTCTGCCCCTCCCCCGCTCATGCTCTTTCTCAAAAATAATCAAATAAACATTAAAAATTTTTAAAAAGAAACATGTAATTATATTACATAATTTTAATTACATAATTATACATATTATAATAAAGTATTAAATCAAGGTGGAAAAATCTCTAAAAATTAAAAGCAAAATGAAACAAATGAATATAATCATGCATCAAGTTGTAGCTTAACTACAGAGTTAATTCAGAATTATTTCACCTGACTTTATTTTTTTGTAAGTTTATTTTTTTCGAGAGATAGAGTAGAGAGAGAAAGCACAAGTGGGGGGAAAGCAGAGAGAGAGGGAGAGAGAGAATCCCAAGCAGACTCCATACCATCAGCACAGAGCCTGATGTGGGGCTTGATCTCACAAACGGTAACATCATGACCTAAGCAAAAATCAAGAGTCAGACTCTTAACCAACTGAACCACCCATGTGCCCTATTTCACCTACTTTAACACACAGTAATTTGCTTGTACATCCATAGTGAGATCTATCCCCAAAAAAGGACATCCAAAAGAACATAGCCATTTTCAGTAATCATATTATTAGTAATATTTATACTTTTGAAATTATTTATATTAGAATAAATAAAATTAATAATTCATTAATGTTATTAGTATACAAAAACCTTAAAAGTTAGAATTATATTACATATTCAAGAAAGTGGATGAGTTTTAAGTAGAGATATGGAGGAAAATCCAATTCTAGAGATGAAAAATCTGAGATAAAAAAGATACCAAATGGGTTTAACAGTAGATTAGACACCATAGAAAAAGATTAATGAATTGAAGAAAAACAGTAAAAATTATCCAAATAAACACAGAACAAAAAATAAACTGGAAAAAAATGAATAAATGGATAATAAATAGAACACAAACAGAAACACACTGAAGATGACTCAGCATTTTTAAACAGTTTGTAAAGCTTCAGGAATGAGACTTTAAACTTTTGGGTATTATTACATTTTCTCAATTACAAACTGCTTTCAACATAAAATACAGTGCTATAGATAAATTTAAAATAAATTTTATAGGGGCACCTGGGTGGCGCAGTCGGTTAAGCGTCCGACTTCAGCCAGGTCACGATCTCGCGGTCCGTGAGTTCGAGCCCCGCGTCAGGCTCTGGGCTGATGGCTCGGAGCCTGGAGCCTGTTTCCGATTCTGTGTCTCCCTCTCTCTCTGCCCCTCCCCCATTCATGCTCTGTCTCTCTCTGTCCCAAAAATAAATAAAAAACGTTGAAAAAAAAATTAAAAAAAAAATAATAAATTTTATAAATCTATAAAGAGATTTTTAAAATGTTTATTTATTTATTTTGAGAGAGACAGAGTGTGCGTGCGTGTAAGCGAGGGAGGGGTAGAGAGAGAGGGAAAGAGATAATCCCAAGCAGGCTCCATGCTACCAGGGCAGAGCCCAATGCAGGGCTTGAACCCACAAACCATGATATCGTGACCTGAGCTGAAGTCCAACACTCAACCAACTGAGCCACCCAGGTGCCCCTAAAAAGATATTTTTAAGATTGGAATTACAAAATATTAAACACAAAATATTATACACACACACACACACACACACACTTTTTTTTTTAGTTTATTTTTAACTGTGCTAAAATACACATAGCATAACACTTGCCATCTTAACCATATTTTAAATATACAGGTCAGTAGTATTAAATGCATTCACATGGTTTGTACAACCAATCTCCAGAACTCTCCTTATCTTGCAAAACTAAAACTCTATACCCATCATATAACTCCCCATTTCTCCCTCCCCAGCCTCTGGCAACCACCATTTTACTTTCTGTCTTCATGAATTTGACTATTCTAGGTACATCTTTTTGTGACCAGCTTATTTCACTTAGCATAATGTCGTTAAGGTTCATCCATGTTATAGTATGTGTCAGAATTTCCTTTCTTTTTAAGTCTGAATAATATCCCATTCTACGAATATACCACATTTTGTTTATCCACTCATCCATCTGTGGACATGATGGTTGTTTCTACCTTCTGGCTCTTGTGAATAGCGCTGTTATGAACATGGGTATATAAATATCTCTTCCAGACCCTGCTCTTAATTCTTACGGTTATATATCCAGAAGTGGTATTGCTGGATCATGTGGTAATTCTATGTTTAAATTTTTTGAGGAACTGTCATACTCTTTTCCATAGAGATTATACCATCTTACATTCCTACAGTGTATAACAGTTCCAATTTCTTCATATCCTTGTCAACATTTGTTATTTTCTATTGTTTTGTTTTTTGATGATAGTCATTTCAATGGGTATGAGGTGGTATCTCATTATGGTTTTGATTTCCATTTCCCTAATGAGTGGTGATGTTCAGCACCTTTTAATGTGCAAATTGGCCATTTGGATATCTTCTTTGGATAAATGTCTATTCAAGTCCTTTGTTCACTTTTTTTTAGCATAATTCTTTTTTATTGAGATACAATTGACATATAACATTATAGTAGTTTCAAGTATACAACATAATTACTTGATATTTATATATAGTGCAGTGATCACCACAATAAGTCTAGTTAGTATCTGTCAGCTTACATAGTTACAAATTTTTTCTTGTGATAAGAACTTTCAAGACTGGGGCAGTCAGTCAGTTGAGCATCTGACTTCAGCGCAGATCATGATCTCATGGTCTGTGAGTTCGAGCCCTGCATTGGGCTCTGTGCTGACAGCTCAGAGCCTGGAGCCAGCTAAGGATTCTGTGTCTCCCTCTCTCTCTGCCCCTCCCCCTCTCGTGTGCGTGCGCGTTCGCACGCGTGCGTTCTCTCTCTCTCTCTCAAAAATAAACATTAAAACAAAAATTTTTTAAAAAAGAACTTTTAAGACTTGCTCTCAGCAATTTTCAAATATGTAATATAGCATTGTTAACTATAGTCACTATGCTGCATGTTATATTCCCATGAGTGATTTATTTTATAACTGAAAATTCGTACCTTTTCACCACCTTCATGCATTTTGACCACCTTTAACCCCATCCCCCTACCTCTGGCAACCACTAATCTATTCTCTATGTCTACTAACATTTGCCCACTTTTTAACTGAGTTAATATTAAAACATTAAAAATATTTTTTTAATTTTATTGAAATCCAAGTTAGTTAACATATAGCATAATAATGGTTTCAGGAGTAGAATTTAGTGGTTCATCACTTACATATAACCCAGTGCTCATCCCAACAAGTACCCATCACGCATTTAGTCCATCCCCCTACCCAGCACCCCTCCAGGAACATTCAGTTTGTTCTCTGTCTTTAAGAGTCTCTTATGCTTTGCCTCCCTCTTTGTTTTTATCTTATTTTTCCTTCCCTTCCCTTCCCCTATGTTCATCTGTTTTATTTATTAAATTCCACATGAGTAAAATCATATGATATTTATCTTTCTCTGACTGACTTATTTCACTTAACATAATACATTTCTAGTTCCATCCCCATTGTTGCAAATGGCAAGATTGCATTCTTTTTGATTGCCAAGTAATATTTCATTGTTTCAATATTTCATTTAATATATATATGTATGTGTGTATATGTATATAATTGGTGTGTGTGTGTGTGTATATATATATATATATATATATATATATATATATATATATATAACACATCTTCTTTATCTATTCATCAGTCAATGGACATGTGGACTGTTTCTGTAATTTGGCTATTGTTGACAGTGTTGCTATAAGCCTTGAGGTGCATGTGCCCCTTCGAATAAGCATTTTTGTGTCCTTTGGATAAATACCTAGTACTGCAATGGCTAGGTCATAGGATAGTTCTATTTTTAATTTTTTGAGGAAACTCCATACTATTTTCCTGAGTGGCTGCACCAGTTTGCATTCCCTAAAACATTTTTAACTACTCTTCAATCTGTGAGGTTCTAAGAATCTTGAGATAATTAAAATATAAAAAATTAGGGGTATCTGGGTAGCTCAGTCGGTTCAGCATCCAACTTCGGCTCAGGTCATGCTCTAAAGGTTCCTAAGTTCGAGCCCCACGTTGGGCTCTGTGTTGACAGCTCAGAGCCTGGAGCTCACTTTGGATTCTGTGTCTCCCTCTCTCTCTGTCTGCCCCTCCCCTACTCATGCTCTCTCTCTCAAAATAAATAAATAATTAAACATTTTTAATGTAAAAAATCAAAAATTGACAGTAAATATTTTAGTCTTGAGTCTTGAGACTATCATATGAATTTTATAATTCTCCTCTGTGTATTAATTCCTTCAATTAAAAAGTAAAAAATAACAATACTTACCCTATCCTTTTTCTGTCTTAAAAAAATTTTTTTTCAACGTTTTTTATTTATTTTTGGGACAGAGAGAGACAGAGCATGAACGGGGGAGGGGCAGAGAGAGAGGGAGTCACAGAATCGGGAACAGGCTCCAGGCTCCGGGCCATCAGCACAGAGCCCGACGCGGGGCCCGAACCCATGGACCACGAGATCGTGACCTGGCTGAAGTCGGACGCTTAAGCGACTGCGCCACCCAGGCGCCCCTCCTTTTTCTGTCTTTAATTGGAATGTAGCTTTTGGCCTTGAGACGTTAGAAACAAAAAATATTATAAGTTTATCAATATATGGAAAAATATATATCAAGGTAAGAATTTTATATTATTTACATGTTAAGAATATCAGAAAGGATGTTGAATTTTATTAAAATGTCTTTTCAGTAATATTTGGAGATTGACATGATTTTTCTTCTTGAACATATTATGATGAATTATTTTAAAAGCTTTCCTAATGTTGGATCATCATTGCATTTTCCAGTACAAAAATTTTGGTTATGGTGAGTATTCTTCTAATGTGCTGCCAGATTCTATTTGATAATGTGAATTTTCACTCCCACCAGTAGTTTATATAAGCATACTGCTAAGTCATTTATAGTATTCTTTTAATATAGATTGTGGCATCACACCAGGGCACATTCTAGAAAAAAAAAAAAAAAGAAAAAAAAAAGTGATCCTACCCTGAGTTTATACAGTGCAGTCCAGGCAAGTTGGCCTTTGACGATCTAGCTTAATTGAGAGACAGAATTTAGAGTATCAAAAGCAGGAGTTCATTCTTGATGACTAGAGGGGTGAAAACAGATATCCTCATCTTGTTTCCAATCTTAGGGAGTGTTAAATATTTCATGATTGAGTACGATGTCAGTTTTCAGTTTTTCACAGATGTTCTTTCTTTTTAAAGTTTATTTTGAGAGAGAACGAGAGAATGAAAATGAGAGAGAGGGAGAGAGAGTATCCCAAGCAGGCTCCGTGCTATCAGCATGGAGCCTGATGTGGGGCCTGATATTACGAATTATGAGATCCTGACCCAAGCCAAAATCAAGGGTCCGATGCTTAACTTACTGAGCCACCCAGGCACCCTTCATAGATATGCATTATTGGATTGTTGAAGTTTCCTTCTATTCCTAGTCTGCTGAAAGTTTGGAGGTTTTTTAATAAATGGATGTTAGATTTTGTCAAATTCTCTTTCTGCATGCATCTGTTGAGATAATCATGTTTTTTTAAAATTCTATTGATACAGTGAATTAGATTCATTGCCTTTTGAATATGAAATCAAAGACAAATCTACCATGAGCATTTTCAAATTTCTAACCATTTCCCTCATTTCTATAGGTACATGATATTTCTCCTATCAAGAAATAAAGCCTATTCCTCTCTCCTTAAATCTTCATTGGACTTATGATTGAGCTGATTAATAGAATGTGACAGAAGGAATCTGTGCCAGATCCAGGTCAATCTCTTAAGAAGCCTGGCAGCTTGTTTTCCCTCAGAGAGGTCATGTGGAAAACAACCAGGGCACCCCACCCAATAGCCGCCACAAAGACCCCAGACATGTAAATGCGACTATCCTAGATATTCTAGCCCCAGATGCGATCCGGCTGAATGCAACTATGTGAATGAGCCAGATAACACCACATGAAACACAGCAACCGTCCATGACCCATGTAATCATGAGAAAAAATGAACTACTGTTTTAAGTCAGTAAGTTCTGGGGTGGTATGATAAGTAGCAACAGATAACTGAAACAAGGCTTACACACACATCTGGGGGGGGGGAATACAGTTTTCATCAGATTCTCTAAAGTGATTAAAACTACTAGAAAAATTAAAAGCTGAAGATTATTTAGGGAACGCCTCATAAATATTCCTTTTTTCAGTGTTTTTGATAGTTTTAACAGCAGTGTGCTTAAGATATAATCTTTGACCTCTGTAAATAGAGTAAAGGTATTGGATTTGGCAATTAAATGAAAGGTCATATGCTTAACAATCTAAAGGGACTGACAACCTAAGGTGAAAAATGAGAAAACTTACTGGACCATTCCTCTTCTGTTCTGAAGTAAGTTTAGGTAGTATTTTAGAGCTAGACCAAAACTCTTCACAAAAAACATGCGAAAATATACACACAAAAGTTATACAAGAAGAAATGAACAAAAGCAGACCCAAAATTCAACATAATAAAATATGGTAAAAAAAAAAAAAAAAAAAGAAAGAAAGAAAGAAAGTAGTTGCATACACAAACCAGCCAGATGTATTCAGCTACCATCATAAGTAGCACAGCCACAGTGGGAAGTGAGTGTGATCTGAGACTGAGTTAGAGCCTGTCCCCATAGAGTCCAGATAAAAATGACTAAGACATAGCATTGCTTCTATCTGGTAAAAATAACAGTACTGTAGACCATGAGTTCCAATCCAGTAAAAGATGTAATAAATCAGAAGGGTACAAGATAATGTGACAAAGAGAAGCTAATAACCCTGGAAAAAAGAGCTTGAAGAGATCAGGCCAGGTACTCAGAAACAGTTCAAAGAGAATGTATCAGGTATCTAGGTGGAGGCCTGCTAGGCAGTCTGTCTGACTCCCATGTTGGCATTATTTAGGGAAGCAACAGCTCTTTCAAGTGTCCAGGAGGCTGAAGGCCAATATATGCAAGGTCAAACCTGGAGAGGGAGGCAAAACCAAGGATTCTGGGTGGCATTCTCAGGAATCCTTGCTGCAGCATATCACAGAAAGGCCCACCCCAGTGACAATTTCCCAGAAAGCAGACCAAATGAGTTAAAGGCCAAAACTTGTGAGGAAACCCTGAATGATGAGAAAAATGAGGTGAGAACTAAGAAAGATGATTTGAATGCTACACTGGAAAGACTAGAGCAACAAGCACTTGGAGAGATTATGTGAGGATCAGAAATATGGGTGCAGCCAAGCTGGGTCCCTCTGACTTAAGATCTCTCATAAGGTTTCGACCATCCTGTTGGCCAGGGCTGCAGTCAATCTGAAGGCTCAACTGAGGGAGGATTCACTTCCCAGCTCATTCCTCTGGTTGTTAGCAGAATTCAGTACCTATTTTGAGAGCCTCAGTTCCTTGCTGTTCAGTTGAGGGCCTCAGTTCTTTGCTGCCTGTTGCCTGGAGACCTGTAGTTCCTTAACACAAGTTAAGGGGCCTCTTCAAAGGGCAATACACAACATGGCAACTGGATTCCCTCAGAACAAATTAGAAGGAAAGCAAGAGAGAACCCCCAAAACAGAAGCCACGGTCTTTTTGTAACCTAACCTTAAAGTGATATCTTATTATTTTTGCTATAGTCTATTAGAAAAATCAGTAGATCCAGCCTATAGTCAAGGAGAAAGAATTACATACGGAATGTAATACTAGAAGGGGAATGAATACTAGAAGGGGAACAATGGGGGCCATCTTAGAGGCTGTGCATCATAATTACTCAGCTCTAAAAATTGCAACTCTGTATTTAATTGTTGCAAATGTCAGATTACTGGGAGTTAGGATCTCATTGGCCCAGTCTGGGTTAGAGTTTTTTCCTGTGGGTTGGTCAACCTTGGCTAGAGGGGGCAAGATCATATAGTACAGGCCATTTCTAGGGTATAGGAAATTGTTGTAGGCTTGTTAGCCACATGAAAATCTGTTATAAAGATACACTATCAAGCTAGTATTAGAATTGCATAAAAACTAACAAGATTAACTTGAGATTTAGGATTGAGAAATAAAGCTATGACATGTTTTCACTCAGTTTCATTGATTATTGCCTTATTCTCTAGAGCTGAAGGGAGAGAGTAAGCATCATTTTGTCACCCAGAGATGCAGATACAATTTAAAGGGATAATTTAGACGTGTCTGGTCTAAGCAAAATTGGAAGACTCCCAGAGTTATGAAGGAGGTGGTAGGGAAACTAATAAAGAAAATAGTGGCTATAGTGGAAAAAATATCAATAAGAAGATCAATTTTAGGGGCACTTGGAAGGCTCAGTCGGTTAAGCATCCAACTTCAGCTCAGGTCATGATCTCACAGTTCATGAGATCGAGCTCCACGTCGGGCTCTGCTGACAGCTCAGAGCCCAGAGCCTGCTTCAAATTCTATGTCTCCCTCTCTCTCTGCCCCTCCTCCACTTGCACTCTGTCTCTCTCTCTCAAAAATAAATAAACATTAAAAAAATTTTTTTCAGATAAATTTTAAATGAATAATTCACTTGATACCCTTGAAATTCAAGCATCTCAAAGGTAAATAGAAAATCATATTTGGGGAGTGCCTGGGTGGCTCAGTCAGTTGAGCATACGACTTTGGCTCAGGTCATGATCTCAAGGTTTGTGAGTTTGAGCCCCACATCGGGCTTGCTGCTGTTAGCACAGAGCCTACTTCAGATCCTCTGTCCCCCTCTCTCTCTGCCCCTCCCCTGCTCGTGCTCTCTCTCAAAAATAAATAAACATAAAAAAGAAAAGAAAAGAAATCATATTTGGGGCACTTGGCTGACTCAGCCAGTAGAACATGTGACTCTTGATCTCAGGGTTGTGAGTTCAAGCCCCACGCTGGATGTAGAGATTACTTAAAAACAAAATCTTAAAAAAAAGAAAAGAAAATCATCTTTGCTGACACTGATACAATATTTACAAAAAAGCAAATAACTCAAGGTAGGCTGAGTATCCCTGCTTTTCTTCAATTGTCTTATTTTTATTCTCTAGGGCATTCTGCTGTCAGTAATGGTGGAGTATCTTGTTGCAGGCCAACCCTGCAGCAAAAAAACAATCAGAGAATATGAACAAAGTTAAAAATGTAAAAATCTATTCATAGGAATCAGAGAGCTACCAAGCCAATTGAGGAGCTAAAATCTCAGACTTCTGAAGTACAAAGAGGTAAACCTGACATTAAATGTCTCTTTTCCCTTAAAGGCATTACTGATTCAACAGTAGTAATGGGAGGCTAAGAAGCTGAGCAGAAAGCAGAAGCTAAAAGGCTGAGAACTGGTCTTCCTGTAGTCTTACAGAGCTTGGGGGGAAAAACTGCTCAGGACCCACCAAGATAAAGGAACTCCACTTCCCCCTTTACTTGTATATATTTTTTTAATTTTTTTAAATGTTTATTTATTTTCTTGAGAGAGAGAGAAGAGAGAGACTGAGCATGAGTGGGGGAGAGGAAGAGAGAAAGGGAGACACAGAATCTGAAGCAGGCTCCAGGCTCTGAGCTGTCAGCACAGAGCCCGACACAGGGCTCGAACTCACAAACCGTGAGATCATGACTTGAGCTGAAGTCAGTTGCTTAACTGAATAAGCCACCCAGGCGCCTCCCCTCCTTTACTTTTAGTTGGGACTCCCAAAGGCCTATATGTTAGAAGATACCAGCCCTTGTAAATACTAAAGCTCAACTTCTCATCAGCTCAATCCCTGGTTTGATTAAGATGGTCTAATCTTACCCTAACTGACTTCCAGAAGCAAAAGTAACCTCTTGCTGCAGAAATATAACACCATCCAGGGACTCAAATTATCTCTTTAATTTTTCATAAACCACTTTCAGTATTAAACAAAAAATACCAGTATTCCACAGACAAGATCAAATGACAAAAACTGAAGCAGAAGAGAAAAGGATCCATAGAAGAGTCAGATATTGGAATTATCAGATACGTACTTTAAAATAACCATAATGAGGGGCACCTGACTGGCTCAGTCAGTAGGGCATGTGACTCTTGATCTCAGGGTCATGAGTTTGAGCCCCACACTGAGTGTAGAAAATTCCTAAATAAATAAATAAATAAATAAATAAATAAATAAAGCAACCATAATGAATAGGTTTAAGAAGTTAATGACAAGATAGAGAAATTCAGCAGAGGAAACTGTATGAAATATTAAATGAAAATTCTAGAACTGAAAAATAATCACATTTAAAAATTCAATGGGGCTTAACAGCACATTGGACACATACAAAGAGCTAACTAGCGAACTAGAAGATAGGTCAGAAGAAATTATCCAGAGTGACGACAGGGGGGAGAAAAGAGGAAAATACAGAAAAGAACATAAAATACACATAAGACTGTAAAAAACAAAATCTTTAATATATACCTGATTAAAGGACCAGAAGAGGGAGACAATGGGATAGAAACACTATTTGAAGAGAAAATAACGAAAATATTTCCAAAAGTAGTGAAGGAACCAGAGTCACAAATACAAGAAATTCTCTGAACTCAAGCAGAACAAATACAAAGAAAAGCATACTTCAGGCATATCATAGTGAAGTTGCTAAAAACCAAAGATAAAGATAAAATCTTAAAAGAAGTCATGGGGGAGGGGGTTGGTAGAGGGACATACCTTCAAAAGAACAATAAAGCTAATAGGTGGCTTCTCAACAAATTGATGGAAGCCAAAAGATAATGGAATGATATGTACAAAGTGTTGTAAGATAATAACTGCCAAACTAGAATTTTATACTCAGTATGAAAAAGTTCTTCAGAAATGAAGCCAAATTAATATATTTTCACACAAACAAAAACAGAAAACTTGCCAGCAGCAGATCTTCATTAAAGGAACCCCAAAGGGAGTTCTACCAAAAGGAAAAGGATCCCAAATGGAAGCACAGATATGCAAAAAGAGATTTCGAGCAATAAATATGAAGATAAATTCTGATGAATAAGAGCTTACATGTAAAGATTATGAGAGCAGATAAAAACAAAGAATTTCTGGAATGAAAACTATGATCTCTCAGGGAAAAAAATGCAGATGAATTGAAGGAGAGAATATTTACTGGCAAGATCTGAACTAGTGACTGGAAAGTTGAGCAGAAGAGCTATTTCAAAGCAAAGAGCTGAAATACAAACAGAAATCATAATGGAAAATATAAGACTTAGACATAGATCCAGGAGACCTAGTATGCAAGTAATAGCAGTAAAAGAGGACAGATGGAGAAAAGGTGATACTTTAAAATGTAATATAGATTGCTGGATACAAAATTATACAAAAATCAGCTGCATTTTTATATACCAAAAATAATTGGAAATTTTAACTTAAAAAGGATATCATTCATAATAGTATCAAAAAACATATAAAATGCCTATGAATAAAATTACCCAAATTGTTCAAGACGTATTTTAATGAAACTTTATTGAAAAACACTAAATCAGAACCTTCAAGAGGAGGACAGGGCACTTGGAGAGTACAATTCAAGAAGGATCAGAAAAACTTTCTTGGCAAAGAAAATAATTAAACATGGGCAAAGGAGATCCTAAGAAGCCGAGAGGCAAAATGTCATCATATGCATTCTCTGTGCAAACTTGCTGAGAGGAGCACAAGAAGAAGCACCCAGATGCTTCAGTCAACTTCTCAGAGTTTCCTAAGAAGTGCTCAGAGAGGTGGAAGACCATGTCTGCTAAAGAGAAAGGAAAGTTTGAAGACATGGCAAAGGCGGACAAGGCCCGTTATGAAAGAGAAATGAAAACTTCTATCCCCCCTAAAGGGGAAACAAAAAAGAAGTTCAAGGATCCCAATGCACCCAAGAGGCCTCCTTCGGCCTTTTTCTTGTTTTGTTCTGAGTATCGCCCAAAAATCAAAGGAGAACATCCTGGCCTATCCATTGGTGATGTTGCAAAGAAACTGGGAGAGATGTGGAATAACACCGCTGCAGATGACAAGCAGCCTTATGAGAAGAAGGCTGCGAAGCTGAAGGAAAAATATGAAAAGGATATTGCTGCATACCGAGCTAAGGGAAAGCCTGATGCAGCAAAAAAGGGAGTCGTCAAGGCTGAAAAAAGCAAGAAAAAGAAGGAAGAGGAGGAGGATGAGGAAGATGAAGAGGATGAGGAAGAGGAGGAAGATGAAAAAGATGAAGAAGAAGAAGATGATGATGATGAATAAGTTGGTTCTAGTGCAGTTTTTTTTTTTTTTTTTTGTCTATAAAGCATTTAACCCCCCTGTACACAACTCACTCCTTTTAAAGAAAAAAATTGAAATGTAAGGCTGTGTAAGATTTGTTTTTAAACTTTGCAGTGTCTTTTTTTGTATAGTTAACACACTACCAAACGTGTCTTTAGATAGCCCTGTCCCGGTGGTATTTCCAACAGCCACTAACCTTGCCTGGTACAGTATGGGGGTTGTAAATTGGCATGGAAATTTAAGGCAGGTTCTTGTTGGTGCACAGCACAAATTAGTTATATAAGGGGATGGTAGTTTTTTCATCTTCAGTTGTCTCTGATGCAGCTTATACGAAATAATTGTTGTTCTGTTAACTGAATACCACTCTGTAATTGCAAAAAAAAAAAAAAGTTGCAGCTGTTTTGTTGACATTCTGAATGCTTCTAAGTAAATACAATTTTTTTGTTAAAAAAAAAAGAAAAACACTAAATCATACCTAAATAAATGGAATTATATACTTAGTCTGTGGATTGGAAGAGTTATCTCATAAAAATGTCAGTTCTTCTCAAAATGACCTATAGATTCAATATAATTTCAATCAAAATCACAAAAAAGTCTCTGTATGTGTACGCATGTGTACATGTTATCTAAGTGTGCACTTAACACAGAACATATACCACATACGGCACCATACTAGAGGATTTTTAAAATATGGAATGAATAAGGGGCACCTGGGTGGCTCAGTTGGTTAAGCGTCCAACTTCAACTCAGGTCATGATCTCGCAGTTTGTGAGTTTGAACCCCCAGGCTGGCTCTGTGCTGACAGCTTGGAGCCTGCTTCAGATTCTGTGTCTCCCTCTCTCTCTGCCCTTCCCCTGTTCGCGCTCTGTGTCTCTGTCTCTCAAAAATAAACATTAAAAATTTTTTTAATAAAAAAATATATAAATAATAAAATATGGAATGAATAAAAGTCCTTGCTGACCATTTTATACAACACAGGGAATAGTGGCACTATGGGACAAAGAAAGTGCTGCAGGTGTTTGCTTCTAGGGCAGGCCTTCTGATCCTTCTAAGGCTTGGGTAAACTCCATGAAGGCACTTTGTTTATCTAGACATTAGGCTATAAATTGTTTTTCTCTGTATTTATAAGAAACCTAAAAGATAAGAATATCAGGAAGGTAAATACAGATCCTTTTTATCTGGCTAATCAGGCTAAGGTGAAAGACAAGTAAGATTAAATTTGGTTATTTCTGTTCTCCATGATACATTTCATATTTTCTCTCTGTTATGTTTTCTTGACAGATCATGTAAAGAGATATGGATTATTATTATTATTATTTTTTGTCAAACTTTTATGTTACAGAGTCTGTCTTTACCATTCTGGAATGTGGCCCCTTAACTCCAAGACTTAAGGCTAACTGCAAAATCTTTATGATTTCCAGAATTAAAGAGAATCATAATGGAATACTACGTGGCAATGAGAAAAAATGAAATATGGCCTTTTGTAGCAACGTGGATGGAACTGGAGAGTGTGATGCTAAGTGAAATAAGCCATACAGAGAAAGACAGATACCATATGGTTTCACTCTTATGTGGATCCTGAGAAACGTAACAGAAACCCATGGGGGAGGGGAAGGGAAAAAAAAAAAAAAAGAGGTTAGAGTGGGAGAGAGCCAAAGCATAAGAGACTGTTAAAAACTGAGAACAAACTGAGGGTTGATGGGGGGTGGGAGGGAGGGCAGGGTGGGTGATGGGTATTGAGGAGGGCACCTTTTGGGATGAGCACTGGGCGTTGTATGGAAACCAATTTGACAGTAAATTTCATATATTAAAAAATAAATAAATAAATAAATAAATAAATAAATAAATAAAAATAAAAAAAAAAAGAGAATCATAGAGATACCTATTATTGGATTTTTACTAGTTCACAAATTGTGTGTGCATTAATCAAATAAGCTATTAAGATTATCTTACTAGCTTTATATTAATTGTATCAATTACCTATATATATTGTATAAATTCTCTAGTTAGATCCAATTATAGATCTTGGATCTAGTTTTCTCTTGGAAGGCTTGCAAATTATAAGTAAGTAAAAGAAATGCCTCTAACAAACTCATAACCAAATACAATGCCAAGTCTCGTTTTTCCACAATATATATAGTGTAAATCCACTCACATAAAAGAGTAAATATTTAGCGTTTACTATTTAGTATATGTTTATACTAAATAGATGTCTATAAGGATCTTTATCAAATGTTAACAGTATTTTTAATAATGACAGGATTTCAAGTAAATTTACTTCCACTACAACTTTCTAAGTTGTCTGAATTTTCTAGAATGAGTAGATAGAACAAAGGAAATGGGAAATGTTTAAAAAGAATGAAAGAATTTCTCTGGTTTGAACTTAAAAGCCTGTCTATAGGGTCACCTAGCTGGCTCAGTCGGTAGAACAATACGATTCTTAATCTCAGGGTCAGGAGTTCCTATCATGAGTTCAAGTTCCACATTGGGTGTGGAGCCTAGTTAATGAAATAATAATAATAATAATAATAATAAAGGAAAAAATAAAAAAATAAAACCTGTTTATAGTGGATACATAGGCTGGGTGTCAAAAAATACAGGATATTCCTTAATGATGCATTCTATTAGTTTTACAAGTCTATTTATAGTTGATGTTACCATGTTCTGGATGCCACTTCCAGTTAAGAACCTCTCCAAATCATTATTCTATAAATCACTTTGTGGCAATGGGTCAGGAAGCTTTTTTTTTTTTTTTTTTTTAAGATTTTAGGATTGGCGTGCCTGGGTGCCTCGGCCAGTTAAACATCTGCCTCTTGATCTCAGCTCAGGTCATAATCTCATGTTTAGAGGGATGGAGCCCCAGAGAGGGGCTCTGTGCTGATAGTGCAGAGCCTGTTTGGGATTCTCTCTCTCCCCTCTCTCTGCCACTCCCCTGCTTGTTCTCTCTCTAAAACAAATAAATAAACTTAAAAAACTAAAAAAATGCTTCAAAAAATAAAAAATAATGTGTACAAAATAAATAAATAAAGTATACAAATCACTGGTGTTTAATATATTCAGAGTTGTGTAATCATCACCATAATCAATTTTACAACATTTTCATCACCTCCCCAAAAGAAACTCTACAACCTAGGCAACCACTAATCTATTTTCTGTCTCTATATATTGTCCTGTTCTGGACATTTCATATAAATGGCATCATAAAGCATGTAGGCATTTGTAACTGGCTTCTTTATTTAAAAAAAAAATCAACTTAAGTAGATATATTTTGTAAATATTTCCATTTCAGTGATGCAAATTGTTACAGGAAACACTAGAAGGGCATGAAATTTTCAAATATAGTAATTTCTTTGTATTGTTCATTTAAAAAAAAATTTTTTTAACGTTTATTTATTTTTGAGACAGAGAGAGACAGAGCATGAATGGGGGAGGGTCAGACAGAGGGAGACACAGAATCCGAAACAGGCTCCAGGCTCTGAGCTGTCAGCACAGAGCCCGACGCGGGGCTCGAACCCACAGACTGCCAGATTATGACCACAGCCGAAGTCGGCCGCTCAACTGACTGAGCCACCCAGGCACCCCTGTATTGTTCATTGATATATAATTCATATACCATAAAATTCATTCTTTAGTGTATAATTTAAATTTTTAAATTTTTTTTTTAACATTTATTTATTTTTGAGACAGAGAGAGACAGAGCATGAATGGGGGAGGGGCAGAGAGAGAGGGAGACACAGAATCGGAAGCAGGCTCCAGGCTCTGAACCATCAGCCTAGAGCCTGACGCGGGGCTTGAACTCACGGACCGCGAGATCGTGACCTGAGCTGAAGTCGGACGCTCAACCGACTGAGCCACCCAGGCGCCCCATTAAATTTTTAAATATAGTCACCAGGTTTTGCAACCATTACCACCACCTAATTCCAAACATTTTCATCATTCATCATGCTACAAAAAAACCCCTAAAACTTCTGTACCTGTTAGCAGTTATTCCTCATTCAATTACCACCCCTTCACCCCCAGCCCATGGCAAACACTAATCCGTATTTTTCTGTTTCTGTGGATTTGCCTATTCTGGACATTTCATGTAAATTGAATCATACAATATGCAGCTTCTTTCACTTAGCATGTTTTCAAGGTTCATCTATGTTATAGTATGTATCAATACTTCATTTATTTTTACTGCCAAATAAATATCAATTGTGTGGATATACAACATTCTCTTTATCCATTCATCAGTTGATGGACATTTGGATTGTTTCCACTTTTTGGCTACTATAAATAATGCTGTGAAGGATAGCAGAATTTTCCACCCCAAAACATACCACTTTCACACAATGATTGTTTTGAACTGAAGGCAATTGAGAAGCATGTCAAAACAAAACAAAAACAAAAAACCTCTCTGTCCTTTCCCTATTTGCCTAAAAGCAAGATATCAATTAATCATTGACAACCCTAGACATTTATCAGCCCAGAAACAGTACAAGAGAGCACACATCAAAAACCTTACTGACCAGCTCGGTTATCTTCCATTAGGCCCGCTTATATTTACAATGTGCTACCCCTAGAGACTCACGATTCTTTTCTTTTGTCTTCTCACTTCTCTAAAGATTTATTGTTTCCTTGCTATGATGCTGTATAAGCCCATGCTTTAGCCAAACCTTTGAGTTATTATGCCTGAGTTTCTCCCATGTATATATGAGATAGACATGCTAGTAACCTTTTATTTTTCAAGTTTATTTATTTATTTTGAGAAAGAAAGAGAGCATGGGGTAGGGAGAGAGAGAGAGAGAGAGAGAGAGAGAGAGAGAGAGAGAGAGGAGGATCCCAAGCAGGCTCTGTACTGTCAGCTCAGAACCTGATTCAGGGCTTGATCCCATGAGATCATGACCTGAGCAGAGATCAAGAGTCTGATGCTTAACTGACTGAGCCACCCAGGTGTCCCAGTTAACTTCTATTTTTTTCTCTTGTTAATCTGTCTTTTGTTACAGAGCCCTAGCCAAGAACCTAGAAGGGTAGAGGAAAAAGTATTTCCCCCCATTACAGCTGCTGTGAACATAGGTGTAAGTTTTTGTGTGGCTATATGTTCTAATATATGCTTTTTCCAAATTGGTCACACCATTTACATTCCTTTCAGTAGTGTATGAGACCCCAATTTTTCCAAAACTTGTTATTACCATTTTTTTTATTGTAATCATCCTAATAGTGTGATATGGTATCTCGCTGGGTTTTGATTTGCACTTCCCTGATGGCTAATAATGTTGAGCACCATTCCATGTGCTTATTGATCATTTGTGTATCTTCTATGGAGAAATGTATATTCAGACTTTTTGCCAAATTTTTTGCCCATTTTTAAATTATATTGTCTTCTATTTTTTAGTTGTAACAGTTCTTTATATATTCTAGACACAAGTATGTAATAATATTTTTGATTTGCAAATATTTTCTCCAATTCTGTGGGCTGTCTTTACACTTTCTTGATAGTGTCTTTTGAAGCACGGATGTTTTTAATTGTGATGAAGTCTAATTTATCTATTTTTTTCTTTTGTTGTTTATACCTTGGGCATCATTTCTAAGAAGGCTTTGCCTAACCCAAGGTCATAAAGATTTACTTCTACATTTTCTTGTAAGTTTTATAGTTTTATGTATTACATTAGGTGTATGATCCATTTTGAGTTTTTTAATGTATTTTTTTAAGTATTTTATGTGTTTTTATACACATTTTTATGTATGTGTGAGGAAAGGATCCAATTTTATTCTTTTGCATATGAATATCTACTTGTTCTAGCACTCTATGTTGAAAAAACTCTTCTTTCCTAAATGATTTGTCTTGGCACCCTTGTCAAACAATTAATTAACTATAAATGTTAAAGATTATTTCTGGACTCTCAATTCCATTCCATTAATCTGTGATATCTATTGTTACACCAGCACTGCACAGTCATGATTATTGTTGCTTTTCAGAAAGTTTTTAAATCAGGAAGTGTGAGTCCTCTAACTTTGTTCTTTTTCAAGATTGTTTTGGCTACTCTAGGTTTCTTGAATTTTCATATGAATTTTAGGACCACTTTTCTAATTTCTGGAAAGAAGCCAGCTGGGGATTTTGATAGGGATTACAATATATCTATTTACCAACCTGGGAAATATTGCCATCTTAATAATATTAAGTCTTCCAATCCTTAAACATGAAATATCTATTTATTTAGATTGTCTTTGATTTCTTTCAACAATGTTTTGTAGTTATTCTATGATTTCAACTGCAATATTATCTATTATTAGAAAAAAGAAGTAATTATAATTCAAGTCTCTCAGTTCTTTTTCAAGATTTTGAAGAGAGATTTATTTGTCATACAGAAACAAAAACTTTTAAATTCTTAGTGGATCTCCAATTTAAATTTTCTGCCCCATCTCCATGTTTTTTTAAATTTTAGGACCACTAAATCTCTATCCCATGTTGGTAGGCAAGGTTTCTTACTTTTGCTTGGTCTTAACTTGACTGAAGAAACACTTGTGTGCTGCACACACAACATATTCTCTATACTCACTGGGGACCCAGTTTGCTTATTCCACTGGGATGGCTTTTTAGATCTGTGATAAGATTCAGGGACTTTTTCCCCTTTGGGTTTATTATTAAGTAGAACATCTTATTCTGTGGCCGCAATAGAGAACAGCATTAAGACACCTTCTGTAGAATGAGTTAAAAAGGACAAGGTATGTTTCTAATTTGTTTAAGAGAGGAAGAGTTAACTTTATTTATTTATTTATTTATTTATTTATTTATTTATTTATAAATGTTTACTTATTTTTGAGAGACAGAGAGAGTGCAAGCGGGGGAGGAGCGGGGGGGGGGAGGGACAGAGGATCTGAAGCAGGTTCTGTGACAGCAGAGAGCCTGATGTGGGGTTCAAACTCACATACTGACAGATCATGCCCTGAGCTGAAGTTGGACACTCAACTGACTAACGCAGCCACCCAGGCACCCTGAGAGAGTTAACTTTTAAAGAATCCTTACTTAATATTCTGAACCTTAACTTCTGCCAGAGGGGAAATTTAAACACAGCACAATTTTCTTCCATATACACATATACACACATACAGAGAGGGAGGGAGGGAGAGAGAGAGAGAGAGAAGCAAAAAATCTGCCTGCTTCCCCTATAGAATCATACGTTGGTTGATTAAATATATGCCAACATTCTTCATAACTTACATGGCTTCAGTGATACATATTTCATATGTCTCAGTTTATGGTTTCAGGGGTATTGAAGCAAGTATAGTCAGGGAGTTACAGATTTCATTAATTTTAAAGAAAACCCTTTCTTAGGGGTACCTGGCTGGCTCAGTCAGCAGAACATGTGACCCTTGATCTCAGGGTTGTGAGTTCAAGCCCCAGGTTAGGCATACAGCCTACTTTAAAACATACATACATACATACATACATACATACATAAAATAATATAATATAATATAATACAATTTAATAAAAGAATTTTTAAAAAAAGAAAAGAAAAATCATTCTTAGATAATTCTCCCAAAAAACTGTACAGAACATTCTCTTCCTCCATATATATATTAAGCTTATTTATTTATTTTGAGAGAGAGTGAGTATGGGGGGAGGGGCGACAGAGAGAGGAGAGAGAGAATTGCTGTGAGTGTGGAGGAATCCCACGTGGGGCTCAATCTCACAAACCGTGAGATCATGACCTGAGCTGAAATCAAGAGTCTTGACGTTTAACCAGCTGAGCCACCCAGGTTCCCCCTCTTCCTTCATATATAAATTAATATTGTTTTAAACTTTTATTAATGATAACTTAACTTGAATGAGTACCTCAAAATTACCAGCCTCTCGTCCATTTTTAATAGCTTATTCTCCCTTCAAGAACACCAGAGGTAAAATCAGCATTCTTTACTACTGACCCAACATAATTGCTATTCTGAGTTACCAAGTTTAATACTTATGTGTAATTATGTCAGATAATGTGATTGGCATTTTTACTGGATTTTTTCTTTAATTATTTGTTTTTTTCTATCATGTGGAAATGAGCATTATTTGACAGTAAACACAAGAATTAATTCCTGAACCTGGATTGTGCCAAAATGACAAGTAATTCCATTTCACAAGATGAAATCACTATATAATATTTTCTGTAGGACCAAAATGATCATAGTATAAGCAAGAAAAGTGGCTCAAGGACATTTGAATTCATTTGGAAGGCAAAAACAAAAAACAAAACAAAACAAAACAAAAAATTCCACACTCTAAAAATCTAAAAAGTAAATTATTGGCTTTTTAAATTTTTCACTGGGGGCGCCTACTAGGTGGCTCAGTCAGTTAAGTGTCCAACTTCAGCTCAGGTCACGATCTCGCGGTTCATGAGTTTGAGCCCCACGTCGGGCTCTGTGCTGACAGCTCAGATCCTGGAGCCTGCCTCAGATTCTGTGTCTCCCCCTCTCTCTGCCCCTCCCCCGCTCGTGCTCTGTCTCTCTCAAAAATAAATTAAAATTTAAAAATTTTTTAAATAAATAAATAAATAAATAAATAAATAAATATTTCACTGGGAAGGCTTTCTCTGGAACCATTTTCCTCATTGTTAGAAATTGTGGGACAGAGACCCTAGAGAGTCATTTGAGGTGCTGAGGATTAAGATAGATAACCTGGGGGCACCTGGCTGGCTCAGTCAGAAGAGCATGCAGCTCTTGATATCAGGATCATGTGTTTGAGCCCCACATTGGTTGTAGCAATTACTAAAAACAAATAAACTTAAAAGAGAAAAAAGGAAAAGATCGATAACCTGGGTTGCTATCTCAAAGCTCACCAAAATGAAAAGAAACTAGTCCTTACATGATGCAAAATGTAATCTTCCCATACAAAAGGAAACAATAAAGTACATGAGTGATACTATATCCATTCATCCATTTGGTATCTTTTCAACACCAAACATATTTGTAAATAGACCTATGGTAGGCATTTGGGGATACACAATTCTACATTTAAGAGCCTGATGAGGGGCTTGAACTCATGAACCATGAAATCATGCCCTGAACTGAAGTCAGACACTTACCAACTGAGCCACCCAGAAGCCCCTAATTCTTTTATTTTTTTAAGTTTATTTATTTATTTTGAGAAAGAGTGTGCACACATGGGCACACTCACGTGAGCATGCAGGTGAGGGGCAGAGAGACAGAAAGAGAGAGAATCTCAAGCAGTTTCCATGCTGTTCCCATGCAGGGCTCGTTTCCCATGACTAAGCCAACCAGGTGCTCCTCTACATTCAATTCTTATTCAAGACCAAAGCGGGAGGCATCACAATCCCCTACTACAAAGCTGTAATCATCAAGACAGCATGGTATTGGCACAAAAACAGACGCATAGACCAATGCAATAGAATAGAGACTCCAGAATTGGACCCACAAAAGTATGGCCAACTCATCTTTGACAAAGCAGGAAAGAATATCCAATGGAAAAAAGACAGTTTTTTTTTAACAAATTGTGCTGGGAGAACTGGACAGCAACATGCAGAAGATTGAAACTAGACCACTTTCTTATACCATTCACAAAAATAAACTCAAAATGGATAAAGGACCTGAATGTGAGACAGGAAACCATCAAAACCCTAGCAGAGAAAGCAGGAAAAAACCTCTCTGACCTCAGCCACAGCAATTTCTTACTTGACACATCTCCAAAGGCAAGGGAATTATAGCAAAAATGAACTATTGGGACCTCATGAAAATAAAAAGGCTTCTGCACTGCAAAGGAAACAATCAACAAAACTAAAAGGCAACCAACAGAATGGGAGACAATAGTTGCAAATGACATATCAGACTACAAAGGGCTAGTATCCAAAATCTATAAAGAACTCACCAAACTCTACACCTGAAAAACAAATAATCCTATGAAGAAATGGGCAGAACACATGAATAGACACTTCTCTAAAGAAGACATCCAGATGGCCAACAGGCACATGTAAAGATGCTCAATGTCACTCCTTATCAGGGAAATACAAATCAAAACCACACTCAGATACCACCTCACACCAGTCAGAGTGGCTAAAATGAACAAATCAGGAGACTATAGATGCTGGCGAGGATGTGGAGAAATGGGAACCTTCTTGCACTGTTGGTGGGAATGCAAACTGGTGCAGCCGCTCTGAAAAACAGTGTGGAGCTTCCTCAAAAAATTAAAAATAGATCTACCCTATGACCCAGCAATAGCACTCCTAGGAATTTAACCAAGGGGTACAGGGGTACTTATATATAAGGGCACTTGTACCCCAATGTTTATAGCAGCACTTTCAACAATAGCCAAATTATGGAAAGAGCCCAAATGTCCATCACTGATGAATGGATAAAGAAATTATGGTATATATATACAATGGAATACTACTTTGCAATGAGAAAGAATGAAATATGGCCTTTCGTAGCAACATGGATGGAACTGAAGAGTGTTATGCTAAGAGAAATAAGTCATACAGAGAAAGACAGATACCATATGTTTTCACTCTTATGTGGATCCTGAGAAACTTAACAGAAGACCACGGGGGAGGGGAAGGGGGAAAAAAAGTTACAGAGAGGTAAGGAGGCAAACCATAAGAGACTCTAAAAAACTGAGAATAAACTGAGGGTTGATGGGGGGGTGGGAGGGAAGGGAGGGTAGGTGATGGGCATTGAGGAGGGCACTTGTTGGGATGAGCACTGGGTCTTGTATGGAAACCAATTTGACAATAAATTCCATATTAAAAAAATAAAAATAAATAAAATAAAAAACATTAAATTAAAAAAAGCCATACTTATTCACCACCTACTACATAAGACTCTGGGGCTAAGGCTGTGAATAAAACAGACAAGATCCTCCCCTTTTATGTATTTGTTTAAGTTTATTTATTTTAGAGAGAGAGAGAGAGGGAGACAGAGAATCCCATGCAGGCTCCATGCTGTCAGTGCAGAGCCCAATGTGGGCTCGAACTCACCAACCATGAGATCACAACCTGAGCTGAAATCAAGGGTCAGACGCTTAACCAAACTGAGCCACCCCAGTATTCCAAGATCTTCCCCTTTTAGAATTTATATTCCAGTGGGAGACAGAAATTAAGCAAATAAATAATAAATGTGCTAAGAGGAAAAAGAAGCAGGTTAAGGGGGGAAAGAAGGGATAGAGCATACTATTTTAGAAAGAAAGGTCAAGTCCTCTTTGGGGTGATAATATTGAAAGAGAAACTTTAAGGAAATGAAGAAATGAGTATCTGGGGGAAAAGGAAACTAGGCAAAGGGAACCACGAGTGGAGAGTCTTGAGGCAAAGTAGCATACTTACTGTGTTTGAGGTATAGTACAAAGGCCAGTGCAGTTGAAGTGGATGAGGGAGGGGGGGAAATAACATAAGATGAAGCCAGAGAGGTAGCCAGGAGCCAAATCATGAAGAACCTTTTAGAAGCATGTAAGAATTTGGATATTATTCTAAGAATGCCCTCCAGAGTAGGCATGATCAAAATTATATTTTTATTTTATTTTTCATTTTGTTTATTTTAGAGAGAGAGGGCACAAAAGTTGGGGAGAGGGGCAGAGGAGAGAGAAAGAGAATCACAGGCAGGCTCCACATTCAACATGGAGCCCGACACGAGGCTTGATCCCATGACCCTGGGATCATGACCTGAACTGAAATCAAGAGTTGGACGCTCAACCAACTGGGCCACCCAGACACCCCCAAAATTATATTTTTAAAGGATCACTTTTAAAAGCAGCCTATAAGAGGGGCGCCTGGGTGGCGCAGTCGGTTAAGCGTCCGACTTCAGCCAGGTCACGATCTCGCGGTCCGTGAGTTCGAGCCCCGCGTCAGGCTCTGGGGTGATGGCTCGGAGCCTGGAGCCTGTTTCCGATTCTGTGTCTCCCTCTCTCTCTGCCCCTCCCCCGTTCATGCTCTGTCTCTCTCTGTCCCAAAAATAAAAAATAAAAAAAAAATAAAAATAAAAAATAAAAACGTTGAAAAGCAGCCTATAAGAATAAAAACAGGGAGAGCACTTAAGTAGACTATTTCTGTGTCTGGGAGAGAGATGGCAAACAATTCAGGATATATTTTTAGGCATAGCTCACAGATTTGCTGATGTATTAGATGAACTATTTTTTTAATTTTTTGAAAAAAAATTTTTTTAATTTTTTTTTAAATTTTTTTAATGTTTTTATTTATTTTTGAGACAGAGAGAGACAGAGCATGAGCAGGGGAGGGGCAGAGAGAGAGGGAGACACAGAATCTGAGGCAGGCTCCAGGCTCTGAGCTGTCAGCACAGAGCCTGACGTGGGGCTCGAACTCACAGACTGTGAGATCATGACCTGAGCTGAAGTCAGACGCTTAACTGACTGAGCCACCCAGGCGCCCCAAAATTTTTTATTTTTGAGAGAGAGAGAGAGAGACACAGCATGAGGAGGGGGAGGGGCAGAGAGAGAGGGAGACACAGAAGCTGAAGCAGGTTCCAGGCTCCAAGCTGTCAGCACAGAGCCCCATGTGGGGCTCCAACCCACGAACTGCGAGATCATGATCTGAGCTGAAGCTGGACGCTTAACCGACTGAGCCACCCAGGCGCCCCAGACAAAATATTTGAAAAAAGAGAGAAGTCAAGAGTAACTCAAAGGTCTTTGACCAGCACAACTGGGTGAAAAGAGATAACATTTACTCAGAGGGAGAATACTAGGGGAAGAAAGAAGTAGGTTGTGTGCATTTAAGTGTGAGGAGGAGGTGGAATTCAAGAATCCTGTTTGGGACATGATAAATCTAGGATGCTTATTAGACATCCTGTTGGAGATGTTGAGTAGGATATGTGCTTCAGGGAATAGGGGAAAGGTCTGGGTAAGATATATACATTTGGTAGTCACCAGTATATAGATAATGTTGTATTTTTTTTAAGTTTATTTATTTATTTTGAGAGACACTGGGAGCAGCGGGAGGAGCAGAGAGAGAGAGGGAGAATCCCAAACAGACTCCAAGTGGTCAACTCAGAGCCCAATGTGGGGCTCCAACCAACGAAACTGAGATCATGACCTGAGCTGAGATCAAGAGTCAGACACTTCACCGACTGAGTCACCCAGGCACCCCTATACATAATATTTAAAGCCATGGGGCGCCTGGGTGGCTCAGGCGGTTAAGTGTCCAACTTTGGCTAAAGTCATGATCTCACGGTTTGTGGGTTCAAGCCCTGCAGTGGGCTCTGTGCTGACAGCTCAGAGCCTGGAGCTGCTGCAGATTGTGTCTCCCTCTCTGTCTGCCCCTCCCCCACTCACACTCTGTCTCTCTCTCAAAAATAAACACTAAAGAAAATTAAAAAAAAAAAAACCCATGAGGTTAGATGGGCATATATGTCTTCTTTTTCACTTATGTGACCATTTCTCTACATCAGCAGTCTTCACATTTTTGCTTGTGTACGACCTAATTTTTTTTTGAAAACTATGTACCTCTTCAGACATCTTTAAGTTGTATCTAAAATTGTTCAAATTTAGTTTAAATGGTTAAAAAAAGAATGTAATTTTAACATTTAAACATTTTAAATTTCAACATTTTAAAGTAAAACTTATACCATTCTGTTACATCTAATGGAATCCAAAAACATCTAAGTTGATACCTGCTATCATCTGTTTTTAAAAGATAAGAGAAAACTGGGGGGTCTGGGGAGCTCAGTCAGTTAAGCATTCGACTTCAGCTCAGGTTCATGAGTTTGAGACCCACATTGGGCTCTCTGCTGTCAGCATGCAGCCCACTGTGGATCCTCTGTTCCCCTCTCTCTCTGCCCTGCCTCTGCTCCCACCTCTCAAAATAAATAAATAAACTTAAAATAAAATAACATATAAGATAAAACTGAGTTTCCAATAATGTGGTGGACTAGATATTTTGATGTGCCTTCCAATAAAAACTAAAAATGCTAGATAAAATGATAAAACCATTTTCTTAAAAGTTTCAAAAAGCTGATAAGATAGGAATCCTTAAGGAATCCTTAAGCCCGGGGAAATGGAACTCTGATGTCATTTTTTCTACAGCCTTTTAAGTGTTAGAATGGAATGTAAAGCCTAGGGTTACCCAAAAGAAGAAGTATAATAAATGAAGCACCTGCTTAAAAAAAAAAAAAGAAAGAAAGAAAGAAAAAAGAAAAATTTGGAACTCCAAAGGACTAAACCCTTAGTGTAAGGGTGAGCCAGAATTAAATCTACCCCAAGCTCCTCTTCCAGAGAGTTGCAATGAAAATTGCCTTGAAGTGAGCAGGAAAAAGAGGAAAAACAAACAGACAAGAATACCTATGTCCAAAACAACCAGTTATTACATGAATTTGCAACTCTAATCCACATAACTTGGATATTCCAAAAGCCCTAAAGCTATAAATTTAGTTTAAAGGCTTCCTAGATAGGTAGTGCCCTCAGGCATCTGGCAGAAGAAAAAGCAAATCTTTATCTTAGGCATCAAAACATTTCATCCTCAAAATCTAATTTTCCAGAGTATGGAGGTTCCTCAAAATGTTAAAAATAGAACTAACCTATGATCCAGTAATTACACTACCGGGTATTTACCCCCAAAATACAAAGACACTAATTCAGAGGGATACAGGCACCCCTATTTTTATTGCACCATTATTTACAACAGCCGAATTATGGAAGCAGCCCAAATGTCCATCAATAGATGAATGGATAGGGGCGCCTGGGTGGCGCAGTCGGTTAAGCGTCCGACTTCAGCCAGGTCACGATCTCGCAGTCCGTGAGTTCGAGCCCCGCGTCAGGCTCTGGGCTGATGGCTCGGAGCCTGGAGCCTGTTTCCGATTCTGTGTCTCCCTCTCTCTCTGCCCCTCCCCCGTTCATGCTCTGTCTCTCTCTGTCCCAAAAATAAATAAAAAACGTTGAAAAAAAAATTAAAAAAAAAAAAAATAGATGAATGGATAAAGAAGATGTGGCATACACATACAATGGAATATTATTTAGCCATAAAAAATAATGAAGTCTTGCCATTTGCAACGACATGGATGGAGCTAGAGAGTATAATGCTAAGCAAAATAAGTCAGTCAGAGAAAGACAAATACCATATGGTTTCACTTATATGTGGAATTTAAGAAACAAAACAAATGAGCAAAGGGGAAAAAAGAGAGAGAGAGGCAAATCAAGAAACCGTACTTCTAGCAAATTATTGAAACTGAGAGAAAGGGTCATGGGAACCCCTGAGTTTATAGCTGGTGGGTGTAGGTATAGGTGGCACATTGGGACTTGCGACTGGCCCCTTAAGTGGGGGCAGTCTTTTGTGATTGAGCCCTTCACTGGTGGGGTCTGCACTAACTGCACATAGTGTCAGAACTGAATCGAATGCTAAACACCCAGGTGGTATCAGAGAATTAAAAACTGGGGTGGAGGGGCACCTCAGTGGCTCAGACAGTTAAATGTTCAACTCTTGATCTTGGCTCAGGTCTTGATCTCAGGGTTATGAGTTCAAGCCCTATGTTGGGCTCCATGCTGAGCATGGAGCCTACTGAAAAACAAAAATTGGTGTGTTAAACACCATGTGTTTGCTGTCAGAAAGAATCTTACAGAATGACTATATATACAAAAATTCCAAAAAAGAATACATATCAATTATTAGAATTTTTTTTTTATTTTAGAGAGAGAGTCGGGGGGAGAGGTACAGGGAGAGAATGAGAATCTTTTTATTTTTAATTAAAAAAAATTGTTTTAAGTTTATTTATTTTGAGAGAGAGGGAGAGAGCACAAGTGGTAGAGAGGCAGAGAGAGAGGGGGAGAGAACCCCAACCAGGCTCTGCACTTTTGGTACAAAGCCCAGTGCAGGGCTCGAGCCCATGAACCGTGAGATCATGACCTGAGCTAAGATCAAGAGTGGTAGGCCACTTAACTGACTGAGCCACTCAGGTGCCCCTGTATTATTGTGGTTATTCAAGTATTATTCATTGCTGAAGCAAATACACTAAAACCTTGGTTTGCAAGCATAATTCATTTCGGAAACATGCTTGTAATCCAAAGCACTCGTATATCAAAGAGAATTTCAAAAACCATTGGCTCAGTTGTAATCATGTGACATTTGGCGTCACATACTACTCGTATTACAAGACACCACTTGTTTATCAAGTTAAAATTTATTAGAAATGTTTGCTCATCTTGCAGAACACTCGCAGAACAAGTTACTCGCAGTCCAAGGTTTTACTGTAGTCCACTATAACGATACTTCCTTTCTCATACAAACTTTTATTTTTCCTGAATCTCATAACTGCCTCAATCTTTGCTTGATGTTTCATATAAAACTTTCCAAATGCTCCTACCTCTCTGCCAATAGCCTGAGTAGTATTAATTAATTAATTAGAAATTAGCCCATCAACCCAGTCAAAGGAGGGACATGGAGACTCAGAGCACAGTGAAGAGAGGCTTTAATCAATGTTGTTCCAAGCCTGGGTGTCTGACAGGCAGGCACACTCAGGGCAGTCACAGCAGACAATTTATCTCCTAGTATGCAAGTTCCTCCCCTGGCTCCTCATTAGCTGAGTACTACAGAGGTTATAGCCTTACCCAGATGTTGTCTGTGCCCATGTAAGACAAAAAGTAGTCTGATTGGAACAAATATGCATTTCCTGAGGTGACACAGAGTCTTTCAGTCCCTTCTCCCTTTGTTCTTTGGTGTGTGCTCATCGCAAAGCCTGAGAAAATAAGCCCACAAAAGGGACAGGGGAAGAAGAACCAGGAAGTGAAGTGACTAAGGGTTTGGGACTCCATGGTGGTGGGGGGGTGGGGGGTGGGGGTGGTGCAGTGTTCCTACATATTTCCAATAGGTTGTAAACCTATGGTTAATTAGACAGCACAGTTTTTATTCGGTATTTCTTCCTTATTTCTCACATTCACCACTTCCTGTCTGTTGGTTGAATCCTTCTTTTTGGAGAATGATTTTTTTCCATCATCATGCATTCTTGACAATTCTATGGATCCTGGCATGATCTTTAAACACGAAGTCCTGCTATACTGGCCCTTTGTTATCTACAAAGGCTTAACAAAACCTAGTTCTTCCAAAGAAAGGCCTTGCTTTCAAATATTCATTAAATAAATTATGATACATCCATAACAACAGACTACTTTGATGAGAGAAAAACTCTCTAAAGGCCTGATACACAAGGAAGCCATTTTAGATTTCTTTCTAAGTCAGCATAACTGTACATAAACTTTGTTCAAACCAAAAGCCTGATTTATGGCCTGCCACGCATGCATTGTACCTCTGCTTCATGAACGAGTACCCTAAAGGAAAATCATCTTGTCCTTGAGATAACCATCAATGCTGCTACTCCCTGCATTCTTTTATGATAAAACTCATGATTACTGCCTATATGCAGACCTATAAGCCTTTGAGATTTCATAAGATGAAAAAAAGTATATAACCCTATAAAAATTGCTCATTCTTGGAACAGTTTCTTCCCCATGAAGATCATGTTTCCAAGGCATCTGTACTAACGTGGGCTCGAATAAAACTTTCTTTACTTTTTGAAATTCTAAAAGGCTAGGGGCCCCTGGGTGGCTTAGTCAGTTGAGTGTCGGACTTCAGCTCAAGTCATGATATCACGGCCCTTGGGCTTGAGCCCCGCATTGGGCTCTGTGCTGACAGCTCAGAGCCTAGAGCCTGCTGTATCTCTGTATCTCCCTCCTTCTCTGCCGCCCTCTTGCTTGCTCACTCTCTCTCTCGCTCTCTCAAAAATAAACATTAAAAAATTTAAAAAAAAGAAGAAATTCTAAAAGGCTTGTTCATTTTGGATTGACACCCTATAGATGGAATAGAAAATAAAACTAATGAAGATGCTTTCTAGGAGTTGTTGACATGGAAAGATATCCAGAATACTGACAAGTGAAAAAGCAAGGTGTAAAACAGCATGCACTATAGCTTGCTACCCTTTTGTGCATAAAAAAAGGAGTTAAATAGGGGTGCCTCGGTGGCTCAGTTGGTTGAGTGTCCAGCTTTGGCTCAGGTCATGATCTTTCATTCGTGGGTTCGAGCCCTGCATTGGGCTCTGTGCTAACTGCTCAGAGCCTGGAGCCTGCTTTGGATTCTGTGTCTCCCTCTCTCTCTGCCTCTCCCCTGCTTGCACTCTGTCTTTCTCTATCTCTCAAAAAATAAAATGAAACATGAAAAAAAAGGTGAAATAAGAATAGGTCAATATTTGTTTATATTTTCATGAAGAAATATTGACAGAATTCACAACAAACTAACACAAATGCTTATCTATAGGGCTAGTGGGGAGGAATGGGATGAATGAGCACAGACTTGTGTATTAGCCAAGGCTGTCCAGAGGAGAACCAATAGGATCTGTCTACCTACCTACCTACCTACCTATCTACCCATCCATCCACCCATCCATCCATCCACCCATCCATTGAGATTATAAAGTATTGGCTCACATGATTATTGAGGCTGAGAAGCCCCACTGTCTATCATCTACAAACTAGAGACCTAGAAAAGACAGGCATGTAACTCAAAGGTTGGAGAGCTAATGGTGTAGATTCCTGTCTGGATCTGAAGTCTGAGAATCAGGAACACTGAGGACAGAAGATTGGTATCTCAGCTCACGTAGTCAGGGAGAGAGTAAATTTAAACTTCCTGTGTCTTTTTGTTCTATTCAGGCCCTCAACATTTTTTTGTTTTTGTTTTTGTTTTGTTTTTTAAGTAAACTCTACATCCAAGTAGGGCTCAAACTCATTACTCTGAGATTGAGTCCCATGCTCTATTGATTAAGCCAGCCAGGTGCCCCAGGCCCTCAATGCTTTGAATGACTTCCATTCCCATTGGAGAGGGCCATCTGCTTTATTCAGTCCACCAATTCAAATGCTAATATTTTCTGGAAATACTTTACAGACACACCCAGAAATAACATTTAACCAGCTATCAGAGATCACAGGGTGGAAGCAAAACTTCTCAATGTACATTGGCTTATCTCTTCAACTTTTGAACCATGGGAACTTTTAACTAGTCTATTGTTGTTGTTTTTTTTTACATTAAAAAAAATCCATTCATATATTCAATTATCTTTTCAGTGGCTAACATCTACTTTGTCTTCTATTTCACAAATGGTGATCTAGCAGTTTCAGCAAAACACCAATCCTGGATAAATCCAATTCTCCACCTATTTCATACCTCATCTGAGCAGCTGGTCCTGACTAGAAAAAAACTACCAGGATGACTGATAATCATTTTGTATTTACAACCACAAATGTTTGAAAAATCTACTATGCCTTCAACAATACTTGGAAATTTTACTACATTTCCCTAGTTAATTTATTCTCCCACTCTTAGAGATGACTATTTTATACATTTGCTCTCTTCAAACCTCACACATTCTCTCCCCAATCCTCACATTTAGTCAGTGACCCTCCCCTTCCCATTTCACTGAAAAAAACAGAAAATAAAAAAATTTAAAAATAAACGCAGAAGAGGAGTGCCTGGGTGGCTCAGTCGGTTAAGCGTCCAACTTTGGCTCAGTTCATGATCTTGTGGTTCATGGGTTCGAGCCCCACGTCAGCCTCTGTGCTGACAGTTCAGAGCCTGGAGCCTGCTCCAGATTCTGTGTCTCCCTCTCTCTCCACCCTCCCCTGTTCATGTTTTGTGTCTTTGTCTCTCAGAAATAAAATAAACATTAAAAAAATTAAAACAAAATAAAAATAAATACAGAAGAAAAATAAATACAGAAGAAAAATTCCACAAGATCCCACCACATCAGTTGTAACTTTAATCAGCCTCAAATAACAGACATACACATCCCAGGAAAATGAAAAAAAAGGAAAAAGATCAGTGTGACTTAAACAAATTGTTTTATTTTCTCCCATAACGAAAAGTCCAGAGGTAGGCAATCCTGGGCTGGTTTGGCAGCTCCACAATGTCATCAGGGACCTAGATTCTAGCTTCCTCCATCCTTAGCAATGGTTTAGGATCACTTTATTGTTGTAAGATGGTTGAACTTCAATTATCATGTCCACATTCTAAGCAAAAAAAAAAAAAAAAGAGAGAGAGAGAGAGAGAGAGAGTGAGAGAGAGAGAAAGGGCTAAAAACATATAACAGCTCAGAAGCCCCACAAAATAACTTCCACTAACAATTCACCAGAACTTAGTCACATAGACATCCCTTGTATAATTGAAACAGAAACTTGGCACCCAGCTCCCAACAAAATCAGGGTTCTGCTGTGATTAAGAAACAGGGAGAGAATAAGGAGAAATTCCCTGTTTTGCTATTTCACTGGGGTGGGAAGAAAAAAGAAGCCACCAAAAGAGAAATTCCAGTGTTCCCATCACCAAATCTAACTGCCAATCTGAACCTGTACTCATACTCTGCTTCGTCCTATGTGTCAGTGGAAAAACTATCATGCTCCTCTCCAAGGTTAACCCCTTCAGTGGCACACTGGATCCCTTACCATTTCACTCCTCTAAAACTTTGCTCCTTAATTTATCCCCCCTTTTCCTCACATCATCAATTTTCCCCCTCTTTCATTTCTTCTCACTAGCAAACACACATGTTAAACTATCTCCCATCTTTAAAAAAAAATCTTCCCTTTATTGAACATCCCTATCCAGCTATCCCAGCTATCCTCCTTAACTCCCTTAAAGCAAAATTCCTCAAAAGAGGTTTTTATCCCATTTTCTCCACTTCCTCACCTTGCATTCTCTCTCAAACCCACCCCCATCAAGCCCTTCATTCATGCCTACTGATGCCACTCTTGCCCAGGTCACTGGTGACATCCACACTGCCAAATCTATTAGCCAACTCTCTGACCTTATCTTACCTAACTTCCCAAAAGAATTTGACACAGTTTGCACTCTCCTGCTTGAAACACTTTCTTCATTTGGTTTCCAGAACACCACACTCTTCATGTTTTTCTTCCTACGCCACTGGCTGATCTTTCTCACTTTTGACTACAGGATCTTCTTCCTCATTTTTAAAACCTGAAGGGCTCCAGGGTTCAATCTTGGGTCCTTTTTTATTTTTTTTAATGTTTATATATTTATTTTGAGAGAGAGACTGAGAGAGAGAGAGAGAGAGAGAGAGAGCGAGCAGGAGAGGGGCAGAAAGAGAAGGAGAGAGAGAATCCCAAGCAGGCTTCACATTGTCAGCGCAGAGCCCAACTCAGGGCTCATCTCACAAACTGTGAGATCATGACCTGAGCCAAAATCAAGAGTCAGATGCTTAACCGACTGAGCCAACCAGGGGCCCCTTTGGTCCTCTTTTAATCTACACTTTCTTCCTAGGTGATGTCACCCAGTTTCCATGCTGATGACTCCTAAATTTACTTCCAGTGTGACTTCTCTGCACCTTAGCCTACTGCCTAATCACCATTTCTACCTAGATAACTAATACCTACATCTCAAACTTAACATGTCCAAAACTGAACTTCTGATTCCCTCCATTTCTTGATCCCTGTTCCTCCTTCAGTATTCCCCATTGTTGCTTGGGCCAGAAACCGTAGGATCATGTTTGACTCCTCTCTTTCTTTCTCACTTTACATTCCATGCATTAATAAATCCTACCAGTACTACCTTCAAAATATATCCATACACTGACCCCATTTTACCACCTCCACCACTGGTGCACCCTGGTCCAAGTAACTATCACCTCTTACTTGCATTACTGTTATTCCCTTCCAACTCATACTCCTTATTCCACTCTTAACCTCCTATAGTTTATTCTCATAACAGCCAGAAAATTCCTTTTAAAGTCTAAAATAGAATATGCCACAGCTTTGCTCAAAACTATGTAATGGCTTCCCTTATTTTTAGAATAAAACATAGTCTTTCCATGGCTAATAGGAAGACACTTGCATGATCTAGGCACTGGCTACTTCTTAGATCTTATTTCATAATACTCTCCCCCTCACTTCCTCTGCTCATATCTCACTGACTTTATTGATATTGCTTTAAAAAGACATACACGCTCAACCTCAAGCTTTACACTCGATGTTCATCTGCATGAAATGCCCACTCTATCACCTAATTCAGATCTTTGTTCAAATAACTACCTCCTCAGAGAGGCCTTCTCAGATCGCTTTATCTAAAATAGCATTCTTCTTAATTTTAATCTCTTTTCACTTTGTTTTTCCTCATAGCACTCATTAGTACTTGACATTATATTGCACATCTCTGTGCTACAAATTCATTTTCTTTCTTCTTCACTAAAATATAAATTCCATGAGGGGGGAAGAACATATTTTGTGCATTGTTGTATCTACCCAACATTTAAAAGGAGTACTTGAGTGGTAAGCTCTCAATAAATATTTGTCCAGTAAATAAATAAGTCATATTATTTTTCTCTGTATATATATATGTATATACGTATATACATATATACATATATATGTACATGTATATATACATATGTGTATATATATATACAATGAACACTTTGTAGTCTTTACCCTACTTAACTTCCCTACAGCATTTGGTGTTGTACCACTTCTTCTGGAAGCCATTTCTTTCCTTGGCCTCTGAGACCCCCAGTTCTACTTCCCCGATCATTCCTTCTCAGACTCCTTTTGTAGGTTCCTTTTCTCTACTTTGAATAAGGCCATTCTTCAGTTCCCTACTAAAGCCAAGTTCTCTACTAAGGCTACTCCTCTCCTGGCTCTATATATTTCCCAAGTGGTCTTATCCATCTCCACGGTTTAATTACCATCTTTATGCTGAAGACTCTCAAATCTGTGTCTCTCTCCTCTCTCCATATCTGCATATATGACTAATGGACATCTCCAGGTATACGTACCACAGACACTTAAACCTCAAAACAAGACAAAAGCTGAATTGTTAGCTTCTCCTGTGTCCCTTCTTCAGTTCACATCCACTTCTTCCTTCAGTGTTCTGATCTCAGTGAAAAACACTACCATTCAATCAGTTATTTAAACCCAAAACCTAAAAATTAACCTCCATTCCTCAGTTTCCTTCAAACCCTGTATCCAGTCAACCACCAAGTCTGGCATTCAACAACAAATGACAAATTAGGCACTTAGTATAATAATAAATCTGGAGGTAGGTGGTTTTAAGGTTGGCTTAGCAGCTTCACAGTGCCAGAGCACTGACTTGGCATCTCTTTGTCTTTTTTTTAAACAAATAAATGATTTTTTAATGTTTATTTATTTATCTTGAGAGAGAGAGATAGAGAACGAGCAGTGGAGGGGCAGAGAGAGATGGAGACAGAGAATGCCAAGCAGGCTCAGCACTGTCAGCACAGAGCCTGATGCAGGGCTCAAACCACAAACTGTGAGATCATGACCTGAGCCAAAAACAAGAGTTAGATGCTTAACCAACTGAGCCACCCAGGCATACCTCTCTGATTGTCTTTATATTAAGACCCTGAAAGTCTTAAATTGGCTGCAGGCATTACACCTTCATAGGACATTTCCAAAAACAGAAAGCAAAGGGAAGACCAGAAACAAAAGGGCTTTTCTCAAGGGTGCAATCTCTTTTGATCAGGGGGAAAACTGTAGTTGGGGCACAGGGGTGCAAGAGCACCTGGCTCTGGGAGTCCCAAACAGATAAGGTTCAACTACTTGCCACTGACAAAACCCAAAGACAGAGAAACGAGTGGTGGTGAAAGAAGAAAGGAATTTATCTCATTGAGGGCAACACTGGGAAGACAGCAGACCAACATCTCAAAGACTGTCTCCAAAGTGTTGAAAATACTTCCAGGTATATATAAGGAAAATGTGGAGCAAAGGTTGGTGGGTAGTGCAGGTAGGCAGTGAAGGTTAAACCGATCATTGTCTTAGGGTCAGTCACCAGGGGTCCTGCTGGCTCAGGGCACTCCTTATTGCTCAAAGGGGTAGTTTTGGTTCCCATGGGGGATGCTTTGCCCCCAGGGTCTTTTGGCTGAGTTAAGAGATAAGTTTGATGGGGCACTTGGCAGCTCAGTCCATAGAGCCTGTGACTTGATCTCCGGATTGTAAATTCGAACCCCATGTTGGGTATAGAGATCACTTAAAAAATAAAATCTTAAAAAAAGAGAGAGACACCAAAACCCATAAAATACCTAGGAATAAATCTAACCAAAGAGGTGAAAAATCTATACACTGAAAACTATAGAAAGCTTATGAAAGAAATTGAAGACACACACACAAAAAAAGGAAAAATATTCCATGCACCTGGATAGGAAGAACAAATATTGTTAAAATGTCAATACTACCCAAAGCAATCTACATATTCAATGCAATCCCTATCGAAATAACACCAGCATTCTTCACAGAGCTAGAACAAATAATCCTAAAATCTGTATGGAACCAGAAAAGACCCTGAATAGCCAAAGCAATCTTGAAAAAGAAAACCAGGGGCGCCTGGGTGGCGCAGTCGGTTAAGCGTCCGACTTCAGCCAGGTCACGATCTCGCGGTCTGTGAGTTCGAGCCCCGCGTCAGGCTCTGGGCTGATGGCTCGGAGCCTGGAGCCTGTTTCCGATTCTGTGTCTCCCTCTCTCTCTGCCCCTCCCCCGTTCATGCTCTGTCTCTCTCTGTCCCAAAAATAAATAAAAAACGTTGAAAAAAAAATTAAAAAAAAAAAAGACATCATGTTTAAAAAAAAAAAAAAAAGAAAAGAAAAGAAAAAGAAAACCAAAGTAGAAGGCATCGCAATCCCAGACTTCAAGCTGTACTACAAAGCTGTAATCATCAAGACAGTGTGGTACTAGCACAAAAACAGACACTCAGATCAATGGAACAGAATAGAAAACCCAGAAATGGACCCACAAACATATGGCCAACTAATCTTTGACAAAGCAGGAAAGAATATCCAATGGAATAAAGACAGTCTCTTCAGCAAGTAGTGCTGGGAAAACTGGACAGCAACATGCAGAATGAACCTGGACCACTTTCTTACACCATATACAAAAATAAACTCAAAATGGATGAAAGAGCTAAATGTAAGACAGGAAGCCATCAAAATCCTCAAGGAGAAAACAGGCAAAAACCTCTTTGACCTTGGCCACAGCAACTTCTTACTCAACACGTCTCTGGAGGCAAGGGAAACAAAAGCAAAAATGAACCATTGGGACCTCATCAAAATAAAAAGCTTCTGCACAGTGAAGGAAACAATCAGGAAAGGAACGAATCAGGAAGGAAAACTAAAAGGCAACTGACAGAATGGGAGAAGATATTTGCAAACAATATATCAGATAAAGGGTTAGTATCCAAAATCTATAAAGAACTTATCAAACTCAACACCCAAAAAACAAATAATCCAGTGAAGAAATGGGCAAAAGACATGAACAGACACTTCTCCAAAGAAGACATCTAGATGGCCAACTGATACATGAAAAAATGCTCAACATCACTCATCATCAGGGAAATACAAATCAAAACCACAATGAGATACCACCTCACACCTGTCAGAATGGCTAAATTAGCTACTCAGGCAACAACAGATGTTGGCGAGGATGCAGAGAAAGAGGATCTCTTTTGCACTGCCGATGGGAATGCAAGCTGGTGCAGCCACTCTGGAAAACAGTATGGAGGTTCCTCAAAAAATTAAAAATAGAACTACCCTACGACCCAGGAATTGCACTACTAAGTATTTATCCAAGGGGTACAGGTATGCTGTTTCAAAGGGACACATGTACCCCAAGTTTATAGCAGCACTATCAACAATAGCCAAAGTATGGAAAGAGCCCAATGTCCATCGATGGATGGATGGATAAAGAAAATGTGGTATGTATATATAATGGAGTATTACTTGGCAATCAAAAAGAATTAAATCTTGCCATTTGCCACTACACAGATGGAACTAGAGGGTATTATGCTAAGTGAAATTAGTCAGAGAAAGACAAATATCATATGGCTTCACTCATATGAGGACTTTAAGACACAGAACAGATGAACACAAGGGAAGGGAAGCAAAAATAATATAGAAACAGGGAGGGGGACAAAACATAAGAGACTCCTAAATATGGAGAACAAACAGAGGGTTACTGGAGGGGTTGTAGGAGGGGAGATGGGCTAAATGGGTAAGGGGCATTAAGGAATATACTCCTGAAATTATTGTTGCACTATATGCTAATTAATTTGGATATAAATTCAAAAAATAAAATTAGAAAAAAAAAAAGAGAAGTTTGGAAAAAAGAATTTAATCAATTAGAAAGTACAGACTGAGGGTTGGGGATACCTGGGTAGCTCAGTCAGGTAAGCGTCCAGCTCTTGATTTTGGTTCAGTTCATGATCTCACTGTTTGTATGAGTGATCTGCGAGTCGGGATCTTTGCTGACAGCACGGAGCCTGCTTGGGATTCTCTCTCTCTCCCTCTCTCTCTGCCCCTCCCCCACTTGTGTGTGTGCTCTCTCTCTCTCTCTCTCTCTCTTAAAATTAATAAATAAACTTTTTTTTTAACGTTTATTTATTTTTGAGACAGAGAGAGACAGAGCATGAACGGGGGAGGGTCAGAGAGAGGGAGACACAGAATCTGAAACAAGCTCCAGGCTCTGAGCAGTCAGCACAGAGCCTGTCGCAGGGCTTGAACTCACGGACCGGGAGATCATGACCTGAGCCGAAGTCGGACGCTTAACCGACTGAGCCACCCAGGCGCCCCAATAAATAAACTTTTAAAGATCTTCCTGTTCAAAAAAAAAAAAAAAATTACAGACTGAGGTCAAAATGGAGGTAGTTGAAGTGTTCTTTCAAAACCATTCAGAAATACCCTAGCCAACTTCCCTTTATGTTCCATTGGCCAGAACTGGGGTCCAATCATAAGGAGACTGAAAAAGCAAGTAAACAACTGGTAAAAGGAAATAGGGTTCCCTTGATTTGTCCCCTGGGATGGAGCACATAAATATCCTTTAAAAAGAGAGAGCGTGGGGGCGCCTGGGTGGCTTAGTTAAGCGTCGGACTTCAGCTTAGATCATGATCTCGTGGTTCCTGGATTCAAGCCCCATATCAGGCTCTGTGCTGACAGCTCAGAGCCTGGAGCCTGCTTCACATTCTGTGTCCCCTCTCTCTCTGCTCCTCCCTTGCTTGCGCTCTGTCTCTCTCTCAAAAGTAAATAAACATTAAAAAATAAGAAGAAGAGGGGTGCCTGGATGGCTGAGTAGGTTAGGCATCCGACTTCAGCTCGGGTCATGATCTCGCCATCTGTGAGTTTGGGCCCTGCATCGGGCTCTGTGCTGACAGCTCAGAGCCTGGAGCCTGTTTCATATTGTCTCCCTCTCTCTCTGCCCCTCCCCCGCTCATGCTCTGTCTCTGAAAAATGAATAAACCTTCAAAAAAATTTTTAGTAATAATAAGAAGAAAATAAAAAGAGAGAGAGGTTATCTTGGCAAAGAAGGATGGAAGAAGGTGGTTTTTAGAGGGGCAACAAAGATTGGCTTCCACACAAACAGACATGGAGTTTGCATGCAATTAGGGGGAAATTTTAAACAGGTAAATAAACATACAAACAAGATAATTTCAGATTCTATAAATGCTATGAAATAAGGGAATGTGATAGTAAGTGATGGGAATATTATGGAAAATAAAGCTGATAGAATTTACTAATGGGTTTGAATATGACAATATGAGAAAAAGATGATTCAAACTAATACTGATTCTCATTCATAAATGAAACTGGAGAAAGATAATTAAGGATCTAAAGTCATACTACCATTAACTGACAAAATTAAAATTGTGTCTAGAACTATCTGAATCCAAAACCCATTTTCTTTCCCCTATACCATGGTGGGTGGGGTGGGGGGGGAGGGCAGGGAGAGAACACAAAATAGTATATGTAAATTTATAACACTGTGATAAGTAAGAATAAAGGCTAAATGTTTGAAAATAGTTGATGCTTGGTAAGTTATTGCTACTTATTTTTGTCTTTCCCTATAGAGCTGGTTAATAAAGGAACAAAATATAAAGTGAACTGTTGTGTCTAAACCACAATATGGAACTATCAAAAATGTTCTGACTGTGGGGCACCTGGGTGGCGCAGTCGGTTAAGCGTCCAACTTCAGCCAGGTCACGATCTCGCGGTCCGTGAGTTCGAGCCCCGCGTCAGGCTCTGGGCTGATGGCTCGGAGCCTGGAGCCTGTTTCCGATTCTGTGTCTCCCTCTCTCTCTGCCCCTCCCCCGTTCATGCTCTGTCTCTCTCTGTCCCAAAAATAAATAAAAAACGTTGAAAAAAAATTAAAAAAAAAATGTTCTGACTGCAAAGAACAGTTAAAACAGTAGCAAATGGCCACAATATTAAGTAGCAAAGATGGGAGTGGCTCAAATAGCAACACAACATTTCCATTACATCAAAAACTCAAAGCAAATTGTTACAAGCTCTGAAACAGTCCAACAAAAGAAAGATATATAATATAATCAGTTAAAATGTTAAGACAGTGGATAATACTGTTTATATCCCAGCAATAGATAACTACTATTTAGTTGCTAAATATATACAAAGTATATACATCTATATATAATACAAGTAAATAAACCTATGTAAGTTTAATATGGGTACAAAAGAAAAACAAATGTCAGCTTTTCCTTTCAGGTACTAAAGAGGTAGCAAAATATACTTAGCATTATTCAATATTTTTCTGGCATAAAGATACCAGATTAGATAATATTTAAAAGTCCTTTTTGGCTCTAAATTACTCTCTAAAAACCAAGGTATCATCAGGGACCTAAAAAAACCCCTCAAATACTTCCTCATTCACAACAGGGGAATTCACTGAAACAAGGCTAGCAAAGCTAATGATTTTAGGAAGGCGTCTAGGGAAACATATAGGCCCATAGGACCAAATCTCTGCAGTGAAAGCTCTAAGGTTCTGCAGAGAGCTAGGAGAAGGGAGGTGCCTGCTTCCAAATGGCTTTCATCCAGAGCAGACAGCAAAATGGAGTTAAGCAGGGTGGTTCCCTAACATTCATTCTTCTGGGCCAAGCAAACTAATCATTTTCCATCTCCTTTAAGAATAAGTGAGACCATATTTAAATATATTCCTGTCCCTGGTAACCCAGTTTGGAAAATGTGTGTAAATTTGGATCTTGAGTTGAAAACCTTTTAACAGGATTACAAAAAATATATATTTATTAGAAATAAAAGAAAACCTCCTTGTTTGTATTCCAGGTTCATAGAAGTGGAGATATTATATATATATTTATAAAACTAGAAATATATATGAAATCAGAAACATACACACACACACATATATATGTCTCATTACAAACTACACACACATATTAATAGTGCAAATTTGTTATTTGGTATGAAGGGTGAAGGCTTTACCAAATCTGAGTAAAGTAATAACTGAATTTGAGCTATGACTTGTTACTGTTTTATGTTTACTTTTTCTGTTACTAACATATCACTGCAAGGATATCTTGAATAGTGTAACAGCAATAGGTTTCTGCTAGGGCCATTTTAAAGCCACACTTTATCCTAACTAACCACTTTATGCATTTACAAGGGTTAGCAATATATAGTTTATGGTCTTGTAATAGATTCTCCTGAAAGGCACACGCCAGGTCTGGAGGGGAGGGGGTACCCACTATTATCTGGGCCTCCAAGCAGTGCGCCATAACCAACTGATCGATCTTGACATAACAGAAAGCATTTATTATTATATAGAGTTTTACAAAGCTCTAAATATAACACAAGGATTCCCTACTTCCTAATATCCTTCGGTGTCAAAAATTTCCTCTCTACCCAAATTTCTGTCCTCACTACTCCCATTCAGCTACCAAATGTGAAATGTACCTTTGTGGGGTTTTTCTGTTGTTGTTGTTGTTGTTGTTGTTGTTTAAGATTTTATTTTTAAGAATCTCTACACCCAACTTGGGGCTCAAACTCACCACCCCGAGATCTGGAGTCACAGGCTCTAGCGACTGAGCTAGTCAGGTGCCCGTGAAATGTATCTTTGAATATCCTCCCGTTTTAAAAGCCCCTAAGACTGTTCCATAAAGTTGTTGGTTTAGGTCTAAAAATGGGGCCTAGTAAGTCGTTTTAACAGCCTCGATGTTCATTGCTTCGGTACTACTTTTTGAATGACTGAAATACTTTTGCTTCCAACGTCTTGCACCTTACTTTAACGAACAAGTCATTACAATAAACCAAATAAAACTAGTCTGTTTTCTAAACCTTGCATCCTCCACATTACCAGGTAAGTAAAGAATGCACTGCCTGCCTTTAAAGGAACTGAGAAAAGAAAAAGGCAAAACTCACTGACAAATTGTGGCAACATGAAAATAATCAGCTGAGCTAGCCGGACCAGAAGTTTCTGCATTTCATGGTGCTTCATCTTTAAAACTGTATGGACTTCATAAGTCTTAGGGTTCGTCCATATTAAGGCAAGCCTCCTTTCCCGTTCCCACGTTGGCTGGTTTCGGAACCTGCGCCCGCCGCCCGCCCCCCGGCCCAGGCCCTGGCAGCCATGCGCCAAAGACTGCAGCACCCGAGCTCGCTGTCCGCAGGCGCGGCGGACCCCGCCCAGCAGGCCCGGAGCGGGGAGGGGGCTCCGGTCCAAGAAGCCCGCCTCTGCGGCGGCCGAGCCGGGCGCCGAGTGGGCGCGCCGGGCTGGGGGAGGGGCCCGCGGCAGTGGCACCGCCTGTGCCCGCCCGCCCCTCCCCGGACCGCTACTTAAGTAGCTCCGGCACCGCCCCCGCTTCAGTGCGTTACTTACCTCGACTCTTAGCTTGTCGGGGACGGTAACCAGGACCCGGTGTCTGCTCCTGTCGCCTACGCCTGCTAACCCTTAGCCATCATGGTGAGTGGACCACTCGCGGCGCCGCCCTCGCTCTGGAAAAACGGGAAAAGCCAGCCCGGCGGTCTCGGACGGCCTTTTAGCCAGAGATCAGCGCTCCTCGTTTTGCAGGGCGAAAAGCGAGGCGAGGGTGGGAGTAGTGAGAACGGCTGGGGCATGGAAGGGGGGGGCGCATTTTCTTGTCTTTGGGAGGGGATGGCGGAGCCCCAGCTCCCCAGACCGTGGTTGGGGCTCTCAATTAGCCCTTACCTCCGGGGTGCAATGACCCGAGACCCTACAGTCCTTTCCCGCGCGTTCCCATCCCCCCTTCCTTCCCGGGCCTTTGGCGGGAGCGCGCGCGGGCTCCACGCCCTCACTTCCTCCTTAGCGAGAAGAGCGGAGGCGGGAAGGAGCCGGAATACAAAAGCGCACGCGCGACCGTTACCTTCCCGCCAGGGAGCGGCGGGAGACCGCCCCTGCAGTTTGCGCGTGCGCGCTGGGGCCCTGCGCGTCCGCCACTGTAGGGCGTGTCGTCTGTTAGCCTGAATTTTTTTTTGTTTTTTAACTAAAGAAAAGCTACATGTGGAGAATCCTCCATGTTAGTGTGCTGCAGTACGCCAGCGTATTAGGATAATTTGCTCCCAACAGCTTCTAGACTCCCATCTGTCCCTTGACCTATGTTAGGAATGCGTGTAGGAGCAGCTGGTGGCGGTGAGGGATTTTGAGAGAATGGAAATCGGATCTTGGTCCAGATCTGGGCTGCGGATAATCCCCTGCTGCGCCCTGACTGATGTGGGGGTGCTAGGCTAAGCCTAGCGCCCGGGGGAGCAGAAGATGGTTGGCCGAGGTAGCACCTCAGCAGACGTGGCCGTTGCGTGTCTGCAGCTGCGCGGTCCCGCTGGCCGCAGGCGGGCGCGGGCGCGCGCGCACACACCCTGAATTGCTCATTCATCCTGTGCCGCAAAACCCCGCCCTTTGTCCCTGTGGCCAGACATTTCCTCTGCACTGTTCTGGCCACGTGCTTCCTGTGATGGTAGCTGCCCGGAAATCTGGCCGCCTAGTCTAAAATGGAATTCTGAAGCCTGAGCACTGGATGAATGGCCTCCCCCCTATCTTGGTGCTCCAAAGGAGAAAGCTGTGACTAAGCTTTCTTGGTCTGGAACGAGGCCTTCCCAATTTACAGGGTGAAAAGAAATACAGTAAAAGCAATGCCGATTAAAAAGTGTAGTGATTCTCTTCTAGAAAAGATGTTACATTTTAACTAGTTTTAGAAGGGGAAATTTGTAAGATTGATTACTTAAGTTATTTTGTTCTGCTTCACAGTCACTACTAGATTAGTTTAATGCTGATTTTTTTTTTTTTTCTTTTTTTTTTTTTTAACCTACTTTTCCACAGCGTGAGTGCATCTCCATCCACGTTGGCCAGGCTGGTGTTCAGATCGGCAATGCCTGCTGGGAGCTCTATTGCCTGGAACATGGCATCCAGCCCGATGGCCAGATGCCAAGTGACAAGACCATTGGGGGAGGAGATGACTCCTTCAACACCTTCTTCAGTGAGACGGGCGCTGGCAAGCATGTGCCCAGGGCAGTGTTTGTAGACCTGGAACCCACAGTCATTGGTGAGTTGGCCTCAGTAACCCAAGGGAGATCTCAGGGCTCTTGAGACAGGAGGTCTGTCGTGAGGGCTCCATTGACACCCTGGGGTTGGGCAGGCGTGTGCAGGTTGTGAGTGACGGGTGGCTGCTTTGTTTTTCTCTTCCAGATGAAGTTCGCACTGGCACCTACCGCCAGCTCTTCCATCCTGAGCAGCTCATCACGGGCAAGGAAGATGCTGCCAATAACTATGCGCGAGGGCACTACACCATCGGCAAGGAGATCATCGACCTTGTCTTGGACCGAATTCGGAAACTGGTATGTTTGTTCTCCAGAATAAATTAAATAATGACTCTAAGGAAGACATTTGAAATACGATCTTTTCTTTTCAAACACAGAATAGAAATATAACGGAGTGAGGACAACTGGTAAATTATTCCTTGATAGGGTTTTTAAATTTTCAACTGCAACATGATTTATTTGGTGTCATTCTATAAACGTCAATGAAGATATTTTAAGTGAAGAAATGCTTTGTAATTCTGGGAAGGTCTATTATAATCTGTCTTCTCTGTTCCTTTTTTCTAACAGGCTGACCAGTGCACGGGTCTTCAGGGCTTCTTGGTTTTCCACAGCTTTGGAGGGGGAACTGGTTCCGGGTTCACCTCCCTGCTGATGGAACGTCTCTCTGTCGATTATGGCAAGAAGTCCAAGCTGGAGTTCTCCATTTACCCAGCCCCCCAGGTTTCCACTGCTGTCGTTGAGCCCTACAACTCCATCCTCACTACCCACACCACCCTGGAGCACTCTGATTGTGCCTTCATGGTAGACAATGAGGCCATCTATGACATCTGTCGTAGAAACCTCGATATCGAACGCCCAACCTACACTAACCTTAACCGCCTTATTAGCCAGATTGTGTCTTCCATCACTGCTTCCCTCAGATTTGATGGAGCCCTGAATGTGGATCTGACAGAATTCCAGACCAACCTGGTGCCCTATCCCCGCATCCACTTCCCTCTGGCCACATATGCCCCTGTCATCTCTGCTGAGAAAGCCTACCATGAACAGCTTTCTGTAGCAGAGATCACCAATGCGTGCTTTGAGCCAGCCAACCAGATGGTGAAATGCGACCCTCGCCATGGTAAATACATGGCTTGCTGCCTGTTGTACCGTGGTGATGTGGTTCCCAAAGATGTCAATGCTGCCATTGCCACCATCAAGACCAAGCGCAGCATCCAGTTTGTGGACTGGTGCCCCACTGGCTTCAAAGTTGGCATTAATTACCAGCCTCCCACTGTGGTACCTGGTGGAGACCTGGCCAAAGTACAACGAGCTGTGTGCATGCTGAGCAACACCACAGCCATTGCTGAGGCCTGGGCTCGCCTGGACCACAAGTTTGACCTGATGTATGCCAAGCGTGCCTTTGTTCACTGGTATGTGGGTGAGGGCATGGAGGAAGGAGAGTTTTCTGAGGCCCGTGAGGACATGGCTGCCCTTGAGAAGGATTATGAGGAGGTTGGTGTGGATTCTGTTGAAGGAGAGGGTGAAGAGGAAGGAGAGGAATACTAATTACCATTCCTTTCAACCCTGCAGCATGTCACACTCAGAACTTAAGCTTCAACATTAGCTGACAGGCATTAAAGCTTCTGGTTAGATTGTCTTCACTTTTAACTGTGACCATGTCTTTCTTTTCCATGTGTACCTGTCAGATTTTTGCATCATGTCTCAAAGTAAAGGCTTTATGAAAGGAAGTTTGACTTCTGTGCTTCTTCTAAATTGCTTTCTCCAATTCAAGATGTACTACCACTCATCTACATCTGGAAGATAGTCTGCAACAGGGTTGTAATACCAAGGATCCATCCCACTTTCTGTGTAGCTGCCTGTATGGGGAAAAGAGCACACTGGACTGGAAAAGCAGGAGAGCTAGATTTTGACACTGATGTGTTAATACCACCTCAGTTTCAGAGCGCAGGTCAAAGCGGGTTTAGGAAAAATAACCCTTGTACAACAAAATGGCTGGCTAGATGAACATTTGACCACAAGGAGGTGAAAGCTGTTTCTAGCCCTATCCTATTGGGAGGGAGGAGTGGCAGGATCAGAATTCCTGGTGATAAAAATCCTACCGTAGGGGAAAACCAAATGAGGCATGGGTATAGGAAAAACAAAGCTATGGATGTTTGCAAGAGCAGTGCTTTAGGATACGGTGAAGTGGCAACATTGTTCAGGTTAGGATAGGGTTAATAATTTACACTACTTGGTGTAGCATGCATTTTTTTTAAGTTTATTTGCAGGGGCGGGGGTAGGAGTGGAGGGGCAGGGACAGGAGAGAGTCCTAAGTAGGCTCAGTAGAGCCCCACACAGCTTTAACTCAAAAACAGATCATGCCTTGAGCCAAATTCAAAACCAATACAACCAACTGAGCCACCCAAGTGCCCCAACATACTGTACATTCTTTCAAGTATATAGTTTGGCTGCATTTAAATGACTGTGGAGAAGACAGGCAAACAGGATGCAGATAGAGGGTTTAACCTAAGAGAAAACGTACATTTGAAATTCAGGAAATATAGGGACTATTAAGGTTGGCTGGAGATGTTGATCCTTGGTTTAAAGAATAGGGAATACCAAAAATTTTCCAGTTTTTTCCCTACAAATTTACAAAATAGTTCTCTACTCCTGAAAGAAATGATCTGATTTGTCACATATTTCTGAGAGAAAGCTCTCTTGGGTGGCACTGTAGACTGAACACAAATGCAGCCACCACAGGTCTCGGGAAGGCAAATGCCAGGGCCTTAATGTACCATGAGGAACCCTAAACTGAATTAGTGACCAAATGGGGATTGAAGGTTTTGAGTTAGTGCTGAACTCACAAAGGAAGTCGGTTATGTGAGCCATCTGAAGACCCTCTGAAATATCCCTCTCTGTTCTTTTCAGCAAAACAAGAAGGAAAAGTAGTTAGGCCAGAGCCTGGGAAACAGCAACAAATCAATGCAGAGAAGAGTTTGCTCTTCAGGAAGACGGCCTGGACGGCCTAAAATCAGGGAAGTAAGCACACATTCCATAGAGCGTGTGCAGTGGTGCCTTTTCAGAGACCTGAGGCACAAGGCAGGGACAGGATAAAGCCAGAGTTTCAACTGCATCTGTTCTATTTTGAATGGGTTTTGTGTGTGTGTTGGAGGTGGGGGGTTTATATTTTTAAGAAAATTAAAAATCTAGGAGCCTGGGTGGCTCAGTTAGGCATCCGACTCTTGACTTTGGCTCATGTCATGATCTCATGGTTTCATGAGTTTGAGCCCCACGTCAGGCTCTGTGCTAACAGCGTGGGCCTGCTTGGGATTCTCTCTCTCTCCCTCTCTCTCTGCCACTCTTCCATTCACCCTGTCTCTGTCTCTCTCAAAATAAGTAAAAAAACAAAAAATTTTGATAAAAAATGTTAAAAAAGAAAAAAATCTGTAATAAACCAAAATGCTAAGATGACAAGCTGGTAGTAGGTATGTAGTTGTTTGCAGTTTTATCTATTGTCACATAACAAATTGCCCCAAAACTTTGTGGTTTAAAATAATATATGTGTATTACTTCAGGCCGTTTCTGAGGGTCAGGAATTTGGTGGTGGTTTAGCTGGCGTAATTCTGTCTCTGGATTTCTCATATAAGGTTGTAGTCAAGATGTTGACTGAGGCTGCAGTTCCCTGAATGCTTCATTGGGACTGGAAGATTTACCTTCCAAGGTGGTTCACCTGCCCGTCTTGCAAGTTGGTGCTGGTTGTTGGCAGGTGGCCTTAGTTCTTTCACCAGATGGACCTCTCTCCATTAGGGCTGCTTGAGTGTCTTTAGGACATGGGAACAGGCTTCCCCCAGAATGGGTGATCCAAGAGAGGACAAGTTGGAAACTACAGTGTTAGGGACTTAACCTAGCAACTCACACTCTCATTTCTACAATATCCTATTTGTTACATGTCAGTCCTGTTCAGTGGGGGAGAAAACTGCACATTGACAAGAGAGAAGAATCAGTGGGAGTTACATACAAACCACTAAATCTTAACGTCTCTATAGTATAGAACAATACCACTTATATTATCCTTTTTTTCCCTGTATGCTTGATATATTTGATTTTTTAAAAGGGAGGAAGCTTGGGGTGCCTGGCTGCTGTAGTTGGAGGAGCATGTGACTCCTGATCTCAGGGTTGTGAGTTCAAGCCCCGTGTGAGGTGTAGAGATCACTTAAAAATAAAATCTTGGGGCATTTGGGTGGCTCAGTTAAGTGCTTGACTCTTGATATCAGCTCAGGTCTTGATCTCAGGAACAAGCCCCACGTTGGGCTCCATGCTCAGCATTGAGCCTGCTTAAGATTCTCTCCCATCCTCAGGGCGCCTGGGTGGCTCAGTGGGTTGAGCGGCCGACTTTGGCTCAGGTCGTGATCTCGCAGTCTGTGAGTTTGACCCCCACGTCGGGCTCTGTGCTGACAGCACAGAGCCTGGAGCCTGTTTTGGATTCTGTGTCTCCCTCTCTCTCTGACCTTCCCCTGTTCATGCTGTCTCTCTCTGTCTCAAAAATAAATAAACGTTTGGGGCGCCTGGGTGGCGCAGTCGGTTAAGCGTCTGACTTCAGCCGGGTCACGATCTCGCGGTCCGTGAGTTCGAGCCCCGCGTCAGGCTCTGGGCTGATGGCTCGGAGCCTGGAGCCTGTTTCCGATTCTGTGTCTCCCTCTCTCTCTGACCCTCCCCCGTTCATGCTCTGTCTCTCTCTGTCCCAAAAATAAATTTAAAAAGTTAAAATAAATAAATAAATAAATAAATAAATAAATAAACGTTAAAAAAAATAAAAAAGAAAAAGAAAAAAAGATTCTCTCCCATCCTCTCCTGCCCTTCCCCCACTCTCATGTGCACTCTCTCAAAACATTTTTTTTTTAATAAGGAATAATAATTGGAACACCTGGGTGGCTGAGTCGGTTAAGCTTCTGACTTCAGCTCAGGTCATGATCTCAGTTTGTGAGTTTGAGCCCCTTGGTGGACTCTGCACTGCCAGCACGGAGCCTGCTTCAGATTCTCTCTCTCTCTCTCTCTCTCTCTCTCTCTCTCTCTCTCTCTCTCTGCCCCTCTCTCTCTGTCTCAAAAATAAACATTTTTAAAAGAAAATTTAAAATTTTTTAAATTTTAAAATAAATAAAAAGGAGGAAACCTCTACTTTAGAGAGAAGAGATTTTCCATTTTCTACAGTTCAAGCTCAAATTTTTTTTGTTGTCTTAATTTAAGCTAGCCTTTAGAATAAACACCTCCTATCTACATTCCTCCTGAACTATCCAATCCTCTTTATACTCTAATTATTTGGTTACTGATCCAACTAGCTGCTTGAGTTCAGTATTCCTGTCCCTTCTGTTCCCAATCATCTTATATGTCGAAATGATGATTAGTAGTTACAAGTACTCAAAACCTTTGGTGACATGAAGTACCAAGTGGGAGACTGGGGGAGGGAGGCAGGGGGGATGCCTATAATGAAGTGCCAAGGCAGCCAGGAAATGCCATCAAGTATTCCTTTGGGGGGCACTGGGGTCTGATTATCTCTATCTCTGCCCTGGCAGCAAGCACAATGCCTGGCCATGATTATGGCCCATGGAATGCTCTAATGGAAGTAAAAATAAAGACTGTTTATTTCCCCCCTAGGACAGATTCTTTATTATTCTATTCAATATCAACATTAAACCCAAGGGGTTTGTAAAATGTATTCATTCTGTTTCCAGGCCCAGGTCTCTTTAAGCATCTCCTGAGGAGTTGACTTTCAGGGTAGAAAGGACTGGGAAACAGACTGAGACACTTGACTTTTTGTTCTGTCATTAGTCAGGGTCTCTTAACCTTCTAGGCCTATTTTCCCTTTTGCACTACAGATTCCCATTCTTCCTTTCTCAGAAGAGGGTGGTGAATAGTACAATCGCATCTGGAAGGACTTGAAGTTTAGAGATGTGCATCTAAGCTTAGGAGATGAGGGGCAAGGTACCCAGGAGTTGACAGCTCAACTCAGTGAGATGCCAAAGCCACTGGCAAAGGAAAATGAGCAATCTATTTAGAAAAGAAAGAGACATAAGTAAAACCCAAGAAGGGTTTACTTAGAGATGGTAAGGATGATGATGATGATAACAATAATCATAATGATCATTCACCTTAACTACATGAAGGCTTTCAATTTATACCCACCCACCTTTTTTTTAAACACCAGCATGCTTAAATACCTTCACAACGCAGTATCCTTAGCCACTTTGAGGTGACCTTAAAATGAGAGGAGCCCAGTGCCTCATTTTCCTTTTTCTTTTTTTTTTTTTTTTTCTTTTTCTTTTTCCAAATAACAGATATCATTGGCAGAGAAGAAGGGAAGTGATACCAGCCCTCTGATCAGCCTGGCCTGGTAGGACCAGAGGCCTTAAATTGCCTGCCAAAACATCAGAAGGAATAGGAGTCTTTCAGCCCTATTGTACCTTTCAGATTAAGAGACTTGAATGAGAGAGAAGAGAAAAGGGCATTTTCCCTTTCCAATCCAACAAATTCCTGGCAAATTCCTGAATGCCCTGCAGATGGCACCACTGACAACAAGTTCTCTGCCCAGAAGAGCTGAGCTCACATTTGTGAACTCTGTCCTGTCACCTTGGACCTGAGCATAAAAGATACGTAATAAACAGGAAGTGACTGACTTGGCATCCTTGGCTTGTCATTTTTTGTTCTGTCGCTTCCTAGAGGCAGCTGGGCCTCGTGCTAGCCCTTATGAATCAGGCAGCCACAGGATTTAGGAACTCCCATACCCCAGCTCTTAACTTCAGTTCCTGCCTCGAGGGTACTCTCCAGGGTTGGATAGGTATAAAAACATGGCCTTGGGGTCAACATGTAGTAAGGGAGACTGCCAGATCAATCTGAACTCATTACTGACACAAAGTCAATAACTACCTGATGATATAGAAATTATCATGTAGATACTGATCATTGTGTTGTGAGGCCCAGCTACTTCCTCTCTGCCATCTGGTCCATAAACCAAAATAAATGTCTTTCCCCACCCATCCCTCAGCTGACCAACCCATGTCCCAAGTGACAGCTTGCTATATGTTACTATATCCAACTGTGATGGAATCAGGCTCATCATCTCATTCCTGCCTGGGACCTTCACTCTTCCCTCTACCTATCATAACTTTTCCAACCATAACTGCCCCCACCTCTTTGTCTAGTTAACTCATACTCTTCCTTTGATGATGGAAACTTAAGTGTTACCTCTTCAAGGACTTAAAGATTAGGTCAGGGTAGGTCAGATTTCCCATTATACATCTGAATAGAACCTTCTACTTTTCTCTTAAAGCATTGATCACATTTTGGAATTATATACTTGTGTGATTATTTATTTAATTAGTATATTTTTCCCCTATCAGATTTTATAAGCTCTACATCTGTTGTGCTTACCACTATATTGCCAGTATCTAGCTTGGTGCTTAGTGCATGAATGGCACTCAACAAATATTTCAAGAATTAATTTGGGGCAAGAACAAAGATTCAAATTTTTAACTCTGAAAGCTAGAGATGACTGTCCCTCCACTGCCTTCCCTCCCCGCCTCCCCCTTTCCCAGGCCCAAAGATGCCTCTGGAAGACACCACTGTAGATAGTGACATTAAATGGAGGTGGAAGGGAAAGCTGTTCTAAAGACTCTTCGTAAATAGATCTCTTAACTCCCTCTGGCCCAGCTCGAGTGTCTTATGATACTAGCATGCAGGAGCTTCTACTCGCTCACACTGACCAAATTAACGTGTGCCAGGGGCCAAAGTGTGACCCAGCTGTCAAAACGGGCTGGTGTCACCTTAGATATTCCATCTATACATCAGTATGCAAAACTAGGCAGGGGAGCATTCCCACCATCCTCTTCACTGGTTACCCTGCTATGCAAACTGCTTGTCCAGTACTGGGAACCTCAAAGAGGATACAGACAGGCAAGAAAGTTCCCTCTAAGAGGTGAGTGGAATGCTAAGGAGTCTTGGGTAGAGGAGTTCAGAGAACTGAGGATGTTTAGATTAGAAAAGAGAAACCCAATGAAGATCTGCTGTCCAGAAATGGCAGCAGCCTTATTCCTCAAAACCCCGGAGGGCACAGCAAAGGATGGGGGAAAATATTGCAGCTTACTTTCTAATAATTAGCTAAGACAAACAATGAGCCACTATGTCATCCATGTTGTGAATGGCAAACAGGGAGAAAGAACTAAAGATTTCTAAGATCTCTTTCCATCCCCAGAATCCAGGATTTCACAAAGTTTCCTGCTATCTCTCAGCCAATCTTTCATTATGACTGTTTTCTCAAATATTTTTGGAGAGGTCAGAGATGAGTAGGGACAAAGGAACAGAATCTCTCAAAACATGTTTCTTAAACTCTTCCTCTAACGCCTGCCAACAAGTTCTCAGACCAGTGAGGACTTACCTAAAAGGAACCTCTGGTTTTCTGGCTTCCCTGGTACCTTAGATAGGAGGGCAATCCCAAAGCTGCTAGTCCATTTCTAGGAACTGGTGCAATTTCCATCAGAGAAAGGAGGAGGTTTACAGCCTTAGCTTGGGCTGTTATAACAAATGCCGTAGACGAGATGGCTTAACAAACTTTTATTTTTCATAGTTCTGGAGGCTGGGAAGTCTAAGAATCGGTGTCTGGTGAGGGCACCCTCCCTGGCTTGCCTACTTGCTATGTCCTCACAGGTCAGAGAGAAAGCTCTAGTCTCTTTCTCTTCTTATAAGGACATTAATTACATCAAGGGAGCTGTATTTCATTTACACATAATCACCTCTCAAAGGCCCCACCTCCTAATACCATGACATCAGTGGATTAGGGTCTAACAAAAGAATTTATTTTTGAGGTAAAATTGACTAACATTAATTTGGGACATGTAAAAACAAAATTCATGCAAAATATCATAGTCTATAGCGTTTTCACCACAGAGCTGGATGAAATCTTCCTGAAGTCCCAGGAAGTCCTGGGAATAAAATCACCCTGAAGGTAGCAAGATTTTTTTCTGTACTTACTGTGTTCTCTCTGGGAAAATTAGGACATACAGGTAAGCAAAGAGAAAATGAAGATCACTCATAACGTGGAAAGTTTCTTGTTTAAAGAAAAGGGTAGCTTTTCCAAATCCCCCTCTCTGTCTCTCTCCTGCCCCAGTCACCTTGGGGAGCAGATATCTCTGGTCTTCTGTCTGTGCCTCTCAAGATGCAGCTCAGCAATAAGTCTTCATCATTTGGAAGGTCAAAGGTGGCCTCAGAGGTGGGGGGGGGGACACTTCCCAGGGTTCTTGAGGGTACTGAAATTCAAGTTTTAGCTTTTTTAAAAAAATTTTTCAAACATTTATTCATTTTTGAAAGACAGAGAGACAGAGCACAAATGGGGGAGGGATAGAGAGAGAGGGAGACACAGACTCTGAAGCAGGCTCCAGTCTCTGAGCTGTCAGCACAGAGCCTGAGGCAGGGCTCAAACTCACAGACCACGAGATCATGACCTGAGCCAAAGTCGGCTGCTTAACCGACTGAGCCACCCAGGCGCCCCTCAAGTTTTAGCTTTCTTTTTAAAAAAAAATTTTTTTTAACATTTATTTATTTTTGAGACAGAGAGAGACAGAGCATGAACAGGGGAGGGGCAGAGAGAGAGGGAGACACAGAATCGGAAGTAGGCTCCAGGCTCTGAGCCATCAGCCCAGAGCCTGACGCGGGGCTCAAACTCACGGACCGCGAGATCGTGACCTGAGCCGAAGTCGGACGCTCAACCGACTGAGCCACCCAGGCGCCCCAAGTTTTAGCTTTCTATTACACTGAATATCTAAGCAGTATAGTAATGAAGAGACTACAGAAGCGGGAGGTATATCCACAAAGAGGCAACAGCAGAACATCCGGAAAAAGGGAAGCTTTGGAATCAGACAGGCTGAGTTCAAACCCTAACTCAGCCCTTACTATAGTTGGCCCTTGTACGAGTTAATCTCTTTAAACTGATTCCTCATCCATAAAAGAATAAAGTCTATTTTTTAGGGTTCTTTTGTCACTGAATAATCTATGAAAAGTATCTATTAATGTTTAGCACTTAGTGGAGGCTCAGTGTGGATTAGTTCTCTTCCTTGTTATGCTTGAAGAAGTTGAAATTAACTCTCCATAATTAGTTACCCCTTCTCTACTAAGAATGGGTAACTAATCTCATAGGCAGATCAAATCCATTAACACTGAGTGTTTACTATGAGAACTGCACTGAGGTTGGACAGAAAAGGATGTATCAGAAGCCAAATACAGGTTTCCAACTGTTTCCTTCCAACTTGAAGGAAAGAGGAAAGGAGAAAAGATATAAATGCAGGTAAATTTAAACAATACAAAAGACTTAAATAATAGCTCAAGATAATGTTATAAAATAGTGCATATATGCCTAATTGCTCACTGAACTAGATAGTTGAAATGATACAGACAAAAATCCCTTCAGGAAAGAATGGAAGAAAAGACATTACATTATTGGCAAGTTGAGCCTTGGAAGTAGATAGGATTTGGACAAAGTGAGATTTGGTAAGTTTAAAAAGATATTAGGGAGTGTCTTTTTGCATAGTTTTCTGAGTGGTAACTCAGTAATCTTGGAATCTCTTGCCAATTCTAAATATAGGCAGTGAAAAGACAGTTATTGGCTTCCAATGGATTTGTAAACAAGGGCTCAAAGACTTGTGAGCAAATAAATCAGATTTCCACTTTGAAACCACTTTCTCTAGGAATTATTCTAGATTCTCTCTATTCTGAGCTTGTCTTCTACCATGCAGTTCCAAGTTGATATGTTTATTGATATTTTGCCTTTTAAAGTTCACTTCAGTTGTACATATCTGTACATTCTAGAAGGTGATAAATCTCTAAGCAGAATCTATGTCAACCAGCTGTTGTAAGAATCAGATTTAGGGGCGCCTGGGTGGCTCAGTCGGTTAAGCGTCCGACTTCGGCTCAGGTCACGATCTTGCGGTATGTGAGTTCGAGCCCCGCGTCGGGCTCTGGGCTAACTGCTCAGAGCCTGGAGCCTGTTTCAGATTCTGTGTCTCCCTCTCTCTCTGACCCTCCCCCGTTCATGCTATGTCTCTCTCTGTCTCAAAAATAAATAAATGTTAAAAAAAAATTTAAAAAAAACAAAAAACAAAAAAACAAAAAAAAAACAAACAAACAAAAAAAAAGAATCAGATTTAATAGTCTGTGGCTTGGGTGATGTCACAGCACATTGTAAACTGCAAAGGACGGTGAACATTAGATTTTTAGATTTAGAAGCAATCTGAAGGGTGTTCTAGTTTTGCAAACAAGATTAAATATGGTCCAGGATGACAGTGCTAGAACTAGAACCCAGGTCTTCTGATTATTAGCAGTGCCTGACATCTTTTCTCAATACATTTGTTAATATTTGAGTGTCTGCATGTATTAGGTACCTGGCTAAGGGCTAAGGAAATAACTACATTCAAGACAAATGATTCTTCCCCTTTACAAGCCTATACGGAGGACAGGACAAACAAATACAAACAAATCAAGCTATGACCATTTGTTATAATTAATATGACAAAATTAGTTTGCTTTAGATAAGTTAGTGAGGGAAGACTCCTCTGGACAATTATCATTTAAGCTCAAACCTGAGATTTAAATCAGCCAGAACTGAATAGGGAAGGAGGAGGGGAAGAGGAGAGCCTTCTGGGCAGAAGCAACATCAAATACCGAGCCCTAAGGAAGAAAAGAGCTTGACAATGTCCACCAGGAGTTGACCAAAGGCTGGGGTTAAGATGGTACCAAGTTGAAGCAGTAGAGAGGGGTTAGCTCATAGGTTACGACCTCAAATGCACAACTGGGCTGACAATGTAAGTGGAAACACTGGTGAGGTGTTAGCGCTTCCCCAAGTGATAAAGCCTGTGAAAGACCAGAGCACATCCTGCCCCATCTATAGGGTCATATGTCCTTGTTGCCCAGTTCTGCCAGATCTTCTATTTAAGAGACAGAAATCTAAATTCTTAAGGTGTCCTGATTTTTATAAGTTTGTTCAAATTTGTTTAAAAAAAACCAAAACACTGTAAGCCAAACAAAACACAATATGTTATCCCCAAAGTGTGCTCAATAGCCCAAGCCACCTCCCTGTGCTCACTTTTCCTTCCTTGCAGCAGATCCCAGGACCCAACCAGCGATCTTCATCTCTTGGTAACTACCCCCTCTTCCCACTGATGTTCTCTCCACCCTAAGCTTAGTTGCTAAGAGGGAAATCAACTCCTTAGCTCCTCTCATTATCTTGCTGTCACCAAAGACAGATGTGTGTGTGTGTGTGTGTGTACACACATATATATTTGGCATGTACACATATATACAAGTACATTAATTTTATTTCCCAAGATCCTACTGCAAATCACTGGGCAAACAAAGAAGGGACAAAAATGACTTGCTCCAGAGAAGTTAACCAGGGTACAGAATTCAGCTGTTAATTCTGGCCTCTGACTTTTGCTCAGATAGTAACTGGATGCAGACTAGACCGTTACAATCAGGCTCTTTTTCTTCAGTGGGGGGTTTTTGCAAAACTCAACCCTTCTTTTGAGTTTCCCTTCTCCAATTTAGAGGATGAGTTCAACTCCATGAAGGTGGAACTTCCCAAACAGTGCATATTCCAAGGTGGCAGGAAGAGAACTGGCATTCCTTAATTGTGTGACCTTGGGCACGTAACAACTTCTCACCGTTTTCTAATCTCTAAAGTGCTAATCACACCGTCCTCTGAGGGGCTGTTGTGATGTAAAAATGAGATAGAAGTCTGTAAGGTGAGTGGCACATAGTAGGTGGTCAGCTAACATTTGACTCAGTCCCATTCAGCAATGATCCCGTGGGCATTTCCTCACAAAGTTTCAGAAGATATTTCTGTGGTTCTCTATGCAGTTTTCTTCACTATTTGCTCCAGCACACACTAGGCCTCCCACAAAAGTTACTGAGTGAAAACTCCTGGCTGCGGAGGGGCCCCACCCCAACATAAACACCTTTTCGGAAAATGCTGCTACAGGCCTTGGGTTACTGGGCTGCGGTACCTTTCAGAACCCCCATGGCGCTCTCCCATCCTGCCTGGCTGGCCTGGTCCAAATGGGTCATTTAACCACGGTCAAATTCAAATCTTGGTTGCTCGGGCAGTGCGAGAAGAGACCTCTCTGAACAGCAGGAGCTGAAGGAGACAGTTGTTTAGTTTTAGAACTGGCACTGTTAGGGCCCCAAAGATCCCGCCTCTTTCCACGGGGCGAGCCTATCAGCGTTCCTTTGGCGATGAGCGGCAGCTCCTTAGGAGCCAATGAACTCAGCTCGCTGGAAGAAACTGCCCACCCCTTGTGTCGTCAGTTGGTCTCCAGTAAGATAGAAGCAGCACCTGCGCTTCCTCGTAGCAGGCTTGTTGGCGGGTGTTTGCGTTAAAGTTAACTGAGGCCGGACCTTAAAGGGGAGGGAGCAGAGGGGGCCAGGGCCCTTTAAAACCAGGCGCCTGGTGCCTGCCCCTTTAAGGCGTCCGGACGACTGAATCTGAGCTCCAGATTATCCCGAGTTTCCGTCGCAGGCTGCGAGGAAAGGCTCCCTGGCTGGGTCCGGGTGCGTGGCGGCGGCGGCTTCATCCCCGCTCGTCCTCCCCGGACCCGGAGACACCCCCGCCCCAGTCATGCTGAGCAGAGTATGGAAGCAGCTGACTACGAAGTGCTATCCGTGCGAGAGCAGCTATTCCACGAGAGGGTTCGCGAGTGCATTGTGAGTACGGGACCCGGGCAGGAAGGGTAGGACCAAGACGGGGAGAAGCACGGGTGTCGCGGGAGAGGGAGAAGTTCGGGTTGGAGTGCGACCACCTAGGCTCAGAGCCAGGTCCAGGGGCGAGCGACCAAGGGCCCCGGCCTGACAGAAGGAAGGACCGGTGCTCCGGCTGGTGAACCCCCAGATCGGATCAGTAGGGTAGCTGCGCGGTAAACAAAGCCGCGGGTCGGTTTCCGTTCCTCCCCTCTACACGCCCCTCCCCCCGCCCGCCCTCCTGCCTCCCCCCACCCCTGCTGGGGTTCAGGGCGTGGGCCTGCAAGGCTAGTGAGTTTTATCTTCGTAGTCGGATAGTCTGAGAGGGATGGCTTTAATTGAGGGAGGGCTTGTTTGCATTACCCGCAAACTCCACTGATGTTTCACGAAAAGGAGGACGTCCAAACGCTGAACTAGATTCCAAGAAAAACTTGGGAGGTGTAGGGGTGGCTTGTCAGAGGAACAGGGGACTTTGATGGGTCTCCCACTTCGGAAGAAAGGACTCTTGCTGGGAGGGATTCTGTGTAGAGATGGAGAACAATTAAGTTTTCCCCTTCTTTTCCTTCTCATTGGTGTTTGTTAGAAACCCCCACAAGCGTAGGTTCCTAGCTCTCCGGCCACGCCGGGATTTCCCCTGTGAATGTCCCTCTCCCTCCCCAGTGCTCCAGAGAGCCGCAGGCTGCGGTTCCCTACTCCCTCACTGCCACCTAGAGCAACAGCTGAACCTGCCACACTGTGATGGACGCCTCACTCCTGGGCCCCAGGGGAGACCGGTGGCACTTAGGGAGCTGCATCTTCCTCAGGCCTGCTTTCAATTCTCATCCCTCCTCTATCTCCTTCCTCAGACTTCCTGAGAGTAGCCCTCACCCCCAGATACTAAATAGAAAGCAAAAAGGGAAGGTCTGGAAGAACAGAAGCCTTAATGCGAAGGGAGACCCACTGATGGGGTCATCCTTTATTTTTCACAATCTGCCCTGGGCAGCCTCAGACTGGAGGAGAGGTAAAGTGAGCCATGACATAACTAGGTCTGCTCTTATCTGTGAGGACTGAAAAATAGGGAATGTATCAGTCCACGTGTGGAACTCCAGATCAGCTTTCCTTGGGTGATCCTTAGTGGATAGTCCCACGTGGTGAGGTTGGGCATATTGTGGAGACACGCCAGGCCTTGAAACAGTGTAGGGATAGAGGCCCACATTCCTAGAGAATGGGGAGGGATGAGACCTTGGACAGAGAAGCAGCCTGCTAAATATCTCCCCCACTCTTTAGTACTGTTAGCTGAGGACATCAGTGCTGGCCAAGGGCAGCCCGAAGGCTTCTCGTGCCTCCCCCACCTGGCTCCCATGCACTGCTCTAGAGAATGACCTAGCTTCTGCTGGAACTGCGTGGAACTCCAGCCTGACCTTTTGAGCCCTCCCACCTTCCTGGCTGTTACGCAAGCCCAAGGGCAGAAAGAGCACTAGGCAGTAGAAATCTTCAGTACAATCTGAGTAACTCATTCTACTCAGCTTCCCTAATATTAAAAGCTAAAATTTTATTCTAGATCCATTGCTCTCCTTGGGTCTCTTTGACTTCTTCCTTCCTTGTATAGGTCACTGTATGCAGATTCCCTGTAGGGTCAGCTCCTCTTGGGAACTGGAGGACCCACAAGACTGATCCTGCTTTCTTTGCTTACTTTAAATGCAATTAACATCTCATGGTGCCTGGTTGGCTCAGTGGGAAGAATGTGTAGCTCTTTTTGTTTTTAAGTTTATTTATTTTGCGAGAGACAGAGACAGTGCAAGTGGGGGAGGGGCAGAGAGAGAGAGAGGGAGAGAGAGAGGAGAGAGAGAGAGAGAGAGAGAGAGAGAGAGAGAGAGAGAGAGAGAGAGAGAGAGAGAGAGAGAGAATCCCAAGCAGGCTTCTCACTGCCAGCGCATACATAAGCCCCATGTGGGGCTTGAACCCACAAGGCCATGAGCTCATGACCTAAGCCAAAACCAAGATTCAGAGGCTTAATTGGCTGAGCCATCCAGATGCCTCAGAAGAGTGTGTAACTCTTAATCTCAGAGTTATGAGTTCAAGCCCCACATTGGGTATAGAGATTACTTAAATAAATTAATTTTAAAAAATGCAATAACATCTCTTCTCAAGACTCTAGCACTGATTGCAGAGCCAAGCTGACCAGTGGCTCCTTCCCTGGACAGCAGCAGATTACTTGGGGTACGGTAGGGATGCATGCATGTGCAGAGTTACCTGGCCAAGTCCTGCCATAACTGGTGATTGGAGGGCCAGTTGCCCAGGGGCACTGAGAGGCCTGGCTCCGGAGCTGGAAGTCACTTGAAGTAGGGACCAGGAATTAACAGCCTTTAAAGGGGCTGATGTGAGCCCTGGGTGTTGTATGTAAGCAATGAACCACAAGAATCTACCCCAAAAACCAAGAGCACACTTTACACATTGTATGTTAGCCAATTTGACAATAAATTATATTATAAATAAATACATACATACATACAGAGGAAAAAAATAAAATGATTATAAAAGAAAAAATAAGTAAAAAATCAAAATAAAAAAAACAAAGGGGGGGTGGTGTGGTTCTAGAAATGTAGATTTTAGATGTTGGGCCTCAACTAAGGTCTATTCTGAGGGACAGGGGATTAAATGAGGCTCTACTTTAGCCCAGAGCAGATCTGATCTTTCAGGTCCCCTGAATAAACACAGAGTAGAAATCCTGAAGTAGTTTAGGAACATGATTCCTACTTATTCTCTCCTGGAGCTTGGGCCAAAGTGGCAGCAGGGGAAGGGGAAGAGGGAGGAAGAGTGAAGTATCAGGACAATGCAGGCATCCCCTTCTTCCCTGAAAGCTGCTATTCTTTCCTGTAATGTACTAGGAGTAAATTCCCTCTGGTTCTGTGGCCCATTTCAGGCATGTGTGTACGTGGATCTCTAGGAGTTTTCTCTGCCCATTTACCAACCAGGGTTCAGCTGAAGCTATTTTCTCCCAGACAAAACTTCATAGGGCTGGACGTAGTACTGTCCCCCCATCCCCTTTCTGGTGCTTCTTAGAGGCCCCTGGGGCCCTGACCAGAAGAAAGTACTGGGGAGAAAAATGGAACCCCGGGAAGTATGGTGCCTTGTTTTGGGAAAGTGACCCCATAGAATTAACAGGCCGCAGGGGCTGTGGAATATGCTGGGGATTAGAGTTTCTCATCCCAGCTCACACTCTGCCACAGATCTCAACACTTCTGTTTGCGACACTCTACATTCTCTGCCACATCGCCCTGACCCACTTCAAGAAGCCTGCTGAGTTCACCACAGGTATGTGACTTTCCTCCCTCCTGCCTGTCCTCTGCCAGGGATCCTGTTGCCATGGGGCCATCCTCAGGGGAATGGGCCTATGGTGCCTGCTGGGAAAGGAGGGTCAACTGTTTCGGAGCCTTTGCCTGTTCTGCTTCCCTTCCACAGGCAGGGGCAAGGTGGTATAGTGGAAAGTCTAGACAGAAGGGCCTGCAACTGATAAAGCCACTGGGCAAGTCATGTAACTTTTCTGACATTCAGTTCCATCCCCTACAAAACAGGCCTAATAGTCTCTTACCAGCTCATTGACATTGTGTGGACCAAATGAGATGGTTAATATGAAAGCCCTCTGTGAACCTAAAATGGGTATTATGGTGAGTGTTACCATGGGTACAATCTGTTCTCTCCACTAGTGCATCCACACCCAGTAACAGAGACCTGCTGACCACTGGGACCCCAGGACCTGGTGAAGGTGGACTTTCTCTTTATAGAGAGCCTAAGTGTGCTCAGATTGGAGCTTTCCTTCCCGTAGGCATTGTGCGATTCGGGTGACACACTTGCCCCAGTTCCCTCCACCTGCCTGTCCGGATCATCCTGTCCCGGCCCTAGCCTTTCCTTCCCTCCAGAAGGCTTCATGAGCCCCCACCCTAGAAGACAGTTACTCCTCAGTGTAATGCTCCTGAGGGCTTTCTCTGTGACTCTCCCCTCCCCCTCCCCTGTTTTCCCTTTGCTTAATCCAGCCACTGATGTAACCAGCCTTACAGACCAGTTGTTTCTTACGTGTTCAGCTTGCAAAGAGGAACCTGCAATGAGAGATTGTGGGGAGGGAGGGAAGTGAGAGAATTTCTGGCCTGTATTCTCTCTGCCTGGGACCACAGATCTTAAAGCTGCCACCTTGGCCAGAGAATAGGTTGTGGGTTCATAGTGTGGACTCTGCCAGAGCCTCCTGTCCAGCTCTGCCTCCGGATAGGGAGGGGGTGGCAGGGCCCACTGCAGCACAGATGGTTCCCAGAGCTACCCACTGATGTCCTACCTCTTCCCCTTGCCCCCCGTCTCTCGTAGTGGATGATGAAGATGCCACAGTCAACAAGATTGCGTAAGTGTTGCTGCCTCAGCACCTGGCACCAGGAACCTTTAGAAGCTGGGATCTAGTGAGACTCCTGGAGCCAGGGGGAGAGTGAGGTGTTGTACAATGAAGAGAGGGCTTCTGCTTCCACTCCATTTCTGGCTTCTTCCGGCTTCACCCCACCCTGGAGACGCTTGGAAAAGCTGTTGTTCCTGTCTTCCTGGTTAGGCCAGGAGTTTCTGGGAGCCTCTTGGCCAGGGACTGTGATCTGGGGCCTGAGTCACCGGAAGTGGTTCCAGCTTGGCTTCACCTCCCAGTGGCCATCAGGGAGGGAGTACTGTGGGGATGTAAACCAATGGAAATAGAGCAGGGGATGTGGAAGGTGGAACCGTCAAGGGCAGGGCATGCTTGGTTCTGAGAGGATAACCCTTGCTCCAGGCTGTTATTATTCACCAGCACATATAGGGAAAATAGAGAGATGACCCCTCCAGGTCAACAGTTTAGAGGAAGGCAACCTTCCCCTCTTGGTGGACCAACTAGATAAAAAAGTATCTCTTCTTTTCAGCTGAGGCAGTCCTGGACACAGGCCTTGGCTATCAAGCTGGGTTTCAGCTCCTTATTTTCCTTTGCCTAGTGCCTTCATGCAGGGCATAGCCATATGGGGTGACCCTGCTCTTATTTGGGCTGGAGAAGGCAAGCTCAGAAATCCACATCTCTGAGCAGAGAAGAGAAGAGAAGACAAGCCCCTTAGCTTGGCATACCTGCCATACCCAGCAGGCATGTGTAGGAGGACCACATTCCTGGGGACAATCTGGGCAAGTGTCATGGCAGATGACATGAATGCCTAAGGTGTTCCCATTCTTTGTGCCAAGGCTTCCTTGGAGGGGGTGTTCAGGGGGGCAGTGGTAGTGCCCTAGCTGGATGGCTCCTTCCCTCAGTCTGTCACTGCTACATGTAGTTCACAGGTGCCCATGGGGACAAATAGGGCTTCTTGGGCCAAGGGGAGTAAGTGCCCGAGCTAAGCAAGGGCACCACCCATTCTCTGCCCAGGCTCGAGCTCTGCACCTTTACCCTGGCGGTCGCCCTGGGTGCTGTCCTGCTCCTGCCCTTCTCCATTATCAGCAATGAGGTGCTGCTCTCACTTCCTCGCAACTACTATATCCAGTGGCTCAACGGCTCCCTCATCCATGGTACGTTGCTCCTGGTTGCAACTTGGGGTGGGGATAGGAAACAGGTATGTTCAGACAGACACAGACAGCCTAGGCTAATTAGTTGTATATCACCCCACCCTTGCCCCCTCCTCTGCCACATGATCAGTCCCCAATGGGTCATTCCCATTCCCCCACTGACCACCTCTGCTTTTCCTTTTTTGCTCTAGGCCTCTGGAACCTCGTTTTTCTCTTCTCTAACCTGTCCCTCATCTTCCTCATGCCCTTTGCATACTTCTTCACTGAGTCTGAGGGCTTTGCTGGCTCCAGAAAGGTGAGTGGGGTTATACCCAGGCAGGAAACAGAATTCCACTCAGATGGTTCAACTGAAGAGATTTTAACAAAGACTATTGGCAGAGGTTTAGTCAGAGTTAAGGGGACCAACAAAGAGTTTGAAGTGCTACTGGCAGCAGGAAGTCATTACCACCTCTAGGCCTATGAGAGCAAAGGGAAATAGTTTCTGGAACCCACTGATACTTGAAGCTGGAAGGTGCTTCACAGCCACTGCCAAAACCATAAAGCCAAAGGTAGGAGGAAACAAGAAATACCCTGATCCCTCTCTTCCTATTTTCCACTCTCCTGCCTGTTCTTCCCAGAGGGCAAAGAGCTTACGTGATGCAGCCCTCAGGGGTCAGCCTCCCAGGGCAAGGCAGGATAGAGAAGGTACCTGAGGAGGGGGTTCCAGATGAAGCCTATCCTGTATAATGAATGTCCCTAGATGTTCCCTGTCTCCTGAACCCAGTCCTCTCTGGTTTCCCCAGCCAGGCTGCCATCCCCAGTGTCTCCTACCTTCCCCTGATGTTGAACCTGACCCTCATCTGTTGTCTCCTTCTATAGGGTGTCCTGGGCCGGGTCTATGAGACGGTGGTGATGTTGATGCTCCTCACCCTCCTAGTGCTAGGCATGGTGTGGGTGGCCTCGGCCATTGTGGACAACAACAAGGCCAGCAGGGAGTCACTCTATGGTGAGAGAGCCAGCTTCCTCCCCACCCTCCAGGCTGCGTGACTCTGCAGTTGGCTGATGTTCCTCTGCCTGGAACAACTGTATCCCTCTAAAGTGGAGAAGGTTGGGACCATGTTTCTTAGACTGAAGTTTCAAACAGATGGACTTCAGGCCAAGTCCAATTTGCAGGAATGATCCATTGGACCCATGCAATGATTAAAAATATAAAGGGGTCAGTTGCTGAAATGTAAAAGTTGGGAGATTTCACATTAAATATCTAGATTTATGGCTTTTTCTGACAAGGTTGAGGATCCAGCCACACTAGACCCCAGGGACTGGGTGGGCCTAATAGCAGTTGTGTTCTTTAGATATGGCTTAAGACCTCCAGTTTGGTCCTATGACTTAGGACCTGCTTCCTGTTCTGCTGGCACTAGGCCAGCTTTCCTCATTCGTATTACTTGCCTAACCCCTATAGGCTTGTATATGGTGTCCTTGCTAGTCTCCGAAGCTTGCTAGCCCTCAGGAAGCTGGAGGAGAGACGAGCTGACTTACTTCTTTTTTACCCTTAGACTTCTGGGAGTACTACCTCCCCTACCTCTACTCCTGCATCTCCTTGCTTGGGGTCCTGCTGCTCCTGGGTGAGTGTTCGGGGTCTTGGAGAGCATGGGTAAAGTCCATGGATCAGAGTAACCAGGATGGAAAGAGAGGGAATGGAAGGGTGGGTAGGGAAAGTGGTTGAGAGAAAGGTCTGGCAGGTAACTGGCTCCTGTCCCCACAGTGTGTACTCCACTAGGTCTCGCCCGCATGTTCTCAGTCACTGGGAAGCTACTGGTCAAGCCTCGGGTATGTAGTACTCTTTGCCCTTTGATTCCTGAAAAGCTGGGGCCAAACAGTGAGGCAGGCCTACAGTTGTGTGGTGCACACCTTGCAGAAGGTCCCAGCCTTTGCTGCCTTTGTGCCTTTCACTTCCATCATCTGGAGCTGGTCACCAGACATGCAAGGCAGAACACAGGCAGTTGGGAGGGACTAGATAAAGCCACTGGCTGCAGGGTGATGAATGAGGGTTAGGGGAAGGAATGAGACTATGGATCCTGGGATGAGCGGGGGGTCTCCTGGGCCTTTGGGACCAGGGAACCTCTGACAGTTTCCCCTTTCCCCTCCCCTCAGCTGCTGGAAGACCTGGAGGAGCAGCTGTACTGTTCAGCCTTTGAGGAGGCAGCTTTAACTCGCAGGATTTGCAGTGAGTCACGGTTCTCCCCAGATGGGATGGTGGGCATGGTTTGGGCAGGGCCCTCAGGACTGGGGGGCAGCACCATCTTCTCTGCCCTCAGATCCCACCTCCTGCTGGCTGCATTTGGATATGGAGCTGCTGCACAGACAGGTCCTGGCTCTGCAGACACAGAGGGTCCTCCTGGGTACGTAGGTTGGTAGGGATTGATACCTATGTGTCCCCAAGGAAGGTAGCCCTTCATTCTAGGCCCTTGCTAACAGCTTTCCATCCCTGTACAGAGAAGCGGCGGAAGGCTTCAGCCTGGCAGCGGAACCTGGGCTACCCCCTGGCCATGCTGTGCTTACTGGTACTGACGGTAGGTATTCCGTTCCTGGTGGAGGTGAGGAATAGTAGGCTCTTGAGTACTTTAGGTCTTCTCAGGGAAGGGGGAGGAGATTCAGGGACCTGGTTATCTTCAATAATAGTAATTGCCTCTCACTGATTGCTACTTTGTGCCCTGCCCTGTACCGAGCACATCAGCCCCATTTTGTAGATGAAGAAATAGAAGCGAAGGGGTTTGCCTAAGGTCATACATGGCCACTGAGTAGTAGTCACATGGGTTTTCTCTGGGATGAAAATAGGGGTTGAACTCTAGTCCATCCCCTCACTTACCATGTTCTGGACTTGGAAATAAGTCTTATCAGTCTGGAGGAAGAGGTACATTTTTCTCTTTGACCAGAAAGGTGTGTCTTATAATACCCTCAAAGGTGCTCTGTTGCTCGCAACAGCCTTGAACAGTCCTACACAGCTAATGGGAAACTGAAAATGTTGGGCCAGAGTATCTGCTCCTAACATTCAGCTCTGAATACAGCTGTGGGCTGAGGCAGGAATGGAAGTCCATGACCTTGCTTCACACAGGGCCTCTCTGTGCTCATTGTGGCCATCCACATCCTGGAGCTGCTCATCGATGAGGCTGCCATGCCCCGAGGCATGCAGGTACTGGGCCACCCTCCCACCATATCTTTTGGGGAGAGCCTAAGAAAGGCTAGGGGTGAGAGACAGAAGCTGAGGCCAGAGTGAAGGCTGGGTGCTGGGTGGTGCTCCTGGTAGGGAATACTCTATAGTGACACCACTCCTTCTCTCAGGATGCCTCCCTGGGCCAGGTCTCCTTCTCCAAGCTGGGCTCCTTTGGTGCCGTCATTCAGGTTGTACTCATTTTGTATCCTTCTGGAAGCCCACCATTGCCTCTGTTCACTGGACTTGTCTCCTGGGACTGTGGTGGGAAGGTGTGGTGGGAATGTTGGGGAAGGGGGCAAGTCTTCACCAACCTGGGGTTCAGAAAGAAGATTTACTTGAAAGGAGGGTTAGGGGAGAGGTCCATTTCCTTTGAGATGATGCTAATCCTTGGGAGCTGGCCAGTTCTTCCTTAACCCACTGGCAGTTACCTGATGATATCCTCAGTTGTGGGATTCTACAGCTCTCCACTCTTCCGGGGCCTGCGGCCCAGATGGCACGACACAGCCATGACGCAGGTAGCTGGAGGCGGGGTATAGTGGAAGCCTCCCGGGGGCATGCATGGGTGCTAGGTGCTAGCAGCTCTGCTACCCTCACCTCCCCTTTTCCTTACTCCCACCCAGATAATTGGGAACTGTGTCTGTCTCCTGGTCCTAAGCTCAGCACTTCCTGTCTTTTCTCGAACCCTGGGTAAGTAGCAAAAGGAAGTAAAGGAATTAATTGGCTTTTTCTGAGTACCTACTCATGCTAAGCTTATACTTTCTATACATGCTGTCTCTAATTCCCACAACAAACCTTCAAGGAGGTATTACCCCCATTATACAGATGGAGAAATTGAGGCCCTGTAAAATGCCTCTGTTGAGCTTCAGAGTAGTGTTGCTTCAAAGCTCATACTTCTCCCATTAGCTACACCCCATATTCTCTCCCTTTTACTTCCATTTTTTGGTGGAGAAGCACCACTTTTCCCCAAATCTTCCTTTGGGCTGGATCCACTAATAAACATTCTCATTTTGTAAAGACAAGAAACAGAGAAACTAATTGACTTAGCGAGTTAGACAACTAGTTTGAAGCAAGGCCAAGTCAGGCTAGAACCCTTGTCTGTTTATTATTATTATTATTATTATTATTATTATTATTAATGTTTATTTCTGAGAGAGAGAGACAGTGAGACCGAGCATGAGCAGGGAGGGGCAGAGAGAAGGAGGCTCCAGGCTCTAGGCTCTGAGCTGTCAGCACAGAACCCGACGTGGGGCTCAAACACACGAACTGCAAGATCATGACCTGAGCTGAAGTCAGATGCTTAATCGACTGAGCCACCCAGGGGCCCCAAGAACCCTTGTTTCTTAAACCCCAGTCCAGTGCTTTTCCCCACACACTGGGGCATCAGATAATACACTCAATCCTTCTCCCATCTTTAGAGCTATGATCTAGAATTACCTGGTAAGAAGTGTTCAAAAGTATAATAGTTCCCCCCAGGGTAGTATGGGAGTTGCATAGGTCATCCCCCCATCCATCATACTGTCATCCGTGTCTCCTAAATGATTTAGTATTTACATCAGTTCTGTTTGGTTCTTCAGTTTGTGTTGTCTCCATTACACCCTTTGTACTACTAATGCCATGGGGATTTAGTAGGACACTAGACTTGTGGCCCACTAGTTAATTCCTTACGTGGGTTGGATGCAGGTAAGAATATGTTTTTAGGTAGGAGAGGGCCCCAATATTTGGACTTATGATGACACTATTATGATGGTTATGGCTCAGTAAGTGTTTGAATAGTGCCTGGCATATATGTAGTGCCTTATGTGTGTTGTCCCATTTAATTCTCACAATCCCGTTATTTTCTGTATTTCTGATAGTTAAGGACACCGAGGCACAGAAATTTAAAGAATTTGATCCTGATCACACAATTAGCTAGGGGTGGAGTTTGGATATGAACCAAAACAGCTCTGAGCCTCCACACTGCTCTGTCCCCCAAAAAAGCACTGAGTGACCAGCTTTTAGGTTCCTGGCCCAGGAACAAGTAGCAGGCCCAGGGAGCTCCTAGGGACATGTGGAGCCAGAGGGGGGCCCCATTGGAGGAGAAGATGCCAAACTCTGGAAGGGAGGTTGGAGCAAGCCTAGCTGCTGACATTTTCTTCAACATCCATGAACTCCCTCTGAGACAAGTTGAGAGTGGGAGTCATTAACGCATAGGGGAGTCCAACCTATGAATTGCAGTGTTGAGATGTGGCCACCAGGAGGCAGCAGAAAGCTGGGCTCTGAGCCAGGGAGGAGCTGGGGAGCCCACTCCCATCCTGGCCTTTGTACTTCAGGGCTCACTCGCTTTGACCTGCTGGGTGACTTTGGACGCTTCAACTGGCTGGGCAATTTCTACATCGTGTTCCTCTACAATGCAGCCTTCGCGGGCCTCACCACTCTCTGTCTGGTGAAGACCTTTACCGCAGCTGTGCGGGCAGAGCTGATCCGGGCCTTTGGTGAGAGGGAGTGTGGGGGCAGGCTAGTGGGGTGGTTGTGAGGTGGGGCCCTCTGGAACCATGATCACTCATGCAGGAGAGATGGCATGCTCTCTGCTTTGTTTGTAACATGCCTCAGACACCCATTCTGTGGCTCGGTTTCCTTACCCCCAAGACTGGACCTATGTCCCGCTTTTGACCGCCCACCCTCCCTCTTCTCCAGGGCTGGACAGATTGCCTTTGCCTGTCTCCGGTTTCCCCCGGGCATCTAGGAAGACCCAGCACCAGTGACGTCCAGCTGGGGGTGGGAGGGAGAAAACTGGACGCTGCCATCTGCTGCCCAGGCCTGGAGGGGCGCCCAGGAGTGGGTGGACCTCAGGACCTGGAATCTGAGAGGGTGGGTGGTAGAGGGGAGCTGGACCGTCTGCACTGTTGCATAATCTGAGCCAGAGTTTGGGACCAGGCCCCCCTGCTTTTCCAGATTTAACTGTGGGCCTCAGCATGGGATGGGGCTGGGTGACTGGGTCTGGCTCCTGGTCCCAAATCTGTTTACACATCAATCTGCCTCACTGCTGTTCAGGGCCATGCCCGTAGCCATGTTTACATGATTTGATGTGCAATAGGGTAGGGTGGGTTTAGGGGAGGGACTGAGTTGGGGGCAGACTTGGGAGGCAGATTGTCTCCTTTGCCTCTGGCCCAGCAGAGCCTAAGCACTGTGCTATCCTGGAGGGGCTTTGGACCATCAGAGAGAGGAGGGCATAGGGAAGAAGAGACCACAACCATCAGCAATAAAGTTGATTCCAGGGTTTGCTTTGGTTTTTCAAATGGCCTGTCTCTGTGTCTGTCTCTGTGTCTGTTGAACAGCCTTATTCCCACCAGTTCTGAATCTACCAACTGAGAAAAACAGATATCCTGCCCACCATCCTTTCTCTTCCCCCTCCTTCTGCATTCTTAGTATCTTTTAGAGACTTGGGTCTAGTATTAGGCCATACAATTAAGCAGTGGGAAGCTCCTCCTCCCTTAGCCTTGCTTAAAGCTGACTGGTCCCTTGACTCTTTCTTGTTTTCGTGGTTTGTTTCTGGGCCTTGGTTATTGGGGGGTAAGTGAGCATGGGTGTAGAAATAGGGTAATTTCCCCCTATATGCACATGTCCTCAGCCCTGTCCTCCCTGACTTGACTTGGATATAAAGTAAAAGAAGTGGCTGACTAACCAGGGTTTGCAGTTCTCAGGAAATAATGTAACTCCATCTTTCCGGAGGTTATCAGTGCCTAGAATACGATGCAAGGCCCCTGATATGTTGGGGGGTAGGGACAAAGTTTCTGCTCAGGATGATACAGATTGTGCATTGTACAACTTCCAGGGGCACCATTCACCTCATAGTCTTTATGTGACTACAGCCATTTTCTTGCAAGTGGCAGTCAGGTGTCTTGAGGAAGGAACACTTTTTTCTAATGTACAGAGTTGCACTGAGTGCTCGTCTTGGAGCTGAGGGAGGGGGGAGTATAGAACACACACGAAAAGTGTAGATTCCACGAAAATTTGCTGAGTGCCCTACTCTAGGCCAGGTACTTAGCCACGGGGATTCATGGTAAACAGTTTTGTACTTAAGAACTGCTTTGTCTAGTAAGGGTGACATAATTCTAATACATACCACAAAGGTTGACAGTTAATCACTGGTTCTCAGGGAAACAGATGGGCAGTGTCAGGACATCAGGCAAGGCTTCTTAGAGACAGTGGTTTCTAAACAATAATAGATTGGTGGGTGAAGTGTTGCAGGCTCAAAGCCTCTGAGATGAACCTAGATGGCTGGAACCAGAGCCCTAGGGGGTCCAGAGAGGGAGAAAGCTATAGAGAGATGCCTAGATGGAAGGTGAAGGGAAGCATCCATTAGCCTGTTAGAGAGACTGTACCTGTACTCACTTTACCTTCCAGCAGCTTCCACCTGACAACGTTATGCATTAGAAGAGAAGCAGCCTTTGGGTGTTTGACAGGGTGGAAGTTTGAAGTCCAGAGCTAGATAATAACTACAAAACTCTGTCCCTGATTCTGGGGGAAGCTCTCAGAAAAAAGCTGCAGAGTTACCAGAGAAAATGGTCCGCTGGTACCCACCTCTTCCAGTCCTAGTTACTGCTGAGGAGAGATGAAAAGTGGGGGACGTTTGGGGAGGACCAGTGAGAAGAAAGGCTCTGGTTGTATGCCCAAAGGGCTTGGCTGGCCTTGGGTAGAAACTGGAACCCATACTTCCTGGATGATAGCAGAGGACAATGGCCTGCCAGGATAGGCTTTGGGACAGTAAAGATCCAATTCAAGTATCAGAGGAGGGTGGTTTGGTGCCAAGCTTAGGTTTGGGAGTAGAAGGATGCTTATTCAGGCAGCTACGGACTGAAAAGCTGCTAGGAATTCTTAGACAGGTGCCTGCCCAGTTTCCAGGATGGGACACACTTCAATGGGCCAGCGGTGACCGACTAGAGCCCCCGCCCCGGTGGGAGGGGGAGGGACGGTCCTGGGAGAAGGGCGGGGGGCGGGGCCAGGGGCCACTTAAGGCGGGGCCGGGGAGTTCTGGCAGCGCAGGAGCCGGGCAGCAGAGCCAGGCTGGGCTGGCACTCACCCACGACCCCCCTTTCCTGCTATGATGGCCCATCAGTAGCAGGTTCCAGACCCCCCGGGGGCATGTGGGCAGAGCCAGCGGCAGCCAGGTGCGCAGAGCCACAAGAGCTCTAGGGCACTCTGGGGGCAGCTCTGCCTGCTGGGCTCTCTGGTGCCTAGGGAAATGCCCAACTGACGGGCGAGCTAGTGAGGACAAGAACGTTCCCTGTGGCCTGAGTCCTCTGCATCCATGGCGCTGCCGGCCAGGCTGGTGCCCCTGTGCTGCTTGGCACTTCTGGCGCTGCCTGCCCAGAGCTGCGGACCCGGCCGGGGACCAGTTGGCCGGCGCCGCTACGTGCGCAAGCAGCTCGTGCCATTGCTCTACAAGCAATTTGTGCCCAGCATGCCCGAGCGGACCCTAGGCGCCAGTGGGCCGGCAGAGGGGAGAGTGGCAAGGGGCTCCGAGCGCTTCCGGGACCTGGTGCCCAACTACAACCCGGATATCATCTTCAAGGATGAGGAGAACAGTGGTGCAGACCGCCTGATGACCGAGGTAAGGAGGACCTCTCCCCACCTGCGCCCAGGGCACTGCCAGTTCCTGCGGCAGCCCCGGAAGGGTGAGCTGGGTTTCATCTATAGGGACCTTAAACTCAAAATCTCTCCCCACCATTCCACCACCCCCCCCCCACCAAGAAAAAAAAAAACAACCCACCTTTGCTCACTGGACTAAGTAATCTGGAGGGATCCCAATAGGGAGAGGCTCGAATGGGGAGGGGAGGAGGGACTAGTGAGAGTGAAGCTGGGAGAGACAGAGAGGGCGGGGAAAGGAGGATGGCGGCAGGCGAGACGGGAAATGGCTGAGGCGTGGACCGGGGGTCAGCTACCGAGCCAGGCAGGAAGGGCTGGGGTGAGCTGGGGGCCAGGAGCTGGCTAGGCAGCAGACAGAAAGCTCTACCCTTAGCCTGGCTCCTGACCTGATTGTGGAAAAGATCTGTGGGCTTTGAAGAGATTGAAGAGGTTGAAGGAGAAAGGGGTGGTGAAGGGTTAGGTCACCAGGTCATCTACCTGAGAAGGGGGTGAGCAGGAATTGTCTTCAGCATGGGAGAGGCACCCTAGAACCAAGGCAAGGCTATTCTAGAGTCTAAACGACTGTCTTGGGTGAAAAGTAGTCCTCAATGGGAAGAAGAGATGGGCCCACCTGAGAATCAAAGTGTTCCAGGCATCCCTCAAGCTCAGCTTAGCTCAGGGGTTTTCCTTGAAATTGAAGATTAAATTCAACTACCATGCAGCAAGCATCTGCTGCAGACTGGAATCTAACTGACCTAGGATGAGGTGAGCAATACCTTAGGGGTGAAGGACCACCTCTGGCCAGTGATCTTAAATGTCAGAACTGGAAGGAAACTTGGAAGTCACATTTTTCCACCTCCCCGCCTCAATTTTGCAGCTGAGAACTGGGCCCCAAGAGGAAAAGCGATTTAATCAAAGTCTTAAAAACTAATTAGTGGCATGGCTGGGACTAGAATTCAGGACTCCTGATTCTAAGTCCTATACACTTTCCATTACACCACCTAATTGTGTATGGAGTGGGGAGGTGGGGGGAGAGGGAGGGGTACGGATTTCCTCCGATTAATTGCCATAGTTTTCCAGGTTACTTTGTTAGGAAAACCTGTCCAGGGGAGAAAGAATTCCTTCTACTTCTACTCAGAGATTGGGAAGGGGACACTCCTTCCCTCCTTGGTCATGGAATATTGTGGCCTGTTCCTCTGGCTGCCACCTGCAGCAGAGGGGCCAGAGCAAGGGACAGGCCCCAGGAGGGGCTCTGACGGGCCTAGGAACCCCTCAGTCCTGCTTATCTCCCACACCCTGGCTGCAAAAGGCCTCCATTGAGTTGGCTCTGCACTGGGCTGCTGCCCCCGCAGGTCAAGGCCTCAGGGCCTCCTTAGGGGACAGAACGACAAAAAGTTGGAAGGAGTTACCACTTTTCCTGTCTTCCCCTCCCCTGCTCTCCAACCCTGCGGAGGTGTAGAAAAGTCGGGAAGAAGGGAAGGGGGAAAGTGCCCCTCTGGCACTTAGGAGAAAACCAAGTCCGAGGTGAGAGGTCGGAGCGAGGAGAAGAAAAGGAAGCTGTCCTCTCCGAGCCTCCTCCCGCCGCGTCCGTGCTATGGTGCGTGCCAAGGTCTCCGGCTCCCAGACTAGAGCCGCCCAGATAACCGTGGTCTCACTCCCCCGGGTGCAGGCTTCCAGCCACTGATGCTTTCCCACCTCTCCACTCCCACCCTGCAGGGGGCCCCCCAGTTCCGCGCAAGGGCAGCTCCTGCTAATCTCAGGTGCTACTCCCACGCCTTTCTGGGATGCATCTGGAACAGAGATGGAAAGACGGGGCTCTCCGGGCTGGCAGAGCCTGAGTTGGAATTGGGAGGGCTGGTCGCGCTGGGGGAGGGGGCCCGGCGGGCGGGAGCAGGGATGGGGGGCGCGGCTTTCTGCCCTTTCCTCTCCCTGAGCCCGGGCGGCTGAAAAGCGCCTTTGTGGATGGAGCTGCTGAGTCCGCTTCTCCCGGCGCGTCCCCGGCCTCGGCCCGGGATTCTCGCTCGGTTAAGTCATCCCGGAGAATGGCCATTGTACTTCGCGCAGCCCCCGCCACCCAAACCCTTTTTCCAGCAGCCTTGATCCCCCACGGCTCCGCTTGGGCACCTCTGTGGGGGGCACTCGCACCACGAAGGGGTTAATGCTAGGGGCCGAAAGGAGGAGGAGGAAGGAAGGAAGGAAGCGATGCCCGGTGCCAGGGAAGGCAACGAAACAAAAGATGAATCAGGCGGAGGGAGGGCAGCCGGGGCTTGGGGCGGGGGCCAGGCTCAAACAGGGGCTCCTCTCCGGGAGCCAGGCTGCTCAACCCCTCCCTGACCGAGCTTCCACCCGCCCTCTCAACTCTTGCCCTCTTCCAGGTTGAGCCGAGGTCCCATAACGAGTGAGGGGCGGGCGTCGAAAGTGGGGAAAGAGCTAGGTATAGGCACCCCCTATCAGTCTCCGAGGGCACCCCACAGTTCTCCCATAACGCTCTGGAAAGGGAGTGCTTACTGACGACTGCACCTATTCGGATTCTCACCTCTCCGGGACACTCAAAACCTGGGAGGGAGTGGAGTGAGGCCAGGAAAACAATCGACCCTCCCGTCCAGGTCCCTTTTGCCCCTAAGGTGAGAGTGGTAGTGAGGAGACTGACTCCTTTATTCCCCGCCAGCGCTGTAAGGAGCGGGTGAACGCGCTGGCCATTGCCGTGATGAACATGTGGCCCGGAGTGCGCCTACGGGTGACCGAGGGCTGGGACGAAGATGGCCACCATGCTCAGGACTCACTCCACTACGAAGGTCGTGCCTTGGACATCACCACGTCCGACCGCGACCGCAATAAGTATGGGTTGCTGGCGCGGCTGGCAGTGGAAGCCGGCTTCGACTGGGTCTACTACGAGTCCCGCAACCACGTCCACGTGTCGGTCAAAGCCGGTACAGTAGGGGGTGGGTGGTGAGGTCCACCCAAAGGGGGCTCCTGCCGGGAAACTGAGGCTGCACCTCTCCGGTGCGACCCTAGGGGAGACCAAGTGGGCGTTAGGGTTGTAAACCATCCTTCCATTTCTGCCCAGGTTGGGGCCAGATCCATGGGAAATTACATTCTGTCCCAGGACGGGTTGAGGTCTGCGGCTGGGCTCGACCCGTGTCTTTGAGAATCTGTACATCCTGGAACCGCTGGTCTTGATTCAGTCATCTCTGTGCATGTTCCCTGCAGATAACTCACTGGCGGTCAGGGCAGGCGGCTGCTTTCCGGGAAATGCCACCGTGCGCCTGCGAAGCGGAGAGCGGAAGGGCCTGCGGGAACTGCACCGCGGCGACTGGGTGCTGGCTGCAGACGCGGCAGGCCGGGTGGTGCCCACGCCCGTGCTGCTCTTCCTGGACCGGGACTTGCAGCGCCGGGCCTCTTTCGTGGCTGTGGAGACCGAGCGGCCCCCGCGCAAGCTGTTGCTCACGCCCTGGCACCTGGTGTTCGCCGCTCGGGGGCCAGCGCCCGCACCGGGCGACTTTGCGCCGGTGTTCGCGCGCCGGCTGCGGGCGGGGGACTCGGTGCTGGCGCCCGGCGGGGACGCGCTTCGGCCGGCACGCATAGCCCGCGTGGCGCGCGAGGAAGCAGTTGGCGTGTTCGCGCCGCTCACAGCACACGGCACGCTGCTGGTCAACGACGTCCTGGCCTCGTGCTACGCGGTTCTGGAGAGTCATCAGTGGGCGCACCGCGCTTTCGCTCCTTTGCGCCTGCTACACGCGCTGGGGGCGCTGCTTCCCGGCGGGGCCGTCCAGCCGACTGGCATGCACTGGTACTCTCGGTTCCTCTATCGCTTGGCGGAGGAGCTGCTGGGCTGAGCGCGGCGGACCCAGAAACCCAGAGGCGCCTGCTGAAACCGGGGCGTTCGGGCTGAGATCTGGGGATGTGGGCAGCAGAGGAGGCTGACTGCGGGGGGAGGAAGGGATAGGGGAAAAAAATGGAGTCGAGACTGGACTGCTTGGTTTAGGGGCAACCTCCAGCTGAGAGGAGATCTCTGGTCCTAGGTAGACGGGGTTGATGGTGGGTACTCCCTGACGAGGACTATTTCACCTCTTCCCGAGTGCCTCGGCCCCACCCGATTATTTTATTTTATTTTCTATTTATAAATTGTAATATAATGATCTGCTTGCCCCGCCTGGCAAGGTGAGGGGCCAGGGCACGGCGTTAACACTGTCTGACACAGCCAGCCAATCTGACGTCTGACATTTTCCTACAGGTGGGCTAATAAAGGGAAGGCTTGCAGGAGCTTATTGGAAAATATCTCTATTCAGAGAGTAATTCACCTCCAGAGTGGAGAAAGGGAACTCCGAGGCAATACCTTCCTTCTGACTCCTCCTACCCCACCCCAGCAGGTCTTCCCACCTGCTTCCTCCCCTCAGAGGGTGGGGCCCAATTGATCAGCTCCGGAGACCAGGAGACCAGATGAGTCATACCCTTTTCTAGACTGTTGGTCCCTTCTCTCACCATCCTTCTGCCCCGACGGTTCCATACAGAATGTTGGAGGGGACAGGGTTGTTGAAGGAGCAAGAGGGTCCAGGAACGTCCTTTCTCATTCATAGGGGTTCCAGCAAGGTCTCTGGCCATTGAGTTACTGATGCCCAGAGAATTCTGGTCCCTGATTGTTAGCCTGCAATCCTGGTCCCTTCCCAAAGGCCATGAATCAACCTCATTCCCAGTCTACCCTAGTGTCAGGGTCTGGATGGGTCCCGTGTTTTATTCTGGGATGCCACTGGACCAACTGATGGCCCTTGGGAATCCCTGGCTAATTTATAACTGATAGTTCCCACACACTCTTGGTCAAGAGAAAGAACAGGCGCAGAGGGCTGGAACCTACCTCTCCTGAAGGGCTGTGGGCAGAGAACAGCTTCAAGCCCTGGTGTATGTGTTTGGGGGTACAAGGGGAGGCTCTCCAAGCAAGAGCATATAGGTATTACAACCTGAGTCCCCTTCTTTTTTAATCTTATTTATTATTAGTAGTAGTAGTAATCTCTACACCCAAAGTTGGGCTGGAACTTGTGGCCCTGAGATCGAGAGTCTCATGCTCTTCCGACGGAACCAGCCAGGCACCCCCCCCCCAAGTTCCCTTCTTGATCACCTGTCCTAGTTGTTTCTACTGGCTTCCTTCACCATCTCCTCTTCCTCCCCCTGTTTTCTCTCTCTCTTGGCTTTCTTCCCTGACCTGGGTGTTCCTGGAAACTTCAGGTTCCAATGCAGCAGACAGGCAGGAATTCAGGTGCCCCTGAGTTAAGAATGGAAGCTCTGAGGAAGCTGGGCCTCAGTGGAAGGGTAATGTCTGGGGTTTGGGGGATGGAGGGGTTTGGTGGTACCACTGAGGAGCCAGCCCTTGCCTGTCTCAGCTGTGCACTCACAGTCCACAGGGTCCCTGCTTTATACCGCCCCCTGGTGGCTTTCAGGATCAGTTCTCTTCCAGACCACAGGAAAGAGAATTATATACTGCAGGGATGGGTGGACTGACATGCGCAGAGGAGCCTTATCTCGGGAGGTGAAAGATGGTGTGCAGGGCTTGGTAAGTTGCCAGGGTTGAGCCACAGGTGTCAAGGGCTGGTGAGGAGTCCACACGCCTCACCTTTTGAAAAGTCTTCCAAGCCTGGCATTTTTGCATCCCTTGTGCCTGGTTTAGCTCTGTGGCTCCCAGTTGCTGAAGGTATAGTTGTAGCCAGATTCTGTGAAGATCCAAGTAGCCAGCTCATCTCCCTCACCTTGTGACACTTGAATTCAATGTCTGGAGGTCAAAGCATACTTAGGGTTCCAGGTAGTGCTTGAGAAAGGCAACATTTGGAAGCAGAATACGTTTACTTTTAATGTCCTTCCACTCAGTATTTCCTTCAATCCATACCAGGTACCCGTTGCCACCTTCCCCTCCCTTTTCCTGATCTCAGAAACATAATCCAAGCTGTGGATCTTTCCCCAGAGCATGGCCTCGAAGTCAGGCAGACCTGCAGGTAATGATACCACCCCGAGAGGATTGTTGACAAGATGAGTGTATGTGCCAATGTGGAATAGGCACTCAGTCCATGTTTTCCATGATCTGCTCCATTTCTCACTGCCTTTGCTGCTTTCTATTCTCTGTCTACTTCTCTACTCACCACTCCACCAGAAGCAGGATTTATCCATGATTCCCAAATATTTTGGGGGTCGTGTTGCCCCTATAATGGTTTCATTTCATAACATTCTTTCAGAAGGTGCTGTGTGAAAGATTTGGGTTTGCTTTAAAACTAAAGTATAATTGGCTCGGTCAGTTAAGCGCCCAGCTTTGGCTCAGGTCATGATCTCTCAGTCTGTGAGTTGGAGCCTCACATCGGGCTCTGTGCTGACAGCTCAGAGCCTGGAGCCTGCTTTGGAGTCTGTGTCTCCCTCTCTCTCTCTGCCCCTCCCCTGCTCACACTCTGTCTGTCTCTGTCTCTCTCCAAAATAAATAAACATTTTTAAGAAATTAAAAAAAAAAACTAAAGTATAATTAAAAGTAATCTTGTTTTGAGAATTTACAGAGCATTTTGTAACCTTGGCAAGACCTCTCTGCGTACTGGGAAACCAGAGTTGAGAACCACTGTTTCAAGGTTCAGATGACCTTTATAAGCCCTCAAATCCAGACATTTCACACCCCCCCTTTCTTCAAGCAGGAGTTACTTAACATCTACAGTGTAGTGCTGTATTACGCATGAAAAACACACAAAATATTAAGAAACAGCTTCCTCCATGGAGGAGTACACTTAAAGGTATAAGATGGTTAACTACCAAATCAACATTGTTACTTAATCAGGATGAATTGAATGGGTGGGAAATGTCATCAAAGTACAGGGAAGACCTTGTGAAGACAGCGAGGCCTGGATAGAACGTTAAAGCGTGTAGGTGGTAGAGACCAGAAAGGGCATTCCAGGCAGAAGTAACAACTTGAGCAGCTACTCGGAATCTGGAAGGAAGATGTGCAAGCTGGCTACATGTAGTTCCAGTTGGGGAGTGGAACTACGGGTAGCAAATGTTTCTTGAGAACTTACCATGCATCAGGCCCTGTTCTAGCCCTTTACATGCATTCTCATTCCATCCTTAAGATAACCCTGTGGGGTTATATCACAGATGAGGACACCGAGGCAAAGAGAGGTTTAAGTCACTTGCTCAAGTTACCACAGCTGGTAAGTAGTAGAACGGGAGCAGGAATAACAAGAAATAAGGTTGCCTTGATGGATGGGGCCACCTCCTATAGGCTCTTAAGAAGTTGTTGACTCCTGGGGCGCCTGGGTGGCACAGTCGGTTAAGCGTCCGACTTCAGCCAGGTCACGATCTCGCGGTCCGTGAGTTCGAGCCCCGCGTCAGGCTCTGGGCTGATGGCTCGGAGCCTGGAGCCTGTTTCCGATTCTGTGTCTCCCTCTCTCTCTGCCCCTCCCCCGTTCATGCTCTGTCTCTCTCTGTCCCAAAAATAAATAAATAAATAAATAAATAAAAAAAAAAAAAAAAAAAGAAGTTGTTGACTCTTGGGGCGCCTGGGTGGCTCAGTTGGTTAAGCGTCGGACTTCAGCTCAGGTCATGACCTCTCGGTCCACGAGTTCGAGCCCAGCATCGGGCTCTGGGCTGATGGCTCTGATGGCTCTGATGGCTCTGATGGCTCGGAGCCTGGAGCCTGGAGCCTGCTTCTGATTCTGTGTCTCCCTCTCTCTCTGCCCCTCCCCCGTTCATGCTCTGTCTCTCTCTGTCTCAAATATAAATAAACGTTAAAAAAAATTAAAAAAAAAAGAAGTTTTTGACTCTCATTCCCTTCCCTGAGTGACTAGTAAGTCCTAGCATATTGACAGTTCTATTTTCCTCTCATTTTCATTGGCTCTTCTTTCTCCTGCCTGGATGGCTGGCTTCCTTAAACAAATTTTTTTAATGTTTATTTTTGAGAGAGAGAGAGAGCACGTGCCCATGCGTGTGTGTATGTGTGTGTGTGTGTGTGTGCATGCACATGTGAACGGAGGGGAAGTAGAAGAGAGGAAGACAGAGGATCCCAAGTGGGCTCCAACACTGAGGGCACGCTGGGCTTGAACTCATGAACCCAGAGAGATCATGACCTGAGCGGAAGTTGGATGCTTAACCCACTGAGTGGCTGGCTGGCTTCCTTAACTAAAGTTACCTAGCCAGTAAACCAGTAAAGGATATTTATTTATTTATTTAAAAAAATATATATATATATTTTAAAGTATATATTTAATTAGAGGAGAAGGGAGACTGAGTTTTGTTATAGACTGAATGTACACATCCCCCTCCAAATTCATATGCTCAAACTCTAATGCCTGTGTGACTGTTTTTGGAGATGGGGCCTCTAAGGAAGTAACTGAGGTCAAATGAAGTCATAGGAGTAGGGTCCAGATCTGATGGGATTAGTGTCCTTATATGAAGAGACACCGGAAAGTTACTATCTCTCTCTTTGCATGCACCAAGGAAAGGTCCTGTAAAGACATAGTGAAAAGGCAGCCACCTGCAGGCCAGGAAGAGAGTTCTCACCAGAGACCAAATTGTCCAGAACCTTGATCTTGGACTTTTCCAGCCTCCAAAACAGTGAGAAAATAAATGTTTGATGTCTAAGCCACCCAGTTTATGGTATTTTGTTATGGCAGCCCCGACAGACTAAATACAATCCTTCAGAAATGTTGGCAGTAAGAAGAGGCCAGTGCTAAGATGGGGTCTTAGTGAAAACAATGTACTCTGCTTGAAAAGCGAACATTTCTGACCTAGAGCTCTGACTGCTTTCGTGGTGTCCACCATATTGGAGGAAGCTTTCTTCTCTGTCTGGGAGACTGAAGCAGCTGTCTGTGGGAAGAAGGCTATGGCTGGTCAGGGTATCTCCCTGTGGGAATTGTGTGGCCAGTTAGCACATGCAGACTCTCTTCTCCCTGTGATTGTCTCTATATGTGGTTTGATTGATGTATACAAATGAACATCAGAGGGGGAATATCTTGTCAGGTTTTACTGAGTGCCTGCTTTGTGCCAAATACTGTGCTGTGCCATGGGGGGGGGGGGGGGGGGAGGACAGTGAGTCAGGCATGGCTCTTATAGTTCACCTGGCAAGACAGACACGGTGGTCAGAATTTTGTTGGTGAGTGCAGTGAGATAGATGAGGAGTGACTTTCAAGCTGAGACCTGAGGATGGGTAAGAGTTGTTCGAGCAGGGAGAATGGCATATACAAAGGTCTGGAGTTGGGGAGCAAGAGTAAATTGAACCCAAGGAGCATCAGTAAGTTCAGTTTAGTAGAAGGGAAATGTGAACTATTTAAAGATTTTTCAATTTTGTCCTAAAGATGAAAAGCAGTTGTAGGATTTGAAGCAGATGGGGGGGGGGGGTGTCAAACTTCAATTAAAAAAATTTTTTTAACGTTTATTTATTTTTGAGACAGAGACAGAGCATGAACGGGGGAGGGGTAGAGAGAGAGGGAGACACAGAATCTGAAGCAGGCTCCAGGCTCTGAGCCATTAGCCCAGAGCCCGATGTGGGGCTCGAACTCACGGACCGCGAGATCGTGACCTGAGCTGAAGTTGGACGCTTAACCGACTGAGCCACCCAGGCGCCCCAAACTTCAATTTTAAACAAGAAATTGGAAATCAGATGGGCTTTTTAGGTCATCTTTATCCTTCAGTATGTTGGTCATCCTCTGTGCATGTGAGTGTTGCTAGGTTTTTAAAAAATTTTTTAAAAACGTTTATTCATTTTTGAGAGAGAGAGAGAGATAGAGTGCAAGCGGGGAAGGGGCAGAGAGAGAGGGAGACACAGAATCTGAAGCAGGCTGCAGGCTCCAAGCTGTCAGCACAGATCTGTCAGCACAGAGCCTGACGCGGGGCTCGAACCCATGATCCACAAGATCATGACCTGAGTGGACACTTAACCGACTGAGCCACCCAGGAGCCCAAGTGTTGTTAGTTCTGATTGCAAGTGGCAAATGCCCCCATCCCCGTACAGAATGTGTTATGGGAGCAGATGGTGGGGGGCAGTGGAGGGATGCTGGAGCAGGGCAGGAGAGGATAGGGACAGATCTGAAGGTGATACCTCCATCCCTGGCTTTGCTTCTCTCTGAAACCTAAACCCAAACTGTCTCTCAACTTGTCTCCTTGGGACCACATAACCTAAGAACACAGTTATCTGACTCCAAACCACATGGTGTCCAAACGGAAGTCCTTGGAACTGGGGGCTCCTTTTCTGCTATTCTCTTTTACTTTCTAGCCATTCTTTCAGCAGAGTTTGGCTTAGCTAGGAGCTGATGGCCCTAAACTGAGACAGAGCTGCCATCCTGAGAGCCAGGTCTGGGATGAACATTGCAGCTGCCCAGGGAACAGCTGGTTAAGCCCTCAGCAGCTGCAGCAGCTGGGATTCCACCCAACATTTGAGCTGGGATTAATCCCATTTCCTCCACACACATCCCTTCCCTGTTCTAGTCCCTGGCCAGTCTACAGTATCTCGTAGAATTTTTGAGACTAAATTCATGCGCCTCTCCCTGAACTAAGTGAAAGCCAAAGTCATCCACCTTCCTCCTCTTGGGGGCAGGTGACCCAAAGCACTTCTGGACCATTGCAGGAATGAGAGCCTCCTTGCTCTCATTCCCTCAATCCCTTGATAAACTGGCTAGGATGGATTATTCTTTGAAATGTCTGATTTTCAATAACCATTAGAATTGGTGGGGTGAGGAGGTAGATTTCCTTTATCTTTGAAAGACTCTATACCAAGGCCTGGAAACTTGGTGGGAGTGTTACAGGAGGATCAAACATCATATGGGTATTTGTCACTTTTCAACCATGATTGCTTCTCCCTTAACTGTGATTCTACAGTTGTGAACAACAGGGCTGTTTATTCCATTTGGTGCTTATGCACCAGCTGTGTGACCTTGAGGAAATCACTTTGTAAGAGATGCCAGAGGCTACAACGAGGTGCTTCCAAGAAGTTGGAAAGAAGGGGGTGCCCTGAGATTTGAACAAGGCAAATTAACAAAGAAAGGAACAAGGCATTTCCTCCCAGGCCTGGAGAGTTGACTCCCTCCTTTCCACAAATATTTATCAGGCCCCTGCAAGTACTAACAGGTATTTTACTATGCTGAGGATTTCTAACATTTTTCTAGGGAAACAGACAATCATTTTAATAGATTAAATTAATTTAATTAGGTTTTAGCTTGGTGAAGCGGCCTGACCAAATTTGGATTTTAGAAAGATCACTCTACTTGCCGAGTGGAGAGTGAACTAGAAAGGAGTTAGTGAGTCCAGGGAGGAGAGCAAAAGCAAAAAGGATAGTGCAGTGGTGCAGACGAGAGATGGTGTTGGTAAGGTAAAGAAGTGGCAATGGAGATGGAAAGAAAGGACAGTTCTAGGAAATATTTGTATTCGTGGGATTGATAGGACTTGGTGGTTGATTGAATGAAGTAGGGAGCAAAGAGTAAGTAGGAGGAGAAAAGGCTTTCTCTCAGTTTTCGCTGTGTGATATTAATGTGCCTGAAATGAAAGAGAAAGAGTAATTGACCAGCCAATATCAATCTATAATCCAAAATGGAATGTGGCAGATGGGCCATTCAGTCAACGAGAGTTGTTACTGTGTGCCCAGGGAGGTGCCATATGTAGTCACTGGTGGGGCAGGAATGGTTCTTCAGGCCTCCAGACAATTGGCTGAAATCCCTCATAGAGATGTAATTTTCTGCTCTTCGGGCAACAGTCTGGTACCTCAAAGGGAGTGCCCTAGATAGAGGACACAGGGATCCTGGGTGGTGGGAAGGGAGCGTGATGGGTCCGTTGGAATGGTAGGACCCAGATCAGGCACTCAGGACTGCTTGTAAGGCTTCTCTAGCATATGAGGATTTGGAGGTGTCCTGAGCAAGTCCAGTTCCCAAGTTGGCTAGACTGAGTGTTCTTCCTAGGATCTTCTTTCTCAGTGGTGTTCAAGGAGGGAGCCAGACCATCTGCCTTCCTCTAGGCATACCTCTCTGGCCAAACTGTCAATTCACTTTCAAACCAATAATGATAATTATTCTGATGGCTTCAATTCACTGAGTACCAGCTCTTTCTTTTCTTCTTTAATGTTTATTTAATTTTGAAAGAGAGAGAGAGAGAGAGAGCAAGAAAGGGGCAGAGAGCAAGGGGGACAGAGGATCTGAAGTGGGCTCCACCTTGACAGCAGAGAGCCTCATATGGGGCTCAAACTCACTAACTGTGAGATCATGACCTGAGCCGAAGTCAGACAACTCACTGAACCACCCAGGTGCCCCTCGTACCAGCTCTTTCTTAATAGAGTACCTGGGATATCACACACATTATTGCATTTATTTCTTGCGACAGTTATGCAAAAATGAGTATTTGGTTCTAGAAGGACTTAAGCAAGTGACAGGGACTGCTGGAGACCTGGGTTTTGAGGCTATGCAGCCAGAAACATTGCCTCAAATCACAGAACCAAGCCAGTGCACCGTGGCACCTGCCACTGAACACTAGACACTGCAATTTGCAGACCAATGCTGACACTGACATGGATACGGGAAGTCACTGCTGACACGGCCGCCACGGGCCACCCTGGAACTCGATCTTTCTGCCAGCAGCCAGAAACAATGTCAGACATCTGCTACCATGTTGTTCCAACCATTTCATAGAGGAGAAACTGAGGCTCAGAGTAGTGAAATAACCTGCTTAAAATCACACAGTGAATAAGCTAGGGGTTGACACCAGGTCTGGTTGACTGCAAAGTCCATGCTCTTTCCTCTGTGTTTTGCAGTTGTGACTCACTTTACTTCTCCAGGCTGTGGCTTCTCCACCTGTAGTCTGGAGAAAAAGTCTGGACCAGGTGATCACCAAGGTCCTCCGTCTCTCATAGGTTATAATTCAATTATTTCGTACATTGCTGTTTATGGTCCCTGGATTGGGAAAGGTCCCCCAAGAGGAACTAAGTACTTCCCATTCTTCTGAAATGGATTGGTGTTTATCATCTCCATACTAACAGAAATCAAGAGTAGGTGTAGGAGCGAGAGGGAGGACCGGACGAAGGGAACATGCAAGGAAGATGCCTGCAAGTATATTGTGGTTATTTTTCTGTGGAGTGCCTAGAGACACATATCCTTCAGTTGCCCATCAACATGCGAATACCTGGGGAGTGCCCCCAAATCCACATGTCACAAATAAATGCATTCATTCAGTACTTTTCCTTAACCCCACTAAAAAATTCCTGTTCTTCCTCCCATGTCTTCTAATCCTACACATGGAATTGCCGTCTTCCTTCACTCTGCTTTAATCAGGTCATCAACTTCACTTCCGTCTGGAGTGCCCTCCCTAAGAGTCCTCGCTATCCTCTCTGTTGTGACCTGGTCCAGGCCCTCATCTTCTCCTTTCTGGGTATTGGCTTCCTATTAGGGCTTCCCCTCCAGCCCCAACATCTCTTGGTACTACCTTCTCTAAAGGGCCACCAGTGTGACCCTCATAAAGCTTCCCCCCCACACCCACCAAGTTAACAGCAAAGATTCCACTGTTTACTGCAGTGCTACCCAAACCTTGTACTGTTTTCATGACTATGGCCATAGTCTCTTTCTACCCGTATAAGGGTTTAGTATTCTTCTTGAATTCCATTGGCTTTTCTTACTACCAGCTTTAGCTTCTGTGCAAGAATATTTGTGAAGTCATAGCTTTGGCATTATCGCTATTGTTTTTCCCACCACATATTAAAAATCACATAACAAAACAGAATTTTAGGTGTGTATGTTACCTAAGTCATCTTACATACCGCCAATGGTATATTTTGAGAACGCTGGATACTGAACAAATGTCAAATTCTTTTTAGTAAACTCTACCCCCAACAGGGGGGCTCAAGCTCATGGCTCTGAGATCAAGGGTTGCATGCTCTAGACTCTGAGGTCAAGAGTCCCGTGCTCTACTGACTGAGCCAACCAAGCACCCTAAAGGTCAAATTCATTTATTTTGTTTTGTTTTATTTTATTTTACTTTATTTTTATTTGTTTTTTAATGTTTATTTATTGTTGAGAGAGAGTGAGAGAGACAGCACCAGCAGGAGAGAGGCAGAGAGAGGGGGACAGAGAATCTGAAGCAGGCTCTGTGCTGACAGCAGACAGCCTGAGATGGGGCTCAAACTCATGAACCTCAAGATCATGACCCGAGCCGAAGCTGGATGCTAAACCCACCGAGCCACCTAGTGTTGCTCCCTCAAAGCTCAAATTCTTATAACTTTTTAAAAAAATATTTATTTATTTTTGAGAGAGAGACAGAAACAGAGCGTGAGCAGGGGAGGGGCAGAGAGAGAGAGAGAGACACACACACACACACACACCCAGAATCCGAAGCAGGACTCCAAGCTCTGAGCTGTCAACATAGAGCCTGACGTGGGGCTCGAACTCGTGAACCGTGAGCTCAGGACATGAGCCAGTCAGACATTTAACCGACTGAGTCACCCAGGCACCCCAAAGGTCAAATTCTTAAAGCTGGCATTCAGAGCCCTCCCTGATCTGATCCCAGTCTAATTTCCAGCCTTAATTCACAGACAGCCCACATTCATAGAGTGCTGCAGGTACAGGGTCCACTCTGTATTTCCAGACATGCTGTGTTTTCAATTCTCTTAACTTTTTGCTATTTTCCCCAGGGCTTTCTCAAGCTGTAAGGCCCAGCTACTTCATCAATTAGCATGTGAAACCTCTGATCCTTCCAGACAGAATCAAGCTCCTTCCTTCCTCCTTTCCTGCCTTCCTCTCTTCCTTTTCTCTTTTTCTCCCTTGAGAATAATTCCTTCCTCTATGCTTCCAGCTATTCATACTCTGCTGTGAGACTTAAATATAATTTTGCCTTCTAATCTCTTACTTGACAATTTTCCCTACCATAATTCAGAGGTGTATCATTCAGAGTCCTTGGGGGAAACATTGCACAAATGGGGAACTGAGGAGAATATAATGAAAGGGCTGTTCATAACGTTGTAGGAAAGGGTTAAAGACTATCTTGGAGAGGGGGGAAATATTGAGTCTGCTTCAGAGAGGAGCCACTAGAAGCGGTGATCCCTAGGCCTAAAGGGGCAAGGGAAGGAAAGGTTATGAGAACCCAGAAAGACTGTAACTGCAGTTGTGGTTGAAGGAAAGGTCCGCTCAGCAGGGTCTGTGGCCTCTGGTAACCACATGTGTGAGTCCAGGACAGATAACCGAAGAGTTGCCAGTTCAACCCACAGAATCAGAAGAAAGAATACGTTGTTGTTTTAAACCATCAAGTTTGTTGTTGTTGTTGTTGTTGTTTAAGTCATCTTTACTCCCAGCGTGGGGCTCAAACTCACAACCCTGAGGTCAAGAGTCATATGCTCTGCCGACTGAGCCAACCAGGTGTCCCTGGAACCCCATACTTTTGATACAAACATAGTAAACATGTTTTCACTTTTTATAGAGATACTTAAAACAGTTTTCTGGCAGCAGCTGATCTTTATTTTGTCTCAGTTGTTTGAGACGTAACAAAAGATATGATGCTGTCACTGTAAATTTTATTCCAAGCCCATTTATCTACCATTAGAATAGTTTACTTCCTTTTTTTTTTTTTTTTAACGTTTATTTATTTTTGAGACAGAGAGAGACAGAGCATGAATGGGGGAGGGGCAGAGAGAGAGGGAGACACAGAACCGGAAGCAGGCTCCAGGCTCTGAGCCATCAGCCCAGAGCCCGACGCGGGGCTCGAACTCACAGACTGCGAGATCGTGACCTGAGCTGAAGTCGGACGCTTAACCGACTGAGCCACCCAGGCGCCCCTAGAATAGTTACTTCCTTTAGGTGATCCTATATTGGTGATCTTTGTATATCTTTGATCTTTACAAAGTAACTGTGCATGCATTACTCTTTAAGGTGATTGATATTTAATAAACAAATATCTTGGTCCCGAGGTGTGCAGGTCTTGTGGATTGGCTCACTGAACATTTATTCCTAATCACATTCTCTTTTGCCTTCCTTTACTAGAGAGGGTAGAAAAGAAAATGCTAAAATTTCCAGGCTCCCTTGCAGCTAGAGATGGCTATACAATAGTTTGGTTTAAGGAGATGGGGGTGAAAATCTGCTGTGAGACCTTCTCTTCCTGTTTAAAAAGAAAAAACCAGGGGCGCCTGGGTGGCGCAGTCAGTTGAGCGTCCGACTTCAGCCAGGTCACGATCTTGCGGTCCGTGAGTTCGAGCCCCGCGTCAGGCTCTGGGCTGATGGCTCAGAGCCTGGAGCCTGTTTCCGCTTCTGTGTCTCCCTCTCTCTCTGCCCCTCCCCCGTTCATGCTCTGTCTCTCTCTGTCCCAAAAATAAAAAAATTAAAAAAAAAAAAAAAAAAAAGAAAAAACCAGGGGCTCCTGAGTGGCTCAGTCTGTTAAGCATCTGACTTTGGCTCAGGTCATGAACTCGCTGTTTGTGAGTTCGAGCGCTGCATCGGGCTCTGTGCTGACAGCTTGGAGTGTGGAGCCTGCTTTGGATTCTGTGTGTCTCTCTCTGCCCCTCCACCATTCACACTCTGTCTCTTTTTCTTTCTCTCTAAAAAATGAATAAACATGGGGCACCTGGGTGGCTCAGTCGGTTAAGCGTCGACTTCGGCTCAGGTCACGATCTCATAGTTCGTGAGTTCGAGCCCCACGTCGGGCTCTGTGCTGACCGCTCAGAGCCTGGAGCCTGCCTCAGATTCTGTGTCTCCCTCTCTCTCTGCCCCTTCCCTGCTCATGCTGTGTCTCTCTCTGTCTCAAAAAATAAAATAAACATTAAAAAAAAATGAATAAACATTAATAAAATTTTTAAAAGAGCCATAGGAAGAGAAAGCCTTTGTCTTAGGCCTTTTGCTTTCTTCCTGATTGAAAACAAGAGAATGTGAGAATGATTTAATAAAGAGACTGTTTACAAAGGTGTGAGCAGGGTATAGGGAAACCACACAGGGTAGAATAGTACCCTGGGGTGAGTATCAAAGAAACTGTTACCACTGTAGGCCTGAAGGGGAGAGAGCAACTAGAAACAGAAAACAGAACAAAAGAGGTAGGTGCGGTGGGGGGGGGGGGGGAGAGTTGGAGGAGTGACTTGAGGGGTGCTGGGAACTTTGAGGGGTGCTGGGAACTTCCAAAGGGGACATAGATACTCTCTTCCATCCATGTGATTTTCTGTGAGGGCTTCTCATAGGCTGAACTCCACTGATATCCAGGGGGTAAGGTGTGCCTTCTGGAAACAAACCTGGGTGGAAAAGAATAGAGAGTTAATCTGGAAAGACAAACAGCATAAAAGCCATCTCATTTATCTTTATGCCCATATTGTGCAACACTTTGTGAGAGTGTCTGGTACAAAGTAGGAGATGAATCAATTTTTGTAAGTTTATTTATTTTTGAGAGAGAGAGAGAGACAGAGAGAGAGGGAGAGATACAGAGCTCTAGCAGGGGAGGGGCAGAGAGAAAGGGAGACACAGAATCCCAAGCAGGCTCCAGGCCCCTAGCTGTCAGCACAGAGCCCAATGCAGGCTCAAACCCATGAACCTTGAGATCATGACCTGAGCCGAAGTCGGGCGCTTAACTGAATGAGCCACCGGGGCGCATCAGAGATGAATAAATTTTTGTTGACTTTCACTGAATCCAGATCTTTGTTCTACCCTGCAGTGCTTAAGACCCAATTTGGAATCTCCACCAACCTCACTCAGGCCAAATAATCCAACATAAAGTTGCTGGTCTGCAAGGAACTCCCGTTACCCAGCTGAAAAGGTATTTGGGTCCCTTTCTGAGGCCAGATTAACTAGCTCTTTGAAACAACTTTTGTAGATCTGAACTCTTTAAAGCATTAGATAGTTCCACAGTTATACAAAGCCAGTCCTCCAGTACAATTTGGCTGCTAAATACCAATTTGTCAGGACCTTCCAAAAGAAATAACTTCTGTGTGCTATCTATATGGCTCAGTCTCAGTTTGCACATCTGTAAGATAAGGGTGATAACAGCTACCCATCATTCAAGTCTCAGGTACAAATGTCTTTGAAATCCTCAGGATTTCTAGGATATCATATAAAAGGAGTACCACACCCCATTACTGTCTAGTCCATTAATATCTTGGGCTCCCCCCACCGCTACAGATCTTATTTTTTTATTTTAGCTTATTTATGGTTTCCTCTTAGATTGTTGGTTTTCCCCCAAAAAGAATACTTGCTCCTTATGAGCAAAGACCTTGTGTGTGTTGTTTGCTGCTGTATGCCCAGCACCTAGATAGGACATGGTGATTGTTTGATAAATATGGTTGATAAATGGATAAGTAATACCAATGACCGACTTTAGGGCTGTTGTGGATATTAAATGAGATAACAAAGAAATGCATCTGGTACAAAGTAGAACTCTCTATAAATCTAGCCATTTTCTTTCTTTCCCCCTCCCTCACCTCCTATGGCTAGCCCTTTAGCAAGTCAGGTTGACCTCAGCCTCAAAATGTAGCGTGAATTCTCTACTTCACTCACCTCTACCACTCTAGTCAAGCCACCTTCACCTCTCACCTGGACTACAAGTAACAGTCTCCTAGCTGATCTCCCTGCTTCCCCTTCTGCTTCTGTCCCCCTCATTCTTCACAACCAGAGGTATACTTTTTTTTTTTTTTTTAAACCAGGGAAATATTTTAGAAACACTATTCAGATCATGGCGTGCCCCAGCTTAAACATGATCAACTGCCTTCTGGGTGCTTAGAATTAGACCAAACTTCTTCTTTTCAAAAAATTTTTTGATGTTTATTTACTTTTGAGAGAGAGAGAGAGAGAGCAGAGGAGGGACAGAGAGAGAGGGAGACACAGAATCTGAAGCAGGTTCCAGGTTCCAAGCTGTCAGCAGAGAGCCTGACACGAGGCTTGAACCCACAAACGGCGAGATCATGATCTGAGCCAAAGTGGGGGCCTAACCAATTGAGCCATCCAGGCGCCCTTAGACCAAATTTCTTTACATAGCCTGGCCCCTGCCATTCTCTTGGATTTTGTCTGTTTTGGGCTGACTCACTTTCTCTCTCTCTCTCTCTCTCCCCTCTTCTTCTCCTGGAATTTAACAAATTTATTTTCATTGTAACACCTGTAGCACTGATGGATTCTTCTGTCAGAATTTTGTTCTAGCTAGCTCTTTTTTTTTTTTTTTTTTTAAATTTTTTTTTTCAACGTTTTTTATTTATTTTTGGGACAGAGAGAGACAGAGCATGAACGGGGGAGGGGCAGAGAGAGAGGGAGACACAGAATTGGAAACAGGCTCCAGGCTCCGAGCCATCAGCCCAGAGCCTGACGCGGGGCTCGAACTCACGGACCACGAGATCGTGACCTGGCTGAAGTCGGACGCTTAACCGACTGCGCCACCCAGGCGCCCCTCTAGCTAGCTCTTTATTGTCTTTCAGATCTCAGTTTAAATGGGGCTTCGTTTGAGAGGAAGCTTTACTATCTAATGTGGTCATTTCTTATTATGCTGCCTTTTATAGCACTTAATACTATCTAATATTTCCTTGTTTATATGTTTGTTTCTTCCACTAGGTTTTAAGCTTTATGCGCACAAAGACCTTGTCTGTCATGTTCACTGCTCTATCCCCAAAGCTAGAACAATGTCTGAAACATACAGTAAGTGCTGGATAAATATTTGAATAAATGAATGTGATGATTACGTTGATAACAACAAAACTTCAGATGACCTAGCCACAAATTCAATAACTTTTTCAAGAATAAGAGTTGCATTTCCGAAGATACTGATAGACTATGGAAATTGACAATAAAAGATCTGAGGCTGAAGTCTGGGGGGGAAGAAGAGATAATGTATTGGAACTTGGGCCTTTTTTTTCCCTATCCAAGGATCTCAGAGACCTTGCAAAACGGAGGCCTAGAATCTTTTGACCAGAAATTCCAGCCAAGCCATAACGGGTATCTTCCATCCACGATTCTTGATTCTTCTTGATTCTTCGCAGCCAATTGTGTCGGGTTGCAAATGCGCAAACACCTCTAGGACCCCGGCTTCCTTTCTGTTTCTTTATGAATGAACCGGCTTTAGTCTGCGCAGGCGCAGCTCCTGGTTCTCTGGCTCCACGTGAGGCCCACCCTTCCCTCCTGCTGGCGGCCCCGCCCTTATCCTTTCCAATGAACCAATGGCGAGCGGCCTGGGGGGCGGAGCCCGGAGCGGCGCGGCACTGTAGATCCCCCGGCGTCCGGCTCCCTCGCGTTAGTCTTGCTGTGTTGTGATCACGTGGCCAGCTCCGGGCGCGGCGCTTGTTTTGGTTTTCCTCTAGCTTGCCCCTGGCAGCTTCAGGGTGAGCGACTTTCCTGTGCCGGTTGCTGCGCCTGCCTTGCACTCTGATCTCCCTTTCTTAGGGCTCTTTCAGCCCGCAGTTCTGCAAGCCCCTTGGGGCCGGCTACTGCCATGCCGTTAGTTCGCTACAGGAAGGTGGTCATTCTCGGGTACCGCTCTGTAGGTGAGTCTCCGCCTTGGGGAGAGCACCGACGCACCGCGGCTTTGTGGCCAGAGGAGGCGCGCTGTCGCGGGAACGCGACCCAGACAGGAATGGTGGCATCGATAGAACGGGGTTGTAGGGCGAGGATTGAAAGGATGGAGGAGGAAAGGCTGGGGTGGTGATAGTGTGTGGAGGGTTGCAGGAAGCAGGAGAACGTAAGGGTTAATGTGGGCTTGGTTGCCAGAACACCAGACTGGTCCCCAGTGTTACCCTGGGGACGGGGGGGTGGGGGGGGTGGGAGGGGGGGGAGGATGGGGTCAGGATTTGATGGATGGGGGCGCGGTCTGTGTGGGGCAAGTCGCAGGTGTCCGGGCGCGAGGCGACTTGATCCTAGGGGAATCCCGGATCTTTCCAGGGGTGGGGTGGGGAAAGTCTGCAGGAAAGGCTTCCTGCGGCGCTACTGAATGCATCCGGTGGCCAGGGTGCAGAGACCCAAGGCGAAGAGGGTGAGGGTAGGCTAAGGAAAAACATTGCATGGCACCCACAGGCTAGGGTGCTAATTTGGGGTCCTCTTTAGCCCTGGGCCACAGCCCCCGAAAGGGCAGAGGATGTAAATGTGGATGGATGATTTGGATACAACTACCACTGCTTCCCACAGGGAAGACATCTTTGGCACATCAGTTTGTGGAAGGCGAGTTCCTGGAAGGCTACGATCCTACAGTGGAGAATAGTGAGTAGATGTCTCCCCTAGGGGTGGGGCAGGGAGGTCTTTGTTGCCCCATCCAATTCCGTAATTAGGGAGTTTCCTGGTGCCAAGGGGCTGATTTGATTAGACCTTAAATCTAATCTTTTCTCTAGTAATCCTGTTCTATGAGTGGAGCTAGAGAGTGGATTTTGCAAGATACTGCGTCCAGGATGGTGTAGATGTAGACAATGAGAACCTTAACATTGTCCCTCTAGCTGCCTGGAGAGCTCCCTAGACCTGGTCCATCTATATCACCCCTAGGGTTAAGAATGTATGGGGGCACACATTGCTAGCCCTACAAGCACCTCACAGTCAAGTTTTCTTTTCTTTTCAGCTTACAGCAAGATAGTGACTCTTGGCAAAGATGAGTTTCACCTACACCTGGTGGACACAGCAGGGCAGGTACCAGTTTGGGGTAGGGTATCTAAACATGTCAGTTCAGTTGTGGGAGATGAAGTCTGGTTGCCTCTGTGGCTCATCTGTAAAGTAGTATTAAAAGAAAAGCATTTTAGCAGAGGGTAGTGTGCAGTGCACAATGGAGCTACTCTGTAAATTCTTGTTGAATAGAAATGACTGGAATATTGAGTGCCCTAGGGAGGGTCCCCAGGATGCAACCCACAAACCTTTGCCAGCTGAGTGTTATGTATCTAGGTACTGATGTTTCTGTTTCTTGTCAGGATGAGTACAGCATTCTGCCCTATTCATTCATCATTGGGGTCCATGGTTATGTGCTTGTGTATTCTGTCACCTCTCTGCATAGGTAAGTGACCATGGTTATGAGTGGGGAACTTGGGAGGATCTGAGGGCTGTCTCAGAATAAGTTTATAGCTCCATTTCTTGTGTTTAAAGCTTCCAAGTCATTGAGAGTCTGTACCAAAAGCTACATGAAGGTCACGGGAAAACTCGGTGAGTGGCTCTGGGAGATAGAGACATAGTATGGACTTAAGGGGATGGAAGAGAGCAGGGGGTCCAAGTTAGGGAGGAGGCCAGGACAGATCCTGTCTGATCTGATGGGGAGTTGTCCAGCCTTGATGTGAAGGAGGTTGGGGTCCATGCAGAGTACGAGGGGATCCTATAGTAACTGGTATTTCTTCACAGGCTGCCAGTGGTGCTAGTGGGGAACAAGGCAGATCTCTCTCCAGACAGGTACGAAGATCTCTATACCTCAAGGCAGAGGAAAGTGAGATAGACTAGGAATCAGTCAAGGCTCTAGTCCTGGTTCTGCCACTGACCTTAACAGTCATTTCACCTCTTTTTTTTCTAACTTGAAGGTTAACACAGGATAACCCTTCTTTGTTTTTTAAATTTTAAAAATGTTTATTTATTTTTGCAAGGGGCGGGGGGAAAGGAGGAGCAGAGAGAGCAGATGACACAGAATCCGAAGCAAGCTCCAGGCTCTGAGCTACCAACACGGGGCTTGAACTCATGAACTATGAGATCATGACCTGAGCTGAAGTCGTATGCTCAACTGACTGAGCCACCCAGGTGCCCCTACAAGATAACCCTTCTATTGCAAAAGCTGTAATTTCATATTTCAAGCCTCCATCCTAGGCTTCTTTGTTTTCCTTGATTTTCTCCTTCCTCAAGCCTCCTCCCAAACCTTGGAAGTGGGATGGGTAAGAGGAAGTCTAGATTCTATAAAGATTTTGCAGAGAACATGGGGACATTGCTGTCCTCCTTCTTCACGTCGCAAATCTGTTTCTAGGGAAGTCCAGGCAGTTGAAGGGAAGAAGCTGGCAGAGTCCTGGGGTGCGACATTTATGGAGTCATCTGCTCGAGAGAATCAGGTGCTTGGCCTGAATATTAGGAAGGTGGTCGGGTAGCAGTGTTTTTCTTATGGCACTTCTTGGATATGGGGATGGTGGGGGAGTGGGGTATACACCTCAGAGCTGGGTCATATTGGTGGCAGTAACTAACTTTGTTGCTCTGATTCTCTGTCCCTTGCAGCTGACTCGAGGTATCTTCACCAAAGTCATCCAGGAAATTGCCCGGGTAGAGAATTCCTATGGGCAAGAGCGCCGCTGCCGTCTCATGTGAGCCCTCAGGCATTGGGTAGCTGCCTTGATTCTGCCCCTGGCACTTGCCAGGCTCCAGCGGGTGTAGGCCCTTAGGACTTCACGGGTATGGTTGCCAGCTGTGTTCCCAGTCCTCTGGTCACACAGTGTGGTACCCTCATGTTTGCACACTTTTCCCAGGCTCCAGTGGCCTGGTTGTCAATGTTTACAACGGGGCAAGGATGTCTCATGGGCACTGGCCTCTCGTCTTCTGTTTTTGCTAAATGAGTTGTTACAACCTGCAGGGTTGGGATATGAGTCCTAAGCATTCTTTATTCAGGACCCAGTCTTCTGTGCAGGTTTTGGGTGTTGGCTGTGTGAAGGGAGCTGGGGACTCCTGAAGTGGAGCTGACTCCCTAGGGTAACAATGTATATATGCAAATAAACTGAGAAATCTTTTCGTCTTGGCTTCTCTGTATGTGGGGAGAGCTCACAGCCAGTATCTCCTTTTCCAAGGAATGGTGACTATGGCCTTTGGTGGGGAATAAGGGCTAACTCTTTCCTCCTACCTCATTGCTATTCCTTACTCCTCACTCATTCAGGAGGACCATTACCCTAAGACTTATTACTTATTTTTTCCCACCTTCTTTTCTCCTAGGTTCTCCTGTACAGGTACCAGTTGGCTGCCACTCCCATCCAAGTTTATAGGCTCTCAAGATCCCCTTAACTACAGAAACACCACCCTCTAGTGGCCAGCTGCCACATGCTGACCTAGCTTCCCTCCTGGGGGAAGCTGGCACTCAGCATTTGATGACACTCAGAGAGAGGGTAGGGTTTGGGGAGGAAGGAAACCCCTCATCCTAGTGATGTAATAATTAAGAAGGAGGGTAGAGGCAGGGACGGAGTAAAGTGTTGGTGAAGATTTTGGCCTTCCAGAAGAGTCGAGTGAAGTAAGAAATAACGCTCCTGGTGTATATCAATCCTTCCATTCCCCATGTCCCCAGAGCCTTTCATTAAGTGGATGTTCTCTGGTCTTTTCATTACCTTTGGTGACCTTTTCACACCCTTCACACCTTTGGAATCATGTCACTTTTTTTAGGTGTCAAAAGGTATTGCTTTCTACTCTTTCTTATTGACCGGCCATCTCAGTAGGAGGATGGACATTTTAGCTAGGAAGGATCAGTCCTATCTGCCTCTAGTTTTTCTGCTCACCCCCCATCCCCACCAGACCTAGGGTCTAACTGGCATAATACTTCTGCCAAGGATTTACAAGGGTTACTGGAATAGTACCATTAACAGGGAGAACACAGACTACTCTTGCCAACTGAGGGAGTCTGAGGTACCCTGTCAATGCACTTAGTTGGGAACGATGGGCAAAATCTTAGCTGTGACCTTGCTAGTGCTTGAGTCTAGGCTAGTTGGGCTTACAGCTGGGGTGACTGTTTGTCATACTGGTTTTTAAAAGTTCTGCCAGCTGCTTTTGCATCTCTAATCCAGAATCTAAAATATAAAGGCTGCTGGAAGGAGCATTCTCCAAAGGACAAGCTCAGTGGTTAAGGATTCTCTTTAGGGTGGTCACCACTCTCTTTCCTTATATTAAAATTAGGTCCTTTTACATACCTGACCTGGAATATTCAATATAGGTCATCTATTGCCCTGTTGCCATTGCCATGAGGTCTGGGATAGACTTATAAATGTTTGAAGTTTTCTAAAAGTGTATCAAGCAATCTTAAAGTCCTGACAAAAATAATGAATAGCAGTTAATAGCTAGGTTAGAATACTTTTCCACTTAGCCGTGTGACCTTGCACAGTCACTTAACCTCTCTGAGCCTCAATTTCTCATTTATGAAGTGTAGTTAAATCTGCATAGAGTTGAGGTGAGTTAAGTTGTGGTGATATTTGAAATGCTTAGAACAGTTTCTCTTACATAATAAATTCTTGAGAAAGGTGGCTCTTGTGTTATTGGAGGTCTTTTTGGTGAAGGTCAGCCTCCCTGGCTCTGGATGTAGAGAGTAGGGAGGGACCTTTCATTTTCCAACTTCTGTCTCTTGGCTAATTTATTCACTATAGCTGGGACAAGTGTGGAGTTGCTGCTGGCTTTTTTTTTTTTTTTTTTCTGAAATAGACCCGAATGGTCAGTGCAGGGTACAAGGTACCAGTGTGTGGCTAACACAGGGCATGCCTAGTTCTAATCCTTCTTATGAACCTGGCTAGCAGAGATTTAAAGGTTTTCTGCTCTGTTAATATGGAAGCCACAAGTCACATATGGCTATTTAAGTTTAATTTAGTATTAAAATTAAACATAAAGTTCCTCAGTTGCACCACCTACATTTCAAAGTGCTCAATAGCTACATGTGGCTGAGTCGAATTAGTGTAGCTGTAACCCATTTCCATCACTGCAGAAAGTTCTATTGGACGGCATTGTAAATAAACCCTTTTCCACAAAACCAGCCCTGCACCTGATTTACCTTTCTTCGCATCCTCCTTAAAAATAGTTGTGTTTTTTTTTATTATCTAGATATATACAATCCTAGGAAAAACATGGCCATTGGCTTGAATCATGGATGTCACTAGATGTAATTCGTTGGGAAATTTTACCTATTTTATTTAGCCTCAATCTCATCATCATAGAAACATAATTCTACGTAGTTCATAAGGAGGGTGAGGAATAACTAAGAATATATAAAGTATCTAGCACATAGTTAGTGTGTCTCTTTCTGTTCATCCCGTGGTTACAGCTAATGCAGAAAAGGCTTTCCAATCCTTTCTCACCCAGACTTACGGGGGTGTGTGGGGGAATGCCTGCAAGTAGTGTTTTGGGATCTTGTCTAGAGTAACAGCACTCCGGCCAGGTAGCAGAAAGGCTCCAAGGTACATCCCCTCTGTTTCCTAAAAAAGGGGACACAGGCCCTGAGGGTCCGGGGAGAAAGACTAGGGGTGGGGGTGGGAGCACCCGGGGAAAGGAAGGAAACTCCACATTTGTTTTGATGGGGGAGGTGTGTGTGGTGATTGTGGTAGCACTGAGTCTTCTTTCCTCACGGAGGGGTTTGAGAGCCACAAGGAACGACTAGGCACTCGTACCGCTTTCCTTAGGGCCCCCGAACGTGGCAAGAACCCACCCTTTGCAGCGCCAGGCGCCGTGCCTCACTTTCTCCATTTGCGGACTCCAGTTCCCAGGATGCAGAGCAGCGGCCAATCTCCTGGCTCTTCTTCCATCCCCCTCCCGGGAAAGATTGCCCCTGGCCAAGGCAAGGGGGCTGGTGGAGCTTCTGGGACTGAAAACTGCAAGGGAACGGAACTAGAAAGTGGCCGCAGTCCTAGTTTCACGAGCCGGTCAGTGAAGGAGGCAGGTCCAGGGCCGGGGCGCAGAGGAGGGGGGCTTCATTCCCACGTGTCTGCACAGCGGCCGGCCCGGCGCAGTCGGGGTTAACCCGAGGCGGAGGGATCCCACAGCGTGTGCGTAGAACTGCAGAGTCACAGCCTTTCCTCCGAGAGGGCCGTATCCCTCCGCCGCTCCGCTCCAACACAAAATAGGGCCGCGTCTTCTCCTTTCTCCGCTTCTCGAGTGGGGTTCCCCAGGCAAAAGAGCCCCCCGGATCTTGCGCCGGAGGCTTCCTGAATCTCTACGACCGCTGCCGAGATCTCGGGCCAGGAAATAGCCCCTTCGCAGGAACCACCCTACCGGCCGAACAGGAGGCGGAGGGGGGGGAGGCGGAGCGGCGCCGCGCTGCACTACTTTCCTCTCCGGTTGCAAATGGCTGCCTCGTTCCCCACTTTCCGCTCAGTTTCCTGACCCCCCGGTGCCGGGAGCCGGGGTTGGGCCATGCACCTCTAGGCCCCCCGCGATCACAGCCAGCCGGGGGTCGAGGGGGTGCCGCCGATCAGAGCCGGCCAGGCCGGGGGCGGGGCAGCTCCCGAGGCCAGAGGGGAAGGGAGGCGAGCGCAGGGCCTGGAGCGGCCGGAGGGGAGCGGGCAGAGGGCTCGCACCGCCCGCCCCTTCCTCTTCCTCGCCCACCTACCCTCCTCCCTTCCCCGGGGGGGAGCAGAAGGTGGGGGGCTCGAAGCCTCAGAGGGTGAGCGCTCGGGGTCGAGGAGCCCGGCGCTGGGTGTGTGTCAGGTTCAGCCCCGCGGCCCCGCCGGCTCCGCGTCGCCGTAGCTTGCGCGGCCCCGGGGCGCCGGCCCGGGCGGGGAGAGGGGCTCGGCGCTCCAGCGAGGGTCTCACGTTCCATCCGGGCCCGGCGCGGGGCGGCGCGGCATTCCTTCCGGGCTGCTGGGGAGGCGCCTCGACGTTCCATCTGGAGAGCCTCGACGTTCCGCCCGAGCCCGGCGCGGGCGGCCGGGGCGCTGGCCCGGCCCTAGGACTGAGAGGCCGCCCGGCGACGCGGATGCGGAGCCTGCTCGCCCAAGATCAAAGCCACCGGTGCTCTCTTTGTGTCCGCTCGGGATTCGCCGCCCTGGGGCTGTCCATGGAAACCTAAACTGCTGGAACCCGAGGCAGAGAACCCTTCTTTGGCTTCTTGCGTTTTTTTGGGGGAGGAGGGTGGCCACTCCGACCTGGATTTACCGTTCTTGGCCCCCCTAAGCCCCCCCGTGCGGGGGGCGGCTGTGATCGCTCTGGCGGTTGGAGGTCGGGGAGCGGCCCGGGCTCTGGCCATGTTCTCGGATGAGGATTTCTGGATCGCCCTGTGAAGAGGTGAGTGAAGTCTGCCCGGCCAGGGCCCAGAAAGGGTTGGACTGGGGGCATAGCCAGATGGACTATCTTGGCCGGAGCTGGCCTTTAGGTTGGAGAAAGGGGTGCCAGAGCTGAGGAGGGTTCCTTTGGCAGTGTCTGTCAAGGCAACCTGAGCCAGTCGCCGGGGCAGAACCGAGGCCTGGTGTCTTGGGGTGTGCCTCTTTAAAGACTGGGGGTTCAGGGAACCACGGGAGTTTGGGAACCTGGCCAGATCGCCTTTCTGCCTGTTTATTTTTGTGTTGGGGGGAGCTCTGCTAAACTAGGACCCAGGCCCTGATGCCAGCACCAATCCCAGTTGGCTGCTTCTCCCTCAGGGTTCCTTGTGGGCCTTGGGAACAGAACAACTTTGGGAGGGAGGATAGAGTGCCACTGCCAGGTCAGACTTACTGCCAGGTTGGACTTTAAGGTTGTTCTTGCCCATCCGGGCACCCAGAGCAGTCTCTGGGAGACTCCAGGAACCCTAGATATTTCACCAGGCCTTATTTCACTGTGCAAAGGGAGAGTGTGTGGAAATTAACTAGTGTGATGAAGGGGGTGGCTGGGGCAAGAAGGAGGCGGGGCTGGGGGCAGCTCTGGCCTTGCTGTTCAACTTTAAACTGCCCCTGCCTGACAAAGTGACCCCAGCAAGGCCTAGTGCTGTCTTAGCCTGCTCTGCCTCCCCTCCTCTGGGGATGGACATAATCTCTAGGGGATTATAGAGTAGGCCGTTGAGATTTGCTCCCTGCGAATGTGGGCTGCAAAAAAATGGCTTTTGTCTCCCGCTTTCTCTGGGCCTAGTGTGGAGAGCTGGTTGCCCATAAGTCCTGGCCAATCCCATAGGCCCCTCCCCAGACCTCTCCAAACCCTTTTCAATTAGGGAATGTTAACTGGTCCTCACATCCTGTCCTAAGCCTACAGAATAGGGTGGCCTGTCCCTCTTTGGAGGAGAAATGACCTGATCAAGAGCTGTTTCAGCCAAAGCCTGTGTTTCCAACCCTGGCAGGAGGTGTTGGGGAGAAGGGGTGTGTATGTGAGTGCATGAAGGTGCAGCATGAGCCTCATGCCTCTGAGCCCTGGGCTGGGACAGCCCCTCTCACAGCTGTCATGCTGCCCAGCAGGGATTTGGCTGGTGTGTTTTGCTCCCTCACTCCACCCTCTCCAACATACATAGGTTAGATCTCTTCCAGTCTGATCTTGGAGAAAATAGGGGTTTTGCCCTTGAAAGATTTCTGGGTGGTAACCCTGAGGTGAGAGGTGCTACAGGGGTGGTAGAGTGAGGCTAGCTGTCACCCATGCTCTCTGCCACTGCTGCTTCTGAAGGGTCCCTCCTGTTGTCTGTCCCCAAAGAGCTTCCTTAGGAGGGACCTCTCCTTGTTAGCTGTGGCTGACCCCAGGATGACCCAAAGACCGTCCGGAGGGTCTACGGGCCCAGTGTTGCCATTTGGATTCTTCCTGGAGGGCTGGCCCAAAATGGGGGTGGGGAGAGGTGTGGTTTGATTCTCAGGCTGGGAACCAGGAAGTCCTGAGTCCTACAGAAGAGCTGTTCACTCAAGGGCCTACTTCAGCCTTTCACCTCTCCAAGCTTCCATTTCCCCTCTGGCTGGGAAAATAGAGTTAAAACTATTGGTCTGGGATGGTGTCAGGGAGGAGAGTGGGTTGAGATGAATCCCTGTCTTCTTCTTTGCTGTTTTGCGCCTCTTAGGCCTGGGGCTAAGGGAAGCCAGCACAATTTTACCTCCTAGATCTGTACTTCTTTGGGATCTCTCGTTCCCCAGAGGAAGCCTGGCTAGGTATTAACCCAATTTAGATCCAGGGAAAAACCCTTGGTGTATACGTATGTGTGTGTGTGATTTCTGGCTGTGAATGATGGGATGGGGGAACCTGTGGTCTTTATTTGTTTAGCTGTGTTCAGGGGCCTGGCAACTGGGACTTGGCATTGGGGCACAGGTGCTAGATTGCAGGGGGAGAGAAATGGAGCCCCAGCTTCTTGGAGGTGCCCCTAGATTGTTTTTGGCACAGTTTGGAGGATACTCTACTGTGTGCTACTTGGTCTATCTTCCATGTCCCCATGAATGAGGCTGTGGCTCTGGAAGATGTTGATACTCTGTCTTCCAAGGCTGACGAAGGTGGTTTCTGTATCTCCCCAAGCAGTGCCAGCCTTACCAGCTCGAGAGGGCTGCGCTCGGGGGAGGGCAGAGGAATTTGTCCCTCTGGCCTTGTGTGAAGCACTCCTCCTCCCACCCGCTGTATTATCACTGTTGCTTTTTATTTCTTACTGTTTGTGACTCCTTTGGCCTCAACTTTTGAGAGCAGAGCTGGTAGAGGATCTTTGCGGGTATGTAGTGGTAAGGAACACATTTAGGAAACTTTGAAGTCTTTGGGTGTGGTCGGGCCTTGAACGACTGCTTGGGAAGAGGGGGCTGGCTGGTACCCTGACTTCCAACCCCTACTTCCCAACAGTGGCTTCTAAGAGCCCCTTGAAGTTCCAGACCAGCTTTTCTGTGGGCCGGCCAGATGACCACCCGACTTTCCTTTCAGGTGTGGTTGTGTGGCAGGTTTGGGAAAGCGATGACCAGGGAATGGAGGTAACAGGTATCAGGTGATACTTCACTTTCCCAATCTGGTAGATTCTGAGAGTATGAAGGGAAAAAAGTAAAACAAAATTTATTTTCCGGTGATATGTCACAGAAGGTGCATTGCTAGTCTCTGAAAATGGAGTGTGAGCTCAGGGGAAGAGAACTGATATTGTGGTTCTTAGGTAATTGATTCGTCAGTCCTAGGCACTTTTGAGGGTTCCCCCATCTCATTTGCCCCAGTCACACAATCCCAGTGGCTGACCACTGGGGTAGTTGATTTGGGAAGAGAGGCTTATCCTTACTAAGGTTGGTGTGGTCCCTCTGGTTAAATAAGAGTGGAAAAGGTGGGAGAGAGAAATTTCTCAAACTTTTATTTAGAGTTCTGTTTTAGGGATTCCCTCCTCCCATGCCCCCAGCTTCCTTAAGAACATACTTTCTTTTCTCTGCTTAAGCCCCTATCCCTCCCATTTAGAGCTGCTGGCACCTATCTCTTTCTCCCTTTTTCTTTTTTTAATTTTTTTTAATGTTTATTTATTTTTGAGAGAGAGTGTGTGTGAGTGAGAGTGGGGGAGGGGGGCAGAGAGAGCCAGAGACACAGAATCCAAAGCAGGCTCCAGGCCCCGAGCTGTCAGCACAGAGCCCAACACAGGGCTCAAACCCACAAACCATGAGATCATGACCTGAGCCGAAGTTGGACGCTTAACCGACTGAGCCACCCAGGCACCCCTCTCCCTTTTTCTATAAGATGACTTTCTTCTTCCTCACCTCTACAACTTTGCTTTTCTCTTTTCTGTACTCTGCTTAGTTCTCTCTGAGGTTTAGGAAAATATGTTCAACGGGTGGGTCTCAACCTTCTTAGGTGTAACTTTAGATTGTTTCATTTGGCTCTGGTATAGTCAGGCGTATCTTAGAAGAGGGGACCGTTACCCCCCCACCCCCATAGTGTGTGTGGAAACCCTGCTTTACCGAAGAGGAAGGAAGCTACTCTGCTATGCTGTGTCCTCCCGGGTTTAGAACTCCTCTAAGTGGCAGTGTGCTTCCTGAGACTACAACTCCCAGCATGCCTAGCTTCAAGCCTAGCTACACATGCTCAGTAACTCTTAAGGCCCACTTCTGTTAACTACTAGGGACCTCTGAGGAGGAAGGGCAGTTAGTGTTGCTAAGGGCAACGACCTGAGGCCTTCAGGCTGGGTGAGATCCTGAGCTCAGTCACAGCAGGGGAGGGGAGATGGGAGGGGGCCTGAGCTGGATTTGGATGGGCTGTGGGTAGAAATTGGGGAGTTTCTTCTTTTGTGTTTGGGATCTCCTGTTTGAAACTGGTGGAAGTGGAAGTGGAGGAGATCCATCCATAGCTAGGCTTTAGTCCCAGTAATGTATTCTATACCTTGTAAGACCCCAGACTCTGTCTCTGGGAGAGGGATTTTGACTGGATTCAGACTTCTTGGGTTATGGCTACCCCTGGGTTGGCACTGATGTACCTCTGGGATGGTAGCTGACTTGAGATCTGAAGGAAAAGGCCAGGGAATAGGGCACAGCAGAAACCAAGAACTCAGACATGAAGCAAAGGGCAGTACTAGATATAGCTTGGATGCGCTTCTAGTTGGATGCTCCTGCCCTGGGAACTCTGACACAGGAGGTAGGAAGCGGGAAAGGGGAGAGGACCTCCTGAGAATCCAGAGTGGGAGAATAGGGTATGTGTTTATCTGGGGAGGAAGTAGGCAGTGGGTAAGGGTTAGGGAGAAAGTTTTTCCTTGTTATTAGAACAGGAGTTTGTAGGTATGGCTTTGCTCTGCTTTCTGTAAAGTAGTTACCAATAGCTGCCTTCCTCCTAGGATGCTAAGGAAAGTGTTTAGTGGGGAGACTTACTAGACATGTAGATCTTTCTTTCTGCTCTGACAGGTCTCCCCGAGAGGGCCCTGCCCAGTCGGAGAGAGGGATGGACAGCCAGAAGCCGCCTGGTGAGGATAAAGATTCAGAACCGGCAGGTGAGTAGGGCAAATTCTGGGTTTGCTGGCAGCTTTCTACCCTTCCCAGGCAACCTTAGATTTCTGGTGCTGGCACAAAGACAGGAGGTAAGTCTGTCTAATAGGTAATTGAAGGACTTTGTTCTTTGGAGCAAAAGTCAAATTGCCATCACTGTAATTCACCAAGGGTTTTGGTTAATCTCATGGGTCTGATCAGTGGGCTAGTATTTTTACTTATTTATTTATTTTTTTAATTTAAGTTAGTTAACATACATTGTAGTATCGGTTCCAGGAGTAGAAATTAGTGATTCATTATTTACATATGACACCCAGTGCTCATCCCAACAACCGCCCTCTTTAATGCCCATCACCCATTTAGCCCATCCCTGTCCCCCCAGCTCTCCTCCATCAACCCCTAGTTTGTTCTGTGCATTTAAGAGTCTCTTATGGTTTGCCTAGACTAGTACTATATAGAAGATGATGGCTGATGCTTGCTTCTCTGTTCATTCAGCTGATGGACCTGCAGCCTCTGAGGAGTCAGGCACCACTGAGCCAGACCTTCCCAACCCACATGTGGGGGAGGTCTCTGTGCCCAGTTCTGGAGGTCCTAGGCTTCAGGAGCCTCCCCAGGACTGCAGGTAACTTGGGGAAATGAGGATGTAAAGCCACACAAAGATTTGATTTGAGAGTCTGGACTTTCAAGGAAGAAGATTTAGGAAGATGAGTGTTTGGGAATCATAGGCATGCCAAATCATGGGGATGTTAGGGGTGCCTTTGGGCAGCGGTCCGGCGTGGTACTAACACTTGTGTGTCCACAGTGGGGGTCCGGTGCGGCGTTGTGCTCTCTGTAACTGCGGGGAGCCCAGTCTACATGGGCAGCGGGAGCTACGGCGCTTTGAGTTGCCATTTGACTGGCCCCAGTGCCCAGTGGCGTCCCCTGGGGGGAATCCAGGGCCCAACGAGGCAGCGCTGCCCTGTGAGGACCTGTCACAGATTGGTTTCCCTGAGGGCCTGACACCTGCCCACCTAGGAGAACCTGGCGGTAAGTGAGGACAGGTGGGGTAGCTGACTTGGGCAGGAAAAGGGGGTAGGGACTGGGTGGTCCTGAGCCAGTCATTACCTTTCTGCTAACTCTTTCCTTTCTGTTTATCCTTTTCCATTATAAAGGGTCCTGCTGGGCTCACCATTGGTGTGCTGCGTGGTCGGCAGGCGTATGGGGGCAGGAGGGCCCAGAACTATGTGGTGTGGACAAGGCCATCTTCTCAGGGATCTCACAGGTGGGGCTGGGGCCAAGGGATTGCATAGGCACAGGGTAGAGCGAGCAGGGCTGGTGGGCTTCTGAGAGGCTAGAATGAGAAGGGCAGTGGTTAGACAGAGGCAGAGCCAGTGCCTGACCTATTGCTTTGGGGAGAGCGGCTGGCACTGACACTTTGTCTTCACCCTGGCAGCGCTGTTCCCACTGCACCAGGCGCGGTGCCTCCATCCCTTGCCGCTCACCCGGATGTCCACGGCTTTACCACTTCCCCTGTGCGACTGCCAGCGGTTCCTTCTTATCCATGAAAACACTGCAGCTGCTATGCCCGGAGCACAGTGAGGGGGCTGCACATCTGGGTAAGAAGTCCTGCCCTCTGGACACAGGGCAAATAAGGGGCCAAGTGTGCCTGGGGTTTTTGTGTGAACTTATGTCCCCCTAAAATAGATGTGAACTTTGTGAGCACAGGGACTTTTCCTTGTTTACCACGGTGTCTGCAGTGCCTAGAAGAGTGTCTCCCGTATATTGGGCAAATACCCAGTAACTATTTGTTGTTTGTTCGTTCTGTGTCTGTGGAATGCCTGTTACGTAGAGAGCACTGTGCTGAGTCCTGCAAGGAATCCATAGCTGACCCATCTTCTTTGTCTCTTCCCACGCTAGAGGAGGCTCGTTGTGCAGTATGTGAGGGACCAGGGGAATTGTGTGACCTGTTCTTCTGTACCAGCTGTGGGCATCACTATCACGGGGCCTGCCTGGACACTGCTCTGACTGCCCGCAAACGTGCTGGCTGGCAGTGCCCTGAATGCAAAGTGTGCCAAGCCTGCAGGTAAGAATAGGAGGGCAAGAGAGAAGCCTTAGGTGAAGCACAGGTTAGGGTTGAAAATGAGGGCAGGAAGGATCTGTTATGTGCCCTATGTGCCTGCAGGAAACCTGGGAATGACTCTAAGATGTTGGTCTGTGAGACATGTGACAAAGGATACCACACCTTCTGCCTAAAACCACCAATGGAGGAATTGCCAGCTCACTCTTGGAAGTGCAAGGTGATTATCCCTCTGATTCTGCCTTACTCTCCCTAATTCTACCACCTATCACATCTCATTTCCCCATTGTGATGAGTCCTGTGCTCTCCTCCAGTCTGCTCTCTGACCAGTGCCTGTTTTGCCTGCTTACTTCCTCTAGGCATGCCGGGTATGCCGGGCCTGTGGGGCAGGCTCAGCAGAGCTGAATCCCAACTCTGAGTGGTTTGAGAATTACTCGCTCTGTCACCGCTGTCACAAAGCCCAAGGAGGACAGCCTGTCAGTTCTGTGGCTGAGCAGCATCCCCCTGTCTGTAGCAGGTAAGTAACATGGACTGAAGGAGATTGGGAAGTTACGCAGTTTGGAGGTATTGAGACTGGCAGGGGCCGTGTTAAAGCAAGTTGACTTTAAGAGGGGAGCCCCAAGGTGGGCAGTACGATCCGTAGCATTCGTGCCTCACCTCAGCACGCTGTCTAGGAGCTGATAGCTGATGAGAGCCCTGGTGCCTGCTCCCCTGTACCCTCTGCAGGTTCTCACCCCCAGAGCCTGGTGATACTCCCACTGATGAGCCCGAAGCTCTGTACGTTGCATGCCAAGGGCAGCCAAAGGGTGGGCACGTGACCTCTATGCAACCCAAGGAACCGGGGCCCCTGCAATGTGAAGCCAAACCACTAGGTGAGTAGGGTTTGAGGGTTCCTGAAAATAATTCCTGTCTGTTCTGTGACAAGGGACAGTTTCTGCTTTGCCTTAAACCCTGTACTTTTGATGGAGTAGAGCTGGGCTAGGTGGGAGCATAGTGTGTTATGTCTGCAGGGAGAGCAGGGGCCCAACTTGAGCCCCAGTTGGAGGCCCCCCTAAATGAGGAGATGCCACTGCTGCCCCCACCTGAGGAGTCGCCCCTGTCCCCACCACCTGAGGAATCGCCCACATCCCCGCCGCCTGAGGCATCGCGCCTGTCCCCACCACCTGAGGAATCACCCCTCTCTCCACCGCCTGAGGAGTCTCCTCTGTCTCCTCCACCTGAGTCATCACCCTTTTCTCCACTGGAGGAGTCACCGTTCTCTCCACCAGAGGAGTCCCCCCCATCTCCCCCACTCGAGACACCCCTGTCTCCACCGCCTGAAGCATCACCCCTGTCCCCACCATTTGAAGAGTCTCCCCTGTCCCCCCCACCTGAGGAGTTGCCTACTTCCCCACCTCCTGAAGCATCTCGCCTGTCTCCACCACCTGAGGAGTCACCTATGTCCCCTCCACCTGAAGAATCACCCATGTCTCCACCACCTGAGGCATCTCGTCTGTTCCCACCATTTGAAGAATCACCCCTATCCCCTCCACCAGAGGAGTCTCCTCTCTCCCCACCACCAGAGGCATCACGTCTGTCCCCACCACCTGAGGACTCGCCCATGTCCCCACCACCTGAAGACTCGCCTATGTCCCCCCCGCCTGAGGTATCATGCCTGTCCCCCCTGCCTGAGGTGTCACGCCTGTCCCCACCGCCTGAGGAATCTCCCCTGTCCCCACCACCCGAGGAGTCTCCCACGTCTCCTCCACCTGAGGCTTCACGCCTATTCCCACCGCCTGAGGACTCACCCGCTTCCCCACCACCCGAAGACTCACCTGCTTCTCCGCCCCCGGAGGAGCTGCTCATGACCCTACCGCTAGAGGAGTCATCCTTGTTGCCACTGCCTGAGGAGCCACGACTCTGCCCCCGACCTGAGGAGCTGTGCCTGTCCCCTCGGCCTGAGGAGCCGCGCCTGTCCCCTCGGCCTGAGGAGCCGCGCCTGTCCCCTCGGCCTGAGGAGCCCTGTCTGTCCCCCCGGCCTGAGGAGCCGCGCCTGTCCCCCGCACTTGAGGAACCGCGCCTGTCCCCTGCGCCTGAGAAGCTGCATTTATCCCCTCCGCTTGAGGAGCCACATCTGTCCCCCCGGCCTGAGAAGCCATGCCTGTCCCCTGCCCCTGAGGAGCTGTGTCTGTCTTCCCGGCCTGAGGAGCCCTGTCTGTCCCCCCGGCCTGAGGAGCCACGCCTGTCCCCCCGGCCTGAGGAGCCACGCCTGTCCCCCCAGCCTGAGGAGCCATGCCTGTCCCCCCTGCCTGAGGAGCCGCAGCTGTCCCCCGTGCCTGAGGAGCTACGCCTGTCCCCCGGGCCTGAGGAGCCGCGCCTGTCCCCCCAGCCTGAGGAGCCGCCCCTGTCCCCCCGGCCTGAGGAGTTGCGCTTGTCCCCCCAGCCTGAGGAACCGCGCCTGTCCCCTCGACCTGAAGAGCCCCCTGAGGAGCCAGGCCTATGCCCTGCACCTGAGGAATTGCCCTTGTTCCTCCCACCTGGGGAGCCACCTTTATCCCCCTTGCTTGGAGAGCCGGCCCTGTCTGAGCCTGGGGAACCACCTCTGTCCCCTCTACCTGAGGAGTTGCCGTTGTCCCCATCCGGGGAGCCATCCTTGTCACCTCAGCTGATGCCACCAGGTAAGGGGATGTTAGTCCCCCTTTGTCTGGGACAGTCTTAATTCTTTATGGTGCATCTAATCTAAGAGCCTCCCTTTTTCTATTTCCAGATCCTCTTCCTCCTCCACTCTCACCTATTATTACAGCTGTGGCCCCGCCGGCCCTGTCTCCTTTGGGGGAGTTAGAATACCCCTTTGGTGCCAAAGGGGACAGTGATCCTGAGTCGCCATTGGCTGCCCCCATCCTAGAGACACCCATCAGCCCTCCACCAGAAGCTAACTGCACTGACCCTGAGCCTGTACCTCCTATGATCCTTCCCCCATCTCCAGGCTCCCCAATGGGACCAGCTTCTCCCATCCTGATGGAACCCCTTCCCCCTCAGTGTTCTCCACTCCTGCAGCATTCCCTGCCTCCCCAAAACTCCCCTCCTTCCCAGTGCTCTCCTCCTGCTCTGCCACTGTCCATTCCCTCCCCACTGAGTCCCATGGAGAAGGCAGTGGAGGTCTCAGATGAGGCTGAGCCACATGAGATGGAGACTGAGAAAGTCCCAGAACCTGAGTGCCCAGCCTTGGAACCCAGCCCTACTAGTCCTCTCCCCTCCCCCATGGGTAACCTTTCCTGCCCTGCACCTAGTCCTGCCCCAGCTCTGGATGACTTCTCCGGTCTGGGGGAAGATACAGCCCCTCTGGATGGGACTGACACTCCTGGTTCACAGCCAGAGGCTGGACAGACCCCTGGCAGTTTGGCTAGTGAACTTAAGGGTTCCCCTGTGCTCCTGGACCCCGAGGAGCTGGCCCCTGTGACCCCTATGGAGGTCTATGGCCCAGAATGCAAGCAGGCAGGGCAGAGTTCACCCTGTGAAGAGCAAGAGGAGCCACGTGCACCAGTGGCCCCTACCCCACCCACTCTCATCAAATCCGACATCGTTAATGAGATCTCCAATCTGAGCCAGGGTGATGCCAGTGCCAGTTTTCCTGGCTCCGAGCCCCTGCTAGGCTCTCCCGACCCCGAGGGGGGCGGCTCCTTGTCCATGGAGCTGGGGGTATCTACAGACGTTAGTCCAGCCCGAGATGAGGGCTCCCTGCGACTCTGTACTGACTCGCTGCCAGAGACTGACGACTCGCTACTGTGTGATGCTGGGACAGCTATTGGCGGAGGCAAAGCTGAGGGGGACAAGGGGAGGCGGCGTAGCTCCCCAGCTCGTTCCCGCATCAAACAGGTGAGAGGCCATCCAGCCACTGGTTGTGGTCAATGTGATGTCAGTGTCAGATGTGTGATCCTATGCCACGGATAGCTTTCTTCCTGGTTTACTGAATCCTAGACTCTTCAGGGATCCTTTGTTCATCTTCTTTGTTAAGGGAAATACTGATACATAGAGAGGGAAGTGAAGTGCCCGGGTTCGTAGTTACCCAGTAAGAGAATGAGGACTAGAAAGTCAGGTCTCTCTAGCCAGTGTTTTTCTCATTGTGCCGTGTTGGTCACTTTCTCCTTGGGATGGGGGCATGGTTTGAGTCGGAGCTATCTACTTGTCACGGAGAGCTTGGCTTTTCCCCTGCCTGAGTAGGACTCCTGGGCCTTATCACCTGTCATGCTCTGTCCGTTCATCCTTCCCTTTCCCCCTGAGCCTGTAGACCCAGTACACTACAGGATTACAAACTCCTGACTTGCTGTTGTAATCGTCCTCTTCCCTCACTTAGGGTCGCAGCAGTAGTTTCCCAGGAAGACGCCGGCCACGTGGAGGAGCACATGGAGGACGCGGGAGAGGACGGGCCCGGCTAAAATCAACTACTTCTTCCATTGAGACTCTGGTAGTAAGGAGAGGCTTCCCATTTCCCAAACATGCTTCAGCTGGCCCTTTAAAGATTAAACACTCTTTAAATCCTGCCAGTCCCCTGCACGCCCACCTACCTGCTTGCTAGCCTAGGGCCTGTCCAGCTATGTCTGTGCTTCTGTCCACCTGGCTGGCCCCCAGGCTTCTCTGAAATCTCTGTTGTTGGGCTGAGGCCAAGTTTGGGAGCTGGGGTGTTCTTCTGCTTCTTAGTCCTGGCTCCTGGCCTTCATCTTAGCCAGGGGTTCACGCCTCCTTCCCCCCAGCACCAAAGAGGAAAGCGGCTTAGTGGGGGCAGATTTAGCTGCCTCACTTGCCACAACTCTCTGCCTGTAAGGTTGCTGATATCGATAGCTCTCCCAGCAAAGAGGAAGAAGACGACGATGACGACACCATGCAAAATACTGTGGTTCTCTTCTCCAACACAGACAAGTTTGTCCTAATGCAGGTACTGTACTTGCCTGTGGTATAGTTCCATCCTCAGCACTGAGACCTGGCAGACCCAATGTTGGCTGGGCATATTTTGGTGGGAGGGTAAATGGGGAAGACCAAACTGAGGACCTGCTTCTGGGGATACCCAGCTAATGAGAAAACACAGTGAATCAGGATCATGTTGTTTGTTTGTTTGTCCATCCATCAAATTTCTCTTTAGTGTCTCCTCTGGGCTGGGCAGTGAGCTAGGAGCAAGGGGTATAGCCGTAAAAAAGGCAAAAATGATCTCTGCCCTATTGAAGCTTATAGCCTGGGGAATTTAATGTATGTTCCCACCTGAATCATCTCAAAGCTGATAGAATTTTGTCAGATATGTTACTCTCTCATCCTGACCAGTCTTTATCCTTCTTACCTTCCTTTCACTTCTCCTTCCTTTTACCCATGTCAGGATGTACCAATTCAGATTCCCTGGTCAGATGAGCAAGGCATGATAGGAAGGAACAGGCCCGTGATAGCTAAGTGTCCTGACAATGGGGGGTGGGTTTTTGGTTCCTTGACTCCCCCCTTTCAGATTAGTGTTGTAGTTGGTTGCTGGGACTGAGTGGGATTGAAGAGGCCTGGTTGGACATTCGGGTTTCTCTGTGTTTCTCTAGGACATGTGCGTGGTATGTGGCAGCTTTGGACGGGGAGCAGAGGGCCACCTCCTCGCCTGTTCCCAGTGTTCTCAGTGCTATCACCCTTATTGTGTCAACAGCAAGGTGAGTTCAAGGCCCAAGAGGCCTGGACTGGGAAATGGGGTCAGTTATTTCTTACATTAGGCCCCCGTTCTAGTCACACTATTTAAAAAATTTTAATTTGAGTATAATTGATATTGTTTGCTTAAAATGGCCATTGGTCAGGGAAGTTACTTGTCAGTCACTAGTGGTTACAAACTCATCTTGGGGCAAAGTACTTTGGAAATCATGGCGGTCTTTATTAAGTTTCTTTGTCGTAGATCATGATTGGTATAATTTAATCCATCGTCTGAGTTGTGAAAACTTTACATGGCCTGGAGATAAAATATAAAATCAAGATCATAAGCACAAGTCTGCAAAGAGAAAGCAGTGTTTTTGACCCAAGTGTGGTCACTTGTTTTGGGGTTTTCATTAATGCTGATTTAGAACTCACTGCTGACATTCACTAATTTGTAGCGATAGCAGGTTCTAAACGTTCAAGAAATGTTGGGGGAGGTACAACCTAATTCTATCCACAGTCTTTTGGGGACTTGGCTAGCAAAAGATTGTAATGAGGTAGTGGCTGGGTGAGGCCATTCTCTGATCAGCAGAGATCCCTGGGAGCCTAAGTTTAGAGTCACTACTTTTGGGGATGGAGGTGCTCTGCGTAGCCTTCCTGTGTTCAGATGGAGGTCTGGCCTGAGCACTGAGGTCCTCCAGCCCTACCCACGTAAGTCCCACCCTCCCCTAAGAAGTCTTCCCTCTCCTGTACGTCACACCCTGAAGAATTGCCATCTTCTGCCCCAGATCACCAAGGTGATGCTGCTAAAGGGCTGGCGTTGTGTGGAGTGCATCGTGTGTGAGGTGTGCGGCCAGGCCTCGGACCCCTCACGCCTCCTGCTCTGTGATGACTGTGACATTAGCTACCACACATACTGCCTGGACCCGCCACTGCTCACCGTGCCCAAGGGTGGCTGGAAGTGCAAATGGTAGGGAGACCTGGGATCTTGAGCGGCCTGGGCAGGAGATGTTGGAGGGATGTGATGTTGCTGACGTGACAGAGGCTGGGTTTAGAAGGCTGGGCTGGGTGCTTGCTTCTCAATGAAGACGTCTCTGGATGCCTTGGGGAGGCTAGGTACTGAGGGTCTGTCTTTCTGCCCCCACCAGGTGTGTGTCTTGTATGCAGTGTGGGGCTGCCTCCCCTGGCTTCCACTGTGAATGGCAGAATAGTTACACACACTGCGGGCCCTGCGCTAGCCTGGTGACCTGCCCTGTCTGTCATGCCCCATATGTGGAAGAGGACCTCCTGATTCAGTGCCGCCACTGTGAACGGTGAGGGTGTCCTCCCCTTATATGGGTCTCCTCTTCCCTGTTCTTAGCCTTGCACTGTCTGGGTTTATTTCTTCCTGTTTCCCTTCTTCCAGGTGGATGCATGCTGGCTGCGAGAGCCTCTTCACAGAGGATGACGTGGAACAGGCGGCCGACGAGGGCTTTGACTGTGTCTCCTGCCAGCCTTATGTGGTAAAACCTGCTGGTGAGTACCAGGTGCTGGGGACAGGGGAGCAGGGGTCAGGGCAGGGCTGTCTTACTTTGGGACAGGGCCTCAAGCTGCCTTGGTTTGCCCATCTCTTCCATAGCGCCTGTTGCTCCTCCAGAGTTGGTGCCTATGAAGGTGAAAGAGCCAGGTGAGTCACAGAAATCCCGAATGCCAAGTCTGGAAGAGACCTTAGACGCTGTCTAGTCCAGCTCCAACCCAACTTCATCTCCTCATTTTCAGAGGAGGAAACTAAGATCCTCAGAGGTTGAGTGGCCTGCTCAAGGTCACCCCCAGTAGGTTAGTGATAAAGTTATAACGAGAACCAAGGCCTCCATTTTCCCAGGCAGAGTTCATTCCACTAGGCAATGTGGCCTTTGCAGAATCTCATCTCCAGAGAGCACAGAACAAAGATTTTTCTTCTCAGTGAAGGGGGCCTCAGTGAAGGGGCCTCTCCTCCTCCATCATGATGTGGGCACTGTACGCTGGCATTGGCAAGTAGGGGCCTTCTTAGGCCTGGGTAGCTAGAGAATTCTTTGGGTGAACTAGTGTGAGTCCTGAGCAAAGTCAGGCTTCTGTAGTAGCGGTCTCTGTGAACCCCTCTGGGTCACTGATGGAGAACTCAGGCCTCAGCTAGCACCTACTCGTGGCCTGTCCCCTCCAGCCCTCCCTCCCCAGCGTTCACCTCGGTCCATCTTTTGCTGCTTTTGTCCCAGCTGGGGACTTAGGCTGAAACTTGGAGTTCTGGTTTCTCTGGGGCCTCCATCCAGGGGCTACGTGCTCTTCTCCTTTGTGCAGAGCCTCAATACTTTCGCTTTGAGGGTGTGTGGCTGACAGAAACTGGCATGGCCGTGCTGCGTAACCTGACCATGTCACCCCTGCACAAGCGGCGCCAGCGGCGAGGACGGCTTGGCCTCCCAGGGGAGGCAGGGCTAGAGGGTTCTGAGCCCTCAGATGCCCTTGGCCCTGATGACAAGAAGGATGGGGACCTGGATGCTGACGAGCTGCTCAAGGGTGAAGGTCAGGCTGGGGAATCTCAGGGAGTGCCCAAGTAGTGGGAGCACTCCCGTGAGAGTGGGGCGTTGGGTGGGGCAGCAGTGCCACTCCCAGTCCCCCTCAAACCACGGTTGGGCTTGTCCAGATGGCTCTGTGGCAAAGCACTGGGCTCTCTGTTCTCGTCATCCTGCTTAAAAGGGCGCGTGCTTCTGATCTTCCTCCCTCTCTCTCTTGTCTCTGTACACAGGTGGCGTGGAGCACATGGAATGCGAAATGAAACTGGAGGGGCCTATCAGTCCTGATGTAGAGCCTGGCAGAGAGGAGACCGAGGAAAGCAAGAAACGCAAACGCAAACCCTATCGGCCTGGTGAGGCCCTGGAATGGGGAGGTGGGTGGTGAGGGACAGTTCACCAGGTCCCTGGCAGCTTCTCAGTCTCACTCTCTCTCTTCCTAGGCATTGGTGGTTTCATGGTGCGACAGCGGAAATCCCACACACGTGTGAAAAAGGGGCCTGCTGCACAGGCGGAGGTGTTGAGTGGGGATGGGCAGCCCGACGAGGGTGAGACGGGTGAGGGCTCCAGTGGGGCCTGGGAGAAGGTGGGGATTCCAGGACCTATGGGGCACTGCCAGGGAGGCCTGGGAGGTGAGGGCTCACTCATAGGGCCATGAGGGTGGTGGGCCCAATTGGTGCTGGGGAGAGAGTGGGCAGAAAGTATCCCTTGAGTGAGTTGGGAGCAGCACGCCCAGTGTCCCCTGAGAGGGGCTGACACCTCCCCTTCTGTCCCCAGTGATGCCTGCAGACCTACCTGCAGAGGGCCCCGTGGACCAGAGCTTAGCTGATGGGGATGAGAAGAAGAAGCAGCAGCGGCGTGGGCGCAAGAAGAGCAAACTGGAAGACATGTTTCCTGCTTATCTGCAGGTGGGTCTTTGGCTCTCTGCAGGGTGACGGTGCGTCTGCCCTGCGGAGCATGAAGAGGCCTATTTCTCTTACTCCTCCTGCAGGAAGCCTTCTTTGGGAAGGAGCTGCTGGACCTGAGCCGGAAGGCCCTTTTTGCCGTTGGGGTGGGCCGGCCCAGTTTTGGACTAGGAGCCCCAAAAGCCAAGGGGGATAGTGGCTCAGATAGGAAGGAGCTCCCCACGTCACAGAAAGGTCAGTTATGTGGGGGTGAGGTGGTCTGAAAGGATCCAACTTCCCCTCTGTGCTTAGAGGCTGGTGAAGGGATTTGGTGGGGGACAGGCTGGCCTCCCACAATTGAGGGTGGGCCAAGGCCCTGGCCTGTGGAGCTGGGGGCCCATTCTGGGCATCAAGTGTAGGGCATCTCTGACTAGAGTGGGGACTGTTGGTCATAGGAGATGATGCTCCAGATGTTGCAGATGAAGAATCTCGTGGCCTGGAGGGCAAAGCAGATACACCAGGTGAGGGCTGCTGAGAGGACTGTGTCTTCTCTTGGTTTTGCTTCTGTCAACATGTTTTGCCCCTGAGCACCATCTGGTTGGCGGCTGGAAACTGTTTCGTGCCCTCTGGGGTCCAGGGTGGCTAGTGTGGTGCCTCTGCACTGTCCTTGGTTGACGGGTTTCTCTTGGCAATTGCAGGACCTGAGGATGGAGGCATAAAGGCATCCCCAGTGCCCAGTGACCCCGAGAAGCCTGGCACTCCGGGTGAAGGGATGCTTAGCTCTGACTTAGATAGGATTCCCACTGAAGGTGAGGCTGTGGCCTACCCTTGTCGTGTGTAAGGGTCCTCTGTGGGAGAAGGAGAAGGTCCTACCTGTGGGACTGCCATCTGTACAGCTAGCTTCTTTGGTGGGGAGTCCTGGGCACCTTCCCTGGCCATGGCCATTTGTGGCCCTGCAGTGTCCCGTCGAATCCCCAGTCTTCCTTAGCGGCATCCTTCATCAATCCCCCACAGAACTGCCCAAGATGGAATCTAAAGACCTGCAGCAGCTCTTCAAGGATGTTCTGGGTTCTGAACGAGAGCAACACCTGGGTTGTGGAACCCCTGGCTCGGACGGCAGCCGTACACCGCTGCAGAGGCCCTTTCTTCAAGGTGATACGGATGGCAGTGGCATCAAGCCTGGGTGTCCAGATTTGACCAAGCTCACTCCCAGGATGGGCCTCTTGCTCTCGTTCTCTGATCCTGTGCCTCTTGTAGGTGGACTCCCTTTGGGCAATCTCCCCTCCAGCAGCCCAATGGACTCCTACCCGGGCCTCTGCCAGTCCCCATTCCTGGATTCTAGGTTGGTATCTATGCTTAACCTCTGTGGACAGTCCCTGCTGTCCCTTCCACTGGGGCCACGCCAAGGGAGGGGACCTTGGACTCCGGGGTGCTGCTGTAGAAACACTTGTCTCTGCTCCTTTGTTAGTGGCCCTCCTTATGGGGGCAGGGCAGTGGCCTGGGAACTCTAGGCAGTTTGTCTGGGGTGGGGCTTGGCTTCCTTGCCCTCCGTGACTCTCTGCCCCTGCGCCCCAGGGAGCGCGGGGGCTTCTTTAGCCCGGAACCCGGTGAGCCAGACAGCCCCTGGACAGGCTCAGGGGGCACCACGCCCTCCACCCCCACCACCCCCACCACGGAGGGAGAGGGCGACGGGCTCTCCTATAACCAGCGGAGCCTTCAGCGTTGGGAGAAGGATGAGGAGTTGGGCCAGCTCTCCACCATCTCACCTGTGCTCTATGCCAACATTAACTTTCCCAATCTCAAGCAAGATTACCCAGGTACCCATGGAACGGAGGCAAGGGAAACAACCTGGGAATGTGGTGGGCACAGGGGTCACCTGCCAAGTTTCCTCTAACGAAATACCTCTGCCCTCCAGACTGGTCTAGCCGTTGCAAACAAATCATGAAACTCTGGAGAAAAGTTCCAGCTACTGACAAAGCCCCCTACCTGGTGAGCCGGAAGAGAGCCTAGGTCAGGGTGGGAACTGGGGCTCGAGGGTGTTTTTGGGAAATTCACCTCAGTTCTTTCCATTACCCACTCCCAAAGCAACTGGGCCAGAAGGGATCAGCTTCTGGGTAGGGAGTGAGTGACGTGAGGGATGGGGGCTGGGCATGAAACTGAGCCCTAGGCCTAAGGCTGTGTCCTGTATCCCTCAGCAAAAGGCCAAAGATAACCGGGCAGCTCACCGCATCAACAAGGTGCAAAAGGTGAGTGGGGGCCAGGCTGGTTCGCGCCATCCAGATCCTATAGCTGGGGGCCTCTCGAGGGTGTGGGGGACATAGGGCTTGCCACAGCAGCCTGACTGCTCTGTGCCTGGTCTCCCCCTATAGCAGGCTGAGAGCCAGATCAACAAGCAGACCAAGGTGGGCGACATGGCCCGTAAGACTGACCGACCGGCCCTACATCTTCGCATTCCCCCCCAGCCAGGGGCACTGGGCAGTCCGCCCCCCGCTGCTGCCCCCACCATTTTCATTGGCAGCCCCACTACCCCCGCCGGCTTGTCTACCTCTGCGGACGGGTTCCTGAAGCCGCCGGCGGGCACAGTGCCCGGCCCCGACTCGCCCGGTGAGCTCTTCCTCAAGCTCCCACCCCAGGTGCCCGCCCAAGTGCCTTCGCAGGACCCCTTTGGACTGGCCCCCGCCTACGCTCTGGAGCCCCGCTTCCCCACGGCACCACCTACTTATCCTCCCTATCCTAGTCCAACTGGGGCCCCTGCGCAGCCCCTGACGCTGGGCGCCTCATCCCGTCCTGGGACTGGCCAGCCAGGGGAATTCCACACTACCCCACCCGGCACCCCCCGGCACCAGCCCTCCACACCCGATCCGTTTCTCAAACCCCGCTGCCCCTCACTGGACAACCTGGCTGTGCCTGAGAGCCCAGGGATAGGGGGAGGCAAGGCTGCCGAGCCCCTGCTGTCACCCCCGCCTTTTGGGGAGTCTCGGAAGGCCCTAGAGGTGAAGAAGGAAGAGCTTGGGGCATCCTCTCCTAGCTACGGGCCCCCAAACCTAGGCTTTGTTGACTCACCTTCCTCAGGCCCCCACCTGGGCAACCTGGAGTTAAAGGCACCTGATGTCTTTAAAGCCCCCCTGACCCCTCGGGCATCTCAGGTAGAGCCCCAGAGCCCGGGCTTGGGCCTAAGGCCCCAGGAGCCACCCCCTGCCCAGGCTTTGGCCCCTTCTTCTCCCAGCCACTCGGACATCTTTCGCCCTGGCCCCTATCCTGACCCCTATGCCCAGCCCCCGTTGACCCCTCGGCCCCAACCCCCACCCCCTGAAAGCTGCTGTGCCCTGCCCCCTCGCTCATTGCCCTCAGACCCTTTCTCCCGAGTACCTGCCAGTCCCCAGTCCCAGTCCAGCTCGCAGTCCCCATTAACACCCCGTCCTTTGTCTGCCGAGGCTTTTTGTCCATCCCCTGTTACCCCTCGCTTCCAGTCCCCTGACCCTTATTCCCGTCCACCCTCACGTCCTCAGTCCCGTGACCCATTTGCCCCCTTGCATAAGCCACCCCGACCCCAGCCCCCTGAAGTTGCCTTCAAGGCTGGGCCTCTAGCCCACACTCCACTGGGGGCTGGGGGCTTCCCAGCAGCCCTGCCCTCGGGACCGGCAGGTGAGCTCCATGCTAAGGTCCCAAGTGGGCAGCCCCCCAATTTTGCCCGGTCCCCTGGGACGGGTGCATTTGTGGGCACCCCCTCTCCCATGCGTTTCACTTTCCCTCAGGCGGTAGGGGAGCCTTCCCTAAAGCCCCCTGTCCCTCAGCCTGGTCTCCCTCCACCCCATGGGATCAACAGCCATTTTGGGCCTGGCCCTACTTTGGGCAAGCCTCAAAGCACAAACTACGCAGTAGCCACAGGGAACTTCCACCCATCAGGCAGCCCCCTGGGATCCAGCAGTGGGTCCACAGGAGAGGGCTTTGGGCTGTCCCCGCTACGCCCCCCATCAGTCCTACCACCACCTGCACCGGATGGATCCCTCCCCTACCTGTCGCATGGAGCCTCGCAGCGGGCAGGCATCACCTCTCCAGTCGATAAGCGAGAAGACCCCGGGGCTGGATTGGGTAGCTCTTTGGCGGCACCTGAACTTCCAGGTACCCAGGACCCAGGCATGTCCAGCCTCAGCCAGACAGAACTGGAGAAGCAGCGGCAGGTGAGTGGACATCCTGGAGTGAACCCCCATATCTTTGCTTTTCTTGTGCCAGCTCTGTGATTGGAGTAGAATGGACTTACCCCACTTCTCTGTTCTCTGCACAGCGCCAGCGACTACGGGAGCTCCTGATTCGGCAGCAGATCCAGCGCAACACCCTGCGGCAAGAGAAGGAAACAGCTGCGGCAGCTGCAGGAGCAGTGGGGCCTCCGGGCAGCTGGGGTGCCGAGCCCAGCAGCCCTGCCTTTGAGCAGCTGAATCGAGGCCAGACTCCCTTTGCTGGGACCCAGGTAGATAGAGTGGTGGCAAGGGGTGGCGGGTCCAGGATACTGAAGGTAACCCCTCCTTCATCCACCTCCATCTCTCCCAGGACAAGAGTAGCCTTGTGGGGCTGCCCCCAAGCAAATTGGGTGGCCCCATCATGGGGCCAGGGGCTTTCCCCAGTGATGACCGACTCTCCCGGCCACCTCCACCAGCCACCCCTTCCTCTATGGATGTGAGCAGCCGGTAAGCTCCAAAGCAAAGGGTAAAGCAAGGGAGGAGATCTCACCACTGTTGTGTGTTGCCCCAGGTTTTCCTGTGTCTGACCCTTGTCTAGTATCACTTATTCTTCTTCCTCATTCCCTCTTACTGTGTCAACTCCATCCTTCCTTAATGCCTTAAGCCCATGTTCTAGCACTTGATCCTGATTTCATCTTACTGACTACCGCATATTCTTCCAGGCAATTGGTGGGAGGCTCCCAAGCCTTCTATCAGCGAGCACCCTATCCTGGGTCCCTGCCCTTACAGCAGCAGCAGCAGCAGCAACAACTGTGGCAGCAGCAGCAGCAACAACAGCAGGCAACAGCAACCTCCATGCGCCTTGCCATGTCTACTCGCTTTCCATCAACTCCTGGGCCTGAACTTGGCCGCCAAACCCTAGCTTCCCCCTTGGCAGGAATTCCCGCCCGCCTCCCTGGCCCTGGAGAGCCAGTGCCTGGTCCAGCTGGTCCTGCCCAGTTCATTGAGTTGCGGCACAATGTACAAAAAGGACTAGGACCTGGGGGGACTCCGTTTCCTGGGCAGGGCCCCCCTCAGAGACCCCGTTTTTACCCAGTAAGTGAGGACTCCCACCGAATGGGTCCTGAAGGGCTTCGAGGCCTGGCAGTATCAGGCCTTCCCCCACAGAAACCCGCAGCACCTCCGGCCCCTGAACTGAACAGTAGTCTCCATCCAGTGCCCCACACCAAAGGTCCCTCCCTGCCCACTGGCTTGGAGCTGGTCAGCCGGCCCACCTCAAGCACTGAGCTTGGCCGCCCTCCTCCTCTGGCCCTGGAAGCTGGGAAGTTACCCTGTGAGGATCCTGAGCTGGATGATGACTTTGATGCCCACAAGGCCCTAGAGGATGATGAGGAGCTTGCTCACCTGGGCCTGGGTGTGGATGTGGCCAAGGGAGATGATGAGCTGGGCACCTTGGAAAACCTGGAGACCAATGACCCTCACCTGGATGACCTGCTCAATGGGGATGAGTTTGATCTGCTGGCCTATACTGACCCTGAGCTGGATACTGGGGACAAGAAGGACATCTTCAATGAGCACCTGAGGCTGGTAGAGTCGGCCAATGAAAAGGCTGAGCGGGAGGCCCTGCTGCGGGGGGTGGAGCCAGGACCCATGGGCCCTGATGAGCGCCCTCTGCCTGCTGCTGATGTCTCTGAGGCCCGTCTGGCATCGGTGCTCCCTGAGGTGAAGCCCAAGGTAGAGGAAGGTGGGCGCCACCCTTCCCCTTGCCAGTTCGCCATTACCACCCCCAAGGTAGAGCCAGCACCTGCCACCACTTCCCTAGGTCTGGGGCTGAAACCAGGACAGAGTGTGATGGGCACCCGGGACACCCGGATGGGCACAGGACCCTTTTCCGGCAGTGGGCACACAACTGAGAAGGGCCCCTTTGGGGCCACAGGAGGACCACCAGCTCACCTGCTGACACCCAGCCCGCTGAGTGGCCCAGGAGGGTCCTCCCTGCTGGAAAAGTTTGAGCTGGAGAGTGGGGCCCTGACCTTGCCCGGTGGACATGCAGCATCAGGGGATGAGCTGGACAAGATGGAGAGCTCGCTGGTAGCCAGTGAGTTACCCTTGCTCATCGAAGACCTGTTGGAGCATGAGAAGAAGGAGCTGCAGAAGAAGCAGCAGCTTTCAGCACAGCTGCAGCCTGCCCAGCAACAGCAGCAACAACAGCAGCAGCAGCAGCAGCAGCAGCAGCAGCAGCATTCCCTGCTGGCCACACCAGGCCCTGCCCAGGCCATGTCTTTGACACATGAAGGCTCTTCTCCCAGTTTGGCTGGGCCCCAACAGCAGCTTGCCCTAGGACTTGGGGGTTCCCGACAGCCAGGCTTGGCCCAACCACTGATGCCCACCCAGCCACCAGCACATGCCCTCCAGCAGCGCCTGGCCCCATCCATGGCCATGGTGTCCAGTCAAGGACATATGCTAAGTGGGCAGCACGGGGGGCAGGCAGGCTTGGTGCCCCAGCAGAGCCCACAGCCAGTGCTGGCACAGAAGCCCATGGGTACCATGCCACCTTCCATGTGTATGAAACCTCAGCAGCTGGCCATGCAGCAGCAGCTGGCTAACAGCTTCTTCCCTGATACAGGTAACTTGAGCCAGGGGCACTGGCTTAGTTACTCAGGGGTGATCACTGCTACCACCAAATGGGACACTGGAGCTAGAGACCTAAGATAATCCCCAGCTGAGGGAGGTGGGACACAAAGAGCATGGGCTAAACACCATACTAGCAGTGCAGGCAGAAGCACTGTAGCTTTTGCCAACGGAGGAATGGTGCCTGGCATAGAGCAGGCAGTTAGATACTTGAACAAATGGAATGAATGCATGAAGCCTGGTTGGCAAGGGCTTTGTAGCTGTGCGAGACCAGAAGATCGGGAACTGGAGAGAAGTAGTGCAGGAAACAGCAGTCCAGGCGGGCACAGGCCCTTGAGTGGGAAAGGTTGTGTGGGGAAGCAGGTGAGTGCGTTTGGAGACCATATTGAGGTGGCTAGGCCAGAGTGGACTCCATGTGGAGGAAGGTAAGTGGGTACTACCCTAATTTTGGAGACGTGAGAAGGGGGCCAGATTGAGGAAGATCTCAAATTCAATACTGTTTATTGGGATAACATTTGTTAAGCCGTGTGCCAAGGACTTTACCATCGTCGTCTAATTGAATCACAACAAACTCATTAAATAGGTACTGCCAGGGTCTTCAGTTAGGGAAGTAGGCATGGAGGGCGAGTAACTTGCCAAGATCATATGGCTAACAGCTAGAGTTTGAATCCTGCTCCTCTGGTCCTCTTGACTATTTTGTGGCCTTAAAATAGGAGGAAAGGGAGTTTGGGTAGTCCTTTAAAAAAATTTTTTTTTTAATTAGTTCTCTTTATTTTTGAGAGGCAGAGAGAGACAGAGCACGTGTGGGGGAGGGGCAGAGAGAGAGGGAGGGAGACACAGAATCCAAAGCAGGCTCCAGGCTCTGAGCTGTCAACACAGAGCCTGATGTGGGGCCTAAGCTCACGAACCGTGAGATCATAACCCGAGCCGAAGTTGGACGCTCAACTGACTGAGCCACCCAGGCACCCCAGGTTAGTCCTTTAAAAAGTGGAGAGTGAAGTTGTGAGAGCAGTGGAGAAATATAAAATGTGCAGGATTTTAGGAAGATGTAAGTTTTGGGTGGTTGCTTATTTCTCCTTTTTAACCCAGCATCCTGAATAGGCAAGAAATGGGCTGTAGGTGATGCATGTGGTGCCCAGAGCAGCACTGGCATCTAGGACTTTGGCACAGTGCCCACATCTAGGGTTCTTGGGCTGCACTAGTTGCCCTAAGAGTACTTCTGTTGAAGAATGCTTTCTAGGTCATAAGGTGTACTCACAGTCTTTGTTACATTTGATCCTCATGGTAGTTCTGTGAGGTCGGCAGAGTAGGGAATCACAAGATCTGTCAAATAGAGGAGGAAACTGAGGCTCAGAGAAGTCAAATGACGTTGATACATTAGCTCAGCAAATGTTTACTGAGTACCCTTTGGCACTGGGTGAGTAAAAACAGGGCCACTATCTTGTGAATAATAAAGCTGAGTCAGCCAGGCTCCCTGCCTCCTAGTCTTTCTAACACTTTCTTGCCATGCCATTGTTCTACTTGGTTTGGTGGAGGTCAAGGTGTTGGAAGGAACGGCAGATGCAAAGTGGAGTATTGAATCCAATGTCCAGCTGACTTGGCTCTTCCCTCTCCAGATCTGGACAAATTTGCAGCAGAAGATATCATTGATCCCATTGCAAAGGCCAAGATGGTGGCTTTGAAAGGCATCAAGAAAGTGATGGCTCAGGGCAGCATTGGAGTGGCACCTGGTATGAACAGGTAAGACGTGGGAGGTGGGGGTGGTTGGCTCTTTCCTTTCCCAGTCTTTTCCCTTTCCTTCCTGGTCCCCTTCCCTACTTGTCCCACCTCTTTGCCTTTCAACTTTCCCCATCAACTGTGCATCCCCTTTGCTTTGGTGGACTCCAGGCAGCAAGTATCTCTGCTAGCCCAGAGGCTCTCAGGGGGGCCCGGCAGTGATCTGCAGAACCACGTGGCAGCTGGGAGTGGCCAGGTAAGTGATCAGTTGGGAGTAGGCACTTGTGTCCTATACAATCAGGCCACCCTTTTTAGGGCCTAGTATGGAACAATGACCCTTTAGCAGTCTCTCTCATCACAGGAGCGGAGTGCTGGTGACCCTTCCCAGCCTCGTCCCAATCCACCCACCTTTGCCCAGGGAGTGATCAGTGAGTAGGGGGATGGGGAGGAGTGTGCAAGGGAGTGGGGTGTGTGGAAGAAGAGGGATTGGGATCACCCTTTTGCAGATCCTGACACCCTGTTTCCTTTCCCAGATGAGGCTGACCAGCGGCAGTATGAGGAATGGCTGTTTCATACCCAGCAGCTCCTACAGATGCAGCTGAAGGTGCTAGAGGAGCAGATCGGTGTGCATCGCAAGTCCCGGAAGGCTCTGTGTGCCAAACAGCGCACTGCCAAGAAGGCTGGCCGTGAGTTCCCAGAAGCTGATGCTGAGAAGCTCAAGCTGGTTACAGAGCAGCAGAGCAAGATCCAGAAACAGCTGGATCAGGTAGGGAAAGCAGACTTCAGCCTAGAAACCAGGAGCCCGGGGAACAGGGATGGCTCCAGTGGGCAGGCCCCAGGCTCACCTCCCAACCCTCCTGTGTTAGGTCCGGAAGCAGCAGAAGGAGCACACCAACCTCATGGCAGAATATCGGAATAAGCAGCAGCAACAGCAGCAACAGCAGCAACAGCAACACTCAGCTGTGCTGGCCCTCAGCCCTTCCCAGAGTCCCCGGCTACTCACCAAGCTCCCTGGTCAGCTGATCCCTGGCCATGGGCTGCAGCCACCACAGGGGCCTCCGGGTGGGCAAGCTGCAGGTCTTCGCCTGCCCCCAGGGGGCATGGCTCTCCCTGGACAGCCTGGTGGCCCTTTCCTCAACACCTCCCTGGCCCAGCAGCAGCAACAGCAACATTCTGGTGGGACTGGGGCCTTGGCTGGCCCCTCAGGGGGCTTTTTCCCTGGCAACCTTGCTCTTCGAGGCCTAGGACCTGATTCGAGACTTTTACAGGAGAGGCAGCTACAGCTCCAGCAGCAACGCATGCAACTAGCCCAGAAATTGCAGCAGCAGCAGCAACAGCAGCAGCACCTCCTAGGACAGGTGGCAATCCAGCAGCAACAGCAGCAGAGCTTGGGGGTACAGGCAAACCAGGCTCTCGGTCCCAAGCCCCCGGGGCTTCTGCCTCCCAGTAGCCATCAAGGCCTCTTGGTCCAGCAGCTGTCCCCGCAACCACCCCAGGGGCCCCAGGGCATGCTGGGCCCTGCCCAGGTGGCAGTGTTACAGCAGCAGCAGCACCCTGGAGCTTTGGGGCCCCAGGGTCCTCACAGACAGGTACTTCTTACCCAGTCCCGGGTGCTGAGTTCCCCCCAGCTGGCACAGCAGGGTCAGGGCCTTATGGGACACCGGCTGGTCACAGCCCAGCAGCAGCAGCAGCAGCAGCAGCAGCAGCAGCAACAGCACCAACAGCAGGGATCCATGGCAGGCCTTTCCCATCTTCAGCAGGGCCTGATGCCACACAGCGGGCAGCCCAAACTGAGTGCTCAGCCCATGGCTTCCTTACAGCAGCAGCAGCTTCAGCAGCAGCAGCTACAGCAGCAACAGCAGCAGCAGCAGCAGCAGCTACAGCAGCAACAACAGCAGCAGCAACAGCAGCTACAGCAGCAGCAGCAGCAGCTACAACAGCAGCAGCTGCAGCAGCAGCAACAACTACAACAACAGCAACTACAGCAGCAGCAGCTACAGCAGCAGCAGCAACAGCAACAATTGCAGCAGCAGCAGCAGCAGCAGCAGCAGATGGGCCTCTTGAACCAGAGTCGAACTTTATTGTCTCCCCAGCAGCAGCAGCAGCAGCAGCAACAGCAGCAGCAGCAACAGCAGCAGCAGCAGCAGCAGCAGCAGCAGCAGCAGCAGCAGGTGACCCTTGGCCCTGGCATACCAGCCAAGCCTGTGCAACACTTTTCTAACCCCGGAACCCTGGGCCCAACTGTCCTCTTGACGGGCAAGGAACAAAGCATTGTAGAGACAGCTCTTCCTCCAGAGGCCACTGAGGGGCCCTCCACACATCAGGGAGGGCCGTTAGCAATAGGGACTATACCTGAGTCAGTGGCGACCGAACCTGGGGAGGTAAAGCCTTCGCTCTCCGGGGACTCACAGCTCCTGCTTGTCCAGCCCCAGGCCCAGCCTCAGCCCAACCCTGTGCAGCTGCAGCCACCTCTGAGGGTCCCAGGGCAACAGCAGCAGCAAGTTAACTTGCTCCACACAGGAGGTGTGGGAAGCCATGGGCAAGCAGGCAGCGGATCATCTTCTGAGGCCTCATCTATGCCCCACCTGCTGGCCCAATCCTCTGTTCCTTTAGGGGAGCAGCCTGGGACCATGACCCAGAACCTTCTGGGTTCCCAACAGCCCCTTGGACTAGAGCGGCCAGTGCAGAATAATGCAGGGCCACAGCCTGCCAAATCAGGACCTGTCCCCCAGGCTGGGCAGGGCCTGCCCGGGGCTGGCGTCATGCCTACGGTGGGTCAGCTTCGAGCACAGCTCCAAGGAGTCCTGGCCAAAAACCCCCAGCTGCGGCACTTGAGTCCACAGCAGCAGCAGCAGCTACAGGCGCTCCTCATGCAGCGGCAGCTGCAGCAGAGTCAGTCAGTGCGCCATGCCCCACCCTACCAGGAGCCTGGGGCCCAGCCCTCTCCCCTCCAGGGCCTCCTAGGCCGCCAGCCTCAACTTGGGGGCTTCCCTGGATCCCAGACTGGCCCCCTCCAGGAGCTAGGGGCAGGGCTTCGACCTCAGGGCCCACCCCGGCTCCCTACCCCACAAGGAGCCTTATCCACAGGACCAGTCGTTGGCCCTGTCCATCCCACACCTCCACCATCCAGCCCCCAAGAGCCAAAGAGACCTTCCTCACAGCCCCCAGGAGCCAGCCCCCTGGTCCCATCCCAGCTCCCCTCTGAGGCCCAGCTCGCCCCCACCCAGCCAGGGACTCCAAAACCCCAGGGCCCATCCTTGGAGCTGCCTCCTGGGAGGGTCTCACCTGCTGCTGCCCAGCTTGCAGATACCTTCTTTGGCAAGGGGCTGGGACCTTGGGACCCCCCAGACAACCTAGTGGAAGCCCAGAAGCCAGAGCAGAGCATTCATCTGGAGCAGGTGAATGGGCAGGCAGTGCCTGAGCCACCCCATCTCAGCATCAAGCAGGAGCCTCGGGAAGAGCCATGTGCCCTGGGAGCCCAGGCGGTGAAGAGGGAGGCCAACGGGGAGCCAATAGGGGCACCAGGTACCAGCAACCACCTCCTGCTGGCAGGCCCCCGCTCAGAGGCCGGGCATCTGCTCTTGCAGAAGCTTCTACGGGCAAAGAATGTGCAACTCAGCACTGGGCGGGGGCCCGAGGGGCTGCGAGCTGAGATCAACGGGCACATTGACAGCAAGCTGGCTGGGCTGGAGCAGAAACTACAGGGTACCCCCAGCAACAAGGAGGTGAGTACTTTAGATGGATTGGAGCAGATAGAATTGGGGCTGCAACCTAGGGCAGCGTGAGCATGTCTGGTGCATACAGGAGGCGAGGGCTCTGAGGAAGACAGCAGCCTTCACTGTGGGTTTATCTGGCTTAGGATACAGCAGCAAGGAAGCCTTTGACACCAAAGCCCAAGCGGGTACAGAAGGCAAGCGACAGGTTGGTGAGCTCCCGAAAGAAGCTGCGGAAGGAGGACGGGGTCAGGGCCAGCGAGGCCTTGCTGAAACAGCTGAAACAGGTGACCCCCAGGAGCCAGCCCCCTGGTCCCATCCCAGGATAGGGGGCACTCTGGCCCCCAGCTGTGCAGTGGCAGAGATGTACACACTGTGGGTTTCCAACCTTGTCATCTTGCCCCTCTTAGGAGCTGTCCCTGCTGCCCCTAACGGAGCCTACCATCACCGCCAATTTTAGCCTCTTTGCTCCCTTCGGCAGTGGCTGCCCGGTCAATGGGCAATGCCAGCTGAGGGGGGCCTTTGGAAGTGGGGCGCTGTCCACGGGCCCTGACTACTATTCCCAGCTGCTTACCAAGGTCAGAAAAACGGCAATACCTCTTGGGGATGACGAGGTTCTTGGGGAGGTGGAGGTGGGAATGGAAGATGAGGAAATTGCTGATGTCGTGTGGGGCCAGGAGATTACATCAGTCTCCCTATGCCATCTTGCACACAACACCCCACCCCACCCCCAGAATAACCTGAGTAACCCGCCGACACCACCCTCGTCGCTGCCCCCCACCCCACCCCCATCGGTGCAGCAGAAGATGGTGAATGGCGTCACTCCATCTGAAGAGCTGGGGGAGCACCCCAAGGATGCTGCCTCTGCCCGGGATACTGAAGGGACACTGAGGGGTAAGTCAGGAGCAGAGTGGGCCTCTCCTTCTCTGGTAGGATTTAGTGCCGGGGGTCCAAGTTGGTTAGTGTCCCCTCTCATACAGTTTGAGAGGAATGGTTGCATGTTGCCCCGTGCGCACATATGACAGGATACCTGAGGTTAGGAAGGGCCTCTTCAGGGCTGATGAGTTGGAAGCAGGGAGTCCAGAGAACAGGCAACAGAGGAGGTAGATGGCAGGGAAAGAGGTAATGAGGCTTTTGTTGGTGAGGAACAATCCTGCTTGAGTGGTTATAGAACTACAGTGAAATCTGGATTTGAATTCAGGTTCCTGTATTAATTTAGTTGTGTCAGCACAGCTAAGTAACACGGTAGATTTGTGTGGGCCCCAATTTCCTCACTATAAAGAGGTGTGATATTACTCCTCTGCTGGAGTTGTTAAAAGATGATAAACAAAGCCCAGGGCCTGACATAGAGGAAAGGCTCAATAAATACAGCTCATCTGCCCCAGATTTGTAGGTCGGTGGGTAGATAGACAGCAGTTCGTAATAGCTAAGCTAGATCTTGTACTAGTTAGGCCTGAAATATGGGGGAGAAAGCCGTGTCAGCTCTGGTCACCAGCCTGACTTTTCTTCTCCCTTTCTACTCTTCAGATACTTCAGAGGTGAAGAGTCTAGACCTGCTGGCTGCCTTGCCTACACCCCCTCACAATCAGACTGAGGATGTCAGGTGGGGGCAGCCAGAAATGGGGATGAGGAATGGGAGTACGGGACCGGGGCAGGTTGTTTCATCTTTGGCCAATGGCAGATTTCAAATCCGGCTATGACATCGACTAATTTCTAGATTTGGGAGGGGGAGTCTGCAGGGCAGTACCAGCAAATGCCTACTTTTGGCCCACAGGATGGAGAGTGATGAGGACAGCGATTCTCCTGACAGCATTGTGCCGGCTTCGTCCCCCGAGAGCATCCTGGGGGAGGAGGCCCCTCGTTTCCCTCAGCTTGGCTCAGGCCGGTGGGAGCAGGATGACCGGGCTCTCTCCCCTGTCATCCCCATCATTCCTCGGGCCAGTATCCCAGGTAGAGGCTGCTCTGGGCGTGGGCCAGGCAGGGCTGGGTTGTCCGAGCTGGGGGGAGAGAGGCAGCTAGAGCTTACACAGGTCCCTCTCTCATTCAGTCTTCCCAGATACCAAACCTTATGGGGCCCTGGACCTGGAGGCCCCTGGAAAGCTGCCTGCCACAACTTGGGAAAAGGGCAAAGGAAGTGAGGTGTCAGTCATGCTGACGGTCTCTGCTGCTGCAGCCAAGGTGTGTCCTGGGGGTACCTTGGAGACCAAGGGGATCCTGGTCAGAAGGCAGTCCATGGAGCTTGTGTGGATAAGTTCAGTCACTCAGAACTATGTATTAGGACCTGCTGTGTGTGAGTGCCTGGGCCGGAGGCTTCAGGATTAGGGTAAATAAAGCATGAGAGGTCCCTGCCCTCAGGGGGGCTCCCTGTCCAGTGGTAGACCCAAGTCAACAAACGAGGAGAGTTGCACATGACGCGACAAATGCTGTAAGACAGCATGTCTTCAGTCACATTTGGTAGAACTCTTGTTATTTTATTGTTAATGTTGGCAGGGTTTTGTGGTCAAAGAAAATTGGAAATCCCGGTTGAAACCACAAAACAAGTTTCTTTACTACAAGGTTCCTCAGATCCTTTAATTTGCTAATGTGTATCGTGAGTCTCCAGGTCGTGGATATAGCCTGTGTCATTCCTAAACTCTGTTGGCACTGGTCCCTTTTGGTGGAGCGCCCATTCATGTCCGTAGCAGTCTCGGAAAGGTGCTCTGAAGGAAGCGTGTGAGAAGGGCAGGACTGACTGGCTGCTTGGGGAGTGGGCTTCTGGGTGTTGAAGGGTGTCCCCGTCAAACCGGTGGCAGGGCTCACTCCGCACTGCCGACACAGCCCTCCCATCCCCTTCCCTGCCCTGGTAGAACCTGAATGGTGTGATGGTGGCGGTGGCAGAGCTGCTGAGCATGAAGATCCCCAACTCCTATGAGGTGCTGTTCCCAGAGAGCCCTGCCCGGGCAGGCATTGAGCCTAAGAAGGGGGAAGCCGAGGGCCCTGGTGAGTGTGGCAGGAAAACTTGGGACCTGCGGGGAATGCTTCTGGCGGGAGGTTCTGACCCCTTCCTTCCTGCAGGAGGGAAAGAAAAGGGTCTGGGAGGCAAGAGCCCAGAAGCTGGCCCTGATTGGCTGAAACAGTTTGATGCAGTGTTGCCTGGCTATACCCTCAAGAGCCAGCTAGACATCTTGAGCCTCCTGAAACAGGTGGGTCTGGGGGAGAAAGGGAGGTGGGTATCTGGCTAGGGCAAAGAAGGCAGAGGGCTTTGGGGAGAATGGCATCCGGGTGAGAGGAGGGAGGGGGCTAGTTAAGTGAGGCGCTGGCACTAATGCTACCGGGCACGTGCCCTCCCATAGGAGAGCCCCGCCCCAGAGCCACCCACCCAACACAGCTACACCTACAACGTCTCCAACCTGGACGTGCGACAGCTCTCAGCCCCGCCTCCTGAGGAACCCTCCCCGCCCCCATCCCCCTTGGCACCCTCTCCTGCCAGCCCCCCTGCTGAACCCCTGGCTGAACTCCCGGCTGAACCCTCAGCTGAGCCACCTGTCCCCTCGCCTCTGCCACTGGCCTCATCCCCTGAATCAGCCCGACCCAAGCCCCGAGCCCGGCCCCCTGAAGAAGGTGAAGATTCCCGGCCCCCTCGCCTCAAGAAGTGGAAGGGGGTGCGTTGGAAGCGGCTGCGGCTGCTGCTGACCATTCAGAAGGCTGGTGGACGGCAGGAGGACGAGCGGGAAGTGGCAGAGTTTATGGAACAGCTCGGCACAGCCCTGCGACCCGACAAGGTGCCTCGCGACATGCGGCGCTGCTGCTTCTGTCACGAGGAGGGTGATGGGGCCACTGATGGACCTGCCCGCCTGCTGAACCTGGACCTGGACCTGTGGGTACACCTCAACTGCGCTCTGTGGTCCACGGAGGTATATGAGACCCAGGGCGGGGCACTGATGAACGTGGAGGTTGCCCTGCACCGAGGACTGCTCACCAAGTGCTCCCTGTGCCAGCGCACCGGTGCCACCAGCAGCTGCAATCGAATGCGTTGTCCCAACGTCTACCATTTTGCCTGTGCCATCCGCGCCAAGTGCATGTTCTTCAAGGACAAGACCATGCTGTGTCCAATGCATAAGATCAAGGGACCCTGTGAGCAGGAGCTGAGCTCTTTTGCTGTCTTCCGGCGGGTCTACATTGAGCGGGATGAGGTGAAGCAAATCGCCAGCATCATCCAGCGGGGAGAGCGGCTGCACATGTTCCGTGTAGGGGGCCTTGTGTTCCATGCCATTGGACAGCTGCTCCCTCACCAAATGGCCGACTTCCACAGTGCCACTGCCCTTTATCCTGTGGGCTATGAGGCCACACGCATCTACTGGAGCCTCCGCACCAACAACCGCCGCTGCTGCTACCGCTGCTCCATCGGCGAGAACAACGGAAGGCCCGAGTTCATAATCAAAGTCATCGAGCAGGGCCTGGAGGACCTGGTCTTCACCGACGCCTCCCCCCAGGGTGAGCACTGGGCCCTTGAAATGGTAATACGGAAATGGGAGAGATCCTCAGGGTCTTTGTGAGTGACCTTCCTCCCCTGACCTCGGGCAGGTAGAGGTCTTCTAGAGATCCCCAGAGAAAGTGTTTTAGCCTCTCTTGGTCACCTTAATTGCTCTTGTAATTGAAGATGTTTTGCTAGTCTACTTCGTGTATTCTAGGTTCTTTTCCTACCCGCAGTGGAACTAAAGAATATTCTGATTCTGAGACCGCATCATCTAGCTCACCCACCCTGTTCTTAACCACGTGTTCCTTATGGTTGCTTCGGCCTGGTCAAAATTCTGTTGATCTTAGTTTTAGCGTTAATGGTAAAAATAAGTGAGCATGTACCATGTGGCGCAAACTAATGTAAGTGACTGATACAGGTGATTTTGTTTATGCCAACCCTATGATGTAAATACTTCCATTTTGCCTAGTTTATACATAAAGAAACAGAGCCTTAGAGAAATTTGAGTATTTGGCTTAAGGGCCTAAAGCCTGTGCTGGAACTTGAACCCAGGTCTTCCCAAGTCCAGAGCATGCCTATTGTTCTGGCTCTCGGTTAGTCAGTGTTCCCTGTGCTGGGGCTTCTGGGCCTTGGGTCCATGTTTGTGTGTCATAGGGCTCTGTGATGCCCCTCCAGGGTAGGAAGCCTTCTGGCTTGTTGAGGGAGAGTGGGACTGGGAGGCCAGTGGAGGGTCCTGAAGAACCACACAGCCTCGTGACAGGGAGGTGTGCAGGCCGCAGGAAATGACCATAGCTCCAGATGGAGGTTAGGGCTGAGGTCAGTGAGCAGAAATCGCCTCTGAGGGCTGCTCTCTTTCTTTGCCTCTTAGCTGTGTGGAATCGCATCATTGAGCCTGTGGCTGCCATGAGAAAAGAGGCCGACATGCTGCGGCTCTTCCCTGAGTACCTGAAAGGCGAGGAGCTCTTTGGGCTGACGGTGCACGCCGTGCTGCGCATAGCTGAATCAGTAAGGAGGGGCTGGGGGCCAGGTGGGCACCGGGGACTCTGGTCCTGCCCCCAAAATGCTCAGGCTAAGGCAAGCACGGCCTGTGCCCACAGCTGCCTGGAGTGGAGAGCTGTCAAAACTATTTATTCCGCTATGGACGCCACCCCCTGATGGAGCTGCCACTCATGATCAATCCCACTGGTTGTGCCCGATCGGAGCCTAAAATCCTCACACACTACAAACGGTGAGCTTGTGTGGGGGGGGGGCCGTGGGATGTGGGAGTGGGTGGTTGGTAGGAACCCTCCGGCCAATTAGGAGGGTTTGGGGGTTCACTCTAGGCCTCCTGATTAGAGGGTATGCAGGTATCACTTAGGGTATCCCTTTCCTCTTCCTCCACCCTGCTCAGGTATCCTAGGTTGGCCTGGGGTCTGGGATAGTCTTATCTTGGGCACCCCGGGAATGGCTATTGGGGAGGTTCTGGGTAGACGGTGGTGAAATTTTATGAAATGTGTAAGGGGGCCAGTCACCTCCTTCCTCTTATTTTGCTTCTAGGGGGCCTGTGATTCTCCCAAACCTGAGACACCCTATAAGTGCTAGGGTCACCTTCCCTTCCCCAGGCTGAGTTGGTGTCAAAAATAATTAGAAATATAATGGAAAAATACTAAAACCTTACGTTTGTATAGCACTTTATACTTTTTTTTTCAAAGCGTTTTCACATCCATTATCTCATTTGATCCTCACAACAACCTTATGAGGTAGGTAGGGCAGGTGGTATGACCCCCATTTTACAGCTGAGAAAACTGAGGCCCAGAAAAGTTAAGTGACTAGACAAAGGTCACGCAGCTGGGACCAGAAACTTACCTCTTGACTTGCGGTTCACTGCTCTTTCTGTGTGCCACGGTAGCCTGACTTTGGTCCCTGGGTAGAGGGGAGGCAGAATTCACGTAACAGGGTTTTCTTGGAGGCCTTTTGTTGCTCCTTGGGCTGTTGTAGAGCATCAGGCTCTACTACCCCAGTCATCCCTAGTCCTCGATGCAACAGTGGTTTTCAAACTTTGTGTGTTTCAGAAAGTCCTGGAACACATAAATCGAGTAAGCCGAACTTGGCCCTCTTCGTGCATAACCCCCCCTTCCCCAAATTGGATTCATCCAGAAGCATTCTCTTTTCATCTAGGTTGTGTATTGGAATTCCAATGACATTTTGTTAAAGAAAAAAGAAAAACAGATTGCTGCTAAATAGAAAAGAATCAAAAACGTTTGAAAACCACTGCTCTGGGATGGGCAAGATTTTGGCTGGTGCCCTAGGGTGGTGAAGAGGCATCCTGCCAGGCAGCAGTCATTCCCCTGCACTGAGCCATCTGCACAGAGCCCAACCTTATATCAGAGAAGGGGACAGTCTGAAGAAAGGAAAGGATACCACTTTTTGGCTGTGAATTCAGAGCCACTTTTAATTCAAATCCAGCCCGATGTGGTAGACACGGCCCCCATTTTCAGGGCTTCCAGTATGTTCAGGAGGTAGAACTCGGATGTTTGAGCAAATCATGAGCTTAAATTCCAGGCCTCAGCTGCTTGGGGAAGACCTCCCAGAGGAGCATGGCCTTGTGTAATGTTTGGCAAGAGGGGGGTTTAAGGTGGGGAGATGGGAGAGCGGGCTCAGTGTAGGGGAATTGGTGCCCCCCTCTCCCTCCACACCCCACCCCCCATCCTGGGCTCTCTGTCCCACTCAGGGTGTCGGAAGGGTTCCCATAACTAGTGGCTACCTCACCAAAGCCAAGACCCACATGCCTCCGCTCCATTCCCAAGACAGCACATGCCCCTAACTGGCATGTTGTGCATCCCGGGGAGGAGGCGGGTGGTGTGTGTTTGGTCTGAGGGAGAGCTGTCTTGTCATGGCCTGTGTCACCTCCCAGGCCTCACACCCTGAACAGCACCAGCATGTCCAAGGCGTATCAGAGCACCTTCACAGGCGAGACCAACACCCCATACAGCAAGCAGTTTGTGCACTCCAAGTCATCACAGTACCGGCGTCTGCGCACTGAGTGGAAGAACAATGTGTATCTGGCTCGCTCCCGTATCCAGGGCCTGGGGCTCTATGCCGCCAAGGACCTAGAAAAGCACACGATGGTCATTGAGTATATTGGCACCATCATTCGCAACGAGGTGGCCAACCGGCGGGAGAAAATCTACGAGGAGCAGGTATGGACTGGCAGAGGGGCCATCTTGGTATATGGTCTGCACTCAGCGGAGGAGCGAGGGGCAGAATCGGGGTCAGGGGAGCAGGTGGAGAGCCGCGGGAGGAAGAGGTAAGTGATAGGAGAAAGGCAGAGTAAGAAATGAAGATAAGCCCACTGCCCGCGTCTGCTACCTGATCTCACCACCAGCACCGCTACCATTCTCTGATACTCTCCTCACTTGTACAACTTCTTCCTTTCCAGAATCGAGGCATCTACATGTTCCGAATAAACAACGAACATGTGATTGATGCTACGTTGACCGGAGGTCCTGCCAGGTGAGAGAGGAATGAGGAAGGAGGGATTTAGGGGTCCCTGGGTGACACTCAGGGTGGGCCAACAAGGAACCAAAGCCATCCCAACTCAGTTGCCTGGCATCCCCGACTCTGGCCCGCTGCTTAGGTACATTAACCATTCCTGTGCCCCTAACTGTGTGGCGGAAGTTGTGACGTTTGACAAGGAGGATAAAATCATCATCATCTCCAGCCGGCGAATCCCCAAAGGAGAGGAGGTGAGAGGAAGTGTCGTGTGTGAGTGACAAAGCAGCTCCCTCTTCTCTGCCATTCCCCAGAGCCAAGCTCCAAGGCCACTGCCCTCAGATCAGATCTCTGCCCTCCCCTACTCCCTCTGGGGGGGCTGGCATTGATTTCTACCCTCTTCTCTTTCCAGCTGACCTATGACTATCAGTTTGACTTTGAGGACGATCAGCACAAGATCCCCTGCCACTGTGGAGCCTGGAATTGTCGAAAATGGATGAACTAAGAAGCTTAGAGGCTACCAGGCAGGGGAGTCCCCCCACCCCCAACCTCTTCCCTGAAAGGGATGAGGGGGAAGAGAGGTAGCAGCCAGAGCCAGGACCCAGGGCTGGGGCTGCCGGCTGACCGGAGCCCCTGGAGCAGGAGGCTGGGGCAGAGGGCCCTAGGCCAAGCCCACCCTGGGCACCAGGGGCAACCCTCTTCCCCGCCACCGGCCCCCAGGCTGGCATCTCTGCCCCCAGCTCCAGGAGGGGCCAGACAGAAGCAGCCATTGGGCATCTCAGGTTTGAGGGGGATATGGGCCGGGAACTACCCAGAAGCAACTGGGAGGCAGCAGGGAGGGGGGAGGAGGATGTGTGGCCGGGCCTCACAGCCCTGCTGCTCCCACCGACCTCTCCGGCCCAACTCAAGGCTGCAAAGAGACTTGACTAAGCTTGACAATCCCAAAGGCCGGGTCCCACACCTGGCCCTGCCTGCCGGGTCCTGCCCCCACCCTCACTCCCATCCCCTTCCCTCTCAATCTGTCTCTGTCTCCCTCTTCTCCTCTGTGTTTCTGTCTCTCTATGGGTTGTGTTTCCTTGTTTTCCACTCTGACAAATGCAACATGAACGGGAAAGAGGCGCCCAGCTGCCCAGGAGGGCGAGCCAGGCAAGCCGGGCAAGGAGACCCCGCACCCACACCTACCTCATTTAAGTGTTGGATTTTTTGCTGTTTTGAAATGTGAGACCCTCTCCAAGCCCCCTACTGCCCCGATCCTCTCTTCCACCTCACTGCCCTCTTCTGAGTGGGTGGAAGGGGGGTAGGAAGAGGAAGAAAAACAACAACAAAAAATCCATCTTTGTTTTTAATTATGGGCATGGGATGGTGGTTGAGGCTAATGATGATGAAGATTGGGGATAACTGGCCCCGAGTTGCTCTAGGACTTCCTTCTCCATCTAGACATGGGGGCAGGAGGGGGTGCTAAACCTAGGACCAGGATATCTCCCTCCTGTTTTCCCAACCCCATCATGAGCCCATTTGCCCTCCAGCCCCTGGATGGGGTGGGTGGGTGGTAGGGTGAGGGCTATCCCTGAGTGGCATGCCCATACCCAGTGAGGCAGGGTGTGGCCCGGAGCTCCCACTTTCCCTCAGTCACCAAACTGCTGCTGGTCTGGTGGGAAGGGGTGGTGATGTGGGGGTGGGGAGCTTAGTGTCAGCGCGGGGAGGGTGGGGGGTATTTATCTATTTATACATGGGATTGTACATAGTCTTGTGGGGAATGGGGGAGCCGGCTGGAGGTGAGAACCCTCCCCTCTCCCCCCACCCCCGGGGAGAGCAAATGTAAAACTACTAATTTTTGTGCTTTATATATTCTATATAAATATATCTATTTTCTTTTTACAAAACCAGTTTATAAATGGTAGGGGGGCGTGGGGCGGACACATGGAGCTCCCCTTGTGGGGGGGCCCTCTCCATAACCCAACCTACCGCCCTTTTCCTCACCCCCTCCTTCCCACCCCCTGGCTGTGACTGCTGTAAGGTGGGGGTATAGAGGCTGGGCAATTCTCACCCCCTTTGTATAGTCGGACTATGTTATAACGCACAAAAGAGAGCTGGCCCCAGGGGGAGCCAGAGGGTGATGGGTTCCCTGCCTCCCTTTCCTTCCCCTTTCTGCCCAAGCTTGTGCTGCAGTTGAACCTCTTCCTGGGGGGTAGGGGTAGGTTGGGGGTGGGTGAGGCCCCAGACCCGTCTCTAGTAGGGAGCGCGTGGGGATGAAGATGAAGCTTATATGCAGTTCTCTCCTAGGGGCTGTGGGCAAAGGACATTTTGTAATTAATATTTTCAAAAATCAAATGTCTGGAGTGTAGGGGTGGGCTTGGTGGCGGTGGATGGGCAGGCCTGCTGGAGGGGGAGCACGGTCGCTGTTGTGATTTTAGGTTTGTTTTGTTTTGTTTTTGAATTTGGGGGGTTGCGGATTGATGGGGGTAGGGAGAATTTTTTTTTTTAAGCTGCTTCCTCAACTGTTTCAAGCTGCAAATGTTTAAGAGAATAACATCCCCCCACCCCCACAGAAACCACTGTAATTAAATCAGACAGTGGGGAGACTGGGCTGCTGCCCCCAAAGCCATTGGATATTCCTTTTCCAAGAGCAAAAGGTCTAGGCTACAGGGAGGGGGAGATTGACTCCTGTGAGTCAGGCTCTGGTTGGGGCTTGGGCCCTGGGATTGGGAAAAGGGGATGGGGCAGACTTTGTAAGCATATGCTAGGTATCCGATAGTCCTGTAGAATTTAGTGAAGAAACCTTATACAGTTTTTAATTTTTATATAAACTAACTCAGACCCAAGCTACAAGGTTGGAATTTTGGTTGTTGGTTTTTTTTTTTTTTTTTTTTTTTTTTTTTTTTTTTAAAGTATCCCGCCTGTATAATTGCATCTGAATTCCCTTCCCGCCCGCCCCCCCCCCCCCCCCGTGTTTGTATTTTGGGTTGGTTTACACTTGCACATATTCAATTTTCAGTTTTTCCCTTTTACAGTCTTCTCCCCTCACCTCCAGGACCCTCCCCCTTTTTAAAAAATAAATCGCTGACAAGTGTGAATCCCGTGAAGACTTTATTTTGTGTTGTGTGTATCCTGTACAGCAAGGTTGGTCCTTCGTAACAACGGATGAAATGATTCCCTTTTTTAAAGCGCCCTCTCTCCCTCCACCCCCAGCGCCCTGTCCTTGGCATGTTTTGTATCAGCGATCATTCTGAACTGTACATAATTTATGTTGCAAGAGGCAAAGGGCAAGTTTTGGATTTTGCTTCTTCCAAGTTTGTTTTTAAACGACAAATAAAAAAAGAACATTTTAAATACAAGCGGCTCGGTCCAGTCACCCTCGCCGTCGGCGGATCCGTGAGGTCCGAGAGGACCCGGGGGAGGGCGGTTACTCAGGCCAGGCCACGCCGGAAGAGTGAACTCCCCGCCTTCCGCCCTTGGCTTGCGTCTGTCTGACGTAGGCGGAAGTGGTGTAGCGGTACCGGACATGGGGCGGGACCTGTCCGCCCTCCACCCCTCCCGCCCGGCTCCCAGAGAGCTTCCTAAAGCGAGCGAGCCCAGTCTGCGCCTCTTGAAATGGAGACGGTGAGGAGCACGGGAGGGCGGCGGGGGGCGCTGTGGAGCCTGAGACCCCCCGTTAGGGGACAGGGAGGCCTGGGCAGGGACCGGCGCTGCTGCCCAGTAAACGAGAAGCCGGTGCCTGTCCTATCCCGTGACTGTGCCCCTCCGCTCCTTCGCTGGGCGCATCTCCTAGAACTGGGCCGCGCGGTGCATACTTTCCGTCCGCGGTGGTCTCGGCCCAAGCTGGCAGTGTTTGCTCTCCGCTAGGAACCCGCGCACACCCTAGCGATTTGGGGCCTCCTCTTCTCATAGCACCTCAAACCTTCAGAGGTTTGCCAGAGAGCAGGGTTGTGACCCGGCTTTCCTGGGTGAGGCGGGGGAGGGGGGGCTTCCAAGGGACTGCCACTTGCAGGTAGCACCTGGCCCTCAGTTGTCTGAGTGTGAGCCTTGCCATCACAAAGACCTCTGCTTCGAGGTGTCCAGCGAACTCACACTGCCTTAGTAAGACTGAAAAGTGGGCTTTCTCTGAAGGAGGAATCTTTTGTTAGAGGCCGCCCTGTCCACGGACAAGTTTAGGTTATGCCCTGCTCTGCGACTGTAAGCAGGCGGCATGGATCATTCTTGGCTAGCAGGCATTGCCCAATTGTGGCAGGCCCCTGTCATCCTCCCAGAGATGCTGCAGGTAGCCCGCTGCATGTTTGGACCCACCCTCACTCTCCGGAGCCGCCTTCTAGCATCTGGAACCATGTATTCTCTGTCAAGCAGAGTAACCCTTCATGTCTTCGTTTTTATCATGTTACTGGCAGGTTCACCTTTCTCTGGGTCAGTCCCATGCCCATAGTAATTCCTTTACCACACCCTTTCTCTGCCTGCAGAGAGGTCATGGCCCTCGAGTTATAAATGAAAAAACAGACGGAAGTGTGGTAAAGTTGATTTGCAGTTGGTCACCCAGGCAAGGGAATTAGCTCTTACAGATTAAGAGGATTTTGCACAAGAATAAAGAGTTTGGGGCGCCTGGCTGGCTCAGGCAGCAGAGCATGCAACTCTTGATCTCAGGGCTGTGAGTTCTAGCCCCAGGTTGGGCAGTAGAGTTTACTTAAAAAAAAAAAAAAATTAAATTAAAATAAATAAATAAATAAATAAATAAATAAATAAATAAATAAAATAAAAGGTCTGATTCCATTAAATTGAAAACATATCAATTTTTATTTTACTTACTCATAAATGTGTTATAGTTTACAAAACATTTTTATATAGATTTTCTAATTTGGCCCTCACATTTTATGTCCTGATTAGGTTCTTGGGATAGAAATTGTTTTAAAAAGAAAAGAAAACCCTTGCTTTGAAAATGCTCAGCCTGCCTAGAGTGGGGGTGAGGGCAAGCCAATGACAGTTGTTACTGAATGTAGACTGTAATAAATGCTATCATCAACATGCAAACAAAGAACTGTGGAAGCATGGGGAGGGAGAAATTATTGTAAACCTAAGAGAGGGCTTTGCAGGTTGAGAGAACAGTGTGAGCACGGGCATAGAAATCGGGGTATGTAAAGATTAATTGGGGGTGAGCCAGTGGCATGATGTTGCTGGAGGTTTGGATTTTGCTTGCACTGGGAGAAAAAATTGGAAAAGTAGGCCGAGGTCAGGTTGAAGGTATTGCATGCCACACTACGTTTGAACTTTGTTTTGTAATAAGGGGAGCCATGAAGATCTATAAGCAAGGCAGTAAGTGTGCTTTAGGAATGTTCTCAACAGCTTCTGCAAATGGATGGAGCTACTTCAGAAAGTATTGAGCTCCTGGTTGCTGGAGATAAGAGTCCCTTACAAACCTGAGATGCTTAGTGAGAGAACTTGGAGACAGCATGAAAGATGAAAAGGAGATAGATTTAGGGCAGGGAGACCAATTGAGAGAATGCTGCAGAAGTGAGAGGTAAAAGCTATAGTTAAAACTGTAAAAGTGGAAAGGATAGAAAGGGACTTGAGGCATTTCTTACATATCAGCTTAGCTGATAGATGTTAAGGACAAGTTTAGGTCATGCCCTGCCCTGCGATCCTAAGCAGACATGTTGGCGTGGCCCATTCTAGGAGGAATCAAAACTACAATTCTAGGCACCTACGAGAGCAATGCAAAAAACAAAGATGGGAACCACAGTAAGAATAACAGGGTGGAAGGACAGATACTGTTTTGTATTGAAGCATTTGAGGAGTCTGTGTGACATCTGTGGTTGTCCAGCAAACAATTAGAAATGTGGATCAGGAGTTCAGAAGAAACTGTGAGTCCATGTGTCAGATCTAGCCTGCGTCTGTATAATAATATTTTGTATTCATGTATTACAGTGGTACTTTCTCAGGTCTCCTGTGTTATTAAAAGCAGAGAAGAGTGGACATAATTATCCTCCTCTGTGGATAAATAGGCAGAAAGATAAAGTCATATTCAGTTGTGGTTGACTGTTGTGTAGGTTTCTGTATCTCCAGCTGTACATCTGTTTTCTCCCTCTGTAACTTAATCATAGGTCTCTCTGTTCATATCGGTGTGCATCATTATCGTTATTAATTTGAGAGTTAAAAAACAAAGCAATTGAGATTTATATGCAAAACCCCATGCTAGATGTTATGGGTGATACAGAGAAATACAAAATAGTTCTAGGCTTCCAGGAATTTAAAACCTGCTTGGATAGATAATGAACCAACAAAACAAAACACTGTAGCACAGTGCAGTATGTAAGTATTATATAATGGGTACAATAATTTCTACAGAAGCAACTGTTTCTGTGTCTTTGTATAGATCTTTGTGAGACTGTGTTATACTATGTGTGTATCTTTACTGCTGAACAGCCCTCTCTCCCACTTATAAGTGATGAGGCTGTTGTTCCGATAGCCTTGCCAAAATGCCAGGCCAAGCTGATAGTCGTATGCCGCCCAGAGAGAAGAGAAGGAGATTATTCCCCTCCCCCTCTGCCCCCACCCTGGCCCATTAGGGGAGGGACGTTTAGGGCTGTCCTGCCAACTTGACCCTGTTTACCAGCCAACTTACCAGGCTCAAGCCGAGGCTTTTAATTTCATGTTACTACAGCAGCTATGTAGGTGAAGTATGACTTTAAGTTAGTTTGGGTATATTACCCAGAACAAATGGAGCCAAACTTGTTCATTCCAGTAGATTGAAATTATCATGACCCCTCCTGCGTTCCTAGATAACAATGAAATTTCCAAATGTTCCCACTTGAGGGAGCACAGACATGGTTCTGAAGGTTTCTCTGTATTCAAAGACTGTCAGGGGCAAAGAAACTTAGAAAACCAGCATCCTCTGGGCTGTAGCAGCCTTTGACTCACAAGGGTGCTGAGGAGTCAGGTCTTCAGTTTCAGAGCATTGACAGTCCTCATCTACCCCTCAGTCATTTAAGCTTTACCTCTCTGTGACAGTCAACTGCCGGGATCCTCCCCAGATGTGGTCCTCTCTTAGGGTAAAGGGGTATGTCTGTGATTCTAGTGTCTACATTTAGGCTTAGTATTGAGGGGAAGCAGTATTGTCTCTCTGGCTTCCGTGTTTTTATAAAGTACATCTGTGAGAACCTTGTGGGACTGGCCTTAAGCACAGATTTTCTAGTCTTGGCTTTTAAGATCTAATATTTCATTAGGCAGTGTAGTAAACCACACAGATGTGTGTTCAAATTCCTATTCTACCTCTGACCAGCCACGTGACCTTGGGTAGGCTGCTTAATATTTCTTGAACCTCGGTTTCCTAATGTGTGAAAATAAGGCTAATAGGAGTATTTACCTCAGGGTGGTTCTGATGATTAAATGAGATAATATTTCTAGAGGGCCTTATGGTGCTTTAAATGAAGTCATTAGTTCACCAGCCCTTCCCAATGTTAGGCTAAAATGGATGGAATCAAGGATAGGCTGAATCTTTGTTTCTTTTGTCTCTCCAGGTTGCTTCTTCAGATTGCTCCCCAGCTCTGGAAAATGAGCATTCTCAAGGTAAGTTTACTAAAGAAAGGAGACCGGCTATGAAAGCAATAGCTGAACCATACCTTGTCTTCAGCAGTGTTTTCAAATCTTCTCAGGATGCCCCCTGGGAAAAATCAAAACTGGGCCAGATAATGTGCCAAACCATACAAATCAGGAATAGTAATTTGGCAGGAGCACCCAGGAGTAAATCTTGGGCAGGGTGGGGATGACTAAGATTTTCAATTATCAAACCACTTAAAGGAAATTTTTGAGGAAAAACTTCCATAGGCAACTCTGGGCTGCCTAACCATGAATCAAGGTCCCTAGTACTTTTGAATTAGCCCAGAAACAATGCCACTAGGCTTTTATCATCCAGTGAGCTCACTAAAGCCACTGAGTGTACACAAGAAATTATAGAAAGGCCTTGAAAGCCCTTAAAACTAATCTAGAAATCGAGACACTAAACCATAAAATCCAGGGCACAGGAGAAGGCAATTCCAGCACCTTCCCGAATAACTGGTGAGAAGGAAATGGTTAACCGTAGACCATCTAGAAAGAAGCAGAACTTATAGGCACCCCCCTTAAAGGATTTTGCCCAGGAACACTCCTGGGGCTTCCCAGGACATATTTATGGTATCAGGAGTACATACTTTCTCAGAGAATTGAAATACGGGGTGAGGTCTTAGGACAGATTATTAAGGGTCTCGTGAGTTCTCCACAAGACTTTTTAAATGTTCTGTTTTCATTTTGTTGGTATCCAGAAAAGTTAATATGGTCATATTTGAATGATCTGGATGATATTCTTCATAACTGAGACTGCCACATGATAGCAGTGCCTATTTTATGTATCCGAGTACATTTGCAGTAGCACCAAGGCAAGGGTCAAAAACTCAAACTGTCTGCATGAACCAGGCAGTGCTGGAGGCTGCATATTCCTGACAACCTGTAGATCTCGTCACATGTAAAAGGAGGCAGCAACAATCCAGGTCTTGTCAGTTTTGTCACTGTTTAGGAATTCAAGCCTGGTTTGGTCAGATCTAATTTTGAAAGAAATTGAGAATTTGGATCTTTATGTTAATCTCCAGATTTTTAAAATTGGGGAACTGATTTAAATTACTTTTAAACTACTGAGACAGCCAAATCAAATATGCTTGTAATTCTGTAGCCTAAAATGATATTATTTAACTATCAATGAAGTATGCCTTAAACTGACATCAAAAGACATGTTCTTGGGAACTCCTTTAGCCCATCCGCCTCAGGCAAGGCAGGGGAGTCCCAGGATGGGGGACACTTGGAATACTGGAGTCCCACAGGGGCCAGCAGCACAGGCCACAGTTTTCCCCTACACGACCTTGAAAAAAAAGACGTGTTCTTGGGAGTCTGCGAGTTGTCAAATTTGAAAAACAACAGTGGGCTTCCAGTTACAGATGATGGATTGAATACACACATCTACTCTTGTTCTTCTACAAAGAGCGACTAAAACCACCATAAAAATTTTTTTTTCAAAAGGTACAAACCCGGCAGAATAGGGAGAATAAAAGAAGAGACAATAGTAATTGGGAGCTGGAAAACAGAGACAAGACCCGAGAAAACTGAATTATAAACTAGCAATGGGGAAAGGGGAGACGCATTGAAGATCTAAGAAGCAGGCAGAATCTGAGACTCCCTGCTCCACTGAGTGCAGCTAGGAAGCTGCCCCTCCCAACTTTGGCAAAGACTGAAGGTCTGGAGAGGGGCTCAGGCCTAGTTGAGGGCTGAAGTACTATAGCAAATGCAGGAGCACAAAGTGAACTACTCTGGATGCTGAAATTCCAGTCCTTTTTCCAATCCAGTTTCCAGAATGCTGACAGAAAAGACTTCATACTCCCAAGCGTGGAACTGAATAAATAATCCTTCTCTCCAGAATCCCCTTGAAGAGAAAGCCCTAAAAATACGGACTGTTCCCCATCTAAACAGCTCACAGTTAACAAGACTCACGTGTACACTTGAGCTTCCAATCAGCTTTAAAGACTGCACTCTTAGAATATGGTTTGAATGCTCCTTTAAACCAAGGATTACCAGACATCTAAAGAAAGCCTCTAACATTAAAAAAGAAAAGAGATCCAAACTGCATCCCCCTCAAAAGAAACAAATAGGAGGGGCGCCTGGGAGGCTCATTCGGTTAAGCATCTGACTTCGGCTCAGGTCATGATCTCACGGTTCGGTTCGTGGATTTGTGCCCCGGATCGGGCTCTGTGCTGACAGCTCAGAGCCTGGAGCCTGTTTTGGCTTCTGTCTCTGTCTCTCTGTCTCTCTGTCTCTCTGTCTCTCTCTCTCTCTCTCTCTCTCTCTCTCTGCCCCTCCCCTGCTAGCACTCTGTCTGTCTCTCTCTCTCAAAAATAAACAAACATTTAAAAAAAAAAAAAAAAACTGTTTAAAAGAAAAATGATCCAAACTGCCCCTGCAAAAGAAATAAATAGGAGGGGCACCTGGGTGGCTCAGTTGCTTAAGCACCCAACTTTGGCTCAGGTCATGATCTCGCAGTCTGTGAGTTTGAGCCCCGTGTCTGGCTCTGTGCTAACAGCTCAGCTGTGTCTCCCTCTTTCACTGTCTCTCCCCCACTCATGCCATTTCTCTCTCTCTCTCTCTCTCCCTCTCTCAAAAATAAATAAACATTAAAAAAAATTTTTTTAAAGAAACAGGAAAAACAACAGAAGGAAAAATTCAATGCATAGAGAAGAAAACTTTAGAAATTAACATTAATTTCAGATAAAGAACATTTCCACTATGCAACAAGTACAGGAAACCATTTTTTAAAGGAAGTTTCAGAAAACAAAGAGGGGCTCTAGGATATTAGAAGTATAATAGCAAAAGTTCAAAACTAAGTAGAAGGTTTGGGAAATTAGGTTGAGGCAGTTTCCCAAAAAGTAGAATTAAATATCAGAGAAGTGGGGTGTCTGGCTGGCTCAGTCCAGACAGCATGTGATTCATGATCTCGAGGTTGTGAGTTTGAGTCCCATGTTGGGTGTAGAGATTACTTAAAAATAAAATCTTAAACAAAAACCCACAAAAATCAAAGAAGTGGGGGGAAAAAAACACACCCAAAACAAAGAAGCATAAAATAGGAGAGAAGATATTTTAACAACAGCAACATTTCACCAAACAAAAAACCAAAACAAATAAAAACAACCTTAAAGGGTCAGTCAAGGAACTCTTATAATCTACATAATAGCAGTTACATGGGGTGCCTGGGTGGCTTAGTGAGTGGAGCATCCCACTTCGGCTCAGTTCATGATCTCACATTCGTGAGTTCCAGCCCCGCATCCAGCTCTCTGCTGTCATCACAAAGCCCGCTTTGGATCCTCTGTCCCTCCCTTGCTTGCGGGCCCACACTCTTTCTCTCTCAAAAATAAACAAACATTTTAAAATAAATAAATAATAGGAATTACAGAAAGAGAAAAAGGACATTACAGAGGGAAGGACACGATCAAGGAAATAAGTCAAGAACATTTCCTGGAACTGAAGGACATTAGTTTTCATACTGAAAACACTCATTGAGTATTCAGCACAGTGGATGAAATTGACCCACCTAAAGCAGAATCATCATGAGATTTCAAAACACTGGAAACAAAGAGAAGATCCTGAGTCTTCAGAGAGGAAAAAAACAAGTTACATAAAAAGAATCAATTGCCTTAGACTCTCAACACACCAGAAGCTAGACAGCAATGGGGCAGTGCCTTCAGCATGCTGCAGGAAAATAAATTCAAACCTAGAATTCTATATCCAGCCAAATTATACATCAAAGATGAAGGTAAAATAAAGAAAATAAAGATATCTGCAGGCTGCAAGGTCTCAAAAAATTTACCTCCCATGCACCCTTTCTCGGGAAGCTACAGGAAGATGTGCACTCCCAAAACAAGGGAGTAATAAAAAAAAAAAAAAAAAAAAAAAAAAAAAAAAAGATGAAATCATAGGATACAGGACACAGGAGTGCCAATACAGGAGAGACGTGAAAGGGGACCCCTGGATGGTGATGAAGGAAGATCTCAGGATGACAGCTGTGCACAGCAGCAAACCAGCCCAGATTTGGGCAGGTCAGAATAGACTGGGCTCTGGATAGACTTCTTTGGGTTGTTTAAATTGATAGACTAGTGCTTCTGAACCTCTTGAAAAGGAGATTTAAACAATTGGTGAAGAGTTTGGGGTTGAATTAGTTATAAATACTTCAATTAGTTATTAAAAACAAAAAGACGACAATTACTAACGCCAGGGAAAACAAGGTTGCAAAAGAAAAAAAATAAATGAAGGGGTGCCTGGCTGGCTTGGTCAGTGGAGCATACGACTCTTGATTTCAGGATTGTGAGTTCAAGCCCCACATTGGGTGTAGAAATTACTTTAAACAAATAAAATCTTTAGAAAAAAGGGGGAAAAGAAAAAAAAAAGTCAAGAGTTTACAATTGGGCTTAGCTCTGAATAATAATATTTAGTCAAAATTATTTAAATACTAATGTAACCAACATTATAGTTTAACTTCTGGAAGAATGGGGAGATGGGAGGTTCATGTTTGTGTTGGGGTCTTAGTATGAAGGAGAACTAAAAATTCTCATATTCCTTGGATGATAATAGATAATGCCCAAAAGTGGAAAAATCAGAAAAGAGCAATATAAGCTTGTTACTTCATACACACAGAAATAAGTGCCAAAATAATCAGCTAAAAGAGGTCTCATCTCTGGGGAGGGCTAGTACAGGGCAGTAGGTGCCAGGGACTAGTTTTTCTTAACAAAATTTGTAGAACTATTTGATTCTTTAAACCGTGTATCTGTATGACTGGTTAAAAATTAAAAACAAACAACTGGCATAGGATTTAAGATCATGAACTTTGGCATCAGGTAGGTCTGTGTTTAAGTCTTTCTTGTCACTTACTAATGGTGTGACCTTGAACAGTTTATTTAACTGCTTCCTACCTGTTTTCTCATCTGAAAAATGAGGACAGTATTTGCTTTCCAGATTTACTGTAAATCTGTGAGGATTAAATGATGTTATATTTTTAAAGTACACATAGCATAGTACATAGCACATTCAGGTTATTATTTTGTGGGTTGCTTCTCCAGTTTAAAGCAAGCAATTAAAATCCGAGGAATAGACAAGTAAACACATCCAGGGTCTCCGATTGGCCTAGAGTAGGTGAGATGATTTCTGATTCACAGGGTCATCCCAAGATGGACTCTCGGGGTGTTTTGGGCCAGGTTAATTGAGCACTGGGCTCCAACTGAATGTTGATCTAAAATGGCCCAACTTGGACCAGGACTTTCTCATCTGTAGGTCTTAGAAGAATTTTAAGAAGCTTACTTGAATTTTAAGAAGCTTAATTACATCTTCACTGAGAAAAGAGAACAAGTGAAAATGCGCTTAAACATATGAAAGGGAAAATTTGAGTTAAAGATGAGAAAAAAACCTTTTAGACTAAACAGGTTAATGATAGATATTATAGACTTTCTGTTTTAGTCAGCCATCTTTTGCATAAGGAGCCAATAAATATAGCCCTACCTGGAGTCGGGGGTTGAATGAAATGGTTTCTAACAGGTTTATCCAGGTTTTGTGGGAATAGGAACAAAATAGATAGACAAGGGGGCCTTATAAAAAAAATCAGCCTCTAAATATTTGAACAACTACACTTTTATTTTCTGCCTCTTTTGATTGTGAGTTGATGCATGGAAGGAAGCTTCTAACTATCCCACCCTATGCAGAGACCCCAGAATCCAACAATAGTGTGTATACTTCCTTCATGAAGTCTCATCGCTGCTATGACCTGATTCCCACAAGCTCCAAATTGGTTGTATTTGATACTTCCCTGCAGGTGGGTGAAATCCTCTTCTCCCATCCCCCTTCCTAGGAGCCTCTGGTTCAAAAACTTTCATCCTGTCTCATCCCAAGGGTAATATCCCTGTCCTTATATGGGTTTAGTCTCATGTTTTCCCCAGCATACCCAACCCCTTTCTTTTGAAGTCCTGCACCCTGTGAATTTTCCTTTGTGATTGTTACTCTTTTTGACTACAGGTGAAGAAAGCTTTCTTTGCTTTGGTGACTAATGGTGTACGGGCTGCCCCTTTGTGGGATAGTAAGAAGCAAAGTTTTGTGGGTAAGCAAAAGTTTCTGGAGCACAGTATTATTGGCATCTTGTGCTGGGCAGGGAGAGAAGCTTTGAACAGTGCTGAGGGATCTTGTCTTGGCTTCTAGGCATGCTGACCATCACCGATTTCATCAATATCCTGCATCGCTACTATAAATCAGCCTTGGTAAGGAACCTTAGCGCAATGACCAAAACCACTTTCCCTACCCAGAGTCCCCCATTCTCAGTTCCTTTCTCCCAAGGAAACTACAAGGGGTTAATGCAGCAGAGAGATCAAGTCTCAAGTTCTGTTGCTTCTGCTTCCAGGTACAGATCTATGAGCTGGAAGAACACAAGATAGAAACTTGGAGAGGTATGTAGAGAATTGGGGGTTGTAAAAAGAAAATGGGATGGAGAGTTTAGTGGGAAGTGGTTTTCCATACTGGTATTTTGTGAACCTCCCTTTTCCCTTCAGAGGTGTACCTACAGGACTCCTTCAAACCACTTGTCTGCATTTCTCCTAATGCCAGGTGAGTTCCAGCTACCCATTTGTCCAGAAAGGGAAGAGCCTTGCCACCAGCGTAGCTAAAGCTTTAGATACCCAGAGATCTAGAGGCAGAAGAGAGAAAAGATGCTCCTCACAAACACACATACACAAATGCGCACACACACACACACACACACATTCACACACTCTTTAGGTCTGGTTTGAACACTGCTCTCCTCTCCCAGTCACCAGTTTTCCCTCTTTGTAAATATGTTCTTAAAAGCTGTTTACCCACCTTGGGCTCAGCACTGTGGGATTTATCATTATTCCCCACCTTCCCACAGCTTGTTTGATGCTGTTTCTTCATTAATTCGAAACAAGATCCACAGGCTGCCAGTTATTGACCCAGAATCAGGCAACACCTTGTACATCCTTACCCACAAGCGTATCCTCAAGTTCCTCAAACTGTTTGTAAGTGTCCTCAGCCTGGTTTTTACTCCTTATATACAAGGTTGGAGGGGTAACCAGGGGTGGTTTGGGGAGCCTTCAAGATCAAGCTGATGGTTCTCTCCTCAGATCACTGAGTTCCCCAAGCCAGAGTTCATGTCTAAGTCTCTGGAAGAGCTACAGATTGGCACCTATGCTAACATTGCTATGGTCCGCACCACCACCCCTGTCTACGTGGCTCTGGGCATCTTTGTACAACACCGAGTTTCAGCACTGCCAGTAGTAGATGAGAAAGGTGAGAGATTTCACAGAAGAAGAGGGAGGGCTCCAGGGAAGCCAGGGTGGTTCTGGGAAAATCCGTCCGTCAGCTCAGCCCGGAGGGTGATGCTATAGGCAGGGGGAGCCTTGGATGCCAGATCCTCCTTGCTGAGCTGCCTCTGTCCCCCTAGGGCGTGTGGTGGACATCTACTCCAAGTTTGATGTTATCGTGAGTGATTGTGGAGGGGCTGGGAGGTAGGGAAAGGGGTGGGGTATTGAATGTGGAGAGGGAGTAGAAGAGAGTCTCTTCTGGGACCTCAGGGTTTTAGAAGCTTCCAAACTTTTGAATCCTATTTGAAAAGGAATTGAATGAGTTGGGTGTGGCTTGTGGGCATGGCTGACAACTACCCTAAATCCCTCTGGTGTAGGTGGGTGGGGTCAGGGGTTGGGGGCTGGCTCCCTTGCTTCCTGCAAGCACCTTCCTCTCTCTCCCCAGAATCTGGCAGCAGAAAAGACCTACAACAACTTAGATGTGTCTGTGACGAAAGCCCTCCAACATCGATCACATTACTTTGAGGGTGTCCTCAAGTGTTACCTGCATGAGACTCTGGAGACCATCATCAACAGGCTGGTGGAAGCAGAGGTAGGGAGGCCGGGGACCCAGAAGGAGCTGGGGGAAGCAGCTTTGAGTGTGGGGTTTGGCAAGGAGAGTCGGGGTTGAAGGGCTCATCCTAACAGAGGCCGTCACTAAAATCCCTTTTCTCCTGTGTTGCTTCACGCAGGTTCACCGGCTTGTAGTGGTAGATGAGAATGATGTGGTCAAGGGGATTGTATCACTGTCTGACATCCTGCAGGCCCTGGTGCTCACAGGAGGAGAGAAGCCCTGAGCTGGGGAACGGGTCAGGCAGCACCAGGGGACATACCCCACTCACTGCCTGCCCACAGTTCTAGGAACCACAGATGAAACCTTAAGAGAATTGTAACTCTGTTCTCTGCTTGGGAGCCCCCTACCTGGGACTCCCTGGGAGCTGGGGAAGGTGTGGGGGGAGGAAGGAGAATGGATTTTTAGCTGTCCTTATCCTCACACATACAGCCTAGCCCATCTTAGCCCCTGCCTTCTTAGACATATCCCCCTTACTGGGTGAATGATGGGCTGTGTGCCCCTCAAGCAAATTCTGATCTCTAAGAGATCCCCAGACCTCACCCAGCCTTTGCCTCTACCTTTGCCCCTGACTCCACCCTGAGATAATAGCACAACAAACCCCTTCTAAAGGTATTTTTATTTATCCTGTTAAATGCTGTATGGAGGAGGCTGAGTCCATTTAGTGACATTTCTTCCCATAATGGCAGTGGGGAGGATTGTGGGGAGGAGGGCCTTTGGGTTCCTGTGCTGTGTGCATATGAAGGGAGGTGGGGGTTAGGAAGAGGAGGAGGGCAGAGTGATTAGCTGAGGTTATTGCTTTTCATGGCAAACGTAATTAAAATGACAGGAACCTCTTCATGGTATTGCAGTGTTTTTGATTCTTGTAGTTGATAGACACTATGCTCAAACGTCCTACTTCATATGGCTTCTTTAACTCATTATTGACAACAACAGAATAATGGCACATGTATACACACACACACACACATACACACACACAGATAATTGTGTCAGGCACCATTCTCTGTTCCTTACATATATTAATTCATTTAATCCTCAGAACAATGGTAGGCATGATTCCAGTTTTACAGATTGTTCAAAAAAACTGAGGCACAGAAGACTAAGAACCAGCTCAAGGCCACACATCTAATAAAATGTAGAGCTAGGATTTGAACCCAACAGTCTGGCCCCAGAGCTCCTGCTCTTTACTACTGTGCTAGACTTACTACCTTTCCCAGCCTATTCCCGGAAATTCTCCTTGTTACCTCACTTTCCCCTCTGCCTGAACCATAGCTGGACCCCAGGAAAATCTCATAATAGTATTTTGTCTCCAGAGAGTAGAGAGACTGAGGTCTCCTTTAGGCAGTCATCAACTTTTCTCAGGGAAGGTTGGACTCTGTGTTTGAATTTTGCTGAGCTGGCACTGTCTTTGAACCCACAAAATGCCTTGCCATTCCGCCAACGTGCGAATGAGCTGGAGGGTGAGGGTTGTGGGGAGCAGGCTCTTTACCTGTGCTGAAACCGTGTGGGCCAAAATAGTCAACACCAAATACCATAAGGACTGCTAGACTGTTGGGCATGAGCCAGATTTTGGGTGCCATCTCACCACTGACTTGTAGGTTTGATACCGTTTCCTGCTCAAGACCAGAAGCAATCTTGGAGTAATTCCTTGCCCTACGCACAGTGTACCTAAGACCTCTGATGAACCCTGACATACCATATTGGTTCCTCCAAAGTAGGTTTCCTGACGGCACATGTGCAAGAGTTTCAAGGCATCTGTCAGGGCCCCCATCTTGGCTCTGGAGAAAGTCCCTGCTTTTCATTCTCTTCTTCACAGCTTACAGCACATTCCCAGACCTGGGGGAGGGAGGCTTCCAAGTTATTAGAATTAGGGTATGTTTATGTGGGGGGGTGGTGAGTGCATGATGGAAAGGACAGATGTCTCCTTATGTCACATTCCATCATGGAGAGTTTGTCTAGGGAGGAGGCAAGGGCTTTAAAAAGCCTTAGGACTCGTGGGACCTAGGTGGAAGGAAGCACTGTGGAGCAAAGAGCCACCAGTGTGCAGAGCTGGTAGGTGTGTGAAGGGTCTGGGGAGGGGGGAGGGGCCTCCAATGGTTAGAATAGGGGCTGTTTGGGTTATCTTAAAGGTCCATACTGGGGAGCAGGGGGCCTGGGTTTGATTGTTCTGGTTCTCAGTAAGTCCATCTCTGCCCCACAACACCCTTCTGGCTCCATCTTCGTAAAAGGAAGGGTCTGTACCCAAAGGGCTGCCTGATCTTTTGCCTCTCCCATTCTCCCCTAAAACCCAACCAATCAGTCTCAGAATCTGAGAATGGAATAGAAGGAAAGATAAGGGACAAAATTGAGGAGCCTCATAGCTTATTCTTACTTAGTCCTCTTAGAAGAGGCAAATTATCCCTTCTTCCTCAGCAACCATTGCCATACACACTCTTCTCCCACCTCCCTGCACCCGTCTCCTCCACTGGAGCTGCTGCCATGGTTGCCAGGCATGGTTGCTAAGTCTCTGCATGGAAGGGTTGGCGTGGGCTGTGCTGCCACTAACATTACCATGGTGAATCAGGGGACACCTGGTATAGGCTTGGGGGGAGGGATCATGTAGATGTAAGCAACACCTTCTGCCCCTGGGACAGAATGATCCTAAAAGGTGACCATCTTAAGCACCACTAAAGGCGGGAGGGGGGGGGGGGAGTGAGCCAGGGATTGTGGCAGTGGTGAGGGGGAGCTCTACCCTGGGAAGTGGGGGCCACTTTTATCATTTCAGTTGCTAGGGGGTTGGTTTTGCCAAGAGAGCACAGTATTCCTCCTCCATCCCTTCTGAAAGGGTGCAAATGCATAACCACCGTGGTCTGTCCTCCATAAGGCTCAGCAGAGCTGCGTGGGCACAGAACAGTATGACCCCCAAGTCCTGGCTCCTGGATTGGGGGAGAGAGCCTGCTGCGGGGAGAGGGCTCCATAGGTCCCCAAGGACAAACATGTGGAACAGGAGTGTGGGACAGTTAGGATGGCCAAGACAGACTCCTGTGTGCAGCTGTACAAGCAGCCCTGGGCTGCAACACTGAGAGGGTAAGGAGTTAAGGGTGTGGAGGTTACCCTTTCTGGGCTTGGGGGAGGCAGCTCTCCCCCAGAGTCACATAAAAGCTGTGTGAAAACCACCGCCTCCTCCCTCCACCGCATGGAAGCTGGTTACTCATCTCTCTGCACCCGAACAGCCACTGCCGCTAAAAATAGACCCCCTGCACCCCAACCCCATGGAAACCAGCGGAGAGTGGCAGGCAGAGACCTTGACTTCCATTCCCATCACCTCCCTGTCCGGGAAACTGAAAACCGAGGCAGGAAGTCAGAGGCAGAACCCTGGTGGTCAGGCACCCCGACAAGCAGAAGAAGGAAGGATTAAAACGACAGGAAGCTTGAAGAAATGGGGGTGGGGGAGGGGCACCGTCAGTTTGGCAAGAATTAGAAGTCCCCTGCCCACTCACGCAGGTCCCATCAGGCTTGGGGGACATGAGCAATGGGAAGGGGCGCCCAATCCCGGGCCCCAGGGGGCGGCCGTGCACATGGGGGAGGTAACAGCGCTGTGCCGTCCGCGCCGCGCCGTGTCACATGCGCGCGCGCACACACACACAGACAGGCACACACGTGTGCCCGGGTATATATAGTCCCCAGTCTCTGGCCCCGTTCGCTCTGCAGTGGGCGCCGGCTCCTCGAGCTGGGAGGGGGCTCTCGGGGCGGGTGGGAGGGTGGGGGGCCGGGGTGGGGTGGGGCAGGATGCTGGATGGCCAGCTATTCTCCGAGGGGCCCGACAGCCCCCGGGAGCCCCAGGATGAGGAGTCTGGCAGCTGCCTCTGGGTGCAGAAATCCAAGCTGCTGGTGATCGAAGTGAAGACAATTTCCTGTCATTATAGTCGCCGCGCCCCTCCTCGACAGCCCATGGACTTCCAAGCCAGCCACTGGGCCCGTGGGCCCCAGAGCCGCACGTGAGTGAAGGAGGGGTGACGGGAAGAGAGTGGTGGGGCGGGGAGTGGGGTCCGGACCTCCCCGCAGGCACCAGCCAGTGCTGCTGGTCCCCCTTCTCTTTCCCACACCTCCCCCCACCCCATCCCGAGGGCTGGGGCCTGACTCGTCCCGCATTGTTTTGGGGGGCAGGAGTGGGTGTGAGGAAGGGCAAGAGGTGAGATGGGGCAGACGCTGTTAAAGTGTGCATGGAGAGATGGTGAGGAGTCCGGCTTCGACTTCAGCCCTAACGTATACGCACGTGCACACGCACACACACTCACACACACCCCTCCACACACCTGCCCCAAATGGTCTCCAGTGCTCCCAGCTCCCCGGATTTCGGCCCCCTTCCCCCACAAACTGCTCACCTGGGTTCCTGCTCATTGTCCCAGGTGTGGGCCGCGCTCGGGATCCCCTGAACCGCCGCCCCGCCGTCCCTGGGCCTCCAGGGTGCTGCAGGAGGCGACCAACTGGCGGGCGGGGCCCCCGGCCGAGGCCCGAGCCCGGGAGCAAGAGAAAAGGAAAGCGGCATCGCAAGAGCGGGAGGCCAAGGAGACCGAGCGAAAAAGGCGCAAGGCTGGTGGGGCCCGAAGGAGCCCCCTCGGTCGGCCCCGCCCGGAACCTCGGAACGCCCCTCGGGTGGCCCAGCCTGTAGGGCCCTCAGCTCCTTCACGACCCGAGCGCCTGGGGCTGGCGGGGCGACCGCCCCGTCCATCCGCGCAGCCTCAGAGCGACCCAGGGGCGGCGTGGGCGGGGCCCTGGGGAGGTAGGCGGTCAGGGCCCCCCAGCTACGAGGCACACCTGCTGCTAAGGGGCGCAGCCGGGACGGCCCTGCGACGACGCTGGGACCGCCCGCCACCCTACGTGGCTCCACCTTCTTACGAAGGCCCCCACAGGACCTTGGGGTCTAAGCGAGGCCCCGAGCCCTCCCAGGCGCCCGCCTCAGCAGCCTGTGCTCCGACTCCGGCCAGGACAGAGGGAGGGTTCACAAAGAAGAGGCTGGATCCTCGGATCTATCGGGACGTCCTCGGGGCTTGGGGTCTCCGACAGGGACGGGGTCTCCTGGGGGGATCCCCAGGCTGTGGAACAGCCAGGCCAAGGCTGGAGTCCGGCAAAGGGGCCGTGGAGAAAAGCCTGGGGCTGGCTAGTGCCGGCCCGAATAGTGGTAGTGACAGCCATCCCCAAGCCAAAGCTGCTGGGAGCCCAAGCTCGGAGACAGCTCCTGCGGGGTTGGCCGCTGCGACTCCCAGCCCACCGCGTCCCGCTCCCAGGTCCAGGCCCCGTCTCAAGGGCCCCGGGGAAGGGAAAGAAAGTAGGGAACAGAGCTGGCTCCCCAAATGCTGGATTCCCTCCCTTAAAAGGCAGCCACCGCGACATAGCCAGACCCTCCCCAGACCCTGGGCTCCAGGAGGCACTGGATGGAGAGAGTCCCTGGGTCATAGAGAGGGGGCAGGACCTGAGACCTTGGAGGGTTGGAAAGGGGCCCGCCGCGCCCACACCCTGCCCCGCAGCTCCCGCGGCCCTGCTCGGGGAGAAGGCGTCTTTGTCATTGACGCCACGTGCGTGGTGATACGCTCCCAGTACGTTCCAACCCCTCGAACCCAGCATGTACAGCTTCTGCCCAATGGGGTGCCGCGCGTCGGGGGGGATGCCCCTAACCAACCGAAGCCCAACAAGGAAGAGGTCGAGGGAGTCGCGGCCTTTCCCTCCCCATGCCAAAAACTGCTGTTGAGCAGTCGCCTTTCACACCAGCTCGGTGGGGGGCGAGGGTTCGAAGCTGAGGGCGGGAAGCCCCCGGACTCCTCCTTGGAGGAGCGCGCCTCCCGCATCTTGGGGCTCCCGGTTGGCGAAGTAAACCTGCAGGACGCCCCCACGCAGCCAGGTAGCCCAGAGCGCTCAGTCTTAGGCCCACCGGCTTCGGGAGGCGCGGGCAGTGCCGAGGGCTCGGAGGAAGTGGCGGCTGTCCCGCGGCGCGCGGGCCGGAGCTGGGCGCGGACCCCAGGGCCCTACGCCGGGGCCCTGCGGGAAGCCGTGTCCCGCATCCGGCGTCACACTGCCCCGGACTCGGACTCAGACGAAGCTGCGGAGCTCAGCGTCCACAGCGGCTCTTCTGATGGAAGCGACACCGAAGCCTCGGGCGCCTCCTCGCGAAATGAGCGGCCCCGGCCCGGGGAAGGCGGGAAGACGGCAGAGCTGAGCGACAGTATCCGAGAGATTCTAGATGTCATCAACCGAACCGAGGAGGCCTTCTTCGGAGAAAGGGACACTAAGGGGATGCCACAGGGAAATAGGGAGCAGCAGTGAGAGGCCCTTTCTTGTATTTGTGTCCCCCAACCTTTCCATCTTTGGGCCCACTGGTCCTCTTTCTTCCTCACAGACTTCCTTGTACCCCTTACCCATAGCCGTTCCCACACTTGAAACAGCAGCCGCCCGATTGAAAGGAAAGGGAGCATGTGGCAATTCATGGTTTCTTTTTTTTCTTTTCTTTGTCCTTTCCTTTCTTACTTTCCTTTCCCTTCCTTTCCTTTCCGGGAGAGGCGAGGATGAGCAGTTGACTTTAATCCCTGCTCCATTCAGGGCACTGGGGTAAAATCTTCACCAAGGGCAGATGAACTAGTTGTGGAGCTGAGCAGAGAGACCTAGCCAGGACCAGGAGGGAGGGCAGGGATGGTATAGTCATAGGAGGGCAACTTAGGGTGGAGTCTCTGGGCTGGAGGGAGAAAGTGATGGAAGAGGCTTCTGAGTGCGGTGACCAGGTGACATAGAGGCCTTTGGCAGAAGAGGAAGGGACCCAGAAGCAGCCAGCAAAACAGGAGGAGGGCTTACTTTGGTGTCACAAGGCCCCAAACAAGGTTCCAATCCCAACTCTGACACTGACTGCTGGGTGACCTAAGGCAAGTCACTTCCCTTCTCCAGGCCTACTAATATGTAAAATGAGGGAGTCCTAACATCATCTCTGATGTTTTGGATCCTTGGGGGAGGATTTGTATCTTATCCTCTCCTCCACCGGCTGAGAAAGAGAATTAGGAATAAATGTACAGAGTCTGAGTGTCCCTGGGTGGCTTCATTTTCACCTGCACTCGTTCACAACTCAAGAGATTGTCCAAGGTTTGCAGAAGATCTGAGTGAGTGGCTGAGGGCTTCTATCCCAGTATCTTAGGTTTAGTTGAGGGCTCCCCAAAGCAGAGCAGGAGTGTGGCCTTGTCACTGTCCCTGGCCTGCAGTGGTCTGAGCTGGGGAGGGAAGGCAGCCAGTGAATCAGCTTGGGACCTCTTTAGGCCTTCCCCTTTTCCTCCTCCCCAGTGTTCCTTAGTGATGCTATGAATTGTTACCACAATTTCACACCCGGGTGGTATCACTCATCTGAAAGAACCCTGAAAATGTCTTGCATCTCTGCCTCTTCCAGAAACCTTGGCCAGGGAAGGAAGAGGGAGGCTGGTCCCCAAAAGCCTGTAGGTGTGGGGTGTGATACTCGCTGTAGCCACTATGGGGCGCGCGCAGGTCGCGGATTTCCCCAGTAGCTAATTCCCGAGTCCCCCGCCCCGTACCCAGGCACTGCTAGTTAACCAGTTGATTCCCAGTTACTGCGCGCAGGTCCCCCGCCTTCCAGCCGTGTGAGGTCGGGGGCAGTCCTCTGGCCTTCTAGACTTCTGGAGCGCGCGGAGCCCCTCTTTGTACTCACCCACGCCAAGTGGCTTGGGACCCAGACACTGAAGTCTTTTTTCTCTACCATCTTGGAGAGCTCTGTCTCTATTTACTAGCCATGCGAATTTGGCCAAATCACTTCACCTCCCTGAGCCTCAGTTTCCTCATCTGTCAAATGGGGGTTTATAAACACCTACCTCGCAGGGTTGTTGTGAGGATTTTACGCGATAATGTATGTAAAGCGCCTTGCACAGTGCCTGGCACACAGTAGGCGCTCAATAAATCTAAGCTTCCCTTTGTCCAATCTTGGCATGTTCTTCCTTTCACCGACCTACTCCCTCCCTCCGTTGTCCTTCCCCCAGGGTTCCAGTTTCTTCCCACTTGGGGGGGGGCTGGGGGGACTCCTTTCTTTGATGGAAACTCCCGGCTCAACCCTGTCTCCCCTAGTCCGGACTCTTCCTTCCTTGCCCCCCACCCCACCCCCGCTGGCTCTTCCCACTGCCCTGGCGCACTCCCCCCACCCCCCATTCCGGGCAAGGGCTGAGTCAGCCTGGGTAAATTTAGCCGCCGACTCGGCGGGCGCGGGGGCTTCGCCCAGACTCAGTCGCAGAGTCCTGGCCCGCCCGCCTCTGCCCCCATCCCTACCGAGTCCACCAGCTCGAACTCTGCGTTCAGAGCCCCAGCCCCATTCTCAAACCACTTCTGATTTGGGTCTCCCGTTATCTCCATGTCACTCCCTACCCTCACCAGACAGACTAGGCAGGGCAGTTTGGGAGGTCGCGCTGGACCACAGCCTGTGGCAAGCTGACCTTGGTTCAGTGAAGGGGGGAGTGTCTCCTTGGGCTTCTGAACCTGAAGGGAGAGCATTGATCGGAATCACCCTGGAGAGCTCATCCCAGAACCTGCCCGAGACCCATAAAGTCAGGTTTCAAGTTAGCTCTTGCTGGGGAGGAGGTAAAGGAAGTGAGGTTCACCTCACTTTGGGCAGAGATCAGTTTCCTAAGGTCAGTCTACCTTCTACCTACAAGTCGATTCTAACTATTGAGCACTTACTGAGCACCTGAGAGGAACCGGGCGCTGGGTTGGGCTCCAGGAAAGAGAGGAGTAAGTAAGGCCTGCCTTACTGCCTTCACAATGGGGTGAAGATGAAAACACACAAATAACGATAGTAGTGAGCAGGGAGTGGTAAGTACTACAAGGAGTCAAACCAGGGAGATTGTATGGATTTTACGAGCTCAGGAAAGGCTCCCCGAAGGAGGAGACATCTGAAATAGAATCTGGGGAAAGGGGTTCCAAGCAGAGGGAAGAGCAAAAATGGGAGCACGGATGTGGGGAAACAGTATGTGTAGGAAATTACCAAACGGTCTGCTTAGACTGGAGTGGAGGGAACATTCGGAGCACTTGCGGAAGATAAAGGCAGGAGTGGAAACTGAGGCACGCTGGGGTGAGGCTGGCCCACTAGGGACAATGGGCCTTGGGCCTCTGGGCTTGAGAAGAGAATGGCCTTCAGGCCAGGAGGAAGACCGAGGAAGGCCAGGGCAGTGGTGAGAGCATCTGCCTGGAGTTTGCTACAGCCCAGGGGCTCCAGGCTCTTAGGCTAGTAGAAGAGGTGAGCCGTGGAGGATAGTGGGAGGTAGACTCCGCCATGCTGCGAAAGCCTCTTCGGGGCTGAACACCCAGGAGGCCAGGCTCTCAGAGCTCACCCACACTACTACCGTTACCAGAGAAATGGTGTCGTGTGGTGTTTAGCGCATGGACTCGGGGGCCTGGCAGCATGGCTTTAGATCTTGCCCCTACCTCACACCAGCTGTGTGACCTTGGGCAATTACTCAACCTCCCTGCGTCTTGGGGTCCTCAGTTATAAGATGGGGTTATTAATAGTGCCTTTCTCATAGGCCTGCGGGGAGGATTAAATGATTCAATATGTAAAAGCACTTAGAACCATGCCCGGTACATAGGAAGTAATACATAAGCGTTAAGCTCTGATTATGATTTACCTCTAGAGCTATTTCATTAGTATTTGGGGGTTTAGGAACAGGAGGATGGGGAAGTAGAGATAGGGCAAGAGGTGGGACAGGCAGCAGAGGCCAGGTCAAGAGGAGCGGGGAGGTCTGGGATGGAGAGAGTCCCTTGAATGGGTGAATGGTGTACATGGAACCTCTGGGTAGTTAGAGCCGCGATGCAACCCACACCCCTTCCCCAGGACTTCCTCCATCTTTGCCTAAGGGTGGAGTCAGCGCCAGCTGCTAAAGATCTGGGGAGAAAGGGATAGAGAGGAGGAGAGGAGTGACTGCAGGTCTGGGGGCCAGCCCTTGGTGAGCCATATCTCAGACTGGCCCTGCGTGGCACTGTGGGTGGGAGGCTGGAGGCTCCCTGCTGCGAAAATGACTTCTAAATCTGGCTGCGTCTGCCAGCTGGTCAGCCTTGAGACGGAGGCCACAACCACCCCCAACCTTGGGACAGCCTCACAGGTCAGGTGTAGGGACAGCAGACGCAGGAGGGCGTGGTCAGGTTGGGGCAGCAGGACACTACCCTCCCAACAGCCAGGTTCTTCCCGGGAAGCCCTTTTCTGTTGTCCCAAACGGGGCCCAGTTAATATGGCCTTAAAGGCCCAGCGGGCCCCTTCCCCTTTCAGACTCTCTTGGGAGCCCTGGAACTTCCCTAGATCAGTCACAAATGGATAACAAAGAACCAGGCCGTAATTATGGGACTTTAGAGGATTCAGGGTCAGGAGTGTGCGTCTGGGGTATGAGGAGGAGAGAACCAGGAGAGTTCTGGCTGGACCTGAGTCTATAGGGAGTGTGCAAAGTGTGCCTGTGGGGAAAGGTGAGCATTCACTCATTCATTTGTTCACTCATTCATTAAACATGTGTGCCAGGCCCTAGGGACACACAAGAGACTCAGACCTGGTTCCTGTTTAAAGGGAGCTTCCGGTCTAGGGTGAGATCTCTATCTCTGTGTGAGATAGGGCGAGGGATGTGGGAGAGGAAACCCACAAAGGCATTACAGTGTAGACTGTATACATAATATATGTTAATGAAGGACTTCTTGAGGATCCAGGCAAGCACGAAGGAAGGAGAAGGTCCCTGACTATGACTTCTGGGAGTGGGAATATACCTAAGGACTCTGAGAGATGGGTTACTGAGGGTGAATTTGTTAGTGAAGGAAGACTCAGTCTGCCTACTGTCCTCTCCCTTGCATGTCTTGGCATGGGGTGGGGCTTCCTCCCTTGGAGCCCCGGATACTACATAGCTTTTTATGGGTACTTTTTTTTAAATTAATTAATTAATTAATTAATTTTTTTTTATAATTTTAGTTATTTTATTTTATTTTATTATTTTTTTTTTAATTTTATTTTTTTTAATGTTTTTATTTATTTTTGAGACAGAGAGAGACAGAGCATGAACGGGGGAGGGGCAGAGAGAGGGAGACACAGAATCCGAAACAGGCTTCAGGCTCTGAGCCGTCGGCCCAGAGCCCGACGCGGGGCTCGAACCCACGGACCGCGAGATCATGGCCTGAGCCGAAGTCGGCCGCTTAACCGACTGAGCCACCCAGGCGCCCCATTAATTTATTTATTTTGAGAGAGAGAGAACAAGAAGGGGAGGGGCAGAGGGAAGGAAAGACAGAATCCCAAGCAGGCTCTGCACCATCAGTGCAGAGCCCGATGTGGGGCTCGAACCCACGAACCATGAGATCATGAACTAAGCCAGGGTCAGGAGTCGGAGGCTTAACTGACTGTGCCACCCAGGTGCCCCTTTATGACTCCTTTTATTTTATTATTACTTTTAAAATGTTTGTTCATTTTTGACAGAAAGAGCACGAGCAGGGGAGGGGCGGAGAGAGAGGGGAACAGAGGAGCCGAGGCGAGCTCGAGCTCGAGCTCCATGCTGACAGCAGTGAGCCTGATATGACTCGAACTCACCAAACGTCAGATTGCGACCTGAGCCGAAATCAGACGCTTAACTGACTGAGCCACCCAGGTGCCCCTTTTTGTGTCCTTTTAAAGAATAGCTGCTTCCTGCATCCATCTATCCATCATGCATGCATGCATCCATCTATACATCTCACCTGTCCATTTATCCAGCCAGCTACCAATCCCTCTGTCATCCATTCACCCATTTATCCATCTGTTCGTTCATCCATTCACTCATCCATTCATCCATCCATCTCTTCTCTTAATGAGGACATATGATATGCCTAGCTCAGTGCTACAAGGAATGCCAAGCACAGAGCCCACAGTCCTCGGGAAGGTGGAAGCCTAGTAGGAGGACAGGAAACACGCAGATAACCATCCATGGGACAGCCAGTACATGCTGTTCATGAAAGCCCTACCCAGAAGCTGCTTCAGGAGGCAAGGCCACTTTGCCAAGGGGTATGAGAAGGGCTGAATGTAGGGAGGAACACCTGAGATGGGTTTCAACAGGGGGAGATGGGGAAGAGGTGCTTTCCAGGGCATGAGCAAAGGTAGAGAGGTGGGAAAGCCCAAAGCTTTCATGGGGAACAGAGTCAGTGGGGAATTCAGAGGAGCAAGGACCTTGGAATGATGTGTGTGAGCCAAATCATGAAGTGTCTCTGGAAAGCAAGGATAAAACGTTTGAGCTTTAGCGAGAGGGATTGAGGAAGAGGGGAGGGGCAGAGAGGTTTTGAGCTTCGAATGTCCCCGTTGCCTCCTCAACACCTATAGCATTGTTTTCTCTGCTGCTTGATCACGGCCTTCGTTGGTCTTGTTATGTTGTGGAATCTCCTGCTGGACCATAAGCTACTTAAGGGTAGTGCCTTTGACTTAGCTCTGTATCCACTACAAGCTGGGCCTGGAGCAGGCTCCCAGCAAATGCTGTCAGCAGGTAGGAAGAAATGATAAAACTGTGTAACAGGAACACTGGCACAGCAACTCAGGGTCAGATAAATGGGAGGAGAGGGGGCTGCTGCCTGGTGTCCTTCCGGCCCCCACTCCAGCATAGGGATAAACCCCCGCTTTCTTTGCTGGTCTCTCCAGGAGCTCTTCCAAGAGGCACCACAAGGTGGCGCTGTTCTGACTGTAGTTCTGTGTTCAGCCAACGTCCTTAAAATGTTTGCAGTTGGAGGAGTGCCCATCCAAGAACTGTCCCTGGATGGTCTAGACATTTCCTTCCAGCAAGTGCTGAGACAGAATGAAAAGGCTAAGTGCAGCTATGGAAAAGCAGAGCCAACAGACCCCCAACCCCACTGCAAGTACCAGCCTCATGTATCCATTCATTCATGTGACAGTACCTACTATGTGTCAGGTACAATGTTAGGCTCTTGGAAAAACAGCAGTGAACAATCATAGTCCCTGCCTTCAAGAGCTTGACATCTAGTCTTAACCAAAAACCAAATCTTTTTTTTTTTTTTTTTTTGCTATCGTTCTCTTTCTTTTACACACACACACACACACACACACACACTCGCCAAGCCAATCCCCTTGACCTGGGAAGCCATCTCCATGAGAAGTCTACTCTTTGGCACTGTTCATCCCTCCAAATCCGAGTTTCTCCCTATGGTTGCTGCATGGCCACATGAGTGTGACCCTTAGATGCTGCCTCCTTGGATGACTCCTCTTGCCCTCTCGGAGCTCCCTGACCAGCCCTTTCCTAGTCTTTCTCCCAACCTCCCCCATCACATCCACAGCCACACTGTCAGCTTTAGAAGCTCTAGGGACCTCCTGAGAGTACGTCTGCTATGGATTAGGGCCTCCTAATATTCTAGACCTCTGGAGGTTATAGGAACATGACCACTCATGTGGATCCACAGAAGGACCCTATGAGATCCTGGTGTCACCAGCCCAGAGGTAAGGAGCTGGAGTGTCCAGAAAACCAAAGAGCTCAGAAACATGCCCCTCTGTGGCCTGGGGGCTCTGCCAGCCAAACCTGTCCCTAGACAGGCTGCCTTCTTTTTCTCATCTACTTTGGGGGGGTGGGGGGGGGCAGGCCTCTCCCTAGCTGTGACTCCATGGTGGTGGCTGTGGGAGACACTGGTTGAGAGGTGAAGCATTGTGGGACATTGTCCACTTTCCCAACATGCTCCAGGGCCCAACTTAGCCCTTGGCGGGTTTGGGAGAAGAGAGGAGGGAGGGTTGGTGCTGAGAGTGGGAGCCAGGCCCATCGAGGTCCCGGGAGTGAATGCCGCATTGTTGGCCAGGCCAGAGTCACAGATAATTACCTCAATTAGTGACAATGGGAGAGTAATAAATACAGGCTTAGTGTCTCCTACCCCACCAGGGCTCCGAAGATTAATCCAGGCTGACGGGCGGGCCCTGAAAGGCGTGATGGACAATTCATTAAACTCCCCAAATGCCGCACAACCTGGGCGTGAAGGCTGAGTTAGCCCCCTGGGGGCTGCGCCTTTGTCCTGATTGTGTGTCTCCGCCGCAGCAGAGCCGGGCAGCCCCCAGAGAGCGGGGAGGTGAGTGGGGCTCCCCCAGCCGGGCCAGGCGGCGGGAGGATTAGGCCTTGGTCCGGCCCTGGTTGCCCTGGCACACCAGCCCGGCCGGGCTGGAATGTCCGTGGGGGGGAGCAGGCCGAGCGGAGGGGCGGGGCCGACAAGGTGGGGTAAGGGGGGCACACAAAACCGGGGGCAGGAGGAGTTAATTAGACGCCAGCCGAGGAGGGCGAGGGGCCACAATAGGGCCGAGGGGCCGCCAGGGACGGCCCCTTCACTTCCGAGGATTAATAGGGAGGAGGGAGAGGGGAGGGGTTCGGCCCTGGGGGAGGAGAACTGGAAGCTTCCCAGGGTGGCACTGCCCCCTTTTGCCCAGCTTGGCACCTACTTGGCAAGTGACTGGGAGGCAGGAGGCTCTGGCAGCCTGGGCAGGTGGCCCCCAGCATCCCACAAAGTGGCTCTTTCTCCTGGCATGGCGCCTGCATTGGGAGATGATTGAGCAGGAGGAGAAAAAGGACCCTTCATTTATCTGGGGAGTAATGGAAGCAGGAATGTTTAGGGGCCCTGCTCTCAACACCCTCCACCTCCACCAACCTACTCTGAGGCAGAACCAGGAAGGAGCCTGAAGCTTTACCCTTTCTGATGAGGCTGCCGGGTTAAAGCCAAGAAGTCCGTAGAGGGACTGGTGCTGGTGTGAACACACGGGAGCCGGGCCACTGTGTGTGCGTGCACATACACGTGCAGACACTTGTGCTCACAGGTATTTTGATGCCCGGGCCTGGTGCTCAGCAGGCCGTCAGTCAATGCCTGTTGAATGAATGAATGAACGCTGGTTTTGCTGAGGGTAAGTGAGTGTGAGAAAGAGGAGTGATGCTGGGCTGCACCGTGACACAGGGTGGCCTTGGGCCCTTTCCTTCTGAGGTCCTCAGTGTGGCCCGGGAAGGATGGAACCCCACCTCTGAGCAGATGAGCAAATGCCCAGGAAAAATGAAGTGGTGGGGGTTCCTTCCCTTTGAAAAGGGCAAAAAAAAAAAAAAAAAAAAAAGTTCAGTAGCCTCTTGGAAGCCCCACTTCCTCCTGGGCCCCAGGAACAGCCCTGGCTCCTCCCTAGGAGCCACCCCACCCTATCCCCTCCCAGGGAATGACAAGGGAGCGAGTTGGCGGCAGTTCCCTGGGCATATTTATAACCTGCTGCTCGCTCACCAGCGTCTGCTTTTAGCCCAGACGGGGGAGGGGGCAGGGGGGTGGTCTGTCTCATGCTGGGCGCCCTGGCTGGGTGTGGAAAGAGTGAGTAAGGGTGAGTGGTGGGCAGCTCTGTATGGATATTCCTGCTCACACCACAGCCAAACAGCTTATTTTCTCCTCATTTTGTTATTTTTCTCCCTCTAGCCTGGAGAGGAGGACTGAGCCAGCCTGAGGTGGGGAGGGGGGGGTGCTAGACCCTGGGGTATTTGCAGCCCCACTGACAGGGTTTTTCCAGGGTGCGTGTGGCAGGGTGTGTGTGGTGCCGGCTTGCTGACCCCCTGGGGACTGCGCAGGCCTGCTGTCTCACTCCTCTCAGCTTTTCCGCTCCCCCCCCCCCAGGGTATTTCAGGACTAGTGCCTCCCTCACCCGCTGAGGCCAACCATGTGTCCGGGGTCCCTGGCAGCCTCAGATCCCCCTGGGTGTGTGGCACCTGGCACCTGAAGATCAGAAGTGGGTGGAAGGGTAGCCTGGGTGGATAGGGCAGAGCTGGGGCATCAGGCCCATTCCTGACAACACTTGCCTATGGTGATACCTTTCCAGGCACAGCCCTTCGTGAGAATGGCACAGGTGATCATAACATGAAAAAGAATTAGCTTCTACGTAATGCTTTGCAGAGATCCCACACCCCTTTTGCTTGCCCCCCGCCCTCCCCCCCCCACACACACCTTTTTTCTTGGTGCATGGCCCCTTGAGGGCCCAGCCTCATTCTGCACTTCCTTACCCACTTTGAAGTCCCTGCCCCTGGAAGCGAGGGCTCCCATGCAGAGGACTGATTCTGGGAGTCTTTCATCAAACCTCATGGGTGTGCAGAGGGCTTTACACTTCGCTGAGCCTTCACTGCACTCCCTTCTTCGTCTGACAATACCAGTCAATGTGCTTGATTCCCTGGCCACCCTATAAACTTCTCCAAGTAGGCACGAGGGCTCACGCATCCCTGTATCCCCAGCCTTTGGCACACGCCTGGTACAGAAGAGGCGTCAGCAAGTGTTCAAGTGACCAGAGTTTTCACATACATGACGCTCATCTGAACCTCACCACCTTCTTGAAGGAGAGGACTAAGCACTGGCAACCATCCCTGTTCAATCGACAAGGTAACTGAGGCTGAGAAAACAACAGATTTGTTGAAAGGCTAATTAGGGCCAGAACAGGATTCGTTGCTTCCCTTTACCCTTCTTCAGCCCTTGTGTGTCAGTTCAACTCAGAGGCCCCAGCTTCTAGGCCTGAAAGCTGATACCCATTCCAGCTCTTGGAGTTAGGAATCAGGTGAGAGTGCTTGGGGACAGCTGCCAACCCTTCAGCTCCCCAAACGCTGCCTCTCCCCAACTCTGGGCATCGTCCAGTAGGGGCCCAAGCCCCCTCTCCTGCCTCTGGCATCCCATTCACTTCTTGCTTTGGGAGCTGGGGGATCTAATAATTCATTGGATTATAGACTGGACATTCTCTGCAGGGGGTTCTTTACTGGAAACCCAAGGCTTATAAGAGGTGCCTTCTACCCCGGATCAATAAGGTTTCTACTCCTCCCCCTCTGCTGCCCATGAGAGCTAAGCTGGTGCTGGCTTGGCAGATGGAGAAAAAGGGAAAGGGATGTCATTGCAGGGTTGAGCAGCTCCTGGCTCCACTCCCCTACCCCCACACATACCCCAAAGGCCAACAGGGGTCAGAGTTCACACATCCAGGGAGAGGTGGGAGGCAGCTACCACAGCAAAAGAATCCTAGGGAGAGGGGGAAATTCTCCAGCCATCTGGGATCAGTTGTTGCCCTTGGGGGGTGGGGTGCTTCATAGCTCCCCTGCCCTTTAGGTCCTCCCCTGGGGGGAAGTCTTAGGATTAGGGACAAGCGTTAGAGCTTAGGAAGGGGTTAGTGTTGTCTGAAGTTAGGGTTAAGGCTAAGGTTAGACCTAGATCTAGGGACGGGCAGAGGATTAGGGTTAGAGATAGGTTCAGGGCGTGGGCAGGATTAGTACTCCTGCCGACTCTGGTGAATGTGCACATGGAGGTATGAGCGTTATTAGTAACAGTGCTCTTTCAGGCTCTTTATGGGAATGACTAACTTAATGGTGTGGTTATGGACCACACTTGGGTTTCCTTCTGGTCACATTGGTTTAAGCCCTAGCCTCTAGTTGGATTCTAGCCCTCCAGCTCCCTTCTTCTCCCCCACTGTCATCTCTGAGCTTTTGGGTCCAGTGCTAGGACCCATCACCTGTCACCTGGATCCTCCTGAGCCCCAGGTTGGGAGCTGGGGTCCTAATAAGGACGTGATAAGGTCCTAATAAGCCGTGACCACAGCTGAAGCCAATAGGCTTCAGGGGCCGAAAGCTCTACAGCAGCACTCTTTCTGCTTGGCTTTCTCTTCTTTGGTTTCTTTTCAGAACAGGGTCATGGCTTCACTCAGGTGTAGCTATTTTCACAATTCCAGAAAGGAAAGGCAGGCTTAGAGTTTGTTTGCCTGTTTGTTTAATCCCCGTTCATCAAGGGAAGAAACTGAGGCAGTTATGGACTTGCCCAGTATCACACAGCCGGTTGGTGTTCAAATAGGAAGAAGAATCTTGCAGGGTGTCCTGGCTCCTGGCCAGGTTCTTCTGACGACCTAGGTCCCCAGGGGCCTCATTAAGGTCATGCAAGGGTCAGAATCTCAGGGTCTTCTTGCAGGGCGGGGAAACCAGTCCCCCGACAATGTAGCCTATTTAAGAGAGGCAAGCAATGGTGTGTTCTGGGTTCAAGGAGAAGCCACCAAGTCACTGATAAAAATAGAAATTTTATTCTGCGGAGGAAGATACTACATCGGTGGGGGTGGGGAGCCACTAATAGCTACAATGGAAGGAAATGCTGATTCCGGTAGGCAACGGCATCTTTGAGAAATTGGGGAGAGGAAGAGAGGGATCAGAAGAGGCTGGAGAGCAGAAGGAGAGGAGAAGGGAGAGGGATTGGGGTGGGGTGGAAGTGGTCTCTGCAAGCCAGGCCGGAACCCAGCACAATAAATAGTTTTATTTACAACAACCAAACTCGTGGCTTTGTATCCACGATTCAGTGCAAATTATTTACACACTGATGAGGAGGCAGGACAGGAAGGGGTAGGAGGTGGGTGAGGGAGGCATGGCTCACAGCTGTTCAATGGCTCCATGACAGAGGCTGGGAGAATGGGGGTATTTCTGCTGGGTCCCCCAACCTCCTTTCCCACATCACCACAGCTGCCCTTTCACCCTAGAACCTCCCGGTTCCGTTGTAGGTGGGGAGGAGAAAGGCCCTGCTGTCCAGGTGTGTGTTCAGCGTCTGCACCCTTGGCAGGAGAATGGGAAGGGCGTGAGAAGATCTGGAGAAAAAACGGAGGATAAAGGGGAGGAAGAGAGGCGGGGGGGGGGGGGGGGGTCACTGGCGCGGTGGAGGAAGCAGAGCCACATGGTCAGAAGCTGACCCCCACGGGGAAGGGAACAATCCTTCTCTCACCTCCTGGCCAAGCAGGGGGCAGTGCAACAAGGGGTCTCCCGGGAGAGGGAGGGAGGTAGGTCCGGGGCAGGTCCATCAGGATGGCAAGAGGGTTCATGCCGGCCCAGGCAAGTGGTTTCAGGAGTCCCCCGGTAGGAGGAGGTGGGAGAAATGATCGCGTACGTATGAATCGCGGGGGTTGTGGCTGGAGGGACTGGGTGGGCACGTATCCGGGTGGGCTAGAGGGGAACGCTCCTGGGGCGAGTCCGCGAAGCGTCTCACAGACACTCGTGCAGTACGCGCGTGTGCGTGCAGTTGCGGCAGCTGACGTGGCAGCACCAGTGGAAGGTGCAGTTGCAGCGCTCGGTGACGCGCTGTGTGCGCGTACGGTGGCCCCGGCCACAGCAGAGCAGCTCGCAGCCGTCCAGCGCGGGCGAGGAGCTGTTGCAGGCGCGCCCGGCAGTGCCCGCCGTTCCCAGGCGTCCGCTGTACGTGCAGAAATTGGGCGATTTCTCGAAGTAGACGAGGTCGTGGGGGGAGGGCGGCTTGTGCGCCGGGTCCTCGGGCTCCAGGCGCAGCAGTTCCGCCCTCGAGGCGCGGTTGCTGCCGCGGTTGCCATAGAGGACGCGCGAGGCGCCATCGAATCGGTCGCGCAGCACGTCGCCCACGGCGCGCAGCGTGGGCAGCCGCATCCAGCACGTGCGCACCGTGCACGAGCCCGACATCCCGTGGCACTTGCACTCCTGGCGCATCTCAGAGAACACAGTCTGGGGGGAAGGAGGAAGAAAGGGTGTCCCGGGGCACTGTCAGGGCCAGAGCCACCACCGTCCCAGATACCGCCCCCTCCCGGACCCTGCCAGGACCTCAGCAAAGGCCCAGGCTTAGCCCTCGCGCCGAGATTTGAACCCCAGGCCCAACTGCTCCACGCGGGATAGTGGTCTCGGCCTCCAAGCCTCGTTTTTTTAATCTGTACAACGGAGGGCTGCAGGCAATACATTCCACGGGCTCCATGACTTCTAATGTCTTCAGTTCTACCTGCCCTCAGCCACTATCTCTTCCATTCTCTGCCTTCCTTCCACATCTCCTGCATCCTCTGCATCCTCGGGACGTCCTCTCCTGATTCCCTACTCTGACGCCTGGCCTTATCACCGATCGTCACTCCCCAAGTTCGAGGTTAGCCCCTGCTCAGGGACTCGGAGATCCCTGCCACGCCACTCCGCTTCCGTGCGGAGCCCCTCAAGCCCGCTCACCGTGCGGCCAGCCTCGTTGTTGTGAAGGTTCATGAGGAAGCGCAGGTCCCGCCCCTTCTCCCCGGAGTCCACAAACTCCCTGCCGAAGAGGCGGCCGAAGTCGATGTTGTCGCTGCAGCCCCCCCAGTGCCAATCGGGGCCCCCAGGGCCGCGCCGCCGATAGTCGCACGTGCAAGACTCGATGGAGCCCTCTGAGCAGGAGCGCGCCACCGAATGGGTAACCCCGGCGGAGGTGATAGCGAAAATAAACGCCGTTTCCCGACAGCCTGTGAGAGAAGGGAGCGGGGATCAGCGAGGGGGTACGCGGGGTGCTGCCAGCCTCCTCGGTGGAGGGCTTGGGACCTTTGACTCCGCCCTTAGAGTCCCGAGAGCCGGCGGCCGGCTGGGTTGGGAAGCTGATCTCCTAGAGAAAGCACGTGCGTGGGCACGCAACCCTGTCCACGCTTGTAATCACGCGTTCCTGAGACTCAGGGCGCATTTGGCTCCTCAGTGGGAGTGGGGCAGGTCCAGAGGGAAAAACTGAAAAGAGGGGAGGGGAAGAACTCTGCACTTGCCGAGACCTCTCCGCGCCCCAAACTTTCGGCCCCTGTCGGCGATGCAAGCCTTGCTGGGCTGGAGGCAAGACACACTCGCGGAGATCAGCTTCCCAGGCGCCTTTGAGAGGGGCCGGGGAGACGGTGGCGAGCCGGCGTCCACGACTCAGAACTCGCTTTTGCTGGGGCAGTGGCGCAGGAAAGTTAAGCTTCGCGCCGGAGGTGCACGGCTTGCAAACGCCTGGTAGAGCTGGCGCTGGGCACGAAGCTCTTGACGGGTTGATCCTGGAACCCTGCAGGCGCCTGGGACATCTTCCCTGCACTCGCCCGCCCCTGCCCTGCGGGTGACCCTGCGTTCCCCTGGTCCCGGAAGTGTCGCTTTCCTGGGTACCCACCTCGGTTGACGATCTTGCCGAAGAGGTGGGGCCCCGTAGCCGTGGGGCAGTTCCAGCGGCGGTTGCGGAACTGCCACTTGCACTCTCGCACAGCGCTCTGCAGCCCCCCGCTCACGCTGTGCAGGATCCCCGGGTTCTGGCGGATCAGCCTCCTCTGTTTGCGGCTCAGCAGCTGAAGACTGGGCTCGAGCACCAGTTGTAGACTCTTGGAGTCGGTCAGCAGGTTCGTGGAGGAGGCTACGTTCACGATGCCCCTGGTGAGATGCGTGGTAGGAGCTCAGGCTCTGGTAGGGGACCTGCTCCCTAAGCAAAAAGATCGTGTCTACCCTGTCCTCTTCCTGGGACTATTTGCCTGAGAGAGCAGCAGGAGATCAATAATGAGGTAAAGACTCCGAGCTCCCTGGCTAACTGGTTTGAAAGGAATGGGCGTCCAGAGTGTTGTGCAGGGCCGCTCAGGACCCTGGGCCTGGGGACTGGACAGGGGAGGCATGGGAAACCTGAAGACTAGATGTCCACCTTGACTCTGAGAGACTGCTTCCCCGGGAGCCTGGGCAAGGAAATCCTGGCCTGGAGTCCATGCCCACCCAAGGGGTGAAATGCTCAGGAGTCCCACCCTCCTCTCGCCTCCTTTCTGAGCGCTGGCCTGGCCCTTCGCTTCCGAGGCAGGGAAACCCGTGGTGTGGCTACCCCCGCGAGGCTCGGTTTGGGGCTCAAGGGAGAAAGGCGGTGCCAGATGGGAGTGGGCTCCCTGCCTGGAGGGAGTATCGTGGGCCGCCGCGGGCGGACCGTTCACCCCACCTCCTCAGAACTAGAGTCTCTGGGGCAGCTCCGCTCCAGAGCGCCCCTCGGTGTCTCAGAGGGAAGTCAGTGCGGTGGAGCGAGCCTGTCTGCGGACGGATCCCAGAGCGTGGGAGCTGGCTGGGGCTGGCCCCTGGCTCTGCGCCCCGGGACAAGTGGCGACCCCGCACCAGCTCACTTACCACCATCGGCCACTGCTGTTGGCGGCCAGGGCTGCGGGCAGAGCGGCCAGCGCCAGCCACAGCGTAGCAGAAACCCAGCCGGGCAGCAGCGCCCAGTGCCCCATGGCCTGCCCGGCCTCGCCTGCTCTGTGCTGAAGTTGGGGCGGCTTTGGCTGCTGCCCGCGACGGTGGGACGGGTCGCGGCGGTGGCGGCGGTGGCGAGAATTCGCAGTCTGGCTCTAACAGCCCTGGGGGCGGGCGGCGGGCAGCATGGCTCGCGGTCCCAGCTGGTGGGCTGAGGCAGCCACGGCGGGCGGCACCGCCTCTTATAGTTGCGGCGCTGGCTGAAGTGACGATAGGAGGCTGCCCGCCGGGCCGCACCGTGGCACCAGGGCGCACCGGTCAGGGGCGCAGACAATGGGCAGCGAGCGGGGCCGTGGCTCCCGCCCGTCTGAGGCGAGAGCTGACGGGCTGGCCGTCGGGGCTCACCCCCGCCCCCTGCCCGGTGGCTCCCGCCTCCGGGCCTGCACTGGCCGCCGACCCCTCCCCTTGGGACGCCCTCCCACGCGCGCCCGCCTCACTCCTCTTCGCGTCCGGAGCCCGTCGGGGACCAGCGTCCGCCAGGGGGCGCGGCGACAATGTGCTAAGGGGAGAGTCTGCCGGGAGCCCAGCCGCTTCGCCACCACCGGCTGTGGGGCTGTCCCCTCGACGTCACCCTGGGCCCGTCTGGCGTCCTCTCTCTCCCCACTCCTGAGTAGAGGAAGGAAAGCTGTGATTCTGGGCTGCGACTCCGGGGAGACGCCTCCTGCTTTGGAACCCCCGACGGCTGGACAGGGAAGGATAAGGGGGAGACTGGGAGTGGGGTCGTGGTCAGGGAAATCCTGAGGGTGGGTTTGTGGGGTAAGTTCACCAGAGAGAAAACCGGGGACCTCGGCAGTTTGTGTTTGTGGGCTGGTAGGAGTGCACAAGTGACTATGGGGTGTGTGTGTGTGTGTGTGTGTGTGTGTGTGTGTGTCTAAGTGGGACAATGCAAGGGTGAATGCATATGAGAATATGTGAGTGTGTTCTGAGGGTGCACACTCGTGTGTGTCCTCATGGAGAGAAACTCCATGTTTTGAGGAGGGACGTTAGGGAACTTTCCAAAGAATCTTGGCATGTAGCTCAGGTCAGAAGGGATCAGTCGAGTCATCTTGTCACAGCCACCACCTGGGGCAGTGCATCATCTATGTGTCGGGAAGGAGGTGGCGGCCACTGTCAGGAAAGACCCAAAGACTGACTGAGGGATGGAGTGTCTGGAACTGTTTGTGGAGGTGGGTGGATGGGTGGATGAGTGTGTGTGCGTGGGGAGATTAACTATGCATATATGTGTCACTCTCGCCGTGTATACCTTGTGTCACCCTATGGTGTGTCACTCTGTGGCATGTATCAACATGTGCATGTTACCGGGGGAGGGGACTGAGCCTGCAACCAAGGCAGCATCAAGGTGGACAAAGCCTGGAGTAGCTGAGTCTCTGTGGATTAGGCTCAGGAAGGGCAGTGGAGTGGGTGTCAGGTGTGCGTGTGGGTGGGGAGGGCTGGAAAGAGAAGAGTTGCTGGCTGAGCTGAACCCAGAATAGGGAACTTGTGCCTCCACGTGTCTGCTTCTTTTTGGATTTTTCTGCCAAGTTTCTCTTTTCTTGCAAAATTCTGGCTCTTTCCACTCTCACCACATTTGAGATATCCCGAATGCTTGCAAGCATCTCCTCCATTGTAGGCTTTTCTCTTTTTTCCCAGGGACTCCAATTCAGCTTCAAGGCTACCTTGGCCTCCTATTGAAGAGGAAGTGGCTGCTGTCCCCTGTACTGGGGCATAGGGAGCGCCACCAGCTTTGTCATCATGCCCTACCACCACACACAAATGGCCCCTGCAAGGAGGGAGGACCTCCTCCCTTATGTCTCTCTTCTCTCTCACTTTACAGAGGGGAAAAAAAAAAATAGATTAAGAAGTTGTCCAAGGTCTACACAGCTAATGAATGAATAAATGGGGCACGTGTCTGGCCGAGTCGCTGGTGCATGTGACTCTTGATCTTGGGGTTGTAAGTTTGAGCCCTACAGTGAGTGTAGAGATTACTTAAAAACAAAATCTTAGGGGCACCTATCTGGCTCAGTGGGAAGAGCATGAGACTCTTGATCTCAGGGTCCTGAGTTCAAGCCCCACTTTGGGCATGGAACCAACGTAAAATAAATAAATAAATAAATAAATAAATAAATAAATAAATAGTAAGCTTCAAAATTAGAATCTTAAAAAAAAATGAACAAGTTGGTAGACCCAAATTAAAACTCAGATCTGGGGTGCCTGCGGGGCTCAGTTGGTTACGTGTCTGATTTCTTGATTTCAGCTCAGGTCATGATCTCATAGTTCGTGAGTTCGAGCCCTGAGTCAGGCTCTGTGCTGAACAGCTCAGAACCTGCTTGAGATTCTCTCTCTCCCTGTCTTGCCCCTCCCCTGTGTTCTCTCTCCCTCTCTCTCTCTCTCTCTCTCTCTCTCTTTCTCTCTCTCTCTCTCTCTCAAAAATAAATAAACTTTAAAAAACTCTTTTTGACTCAAAGCCAATGCTCTTTCCACCTAATCAGCTTTTGTGAGTGTGTAGCAATACAATAAGCTATGGACCCCATCTCAAAATTGACAGATAATTAAAAATGATTTTTAGGATCTTTCTGTCTCCCTTTTGAATCCTCTCTTTTTCACCTCCCCTGCTTTTAGGGTGCTTTCTAACTGAGTATGTACCCAGGTCTGATCCTGAAGAGTTCTAAGCCTCAGAAATGATCAGGTATCCCATTAAAGGCAGGGAAATCACTCTAAGGAGTCCATGTCTGATAAGTTTAATTAATCTTCTTGGGGCATCTCCATTTTTTTTTTATTTAAAAAAATTTGTTAACGTTTATTTATACTGAGAGACAGAGAGACACAGAGTGTGAGCAGGGGAGGGGTAGAGAGAGGGGGAGACACAGAATCTGAAGTAGGCTCCAGGCTCTGAGCTGTCAGCACAGAGCCTGATGAGGGGCTCAAACTCACAAACTGTGAAATCATGACAGGAGCGGAAGTCGGATGCTTAACCTACTGAGCCACCCAGGTGCCCCAAGGGCACCTCCATTTAAAATGAGATGCTTATTAACCAAGATGAAGCCTGATGGAGGTTTTTTTAAATTTGTTATTTTAGTGTTTATTTATTTATTTATTTTTAAAATCATGTTTATTTATTCTTGAGAGAGACAGAGCAGAGGAAGGGCAGAGAGAGAGAGGGAGACACAGAATCCAAAGCAGGGTCCAGGCTCTGAGCTGTCAGCACAGAGCCCGACAAGGGGCTTGAACCCACAAGCCGTGAGATCATGACCTGAGCTGAAGTCAGACGCCCAACCGACTGAGCCACCCAGGAGCCCTAGTGTTTATTTATTTTTGAGAGAGAGGGGGGCATAGTGCAAGTGGGGGGAGGGGCAGAAAGAGAAGGAGACACAGTATCTGAAGCAGGGTCCAGGCTCTGAGCTGTCAGCACAGAGCCCGATGTGGGGCTCGAACTCATGAACTGAGAGATCATGACCTGAGAAGTCAGCCACTTAACTGACTGAACCACCCAGGTGCCCCCTGATGGAGGTTACTTTTGAGGGCAATATCCTTCCCAGGCCTATTGCCCAGTCCAGTGCACCTGACCCTCCCAAGGATTTGACCCTGAGAGACAAGATGTTCTGGGTCCAGCATCCTCCCCAGATCCAAAATCCAGTAGTCTCTACGGAGGGCACCCAGCACAGAAGGCTCAAGTAAATAGATAGAGTACCATGGGCAGCTTGTCCTTCATCCCTTAAGAGTTTATTCCCACTGGGGCCTGGGCCATGTGCTTTGGCCTGTGGATTAATTAAACCCCATGGAAGCTAGAGATGCACTGGAAGACAGGAAGCCCTTTCTGTGGCTCCTGGTGACAAGCAGAGGTGGGAAGAAAGAAAAGACGAGCTGGTATCCTTTGTTCTACCATTCCACCCACCAGGAGTAGTGACGAAAAGTGGGCTCTAAGGGCTCTAAGTCTGAGTCATGCTATGAATGACCTGGCCCAAATTTCTATTTAGATCAAATCATTACTCTATCAATTGTCCTGTTTCTTTCTTGTTTCTTCAATTTACCTCTATGCTGGATCATACCCATCAGCAGGCAAAATGCTGTAATATCTCCCCTCTAAAAACTCTAAAGCTTCATTCGACGCCACATTACCTCCTGAGATTGCTCCATTTCTCAGCCCTCTTTTACTGCAAAAGGGCTGCTTTACTCAAAAGGGCTGCTTTAATCACTAGCGCCAATTTCTTTTCTTTATTCCCTCTTTCCACCCCGATCGCCTCTTTGAATCTGCTACACCTCCCGATCAAAATCATCCATGACCTGTTGGCTCTTATCCTAACCGACTTTTAAGGAACAGCAGACAGAGTTGAACACTTTCTCCTTCTTGGAATACTTTCTCACTTGGTTTCTAGAACACCATTCTTACCTCCCTAGCTGCTCACCTTCTCAGTCTTCTATCTGGTTGCACCCTGTATACCCAATTTCTAAGCTTCAGAGTGTACACCAATTCAATTTGGAGTTTCTTTCCAGTCTAACTCATTCTCTTGGTGATCTATTCAGTCTCATGCTCCCTAATTTATATCTCTGGCCCTTAACCCTGAACTGGACTTGCACACCTAACACTTGAATTAGCATATCAAGATGTACATGTTCAAAACTGAACTCCTGGGGCACCTGGGTGGCTCAGTTGGTTAAACATCCGACTTCAGCTCGGGTCATGGTCTTGCGGCCCACAGCTCAGAGCTTGGAGCCTGCTTCAGATTCTGTCTCCGCCTCTCTCTGCTCCTCCTCTCTCTCTAGAAAATAGATAAACATTAAAAAAAAAAAAACAGAAAACACTGAACTCCTGATTCTTCCCCATCCTAACCAGGTCTTTCTTCAGTGGTCCCATCTCAGTAAATGGCCACTCCATCTTGCTCCCCGCCCACCCCACCCCCCCAGTCTCTTATCCACAGAGCAGCCAGAGGCATTCTTTCCAAAACAGAAGTCAGATCATTTCATTCCTCTGCTGGGAATTTTCCAATGCTCCCCAATCTCACTCAAAGAAAAAGGCAAAATCTTTACAGTGGCCTCCACAGCCCTATATGGCCCATCTTGCTCCTTCCTTGTCCTCTCACTTCATTGCGCACCAGTTATCACCCCTGTGGCTTCCTCCCTTTGGCGGCACTGGCCTAGTTGCTAATTCCTTGAACATCCCAAATGAGTTCCTGTCTCCAGATCTTTGCACCTGCTTTTCTGACTTCTGGAATGCCCGTCCTCAGACATCTCCGTGGGTTTGTTCCCTCACTTCCTTTCCCATCCCCCTATATAAAGCGGAATCCCACCACCTATCTCCTTTACCTTGCTCTGTTTTTCTATCACTTTGACCACGGATAACTTTAAAGGCTTGAAGTAGAAAACCAGTAGCAAAGCACCTCCCTGGAGCAGGAACAGGGGAGAGAGATACTGGAGGGAAAAGGGGCTTTATTTGGGGGGTGTGGGGAGGAAGCAGGGAACTAGGGCTGAGAGTTCACGGACAGAAGAGCCTACCTTCCTTTGAAGCACCAGCAGGCGGCACTGCCTCCTTGGGCCGGGAAGGCATCAGCCTCTGGTAGAGAAGGGGGCAAAGTTCTTTCTAGGGTAATCCCACAGATTTGTTGGGGCCAACCGCTCAACTGTTGGGGTTTTCCCTGAGAGTCCGACACAGTCGGACTGTGGACCCTTTGGTGCCTCCGGGCGGTGGCCTGTGGTGCTACAACAGAAGGCGTGACAGGCGGAGGGTGGGCAGCACAGCTGAGCTCACCGCTGAGGGCGCATCCATCCCTCCTGGGCCTATAATTTGGGTTCCCCGGGCCTGGCCGCCCCTATCAGCGGCTCAGCAATAGATGAGTCACCCGGGACCCCGGGCCAAGGCAAACATGAGGGGGGGAGGAGGAGGAGGTTCCCGAGGCTTTGCTCTGCATTAGCCACCGCCTCGGTTGCTCGATCCCCCAATCTCCCGGGGGCCCCCACTCTTCTCTTTGACCCCCGCCCTCCAGGGCTCCAGTGTTCTTCCCAGATTGTTCTTGCTACACCCACCCTCCATCCTCATGATGGGAAGGCAGCCCTCCAGTCTTCTCATCGAAGGGAAGGAGGACCAGCTTGCTCCCACTCCCTCCCCAGAGGAATGACAGCCCCTCACTTTCCCCCTCCTGTCATGGCCCCAACCCCTGTCAAGGTCTCTCTGGTTCCCGCCCCTCCCCTTTCCTGGAGCTGGCTGCGTGCTTGGGGTATTAGGCAATGGGTGTGTACCCGCAGCCCTCTCCAGACCCCGCCTGCTCCACCACCCTCCAGCCGCCTGCGGGTCAGTGCTCAGGCCAGCCGGTCGGGCCAAGGGCACTGAGGGCCAGTTCAGGCCACCCAGTCTGCCTGCCTGTGGCCTCTGTCCCAGAGCTGAGCTTCTGCATGGAGAGGGAACAGGAGTATGGACCCCTGGACAGACCAGCTTGGGGAGCCCTGGAGTCACTGAGAAGTTGAAGTCTATGGTAGTAGTTCTGACCCTGGCCATTCCTTGGCACCTGACTACACTACAGCCTGACAAGGGTAGAATCAGAAGAAAAAATCAGAAAAAACGTCCAAGAGGTCTCCACAAGAGAAGAGGAGCATAGGAAACCTTGTCCCCTTCCTCCAGGGACCTGAGTGGAGTCCCAGGCTAACACGCAGGCAGAAGGACAAGGACGTTGGCAAGGATCGCTGAATCCAGGTGTAGGGATGAAAGCTACTGAGACTGCAGATTCTGGTGGCCTCAAAAGCCACACATGGTTTGGGTCTTGGCCTCTAAACAGGAAGAAGAGGCAGGGGCTATAGGGCTACTTCTCCTGCTTCCCTGCTCCCAGAGGTGCAAAAGCAAAGAAAAGCAACCCTCTTCTGGTCAGAGCTGGCCAGTGTCAGGAACCAGGGCACTTTTACCTCCCCAGCCTACTCAAGACCTGGTACATAAAGGTGGTCAATAAAAAATACATGGGCAGATGAAAGTCACTGACCTCTCTCAGACCGCTCTGCCCCCTAGACTACAGTGCCCCCTGCAGCACAGGGCAGGCTCTGCAGCAGCACAGGCTGGAGGCTGGCTGCCCAGACGAGCTGCATGGCCACCACCAAGGAAGAGATGACTGTGGCTGTGGGTTTCAGCCCCGTGGCTCTGCTTCCCCAGGGGGCCTGTCTCTGAGTCAACGTGCCAGCCTCGGGCGCGCGGGGCCAGTCGTGCCTTGGGCTGCGGTCTGGCAGGGGCGGGGGGCGGCTGGGAAGCCTGGGGCCCCTCTCTGGCAAAAATAGCCCGCAGTGGTTAGAGCTGGGAGGGTGAGTCAGGCAGGAGCGCAGTGGCGCCTAACCCCTTCACTGCCACTGGAGCTCCCTAAGGTGGTTTGTCCTGGTCTGTGCACCCCAAGATGGGACTCTTTCCCTGGCTGTCCTCAGGCTGGGCTCTGTTTGAGATCCCAAGGCCCTCCTCATACCATGTGAAGCACGTCTGAAAGCATGGAGCGACGATATGGGCCACTCCAAGTACAGACTGGGGGATCCTGGGAAGGGCAGGAGAACTCCGCAGGCAAGGATGCCTGGAAGCCAAGGGAAGCAGAGGAGAAGGCTGAAGATCTTTGGGGCTACCCGAGCCTCTGCTAGGACCAAACTCTGAGGCCAAGGCTGACCCCTCCCAAGGGGCAGGCTCAGAGCTCAGAGGTGGGTGGAAGCCAAGCCACCCAGAAGGGAGCTTTTCCTGCCGGCTCTGAGTGCCTTGTGGTGCGCTCTGGCTCAGGGCTCTGCACAGCAGTGTCCAGGGAGAGAAGTTGATTCTCAGCTCCAGCTTCGTCGTGTCAAAGGCACTCTCCAGCCATCCCGCTCTCCTTGGGGAAACTGAGGCAAAGAGAAATGACCACTTGGGACCAGGCTCCTATCTCCCTAGTCTGGGTCCCTGCACCCTCCTTGCAGACTTGGCTACCCAGAGCAGGTGAGAGGCACTTTGGTCACCACCCCCTTCAGTGGGGCCAAGCGTGAACCCAGGCGTCGGGGGAGAGGGTGTGTGTGTAGGCTGGGAGGAGGGGGAGCGGCTGCGCTCCCTGGGTCAAGGCGGGGGGTGCGAGGAGTGGGGTGGGGATGCCCGGGGCTCGGGGAGGGGCCGCAACTCTGTCAGCCGCAGCAGAGCCGCCTGTGAGCTCGGCACGAGTAGAGTAGAGCCAGAGCCCCCAGTTCTTTGCTAGACCGCTCGCTAGCTTTCTCGATCACTCCCTCCCTTCCTCCCTCCCTTCCTCCCGGCGGCTGCGGCGGCGGCGCTGGGGAAGCAGCGAAGAGGAGTGGCCCTACCCTGGAAGAATGCGGCTCTGCCGAGGGGGCAGAACCCGAGGCAGTCTCCCCACGGTTTGAGAAGCCCGAGCCCAGGCGACCCAACCCTGCCGGTGGCGACCCCGCACCAGAGCAGCTGGAGGTAATCGGAGCCGGGAAAGCAGGGAGGGCAGGGACGAGCACACGCGGCCGAGACAGGCACACGGGCAGTCAGACAGACAGACAGACAGACACGCATCCGCCCACAGGGGCACGGAGACACCGAGAGAGCCAGGGATATTGCCAGAGATGAAGACAGCAAATAAAGGGATACCCCCAGATCTGAAGGGCAATGAATGCGAGAGCAAAGGGTTGGGGACCGAGGCTGGGACCTGAGGGGACCAGACAGACGGGCGTCTGGAAGGAGGGGAACACTAGTTAGGAAAGGTAACACAGAGGAGGAAGAGGACTCAGCCTGAGCTATGGTCCTTTACAGGCGGGAACCAGGTCCCCTCCCTGTCTGGCGCACCTGGAGCCTCCCCTCTCTCCCAACTGCAGAAGAAGGGGGTAGAGAGGGGTTGGGAGCCCATTCCTCCACCTTTCTCACGGAGGGTGCCTGCCCTCGACGGCATCTGGAGGTGACCCTCCCCCACATCCTGCGATCTGTTGGTGGAGAACCGCCTCCCAATTCTGCCCCCTAACCCTAAAAGCGAGACTGTATCGGCGAGGGAAGCCAGTCCTGGGGCCCTTCAAGAGGGAGCCCCGGGGGGCAAGATGGTGGAGTGGTGTTTGTGAGTCGGCGTGTCTGAGTCTGCACGTGAGTGTGTCTGTGTGCCGGGCATTGTGTCTGGCTGGGTCCAGCTCCAGGGGCGCTTGCATAAGCCCCAGCTGCGAGGCCCCTAAGTCTTCCCGCAGGGTGCGGGGACTGGGAATCAAGGGATGATTCTTACTGTTTTGTTTGGGGAGGAATGTGGAGGGTCACTGGGGTGGCACTGGTGAGTTAGGAATCCTTGGTTGCTCGGGGGGAGCCCACCTTATTCCCGAGCGCCCAAGTCTCTCTGTCCCGCAGGCCGTGATCGATCTGCCCACCGGGGCCTTCGGGCCCGGGGTTCGACATGCCGGAGGAGCCCCGGCCGCGCCCTCCGCCCTCGGGCTTCGCGGGTCTCCTGTTTCTGGCGTTGTGCAGTCGGTGAGCAATTCCCCCCTGTCACCCAGCCCTCGAGACAGCCGTAGGCTGCAAGCACCGACCCGGGACGGGAGGAGTCGGAGGGGGCGCGCGGCCTGGACCACAGACCCCGAAACGCCTTCTGCGTTCCCAGGGCCCTCAGCAATGAGATTCTGGGCCTGAAGCTGCCCGGCGAGCCGCCGCTGACCGCCAACACCGTATGCTTGACGCTGTCGGGCCTGAGCAAACGGCAGCTAGGCCTGTGCCTGCGCAGCCCCGACGTGACGGCATCCGCGCTTCAGGGCCTGCACATCGCGGTCCACGAGTGTCAGCACCAGCTGCGCGACCAGCGCTGGAACTGCTCGGCGCTGGAGGGCGGCGGCCGCCTGCCGCACCACAGCGCCATCCTCAAGCGCGGTGAGCCGGGCCGGGCGGGTCTGCGCCTCTGGGGCTGGGGGCGGGGGGGGGGGGCGGCCGAGGCGAGCGGAGGCGGGAAGGGACCGGTTCACGACTCGGGGAGGGGCCTCTCTGGGAATTCCCCCCGCGGGAGCCACGGAGCTGGGCCTGGCCACTCGTCTGGGCCCCTGCTCCTGACTTCCACCTGCGTGCTGCCGGCAAGGCAGCTGGGTCGCTGCTCTCCTACCCTAGGGCCCCCCTTTCCTGCCTCCACCAGGCTCAGTCTGGGTTGCACCTGTGAGGAAGAGATGCCCCCAGCCCTGGAAGCTTCAAACGTCCCCCCCATTCCCTCCCTCAACTTGCTCCCCTCTCCCTCTCCGCTGGGACAAGCCCAGGCTGGTGTCCCCAGAGCCTCAGCGGGGGTGGGGTGACGCCCCCAACCGTTTAAGGGTTAAACCTACTCCCCTAATTGCTGGGGTTCCCAGGAGCAGAGGCTGGGAACAAAGACCCTGATGACTTTGAAGCCGGGGAGCAGCCCCCTCCTCTGTGCTGTGGGGGCCCCAGGTGGCTCTCACCTGAGCAGGTGAGGAACGGCTGGAGGGGCGAAGAACAGGTCACTGCTGGTCTGGTCTGGGAGGTATGGTCTGGAAGGCATCGTTGCCTCTTGCCAGGCCATGCCCGAGTTTCCTCCCTGGAGGAGTAAAGATCCATTCTGCGCTCAGCTCCAGGGTGGGGGCAGTACTTCAGGGACTACGGGGTTAATAGGCAGCTGCCATCTGCGGGGGAATTCCCAAGACGTGTGCAAACAGCTTCACCCCTGGAGGGTGGAGGTTGGGGGGGGGGTCGGGAGGCTGGGCCAGAAGCCCTGCATCCTGGGGTGGGAGAGGCCCGGCCCCTAAAGAGGTGCTGTCTCTCATCCTCTCAGGGCTCAAGGAAGCCCCTACCTAAAAGGAAGTGAGAGACCCCTCCTTCCCTACAGGGCCTGGTGTAGGCTTTGATACCCAAATGGGAAGCATGGGAAAGGGTTGTCATCTTGAGCCTCTGTGACCCCCAAAACATAACAAAGAAGCCAATATTTTAATAGGGCCGTAGGGAAAATCACCCTCACTCTCTCCCCCTCCCAGCATTTTATAGAGTAATAGCAGGTTAGGATAAACATAAAGGGCAGTCTCAAAGGGCAAATATAAAACTAGAAACTGGAAAGGGGAAGGACAGCTCCACAGTTCCCGTGCTTTGGGGGTATTGGGGTGGTGGAGATGCCCCCAGCCCTGGAAGCTTCAAACGTTGGTTAAAAGACGCTTTAGGAAAAAAAAGACACCCCCCCCCCCAAAGGTCTCGGCTTCCACCCCACCACCCAAGCTCCCTGGGGAATTTCTAAGGCTTTCAGATGTAGAACTCGGTGAACGAATCTTCAAAGACCTCAGGGACTCCCTCTCAGTCACCTGCCAACCCTTGGGGTCTTGCCCTCAAGCTAGCTCTTTCCTCCACACCCACAGATCCCAGAGTAACCGAACCAGGATGGGCCTCAGAGATCACTTCAGTCCACCCCCCACTCCCCCACCCCTGCCCTTAATAGATGAGGAAACTGAGGCTCTGTGCTTCTGTTCCCTTTCTTCTCGGTGACTTTCTCCCCAGTTATTCAGCTGGTAAATGGCAAAGTCAGGATCCAGTTAGGAATTCCTGGAATTGAAGGGTGGCTGCTTATTTCCTTCCACCTCCCCCCTCTCAGCTGCCTGTCAACCTTATCCCCCCCGTCACACCCTTTTTATCTCCAGGTTTCCGGGAGAGTGCTTTTTCCTTCTCCATGCTGGCTGCAGGGGTCATGCACGCGGTAGCCACGGCCTGCAGCCTGGGCAAGCTGGTGAGCTGCGGCTGCGGCTGGAAGGGCAGTGGCGAGCAGGATCGGCTGAGGGCCAAACTACTGCAGCTGCAGGCACTGTCCCGGGGCAAGAGTTTCCCCCACTCCCTGCCCAGTCCTGGCCCTGGCTCAGGCCCCAGCCCTGGCCCCCAGGACACATGGGAATGGGGTGGCTGTAACCATGACATGGACTTTGGAGAGAAGTTCTCTCGGGATTTCTTGGATTCCAGGGAAGCTCCCCGGGACATCCAGGCAAGAATGCGAATCCACAACAACAGGGTGGGGCGACAGGTATGTGTGTGCAACTTGTCCTGGGTCTCCTTAGCTTTCGAGGCCTGGCTAGAGTTTGAGAGGCACAGCAGAATGAGAGGAGGAGATGCGGTGGGTGATTGCCACTCACCATCTGGATGACCTCAAGTTACTTAACCTCAGTTTTGCATCTGTAAAAAGACTCTAATGATATCTATCTTACGTTGTCATTAAGAGGGAGCTAGCAAATGGAGCACTCGGCAGAGTGCTTAGTCCTCCGTAGGTGCTCATTACACGATAGATAGCTATTATTACAGCTGCCTCCCTACAGAATTTAGGGGTTCTTTGGGTCAGACTCCTCATTTTGGTGCTCACTCTGGAAAGAGCACTGGACTAGGAGTCCAGACAACTGGAGTTGAGTTCTGTTACCACCTAGTTCCCTAAGCTGAGTCTCTGTCACCAGCTAGTGATTAAAGATGGGCAAATCACTCTGCTCTGGGTTCAGTCCTCCAGCCAGAAGATGAGGGAGTTGGGCTATTAGCCAGCGGTTCAGTGCCCTTTCTCTTCTGATATTCCATGGTCATTCTCGCCTATATTTATCCTTCCCTGTGCTCTCTGTTCCCTCCCCTCTCCTGTGCCTCTGTGCTCTGTCCATTTGCTGCCGTCCCCTTCACCTCGCCTCCCTCTGCCGCTCTAGGTGGTGACTGAAAACCTGAAGCGGAAATGCAAGTGCCATGGCACGTCGGGCAGTTGCCAGTTCAAGACCTGCTGGAGGGCGGCCCCAGAGTTCCGGGCAGTGGGGGCGGCGTTGAGGGAGCGGCTGGGTCGGGCCATCTTCATCGATACCCACAACCGCAACTCCGGAGCCTTCCAGCCCCGCCTGCGTCCCCGTCGCCTCTCAGGGGAGCTGGTCTACTTTGAGAAGTCGCCTGACTTCTGTGAGCGAGACCCTGCTGTGGGCTCCCCGGGCACTCGGGGCCGGGCCTGCAATAAGACCAGCCGCCTGCTGGATGGCTGTGGCAGCCTGTGCTGTGGCCGTGGGCACAACCTGCTCCGGCAGACACGAGTCGAGCGCTGTCATTGCCGCTTCCACTGGTGCTGCTACGTGCTGTGTGATGAGTGCAAGGTCACAGAGTGGGTCAACGTGTGTAAGTGAGGGCCAGCCTCGCCACAGCACTGGGGAAGGGGAGGGGCACCTTTTCAGCCTTTTGCTCTGATTTCTGTCCAGGGTCAGTCCTGGCTCCTAGAAGCTCCAAGTATCTACCTGGAAGCAGCTTGGGGGTGGTGGGGGTCAGGTAGAGTCTGTGATGTGCAGCCTTCTCCCCCACAGTAGGAGGGCCTTGGAGGGAAAGCTGTCACCCCTCTTCTGCTCCTTAAACACCAGAAATGAGCTAAGATGAAATGCACTGTATTGCCTCCCTCTCCCCCACCCTGGGGTCCCTTTAGCTCTGGTTCCTCTTCCTTCTGGCTGGGGAGTCCCTGTAGTTTGACCACTCTTTCCCTTTGAGGGATAGCCCCAGGCACTGTGTGGAGCTGTAAGACCAGTATCCAGGGAGACCACTCATTCCTTCCTGCCATTCCCAAACTCTTCTACAGTGATCTGGGCCCACTCTTGTGGGGTAATGGGAGATGGTGGTAGAGAGGTTTTTCTTGGGGAAGAGACAGAGTGCTGGAGGGGGACCTCTCCCCTGAGTCCTCAGAGGGTTGTTTGTCTAGGTCCTTAGGGAAACTATCCCTCCCCCCCCCTTCAGATGTTAAAGGGAAACCTCCAAAGGAAGAATTTTACCTAAGACTCTCTGAGCCTTTTATTCTTTCTTTAGCAGGAGGGATGGGGATGGATAATTTATTGTACTGAGACTTGTTCTTGGTTTCTGTTTGTAACTAAAATAAATTAAGCTACTGGACCAGTGGATGCAGGTGGTGATATTTCTGCCCACACTTGGGATCCCAGTCCATGGCTTCTTTTCCAGGTGAATTCTACCCTCATATACTCAATGACATTGCTTATGCATATCCTGCCTGGCTCCACAAAGGATTTGAAATGGTCCTCAGTGATTTATTTCTTTATTATTTTTAAAGTTTTCTTTCTTTCTCTCTGAGAGAGAGAGAGAGAGAGAGAGAGAGAGAGAGAGAGAGAGAGAGAGAGAGAGAGAATGAGCAGGGGAGGGGCTGAGAGAATCCCAAATAGGCTCTGCTGTCTGCATGGAGCCTGACGTGAGACTTGAACTCACAAACCAAGAGATAATGACCTGGGCCAAAATCAAGTCGGATTCTTAGCCAGCTGAGCCACCCAGATGCCCCTGATCCTCAATGATTTAGTTGGGAACTTTCAGTGTGGAAAACCAGGGGGGTACTTCTAGGGGTGAGGGGCTAGAGATCCAAACACAGGCCCTATTTACTTTTTATGTGCCTCAACTCCAGATTTCACCTTGGTCCTTGCCCTAGAACAAGGGTTGGAATTTGTTCTTCCTGCAAAGGGCTTGATAGTGAATATACAGTTAACCCTTGAACAACATAGGGGGGTTAGAGGAGCCTCCCTCCCCATGCAGTCAAAAACCTGTGTATAACTTTTGACTTCCCTAAAACTTAGTTACTAACAGCCTACTGTTGACCGGAAGCCTTACCAATAACATAAACAGACGATTAACACATATTTTGTGTGCTACTTGTTTTATATGCTCTATTCTTACAATAAAATAAGATAGAGGAAAGAAAATGTTATTAAGAAAATTATAAGGAAGAGAAAAAACTCATTCAGAGTACTATATGGTATTTACTGAAAAAAATCTGTGTATTAAGTGGACCCACACAGTTCAAACCCGTGTTGTTCAAGGGTCAACTGTAGTAGGCTTGTGGGCTTTGTCGCAGCTACTCAACTCTGCCATAATTACTCAACTCTGCTGTTGTAAATCACAAGTAGCCATAGACTGTACATAAACGAATGGGCGTGGCTGTATCCAAGAAGGCTTAATTCACAAAAATGGACTGTAGATGAGATTAGGTTCTTTGGCTGAACTTTGTTTACCCCTGCCCCACACCACATGGTCACCTCTTTTCTGGAAATTTCAAGTACTGAAGGTATCTCAGCGTTAAACCAGGAGACAAAAGAGCAGGTGCTTGTCTTTATGGCTCCAAGTCAGAGAACCTGGGAGGTAGATATAAGACTAATGGGAAACATATAAAGGAGATTCCAATGCTCAAAAAGGGAGTGTTTTGCTCTGGAAATGAGCAAAACCAGCATGCTTTCCTACTGAATTATTTGCACGTGTATTATGTCCTTCCTTATTCAGAGCTCTTCTGCATTTAATCTTAGTAAAGTAGTTCCTTTATCTTTTAGAAGAGAACCATAACTAGAGAAAACAGATTTTTAAAGCTTTTTACAATCTTTCTATTCCTAGCTCAGTGTCTTTGAAAACAAACCGTTATCATTCAATTCAGAAAAGGGATAGACCTCATACATTTAGGACTAAATGTTTATGGGGTTACAAGCTGCTGATTCTAACAGGTCATCTCCTTGGCCAGGGAATGTTCTCTCCATTCCTCTAGGCAATAGATATATCTGCTACCCAAATTACCCTCAAAAAACAGGTGATTTTGCTACTGGGATAGCAAGGACATTTTGAGGAATGTTGGGTTAGGGCAGTACTCTATGGCAAAATTTTATGTCCTTGAATTTCCACTTGAGAACTCTGGGCTTGGAAATTTGATGGAAGCAGTAAGATGTCTTATCCCACTTCAGTCACTGACTGAGCCTGGTGTGTACGGGGGAGTGGGGAAGAGGGGGTGTATCTAGAATAGGATATGAGAGAGAATAATGATAAGGAACATCCAGAATGGGAATTTCTCACACTTAGGAAGGGGGAGGAGAATCTCCAATGGTATTACAGAAAGAATATTTCATCTTTTTCCTGTTTCCTTCCTCTGTATTCCCTTTGGCTCCCTCTCTTTCTAGCTTTCTCTTTCGTCAGACACACTCTGTGGCAAACTTAAGCCCCAAACCACAACCTTGAGAAATTCCAACTGGATTTTGTCAGCAAGGCCAACCCCCCCCCCCCCCCTGCTCCCGGCACACGCGCTGGGCTCAGACCCAGGTCTGGGGTCAGTGACGAGAGTGGGAGTGTGCAACCCACAGAGTGGGTGGCTACAATTTCAGCTTTTACTTAACTCCACTTGCAGTCAGAGGGAGGGAGAAGGACTGATGAACTGTAAGTCAGGCCTCTTGGCCTCCTTCAGCTCTGGATGAGCTCTTCTCTGTAGCCTTTCATGTGGTTGGGAAGCTGGGGAGTGGCAGTTGCTGGCTAGTTGCCAGCTAGGCAGCACCCCTTCTGTCTCTGCTCCTGTTTGCTCCACGGGAAGCACCCAGTGATGCTGCAGCAGACTCCAGACTCCAGACAGGTGAAGGCTGGGAGATTCTCCAGTCCCATTCATCAGTTCTGACTCAAATGCCATGGTACTTGCTGCTAACCATATTAGACTGTCAGTATTTCCATCCTCGGTCACACCTGGAACCCAACCTGGAGAGGATCTGAAGTCTTGGGCAGGGACACTGAATTTGTACCTCCTGTCAGAGTCTCACAAGGCATGTTGGTGTCGTTGGGGCACTAGTGAAGGGGAGGGGGGTGCAGAGTATTATTTTTAGTGGTCAGTGTGGGGCATAACTTGGTGGGGGGAAAATTTTAGGAAAAGAAATGGAAAGAATAGTCATGGGGAGGTATCACAGGGCCTAATCTACGAGCATGCAAGAAAACTGAAGGAGTCTTCTGCCATTTACAACACAGAGCTTAGCAGGGCAAAGGCCCTTAATAGCAACAGCCCAGGACAGATACAACTCTCTTTGTTATGAACGTGCTCCTTGTTATCCAGCTCATCCCTCACCACCTTAGATTAGGGCCATCTCGGCTTCACGTTCTAGGGTCATGCTATTCTCCACGTTAAAATAAGAGAGAAAACAGACTGGGGTAAGAGGAAGAGTAGGGAATGTACACACCAGGAATAGATGGGGACAAGTGTGGCTATCTACCAACCTAGCTCTTCTTGGAAAGCGACAGGAAACAAGGCAAAAAAAAAGAAAGAAAGAAAGAAAAAATCCAGAAAAGCAACAATTTTGGCTCAAGCCTTAGGGAACAGCTATGTGTTCCCTTATACTGCTATAAATGAGGGGAGAGGACACTTAAAGAACCTTCTTTTGTTCTTAGCATTACTAGTGCTCTTCTTCTCGCACAGCAGAGACTGTTCCAAGGCAGCTTTGCGTGTCTAGATCAGGTGCAGAAATGAGTGTAAAGGAAGTGGAGGTGGGCACGAGTGGAGAAACATGGGTGCAAAGTCCCTCACTTTCCTTGGGATACTAAAATTCATAGTCATCTAGTCACACATCCTCAAACCACGCCTCTGAATATTAGGCTTCCACGGGTTGTCTTTCACTTTCCAACCTCCTAACTGGTCCAGAGTCCAATTGTTTCCTTCGGTCTCTTAAATTCATCACTCTCTCTCCTCTTCGCCATGGGAAAGGATCTCCTGATTCAGACCCCTGAGTAACCTAGTCTTAGGTGTAGTGAGTAGCAACACTGATGCAGCGAGGGCTCTCAGGGAGTTGCAGCTAACCAGGGTTAAGAAATAAAAGATGTTGGGGCGCCTGGGTGGCGCAGTCGGTTAAGCGTCCGACTTCAGCCAGGTCACGATCTCGCGGTCCGTGAGTTCGAGCCCCGCGTCAGGCTCTGGGCCGATGGCTCGGAGCCTGGAGCCTGTTTCCGATTCTGTGTCTCCCTCTCTCTCTGCCCCTCCCCCGTTCATGCTCTGTCTCTCTCTGTCCCAAAAATAAAAATAAAAAACGTTGAAAAAAAAAATTTAAAAAAAAGAAATAAAAGATGTGTTCTGAGGGAACTCTGGAGCAGCGGAATTGAAAAAAAAAAAAAAAAAAGGTGTGGAAAAGATGTTGTCTAGAAGAGTAAGGTGAGCCATAGCAAGGACTGTTCAATCATACCCTGCTCCTGGCTTTGCCTCTCCGCCCAAACCCTCTCCAGTGTGGCCAGCACGCCGCTCCAGTCCTTAAATTCCAGGAATGACCCTGGAGCTTGGGATTCTCACCTCAGTCCCCACTGCTTCATCCCCACTTTCCGGCTCCCGCCTCCGCCACCCTCAGCCTGCAGCCCCCACATCGGCCCCCGCCCAGGTTCAGCTCCAGCACCCGGTTGCCTCTGCTGCAGCCGCTGCCATGGTGATGGATCTCGCGAGAACTGCCGCACGCTACCGCGCAGTTCTCGCGCGATCGGGGAGGTGGGAAGTATCCCGGTCTGGGGGTGGGGGTGCGCCGCACAGCTCCCGTCGCCGTCGCGGCTTCCGGTGCTAGGTGGAGGAAAGGAAGGAGGGAGCCAGGGAGCGGGGCCAGGGGAGCAGTGGTGCCGAAATCGGCTTGGGGGAGTCGGAGGGAGCGGAACCAGTGCCGAGCGGAACCTGCGGGGGCGGAGGCGGCGGCCGCAGCGGCGGAGCTGGGAGCAGGAACAGGTGAGGGGCTGGGGAAGGAAGGCGGGTCCGCGTAGAGGAGAGGCTCGGGGTGGGGGCTGAGGAGATAGACCCCCCCCTCCCCCCGCCCCAGGCATTGCCGGGCAGGAGCGGTGTGGTCTTTCCCACCGGAGAGCTCGGAGAGGGGGTGCCGGGCCAGTCTCTCGCCTGCCCCCGCATTTGAAGGACGCGGAGCTGGGGTGGGGGTGGGGGGCGCACACGAATTTGTGCCTCTGCCTCGCACGCGGGGGCGACCCGGGCTGCAGTTAGGTTCTCCTCGCCTGCAGGAGGTGGGCTTACGAGGGGTCGGGGTTGAGGTGGAGGAAAACAGTCCATAAAGAGGTGGTGCGGGGGCGGTGATGACTGTTTTGTATCCTTTTTCTGTTAAAAGGGCTAGGGAATGCCTCTTTTTCCTATCTTCTCTCCCGCTCCACCTTAGCACTAGGAGACCAGAGCCTTGCTGCGGTGACACCCTCTACTCCCATCATGGGGCAGGGGTGCGTAGGGGGTTTAGGGATTAGGTGACAAGGCAAGCTACTGGGGCACCCCGGGGGCACTATTCTGCTAAAGGTTGCGCTTTTGGGTCTTGGGAACCACACGTTGGGAAGAGGGCAGCAGGTGGGGAGCGGGAGGAGAAAAGGCAGGAGAAGGGGGAGGGGGCATCTGATCTTGCTTGGAGAGGAGAGGTGGTGCCTTCCTCCCCCAGGCAAAGCGGGGGCGGTCTCACAGGAGGAGGGAGCAGCTTGTCGCTGGCTCTGAGTTTGTGTCTTCCAATCCGCTTGCTTTCTTTAGGAAGTACCAGGATTCCCGGAACAGAAAATGGAGCCATTGCTTACACCAATGTTTGAGGGAAGGAGGGGGAGGTGGAGTTCCCGGTTAAACCTAGCCACTTGAATAGCAAAGTGGTAGCTCCTCTCTTGGGGGAGTTCCCTTCTTTTTGGGTTGTATTACTGCCGGTCTCATTCTGGCCAGGCCCGGAGGAGTGTGGTATGTGGTCAGGAGTGAGAAGAAATAGTGAGGTCATCCGGTTGAGGGAGAAGCGTAACTCAAAACCTGTCTCTGCTGCTGTTGGATTGGGTCACCCCTGGTCTATGGCATGAAAGTTTTATTGGTAGGAGATCTGCTGCAGGAGTCTGATTGCGTGGGTCAGTGCAACAGGACAGAATCTAGTCTCTGCCTACTTTTCTCCCCTTGTTCCTTAATCAGGTGGTGACCAGCTTTGCTGCCATTTTGTCTTGAGCTTCTTGGGGTAAGTGTCTCCACTTGGTATGATTGGAAGGGAGCAGTGAATTGGTTATTGCCCATTAGACCTGAGTTTGAATAACGTGTCTCTAAAAGCTCATTTTAAGAAAGAAGCTGATCCACAGAGGTCACTTTTTCACAGAATGAATCAATGACCTTGGATTTAGCTGGGAAGGGCCCCCATGTATCACATATTTACGTGCCTCCTGCTTCCCAGCATAGAATTATTACCTTGCACCGTCAACATTTATGTGTGTCTTGTTTTTCCAAAGAGAAGAAACATTTCAGTTGCAGGGATTGGATCTCATGTTGTGTCACCCACGATGCCCATGCAAACAGTAGACACTCATGATGTATATGGGATGTGAATGGATAGAACTCAACAAGCTTTCTGATTACAGTTTAAGGAAAGAGAAAGAGATGACTTGACTCTCAGGGAGAGTGCCTGGGGAAAGCTGAATGAGGGTACAAAAGCCCTTAGCCATTGTAATTAAGTCTGAGTCTCTCCACCTTCCTAAGAGGCACAAAACAGGCCTGGATACTGGAAACTAAGACCCAAAAAGAAAAATATTACCAGAACACTAAGTCATTATTTATCTGAAATCTCAGATCCCCTGCTTCTCTATGTGGGCTAAAGGGGTCTCCGTTAAATGTTAAGTCAAAATTGGAATTCTGGAGATTATGGAGGAGGGAGCCAGTATCTGTGGTGTGGTGCCTGGCACAGAAGTGGTGGCAGTGAATGGTAGCTGCTATTATTAAACTGAATGCAAGTATAAAGGAGGGAGGACAGCAGGCTGGAAAGAGTGGAAGTGAAGTCTTAAGTGCACAGAGGGTCATATTGTGCGTGTTCATCTCTGCTACTCTCTTTTCCACTGAGTCAAGAGGAAATGGACTCAGAGGATAGTGGGTGGGATTTGTTGCTTAAAAGGAGGAACTTCTTTAAAACCAGTTTTGTTAAAGCCGAGTAAATAATAGGGAAATTGTGGAATCTGCTTGTCTGTACACCTTTAGAAATGGCTGCCAAGCAGCCGGAGACTCAAAGCATCTCACTGTGTTTGGTTCTCCTCACCATTTTTTTTTTTTTTTTTTTTTTCTCCTCACCATTTTTGTTGCAGGTCAATTTAGAGGCAAAATGGTGTGGTAATTGAGAGTGTGGTCCTTGGAATTAGACAAAATTGGGTTCAAATACTGCCTCTGCTAATTACTAGTTGTATATAATTTCGGTGAAATTACTTGTCCTTTCTTATTCCTCATTTTCCTCATCAGTGAAGAGCATGACAGTGATAGTACCTTCATAATATAGGCATGAGAATTAAATGAGATAACTGAGTGTAAAGCACTCAGTTTCATGCAAAGCATGGTAAGTTTCAAATAAATATTAGTTGCTACGGGGCGCCTGGGTGGCGCAGTCGGTTAAGCGTCCGACTTCAGCCAGGTCACGATCTCGCGGTCCGTGAGTTTGAGCCCCGCGTCAGGCTCTGGGCTGATGGCTCGGAGCCTGGAGCCTGTTTCCCATTCTGTGTCTCCCTCTCTCTGCACCTCCCCCGTTCATGCTCTGTCTCTCTCTGTCCCAAAAATAAATAAAAAACGTTGAAAAAAAATTAAAAAAAAAAATTAGTTGCTACGAATTATCATCATCATAATAGTAATAATAATATGAGCACTCAGGGCTGCCTTAGAGAAGGTTGACACAAGAACGACTTGCCGCCTCTGTAGAGGGATGATTGTTACCATGACTTTCTTTGCTGGTTGTAGGCTTATGAGCAATAAAATCTTTTTTCAGCATCAGCCTTACACAGGCAGCTCCTGCTGCCCGAGTGGGAGGTGAAGCTGGAGCAAGGCAGGGGCCTGAACCATCAACTTGGATGCAGGGTGAGGATGTGGAGGCTCAAGAATAGTGTTCATGTTAGAAAAGTCAGCATGGGGTGCCTGGATGGCTCAGTCAGTTAAGAGTCTGACTCAGGTCATGATCTCAAAGTTCGTGAGATCGAGCCCCACATCAGGCTTTGCACTGTTATTACGGAGCCTGCTTGGGATTCTCTCTCTCCCTCTCTTTCTGTCCTCCCCCGCTTGAGTGTTCTCTTCTCTCTCAAAATAAATAAACATTAAAAAAAAAAAAAAAAGCATGATTGAAGTAATGGTCGACTCTGATAAAAGAGCACTCTCGTTGACCTAGGTCAGTGATTTAGATTTCAGGGTCCCTTTATTTTAGGGCTCAGTATTTCAGCATCCTCCATTTCCTGGGCCACTTTTTTCTTTAAAAAATTTTTTTAATGTTTATTTATTTTTGAGAGACAGTGTGAGCGGGAGAGGGGCAGAGAGAGAGAGAGGGAGACACAGAATTCGAAGCAGACTCCAGGCTCCAAGCTGTCAGCACAGAGCCCAACATGGGGCTTGAACCTGCGAACCAGGAGATCATGACCTGAGTGGAAGTCAGACACTCAACCTACTGAGCCACCCAAGCGCCCCTGGGCCATTCGTTTCAGGGTCTCCTTTAAATGTCTACTTCTGAGTACGTTTCAGAATGTACTGTATTGAGGTCCAGAGTTGTGATATCTATGTAATTCTATTTGCTGTACATTTTCAACATCTGTTGCAGTTATAGGTAGAGTGCTAGTAAAGCTTTTTGATAGTGAAAAAACATGGGGAACATTTAGAAGGAGTTCCACAAATGTTTGAAGGTTTGTATTATAGACTAGGTAGGAACTGACTGAGGTAGGGATTCCGTGAACATGTAAAAGCTTTGCATTGGACTTCTCAAAGGACCAGAAGGGACATGGCTCAGGATTTCAGGGATCTACCATTATCACCATATTCCTGAAGAAAGGTGAGATGATGGGGTGTAGCATATCTCATCATACCTTTTAGCTCTTCCGTTACTGATGAGAGCCTCGTATGACGCTTCCTTTGTGAGTGTCAAGCATGGATGTTTAAAAAAGTTTTTAATGTTTATTTTTTAGAGAGCAAGAGAGACAGAGTATGAGTGGGGGAGGGGCAGAGAAAGAGGGAGACACAGAGTCCAAAGCAGGCTCCAGACTCCAAGCTGTCAGCACAGAGTCCGATGCGGGGCTCGAGCTCATGAATTATGAGATCATCACCTGAGCCAAAGTTAGATGCTTAACCAACTGAGCCACCCAGGTGCCCCAAGCATGGATGTTTAAACTTAAATAATTTAAATGTGAAATGAAACATAATTTAGGCTGCAGGAGAACGTTTGCTCTCCGTTGCGATGGTTTTTTTTTTTTTTTTTTTTCAATTTTTTTTCATGTTTATTTATTTTTGAGAGAGAGAGAGACAGAGCACAAACAGGGGAGGGGCAGAGAGAGAGGGAGACAGAATCGGAACCAGGCTCCAGGCTCCAAACTGTCAGAACAGAGCCCGACATTGGGCCTGAACTCATTAACTGTGAGATCATGACCTGAGCTGAAGCTGGACCCTTAACCAACTGAGCCACTCAGGTGCCCCTTCATTGCGATGGTTTTTGACCCTTTCCTCTTTTTTTGTTAAAAGCAATAGAACGTTACCTTGTATAAAATCTTACTTGAAGTCTAATACATTTAATGGATAAAAATGAAGCTGCTCTAGGGGCGCCTGGGTGGCTCAGTCGGTTGGGCTGCCAACTTCGGCTCAGGTCATGATCTCGTGGTCCTTGAATTCGAGCCCCACGTCAGGCTCTGTGCTGACAGCTCAGAGCCTGGAGCCTGCTTCGGATTCTGTGTCTCCCTTTCTCTCTGCCCCTCCCCTGCCTTCTCTCTCTCTCTCTCTCTCTCTCTCTCTCTCTCTCTCAAAAATAAGAAACATTAAGAATTTTTTTTTTTAAGTGGAGCTGCTCTGGTGGTGGTGTAGAGTCATGGAGCATAATTAGAGCCTCTCATGTGGTTCCCCCCACCCCCACCCAGAAGCCTGTGAATCCCACCCAAGGAACCTTAGGGTTCTGAAAATGTAGCAACTACTTCTCGAGTTTGTCAGATACAGGAAGAGGATCAGGGATCACCTATAGAATAGTCTTCCTCAACCTCAGAAATGTTTCACCACCATCGTTAGAACCAGACTCCTCAAAAGCAAGAATGTTAGTCACTAGCCACAGATTAATCATGGTGTTGGGGACATGAAACATGAATAAGGCATGGTCCCTGTTAGCAAGGGGCTCATGGTTTGGTAAAATATTTCCCCAATCTTTTCTTATCATGGCATACATAGAAAATGGTAATAGTGAGACATGGTGCTTACAAGCTGAGGTGACTGGCCCTTGAATTCTAGCCATCTTAATCTCTGCCTAGCCATCCAGTCTGATGGGATGTATGGCAGACCTGTTATGCATTAAAGGCACATTATTTCCAGCTCTGGAAAGCAAAATAGGCAAATGTAAATAAAACATACTGTGGTAAGTCCTAGAGTAGACATGTATTTGTGGTGCTAAAGGATCAGATGGCTCTTACTCCCCAAGCTAGTTGTTCCCTGTTTTCTGAATCCTTAGACTGCTCTGTAATGATGGGCCTTGTCAAACCATGGCTTCCTGTTTCATCTGTTCACAACAGCTCCGTTTTGACTTGTGAAGTGGGACCAAATTGGGGCAAAGGTTTATTAGGGCTTTAGGCTGACTACTCATGGAATTTCAGTGATGCTATAATTAAGAAAGCATAGTGTTCTGAATAGCTAAGACATTGTATAGATGTAGGCATTGGAACAGCCATGGAGTATCAGGCGATGGAACAGTTGTAAGCTGGTCAGATTCGAAGAATAGGGCAAGCTGATAGCTTTGGTTAGAGGGCAGTGCCACAGAATGTTCCAAAGAAACAAATGAGTCTGGTTTTTATCTGGTCACTGTTTTATGTGGCTAAGTCATGTATTCTGAAACAGACCTGATTCTCTGTTCTGACTTGCTGAGGTTTGTGCATGGGAAGAGCCAGGCCCTTCCCAGGTGTTTGGGTCTTTCTAATCAGACAGGGGCAATTTAGGATCTTTACTTGATAATGTGGCCTTCTTTGAGGTTCTATATTGGAGTCATCTTCTCAGACTAGAAGGGAAACTGGCATAATGATTCCGGCCTGAGCCTAAACAACTGTTAAGTGGAACCTAATTTTAGTTAGGTATGTTTTAATTTGTAACAATATCATCAATTGTCTAATAGCTAAGTTCAATAGGTATCTTTCAGGCCTTATCTTAATTTGACATTTCTAAAGCCTTTGACCCTCCTTCCTTTTTTTAAAATGTTTTTTACTGTCTTGACTTCCTTTGGGCCCCTCTGGTACCTTCTTACTCTCTTTCCTGGCTTCTGTTTTTGCCCAGTGCTTTAAATGTTGACATGCCCCAGGTTTTTGCCTTTGGCCTTTTTTTCCTGTCCCACTGTACACACTCTCCCTAGATATACAGTTAGAGTAGCATCAGTTGCAAAAGACAGAACACACACGTGTGGCTTAAACAGTAAGTGAATTTATTAAAGCGTATATCTTGAAGTCTAGGTGAAATAAACCAGACACAAAGGAATAAAAGTGTATGATTCTATGTGTATGAAGCATCTAGAACAGTCAAATCCATAGACAAATGTAGAATGGTGGTTGCCAGGAGCTGGAGGTAGGGGAAGTGGCGGTTATTATTTAAGTTACAGAGCTTAAATTTGGGAATATGAAAATGTTCTGAAGATAGATGGTGGTGCACACGTGTGAATGTATTTAATGCCATTGAACTGTGCACTTAATGGTCAAAATGGTAAATTGTGTTATGTGTATTGCTCTCTATACACACACGAAGAAATGTAGGGTTACAACACTTCTCTTTTTAATCTACCAGCTTGGCAGGGTCATTAAGAATGCAGATTTTCTTCATTTTTCTGCTCTGACAGCCTAGAGTTCTTATGTCTGTGCCTTCGTGTTCTCAGCATCTCATCCTTCTATGTCAACATCTATAGGCTAGATTGGGGCGCCTGGGTGGCTCAGTCAGTTAAGCATCCAACTTCGGCTGAGGTCATGATCTCACAGTTGGTGAGTTCAAGCCCTGCGTCGGGCTCTGTGCTGACAGCTCAGAGCCTGGAGCCTAAAGGCTGGAGAAGAGAATGTTGCCATATGTTTTTTGTTTTTTTTTAAAATAAAGTCTATTTATTTATTTCGAGGGAGGGAGGAAGGGTGGGGGAGAGAGAGAGAGAGGGAGGGAGACAGAGACAAACATAAGCCAGGGAGGGAGATAGAGAATCCCAGGCAGGCTCCAACCACCAGTGCAGAGCCTGATGTGGGGCTTGAATTCACAAACTGTGAGATCATGATTTGAGCTGAAATTGAGAATTGGACGCTTAACTGACTGAGCCACATAGGTGCCCCAAGCATATGTCTTTTTTTTTTTTTAAGATTGAGGAAAACTTTCCTGGATGCTCCCAACAGACATTCCCCATGTCTTATTGGCTAGAATTAGCATATAACCATTCGTGACTCAGTCACTGGCAGGGGAAATGAAATGCCTATATCCCTTAGGCTGATCACTTTTCCTACCCTAGAGTTGGGGAAAGGTATCTTTATACCCCCAACCCCAACATCTGAACAAATTAGGTCTTCTGTTAGAAGAAAGAAGAGGAAGAATAACTGTTTGGGTAGATAGCCAGTAACTCCTGTCATCCTGGATCTTAGTTTCTCTTACAGCTTCAGTTACCATCTCTGCAGATGATTCTCAAATACCCAGCCTAACTTTTCTCCTGAAAATCAACTTAGCACCTCAAAATCAAACTTTATTCTAAAAACACCTTCAATCTCAGATCTGTTTCTCTTGTATTTCTTGTCTGAAGAAGTCTCACCAGATCACCCAGTCACTTAACAATCAGTCATTAAATCCTGTGGATTCTACGATTTTGATGTTTCAAATCTGTCCTCTCCTTTTTATTGCCACCTCTGGTTCAGAAGTTTTGATTTGTCAGCAGTATTACCGTACCTCCCACATGGTCTTTCTGTCTCAAGTCTTTTCTCTTTATTTTTTAACGTTTTTTAAATTTATTATTGAAAGACAGAGCATGAGCATGGGAGGGGCAGAGAGAGGAGGAGACACAGAATCCAAAGCAGGCTCCAGGCTCTGAGCTGTCAGCACAGAGCCCAATGCGAGGCTCGAACTCACAAACTGCGAGATCATGAGCCGAGTCGAAGTCGGATGCTTAACTGACTGAGCCACCCAGACGCCCCAAGTCTTTTCTCTTTTTAATTTATACCCTAAACTATTGCCAGAATGGTCTTTTTTTTTTTTTTTTGGAAAGTAAGCTTTACGTCTAACATGGGGCTTGAACTCCTGACCCTGAGATCAAGAGTTGCATCCTCTGCTGACTGAGCCAGGCACACCCAGAATGGTCTTTCTAAAGCATATACTTGATCATGTTATTCAATATGGCCTTTAAGGCCCTTCATGATCTAGCCCCTGCTTACCTCCAGAGTCATCACTTTCTTCTACCCACTATGTGATATCCAAATAATCTGCCTCTCAGATGCACCTGGCTTTGTCTAGTAAAAAGTGCTGTCTCTAACTCAAGTCTTTACGTCTTTGACGTGCTGTTCCGTCTCCCTCTTTATTGTTTAATTACTTCCTATTCTTCCTTTAGGAGTCAGCTCAGGTGTGACCTGAGAATCAGAGAATCGCCCTTTACCCCTGTTTTGATTAGCTGCTCCAGCTTTCTGTCCCCATAATACTATGTGCTTCTCTCATTCTTACCCTCATGCTGTTTTGTAATCCTGGGTTTGCTAGTTTTCCTTTCCCATGACAGTTTCATGAAGGCAGAAGCTGTCTTCCTCTCTGTATCCCTAGTTCCATATACTCAATAAATGCTTAATGAATGGATGGAAGCTGACATCTGAAGCTATTTCTTGGCTTTGGGAAATCTCTGAGTCCAGTAGAAGTCATTGAGATACTAATCTAGGAGTTCTTGTGTGCTTGTGATTATAGTGCTCTTGAGACAAAAACTTGGAAAGCTTATAGAGGTCACAAGCCAGCTGTGCTAAGGAAGCTAAATACAGGCGGACCCTGCTTTTGTTTCCTTAAATTTTATTGGTCTGCTCCATTGGCTTTGCTAAAAATAGCATCTCTATTAGTGATATCTCAATGTGAAAATCGTCTGGGAGCAAAGCTGCTTTTAGTGCACCCTGCTTGGCAGCAGACTTTGGTTTTCCTTTCCTCGGACCCATCATGTAGCCTGAAGAGGAGGAGGTGGTGCCAGACCAGAAGTCCCCTCGGAGGTGTCTTACGACGCAAGCCTGAGTCAGCCACAGGAGTCAGGTGAGGGGAGTGTGTGCGGCAGACCGAGCTGTGACTCTCAGTATCACTTGGAGAGTGAGGCAAGAATGTTCCTGCAACACACACAAGCCAAGATGGCTGAGCAGTTTCAGCAACAGCCTGCCTCTCCTGGGGGGGTGGAAGGATGGGCTTGGGGGCCGTAAGTAGCCCTCAGTGAGGACATCCTCAAATGAGGCTTAAATCAGGCAGTATGCTTGATTGAACTCCTGCAGTGTCCCAGACAGATTGTCCTGGAACACATTTTTTTAGAGCTCTTCTTGTTGTTTGTACCACTGATAACAAAGTTTGTGATTGTAAAATAGAATGTTGAGATATAATTTTTAATACTAGAGATATTACTTTATTCCATTTTTTATCCTAAGCCACTCACCTTTAGTTTTAACTGCTGATTCCTGGTTTCTAACAGCCCATGGAACCCTGGCATTTTGCCCTGTGAACACAGGAGTGCCATCTGTGGTAAAAGAGAGTAACTATAGGCTGCAGAGTACCTAGGGAAACAATCCAGGGTTTATGGTTTGTTTTTTGTTTTTTGTTTTTTTCTTTTTTGCCATTCTGCCTCCCAGAGCTTTTTCTAGGAATGCATTATGGTGAAAGTGAGAATCAGCTGTATAGACCAAGATTTGTGTTCGTGGCACAAAGCTGAAAGTTGCCACCATCCTCATGGTAGGGGCATCAAGCTGTCTGGTAATAGGGACAGATCAAGAAAACCAATACCCACTTTGAAATGCTCATCTGAGTCAAGCTCTTGATTATATATATATATATATATATATTTTTTTTTTTTTAACGTTTTTTATTTATTTTTGGGACAGAGAGAGACAGAGCATGAACGGGGGAGGGGCAGAGAGAGAGGGAGACACAGAATCGGAAACAGGCTCCAGGCTCCGAGCCATCAGCCCAGAGCCTGACGCGGGGCTCGAACTCACGGACCGCGAGATCGTGACCTGGCTGAAGTCGGACGCTTAACCGACTGCGCCACCCAGGCGCCCCAAGCTCTTGATTATATTAAAGAGGAGCCATAATTTCCACTAATGTCAAGGCCCTGGGCTTCCCCCCAGAGGACATGTGGTAACTCCTTGGGCATTTCATCAGTTATCCATCTGCCACATTGTGTATTAAGCGGCAAGAGAAAATTCCACCAATTTTAGTCTTCTAGTCTTTTTGGGGTGTTTCCAAACCAGTCTTTGGGTCAGGTATTGTGGAGAATGGCCAAGAATTGACAGGATATCTAAGAAACCATCGGTGCATTACACAAAGATACCAAGTGCTGCTAGGGCAGAGGAAATGATATAAGAACAACCTCAGATGAGGCTTAAATTGGCCCATGTGCTTGATTGAACTCATATAGTGGAATTGGCACTGGGAGTGGGACGGATCCAAAATAAAAGGCATAGTCCCTGCCCATGGAGAATACAGTTAAGCTGGAGAGACGGTAAATATACAGACTTATAAAGAGGAAAAAACTCCACAAGTTAGTAAGTGCCACTTGAGTGGTTCAGATGATTCAGGGACATACCAGGAAATAGAAATAAGTGTAACACTGGGATTAGCTTTTGAACCAAGACATTAGCATGCTAGCTTAGCAAAGAAGCAAACCAAAGTACAAGGTTTGCATGTTTGGGGGCAAGGGGTATTTTTCAGTCACTGCTGTACTCACAGTTGATAATCATTTACTCAGCAATAATTTCATTCACGAAGGACAGCAAGATAAATGTGTGGCATAAATTTAATACAGAATCTGGGCCGAAGCCTATTACCAAAGTCTTAAAGGAAAGTATCATCTGGAGCTGGAGAAAAGGACACCTGAGCAGGAGACAAGATATAAAACTAGGAAGACTTGGGGAAGATTTAAATTTCTGTAGGTGATGGTGGCAGGACGGGAAATCTGACTACTACAGATTGCTGGGGTTGATGGAATCTAATCTTATTAGTTGGGCAGATGTCCCCTCCTGCCTCAGGGATCCTCTGGGATCTGTCTGCCTGGGTGGGTTGAGGCAGGATGGGCAGGGACGATGGCTAGTGGGCGACTTGGCTGAAGTTGAGCCCTAAAGTTGAGCCAGGTCCTCTCTCTGGGGTGTGAGCCCTTTGGGTCAGGGGCAGGGCTCATCTGAGGAACCTACCAGGAGCACCACGCCTGGCTCATTAGTGGATGTCTGAGAAGGCCTTTGAAGATGAAACACTCCGTAAGCACTCATTGTTTCTGTTTTTTGGACAAACTAGTACTTTGGTCTCCAGGGGCTGTTGATCTGGCTCCTTTGTGCTAGTCTGGAATTTGCTGCAAACTGAGGAGAGTAGGAAACAAACAGAACTTAAATAGTTTTTGAGAAAACAGCTAAACTCCCACTAAACCCCCCATGCTTTAGCTTGTAAATAGGATTCCTACCCATCCACCTTTCACATTCTTGGGTTTGGGTGCACTCTGTCTTGACCTGTTCCTTCGCCTGCTGGGTTTGGGGTGTGTGTGTGTGTGCCTCTGGTTCCCAGACTCTATAGAGAATGCCAGCAGCTGGCATATGGTGATTGCTGAATAAGCTGCCTGCTGACGCATGTCTCCTGCAGGCACAGAGAACTGGCTGGCATGGGTGATTCTGAACCCCTGTTTCATTGTTGTTTCAAAGATGCATTTCTGTGGCTGTCCTGTTGCATAGAGAAGGGAGGGAAGAAGAGAAAATGAGTGACTCTGATTTTGTCTTTGGGGGCAATAGGTAGTAGGGTGGGAGGATGGGCATTTTGTACCTTCATAGTGGTTCTTACTGCTGTCGTCTTCACTTTTTTAGCAGGTATTTGCTAAGTTCCTAGTATGTACCAAGCATAAGCTTCCAATCTGAGTGAGCTGCTAGTAAGGCCAGTTATAGACCTTACTATTTTAGTTCATTTGTTCCACTGCTATGTGCCAGGCACTAGTCAAGGTACCGGGAACACAGCAGTGAACAAAATAAAGAGCCGACATTGTAGAAGGAGAAAAACACAACAGCAAGAAACAAATGTGTGATGTGTCTGATGCTGAGAAATGCTATGAAGAACAGTGAAGTGGGATAAATGGGGTAGAGAGTGATGTGTGTATGTTTTGGTGGTTGTAGAAGGCCTCTTTGATAAGGTGATACTCAAATGGATGCCCAAAGGAAGTGAGGGAGTACTCTGGGAAGGTTATCTGGGAGAGCGGCACTCAGGGCAGAATGAAGAGCAAGTACAAAAGCTTTGAGACAAGAAGGTGTTGGGGAATTGAAGTGGAGTGAGCCAAAGGGAGAGCAGTAGAGGATCTAACAACAGAAGCAGGGGAATGCAGATCATGCAGGACCTTGTAAGCCACGGTATGGCTTTGGGTTTTACTGAAAAGGAGATACGAAGCCAAGAGAGGGTTGAACCGAGAAGCAGCATGACCTGATTTTGGTTTTAAAAGCAGTCTGGCTATGTGGAGAATAGACTGAAGGGGGTGGGGGGAAGAGGCAGGGAATGAGGTGACTGCCTCATTGCAGGTGAGAATGTAGAAAAGCTGTCCTTGGATGGGCCACAGTGAGCCTAGGAATGAGGGGGAGCCTAGGAATGGCTGAGGAATGAGGGGGAGCCTCTCCCCACCCCATCTCCCAGCTTGGCATACGGTTGTATGAACGGGAACAACTTGAGCAGCTGGCACTTCACAAAGTGAAAAGGATCAGCCTCTTTTAGGGAGTGTTATTTTCTTATTTCTTCCTCATTGATTTTGGTGTGCGGAAGGAAGGTGGAATTATAGAAGTAGAGAAAGGGAAGAAGTGGAGTCCCTTGATTTGAGCAGAGAGCCTGGACCTTGGGAACCTGGCAAGCCCAAACCTTGTCAGGAGTCACAAAGAGCCACTCCTCATTCCACTCCCTCCTCTCCCAGCCTTTCCGGGAGTCTCAGGATAAGGCTGAGGGAGGGAGGGGCATTCATGGTCTCATAAGACCTTATATGGTATAGAGTGTCAGAACTCAAGGGACTCTAGAAGTCATCTAGTTCAACCCCCTCCATTTAGAGGGGCAGATATGGATGGGTGAAATAACTCGTCCAAAGTCACATGGGTATATTACTAGCAGAGCAGGGGTCCTGAGTGTTCACTGCTTTGTCTCTGCTCCCAGAGACTCAGGATGTGTCTGAGTAGGACTTGATCTTCCTAGTCCTCTCAGGCTCTCGGTTTGGCATGAACTCCAGCCGTGACTTTGGCAAATCCCGTTTGCACGAAATCCTGACTAGCAGATGGTGGTGATGAGTTTATGTTTCTTTGCCTAGGATCAAGTTCTCCATACCAGGGGCCAGGCCAAAACCAGACTGCCACTGCCCCCACTTGAGCCCGCCTGTCCTCAGAAAGTGGTTGCTGTGATCATGGGTAATATCTTTGGAAACCTTCTCAAGAGCCTGATTGGGAAGAAGGAGATGCGTATCCTGATGGTGGGCCTGGATGCTGCGGGAAAGACCACCATCCTGTATAAGCTGAAACTGGGGGAGATCGTCACTACCATCCCCACCATCGGTAAGGGTGCAGCTTAGATGTAGGCTTTCATGCCAACAGCTGAGCCAGGCAGGGGGCCTATTCCTAGATCCCCCACCTGGCCACCAGGCAAGTCCATGCAACTTGGGGGGATTCAGGGAAGGATGGTTATTTGGCTTACTAGCAGGTGCTGGGGCTGCCGTTTGCCCACCTACCCTGGTCCTCTCTGATGCGGGAACTTCCGAAGCCTGGCACTGAACAGTCGCCCTGAGGCACTGAGCTGGTTTATTCTTTGTGTTGTTTGGAAAGCGGGTGAAAGGCTTTGATGTTCCTGCCAGGGGCCAGGAGTTGGTTCGGTTTAGATCCTCAGTGGCCCTGATCCTGGTTAAGACCTGCCTGTGGGAGGGAGAGAATTTGCCTTATTGATGGGGCTCCAGATCATCATTGTCCATTGGTTCTGCATTTGGGGCTCCAGGACTATAGCTCACTTTTTCTTCACCGTGTTTCCCAGGCCCTACTTCTTAGCTGTGGCAGACTCTGGTGGCTGAGGTACAGGAATGGGGCTGAGTCATTTCTTTGCAGGAGGGAGAGGCAAAGACTGAGAGAATGAGTGGAGAAGGTTAGCTCATGTTACCCAGGCGATTGTGAACCTCCTGACTGGCCCTTCTCATTCTCTTCCTCTTTTTCTCTTTTTGGCCTTTAGGCTACTAGGTCAGGGAATACCAGGCCTGAGGAAGCCTTAGTTTCCTTTGCTAGGATCATAGCCAGGCTGGGGGAAACAGAAATGAACCCACCTGGGTATTGTTGCAGGCCTGGTGTTTGAGGCCAAGTGGCCATTGTTTTTTCCAAAGGGTTCAACGTGGAGACAGTGGAGTACAAGAATATCAGCTTCACAGTTTGGGATGTGGGTGGCCAGGACAAGATTCGGCCTCTCTGGAGACACTACTTCCAGAACACCCAAGGTATGGAATATGAATTGCCCAGGTTGGCACGGGTTGGTTGGGTATGAGCAGAAGGAATGACCTTCATTTTTGGTTATGGGCAGCCAGTTCTTGCCCGGCTGCAACTCCTAGGGGTGGGAACAAAGGAGGAAAGGGAGCAAATATTTGGAGGGCATGTGGAGGGTGTTGTCTTTTGGTGGTGTGTGTGCGGGGAGGGGGAGTTCATCTGCTGTCTTGTGCAGCCCATGCTCTGCCTCCCTAGGGTTGATATTTGTGGTCGACAGCAATGATCGGGAGCGAGTAAATGAGGCCCGGGAGGAACTGATGAGGATGCTGGCAGAGGATGAACTCCGGGATGCAGTGCTCCTTGTCTTTGCAAATAAACAGGTGAGACTTCTCCCCACCCCTGGATTTGAGAGATGACAACCTGGCTGTAGAAATCATGAGCCTTGGGGCTTATCGTAGGGGAAGCCCTGTGTTCTCAATTTTGGAAGTGTGGGAAATACGATTAGCTGGCTTCTTTACGTTCCTCTTCTTGTCCCCCACCCAGCTTTAATTAGCAACATTTCTGTCCTCAGAGATTTGGTGTGGTAGATACATCACCTCAAATCCCTCCTTCATCTTCCCTGATGTCTACTTTAGTGGAACTGCCCTCACTCCTGCAGTCAGACAGACATGATTCTTTGCCCAGTCTGAATCACCTCTCCACTTCCCTACCAACCCCATATTTGGTTTGCAGCTCCCCAGTGGAATGACCTTTAGTGCCTTGAATCTATGGCTCTAGGATGACTAAATCCAAAGCTGCTCCTTAGGACCTTGTTCTGGCTCCTACAATGGAGGAGGAGGAGAGGGTGCTGGTACACATCTCTTTGGTAGATGGGTGCTCTAGAAGCCTTTGAAAGATCCTGAGGCTCCTTTTTGTGTGTCTTCCTCGCGCTCCAGGATTTGCCTAATGCTATGAACGCTGCCGAGATCACAGACAAGTTGGGCCTGCATTCCCTGCGTCACCGCAACTGGTACATTCAGGCCACCTGTGCCACCAGCGGGGACGGGCTGTACGAAGGCCTGGACTGGCTGGCCAATCAGCTCAAAAACAAGAAGTGAGAGCCAGGCAGCCCTATTCGACCACCCCACCCACCCCTGACACACCTACTGTCTCCCTACCCCAGTCCTGCCCCTTCCTTCCCGTTGCCAGTGTGGCCAGGGCCCTGGGTATCATGTCCGCATGCCCAGCAAGAGCCTTGCCTCCCCTGCCTCCCCTCCTCTTCCCTGTCCATGACCAGTCCCCAGTTGTTGTCCTGATGATGAATCATTCCAATTTATCGGATTTAAAACAAAAACAAGATTGTTATGGTTTCATGGGGTGGCCCCCCTCATCCTTGGGTTTGGGAGGTGGGGTGGGGTATTCTCTTCGTTCGCTTCGTTTGGCTCTGGTTGCTGTGCTCTTGGCATCTGAGTCCCTTCCCTTTCCCCACAGGTCCTTCTCCTATTCCCCGTCTTCCTTTCCTTTGCCACCCTCTCCCCGTTCTACATGGAAATTGCACGGGCCTCTCTGTGTGTGCGTGCATGTGTGCGCGTGTATATACATGTATAGAGAGATATATATGCAGGGGCCGGGGGAAGGGTGGAGGGGTGGAGTGCAGCTCGAGGCTGGGAGCCAGGACACTGCCCGCTCTAGCCTATCATCTGCCTCTCCCATGTTGATGAGATAAAGGGAAGAAGGTAGAGGGAAGGCTGTCCCACTTGCGCTGGTTCCTCTCTTCTCTGCAGGTGGGTTTTTCTGGATGATAGGATGGATGGTGGATTTTCCACCACCATCTTCCAGTGTACCTCTCTCTCCTGCTTAGGGCAGGGGGGTGGTGTTTATCTCTAGATGACTGTTCCCAAGGAGATACCATTCTGCCCTGCCTTGTTAGTGGGGAGAAGAGAGGAGCCCACTCACTCTTACCAGCCCAGTGTTCAACTGGTCCTCCTCCTCATCCTTAGATCTGTTCCTCAGGAGCTTGTGGGGAAGATAGGGAGAGCAAGACCATGGGGGTATGTTTGGGACCAAGGGCACTGGGGGGGTGGGCCTCAGGTTTTTCATCTTCATACTTTTGTGTTGTTACGAGGTGAGGCATGGATCAGTCCTGTTCCTGCCTTCCCGTGTGCCCCCCCCCTTCCTTATCTTCTGATCTTGGGGATTGGGTGGTTCATCTATCCTTTGTCAGAAGTTTCCTCACTTTAGGAGTCCTGCTGGCCTGACCAGGGCTGGCTGGGTGGTTTAATGGGAAGCAAGGGAGTGGGGGTGACATAGCAGACCTCAGTTTCAATTCCCCTTCTCTCTACTTCACTCTTTTTTTAGTCCAGGATGTGCTGAAGGCTGAAAATTTTCTATTCTGTTTCTAGACCCTCAGGCTATCCTGCTGTCCCTCCTGACTCCCATCCCAACAGTTTTTCCCTGCCCGTTTCACCCACTTCCCATAAATCAATTTGAGGGTTGGAGTGGAGGAAACAGAACTCTGAAGTAGTTGTTGGTGCTGGTGGGATGCAGTGGTCTTCAGAGTCCTCCCACCATAATTAGGTAGTTGTTCAGAAGCTGCTGCTGCTACTGCGTCTCTCTGTGTACAGGGGGCGCTTGTCCCTGATGTCCTGGCCTGGGTCCTGACTTTGCGGTTTCTGTGAAGCCGTGGCTTTTCTGTGGGCTCCTGTGTGTGCTGGCTGCGCCCTGAGCTCCTGAACAGCCATCCATAATCTTTCTGCTAAGGTCAGGGCCCAGGCCCCCTGACAAGCATGGCTGAGGGACCCCTTCCCAGAAGGAGTGTCCCAAGCCCCACCCCATGGGGCCAGGCTTCCTGCCACCTTTGTCTACAACAGGCAGATCAGTATCCCCACCCTGACCCAGGTTGAACTGTGAAAGAGAGGTTCCAGGGGTGTCTCCCTCAGTGCCAGTTCCTTAGTGATATACTATTTACCCAAGATGCAGTGGGTGTGGTGTGTGCAGGTCTCTTGATCTCTAGGCCTGTGTGTGTGTGTGTGTGTGTGTGTGTGTGTGTGTTTGGTGGCGGGGTGAGGGGAGAGGGGTGCTGGAGCTTCTATTTCATTTTAATGTATATTCACTCCCATGAACCCCATGGATGCTTCCCTCCACCCCTTTTCTTTGCTTCTGCCTCAGTTTCCTCATGTTTTTGCTCCTGCTCCTGTTTCCTCTCCCTTCCTGAACTCTTTCCTTGGCCTTCTCAACTCATTCACTGCTGTTGCCTGCTGTCGTCTCCCCTTTCCTTGTTTCATTCCTACTTAGGATTCCCCACTCTTGATCTTTGCGGTAGGTGAGAATTTTGCCTCTTCTCCTGCCTCCCAGTCTGACTCTCCCTAGTTAGATGTCAGTCCCAAATAGGTTTTTCTCATTTTAGGCCCACCCCTACCTTGCTTTGGGGAGCTCCAGAGACCAGCGGGCCTGAGCGTTAGGAAGCAGCCTTGGAGGTTGCCTTGGTGCTCCTCAAGGATGTATCCAGCAGGGGGCAGTAAGTGATCTTGGTAGTGTCCCTGGCTGCCAGGCCCTTGGCAGGGGTGGTCTCTTCAACATTCCCATTCACCTAAAAGCTCTTTTTGGGTTGGGTTTTTCATTCCATTTTTGCTTGCTCCCTTCCACACTCTTCTCTGGGAGATTTAATTTTATGCTTTCCTTTGTTATAGCCTCTTCCCCCCTGGAGAATCCCCCACCCCCCCAAAGTTTGTTTTGTGGTGTTATGGTGGTAACTGCAGTTCTGAACTGGTTTTTCTCTTCTTTTTTCCTCCTCTGGAATGTAGACTGTATATGTTTAATAACTCACCTTCTCTCTCCTTGCTCAAAATGTGGGATACGCGATGACTGTGACCCTGGTTGGAAATTAAACTTGTTTTATGCAGCTTTGGAGCAGACCTTCATCCTTGATGTGCAGCAGCCATGGGACAGTAGTTTAATGGTGAGGGTACTTCTGTCTTTGGTCCCTCTCTGTAGACTGCTCCTTCTCTCAGCAAAGGGGTAAAGGGCACACTTGACAGGGATGGGGCTGGGGAGAGTGAGATTATTGAGGAACTTAGGCTTATCTCTACACTGCTTACTACTTCCCATCATACTCCAGAGAGGAGCGTAAATGAATTGGGCACCAGAGTGTGAGGCCTTTGTGACTTTGCTCCTTAGTTGTAACGGGTTTTATCCTGTACCTTGCTTTATTTATCACCGCTGGTAGACACTAGAGACTTGAGTGGCTAGAGGGCCCTGAACTCAGAGTGACCCAGACTGCCTCCACTCTCAGATCTCCTGAGCCCTGTGCATCAGGTGCTTATAGTTGGAACAGGGTCCCCTCATCCATAGACTGGAGTCCCCTCACTCGTCTAATTTTGGATTTTGGCAGTGAGTAAGCATGAAGGGTAAAGGCCTGGATAGTGTAAGGAACTTGATCCTCTTTACAACTGTGGCCCTGTATCACCACTGCCTCAGGCATGTGGTTCCCCATTGTCAGGATGCCAAACCTCATCCAGAGATTCCACAAATGTCTTGAGGGAAAGGACAAGCCTCCGCCCTCCCAATCCACTCCTGTCACTACTCTTCCTCTCCTGCTAATACTGTCTGGCTCCAGGCAAAGAAAGAGATAGTGCTCCCCTTTCTTTAGGGGGTGAGATCTGAGTGAGCTAGGCAGGCCATCCCCACTCTGGCCACTTTCTTAAGTGTTGTGGGAAAGGGACAGGTTTTAGGCATATAGTAAGTTTGAGAGCCCTGAGTGCCGGTGTGAAGTAAATCATTTGTATTCAGTTACCTCCCTGGTCCTCAAAAGCTCTGCCTGGTGACCAATGTTACTGATAAGAGCACATTTGTAAGTATGTTCCTTCTAGAACAACCCCTCATAAGATCGTGATAATAGAGAGGACTTTAGCTGGATGGCAGGCCAGTGGGTGTCCTTTGACCCCTGAAGAGGACGACCTGATCTGTTTTGTCCCTCAGTACTCTATTTAAGATTCCAGAAGGGAGGTGCGGGGGAACCCTCTTGTGTCAGTTGCTTAAACCTTCCAGCTTCTTTCAAGAGGGGTTGGGGGGAAGAGGGAGAGACTTAACCTGGAAAGTAAGTGTTTGGCATCCAACTCTTAGGACAGATAGCAACCTTATCTGCCCAGAACTTGAGTAGCTCTTCAGTCATGGCTTGGCAGACTTGCGCCCAGGGTCTACCTCAGAATGATCTGGGTAACGGAGCTTCCAACATGAGCTTGGAGAAAGTGGAAGGCTTTGGATTGGTCAGGCTGGAGTGGACAGAACTGTCCTCCTCGTTACAGAGTTTGGGGTCAGCGGCAGGGAAAATGAGTGTGGGTATGTGTGAGTTTCTCGGACTAGAGGTATAAGGTCTGAAGGCTCTAGGGATTCGCTGCTATCACTTCCAGTTCAAGTGCCTAGATTGGTCAGAGCAGAACATCGACAGGTATTTACTTAGTACTTGTGAGGGTTCCAGACCTGTTCTAAGAAGGAAGTCAAACCACTGGATAGACCTGGGAATCCATTTTTGGGATGCTTTGAAATCCTTTGGGATGTCCATAGTGCAGTACATTGGGGTAGTGAGAGTTGGGGAATAACTGGGGGATACCCCTTTGCTACTGCTTGGTGCACAGAGTGGTGTCTTTGGGCAGGCAGTCATAGTACTAAGAATGCTTCCAGTTCTGAAGGGTGTGGAATTAGGAGGGTCAAAGTCCATCTCTCTACTTTCTAACCTGGTACCTGGAGGGATAGAGTTTCCTGCTGGTCACTGAGGAAAGATAGGATCCAGTGGCCTTCCTTCCTCTACAGGTTTTTCATTCTAATTGGGTTTCCTGGCCCTGATTGCTGGGGTTGGGTAAGAAATGACCCTGAATTCCTGAGCAAAGGGAAGAGGAGGTTAAGTCTGAGGAAATCCAAAGCTTATGATAGGGAGCAAGGCCACTGAAGGCAGTGGCTGGAGGTCTGGAAGTGACGAACTTGTGTCAGGACTGATGACCATCATGGCTTGAAGGTGAGTGTCTGCTTATGTGTGTCACTTTGGCCATCAGCTACAGAAGAGAGGATCTGGGCTCTAGTTTAGGAACAAATCTGGTTTCCGAACTGAACATCGTGGAGTAGAGAGGATGACACTCAAGCCAGAACTTTGGCTCTCTAGGCCCAGAGCCAACCAGTGCTACCTATGCACGCTTCCTCCCACCACCCTTACTCCTAACCAGGCACGTTGAAAGCTGTCTCTGAAGAGGTCTGGACAGTCAGTCTGGGCCTGGCAGGAGGTTTGAGAATGAACTTGTCCACCTGGCACCCTGCCCCCACCATGCCCCCCCAACATCCACCCCTTCGTCACACACATTGTTGAGAGTCCTCCTAGAACAGAATTGAGTACAAGACCTTTTCAGGGTTGGAGGACTTAGCTTGGGGCTCTGAACCACAGGGATTTAGATGTTAGCTTCTTTCTGCATTCTTAATGTAGAAAGAGCGGTGCTTTCTTGGCTTTAGGTGATAAGAGATGGAGAATCTCAGTTTTTGCCTATGCCTTAGGGAAAACATACTGATGGGATGAAAAGCCATGGGGGGAGTGGGGAGCAGTACTGCTTCAGTTTTGGATGAGCGAGTGCATAACCATACCTAAAAAGAAAACATTTTATCATCCAGGGTATGCATACTCTTGAAAATACGGCATTAGCTTTTGAATCCAGATTTACATATGCTGACTCACAGGCTTTTTATTTATTAACAGTCTTAAAAACAAACATATTAAAAATATTTAAAAAGCAGTGCCCTGCTTACTATCTGGCACATAACAGGCATTCAGCTTTGATGAGTGAATAAACATAACTGTCCATAACCAAACTGGGCCGCCTGGTGGGCCTCGCATGAGTTCAGGGGGCTGTGGTAGAGTTTCTAGTACTCACTGACAGAGACCCTTTGAAGGGTGGAGGCCTTTCCGGGACTGGCCCTCTGATTTCAAAGTTGTGCCTCCAGTCAGGGTTGTGCCAGCTCCTCTACCTTTCCCAGAACCATCTCACCTTTCTCGGTTCTCCTAACTTCACCCAAGGAGAGAGCTTCTTCCTCTCTGTTCCCTTCTGGGTCCAGGTGGGCTTGTGCTGCCCTCTGTGGGTGATCTTGTTGCCTTAGTTTTGCCCTAGTCTCACTCCTGCCCCCCACCCCCACTCCATCCTCACTTCCCCTTTCCATTCAGAGTCCTGGACCTGGACCGGGCAGCAGCCCTCCATTTTCATGAAACCATTCCAGTCAGCCCATGCGGCAGTGCAGTATGGGCTCTCACCGCTTTGCTCCAAAACCTTCAGTGGATTCCCACTGCCTTAGTCTGACATTGAATCTCTCCACAACCAGCTCTTGCTTTCCTCCCCAGCTACCTCTTTCTACTCTTCTGCTTGAATCCATTACTTTAGCCAAACTGGTATACTCATTTTTCCCAAATATCCGGCCTATGCCTTTATCCCCTTTCTCACTTGTTTAAAAATACCACTTTTCTTTAAGATCTACAAAGCTGCCCATGACCTCTGTAATCCCAAGGATTCCTTTTTCCACCCTTGCTGGCTCCTTTAGTTCTATTAGCATAATTCATTCAACATCTCTCACACCTTCCCTTATATTGTTATATATCCTGTTCATTCATTTAATATTTAATTTGGAAATTTATTTTTGTAACCAAAGTAATCTTCATTGCAAAACATCCAAACAATACATAAATGTACAGAGCAACATGTGAAACCTGTTTGCCTCTGTTTTTCTCAATGTAACCACCCTCAGCTATTTGGTGTGCCTCCTTCTGGTAGTTTCTTTTCTAAATATATGTAGCTCCACACATTCGGGGAAGGGCTAAAACATAAATGGACTCATATCACATTTATTATTTTTGCTTATTTTATTATTTTTAATGTTTTATTCATTTTTGAGAGCATGAGCAGGGGAGGGGCAGAGAGAGAGGGAGACACAGAATCCCAAGCAGGCTCCAGGCTCTGAGCTGTCAGCACAAAGCCCAACGTGAGGCTCGAACTCACGGACTGTGAGATCCTGACCTGAGCTGAAGTCAGACACTTAACCGACTGAGCCACCCTCTTGCTTTTTTTAACATAAGGGTATATACATTTGTCTTGAAGTTTTTCCAAATTAGCATAGATATTTTTAATTGTATTAAAAGTATTGCATAGCATAATATTTATTCAAAATAAAACACATTTGTCTAGAATCTGTTATATGGGGGGTACTGTACAGCTAGTACCTGGGGGACTCCCGACATGATCACAACCTTGTCCTTGCCATCAGTGAGACGGCTCTTGAGAGAAAGGGAGAAGTGAGGCACACATAAATAATTGCAAGACAACAGAAAATAACATCCCTGAGTGTATGCTGGAAGTTCAGAAATAAGTAACTTCTAGCTAAGGGAATCAGGACTTTACAGAGGAAGTGATATTTGAACTTGGTTTGGAGGAAGCTTGACAGGTGAAGGAAGAGCATGAGCCAGGGCACAGAGATGGAAACACATGATGAAGGTTGATCTGATGCCAGACCACAGTCCATGAGCAGGAAGGGGATTTGGTTCAATTCATAGGTGTTTAATGAGCATCTATGTGTCAAACACCATACGAGGCGAGGCAATAGAACACAGAAATGAGAAAGATGAGGTTGCAGTCTTTAAAAGGCTTTTAGTTTAGTGGAATAAAAGCCAAGTTTGGAAAGGCAGATTAGGACCAGATAGTGAAAGCTTTCAACTGGCATGTCATGGAGTCTGAATTTGATTCATGGGGCAATGTGAGGCTGTAGGCTCCGTGACAAGCTGAGCAGACCGCAGCAGTGCACAGAATGGGCTAAAGTAGGGCTGGGGATGGGCTGGGGATGAGGGGCTTAGAATGTTCTTCCTTTCTTTTTTTTAAAAACAAGACAAATTTCACTTCTACCTCAATTGAAAGGTATCTGGTGGTAGGCAGTCCAGGTGTGGTGGCTTTACAGTTATCAGGGCTGAGACTTCTTTTTGCTTCACCAGCCTCACACATAGCTTCCTCCTCATGGTCACCTCATGCTCTAATGTGGCTGCTAGAGTGTAATTCATCTCAGCTACATTCCAGACCGCAGAAAAAAGGAAGGGGGAAGGAGCCGGGGCGTTGGGGGGGGGGGGAGGAAGAGGAGCACACAATGACACACTTCTTAGCTAATTCCCACTAAGGGCCTTGCTGGAAGTCCAGGATAATATTTCCAACACTTCTGTTATGACTTACTGGCCAGAACTTAGTCACATGGCCTTATCCAGCTTTAAGGAAGACTTGGAAATGTAGTTTTGTGGATTTTTTTTTTTTTCATTTGAGGTATAATCTGCATGCAGTGCAAGGCACAAATCTTCTATAGTTTGAGAAGTTCTGACAAATGTACACACCATATAACCCACATCCCTATCAAGATATAGAGCTTTCCATCATCCCTAGGAATTCCTTCCTGAGGGGGGTCTTTTCTTAAAAAAAAAAATGTTTTTGATGTTTATTTATTTTAAAAGAGCGAGCATGAGCAGGGGAGGGGTAGAGTGAGAGAGAGGTAAAGAGAAAGAATCCCAAGCGGGTTCTGTGCTGCCAGTGCAAAGCCTGATGCGGGGCTCGAACTCATGAACTGTGAGATCATGACATGAGCCAAAATCAAGAGTTGGGTGCTTAATGGACTGAGACACCCAGGCACCCCTGAGGGGGCTTTTTCTTTTTAAACAACCCCAAAGAGAGAGAGAGAGCTAATGAGAGCTTAAATAGGGTAGTAGCCTTGGGAATGGAAAGAAGGCATGGAGAGGCAGTAGAAGGAGAGTCCAAAGGAGAATCATTAGGTGTGGGAGATGAGAATCTAGAAGAATGCTAATAGCAGAGCCACTAACAGAAACAAGATTGGGAGAGAAGCCTGGGTTGTTACCGATGGGATGGAAGGAGAAAAAGGAATGAGTACAGTATTGGGTGTGTTGATCTGAGGTGCTGGTCAAACATGTAGGTGGAGATACCAAGTAGGCAGTTGTATCTAGAGTCTGTGAGGGCATTCAGAGCTCAACTGCATCAAATACCAGAGAGATGCTAAAGAGGACAATGGAAAGACGCCTGGATGGCTCAGTTGGTTAATCATCCACACTTTTGATTTTGGCTCAGGTCATGATCTCAACGTGAGATTGAGCCCCACGTCGGGCTCTGTGCTAACAGCCCAGAGCCTGCTTGGGATTCTCTCTCTCCCTCTTTCCTTCTCTCCCCATCCCGTACTCTTGCTCACTCTCTCTCAAACATTGAAGAAGACAAGGCACCAAGAAATGACCCAAGAATTTGGTGATTTTGAGCTCACTGATAACTTTTTGAGGGAGCAGAATTCAGATGCCAAGGCCTGAGTGGGCAGTGAGGGTTTGAATCATGCAGAAGGGGACTGATTGCATTGCCCGAAATAATTTAAAACCCCTCTTAAAAACTGAAGTCCCTTGGGGTGCCTGACTGGCTGATATTGGGGTTGAGTTCAACCCCCACATTGGGCAAGATAAATAAAAATAAAAACTGAGGTCTTTGCATAAACAAAAGGGAGCTGCCCTTTTGACAAACCTGTTGATGAAGGGAGGAAGGCGATGTTGGTGTCAGGAGATCAGGGATTCACCCTATCCTTACAGGAAAATATCTCCTGACTCTGAAATTAACTTGCCAAAGGACAGGGAGATGGGACAGCTAGCTACCTGTCTCCTTTTGGATATATGACCTCCAGAAATTAAAGCTGAAGGGTTGGAGGTGGGAGAGGGATGCCATCTCTAACAACTGCTGGGGAGATGGGGGGCAGCCAGACACTGCCAGGACAGGTGTGAAGAGACCTATCTTAAGAGTAAAGAGCAGAGAACAAACACGCTGGACTCAGGCAATAATGGGTTTGAATCTTGTCTCTGTCGCCACCTAGCTAGAAGACCTTGGGCAAGTTACTTAACCTGAGCACCCAGCTCCTCGTCTGTAAAATGGAAACAATTATGCCTACCTTTCAGGGTGGTTTTGAGAATTACAGACAAGTGACTGGCACACAATAGGTCATCGTAAGTGGGTGCTATTCAGTGATCCAGCCCCTCACTAAGGGACAGAACGGAAACGGAGGGGTCAAAATCCGCAACCTCACGATCTTAGAGGGTAGGGAGGGCTCCCAGCGGCCTCCTCCCTCCAGGAGGTGGGGACAAGGTGGAGGAAGGGCTACTGGAGGAGGAGCTGGCGCGTTGCTACCCGCCCCGTCCCGTCCAGTCCAGCCTGGGCGCCGAGGGAACCCGCTGTCCTAGCCGCCGCCACCCGAACAGCCTGTCCTGGTGCCCCGTGCCCTGCCCCGCGTCCAGTCATGACCCTGCGCCCCTCCCTACTCCCGCTCCGTCTGCTGCTGCTGCTGCTCAGTGGGGCGGTGTGCTGGGCTGTGGCTGGGTTCGAAACCGAAAGTCCCGTCCGGACCCTCCAAGTGGAGACCCTGGTGAGGAGAGAGTGTCCTGGGGCTGCGGGAGCTGGGCCTGGGGAGGGAATGAAAGGGTCTAAACAAACCTGGGAGCGGGTAGGCGAGCAAGTGTGGGAACTGAGTTGGGGGGTGGGTACCGGGTCTAGGGACAGGCACGGACCTTTGGAGGATCCTGCGTGACTCCTGTAGCCCGATCATAGGTGGAGCCCCCTGAGCCTTGCGCGGAGCCCGCTGCCTTTGGAGACACGCTGCACATACACTACACGGTGAGGGATCTGGGGGGCCGGGGCGGGGCCTGGGAGGGGGCGGCGCCCTGCTGGAACACGTCAGCGTTGGCTAGGACACGTGGCAAGCGGTTCGGGAGTAAGTTGGGGCTCTGGGGTCGTCGAGCACGTGGCGGGGGGAGGGGCGCTCTTCTTCCCGGCCCATTTCCCCTCCCAGCTCTTCCGCCAGTTCCGCCCCGGTGTGGGGAAGAGTAGGGTGGGGAGATCTCCGAGAAGTGCCAGCCCTTCGGGGCTTCCTGTTGCTTTCTGCCCTGAGGGGAATGCTGGGCTGCAGCTGCCAGGGGGTTGCCGCCCGGCCGCCGCCGCCGCTGCCCAGGGGCGCAGGTGTGTGTGGTGTGCGCCTGCTGAGAGAGAGGTACTAGGTGTGCGCTCTTGCTGCTGTCTCCCCCCAGGGCAGCTTGGTAGATGGACGCATTATTGACACTTCCCTGACCAGAGATCCTCTGGTTATAGAACTTGGCCAAAAGCAGGTGATCCCAGGTATGTGACCTGCGCCTCCCATTTTACGTCTCCTAACTTAAGCTTTCCTTAGCCTCTTCAATCTCTAAGTTACCTTGGAAGTGCCCCCACGACTCTCCCAGTCACATCCTCAGGTTCAAACCCCACTTCTAACACTGCTTTTTGCCTCACACCCCACTGGCAACCCGGCAGTTGAGAAATGGGGAGCTCAGTTGAGGGTCAAAGGGAGCCTTGGGATTTGGGGAATGTAGGTAGCTTCCTGTTCAGTTGTGTCTTCTTCCTCAAGGTCTGGAGCAGAGCCTTCTAGACATGTGTGTGGGGTGAGTATCTGGGCAGGGGCGGGCTTGGGTACCCCCTTAGCATGGGTGGAGGTTTACTTTGCTATCCTTGCTCCTGGAGGGGGCAGAAGAATGTGGATAAAGGCTTTGCACTGGGCAGGTCCAGGTCATTGGGACCCCTAAGGGCATCCAAAGCCACTTTGCCTATCTGGCTGTGGGTTTTGTTGGAGGAGTTGAGGCATGTGGGGGACCTTTCCTGGTCAACCTACTGAGGGCTCAGTGGGAAAGTTCATGTTTTGGGGTGAATATCCAGAGAGTTTTGCTGGTGGGGCTTCAGATGGATTGAGGCCACTGGCCCACCTGGTCCCACCTCTAGCTGTGATTCACATTCCTTCCATCAGAGAGAAGCGAAGGGCAATCATTCCTTCTCACTTGGCCTATGGAAAAAGGGGATTTCCACCGTCCATCCCAGGTAATCTGACTAGGCCTCTCTCTCAGGTAATCCAAATACCCAGTCCCTCAGAGCTACAAGGAGCTGTACACTTTGTCTGGAGCTTGAGAAGGTCTAAACCCAGGTTGCTGAAAAGGACAGGGGCGGCCAGGGACTCCTGCAGGGCCACTGTTTTCCTCTTCAGGTCACCAACAGGGACTAGAGACATATAACCTGTTAGGCCACCTGGCTTGCCCTCTAGCAGACAGCAACTTTATAGGGAGGAGACACCTGCTTGAACCACTTGGGTCTGTTGCCTGTGCTACCTCTTTCAGAACTCTAGACCTTTCTCCTGCCGCTTCTCCACAACTCCAACCTGTGTCGTTTGTGCAACTGGCATGGCTTCTCACCACACCTCTACCCTTCCTTTCAGCCTCCATCAGGAAAGAGACAGTAAAAATAATCACAGTCAAGTAACCCCTCCTTTCAGCCTCCATCAGGAAAGAGACAGTAAAAATTATCACAGTCAAGTAATTCAACACAAAGCAAAACAAAAAACAACTTGTAAAAGGCAAGCCTACCCTATAACTTCAAAAGCCATCACAGGTCACTGCTGATATCTATACCTGAAGATCTGAGGCTGGACAGATTTCCTAAGATGCAGATCTCTTGCTTTGGGTTATAACAAATGCTCTATTGGCTAAAAGGTTTTGTCCTTCAGAGTATTAGTATAAAAGTTCTTATCCTAGTTACAACTGAGAGGGAAAACCGGAAAGAGGGTCATGGACTAAAGAGAAACTCTTTTACCCGAAGCTCTTTAATCTCCCCATTTCCAGTGTTTGTATTTCTCCCCTAACTCACCCCTGTTCATTCCCTGGCTCCTTACTTCTTAAGCTACCTCCTTCCTCTCCAGCTCTTATGTTGAAACATCTATGTTTTCTTAGTAACAGTCACATCAGTGTGCTCATTAGTTGGTGCAATTTTAAAACATCTAGGTTAAATTCAATTAATTTCAGGCCTGCAAAGATTCTGTCGATGTGGCTGTTTGGAAATGGAGTCATTAGTATAGAGGTTCTCTCGCTTATAAATGGAGAACACCCTGTGGGAAGTTTCCCCGTGCTATCAAAAACCTGTCCCTGAACGCAAGCCACACTTGTAGATTTGGGGCGAACATAACTACCAATAGACTCTGTTTATAACTTTTCTCTACTTTTGTCTAGAGGAACTCAACACATTTAAATCTTGCCAGCTTCATAGTTGTTGCTCTGGTGTGGCCTGCCCTTCCCCTGCTTTCATTTAGATTCTGAGCCCTGGATAAAATGCAGAGATTCTAACCCTCACCTCCTCTCTGCCTCCAGCGGATGCAGTGCTGCAGTTTGATGTGGAGCTGATTGCACTGATCCGAGCCAACTACTGGCAAAAGCTGGTGAAGGGCATTTTGCCTCTGGTAGGCATGGCCATGGTGCCAGCCCTCCTGGGCCTCATTGGGTATCACCTATACAAAAAGGCCACCAGACCTAAAGTCTCCAAAAAGAAGCTCAAGGAAGAGAAACGAAACAAGAGCAAAAAGAAATAATAAATAATTTTTAAAAATTTCTTTGTATTCTTCACCTGATACTTTCTGGGGCTACTTCTGTAAGTGGGAATGAGGAAAAGGGATGGGGAAAAAGGCATTCTGAGTTGGATCTTGCCTGACGGGGTGTTTGGAGGCTTTGGATCACCTCTGCCTCTGCCTCTTCCTCCCGTCCTAACTTCCTGCCAAGGACCTGCTCTTGAGTCTTCCCATAGGATCTGTACCTCCCGAAGGTATGGGTGTTGGCCCCCACAGTGCCCAGACTTCCAAGAAGCAATGCTTCCTGGAGCAATGAGCCTCTGATATTTGCCTAGCTATTAGCTCCACTCTGTGGGGCCACTGTATTCCTAGTGTCTTCCAGTTAGACTGCTCTGTTCAATATGGGGAAAATATAAAGAGCTCACAAACCCCGTGGAAAATTTTAATAGCAAAGTCCTTGGGTCTCTCAAACAATCATTTGGGATTTGAAAAGAGATTTACTCCTTGTATCACAGGATATGGGAGATCACGTGGGCTGCCTCAATGATGTTGTAAGTGGTTGGAGGTTGCTTGTCACCTGGCTGGGTGGTCGGTGTGGACAACGGCTGGGGTAAGTTGCTTCGATGGTTGACGATAAAGAGTGGGTTGAGCTGGCTCAGCACTTCATCACTCACCGAGATGCCATCCAAGTACTGCTTCAGCATCTCTCGCAACTTGCCGTTGATTTCTAACAACTGGGTGCGTCTCTGCTGGAGGCTCAGTTGTTCCAGTTTCACTTTGTTGTACCTTTTCCAGAAATTCTCCATCCCTGTATAGTTCACGATCACCTGGGAGTTGAGTTAAAGGGACAAGGTATGTGGTGGGGCCCATTAGCAAATGTAGCCCAGTGGCCCATCATCTCCAACCTTGGGTGATGGCCTCTGGGGCCCTAGGAACTTTACCTTTGAGAGCTCCTCAGTAAGCTCCTCTCGGTAAATTTCTTCTATCTCCGCCTGCTCCTTGGGAGTCAATACTGACGAATAGAAAGGTAGCACTTTTTCTTCCTCTGTTTCAAATTTCCTACATATTTCAGCAAGTTTCAGGATCTTTTCACCCTATCAGAAGCAGGAAGAGACCCTTTATTAGGAAAGGGGGTGGGGAGGGGAAATAGTAGAGTTGGTTCCCCTGCTTGAACCCAGGGAAGTATTCATCCAAATGTGACATGAGAGTAATAAATACATCTAACAGGCTCTTCACTAGGTGCCAAGCACTATTCCAAGTATTTATATACTTGGAATATATATACACACACACATATATATATATATATATATATGTGTGTGTGTGTGTGTATACATAAATGTGTATATATATGTGTGTGTGTGTGTGTATATATATATACATATATATATATACACACATATATATATATATATATACACACATATATATATATATATATATATGTATATATATATATATACACATATATATGTATTTTTTTTTTTTTTGAGAGAGAGAGAGCAAGCAGTGCAGGGCCAGAGGGAGAGGGAAAGAAAGAATCTTAATCAGGTTCCATGCCCAGCATGAGCCCAATGTGGGGCTCCATCTCCTGACCGTGAGATCATGACGTGAGCCGAAATTAAGAGTCGGACGCTTAACTAACTGAGCCACCCAGGCACCCCTTAATTCATTTAACTTAAAATGTGAGGGGGGGCACCTGGGTGGCTCAGTTGGTTAAGTTTCTGACTTCGGGTCCGGTCATGACCTCGTGGTTCATGGGTTTGAGCCCCACATTGGACTGTCAGCACAGAACCTGCTTTGGACCCCCTGTTCTCCACCCTCCTCTGCCCCTCCCCTGCTTGTGCTCTCTCTCTGTCTCTGTCAAAATAAATAAATAAGCTTTAAAAATAAAATAAGGTAAAATAAAATGTGAGAGGGGAGGAAACATGGAATAAAAAAGGTACTCAGGCAGGAAGCAGGAGAAAGCCCTCTACCTTTCTCAAACCTGTTTCACTTCGCAGGAGCCAAGTTTCTTGGTTTTGTTTTGACTGACCTTTCCCCTTCGTTACCTTATCAACAATCTTTCTCAGGGCCTTGAGGGTGGCATTACTTTCCAAAGTAAGTTTGACCAAGTTTTCCTGTGATATTTCCCGGGCGTGACTCCTTTGGGCCTTAAGTTTTCGCAGTTGTGCAAGGACCAGCTCCTTGTCCTTACGAATGTACTGGTTCCGGTCTTCATTCTCATGGCTGTGCACCATGATCTTGCCTCTTAAAATAATTATGGAGTCCTGGAGGAACAGAATAGATTAGAGTAAACTCTTGCCTGGCTGAAGGTCTTCAATGAGACAGGCAAAAGGACCATCTGGGGACTGAAATCCAGGGATATCATCTTTCCCCAGCCAGGGGTCCAGTAGAAATTGGGGGATGAATAGGGGATAACGGAGCAGTGAAAGCAGTGAGTATTTCCAGTTGGCTGCACTAACCTGTAATTTCTGTATTTTTTTCATCTGTGCTTCAATCTCTTTGGAGCTTCTTTCATCTTTCACCTTCAGAGTCTCAAAGGCAATCTTTTGATCCTCTGTGGCATCAGTATAATTCTTGAGTGCATCCTGGAACCTTCTCCACAGATCTTCTACTGTATTCTCCAGGTGCAGTCTTAGAAAATGCTTCTCTTCTAAATTCTAGGAAGTGGTGCCAAAATAGCCAGTGCTTGGAATTACCCTATTAGTGCCCTTTTACTGCCTCCAGCAACCTCATCCTCTTCAACTGTTTGTAACATAGTAGGGTGCAGAGGTCGCCAATGAAAATGCCTACAAAGACCAGGCAGATGTTATAAATATGTGCTGTATGCTAGATGAGGCCTGCGGTGAACCAGAGAGGAAATGCTCCACGGGGCGTTGGGAGTAGTGGCCTATCTGCTCGGCTTCACATGAATGTCCCCATTTGGAAACGTGGCCCAGTGTTACCAGATCTTTTCTCAAGGCAAGCTAAATTTAGGATTTTTATGTGAAACCTTTCAATTTTTAAATGTAGGAAGCTTATTTTGAAATTTACAAGGGGCACCTGGGTGGCTAAGTCAGTTGAGTGTCCGACTTCAGCTCATGTCATGATCTCGTGGCTTGTGGGTCCAAGCCCCGCATCGGGCTCTGTGCTGATAGCACAGAGCCTGGGGCCTGCTTTGGATTTTGTGTCTCCCTCTCTCTCTGCCCCTCCCTGACTCTCTCTCTCTCTCTCTCTCTCTCTCTCTCAAACATTAAAAAACTTTTTTTTTAATTTACAAAACATTGTGGGGCAAAATAAAAACAAAGAACCCCATGCCCAAACCCAGGTCTGCAGGATAGCTAACTTTGTAGCCTCCAGGATGGTGGAAAGCACTTTGGGGCCAAGGGCAGAACTGGATTCTCCTCCTGGCTGTACCACAAAGCAGCAGCATAACTTTGGTGGGTCATTTTACTTCTTTGGGCCTCAGTTTCTTTCACAGATCACCCCTGTGATTTGTCTCTTGACTGTGTTGATTAGGGGTCTCTACGAGCTCCAGTGGCCTTGAGCATTTTTTCTCCCTTCTCTCCCAGCTCTTGCCCAGCTGCTCTCCCTCCATACCTTGTTTTTGAGATCATCCCACATGCTCTGGAACTCCAGCTTACTTTCATACTCAGAATCTATATAGTTCTGCTCCATGGCCATGAAGACATCTTGTAGGTAGTCAATCTCTTTTTCATGCTGGTCAATAATTGTCTTCCTGTGGGAGATAAGACACTGTCCCTGCACTGAGGGATAAAGCATATGGACCAATAATGACAACTCAAAGCAGTATGTGATAAAACTGTACAAATAGTATAAATTCCTAGGTAAACAGAGAGAGGGTGGGCCCTATTCTTTTTAGGATCAGAAAGAATGAATAAGATTGTTTTGATTTTTGAGCAGGCAGTCCATTTATATGATACAACAAGTGAAAAAGTACAAAAGATTTCAGTGAGAAGTCTCCATCCCATCCCTGATCCCTACCAGATGGGTTGGATTTTGACAGCTGAAAGTAGGTGGTGAGGGTGTTACAGATAGGGACCTGGCATGGCTGTAGGGAAGCTAAATCCACAAGCTTAAACACGTGTTAGTTTAGAAGGAACTTAGGAGACGGGCACCTAGGTGGCTCAGTCGGCTAACTGTCTGACTCTTGATCTCAGCTCAGGTCTTGATCTCAGGGTTGTGAGTTCAAGCCCCACGCTGGGCTCCGCACTGGGGGTGAAACCTACTTAAAAAAAAAAAAGAAAAGAAAAAGAAGGGACTCAGGATCTCTGCTGGGGTCATATCATAAGCAAGGTGGGATGCTCCATGGTGCTGGCTTATAGATAGCTCCTTGACACAGGCTCTGCATACTCTCCTGGACTCAATCCCTCAGTCCTCTTAGGCCCCCATACCTTTCTGTCTCAAACTCTTTGGTTAGGGCCTCCAGCTCCATGTTGTAACTTTCCTCTAGGAGGTTGAGCCGGCTTCTCTGCAGGGCTAAAAGCTGATCGATGCTGTGCAGGTGGCTGCGCAGGGCATGGGCGTACTGCTCCTCGGCTTCTGACAGGTCCGTGGCTAAAGACTGGGTAGGAAACAGGGAGTTACCATTTTGGCTGAATAGCATCCGTGTGAGAAAATAAAAATGTATTCAGCTGGTCAGCTGGATGGCACGAACGGCATTTTCCCCTAGCTCCTGATGCCAGCTCTTTGGTGCCAAGGGTGCTGTTCTCCCACTCATGAATAGAAAGTAAGAGTGACATCCGGGAACCCCAGGTAGCCTGCCAGTGTATCCTAGGGACAACAGACATTTACAGTGAGGCTCCAAGATGTGAGGCAGAAGAGAAACAAGTAGAACCAAGGGTATCTTGTCATACAACATAGCAAAGCAGCTACGGAAGACCAATAGGGTCACGTCAAAGGGATTCAGGAGCCCGACAGAAGTGGCTCCCCATGGCAGAGGACGTCTTCTAAAGATCCGCACAGCAATATCTCCTATCCTACAATCTGCAATGTGACCTTGCCACTCCTCCAGCAGGAGGTATTATCTTCTTCCATCTCCTTGAATTTGGGCAGACACCGTCACTACTTGGACCATGAGAACATGGTGGAAATGACACTGTGCCAGTTCCAGGCATAGCCCTTACATGGCCTGGTAGCTTCTGCTTCCTGCCCCTTGGAATGCTTGTTCTTGGGACACTCCCTCCAGGGACCCGGCCATCACGTTGTGAGAAGGGCAGTGCCCTGGAAGGGGCCACGTTAAGGCATTCTGGTCAGCAGTTCAGCTGAGCTCCCAGCTGACTCTCTGAATCAACCGCCAGCCACCTTAGACATCCAGCCCAGTCCAGCCTTCAGAAGATTGTAGCCCCAACCAACATCTGACTGAAAACTGTAGGGGAGATACCGAGCAGGAACCACCTGGGTGAACGAAGTCAACGGATCGTGAGAAATAATAAAAGAAATTGTTCTAAGTCACTGATTTAGGAGTGGTTTGTTATGTAGTAATAGATAGCTGGAACACTTCCACCGGCGAGAAAGGGGACAGTGTGAGCATCAAAAAGGATAAAAACTATGATGAACTGAAAAGATATCAATTATCTTTGATTATGAATTCATAAGCATACTTAAAAAAATGGTTACTTTGGACGATACCAGACAACCCATTCCTTTTTTAATTGTTTTAATGGCGTTTAAAGGGCAGAGAAAGAATTAAGCATTTATGCTACCTTTATTATATAAGCTGTACCTCTTGGTCACTGAATGGTAAATGACAGAGGTATCTCTTTATAGAAATATTCAAGCTAATAAATGAAAAAGGAATGACATTATTAGAAAATCAGCATTTTGTAACCCCCAGTGAATTAAGAGAGAAACAACAAATGCTAACTTCACAAAAAGAGGGGCACCTGGGTGGCTCAGTCCATCGAGCACCCGACTCTTGATTTTGGCTCAGGTCACGGTTCGTGAGATCGAGCCCTGCGTTGGGCTCTGCGCTGACAATGCAAGTCTGTTTGGGATTCTCTCTCTCTGCCCCTCCGCTCACATGCGCATGCGCTCTCTCTCTCTCTCAAATAACCATTTTTTAAAAATCACAAGAAGAGATTACCAGATGCATGTGCTTCCTGGATGGAAGAATACAACACCTCTAAACTAGATCTAATTACAAGATACAGGAAATACAGAAAACAAAGTAACATTTTACACTATAATACAGAATACTATGCAGTTGTTTTAAGAAAAAAGAGAGAGAGAGAGAAGCTCTTTATGGACTAATGTGGAATAGTCCCTGGGATATATTGCTCAGTGAAAAAGGGGCAAAACAGGATGTAGGACTATCATTTGTACAAAAAAAATGTTTACTCATGGGGTGCCTGGGTGGCTCATTTGGTAAGCATCTGACTTCAGCTCGGGTCACGATCTCGTGGTTCGTGAGTTTGAGCCCCACACTGGGCTCCGTGCTGACAGCTCAGAGCCTGGAGCCTGCTTCAGATTCTGTGTCTCCCTCTCTCTCTGCCCCTCCCTCCCTCTCTCTCTCTGTCAAAAATAAACATAAAAAAAAAAAAGTTTACTCATGAAATTAAAATGATTAAGGCACTAGGTGGCTGGAAGTCACTGGTGGTAGAGGACTTTTCTTTCACTTTATTTTTTGAATTTTCAATAATGAGTGAAATGCCGATTCGAAAAAGTAAAACAAATTACAATTAAAGTGAATGAAACACGAAAAGGATTTAGTAAGTGTCCACATGATCCAGGCACCTTGAGCCATGCATTGTAAGCTGCCACAGCCTCTATGCAAAGCTGGTTCTTACCTTGTATGTTTGGGATGAGAAAGGGTCTTATGGAATAGGTGCTGATAATGGAGTCCTCTTCACTCACTCAACAGATAATTACTGAACCTGTCATGTACCGGCACCGTGCTGGAGGCCAAGGATTCAGGGATGAAAAGACATGCATATTGCCCCCAAAGGAGCTCGCAGTCGTGTAGTAGGAAAGGTGTTATATAAACAGAAAATTACAGTGTAACGTGGAAATTGCTATGAGGTCGATGATGCACCTGTGACAGTGGGATATAAAAGGCTGAGTGCCTGTGTCTAAGAGCACAGGGGGAGGCTTCACAGGACACATGTCATTTGTATCACTCATGAAGGAGGAGTGAGAGTTTGCCAGGAAGACTGAAGAGATGGGGAAAAGAGAATTCCAAATAGAGGGAACAGCATGTGCAAAATCACAGGTAAGAAACAAGGAAAGGTACAGGCAGAGGCCAGAACACGTAGGGCTTTGATGTTTTTTTCCCTGGAGTTTGGATTTTTTTCTGTGGAAGAAAGAAGCCACTAAAATTTAAGCAGTGGAGTACCAGGATCGGATTTGTGTTTCAAAAAGATAATCCCGGGGCACCTGGGCAGCTCAGTTGGTTGAGCGTCAGACTTTGGCTCAGGTTATGATCTTGCAGTTTGTGAGTTCAATCCCCACATCAGGTTCACTGCTGTCAGCGCAGAGCCCGCTTCAGATCCTCTGTCCCCCTATCTCTGCCCGTCCCTCGCTTGTGCTCTCTTTCTCAAAAATAAATGGACATTAAAGAATAAATAAATAAAAAGATAATCCTGGTAGTTGTGTAGACAGTCACCTGGAGGTGGCTGGGCATGAAAGGCTGGAAGATAGGGGCCTAGTGCAACAGTCCATATGAGAGAAAGTGCCCGGTCTGAGCTGCAGCAGAACAGGGGAGAAGGAGAGCAGGATATGGCTTTGAAAAGTACTTCAGCAGAAGATTTATACAAAACTTAGTGAAAGAAGTCAGGGATGGAGGCAAACCCTAGGACGATTCCCGGATTTCTCTGTTGAGTGGTTTAGTGAATGGCAGGGACCACCTGAATAGAGAGTAAGGAAGACCAGACTCTGGAAAAATTGCTCTGGGCCTGCCCAGGGAAGGGGGAACTCCTTAGTTCAGTTGTGAGGACAATGCAACAGCCAGGAACGGATAGCTAGGAATCTTGAATAGAAGGATGTGGAATTCATGAAAGGAATCCGGACTGGTGTTACAGACCAGGAAGTCACTGACATAAAAGCGGTATTTAAAACCAGGGTATTGGGGCGCCTGGGTGGCGCAGTCGGTTAAGCGTCCGACTTCAGCCAGGTCACGATCTCACGGTCCGTGAGTTCGAACCCCGCGTCAGGCTCTGGGCTGATGGCTCGGAGCCTGGAGCCTGTTTCCGATTCTGTGTCTCCCTCTCTCTCTGCCCCTCCCCCGTTCATGCTCTGTCTCTCTCTGTCCCAAAAATAAATAAAAAATGTTGAAAAAAAAAAAAAATTAAAACCAGGGTATTGTGTACGACTGTCTAGACCCTAGATACCCGGTTAAAGGGTGAGATGGCCAGACTCAGAAACCTGGGAGATGCTCAAGTTCAGGAGATGGAGAGAGGAAGATAAAGTCACCAAGGGGACTGGATGTATATATCCCAGAAGCAGGAGAGAAACCATGAGAGAATGGTGTCATGGAAACCAAAGGGGAGTTTCAAGAAGGAAGGCATGACCGGGGCGCCTGGGTGGCTCAGTCGGTTAAGCGGCCGACTTCGGCTCAGGTCATGATCTCGCACTCCGTGAGTTCGAGCCCCGCGTCGGGCTCTGTGCCGACAGCTCAGAGCCTGGAGCCTGTTTCAGATTCTGTGTCTCCCTCTCTGACCCTCCCCCGTTCATGCTCTGTCTCTCTCTGTCTCAAAAAAATAAATAAATGTTAAAAAAAAAATTGTTATAAAAAAAAAAAAAAGAAGGAAGGCATGACCAAGAGTATCAGCGCCACAGAGAAGTCAGGTTAGGTGATGACGAAATGATGAACAGTGGCCATGATTTGGGCCTGGTAGTCTTTACAAGAGCAGCTTCCTAGGGAAGGATGGAAATCAGATGTGGGATGCCGGATAAATGAGAAGTGAAGTGGAGATAGCAGGTGAGGATCACTAACATTTGCACATTTAACATGTGTAGGTTCGGTTATTCAGGAATGACCCTGAAGGTGCGTAATATTAGCAATATGTGATTTACCTAAGTCAAGGACTGTAATCGTTTGCTACAAAGCTGGAAGCTAATTGGTGGAAGGGGGAGCCTGGCCACTGCTCAGCATCCCTAAATGAACCCTGCTGGTTCTCCTCTCAGCAGGTATTTGATAACTCCCAGTAAGTGTCGGAAGAAGTCACGTAAAAAGCCATAAGGTGGGGGCGCCTGGGTGGCTCAGTCAGTTAAGTGTCCGACTTTGGTTCAGGTCATGATCTCGCGGTTCATGGGTTTGAGCCCTGCATGGGCTCTCTGCTGTCAGCACAGAGCCTGCTTCAGATCTTCTGTCCCCCTCTCTCTTCCCCTCCCCACCCTCAAAAATAAATAAACATTTAAAAGAAGGCCATAAGGTATAACTGGTGGGGTGAGGAATTCTAATGTATAATGGTTTTTATAAATCTGGAGACTCCTAATATGTATCGCTTGAAGCTTGCCCAGGCCTACCAATTTTTTTTTCCCCCAAGAGTTAGGCTGTGAAGGAGAGATGTGTGTTTGCAAGAGGGGGCATGCCAGGTTGACAATGTATATTTTGCTCTTATGTGGGATTTCTGTTGTTGTTTTCAGATAGAAAAGTCTAAGTAAGAGTCAGTAAACAGAGGTTAAAAATAGGATAAAAGAAGGGATATAGCAAAATCCCTTAGAAAAAAGGATGGTATGTGGGGCGCCTGGGTGGCTCAGTCGGTTAAATGTCTGACTCTTGATTTTGGCTGAGGTCATGATCTCATGGTTTGTGGGTTCGAGCCCCCTGTGGGGCTCTCTGCTGACAGCATGGAGCCTGCTTGGGACTCTCTCTCCCTCTCCCTCTGCCCCTACCCCACTCGCTCAATGCAGATGTTGTCTTTCTCTCTCTCAAAAATAAAGAAATAAAATTAAAAAGAACAAAGATGATATGGACTCAACTCAAGAATCGTCCAAGAGCATAAGGATGGTTGAGTTGCTTAGAGATCCAGAACTACTCTTACCCGCGGGGATCTCAACCTCATCCAAGGCCACTGACCTAGGATCAAAGAGGCCCAACAGAATTTGGTTAAATGAGTGGGAATCAAGAAACTCATGCTCTGGTTCCAGCTCTCTCACTGACTAGCTGTGTCACCTTGGGCAAGTCAGTTCCCTTCTCTGGAATTGAGTCTTCTCACATTGAAATGAAGACACGGGGCTAAGTTTAAGTCACTGGGTGATGTCTGCTGTGCCTTACAACTCTAATATTGTATAGTGCTGGTTTTAGGCGGTAGATAACCAAGGAAAATGGCTATGCTGAGGGGGTGGGGAGAGGGATGACAGCCCAGTATTCTGTTTTTCATTTCAGTGAAAACTGGTATTACCAATAGCCGGCTTCATCACGGCCTGCATCTTGTAAGGGCTTTAAGACTGATAAATAAATGGGGGGGCCTGGGTGACTCAGTCGGTTAAGCAACTGATTCTGGATATCAGCTCAAGTCACGATCTCACAAGAATCATGGTTGGTGAGATGGGGTTCTGGGCGGGGCTCTGCACTGACAGTGAGGAGTCGGCTTGGGATTCTCTCTCCCCCTCTCTCTCCAAATAAATAAAAATTTAAAAAACTGTTAAAATAAAAGATAGACAAATGAATTCAGTAGGCCCATTGTATTAAGAGGTCAGGGCAGCCAGGTTCAAGTGTTTCCTTGGGAAGAGTGCCTACCTTGATGACACTGTCCTTGCAGTCCACCACTCGTTCAAACGTTTGGCTGAGGATCTCAATGTCCTTATGCAGCTCTCTGGTCTTGACTTCCCTAAGGACAGTTCTCCACTGTGTGTTAATCTTGTAAAGGTTCAGAGCACTGTTGTGCTCCTCCTTGGCCAGCTTGTCCTGTGTGAAGGAATAAATACACCCCCAGGAGGTCAGGGCCTAAAGCCCTGTTACAGTAAAATGAACAAGATTACTTTTTAATTAATTAATTAATTAATTAAAAAGGGGCGCCTGGGTGACTCAGTCGGTTAAGCATCTGACTCTTAATTTCAGCTCAGGTCATGATCTCATGGTTCATGGGTTGGATCCCTGAATAGGGATCATGGTGGAGCTCGGAACCTGCTTGGGATTCTCTGTCTCCCTCTTGCTCTCTCTGCCCCTCCCCCACTCCACCTCCCCCCCCTCCCCAAATAAATAAACTTTGAAAAAACAAACAAGATCACAGTTTGTCAACCGACACCTTACCTTTTGTCTTTTTCTAAGGGACCAAATTTCCTGATGACTAACACTCAGGGAATTCCCATTCTCGTTTTGGGGATAGTCTGAAGTAAGACAGGAACAGCCTGATGGCACTTTAGGGAGGGCAAGGGTGAATTTCCTTCAAGTGAAGACATCAAAGCAGGATGTTGTTTGTAATGACATATCTCCGGGGAGTATATCAGAATTTCAGACAAGCTCGGACAGCTAATAGCACCTACTGTCCTGGTCTGGGGCTCAGTTGTGACATTAACCTCCTTACCATTTGACCCCTCCGTACTTCACAAAGAACTGGTTCCTTCCCCGACAATGTTGCCAGAAATCTAAGTATATTTGGGTCTCAAGGTTTCCGGAGGAGAGGAAGCCAGCATGAAAATGAGGCTGCCGCAACGAGAGGACCAAGGCAACAGGGCTGGTGTAGGGAGTGGGTGGGGTTGGGCAGAGAGTAATGCGTGAAGCCATCACCTTCAAGAACTGGCTCAGGAGCCTCTCTTTCTTCTTGGCCATCTCCTCCTCTGCCAGCAACTTCTGCTGAAACAGAAGCAACTGTTCCTCATCCGACAGGGGCATCTTGGCCTTTTTCCCTTTCTTAGACATAGCTGGGCGGGGGACGGTGTCTAAGCAACGATCCTCGGTCTGCTTTGGAGAGCTTTATAGGAGGTAGGAGGAAAGTACCCCAGGACAGGGCCTTCTGAACTACCCCTGCATGGTAGCGGGGACCTTAGATCTCAGTCTTTCCGCAAGAGAGAGAGCGCCTGGGATCTCGGTGAGGCTGGGATCTGGAGCAAAAAGACGCATATCCGTTTCCTAGCAACGGGGCTGTCACTAAGATGGCGTTGTGAAAGGCTAGGAGTAGGGACCCTGGCTTGGAGCGCCGTCTGCTGGCTGGAGGACCGCGGTCAGTTTTTGAGAGATGGTTGTTTTACTTCTCAAAAGCCGTAGCCTCCTCACCGAACGTTTTTAAGCCTTTTAAAACCTTGGCGGGGGGGGGGGGGGGGGGTGTTTTTCATAGAGTGGCCATATTTTAGCATACAGATAATAACACATTTTGGAGAGAATGTGGAGAGACCCTTGCACATTGCTGGTAGGGATGTAAAACAGTGCAGCCGCGTTGGAAAACGGTTTGGCAATTTCTTAAAATGTTAAACATAAATTTACTGTGTGATCCAGCAATTTCACTCTTACCTATCAATCTAAGAGAAGTGGGAATGTATCCACACAAAGACTTGCACAGAAATGTTCTTAGCAGCAATACTCATAATAACCCAATTGGAAATAACCCAAATGTCCACTGACATGTGAATGATAGACAAAATATGCTCTTTTCATACAATGGAACACTATTCAACAATAAAAATAAACAAATTACGGATGCATACTACCATGTGGATGAACTACAAAAACATGCTCAGTGAAAGGGGCCAGACATAAGAGACTACATATTGTAAGTTTCCAATTATATGAAATATCCAGAAAAGGCAAAGCTAGAACATCAGAAAGTAGACTACAAATTGCTTGGAGGAGGGAGAGGGGAGATTAATATTAAATCTGCATAAGAGATCATATTGGGTTGATGAAAATGTTCCGAAATTGACTTATGTTGGGGGTGGCTGGGTGGCTCAGTCGGTTGAGTGCCCAACTCTTGGTTTTAGCTCAGGTCATGATCCCAGGATTGCAGGATCAAGACCCATGATGGGCTCTGTGCTGACTGTGGAGCCTGCTTGAGTGCTCTCTCTTGCCCCACTCACCACCCCGCCCTTCCCCCTTTCCCCTGTGCTCTCTCTCCTTCTCTCTAAAATTAAAAAAAAAACCCTAATTTTTAAAAAATTAAATAAAATTGATTTATGTTGGACAACTTGATAAATTTGGTTTAAAAAAATCATTGAATTGCTGGGGTGCCTGGGTGGCTCAGTTGGTTAAATGTCTGACTTCTGCTCAGGTCATGATCTCATGGTTTAGGAGTTCGAAACCCCAGGTCGGGCTCTGTGCTGACAGCTCAGAGCCTCAAGCCTGCTTCCGATTCTGTATCTCCATCTCTCTCTTCCCCTCCCCCACTTGTGCTCTGTTTCTCTCAAAAATAAATAAACATTAAAAAAATTTTTTTAATCATTGAATTGTATACTTGAATGGGGTGAATTATTTAATATGCAAAATGTGCCTCAATAAAGTTGTTTCAAACGTGAGATATAATGCTTTTATTAGAATTCTCCAGAGAAACAGAATCAATAGGGTGTGTGTGTGTGTGTGTGTGTGTATACATCCATCTGATGTTTCAGTCTGAGTCCAAAGGCCAGAAAAGACCTGTGTTCTAGTTCAGCAGTCAAGCAGGAGGAGTTCCATCTAGCTCAGCCATTTTTTTTCTATTCAGGCCTTCAACTGTTTGGATGAGACCCACCCCCAGTAGAGAGGGCAATCTCCTTTCTTTACACAGTCTACTGATTCAAATGTTAATCTCATCCGGAAATACATACCTTCACAGACATACCCAGAATAATGTTTGACCAAATGTCTGGATATCTTGTGGCTCAGTCAAGTTTGCATATAAAATTAAGCATCACAAGTCTACCTATTCTCTATTCACATGTCCTTAAACCATATTTAATCTCCAAGTAAAGATAATAACAAGATATAATACTTAAATACAATGATATAAGGTCAATACATCTTATGTTACATGATAAGGCGATAGGAAAGAAAACAAAGATATTTTATTCATTTGTATTTTTAAATATTTTTTCTTTTTTTTTTAAGTTTATTTATTTTGAGTGAGACAGAGAGAGTGTGAGTGGGGAAGGGGCAGAGAGAGAGGGGAGAGAGAGAATCCCAAGCAGGCTCTGCACACGGTCAGTGTGAAAGCCCAAGCCCAATGCAAGGCTCAAACTCACAAAACCGCAAGATCATGACCTGAGCCAAAACCAAGAATCAGATGCTCAACCAACTGAGTCACCAGGTGCTCCGTATTCTTAAATATTAAAAAAAAATTTTTTTAATCTTTATTTATTTTTGAGGGACAGAGAGACAGCGTGTGAGCGGGGGGCGGGGGGGGGGGGTGGAACAGAGAGAGAGGGAGACACAGAATCTGAAGCAGGCTCCAGGCTCTGAGCTGTCAGCGCAGAGCCCAATGCGGGGCTCGAACCCACAAACCACGAGTTCATGACCTGAGCTGAAGTAGGAGGCTTAACTGACTGAGCCATGGCGCCCCATTTTAAAATATTTTTTTAATGCTTATTTATTTATTTATTTTGAGAGAGTGAGAGCACACCCACACAAGCTGGGGAGGGGCAGAGAGAGAGAGGGAGAGAGAGAGCATCCCAAGCAGACTCAATACTGTCAGTCTGGCCTGATGCATGTGGCGGCATGGGGGAGGCAAGGGCTGGATCCCACCACTGTGAGATCATGACCCCAGCCAGCCAAAATTAAGAGTTGGAGGCTTAACTGACTGAGCCACCCAGGTGCCCCCAAAGATTTTATTTTTATTTATTTTATTAAAAATTTTTTTTAATGTTTATTTATTTTTGAGACAGAGACAGAGCATGAACGGGGGAGGGTCAGAGAGAGAGGGAGACACAGAATCTGAAACAGGCTCCTGGCTCTGAGCAGTCAGCACAGAACCCGACGCGGGGCTTGAACTCACGGACCGCGAGATCATGACCTGAGCCGAAGTCGGCCGCCTAACCGACTGAGCCACCCAGGCGCCCCAAGATTTTATTTTTATACACACACGTATTCATAGCAAAACAAGGAGAAACTGTTATGACAATTAACAGTTCTGTAATTACAGAAATTGCATTTCTGTAACTGGTCATGTGGTTGTAGGTGTCAATTTACAGCTATCTTCTTCCACTATCCATTCTGTATTCTGTTCGCCTTCAGCAGGCCCCTCCACTGGTCATTGTTTTCAAACTCTCATTCCTGAAAGGTCTGGGCCATTGGTAGTCCCGCCCGAATTGGGCTGTTATGGTTTTCCACTGACCCAATCGTGGGGCATAGTAATACTAAGAGACACTCTGAGGGATCTCCTGTATCCCAGACATTCTTTTCCTTACCTCCATTGTGGAGCGGTAGTTCAATTTCCCCCTTGGTAGTCAGGATCAGTCCCAGCCAGCACAGTGACTCCCTTCTTTGCTTTTTGATTCAGACGGACAGGAGTCCTAAGTGGCTGGATGACAGTCTCAACTTCCGGTTCAATGGAATCATTATTGTGTCACCTGGTGGAAGTATTCCTCCTTTGGAGCTAAGACCTCTGGGCCAGCAGCACATAAGGTTGCAGCAACAAAGGCAAAAATATTGTTAGTGGATAATAGTGATTGGTGCCACTCCCATTTCCACCCCTTGATTCCTGGACCTGTGAATCCTGGCTGCTGGAGAAATAGCACCATGTATTGGGTGCTGATTCAGAGCACTTACAGCCTTCTGGAGAATGTCGCCCCAGCTCTGCAAGGTATTGCCACGTAGCTGGGACTGTAACTGAGTCTTCTGTCAAACCAGCTGCTTCAGGATGGTAGGGGACATGGGAAGACCAGTGAATTCCACGAGCATACCCATCGCCACGCTTCATTTGCTATGAAGCAACTTCCCTGATCAGACGCAATGCTGTGGTGGGAATACCATGACAGTGGATAAGGCAGTCTGTAGGTCTATGAATGATAGTTTTGGTAAGAAACATTGCATGCAGAGAAGGCAAATCTGTATCCAGAGTAAATATTCCAGTAAGAACAGAACACTGCCCCCTCCATGACGGAAGTGGTCCAGTGTAATCAACCCATTCAGCCAAGGGAATGATACTATCTCAGAGGCCCAGTGCTGGTCTTTGCTGCTGGCAGATTGAGCACTAGGAGACTGCCATAGCCAGGTTGGCCTTAGTGCGTGAAAGTCCATGTTGCCGAGCCTATGCATAACTTCCATCCTTGCCACCGTGTTCATGAGCCCACTTTGTTCATGAGCCTATTGGGTGATGACAGGAGTGGGTGGGAAAAAACGCTTACTGGTATCCACAGTAGGCATCATCCTATCCACTTAATTACTAAAATCTTCTTCTGCTGAGGTTGCCCTTGGTAATCATTCACATGAGACACAATATCTTCATGGGGTTTTTTGTTTTTGTGTTTTTCGGGTTTTTGTTTTGTTTTGTTTTGTTTTGGGTTTTTTTTTTTTTGCCCATTTAGAGAAGTCTATCTACATACCTTCTCAAATTTCCTTGTCACCAATTTTCCAGTTGTGTGTCTTCCAAGTCCCTGACGATCCAGCTAAACCTTGGCCATAGCCTGTGTATCAGTGTCTAATCACACATTTGGCCATTTCTCCTTCCAGGCAAAGTGAACAACCAGGTACACTGCTCAAAGTTCTGCCCACTGGGGGGACTTCCCTTCACCATTGTCCTTCAGGGATGGCCCTGAAAGTGGCTGTTCTACTGTAGCTGTTCACTTTTGGGTGGTGCCTGCATATGTGCAGAATCATCTAGAAACCAGGCCTGAGTTTTTTCTGCCTCTGTCAAGTGATCAGAGGGAACTGCATTTGAGGGAAGAGAAAAGGTAGTGGGGAACCATGGCATTTGGGCCACTTCTTCACGTGACTCACTTATGACACCAGGGCCTGTTTGGACCCAGTCTCGTCTATTCCAGTTTCACGTGCTGATGGAATGCTGTTTTGCTTGCCCAACATCATGGCTTGGTAGGTCAGACAACACCTGGTTCATGATGGACAGCTCAGGTCGCAAAGTAACTTGGTCCTTTGTTAAGCGCTCAGTCCCTACAGAGGCCCAGCAGCAAGCCAAGAGCTGTTTTGAAAAAGAAGAGTAGTTATCTGTGGAGGATGGCAAGGCTTTGCTCCAAAATCCTGAGGGCCTGTGCCGCAGTTCACCTAGAGGGGTCTGACAAAGTCTTTGAACAGCATCCTTGCCTGACACTGCCACTTCAAGCACCTGAAATCTACTAGATCACGTGACACAAGTGGCAGAGCGGCTTGCACGGCAGGCTGGCTGGGGCACAGCCCTCTCCTGTTCTGGGCCCCATTCAAAATCAGCAGCTTTTCAGGTCACTTGGTAAATGGGCCAGAATAATACAACCAAATGGGGAATATGTTGCCTCCAAAATTCAAAGAGGCCCAGGAAGATGTTGTGCCTCTTTTTAATTATAGAAGGGGCCAGATGCAATAAGCTACCCTTCACCTCAAAGGGCTAGCTCAACATGCCCTGCACCATTAGACCCCCAGAAATCTCACTGAGCTAGCAGGACCGTGAACTTTGGTCGGATGCATTTACCACCCTCTGACATACCAATGTCTCACCATTAAGTCTACAGTAATTGCTACTTCTTGCTCACTAGAACCAATCTGCATAATGTCCCCAATGTAAAAGACAAGCGTGTGCTATCTTGCGGAAGGGACAGTAGTTAAGCAGAACCTCATGCACTTGTTACCAGTGTTAAGGGAAGGCTCCAGCTACACGGAGGATAGCAAAGATCGTCATAGTGCAGTCAACTGGCAGAAATCCAAACACTTCTGCCCACTGCATCTGGGTGTCAGAGTCAACCAGGAAGACACAATGCAGTCAAGCACTGGATGAAACAACGCTTTATTTGCACAGAGAAGAGATAGAACAAGATCAGCTTCATTCAGCTTTATGGGGCATTGGTCCCCCATGGCCAGCAGGTGCCTCCTGGCAGCCAATGCAGGGCAATTGACCGACGTGCACCCCTCTGGTGCACAGTAGAAGGACATCTCCCCCTCACCCATGGAGCCTGAAATAGCCAGGGGCATGCCTGAGAGCTATCGATGCTCACACTTAAGCAGACCAAAGGAGTACACACTGAGCATGAAACATGCAAAGATATTTTCACACAAGGTGACAAGCCCAGTACAGGCTGTGTGGGCTCTTTATCTCTTAGTAAGAAATGTCCCAGGGGTGCCTGGGTGGCTCAGTCAGTTAAGCATCCAACTCTCTCTCTTTTTTCAACGTTTCTTTATTTTTGAGGAAGAAAGAGCAAGAGGGAGAAGGGCAGAGAGAGGGGGACAGAGGATCTGAAGCAGGCTCTGCACTGACAGCAGAGAGCCTGATGCGGGGCTCGAACTCATGAACCATAAGATCATGACTTGAGCCAAAGTTGGACGCTCAACCGGCTGAGCCACCCAGGTGCCCCAAACATCCAACTGTTGATTTCAGCTCAGGTTATGATCTCACAGTTCATGAGTTCGAGCCCCACGTGGGGCTCCTCTGCCTCCCTCTCTCTCTGCCCCTCCCCTGCTCACTCTCTATTTCTCTTTCTCTCAAAATAAATAAACAAACATTTAAAAAAAAGAAAGAGATTCTGGCCCAAGATCCATTCTTATGTGGCCAAACAGGGTTGGAAGGACCGCTGGCATGAGATTGTCTTTTCCAACAAAAGGTGATCAAGATTCTGTGAAGTAAATTATGATACAGGGCTGGAGAGTTGATATACCCCAGAGGTAAGACAGAGAAGGCGCATTGCTGGCCTTGCCAGCTGAAAGCAAATGACTTCTCGTGGTCCTTAATGATAAGGATGGAGAAAAACGCATTTGCCAGATCAACAGCTGCACACCAGGTATCAGAGGACATGTTAATTTGTTCAAGCAATGAAACCACATCTGGCACAGCAGCTGCAATAGGAGTCACCACCCGGTTAAGCTTGTGATAATGCACTGTCCTTCTCCAAGATCCATTTGTCTTCTGCACAAACCAAATGGATGAGTTGAATGTGGTAGGAATGTGGTAGGAATCACCACCCCTCCCTGCATCTTTCAAGTCCTTGATGGCACTAATTTCTGCAATCCCTCCAGGGATTGCTTTTAGTTTATGATTTTCCTAGGAAGAGGCAGGTGTAGTCACTTCCACTTGGTCTATCCCTCCACTCCTAGGTCAGGGAACCAGTGTGGGGATTCCGACAGCCGCCGGGTGCATCTATTCCAGTTATGTAACCAGAACTGGGAAATTAGCCATAAGACGGGTTCAAGGGCACACTGGCCCACGGTGAGATTCTCCGTGATTACCTGACCTCCATAAGCTCCTACTCCGACTGGTGGGTCACAGTGACATTTTGGGTCTCCTGGAATTAGTTTCAGTTCACAGCCAGTGGCCAGTAGTCCCTGATGGCTTCCTTTCCACCAGTGCACAGTTACCCTGATAAAAGGCCATTGGTTTGGGGAGGTAAGGCTAGGAGAAAGATTAACAGTATGCATTTTGGGCAGTGTACTCTTCTTGAGGGAGGATCCACCTTCCCCTTCATTCCGGGGGTACCGGTCTGTAAACTGGCTCAAGTCTGGAAAGTCTATTTTTATGATTCAGAAAAAATTCTATTCTATTTCTAAAAATTCTGTTTTTAGAATTTTGTTCTGTTGACCTAGAACTTTTCTGTTTATATGAGAATTTATTAGGCTTCTTATCTATCTCTCTTATATCTCACCACGATCGGCTGGCCAATGCCATAATTTTTTGTAAGTCAGACTGTTGTGGGTTTTTTTTTTTTAAGTTGATTGATTGATTTGATTTTACTTATTTTTTGTTTTTTGAGAGAGAGCACAAGTGAGCAAGGGGCAGAGAGAGAGTATCCCATGAGAGGCAGAGAGAGAGGGAGAGAGAGAGAACTGGGGCTCAAGCTCACCCAGAGTAGGCCTTGAGCTCACCCGATGCAGGGCTCAAACTCATGAACCGTGGAATCATAACCTGAGCTCAAGTCAGGTGCTTGACTGATTGAGCCACCCAGGTCCCGATTGATGTTATTTTCAAGTAGTCTGTACACAACCCCAAGACCAAAAGTCGCATGCTTTACCAACTGAGCCAGCCAGGCGGCCCTATTAAATTATTTAGTAATCTCTACACCCAACATGGGGTTTGAACTCACAATCCTGACATCAAGATTTACATGCTTTTCCAACTGAGCCAGCAAAGCACCCCGAGTCAGACTGTTCTAATTTCTGGTTTGACTCTGCTGTTCATTATGGTAACTACTCCCACCTTGCTTTTGGGTGGTTGAGTGCAACCACCTGGCTCCTGCCACCCCAGGATCCAGTTACTCCCTTTGCATTTAGTTTTACCAATTCAGAGACTGCAGTGCCCTCTGTAAGGTCTGGTCTTACAGACAGAGAAGAACAATCACAAAGCTCTCCTCACAGGTTGGTTTTTGTTTTTTTGTTTTTTGTTTTTCATCCGAAACCTCCCAGTGTGTGTGAGTAGATCTTAAATGACATCCCAGTTCCCCTAACCCTTTGAATCCCTTCCTCTACCTTAAACCAAGGCAGGTCTGGCATTTCCAACTTGCTCAGTGTGGGTTACCTTTCGGTCCATGTTTCAGGCAACGAATCACACTGTTAAAATCCTAACTCGCTAGGGTGCAACATTAAATGCCGAAGCTGAGGGGCGCCTGAATGGCTCAGTTGGTTAAATGTCCTACTCTTGATCTTAGCTCAGGTCTTGATCTCAGGGTGGTGAGTTCATTGGGCCCTGCACGGGGCATGAAGCCTACTTGGAAAAAAAAAAAAAAAGCAGCAGAATCTGTGCTTAATGAGCTCATATCAACAAGTTCAGCTAAGTCAGATTTTATGTTCCTTCCATCATCATCCCACACCCTTACTATCCATTTCACACATGTTCTCTAAATTTCTGTCAGCGTAAGTTAGAACAGCCAAGTAGTTCTTTTGGAGTATAATATACCTCCTCATAGGTCACACTTTGTACCTCACCTTTAGGGGCCTGCTGGGACTTGAGTCTAGTTATAAATCTAAAGCAGAGAGGGGTTGTGGGTGTGGGTCCTGAGGAGGATAGACCCTGTCTTGCATGGCCACTACCTCACGGGAGGCCATTACTATTTCCTGAGGCAATGCGAGGTTAATTAACTCAGATGGGGGTAGGGAAGCCATCCCCACTCCAACTTTTAAGATCCCATTCCTTCCTAAACCAATGCCCTTGCTTTAACAGCAGACACCCTGTGAGGCTGGGATTTCGACTTGTGTGGTAGTTCAGCAGGATGAGATTCTGTGTTTGAGTTTCAGCAATGTCCACCTGGCAGCTGGAAGACATAGGTCTCTTTGAGGACACACATAAGTACCTTTGAGGTCATTTATGTGGCACTTGAGTTTAGAATTTGAATCTCTAAACTCTTCCTTTTCTTTCCTCATTTCATACAGTAACAATAGGAATAAGAAGCTAATTTCATTGTTCTTGTTAATTTGCCAAAAATGTTAGAGTAGCATATACACAATCACCCACGTCCTTGCTTCTTATAAGTGGTTGATTAAGGATATCCAGGGGCGCCTGGCTGGCTCAGTCGGTTAAGCGTCCAACTTTGGCTCAGGTCATGATCTCACAGTTCTTGAGTTCGAGCCCCGCGTCGGGCTCTGTGCTGATAGCTCAGAGCCTGGAGCCTGCTTCTGATTCTGTGTCTCCCTCTCTCTGCCCCTCTCCCATTTGCACTCTCTCTCTGTCTCTCAAAAATAAAATAAACATTAAAGAAAAAAAAGAACAGCCAAGGTGGGGGCGCCTGAGTGCCTCCGTCGTTAAGCATCTGACTTTGGCTCAGGTCATGATCTCACAGTCGTAAGATCAAGCCCTCAACGGGGCTCCGTGCTAACACCACAAAGCCTGCTTGGGATTCTGTCTCTCCTTCTTTCTCTGCCCTTTCCCTGCTTGCACAGGACTCTCTCTCAAAAAATAAATAAATAAATAAATAGGAATATCCAATGGTGATATTTTGCATACCTCTGTCGCCAGATCATGCCATGGACAACCAGTGCTCTCTCTACTACTGGAAATAGAATTATTAGTGTCTTTATATCTAATCAGATTATAGAGTCAGTTCCAGAAACCCCAGAACCAATTCAGAAAACTCATCTTTAAAAAAAAAAAAAAAGTTTATTTATTTATTTTGAGAGAGAGGGAGACAGAGAGACAGAGTGGTAGGGGCAGAGAGAATAGGAGAGAGAGAATCCCAAGCTGACCTGAGCGGGAATCAAGAATTGGGTGCTTGCTTAACTGACTGAACCACCCAGGTGTCCACCAGAAAACTCATCTTTTTTTTTTTTTTTTTTTTTTTTTGAGAGAGAGAGAGAGACAGAGACAGAGCATGAGTGGGAGAGGGGCAGAGACGGATGGAGACACAGAATCCAAAGCAGGCTCCAGACTCTGAGGTGTCAGCACAGAGCCCAATGTGGGGCTTGGACTCACCATCTGTGAGATCATGACCTGAGGCAAAGTCGGACGCTTAACTGACTGAGCCACCCAGGCGTCCCTCAGTTTGTTTTTTTTTTTAATTTTTTTTTTTAACGTTTATTTATTTTTGAGACAGAGAGAGACAGAGCATGAACGGGGGAGGGTCAGAGAGAGCGGGAGACACAGAATCGGAAGCAGGCTCCAGGCTCCGAGCCATCAGCCCAGAGCCCGACGCGGGGCTCGAACTCAAGAACTGCGAGATCATGACCCAAGTTGAAGTCGGTCACTCAACCAACTGAGCTGCCCAGGCGCCCCCAGACTATGCAAATCTTAAACTTTATCAGAATAGAACTGAGCTGTTCTCCAAAGCGTCTGTGTTAGTTCACACCCCTACCCGCAGTGTATGAGAACCCTTGTGGCTTCACGTCCTCCCCACCACTTGATATTTTCAGACTTTTTACTTTGAGTGTTGTCAGTGGGTGTGTATTTTCTTGATGATTAATGAAGTCAAACACCCTCTCCAAGGTTTATTTGCCATTTGGGCTTCCTATTTTGTGGTGTATCTATTTGAATTTCTTGCTCATTTTTCTGTTAGGTTTTATGTCTTTGTCTTATTGATTTGTGATACTTCATTTTATGGGCTGAGTGTAGGTCGCTTGTCAGTCTATGTGTGCCAGATTTGTTCTCCTACTTTGCGGCTTAACTTTTCACTTTCTTTTCCTTTTTTTTTTTTTTTTTTCATTTAAATGTAATTAACATACCGCGTTATATAATCGTTTTGGGTGTACAATATAGTGATTCAACAGTTCTATACATCTCTCAATGCACTTTCTTTTCTTTTTTATAAAATTTAATTCACATATTGGGGCGCCTGGGTGGCTCAGTCGGTTAAGTGTCCGACTTCAGCTCAGGTCACGATCTCATGGTCCGCGAGTTCGAGCCCCGCAATGGGCTCTGGGCTGATGGCTCAGAGCCTGGAGCCTGCTTCCGATTCTGTGTCTCCCTCTCTCTCTGCCCCTCCCCTGTTCATGCTCTGTCTCTCTCTGTCTCAAAAATAAATAAACGTTAAAAAAATTTTTTTTTAAATTTAATTCACATACTATATTATTAACCCTTTTCCTTTTCGCCTTTTAATTATGTTTTGCTTGTATAACCCATGGAATATTTAAAAAATTTAGTGTAGGCAAATGTGTCAGTCTTCTTCTGTAGGCTTACTGTTTCCTTTTGTATACTGTTTAAGATGTCTTTGCCTATTCTAACATCATGAGAATAGTTTCCTGCGTTATTTTCTAGAGGCTTTATTGTTCTGGCTTTTACATTTATATCTATAATTCACCTGAAGTTGATTTTTTTAATTAAAAAAATTTTAAGATTTTATTTTTGAGTAATCTCTATGTCCAACATGGGCTTCAAACTCACAACCCTGAAATCAAGAGTCCTATGCTCCACCAACTGAGCCAGCCAGCCACCCCAAGTTGATTTTTGTATATTGTAATGTTATATAAGCCTTGGGGATATTTCCTCACCACTATCCACTATCCCCTTTGTCATAAACAAAAGGTACATATACATGTGGGTTTGTGTTTCAGTTATTTATTCTATTTTGTTGGCCAGTTTCTCTGTTCTTGTACCAACATCACATTGTCTTAATCCTTATAGCTTTATTATAAGTCTTTATATATGCTAGACCAAAGACTCACATCTTCTTCTTCTTGAAGAGTGTCTCGGTTATTCTTGGCCCTTTGAATCTCTCTATAAATGTATAAATCAGCTTGTTAGCTTCCGTTCTTAAAAAACCCTGTTGGGATTTTATGGGGGATTGCAGTGAATCTCTAGATAAGTTGGGGGAGAATTGCCATTTTATAATACTGTCTTCCAACCCATGTTCATGGTATATCTTTCTATTTATTTAGGTCTTCTTTAATTTCTCTCTTTTTAAAAAGTTTATTCAGCGGCACCTGGGTGGCTCAGTAGGTTAAGTGTCCGACTTCAGCTCAGGTCATGATCTCACGGCTCGTGAGTTCGAGCCCCGTGTCAGGCTCTGTGCTGACAGCTTGGAGCCTGGAGCCTGCTTCGGATTCTGTGTCTCCCTCTCTCTCTGTTCCTCCCCTGCTCTCACTCTGTCTCTCTCTTTCAAAAATAAATAAAGATTAAAATTTTTTTTTGAAGTTTATTCATTTATTTTTGAGAGAGAGAGAGAGTGTGTGTACACATGTTCATTCGTGTGCAAACAGGGGACAGGCAGAAAGAGAGGGAGAGAGAGAGAATCCCAAGCACGCTCTGTACTGTCAGCACAGAGCCCAATGCAGGGCTTGATCCCACAACCTTGAGATCATGACCTGAGCTGAAATCAAGAGTCAGGTGTTTAACTGACTGAGCCACTCAAGTGCCCCTAATCTCCCTTAATATTATTATATAGGTTTCCTATTAGAGGTCTTCAACAAATTTTGTTAGAATTATTCTTAGATATTTGATATTTTTTATTCAAATGTGAATGGTATATTTTATAACTTACTTTTTCTGCTTGTTGCTGACATATTGATTTATATGAAACATTTATTTTTGAAAATTGATCTTGTATTCTGCAATATTGCTTAACTGCCCTCTTAATTCTTATAATTTATTTACAGATTTCTCTCGATTTTCTGTATCACAATTAGATCATTTGTGAATAATGACAAGTTTATTTCTTCTTTTCCTTGAATCCTTTGTTCCTTTCTTTCCCCCCCTCCTGCATTAGTTAAGACCTCCAGGACAATGTTAAACAAAATTGAATAGAAAAATAATAGGGAGCATTTTGTTGTTGATCTCAAAGGGAAAAGTTTCAGCATTTCACTGCTAAGTGTGTGTGATGTTTAGTCACGGGGATTTTGAAGTTATTCTGTATCAAATTAAGAAAGTTTTCACTAATTCCTTAGTTTATTAGATTTGACTGTTTTATTTTTTTTAAGTTTATTTATTTTGAGAGAGAGAGAGAGAGAGATTGTGTGTGCATGCGTATGCACATACATGCACAGGGGAGGAGCAGAGAGAGGGTGAGAGAGAGAATCCCAAGCAGGCCCCGTGCTGTCAGTCCAAAGCCCTTCCCGGGGCTCCATCTCATGAACTGACCTGAGCCGAAACCAAGAGTCAGATGCTTAACTGACTGAGTGCCCCTAGATTTGACTGTTTTAAATCATGAATGGATGTTGAATTTTACCCAACACTTTTCTGCCTCTATTGCTCTGCACTGTCTCCTTTGTCACAAATCGAGTGTCCATATATGTGGACAAAATTATTTCATTTTTCTCAATGTTTGGAGCATACAGTGAACTACACTGCTTTTCAGATGTTAAAATAACTTAATCTTTTGCTGAGGTGAACATCATGATAAATCATCCTTTTTGTAAATGGCTAGATAGTATTTGTTTATAGTCTAGACTTTGCTTCTAGAACTTTGCATCTGTGATCATGAATCTAATTTCCCTTTCTTAAAATGTCTTTATCAGTTTTGGTATCAAGGTTATGCTTGCCTTATAAAATGAGTTGGAGGAAGTAGCCTTTCTCTCTATTATTTGGAAGAATTTGTATTCAATTGGCATTATTTTTTCCTTAAATATGTGGTGGACTTCCTTGGGGCCACCTCTGGGCCTGGTATTTGATTTGTGGGAATTTTAAAAATATGGGCTTTATTGAGATGTAATTCACATGCCGTACAATTCCACTACTTCAAAGTGTGCGATTCGATGGCTTTTGGTACATTCACAGAGTTGTGCAATCATCACCACAATCAATTTTGGAACATTTTCACCAGCCCCAAAAGAACCCCAAACCATTAGCAGTCACTCCCCTTCTGTGGGAATGTTTTAAATTACAGATTCAATCGAGACTTTTCTGCTTCCTTCATGGTCAAACTCAATGCCTACACTTCAGGATTAGCTCTTCCCTGAGACTCCTGCTCCAGGATCGATGTCACTGAACAATGAGATACTGACTTTCCGTGGCGCAGTGCTGGGCACAGAGGCACACAGAAGGGAGATGAATGAATAGGGCAGAGCGCTCAGGCTTTACAGAACCCTGAGTTTTAGCATCAGGTTAGAGCTGAGCCTTTAGACAAGCTTAAACTCTGAATCTGCATCTTTGTCTGCCAAGTGGGGAGGCTAATCTCTATTTTTCAGGACTGAGGTGGGACAACTGAGCGAATGTGTGTAAAAGCACTTTGCAAACTATAAAGTATTAGGGTATTATTACTGAAGGGCTGCCAGTTTAGCTAGAGAGACACAAATGACAAGTTCCAATACATGTGCAATGCTAGCATGTACAACAATAACAATATTTTTGAGTACTCACCATGTGCTGAGCACTGTTTTGTGTGTTGTATATGCGTCCCCGCATCGGATTCTTGCAAGACCCCTGTTAAGTAAGTGCTGCTGTTATTTTTAAAATTTTTTTTTAATGTTTTTTATTTATTTTTGGGACAGAGAGAGACAGAGCATGAACGGGGGAGGGGCAGAGAGAGAGGGAGACACAGAATCGGAAACAGGCTCCAGGCTCCGAGCCATCAGCCCAGAGCCTGACGCGGGGCTCGAACTCACGGACCGCGAGATCGTGACCTGGCTGAAGTCGGACGCTTAACCGACTGCGCCACCCAGGCGCCCCTGTTATTTTTATTTTACATTTACAGATGAGAAGAGTGGTGCTTGGGGGGTCAAGTAAGTCCCTTAAGTTTACCGCGCTACAAAGGGCCATCCGTGGGGAGGGAGGGGTTGGTCAGTTTGGACTGACCAGTGATCCAGGAGAGAACTGCAGTTATGGCCTGTCAAGGAAGCCACCTGTCTTCACAAGGTACAAGTTATTCCAATAACCCTTACAAAGCAATCCCTCCCCCACCCTGGTGTCTCAAGGTCTCTCCTTCTCTCCACAATTTCTGTGAACGCTATCTCTTTGGCCTTCCTAAGCAGCACCCCCAGCACAACCCCAGCATCCACATTCTTCCCATAGCTTCACAAATGAGCTCCGGGATGGACGCAGAGGCTCCTGTTTCCATGGTGATGTGGGGAGGCTGGTACACCACCAGCCAAGTGTAGGCAGGCGATGCAGAGAATTGGCTCAGGATCCAAAGGTGTCGGCAGTAGCCAGGCTCCGGGAAAAGAGATGGATCCATGAGAAAGCCAAGTCTGAGTGATTGGACCTCCCTTGAGCTCCAGAGGAACATCCACCCCCACTGCGCCCCCGGCCCTCCCTAAACTTCTAATTTGGGAGAAGATAGGACCCTTGGGAAGGGAAGCAGTGGGGGCCCCAAAGCAGAAGCTACCGCCCTTGACTTGATTGAAAGTGAAGCCTAATCTTGACAGGAAGGACTGCCCATCGCGGGGGTTGGGGGGGGGGGCGGGGAGAAGGTCGGGGGGGGGGGCGCCCCCTGCCCAGGCCCCCTGACTCACCTGGCCCTCTCTTCCTTGCTCTGACCTCATTCTTGGAGCGCGCGCTGAAGGAAAGCAAAGCAGCCAGCAGGGGGCAGAGTCTCCCACATTCAAAGCTTCTGCGGGACTCCTGCTCCGCCACCCCTGCTCTTACCAGGATTATTTTCAGTTGACAGGCTGCAAAGGCGCAGTAGGTGGATTTCGGGACTGGAGATCGGTTCTGGCAGGGGTTCTGGGAGGCGCTGAAGCTTTGGTCTTAAGCTGTGGGCCCCACTGGGGGAGGGGTATTTAAGGCCGCAGAGCTAGGGGCTGAACTGGCAAAGGTTTCTTCGGACGTTTTACTCGATCCGTTGAAAATATTAAAAACATCCTAACCCTGAGGAAGAGTCATAGTCATCCATTCAATAACTGTTCATTGAGCATCAACAACTATATTCATGGATGGATGAATCCAACCAAAAACTAGTGTTTACTGATGCCTAAAAAGTTCTTAACCTTTTGGGGGAGGGGGGGCGCGGGTGGGAGGGGTTGTTACACATCCTGTGAGATTATGATAAAAAATACAGACTCTCTCCCAGGAAGAATGCACTACAAATCTATAAACATTTTCATATGATTTGGGGAGCCCTGTGAACCCCTGGAAGCTCATCCATGGGCCCCAGGGCGTAAACTCTGTCTATTATGGGCCCTGTGCTGGGCACTGAAGATCCAATAGCAAACTAGAGAAACATGATCTCTGCCCTGCCTGAGTTTGACATCTAATGGGAAATACAGATAAGTAAAGAGATGGTTAAAATACAGCAGGGAAATCCCGGTGCTGGGAGACCCACTGGCCTAGACCAGGGGCCTTACAGAGGGCTTCCTGGAGGAAGTGATGGATAAACTGAGACCTGAAGAAGTAGTAGGAGCCGGCCAGGCAAAGACCTGAGGGAGAAGACTTGGGGCTGGGAGAAGAGCACATGGAAAGGCCCTGGTGGGAAAACAGCAATCCCGAGAAGCTGACAGCGGGCCTGTGTGGCTGGCTCAGAGATGCCAGGAAGGGGACCAAAAAGAAATGAGGCTGGAGGGATAAGTGCCAGTTTAGGTAGGGCCTGGGATGCAACAGAGAACAGGGAGACAGTTGCTGCCCTCAAGGACACAGATAAAGAAAGCTGGCAGGGAATGAGCCTGGATTGAGCATAGGGTCATAGGGGAGCAGGTGGGAGAAGCTTTAAACTCAGTCGTGGCGATCAGGCCCAGGGCCCAGGAAATAAATGGGGCTCAGTGATACACACACACACACACACACACACACACACACACAGGCTTTATTCCCAGCACGGCCCAATGTGGGGCTTAAACTCACCACCCTGAGATCAAGACCTGAGCTGAGATCAAGAGTCGGATGCTTAACCAAATGAGCCACCCAGGCGCCTCTCAGTGATATATTCAGTGTTCTCAGAACACCCTCAACTTCTGAAAACAGCTGGATGGGGAAAGGCGGGGAGGTGTCATGAGTGTACCTTGATTTGACTGCAGCCTACCATTAGGACCTTTTATTCTTTGGGTGACCAGGGCTGGGTTGCAATAACCTCAGCTCTGCCTACTTTTTAAAGTACAGAGTTGTGGCCAGAGGCAACCATGGCCAGAAAAGCAGAGGAGGAGAGAGAGAAGTAGGCTTGGCCCCTGGCTGGAGGCCTAGGGGTGGGGAACTGGGAGAGCATAGGATGAGACAGGGAAGCTGGTGTTGCAATGATTTATTGCCAGTGATTTATTTTATTTAACAAACACTCATATTGTACTTACTACATGCCAGGCACTGTCCTAAACACTCAATAAATATTAACTCATAACATTCCTAGGAGATAGGCATGACCATCATCCTCATTTCACACATGGAGAAACTGAGGCAGTTAAGTAACTGGGCAAGATCAGGGACGTGACAGAGACACCATCTGAACCCAGCCAGGCTGGCTCCAGGGTCTATGCTCTTTATCGCTAAACTATGCTGCCTCGTGAAAGGAAAGGCAGTTGCAAGGGTGAAGCATTGAATCTGGGCCTCCCACATGAGACAGATGAGAATTCCACCATTGCAGCTCCTGGGACACTGAGAAAGTACTAGAAGCACCCACTACGTGGGAGGGCCCAGGGCAGTGGGAGGCACTATGGGGAATGGTGAGGCTCTGCAGCTGGGGAGAGCTGCCAGAAACCAAATCGTAGGGGTCCAGGACTGGAGACGGAGGGGCACCAGATAAGAGACAAGGTCAAGGGACTGGGTGAGATGGCAGCTCCTACCGTAGTCTATGAGATCTAGCCCCTGCCTCCCTTGTCAACTTCATCTCTTCCCGTTCTCCCCTCATTCACAATTTTGTCCCCACTGTTCTTTCCTGCCACAGGGCCTTCTCACTTGCTGTTGCCTCTGCCCTGAACACTTCTCCGACGTGCACCCACAAACACCCACCCCTCCCTTTTCCTAAGCTGACCTCCGCTCATCCTTCAGATCTCAGCCTCAGTGTGGGTTCTTCAGAGAGGCCCTCTGACCTTCAATATCTGAATTAGATTTCTTCTGTTATTCTCTTATAGTAGTATCCTATTCTTTTCTTTGATCACCTATATCATAATTTGAAATTACAGACTCGATTGTCTGTTTAATGCCTGTCTCTCCCATTAGACTGCAAGCTCCTTGAGGGCAAGGACCCCATCTTATTCTCCACTGTAAACCTTGTTCCTCACCTAGTGCTGGGCATAAACATACTCCATAACATTTTGTTTAATGAGTTTATGAGTTTAGAAGGCTCTCAGAGATCTACTTGTCCAATGCTTCTTTCCCTCTACCGTATGCCCAACAGGTGATCATCTACCTTCTCCTTGGGTACTCCCAGTGACAGAGAACTCACTATTTCATCGAGAGGCCCATTCCACTTTTGAAGAGATTTAATATCAAAGAAAAATTGGACTCCCTGTTACTTCTTGGTCCTAGTTTGGCCCTCTGGAACTACATGTAATCAAGATAGTCTTTTTTTGTTTTAGTGTTTATTTATTTTTGAGAGAAAGAGACAGAATGTGAATGGGGAGGAGCAGAGAGAGAGAGAGGGAGACTCTGAATCTGAAGCAGACTTTAAGCTCTGAGCTATCAGCACAGAGCCCGATGCGGGGCTCGAACTCGGGATTGGTGAGATCATGACTTAGGCTGAAGTCGGACGCCTAATCAACCCAGGCGCCCCAAGATAGTCTTTTAAACAGCTGCAGAGAGCCAGCATGCTCACCACCTCTGCCCTCAATCCTTGTCTGTGTCACCTAAACAGTTCTTACAGTTTTGGAAGGCTTGGTTTCTTAACCCTTCTCTACCCTGGTCCCTTTTCTCAAGAAACACCCCCTTTGGTCAGCACACAGAATGTAGCCTGATTTATGAATTATTATCATCCTCCCCAGCCACCCCCAACTGGCATAAAGTCCAGCAGGATAAGGGAGGACAGGTAGGAGAAAGTGAGAAAAGAGAGCAGTTTCTTTCTCACCAACGGTTAACTGGGGATGTCTTTCTCCAGGAAACAATGTTATTAGTGATGGCTGGGGCCCCGGGCTAGTCCTGAACTAGATGTACCATTGTCAGCTCCGTTCTGGGTCAAACGGTCTTTCTGGACCCATTTAATACCTTTTCTCTGGGAAAAATTGTGTTTGGGTTCCAAACAGGCAAGTTATATATAAACCCTTTAGATAACCAGCTTACAAATTGGGAACTGCTTCTAGAAGTATTTAGGTAACACCGAGTGGGAGAGTGAAGGGATGAGAACAGAGTGGGCTTGCTCGGAGAAGTTTCCAAGAGGTTTTTGGAGCAAAGATGGGGAAAGTGGTAAGGCACACAGGCTTCAGTCAGCAAACCTGGGTTTCAGTCTCAGCTCTGCACTTCATGGTTGTGAGACCTGCTGACTTTATCTAACTTCCCCTCAGGTTCCTCTCTGTAAGGAAGACCATAGTTTTTCCCTGACAGAATTGGAGGGGGCTTTTAAAGAGAGATTGTTGCGTTCAGTACAGTGCCTGGCACATGAATGCTGAGGAGTGGTGGGTATTGTAAGGTTTGCAAAACGGGTTTTTTTTTTTTTTCCCTTCCACTGAGGGAACAAGGCTAACGTCCCTAAAGCCAACATGCCCCTGTCCCCGCAAGCGGGAGCCCAAGCTGATTAAGGTGAAGATGGTCCTAAAGAGACATTCCAAAGGATGGCTTCGAAAAGGGGGCTCCAGAGGGGAGTTAGGGGGACAAAAGGGTAGGGCCTCCGAGCGCGGCCAAAGACAGTGCTTCAGCACACACTGTTTCCTGTAGAGTGTGTGTCCGTGTGGGTCCTGTGAGGCTCTGCTGACTGTGTGTGTCAGTATGACAATGTGTGCAAACCTTCTACCAGTCAGTGGGACTCAAGATTACCCTCCCTCTGTCAGGCTCCATTACTCAGCTTTCTGCAGTTCCAGGCCTTATCGCTTAGCTGTCTGCCCTCTGGCCTCTTCCTTTTGTTTACCAACTTGGCTGGCTTTCTCCTCTGGGAACAAAGGAGGTGTTCAGTTCTGGGCAGTGCGGGGCTCCTGCTACCCCACCCCCACTCCCTTCCCTTTCCAGGAGCACTGCCCCTCCTTGTCTCAGGCAGACCCCTTGGTTCTGAGAGGCCCCTTCCCACAGTTCCAAGGAAGGGAGAGACTGAGCTCCTGGCTGGCACCCCCTTTTTCTCACCCCCTAGCCCCCATTCTTGTCCCCAAAGAGGCCCCTAAAGCTTCACTTGTCTAGGCTGGAGGCAGCTCCTCTCCCCATTGTCTGGCCAGGATTTGGAAGCTCTGGTTTCCATAGCAACCCCTGGGCATTTAATTAAGGGAGGAGGCCTTCATCTCTTCTAGTCCAGGCAGTTCCAAATCTCTACCCGAAAAGGATACCCTGAGGGGGTGAGGAAGAAGCATTTTCCTCCAGTACAGCACAATTCTGGCTTCGGGGCTGAGCCCATTATAGCTTTCCCAGCCCGCCCCCTCCCACCTGCCAGGCCCATCCCCACCCCACACCAGAGCCGGCTGGGGAGACCTCTCAAACCAGTGAGGGCAAACCCCAGGTCCCAGGATAGCAGGGGTTTTGAGGGGTGGTAGGCACCCTCACCCATATACACTGACTGTTGCTTTGTTTACTGGGGTGGGTGAGACTTCCACACTGGCCCTGCTATCCAATTGCTTTACCGTGGAATGGGTTCTGGACTCCTTGAACTCCCTGAAAAGGAATGTCAAATGTTGTATATAAAAGTTCATTACAAGCGTTCTCTTGGGTACCGGGTACACAGTTTTCATCCGAGCCACAAAAGGGATCTGTGATCTCAAAACGGTCCCTGGCTCCTCTGCCATTTGCCGGCTGTGAGACCTTAGGCAAATTCCTTCACCTCCCTGGGCCTCCCAGTCCTCATCTGTAAAGGGGGATGATAATACTTCACAAGATTGTTGATGTCTGGTGAGAACTTAGTAAGGGGTGGTTGTGATCGTTTCTGTTACTATGAGAGAAGGTGAAATGGAAGATCCTGAAGCTTATCCGCTCTACACTTACATCTTATAACATCACTCTGCCCTCTAAGTTGGAGGCATTCCCCACCCCCCCCCACCCCCCGCCCCATTCCCTCTCAGCCCCACCCAGGCTGCTGGAAAGTGCTCCCGGACTCTGATCGGAAGCTGGCAGCTTTCAAGAGCCTCGTCATGAGGTGGAATTTCCATGCTCTGGTCACTGAGATCCCGATTCCTGAAATTCCTGCCTCCGGTTTCTCAGCTGTGGCCTGTGACCACTTTTCCCCATTTCTGGTTAGGTTACTGTGTGTGTGTGTGTGTGTGTATGTGTGTTTCCTTTTCGCAGTATTTTTAGACTTAGGAGAAAATAAACACAATTCACACACTAGCACCTTTCTGATTGTTTGGTTCCTCACAGACAGGAGGGTGGGGGCACTTCTTTCCCCTGTGATGGGTCTTCAGCTCTGCTCTCCCCATACATCCTTACCTTCTGTTGAAAATTCCCAGACTTACCCCACCCATCTTGCCCCACACTGCCTCTCCCATCCCTTTAGCGTCGATAAATGCAGATTGTAACACAATTCTGAACTGTACGTGTCTCTGGGTCTTTTATCCTTGTTATATTTTTATCTTGTTTCCCTCTTGGAAAATTCCCCCACTGTGGCATATTTTTTCCCTCTCTTCGGAAGAGGCAACTCTATCCAGGCAGCTCTTGGCTTGTTCCGTTGTGATAGCATCCAGATCCAAAGGAGGGACCGGGGAGTCCGAGGAACCGGGGACCCCAACACTTATGTTTCGGCTTCATCATCAATAAAGCAGTGTTTACCGACTGCAGCTGGGGAGAGATTTCAGTGCAATACTGCGATGAGGGGAGCCCTGAGCTCCGTGCCCGGCAGCAGCAAAGGCCTCAGTGCTGGAGCCGTTACTCCTCAGACCTGAGGGTCCCCCCCAGGATGCGGGGCTGTTTCACAGCCCTGTTTCCCTCAGTTCGGTTCACACAGCAGCCAGAGTCCTGGAGCAGGACTGGGCACTGCCAGTGTCAGGAGACACAGGTGATCCCGGAGCCGGGGAGAGATGTGGGAAGGGCTGAGAATATGCCCCAGGGCGGTAGAGAAAAGGACTTACCCAATCCGCAGAGAACCGGAAGAGGGAAGGATAGATTTCCTAAGAACTGCGTGCAGGGCTCTTGGTGGCACCTCTTTTCACTCTCCCTCAGGACAGAGCAAGTGTTGTGTCAGAGAGACTGAGGCTGGTCAGCAGAGGAATGTCCTAGCTGTGGATGAAGCCTCTGGCTCAGGAAATCCAAAGTCCTTGCTGAGGAAGCTGAGGTTCACAGAGGTCACGGCTGGTCCAAGGTCACGAGTTAGTGTATGCCATGCCCTGGACGCAGCCCTCGGCCTCCTGAGTGCAGAGAGGCAAGGCTTTCAACTCATAGGCTGTGCCCCTGGAGGCCGGCACCGCCTTGGGGTTAGGGGGATGGCAGAATGAGTGGAGGCTCCCAGTTTGCTTAAGATTCACAGCCCCTTGGAAGGGCTGGAAAGAACTCGAGGTAAGACAAGTGATGTCTTGTGTTACTAAAGAAAGCTCAGTGAGAGGTTGAGGAACCCACCCAAGGTCACACCCCTAGTGATTACGAGGGTCAGGACTCAGACTCCGGCCAGCAGTGTCTGCAGTCTCAACTTTCCTGCCTCTGGAAGTGTTGGAGTCAGGTTTTGAATCTGGCCTGGCTGCCTCCTGAGCCAAAATGCTAACGATGCTCTGTACCCTCAGAGGACTGAGGACTGAAAGGGACCATACTGGTGCAACATAGCCTACAGAAAGCAGCCAACATGGCTGTTTTCATTAGGTCTGGCTGCCCCCGGTTCTGCCTTTTCATTATTTGCTCCGCGCCTGGGTTTATACCCTTGGCTTTCACCAGCCTAGAAGCAAGGCCCCGTCCTCAGCGGTACACAGGATTGTGGGTAAACAGGTAACCACCTGACTCTGTCCTGCCTGCTGCTGGACTCTGGCTGTCTGGAGTGCATCCCCTGATGTGTCCTTGAAAACTGACTCTAGATACAGCCGAAAGGGCTCTCAGAGAGCAAGTCCAAGTTTGAATTTTGTTGATGATGACACTGCGGGGCTCAAAGGGAGAAAGAGTCTTGGGTAGGGTCATTCCTTCCTTTAGGTCCACAAACAGGTACTGACCCCCTTTTGTGCCCCTGCCACTGTTCTAGGCCCTGGGAAAACAGCAGGGAACCATACTCTGGTTCTGCCCCCACAGGGTCCACCTTAGCAGAGTGGAGGAGAAAGATAATCAACAACAAAATCAGGCAGCAAAAAACATAAACCAGAAAAATAGCACAGTGACAAATGCCAGAGAACATGAAAGAGAATGAGTGGGTGGCCACTGTAGCCTCAGTGACCTCTCTGGGTAGATGACACTAAACCCGACACGAAAGGTGCCAGCCGGGACAGTCAAGGAGAAGGGCATTCCTGCCAGAGGGAGAGCAGTGAAAGGCCCCGAATTTGCTCGCACTCATTGAAAGAAGATGCTTCGGGAAACTTTAACATCAACATAGACATAAACGTGTCTGTGCGCTGCCTATGTGTATATATAAGTAAATGTATATGTATATAAAGTGTGAGTGTGTATACATTTTAGCGTGTGATTCACATGTCATTTCTGACTGTGACTTGTGGACAGAAAGTTGGAAAGCTATTACTGAAGGAATCAAAACAAGTTCAGTGTGGCTGGAGCAGAGTGGGAGAGAGTAAGACCCGAGGAGATGAGGTCAGCCGGGGGCAAGGGCAGCCGGTCATGTGTGGCTCCAGACGCCGGGATGAGAACTGGGATTTTATTCAAAGTGGGCCTGACCCCCTCTGAAGACTTAAATGGAGGATGGACGGGATCTATGTAGTTTCTTGGTTTTTTTATTCTAGCCATCTATTTATTAAAAAAAAAATTTTAAGCTTATTTATTTTTGAGAGAGAGACAGAGAGACACAGAGAGAGAGAGAGAGAGAGAGAGAGAGACAGAGACAGAGAGAGAGATGGGGAGGGGGCAGAGAGAGAGGGAGAGAGAATCCCAAGCAGGCTCCACGCTGTCAGACCAGAGCTAGAGAGGGCAGAGGAGGGCGGGGGAATTGCTACACGGCAGGCGGAGCAAGTGACTGCACTTGGGGGTAGGTCTGGCGGAGGGTCCACATCGTTGTCCAGCTCACTCCCATGTTGCTGAGGTGTTTCCCTCCCTTCTGACCCCCCCTTAGCATGAGGCCTCCCTACTACTCACCCAGCAAGTGGCCATCTTGGTCCTGACCAAGCCCTGGTGGTGGCAGGGGAAGCAAGCTGTGACCTCACCAGTCTCCCGACTCCAGTGCCCGCTCCCTGTGTGGCTGCGCTGAACTTCCTCTGACTGCCTTCTGCTCTTCTGTTCCTCCAGCTCGGCCCGAACAGGACAGAACACGGGCTTCTTTCCCTGTTTCGCCTCCCGCCCATTCCTCAGCCATTCCCGTACTTCCCTCCTAATTCTCAGTCCAGCTCACGTAGCTCTGGGTGTATATGTGTACATGTGTCTTTTCTCCTCCTATGTACATCTTTTTTTTTAAATATTTTATTTATTTTTGAGAGAGAGAGAGAGAGAGAGTGGGAGCTGGGGAGGGGCAGAGAGAGAGGGAGACACAGAATCTGAAGCAGGCTCCAGGCCCTGAGCAGTCAGCACAGAGCCCGATGCGGGGCTCGAACTCACGGAACCGTGAGTTCATGACCTGAGCCGAAGTCGGTCACTTAACCGACTGAGCCACCCAGGCCCCTCCTCCTGTGTACATCTTTACTCACACACACATAGGCATGCATTCACTGGTCCTCTGTCCAGGCCTCCATCTCTCGCTTCCAAGCCATCTCATCCTGCCAGAACATTCCCTGTACTCTGGCCCCCTCTCAGCTTCCTGTTCTTGTTTTACATCATAGCTCAGTGCTACATCCTCCAGGAGGTTTTCTTGGGAAATTCTCCTCTTTCCTCTTGTTTCTCCTTCTAATCTCTCACCAGACTCATGAAGCAACACCCAGCTCCCAGGAAGAGGGGTGGAGAAGAGCACCAGCAGGAGAAAAGCCCAAGGAATGGGCCTGGCACTCACAGTGAGGCTTTGGTTTCCTCCTGGGGAACATAAACAATATCACAGAACACCAACATCAAGCCAGGCCACTCTGTGACCGTGAAGGAGTAAGAACAAGACTTCACTGTAGTCACGTCAGAACGCAGACAAAAACAAGAACGTGTCCAAGCCACAAATATGACCAAACACCCCCTATCCCGGCTAGTGGGAGTGGCTGCTGTTTCTTCACCAATCACACTGTTCACCCAGCTGCTTCCTCCTACCTCCTAACAAGATTTATGAAGTTTCCCAATCACAGAATTCCCCAGCTTTCTGACAACAGAGCAAACCCCCACTTCCTTGACCTCTCCTTAAATCAGCAAATGTAAGTCCAAATCCTAAGTCCTTTCTAATGTCTTTTTTCTGGATGCCCACCATTCCATTCCATGGTGCTATGTTCTCCTTGTTGCAATGAATCCCTACACCCAGTTTTGCTCAGCTGTCACTGTTGGTGGTCTTTGGCTGGAGGGCGTTGACAATCAAGGACAACATGTAGGTGTGCTTTATGTAATGTTTAAACTACAGACTACTATATTTGGGGTTGTAAGTGCATTTTATGATATTTTAGCACCAGATTTCCTTTCCTAATTATCCTCAAGGCAAAATGTCCCACCCCCAACCCTGAATCACCCTTCCAGTGAATTGGGTTGATCCTTCAGTCCTTGGGCATGCTTACCATTTTCCTGCATCTGCATCCTTCCCTCACTAATCTTACATCACAATTGAAACCCTCTTCTATCACCTTCCAGGTCACATAACCAGATCTGATCCCTCCCTCCTCATCCCTCCTATTGCACTCAGTTTTAATGAGCTAGAGGGCTCTTGCCTTGTTTCCCCTCAGAACTGTAGGTTCTCTGAAGGCAAGCACTGAGTCTTAAAAACTTGGTTAGCACTCCAGGGGCTGCTCCAGCTAAAATGCCCTGTTAAAAGGTCAGGAGTTCCCAAGTGCTTGGGGCCAGAGATCCTTGAGATCATGAGACACTGTGGCTTTAGACCAAGGAACGGGGTGCCTGAGTCCTGTTAAGGGATGGGGAGAAAGGGCCTCGTCCTACAGACTCCTTGGGGATGCCAGTGGCAGGTTCCTGGGAGCTCTTTGTAAGGATCCCTAGGGCAGAAAAAGACAGCCTGGATACCCTCTGGTAAGAATCAGAGTGAATTTGAATTTGCCATCACCTGGAACATCTTTGTTTTTATGTCACTGTCCCAGATAAGGAATTTATCAGAGTAATCAGAGCCAAAAAAAGATAAGACAGTCCTGAGCTTTGAACATGTGGTATACACACACACACACACTATACAGGATAGTGATTTTTATTTTTTATTTTATTAAAAGTTTGTCTGTCTGTTTGTTTATTTATTTTGAGAGCGAGAGAGAGAAAATCCCAAGTAGGCTCTGTCAGTGCAGAGCCTGACACGGGGCTTGAACCCATGAGCCGTGAGATCATGACCTGAGCCAAAACCAAGAGTCGGACCCCAACTGATTGAGCCACCCAGATGCCCCATGGGCTAGTGGTTTTGAAACTGTGTCCCCTGTAGTTTGTTCCTTAGAAGTACCCCAGGAGGGGAGGTACTTGACTGAGCCCCATTCCAAGTCCCTCATTCTTTTTTTTTTTTTTTTTTTTATAATGTTTATTTGTGTGAGAGAGACAGAGACAGAGCACAAGCAGGGGAGGGGCAGAGAGGGAAACACAATCTGAAGCTGGCTCCAGGCTCCAAGCTGCCAGCACAGAGCCTGATGTGGGCCTTGAACCCACAAACTGTGAGATCATAACCTGAACTGAAGCCGGACGCTTAACCGACTGAGCCACCCAGGCCCCGCTCCAAGTCCCTCATTCTGATTCAACCAGAGCAGTTTGGTTTTTCATCTTTTTTTGCGTTTGGGATTCCGGGTAAGATTTAATTTGTAAAGAAGTTTACTACATGTAAACAACACCATGGAGATGCAATCAGCAAAATCCAAAATATGGAAGACAGTATAGAATACACAACTTGGTTTCTTCAACAAATAAACTTCAAGAAAAAAAAGGGAGGTAGAACCTATGAAATAAAAGACATTTAAGAGCCATATCAACCAAGTCCAACATGTGGACCTTGCTTTAGATTAAATCGATGTATTACATAGTTGGGAAAATATTAACACTGACTGGATATTTGATGACATTAAGGAGTTATTTATTTATTTTTAGTTGTGATAATGATATTATGGTTACGTTAACAAACTCCTGGGGCACCTGGCTGGCTTGTCAGTGAAGTATGCAACTCTTGATCTTGGGGTTGTGGATTCAAGCCCCATGTTGGGAATAGACATTCTTTTAAATACAATCTTAAAAATTTTTTAAATATCTTATTTATTTTTGAGAGAGAGAGAGAGAGAGAGAGAGAGAGAGAAAGTGAGCATGAGCAGGGGAGGGGCAGAGAGAGAGAGAGGGAGACACAGAATCTGAAACAGGTTTCAGGCTCCAAGCTGTCAGCACAGAGCCCGACATGGGGCTCGAGCCCATGAACTGTGAGATCATGATCTGAGCTGAAGTCAGATGCTTAATGGACTAAGCCACCCAGGTGCCCCCAAAACAAAATCTTTAAAAACAAAAACCAAACTCCTTTTAGAGATGAGTACTGAAAAAATCTATGGATTAAATGATATGATGTCGGGGCGCCTGGGTGGCTCAGTCGGTTGAGCGTCCGACTTTGGCTCACGTCATGATCTCACAGTTCGTGGGTTCGAGCCCCACATCAGCCTCTGTGCTGACCGCTTGCTCAGGGCCTGGAGCCTGCTTCAGATTCTGTGTCTCCTTCTCTCTCTGCCCCTCCCCCGCTCACGCTTTGTCTCACTCTGTTTCTCAAAAATAAATAAATGTAAAAAAAAATTTTTTTAAATGACATGATATCATGTGTTTGGAAATCATCCAGTACAGAAGTTGTAGTGGGAGAAGTGGGTGGAGGGCATAGATAAATAAGATTATGTTGATAATTATTGAAGTTTAGTGACAGATGCATAGGGGCTTGTTGTATTATTCTTTCTCCCTTTTTACATGTTTGAATATTTCCACACTCACAAAAAAGCTTTAAAAAAAAGTCAAAGGAGACTACATAAATAAGATTTGGAATTATAACCTTATTTTTTCAAGTCACAGATGTATCAAGATATAATTCAAACACCATACAAGTCACCAATTTAAACCGTATAATTCAGTGGTTTTTAGTATATTCGCAGAATTGTACAACTATCACCCAATCAAATTTAGAAGCTTTTCATCGCCCCCAATCACCACCTCGTATCAACTCCCATCACCTCCCATCACCACCTGGTATCACTCATCACCCCCCATCACCCCCTCAATCACCCCCCATCACCACCTCATATCACCCCCTATCATCCCCATCACCCCCATCACTACTTCATATCACCCCCAATCACCGTGTCACCCCCCTGTCACCACCTCATATCACCCTCAATCACCTCCTCATATTATCTCCATCACCCCCATCACCCCTCATGTCACCCCCCATTACCCCCATCACCACCTCATATCAACGCCCACCATCCCCAATCTCCTCCTTGTATTACCCCCCATCATCCCCATCACCACCTTGTATCCATTAGCAGTCACTCCCCATTCCCCCAGTCCTGACAGCCCCAGGCAGCTGCTCACCTATTTTCTGTTTCTTTGGTCCATCTATTCTGGACATTTCACACAAATGGAATCAGACAATATGTGGTCTTTTGCACCTGGCTTCTTCCACATTAGGATAAGGTTTTCAAGTGTAACCTTGTTTTAAAATTTTCTGGTCTTGATAGGAAAGAACCACCTTGTAAGTTTATTACTCTGGCTACGGATTTTTACATGAAGACACTCGGAAGAGGTTTAAACAAACTTAGGGGAAGGAATCTAACTGCTGGAAAGAAAGAAAGAAAGAAAGAAAGAAAGAAAGAAAGAAAGAAAGAAAGAAAGAAATGAAGGAAGGAAGGAAGGAAAGGAAGGAAGGAGGAAGGAAGGAAGGAAGGAAGGAAGGAAGGAAGGAAGACTAAAGACCCTTTCTCCAGTCCAAATCACTCACATAACATTTAAAGAAACAGGGGCCCAGAGAGGAAGTGACTTACGCAAATGTCCTAACAGCTTGTTAAGGGCAGAGCAGGGTCCAAAACCCAGACCTGCTGAACTTTGGCTCCATCCTCTGTTCATGTTGCCACGCTGCCTTCTGACCTAACACACACACACACACACACACACACACACACACACGTCACTTTTCCCACCACAGTTCATAACCAAGTGACCCACAAAATATCTTCATACACATCTTGAGAATCCACCACAATGGCGGCTGCTTGGTCTCACAGCTCAGGCTTTCCGCTGCCCTACCCTGACATGCAGTCAGTCACCCAGGGAAGAATCAGTGTTAGCGCCAGCTCCCGGAGTTTCTCTCTCAGAGGAGCTCAAGAATAGCAATCTTGTTAGAAGCCAGAGAAAGCTGTTTGCATGGCAGGAACAGTTTTTACTTACACTGAAAGGCTCTTTGGAGTGGCTGGTGGAGAGGGTATATAGCGGGGAGGCTGGTAGAGAACATGGAGAGAGAGGGCTAAAGCCTTTGGGACTACCATTGGAGGGAACCAAGTTAAGGGTTAAGAGGATGTATAGGAACCCCACAGAGGCCTCCAGAGCTGAGTCCAGATGAGCCTGATGGTGGGGAAGAGGAAGAAAAGGTCAGGTTGAAGGAAAGGACTCCAGGTTGAGGCAGTCTGGGATCTTACAGCTGTTCCTGGAACTCTCCCAAACCGTACTTATGAGCAGTTCAGAGAAGCTGTCAGGTGGCTGAAAAGGGCAAGAAGAGGACACACTCTACAGACGGATTATCTGAGGGCTGAAGATGAGGTCTCAGGGAAAAAATTCCAGAGTGCCTGGGAGAGGAGGATATGGTGGCACCTAGGTAACTCTTACTACTCTGGAGATTCCTTTAGGTGATCCTTGGCCCCTGGAAGGGGGAGCCCTAGGAAATGGGTAGAGGACAGTGCAGGCGTTAGCCCCAGAGCCCTCAGACAAATAATTTGGGCCTGGATGGCACAGGATTTGATGAGGGGCACACTGGGTAGGCTGCCTTCTCAAAATACCATCCATCCCCTGTCTATAGTGAGCACTGGGGATTTCACGCTTAGAAATCTGTCCCTTTGGGCCTGGGAAGTGTTTTTAAACATCCTTTAGAACAGGGAAAATAATCCTGGGTCGGGCACCAATGAAGGTAAAGCTCAGACAGAACAAGATCCAGGCATGCTCCAGAGGTGCTGAGCTTGACAAGGGTAAGAGACCTAAAGATAAACTCTGGGATGCCCTCATTTTTGCCCAAGATCAGCTTTGCTCCAAACCCTGATCCCCAGAAGGTCTTCTTTAGGCCATCTTGGTTCCTGAATGATCAGTGGGCAGTTTGAGCTGTGCATACCCCATGGTCCTGTCTAGCGAGGGGCAGGGCCCAGAGGCAGTCATTAGCTCATCACAACCTTGGGTTGCCCTCCAACCTGCTGATCCAAAGTCCCAGGCCCAGTCTTCCAGTCTGAACTTTAACCAGGTGACACACAGCATGTCGGCATTAGTAAGTGTCAACCTAGAACTGGACCTGTGCCTGATTCATCCAGGAAGCTGAACCCAGGCGGCAGAACAAACACCCTTAAGCAGCTCTTGCCTGGCATGGGGTGAGAGGTTATCTGGCCCAACAGACAGAGACTTTGTTTGCTTTAGTCTCCTCTTTCTCATCCCCACTTGCCAGACTCCCTCATTCCTTTCTCTCTGTCCATCTCTGGGTCAGGAACTGTGTGGTTTTTTTCCAGATGATGCAAGAAGACCTATCTATCTATCTATCTATCTATTTATTTATTTGAAGGTGATTCTAGACTTGGGCATTGAAAGGGGTACAGCAGGAGCTGATAAAGAAGTATAGCAGGAGCCTCTGGGAGAGGAAGCCAGAAGTGGTTTGGACGGGGATTAGATAGAACAAAGAGATCAGAGATCTGGGGGGCCACCGTCCCACCCCCTACCCCGGGTGCCACCTGTCTATAGTTGGGGCAGATCCTGCTTTTCTCTTGGGACAATGCCAGCCTGACCTCATTTTCTGCCTTCATGGCCAGTTTGCTTTTGACACTAATTGATGGACACTCAAGACCATTAATTTTGCTTCACGTCCCCTCCCCCTTCCTAATACAAATGCAAACAGCGTGGGAATCCCCTTGCAGAGGAAGCAACGGTGCAGCTTTAAGGGAAAGGGAAGGGAAGAAGAGGGCACTGACTCAGATTTCCCCACCATTGGCTGCTGGAGGGGATCCCACCTCAGGGATTGGCCTTGACAGAGCCCGCCTCCTCTTGCGATTGGCCCAGCCTGGGAGATATAAGGTGGCTGTGCCGGCCTCGTTTCCATTCGGAGAGAGGCGAGGAAGTCGGCCGGGTTTTTGTGCTGAGAGGCCCCTGGCGCAACCCTCTCCTCTCTGAATCGGAGTCCAAGTCCCGCGGAGGCTACGGTCATGAAGGAGAGACGGCCCCCCCAGCCAGTCGTGGCCAGATGTAAGCTGGTTCTGGTGGGGGATGTGCAGTGCGGGAAGACAGCGATGTTACAGGTGTTAGCGAAGGACTGCTATCCCGAGGTGAGCTGCCCGCCTGCTGGCCAGAGTTTCTCCTTGCCCGCCTGTCTTCCCCGCGGCCAGGCTCCCACCTGCCCGGGGGAGCTAGCCGCCCGCCGCTTACGCCACCCCAGCCTGCCCCATCCTCAGGCGCCCGGCCGGAGGACCGCGCTGCCTTAGCTTCCCCTGAGACCTGTTCCACTTCTGCCGCCGCGCTGGCTGGCCCCTCCTCACCTCTTCACCCACAGGCCCCGATCAGATGCCTTCCTACCTCCCTTCGACCTGGAGTCGGCTCGCTCGGGAGAGGGAACTGGAGGCATTTCAGAGTCTGGGGTTTCTCCTTGACGTAATACCTGCCGGTCTCCTCATCCCATCCTCAAAGGTTCTGCGAGCATGTCCGCAGGCGGGCTTCGGCTGCCCTGCTGGTCCGAGGGGCTTGTGGGAGAAGATACAGAGCTCGAATTGGCTTGTGTCTCTGAAATTGGGAGACAGACAAGTCTGGAGCTGTGAGAAATCTGTGTGTCTGCCTCCCTGACCATGTGGGATATGGGGGGCTTGTCCCTGGCTGGAAGTCATTCAGCTTTCTTTCTTCCATGGAGCAAAGTGCCTGTGCCTCTACGCTCCTCTCCTTCCCGTCCCATGTGGTCCCTCCTGCCCCAGGTATCCCCCCTCCCCGCCCCTTATCCCCTGCCACTTTAGTGTCTCACTAGGGTGAGTGGCTTCTTGTGTAGCCAGCACTGATCAGAGGCTTATGAGGGTAGGGGCACCTAGGGTGTGACTGGTTCCTCTCTTTTCACAGACATATGTGCCCACCGTGTTTGAGAATTACACAGCCTGCTTGGAGACAGAGGAACAGAGGGTGGAGCTCAGTCTCTGGGACACCTCAGGTAAGACTGCCAACCCTAAATGCCCCCTTCCCACCTCCACTGGTCTGCTACAGCTGCTCTCTTAGGAAATTGTTTCCCTCTTTGGTGGGGAGAAGGAGTATGTATGATACTGGCCAGGAAACTGACAGAAGGGGACCTGAAGATTGCTTGGTTGGCTGGTCCAGGGGTGCAGAGTGGATGAGCCCCAGAAGCCACTTCTCTGGGTCTAGCTCCTTCCTTCAGAGGGCCGGGATGGCGAGATGAATGAACCTTGACTACACCTGGGGTGTTGTCAGATAGGGCTTCTCCATTTCCACTCCCTGTTCTCTACCCCTACCCCCCACCGACCCCCCCCCCCCACTGCCTTTACTGCCCCAGAGCAAAGCCAAATGAGACAGGAGTCAGTGCTGCTGGAGGCAGTGGTGGTTGAGGCCGGGAGACAAGCCTGCTTTGGGGGAATATTGCTCCTGAGTCAGTTTTCTCTCCTGCATTCCATCTTGGGTCACTGCTGTCCGCCTGCCGCAGCTCCGTTCCACTTGTCATACTGCTGCGGCTCAGGGATGAAGCGATGCATCATCGATGTTTTGGAGGGTGGGGGAGATGGCTTTAATATGGGGCACAGTCAGGTTGTAGACAGTGGCAGGGAGGAGGGGTGGCTGTGACAGTCCCCCCCGCCCCCGCCCCCATACTGGGCTGAGGTAGAAGATGCCCAGTCTTTCTGGAATATAGAAAACAATATTTTTCCAGCCTCCCAACCCTAACCCCTCGGTGCTAGGCTGTCCTTTGCTTTGATTCTGATCCCTGCTCATTATCTCCTTTACCCCAATTCTTTTTTAATAGACTGGGCTCAGAGTCCTAATTAAGGACTAAAAGCCAGGAATAACAGAAAGAAAATAAAATCCACTCTCTAAAAATGGATATTCAGGCTGAGTTTAAAGAGGAACTGTGTAAGCCACTAGGGCTTTCCTGTTACATATAATAAATATGCCATCCTACTCCTCAAAGAGCTGTTGTTCCCATGATCCAGTTTTGAGGTCTGAAAAGATTGGGGGTAGGGGACGGGTAAACAGAAAATGAGATCTCCTCATGCCTCCCCCCCTCCCCAAAACAGAGCAAGACAAAAATTCCTCCACCTGGTGTGCTTTCCTCCGTTGCAGCACCAGGGGTTGGGAGGCAGGGTTCTGGTTATCGTGGACTGTGCTATGCTGGCTGGATCCGACTAGAATGCAGCTTGGCTACGTGATATATGGGATTTCGTCTGCTGTCCCCTGTCCACCTCTCAGTCTTCACAGAATCTCACTGCGGCTTATCTCTTTTTACTACCACTGCCCCCCAAATGTCCCCCCCCGCCTCCGGTGGAATGCAGCTCTTGAATCCCAGTCCGGATAATGGAAAGTCAGCAAAGTGGTGTCAGTTCCCTGTGTCGCATGCCCACCCTCCAATTTCAGAAAGGATGCAGGCTATCAGTCATCCTCAAACTCCTTTCTTCAAATTAGGTGCCCACAAAGAAGGAGGAAGCGGTAGGGGTGTGTGGGATGGGCCCTCCTAACCGAGGGGCCAGGGTCGAACCTGGTCCCATTACTCACTTGCTGGTTTTAGGGGAGGGGGGTTGCCTGGAGCCAGAATGGAGGCCTCCTCCCCTCCCCTCCCCCTTCCCCACTGCTGCAGTGCTCCCTTTGCTCAGTGCTGCGGTGCTAAGACCCCACCTCAGACCGGGGATGGGGGCAGATTGCTGAAGGGCCACAGTTATTGCAACTCCTCTTTACTCTTTTTTTTTTTTTTTAAACGACCAACCCCCTACCCCAGCTTGGATTCCCCCCAGTTTCCATGGCGATTGTGGTGCAGGGAGAGGGGCTGCTTGCTATTCTGAGCACGGATTGTCTGAGTTCCAAATCTGCTACTGTTCCTTCCCCAGGGTGGAGGGGGGCAGGCTGAGCCCCTAGCATTCTCCCATGCTGGACCACCTGGGTCTGCATTGCCTGCTGCCCTCCCAGTGAAGGACCCTTCCTCGAGCCTCTAAATCCCTAGCCTTTGGTGCTACTATCTTTGAAACTGCCTCCCTGAGATCTTGGGGGATAGGGGCTACAGCTTTTTGCAGGGAGGAGTAGGGCACTGAATTCATGATATTCTTCCTCTCCTGCCAGCCTCCTAGAGTTCTGACCCCATGGCAAAGAAGCAGGGCAGCCAGTTATGTAACAGGCAGGTTTGTTTTTCCTTTGGGGAGACCCTGGAGCAGAAGCAAGGAGCAGACGTAGGGCAGCAGGCAGACTCTAAAAAAGAGACCTTACACAAGCCCTGGTCTCTGCAGGGGTGGGAGTATCCTCCTCTGGGATTCAGAAAAATGGTAGACCTTAAATTAAGCGCCCTGTAGGAGATCCAAATTCTATTCTACCCACCCCCCTCCCTTTTATTTCCCCCTTTCCCCTTTTCAGGGCTAAGGAAATGATTTTTTTTTTGTACTGCTTTCTGGCAGGTGGTCAGGTCCCAAGCTTCCAGGCTGTAGCATGTTCCCCTGGGAGATGGGTGGGGCCAACTAACCTAAGGGCCAAGAATGGTATTCCCGGGTCTCTGTGGGCCTAGGCCTGTAGGGAAGGGGAAATGTCACCATCAGCTCTTTCTCCTCCATACCAGGATCTCCCTACTACGACAACGTCCGTCCACTCTGCTATAGCGACTCAGATGCAGTATTACTATGCTTTGATATCAGCCGACCGGAGACAGTGGATAGTGCACTCAAGAAGGTAAGTCTGGATAACTGCAATCTCTAACTCAGCTTGAGAACAAGAAAGAATCTTGGGGACCTCGTTGTCCAATCCCCTCTTCTGGAGCAGGAAGAAACTGAGGCCAGGGAAGGAAGAGATTTTCCCGAAACCATAACCATTTGCTACAGCTCTGGGACTGGAACCCAGATCTCTCCCCACTCTGCCTCCTGGCTTTGCCATATCCTATACTGCTCTGCCAAGGGCCCGGCAAGGGAAGGTGGTATTAAAGACTCAGGAGGTGAAGGACTGAGAGTCAGAACCTTTCAGTGATAGGGTTTGAGGGTTGGAGGTGGGGTCTTTTGGAGGCAGCGTCTATAGACCTTGATCCCAGGCCCAGTGGGACTGGGCAAGGCAGGCAGGTGTGAGCAGAAATGCTGGTAGGAAACACCTGGTTTGGGTGGCAGAGTCTGCCCATACCGAAGCATCTCAGAATACCCTGTGGGACTACTTCCCAGGATACTTTGGGATTATTTCCTTTTCTTGGGAAGAGACTGGTTGGTTTCCTCCCGATCCCTCCTGGCTTTCTGGTCTCGTGAAGCTCTTTGACTGGGTTGAGGGGCCGGATCCAGGCCCCAGATGCTTGGCAGAAAGTGGGAGGAGATTCTGCCCCTGTGAACCGGGCTGTTGAATGAGGGGACAGGCTCTCGGGTCAGCACTCCTGTGGCCCCAAAGGCCTCACAGGAAGATGATGTAATTAGTGCATTGGTGATGCTGTGACTCAGGGAGGGCTGGGCTGCCGATAAGCTGGATGGTGTGTGTGATGTTGCCAACTGGGTTTCTGCAGGTTAGCCACTGACTCTTCCTTCCTCCTTCCCCCTTCCCTTCTTACATGGCTCTTCAGTGGAGGACAGAAATCCTGGACTATTGTCCTAGCACCCGCGTTTTGCTTATTGGCTGCAAGACAGACCTGCGAACAGACCTGAGCACACTGATGGAGCTGTCCCACCAGAAACAGGCACCTATCTCCTACGAGCAGGTGTGTGTGTGTGTGTGTGTGTGTGTGTGTGTCTATGTGCACGCATGTGTTAAAGGTGGGGTGGAGAAAGCTATAGGCGAAGGACTTGAAATATAGCCCTTGCTCAAACTCTCTCTGCGGCAAGGGAGATTGGTATCCTGGGGGGCCATCTGTAATCAGCAGATCAGTCACCTAAATAGAGGTGGCAGGTAACTACTTACCCCGATTTATGCTATAGGTTGGCAGATGAGTCATTCCTGTGTGTGCTAGTATTTCTCAGATTTTTTTTTTGTTGACCACCTACATTAGAATCACTAGAGGTGCCTGTTAGAATTCCCGACTCCATACCTATAGAGTCACTCTGGGAGAAAGATACAGAAACTGTGTTTTGGGAGCACCTGCCCGGCTCGGTCAGTGGAGCATTCGACTCTTTTTTTTTTTTTTTTTTTTTGTATTTTATTTATTTTTGATAGACAGAGGGAGACAGAGCACAAGTGGGGGAGGGGCAGAGGAAGAAGGAGACACAGAATCCGAAGCAGGCGCCAGGCTCCGAGCTGTCAGCACAGAGCCCGACATGGGGCTCGAACTCACAAACTGCGAGATCATGACCTGAGCTGAAGTCGGACGCTTAACTGACTGAGCCACCCAGGCACCCCAGCACGCGCCTCTTGATCTCAAGGTTGTGGGTTCAAGCCCCACGTTGGGTGTAGAGATTACTTAAAAAAAAAATCTTAAAAAAGAAGAAATTGCGTTTTTAATGATATTCCTGGATATTTTCTTTTCTAAGTTTATTTTATTTATTTTGAGAGAGAGAGAGAGGAGGGTAGGGACAGAGGGAGGGAGAGAGAGAGAGAGAGAGAGAGAGAATCGCAAGCAGGCTCTGCACAGAGCCCGAAACAGGGCTTGATCTCATGAGCCATGAAATCATGACCTGAGCAAAGATCAAGAGTCGGAGACTTAACTGACTGAGCCGCCCAGTCGCCCCTGGATAATTTCTTTTGCACATGGGAGCACAGGACCATTTCTTTCAAACCAGTGGTTCACATTAGAATCATCTGGAGAGCTCTTAAAAATATCAATGCCGGGGCGCCTGGGTGGCTCAGTCGGTTAAGTGGCCGACTTCGGCTCAGGTCATGATCTTGCGGTCCGTGAGTTCGAGCCCCGCGTCGGGCTCTGTGCTGACAGCTCAGAGCCTGGAGCCTGTTTCAGATTCTGTGTCTCCCTCTCTCTGACCCTCCCCTGTTCATGCTCTGTCTCTCCCTGTCTCAAAAATAAATAAAACGTTAAAAAATATATATATATTTAAAAAAACATATCAATGCCTAGGCGCTACCGCAAGATTTACTTGGTCTGGTATCCATATGGTTTAAAAAGTGTTACAGGTACCTGTGGAAAATAATCAGCAGAGGGTGGTGATGGGAGACTGGCTGTTGGGTCCCATCCGGAGTAGCCCTGGGGAGTACCACTAAGCACAGAAGGCAGGGTTTCAGAGCCATTTTGGATGATTGCATTCATGACCTCACCCCCTCTGCAGGGCTGTGCAATAGCCAAGCAGCTGGGTGCAGAAATCTACCTGGAAGGCTCGGCTTTTACCTCAGAAAAGAGTATCCACAGCATCTTCCGGACAGCGTCCATGGTGTGTCTGAACAAGCCCAGCCCAGTGCCCCCCAAGAGCCCCGTCCGAAGCCTCTCCAAGCGACTGCTTCACCTCCCCAGTCGTTCCGAACTCATCTCTTCTACCTTCAAGAAGGAAAAGGCCAAAAGCTGTTCCATTATGTGAAGTGGGGGTTGGAGAGGGGAGGCAACCTCCCACTTCCTCCCTTGGGTTGCAGAGGCACGGGGAGAGGGAGGACGGGACAATTTAGGACACTGGACACGAGTTTTTCAGACAGCCACGGTGAGGGCTTGGAAGGAGACAGGAATGGGACGAGGAAAGAGCCAGGCCCAGCTTGAGGACCTGACACTTAGAAAGAACCATCACACCCCAAGCCAGGCACTAGGTTGTGGTGGGGGCGGCTGCCCCAGTGTCCCCCGCTCCAGAGGAAGGAAAGGTATGGGGGTGTGGGGGGCATGCTGGCCTCATGAGCTTGGGGGCCTATAGGAGCCTCACCTTCAGCATCATGCCTCTTCCACAGCGCTTCCATGCGGGCCAGGGGATGGGAGGGGTCCCTGAGCCCTTCCCGTCCCCTCTGAGGAGGCCGCAGAGGAGTGGAGCGGGGAAGCCAAGAGGCAGCTCCCTTGGGAGCTGAGCCCAGGTGCTTCATAACTGAAATGAGAAGGGCAGGAGCTGGTCAGAGCCAATGAGAAGGAAACCTCATCTTTGCATAGCCCATGCCTCATGGAGAGGTGACATCATACATTCATATGCTTCTCACCTAAGTCCCCAGGGTCCAAGGGAGAAGCCCCAGACCCTCTTCTCTTGCAGTGTGGGGGTGGTGGTGCTGCAGGGGGCAGGGCTGGGTGGGGGTCACCAGACTTTTTCTGCCCTTAGGGCAGTACAGCTGGCATTTGTTTTATAGACTCTTGTCTTTGGAATTGGGGGGAGGGGGGAGTGTTTCAATCTGTTATATGTTCTGTGTTTAAAGAAGAAAACCTATTTATTAATGAAAAATATAACACATATAAAGAAGCTGGCTCCGTTTTCTTTGTTTCTTTCTCTGTTCCCCTTTGTTTGGTCTTTGATACTGAGGAAGGAGTTATCCTGCGGCCCTTTCTGTGGGTTGCAGAGTGACTGGCTCTGCTGTTCCCTGGCATTTCCAACAAGGATCTCCCTTCCCCCCAAAGCACTACCTGACCCAAACCTTACCCAAGTCCAATAAGCTTATGAAGATCTCCTTAGCCCTAGGGCAGGGTTTCTCCACCTTGGAACTAATGACACTTTTTTTTTTTTAATGTTTATTTTGAGAGAGAGAGAGAGAGCAGGGAGGTGCAGAGAGAGGGAGAGAGAATTCCAATCTCCATGCCATTAGTGCAGAGCCCGATGCAGGGCTCAAACCCACAAACCGTGAGTTCATGACCTGAGCTGGAAACCAAGAGTCAGACGTTTAACTGACTGAGCCACCCAGGCACCCTAGAACTAATGACATTTAAATTTTTTTTTAACATTTATTCATTTTTGAGAGACAGGGCATGAGCGGGGGAGGGGGAGAAAGAGAGAGAGAGAGAGAGAGAGTGAGAGAGAGAATCAAAACAGGCTCCAGGCTCTGAGCTGTCAGCACAGAGCCTGATGCAGGGCTCGAACCCCCGAATCGTGAGATCACTACCTGAGCTGAAGTCTGATGCTCAACTGACAGCCACCCAGGCGCCCTGGAACTAATGACATTTTAGACTAGATAATACTTTGATGCTGGGGCCTGTCTCATGCATCGAAGGATGTTTAGCAGCATCCCTGGCCTCCACCTGCTAGAAGGCAATAGGACCTTGCCCTCCCCCACCTCCCGCCCCACCCTCCCCCACTTAGTTTTCACAACCAAAAGTGTCTCCAGATATTGCTAAGTGGCCCTTGAGGCAAAATCACTCCTGGTTGAGAACCATTGCCCTAGAAAGTCCAGAGAACAAAGACAAGGTTCGGTGAAATCATCAGTAGATGATCCAAGCTGCTGAAATTCCAACCGCTGCAGAAGGTGGGACAGACTGAAGCCCAGGTTGAGGGGAGGTTCCTGGGGTTGTGGTCTCCTAGTTCAAGGAGAGGTAACGTCTTCTGCTTTCTTCACCTCCCGGTTCCGTTTGCCTGTCGACAGCTCAGGAGCCTTAACATCCCTCTCAGACACGTTTTTCCAAGTTTCATAGTGTGCTGGAAATAAAAAGTAACTATGTATTGAGCACTTACTATGTACTCAGGACTGTGCTGAGAGCTTACCTGCATTATCACATTTAACCTGATAAATGATAATAGCTAACATTTGTTAAATGTTTACTATGGGTCAGGGGCACTTATGAGCTCTTTCTTTTTTGATTTTTTTAATGTTTATTTATTTTTGAGGGCGGGGAGGGGCAGAGAGTGGGAGACACAGAAACTGAAGCAGGCTCCAAGCTCTGAGCCAAAGTCAGTCGCTTAACCGACTTAGCCACCCAGGCGCCCACTTATGAGTTCTTCCTATGTTACTTATTCCTGTGCCAACCCTATGGGATATTATCTACCTCATTTTACAGACAAGGAAACTGAGTTCAGAGAAGTTAGTTAACGTGCCCAAGGTCACACAGCTAGAAAGCAATAGAATCTGGAAACAAATCCAGGCAGCCAGACTCCAGAACATGCACATTTTTTTTTTTAAACTGCTATCCTATCCTTTGAGGCAAGAAATATCATGATCCCTATTTTGCAAACGAGGAAATAGAAAAGTCAGAGTGTTATATAACTTGCACAAGACCATACGGCTAGTACGTAATGGAGTCAGTATTCAAACTGGGTCTCAATGTCAACTATAATCCCATGGGCTCCTTATTGCTAGCCATGTTGTACCTAAATAGGAGACTCTACCTGTGGTCCTTACTACAACGTAGTCCCTCTGTCTCTATCTCCAAAGATACATGTTTGTGAAAGAACTAGCAGGGCAGGACAAAGCATATGAGCATCCTTTAAGCGAATGTCTTTTTTTTTTTTTAATGTTTATTTATTTATTTTGAGAGAGAGAGAGAATCCCAAGCAGGTTCTACGCTGTCAATACAGAGTCCAACGTGGGGCTCGATCTTATGAACTGTGAGATCATGACCTGTGACGAAATGAAGACTCCTGACACTTAACCTACTGAGCCACCCAGGCACCCCTAAGTGCAATGTCTTACATGTGTCATGAGAAAGTTGTGCACAAGCACTAGGGGAACTCTGGCACTATGAACTTGAACAAACTTCATCATCTTCCTGGGTCTCAATTTACTCGTCTTTAAAGAAGAGCAGTAGCCTAGAAATTAGGGGAAGACCATGGATTCTGAAGTTAAATGAACCTGGAGTTGAACGCTGGCTTCATTCTTTTAACTGTGTTGCCATTGAAGGCATAATTAATCAGTAAAATGATGGTAATACCCGCCTCATACTGTTATGAGAAATAAGTAAAATAAGTAATACAAGTTAAGTGACCAGCACAGAGTTGGGCACTCTATTGAATATTCTCAGTAAACACTAGTAGCTGCTGCTCTTAAAGTCTACACCTTTGGTCTGTTAGTTTAAGTTCCATTCTGGGAGTGGAGAGCCCTCCAGTGTTCACTGCATGCATTACATCTACTAGATCTCAGACCGCCTTTCCCTTCGGATCTTTCTTTAGGGTAAAAGTGGTTAAGTGCAAAGCTGCAGAGTTCTAAGAGCAGAAACGCTTTTCTTCCAGGGTTACTTTGGGCCACTGTGGGTGATGTTCAGGGTTTTAGAATTGTTTGAGTCTATCCTGAGGCTCTGTTTGAAGAGAACTGAACATACATTCGGAGGGAAAAGCCAGACCTACAGCCACGTGGTACTGAAACCAAAAGGCTGATGATGGGAAAGTGGGAAGGAAGAGGACATTAGACACTGATACCTATCTAAACCGTCCTCTATAGAAGTGGCAAGGTTTGGGGTTTCTTTTGGGGGTGGGGGAAAAGTGGGGCTGGTGAATTAAGAACCACAAGAGCAAAGAGAAACAAAGTAAACATACAATTTGGGGTAAAGAAAACTCTGTGGATCTGAGTCAGGGCGGGGGTGGGGGCGCTAGGTGGAAGAAAGAAGCAAAAATATGAAGCTAGCCCCGCTGGCCAGATTCTAAAGGGCAAGAAAAGGAGAAAGCCAGGGTCCTATTAAGAATGTTGAGAAAACAGATGCCATAGCCCAGGCAATACTACCCTTCCGGGAGGGCTCTGTAATCCAAGTATGGACTCATTTTGAGTTGCCACAACAACTGGGTATTGTGCTTCCCGGACAAGGTTGCTAAAATGTCCTTCTAAATTCCGGATAGTCCCACACAATGAATTGTCCTACCCTCAATCTGAAATACTAGGCTACTCCTGTAACCTAACCTTTAGTTTGTCTGCCTGTAAAGTTGGGCTAATCTATCTCACAGATTTTTATTTTATTTTTTTTGTAAAAACGCTTTTCCACAAACGGTCCAGTATTTGTTAATGCAGTTGCTTGTGATAATTAAGCGCTACTGATATCTAAGGAAGCCCTTAAGTTCCTTCGTCGTAAGCCACGATAGTCTAGTAAAACCAACATATTCCAGGAGGACTACGTGGCGAGAGAACCTTTTGCTGGAAGCAAACCCACGGAAAACTCTTTCTACCACAAACTCAGATGTTTGGCGAACCACATTGCCCAGCAGACCCCGCGGCCGGGGTTGGCCTTCGCGCGGTGCGTTGTGGGATTAGTAGTTCCCAGGCTTTTAATGTCTGCCCGCGCCGCCAGGTACCGGGAACTCACCTTCCCAGCATGCCGCGCGGCCGCGGATGCATCTCGGCGACCAGGAAACGGGAAAGATGGCGACTGTTCGGCGACGTTGAGGCCGCGTTGGGCGGTTCAGACTCAGAGTGGTGAGTCCCGAACGATGGAGGCGGTTCCCAGGAGCTTGCAGAGAGGGCAAGAGTTGGGGAACGGCGATGGCCCCTGTCCCCGGGACGAGGCGGGGAAGAATGCCTCAGGGTAGGGGCATGAGCCCAGAGAGCTCTGGCGGGCTGGAGTGAAGGGGCGCGGGCCCCAGGGCGGAGTGTTGACTCCTGGAGACACAGGCCAGGTCCCTGGACGATCTTACGGGCCAGACCTTTGCCCATGAGCATAGCACCTGTGATACCCTCCCTCCGACTTTATTCCTTCATGTTTTGAGTAAGCCTTGCTGCAGCCAAACTGGAACTCTGGCTTTTCTCCCAGAACCAGTCATGCTTTCCCGCCTCTGCGCCTCCTGTATTATTTCTTTTGCTAGGAATGACTTTTCCGCACCCTCAATTACACATCTTCAAATTCTACCTATACTTAAATGCTCAAGAGCCACTTCCTCTACAGATCTTTCCAAATCTTCTTTGCAAATGAAAGGAAACTTCTTTGAATTCCTATAATACTTCATCTGAGCCTTCATCTTGGTAAGTGCCACATACCCTCTATTGTTCTGTAACCTTTTTTTGGACAGGATCTTCCTAATTTCCTTTTGTAATTCAATACGGAGTCTAGCATGGTGCTTTGCATATAGTAGATGCTTGATAAATACTTAATTGGATGTAAAAGAAAATATGCCCCTACCCTACAAGAACTGAGGAACTCAAAGACCTGGAGGTTTGCAAGGAAGGCTGTTGAGAAGCGATGAGTACGGTGGGCCTGGTTATCTGGCCCTTGTGATAAGTAGAACCTGTAATAAAAGTTGTCTATATTGTTTCCTTATCCTCACTTATTCTCTTCGAAACTCACTCCACTCAGGCTTCTACTTCCTCCATGCCATCAGAACAGCTCTTGTCAAGGTCACCAATCATCTCCATTTTTCCAAACACAAGGGTCACTCTATCTCCTAGCCTTTTTCCACCGGCACAGTTCATCACTCCCTCCGTGAAACACACTTTTGGCTTCTGTGATGTCATCCTTAACTTTTTTTCCTCTTTCTTAATGCTGTTGCTTTTTTCCAGTCTTCCTCTCTGGCTCCTTTGCCTGACCTCTAAATGTTACAGTGTTCCAGAGCTCAATCCTGGTTCTCTTTTATTTCTTTCTTTAACTATAGTGCCTATTTAGGTAATACTATTTAGTGTCCCATAGCTTTAAAAGCCATGTATACAGTGATGACTCAAATTTTTGTCTCCAGGTTCTTCTGAGTTCCAGAATTGCATTTTCAAAATGAAACTTTTGGTTTTCTCTTAAATCTCTTCCTTCCCCAGTCACTGCTGGTCACTAATGGCATCGTGAACCATTAGGTCAGTCACACCATAAATTTAGGAGCTATCTTTGTGTCTCCTCTTTTCCTTTCTCCCTTCATCAGTAAGTCCTGTCTGCTTTGCCTCCAAGTATATCCTGAAGCTCACTACTTTCCATCTCCATTGCCACTTTCCTAGAACAAGCGACTGTCATCTGTTGCCTAGACTGCTGGTTCTGTTTCTACTCTTGCCTCCCTATTATTTTCTTTCAAGTCACCAAATTCTTTAAAAATGTAAAATTAGATCACATCACTCTCTGTTTAACACCCTTTAAGGTTCCTGTTGTTGTTAGGTTGAAATCCAGGTTCCTTTACCTGGGCCCAAAACACATTTCCACGGTCTGACTCCAGCCTATCTCTCTGAACTCACCTTAAATCAGTCTTTCCCCCGGGTCACTGTCACTCAGCCACACAAGTCTGTTTTTAATTGGCAAATATGCTGCGCTAGTTCTTACCCCAATGCCTTAGTACTTGTTGAACTTTCTACCCCATAAGATCTTTTCCCTGATCTTTGCAGGCTCTCTCTTTCCCATCATTCAAGTCTCAGCTTACATGTTACCTAAAACACTCTTTCCTGAGCCCTCTCTCACTTGTTCCTACCTCTCCCCATCATATCCACCCTGTTTTATTCTATTACTTCTCATTACTATTTGAAATTCTCTTATTCTGCCCATTATGCACTTCATTGGAATTTCAGTGTTATGAGATCAGAGACTTTGTTTTGTTTACTGCTGTATCTCTAGCAGGTAGAACAGTTTCTGGTGCTTAGTGAATATTTGCTGAGAGAATGAGTGATGTTCAGAGAAGATACCTCTCTTCTGGGTGGTTTTCTTAGGGTTCGGAGTAGAAGAGACATAAGTATAATTGCATTATGTACTGCTGTAGAACATTTAGTCATTTCTCAGACAATTGTGAGATAAGATGAGAGTGCTACTTGTTCACTTTTCTTTTCTTTACACATTCTCCTTTCTTAAAGGATATGGCAGGAAATTACATGGAAGGGAGATTGTACGTGAAAGTCTGGGGAACTGATATTCCAACGGAACCATTTGGGGGTAAAATAAGTTCTGAGAAATGTATCCTGAGTGTTAGGAATGGATGATGATGATAGTGATGGGGTAGAGGTGGATTCAGACTTACTGTCATTTTAGCTCCTGGCTGAAGTGGATTTTGTAGTTAGAAGGACAGTTGACAGTGTGACATGGTGTTCAGTGTCCCCCCCAGGCAGGAGGGGAATGGAACAAATTCCTTCTCAAACCTTTCATAGGACTGGGTAGTGGTCAAGGCTCTATGAGAATCTGAGTAGGGAATGTCAGTCAGCAGTCTGTGACCTTTATTTTTTGGTACCTATCTTTCTTTTCTGAAATAATTATAGATTCACAGTAAGTTGCAAAAAAAAAAAAAAATACATAGAGGTTCTGTGTACCCTTTACCAAAGTTTTTCCCATTGTATAATGAGAAGTACATTTCTTTTAATCTGAGTGAAAGTGAGTTTGTTTCTCCGTTTAAATTTAAGTTCTCCATTTAAATTTAAGTTCTCTTTTCTCCACTTACAATTTAAGATTGTAATCCCAAATCTCAAAGGTAACTCTTTTTCCTCTTTTGAGTTTTCTTTATGAGCTCAAGGGAACTTACCTCCCTTAGCCATTTATGCGTTGACTGATCCCAGTGGGCTGGCAGACTGCTAAGATAAGCAATACAGGATGTTTCTAGAGGTAGCTAGTATACTATGCATTCGCTAACATTTCTTTTCATACTCTTACAGTCTAATTATAAAAATAAGATACATCCGTTATATACTTTTAGAAATGAACGTATATGTATACAAAAAGGGATCACAGAGGGATGGTATAGTATAACAAATAAGAATGGGTCTCTGGAGCCAGAGTGCCTGGCACTCTGTCACCTACCACCTGTGTGTCCTCAGGCAAGTTACTTTATATACCTGAGCTTCCATTCTCTCATCTATAAAGTAGGCATTCCAGTATATCTACCTCATAGGGTTGTTTTGTGATTATATAAACAGTTTAGAGTAGTACATAGCACATAATAAGGATTTCTCTTATCCATGACAGATGGCAGGAGAGCTGGCTGACAAAAAGGACCGTGATGCATCACCTTCCAAGGAGGAAAGAAAGCGATCTCGGACTCCTGACAGAGAACGGGATAGAGACCGGGACCGGAAGTCTTCCCCATCCAAAGACAGGAAGCGGCATCGTTCAAGGGATAGGCGTCGAGGAGGTAGCCGTTCTCGCTCCCGGTCCCGTTCCAAGTCTACAGAAAGGTAAAGTAACTTTGTATGTCTATATGGGAAGGGAGAGTACATTTCACACTTCTTCATTCTTGGTTCCTCTGATGCCTGCACTATTAGGCCACTAGTCTTTCACATATTTCTCTACACCTAGTGACCCAGCAGCTCTTAAAAGTTAAGAGGGAACTTGTAGGATGAAGGTCCAAGTGATCGAGGAAGATAGTTTCTCTGTTCACATAGACTATGGCCTATCATTCCATTAATGCTTAGCAGTACAACTCAGATCTAGACGACTTTCTTAGAATTCCCTCATAGCTTCTCCTAGAGACACATTCCCCAATTTATAAAGATGCTGCTTTGTGGAGAAAAGAACATAAGAGGGACACCTGGGTGGCTCAGTCGGTCAAGCATCCGACTTTGGCTCAGGTCATGATCTCATGGTTCGTGGGTTCAAGCCCCGCATTGGGTGGGCTCTGCTGACAGCTTGGAGCCTGCTTCAGATTGTGTCTTTCTCTCTGCCCCTCCTCCTCTTCTGCTTGCTCTCTCTCAAAAATAAGTAAATAAACATTAAAAAAAAAAAAAAAAGATCATGAGAACCTTCTTATGACTGCAGTGAACCTGGATACTCTGGAAATCTCACACGATTTCTTAAATTTGCCGTCTTTAGAGAGCGAAGGCACAAAGAACGAGAACGGGATAAGGAGCGTGATCGGAATAAGAAGGACCGAGACCGGGATAAGGATGGGCACCGACGGGACAAGGACCGTAAACGATCCAGGTACCTGAGGGAATGGGAGCGGGCCTTAGGAGAAAGCCTTCCTCTCTGCCTCTGAGCTGGCGCAGGCCCATAGGGTAGTCAGTTGTTGTGGTAGTTACTGCAGAGCTGTCATTTTTAGAAAGCACGTATCCTTAGAAACTATAGCCAGTTACTGAAGCTGCAACAGTTTGAGGGTCAGTTTGTTCTTAACAGTTAGAAATTAGTTGGAGAGGGTTACCAGCCTACAAAACAGTCCCTTAGTTCCATTGGACCATTCAGGTGTCCACCCAAGATAAACAACATGTATTTCTTGGGATAGCTTAATGCCCCAGTATCTTGACCTCATTCCTCTGGAAACTCTGTATGCAAAGTTTTTATTAGGCTCTGAGTATGCAGGTTAGGATTCAGGGCAAAGAACACATTTCCCATAGCAAATACGGGGGTGGGGGTGTTTGAGACCTCTTGTAGATTGGGCTTGTAATAGTTGTGGGGAAAGAATCTCTGCACAGGTAGGAAGGAAGCATGGGGAGGGAACACACAGAACAGTACCTGGAAAGGGTGGATGGTGGGGGACCTTGTCGACGAAATTCATTGTGTATTATAAATGAAGCAGGATTCTTTTTTTCTGATGCGCACCTGCTATTTGGAAGAGAGATTTTTGCCCTCAGTAGTGAAGGCAATCTTGTGAGACGAGATTAGTCTTGGAAAGGGAGATTCAGGTAGAATGGGGCCAAGACAGGCCCATCATTAGGTTTCAGAGCAGGCAGAGTGACCAGGCCGGCAAAGGGAGCTTCAGGGCATGATGGATGGCCATAAGCCAGTCTTGTCGAGTCATGGGAAAGCTTCTATCCTCTCTGTGGCTCAGCCTGGATGAGGGCAAGATGGCGATATGGATCTTTCCTGTTTCTTTTCCTTAAAGTTTATCTCCTGGCCGAGGAAAAGATTTTAAATCTCGGAAAGACAGAGACTCTAAGAAGGATGAAGACGATGAACATGGTGATAAGAAACCTAAGGTAAAGGAGAGGAAGGATTTCTCTCATCTTCCTCTTCAGTTCAAGTTCTGCATTATAAATCTTCAAAGGGAGAGAGCCTTTATGGACTGAAGTCCTATTTTTTTTTATCTTTAGGCTCAGCCATTATCCCTGGAGGAACTTCTGGCCAAGAAGAAGGCTGAGGAAGAAGCTGAGGCTAAGGTGAGAACTCGAGGGTCTGTGTTAGCTGGCCGGGCTGCTATAATAGAACGCTGCAGGCTGAGCGACATAAACAACAGAAATTAATTTTGTCACAGTTCTCGAGGCTAGAAGCTGGGATCAAGGTGTCAGTAGGGTGGTTTTCTTCTGAGGCCTCTCTCCTTGGCTCGTGGGTGGATGTCTTCTCTGTCCTCACATGATCTACCCTCTGTGTGGACATGCCCCTGGTGTCTCTCTCTGCCCAGGTTTTCTCTTACGAGAGAGGAATGGTTTAGGGTCCACTCAAAGAACTTCATTTTACCTTATCACCTCTTTTATTTATTTATTTATTATAAAAATTTTTTTAATGTTTATTTATTATTGAGAGACAGAGCGTAAGCAGGGGAGGGGCAGAGAGAGAGGGAGACACAGAATCGGAAGCAGGCTCCAGGCTCTGATCTGTCAGCATAGAGCCTGACCCAGAGCTCGAACCCACAAACCGCAAGATCATGACCTGAGCCGAAGTCGGACGCTTAACTGACTGAGCCACCCAGGCGCCCCTACCTTAATCACCTCTTTAAAGGTTCTATCCAAATACAGTCATATTCTGAGGTACTGGGAGTTAGGGCTTCGACATATAAATTTTGAGGGGGACACAGTTCGGGCCATAGCGGGATCCTAGACCTATCTGTATTTTCCTGAAGAGGTGTAATGCCTGAGCAAATATTGTCGGGCCCTCTGCTGTCTCCTTATCAATGATGTGATCATACCCTGCTCCTAGATCCTTTGTTTACAGTTCCAATCTATTTTGTAGCCCAAGTTCCTCTCCAAAGCGGAACGAGAGGCTGAAGCCCTAAAGCGACGACAGCAGGAGGTGGAGGAGCGACAGAGGATGCTCGAAGAAGAGCGCAAGAAAAGGAAACAGTTCCAAGACTTGGGCAGGAAAATGTTGGGTTCGTTTTCCTCCCCTGTGTAGCCCTTAGAAGGAGCAGGAGAGGATGGGTTGGAATTGTAGTGTCACTCAGGAGAGCCAGAAACCTGTTTGCTCTGGAGTTTGGAAGAGGGAGGGCTGGGGGAGTTGATGAGCATATCTCTGGGTTACGTCTCCATTTCCCTTGTATTGCAAATCTCCCCCTTCTCATTTGATGTCTGTCGTCCAGATCCTGTCCGTGCCCTCTTTTGTCTTGCACTGAGTTCTTCTGCAGCTTTGCTTTCCTTGGTCTGCAGAAGACCCTCAGGAACGGGAACGTCGGGAACGCAGGGAGAGGATGGAGCGGGAGACCAATGGAAATGAGGATGAGGAAGGGCGACAGAAGATCCGGGAAGAGAAGGATAAGAGCAAGGAACTGCATGCCATTAAGGTGCAGGCCTTGGTTCTGTGCTCATTTCCCCCGCCACACACAAGAATGAGATTTAGTTATTTGGCCATTCCGATCTCTGCATGTGAGATCTGGGTGGGCCTGGAGCTTCATGGGCTTTGCATTCCGTCCCTGGGCAGGAGCGTTATCTGGGTGGTATCAAGAAGCGGCGCCGAACAAGGCATCTCAATGACCGCAAGTTTGTCTTTGAGTGGGACGCATCGGAGGACACGTCCATCGACTACAACCCCCTGTGAGTGGCTTCAGGCCTGTGTGCTAGGTCTTTTAAGGCAGTTCCTGGAAAGAACTGGTGCTACAGAAAGAGCAGTAAGATTCTGGGGTGGGGAAATCGGTAAGCGCATAGTCAGCCAGCTCTCTGGGTGAGGAAAGACCCCAGTTACGAAGGTGTACATATTGGTTCATGTCAGTAGTCCGCCCTTCCCTCCTGCTGCTATAACAGACCCCTGTCTCCACCTCAGATACAAGGAACGGCACCAGGTGCAGTTGTTGGGGCGAGGCTTCATTGCAGGCATTGACCTGAAGCAGCAGAAACGAGAGCAGTCACGTTTCTACGGAGACCTGATGGAGAAGAGGCGGACACTGGAAGAAAAGGAGCAGGAGGAGTGAGTGGCAGGGCTGGGGGTGGTTGGGCAGAGCCCAGAACCTACAGAAAGGAGCTGGAGGAAGGATACTGATCCCACTTGTTCCTCACGTCCCGCTCCAGGGCCAGACTCCGCAAGCTCCGTAAGAAGGAAGCCAAGCAGCGCTGGGATGATCGGCACTGGTCCCAGAAGAAGTTAGATGAGATGACGGACCGGGACTGGCGGATCTTCCGAGAGGACTACAGCATCACCACCAAAGGTGGCAAGATCCCCAATCCCATCCGGTCCTGGAAAGACTCTTCTCTGCCGCCACACATCTTGGAGGTCATCGATAAGTGTGGGTACAAGGTAAGGAGGGACAGCTTGGCCCAGAAGACCTGATGTGTTCCCATGTTCTAGGGGATACACACTTAATTTGGGAACAGAGAGCTTTGTTCCTTTGTTCCTCTGTTTTGTTCCTCTTCTGCCAGGGAGCACTAAGGTGATGCTTTCACTTTCTGGTGGAAGTATTGGCCTTTGGTGACTGTGTTTCCTCACTGTGAACTGCTGTCCTCCTCTTGTGCTGGCCCATGTGCCCACTCTGTCAGCAGTGGCTTGGGTAGCCGGACTCCATCTGTACCCATTATTGTCTCTGGGTCACTGCAGGAACCAACACCTATCCAGCGTCAAGCAATTCCCATTGGGCTACAGAATCGTGACATCATTGGTGTGGCTGAGACCGGCAGTGGCAAGACAGCAGCCTTCCTCATCCCATTGCTCGTCTGGATCACCACTCTCCCCAAAATTGACAGGTGGGGTCGGCAGGTCCCAGTTGGGGTGGGTTTGGCTGGGTGGGAAAGGTCACAGTGGCAACTGAGCGTTTGGTTTTCTTTTTAAGTCTACAGTCAGAAGCCCCCTTCTTTAGTCTGGGTCAGATACTAGGGAATAATTGGATCACGGTATCAAAGAGGTGTATGATTTTGTTGGCAAGGACCACTCCCTGAAGAACTTGGCTGCCCTGGAGTCTCTGATTTTTAAATGAGATCTTTGCATCCTTTTCCCACCACCCTCCCCATCTCCATAGCTGCCCTTAAGAGTGACTTTGTCTTGCTCCTGTTTGTGGTTGGATAAGAACGAAAGCTCACGGAACTGTGGGATGCCCCGTTTACCACAGGATCGAAGAGTCAGACCAAGGCCCTTATGCCATCATCCTGGCCCCCACTCGTGAGTTGGCTCAGCAGATTGAGGAAGAGACCATCAAGTTTGGGAAGCCACTGGGCATCCGCACTGTGGCTGTCATTGGCGGCATCTCCAGAGAGGACCAGGGCTTCAGGCTGCGCATGGGCTGTGAGGTTCGTTCACCTAGCGGGCAGCCAGCCCACTGTTTGAGGGTTCTCAGTTTGGGGGCCGTGTTTCTGGTTTCTGCCATAGACGTACAGTAAAGTGAAGAAAAGGACTGGTTTATATATATGTGCTGTTACTTGTCGAGAACTTAAGAACCAGGTATCGTACTGTGCGCATCATTAATTTTACCAACAACCAAATGAGAGAGAGAGGTGGTGGACCTCCATTGTGCAGGTGAAACTGAGGCTCAGGTCAGTAACTTGCCCAAAGTCACAGCTGGCAATGAGCAGAGCTGAGATTCATACCACACACAGCCTTTGTTGTCACTCACTCTGCCAGACCATGTCAGTGACTTCACATATTGGCTCCTCAAGGTAGAGGAAGAGAGCTTTCGATAAGAAATTTGATGGAGGAATTGAGTCTTTTGCAACTTTCTGGCATAATCCCTTTGTATAATTCTCTCCATGGTTTCCCTTAGTCTCTCTTCCATCTAAGAAAGCTCCTTCTGATTTTGCCTCTTCTGTTTGACTCCTGAGCCTTACTCAGAGACCCTGTTCACTCCTTAAAAAAATCCAAGGTGGCAACAAGCGATTCTGTGCCAGTTCTTAGGAACCTTTGCCGGCAGTCATAACTGCAGGTTGGGGTCCAAGTTCCTCAGCATTGGAGGTCTGTTGTCTGAGCGGGTGGATAGTTCACAGGAGGGAGAAGAAAGGGGTACGTGCTGCGGCTGCATATGTTTCCACTGTGCCCTCCAGATTGTGATAGCTACCCCAGGACGTCTGATTGATGTGCTGGAGAACCGTTACCTTGTGCTGAGCCGCTGTACCTATGTGGTTCTGGATGAGGCAGATAGGATGATTGACATGGGCTTTGAGCCAGATGTCCAGAAGATCCTGGAGCACATGCCTGTCAGCAACCAGAAGCCGGACACGGATGAAGCTGAGGACCCTGAGAAGATGTTGGCCAACTTTGAGTCAGGAAAACATAAGTACCGCCAAGTAAGGCCGCTTCCCTAAGCCGGGAAAAGGGGGCAAGTTGCCAAACCTGCTCTGAGGCCCATCTTGCCCTGGGGGGGCCCACGGTACATTTACCAGCATGTCCTCTGACAGTCCTGGCAGCGGAGCCATTATTGGCTTTGCCCTCGAAAATGGTTCCAAGGCATCATGCTACTCCCCACCATGGGTGCCAGCAAATGCTCTCAGCCCTTCGTGTCATCATGAGATGGAAAATACCTTGGTGAGCAGGTAGTGAGGAAAGAAGTGGGAAAGCAAAGGACACGATTTCCTATGGCAGTGGCTGTTAAAGCCTACTCCACGGCTCGTTTTAGGTTCTTTAGCCCAGGCTACGCTTCCTGTGGTGATGGAGGATATGGCGGTGCCTGCCTGGGCCCAGGGCTGAGCTTCCTGTTTTCACAGACAGTCATGTTCACGGCCACCATGCCCCCAGCGGTGGAGCGTCTGGCCCGGAGCTATCTGCGGCGACCCGCTGTGGTGTACATTGGCTCTGCAGGCAAGCCTCATGAACGTGTGGAACAGAAGGTCTTCCTCATGTCAGAGTCAGAAAAGAGGTATGGGGGCGGCTGGGCCTGGCAAAACATGATGGAGAAGGCGCTTTTTTCTGTATGAGGGATGATGGAGGGTGAATGTTCTGCCGTTCTAAAGAGCTGCGGTTTGCTTGTTCGGGACGCCATGGGATCGAAGGTCCTGGAATTGGTGTTGGTAGATCAGAGTGTGCGTCTCAAAGGTCTGCCTCTCATTTTTCTCCTCTACCTCTTCTCCCCAGGAAAAAGCTGCTGGCGATCTTGGAACAAGGCTTTGATCCACCCATTATCATTTTTGTCAACCAGAAGAAGGGCTGCGATGTTTTGGCCAAATCTCTGGAGAAGATGGGGGTATGTCTGGCGAGAGAGAGCCAAGTCCGCTCTCTTTGGTGGGACTTTCTGAAAATAGAGGGCCCCTCTGAGGCTCCTCCTTTCAGTTCTGTCCCATTCTTTAACCTAGGGTTCAAGTCAGGGCCGGAGGGAAAAGGGTGGTGTGACAGGGATGAGGGAACTGGGTCTGTTGTGTGATCCCCTGTCTAGTCCTGCAAGGGCAGCCAGAGCTGCCTTGGGTCTTCCTCCAAGGGGGCCGGGCCAGGGACAGGTTTTGAGACACGCATCCTGGCCGGACGGGAGGCTGTAGAATAGTAGATCAGAGTTCTTTGTGTTTATAGATGTATGGGAAAGTGGGTGGTGCATCACGAGGGACATGGGGGATTGGTGTCCTTTACTCCTGCTACTGGTGTTTCAAGGGTCCTTAAATGTCTTGGTCCCTGCTTGCCGCTCTCATCTCAGCCTCATTCTCTCTTTGATGACTTCCCGTCTATCTGGCTCCGCGCCACCTGCCCCCCAGTCGCTTTACCGTTATTACTATCACTTTATTTTTACTCTCTTTCCCCTCTCACCCCAGGGCTTTACCTTTGACCTCACTCTGTCTGCCCCTGCCGCACCACACCCTGTTCTCTCCCGTCCCTTTCTCCAGCTCACCTGTTCTCTGCTTGCTTCCAGTAGCACTCGTTCTCTCCCCCTCCTCCTTCCGCGTCTGCCCTGCTGCTCTGCAGCCCTCCCTCACGGTCTCCACTCCCTTCTGTGTCTTTCCATGACCCCACTGCTCTCTTCTCACCTTGCCGTTGTTCCAACAGTACAATGCTTGCACGCTGCATGGTGGAAAAGGCCAGGAGCAGCGAGAGTTTGCACTGTCCAACCTCAAGGCTGGGGCCAAGGATATTTTGGTGGCTACAGATGTGGCGGGTCGTGGTATCGACATCCAAGATGTGTCTATGGTTGTCAACTATGATATGGCCAAAAACATTGAAGGTAAGTGCGGGCGGAAGCAGCTTCCATCCAGGTAAAGGGGGCCTCCTTGTCTCATTCCACTCGAAGCCGGAGGCTCTTGCTGCCATTCCTCACAGCTCCAAGTCTGGGATTGCTTGTCCTGGTGGGAAGAGCTCTGCTTTTTATCTCCCATGGGTTTTGTCCCAGCACCGGGGACAGCTCTGTCTCCGGGGTGTGGGCCGCTTTCAGTCTGGGTGTGGCAGGTTGATCCCCATCGTTAGTGGTGGAGAGGGCACTGTGGGCGCCGCGGGGGTCAGGCGGCGGTGGGGGGAGGTGGGGGGGGTGGGCGGCGGGGTATTGACTGCCCTCGGAGGTGTGTTGGGGTGGGGGGCGCCTTTACAAGTGAGGCCCGGTACCCTCAGTGGCACTCCTCTCCTTCCCCAGATTACATCCACCGCATTGGTCGCACGGGACGAGCTGGCAAGAGCGGTGTGGCCATCACCTTCCTCACCAAAGAGGACTCCGCTGTGTTCTATGAGCTGAAGCAAGCCATCCTGGAGAGTCCGGTGTCCTCCTGCCCCCCAGAGCTAGCCAACCACCCAGATGCCCAGCACAAGCCAGGCACCATCCTCACCAAGAAGCGCCGGGAAGAGACCATCTTTGCCTGACACGGCACTCTTGCCGTCAGTTTAAGGGCATGTTCTGAAGCCTTTTCTTCGGGATCCTTACGTCTCTTTCCAGGTCCTCACTCTTATGGGGCCTTAGGAAACAATCAGACTCCTCGGCCCAAACCCTCAGGTCTGAAGGCCCGAGCGTGGGGCTGCAGAAGGAGAGGAAACTGCTGTAGGCGGCAGGGAGAACAAAGGACACAGATTCTGGCCTGGCTCTGCCCCTCTGGAGGGCTTTGGGATTGCACTGGGCCATCAGCTCTTGCCAGTCGTGGGGGCAGCCGGTTGGCACTGCCTCACAGACTGAACAAAAACCTGGCCGCCACGACGGTACCTCTTCGGCTCCGACTTGACTGCAGAAGCTGCAGCGGTGTCATTGCCCTAGGTGACCCCAGGGGATCTGGCACTGTGAGGATTATGGACCTTGGACTCTGTCATTTTGACAGCCGTTTGCCCTTTTGGATTATAAAACCAGTTGAGAGCCTTGTTTAGAGCTGTGCACGGCCCCTGTGCCAAGGGGTGCTGTGCACTCTGGGCATCCCTCACCCAGGGAATTTTTTTAGTAGCTGTGGGGACAGGGTGAGCTGGCTGTGTCCATCTTGAAGTCACTGAGTGAAATTTCTGTTTTTTATTCTCTGAGAAGATGAGTTTGTATGTTCTGAGAATAAACACATAAAGATGAAGGCTGTGTCTGATTCCAGCTACAAGCATCTCCTGGGTTTTCCCTGCTGCCATGGGAGATAGGAGGACAGCATTGGGCGCGGTGGGCTGACTTGGGAGATGAAAGAAAATCGCATCCAGAGAAGCTCCTGGGGCCTCAGCTGAGAGCCTGAATCTACAGGCGGCCAGTTGAGGGGAGATGGAAGGGCTGCAGGGTCGGAGTGCATCTTGCCTGCCTGCTGTAGCCTCCCTTAACTTGTAGTCCTGCCTGCCCGCGCGCCCTCTGGGGAGCTTTGCACAAGGGTGACGATGGAGACCGGTTGTGCCACACCGGCAGGTGGGGCCCAGTTGTGGCCTGTTGTGGTGTGCCAGCGGCTGGATGGCACTCAGTCTTCAGCAGCTTTGCTGGTGGCTCCCTGGTGGCTGAGCCCGCTGCTCACGAGAGGGGTGGAGACGGGAACTAGGGGCATTAAAGAGCGATGAGCTGGGGCCCACGGAGGAAGGCTGTGGGGAGAGGGCTGCAGAGCTGGGCAAGCGCCTGGAGTTCAAATTACAAATACTCTTGGGTCTTTTCGACCCGAGGCAGGGACGGTGTAAGGCTGTGACTAAGCCTTTTCTTCCTCGCCTCCTGGAATAGGTCCCTTCTGTGCTGCTGAATGTTTTCCTCCTGGTACCTGGGCATGAAGGGGCTGCCCGGGAGTGCAGTCCTTCCCGCAGCTCTGTCCTCGTGCCCTTCCCACTCAGCGGGTCCTTTGTGAGAGAAAGGAGGCCGGGATACTTCTCTCTTCTAGACTTGGCCTGCGCCGTGAGGAACCTGGCCACCTGAGCCGGCGGACACAGAACAGGAGCCTGAAGGACTGTGCATGGTATTTATTAGAGATGACAGTGAGGTGGGGGTCTTGTGGAACATGCTCTGTAGGTCACACGTTAGAGCCATAAGGCAAGGGTAGTCGGGTAGACAGGGCCGCTGGGGGCTGTCCACTGTGTCCTATCTCTCCCCACCTAACCCTAACTTAACAAGCAGCAGCTATGAATCAGCGAATAAAGTCGGGGCCACGTTCCCCAGGAGGCATGAGGGCCAAGAACAGAAATGACAGGAGGCAAGAGCAAAAAATGAGCGGGGCGAGGAGGCCCCTGTAGCTGTTCCATACGTCCTCTGCTATACACACTCTCCCTTCCCAACCCCCCAGTCCAGGTTGGCTCCTGTCTGCCATTCGGGGTGACCGTGTTCCTGGTCTCTGGTCCCGTCACGTGTTGAGAAGCTTTCCCGACAGGCGAGGAGAACCCTTCCCTGCAGGAGCTTCGGCTGTGAGGCCTCTGGCCCCAGCCTAGCCGGCCTGCTGCTCCAGCCTTGTGTCTGGATGCCCCACTCCAGCTGATGGACGGGAGTGCCACCCTGTCGGGCTCTGACTGTCTCACTTCTGATGTGTGGCAGTGAGGCGAGTGGAGGACCTAGGACCCCAAGCACAACCCCTGAGTGCCTCGACTGTCGGGACTTGGGCCTGCTCAGGGGCCTCGTTTCTTCCTCATGCCATGCTGCCCACACCCACCCTCTTGTCACTCTGAGGGGGCATCCCTTCCCTGAGTCTGGTGGGAAGGCCCCTGCTAAGGGGATCCTGGCCTGAGGGCACTGCCGGTGGGGCAGCTTCTTGTGCAGGAGAGGAAGGTGCCGGGGGTGCAGCACACGCAGCTAGTACCTGGAATGGGAGCCTACGGGGGTCACTGTGCCCAGGAGGTAAGGGGGCTGGATCCCTGCTTCTCCCAGAACCTTGGGACCACAGGCAGCCCTGGAGCTGGGGCCGGGCAGGGGGTTGTGGGGGCTGAGCCTAGTGCCAGCCTAACGCCAGTCTAACTCCAACCTGCCTGGAGTGGGCACCCCAGCCAGCTGTGCCTGTGCCTGCCAGGGTAGGGCGGCAGGAGGCTGTCAGTAGCTGTCCTTGGGCCAGGGCCGGTTGCGCTGCCAGTTCCGGTCATTGTGGTTGTGCTCCGAGTCCTGGGCTAGGAGCCGGTCTTGGGGGTCGTGCCCGTTAGCACTAGGCAGCCCCGAGGTGTGTTGGCGGTGAGGCTGGTACAGGTCCTGGTAGGCGTCCGCATAGTCCTCCTCCAGGTGGCGGGAGCTACGCTGCGAAGACCCTGTCCAGGCTTGGCGGGAGCTCTCGCTGGCCTCGTCTGAGGGCATCAAGCTGTCCCGCTCCAGCGGCGAGTGCTCCTCGCCGCGCTCCCCCAGCAGCTGCTGGTTCTGGGGGCAACAGGACAGCTCTAAGTAGGCAGGGCAGACCTCGCCTTGGCCTCCCTCCCACCTCTAACTGGGTGGGAGCCGTTCTGCCCCCTCGACTCTCAGTTCCTGGATACAGGAAACAGTGCAAGGAGGGAGGGAGAGGCATCTTCCACGTGAGACATGGAAAACGGGAGCTTTTGACTCCTGCAAAATTCAGGCTCTGCTGTCAAGACAGACTAAGGTAAAGAGAGTGTTTCTTTTGAACCCAGAAAAGTAACCTCTGATTACCCACCTCACTGATTTATTCCCTCTCTCATCAGGAAGTTCCTTCCCCCATCTGCCCTGGCTCTGTATAGCACAGCTGAGTTCTCCGATCCTTTGGCCTTCAAGCTGGAGGCCAAGGACAATCGCCTGGGCCAGGAGCAGGCAGTACTTTGGCGGGTTCAGCCTGAGCACCTGTGCCCACTGCAAACGGGTACCTGAAGTCCGGGGATGGCACTGGGAGGGCCCAAAAGTCCAGGGCCGGGGGCCGGGTGGTGGGTGGCCCTCCAGTAAACCTCTAGGTATTCAGCCAGGTGCTCACACGCATCCTCCAGCTGGTTCTCATCCAGAATCACATCAAATGACTCCTGGGGAAGAGAGGGAAAGGGGGAACGTTGGCTGCCTCTTGGTAGCAGCCCCCCCCCCCCATCTCCCTCACTCCCCCGCCCTGGAAAAGCTAGAGTGGGCACAGGAGTAGCTGACCCAGGCACTCACTGGTGGGCACTGAACCAGCTTGTCATATGCCATCATCTGTACAGTCAGGTGCTTCATCTGTGACTTCCCCCGGGAGCGGATGAGACGCTGGAGGACCTGAGGAGGAAGGGCAGGGCTGGGCCTAGAGAGAACCCCGCATGTCCCCCACTTGTGCTACAGCATCAGCAGCAGGTGAGGATGATTCGGAAGGGGGCAGCAGGAAAAGGGAACTCGGGAGCTCTCGGGCAGGGATCAGGCAGAGGTGTACCGCGTTCTGGGAGGGCAGCCCCGTGGGCCTCCTCCATCGCCGGTGAGGTACCTTTGGTGAGGATACTTTGACAAAAACGATGATGGGGGCCAAGGAGGTCTTGGCCAGCTGTGCCGGGTGGTTGATGGTGTCGGCATCCAGCACTACCAGCTGCAGCGATTTTGCCAGCTCGAATATGCGCTCGATCTCACTCTGTACTTCCGCTGCGGGAGGGGGCAAGTGGGCCATGACGCTCACCGCGGGGCTCCACCTACTTCTTAGTCCCGTGGGGCCGTGGGAGCGCTCCGCGGTGGTGGACGGGAAGGAATTGGAGGGAGAGGGTATATTCATCAAGGTGCAGGCAGGCAGTGAAACGGGGAACCGGGGAGACTGGGGCGGTTCTTGCCAGTCCTGGGGCGGGTAGAGAAGCTGGGCAAGACTGCAGGTGCCGGGGAAGGGAGAGGTAGGAGAAAGGGTCTCACTAAGGCTTGAGTGGGTGGAGAAGCAGGAGACCGGGACTTCTCACCAATGCTGGAGCGGGCGGAGGAACGCTCAATGATGGTCCTCTTGCCAGGATTGTTGAGCACAGATCGCTTTGCCAGTGAGAGGTCAGCTGTGACGCGGGTGATGGAGATCCTGGGGTGGCGGTGGAGAATCACAGCCCACCTCTAAATTCCAAGCCTTAGGCTTCTCCTTACCCAGGTCCCGCTGAGTTTCTCTTTAGAAAAGACCTTGCTACAGGCACCTGGAAGGAGATAATGATCTTCCCCCTGGTTCTCATGCCACCTGAGGCCAGAACAACTTACCTGCCATCAAATCTATGTTTGAGGAAGTCGAACAGAGCCTTCTGCATCATGTCCGTGACCTGGGTGGCAGGGGTGAGGGGAAAGGCATGGGATTGACTGGGGCCCTCTTGCACAGGGGCAGCTTCCCTAGGCATGGCCCTGGAGCCCGCCCCCTCCACACACAGACCTGGTGGGGGCAGAACACCCCTCCCACTGTCCCTGTGGTCTTCCCACGGCAGGCTGGGTAGAGGCAACCCTTTGGGGTCAGGGGCCTTCTCTCACCTCATAACCTTTCAGAGAGGGCCCCACCAACACCACAGGCCGCATGGAGGGCACCACATCATATGGGGGAACATGTTCTGCCTGCAGAATGGACCCGAGGTCAGGCAAAGCCATGGCCCTGTCGCCTGCCCTATGCCTGACTGGTGCAGGGCAGATCCAGAAGTTCTGGGCTCCCTCCCCTCTCTGTTCTCTTGTCCTTCCAATAAGGACTGCCCAGAAACCTGTCCCCACAGCCATAAGCCATGAGCCCCCCCAGCCCAGGTCCCTTCCTTGACTCACCTGCTTTTGCTTCTGCTTGGCTTTTTGGAAAAGGAAATAAAAGATTAAAGTTGGTGAAGGGGGAAAAGCCCTGGGGGCATGGTATTTATTCCCTTCCCCAACACTGGGTTTCTCCGAGCTCTTTTGGTCCCTCCACCAACCCCCTCCCACACAGCTCACCTGGGAACAAGCTCCCTTTCTCCCTGTGTCTTAGTTACCCACCTACCCAAGATGGGTGGGTTGGGGGGAGGCTACCTAGAGATGGCGGAGGGGAGCGTCGGTTGCCAATGTCACTCAGGCTGGAGGGGTTCCCAGATCTCCTGAGAGCAGAAAGGGAGGTCAATAAGCTTCCGTGTGAATGCATTTTCTACACATTATTTCACTGTCGTATACATTTCCTTACATCTTAACTAGCGAGGGAGGCGCACGTGTGTGACAGGTGTATTTATGCGTGTTGGCTTTCATATTTGTGCGGTGTTAATGTGTGCTGCGGGTAAAGTACATGTGTCTGGGGGTACATTTATTGAGTCACAAACCCTGCTCTCACCTGGCCTTCTGCTCCTGCTTGAGCCGGATGCTCTCCAGGCGCTGGGGGCTGGGGATGAAGGCAATGTCCCCACCCTCTTTCACTAGCCTCCCGATCCACCAGTCATTGCTGTACTTCTGGGGGAAGGGGCGGTGAGAGGAGGCGCCCAGGCCTCAGTCCTGGCTCTTCAATGTGAAGGAGCCAAGGAGGCATTCAGAGAGCGGTCTGAGGAAGGCAGCAAAAAGGAGGAGGGCAGGAGAAGGTGCCAGAGGGAAGGGCAGCCAGGTTTGAGCCACCCAAGATTTCAGTGCAAGGCATCACCGATGTCACAGGTAACCTAAGAGGCAACTCATCTAACTGCTCACTTTACACGTATGGAGACTGAGGCCCAAGCCAGGTCTCAGAAGGATGGAGGCCCTGGGGACTGGGTTGTAGATATGAGGGGCGTATGGGTATGTGTTCTGGATAAGAGCTGAGGAGTCTGGGGACCTGTTTATAGACTAAGACTGAAGTAGGAGGCAGGGGAGCTAGGGCACGAGCAGGGGGATTAGGTGGCTCCTCTTTGGGGGTTGGGGTTGGTCACCTCTTTAATATGCAGAAAATCTTTGGCCTCAAAGTTGACTCCAGAGCCCTGGACTGGGCACTCCTCATCCAGTACGCCACAGTAGCTGACATTGGTCCTCACAGCAAATGCCACAGGTTTGTGCTAGGGAATTTGGCCATCAGTGCAAATGAGGGGAGCCTCACAGCACCCCTTTTAGTTTCAATGCCCCATCAGTAGAGGGCGGAGGCCCCAACAGGACGCCCATGACACACACACTCTTTCACACTCATGAGCATCCTGCCCACTGACCCCTGGGGACTTAGGACCCAGTACAAGTTTCCACCCAGCCCAGCCTAGCCTGCCAGCCCAAGTTGATACCTTGGCCCTTTCAAGCTGCTGCTGAGCCTGGCTCTCCACTTCCCGCCGGGCACTCTCCCGGTCCTCCTCCAGGGAGACGTCTGAGTCCAGAGATGGGCGGCTGGTATAGGAGTCGGCTGAACCCTGGCATGGGGGAGAGGTTGAGACCGCTGGGCACTACAGGCATCCTCTAAACCCTACAGCAGAGGCTCCACTGGCCCCAGCCTGTCCATGTCCGTGCTGGACCCCGGTGGTCCCTCTCATCTCCCTGAGAAGGGCCCCAGTGCCTCTGGGGCTGCAGGAAAGCCAGCCCAATCCATACGTGCTAAGATTGGGGCCCCTCCCCACAAGCCCATTAATACTGCGGCTCTGAACAGAGCCTTCACTTTCCTCCTTCCTCCCTTTCCTCTCCTCTACCCTGGCCTCTGGGGCAGAGTGAAGGGAGACGTACTGCAGATGATATATTGGAGACGATTCTGGATCTAGGAGACCCAGCCCTCTTGTTCACATCAGCCTGCAAAGCATCCTGGGCCTTATCCCTTTAAAATGCGTGGCAGCAGTACAGTCAGCTGGGAACAGTCAAGAGACACTGGTTGGCGTGGCACTCTCTCCTGGGTGTCAGGACAGAGCCATCTACCCCCTTCGATCTCCTCTCCCCAGGTGCCTACCCTTCCAGGGTGAAGAGGAAGACACGGTGCTGCCAACTCCTGGAAGTCACTTCCTCTCTCCCCACCCCCACTTTCTTTCCCCTTACACCTGCTGGGGCAACTGGCCAGGTGTGGGCAGCAAACAAGACAGACTGAGAAGGCAACACAAAGCTGTGTCCCTGGGCCCCAGTGAGGCTCAGCCACACCATCTGGCCTGTATCTCCCCAGCCCTTCCCCAAGGGGATATCAGCCCTGAAGGAAGGCGCTGTCAGTGCCAGGCAACCCAGCCGAGGACCCTGGGGATGTAGGGACAGGGTCTCTAGTAACCTGAGCTGGGAGAGTCTCTGAGTCCTGCGAATAGGAAGGGGGTACGTTTGGAGGGTTGTAGAGGTCACCAAGAGGGAGACGCGCAAGTGAGGAAGGAAAGCTGGACCTTAGGACAGGAGGATAGAAGTCAGGATGTCTGGGTTTCCCTGTCAGACTAGGGGAAAGGGAATCTTTTGTTTTCTGTCTCAGTCTCCACTCTTTATGATCAGAGGCTTGAAGCGGTATTTCCATCAGTTCTGAAGTACAGGTGGCACAGATAAGGTAGGAGTCTGGCTAAGGGGTCCATGTGGGAGTGTGTGTGCGTGTAGGTTTTAGAATGTTCTCAGGCTGAGGAACATTCCTTCAAGCTCACTGTGCATGAGCACTTACAGAAGGCAGCAGAAGCCAGAGTCTCAGTGGGGAAGACAAACTCACGTACCACCCTGCCCCTCGGCCCCAGGCCCAGCATCGGCAAGAGGGCTGGTCAGCTTGATATCAGCCCGGAGCCTTGAGCCTAAGGAAACACAATGTCTGTGGTAGATGGAAGGCATGAAGAGAGCACAAAGGGAAAAAGTCTTTCATTTTACAGAGGAGTAGAGTCTGCCTGCTGTTCCCTATCTCTCTTGAGAACAAAATAAGGCTGGCTTGGCAGCAGGAGAAAGAGTGGCTGAGCCTCAGGAAGAACCTTTGTGCTGTCAACAGAGTGGGGGGGACCTCCTTTCAGGGGTCTTGGGCACAGGAGACAGCTGTCTAATGCGAGCAGGGACCAATGGGAAAGGAGGCAAGAGGCAAGGCGGGATGACAACTCACTTTGATGAGTAGGTATCAGATGCCTTCTAGATGTCCAGGCCTGTGCAGGAAGAGGATTCTGACCTTTGTTCCACAGGCTCTAGGCCTAATTTAGTAATCTTAATGTCCCCGCCTGGAACATCTGGGTCACCTGGCCTCTCACCTCAGAATGGGAATCATAGGATCTTCCCCTAAATGTTTAAGGAGTTGTGCTCACGATGGAACCCCCTCTCCATTATTCCCAAGTCCTCAGAGCAGGACCCAAGGATGGGTGCATCCTTCGTGCCCTGGTATCACTTGGGAGGCCAGGGCTGCCCTGCCAAGGGTGCTCTGGGGTCTTGCCTCCCCCACCCCCTGTTATGCCAAAACAGCCAGAGGCCCAGTACTTTGGAGCTGCCAGGAGTTGGCACAGTGCCCTGGTGGTGCCCCCCTTGCCTGGTGAGTGTGTGGGCAGGCTGCAGCTCCACTCTTGCCTGGCACGGGGGAAGAAGAGGAGGGAGATGAGCCGGTGGATTTATTTAGAGCCTGATCTCCCTCCTACTGCTTCAGAGGGGGCCTCAGGGAGAGCAAGGAGCCAGGCAAGAGAAAGGGAAGCGGGGGGAGGGTGATCCAGGAACCAGAGAGGGGTGGGGAGCCAGCAAGGGGGTAGCAGGCTGCCCCCAACACATCCACATGTCAGTCTTCACCTTGCAACAGCCCTTGCCTTCTTGCCAGGGACGGGAAGAACCTTCTAGGGCCCTCCAGCCCCTCCGAGAGGTTCATTCTCAAGCTCACCTTGGCACCCTGGGCCATGCCAGCTGTCCCTTCAACTGTCAGAAAGAGGTGTCCACCAGAGCCTTGAAAATCATCTGCTCTAGCTGCAATGTAATTAGCCCCAGAGGCCCAATGGGGAACTGGGCCCAGCAGGAGCCCAGTCCCAGAAAAGGACTGAGAGCTGCCTATCCTGAGCCCTAGAACTCATGTATCGTGGGCCTGGCAGCAAGAGATGGGAGAAAACCCAAATACTCCCCTTTTGACCAGAGTGCTCTGCCCTCCGCACCTATCGGGGACCCCTTCCAAGCCATCTAGTGGTCCTCTCCTAAGGAGACCTTCATGCAGCGTGTTTCAGAGAAGGGACAGAGAAGCTGCTGCCCATCCTTGCCCCATCTTTCCAGGCACTCTCCCTGCTCTCTGAGCTCCGGGAATCACTGCCTAATGAGCTGATTTGTCTCAGTGGGTCAGGAGATAAAAGCAAAGAGGAGAATTAAATATTTATCAGTTGCCTGGTTCTCTGAGCAAAGAGCTTCCTCTCCATCCCCAGGCCCTCAGCCCCTCTGGCCTCACCTCTAGGCCCTCCATGCTGAGCAGGCACTCAGGAAGCCCACTGCTCTGAGGACGCCCCAGCAGGAGGCGTGGAATGGATGGGGCTCAGTCAGCTGGCCCACCCATGTGCCAGGTGCCTAGTTTCCAGCCTGGGAGAGAAGCTGTGCTGCAGGCAGGGTGAGGAAATAAGGCAATGCTCAGGGATGGGCAGCAGAAGGGAATAATGGAGGTCCTCAAGTTTATGATCCTTTTGAGGCTGGTACCTGATTCTCTGTTATCCCAGGCTCTCTAAATTTGTCCTTTACTTGAAGCATAGGTCTGAATTGTCCTCCTCCCCCAAAGCCTCAGCTTCTCCAGTAGCTGTTGTGTTCAGACCCAGTCAATCCTCCTTTGGGAACTCCAGACACTGCGTGTGCCCTCTCTACAGCCTCTATGCCCTCAGTCTCCAGCCCTTCCTCCCTCTACCCTTTAGTCCTGGGCTTCGGGGCCACCTGCTCGAGCCTTTCCCCCACACTACCCCCCGCCATGCGCACACCCGATACCCCTCGGTCTAGGACTGGAGTCCTGGGGAGCTTTGGGCATGGAAATTCATCTCCCCACTTTTCAGGAGCGCCCCCCCTACTGGCCCTGCCCCTCCACTGAGGCGTTTTTCAAAGTAATGAACGGGGGAAGGGTCCAAGGGAGAAGAGGAGTCACCCCAACTTCCCCACCCCCACCCTCACCGTGGGCACTCACCGCCTCCGAGTCCTCAAACCCGGGCACGTAGGAGTCGTCATACATGGGGGAGTCCGGGCTGGGGGGAGCGCGCGGCGCCGGGGGCGGGAGCAGCCCGGAGGCAGGGGCGAGGACAGCGGGCCGCGCCCGAGAGATGCCACCGAGCCCCGCAGCCCTGCGGGCGGCGGCGGAGAGCGAGAGAGCGCGAAGGAGAGAGCGAGCCGCGAAGACCAGCTGCTCGGAGCTCAAATCACCGCTCCCCCCACCCCACCCCCCCAAACCCTGCCGGTCCCACCCCGAGCGCGGCTGAGGAATCTGGCGCCGGCTCCTACAACAATAGTGCCCGCCCACCTGACCCCCTCCCCGGGAGCAGGCGGGGGCGGCGGCGGGGGGCGCCGGCCACCCGGGGAGCCCGAGACCGGGCCTGGAGAGGGTGGCCGGCCGCAGCCGGGGAGAAGGTGGGTCCCCAAGCACCTATGGGGCAGAGGGGCCGCGGGGAGGAAGGGGAGGAGAGACTGCGGGCGGGGCGGATCTAGGCTGGGAGGAGGCGGGGCGAGGAGAGATGCGGAGACAGAGACGCTCAGCAACCCAGGAAATACTCCGCCGGGAAACAAAGGGCTGGAGCGGGGGAGGGGAGGGGGCGCGGAGATGGGACCCAAGCCGTGAAAGCCGAGGGCGCAGGTGGCTTAGAGGCCGGAGACAGAGAAAGGAGGGATCGAGGCAGAGAGAGAGGAAAGGGGGAGACAGGAAATTGGAGAGACTGGGGGAGATCGGAGAGGCGGGGCGGGGGCTGGGGACGGGCGGCAGAAGGGGGAGGGGCCCCAGGTGAGAGGGCCGCGTGTCCAGGCCCTGGCGGCCCAGAGACTCCGAAAGAAACCCCCGCAGTGGTACTGGGGAGGAATAGGTTTGGCGAGCCCAAGCCAATGCGTGAAAGTAGCCCCTACCCCAGCAGGTGCTCGGGCTCCTCCCCCCCCCTCCCCGGCCCCCCGTGCTGGGACCCTGGAGCAAAGGGCCACGTCGCCCAACCCATGCAACTGGGGTTTTGGGTCCGACCGCCCCACACCTGTTGCGCGATTAGATTCCATCCTAGTCTGGCCAGGACTGGGTGGGGGGGGGGGGTTCCCTTGCTCGCTTCCTTGCCAAGGACTGTGCCATGCATTGCCAAGGCATCCGTGGGAACTGGGGGAGGGAGGGGCTGTTTTAGGTGAGCCTAAAGGGAGGGGGAGAGAAACCGGAGGGTGGAGGTACGGGGATTGGCGGGGCTGGAACAGAAGGTGGGATACCGGCCACACTGGGGTTGGGAGGGTTAAGGGCAGGAGTCACTAGTGTAAGGCCAGATTCCCTCCTTAGAGAAAGGATGGGGGTGGGGTGGCCGGGATCCTGGTTGGAGCCACAGTACCACGCTGTACCAGTTTCCTTCCAAGGAGAACTGAGATGTGAGGTTAGAGACAGAGCAGCAGCCCTTATCTTGGATAAACTTCCCCAAAGATCCACCCATTGGAGCTCCCTCCTTTCTTCCATCTCCTGACCAACATTATTCCTTTGAATTTTGATGGTCTACCTGCCCTAACTCCACCAAGAGGGGGATGTGAGATTTAGAAAGAGGGTTTACACTTGGAGCCTTTCTGGGCTCATTCCTTCTCCAGTCCCTGTTTCTCACACCCAGGAGGGTGAATCAGGAAATCTGTTCGTTGCTTTACCTTCCTGAGCTACAGGGGAGTCAGAAAACCAAAGCTGACCCAGTTTGACGAGATCTATGGGAGAAGCATTGCGCATGGGAGAGAGGAAGTCCACCTAATCCAACTGGCTTCCCCATTTATGTCAAGTTTTCATGTTCCACTGACAAGAAAGAAGGAGAGAAGGGGCCTCATCTTAAGACTATCTTTAGTCTGCCTTTAGTCTGTCTGCCCCTGTGAGTGGTGCAGCCCAGCCCTGCTTAGCATCTTCCTGCGGCTGGATTTGGCAGACAACTTTGTTGGAGCCCTACAAGCTGGCCAGGCACTGCTGGGGGAGGCCGTTGGCTTTCACAGTTCTCTCCTGAGTCCAGCACCGTTTGGGGATTGGTTATACGTTGGATTCTCTGGTAGTGCCAGTTCCCAGACACTGTCTTTTCACTTCTGTGCCCCCTCTTTCTAGTTCCTCAGAACTCCTTGTCTCCTCCTCTTTTATTCTCTGCCTCTTCAGTTCCTTCTGTTTTTTCCAGAAGGGCAGAAAGGAGCCATGAGGTGTGAAAGAATAAGACTCTCAAGGCGCTCTCTCCTGGGTGATAATTCCAATGACGACAGCTGCTGGGGCATCTGCTTCTCTTCCCATCCCTGGATCTACTCTCCTGATCTCTCCTTTTGTGACTCTCTCCGCCACCAGGGGGTCCTGGGGATTGTAGTTACACAGCAGACCTGCCATCAGTGTCACTCCTTCCTCACACACCTTGTTGTTTTCATCCCCATCTGGGACAGTGGTGTCCAAGTCTGCTTCTGAAGCATGAGTTGCCGTGCCAACCCCCCCCCCCCCCCCCCAGGAGACGGTTTCAAGCTTTCATACCTGGGCCCATCCCTTGGGTCTTACAGGAGCTTGAGAGCCGCACTCTTTCCCTTATCTCTGAGTCGTTACTCAATGCCCCCTTGCATCTCTTATCTCACCCACACCTGCCTGCTCCAGTTCTCATGCCAACTTCCTGTCCTGAAATAAGACATGTGCCTGTCAGTATCTACGTGGCCCCTAACCTCTTGTCTTTTCCAGGGGTGAGCACAAGAGGAGAGCTGAGGGCAAAAAAACCCCAACCCAACCCAAACCAAAACAAACAAACAAAAAACGGTTTCGAGGATTGGAGAAGAGGATTTCTGCTCTCCTCCCTTGTAGGAGAGAGCTGTTAGGCTGGTAGCTGCCTGGCACCCAAGGTATGGAAGCAGGGCACCGGGGAGAAGCCTGAATAACCAAGTTTGGGAGTGGGAGTACTTGGGAGCCTCCGGAATACATTCCAGCTTCTCCTGTAAGTGCACCAGGAAGGTGGCAGATCCTAATCCCTCTGCATTGAATGGGGAAACTGAGGCAGGAGCCAGCACCTCTGGGAAGTCCTTCTCCTCAGCAGTCTTTAAGATGGACCAAGCCCAAACCCCCAGCATTCTAGCTGCTAGGCCGCCCTCAGGGAGCCTGGAGAGGGGCACCAGGGGAGCTTGGTGAATCCCTCTTATCTCCGTCCTTTCATCTAGCTCCTTTTTTGGCTCCCCAGGCAGTCTTCCCCTCCCGTCCCAATCCCAGTGCTTAGAAGCTGCCAGCTCTGACTGCTCCCTCCTTTCTTGCCCGCCTCTTCCACCCTCAGCCTCACCTCCTCGATCTTCCTCCCTCCCCATCACTGCAGTCTCCCCCAAATGAGGGCCCTCCTCCTAGCTTGGAGTGGGGCTCTCCACCCACCCACTGGGGAGGGGGCCCGCGTTTACCTCATTCAGCAGGAAGGTTGCACTGGAGTCAGAAAAAGACATAGACCGGGCTAGCGGTCTTTCCCCCTCCCCCGGGCCAGGGGCTCCGAGGCGGGAGCAGGACCCGGGCGCTGCTCTGCACACTGGCTCCCGCCCGCACGCCTGGCCTCGCCCCACGCCCGCCGGGCTCGCTGCCGGTTCGCGTCCCTCTCCGGGTTCCCTCCCCCTTTCCTCCTCCTTCCCTCCCTCTCCCTCCCTCTCCCTTCCTTTCTCGCCGCCTCTGTCACTCTCCCTCTCCAGTCACCTTTCAGTCCTGCTCTCTCCATTTCCGTCTCTTCTTCCTCCTCTCTACGGTCTCTGTTCTCTGTTTATCTGGGTGCCTCCCACTGTCCTTCCATCCCCACTTCTCGCCTCCCTTCTCCGCCTCCTCCGCCTCCTCCTTCCTCCTCAACCCGGCCCCCCAGAAAAGGTAGGGACTCTGGAGCCCCCACTGCCGTAGGCAGAAGGGGCTGCCCGGACCCCGGAGCTCTAGGCGGAAGGTTCTAGTCCCTCCCGGCCCCTGCTCCGTGCGCCGTAGGAAACCAGGCGCCGGCGCTCCACCCCGACCTGAGCAGGGGACAGGATCCAAGGGAGAAATGCTCGTGTGCGACTCGCTAGCCCCCGCGGCAAGGCGCCCCCCTACCCCGGGGTCCGGGAAAGCCACGTCCAGCCACCCGTCCCCGGCCCAGACCCTGGGTCTCCAGCGCGTCCGGGAGTCTCTAAGGTCTCTCCTCTCTCCTGGGTTCCGGCGCCGCGGAACTCAGCCCGCGAAGGCGCAGGGCTAGGCGAGGCGGCTCCTCCCCGCCCGGCTGCAGCGCCCCCTAGGCTCGCTCGCGGGGTGGCCGCACACGCCCTCCAGGTGGCGGCACCCGCCGGGGGTCCTGTCTGTCGACCGGCTGCCTTCCGGCCCTCCCAGCAGGAGGCGCTGTCCAGGTCCGAGCCGGAGGGGGGGGGGGCCGCAGGTCAGAGCCAGACCCCCCACCCCCGAAGCCTAGGACGAATCCCTCTCCTTCTCCTCTTTCCAAGAACTGCTGTCCCACCTCCGCCCCCCACCCCCCACTTTGGGACTCCAGGCTGCACTCTATCTTCACCCCGTAGGATTCCTTTGAGACACTTGGCTTCTCTGGGGCCCTACCCAGCTCCTACCTCCATGTTGGTCTCCAGGGGCGCCCCCGCTGAGCCCAGCAGCTATCCGGCCAGGCCTGGGCAGCTGGGAGTACAGAGTCGCGGGACTGCTGCTCGGGTCAGTACCCCCTCCACCCCCTTCGGCGGGCACGTCAAACAGGACAAGCCCAAGTTCTGGCGGGGTAGGGGGGAGCAGGGGTGTAGCCCCAGCCAGCTCTCTTCTTGCACCCTTCTAAGCGGATCGGTCTCTCATTGGTCCCTCCACACCCCCAACACCCCCAGGCTGGACTCTTCTCCACACCAAAGACTGCAGCTAAAGGGGAGGGGGAGGCCGACCCCTTCTCCGAGACAGACCCACGCTGATGCTGAGTGACAGGAGTCCCTAACTTCCCCTCAGCAGAACCCTTAAGATCAAGGGGGCTCCACCGTCCTTCTCAGCCCTTCTTTTACATCCCTTCCCCTGGGGGGGGGGGGGGTCCTGGAGCCCCTCCCCCAATCCTCCCATCCCCTGGGGATCTTGGAAGACTTCTCTCTCTCTCTCTCTCTGTTCAGCTGACCCTCTACTTGTCCCCATTTCAGAAGGAGCTAAATTGGGGAGAACCAATTCTCCTCTTTCCACCCCTAGCTCCTCCTCAGGCTGGACTTAACCTGGAAAGTGCTTTGGGAGGGCACCTTCTCCCCTCCCTCTGTGGTCTAGTCCAATGGGTCCAAGGATCTCCTACCACCCACCTACCCCCAAGTCACTCAGCTTCAACTATTCAGAGGAGATAAAGAGATTGTGTGTGTGTTATTAAAATGTGCATGGAGGTTTTTATAGGTTTTGTTTTTTGGCTTTAATAGATGAGCAGAGCTTTGCTTTCCATTTGGCAATAAGACCTGAAGGGAGAAAGTCGTGTGTCCCCCCCACCCCCCGCCACTCCCCCCCAGACCACAGCTAATGGACTAGCTCCTCTGGGCCTTGGGGCAGCTTAAGTTTCCATAGAAGGGGGGTGGGGGTGCTGGCCAAGGCAAGCAATTGTCCCTGGCTTCCCCATTCCTCCCCCCCCTCCCTCCACTCTCCCAGAACCTACTGCCTAGAACACCACCTCTCTCTCCTCCCCTTATTTTAAAATAGAAATACCAATGACTTCTCTCTGAACCTATCAGGAGGAATCTGAGGTGCAGCGGGACAGCTCCACACTCTGCACTTTTTCTCACTTTCACTCAAGCTGCTGGACCACACCCCTCTCCCTTCTGTCACAGAGAGAAGGTAGGAACCTCAGAATTAGAGCTGGGAGCCCAGGCGGCAGGCTCCGAGAACTGTCCTCTTCCACCCCCTCTGTGTGAGATGACTAGCAGGCTTATCACTCTTTGGGCCCTGTCCAGGGTGCACACCCTCTTGCTCCCCACTCTGCCTTCCTTGGGTCCCCCATCTCTGGCTTTGACCTCACTGTATCTGGCACCTTGCTAGAGGGGAACTCTAGACTGCATGCGCTCCTGGGAGCCATGCCTTAGGGGCCCTTCAGGTCCTCAGCTCCAGCACACAGGCCCTCAGGGCTCTGCAGGCAGCCTTGATCTCTTCTCTCTGGGGTTGGCTTAGTATTCTGTGACCTCCCAGACCCCCAGGTCCTTAGGACCTCAGGATATTTGGCAGGGCCTCTGCTAACCCTTTTGGCTAGTGTTTGTGCAGACGCGTTCTGCACCAGGGACTTGCCCTACGGATCTTGAGCTGGCTTTCCATCACCGCTTGCCTCCTCTCAGCAAGGCATAACGTGGCCCGGACATTTGAAAACCTGTGTATCATGGGGACAGAGAACAAAAACCACCATGTCCACCCTTTGTATCTGTTCTATTGAGACCTAAAAGGGTCTCCCCCTCTCTTCTGAGAAAGCTCTGTGGAAGCAGCTGCCACAGGGAATCCCCACTGCCAATTCTGCCTACTCCTCTGGGGAAGTTCCTCCAACATCAAACCTCAATCCCTTTTGCTGCAACCTCTGACTTCTTTTTCTGGGCTCCGCCTCTGAACCCATGGTGATATTTGATGCGTCTAGGCACTTTTACTCTCCATCCCCTGACGCAGCATTTGCTATAAATATGTCTGAAGAGTTTCTTGCTGATAGTGCCCAGCAAGAGTGTGCCTTCCTTCCCACACCGAGCCTCTCTGGAGGGACTGAGCTCTCAGCTGCGGCATAAAGACCCGACTCTTGCCAGCCCTGGTGCAGGCAGTGTGACTGCGCTGTGGATTTGGGGGTTCCTTTTGCTACTTGGGAAGGAGGGAAGGTGACAGGGCTGGGAAGCTTGGCTCTCATTCTCTTGCTGCCCAGAGTCTGTCTCGGCCGGGCATATGGTGCTTGATAGGTGTTTATTTTAGTCTTAGATCTCAGTTTCCCCCTGAGTGCATTGCATGGATTGGTGATTCCAGTTCCCCAGGGTGAACTGGAGGGCGGAAGGAGGCCGGGCCATGAGCAGAACTGTAGGGCTGCCCCAGGTGGAGGAAGGGGTATTAGCAGCAGGATCCCTAGGGTGGCCTGGGGAAAGGGGGCTGGTCTAGACTCCACTGGCTTTCTCTCCTCCTCTTGCCAAGTCCTAAATGCTTTAGGACTCTGAATCACAGCACTGCCCAAGGGGCCAGTTCAAATCCTTCCCTCACTCCCACGTGCTTGCGAGCTTTGTAAACATCAGAGGTTAGCCAGGGAAGCTGGGGTTGGAAAGAGATGAGTGGGGGTGGGAATCCCTGGGAGGCTGTTCTGAGATGTTTGACTCAGATTCCTGGCCTAAGTGACCAGAGCTCTTTGGGGAAAGAGTTCCCCAAGCAGGGGCAGCAGAAACATCCCAGGGCTTCCAAAAGTCTGGGACAGAGGGGACTTGGGCTTTAGGAGGTGGGGCTATTGACAAGAGGCTGAAAGTGGCCTTAAGAAGAAGGCTCAGAGTGAAGGGAGGACAGGCTAATCCTGGACGTAGAGTTGGAATGAGTGGGGATGAAGCACTGAGTTTGGATCCTTTCTCTTTGCCCCTCTGGCCCACTGAAGCTTCTGGGTTCCTTTATCTCTTGCCAGACCCCTGATCTCAGCCCAGATCAGAATCTCTCTCTCTCTCTCTCTCTCTCTCTCTCTCTCTCTCTCTCTCTCTCTCTCTAAATGTTTCTTTATTTTATAGAGAGAGGGCATGAGCAGGGGAGGGGCAGAGAGAGAGGGGGACAGAGGATCCAAAGCAGGCTCTGTGCTGACAGCGGAGAGCCCGATGCGGGGCTCGAACTCATAAACTGTGAGATCATGACCTAAGCTGGAGTGGGATGCTTAACTGACTGAGCAACCCAGTCAGTTCCTCCTGATGCTCCTCTTTTTCTTTCTTTCTTTCTTTCTTTCTTTCTTTCTTTCTTTCTTTCTTTCTTTCTTTCTTTCTTTCTTTCTTTCTTTCTTCCTTCCTTCCTTCCTTCCTTCCTTCCTTCCTTCCTTCCTTCCTTCCTTCCTTCCTTCCTTCCTTCCTTCCTTCCTTTCTTTCTTTCTTTCTTTCTTTCTTTCTTTCTTTCTTTCTTTCTTTCTTTCAAGTTTAGTTATTTATTTTGAGGGAGAGAGAAGAAGAGAGAGAATCCCAAGCAGGCTCTGCACTGTTGCCCGTCACGGGACTCTAACTCACAAACTGTGAGATCATGACCTGAGTGGAAATCAAGAGCAGGACACTCAACTGACCGAGCCACCCAGGCGCCTCCCCACTCTGCCGGAGCCCCTCTCCCCCTCTCTGACAAAGAGTTGGGGGAGAGGTGCCAGTTGTGGGCTAGAGTACCCGTCCACTGGCTCTCACCAGCCCTCTGCCCCACCCCAGACTCCCATTACTTTCAGTTTAAGGATCTGAGCGTAGTAGCCCTCTCCGGCCCAGAATGAGGGCATGGTGCCTGCAGCCTCCCTGGGAATGAATTATTGAAGAGAGCATAATGTGAGCTGCTCACAGCCTCTGCCCCTTGGGCCCACCATTGCCTCTCTCTGCTTCTCACTGCTTCTTCACCAGCTCCAAGGGACACGAGGGAAGGGGGTGTTATGGAGAGGCGAGGAACGGGGTAGAGATGAGGAAGTATAGACTCAGACCTTGGGGAGAAGCCTCCTGGGGAGGAGGGAAGATGGCTGGCAAAGACTTGTGGCCCTTCATCATGAATCAGGAGGGCAGAGGAAGCCGGCAGCCACCCTGGAGCCAGATTGGGAAGTGAGACTGGAAGACCCTTGACCCCAGTGGCTGCCCAGCATCAGAGCATTATATGCCTCGGGGTAACGCAGAGCCAGAAAGAGTCTGGGTCCTTCTTTGACCTGGAGTCAGCGCCAGTAAGGGTATTAGGTCATTCAGGGATGCTATGTGCAGAGCCCTCTCTCCCTCCCTGGGAAATGACATCGTGCTGAGAACGGAGAATGCAGAGCCACCGCCCGTGGGGCACACGTGCTGGCTGAGGACAGGTGCGGCTGGGTGTCAGAGTCCTGGATAGGCTGTCTGGCATGGTGCAAAGAACACAGGGCTTGGAGTCTGAAAATCAGAGGGCAAGTCCTAGCTAGCTCTGTCTCTTACTAGTTGTGGGCAAGTCTTACTATCTCAGAAATGGAGTTTTCTTATCCTTACGAAGGGGAAAGAACAGTGCTTGCTTAACAGGAGGTTCTGTGAGAATTCAACAGGAACGACTGTATTTCATAACACGTGAATTGCTACATAAAAGTTAGTTGTTATTTTTGGGCAAGACTATATCATGCGCAGGGAAGCAGCATGAAGGAGATAGGACCTGCACAGAGTCATGGCCGGGGTTTTAGTTCATGTCCTGTGACTAACTCTTAGCCTTTCCACTTCTGAGGTTAAATGGCTTTCCGTAGGCCACCATCAGTCAATGGTTGATCCAGAGTGGGACCCAGATCTTTCAGACTCTACCTCCTGGGTTCTTTCCATGACACCGTGTGGGCTGGATACTGGGATCTACTCCGACCTCCCACGTGCTCAGCACTGGGGACTTCCCCTGAAAAGTCCCCCACACCCTGATGCCACAGTGATTAGTACTTCATTCCTTTGTGATTTGTGCGGCCACACCCCTCTCTCTTTTAGGAATAACGCAGCAAGTACGCCTCCTGACTTTCCCCTGAGGCAGCATGAATAATATTATCGTGTATTTGGAATGCAGTTAAAAAATAGCCTTTTATCATTACAGAAGTAGGACTTATGTATTGTAGAAAATAAAAAAAAAATACAGAGAAACAACAAAACAAAATAAATCCAAACGGCATTCCCAGCACCCCGAAATTACCACCATTAATACTTTTGGTTGGTGTAATCTTTCTGGTTTTTTTCTTCTTTTTTTTTTTTTTAAAAGAAATGTTTGTTTGTTTATTTTTGAGAGAGAGAGAGGGAGGTAGAGAGAGAGAGAGAGAGAGAGAGACAGAGAATTCCAAGCAGGCTCTGCATTATCAGCACAGAGCCCGATGTAGGGCTCAATCTCACAAACTGTGAATTAATTCATTGCTCTTGGATATATATACCTAAAAATGGAATTACTGGATTCCAGGGTAGACTGTGTCTTTTTTTATGCAACACACACATACACACACACAAATAAGTGTAGTATGTCTGTGTGTTTAGCAAAATGAGATCATAATGAACATGCTATTTTTTAAAAATGTTAAATTTTTAACTTTTTTTAGAGAAGAGAATGGGGGGAGAGGGGGAGAGGAAGAGAGAGAGAATCTTTTTTTTAAGTTTATTTTAGAAATTGAGAGAGAGAATGCTAGCTAGGGAGAGGGGCAGAGAGAGAGAGAGAGAGAGAGGGAGAGAGAGAGAATCTTAAGGAGGCTCCATGCTCATCAGTGCAGAGCCCGACTCGGGGCTCATTCCCACAACCCTGGGATCACGACCTGAGCCCAAATCAAGAGTTCAATGCTTAACCGACTGAGCCATCTAGTGCTCATGAACATACTGTTTTGAGCCTGCTTTTTTTCTTTTTATTAAAAAAAATTTTTTTAACGTTTACTCCTTTTTGAGAGACAGAGAGAGAGGACACAGTGCAAACAGGGGTGGGTTTTTCACTCTCTGAGAGGGAGACACAGAATCCAAAGCAGGCTCCAGGTTCTGAGCTGTCAGCACAGAGCCCAACGCGGGGCTCGAACCCGTGAACCGTGAGCCAAAGTCAGACCCTTAACTGACTGAGCCACCCGGGCACCCCAGAACCTGCTATTTTTTCAATCAACAGTTTCCCTTTCCATTTCATTAATTTTCATTTTATCTAATTCCAGTCAATATTCAAATCTCCCCAAATGTCTTTTGTAGCTGATATCTCCTAATCAGCATCCAGTCAAGGATCACACATCCTTGTATCTGGTGGTTGCATCCTGTAAGATCTCATCTCAGGTCCTTGCTGTTAACTGGATGTCATGCACACCTCTACATAGGGCTTACACACATCATGGCAGCTTACTGCTGAGGGAGAGAGAGATCGTAGTCTTTTGTAACCTAACTTTTTAAAAAGTTTATCTGTTTATTTGAGAGAGCGAGAGAGAGAGAGAGAGAGAGAGAGAGCACAAGCAGGGGAGGAGCAGAGAGGGAATGCCAAGCAGGCTCCGCACTGTCAGCACAGAGCCCCATGCAGGCCCGGCCCAAACCCACCAGCCGCCAGATTATGACCTGAGCCAAAATCAAGAGTTGGTGGTTTAACCAACCGAGCCACCCAGGCACCCCTGTAACCTAATTTTGGAAGCGGCTTTTCAACACTCTTGTTGCGTTTTATTCCTTAGAAGCAAGTCACTAGATCCAGCCCATGCTCGGAGGGTGGGGATTACACAAGAGTTGAATCCCAGAAGGCAGGGATCATTGGGAGCCATTTCAGAGCTGCCTTACCCGTAAATTATAGATGATGTTCCATACCTTATCGAACGGGAAGATACACAGTAATTTAAAAGGTACATGCACAACACACATACCACTCTGGTGGAGGATATATTTTTTAAGATTTGTAGGGACAGGGGTATATGAGGACTCTCTGTACTTCCCATTTGATTTGCTTGATTTGCCGTAGACCTCAAACTGCTCTAAAAAATAAAGTCTGTTTTTTTAAAAGTACGTTGTGGGAAATGAACCTGTGATAAAAAGTACCCGGAGGCAACTACTTTAGACAGGGTGAAAAAGGAAGCTCTCTCTGAGACTCAGTTTTCTCATCTATACGATGGAGGTATGGGTATTTGCCTATATGTGTATGTGTATGTGTGTGTGTGTATATGTGTGTACATATGTACACATATGTGTGTCTATGTACACATATCTGTTTATATGTATGCGCATATATGTATATATACAGGGCCCTGGCTGGCTCAGTTGGTGGAGCGTGTGACTCTCGACGTCGGGGTTGTGGGTTCAGGCCCCACGTTGGGTGTAGAGATTACATGAAAATAAAATGTTAAAAAAAAATCCTCCATCAGAGTGGTACATTTATTAAAATTGATGGAGTCTGATTTCGATGCATCATTATCACCCCAAGTCTGTCGTCTCCACTAGGATTCACTCTTGGTGTTGCACGTTCTATGGGTTTTGACGTGTGTATGATGACTTGTGTGCACTCATATAATATCATACAGAATAGTTTCTTTTTTTTTTTTTCCAACGCTTTTTTATTTATTTTTGGGACAGAGAGAGACAGAGCATGAATGGGGAGGGGCAGAGAGAGGGAGACACAGAATCGGAAACAGGCTCCAGGCTCCGAGCCATCAGCCCAGAGCCTGATGCGGGGCTCGAACTCACGGACCGCAAGATCGTGACCTGGCTGAAGTCGGACGCTTAACCGACTGCGCCACCCAGGCGCCCCTCATACAGAATAGTTTCATTGCCTTAAAAATCCTCAGTGCTCTGCCTATCAGTCCTTCTCTCCCCCCAAACCCTTGGCAGTCACTGAGTTTTTTTACAGTCTCCATAGTTTTCCAGAATGTCACATAGTTGGGTTCTGGACTTTTTCCAGAATGTCACATAGTTGGGTTCATACACTACACAGCTATATTCTGCAATACCCTTTTCGTGATATATAATTTTCTTATTCATTTCTCTTACTATCTGCTCCCCTGAATTAGAACGCAGGTTGCCGGAGGGCAGAAACCTTGTGCGTCTTCTTGACTTACACTGTATCCCCAGTACGTATAATTGTGCCTGCCACCTAGTAGGCATTAATGAATATTTGTTGAGAGGAAGAATACATCTTGAGATTTGTCCATGTCACGTCCTAATTGATTGGAATCCAGGTTTCCTTAACACAGCCCAAACTGATGAGTTCATTCATCACCACCTTGGGGTGGGGGTGTGTGGGGCGCGGTAAGACAGAGAAGGGAAAGTGCAGGAAGAGTGAAGGGAAGAAAGGAGGGGAAGGGCAAATCAATTTTCCACAGAACACATTGGCCAAGGGGGCCAGTGGGAACATACTCCCCTGGTTCTTCTCAACATAACTGAGAGAGGCTCACATTTGTTTTAAGCAAACAAAAAACTTTACCTAATATTATTTAAGGAGGAACAAAAAGAAAATAAACAATGACAATGCACGAACTGTGAAACAGTCCAGGAGAGACTGGGGTATAAAGTTGCCATTCTCATTGCAGCTAGCTTTATCCCTGGACTCCCAGACTTGGGCTCTCTGCGTATCTTGCTCCCCAATTCCAAAGGACTTCTCTGCAATTTTTCAGTCCCCTTGAATGCCTTCCTGGTTTCCCTGCCTCCCAGCTCACAGGCTGTTTGCCTTGGTGGGTGTGTGGGCACATTAAGATGCTCTAAGCATGAAAAAGATGGTGACGATCCTTGTGCAGTGAAAAGCAAGTCAACAAACAATTCAACTGTAAAAAAAAGAAATAAATAAATAAGTCTAACAAAGTTCTGAAAATTTCCATGACAGATCTCGTGTTTAGAGGAAAATGACAAATACCAACTTTATCTCTAAATAAATATTTTTCAGTGCCCCTGCTCTGCCAGCACCCAGCACGCCTATTGTGTAAATATTCCCCGTTGCACACCCCCCAACCCTACCTCTGGGGGGAGACCTTTAAATTTTTTTAAATGTTTGTTTATTTTTGACAGAGACAGAGCGTGAGCAGGGGAGGGGCAGAGAGGGAGAGAGAGGGAGACACAGAATCTGAAGGACGCTCCAGGCTCTGAGCTGTCAGCCCAGAGCTCCACGCAGGGCTCACACTTGTGAACCACAAGATCCTGACCTGAGTTGAAGTCAGATGCTTCACCGACTGAGCCACCCAGGCGCCCCTAGAGGAAACACGGGGGCATTGTCACTTTTCTCATTTGGAGTATTTTCCCACTGGGCATGAAAACTCTGAAGTAGTGTTTCCCCAAATGTTTATCTTGGAAGATTTTTAAACTTTCTGCAGGTTTAAAGTTGCGAGAATAATCCAATTTCGTCTATACTCGCTAATTAACACTTCCCCACACTGGTTATGTGTTTTTGCTAAACCATCCTGAGAGCTGCTTGCAGACGTCAACTTCATTCCTAAATACTTCATCACGTACTTACCAAGAGCAGATATTTCTCCATAACCTCAAAACATTATCAAACTCAGGAAATTTAACATTGTTACGATACTATCTAATATATAGTCCATTTCAAAATTTCCCAATTGTCCCAACAATATCCTGAGGACTTAAAAAAAAAAAAAAATCTGGGATGCAGATTAGTTATGTCTCTTTAGTTTCCTTAAAACTGTGACAGTTTCCTAGCTGTTTTTTTTCCTTCTATAACATTGATATTTTTGAATAGAACAGGCCAATTGTTTTAGAAATATACCTCCATTTGTTTCCTTGTGGTCAGATCCAGTTTAAACTTTGTTTTGTTTTGTTTTGTTTTTTTGAGAAAGAGAGAGAGAAAATGTGCACATGGGAGAGGGGAAGACAGAGACAGACAGACAGACAGACAGACAGAGAATCTTAAGTAGGCTCCATGCACAGTGTGGAGCCCAATGTGGGGCTTGGTCCCACGACCTTGGGATCATGACCTGAGTCGAAATCAAGAGTCAGATGCTCAGCCGACTAAGTCACCCAGGTGCCCCTCAACATTTTTGGTAGCAATACTACCTTGGGTGACATTGTGTCCTTCTCAGTGCATCCATTGGGGGTATATGATGTCAGTTCGTCTCATGTTTGGTGGTGTTAAATTTGGTCATTTGGTTAGGGTGGTGTTTGTGGCATTTTTCTTAATCATAGAAGATATTACCTTAATGTTTATTCATTTTGAATAAATTTTGAGAGAAAGAGAGAGAGAGAGAGTGAGTACAAGCAAGGGGAGGGGCACAGAGAGAGGGAGAGAGAGAATCCCAAGTAGGCTCTATGCTGTCAGAGAAGAGCCCGATGTGGGCTTGAACTCATGAACCATGAGATCATGACCTGAGCCCAAAAGAGGGGTCAGACGCCTAACTGAGCCACCCAGGTGCCCCAGGGAGCGATGGAAGAATTTTAGTGAATTTGTATATATCTGTGAGTATATATGAGATGAGGAAGTTTGATATTTGCTAAATATTATTCCATTAAAATATTATATCATTAAATATATTCTCACCTTTTATACACATATATAAAGCTGGATTTCTGGACCATTTTTGGCAAAGGCCAAAGCAATTCTTTCCAGCTTTTTTTTTTTTTTTCCTTCCAGTAATTAACTTAGTCAGAGAGATTGGGAAACAAAGGGAAAATGACCTTCTGACTCTCCTTAATACTCTAAAAAGTTTTTTTATTATTATTTTTTTTAATGTTTATTCATTTCTGAAAGACAGAAAGAAACAGAGCACAAGCAGGGGTGGGGCGGAGAGAGAGGGGGACACAGAATCTGAAGCAGGCTCCAGGCTCTGAGCTGTCAGCACAGAGCCCGACGTGGGGCTCAAACTCACAAACTGGAATATCATGACCTGAGCCGAAGTCGGATGCTCAACCGACTGAGCCACCCAGGCGCCCCAATACTCTAAAAAGTTTTAAGGAAAAGTGTGGGCATCATGATATTCCACCTCCAAATACTTCAGTAGTATTTTTTAAAAATAACATTTAAAAAATGTTTATTTATTTTGAGAGAGAGAGAGAGACAGCACGAGCTTGAGTGGGGGATAGGCAGAGAGAGAGAGGGAGAGAAAGAATACTAAGCAAGCTCCATGCTGTCAGTGAGGAGCCTGGTGTAGGACTTAATCCCACACACTGTGAGATCATGACCTGAGTGGAAATCAAGGGCCAGGTGCTTAATCGACTGAGCCACCCAGGCACCCCGAGCATTTTTTTAAAAGTAGGCTCCATGCCCAACGTGGGGCTTGAACTCATGACCCTGAGATTAAGAGTCATATGCTCCACTGACTGAGCCAGCCAGGTGCCCCCAAAATGACATTTTCTTATAGCGCCAAAATAACATTATGCTTCCTAACACAATTAAAAATAATTCCATCAAATACCCAGTACATCTTCAAGTTTCTCCACTTGTAAGAAGGGAACTTAAATTAATTGTTGATGGGTTTGGGCTGAGGAGGGACTTGAAAAGCCCTCGAGAAGGAAGTGGGATTTTGAACAAGCCTTGAATGGTGACTAATAGCTACATCATTGTGGCAGGATGATTCCAAGATGGCCCCTATATGATCCCCATCTTCTGGTATTCATGACCTTGGATAATCCCCTTCTCTTGTGTATGGGCTGGCTTAGTGATTTGCTTCAGTTTGTAGAACACAGCAAAAGTGATGGGATGGCTTTTGTAATTAGCTGCCAGAGATTATAACTTCCATCTTTTTTAAAATTTATTTTTAAAATATAATTTATTATCACGTTAGCTTACATACAACACCCAGTATTCATCCTAATAAGTGCCCTCCTCAATGCCCACCATGCACTTTTTCCTCTCCCCCATCCCCCATCAACCCTCAGTTTGTTCTCTGTATTAAGAGTCTCTTATGGTTTGCCTCCCTCCCTCTCTGTAACTTTTTTCCCGCCTTCCCTTCCCCCATGGTCTTCTGTTCAGTTTCTCAAGATCCACATGTGAGTGAAGACATGAGATATCTTTCTCTGACTTCTTTCACGTAGCATAATACCCTCTGGTTCCATCCATGTTGCTGCAAATGGCATGATTTTATTCTTTCTTAGTGCCAAGTAGTATTCCATTGTATATATATACCACATCTTCTTTATCCATTCATCCGTTGATGGACATTTAGGCTCTTTCCATAATTTGGCTATTGTTGAAAGCAATGCTATAAACATGTGCCTCTATGCATCAGCACTCCCGTATCCCTTGGGTAAATTCCTAGCAGTGCCATTGCTGGGTCATAGGGTAGGTCTATTTTTAACTTTTTGAGGAACCTCCACACTGTTTTCCAGAGCGGCTGCACCAGTTGGGATTGCCACCAGCAATGCAAGAGGGTTCCCGTTTCTTCACATCCTCGCCAGCATCTATAGTTTCCTGATTTGTTCATTTCAGCCACTCTGGCTGGTGTGAGGTGGTATCTCAGTGTGGCTTTGATTTGTATTTCCCTGATGATGAGTGACGTTGAGCATCATTTCATGTGTCTGTTGGCCATCTGGATGTTACTTGGGAAAAGTGACTATTCATGTCTTATGCCCATTTCTTCACTGGATTGTTTGTTTTTCGGGTGTTGAGTTTGGTAAGTTCTCTATAGATTTTGGATACTAACCCTTTATCTGATATGTCGTTTGCAAACATCTTCTCCCATTCCATCGGTTGCCTTTTAGTTTTGTTGATTGTTTCCTTTGCAGTGCAGAAGCTTTTTATCTTGAGGTCCCAATAGTTCATTTTTTTTTTTAAATTTCCTTGCCTTTGGAGATGTATATGACTTCCATCTTGCTAGCAGACTCTATCCTTTCCTGGCTTTGATGAAGCAAGCTGCCATGTTGGAGAGGCCCATGTGGCCCGTTCAGCAACCTGAAGGAACTGGATCCTGCCAACAGCCACCTGAATTTGGAGTTGAGTTCTTTCTCATTCGAGCCTCAGATGAGAGTGCAGCCCTGGCATCTTTGTGAGGTCTTGAAGCCTAGAGCATCCAGCTTAGACATGCCCAGCCTCCTGATCTACAGAACCTATGAGATAATAAATGTGTGTTGTTTTAAGATGGCAAATGTGTGGCAATTTGTTATGTAGCACTAGGTAACTAACACACGTAACAAAACAGCCTTGCATATGGAAGCCATTGTTATCATCCTTTTTTACCGAGGAGGAAACCAAGGCTCAGGGAGGCTTGATCAATTGTCCAATGTACCAGGTGTCTTCTTGGTTACAAAACCAGAAACCAACTCCAGTTAATGTGGGAAGAGACATTCATTGGAGGGGTAAGGAATAACTTTTCCATGGAATTGACGGAAAGGCCAGAGTACTAACCAGTCTTTAAAAACATGCAGGAACAAAGGGAAATTAGGCAGCAGGAACCATGGAAGGGTTTGGTTTTGGAGGTTCTTGCCACTGTCACTGGGCACACCATCGTCGACAGCAGAATAAATTCTAAACTGCTCTAGCTTCTTCACTTCACCAGCTCCAGACTCAAAGCCCTTGGTTGGAGTGCCTGATCATCTGAGCTTGGGTCAGCTTCATACAGGCTGGTGCCTGGGATCAGCTCACAGCAAGTAGATGCTCAAAAATAGTTTATTCAGTTTACAAACAAAAGACAAATCTGGTCGCAGATGGAGAGCTGGCTCGTGCCTCAGAAACTGATATGACCCTTTGCTTTAATGCAGTGACATTCCCAGCCCTTCCCAGGATTTCCCATACTGCCCCGCAGGGAGCAGGGAGCCAGAGGAGAAGACCGTAGATTAAGTAGTGAAAACCTGGGGCGATTAACCATGGGAATGCAGTGTCAGAAATCTGCCACCAGAGGGCACATGAGACTCAGAAATCTACGAAGGGAGCAAGAGGTTATTGGGGCAGCAGAATTACTAGGAATGGTGGAGAAGGCTGAGGCAGTCAGGCTTGGTTAGGGCTCCTGCAGGCTGGGCTCTGGGGACCCAGAAAAGAAGGAGCAGTAGTGTGGGTACCAACAGGTTTCTCTTGTCTTTGTGACCCTGGCTGCACCCTCTCCACACTGTTGGGGCTTTGGGCTCCCCTGGTCTTTGTTCTGAGATCTTGGGAGAACTTTGGACTCTTTTTTATGGCATCAATTCTCCAACTGTAAACACTCCCCCCACCCCATCAACCCCAGCTCAGCACTGGAGTAGAGTGCAGGGGTGGGGTGCCTCTGGCCCTGAAAATGGGGCAGGGTTGGGGATGGGCAGTAGCTTCCCAGCCTAGAGCTTTCTATGGCAATAGGGCAGGAGGAGGTAGGTTTGTCTTCTCCTCTGGACTGTAACGTCCAGTTCCTGGCACTGTGCCTGGCATATGGTAGGTGCTCAATAGATATTTTTCGGTTGTTGATATGAATAAACCACACACAGGGAACCAAGGCTGGCTTCGGTACTCCAACTCCAAAGCATTTCTCAACAGCCCTCTATTGCCATCCTTGTCCAAGCCACTGCCGTTTCTCCCTGTGCCACTATGATAGCTTCTTAAGTGGTTTCCCTTGCATCTCTTGATCCCTTGATTTATTCTGTACCTAGCAGCCAACGATCTTTTAAAACCATAAATCAGATCATGCCGCTTCCGAGCCTAACATCTTCCAAAGGCTTCTCATTACACTTTGAATATAATCCAAACTCCTTACCCCGGCCTGTGAGCTTCTGTACTAGCTAAGGCATGTCTCCTTCTCTGACCTCACTCTGTACTCTCTTCCAACACACTGGGCTTCGGCCTCGCTGACTTTCTTTCTGTTTCTTGAACACAGTGAACTTGCTATTGCCTTAGGACTTTTGCACGAGTTGTTCCCTCTGCTTGGAACGCTCTTCACCCAGATTCTTTGCATGGCTGATTCCTTGCCATTCAGGTCTCCGTGAACGTCACTTCCTCAGGGAGGCCCCTGGACAATCCAGCCTGGGTTTCTCCTCTGGTCACTTCCTATCCATCCCCACTACTAATTGTGATCATGGCAACTTATCACCATCAACTACCTTGTCATCTGTTCACTGGTTTCTTGTCCCTTCCCACTAGAAGTCAACTCCATAAGAACAGAGAGCCAGTCTGCCGAGTTCAACTACTATACCCTTAGTGCCTATTAACAGAGCCCTATCTGGCCATAGAAGTCTCTCAGTACAGATTTGTGTAAAGGATGGATGAATAAATGAATGGTGGGGAGCTAAGGAATAGGCAAGGGAAGTTTGTATCCCTTGGGAGCTTATGGTCAATCATTTCATTCCTGTGGGTGGCAGTTGTTGTGGGACGGGTGGGGGCCAAGGCCTCCTCCAACCCTGGGACCTAGAGGAAGCCAAAATCTTTGGGGTGCTGCAGTCTCATTAGGGGTGGTGAGGTGGGCAGGGTATATATGCTGCATTGAACGAACGTGGGTTCTCTTTGCACATCTTTCTTACTTTCAGAAAATGTAATGGGCAGAAATCTGATGTTTAAGACAGAGAAGTTAGGGAATGGTTATTTGCACTGTAAAAGGAATCCTTGCTTTGTAAAAGGGAGTAGGCAGAGATTCACTTAGCCTCTGGGAAGACTCAGGGGACTCAAGCCCATCCATTAGTTTTGTTACAGGATGTTTTCAACACAGGATATTTATAGAGTGTTGTCCAGATACACTTAGGGGTATATGAAACTTGCATTTACATGTGATACACTCTCCTTGTGGGAATTTCTCCTTCCTGAAAATGAGAGGTGTGACTACATCACCGTGAGTGTGGTCTGTATTAGAAAAACCAAGGTCATTGAGACCAAGCTAGACTTGGAGAAATAGAAACAGTTCATGCCAGCTGCCTTGGCTCCTTTTTTCTTTTCATTGTCAGGGTGAAGACCTTTCAATTAATTCCTGACTTGATGTTTATTTTCTATCCTGTGACGAGGAGGTCCTTTCTGAATATTTTACTTGTAGCGGTTCTCAAACTGGGCTCAGCGGGGCTGATATTCTGTAAGCTGGAGCAAGGTATCCTGTCATGAAAATTCAGTAAGAGCCATCTTGTCCCAGTTCAAAGAAAAAAAAATTGGTAGAATTTCCTCTACGTTAAGACTTTTCCAATATTTCCCCCCCTACGTCTTTGGTGTCTGTGATTCTAGACTCTGTCAGATCTGGCAATGGCACAAAATCGTGATTTAGTTATTTTATTTATTTTTTCTGTTATTTTAATATGTTACTATTTCATCGTGTTCTGCTAAGAGTATCATTTCTTCTAGGGTAGGGGCTCAGTGTAAGTCTGAGAACCACTGTCTCAGAGACTCCATTGTTGGACCTCTCTGTGCCTCGATTTTTCCCATGTCTAAGATGAACATGACAATAATAGCATCAGGATTAGACTAATTATTTTGTGTTAAGGGCTTTGAAGAAAACTTGGCACACAGTAAATGCTAACCAAGTGCTTGCTATTAAAATTACCAAAAGGATAGCAGCTGAAATTGACCATCTTGATGACCCCTTCCTGCTCTAATGTCCTCTACATTTAAAAGTTCAATAATTGAGGGGCACCTGGGTGGCGCAGTCGGTTAAGCGTCCGACTTCAGCCAGGTCACGATCTCGCGGTCCGTGAGTTCGAGCCCCGCGTCAGGCTCTGGGCCGATGGCTCGGAGCCTCGATCCTGTTTCTGATTCTGTGTCTCCCTCTCTCTCTGCCCCTCCCCCATTCATGCTCTGTCTCTCTCTGTCCCAAAAATGAATAAACGTTGAACAAAAAATTTAATAAAAAAAAATTCAATAATTGAGTGTTTCCCATGTGTCTCACCCTAGCTCACGTTTCCTATCCATGGAACAAGAGACCGGAATCATTTTTCAGGGCCAGTCTATAGTGCTCGAAGAGGTCCTCTGTGTAAGGTGCTGATGGTGAGGAGGAGCAAAGAAAAGGGCTGATGGTACCTCTGCCCTCCAGCAACCGGCAGTAGAACTCGGGAGGCCAGACTAACACCCGGCCATACACAAGGGTAGGGGAGGCCTGTGTGACTGAAAGCACCCAGAGATGGCCCCTTGGCACATTTTTCCAGCTGACTTGGTTGGTGTCAAATTTTTTTTTCATTCCAAAAGACGATGAAGGACAAAGCCTTCAGTTCCAAAAAAATAACGTTATAATGCACATAGATGCACATAAATTTCAAAATTTTATTTTTTTCTCAATTGTGTTTTGGATTTTCCCCATATGGCCCATGAACGTATTATTCTAAGAGGTAAATGGCAGATACTGGCTTAAGGGTGGAGAGGAAATTTTGATAGTGGTGAGAACAGTGGCTACTTGAAGGGAGAAGTCAAGCAAAGAGGCCCCAAAGGTCAAATAATAGGCCAGGCCTGTATAACCGAGAATCGTCCACGGCAGAATAATCTGTAACCTTTCTCATTTTCATTTCCCATTTTCAAACATTTTTCTGTGTGAGCTTTAAAATCCTGTAAGAAAGACAAGGCAGATCATTTTATCCCTATTTTATGTTTTCTATTTTATTTTAGTAGAATCTTTTAAAATTCCCATTTTAGGGGTGCCTGCCTGGCTCAGTGGGTAGAGAGTGTGACTCTTGATCTCGGGGGTTGTAAGTTTGAGCCCCACTTTGGGTGTGGAGATTACTTAAAAATAGAATCTTTTTTTTTTAGGGGCGCCTGGGTGGCTCAGTCGGTTAAGCGGCCGACTTCGGCTCAGGTCACGATCTCGCGGTCCGTGAGTTCGAGCCCCACGTCGGGCTCTGGGCTGATGGCTCGGAGCCTGGAGCCTGTTTCCGATTCTGTGTCTCCCTCTCTCTCTGCCCCTCCCCCGTTCATGCTCTGTCTCTCTCTGTCCCAAAAATAAATAAAAAACGTTGGAAAAAAATTAAAAAAATAAATAAAATCTTTTTTTTTTTTTTGTTCTCAAGTTAGTTAACATACAGTGTGGTCTTGGCCTCAGGGATAGAACCCAGTGATTCATCTCTTATGTATGACACCCAGTGCTCATCCCAACAAATGCCCTCCTTAATGCCCATCGCCCAGTTAACCCACCCCCACACCACCATCACCCCTGTTTGTTCTCTGTATTTAAGAGTCTCTGACAGTTTGCCTCCCCCTCTGTTTTTGTCTTATTTTTCCTTCCTTTCCCTTATGTTCATCTATTTTCTCAATTTCCACATATGAATGAAATCATATATCTTTCTTTCTCTGACTTATTTACTTAAAAATAAAATCTTGAAAAAAATTCCCATTTTTTAGATGAGGCTCCAAGAGGGTAAGTGATGATTTACCAAAGCACATAGTTTGCTATTACATATGGCTGATGAGCGATGGAAACAGATTTCCCTAATTCCTCCCCTCTCTTCCTTGCCTCAAGTTCTATCCTGGGTTCAGGAACCCCAGTGGGGATTTGGCAGGACTAGAGTTGGGCTTTGAAGGTCTACAGCGTAGTAGAGGCGCTGAAGAGCCAGCTGAGGTGGGACCCTGGGTGGGGAAGGAGCTGCCTACGGGAGAAGGAGCCATGGGTGTGGTTGAGGGAAACACTAGCCAGGCTTCCAAGGGAAGCCAGGCAAGCTGCCCTCTTCCCAGCTCTGGAGCAATGAATGGCACTCGTTCCAAAGTCAGACTCACCCACATTCTGGGAATTAACTCTCTTTCCCTTTCTGGCTATAGCATGTTTCAAACCCTTAAAGGGTTAAAGCAGCTTCCACGTGATTTTCCCATCACCCAGGTAACTTGGGTTGATGCTTTGTGCGAGAAAACGTGGGAAATAAATAAAAATCCCAAATAATTTCTCAGTACGTGCACCTAGCAATGCACCCCTCTTCGCCCCCACCCGCTGCAGGGAAGCACAACCCTTTGGGTAAATGGTGCCCGGGGGAGGGCCTCTGCCCGTTGTCAGGTGCGAGGGAGGGGCTGCCGAGAGAGTGGGGCAGTGGGCCGCGGGGAGAGCGCCCCTGCCTTCAGTCTCCCTCTTGGGCTCTGGGTGCAGCAGGTTCGCGTCGGGCCGGTGCCCCAGAGGGTTGGGGAAGAAGGAAACAAGTGGCTTGTGGGGAAGCAGGCCGCACACACCTGGCGCCCGGTGGAATGAAATCTTGATTAATTATTAAACTGAGTTCCCGCGGGAGGGAGCGGGGCCGCGGCGGCTGGGCGGGAATGGCAGGGTGGGGGCTGGGGGAGGGAGGGTGGAGGATCGAGGAGTGGGCGCAGGGGGCAGGTTCAGCCTCGAGGGACCCCGGCCGGAAGGAAGCCGACCCTCCTGGCGCGGGGCTGGGCGGGGCGGTGGGCAATCGCTGAGAAATAGTGGGTTTGCTGGCGCTCCCGGGGACCCCTGGGTGAGGGTGGGCGGAGAACGCTGCAGGAGGCATCCAGGGGGTGGAGGGAAGGGGCAGCGGGCGGGACGGCCCCCTCCCCTAGGGTCTTGATCCCAGAACAGAAGCCACTTGTTTTCCCAGGACTGGGGGAGGGAGCGGCCGGAGAGAGGAGGGGGCGCGCGGAGGGAGGGGCGCTGCTCGGGCTCCCCCACCCCTACCCGGCTCCTCGGAAGGGGAGTGGGCCCCCGCGCGGGTCTCGGGAGGCGGAGGGGGAGGGGGCGCCCAGACAATAGGAGCTTGTGCCTTTAAGGCGGGGAGTCCGGGAGCCGGCGGGGAGGGGACTTCTGGATCCGGGGTAGAGGGCGGCTGCGCTGGCCAGCTAGGAGGGGGCGCGGGCCGGGCGGACTGCGGACAGCGGGAGGGACGGCCGGGACGCGCGGGCACGGAGCAGGACCGCGGGACGGCCGGCCGCCCGGCCGGAGCCCGCGGCGGTGGCGGGGCGGGGGCCCGGGGGAGGCGCGGAGCCCGGCAGGCAGGTGAGCCCGCGCGGAGGAGCGGTGGGGGGGAGCGGCGGCGCTGGGCGCTCGGGTCTCGGGGGGGGGGGGGGGGGGGAGAGTGAAGACTCCGCGCGGCTCCCGAGAGTGAGGGTTTTTTGTTGGGGGCACAGAAGCGCGAGATGGGGAGGCTCGATAGTGTTTGGAGGCGAGCCTGAGGCCATTGGGGCTGGACTGAGAAATCGGGGAGGAGATGAGGGGCTCAAGGCTCCCACCCTCACCGCCTTCCTCCACCCGAAGCGAGTGCCAGGCTTGCTGGGACCCGGGGAAAGGCACGTATTGGGGGAGGGACTGGGGGAGGTTTTCGCAGAGGGGCTGTGGGGTGAGCCTCCGAGTTTGGGGTAGACTGTGATTGTGTTTAAGGGAGGAGGGCAGTCTGGGCGGCAGGAGGGAATGCCCTCAGCTTGCAGGAGTTCCCCCCAACTCCCCTAACCCCAGAGCTTGGCGATGAAAAGGGTGGTGTCACTGCCCGCTGCAGGGGGTCAGGGTGGGGAGCAGACTTTATTCTGAACGTGGTCTGACCGAAAACCTAGAGGTGGAATCCCGAGATGGAGACTTTCCCCATACCCTCCCCTTACTAGAACACCCCTGTGGGTGGAAAATCCTAGTGGGGGTTGTGTGCTTGGGTGTGGAAGTAGGAGCCTTCTGCGGTCTTCAGGGAGACTGAAGGCTGGGGAAGCCAGGCCAAGGCAATCCTGGACCTCCAGATACAGGCCTTGGGGGAGGCTCCTCTACATCTGGAAAGGCCTGGAATTGAGGCCCACTTCCCAGCATGGTGGGCGGTGCTGGCACTGAAGGGCCCTGCCTGGGCAGCGCCTTCTACCATGAACTTTCTGAAGTCACTTTAAATCCCCTGGAGCCTCCTTCTGCCAAGGAGGGCAGGGGCAGGGACAGACAGAGGTGGCCAGGAAGAGGGTTTGGGCAAAGCAGTGGGCAGAGCTATCCTTGGGGCTGGGCCTTGGCCTGCTTCAGACTCTGGGTCTCAAGCCGGAGGATCAGTGTTGGGAGGGACTTGAGGTCTGGGAGGCACTGGGCCTCCAACTGCCAAGCTGAATGGATGTGGCTCTGGCTGTGGGAGCTGGTGACTGGAGCAGCACATCTGTGAGAGAGAGCAAGGGACCAGGACCCAGGGGCAGAAAAGGTTGGAGGCAGGGGAAGAGGGAGGTGGTCTGTGGTTCAGAGTGACGGATTATTTCTGGACAACGAAGGTTGGGGGACCATGTAGGGAAGTTTTGTGGCTTTGAGCAGTGCCCTCCCTTGTTCCTTGTCATACCGGGCTAGTCTGGGGTGCCAGGAGTGCTAGGAGCCTCGTGAGTTCTCCAAGGTGGGCAGTGGTGCTTGGGGTGGAGTGCCAGGTGGGGTGGTTGCAGTTAGTTGGACAGTTACATAACTCGGAAGCTAACCTCTTGGGGAGTCAGAGTGTTCTGGGGATGGTCATGCATTCTCCTGGACAGTGTCTGCCCCTTCCTCTGTGGGTATGAGCCAGATGCTAGGATGTGCTTCCAGGAGGCTGGGAACATGGCCAGAAACAGGTCCCTTGGGAACAGAGGTCTGGGCCATTTCAAGCGGGGGGAGGAATGGTTAATACAGGGCAGGGGACTGGCAAGTAGGAGGAGGCTGAAGCAAAATGTCATGGTAGGGGTGGTGGGAAACCTGCTCACTCTGGGCTTTGTCTCCAGCAGCTCTGGGGACTGACAGCCAAGGACGTGGGGACTGATAGAACCAGGTGTCTGGCTGGCTGGGGAGATGTGTGTTCTTGCTTGTGGCTCTTCTGTCTTTCCATTTCTTGGACGCTGGCAGAGTTTTAGGTTCAAAGTGGTATAGGGTGGGGGAGAACAACTCATTTATCGGGTGTGTGTTATGTGAAAGATACTGTTGGATTTTTTTCATGACTATTACTTTTCCCATTTTACAGATGAAGAAACTGATACAGGGAGATAGTAACTTGTTCAAGGCTGTGCAGCCAGCATGTAATTACCCTAAGGTTTGAAGCCTGGTCTTGCTCCAAAAATCGTGCTTCTAATGAAGTATTTTGAAGAGCCAGGCTTCCTTTGGTGACTTTTTCCAAATGCCAACCTGACCCAAAGTCTGGGATTTCTGATCTGTCCCTCCAGAGGGTGCTGTTGGTGATGTTAGGAGGGCACGGTGCTCTGTGGGATACGGGAGAAGGGATGCTGAGAGAAGTTGGCTGAGAGTGATCCAGGGATGTGGGTCTCTAGCATGCAGAGAGGTCCCCAGTCTGCCTAATGTTTAGTGGGCCTCTGGGTGTCTGCTCGAAGTGCCACTTGTCTGCCTTGAGCTGCTGATCCTGTGGGCATTACTCCCCCCCCCCCCCCCCCCCCCCCCCCCAGTGAGGACAAATGTCAAGGCTGCTAGCTCTGAAGGTTTAAATACAAAGAGCCCCAGGGTGCCCTGTGGGCATGGAGGAGTGTGGCCCTGTTAGAAACACAGGCATCTGTGGAGGAGAATGCTCTCATCCACACTTTCTCTTGAGCTGCTCTCAGCTAGGAGACACATTGAGGGTATTGTCATGGAGTCCTCCCCACCCCAGGTGAAGGCACTACCCTCCAGGAGACCTGAGATCTGGGGCTGATTTGGTGACCTAGGATCTCTGTAACTTGGGCCAGCTGTATAGAACTGCTGTGCACCGTGTTTTCTTTCTTTCTTTCTTTCTTTCTTTCTTTCTTTCTTTCTTTCTTTCTTTCTTTCTTTCTTTCTTTCTTCTCTCTCTCTCTCTCTCTCTCTCTCTTCCTTCCTTCCTTCCTTCCTTCCTTCCTTCCTTCCTTCCTTCCTTCCTTCCTTCCTTCCTTCCCCCCCCCCCCCCCCCCGTCAAATCTGTGTGCAAGGTGGCCACAGGAGCAGTTTCACAGGGCTTTGGTGAAGATCAGATGGAATTAGGTATGTGAAAGGGACCTCGAAGAGTTTAAAGCACAGAGAAAATATTATCTACCCATCCACTCTAGGAACATTTATTTAGACCCTATTAGGTGTTTGCAGATACATCAGGGAGCGAAATGGGCCCAAATCCCTGCCTTCATGAGGCTGACATTCCAGTGAGGAGAGACAATGAACAAATAAGGAAAATATATAGAATGGCAGTTGCTGATAAGAGCTGTGGAGAAAAATAAAGCATGAAGCTGGGAAGAAAGATAGGGAGCTCCAGGAAAGGGGGTTGCTATTTTAATAGAACGGTCAGGGAAAGACTCACTGATAAGGGAACACTTGAGCTGTGACCTGGGGGAGCTCTTAGTCCAGGCAGCGGGCACCGCAGTCCCAGGCTGCCCCGTGCATGGTGTGTTGGGGACCAGCAAGGAGGCTAATAGAACTGGAGTGCGGTGAGAAAGATGAAGAATCATAGGATTATCACTCTTTATTATTATTACACAGTAGCTGCTCTATGCCAGTGCCCTTGAGCTTTCTCTCTGTCTTTTCAACATACATTTCTCGAGTCCTTACCATGAGCCAGGCTCAGTACTCGGTGCTGGGGCTAAGGTGCTGAGCAAAACAGGACAATCCCTACCCTCACAAAAGTTTATAGTGAGAGGGGTGGGGACACATGAACAAGGGGCAATTTAATTGTGATAAGTACTATGGAGGAAATGTACAGAGGGTAAACAGGGGGCCAAATTTAGTGTGGGTGGGGGAGCTGGGACATCTTCCCTGAGGAAGTTCCATCTAAGCTGTGACCCGAGGGAGAAGTTGAATTTGGCTTGGTGAAGTGTGCATGGTGTGAGTACGATGAGGAACAATGTAGAAAGAGATTCCCTTTTGTATAGAGGTCACCGATTGGCAGCTCACAGGCTGAATTCATTCCATAGACGTGATTTATTTGGCTTGCAGTGTTGAAAAATGTGAGTTACTTGCCAGCATTTAAAACTCAGGAGATGTCATGTTAAAATGTACATTTTTTTCAGCTTCTGTTGAAAGTCAGAAGATCAGGCTCCACTGGGATGCCCGTGCCGGCTATGTGCTGGTGTGGTGCCTGCCCCGGTGCTCGGGAGTGGACTTTTCAGTTCCTCCCAGACCTCCTTTGCTTACTGACACAGGCACTCGAGCTTGTAACCACCAAGAAATCAGTGCTTTTTAGGGAAGAGGTGAATGTTGAAGTGTACTGCTTTGGAGTCCGGCAGATCTGGGTTAGAATCTTGGTGCCCACACCTCCGTGGCTGCTTGATGTAGGGCGAGTTACCCGCCTGCTTCTGTCTTGGTTTCCTCACCTGCTGAATGGGGATCCCGTCGTCCTCCTCCATACTTTTATGTGAGTGGTGTGTCGGAAGCGTTTAGCTTGGCTGTGGAAGTACTTGGTTTATGTAGCTACTGGTGGCGGTAGGCCGTGACAGTGGTGTTAATACCAACTCGTTCCCTTCTCTCAGCAGCATGTCCTGGTTTAGTGGCCTCCTGGTCCCCAAGGTGGATGAACGGAAAACAGCCTGGGGTGAACGCAATGGGCAGAAGCGTCCACGCCGTGGGACTCGGACGAGCGGCTTCTGCACACCGCGCTATATGAGCTGCCTCCGGGATGCACAGCCCCCCAGCCCCACCCCTGCAGCTCCTCCTCGGTGCCCCTGGCAGGATGAGACTTTCATGCGGAGAGGTGGCCCAGGCAAGGAGCCGGGGCTGCGGGCGGTGGCCCTCAGCTTTGAGGACACTGAGGCGATGGCGGCGGTCGGGGCAGCCGAGGTGGCACCTGACGTGGCAGCCCGGGGTAGGCGGTCTTGCTGGCGCCGTCTGGCCCAGGTGTTCCAGTCCAAGCAGTTCCGCTCGGCCAAGTTGGAGCGCCTGTACCAGCGGTACTTCTTTCAGATGAACCAGAGCAGCCTGACGCTGCTGATGGCCGTGCTGGTGCTGCTGACGGCCGTGCTGCTAGCCTTTCATGCTGCACCTGCCCGCCCTCAGCCTGCCTATGTGGCCCTACTGGCCTGTGCCGCCGCCCTCTTCGTAGCGCTCATGGTGGTGTGTAACCGGCACAGCTTCCGCCAGGACTCCATGTGGGTGGTGAGCTATGTGGTGCTGGGCATCCTGGCAGCCGTGCAGGTTGGGGGTGCCCTGGCAGCCAACCCCCGCAGCCCCTCTGTGGGCCTCTGGTGCCCCGTGTTTTTTGTCTACATCACCTACACGCTCCTACCCATCCGCATGCGGGCGGCTGTCTTCAGTGGCCTGGGCCTCTCCACCCTGCATCTGATCTTGGCCTGGCAGCTCAACCATGGTGATGCCTTCCTCTGGAAGCAGGTGCGTAGTCAGGAAGCAGGCACAGGGTAGTGCTTGGGGGCACCAGGCCGGGAATGAGAAGGGGTCTGGTACTCGAGGGTGGGTGGGGACTGGGTGTAGGGATGTCTGGTTGTGTCCAAGAGGAAGGGCAGATGATGGGAGGCGAGGTTTCAGGGGTCGGCTCCATCTGGGATCTGGAGCAGAGGGCACTGCTGAGGAGAGGGAGGGCCCCAGGACCCAGCTTGTACTCTCACCAAGGGTCATGGTTTACAGCTCTTTGGCCTGAGGCACCTGAAATCGTGTAGCCCATAGACCTGACGTAGGGCTGGAAGTGGGAATGTGATGTTTAGCCCCAGGGCAGGAGCGGGGTTGAGAGAGCAGTGTTGGCGACATCTCTGGCCCCAAGTGGATACATGAGACGCAGGCCTTGGTGCCATTCCTGAAAAGCAGCTCCAGGTGGTGACCTGGAGGGAGCAAGCGGGGTTTGGATGCAGTTAGCAAGAGAGGAGTTGCTTCTCTCCTGGACCAAGGCAGTCTCTAAAAGGACGCGGAGGGTGATAAGTAGGATTCATTTTCTCCTGGGCTGGGAGTGGTTTGAGTGGGGTTGGAAGAAGGGCATCAGGGTCTAATCTCCTCCTACCCTCCTCCCACTGAGCACCAGGGGTCTGGCAGCCCTGCCTCGAGGTTCTCTGCCCATGCCAGCTATTGCATCTGGGTTCTGAGTGGTGCGTGGGGTGGGGCTTGACAGCATGGTATTTGAGTGAGAAATCAAGGCTTGGCTCCTGGCAGACCTGGTTGTCCAATGGGCTGCGTTCTTTTCTGTGAGCTCTTACGACAACTAACCTTACTTCTCCCAGCCTTCTTCCCAGTCTGTAAACGTGGGATAAAAATAGTATCTACCTCATGATGTTGCTGTTAGGTCTCCACCCTCTCCCAGAGTGGAGTAGAGCCCTACAGGGCAGGGTTCTCACCTGGGGGCAGGGAGGTGTGGGAGTGCTGTAGGGGGATGGTACTCAGGGAAGGGCCCTCCCAGAAGTCCCTTTCAGAGAGACAGGAGCATGTGGAGTTGGCCATCTCAGGTCATCCGCTTGACCAGGGAGCAGAGACCAGGACATCTTGCCCAGCTGATCTTCAGGGGCTGCTCTAGACACGGCCCCTAACCAACACACCTCATGATCCCTGTGCTGGTACCCTGATATTGAGGGTGTCTGTCTTGCCCAAGTTTTGAGGGAATTGGCCTCTGCCTTGTCTAGGGTTTGTGGCCTGTAGCCCACCCTAGCCCCACCCACAAAGAGGAAGTTGCCTGGGGCTCCCAGGGTGAGAAGCTGGGTGCTCTGGCATGATGCCCTTCTCCGCCCAGCTTGTGCTCGGGAACAGAACGTACCTTTTTAAAAGTAACTTTATAGCCCATTTGTTTGTGGAGCACGCACCCACAAGACAGCCAGACCTCTTAAAGGGCCAGGGTCTTTCTGTCCTTGCGGGCCCCCCACTTCTCACCAGGTAGCTATTGTGCTGGGCTTTGGAGTTGGACTACCCTCCTGGGGAAGGAAGAGCTTGGAGGAAGCCAGCTCTCTGGCTGGCCAGGGGTAGGTGGGTGTCTCTTCCCTGCTTTCAGCTGGCATGGTACCCAGAGCCAGGCCCAAGGCTTGATTGGGGAGGTGCAGCCCCATGGAGGCCAGGACTCTGCCAGCCTCCTGCCTCCCCAGGGGCACCCAGCTGCAGCCTTACCCAGTAGGTCTCAGCATGCACATTCTTGGGGCGAGGGGAGAAAGTCCTTAGAGCCCCTGTGCCAGTCCTTAGAGCCAGGGTTGCCCATACCCCTTCTCTGAACTAAGAAGGATTCCCTGTGTTCAGTTGGTCTATGGGTGTCTGGATGGTGTGGGTCTGTGGCCTCCTTTCTAGGCTCCTTGGGCAGCCCCTTTCCAGATCCAGCCATGCTCATGGGAAGGAGGCTTCGTTCTCCTCTGACCCACTCATTCAGACACATTGAGCAGTTTCACCCAGTGACCCTGGCGCAGCCTGGAATCTCCTCTAGTGCCCTGGCATCCATTTTTTCTCACAGTGGGATAGGGGTCTGTGTACAGATCTATTTCAGTCTCTCGTCCCCCTTCCCCTTCCCTCCACCATGACTCACTTTTTCCTCTTGGGCTCCTGGGGCCAGGAAGGGAAGTTGCCTGGTTTACCCCCCCTTCCCTTCTCCCCGACCGGGGGCTATTCTTAGAAACTCCTGAGGGAGATAATGTGCCCCCCTCTTCACCCCTGCTGCTGGGAGGGGGGCCCTTGTGAGCTGGACTGGGAAGGAAAGCTGGGAGGCCAGTCCTAGAGGGTCAGAGCTAGAAATAGCTGGGGGTTTGCTGAATCTCCCCCTCCATTTTACCTAAGAAAATTGAAGCTGAGGTCCCAGAGATGAACTGACCTTCCCAAGTTTGCAAGACTGGTTCTGGTTCTGGGCAGAGCCCAGAATTCCTTTCTTCCAGTTGGTGCTCTTTATCTCCCTTCTCCCAAAACCAGAGCCCTGCCCCAGCCAACTCGGGTGGAGCCACAAGTACCAGGCTAACCCCTGAATTTCCAGAAACACTGAGGCCAGCTTTTCTTAGACATGCTCTCCAGTCAGTGCTACTGATGCTGATTGAGAGGTGATCATCCTGAGATCAGGGTCCTAGGGCATGGGGGCTGGCTGTGCCAAGTATTGGGGGTGCTGGGCATGGTGGCAACACTTCCTAGTTAGGAAGAGTTTTTCATGATAGTCGAATTGATGACTCCCAAGCCTGGGCTATGGGGCTGGACCTCAAGAGCTTGGGTGAGTGGAGTGAGTAGGAATCTTGGAAATCTGGAATGTACCAGCAGTAGGGTTTGGACAGAGGCTTTGGAGTCTGACTGTCCTGGATTCACGTCCCACACCAGCCACTATTAGCTGTGTGATCTTGGGCAAATTACTTAGTTTCTCTCTGTGCTTGAGTACCTCACCTTTAAAATGAGATAGTTTTACTTCTCATTTCTCAACTACCTAGAGTTGTAGGAAATCCATTAGTTACTGTATAGGAGGCAGCTATAGAAGCCAGCCATATTGGAGACAGCCAACAAATTAGTTCCAGTGATTATAATAATAATTATTATTCTATCAAGTTATGTTGGAGCAGGGAGGAACCTTAGAAATCTTATTGTCCCGCTCCAGGTTCTAGATGAGCAAACAGAGGCCCAGAGAGATGAGATGACTTGTCCTGGGCATTCGCAGGAGGATATAGAGCTCGAGTCTCCTGGGTGTTGTCGTGTGAGGAGAACCACATGCAGAAGGAGCAGCATTTGTCTTTTGTTTGGGCTGATTGTGGGGCAGGAAGTCATAGTGTTCCAGGCCCCGGCCTCATGACCCACCTTGCCCTGGTTGGTGCTTCTGCTCCCAGGAGTTGTGAGAAGCTCTCATTTCTAGCTGTGGAGTGATCCAGGCAGGGGTCCAGAGTCCTGTGGGAGAAGAAGGAAGTGTATTACAGGGGTGGGGAGAGCTTGGGGACAGACAGGGCACAGGATCCGGGCTTCCTTCCCGAGGCAATGCATCCACAGAGAGGATAGCAAGTTGCACCTGTGCGTAGGTGGGGGGTGGTCACCATTCTGCCTCTGCCACCCTCTTGCAGCTTGGTGCCAACATGCTGCTGTTCCTCTGCACCAACGTCATTGGCATCTGCACACACTATCCAGCTGAGGTGTCTCAGCGCCAGGCCTTTCAGGAGACCCGTGGTTACATCCAGGCCCGGCTGCACCTGCAGCATGAGAATCGGCAGCAGGTGGGGCTGTTCTCCCTGTCCAAGGCCTTCCCTCACCTCACCCCCAGATAACCTGTATGCTGGATCTGCTGCCTTGTACCACTCCATGGAATAAGTCTGAATGGTTCCCCCTGATTATGCACAGCACAGGCCCTGTGACGCTGGGGTTCCTGTCCTGTCTGAAGGTGGGAGGGCGTAGATGGGAGCATGAGTGAGGGGTTGCGTGGGCGTGGTCAGAGAGGGCTGGGAGGTATATCTGCTGTAGACTGTAATAGGGGAGGTCCAGAAGGGAAACTCAGGTCTCCAGGGGGGTCTGGGAGGCCTCTGGGGTTGTGGAGGCACCAGGAGGAATTACAGTGTGAGGCTAAGAAGATAGTGGTGCCCTGTTGAAACTACTGGTCTAGGAACGGCTGCTGCTATCAGTATTGCCCCAGCACGTTGCCATGGAGATGAAAGAAGATATCAACACAAAGAAAGAAGACATGATGTTCCACAAGATCTACATCCAGAAGCATGACAATGTCAGGTAGGGTTGGGGGTGGGAGGATTCCAGGAGGGATGGGGGACCTGGGAGTCTTTGAGGGCCACGTGGCCCTTCCATCTTCTCCCATTGTCCACAGCATCCTGTTTGCAGACATTGAAGGCTTCACCAGCCTGGCATCCCAGTGCACTGCGCAGGAGCTGGTCATGACCCTGAATGAGCTCTTTGCCCGGTTTGACAAACTGGCTGCGGTGAGGGTGCTGGGGCTGGGGGGGCAGGGCTGCATGTGGTGAGAACATAGCCTCATTGGAGCGGCCTGGGGCAGTGGGCTAGATGGTGACTCAGTGAGGGTGCTGGGTGGGCAAGAGAGTGGGAGTGACTGTCTCTAACTCTCTCCCCTTTAGGAAAATCATTGCCTGAGGATCAAGATCTTAGGGGACTGTTACTACTGTGTGTCGGGGCTGCCGGAAGCCCGAGCAGACCATGCCCACTGCTGTGTGGAGATGGGGGTGGACATGATCGAGGCCATCTCGTAAGCAGTGTCCCTCCCAGGCTCCCTGGAACTGAGGGTGCCCCCACCAGCTCTTACCCTTTGATGTGTCCTTGGGGTTTTTTTCTCAGTTTTGGCTGTTTCTCTGTCTTGGAGATCCATCGCCTGGGAGGGGAATGGATCTTTCTTCAGCTTGTGCACTTTAGACTCCAGCCAGCCAGGCAGGGTAGGGGAGCCATGGTGAGGGGATTTGGGCTGGTGAGAATGCTAGCTGAGCAAGCCTAAGGGGAGAGCAGTGACTCCTCCCTTTGTAGCTCAATTCCACAGGATGCTGGTGAACACAGTTCTCAAACCTTTGTCCTTGAGACCCACGCAGCCTTTTGCCCATGTCCAGCCAAGGCTGTGTTCTCATGTCTGGCATCTGGGTCTGTCCCTGCCTGCTTGGCTCTGAGGGGAGTGAAGAGCCTGAGTTCTGGGCTGGGGGTGGGGATGTCTGTGCCAGAAGCTGAGCCGGAGCCGCCTCCTCCCAGGCTGGTGCGTGAGGTGACAGGTGTGAACGTGAACATGCGCGTGGGCATCCACAGCGGGCGTGTGCACTGTGGCGTCCTTGGTCTGCGGAAATGGCAATTCGATGTGTGGTCCAATGACGTGACTCTGGCCAACCACATGGAGGCGGGGGGCCGGGCCGGGTGAGTGTCGGGTCCGGGTGGCCAGGGATGGGAGTGAGGTGGGCTAGCCCAGGTCTCACCCTCCTGTTCCCTCACAGCCGCATCCATATCACTCGGGCCACACTGCAGTACCTGAATGGGGATTATGAGGTGGAGCCAGGCCGTGGTGGTGAGCGTAATGCATACCTCAAGGAGCAGCATATTGAGACCTTCCTCATCCTGGGAGCCAGCCAGAAACGGGTCAGTCCAGGGTGGGGGTGGGGGTGGGGGCAGGCAGGGAGAAGGGCAAATGCAGGGAGCAAACAGACATCTTGTCTGGGACCCTCTTTTGATCCTGTGCCCGTGCTTCCTGCACAGAAAGAGGAGAAGGCCATGCTGGCCAAGCTGCAGCGTACACGGGCCAACTCCATGGAAGGACTGATGCCACGCTGGGTGCCTGAGCGCGCCTTTTCCCGGACCAAGGACTCCAAGGCTTTCCGCCAGATGGTGAGGGGTCCACAGCACTAGGACCTGAGGCCTCACCTTCCTAACACGCTGTGCCCCTCTTCCCTCTTTGGCCTTCCTTGTTCTGGCTCATACATCTCTGTGTATGACTTCTGGTACTGGGGGCAGGAGGGGTGACTTCATAACGGGGTCCTAAGCCCCTCCAAAGTACATGGGGGGAACACTCAGCACAGTGTTGGGAATGGGGAAGGGATTGTGGAGGCGAAGATGGTCTGCCCTTCACCCCATTGCACACTTTGTCCCTTTCTCCAGGGCATTGATGATTCCAGCAAAGACAAGTAAGTCAGGTTATTGAGGAGGGAGGAAGGGGAGGGAGAAGGCACTTACACCCTGGGACAGGGCTGTGGGGGAGCCGAGATCCCCCTCTTTCCTTGACTGTAGGTGTGTCGTGTGGGAGTAGGTGCCACACAGCTACTCCATTCTTTGGGTGCTGCCCATGCCCTTCCTTTCTCATTGCCTCTCACGTGGTAATGCTCATGCCCCTGGTGAAGCCATGTCCCCTGCCCTCAGCCGGGGTGCCCAAGATGCCCTGAACCCTGAGGATGAGGTAGATGAGTTCCTGGGCCGTGCCATCGATGCCCGCAGCATTGATCAACTACGGAAGGACCATGTGCGCCGCTTCCTGCTCACCTTCCAGAGAGAGGATCTTGAAAAGAAGGTTTGCCCCCAAAGGCTAAGGGCAAAGGGGGATGAGGGCCGGGGTAGGAGGGGAGGTTCAGGGGGGGAGGCTGAGCACAACTGAGGGATCAGCAGGTTTTTTGAGGATTGGGGGGTGACCACAGGGCACAGTGGGGATTCCTATTAATTGAGCCACTGCTTCCCCCTACTTGAGGCCCCTGGCAGTGGCCTGCCTCCCCCAGGGCAGAGCCCAGCCCCCAGCTCAGCCTCTTCTCCCTCAGTACTCGCGGAAGGTGGACCCCCGCTTCGGAGCCTACGTAGCCTGTGCGCTGTTGGTCTTCTGCTTCATCTGCTTTATCCAACTCCTCGTCTTCCCACAGTGAGAGCCCCGCCCTTCCTTGCTCTGTTTCTCTTCCCTCCACCACTTCCCAGAACCTTCTTAAACACCCATGCAAGCTCACAGTCTTGGGAGCCTGCACCCTGCCAATCTGGGGAGTGGGACAAGGATACCCAGAACTTCCAGAGTAACATTTTCCCTGGCCCTCTTCTGCCCTAGTTCAACTCTGCTGCTTGGGATCTATGCCAGTATCTTCCTGCTGTTGCTGATCACTGTGCTGACCTGTGCCGTGTACTCCTGTGGCTCTGTATGTTGGGGGTTCTTCCAGGGCTGGTTGGGGAGGGCAAGCTGGGCCGGGGCGGTGAGGAATCATGCAGGGAGAGGGAAGAGAAGGCCAGGCCTCCCTTACTGGGCCCCATCCCTGGTTGGCCTTACCCCTTGGCTGACACAGTCTCTAACTCTCGGTCTCTTGCCTGTCTGCAGCTCTTCCCCAAGGCCCTGCAACGCCTTTCCCGCAGCATTGTCCGTTCTCGGGCACACAGCACTGCGGTTGGCATCTTTTCAGTCTTGCTTGTGTTCACCTCTGCCATCGCCAACATGGTAAAGGTCAAGTGGGGATTCTTCTACCCCTCCTCTATGCCAAGCACTGCTCTGGGCTTTGGGGCTACAGAAAGGAATAAGACCCATTTCCTGCCCTCCAAGAGGTTGTTATCCCAAAGGAGGGGGTGGGGTTAACTCTAGTCCCCTATTCTCCTTGCTCTCCCCATCTCCTGTCATCCTTTAGTGAGAACTTTGACCTTCAGGGTATAAGGCACTGAGGCATGGCCCTTGAGCCCCTCTCCTCCATGCGTACCCTGATATGCCTCCCTCAACTTTTGCAGTTCACCTGTAACCACACCCCCATACGGACTTGTGCAGCCCGGATGCTGAATGTAACACCTGCTGACATCACTGCCTGCCACTTGCAGCAGCTCAATTACTCTCTGGGCCTGGATGCTCCCCTGTGTGAGGGCACCGCACCCACTTGCAGCTTCCCTGAGGTGTCCAAGCCGTGTTCAGGCGGGATGGGGTGGGGGGTTCCTGATCAGTACTAGTTATTGACTCCTCTGTGCCAGACCTGCTGATGGGCAATGGGGACCCAGGATCTCACCAGAGTTCCTACTGGAGGAACATCTAGGGGTCCTGGAGTGGTGTGGGGCTGGCTGTGGAAGGTGAAGGAGGTTTGGGTTTGAGGTTGTGGAGGGGAGCTTAGGTCAGGCAGGGAAGTGCGGTGCTCTTCCTGAATGGGTGGGGGAGGGCATGACTTCTGTCTTCGTCCAACACCACCTCTGCCATTGCTCCCCAGTACTTCGTTGGGAACATGCTGCTGAGTCTCTTGGCCAGCTCTGTCTTCCTGCACATCAGTAGCATCGGGAAGTTGGCAATGATCTTTGTCCTCGGGCTCATCTATTTGGTGCTGCTTCTGCTGGGCCCCCCAGCCACCATCTTTGACAACTATGACCTGCTGCTTGGTGTCCATGGCTTGTGAGTTTATCCTCAATCCCTTTAATCCCCTGCGAGCTTCCTGACCCTTCTGGGTCACTGTGATTTTTCTGGTCCCCAGGCCTCTTGTGCCCTCACAATGTCACCACTCACACTCTTCACCTTTAGGGGGAAAAGAGGCAGTAGAGGAGCTCCCAGCATATGACCCCTGACCATCACCCCAAGGAAACCCCAGTCTTGGGAAGTCCCTGTGTCTTTAGGCTAGACATTTAAAGAATTCCTTCTCTCATTTGCATGGTACTTTCATACCCATTCTCTTAGGCCACACAGCTGCTTGGTGGCAGAGCCCTGGCTAGGAACAAAAACTTTCGACTCCTGATTAAGGGCTTTGCCTGGGACACCACACTGGCTTTTCCTCTGCAAACCCCATCCCATAGCTCTGTGTAGTAGGAAAAGCCTCTGGAGTCCACTGGGTTTGAACCCCACTCTGCCTCTTGTTAGCTATGTGACCTTAGACAGGTAAGTTAACTTCTCTGAGCTTCAGTTTCCTCATCTGTAAAATAGCAGTGGCACCTAGATTGTAGATAGCTGTAGAGATTATAGTGATATTTGTTGAAGCCCTACTCCAAGCCAGGTGCCACGCTAGGCCTTTTGTGTGCACTATTTAGATCTTGTCCCTCTTTTACTGATGAGGAAACAGGCCTAGAGTTAAACATCTTGTTCCAGGTCACAGAACTGGTAAGTGGAGGAGCTAGGAGTGGAACCTTCTCATAACCTCTGCTCTTAATGAGTTAATATAAGCACAAGCCCTGGCCCTGTGCCTTATTTTGTGCTATGTGCTCAGTAAATGCAGTTTCTGTCTCCCCTTCCCTGCCCCCACCCAGCAACCCAAGAACTGATGACTTTGTCTCTTGTATCTTCCTGCCAGGGCTTCTTCCAATGAGACTTTCGATGGGCTGGACTGGTAAGTGAGGGCTCTGGGGCAGGGAAGGGCAGGACTGCCACGTGTCTCTTGCAGACACTGAGCTTGACTCTGCTTACCCTCAGCCCAGCTGCAGGGAGGGTGGCACTCAAATACATGACCCCCGTGATTCTGCTGGTGTTTGCTCTGGCGCTGTATCTGCATGCCCAGCAGGTGGAATCAACTGCTCGTTTGGACTTCCTCTGGAAACTGCAGGTGACTGAGTGGGCCTCTGGGGCAGGGGGAGGATCCTGGGGACAGAATCTGGGTCAAGCCAGAAATGCATCTTGTTAGCTGGCCAAGGCTCAGGCCCACCCTGGCCCCAAGCCTTCTGTGTGCCCATCCCCTATCCCTGCCTCATTCTGTCCCTGCCCCTATCACCCCTTTGCCTGTTCTTCAGGCCTCATCTGTCCATGCCTTTCTTCTTCCCCGTGATTCCCTCTGATGCCTGTCTCCAGGCATTGGCCACTGCACCTATCTCTTGTGAATGTTGGGCAGTGGGTGATGGGTGTGGTGTCCACAGGCAACAGGGGAGAAGGAGGAGATGGAGGAGCTGCAGGCATACAACCGAAGGCTGCTCCATAACATTCTGCCCAAGGACGTGGCTGCCCACTTCCTGGCCCGGGAGCGCCGGAACGATGAGCTCTACTATCAGTCGTGTGAGTGTGTGGCCGTCATGTTTGCCTCCATTGCCAACTTTTCTGAGTTCTATGTGGAGCTGGAGGCAAACAATGAGGGCGTCGAGTGCCTGCGGCTGCTCAACGAAATCATCGCTGACTTTGATGAGGTACTTATCTGGTTGGTTGGTGCTGGCAGAGCGCCTAAGGGAGACTAGCCGGACCAGGGCAGTGGAGGGAACTTTGGATAGGAGGGCCAGCATTGGAGGAGGCGTGGCTGGATTGGGAGGAGGAAGGGAGGTTTGATGGGACCCAGAGATGTTAGGGTAGGAGTAAGGGTAGGTACGGCAGAAACAAGGACAAGGACCCTTGGTGTCCGAGGCAGCGAGGTCAGCCCCAGTGGGGCAGGGTCATCACTGCTGGGGAGCAAAGGACATGACGACCTGCGGAGAGGACATGATAGGTACCGGGTGGATGTTACTGAATAAGAAGGCAGTAAACTGGACAGAACCTCATGAGCCCAAGTAAGCAAGATGGGCCCCTCAATAGAGAAAATGGAAGCAAATGTGAGGAAGTATCCTGAATATCCAGGTCAGGAATGGGTCATTAGTGTTCTGGAGGAAAGTCACTTCCCTCTGGCACTCAGTTTCCCAAAAAGTGAGGGTTAGAATAATTGACGGCTAATATCCCTTCTATAGTTCTGGATTCTGTGAGCGAGCTTTGGAAGTTGGCCTAAAGCTGTATGCTTGAGTCCTGGCCTGGGGTTCTGATGGCTGCCTTGTAAAGGAGGCCTATTTTCCAAGTTTCTCCCTCAGTCCTGCACTAACTGGAAGACGGGACTCACTCACTAAAAGGATGGGAGCTGTTGAAACAGGGAAGGGGGGGATGAGGCCAAGGCATGGCATGAGTGAGCATTGGGCAGGGTGGGTTTGGCCTCTCTGCCTTGACAGCCAGGTCTCCCTGTGCTGTCCAGATCATCAGCGAGGAGCGGTTCCGGCAGCTGGAGAAGATCAAGACGATTGGTAGCACCTACATGGCTGCCTCAGGGCTGAATGCCAGCACCTATGATCAAGCGGGCCGCTCCCATATCACTGCCCTGGCTGACTATGCCATGCGGCTCATGGAACAGATGAAGCACATCAACGAGCACTCCTTCAACAATTTCCAGATGAAGATTGGTGAGATGGCCCGCTTGCCTGGCAGCTTTTTCCCAGGGCTGTTTCTGGGTGAGGCCAAGGAATCAGGCTGGGGATGGCATCACAGATTTCCCATCAGGAATCCTTTGGGATGTCCTTTTCTCTCACCTCCTAGCTCGTCTCATATTAAGAACAGAGATCATTGATTGAGGGCCTACTGTGTGCTAGGCACTGAGACATCGTAATCCTCACATTGTTATCCCCTTTTACAGATAGAGACTGACTCTCAGATTAAATAACTTGGCCAAGGTCAAACAACTAGTAGGTGGCTGAACTAGGATTCAGAACCAGGTTTATTTAAGCTCTAGTACCTGTACCCTCACCTATGGCCAGTCCAATAAGAGGTACTTCCTCTCAGATGTCCTAGGAGCTGATGGGCGGGAGTAATGGTTAACAGACTGGGTTCTGGACTCATAACTGGTTTAAATTCCGGTTGTTCCACCTACTGGCTTGTTTAGCAAGTCGCCCAACTCCTCTACGTTTCACAAGGTTATCTATAAAATGGGATGATACCTACCTTTTAGGGTTGTTGAAGGGATGAAATAATAGAATGCATAAAGCTTACCAGAGTGGTTGGCACAGAGCGAGCACTCAGTTGATTAACTACTGTTATAGCAATAGCTGTTTTAACTCAGGGGAGCTGCTCAGCTGACATACCCAGATCTTCCATTCTTTACAACCAGGACACTTGTCCCTTTGCCACTTTTCTTCTCTGGGTCCTTCTAAAGGTTCCAGGAGGGGGGATGACTCCCTGGGCTGACTCTGGAACATCCACTAGTCTGTTTCTTGCTGCTCTCCCCATCGCAGGGCTGAACATGGGCCCAGTCGTGGCAGGCGTCATTGGGGCTCGGAAACCACAGTATGACATCTGGGGGAACACAGTGAATGTCTCTAGCCGTATGGACAGCACGGGGGTCCCTGACCGAATCCAGGTGAGGGGGATGTGAGCAGAGGCTGGGAAGGGTATGGGTCCGGAGGGCTTCTGCAGGTCAGCTAGGACAGGGGTAGGGTGGCAGTGTTCTGTGGTTGGGGGTGTGTGGGATGGGGGGCTAGCATGACTAGAAACCCCTGGACCCCTGCAAATGCAGCAGGAAGGATCCCAGGCTAAGTGGGTTCCCCTCCCATCCCCCAGGTGACCACGGACTTGTACCAGGTTCTAGCTGCCAAGGGCTACCAGCTGGAGTGTCGAGGGGTGGTCAAGGTGAAGGGCAAGGGGGAGATGACCACCTACTTCCTCAATGGGGGCCCCCCCAGTTAGCAGGACCCAACTACACATTCAGCTGACAGGACCAAGGTGGGCATTTGAGTGGACTCTGTGCTCGCTGGGTGGAGCTGTGGCAGGGGGCACCGAGCCTCCAGACCCTGCTGACCACAAAAGGGAACCTCCCAGCGGGCTGTGCTTGGACCATGCTCGTCTGCCCTCAGGCTGGTGAACAGGGGGATACCAAGAGGATTATGCAAGTGACTTTTACTTTTCTAATTGGGATAGGGCTGTTCCCTCTCCTCTCTTCCAGCTTTTGGGAGCAGGGGAGGGGGCAGGGCAGCAGCAGAGGCAGCAGGGATTAAAATGGCAGCTTGCCATGCCTACCCTTTCCCTGTCTGTCTGGGTAACAGACTCAGGGCTGGGCCCTTCCTTTCCCTCTTTTTCCTGGGAATATTTTGTACAAAGACTGGGGCAGGCATGAGGAGTGCCTATTCCATGCTTGCCTCTGCTATGCCTGCATCCCCAGCACTGGCCTTGGATACCCCACCCCAGTCGGGTCTTCCTCCTAGGCACAGGGCAGACGAGGGAGATGCTCTGGGGACCCTGCTCTGTCCATATTTCAGGGGAATGTTTCCATTTGCCAAATCCCAGTCCCATGATCTGTCCCCAAAGGGGAACAAAGGGACTTCTGACAGCTCAGATTTAGCCCTAGTTCCTGCACAGCTCCAGGAAAAGGGGCATCTAGCCTCCTTTGGTACTGTGAAAACACCCAGCCAGAAAGCAAGCACGTATGTGGGGATGTCAAAAGGTCAGGAGCTGGAAGTTCACCTGTAGATGCCCAAGAGAGCAGGCTGGCCAGGGAGTGGGGTGGTACCAGACTCTTGATTTGAGGGCCCCATTGGGGTCAGGATCAGGTCACTCTGCCCCCATGCTCTCTTGCTGTCTGCTGGCAAGGGGGCACAGAGCATCTCTACCCCTTCTGTTGCCAAATAGAAAAGGGTCAGGGCATGGAGGAGGGTGACCCTGATCTCAAACCTGTCCTCCCAAGTCTTGGCACTGGGGAGGGCCTGTATGTCTGTGTAATGTGTGTGCCTGTCAGCCTTTTTGTGTGTGTATCTGTTTCCAGGTCTGTGTGTGTCCTTATGGTTCTCCTCAGCTCTCCACCCTGGGTTGCCTCTCTCCTGTGGGCCTCTGTCTTCGGGGAATAAGGCAGGGTTTCTGATTTCAAGGGATGGAGACGCCTAGGTTGTACAGGAGTAGCATGGGTGTGGCAGCAAGAGGAAGGTGGCCCTGGGGAGAGGAGTCCTTTTTGTGCCAAATCCCTAAGTGCCATTTGGGGGCCGTGTGTGCAGCATGACTGTCTCCCTGCCTGGGGCAGGGACCCAAGCGCCTGCTTGAGCCTCAGTGCTCATGCACTTGAACTGTCTGGGTTTGGCGGGCAGAGCCTCAGGACTTTCCTGGGTTCCCCAGATGGTGGTATACTTTGGGACTGGGGTAGCATGGGATCCCTCTGAGGACCCAGATACTGGTACTAGGGGATGGGGCAAGGGAACCTGAAACTTGGCTTTCCCCAGCCTTCAGTCTCAGTCTAGCATGTTCCTGGCTCCCCAGACTCCATGAAGCCTTCAAGGGCTGGAAGGAGGGTCAGGAGGTTGGACTCTAGGTTCCCTTCCTATCTCTGCCTTCCTTTTACTCCTTTCCCTGCAACCTCCTTGCCACCTAACTTAGTTGGTGCCTTGGTTTCTCTGTCTGTCTGTACCTATTTAAGCAGAGGCATTAGCCTGAATTTTGCTTGAAGATCATTTTGTGTTAAAGATGATTAGAGAGACAGAGAAGAGGGTTCCAGAGTTGCTAAGTTTGGGGAATGAAAGGGGTGGGTGGCACCCTTGCCCTTCCTCATGCCTTTTCTGACTCGAGCTCCTTGCAGAGGCCTGGTTTCTGGCTTGCACTGCCTGCCTTGGGGGATCTTGATGCATCAGTCAAGTGGGTCATCAGGCACTTCATTAGCTATGGCAGGAGGAGGGGAAAAGACTAGTTGGTCCAGAGAGAAGATCAACTCTCTCTCCCCAGACATATCCCTGGATGGGAAAGGGACTGCTTGGAGCCCTGGGGTGGGGATAGGGGTATAAGGAGACCAGAGTGGGAAGACCTCAGTCTTGGGTGATTTGTCTTTGCTTCTTGTCAAGTGGGAGGGACTGTCCAACACCCTGACACCCCATACCACAGTGCCAGCCATGCCCTTTTCCTGGGCTACCATTGCCCCCTTTCTCACCAGTTGGTGGGGGAGTCAGTGGATGGGAGGCCCATGGACTTTGGTTTTATAATGTAACCACTGTGGGGGTGGGGGAGGGTGGTATACCATGTATTTCAGTGAAATATTTAATATATTTAAATATCAATAAAATCAAACTCTTTGTAAAATTCCCAGCTCTCTGAAGATGTTCTGGGCCCTGGGTTGGGTCAGAAGTGGCAGAGCCAGGTATAGGAGGCAGCCTTTCCTCTGTGGCTAGAGGGTTTCCTCTGGTTTTTTCCCTGCCAAGCTGAAGCTGCAGTGTCTTCAGAGAGCATGACTACTCTAGGCCCTTCAGCATCATGAAGACCATTGTGTGTCTTCCCAGACTTGTTACTCGGACACCTGCCATTCCTGAGGTCAAGGACACCCTCAGTAGTCTTTCCTGTACCTTGGCCCCTCCCAAACCAAACACCAAGTTCTGGCTCCCACACATCTGATCTCATAGGAATTTGGGCATTGGAATAATTTCCCTCCCCCTCACTGCCAGTGCACACAAATGACTTCTAATCCAATGTTTACTCTGTTCTTGAGGTCCCCTCCTCCCATTAGTCCCTCAGTGGAACAAGGACACCTTCTCCGTTTTCTCCTTCTTTGCCCTGCTTCCACAGTCCATCGTGCAAATATATCCTGTTCAATACAGACTGAAGTTTCTGTCACTCAGAACAGAGTGATCCATAAACCTGGAAAAGAAAGAGAGGGTCTCAGATTCAGCCAGGCCAGGCTGGTGTGTATGTGGTGGTGTCCTTAAACATAGCTCCCAAGACTGCCTCAGGGCAGAAGGGGCAGGGGCAGTAATGAGGAAGTAGGGCTGCTGCCTATGAATGGTGGTTGGAGGGTGGGAGACAGCAATGAAGGGAGTGGAAACATCCCTGGACCTCACAGGAGAGCTATAGATACTTGTCTTGTGCTTGCTCCAGAAGTCCTATCCACAAGATGAAATACACAGACATAAACAAATCTTTAACTTCTTTGAATGCCACCACTGCCCAGATTCTGGGGCCAGCTTTTCCTGGTAAGATCCAAACTTTGTCTTCTATTCCCTAACTCTTAGTAGAGTGAAGCAGTCTCTAAGGATGGAGTACTTCCCTTTGCCTCCCCACCCTTACCCATCCCAGCCTAACCTGGTCATTGGGCTTTTAATGAGGCAGTGGCAGGGACTCCGGATCCATGGCATGGTTTCTTCTGGGTGCACTCCTGGATCATGGGACCGCCAGAAGCTGAAGTTCTGAGCATCAGTCAAGGGGACTCTGAAGACCTGATTGGGGACTGAATGTTGGGGAAGGGCAAGTTATCCAATTTTTTCAAGTTCTTTGCTCCCCCATGGCAGTATAAGCCCAGCCTAGCAACTGGGCCTGACCAGGTGCTGAGAAGTCCTGGGAATCTGGTCACCACACCCATCTTCATTTCCGGATTCCAGCATCTAATACCCTTCATGGTCAGTTGAATCAGTCTTGGTTCTTCCTGCTGTTACTAAGCCCATCTCCAAGAGAGCTTTCCCAAGTGCTAAGATGGTGGAAAAACAAGTGGCCAACCCCTTAGGGAAATGTGCAAGATGGGTCTACTGGCTCTTCCCCCTTGCTCTCAGGCTTAATCATTCTCATTCCCTTCCCTCCACTCTGAAAAAAATTGCTTCCTTTTCTCATTCCAGGTAATTCTCTGAAACTCAGCAATGAGTATCTCATACTTAGGTACTGCTAATAGAGTCACTTATCAAGTGTCTATTATGTTCTAAATGTATTAGGTGTTCTTAAGATTTTGAATAGTGTATCAGACTTTCCTAGGTTTTTTTGTATTTTTATTCTTTACTTGGATAAATCTAATTATACCACTGTATAAAATTTGTATATTCTTTAAGCTTAATTATAACCTAATATCCTGGCTATATAGTCTTTATAATCATTATTTTTAAAAAAAATCCCTAATATACCATTTGAGTAGATGTTACATGTTTTACTTAGTTGTTTTCCTCTTGATTAATAGTAAGCTCTTAAAAAGAATTTGCTATTAGGAATAACTCTTAGATACTCCTCTTCACACATATGTCTCTTTAAATTTCTGAAAGTATCTTAGTTTTCTGAGTTAAACTTTAATTTTTAGATAACTATGGATTCATATATAGTTGTAAGAAATGATAACATAAGATCCTGTGTACCCTTTACTCAGTTTCTCCCAATGGGAAAGGTAATTGGCCTTTTATAGTCATGTTCTCCCACCCCTTCATTGGCAATCAATAATGTGTTCTTCATTTCTATAATTTTGTCATGTGAAGAATGTTATATAAATGACATTGGGGGGACTGGCTTTCTTTACATGGCATAACTCTTTGAAGATTCCTAGTTCTCACATGTATCAGTAGTTTGTCCTAGAATCTTTTTTAAATGTACATTTTCTCTAACTTTTATAACAATGCTAGAGTATGATTCCCATTTTCACATGGTTCAGTGAGGTTAAGTGGTTAAAGGAACTTGCCCAAGGTCACACAACCTGTTTGGAGTTTTTTTTTTTTTTTTAATTTTTTTTTCAACGTTTTTTTATTTATTTTTGGGACAGAGAGAGACAGAGCATGAACGGGGGAGGGGCAGAGAGAGAGGGAGGCACAGAAGCGGAAACAGGCTCCAGGCTCTGAGCCATCAGCCCAGAGCCTGACGCGGGGCTCGAACTCACGGACCGCAAGATCGTGACCTGGCTGAAGTCGGACGCTTAACCGACTGCGCCACCCAGGCGCCCCCTGTTTGGAGTTTAAACTCCATTCAAATTCCAAAGCTAGTGCTTGGTCTACCACTACTCACAGGCATAGCATATAATATAAAAAGTACTGTCTTATCTCATTTTGTTGTGATCCTCACAGTTCCATAAGTTCGGTAGAGCAGGCATTTTTTCCCCCTTTTTTTCCTTAACAAATGAGCAAGCGTAAGTGACTACCCAAGGTGAAACACTTAAAACTAGGACTCAAATATGGGGCTTCAGCTTCCAGTCTGATTCAATTTTTGTTTTATCTTGTTCACCCCATTCAAGTCTACTTTCTCCCTCCTTTTCTCAGCCCCCCTTCTTGGCTATTTTTTTTCCCCTTGCCCTAAAATCATGCCCCACCACAGCCCAGCCATTCTTTATGAACTCAGGCATATCTGTTCTGCCCCTAGCATAGTGCCCACTCCAAGATACTTACATGTCTTTAACAACACCTTCTTTATAGCTTCATGATACCTTGTGTGGCTATTCTGGTGTACGGAATAATTCCCATCTTCTGAGATAATACGGGGAAGCCTAGTGGGCACTGGTTCCTTCTGGTCTGAAACAAGAAGCAGACTTGTTATAAATACTTACAAAGTGGGGCTCTTTGGTTTTCTGAGTCTCTGGTCTCCATACCAACCAGGCACATGGCAGGGGTCTCTCCTAGCCACTCAAATCTGATCTCAGATCTCAGAAGTCAATTCACAATGCCTGTGTCAGAAGGGAGGGAGAGGGAACCGATCACAAGACATCCCTCACCCTTCTCTTGCTTCTCTTCAACTCCTGGGTTTTGAATGGCTTCCTGCTGGAATCAGGATATTGACAGACCCTTAGGGTTAGTGCAGGTGAAAAAGGCCCCTTATCTGGATGGACACCTATTTCCTGGGATTAGCATATTTGAAGAGCTTTAACTGGTCTAATAGGGAAAGTTATGTTTGAGCTAAGTCTTGGAGGATAAGAAGGAGTCCATGGGACATAGTGGTATCAAGAAGGGCATTCCAGGCAGCAGGATAGCAAGTGTGTAGAAGATAGAAGTATGAGAGAGGTTTCAGCTTGCTATTGATTTAGAGCCTGATTTGTGCTTGGCAAAATGGAGAGGGGCAGGGAAGGGGCTAGAAAAGTGGTAGAGAGTAGGGTAGGGTAAGGTAAGGTATGGTAGAGTAGGGCAGTATATATTTTATGTTTTTATTTTATTTTTGAGAGAGACAGTGCGAGCGGGGAGGGACAGAGAGCAGGAGACAGAATCTGAAGCAGGCTCCAGGCTCTGAGCTGTCAGCACAGAGACAGACGCAGGGCTTGAACAGACGGACTGCAAGATCATGACCTGAGCCGAAGTTAGACACCCAAGTGACTGAGCCACCGAGACGCCCCTAGAGTAGGGCAGTATAGACCTAGCATTCTTATGGGGGGTTAGGAATCCTCTCTGAGGCAAAACTGGAATCGCACTATGGAGGCTGAAAAGACCAGAACTTCCTTACCCAGGTCTAAATGTTTGTGTCTCCCCTAAACTCCTATGTCAAAAACCTAATTCCCAAGGTGATAGTATTTGTAAGTGGGGTCTTTAGGAGGTGATTAGGTCATAAGGGTAGAGCCCTTAAGAATGGAATTGGTGCCCTTCTAAAAAAGGCCTCAGAGAGGTCTCCCCTTCCACCACATGAGGGCACAATGAGAAGGCTGCAACCTGAAAGAAGGCCCTCTTCCTGACCAGGCTGGCACAGTGCTCTTGCACTTCCAGCCTCCAAAACTGTGAGAAATACATTTCTGTTGTTGATAAGCTACCCAGTCTATGGCGTTCTGTGATAGCAGCCCAGATGGACTAAGGTGCCAGCCTCTCTTGCAGCTAGGGCATAGGCAAAGAGTTTTAGCTAGGCCAAACACATCTGCCTCAGATTCGGAATCAAAGATGAGGCTGCAAAGAAGCAGGGGCTGTGTAAAGTCTTTTTCTACTAATGGGAAGTTGCAGCAGTGAAGCTACCTCTTCTTTCTAGCAGCAGCATCCAGAGCCCAGTGTCCTTGGTGTCTGCGGTGTCTGCTACAGTACTGAATGCAGCAGTGTCTATGCCAGCCAGGTCTGCAGCATGATTCTGAACATTCTTTCTGGTTATTAGCCACCAAACTTGGTTCTCTGTTCCTTTTACGGCTCTATGCACTTACCGATATTCTTTTTAAAGAAATTACTTTATTGTAAAATTGATGTAAAAGTAGTTGTATATATTTAATATGTATAACTGAATGAGTTTGGAGGTAAGTAGACACCTGTGAAACCATTGCTGCAATCCATGCCGTAAACCTTATCCATCCCCTCCAAAAATTCCCTCCTGCCCTCTTTATTGTAATTTATTTTATGATAAGAACATTTAACAGGAGATCTATGCTTTTAGGAAAATTTTAGTATATAATACAGTATTAACTGTAGGTTCTATCTGTACAGATCTCTAGGACTTACCTTTTTTAAATAACATCTTTTTTTTAATGTTTGTTTATTTTGTGTATGTGTGAGAGAGAAAACATCCCAAGCAGGTTCTACACTCAGTGCTGAGCCCGATCTCACCATCGAGATCATGACCTGAGCCGAAATCATGAGTTGGATACTCAACTGACTGAGCCACCCAGGTGCCCTTAGGACTTATATAACTGAGACTTTGCACCCTTTGACTACTACCCCTCCACTTATCCCTACCCCCAGCCTCTGGCAACCACCATTCTAGTCTCTGCATCTGTAAGTTTGATTATTTTGGATTTTTCACGTAAGTGATATCATATAGTATTTGTCCCTTGTTGGCTTATTTCACCTAGCATGTCTTCCAGGTTCACCCATGTTGTTGCAAATGGCAGGACTTCCTTCTTTTTAAAGGCTGAATAATATTCGTGCGCCCGTGTGTGTGTGTGTGTGTGTGTGTGTGTGTGTGTGTGTGTGTGTGTGATCATATTTTCTTTATCCATTTGTGTATTGATGGACATTTATGTTGCTTCCATGTCTTGGTTATTGTGAATGATGCTGTAATGAACATCAAAGTGCAGATATCTCTTTGAGACCATAATTTCAATTCCTTTGGGTATATACCCAGAAATAGGATTTACTTTTACTTTTTTAAGGAACCTCTGTACTGTTTTCCACGCACTGCACCAGTTTACATTCCCATGAACAGTATACAAAGATTCCCCCCCTTTTCTCCACATCCTCACCAACATGTTATTTCTTTTTAAAAGTTTACTTATTTAGAGAGAGAGAGCAGGGAAGGCACAGAGAGAGGGGGAGAGAGAATCCCAAGCAGGATCCACATTGTCAGCATGGAGCCTGGTGTGGGGCTAGAACTCACAAATCAAAATCAAGAGTCAGATGCTTAACCAACTGAGCCACCCAGGCACCACCCGCCCCCCTTTTGAAATAACAGCCACTTTTACAGGTGTGAGGTGATATATCATTGTAATTTTTTAAAATGTTTATTTATTTTTGAGAGAGAGAGGAGAGAGAACAGGGAGGGGCAGAGAGAGGAGACACAAAATCCAAAGCAGGCTCCAGGCTCTGAGCTGTCAGCACAGAGCCTGATGTGGGGTTTAAACCCACAAACCACGAGATCATGACCTGAGCCAAAGTCAGACACTTAAACCGACTGAGCCACTATGCACCCCTCATTGTAATTTTAATTTGCAATTCTCTAAAGATTAGTGATGTTGAGTATCTTTTCATATACCTGTTGGCTATACATGTGTCTTCTTTGGATAAATGTCTACTCCAACCTTATGTCAGTTTTTTAATCAGATTTTTTTTTTCTATTGAGTTACAGGAATTTACTTTGAATATTAATCCTTTATCAAATATACAGTTTACAATGGTCTCCTCTCATTCTGTGGGCTGCCTTTTCGTTTTGTTGATTGTTTCCTTTGCTGTGCAGAAGCTTTTTGATATTATCCCACCAATATTTTTTTTAATAAGTTCATGTTCTGCTTAAATAGGCTAGATTTGGCTTGCATCTCAGACTCCTGAGCTTGTCAGGAACTGGAAGCCATTCTCTCCAGAAATTGTTGTGATCGCTGACTCACCTCTGGTACAGAGTGGGGATGCTACCTGTCTTCTGGAGTTTTTCCCTGGCTCCTGCTTTCCCCTTCATTCTGGCTTGACCCCATTCATTCGTTTCTGTCCTTCCTCTCCAACTTTTGCTCTCTGGTGGAAATCTTCTTTCACATTCTCTCTCATACCACCAGAGTGATGCACTGTTTGAATCCCCTCCTTTGCCAATTGAGGATTTGGACAGGTGACAGAATATTGAGTTCTGAATTCCAAGCCTGAATTGAACCTGGGGGCTGATTTGTACTTCATCACAGATTACCACAATAAGGGGCCAGTTCCTGGAAATAGTGTCATTTGACTTTGGGCAAGGTGGGGGTGGCAGAATGTCTGTGGCCAAGTACATGTGGACTGAGGAGAAAGAGCAAGACCATATTCCTAGTGGGCAAAGGGACCTTGACTGAGAGTAATTATTGGTCTGGGTGCAGGTAATGGTAGGAGCTCTTTATCTGGTCCTGAGGTCTCTTACTGATTGTCCTTAAGGGTACAGCCAGGTCATGTTCTCTATTTAATCTCAGTTTCCAAGTAGCAGGCTCCCAGCTTTCCATATAAGTGGTTACTGTGTGTTTGGAGGTATGCTGGACAGTATCTCTCATTTGGATGCCTTCCTCCTGAATCAAGCACCAGCTGGCATACTCTTTGGATGGGGTTTTTGGCAAACTGGAAGATATTTTTGGTAACCCATAATTTCCCCCAGCTGCCAACTTTTGGAAGCCACCTGGGGTGAAGGGTGGTGAGCTGTAGGTAAAAATCATGCCACAGCTACTGTGAATGGGCATGAGTTCTTATAAGCAAACTATACTGTGGCAGAGTAGATGAACCCATCATTTTGTTGGTAGTGTAACAGAGGTTCTTCATCCCCCCAGTTAATACTACGCTCCAAATAGTTTTTGGTGGTACAAAAGGCCCTGATGGTTTCTTCTAGAACTGGGCCATAAATTGGGAGTTTCCATAAGACCACATCTTATACTTTGAATGTATCATGAAGGACATTGGGGTGGTGCAAAGGTACTTGGATGGATCCTCCACTTACCCAAATTATTGTTGCAGGTTTCTCAATACTACAGGCTGCATAGGGCCACTGTTATCCACTACTTTGCCTATTGCCCCCGGTTAGTTGGAACTAGGAGTGACTGGCCACAATGTTTTCAGGTTGAAGAATTTTTAGAATGGGTCTACCTCAGTGGCTGCTAGAATTCTGACTTGTAGGTTAGGATACTTGCTTGACCATTCCAGATGCTTAGTACATAGTGGTGATAATATCTAACACACATTACTTGCAAGTTGGTATTGCTGTAAGCACAGTAACAGCACCCTGACTAGAAATTCACAGATCAGTTTGAGAGAAAATGTTGTGGTATTTTACATAAAAAATGACTCCTATCTAGGATTTCCTATCAGATTCTGGGCATTAATACCTTGAAGTTGGCTGGAGCAATAACATAGACTGAAATTGGCTGAAGGCAATTTGAAGTGTTTGGAAGACCATCTTGATTTATTGTCTTCATTGACACAAGAACATCGTCAGTGCATTGGGAGGAAGTAGACAGGAGCATAAGACCAGGGAACCGGGCACATTTTACATATGGGGGCAGTTCCTTTGCCTCCATGTCCAAAAATATCTTCCTCAAAGTCGTGCATTTGTTCAGGATTCTGAACACAGGGGAAGTAGATGGGGTATGGGATAACAGACCTACTGCTGGCTGCAGACTGCTGATATAAAAGGGACTACATGGATCTTCTAGAGATGATAACAATAAACCAAATGAATAACGAATGTGCTCGGCACAACTATAAGAGGTAGGTACTATTATTATCTTATTTTACAAATGGGGGAAAAGAGTCCCGGAGAAGTTTACTAATTTGCCCAAGTTCACTAAATTAGCATATGGCAGAGACATGAATATAACTCAGTATTTTGGATCCAGAGCCCAGGCTGTTAACCACCACACTAACCTGTTCTTGAAATCATCTATTCAGGGCTTCCAGGCAAAACAAAGGACTAAGGGAAAACACAAACTGATAAAACTGGCCTCTTGTTGGGATCCCTTGTGTACAGCTCAGTGGGGGTCCTGTCAAAGGTATCTGCTCACCAGTGTTGAGTTGGGTGTGGCACATGATCTCATTATTTCATTCTAAAGGCAGATCCCCAGGGGCGCCTGGGTGGCTCAGTCGGTTGAGCCGTCCGACTTCGGCTCAGGTCATGATCTCGCGGTCCGTGAGTTCGAGCCCCGCATCGGGCTCTGGGCTGACAGCTCAGAGCCTGGAGCCTGTTTCAGATTCTGTGTCTCCCTCTCTCTCTCACCCTCCCCGTTCATGCTCTGTCTCTCTCTGTCTCAAAAATAAATAAAAACATTAAAAAAAAATTAAAAAAAATAAAATCAAGGCAGATCCCTGCCTCCTTGAGCTCCACTGAAATGTGGAGTATCATTTCCTATGACCGGCATTGGGGAAGCAGAGGATTGAACCTGGTTGGCCACTCTGCAGTAGACTGGACCAGTGCCAGTGCAGAAAACCAGTGGGGAAAGGCTGCGGTCCCATAGAAAAAGTGGCCTATCTGCTGCTATACAGACATAGTCACCCACCTTGGAGGTGCCTCCTTCTTAGGCTTTGGCAGATTGTAGTTATGAGTAGCCTGAGTATCTTCTCTAGTTTCAGGTAGATAGGGGATGATGGTCTATAGCAGCTACAAGATGTATGGGTTGTTTCCAAGATACATTTCCTTTTTATTATTTTTAAAAATCTTTTTCAGAGACAGTGCGCACATGGTGGGGAGGTTGGGGGCAGGGGAGGAGCAGAGGGAGAGGGAAAGAAAATCTTAAGCAGGCTCCACACCCAGGCCCCGTGCGGAGCCTGACACAGGGCTCGCTCTCACAACTGTGAGATGATGACCTGAGGTGAAATCAAGAGTCAGACGCTTAACTGACTGAGCCACCCATGTGCCTCCAAGCAACATTTCTCTAACTTCAGTAAATTTATACATTTCGAAAGGCAGAGGGGTTTATAGAGGCTTTGGGCAATTCATTCTTGGTTGAATTGTGCCATTCAAACTCCCATTTGAAAAGCCAGAACTACAGTGCCCTCTGCTGGAATCTAAGAATGGCATCCCCAGCTGTCTCCTAACAGGTGGGTCACCAAACAGGCAGTTGGGAAAGATCAGAAGACCTAGAAGACTGATCAAGAACATTCCAGCCAGGGTGGGGAAAATCATCTAATATCCTCTGACAGGATCCAGAAAATGAGAATGCAAGTGAGAAGTGCTCAGCTTTTACCATGCATTTGAGGCTTACTCTTTCTTTGAAGAGATTATTTAGACGGGAGCCCAGGTGGCTCAGTTGGTTAAGTGTCTGACTCTTGATTTTGGCTCAGGTCATGATCTCTCAGTTCATGGGTTCGAGCCCCACATTGGGCTTTGTACTGACAGCAGGGAGCCTGCTTCGAATTGTCTCCCTCTCTCTCCGCCCCTCCCCCACTCAAGTTCTTTCTCTGTCTCCCAAAAATAAACATAAAAAAAAAAAAAAAAAAGAATTGGGAGAGCAGCTCTGAGTACTCAGTGAATTCCTCTGGGAAGAGGAATGATAAAAGCAGCAGTGGAGGAAGATGTGGAGCTTGTACGTCACTGTGTCTGGCTAGAGGGCAGTTGCTAAAGTCTGGCAGGGAACTGTCATTTGTCTCAAGACAAAAACAACAATAATCTCTTCCTACCACCACTCCCATCAACTTGCCTCTGAGACTCCTATCAGTGGGAAATGTCCTGAGTGTAGATTTGTGTTATGATGAGGTTTAGACTGACATTGGGTTTTCATGCAACAGGACAACGGAGTTGCCTCATCAAAGGGCCAAATAAAAGTTAATTCGTCTGAATTCAAGACAATGAAACTCTGGACTAAGAGGACTCCTCAGGTGTGAAGCTTAGACAGGAAAGCAGAGTTCAAAGCAGGTGGTGAGATAGAGTCTGCAAAGCAAAGGGCAGATATAGGGTCATGCTCCCCAGGGAGGGGAGAACAGAGAAGGGAAAACTTAGGCATTCCAAGAGACCAGCACATAAGGTGAACAAATTCTGGAAGCTGGACCGAAACTGCAGGGGCCACCAGTATTAGGATTAGGAAGAATGAATCTGGGAGGGCAGGAATCTACTGATTGGTGGACATGTGAGTTCTGGTCACTGGTGAGGGGTGCTCTTGTGCGGATAGCTGTAACTGGAGGAAAAATCCTTTGAAGCCAGCCAGTAGTTTTTGCTTCTCAAGGAAACTTAATAGTTAAAAATATTGCTTTCCAGATACCCTATCCTGGCAAGTATGTCTCAAGAAGTAAACAAAGATATTTCGGTCATAGGAAAAGTATGTATTCCACACATATATACTAACATATATTACGGTTTGTAACTTTTCCTCCAGTCACCTATTGTACAGTTTTGTGTGCTAGGTCTTATGTGTATTACATACATTATTTCATTTCATTTAATCTGCACAACAGATCTATAAGGCATTATTATCTCCATTTACAGGCAAGGAAACTGAGGCACTCTGAATTTGCTTAGTGTGAGTTAGCCCCCTGAACATGAACAACCCTGGATACCTGATAAAACTGAGTTATGAAGTCAAGGATAGACCTAAGTATGCTCCCCACATCCCTTTGGTTTTTCTATTTTAGTTCTTTATCAAGAGGAAAAGAAAGGAAGGAGGCAGAGACTCACAGAATATTTGGTTACATGTGTTGACTCACCTCTATGAGTTTCCATTATGACTATAATAAGGAAAGCTTGAGTGGGCCCTTTTGAGTAGAATGTTAATACAGTCACACCTACAGGAGGAAAAAAAACCCCTATCTTTCTTTAAAGAAAAATTGTGAATGACTTAAAAATATCCTTATAATAAGAGTATTAGAAGTTTTAATATTAATAGGTTCATTTTTATGGTTGCTGTTAAAGCCCTAGGTGATAGGCAAGGTTAAGAGTGTGGTTAATTTGAGCATGGAGAACAGGCTCAAGTTCTAGTGCAGGTGAACAGAAAAGGGTCAAGCCACTTGAGTGAATGTGTTGACATGGTGAAATCAGCTAGATAATCATTCTAAAGACAAGTGAGGATTACAAATCAGTCCTGCAAGATTGTTTGGATTGTGGAACTAAGGGGGAGCAGAGTCAGGAACTGTGGGTTCTTGAATTAATGGACATATCAGTCGGGATTAGGAAGACTGGGGCAAGCAAGGTAGATGTAGGCTTGCTAACAGCCAAATACAATGTTGTGTCTTATCCATACTCTTCCTGCCCCTTCCTTGTTAATTTCCCAAACCAGTTTTTGAATAATAGAAACAAATGGGGCAAGTTCCCCATTATGGTGGTCTACAGGCTCAAACCTCTCCCAGCGGACCATATACTGCAAGCAGCCTCAGTAGTACCAGGAGTCAGAATGATCTGAGCCCTCTTGCACTCTTCTGTTGATGTGTTAAACAAGATGAGAGCTAAGAGAACAGCAACATGGTAAGTGGATATGAACATTGGTGACTAGATACAAGCAGTTTCAGTGGAATGATTGGGGCAAGAGCCTGACTGGCATGAGTTCAAGAGAATGGAGGGGCGTCTGAGTGGCTCAGTAGGTTAAGCATTGGACTTCAGCTCAGGTCATGATCTCATGGTTCAGGGGTTGAGCCCCCCATCGGGCTCTGTGCTGATAGCTTGGAAACTGCGCATGCTTCAGATTCTGTGTCTCCCTCTCTCTCTGCCCCTCCTCTGCTTGAGCTCTCTTTCTCTGTCTCAAAAATAGACAAACATTAAAAAAATTAGAAAAAATAAAAAAGAGAATGGAAGGAGAAGAAATGGAGTCAGCAAGACCAGACAACTCTCTTGAGGAATTTTTCTGTATAGGGAGCAGGGAAATAGGAAATATAGGGCTTTAAGATGGAAGAAATTGTAGCATGCATGTATGCAGATAGGAATGACCAGGGACAGAAAAATTGATGCAATCGAGTGCAAATAGTATTGGAGTAGTGTCCTTGAACAGGCAAAAAGATGGGCTCTGATGCACAAGTGGAGGGGTTGGTCTCAATAGGTGTGTGGACCGTTCATTCATTACAAGACAAATATGGACACAGAAGCATGTAGATGGATAGATGTGGTTTGTGTGAGGTTGTAAGAAATAATCTACTTGCTTCTGTTTTCGCAATGAAAACTGTGAAATAGAAAACAAGTCATTATCTGAAAGTGAAGCTAGAGGAGGAAGTGTTGGAGGTCTGAGGAAAGAGAAGGTATGAAGAGGCCTCCAGGAGACAGTACATGGAACAAGGAAATGTAGTCTGACTTCTGGGCAGCCATAAAGGCCCACTTGAGTTTAGTGATTATGAATTTAAAGTGAGGCCTATCAGCATGGTTGTTTTTCTCTAGCTGATGAGTACAAACTACTCTTTCTAGGAGTTGTGGTATAATCAGGGGTGGGAAGGAGGAGAGAATGGCGGAGAAAGAAATGGGAATAATATTTTCAGGGTCAAGGGAGGGTCTTTCCTTCCTTCCCCCCCACCCCCCTGCAAAAGGTTGCAGAATATTTGGATACTTATGGAAATGATTTATTTAGGAGGAGGAAAACTGAAGGAGAGGGAGATAATTTCAGGAGCAAAATCCTTGAGTAGGTGAGAGGGGATGAGATCCAGTGCACAAATGGAGTCATTTCACTCACTGTGCTAGAGGGAAGTTACAGATGCAGTGGAATGTTAGATGTGATGATGGAAAGTCTCTTCTGATTGCTTCTATTTTCTTAGTGAAACAAGGAGCAAAGACGTTATCAGCTCAGAATGAGGATGGGAGAGGGGTTTTAAAGACTTGAGGAGGAAGAGATGTGAAATAATTGCCTTGAGGAGTAGGGGAGTGACTAGAGAAATATAATAGGATTGTCAGGCAGTCCTGAGTGCCCATCTGAGGTTTGCGGTTACAGTACTAATCATTCTAGAAAGACTAAATGTCCTCGGAGGAGAGCCAAATACATGAACCTTTGTCCTGATAGGTTTCCCTGGAGCTCAACACTCCAACTTCCTGGAGTTTCACAGCCTTATACTAAGCTCCTAGTCAGCCTAGTGTGCCCCAGACCTTGGCCACATGGGCCCACACTTCAGCTCTGAGACAGCTCAAAAGGCTTCAAGGAAATACTAGAAATAGAACATATTTTCTACTAAATGGAATTTTAGGTAGAAATCTGAATGACATGGTTGAAGCCATGGCTTCAACCACATTGCCTGAATGTCATTGTGGAAAGGGTAGTAGTGCCAGAAATATTGTTCTAAGTTTCCTTTTATTATGAGGTCATGAATGATGGGCAGAGTGCATAGATATTTCAGGATGTGCATGATTTATTAAAACGGCTTGTCAGAAGTGGGAGATGGGTTACAGGCTTCTGGCTGGGATGCAGTGAGAGCAGTCTGTGATCTAAGTGTGTGCAGGTGCTTTGCTATAGTTTTGGCCTTGAATTGCTTCTAGATTTTAAAATTTTCTATGAAGATAAAGCTCTAGCCTCAGCTCTACACAAGGCTGGGTTGTTCTGATTCTTCAGGGTGTTGCTCAGACATTACCTCCTGGATTACTTTGTTTAATAAAGTGGGCCTCTCCAATAAATAAACTTTAAAAATAAAAGGGGCACCTGGGTGGCTCAGTCGGCTGAGCATCCTACTTCAGCTCAGGTCATGATCTCACAGTATGTGAGGTCAAGCCCCACATTGGGCTCCACGTTGACAGTGCAGAACCTGCTTGGGATTTTCTCTCTCTGCCCCCCTTCTCTGCCCCCTTCTCATGCTTTTTCTCTCTCTCAAGATAAATTAACTTATTCTCCATTTTGAGATCTGCAAACTCAGTTGCCTATAAGAGCCAGACAGATGTTTATGAGTAAAGCAAATTGAATAAGAAACCTGTCCCATCTAACAAGGCAGCTGCTATTTGCTCTGGCTGTTTGTGGTTACATGGGAATTTAAGGCCAGTGTGGCCACTTCTAATTTTTTAAGAGGCAAGAATGTGGATTTTACATAAAATCTTTTATTTTATTTTCATTTATTTTTTTAAATGTTTATTTATTTTTGAGAGAGAGAATGCACACTCGAGTTGGGGAGGGGCAGAGAGAGAGGGAGACAGAGGATCCAAAGTGGGCTCTGCACTAAATACAGAGAACCAATATGGAGTTTGAACTCACAAACTGTGAAATCATAACCTGAACTGAAGTGGGAGCCACCCAGGCACCCCTTAATCTCCTAACTTTTAAATGTTGGTCCAAAATTTTTGAAGAAAAGAACAATGCAAGCTGAGCCTGGCCTCTAGTCAGCAGTTTATAACTTCTGATCTATTGCATTACCCTCCCTTTATTTCCTCCCTAGCACTTGTTATAATCTGTGAACATCTTGTTTATTTACTTATTGTCTATTAGTCACTGTTGTATTTCCAGTGTTTAACACAGTACTTGGCACAATCAGTTCCCAATAAATAAATATCTGATGTTAGATGAGAAGGGGAGTCTGGATTGGTGCTTTACTTGGGAGCTTTTTATATATTCTGAATATTATTATGTATATGAGTTATACACATGAGGATATGTATGTATATATGTATATATTCATATATACACACATCTTTGTATGGCCAATATTTTCTTTTTTTTTTAATTTTTTTTTTTTCCAACGTTTTTTACTTATTTTTGGGACAGAGAGAGACAGAGCATGAACGGGGGAGGGGCAGAGAGAGAGGGAGACACAGAATCGGAAACAGGCTCCAGGCTCCGAGCCATCGGCCCAGAGCCTGATGCGGGGCTCGAACTCACGGACCGCGAGATCGTGACCTGGCTGAAGTCGGACGCTTAACCGACTGCGCCACCCAGGCGCCCCTGTATGGCCAATATTTTCTCTCAATCTCTTTCTTTTTAACTTTAATGTCTTTTGTTACACAATTTACAATTTTTTGTTTAGTACAAATTTTTGTCAATCTTCTTAGGCTTCTAGGCTTTATGTCCTATGAAAAAAGTTCTCCAAGACCATCCTAAGACTGTAAAAATATTATTTCCTCTAATGTTTCTATACTTTTGTTTTATAGATTTAGCTCTTTAATCCATCTGGAATTTATTTTTATGTATGATGTGATGTGGGAGGTCTTTATTATGCTTTCATTCTTAATTTACAAAGTGTGTTTTTTCAATGTTTATTTTTGAGAAAGAGAGAGAGAGAAGGTGCAGAGAAAAGGGGGACAGAGGATCCAAAGCAGGCTCTGTGTTGAGAGCCCAATGTGGGGCTCAAACTCAGGAACCGTGACATATGACCTGAGCCAAAGTCGGACATTTAACCAACTGAGCCACCCAGGCATCCCTACAAAAAGTTTTTTAAAAAATATCAAGGGGCACTTGGGTGGTTCAGTCCGTTGAGTGTCTGACTTCAGCTCAGGTCATGATCTCATAGCTCGTGAATTCAAGCCCTGCATTGGGCCCTGTGTTGACACCTCAGAGTCTGGAGCCTGCTTTGGATTCTGTGTCTCCCTCTCTCTTTGCCCATCCCTGCTCATGCTCTCTCTCTCTCTCTCTCTGAAAAATAAACATTAAGCAAAAATTTAAAAATGTCAAATGCCTGGGGCACCTGGGTGGCTCAGGTCATGATCTTACAGTTTGCGGGTTTGACCCTGTGTCAGTCTCTGCACTGACAGTGCAGACCCTGGAGCTTCCTTCAGATTCTGTGTCTCCCTCTCTCTTAAAAATAAATAGACATTAAAAAAAAATCTTAAAAAAATATATCAAATGCTTTGGCATGCCTGGGTGGCTCAGTTGGCTAAGTGGCCCACTCTTGATTTTGGCTCAGGTCATGATCTCATGCTGTGTGAGATCAGGTCTGTGTCTGGCTCTGCACTGACTGTGTGGAGCTTGCTTGGGATTCTCTCTCTCCCTCTCTCTGCCTTTCCCCTGCTTATGCACACACAGTACTCTCTCTCTCTCAAAATAAATAAACTTAAAAAAATATCAAATGCCTTTTTAGTTCCTAGTGAGATAGTTGTACATATCTTTTTAATTTGACATAGGTATGATATATCAATCTTTTCCAATATTAAGTCATCATTGTATTACTGGAATAAGCCCTACTTGGTGGTAGATGACTATCTTTAATACATTCTTGAATTTGATCTGTCAGTGGGATTTGTCCATTTATACTTACATTGGTCCATGGGTTCCTCTTTTGTACTATATTCTATAGTATGCTTTATATTATTTTATCAGTTTTGTGTTAGTGTGATAGAATAGTTTTCATTGCTTTTCGTGTTTTAAAAAATGGAATTATAACTTAAACTTTTGAAAAAACTTCCTATCAAAATTGCACTCACAGACTTTTTTTCATGCAACTGTTTAGCAAGTTTTTCTCTTGTGATCATTGACTTAATATAGGTTTATACTTATTTATTTTATATTTGTCTTGTAATCCAAACATTTACCAAAAAAACTCACAAACTTTTCACTTTCTTGATGGCATCCTTTGAAGTACAACATTTTTTTTTCATTTTGATGAAATCCAATTTATCTATCTTTCTGTCACTTATGCTTTTGGTATCATATCTTAGAAACCACTGCCTAATCTAAGGTCATGAAGATTTTTCTTTCAACAGTTTGAAGTTTTACCTCTTATATTTATGTCTATGATCCATTTTGAGTTAACTTTTGTATATGGTGTGATGTGGAGTCCAATTTCATTCTCTTGCAAGTGAATTTCCAGTTTTTGCTGCATCATTTGTTGAAAAAATAATTCTTTTCCTATTAAATTGTCTTGGCATTCTTGTTGAAAGTCTATTGATCACAAGTGTAAGGGTTTATTTCTAGATCTCAATTCTATTCTATTGATCTATCTATATGTCAATCCTTATGGCAGTATCACATTGTCTTGATTAGTGTGGCTTTGTAGAAGATTTGAAATTGGGAAGTATGTTCTCCAACAATGTTATTTTTCAACGTTGCTTTGATTATTCCGAGTCCTATGAATTTCTATGTGAATTTCAGGGTATTTCGTCAGTTTTTGCTAGGAACCATCATCTTTGGCACAAGGAATTCTAAGAAGCTAAGCTACACCTGGAAAGGGAGCTCTAATCTATCCCTCTCCTACATGCTAGCTCAGCTCACATAGTGAATTTGGCAAACATTCAGGAATCTCCAACTTGGTCCAAGACAAAGTTATCTAAGTGTCTATTAGTAATTAATTCTTTAAGATTCCTTAATTTCTGGGGCACCTGAGTGACTCAGCTGGTTAAGCGTCCAACTTCAGCCCAGGTCATGAGCTCATGGTTTGTGAGTTCGAGCCCCTCAACAGGCTCTCTGCTCTCAGCACAGAGCCCACTTTGGATCCTCTGTCTCCCTCCCTCTCTGCCTCTCCCCCACTCAGGCTCTCTCTCTCTTAAAAATAAATAAACATTTTCATCTTTTTTTTTTAATGTTTATTTATTTTGAGAGAGAGTGCACGAGTGAGGAAGGGTGAGAGGGGAAGGGGCAGAAAGAGAGGGAAAGAGAGTCCCAAGCAGGCTCCATACTGTCAGCTCAGAGACTGATGTGGGGCTTAATTTCACGAACCATGAGATCATTGACCTGAACCAAAATCAAGAATTGGACGCTTAATGGACTGAGCCATATCCAGGTATCCCATAAGATCCTTGAATGTCTTGATTTTTTTTTCTTGAGGTATTTTAGAACATAAAATGTGAATAACTCAATATTATAAATAGTAGAAGATCCACTGAATAGGCCTGCTAGGTAAATTAATGTTCTTCATTTCCTCTGAAAAACATTAAAAGATGCCTGCAACATTTCAGTTGCAGCTGAGAGCTACTCTTCAGTATATCTGCATACTTCTGCTCCCACAAATTAAACTGTATGGTTACTGGTTACCATGAGGCAGTAGTGTGGTCCGCCCCCCCCACCCCCCCCACCCCCCCCCCCCGACAAACAATTTATGCTGGGTTATTTTGTAACTGCAATTTTACAGTTTTAAAAAATATTAAACTAATAGATTATGTGTTAAAAAAAGAGTAGTGAATTATACAAAAAGTAAGTTGAATGTTTTAGAAAAACTCAAAACTTAACAAATTACTGTAAGCCTTGAGTTAAAATAGATTTGAGTTAGAAAATTACCATTTTGTAGCTATCACGAAATAGTATCACTCAGAACTGTCAATAGATACTAAAACCAGTGGATGGAAGTTTGATGAAGAATACGGTATTATGCGGAGTTTGGGTGGCTCAGTCCATTAAGTGTCTCACTCTTTATTTTGGCTCAGGTCATGATTTCATGGTTTGTGGGTTCAAGGCTCGTGTCAGGCTCTGTGCTGACAGTGTGGATGCAGCCTGCTTGGGATTTTCCTTCTCTCCCTCTCTCTCTACCCCTCCCCTGTTCACACTCTCTGTCTCTCAAAATAGATAAATAAAGTTTAAAAAAAAACTTAAGAAAAAAAGAATAAGGTATTTACATTTTTTCGAGTATCTTCCTGGAAAGTACTACAAATTATAAAACAAAAATAATAATGACAAATTACAACACAAAAATAATAACTTGACAGTGGAGAAAACTGGCAAACACCACCTTAATCAAAAGGTCAGTTAACATCACCTATAAAGGGCAAAATGACATTAGGGACCTCCTGATGTGACCTACTGAAGACATACTGTTGCTTATTCCTGCTAAAAATATTTATACCCAATCTAATCATGAGAAACATCAGCAAACCCACATTAAGGACAATTCTACAAAATATCTTATCTGTACTATTAAAAAAAATAAATATCAATGTCATGACACACAAAGGAACTGAGCAATTGTTCCAGATTAAAGGGGACTAAAGAGGTATGCTAACTAAATGCAATGCTGATCCTTAATCAGATCTCTGAAGGAAAAATTTTTCTCTAAAGGACATTAATGGGACAACTGGAAAAACTGAAATATAGACTATAGATTAGATAATAGTATTGTATCAATGTTAAAATTTGCTGAGTTTAAAACCTATATTGTGGGTTGTTATCTAAGACAATAAAATACAAACTGAGGGGCGCCTGGGTGGCTCAGTTGGTTAAGCATCTGACTTCAGGTCATGATCTCACTGTATGTGAGTTCAAGGCCTACATCAGGCTCTGTGCTGACAGCTCGGAGCCTGGAGCCTGCTTCATATTCTGTGTCTCCCTCTCTCTCTGCCCCTTCCCCACTTGTGCTCTGTCTCTCTCAAAAATAAATAAACATTAAAAAAGATTTAAAAAAATACAAACTGAGATGTCTGGGGATAAAGGAATATAATATGAGCAACTTATTCTCAACTAGCTAAGACAGAGAAAGAGAGGGAGAGGGAAAGAAAATGTGGCCAAATAAAATTGGCTAACTTGGATAAACAGTATAGGGAATTTGTACCAAACTTACAACTTTTATATCATTTTGAAATTATATCACCAAAGAAAGTTTTAAAAAAATAATTAATTGACCATATAAGTTTATTTCCTTTCTCTCTCAAATTTGCTAAAATGACATCAAAATAACAACAACGGCATTAACCTTCAAGGGCAAAGAGAGAGTAAGGATAAAACAGCAGATGATACATTTCAGTGGAAATATCTTTTGGAAAATGGCAAGTGGACAGAGGGGTAGTAACTAACCTTTCAGAATGGGAACAGTTCTAACTTAAGTTTCTACAGTGGAGGATAGAACTAGAATTGGGCCGGGGTGCCTGGGTTGCTTAGTTGGCTGGACATCTGACTTGGTTTTGGCTCAGGTCATGATCTCAGTTTGTGAGTTTGAGCCCTGCATAGAGCTCTGAGCTGGCAGTGAGGAGCCTGTTTGAGATTCTCTCTCCCTCTCTCTCTCTGTCCCTTCCCTGCTCATGCTTGTTCTCTCTCTCAAAATAAACATTTAAAAATTAAAAAAAAAAAAAAAAAAAGAACTAGAATTGGGTCATTTCATCTGAGAGGTTCAAACTTTACAATGTAACAGCTACCACAGAAGGCAGGAGTAAAGAATAGGTCTGAGAACAGGAAGGTGGTAACTGAAACTCTGTAACTCTACAGAGCATGCACCACAAGCAGAAAAACCACCTAGCCCAACAAGGAGATAGAAGATTTCTCTGCCCAGCAATCTCACTTCTGGGTATATATCCAAAGGAAATGAAAAAAGGATCTCGAAGAGTTATCTTCACTCTCATTTTCATTACAGCATTATTCACAGTAGCCAAGATGTGGATACCTAAGTGTCTGTCAGTGGATGAATGAATAAGGAAGATGTGGTGTGTGTGTATATATGTGTACGGTAGAATATTATTTAGCCATGAGAAAGAAGGAAATCCTGCCATTTGCAACAACAACACGGATAGATCCTGAGGGCATGATGCTAAGGTAAGTTGGACAGAGAAGAAAAATACTATTATGATCTCATACATGGAATCTAAAAAAGCTGAACTCATAGAAACAGAGTAAAATAGTGGTTACCAAGGGCTGTGGGGTGGGGGAAAGAAATGTTGGTTGAAAGATACAAACTTCCAGTTTTAAGATGAATAAGTTCTGGGGATCTAATGTACAGCATAGTGATTATAGTTAATAATACTGTTTTATATGCTTGAAAGGTGCTAAGAGAGCAGATCTTAAACGTTCTTACCACAAAAAAGAAAGGTAATTATGTAATGAGATGGAGGTGTTAGCTAATATTATTGTAGTAATCACTTTGCAGTATATATAATCAAATCAACATGTTGTACACCTTAAATTTACACAATGTTATATGTCAATTACATCTCAATAAATTGGGAAAAAAAGACTTCTTTGGGGAAAGTGAATCTGAGAGGCACTGCACTCCTAGCCAGGATTCACTGTGAGGGATGGCATATGGTGGAAGACCAAAAATCTGATGATTAAGTGAAAATTCAGATCCTCATAAGTGTGATTCTCAATACTCCCTTCTCCTGTCCTGGTCCTAGCATTATACCCAAGCCCCAGAGAAACAATTATACGATTCTTCCTGGAAAAATTGTAGCTATCCAGAAGAAAGCTCACAGTGAAGGCCACAATAGACAATTCCCGCCCTAGGCTTTTAGTCAGCTTTTAGTTCCTCACTCTTAAATTATAATGGAGAGCCAAGGATCATGAATTGTTTGACAAGAGTCATCAAGGAGAAAAAAAAAGGTCATAGGAAAAATAACTCAGAGGAGATGGAGCTAATGCAGGGAACAGAATTTCAAATAAAGTATAATATCCATGAAGAAAAGAGAAAAGATATGCACAAGGAAAGCCAGATAACCAAAAATGGCCCTTGGAACTTAAATATAGTAACCAAGATAAAATGTTCTGATACAAAGGTGTGGTGTTTTCCACATATGTCCACAACTTCTTCACTATTTCTTCAAGAAGTAGAGCTTATTTCCCCTCCCCTTAAGCATGGGCTGCATTTAGTGACTTTCTTCTAACAAAAAGAATAAGGTGGAAGTGATAGTCACTTCTGAGACTAGGTCATAAAAAGGCATTGTGGCTTCCTTACTCTCTTGGATCACCTGCTCTGCAGTTACCTCCCACGTGAGAACACTGCAGCAGCTTATGGAGAGGCCCATGTGGTGAGAAACTGAGGTGTCTTGTCAACAGCCAGAGAGGAACTGAGGCCTATAGCCATCAGATGACTGCAGCCCCTGCTGACATCCTGTTTTCAACCACATGAGAAACCCTGAGCTAGAACTACCTAGCTAAGTTGCTCCTTGGATCCCTGAGTCACAGAAACAGTGAGGTAATAAATGTTTGTTAAGCCTCTGTTTTAGGATACTTTGTTACATAGAATAGATAATTAACACAGAAAGTTGGAAGATAAAGTTGGGGAATCTCCCAAGGAATGCATTTTTAAAAACCCAAAGAAAATAAAGAGAATGATTAGTGAGTTAGAGAATCAGCTTAGAAGGTTTTTTGTTTTAATTTTTTTAATTTACTTTTTTTTGGGGGGGGAGGCAGAATCTTAAGCAGGCTCCAGGCTCAGCACAGAGCCCGAAGTGGGGCTCAATCCCATGACACTGGGATCATGACCTGAGCCAAAATCATGAGTTAGATACTCAACCAACTGGGGCACCCAGGTGCCCCTCAGCTCAGAAGAATTTATAGTTGACAAATGGAAGTTCCAAAAAGAGGGAAGAGAGAAAATAGAGAATTAATAAAAGACAGTTTCCCAGAAATGAAGGGCACAGGAGCACCTGGGTGGCTCAGTCGGTTAAGCATCCGACTTGGGCTCAGGTCATGATCTTGTGGTTTGTGGGTTCGAGCCCCACGTTGGGCTCTGTGCTGACACCTCAGAGCCTGGAGCCTGCTTCAGATTCTGTGTCTCCCCTTCTCTCTGCCCCTCCCCTACTTGTGCTCTGTCTCTCTTCTGTTTCTCAATTATAAAGAAACATTAGAAAAATTTTTTAATAAAAAAATTAAAAGAAATGAAGGGCACAAATTTCCGGATTGAAAAGGTTCATGAAGTATCTACTGCAATGAATGAAAAAAGACCTACAGCAAATTCCATCATTATGAAATTTATTACTTTGCAGTCCTAGAAGTCAGAAGTCTGGGCAGGCTTGACTGGGTCCTCTGCTTAGTTTCACCAGGCCAAAATTAAGTTGTTGGCTGGGCTGGGGTCTTATGTGAGGCTCCAAAAAAGAATACACTTTCAGGCTCATTCAGGTTGTTGGCAGAATTCAGTTTCTTGTGGTTATAGGGCTCAGCCTTGCTGACTGTCAGCCAGACCACTCTCAGCTCCTAAATGCCACCCACATTCTTTGGCATGCGGCCCCCTCCATTTTCAAAACCAGCAATGATGTGTCAAATTCCGCTCGTGCTTCTAATCTCTGAATTCCTCTTTTGCTGGTAACTGGAGGAAACACTCTGCTTTGAAAGGGCTTGTATAATTAGGTTAGGCCCACTCAGATAATCTCCCTTTCTCCATATAAAGTAACAATCATGGAGTGTTATCCATCATATTCAGAGGTTCCACCCACACTCAAAGGGGAGGGGATTATACAAAGGTAAGATTCATTGAGGGTCATTCTGAGAATTTTGCCTACGGCAAACCTAAAACTGTGACATAACTATATTGGAAAAACCGGGATGGGAGAAGAGAAGCACGGGGTATATGGTATAAGAAAGCTAAATTCTCAACTATCATAACAGGAAAGCAATATATCATAGCCAAAAATGGATAAATCAATACATACCATAAAAGCATATTCTTTAAAAGTAGGAAGGTTAAGTACCAAAGAAACAACTGGAAGAGTTCAAAATTTGTCTCTGGAGACTGGAGGTGAGAGGGTAGAGTAGGGGATTCTTATTTTTCATTGTAAACTTTTAGCACCATTACTTTTTTGTTTTAGTTTTTAATTTTTAGAGAGAGAGCATGCACAGGCAGGGGAGAGGGGCAGAGGGAGAGAGAAAGAATCTTAAGCAGGTTTACACTCAGTGCGGAATCCGATGCAGGGCTTGATCCACGACCCTGGGATCATGACCTGAGCTAAAATCAAGAGTTGGACGCTCAACTGACTGAGCCACCCAGGTGCCCCATAATATTACTCTGAAAAAGAATTACAAAGATAACTTTTAAGTATTTCTGATTACACATGAAGAAGATAACTAAAAGGTTTGAAGAATATCATAAAAATCATAAAATTTGCAAATGCCTGACTCCACTTTAAAAAGACCCAAATGAGGGGCACCTGAGTGGCTCAGTTGGTTAAGCGTCCAACTTCGGCTCAGGTCATGCATGATCTCACCGTTCGTGGGTTCGAGCCCTGCATCAGACTCTCTGCTGACAGCTCGGAGCCTAGAGCCTGCTTCAGATTCTGTGGCTCCCCCTTTCTCTGTTCCTCCCCTGCTCATGCTCTATCTCTCTCTTTTCTCAAATAGAAATAAAGGTTAAAAAAAAAATTATAGATGATACATTGCAGGGGCAAAGAAAGGCATGACAGTCATCAATGGACACAATTTCAAAGAAATGGAATTGGCACCATGTCAAAAAAATTGGTGAATCTACAGTTACACATATTAAGTGAAACTAAAATGTATAAGGTATGTATCTTTTCTTGATTTCCCAATCTACAATGTAATCTTTGACCAACTATTTGTCCAGAAGAGTCTACTGTACAACTGACCCTTGAACAACACAGGCTTAAACTGCATAGGTCCACTTATATGTGGATTTTTTTTGGTCATAAATATACTACAACAAAATATATACAAATATATTTTCTCTTATGATTTTCTTAACATTTCCTCTTTCCTACATTGACTATAAGAACACAGTATATAATAAATTTACAAAATATGTGTTAACTGGACAGTTTATGTTCTTGGTAAAGCTTCTGGTCAACAATAGGCTGTTAGTAGTTAAGTTTTGGGGGAGTCCAAAGTTACATGCAGATTTTTTACTATGTGGGGGATTAGTGGCCCTAACCCCTACATTGTTCAAAGATCAACTGTAATTATATTCAACTTGTATTATATAGTATTTATTAATTGATCTAAGCTTGCTAGCTTGACATATACTGGCAGGTTTATACCAGGGATCTGTAGTTGGTGGTCAGGAGTTTATGGATTAGGTTAGCCACACTCCAGGGTTATATGGACCACAATTAGTTTAACGTGCCTCCTGGAAGGATGGAATCAGTGGTAACTAGTTACCTTGCCAAATGGTGATTTCACTAAATTCTTGTCACAGAACTGAAACATCCTAGTTTTCTATGGAGTAATAGAATGTGGATAGACTTATATCACTGGGTTTCATCAATAACTCCAGCAAAGTTTGAGTTTTAAGCACAGGAAACATCAAACTATTGTTTTGATATCTGCATATAAGAGACCACATAATAATGACTCTGTGCGTATGAGAGAGAGACAAAAAGAGAGAAAGAACCCACCCAGTTACTTTTCCCCATGCTTGCAGAACACCACTTTGAGGGTGGAGAACTGTAACTTTTTGGGAAGTTGCCCAGGGGCTATGAGAGAAGGTTATAAGGCATTGACTCCATTGAAGAGTTCCCAAATCAACAATTCTGGACATTAGCTGAGCAAAAAGTTACATTCAGCTCCAGTGAATGGTAGGCTTCTGGCAATCTTGAGAACCACCTGTTAGAGAACAGCGAGCCCACCTGCCATTCATACTCAGGGTTTAGGAGTTAACAGATTTTCCTAGAAAGGCTGATCATCAATCATTTGTACAGTTGCCTGCTCACAGCAAAAGACCTGTATAATTTTCTGTAATTTTCTTTTGTTGTAGCATATTTGTAAAAAAAAATCCACATATGAGCAATATGTGTTTGACAATTTGGAATCAAATTTCGGCTCTATCACTGATCTTGGGTAAATAAGTTAATAACCTCCTTGGGCCTGTTTCCTTATTGATAAGAAGAGAATAGTAATACCTACCTCGCAGGCATGTTGAGAGAATTAAATGGAATCATGCATGAGGGTGTAAAATTGAGGGGGGAGGGGGAAACAACTTGTAGGGGTGACAAAGCTGATGTACAGTCTTACTTTTTAAAAAATTTTTTTTAATATTTATTTTTGAGAGAGAGAGAGAGAGAGAGAGAGAGAGAGAGATTGGGGGAGGGGCAGAGAGATGGGGACAGAGGATCCGAAGAAGGCTCTAAGCTGACAGCAGCAAGCCTGATGTGGGGCTCGAACTCATAACTATGAGATCATGACCTGAGATGAAGCTGGATACTCAACTGAGCCACCCAGGCACTCCTGTCCAGTCTTCCTTCTAACCTTACAGTTTAAGCCAACAATTTGGCTAAGCCTACAGCCTCTGATAGTCTGCCACTGGAATGAAAAATATTGGGTAAGCAGATGATATCAGAATACATCTCTATTACCCCATAGGGGACTTCAGTTTTATAAAGTGAAGTCTTTTTTTTCTGCCTAGCCTACGATGAAATTAATCAGAAATGAGACTCAGGCCTCTTTGGATTGATACCAGGTCTTATTTACTGGAGTTTAGGTAGCGAACTGGGTAGAAAAACCCTAGGCTTGGGGCTTAGTTTCCTTAATGGTGAGAAGTCCCATCTAGTAGGGGCAGGCAGGGTTGAAGCAGCCAGGAGAGGCCTATTTTTGGCCTGGAACAAAGAAAATTTATGGCTTAAGCCAAATGTGTTTCTCTGAGAGAGGGTGAGGAGCTCCTTATTTGGAGACAATGGCGGCCCCATGGCATAATGCTGGGACACAGCTGGGTGGAGGCCGGGGGGGAGGGGTGGTGTAGGGGTATTAAGGAATTTCTAGAGTTCACCAGTGGGACCCTTTGTACAAACCATACCTGAAAGGTGGGTATGTAAAAACAGAGCTTTTCTGATATCATTAGAAAGAGGAAAGAGAGTGCCAATAGAGGCCTATACAGGATTAGTCTCTCTCAACCTTAACTTTGTGCTTTATACTTACCCCACCCCCTCCCTTCACCCCAATAAAACTTTGCTTTACTACCTGCCTACACTTAATTTCCTTCACATATGTTCTCCATTTTTCCTGAAATGCCCTGTCCCATCCATTTCTGTGCTTTTAAACAATTCATCTTTTAAGACCTTAACCAATTATCACATTTCCTCCAAAGCCTCTTCTAAATTCTTGTTTTAGGGCGCCTGGGTGGCTCAGTCGGTTAAGCGTCCGACTTCAGCTCAGGTCACGATCTCATGGTCCGTGAGTTCGAGCCCCGCGTCGGGCTCTGGGCTGATGGCTCAGAGCCTGGAGCCTGCTTCCGATTCTGTGTCTCCCTCTCTCTCTGCCCCTCCCCCATTCATGCTGTGTCTCTGTCTCAAAAATAAATAAACGTTAAAAAAAAAATTAAAAAAAAAATTCTTGTTTTAGAGATGACCAAATATCATTTATTAATTTATTTACCTACAAGTATTTATTAATTGTATTATGTATTCTTGCATAATACATAGTGTATTATGTATTAGGCATTACTAGGCATTGTGAAGATAATACAATTGGGTATTTACTCACTGCCTATTAAAAATCCTTCAATGGTTCCCTATAAAGTTAAAATTCTTAGCATGGCTAACAGCATCCTCCATTTTCTGGCCCCTGACAAGTTTTGAAGGCTTACTTCTCAGCACTTGTCTTCTTTACACTTTATCTGTACCCAAGGAGTTCACTTAGTATGGCTCTCTCTCAAGTCTCTGTTCCTTTGTGCAATATTCCCTTCTTGTCTACTTGGTGACCTCCAATCATCTCTTAACTCTCAGTTCTGGGAGCATTTCCTGTGTGAAGTATTCTCTAAAGGATTCTCTTGTGCTCATTCAAATCCAATAGTATCAGGTACTTCCTCTTTTGTAGTTCCAAAGCATTCTATATTTAATTTATTCATACACTATATTGCAAATTTTTTGTTTGCACATTTATCTTTATCCAGCAGCCACTTTATGGCAGAGACCTCCTATCCATCTTTGTTACCCCAGGCACCAATATAAAGCCTGGCACAAAACTGTACTTAGTAAATGTTAACTAAATGAACAAATGAGTAAGAATACATTTATTCCGTTGAACAAACTGAATGTCTCAACATGGATATTAAATGACAGAAGAGGGAAGCTGAATGGATAATCTCCCTACTCCATAATTTTAACTATAGAGTAATTGTTAATTGTGGGGGATAAAGCTCTAACTCAAGGTAGAAAAAGAAACGGCTAAGAAGAAGCTCTTCTATATCTACCACCAGCTCTTCTCCTCCACCCTGTATTCCCCTTACTTGTTTCTTTAGTTGTGTCCCTTTTCTTGTTCCAAAAGGAATTTTGATATCCCAATAGATATAAGTTGAAGAAGGCCATCTTAGCTCCTCCCTGTCCTCTTCTGGAATGTCCAGGCTGGAGCACTGGTCTTTGTTTTTTTTTTTTTTTTAAATTTTTTTTTTCAACGTTTTTAATTTATTTTTGGGACAGAGAGAGACAGAGCATGAACGGGGGAGGGGCAGAGAGAGAGGGAGACACAGAATCGGAAACAGGCTCCAGGCTCCGAGCCATCAGCCCAGAGCCTGACGCGGGGCTCGAACTCACGGACCGCGAGATCGTGACCTGGCTGAAGTCGGACGCTTAACCGACTGCGCCACCCAGGCGCCCCTGGAGCACTGGTCTTTGTGTTTGGTAACCATGGTAATGCCCTGAAGAATTACTATGACTGACATTCCCTTTATCTAAGGAGACAGGATTTATGGGTTCAATGTAGAGCTGGAGTGGGAGTGGGCTAAATAACTTCAGAAAAATGGAGGAATCAAGGGCCAGTTACTCTTTTTCTTGTCCCAGTCTTATGTGTACTGTAAGTTTCAGAAGGCAGCGAGTTGAAAGAGCACAGACCTGGGGTCAAATATTAGTTTTGCCATATTCTTGGGATCTTTGAATAGGTTAAGCCTCTGTTTTATTTTTAAAAATGGCAATGGTATCTACTTCATAGATTTAGAATTAAATTGAGATTAGATTCTACTTCATAGATTGAGAATTAAATGAGATAATGCATGCCAATTTCCTCAGTATAGTGTTTAGCATATGATGGAAACGACAGTATTTTAATGTAAATATGGTACTCCTGATGAGTCTTTAAGCTATTTCAAGCAGAGCGCTCAATCAGTTCACACTAGTTTTTAGCTGCCTGTTAAATTTTCAGGAATTTTGCAAGCTCGTTGTTAAACAAGCCACTATTAAAAAGTATCTAAACATACAATTGAATAAACGATATTAAAAATAAAATAGATACTAAAAACTCATCTCTTCCTATACTACATTGTACTATTATATATAGGCTTATGAAGTTATTTATATGTATCTAGATATTGTTGTTTTTATTCTTTTTTCTCTTTGCTTTTCAGTTTGCGAAGTTTCTATTGACATATCTTTAAACTCACTGATTCTTTACTTGGTTGTGTCCAGTGTATTGATAAGCCCATCAAAGGCATTCATTTCCTTTACAGTGTTCTTCAGTTGTTTTTTGTTTTTTTTTTTTCCTGAAGTAAGCTCTAGGCCTAACATGGGGCTTTAACTCATGACTCTAAGATCAAAAGTCTACTGACTGTGAGCCAGCCAAGCACCCTATTACAGTGTTTTTTATGTGATATATCCTTTTGTAATTTTTTTTTTTTTTTTTTTTTTTAGAGAAAGAGTAGGAGTGGGAGAGAGGGAAAGAGGGAGATAGAGAATCCTATGCTCCATGCTGAGCATGGAGCCTGATGTGGCACTTGAATTCATGACCCTGGGATCATGACCTGAGCCGACATCAAGAGCTGACACTCAACCAACTAAATCACCCAGGCGCCCCTCTAACATTCCCTTTTGATTCTTAGCTTTCATCTCCCTGCTTGCATTACTCATCTTTCTTGCGTGTTGTCCACTTCTTCCTTTAGAGTCCTTAGCATATTAGTCAGTTAAATTCCCAGTTTGATAATTCCAAAATTATCAAAAGTCTGGTTCTGATGCTTGCTTTGTCTCTTGAACAGTACTTTTTGCCTTTTGGTATGCCTTATAATCTTTTTGTAGAAAGTTAGATGTGACATATTGGGTAAAAGGAATGGGGGTTTTATATTTATCTGTTTGGGAATTAGGCTGGTATTTCCTGTTTGCTATGGCTATACCTGTCAGAGGCTAAAATTTCCTCTGATGTCTCTGTCTCCCATGTTATCTTTGGGTTTACCTACAGACTCCTTAAATAGGGTCTGAATTTGTAGTTCCTTCCATTGTAATCCTGTTATTATACAGATCTACTGATGTGTTGATAAGAGGGGGAAGCTGGGGAAGTGTTTTTTTTTTTTTTTTTTTAAGTTTATTTATTTTGAGAGAGAGAGCATGAGCAGGGGAAGGGCAAAGAGAGAGGGAGAGAAAGAGAATCCAAAGCAGGCTCCACACTGTCAGTGGCGAGCCTGATGCAGGGCTGGAACTCATGAACTGTGAAATCATGACCTGAGCCGAAAACAAGAGTCATCCGCTTAACCTGACTGAGCCACCCAGGTGCCCCGGGGGGAAGCGTTTTATAATCCTATCAGGTCTCAGTATTTTAGTGAGTTTGTGTCCTCCCTGGACTGACCTTCACAAATGCTTATTAACTTATTCCCCTCCCCCGCCCCCATCTTAGGTGAAACCAGAAGGCTAGAGGAGGCTGGAGTTGGTTATTTTCCTTCTCCTATGTTGGTTAGGCTCTGTTAAGTAGCTACCATTGAGGACAGGCCTTTGTTAAGGAGAACTGAATGCTCTGGGTCTATTTCCAAGTATTTTTTCTCTCTCCCTGCCAGAAGGATGAGGGGATTTTTCTCCAATCTTCATAGTAAGACCTATGGGGCTCCTGGAGGTAAAACTCATGAAAATGTGGGGGCCCTCAGGAGTTGTTGTTTTTGTTTCAATCTCTCAATCTAGCCTATGTGCAATCTCCAGCAGTTAGTCAACTGCCCAAGTATTCCTATCAGTTTCTGGTTTCAAAAGTAGTTTTTGCTCCCAGTAAGTCATGAGTTTCTGTTCTGCCTCTTCTGATTCTGTCTTTCTAGTTTTTATAGTGGAGGTTTGCCCTGTCATGTCAGTTCTCTGCTGGATCTAACAAGGGTTGTTGATTTTCAGTTTGTTCATGTTTTTTTGTTGTTATGAGAACAGGGGCAATGACTTCCAAGCTCTTTACATATCAGATTGGAAACCAGAAGTCCCTGTCTATTGTTATCTATACGGAGGAAATACTACGTGATGGTGTGTTCATCTCTTCCCAATTTCATGCTCAGTGATGTCATATTTGTAGCCTGAAATTGGCCATAATGGGAGAATTTACAATACAGAATTGGCAAATGCTACAAACAAAAGCTTGATTTATTTATTTTGTTGACTAGACTTAAGAAAGAGATAAGAGAATAAATTAATGTAGATTAAGTTTAAAAGTGTATCATGTTGGGGCACTTTGGTGGCCCAGTTGGTTAAGCCTCTGACTTTGGCTCAGGTCATGATCTCACGGTTTATGAGTTGGAGCCCTACATCAGGTTCTCTCCTGTTGGCATAGACCATACTTCAGATCCTCTGTCTTTCCCTCTCTCTGCCCCTGCCCCACTCTCTCTTTCTCTCTCTAAAATAAACATATTAAAAAAATAAACATAAAAAAAGTATATCATGTCTATAGCCATTAAATTGTCAATAGCTCAAAAAATTGAAAGATTCTTCAAATTTTCAAAAACTATTATCCAAGTCAGCAAAAATGTTGCTCAAGTCACTGAAAATAAGTGGAGTTCCAACATTAAGTCTCATTGTTTCACTTTTATTTTATTGATTAACATAAACGAAAATGTCAACCAATAGTCAAAACTATTCTCATTTGTCAAATGAAATCACAGGTTAGTTCTTAAAACAAGAATTTGGCAAAACTGGAGGCGCCTGGGTGGCTCAGTCGGTTGGGTGGCCAACTTTGGCTCAGGTCATAATCTCATGGCTCGTGAGTTGGAGCCCCACATCAGGCTCTGTGCTGATAGCTCAGAGCTTGGAGCCTGTTTCAGATTCTGTGTCTCTCTCTGCCCCTTCCCGCTCATGCTCTGTCTTTCTCTCCTTCAAATATAAATAAACATTAAAAAAAAAAAAAAGAATTCAGCAAAAGTGGGTTAAAGTATTCTGTGAGAATCAACTGGCTATAAGAAATTTATGATAAAGATTGTAGGCGTGCCTGGGTGACTCGGTCGGTTAAACTCAGGTCTTTTTTTTTTTTTTTAATTTTTTTTTTTCCAACGTTTTTTATTTATTTTTGGGACAGAGAGAGACAGACAGAGCATGAACGGGGGAGGTGCAGAGAGAGGGAGACACAGAATCGGAAACAGGCTCCAGGCTCCGAGCCATCAGCCCAGAGCCCGACGCGGGGCTCGAACTCACGGACTGCGAGATCGTGACCTGGCTGAAGTCGGACGCTCAACCGACTGCGCCACCCAGGCGCCCCTAAACTCAGGTCTTGATGTCATGGTTCCTGAGTTTGAGACCTGCGTTGGGCTCTGTGCTGACAACTCAGAGCCTGGAGCCTGCTTTGGGTTCTGTGTCTCCCTCTCTTTCTGCCCTTCCCCAACTTGTGCTCTGTTTCTCTCTGTCTCTCTGTCTCAATAAACATTGATTTAATGTTTAAATAAACATTAAAAAAAAATTTATGATAAAGATTGTATACTCTATTTTTTAGAAATTGTGTGCTACACATCTTTTATGTTGGTAAGTTTATGTATAAACTTATGTACATATATGTACACATATAATTATTTTCTGGATAGCTAGTTGTTAATAATTTACCAGAACACCCACACACCATGGCCAATTTCAAGCTATCAGAGTGACATCAACTGAATGTGGAATTAGGAACAGTTACAAATGGCACACCGTCTTTTCATGTTTTAATTTGGAGACTATACAAATGTTAGAAAGAAATTTTTTGGGGGAAATTTCTTTTTTAAATGTTTAAGAGAGGGAGAGAGAGAGAGAGAGAGAGAAAGAGAGAATCCCAAGCAGGCTCTGAGCTGTCTGTGCAGAGTCTGATGCAGGGCTCAATCTCATGAACTGTGAGATACTGACCTGAGCCGAAATCAAGAGTCACCTAACTGACTGAGCCACCCAGGGGTCCTGGAAAGAAACTGTTTTAACAGTAGTAGATGGTAATGTTCAACGTGGATGAAATACGACATTTGTAAGCACAATGCAAAATAAGATCAAACCATGCGATATGGTATAATCCTACATTCAGAACAAGATTAATCTAGTTATGAGGAAGAGTAGCTTGATGGGTTTCATTTATAGGAAATAGGGTCCTATTTAAATTAAAAAAAGAAGAGAAAAAAAGGAAAATTCCTCTGGTTTAAGATTTTGTCAATTGTTCTTTCAGAGCAACTTATGTGAAGTTTAACATTATTTTTTATTTATTTTTATTTATTTTTAATTTTAAATGTTTTTACTTATTTTTGAGAGAGAGAGGCAGAGCATGAGTGGGGGAGGGGCAAAGAGAGACAGACACACACACACACCAACTCTGAAGCAGGCTCCAGGCTCTGATCTGTCAGCTCAGAGTCCAAGGTGGGGCTTGAACTCATGGACCGTGAGATGACGTCCTAGCTGAAGTTGGATGCTTAACTGACTGAGCCACCCAGACGCCCTGAAGGTTAACATTATTTTGACAATAAACATGCAGTGAATACCTACTATGTGCCAGATGGTGTCCCGTCAGGATCCAGAGATAACATTTAAGATCACACAGCTAGTTAAAAGAACAGCTGGGAATTTTAAGGACATTACACTAAGTGAAACAAGCCAGTCACAGAAAGACAAACACTGTATGATTCCACTTATAGGAGATAGCTAAAGCAGTCAAACTCATAGAAGCACAATATTGAATGGGGGTTGTCAGAGGTGTGAAGAGAGGGAAATGAGGAGTTGTTCAATAGGTATGGAGTTTCAGTTCTGCTAAATGAAAAAGTTGTAGAGACCAGTTGCATAACAATGTGATTACAGTTGACCCTATGGAATGTACATTTTTAAGTACACTTAAAAATGGCTGAAGGTTAACAACAACAACAAAAAAGAGCTGGGATTTGAATCCAGGCCTGATGCAAAACTCATGTTTAGCAATTATTATTGCTGCCTACTTTCAAATATTTATCTTCAGTCAAAGAATATTTCCTTTGTCATATTTCCTGTATGCCTGGGTAGCAAGGCATTGATTACCACCTGCATTGCCTAGAGCTTAGCAGATACTGCTAACTTTTTCTTAGCAGAACTTTTTCTTGGAAGACTGGTATACTCAGCCAGGATAGCAAATTCAAAATGGAGTCATTAGTCCAAGGGATCAAATAGAGAACCAAACACAGGTCAGAGAAACAGGCAAGAGGGTTCTGGGAGAAATAATTTTGGCTGTTTAAAAGATTATATAATGACTACATAATTGAAAAAATGCTTATTCTACTAAAAGAAACAAGTCTGTGATATCAGAAGTTTGAAATCATACATTTTTTAAATGTTATAACCTGAAATAAGTCACTTAAATCTTCCTGAACCTCAGTTTTTCTGTAGTAAAATGTCGCTAATGCTAACTGTAGGTAGTAGATGGCAGAGAAGGGCCTGAAATGGAAGGAAATACTTCTGAGAATGAATTAGAATCCAACTGAGTGAGAACAGCCACGTCTAAAATGGTGAAACTCAAAATATTATAAAAGACAAAGGATCTAAATCTATACCAATTTAATTAAGGCAAATTGAGTGTTTTAGAAAAGCAAGAATACAGTTTACTAGAATGGAAAGAATTATGGCATTAGATTTGATTTAAAAACCTACACTTATAAGCAGTGTAGTGTAGGGCAAACTACTTAATCTCCCCGAGTCCGTTTCTTTATTGTAGGGTGTTGTGAGCAAATATTTGACAAATATTTATTGACTACTAGGGCCAGGACTGCACTAGGTAAGTGCTATGGACACAAAGATGAAGAAGGCATTGTCCTTGCCCTCAATTTTAATATAATAAACACTATGATAACATCTAATCAATGTTTTCTATGTTCCTATGATCCAGGTACTATCACAAAGCTTTTAACTAATTATAGCTTCATTTAATCCTTCTCACAACCTGTAGGTACTATTATTACCATTTCCATTTATACGAGAGGCACAAAGAGGCTAAGTATCTTGCCCGTGCGTTCAGCTGGAGTGTATCTCGACGGAGGACAAGGACTTACAAACTTGTGCGTGTGTTATGTGGAGGTGGAAGCTTTCCACAATGAAGGAGTTTTAGTTCATTCGTCCGCCAAACGAGGACTGAAGTACTACTATCTCTTGGTAGTGATATTGGGCCTTTTAAATGAAGAGTCAATAGTGCGCCTGGAACATAGCAATCACTAAATTAAAAAAAAAAAAATTTGAGAGGGAGGAAGGGCAGAGAGAGGAACAGAGGATGGAAGTCGGCTCTGTGCTGAGAGAGCCCCACCCAAGGCTTGAACTCCCGAACTGTGAGATCATGTATGACCTGAGCTGAAGTCCGAAGCTTAACTAACTGAGCCACCCAGGCGCCCCATAATCGCTAAATTCATTAACACTATTCATTTCATTTCATTCCCTTATGTTGAATCACTGTAGCAAGGGATAGGAATTTTTTCAAGGCTTTGGATAAATGTTGTAAAGCGGCTTTGTAAATGGTTTACACTGTTACCAACAACGTAACAGCTTTCTTGTTGCTTTATATTACGACATATGATAGGGTCACTCTTTTTGATTACTTTCTTCAGTTTTCGACAGTCTCACCTGTTTTCTGTCAAGTTCAGAATCGACACCATTTTTATACCTCCACCTCCACCACAAACGAAATTCTCTGAAGAACCACCGAGGGGCGCGTGGGCGGGCGCCTACGCCCGCCACAGCAGTTACCCCGCCACTTCTTCCACCACGCCAAGGCTAAACCCAGATCTCGCGGGAGGAGATGGGGTTTCAAACGAGAACTTCTAACCCCACCCTACCCCCAGGGGTCACATGACTGGCGCCTGCGTCCTAGACTCAAGGTCTTTCCTGGTTGCCTACTGGCTGTTAATTCGGCTACAGGCTGTCGTGAGGTCCATTCCGGAAGTAGACCCCTGATCTAGTTCTTCTTTGCGGAAGCCTGTCACAACCTAGCAGTCCATCCTCCAGCGGAAGTTCGTCACGTCGCGGTTGCCCCCGCACAGCGGATGTGTGTCGCCGCTTAGGTGACGCTGGGAAGTGCTTGCAGCCTCCGCCGCTGCCTTCTGGTTGAAGCACTATGGAGGGAGAGAGGAAGAACAACAACAAACGGTGGTATTTTACTCGAGAACAGCTGGAAAACAGCCCGTCCCGTCGTTTTGGCCTGGACCCAGATAAAGAACTTTCTTCTCGCCAGCAGGCGGCCAATCTGCTCCAGGACATGGGACAACGTCTTAACGTGTATCCTTGCGGCCTAGGCCTCCGGCCTTGGAGTCAGACCCGCCTAGCTCGGGCGTCCAGGCCTCAGGCTATGTCAGGGACGGAAGAGGGAACAGGGTAGGCAGGGGCTGAATGTCGAGGTGGTAGAACCTGCGTTGGGGCAGCCTCAAATTCAGTGTTTGCGCGAGGGAAGCGAAGCGGAGTTAATTTCCCGCTCGCTCACCAGTGCCATCAGCCTTGCTGGGAATTCGTATCCTTCGCAGTTTTGTGTTTTAACCAGCCTTTCCTAGTCCCTTTTCGTTGTGTTGTGGTCTCTTGGTCTGGTGACTTTCAGATTGTACTTTTCCGCTATGCCCTAAGGGTTTGGTAGAGGTTTCCCTGTTGATGGCTGCCTCTTGAACTTAGTGTTTAAAGAGAGTTTTGAGAAATTCAAGACCTGAAGGGCTTATAAAGAAAGGGTGACCTAGAATTAATGCCCCAGCTTAGGTTCAAAATCCGTTCCTCCCAATTACTAGCTGTTTAGGAAACTTGTCAAATTCTTGGTTTTCTCGTCTGTAAAATGGAGTGTTACCCCTTGCATGTAGTTTCTGTGCCCAACACAATGCGTGGTATTTAGATTTTCAAATGGTAGCTACTGTTAAAACTATAGAATTCCAGAGGAAAGAAGGATGTCAGTTTCTGTTCGTAAGGATACAGACCCAAGGATCTAATGTTTTAAAAAAGCATATAAATAAGCACTTACAAATGTTGGGTTTTTAAATTACTCAGAGTTCTAATGTGTATTTTCTTTGCATTTCAAAGATCAGGTAACTTAATGACTTATTTCACTTGAAGTATTTTTGTTAGAAAATATACTCATTTTGTAACAGATAAAGCGTATATAGTTTTAAAGTCTGAGAGTGGAAAATTATTTCTGGGTGGATTAAGTGTGTTGGGTTAAGTGTGTTTCTGAGTGGATTAAGTGTGTTGCTGGCTGTAATGTTTGTGTCTTAAAGTTGTGCTCCTCTCAAAAGAAGTGTCCTCTTTGTTGCAGATATCCATTTTGTTTCCTAAGCATCAGTTCAGTACTGAGTTAAGCTTTTTTTTTTTTTGTTTTAAATTCTGTTTCCATACATCTAATCCTTTTTTATATGTGTGTTGTTGTTAAGGTTGTTGACGTCATGGGATGACGACCTTTTCTCTGAATAACAACCCACATTGTCTTCTGAGGGCTTTAGAAGTAAAGGCATTTAAGTTTTTTTCTTGTCAGTGAATGAATATAAAGTCATTCCATAGTGTTTCTGGTCCAAGGGATCACCATATGAAAAGGCTTATTAGTTGCCAGAGACAAGTGGGAGTGGAAAGTTAATTTCTAGAGGTCAGAAGGTGAGGAGATAGTGGAGCCATACCTAGGGGCCGGATTACGGAAGGTGTAATGTTGTAAGTCATGTGAAGAGATACCCTGAGCTAATGGATTACCACTGCAAGATTTTCAGGAGGCAAGTGACTGGTTTAGGTCTTACGTAAATTTTTTATATCCTTCTTGATCCCCACGTGCTAAGAAGCTTGCTTGTGTATCAATTTAGCATAGTGTTATATTGAATATCTGTTGTATGTATGTAAGGCATTATGTTAGGTGTCAATTGGTGGTTAATAACTTGGTGAAGGAAAACAGATTTGCTCTTTAATTTGGAAAATTATGTATGATTTTCCTTTAGAAGCATGTATTGTGCATGGCTGCATGGTCCTTTTGGGAGGATATACAGGTTGTATTTTCGGGAATCGTGCTGCCAGTCTGTTTTGGGGCCTTAACGAACATTTTAGCTCACAATTGACTATCAACACTGCTATAGTATACATGCATCGATTCTACATGATTCAGTCCTTTACACAGTTCCATCGAAATGTAAGTCTTTTTTTGTATGTGTAATCCTTTCGTGATTGATTCCAACATGTGTGTGTGTTTGTGATCTTTGTTGGTGAACTGGGATTTGAATGGGATCATTATGTGCCACACTGAATCCAGTTCTTCCAATTTTCCTGCTTAGGTAGTTATTTGGTAGGCTTAGTGTATCCTTAGAATAGGTGGATTCTCTATAAAAAGATTATTGAACACTTAAACTTAGCATTTTGGGGATGGGAGAGGAGCATTAAAGGGGAAACAATGCTTAATTTCAGTGTAATTTTTGAAATACTAAATAACAATATAGTCACAGGAAAACAGGTGAACGTAAATGATTCAGTGACCAGTTGGGAAGGGAAGGCACATTATGTGATGACTGGGGGGTGACTTTTAAGACAGGAAAAAGAAAATAATAGTAATAAAGGGATTTTTTTTTTCTGGACAGAATTGTAAATAGTGCTATTTTCAGTTTTGATACCTGAAATGGTCCTATTTAACATTATTATAAGTGACTTGGAAGCGAGTGCATAGTGATTTCCCAGTTGCAGGTAAGACTATATTTGTTTAATAAAATCACAAGGTAATAGGGTTAAACCTGATGAATACTTCGTATGGATTTGTGAGTCAAATATTTCATCTTTTTTTAAAGAAAGGTTATGTTTTGTGGAAAAGTTTTCAAGACTTGTCCTTAGGATGATAGCTTTGACCTCTTTTTTTTTTTTTAATGCCATAGAAAGAGAATCTGTGAAGCTAGATATTGCTCCTGTAAGATATTGGCATACTCACAGGAAACCCTTTGGATCTGTGGATTAAGTGTTCCGAATTTTTGCCAATTATCCAGTCAGCTTGGCTTTGTCCTATCAGTAGAACTTTTACCTGCAACCATGCCCTACCTCTGATTGCAAGGAGCAAACTAAGACAGAGAAAAGCATTTATTGAGGGTATCTGATAGTTCTAGAATAGAAGGCAGTGCGGATAAAGAATGAAATTTGAAGACAAAGTCCATAGCTGTCTTGCCAATTCTAAAAGTTTTCTAAATGTCTTCTCTTTTATTATGGTAAAGTATATTTTTTCCTTATTTCCTATGTATTATACGCTTAGCAAGGACAGAGACTCATTTTTCTGTATATCCTCCAAAGCACCTTCAGTAAATTTGAATGAATATGACTTGATAATTATTCAATATGGAGAGACTCTAGTGGATGACACGACCTTTCCCAAAATCCAGTGACTTTAAATTTGGGATTGTTGTTTCTCTCTAGAGAATTGATTTTAGGCACATTTGAAAATTAACAGATCAAAAATATCACCTTTTAATATCTTAATTTTTAAGAGTTTACTTGTGATAAGTTGAAAAATTATAAAGCACATCATACATTATTGTAGCATTGATATTTGTCCAGTCAAGCTGCCATGCATTTTTCATGTTATTATTTTTTTTTTACCATTACAAAGGTAATAAATACTTATGGTAAAAATTAATATAGAAATGTATAATGTAGGGGTGCCTAGGTGACTCAGTCGGTTAAGGGTCTGACTCTTGATTTCAGGTCATGGTCTCACAGTTCATGAGATCAAGCCCCACATTAGGCTCACTGCTGGCAGTGTAGAGTCTGTTGGGATTCTCTCTCCCTGCCTCTTCCCCACTCGCACACTCTCCCTCTCTCTCAAAATAAATGAATAAACTTAAAAAAAAGTAGGAAAGAAAGACATGTATAACGTGGAAAGTGAAAGCTCCTTTGTAATCCCACCCTCCGGAGGTAACCACTGATAAATGTTTTGTCATTTCGGGTCTTGGACATTTTTTTATAAATATACTAGTATTTATTTCTAGTAAAAAAATCATTTCTTACTATACTCTTATGCGAGTTGCTTTTATCAGTTAACAGTATATTCTATCTTTTTGTATTGGTTTTTCATTACAGTTGACTTTTGAACAGGGTGGGGATGGGGCACTGACCCCCACATAGTCAAAAATCCACATACAACTTTTGATTCTCCAAACACTTAACTACTAATAGCCTGCTGTTGACCAGAAGCCTTACCAATAACACAGTCAACACATCGTTTTTTGTGTGTGTTATATATACCATATCCTTACATATCTCCAAACACTTAACTACTAATAGCCTGCTGTTGACCAGAAGCCTTACCAATAACACAGTCAACACATCGTTTTTTGTGTGTGTTATATATACCATAATCCTTACAAATAAAATATGCTGGAGAAAAGAAAATACTAAAATCATGAGGAAGAGAAAATACATTTACAGTACTGGACTATATTTATAGAAAAAAACCCACATATAAGTGGACCCACACAGTTCAAACCCGTGGGGTTTTTTTGTTTGTTTTTTTGTTTTTTGTTTTTTAATGTTTGTTTATTTTTGAGAAAGAGACAGAGTGTGAATGGGGGAGGGGCAGAGAGAGGCGGAGACATAGAATCTGAAACAGGCTCTAGGCTCTGAGCACAGAGCCTGACACAGGGCTTGAACTCACAAACTGGGAGATCATGACCTGAGCCGAAGTCAGATGCTTAACCCATTGGGCCACCCAGGTGCCCCAAACCCCAAATGTGCCCCCAATGTGTTTTTGAGGGTCAACTATACTTTAAATGGTCACATAGTATTTATTTGTGTAGTTACTATAATTTATTTCAGCTCCCTATTGGTAGATATTTGGGTTGTTTCTAGTTTATTAATTACAAATAGTGTTACATAAAATTGGTACATACATAGTATGTGACTTATGTGCTTGTTCTAATATAAATTCCTATAGGTGAAATTGCTGTGTCCAGGAGACTGCATTTGAAAAATTTTTATGTCAGTTTGCCCTACTGAGATAATATCAGTATACATTGTTTCATTGTGCCAGTTTGCCGTACTGAAAGATTATATCAGTATGCATTGTTTATAGCACTGTAAGAGAGGATCCTTTTTTCTGCTTCATCACAAATAACTTCTATTCATTACATCAGAACTTCTATTCATTACATCAGGAAATACCGAGTTTTAACTACTTGTTGAGCACTTGGGATACAGTGGTGAACAAGATAGAGGTAGTCCTAAATTATTTTCTTAATTTACATTTCTTCAGTTAGTGAAGTTGAGTTTCTTACACCTCTTGGTCATTGTTCTTATGAAATTGAAGAATTGACTAAAAATTGTTGATTCCCTTTGTCCCGCTTTTATCCTGATTTCCTAATTTATATGAGCTCTTATGTATTACAGCTGTATTTCACATGTTGTGGGTACTTTTCTCATTTTTCAGTGTTTTGGAGCCTAGAGCTCTTGCTTTTTAAACATTTGTTTTTTAAAAAAATTTATTGAAGTTGAACAGTAAAGCATAAAAATCTGAAGTGTGCAACTTGATTAATTTTTGCATTATTGTATTTTGCATCACTTATATCAAGATAAAATATATTTCAAACACCCTGGAAGATAGAGAGGTTGCCTTTCAATGGAAATAAGTTTTATTTCTTTAGTGAACATGATTGAATGATTTATTTTTACTTAAATAGATTTATTTTTACTTAAATACTGGCATTGCATTACTCTCGTTTTGAGAAGAAATTTAACCTCATGAATTGAATTTCTATATGTATTATTTTAAATATTTTCAAATGGGGGAATATAAAATTAGTGGTGAGCAACTTGGTATGTGTGTTTATGTTGTATTTCATATATTGTAAAATGTGGGTGTTGTATTTTGATACCTAACTGATTTGATTATGTGTATTTTCTTCTGATTAGCTAATCCGTAAGGGGTCAAACTTAGTGGTTAAGAGGATGGGCTCTGGAGTCAGACCTGTCTAGATTTGGATTTTTGTTGCACTGCTTACTAGTTCTATGGCTTTGGGTAAGTTACATAGGCCTCAGTTTTTTCATCTCTTTGGAGTCAGTAACAGTGCCTGTCTCATAGAGTATTAATAAGATTTAAATGAATTAATTTACAAAATGCCTGTACCATAGCAAACAAATATTAAGTGGCATTTTTATTCTTTTATTTTTTTAATTTTTATTTTTTTTAATGTTTTTTAATGTTTATTCATTTTTGAGAGACAGAGACAGAGTGCGAGCAGGAGGAGGAGCAGAGAGAGGGGGAGACACAGAATCGGAAGCAGGCTCCAGGCTCTGAGCTGTCAGCATGGAGCCTGAGGTGGGGCTGGAACTCACTGACTGCGAGATCGTGACCTGAGCCGAAGTCGGTTAGGACGCTTAACCGACTGAGCCACCCAGGCGCCCCAGCGTTTTTATTCTTTTAAAATGTAGGAGCACCTGGGTGGCTCAGTCGGTTAAGCGTCCGACTTAGGCTCAGGTCGTGATCTCACGGTTCATGGGTTCGAGCCCTGCATCAGGCTCTGCGCTGGCAGTGCGGAGCCTGCTTGGGATTCTCACTCTCTCCTCTTGCTCAGCCCTTCTCCCACTCACTCTTTGTCTCTTTCAAATAAATAAACTTAAGTCAAACAAAATGGAGAAAATCTTAAACTCTTACCTGGTATAAGAATTCCTCTTAGAAACTGCCTTTAATGGGAAAATGTTTTGATAAACTGGCTTGGTAAGTGATTCCATGAGGGACAATGAGTATTTACATGGTTGACTGCACAAAAGTTAGATTAAAGTTTATCTCTTGTAGTCACTTCATTATTATCTTGCCTTCTTAGTTATTGTTAGTATACTATGTTTTAGTTTCTGCCTTTCAAATATATTTTTAGCTCTTTGAAGGCAAAGTTGTAGGCTTAGAATCTTAGTATTGTCATTAAGTAGTTCTTTTCCATTTTTTTCAAATCAGTTATAAAGTCCTGTTAATTTTTATAGTGTTAACTGTTTTTATGTCTCTATTGGTGCGCAGTCATCATCGTAAAATTAAAAGAAGACAGAGAGTAAAGGAGGAAATGATGATATTCTTACACTGTTTGGAGATAACCCTGTTACCATTTTAGGATTTTTTTTTTCTGCGTGCAAATACATACATTTAGTGAAATCCTATTAATTTTCTAAAATCATGCCTGTGTTTTTTTTCCCCTCCTTATTTGTATTGCTAGTTCCTACTCTAAACTTTATTTTTTAATACCTGGATTATTAATTTTTTTTTTAAATTACCTTTTAATGCATTTCATTCTTTCTTCCTTTCGGTCCCTCCTGGGACCAAAGATATCTTTCTAAATGTTTCTTAAACTATACATTTTTTTTCCCTAAAGTCTTTAGCGTCACTCTTTTGTGTGTTGTTTTTTTAATGTTCATTTTATTTATTTTTGAGAGAGAGAGAGAAAGCGTGCGCACATGCATGTGAAGGGGGCGGGGCAGAGAGAGAGAGAGACCGAGAATTCCAAGCAGGCTCCCCACTGCCAGCGCAGAGCCCGACACTGGACTTGATGCCACAAACCATGAGATCATGACCTGAGCCCGAAATTGGACCTTAACCAACTGAACCATCCAGGCGCCCCTAGTGTCACTCTCTTGTTAAAGATCTTTTGTGTTCCACATCCTGTTATCTGTGTCACCTACTCAGTTTAGTGTGCTTCCTGCTCTGATTCCCCACATCTTGTTCATGACAATTTTCCTCTGGTTCTGCTGTGCTTATCCTAAGGTCTAGGAATGTATGTATATGGAGCTTGCTGCATACAAATAGGGCTCCATACAAATATGAAGGAAGAGAATTGTTACTGTGAATTGAATTTGTGGATAAAAATCTCTTCTAGCAAAGTAGCAGATAGCAGGGATACAAATAAGTATTAGAATGCTTGTCAGTTCTACTCAGTAAAGTGGATATTTAAGTTGTATAAAAAATTATTTATTGTATTTCTTTGACTCCTGTCTCTTGCCATTTCCATCTTTGATTCATTGAAGTATTCTTGTTAAGATTCAGAAGAATTCTTCCTGAGGTTTTCTAGATCACTACCAGGCTACACTTATGTCCTATTGCTCTAATCTCTTATATTGTTTAGTGACTGAATTTGTTGTCTACTTGTGTGTTGGCTTGAGATTCTTTCCCTCCCTAAGTGCTTTCTTTTTTTTTTTTTTTTTTTTTTTTTAAATTTTTTTTTCAACGTTTTTTATTTATTTTTGGGACAGAGAGAGACAGAGCATGAACGGGGGAGGGGCAGAGAGAGAGGGAGACACAGAATCAGAAACAGGCTCCAGGCTCCGAGCCATCAGCCCAGAGCCTGACGCGGGGCTCGAACTCACGGACCGCGAGATCGTGACCTGGCTGAAGTCGGACGCTTAACCGACTGCGCCACCCAGGCGCCCCCCTAAGTGCTTTCTTTGTATAGCCTTTTGAATGTAATAATATTCTTTGAATTCCCTTGAGATTTGTGCTCCCTCATACGTAAGTGTACTTGAGATAATTCACATAAAATAAAATTTATCCTTTAAAGTGTATGATTAGCTGGTTTTAAAGTGTACAGTTAACACACAAAGGTGTGCAACCTTCACCATGATCTAATTCCACAACATTTATATCACCCCAGAAAGAAACTTCTTAAGCATTAGTGGTCACTCCCATTCTTCTCTTCTAGCTCCTGGCGACCACTATTTACTTTCAGTGTACTCCTTTTAAAAAAAAGTATACAGAGGGCTATGATATAAACTTAAAGAAAGAATTTCATTTTAAATGAAAAGCCAACTATTTACACCTAGTAGTTTCTTGCATTAGGTATTTAGTTTGTTGAAGGATTGGTTTTCAGGAGTGGATGTGAATTAATGGGTAGGAGAGGGGAGGACATTTTAAGTAGAAGAAAAGGCATTAACAAGAAGTGATGAAGTTGAGGCAGGCCAAGAACTTGGTTTGAGACTTAGTTCTTTTTTAGATCTCCTTCGATCTAGGAATAAATACGATTTATTTTCTCTCCATCCAGTCTGTGGCTCCAGCGGCCTTATTTCTAGCAGCTAAAGTGGAGGAGCAACCAAAAAAATTGGAACACGTCATCAAGGTAGCACATGCTTGTCTCCATCCACAGGAATCACTTCCTGATACTAGGAGTGAGGTAAGGGATTAATTACACATATCTGTTTTTCTTTATTTTGATGATGATTTAATTTTGTTACTTTGATTTGCTGAAGTCTAAATGGGGGCTGTTAAACTTTCAGTGTTTTCCTTTACAAAAAATCAGAAACGTTATGGCAAAAGTTAATTGTATACATTATAGTAAAATTGGAAAACACAGGAAAACAGAAAGAAAATATATTATTTAGATATAATTTGAACCACGGATATGTAGGTGAATCATTATTTCCAGCTGCTTTTCTATGAATAGCCACACACGTACATATTTTGTATGTCTTTTTCACTTATTATTATCCCAGATATTTTCTTTTTTTAATATATATTTTTTAAGTTTATTTATTTTGAGAGAGTGAGAGATTGGGGCAGAGGGAGAGGGAGAAAGAGAATCCCAAGCAGGCTCTACACTGTCAGCATAAGGACTGGCACGAGGCTCAAACTTCCAAACCATGAGATCATGACCTGAACCGAAACAAGAGGTGGTCACTTAACCGACTGACCCACCCAGGTGCCCCCCAAATATTTTCCCATCTTATTCTCCATTTTCTTTAAATGTTGAGATAATTTATTTCCTTATGTACATACATAATCATTCATTCTCTGCTAACATAATTTCCAACTTTTTACCAGTATAATATTGTGAATAGTACTCTTACAAATATGTTTTTGTTGTGAATTCTTAAAAAAATGAGTCCTGTTACTTTTTTTTTTTAACTTCTAAAGAAATTACAAAAGATTTATATGCTTGTTATGAAAGAACCCAAACATTTGGGGCGCCCGTGTGGCTCAGTTGGTTAAGCGACTGGCTTCCGCTCAGGTCATGACCTTGCAGTTCTTAATTCAAGCCCTTGCATCAGGCTCTCTGCTGTCACTGCAGAGCCTGCTTCGGATCTTCCGGCTCCCTCTCTCTGTGTCCCTCCCCTGATGGTGCACTTTCTCAAAAATAAACATGGAAAAAAAAAAATCCAAACATTTAAGAATCATTTGAAGTAAAAGTTAAAGCTCATCTTCCTTCCTCTTAGCAAGATATTACTGATTATAATTCCAGTATATATTCATCAGACCTTTGTCCTATGCATGTGCACATAGCTTTTTTTTACCCTCCATTTTTTAAAGAGGGGAAACTCTGTCCTGGCTTTAGTAGTCTGTTTGGGGTGCGGGGGGTGCCTGGGTGGCCAGATGGTTGAGTGTCCAACTCTTGGTTTTGGCTTAGGTTATGATCTCACAGTTGGTGAGTTCAAGCCTCATGTTGGGCTCTGCACTGGCAGCACGGAACCTATCTAGAAACTTCTCTCTTCTTATTTCCCTGCCCCTCCCCTTCTTGTGTGCTCTCTCTAGAGTGTGCTCTCTCGCTTTCTCAAAATAAATAAACTTAAAGTCTTGTTGGAGAGTTATGAGTTGTGAGAAATTTTGAGGTCTGACCATTTGTAAGTATTTAAACTATGGGTTTCTGTTGCTAGATTACTTCCGTCTCTTACAATGGATGCATGAGTCATCCTTTATCAAATAAATTTGCATGTTTTGCTCATATTGGAGAAAGTAATTTTTGAGAGGGTTCTTTTTATTTTGATAATAGCCCCTAATGATGTGAATTGTTTTGCAGTGTCTTGACATCATTTTCTCTGGGTACAGCAGTAGCTCTTCTTGAAAGACTTATATTGCCCTGGACATTTTTTTTTTTTTTTTTTTGGCTTTAGACTAGTAAATAACACTGGTCCATAGAACTGACCAAATAAAACAAAATTTTATTTTAACAAAGTAAAACAAAAAATAATTCTCACTTTTTTCCCTTTAAAGTGTATTTATATAACTTCTCACCTGAGTTTCTTTTTTTTTTTTTTTTTTTAAATTTTTTTAATGTTTATTTATTTTTGAGAGACAGAGAGAGACTGCATATGAGCAGAGGAGGGGCGGAGGGGCAGAGAGGGAGAGGGAGGCACAGAAACCAAAGCCGTTTCCAGGCTCTGAGCTGTCAGCACAGAGCCCAATGTGGGGCTCAAACTCAGGAACCGTGACATCATGACCTGAGCCAAAATCGGATGCGTAACTGACTGAACCATCCAGGTGCCCCTCACTTGAGTTTCTATTCCTCATGAGATGATGAATCTTTTTTTTTCTTTTCTTTCTTTTTTTTTTTTTTTTGTAAGTATAATTTATTGTCAAATTGGTTTCCATACAACACCCAGTGCTCACATGAGATGATGAATCTTAGAAGGTATTTTCTTCACTATATGGAGAGGAGAACTGGCATAGTTTAAGTCCTTACTGGACTTCCTCAGGATCATAAAGTGGAAAGTTCACTACAGTATATAGATCTAACTCCTTCCTCAGTCTCATTTTCCTAGAGGTCTAGACCATTCCTTTCCAATAGAAATATAATGGGAGTCATGTGTAATTAAAAATTTTTGACATTTCATTGAATTTGATTTAAAATCTTCATTTAAAAAATGGAATGTTCATTTAAAAGAAGAAATTTTAATGATTTTATATAATTTAACACCAAATATCATATCAGCATAAAATCAATATTAAAACATTATTGAGGTAATTTGCATCATTTTTTAAAATTAAGTCTTCAAAATTTGGTGTATATTCTATTACACATTTAAATTTAGCTACATTTTAAGTGCTTAGTAGCCATGTGTGGATAGTGGCTATAGTATTGGCTGGTACAAATCTGAGAGAGTTTTTTTCTGTTAGTTTATTCCCTTTTCCTTTGAACTCTTCTTATAATTTTTAGAAATCTACCTCAAAGGTTTATCAGTAGTCAAATGTTTGATATTGCCTATAGTACTATAGGAAGGATCTACAGATGTATTTTGGTGATGTTGAAAAAGATGTATTTTGGGGCGCCTGGGTGGCGCAGTCGGTTAAGCGTCCGACTTCAGCCAGGTCACGATCTCGCGGTCCGTGAGTTCGAGCCCCGCGTCAGGCTCTGGGCTGATGGCTCGGAGCCTGGAGCCTGTTTCCGATTCTGTGTCTCCCTCTCTCTCTGCCCCTCCCCCGTTCATGCTCTGTCTCTCTCTGTCCCAAAAATAAATAAAAAAAAAAAAAAAAAAAAAAAAAAAAAAAAAGAAAAAGATGTATTTTTAATTATCTGTGTCTACATCACAAATATTATTCTTGAAAGTGAGCCAAATCTCTGGTGCCTTTTCTGTAGCCAGTTATCAATAAAGTGTTATATCTCAGTATACTACTTTTTTTCTTCTTTTAAGAGGAGAATTTGTGCTGAATAGATACAAGGATTCTATTTTATTTCCTACTCTACCTCCTAACTCCATTCCTGCCTTTTGTTGCTTTGGTTTCCCTGGAAGGGGTGTTAGAATTGTTTACACTTCATATATTGTGCCTTTTTGGGGAATAATTTATCTATCTTCTCACCTGCAGGCTTACCTGCAACAAGTTCAAGATCTGGTGATATTAGAAAGCATAATTCTGCAGACTTTAGGTAAGTTTATTTTTCTTTATAACATTAAAAAATGAATGTAATATAATATTTTAAAATTTGCAAAATAGGAAACAGGAAGAAAATTTCTACTGAAGGTTTTTGCAAATTATAGAGGTTGTAGAGTGTGGAGAGTGCAGGTATAGCCAACCTATAGAGTAGCAGTTAGCAGGGTGTTTAAATTTTGGGTTCATGATTTGCTTTTTAAGGTTGGTCAATTTTTAAAAAAGTTTTTTTAAGTGTTTGTTTATTTTTGAGAGAGACTCACACATACACTGAGTGTGAGCGGGGGAGGGGCAGAGAGAGAGGGAGACACAGATTCTGAAGCAGGCTCCAGGCTCTGAGCTGTCAGCAGGGCTCGGACCTCATGAACTGTGAGGTCATGACCTGAGCTGAAGTCCGATGCTTAACCAAATGAGCCACCCAGGCACCCCCGTTTTTAACTCTCTGATAAATAATGGCAGAAACTAAAGAACTTTTTTCCTTTATGGATTTTTATGATCTGTTTGTCATTATATTTATTTTATTACTATTATTATTATTATTATTATTATATATTTTTAATTTTATTTTTTATTTTTTAAAATTTACATCCAAATTAGCATATAGTGAAACAATGATTTCAGGACTAGATTCTTTAATGGCCCTTACCCATTTAGCCCATCCCCCCTCCTGCAAGCCCTCCAGTAACCCTCAGTTTGTTCTCCATATTTATGAGTCTTTTCTGTTTTGTCCCCCTCCCTGTTTTTATATTAATTTTGTTTCCCTTCCCTTAGGTTCATCTGTTTTGTCTCTTAAAGTCCTCATATGAGTGAAGTCCTATGATTTTTGTCTTTCTCTGACTAATTTCACTTAGCATAATACCCTCCAGTTCCATCCATGTAGTTGCAAATGGCAAGATTTCATTCTTTTTGATTGCCGAATAATACTCCATTGTATATATATACCACATTTTCTTTATCCATTCATCCATCAGTGGACATTTGGGCTCTTTCCACACTTTGGCTATTGTTGATAGTGCTGCTGTAAACATGGGGGTGCATGTGTCCCTTCGAAACAGCACACCTGTATCCCTTGGATAAATGCCTAGTAGTGCAATTGCTGGGTCATAGGGTAGTTCTATTTTTAGTTTTTTGAGGAACCTCCATACTATTTTCCAGAGTGGCTGCACCAGCTTGCATTCCCATGTTTGTCATTATATTTAGATATAGCATTTATTTTTAAAATTGGTGGTCAGTGTTTAGCAAAGTGGAGGTGGAGAAATTCAAGCTATCATGGTTGATGGGCAATGCTGATGATGCTATTATCTATTATTATTTCTATCAGAGACACTGCTTTTAAAAGCTTACCAAATATGGAAAACAAAGATTTTTTTCTTAGTTCTATTGGGCTATTTTTCTCTTCTCTGGGTAAGGGAAGATTTCCTGAGTCGTGTTGGAAAGTTACTGGTATAGCTGTATTTTATTGCATGTCTGTACACACAGTTCTGCAAAGCTTATCTCTGAAGTTTTATGTTAATTAGCTTTTTACTTTAAATTATCTTCAAAGTAACATATTTTAGGGGACAATGATATTTTTCTGGTGGAATAAATTTTTATTAATATATTTTTTTTTTTTTTAATTTTTTTTTTTCAACGTTTTTTATTTATTTTTGGGACAGAGAGAGACAGAGCATGAACGGGGGAGGGGCAGAGAGAGAGGGAGACACAGAATCGGAAACAGGCTCCAGGCTCCGAGCCATCAGCCCAGAGCCTGACGTGGGGCTCGAACTCACGGACCGCGAGATCGTGACCTGGCTGAAGTCGGACGCTTAACCGACTGCGCCACCCAGGCGCCCCAAATTTTTATTAATATTTTAATGTGGAAGCCACTAAGATTTAATTTGCCTGAGTCATCCATTTAGAATAATTTACATCATGTAAATTTCTCAGTAGAATTTTTTAATTGTATCTAGAAAATTTTATTTACATATGCAAAAGAAAAGAAACTTACTAAAAATTTTTTATAGACCAATTTCTCCTTAAGTATTTTTGGTAAACACCATTTGGGGTTAAATAAATGATTACTACTTACTATTACAAGTTAGAATGTTGAAAAGAAACAAAACTGAGATAAAAGTAGTAGTTTTTTTTTTAAATTTATTCTTATTTTATTAAAATTTTTTTTTAAGGAGTAGTTTTTTTTGGTTTGTTTGTTTATTTTGAGAGAAAGAGAACATGAGCAGGGGAGGGGCAGAGACGGAGGGAGAGAGAGGATCTTAAGCAGGCCCCACACTGTCAGCGCAGAGCCCAACGTGGGGCTTCAACTGTGAGACCATGTCCCGAACCAAGACGCTTAACTGACTGAGCCACCCAGGTGCCCCAAGAGGAATAGGTTTTAAAATGTTTTCTCAAGGTTAAGCTTTAGAAGTTATACTTGAATGACTGTTTATTCTAACCTTATATTCTATTGTCCCTAGAAAAAGTGTTTTCTATTTAGAGATTATTGGTTCCTCAGGAGTCTTAAAAGTGCATTAGCTTTATTATCTAGCTCAAGATATAAGTGTCATTGAAGATCATATGTCTTAGAGAAGAGCATGCTGTGTATGTTGTGTGACCCTCTTAGCCTCTGAACAGCACTTTTGGGAGAGGAAAATGAGAGAGGCCTTTAATGATGACTCAGATAGAAGTATAAAATGACTCTAGTATCTTTAGCTTTTTAACTAGTTATTTTATTTTTTTAAAAGGATTTGAACTAACAATTGATCATCCACATACACATGTGGTAAAGTGCACTCAACTGGTTCGAGGTAAGGAATCCCAACTTGAAACGGTTGTCTTAAATTGTTTTACCATTTAATGGCTATGATTTATTTATGGTGGACAGATATATAACAGCTAATTTAGCTAGAAGTTAAATTGAAAGGACTACCTGGTTTAAATCAAAATGAGTGTTTTAACTTGGGATTTTATTTTATTAAAAAAATTTTTTTAATGTTTATATTTGGGAGAGAAAGAGCGCGAGCGAGCACAAGTCGGGGAGGGCCAGAGAGAGAGGGAGACAAAGAATCTGAAGCAGGCTCCAGGCTCTGAGCTGTCAGCACAGAGCCCAACGCAGGGCTCAAACTCATGAACCACGAGATCATGACCTGAGTTGAAGTCAGACACTTAACTGACTGAGCCACCCAGGCACCCCTCTAACTTGGGATTTTAAAGTTGAGTTTGTGGGACTCAAACCCACCAGTGGTGGGATCATGACCTGAGCTGAAGTCAGACGCTTAACTGACTGAGTCACCCAGGTGCCCCGAGGATTTTTTTTTTTTTTAATGTTTATTTTTGAGAGAGAATGAGAAAGAACATGCGTGTGGGAGAGGGGCAGAGAGAGAGGGAGACAGAGAATCTGAAGCAGGCTCTGTGCTGTCAGTGCAGAGCCTGATTTGGGGCTTGAACTCATGAACCATAAGATTATGATGAACCCAAGTTGGACGCTTAACCCACTGAGTTACCTAGGTGCCCTGGGTTCTTAAATTTTTTAAGAAAAATTCTCCGGTTAAAGAGAATTAGCCTCTTGAGGATGTTTCTCAGAGCCTGGAGCAGATTTTATAAAGTCAAATCATGAGTATCTAATAGCAGTTTAAGGTTATCTTGGGAGTGGTGATCTTAATTTGATTTTAGGGTTGATTGTCCTAGGCCACTCAGAGGATCATGTAGAATTTATTTGACTTATTTCCATGATTGACAAACCCTTGGCAGGACTTCCTTTTTTTTTTTCTAATTTAACCTAGTAGCTATAATTGCATGAAACCTTGTTCCTTTTACTTAGTTTAATAGTAGTAGCAATATCTAGACACTTGTGCATTGGAGTGCCTTTTCATTTTGTAGATGAAACTAACATTTGGCTTTATTTTATATTTTGCTAATGTGTGCTTCATCTGTAAATTCCCAAAGTTTTCCCAACTTTTTGTGCAGCATTGGTGGTATAGTGGTGAGCATAGCTGCCTTCCAAAGTTTCCCCAAGTTCTTTATATTTTGAAAGCATAAGAAGGTTTCTTTTTATTTATTTATTTTAAAAAAAAAATTTTTTTTTTAACGTTTATTTATTTTTGAGACAGAGAGAGACAGAGCATGAATGGGGGAGGGTCAGAGAGAGGGAGACACAGAATCCGAAACAGGCTCCAGGCTCTGAGCTATCAGCACAGAGCCCGACGCGGGGCTTGAACTCACGGACCGGACCGTGAGATCATGACCTGAGCCGAAGTCGGCCGCTTAACCGACTGAGCCACCCAGGCACCCCAAGAAGGTTTATTTTGAACAAGGATAAAGTTAAAGAGAGGTAGATACATGCTAATATTGAAAAGACTAAGTTTTAAGAAAGATTAAAATTGGCTTTATTTTACCCAGAGAAGTTTTTTGGGGAAAGAGGGATGTGTCATTGTTTTTTTTTTTTCCCCTTGATTATGATATGTCAGTAATTCATGTTATTTGATGATTTGGGGTATGAATCACAGGATACTCCATTAAAAACCTTTTTTTTTTTTTTTTTAAAGCACAAATCACTTTTACCAAATATATCAAGGTCTTCTGGGTTCTGATCTTGCCTCTAAATTAGTTCATCTTCCAGTTCAGTATTTCTCAGTGAACTCTTGCATCAGAATTTCTGGGTTACCTGTTAAAAATGCTTGTATCCTTCTCCAGACATACTGAGTCACACTGTAGGGAGGATGTCCAGGAATTGCATTTTAGACAAGTACCCCAAATATTTGGTGTGTAGAAAGCTTGAGTTCCTAGGTCTGGAAGCAGCATAGTTACTGTAATTACAAAAACTAATTTGTCACTTTTGGTATAATGTTAAATAGCAGGTGATCAAGGACCCTGTCTGCCTTATTCGTTATGATATTCTCTACGTGGAAATATTAAATGTTCACTAAATGATTGTTGAGAATGAAAGGAACTAATAATTTTTCCCCTCCCCCCCCCCTTTTTTTTTAGCAAGCAAGGACTTAGCACAGACTTCTTACTTCATGGCAACCAACAGGTTTATATTTTAATATTTTTCCCTTATATTTTGGGATAGGACTTTACTTGGGTTGGAATTGTCACCTTTTGAGGGGTATGTGGAAAGATATCAGGTCTGGCACTTAGTAAACTAGAACCCAAGGACCCAGGATGGATCTTTGATAACAATGTGTTAACAGACAATTCTCTGGTAAATGTTGATTTTTCTATACAGTTTTCATACTGTACCTTAAATTTCCATGCTGTTTAACTTGCTAAGGTAATATAATTATGTAGTACTGATTGTTTGGTAGCCTACTCAATTCTGCATGTCTTACCTTTCTTTAAAATATCCAAGAGCATAGTTCTGTAAGTTTAGGTAAACTTGGGGTTCATTGACAGTGACTGAGAATCTAATTTGGAGGATTCTGCAATAATATGATAATGAAAGACTTCCTTTTTCTTCCTCCATTCCAGATAAATGGGCATATATATGTGTAAAGAGTTATAATAATTTTCTTTTTTCTTGCTTTAAAATAATTAATATATAACTTGTATTACCAAATTATTTGCTCATTCTCATCTCTAATTGATTGTTCATGGAAACCAAAGATAACTTCTTTTGACTGCCGGGACTAAGAAGTTCACTTTTATAGCCTGATAGGAGACATTTTTGAAGTAAACCATCAATCAGCCACATTCACAGTTAAGAGAGTGATTGTCTATTCGTTATTTTAAGTGGACCAGACCTGTGATTGGCAAGAGACCAGATAATTTTAAGGGGGTTTTAAGTATTTGGTTTAGGGGTTACACATAGCCAAAATCTTACAATTTTCCTTAAGTTCTAAGCTTCTTCTCAGAAGAAGCTTATTTTAATAGATCCTTATTTTAAATAACAGAGTTCCTTGTCTGTTTGGTTTTGGTCCTGGTCCTGGTCCTTGTCCGTCAGTATGTGGATTGAGTGATGTGTAGCCAGAATGTTTAGAAATGTTACCTGAGTGGGCAGGTGGGTTAATGGAAAGTCATGTTGAGTGCTGGATCAGAGCACTGGATATTTCTTGCCCTTTTTACTCCCCAGTGGTTTTTTTGTTTTTTTTTTTTTAACTTTTTTTTTTCTTTTTAAATAATGGAGAGTTTTAACTTTGGGTTCAGAATTGAGAGCTCATGACACTCTCTTGTTTCCTTCCCTCTGATGTCAGCCTGCATTTGACCACATTTAGCCTGCAGTACACACCTCCTGTGGTGGCCTGTGTCTGCATTCATCTGGCTTGCAAGTGGTCCAACTGGGAGATCCCAGTCTCAACTGATGGGAAGCACTGGTGGGAGTATGTTGACGCCACTGTGACCTTGGAACTTTTAGATGGTAAGTTTTAGAGTAAGGGACCTTTGAAAGCACTTGCTCTTGATCTGTCACATATCTGGCCCAAAGTGACTTGATTCAGAAGAAAATAGTTAGTTTAGGTTCTTCTTGGTTTTTACTTGTGCTTTAAGTTTTTCTCAAATGTTCTATTTCATTTGTAGAACTGACACATGAATTTCTACAGATTCTGGAGAAAACTCCCAACAGGCTCAAACGAATTCGGAATTGGAGGGTAAGAATTTTTGCTGTCAGCTTGCGGTACAAAACTATTTTTTTTTCTTTTGACTGCACGGTGAATATAGCAGAATTGGATACGTACCCCATGTTTGGAATTTTCCTTTTCTTAGTTATATACTGATAGCTTCATAGCTTGGATACTGGCCCAGAAGTCCATGGTGGTAGGTAATAGCAGGATTTGTTTTGTGTTGTGCAACTCCTGTGATATAGTCAGTTAGCAACATTGGTTGAGTGTTTTCTGTGTGGAGACTTTTGGGAAAAGTATGGCTTCTCTGAGTCATAAAAGTGTTGACTTCTGGTACAGGAAAGATGGAGTTGCAGGGTTAGAGCTGGTATCATGCTGTCTTTGACATTATTTGCTTTTTAAGTTTGTTTTTTTTAATGTTTATTTATTTTTGAGAGAGAGACAGAGCATGAACAGGGAGGGGTAAGGAGAGAGGGACACACAGAGTATGAGGCAGGCTCCAGGCTCTGAGCTGTCAGCACAGAGCCCGATGGATGTGGGGTTCGAATTCACGAACTGTGAGACCATGACCTGAGCCAAAGGTGGACACTTAACCAACTGAGCCACCCAGGCACCCTGACATTATTTGCTTTTTAAATGGATTTTAGAACTTTGTTTTTATTTAGATTGTAGGCTAAAGTTGTATTTCAAATATTTTTCAAAGTTTTACTTATGCATAATGGAATCTTTTTTCCCCCTAGTGTCAGATAGAAAGTTTGTTTTAAGATGTTCCCTGCATTCTCAGAAATCCAGATTGATAAACTTAATTTCATTCTTCTGAGCTCAGTGAATTGTAGAAAATGAGTTTGCCTAGGATTCAAAGGAGGCTTATGAGTACATAGGTCACCATGGTAATCACATCACACCTCACCAATATTTCTGGAATTTGCTTTTGGACTAACTGCTGTCCTATGCAGTCATAAGGCATAGACGTTCACAAATGGATTTTAGATATGCACAGATTCATTTTTTTAATTGCCTGTAGCATTGGTATAGATTAATGTAACTTTTTTGGCAGGTGATAGAACACCTAACGAGATCGACCCCTTTAGCAAATTTTCGCATATACAGTACTATATTGTTAAACTACAGACATTATGTTGTATAGTGGGTCTCTAGGACTTACCTTGTATAACTGGCACTTTGTACCCTTTGACTAACATGTCCTTGTTTTCCTCCTCCCCCCAGGCCACTATCTGTTTTGTCTATATGAGTTTAACTATTTTAGATTTCTCATATAAGTGAGATCATGCAGTGTTTTTGTCTTTCTGTGTCTAGCATATTTCACAGCAAAAGGCCTTCCAGGTTTGTTCATATTATGGCAGATGGCTGGATTTCCATCTTTTTTTCTTTTTAATTTTGGTAAAATACATATAACATTAAAGTTACCATCTTAACTATTTTTTTTTAATTATTTTAATGTTTCATTTATTTTTGAGGGAGAAAGAGAGAGAGACAGAGACAGCAGGAGCAGGGGAGGGACAGAGAGAGGGAGACCCAGAATCTGAAGACAGGCTCCAGACTCTGAGCTAGCTGTCAGCACAGAGGCCGATGTGGGGCTTGAACTCACGAACCATGAAATCATGACCTGAGCCAAAGTCAGACGCTTAACTGACTGAGCCCCCAGGGGACCCCATCTTAACTATTTTTAAGTGTATAGCTCGGTAGTATTAAATATATTCATATCGTTGTGCACCCATCATTACCGTTCACCTCCATAATTCTTTTCATCTTGTAAAACTGGAACTTTATACCCATTAAATAACTACCTATTCCCTCTCCCCCAACTCCAGCCATTGATAACTACAATTATGCTCTCTGTCTTTATGATTTGACTACTGTAAGTACCTCATAGAAGTGGAATCATACAGTATTTATCTTTTTTTTTAATGTTTATTTCTGAGACAGAGAGAGAGAGAGAGAGAGAGAGAGAGAGAGGGAGAGAATGAGTGGGGGAGGGGCAGAAAGAGAGAGGGAGACACAGAATCTGAAGCAGGCTCCAGGTTTCAAGCTGTCAGCACAGGCCCCGACGCGGGGCTCGAACTCACAAACCGTGAGACCATGACCTGAGCTGAAGTCAGTCGCTCAACTGACTGAGCCACCCAGGCACCCACAGTATTTATCTTTTTGTGGCATATTTCATTTACAATAATGTTCTCAAGTCTCATCCATGTTGTAGCTTACTGAGTTTTGTTTCTTTTAAAGGCTGAATTATATTCCATTGTGTGTATGTACCACATTTTCCTTAACTATTCATCTGTTGATGGACACTTGGGTGGCTTCCATATTTTAGCTATTGTAAATAATGCTGCTGTGAACATGGGTGTACAAGTATTTATTTCTTCAAGACCTTGCTTTTGATTCTTTTGGTTATGTACCCAGAAGTGGAATTGCTGTTTTTAATTTTAATTTTTTGAAGTGATTCTTAAATTTTTTTAATTAGAAAAATAAATTTTTTGAAGTTCAGATTGTTCTTTTTGTTGTTATCTGTGCCATTGATATTATATCCAGGAAGTTGGCAAATCCACTGTTGTGAAACTTTTGTTCTGTGTTTTCTTCTAAGAGTTTTAAGTTCTGTATCCATTTTTGAGTTAATTTTGTATGTAGTATTAGGCAAGGGTATAATTTCATTTTTTTGCATGTGGATATCTAGTATTCCTAGCACTGTTTATTGAAATGACTATCCTGTAGCACCTGGATGGCTCAGTTGGTTAAGAGTCTGACTTTGGCTCAGGTCATGATCTCGTGGTTTGTGGGTTTGAGCCCTGCATTGGGCTCTGCTGACAGCTCAGAGCCTGGAGCCTGCTTTGGATTCTGTCCCTCTCTGTCCCTCCCCTGCTCATGCTCTGTCTGTCTCTCAAAATAAACATTAAAAAAAAAAAAAAAGACTATCCTTTTGCCGTTAAATGGTCTTGGCACCTTTGGCAGAAATCATTTGGCCATATATTGCATGGATTTATTTCTGGGCTTTCTACTCTGTTCATTTGTCTGTATGTCTCTTTATGCCAGTACCACACTGTATTACTGTACAGTGATTACTGTAGCTTTGTAGTAAGTTTTGAAATCAGGAAGTGTGAATTCTCCAGTTTTGTTACTCATTTTCAAATTGTTTTAGCTATTTGGGGTCTTTAGAGATCCCATATGAATTTTAGGGTAGCCTTTTCTATTTTGCCAAAAAACATCATTGGGATTTTGGTGGGGATTGCATTGAATTTGTAAATTACTTAGGGTAATAATATTCACATTTTAACAATATTAAATCTTTGAATCTAGAACATGGGATGAGTTTTCATTTATGTCTTAATTTCTTTCAACAGTGTTTTGCAGTTTTAATTGTACAAGTTGTTATGTTAGTCATTCGTTTTTGTTTTTGTTTTTGATGCTATTGTAAATAGAATTATTTCATTATTTCCTTTACAGATTCTTCATGTATAGAAATGCAACTGAATTTTATGTGTTGACTTTGTATCCTGCTATTTTGCTGAATTCATTTATTTTTTTTTGTGTGTGTGTTTTCTATGCAAGATTATATCATCTGCAAACAGATAATTTTACTTTTTTGCCAATTTGAATACTTACTCCTTTTTCTTGCCTAGTTCTTTTATTTTTATTTTTTTTAATTTGAGTGTGAGAGAGAAAGTGTGAGTGTATGCGAGCAGGGGAGAGGGGCAGAGGGAGAGAGAGAATCTTAAGCAGGCTCCACACTCAGTGCTGAGACTGATGCAGGTGTGGATCCCATGACACTGGAATCATGACCTGAACTGAAATCAAGAGTCACATGCTCAACTCACTGAGCCACCCATGCACTTCTTGCCTAGTTGTTGTGATGAGAACTTCTAGTACTTTGTTGAATAGGAGTGGGCATCCTTGACTTTTTCTGTATCTTAGCAGAAAGGCTTTCAGTTTTTCACTGTTGAATGTGATATTTGCTGTGGGTTTTTTGTATATGGCTTTTTTTTTGAGGTAGTTTCCTTCTAGTCCTAGTTTGTTAGGTGTTTTTATCATGGAAGGGTATTGAATTTTGTCAGATGCTTTTTCTGTATCTAGACGATCATGTGGTTTTTTCCTTTATTGTGTTTGATGTATTGCATGGTTGATTTTTGTATGTTGAACCATTCATGCATTTCAGAAATGAATCCCTTTGGTCATAGTGTATAATCCTTTTAATATGCTGCTAATAAATTCTGTTTGTTAGGTTTTTTTTTTAATGTTTATTTTTGAGAGACCGAGACAGAGAGAGACAGAGTGTGAGTGGGGGAGGGGCAGAGAGAGAGAGAAAGACACAGAATCTGAAGAGGCTCCAGGCTCTGAGCTGTCAGCACAGAGCCCGATGCGGGGCTCAAACTCACAAGCCGTGAGATCATGACCTGAGCTGAAGTCGGACGCTTAACCGACTGAGCCACTCAGGCGCCCTGAGTTTGTTGTATTTTGTTGAGAATTATTACATCAATGGTCATAAGGGATATTAGTCTATAATTTTCTTTCTTTCCTTTTAATGTTTATTTACTTTTGTGTGAGAGAGAGAGAGAGAGTAGGGAAGGGTCAGAGAGAGACAGAGATATAGAATCTGAAGCAGGCTCCAGGTTCTGAGCTGTCAGCACAGAGCCCAACACGGGGCTCAAACTCATGAACTGTGAGGTCATGATCTGAGCCAAAGTCAGACACTTAACTGACTGAGCCACCTAGGCGCTCTAGTTTTCTTGTAGTGTCTTTGTCTGGCTTTGATATCAGGGTAATGCTGGCCTTATAGAATGAGTTGAGAGGTGTTCCTTCCTCTTCAAATTTTTGGGAAAATTTAAAAAAGATTGGTGTTACTCTAAACGTTTTGTTGAGATTCACTAGTGAAGCCATCAGGTCCAGGGCTGTTCTTTGTTGGGAGTTTTTTTTGTTTTTTTTTTTAATTGATTCAGTCTCCTGACTAGACAGATCTGTTCAGATTTTCTACACTTTATGGTTTATTCTTGGTAGGTTTTGTGTTTCTAGAAATTTGTCCATTTCATCTAGATTATCTAATTTGTTGGCATATGATTGTTCAAAGTACTCTTATAATCCTTTTTATTTCTGTAGAATTGGTAGCAATGTCTCCACTTTTATTTCTGATTTTAGTGGTTTGAGTCTTCTGTTTTTTTCTCAGACCATTTAGCTAAATAAAGGCTTAACTTTTTTTTTTTTTTTTTTTTTTATTTATTTTTGGGACAGAGAGAGACAAAGCATGAACGGGGGAGGGGCAGAGAGAGAGGGAGACACAGAATCGGAAACAGGCTCCAGGCTCTGAGCCATCAGCCCAGAGCCCGACGCGGGGCTCAAACTCACGGACCGCGAGATCATGACCTGGCTGTAGTCGGACGCTTAACCGACTGTGCCACCCAGGCGCCCCAAGGCTTAACTTTTTTGATCTTCTCAAAGAGCCAACTTCTAGTTTTATTAATTTTTCTCTATTATGTTTTCTGTTTTGTTTATCTCTGCTCTAATCTTTGGTATTTCCTTTCTTCTTGCTTTGGCTTTAGTTCGTTCTTTTTTCTAGTTGCTCAAGTTATAAGGTTAGTTTGTTAATTTGAGATCTTTATTGTTTTTTAAATGTCAGTGCTCATAGCTATAAATTTCTCCTTTAGCACTGCTTTCGCTACATCCCATGAATTTAAAAATTATTTTTTTAATGTTTTATTTTATTTTTGAGAGGGAGAGACAGAGTGCGAGCAGGGGAGGGGCAGAGAGAGAGGGAGACACAGAATCGAAAGTAGGCTCCAGGCTCCGAGCGGTCGGCATGGAGCCCTGTGTGGGGCCCGAATTCATGAGCCATGAGATCATGATCTTAAGTCGGACGCTTAACCAACTGAGCCACCCAGGCGCCCCCATCCCATAAATTTTGATAGTTGTGTTTTTGTTTTCATTCATCCCTAAGTATTTTCCAGTTTCCCCTTTGATTTCTTCTTTGATCCATTGGTTGTTTAAAAGTGCTGTTTAGAGGCGCCTGGGTGGCACAGGCAGTTAAGCATCTGACTCTTGGTTTTGGCTCAGGTCATGATCTCACGGTTTATGGGTTTGAGCCCCCCATTGGGCTACGTGCTGGCAGGGCGGAGCCTGCTTGGGATTCTGTTTCCCTCTCTCTTTGCCCCTCCCCTGCTTGAGCTGTCTTTTTCTCTCTTAAATAAATAAATATTTTTTAAAAGTGCTGTTTAATTTCCACAATTTTGTGAATTTTCCAGTTTTCCTTTTGTTACTGATTTCTAACTTTATCCTGTTGTGGTCAAAAAAGTTAATTTGTATGGTATCTGTCTTTTAAAAATCTATTGAGACTTAATTTGTGGCCTCACATACGGTCTATCCTGGTAATTGCCCTATGTGTACTTGAGAAGAATGTTTATAGTGTTGTTGGGTAGAGTGTTCATATATGTCTGTTAGAGCTAGTTGGTTTATTTTTTAAATTCTCTGTTTATCTTTTGTTGGTTTGTTCTGTCCATTGTTGTGGGTAGGTATTGAAGTCTGCACCTATTAGTGTAAAACTGTCTTATTTCTTCCTTCAATTCTGTGGGTTTTGCTTCCTGTATTTTGATGGTCTTTTATTGGGTGTGTAAATGTTTATAATAGTTATAGTTGTTGTATTGAGCCTAGTATTAATATATAATGCTCTTTTCTCTTGAAACCTTTTTTATTTTTTTTTTGAAAACTTTTTTGGTTTTAAAGTGTATTTGTTTTATATTAGTGTAGCCACCCTTGGGGGGTGCCTGGGTAGCTCAGTTAGTTAAGTGTCCTACTCTCAGTTCTGGCTCAGGTCATGATATCACAGTTTGTGAGTTCAAGCTCTGTGTTGGGCTCCAAGCTGGTAGTATGGAGCCTGCTTGGGATTCTCTGTTTGCTCCTCCCCCACTCACATACCCATGCAGTCTCTCTCTCTCTTTCTCTAAATAAATAAATAAACTTAAAAAAAGTTAGAACCTTAAAAAAAGTATACCACTAGCCACCCTTGCTGTCTCTTGGGTACTGTTTGCATGGTGTATTTTTTTCCCTCCTCCTATTTTCAAGTTTGGGTCTTAGGATCTCAGTTGCTTGTAGAGAGCGTATATATAGTTGGACATATGTTTTTATGCATTTTGACAATTTAATCTATTTACACTTAAAAGTAATTATAAATGATATCATTATGCTTATGCTATTTGTTTTCTATATGCCTTATAGTTTTTTGTCCCTCATTTCTTGCATTACTGTCTTCTTTTAGGTGATTTTTCCATAGTGAAAATTTTAAATTCTTTTCTCATTTCCTTTTGTGTGTATTTTATGGCTATTTTCTTTGTGGTTCTCATGAGGATTACATTTAACATCATAAAGTTATACTAATTTGAATTTATATTGGTTTAACTTCAGTAACATACATACAAAACTCCTCCTTTTAAGCTGTGTCCCCACATCTTTTGATTGTTGGCTGTCACAAAGTTGTATCTTTAAACATTGCATGCCCCCAGAACATAAACTAATAATCCTTTTAGATGCATTAGGCTCTTAAATTATATAGAAACTAAGATTTGAATTACAAACCAAAGTTACAGTAATAACTAGCTTTTACATTAATAATTGTGTTTTTTCCCTTAAAATGTATTAAGTCTCTTAAATCATGTAGGAAACAAAGGCACAGTTATAGACTATTTTTTTTGAATTTTTTACAATGTTATTTTGAGAGAGAGAGAGAGAGAGAGAGAGAGAGAGAGGGAGAGAGTGAGCCCCCTTCATGGGGCTCAAACTCATGAACCGTGAGATCATGACCTGAGCTGAAATTAAGAGTCGGGAGCTCACCCAACTGAGCCACCCAGACTCCCCTAAGGGAGTTATTTTAAAGTCTTTGTGTAGTAGATCTGCCATCAGGTCTTTTCCAGGGGCATTTTTTTGTTGATTTATTTTTATTCCTTATGGGCCATACTTTCCTGTTTCTTTAAATGCTTTGTGATTTTTTTGTTGAATGCTGGCCGTTTGAATCTAATAATGTGGTAACTCTAGAAATCAGATTCCCAGGGTTTTCTGTTTTTGTTATTGTTTTTGGATGTGGAGTGGATTTGATTTTGTATGGTGTCGTTGATGAGGATCAGCCTGAGGTGTAAACTTAAGGTATTCTCACTTCTTTTCTGATCCTTTCCCTGGGAATGTGTGGTCCAAGTTTTCTAATGTCCTGATCTTTAATGTCTGGCTCCCCAAAGGGGAAAAAAGCAAAAAATGAAGAGGAGAAAGGATGCAGGTGCTTCAGATCCCCTGGAAGTTACTTTAGCCAGAAGGGGAGGAGCTTGCAACAGTGGAGGGAGGCACAACAACAGTGGCTGCCTGCCTCTTGGTCTGTACCTCTGTGATCAGAAGCTGCAATCAGGGGTCAAAGCACAGAGCTTGATATTTGTAGGATAGTCTTTTGCTGGTACTGGCTTCCCCAAAGTGTGTGCAGGCTATTCCAGGAGCAGGTACACAACTGCCTTCATTGTGGCTGGGGTAGGAGATGGGTAGTTGCTGATGTGCTGAGAGATGAAACTGATATAAATTAACCTTAATGTACTGTCCAAGGCTTGCCCCAAAAGTTGCAAGCCTTCAAGGGACTCCAGAATAGTTACATCAGACAGATTCTGCCAGTCCAATTGTTTTCTAGGTGGGGAGACAGATTCCTGGTGCTTTCTACTCTTGACATTTTCCCAGAATCCTCCTCTTTTTTTTTTTTTTTTTTTTATGGCTAAGCACAATTTCATTGTACGTAAGTATGACTCTTGATTGAAGGTTTTTAAAATCTGACTTCTAGTGGTTATAATTATTGATCTCAGAGTAGCCAACTGCCTGTGCAGTATCTGAAACTTCCAGTGTTTCAGCAAGCAGTCTTCTTATTTTAGGTTGTGCTTATTTGTTTTTGTTTTCCATTTTATAAATTTCCTGAAGTAAAGAGATGTCATCTGCTTCATTCTAGGCATGCCAGGCTCCCAAGAAAACAAAAGCAGATGATCGAGGAACAGATGAAAACACTTCGGAGCAGACAATTCTCAGTATGATTTCCCAGAGCTCTTCAGACACAACTATCGCAGGTTTAATGAGCATGTCAACTTCTTCTACCACAAGTGCAGTGCCTTCCCTTCCAGCCACTGAAGAGTCATCCAGCAACTTAAGCAATGTGGAGATGTTGCAGGGCGAACGTTGGCTGTCCTCCCAACCCCCTTTTAAACTGGAACCTGCTCAGGGTCATCGGACTAGTGAGAATTTAGCACTTATAGGAGTTGATCATTCTTTGCAACAGGATGGTTCGAATACATTTATTTCCCAGAAGCAAAATAGTAAGAGTGTGCCATCAGCTAAAGTGTCTCTGAAAGAATACCGTGCAAAGCATGCAGAAGAGTTGGCTGCCCAAAAGAGGCAATTAGAGAACATGGAGGCCAATGTGAAGTCACAATATGCATATGCTGCCCAGAATCTCCTGTCACACCATGATAGCCATTCTTCGGTCATTCTGAAAATGCCCGTAGAGGGCTCAGAAAACCCTGAGCGGCCTTTTCTGGAAAAACCTGACAAAGCAACTCTCAAAATGAGAATCCCAGTGGCAAGTGGAGATAAAGCTGCCTCTTCAAAACCAGAGGAGATAAAAATGCGCATTAAAGTCCATGCTGCAGCTGACAAGCACAATTCTGTAGAGGACAGTGTCACAAAGAGCCGAGAGCACAAAGAAAAGCACAAGACCCACCCATCTAATCATCATCATCATCATAATCACCACTCACACAAGCACTCTCACTCACAGCTTCCAGCTGGTACTGGGAACAAACGTCCAGGTGATCCAAAACATAGTAGCCAGACAAGCACCTTAGCACACAAACCCTATAGCTTGTCTAGTTCTTTCTCCTCTTCCAGTTCTACTCGTAAAAGGGGCCCCTCTGAAGAGACTGGAGGGGCAGTGTTTGATCATCCAGCCAAGATTGCCAAGAGTACTAAATCCTCTTCCATAAATTTCCCCTTCCCTCCTCTTCCTACAATGGCCCAGTTGCCTGGGCATAGCTCAGACACAAGTGGCCTTCCCTTTACACAGCCTAGCTGTAAAACTCGAGTTCCTCATATGAAACTGGACAAAGGGCCCACTGGGGCCAATGGTCACAACACAACCCAGACAATAGACTATCAAGATACTGTGAATATGCTTCACTCCCTTCTCAGTGCCCAAGGTGTGCAGCCCACTCAGCCCCCTGCATTTGAATTTGTTCATTCTTATGGTGAATATCTGAATCCACGGGGTGGTGGAATGTCCTCCAGGTCTGGCAATACAGACAAACCCCGGCTCCCACCTCTACCATCAGAACCTCCTCCACCACTTCCACCCCTTCCTAAGTAAAGAAAAAGAAGAGGAGAAAAAAAACTTCCATAAAAACAACCTTTTTTTTTTTTAACTACTGATTCTGGACTAAGGAAATTACTTCCCTCATGAAATACGTCACCCTTCTTGGACTAGGGAATAAATGAATATTGACATGCAGGTGGGAGGGTGGTAGAGGGGCTTGGTTATATCTACTGCCTCAGAAATTTAACTATTTTATTATAGTTTTTACTGGTATTAGAGAGGTGAGAATGTGTTAAGCTGTGAAGGATTAAGAGTACTTTCTCTGTTCTTGGCCTCTCCACCTCCTAATTAGATCGATTAGAGTTGATGTCTTCCCTCTTCTTGCCAGGACTGAAATGTGGAGGGTTGGTTTTATCAAACATTTGTGGATCCTTTTGGTGTTTAATATTATCAGAAGAGAGGAAGTATTTAAACGTCAAAATCTTTTAAGAGACTTTAAAAAATAATTTAAAGAAAGTAAGTTATCTGTTTAGTTTTTTTTATATCATTGGGGAGGGGATAGGGATTTTGCTGTGTGTATGAGATACATAGCAATGACTCCTGGGGGGTGGGATTGGAGGGTGGGGGGTGTGTAGGGGGGATGGGAGGGTAGGCTTTGGCCTTGAGTTCTGATAGGCTCCGGCCACTTGAAGTGTTGAGACCTTTAAGTGTGTATGTAAGTGTGGGTATGTGCGTTTTTAAGTATGTGTGTTTAAAAATCATGTTTTATCTTTCCCTCCCTGTCCCTCACCATTTTCACTTCCCAACAGTCTACTAGAGAGAACACGGTGTGGCCTTTAGAACATAAAGGAAGGAAGAGGCATGTGTTTAACATGGTATTTTCCCATTTCTTTATGCTGTAATTGACTGGTAGCCTTCTAAATTCTAGTTTGGGCAAGTGTAGCCAGTGGCCTGACTCTGGACTCCATTATAAAAACTTTTACCCCCCTTTTCCTTTTGATGCAGAACAAAGGTGGGGTTGCGGAAGAAGGATTGGAGAGCAAGGCTGGCTTCTGCCCTACAGAATTGGGTGTGTCTTTTTTTCAAGTTGGGCTTTGGGAAAGTGTTCAAGTGAGAGCAGTCTCAGGGTCTCTGAAGGGAAGGGGGATGTGCTGTATATCCTGCCTATGAAAGCCCAGACCATATATGAGAGTAGTTCTGGGAGAAGCCATGGAGCTAGAGGATACTGAAAACAATGAAATTGTGATTGGGTATTTTTAGGATATTGTGTTTTAAATTACATTATGAATGTAAGACTTGCTTTTTATCTGTATATCTAAAGGGAAACAGCTGCATCCTTAATTTTTGCAAACCTATATGACTTCAGAGATTAGAGCTTGTGAATTTAACAGTACTGGTGTCATGAGGGTGAGCAAGCCTAGCCCACAGGTACAGATTGTTCATCTTTGGTGGCTTTAGCTTCTAGGCAGAGGTTTTTCCGGTTTCTAAGAATTTTTTTTTAAAAAATGGATTAGGAGTCCTATTCTTATGGGTGTTTGACTATCCCAGATTTCAGGATAAGTGGTATTCAGGATCCTAGCACTCAACACTTTTGCTGAGGAAAAAAATTTTTCAAGGGGCTAGAAAGCATTCTAAGCCAAGTTGTGTAACTGAAAATGCCACCAAGCTACAGATCATTTGATGTGATAGTCTTTGGTCTTCATGGTATTTCTTGCTATGGAAAAGATGATGCAATTTGAATTTGTCTTCTTGTTTTTAACGCAGCTTCCTTTACCAAATATTCTTTATAGAGAAATTGAATATTTTTCATTGGAAGTCATAGGGAGACAGGAGTTGTACATGTGCTGCTGCTTGCCAGGAACAGATTGGGGAGAAAACCGAGGCAATTGGAATTGTTGATGCACTGGCCTAATGTAGGAAGGAATTTGTACAGTAAACTTTAAGGTGAATTAGTGTCCTGTATCTCTGCATATTTGAACTGTCTAGAGTGCCTGCCATTGCTGTGTAAAATGAGCTCTCTGCTGATCTATAAACCAGTAATACTTTTGACTTGGAATGTTACTTCGTTTTTACAGATGGCATTTTCCTCTTTCTCCTTGATATTTTCTGTGTTGTGCTATGTAATTGGTAGATTTATGATGTGCTTACTAAATCTAGGCTATTTGTTTAGATTTTGTTTGGTGGAGTCTGCTCTCCTTCCTGACCTTCCCAAAAGTTTATTTAGTTTGGATTTGTGTCTTGGTGGAATTGATCACTGATTTGATTATGAAAATACCTTTTACAGTGTTCAGTTTTTCTCATCAAATGCCACATATTTTCTAATCATATGCACTCCCTTCACCACAGAGGCATACATATCCATTTGGCCTCCGAGCCGTTCTCCATGGCAGTCTGTAGTTAGTTCCTTAGACCTTTTGTCAGGAGTAAACTAGAAAAAGTGCTTTTTAGAGCCTGAGGGCTGCTTTCTGCTGTGTAGTCTGGCGTTTGCACTAGTAGATCATTGCTGATATAGGTCAGTTTAAAGACTTCTATATTACTGCCTCCTGATACTGTTTTAAGATACCTACAGTGTTTGCTTTTAGATCTGTTCATATGTCATGAATGTCCTATGTGCTTTGCATGAAGCTGCTGGATTTGGGTTAGCAGACGTGCCTGTCAGCTAGCATGCATATTGTTCAAATTAACATAGACTTAGGCTTCAAAGGGTAGTGTGGTTTCTAAACTCTGTGTTTTCTCTATGCTCACACCTTCAAAGGGTGAGAATGGGATTTATACATCCAAAGTTAGTCTAGTTAAACATGGGTTTTTTTTTCTCCTTTTAACCTAGACTATCAAAAGGATAAGTGGTGGTAAGCAGGCCCGGAGCTTCAAGTTCTATAAATCTCATTACTAAAACCTTGCTTGACTCTCATGTTGGCAAAAACAAACACCTGTGGAATGTCCTTAGAGCTTTTAATCAGATACCTGTGTTGCTGTTGACTGACCTCTAGTGAAGCATTAATTTAAAGCTAAATTGGTCTTCTGCAATATCAGTTATGCTTTTTGGGTTTAGAAAATACGTAGGACTTAGTCTAAGTTTCTCACTCATGAATCAATGTGTTGCAATATCTGAGACTCTCAGTTTCTTCTTCTTTTTTTTTTTTTTTCAAAGATTTTAGTATTTTGATTCAATATATCCTTTATCATAGTTACGTATTATTGGCTTCACCAGGGTTGATAGAAAAAAAAAATTTAAATCTCCAGTTGGAAACAGCAATGGATTAGGGTATAGAAATAAAATCATGGTAACATCAGTGCTTGATTTCCTTAAACTTTTGCTACCTAATTCCCCATATTGAAAATGTATACCCCTCATACTATGCTTCTGGACAAAGGCAATTAGAGGGATCTTATCCCAGTATGGTAGGATTTTGTGTTTCCCACAGAAACACAGGGACTGTGGGAACTTGGGAACAAATCACTTCTTTAAAGGATTATTATTCTTTTGTTGATAAGTTGTTTTGATACTAATGGTAGGAAAAGGGATATTCTAGAACATCTTGAAGTTGGAATACAAATGTTATTCTCTTGGGTTTAGGAGAATTTAAGCAGTCTATGCAACCCCTCACATGGTGAGAAATAAGCCCTCCGCAGTCCCACTAAGCTTTCAGTGACTTCAGTACCTCCCCAGATTTCCCATGTTGCTGCTTTTTAACACCCAGCTTTTAACTGAGGTTTGCTCCTGATGGTTTAAGAAATGTTCATGTTCTATCAGAATATCAAGTTTTATTTTGTCGTTTTATCCCTCTGTGGGTGTGAGTTTGAAACAAGCATGGTATTGCAATCCTACCTGATAGAGTGGCCTGGAGTGAGAATTATTTTCTAAGTGGGAGACCCTTCCATTTTAATGTTTCTAAAGTTTTTAATATGAACTTGGCATTGGAAAAGGGAGGGAAAGAAAATGAATGTTTACTAAAAAGTAGTGTCTGCTCTTCCCCTTTGTGAGTACATATTTATGGTTGAATTAAAAGAAGAGAAAGACTCGGGTTTTCCGTTGCCACGTTAAGCGTGGAGAGGGATGCTTGACAGCATGCTAATTGAAGCCAGAGCAAGTATGTCTCCATCAGGTTATCAGGAATTCTTCAGTCGAATGCTGAGGAACTAACTGATTAGTGGTTGATCACATTGGAAATTGTTGTAAGATGGAAGTGCTGTCTGGGTTAAGCACCCAAAGAAAAGAATGCGGCAGCCTAACTTAGTGTTAACCTAGGTTTCTGGATTTGAAACTGACCTTTCCTTATCCTGTTCCACACACCTGAAACTGTCCGTTTTCTTATCAGACCAAAGAGCAAAGAAGAAAAAAAAAAAGTAAAATACTTTACCAATCTATGTCACTCAGGTACAATTTTGTGGTAATATTTTTGTGTGTTTTCTTTGTATTGCTCTTAAGAGTCCTTTCTCAGCATACTATTCTGCTGTTGCCTCTGTCCTCCTTGGGGCACCTCAGTTCTGGATGCTACCCCTGGGATCTCTACTGTTGTTATGTGATTGATAGGATGTAAGTGACCATTACAGTAAGGGCTCTTTGTAAAAAAATTCAAAACATTTTTAAAAAATTTAAAAAAGGATGTTGTATACATTTTATAGTCTGGCTATCAGTTTGATATCTTGCTGTCAAGTATGTTTCTCAATATGTATTTATCCATCCCATCAATAAATGTTAATGATAAAACACTTATCTGATTGTTGTTTATGTGTCCTAAGTCTTCAAATTAGTCTTTAACTGTCACCTTATTGTTATGATTACAGTTTTTAGTTTTGGTAGTAGTATGTACTTTCTGACTACACAGGATCCTGTGTGAATTGAGTTCATTGGAAGGACCTAAGATCTGGTGGTCACAGTGAACCCGGTAGTATGGTAGTATGATGTAGTCAGAGGGGGAAAAAACCCTCACTCAGTAAAGTATTTTTGGTGGTGCTTGGAAAAATTGATAGTGAATATTCTTTCTGGGACATGTAAAACCACACATATGTAAATTACACATTTAAAGGGAAAGGATTTTATGCTAAAATACTCCCAAATTGTAACAAAGTTAGCGGAAGCTATAGTTTAAAAACTAAAAGGCGGGGGCCTCCTGGGTGGCTCAGGCTGTTAAACATCGGACTCTTGATTTTGGCTCAGGTCATGATCTCACGGTTTGGGAGTTCAAGCCCTGACTTGGGCTCCACATTGACAGTGGAGAGCCTGTTTGGGACCCTCTCTCTGCCCCTCCCCCACTCTCTCTCTCTCTCTCTCTCTCTCTCTCTCTCTCTCAAAAATAAGTAAACTCTACAAGGAAAAAAGATCAATTTAACAGAATGATGTACACTTCTGAAAAAAAAAATCACTTGAGTTCTGGTCCATTTTCTAAAATAAGACAACTTAGGATTTTTGTTTGCTGTACCTCTCCTAAAACTTTTGTGGGAATTGCTGACATTTTAAGAATTCTGGTCTGGTTTGAATGGAAGAGAAGAGAAATAATGTAAGGATGGATGATACTACAAAATCATAAGTTTAGTGATTTCTCTTTGTTAGAGTTACTATCAACTGTCATCCTTGGGAATAGATGAGGTATAAATCAATATAAAGGTGGTGTGCAACTGGATCCCCATTAATAGGGCTTGTTAAACTAATTGATAGAATTAGGCTTCATCTTCTAATGTTTATGTGATGATGGTTTCCATGACACTTGATAGCTGAATAAGAATGGCTTGATCTCATTCATTGTTCTGAGGAAAGTTTGAAGCCCCTTCTGTGGACTGCATTTACTGTATAAGAGACATGTGTTCACTGCAATCTGTAGCTCTGGGGCCTATTTCTGAACTCATGTGGTTTATGTCACCTGTCCTATGTGTGCTACCATTTTGCACCTTTTCTTCATTTCACATAACACAAAACCAACAGGTAACCAAAAAGCCACAGTGATAAAAGCAAGTTAAAATTGAATACTAGATCAACCTTTTCTGAAGAGTAGTTTCAGGCACTTTTCTACCTTACATTTATTCCTTCATTAGAAAATAGTACCTATCAGGGGTGCCTGGCTGGCTCAGTCGGTTAAGCGTCCGACTTCGGCTCGGGTCATGATCTCACAGTTTGTGGGTTTGAGCCCCGCATCGGGCTCTGTGCTGACAGCTTAGAGCCTGGAGCCTGCTTCCAATTCTGTGTCTCTCTCTCTGCTCCTCCCCTGCTCATGCTGTCTCTCTCTCTCTCTCCTTCAAAAATAAATGAAAACATTAAAAAAAAAGAAAAGAAAATAGTACCTATCAAGTGCTGTGTACCGCTTACTGATGGGGATATGGCGGTAAACCACAAACATCCTTCCCTCACAGAACTTACACATTGTAGTTGTAGGGGAAACAAATAAGTAGAACTTAGTATGTTAGATGACAAGGACTTTGGAGAATGTAAAGGGGAGAAGGAGGGATAGAGATGTTTTGTGTGTGTGTAGGTAAGGCTCTTGAAATCAGAAATAAGATGGCTAGGAAGGAAGGCCTCGTGAAATTACAGTTCAGCAAAGATCTGGAAGAGGTGAGAGCAAGCCGTGAGAATAGTTGGGATAAGAACTTTACAGGATCATTCCAGGAAACAAGTGCAAAGGTTCTGAAGTGAGAATACACTGGCAGGTTTGAGAAATAGCAAGGAGGCCAGTGTAGCTAATATGGACATAAGTGAGGAACAGAGAGTAGCAGGATATGTGGTTAGAGAGGCAATGGAAAGCTAGATACTATAAGGCCTTGTAAGCCATTCTGTAGACAGTGAAATGCACCATCGAAACGCTTTGAGCTGACAAGTGACAAGATCTGGCTTAGGTTTTAAAGTGTTCATTTGGACTGCTGTATTTAAGATGGACTGCATGGGTCAAAGCTAAAGGGGCTTTCACAATAATTAAGGTAACAGATGAGAGTGGCTCGGACTAGGTAGTGAGAAATTACGTATCTTGAAGATGGAGCCATAGGATCTGCTGTAAGGTTGGAAGAGAAGTCAAGGATGATTCCCAGTGCTTGGCCTGACCAACTGGAAGGATGGAGTTGTCATACTGAGATGAGAATGACTATAGAAAGAGGAGGAGTTTGGCATTCATTCATATTCATTCTGTCTCTGTCTCGCATGCATACCTTTCTCTAGGATTGGTCCCCAAAACTCCAAATTCTGAAAAACTCTCAAGAATTCATTTTTGTGGGGCACCTGATTTTGTGGGGCCTCCTGGTTCAGTCAGGAAATCATGCAACTCTTGATCTTGGGTTCATGAGTTTGAGCCCCAAATGAGGTTACTTAAATAAAAAAGATTAAAAAAATTCATCTTTGCCAATTTTTCTTTACAAAGATCCTCAGGTCCACTTTAACCTATTTAATGCCTAGCAGAGTGTTCAGTGGATTACAAACAGCCATCTACTTTGTTAAACAGCACAAAAAGTTTGCTAACATCTTGACCCTTCAATAATATCTGCCCTCTTACTCACTTAGAAGGAAGTGGCTCTACATAGCAACTTTTTTGCCTTTCTTGGATTTAGCAGGAGGGTTTTATTTCAACTAAGACCTATGGTAGACCTAGTTAAAGTCTGCTGTATCCCTATCTAGTTCCTAAAGCCTCTTTTCATTGTTCAGTATAGTAGAGTTTTTTTTTTTTTTTAATTTTTTTTTTTTTTTTTTTTTTTCAACGTTTATTTATTTTTGGGACAGAGAGAGACAGAGCATGAATGGGGGAGGGACAGAGAGAGAGGGAGACACAGAATCTGAAACAGGCTCCAGGCTCTGAGCCATCAGCCCAGAGCCTGACGCGGGGCTCGAACTCACGTACCATGAGATCGTGACCTGGCTGAAGTCGGACGCTTAACCGACTGCGCCACCCAGGCGCCCCAGTATAGTAGAGTTTTAATATCCCTTTATGATATTACCACATTTGGTTACAGATTTTTTTTTTTTTTTTAGGTTTTATTTTTAAGTAATCTCTCTACCCAACGTGGGGCTTGAATTTACAATGCCAAGTTCAAGAGTTGCATGCTCTACTGACTGAGTCAGTCAGGTGTCCTTGGTTGCAGATTCTGATTCCCATATTTTCTGTAATGTGGTTTCCTCCAGTTAGTTTGGAGTTATAGAGTGTTTATAACAAATATCTTCTTTGTACCCCTTTTGAAGGTCGGAGTGTTTGCTTATGTGTATAAATCACAGTTGCTATTAATACTATGTTTGTATTGCATCCACAATCTCAAACTGCTCAAGCATGTTTACTTCAAAAGAGCATGGTTATCTTTCCTGTTCTCTCTGTATGTCTAGTGCATGGCACTTAGGCACTCAGTAAATATTTCTTGAATGAATTTCAGTAACGGGCCTTCTAGGGATGCCCTAATCTGGAATTGGCATCTCCTCTACCTACTCCACCTCCCATTTTTGTTTTAATCACTTGTGACTAAGCTGACTGCTGTTGTTGGAGCCTTGTAGATTCTCTATACTCACCTGCACTGTGAATCATACCTGCTCATTGGTACTGGAGAAACATTTTAAATGAAACTGACACTAGATAAAGAAGCTTGGGAATGTTGGGATGCAAAAAAGATCCAGAAGGGTTAGAGGGAAAGATTGTTGGTTCATTTCTACAAGAGGTGTGGTGATGAAAAAAGATGTTTTTAACTAAAAATTGCTAACGTATGATAAAATTGGGATTGTGTCTACCATTTCTATATACCTCCATTATTTAGCATGAAATTGTAGAGAATTTTCAATAACCAAGGCCTAAACCAGAAATCATATTTCCTTATTCTCAGTCCAATGCTCTGTACTATAAAGGGATAAAGAATGAGGGTTGGGTTCAAATTCTCCTTCTGCCATTTACTAGACTTAGGCCCATTCTATTCCTTGGTTATCTTATCTGTAAAATGGAAATAATAGCCTCTGCCTCTTAGGGTTGCTCTGAAAAATCAAGTGTTTAATTTCCCAGACTCCGTACTCAAACCAACTGCTCACAAAAGAAAACTACAGCTTTTTCCTGTATAAAGAGTCAACTGTACCGTGATCCTTTGGCCTCTATATGACTGATTTTTTTTACCCGCTGTGTAGGGACGGTGAGGTAACAGCACCCTAGAACCACACAGCGGCCAAAAGTAGTCCCAAAAGTATACCGAAAGGAAGCCACGCTGTGACGTAGAAAAAAACAGCACCGCCGCGCCAAAGACTCCGGCAGCAAGCTCACCCTCAACCTCACCCTCCCCGGGGCGGAGCTGTTGACTGACGGACAGGTCTTCTTAGCCACCCCAGCCGCGCTTTTTCTCAGCGCCCCGCCCCCCCAGACATGATAGGTAGCTGGCCTCGGCCAATGGTGACACACCGCCGTGGGCACAGTAGCCAATCAGGAATTGGGAGCCTGGAAAGGAGCGGGGGCCGAGTTAGAAGCGGCTGGCGCGGGCAGAGGCCTAGCGGCGCGGCGCGGCGGCACAGGTAACATGGCCGCGGTGCTTGATCTCTCTTCTGCGGTTAGGCTGCTGCTTCGCTCCTCCTGCCCTCTCCGAGTTGTTACTTTGTCTCAAACAGCCTGGAGGTCGCTCTCCTGCTCTGGGCTCCCAGAAGCCAGATTCTCTGGTGCCCAGAGCCGGAGGACAAAATGGCGCTTGCACAGGCGGCCGAGGACGGGCAGGGCCCAGCCGTGAGCTCTGAGGCGGGCTGGGACAAAGGCGGCATGCAAGGAGGCGGAGGCGGAGGCCGGGCGCGGCGCTGCGGCGTTGCCGCCACCGCGTGGGGCGGGCGCTCCTTCCTCGTGCGCCGGCCATGCGAGTCTGAGATACGACGTGCTTGTGTTCAGGGTGGGGGCGGGCATGGCGCAGAGGTTGAAGTGAGACAAATTGTCTAATGGCCTGGGGAGACCTGTGCGGAGGGGAGTTACAGAGCGTGACTTCTGCTTGTCCTTTGGTAACTATCTGCAGTCTGCCCGGATGTCGTAGAGCAGGAATTTTCGGGAAGGGTAAGGGCTTTTTGTGTGTGTGACCCTGCAGGTTTTGGTATGAACAGGATTCGGATCCACGTCTTGCCGACCAATCGGGGGAGGATAACCCCAGTGCCCAGGTCTCAGGAGCCTCTGTCTTGTTCATTCACTCATCGCCCATGCTCGCAACCTCGTCTGGAGGGGCAGGAGTTTTGTATTAAGCATATCCTTGAAGACAAGAATGCACCCTTCAAGCAGTGTAGTTATATATCGACGAAGAATGGAAAAAGATGTCCCAGTGCTGCTCCAAAGCCTGAGAAGAAAGATGGGTATATATGTGTAGATAATAATCTATGTCGTTTGTACTTTTAAAGCGAGAGGGGAGATGTGGTATATTGTGGGCTTGGGAATATCTGGGATTTTTGTAAAATTGGGGTTATGGATATATCCTTGGGGAGAAAAAATAAAAACGTTGAAAACTGGAGAGACCACTTCCGTTTGGTCCACTCAATTAATCTGTTTAGACCTTTTCTCTTGTCTATAAAATAAAGGGATATTCTAGATTATTCTTAACTCGAGTCCATGGCCCTGTGGGTCATCCCTGATCCTTGTTAAGTAATATGCAAAACTGCGTGTATGTGTATTCTGGTTCCCCAGAAAAGCTTTATAGGTTTCATCACAGAAGCAAAAGTATTCACATAACTTGGCTAGTGAATTCTGCATGTATATTTTGGTTTTAAAATTGTGTCCCACATCTTCTTACCTTCAGTGGATTGATACTGAATTAAAGTGTAGAGTTGCCTTCCAGAACCAATTTTGAAAGATGAAAGAGGATCTCTTTGATTTGTTCTAAGATGATGTCAGCGTTTTTATAGTTGGAATGTTTTGTTTGATGAATGAAGCACCAGATTATGATACCTGCATTTCCCCTTAGTAATACCAAATGAGTTGACCTTGGGCTAGTTAAATTACTCTGCTTCACTGGCCTTTTTAATTTATAAATGAAGGTAATAGTAATTTTAATTTCCTAAAAATGATCTAAAGATTAGTGACAGTGAAAATGGTAGAACTCTTTCAAGAAGGGACCTGAGTATAAAATGTTAATATTTTGTCTTCTTAGGGTGTCTTTCTGTGCTGAACATGCCCGTAGGAATGCCCTGGCACTTCATGCTCAAATGAAGAAGACTAATCCAGGGCCTATGGGTGAAACACTCTTGTGCCAGCTGAGCTCCTATGCTAAGACAGAGCTGGGGTCTCAGACTCCAGAAAGTAGCCGCAGCGAAGCCAGCCGAATTCTGGGTAAGGATCTTCTCTCCTTAGAATGAAAAAGGAAAAAGCAAGTTAGAGAACTTATTTTGGTTTATTTAGCACAGTATCTTGAACATATAGGACACGTGATAATACAGTAATAATATAATTCATTGACAATTTGATGAGAATTCCAGCATTGCTATGTTCACCAGTTCTTTTCAGTTTGAAGTAGCCTGTGCTTGGGTTTACTTTCTTGACTTTATGACTGTTTCCTTCATAGCTGTTTTTATGCTTGTCTTTGTTAGGCAAGGTAATTTCAGGAAGCAAGAGTAATTTTGAGTTGACCTTTCTGTCCTTTTGAGGGCATGGTTACCTCCTTTATGTTATAAGTACGCTTACCTGGGTTGTATTTTTTAAGCTGACTTTATTTGCCAGTGCCTTTCTGCTAAAAAATTTTTTTTGGGGGGGAGGTGGCGGGGGGGGAGTTGTTTGTTTTGTTTTAAATTTTAAGGTTTGGGTTGATGTGTTAAGTAATCTAGTTTTGTGTGGTGGAGTTACAGAGGTGGGAAGTCTTAATGGCTGCTCTCCCTTCCTTGCCTCAGATGAAGACAGCTGGAGTGATGGGGAGCAGGAACCCATTACTGTGGATCAGACATGGAGAGGTGACCCTGACAGTGAAGCTGATAGCATAGACAGTGATCAAGAAGATCCCCTAAAGTAAGTTGTAACTCCACATAAGGCTTTTAAATATTTTTAGCAGTCAGTGTGTGGACTACAGTAATGCTGTTAATTAACTATAGTAAACTATTAATAGGTTAATAACCTAGCCGTGTTGAAGATAACTTAGTTATTTGTGAGCAGTAATAGCTTAATAGCTTCTGTAAAAGTGTCCTGGTTCATCACCATCTTGCTGCAAGGCAAAATTTGATTCTTGTTTGGAAGTCTGGGAATTTGGGGAAGTTTTTAGGTATTAAATTCTACACATGAGAAAGTATAGGGGAAAAAATAGGAAATTTCTTGGACATAGGAGTGGAAGGTTGGTTGAGAAATGGCTTAGATCAGTTAGAGAAGAGGAAACTGATGTAAGTGGATTCCTGGCTTAAATCTCAGGAACAATAATGTGATTGTATTTGAATACATTTTTTTCAGGGTTACATTTTATGAGTGTTTTTTTTTTTTTTCCCCTGGTGGAAAAATAAAAAGATGTTCAAGAGTGCCCTTTGGTTTCATGGCTAAGAGAAACTGAGGTAGAAACCAGAAGTGAGTAATATGTGTATGTAATTATATCTTAACTAAGGTTCTACTCTTCATTTAACCCATGGGTCACCTTGGAGTTACAGAAACAAAAACATTGCCACTCAAAAGTCTCATGGTTTGTGTTTACTTGAGTTTTTTCTTTTTTTGTTTTCTTCATTCTTTTTGATTACTGTCTAATACTTCCCACTGACCATTTGCATAGAAGTATTATAATTAGTGGGAGGGGTAATGAATTTTTAGTCTGATCATAAAAAGTCATTTAGGTTTACATTTTCTGAGTATAATAATTGCGTCTATTTTTCTTGAGTAATGTCAGTGTAGTCAGCTCTTCAGGAAGTACTTATTGGAAAGTTCCATCTAAGTAGTTTGCAAAGGAATGTTCGTTATCTAGTCATTATCTAGTAGAATTCTCTCATAGTAACTTCGGTTTATTTGGTTTATTTACTTGGTAACTTAATATCAAACATTCTTTCCCCCCCCCATTGTGCTTCTGGAAATGCCAGACTTGCTGCTTTGAAGAGGTATATGCTCTGTAGGGTCACAAAGTGACTGTCCTTTGGTATGGTAAATAGCTTTGAAGGTCCAGAAACTCGATTTTGTCAGTAGTAATCTAGAGTGGATCAGTCTCTTGGGGACACATTTATGCTAGTGTATCTTAAAAATACCAGTTAATGAGAAGTATAAATGTTAAAAGGACTAGGTATTTGGTGTCAATTTCTCCTAAAAGGAACATTCCAAGGGGGAAAGTAAAGCCCCAAGTATGGTCAACTATTAGGCAACTAAATATAAGGCTTTCCTTAATTCCCCCATGAGATTATCCAAAAAATTTTGACCTCCTAAGATATTTGCATTTTTAAGGATGTAAATACAGTTGTGAAATGTCTTAGAGTATTAAATTTGTTAATGTGGTTGCATATTACTGTCTTGTTAAATTTAATAAAAGAGTATTTAATGAAATTCTTTGAATTTCATCTCTGGTGCCAGTGTTTTATTGTCACTAGGACCACTTTTTGAATCGTTAGCAATTTACAGCATATATCGTCTTCATTTGCTTGTTCCAGGAGGGTGCTTTTTGTATTGTTTATGATGTCATTAGAGATTTTATCCTAACTAGGATTAATATTGGCATAGTTTCTTTTCCCCCTTATAGGTATGTGTGTGTGATTTCCCTCAAAGTAACCATTTACTTAATTGCTTTGTAAAAAGTAATCTGAGGGGCACCTGGGTGGCTCAGGTCATGATCTCACTGTTGGTGAGTTCGAGTCCTGCATCAGGCCCTGTGCTGACAGCTCAGAGCCTGGAACCTACTTCGGATTCTGTGTCTCCCTCTTTCTGTGCTTTCCATGCTCGTACTGTCTCTCTCTGCCTCTCAAAAAATAAATAAATGCTAAAAAATAAAAAAAAGGAATCTGAAAAGTCCATTTATAACAACATCCAGCACTGGTGAAGTTTTAGCCTATGAGTAACTGTTAGGGGCGCCAGGGTGGCTCAGTCGGTTAAACATCTGACTCTTGATTTCAGCTGAGGTCCTGATCTCAACAATGGTAAGATTGGGTGTGGAGCCTGCTTAAGATTCTTTCTCTCTGCCCCTCTTCCCCTCTCTGTCTCTAAAATAAACAACAACAGAAATAGCCAGCCAAGAAAAGTTAAAAAAAAAAAAAAAAAAAAAGAGTAATTGTTCAATCGTTCCCTTTTTAGAAAGTAATTTTTATTATATGACTTCTACAGGCATTCAGAGTTAGTTTTGGAAAAGGTCATTTCAGAGTTAGTTTTGGAAAAGGTCATTTCAAGTTATTGAGTCTTCATTGTTATTAAAATAAATTTGGAGGAATGCCCTTAGATAAGAGACACTAATATACAAGGAATGTAAGATGATTCCCTCTTTGTTGAAGATGCAGTCAGAGGGGCGCCTGGGTGGCTCAGTCGGTTGAGCGTCTGACTTCAGCTCAGGTCACGATCTTGCAGTCTGTGAGTTCGAGCCCCGCGTCAGGCTCTGGGCTGATGGCTCAGAGCCTGGAGCCTGTTTCCGATTCTGTGTCTCCCTCTCTCTCTGCCCCTCCCCCGTTCATGCTCTGTCTCTCTCTGTCCCAAAAATAAAAAACGTTGAAAAAAAAAAAAAAAAAAAAAAGATGCAGTCAGATAATAAATCTCTGACTTAAATTTATGAGTATCAGAGTAAGGGAAGTTGGTGCATGCTTTTATTAAAAATTAAAAAAAAAATTTTTTTTTTCAACGTTTTTAATTTATTTTTGGGACAGAGAGAGACAGAGCATGAACGGGGGAGGGGCAGAGAGAGAGGGAGACACAGAATCGGAAACAGGCTCCAGGCTCCGAGCCATCAGCCCAGAGCCTGACGCGGGGCTCGAACTCACGGACTGCGAGATCGTGACCTGGCTGAAGTCGGACGCTTAACCGACTGCGCCACCCAGGCGCCCCCAAAAAAATTTTTTTTTTAATGTTTGTTTATTTTGAGAGAGAATATTCCAAGCAGGCTCTGGCTGTCAGCATGGTTTTGTTTGTTTGTTTGTTTTTTTTAACTTTTTTAAATGTTTTATTTATTTTTGAGACAGACACAGAGTACGAGTGGGGGAGGGGCAAAGAGAGAGGGAGACACAGAATCCGCAGCAGGCTCCAGGCTCTGAGCTGTCAGCAGAGAGCCTGATATGGGGCTCAAACTCATGAATGGTGAGATCATGACCTGAGCCGAAGTCAGACGCTGAACCGACTGAGCCGCCCAGGCCCCCCTGTTGGCATAGATTCTGATGTAGGGCTTGATCTCAACAGCTGTGAGATCATGACCTGAGCCAAAATCAAGAGTCAGATGCTTAGCTGACTGAGCCACCCGTGTGTCCTGGTTTTAATAACATGATTTTAATAATTAGCCATGAATGTCTGGAACAGCCATATTTATTTGTTTGTTTATTTAGAGAGATTGTGAGCAGGGGAGGGGCTGAGAGAGAGGGAGAGAGAATCTCCAACAGGCTCTGCTCTGTCAGCATAGAGCCTGACATGGGGCTCAACGGTGAGCATGTGACCAGAGCCAAAATCAAGAGTAGGGCACTTAACTGACTGAGCCACCCAGGCGCCCCTGTTGTTTTGTTTTTTAATAACAACTTGCATGTTGCATGACAATGTTCATATTTAATAAGGTGATTGTCTCAGTGGTGAGTTCTTTTTTATTTTCTAATTTTTATTTAAATTCTAGTTAGTTAACAAACAGTGTAATATTGGCTTCAGGAATAGAATTCAGTGATTCATCATTTACATACAACACCCAATGCTTGGGGCGCCTAGATGGCTCAGTTGGTTAAATGACTAACTTCTGCTCAGGTCATGATTTTACAGTTCGTGAGTTCAGTCCCTGCATTGGGCTCTGTGCTGATGGTGTGGAGCCTGCTTGGGATTTTTTTCTCTCTGGCTCTCCCCCTTCTGTGCGCATGTGCTTTCTCTTTTTCTCTCTCAAAAATAAATAAGTAAACTTAAAAAAAAAAAGACTCCATAACACCCAGTGCTTATCACAAGTGCATGCCTTAATACATATCACCCTTCCAGCCCATCCCTCACCCACCTCCCCTCCAGCAACCTCAGTTCTCTGTAGTTAAAGAGTCTTTTATGGTTTCTTTCCCTCTTTTTTGTCTGTCTGTCTGTCTGTCTGTCTGTCTGTCTGTCTGTCTATCTATCTATCTATCTATCTATCTATCTATCTATCTATCCAGCTATCTATCTATCTATCTATCTATCTATCTATCTATCTATCTATCCAGCCGTCCAGCCATCCCGCCATCCCGCCAGATATCTATCTATCTATCTATCTATCTATCTATCTATCTATCTATCTACCTATCTATCTATCTATCCAGCCGTCCAGCCATCCCGCCATCCCATATGTTCATCTGTTTTGTTTCTTAAATCCCACATAAGTGAAATCATATGGTATTTGTCTTTCTTTGACCGACTTATTTTGTGTAGCATCATAATACACTCTAGCTCCATCCACGTTGCAAGTGGCATGATTTCATTCTTTTTGATGGCTGAGTAAATATTCCATTTATATATATGCCACATCATTACCTTCATCTGTTGATGGGCAGTTGGGTGACTTCTTGTTAAGTAACAAGGTTAAGTCTCACCTCTAACCTTGTGTCCTTTTAAGCTTGGGGTTTATTGTGTTTTCTTATGCTTTGCTGAATTCTGTTTCATTGTAGACATGCTGGTGTTTATACAGCAGAAGAAGTTGCCCTGATTATGCGTGAGAAACTAATTCGGTTGCAGTCTTTGTACATCGATCAGTTTAAACGACTTCAGCATCTGCTCAAAGAGAAGAAGCGACGTTATTTACATAATCGCAAAGTGGAACATGAAGCTCTAGGCAAGTTTTATGCTAAGTTCCAATAAGCTGTTGTATTGTGGGTTCAACATGTGCATTTGGTAGTACTTAGATGTATTTCTGTCTTGGTACCTGGAGTGAAAAATTTGCTTTTGAAGATGGCTGTCTTACGGCTAAAGATTTCCCAGTTTGTGAATATGGATATTATTTCTTCTTAATTTGGGGAAGCCATCCTTCATTGGTTACTTGGCACATAGCGTCTTGACTGTTGTGACTCACCAGGTAGTAGTCTCCTGACTGGCCCAGAGGGACTTTTGGCCAAAGAACGAGAGAACTTAAAGCGTCTAAAATGTCTTCGGCGGTATCGTCAGCGCTATGGAGTGGAAGCCTTATTACATAGGCAGCTGAAGGAACGCAGAATGCTGGCCACAGATGGTGCTGCCCAACAGGTAATTTGTGTTTATACCTCTAAGGGGCATATATTTGCGTTGTTTACAAAGTCACAAATAGTCAAAATATTGTATAGTCTTGGCTCTGAAATCTGACTTAATTTTTAATTGGATGTGGGGTAAATTGAAAAGAGCACAGTTAAGTGATCATTCTTAATTTGTTTTTTAAGCCCTTGGTCTCTGCCTCAATGATAATTCCATTTTTATCTGTTTTATTTGTTGAGGCTCCACATAAAACTACAATTAAAAAAATTTTTTTTAATATTTATTTGTGTGAGGGAGAGAGAGAGAGAGAGAGAGAGAGAGACAGACAGACAGAGTATGCAGGGGAAGGGCAGAGAGAGGGAGACACAGAATCTGAAGCAGGCTCCAGGATCTGAGATGTCAGCACAGCTCAATGTGGGGCTCAGACTCATGGACTGCAAGAGCATGACCTGAGCCGAAATCAGACACTTAATTGACTGAGCCACCCAGGCGCCTATAAAATTACAGTTGTTTTTTTTTTTTTTAATTTTTTTTTTTTTTCAACGTTTTTTATTTATTTTTGGGACAGAGAGAGACAGAGCATGAACGGGGGAGGGGCAGAGAGAGAGGGAGACACAGAATCTGAAACAGGCTCCAGGCTCCGAGCCATCAGCCCAGAGCCCAACGCGGGGCTCGAACTCACGGACCGCGAGATCGTGACCTGGGTGAAGTCGGACGCTTAACCGACTGCGCCACCCAGGCGCCCCTAAAATTACAGTTTTAAAAAGTGGTTTGCGGGGCGCCTGGGTGGCGCAGTCGGTTAAGCGTCCGACTTCAGCCAGGTCACGATCTCGCGGTCCGTGAGTTCGAGCCCCGCGTCGGGCTCTGGGCTGATGGCTTGGAGCCTGGAGCCTGTTTCAGATTCTGTGTCTCCCTCTCTCTCTGCCCCTCCCCCGTTCATGCTCTGTCTCTCTCTGTCCCAAAAATAAATAAAAAACGTTGAAAAAAAAAAAAAAAAAAAAAAAAGTGGTTTGCTAGGGTGCCTGGCTGGCTCAGTCTTTGGAGCATGCCACTCTTGATCTTGAGGTTATGAGTTCAAGCCGTAAAAAGGGGGGAAGGGTTTCTAAAAGACAAAATAGTTTGAAAACCATTAGGCTGATCACATTCTTATAATCTGGAGAAGTATTTTGGATTAGGGTTGACTCATTATTTGAACATGAGGTTTTAACTTTTTTTTCCTTTCATATAGTCTTGTGAGTAAATTTGTCAAATATTGAGGGTTTTTTTTTTTCTTTAGCCTTTAAGGGTGTACCTTACATGTTATAAGTTAGTATGGTCATAGATAACTGGTTGTATTTTCTTTTGAACGTTTATTTATTTTCTCCATTTTAGGCTCATACGACTCGTTCCAGTCAGAGGTGCTTGGCCTTTGTGGATGATGTTCGATGTTCCAATCAGTCTCTTCCAATGACCAGACACTGCCTTACCCGTATCTTTTTTATTCCTTTCAGTTTGCTAGCTAGACTAAAGGCTGGTGGGAATATCTCATAGTTTGCTTAATTGAAGGTCTTTGTTTTCCTTTGGCCCTGAATCAAGGCCAGCAGTTTGTCGAAGCTGTTGGTTTCAAGCAGGAGCCTAAAGAAATGTCTTTCTATGGTCTGTTGGCCATTTCAGAACTTTGGAAATGTAATGGTCAGTTCATTAGAAAGAAACATCTGAGTCATTAGAGATAGGTGTGGGCTAATATTCATTTGTTGTTGATTAATACTGGGATTCCAAACTATAGAGATCCCTGATAGAACTTGTTCATTGGAATTATAATACTGTTAAGTCCAGTTACCAAAAAAAAAATTTACTGTGGGTTTTCCACCAAAAAAACAATAGGTTCTGAACTGTGACCTTCCTTTGAGAATTAATCTTTTGTATGGCCAATTTGTGTATTTTAGACTTTATTCAAATTGGGAGCTTATCTGTTTCCAAAAATGGAATGCTCCCACCCCTACCCTCCCAATTAGTTTGCCTTTGAACCATCATAGCATTTCTTGATTCGGCTACGAGGTCACATTTACTATCAGGTTATGAGACTTTTTGACTTGTTTATTCGATTGTGAAAGTGCATCTTTATTATGGATATCGAGTAAGTTGCTTTCACAGTAAAGCACTTGTTAAATACTATTATCTAAAGGCATAAATCTTGATGGATTTCATTTGCCTGGAAGAGATATAAAGTATATGGAAAATAAAATATCTTTTTAATAGAAAAAGGAGAACCTTTTCTTGGTCTTTGAAAAGAAGACTTTTTTCTATTTATTGAATGTTTTACTAGTTTATTAATTGCAATAAATGTCTGATGAAGGATTACTGTCCTTAATACACAAAATACTTGTGCAAGGTAATTAAAAACTATAGATAAATGCTCAAAACATAATTGGGCAAAGGTGGACAGATTTAAAAGTAGAAATGGCTAATAGTGGAAAAGTGTTTTCACTGTACATGAATGAAATAGGAAATGAAAATTTTAATCTATGAATTTGATGTTTGTATATATATGATGTTTATTCAGTGAATTTCAGATTGAGGTTATGGTGAAATGGATCCTTCTAAATACTGTCAGTGGGAAGATCAAGTGGCACAAACTTTTTAGAAAGCAGCTTGACAGTATTCATATTCTTTGATATGATAATGTCACCTCTGGGAATTTATTTTAAGGAGATAATCAAATGCAAAGACCAATATTTTTACATAAAACTTTTTCAACTAGAGACAGCCTTGAAATTCTCAGAGATGGGGAACAAAGAGGAAAATTATTATATAATATGGAATAGGTCAGGGGTTAAACATTTTATTTAATAAAATTAATGAGTGACATAGAAAAATGTTTGATAGTGACAAAAATAGGGTATGGAATTCCATATAATCAAATCCTGGGCGGGGAAGTAAAAATTGACTATTTTTGGATGGTGGGGTTGTGAATGCCCTTTATTCCTCTGCCTTGTACTTGCAGGTTTTCTTCAGTGAGCTTGAATTTATAAGTCAAAAAAACTCAATTTACAGATATTAAGGAGTATTTTAGACTTACAGTATTATTCTCAAATAGCTTATTAGAATATTAATATTTTAAAAAGCAGAGTTGAAAATGAAATGTATTTGAAAAGAGAAGGGAAGTATGATTTTTTTTGTTTTATGCTTTTTTCCTTTCCGCTCCATAGTTGCTTAAGTCACTTACCCTTCCTTAAGTCCTTCTCCCAGAGAAAGATGCGACTGCCATTGGGGACCTGTTAACTCTTTACTCTGGTCTAATGGAGACAGCACTGGACTGAAAGTGAAGGACCCAGACTCTAGTTGTAGGTCAACCATTCCCTTCTCTTTGTCTCTCTTGTCCCCATCTGAAAGGAAAGGGGGTGGAGGAGGATGGGGGGGAGGGTTTTTCCAAGATATATATATTGTATTAAATAAGAGACTTACGAAAGTTCTTTGAATTCCATGAAAAAAGTTCTGATTAAAACATTTAATTTAATGGATTGATCTTAAGTATTAATAATTTAATAAGATTGGGCTTTTTAAGCACATTGGAGACTGTTTAGATTTTCTTAAGCAATGCAAATCTGATTGTTCCTATTAGATTCATGTGCTTGTTCATTTGATTGTTCGTTTTCATTCAATAAATACTGTTTACTTTGTACTATTTACTGTTCTTTTAAAGGAGTGGTTCTCAACTGGGTGCCATTTTATCCTCATTTGGCAATGTGTGGAGACAATTTTGCTTGTTCTAATTCAGGAGTGACAGTGAGATGCTACTGACATCTAGTGGGTAGAGGCCAGAGTGTTGCTAAGCACCTGGCAGTGCACTGGGCAGCCAGTAACGTCAATAGTGCCAGGGTTGTGAAACCCTGCCTTAGATTTCCAAGAAGTGATTGTGAGAAATGGCTTATTCAAGAAGTTTTACTTGGTTTAAAAATAAATTGTATGTTAGATTTTTTTTTAATTTTTAGGAATTATCACAAAATGTGGGAGAAAAGTTTACTCATAATTCTATAATCCTGGGTACACGTAGTTTATAGGAAATGGAGCTTTCTGGTTTAAAAATAAACCCACATTTGAAATAACAGTTGTCTGTTAATCTAGGGAAAAAACATGTAGTTAAGATTTCAAGAAGTGGTGTCATTTGAGTAAAAAACTATTTCATAGAGTAACTGGAACTAAATTTTGTTGTTTTACCTAACCATGATTTTAATTTTGATTCATTTTACAGAGCTTCTTTGCCAACTTGGAAACTGGCCCTTTTCTGTTTTACTCTTAATAGAAGTAATTGTTAGTACTCCTGAAATGTTCCTGGAGTAGTTCCTTTCCATGGGAAATTCTATTTCCTTTCTCTCTGGGGGAGCATGCAACTCCTCTGCATTAGTACCCCCACCCCCTCAAAAGGGAAGGGGGCATGGAAATAAAATAAGTTTATTTTTATTTTTTTGTCAAGATAAGATCCCTAGTTACTAGAGGTTCTATTTTCCCCAGTTCTCTGCTGCTTTAAGTATAAAACCTGTGAACAGTTTGGAAATAAAATTCAAAAAGTTTTTGTAATCTTTTGCCAGTCTGCTTAACAGAGCAGAAACATTTGTGTCTTGATTCTTGGAAGGAGGTGGTACCGCCTCTGCAAGCTGTCCACCTGCTTTTGCCATAACATGTTTCTTCTGAATAGGTGTAGAGACCTAGAATTGTTATTGCTATTTGCTTAGCACTGTTTTCAAATGTTTTGCGTTTGACTCTCCTCAGTGAGAACAAGATTAATGTCTCTGGTTTAAGTGACTGGGATCCTGAAGTGTAGATTGGGGACTAGATTTAAATTACTGTTTGAGCTAGAATTAGATGCTAGTGAATGACACTTATTTTGAGAAGAACTTTAAAAATTGCTAACTGGGTTTGGTTCTGTTTCAAATGTAACCAGTTGTCTCCGTAGTCCACACCTTGAATTTTACATGGCAGACAACTCTTTCCTATTGTGCCTCCGATAGATCCATTTTATTTCCCTTGACCGTTTTTCTACAGATATTTGTCAGGACACGAATCAGGTTCTCTTCAAATGCTGCCAGGGGTCTGAAGAGGTACCCTGCAACAAACCAGTTCCTGTAAGCCTCTCTGAGGATCCCTGCTGCCCACTGCATTTCCAGTTGCCTCCTCAGATGTATAAGCCCGAGCAGGTACTGTCTGTGCCACACGATCTGGAAGCCGGCCCCATGGATCTGTACTTGAGTGCTGCCGAGCTTCAGCCCACTGAGAGTTTACCTCTGGAGTTCAGTGATGTAAGTTAGAGAAGCTCTGCTCTGGTTGGCCCTTGAGGCAAGGCCTTATTTGTTAATGGTGAGACTAGGTTAGTCTTTTGTGGCCAGGAGAGTTGATAAAGTTTTTGAAATGATATATGTATGGTTGTATTTGTATGTTAGCATATTGATTTAGAGACCGTTAAATTGGCAAGTTTTGCTGCAAGAATGATAAGGAAAATAAACTGTAACCTATGGGAAGTTGGAAAGTTAAGATCATGGATGGATTTGGTGTAGCCAGGAAATTTGGTACCCACAAGGTGAGTGATTCACTAGAATCTTAGTCATACAAATGGATTCTGAGATCTACTCTTGACAGTTGTAAGCTTGTGTTTTCGTTCTGTCGTAGTAAAGGTTTCATTTTCAGGTTAACGTGCCCCCCAGAAAATGACTGTAAACTTAGCTCTGGCTACTGGCTTTATTTTTGATATATTATCATAGATTCTGTTGTGAATGGACTAGAACAGCAGTGATCTCTTTATTTATTTTTATAGCCTTCTAAGTATGTACACTACTTTTTGAAGCTTGTTCCTCAATTGGTCCCAGCCCATAAACCCATCTCTGATTTCGTTTCCCTAATTAGCACTACCCTACTGTCTGACTTCAGGCATCAGTTGACACACCATCTCTAGCTTAGCACTTTGCTTAATATTTAGCCCTCTGGATAAAGGTCTTCATTATTTATTCTGAAGATAATTCTTCTGAATTTCATAATAAAAGGTGTATTATATATAACCATGTCACGTTTAATGGAACAAATCTAAATGGAAGATTGAATATAGGTTTTAAGATTTTTGCAAAGGGTAGAAGCAAAGTTTGAGTGGCCTCAAGGGTATTGCTTGCTAAAAAAGGGGATATACCAGGACAGGGTAATATCTGAAAAAGATCCTGGGGCACCTGGGTGGCTGAGTCGGTTAAGCATCTGACTTTGGCTTAGGTCATGATCTCTGACAGTGCATAGACTGCTTGGGCAGGATTCTCTGTCTCCCTCTCTTTCTGCCCCTCCCCAAAATAAAAAAACGTAAACAAAAAAGTTGCGTGCTTCTCCCAACTAAGCCAGCCAGGTGTGCTTGTTTTTTAAAATTTTATTTATTTTATTATTTTATTTTTTAATCTTTTTTTAACGTTTATTTATTTTTGAGACAGAAAGAGACAGAGCGTGAACGGGGGAGGGTCAGAGAGAGGGAGACACAGAATATGAAACAGGCTCCAGCCTCTGAGCTGTCAGCACAGAGCCTGACGCGGGGCTCGGACTCACGGACTGCGAGATCATGACCTGAGCCAAAGTCGGCCGCTTAACCGACTGAGCCACCCAGGCGCCCCTAAAATTTTATTTTTTTAAAGTAATCTCTACACCAAATGTGGGACTCAAACCCACAACCCCGAGATATCTCTCTCTCTCTCTCTCAAAATAAATAAAAACTTAAAAAACAAAAGAATAAACTGATTCTAATTTTTTTCCATAACCCCCGTTTTGATTATGTGTGGTTTACGTGCTTATTAGACTTTGATTTTCATTACTTCATTTATAATAAAATTACAATTTTTATTATAATCTTAATTCTTATTAAAAATTTTTCACACACTTCATAGAATATGAAAACTAGAAAGGGACCTTATTATATACTTAAGTGCTTTCCAAATTTTTCCAAAGAGATTATGTTGAAGAGGGTAAATGAATACATAGTCCTAGATTGATAAGGACAGAGTTTGTCCACTTTCCTTCATTTTAAATGTGAAGAAAATGCAGAGGTGCCCTTTTCTTCTTTTTCTTTTCTTTTCTTTTCTTTTCTTTTCTTTTCTTTTCTTTTCTTTTCTTTTCTTTTCTTTTCTTTTCTTTTCTTTTCTTTTTTCTTTTCTTTTCTTTTCTTTTCTTTTCTTTTCTTTTCTTTTTCTTTTTCTTTTTCTTTTTCTTTTTCTTTTCCTTTCCTTTCCTTTCCTTTCCTTTCCTTTCCTTTCCTTTCCTTTCCTTTCCTTTCCTTTCCTTTCCTTTCCTTTCCTTTCCTTTCCTTTCCTTTCCTTTCCTTTCCTTTCCTTTCCTTTCCTTTCCTTTCCTTTCCTTTCCTTTCCTTTCCTTTCCTTTCTTTTCTTTTCTTTTCTTTTCTTCCTAACTTTTAGTAACATGAGCAGCTTTATAGGGTCTAAAAATTAACCTAATAAGCACATCACCAGATTCCTTTCAGGTACTAATGTACATATGTAGAAAGTAGCAAATGTATTTTATATAGATGTATTAGGTTAGTAAATTCTATATCATCTGATTTTAATTTCTTAGAACCATTTCTGTTTGACCTTTTTGCTTTTCCCTTTTCACCTGTTTTTGTCATCTCAGTATTGCTTTTTGGAGAATTTTTCACAAAACATTAGAGATTATAAGATGTGATCATAGGTGAAGCTTGACATTTAAGGAATCTTAAAAAGTATTTCAAAATATACTACCAAATCTGTTAATTCTTATTTGTTGTTTGGATTTTTTAAAAAGAACGTATGGGAGCGGCGCCTGGGTGGTGCAGTTGGTTAAAAATCTGACTCTTGATCTCTGCTCACGTCACGATCTCATGAGTTCGAGAGTTCGAGCCCAGCACTGGGCTCTGCACTGATGGTGCAGACCATGATTGGGATTCTGTCTCCTCTCTGCCCCTCCCTGACTTGCGAGTGTGCTCATGCACGTGCTTGCTTGCTCTCAAAATAAATAAACTTAAAAAGAATGTATGAGAAGTAACCCCTTATTTTTGGGAACCCAGTGAGTTTTTAAGATGGACCTTTGACATTAGAGATTTAAAAATGATAAACATTCCATTTTGTACTTGAACATCTATTATGTTCATATTAATGTACTTTTGATAAACCATATTGGTCATTAAAAGTTAGTTTTATTCTTAATCTTTGGAGGTAAAAATTCTCCAGAAAATGTTGAAACAAAATCCAGTTTTAGAAAAGAAATTTTGCCCTATAATTCTGGATATATTTATTAGCATAAAAAATTTGCTGGGAAAAAAATGATTTCTTAACTGTATGAATTTCACCAAGCATTCTTAGCTTGTAACCTATATTCTGACTTATACACCATTTCTATAACTTGTTAATAATTTCTGGTAACTTTACCAGAAGTTAAGAACTTTACCTATGGGAAGACCTGGTATTAGGTATTAATCTAGGTTAAAATTCAGTCTTTCATCTGGGTGTTATATTTGCCTGTTTTCTGTGCTTTGATCCAAGGATGTTTGGCAAGTACCTAATACCTTAATTCTATTACTTTGAGGTTCCTCTCTTTTTGTGTGTGATTTTTGAGATCAGAACAAAATATATATTCTTTGTGTCCTGATGGATTTATGTCTCTGATTATTGCTGTTGTGATAGGCATTTCTGCTGATCCCTTCTTCCTCTCTTGTTTTAGGTTCTTTCCCCCAATTTTAATTCTTGTAACAGACAACATAACTATGTGAGAAAAGCCTTTTCAGTATCTATTTTGTTTTGAAGACATTTCCTTACCATTGTCGTCCTGAGATTTGGAAACTTTGTGGTGTACCACCTAAACGGGTTCTTTTAAATTCCATGTTAATTATTTGTATAATGTGCATATTAAAAGAATTGGAGAAAATAGTTCACAGGCTTAACCATGTGCAAACACTGGTTTCTGTGAATAGTACAGAAGTTTCTTATACATCTGAAATAGATGTTAGCCGGCCGTACCCTTTTCCAAATTTCTGCTTTAATTGATCAGCTTTAAGTCTAGTACATTCTTTAATTATATTCTTTACCTTAATTGTGAAGTGTGGTTAGCACACCAAAGAAAGGGAAAGGGTTTCATATTCTTAGACTTAATTTAAAAGCATAGAACTAAGCCTCTTGTGAAGCTAGATTACTGGAAACTTTGAGCCTCTATTGGGGCTTTGTGGGGCTAAGTGGATTGGGTGTAGGGGAGTAGAAACCCTTGGGTAATATTCACTCTTGTGAAGGAGAGGTTAGCAGTAGACTCTTGGTGGCATGAAAGTCAGTTTGACACATTGTCTGTGGCTTTGCAATGCTTAGGCCCTGAATCAAGACCAGTGGTTTGCTGTAGCTGTTGGTTTCAAACAGGAGCCAAGAGTAATGTGTTTCTGTGGTCTGTTAGCCATTCAGCACCCCAATGGGAATGGCTAGTTCAATTGGAAGAACATAGTTTATAGAATTGTTCGTACTTTTTCTCCCTTCCCCTTTTCCTTTTCCTTTTCCTTTTCCTTTTCCTTTTCCTTTTCCTTTTCCTTTTTTGCTTTTTTCCTTTCTCTCTCAGCAACTGGAGTATGTGTAAAAATCAGGGATTTGCTGTTTGGGGATAGGGACTTAATCAGAATAGAATTTTGTAGTTCACTATGGCTGTTAGGGCATTGTAATCAAGCAATCTTCTATTGTCCAATTTTTTTTTTTTTTTTTTGTAGTAAGCTCTGTGTCCAGCATGGGCTACTCATGACACTGAGATCAAGAGTCGCATGTTATATCGACTGTGCCAGCCAGGCACCCCTCATATTGTCCAATCTGTTAAAGCAATATTTTAGTTTGTGATTATGCTGATTGTCTGAATTATATTCAACATCGGTGAATGTAGATCTTGATTACAGTTAGTCTTAGAGGGAATATGCTTTCTTTTTAATAGAGTTTCTTTGTAAAATATTTGTAACATGAAATTGACTTTCAACCATTTTTAAGTGTATAATTCAGTGGTGTTAAGTACGTTCACAGTATTGCACAACCATCACCATCTCCAGAACTTTCCCATCAGCCCAGAGACTCTGTGCCCATTGAACTAGAACTCCTGCTTCCTCTCTCCCTCCAGTTACTATTCTTTCTGTCTCTGAATTTTTCAATTTGAAAATATGGGTTTAAGTTACTGTAGTGGTCTGTGCTTTATACTCAGCAGCAAGGAAAAGTTTTTAGTGCTTTTTGGATCTTACCCCATTTGTTAGACATTTGGGGAAAATCTTTTTTTGATTAAAAGTAGGCAAGGAGGTGAGGGAACTATGGGAGAATTGCTTTGAGGTTTGTTGAAAAATATGCCAACTTAAGCTTATTGGTTCCCTTGGTGTTCCTGATAGGCTTTTCTCTTTCTTTTCCTAGGACTTGGATGTTGTGGGTGATGGTATGCAGTGCCCTCCTTCACCCTTGCTTTTTGATCCTTCACTAACCCTTGAAGATCATTCAGTCAAAGAAATTGCTGAAGGCTCAGTGGATATTCTGGCAAGTGAAGAACAACCCCATCCAGACACAGGTCTCCCTGCTGGCTATGGCTAGCATGTACTCCCAGTGAGTGCGGTTGTTATCACAAGAGGACTATAAGGTGCCCCAGATGGCAGTTCTCCAGATGGGCCCTTAGAGAGAACACCTGATGGACACTAGTCCCAGAATCTCAGCAGGAAACTGTTTATGTAGTTAACTAGAAGAGGTTAAGACAAGGAGTCTACATAAATGGTTCTTTTTAAAGGGAGGGTTCAGCACTGGAATTGTTTTTCTCATAGAGTATGGACAAGTAATATATGGCTTCTTTCTTTGATTCTTGGGTGGGGTACCAGTGGCCCTGACTGAAGACTAGCAGTTGTATTATGCTGTTGGTTTCAAGCAGAGGCCCAAAGAACTATCTTCCTGTGATTTGCTGGCTGTTCTGGAGTCTCAGCAAAGAATGGCTGTTTCATTGGAAGAAACAACCCACAGTTCTCCTTCCCATTGGGAGAGCCTCAGGAATGCTATAGCTAATGACTCCTTACTCCCAAGGGTCAGAGATTGTTACGTATGGGGAAGAGCATCTGCTCAAGAGTTGTTTTATGTCTGCTGTCTTGATCTTGATAATTCAGATTCATGTTTCAGACCCTAATGAATGGATTTGTAACCAAAGTGATTTTCTTTTAACAGGGCCAGATACAGATGGCTGGAGATGGGTGCAGATCACAGGGGTCTCGAAATTCTGAGAAAGTCTCTGCACCACTGCCTCAAAGTGGAGTGGCTACTGCAAATGGGAAGCCAGAACCTTCTTCTATCAGTTGATAGTTTGTTTTGGGAACCATTTGACTTTGGAGGATTTGAATTTTCCATTCTTTAAACAAATATTTATGACTCTCTCTCACTGAAGGACAACTCCGATTACGTTGTTTTTCCTCTGGGTTATTGAGTGCTGTAGTCAAACCAGATTTGGGGGGAAGGGACCAGTAGTATCTACAGGTTGTGGATGCCTTCTCACTTTGTGCAAGGAAGAGAGATTGGTGATTCATGTCAGAGCTGCTGGGATTGAGAGAGTATTTGGGACCATGCCTGAGGGGAGAGACATCTTTGTAATGGGAATTCCCAAGTCTTGGAATAAATCCACATAGGTGTTTAGGCAGGAGATATGTACCCTTCGGATATTGATGAAACCCAGTGTTTGATTTTCTCTATCTAATGGCTTGTGTTTTAGCCTTTCTTCACCTCTCACCTGATTGGATAATCTGAACCCCCCCTCAACCCTCCAGTGAACTCTGACCTATAACCTCTGAGAATAGCCCACAGGACTGGGCCCTCCTTAGCCATCCATCTTGCTTCTAACCTATGTAAATTTCTGTAGTGGCTATCTTATGTAAGATACAATAAAAAATTATTGTATATAGTTTCTATTAAATGTTAAAATGTTATGAAAATGTAAAACAATCACTTGAATGCATGTTTTGTTTATATTTGTGAACATATATATATATTTTGGAGTCCTTAGGGAGTTGTCTCTGATGGGAAAGGGAAAACAGGACAGATAAACTTCCTTTCCAAGAAGTAGATACATTTTCGGTAAATTGGTTTGGTTTGGAGGATAACATAAAAACCTGTAAGAAGTAGGTAGAAAGGGGTGGAATTTCCTTATTAAAGCCTACTAGTTCCAAGTATCTTCCTTATTTTCATCCTGCTCTCTGTGTCCCCTACTTCCACTTGACTTTCTTTCTCCCAGTTAATGTCTGGTTATCATAGAATTCTCCAGAGCTTGGAATATATATATATGTAAAACTTCCATTGAAGTCAGGCCTGATGCTAGATCACTGAGAGAGACATAAGTTGTCAAGATCATTTTGATGATGAATCTAAAGATAGGGTTAAAATAGAAGTTCATTTAGGTTTGAGTTACCTATGCTAGAAGTTATCTATTATAGGCTTAACTCAGAGGTATTGTGGGTTAGGTTCCAGACCACTGTAGTAAAACATATATCTAGATAAAGAGCCAGGTGAATTTTCGGGTTTCCCAATGCATATAAAGGTTATGTTTATACTATAGTCTATTAAGTATGCAGTAGCATTATGTCTAAAAAAAGAGCATACCTAGTTAAAAGATACTTTATTGCTAAAAAAATGCTAACCATCATCTGAGCTTTCAGCAAGTCTAATCACTGATCATATATAATAATGAAAAAGTCTGAAATATTGCAAGAATTAAACATGTGACCTAGAGACATAAAGTGAGCAAATGGTGTTGGAAAAATGGTGCCAATACATTTGCTCAATGCAGGGTTGCCACAAACCTTCATTTTGTGAGAAAACGCAATTATCTGCAAAGTGCAATAAAGTGAAGCACAATAAAATGAGGTATACCTGTAATTGTCCCTTGATTTTTGTCAGTTAAAGTGCTGCCCACCTGACTTATATTATTTAGTAGCCCCATGATCTTCACAGGTATTACCAAGCTCGGTCCTGGCCTCCAGAGAAGGCGCACTGAACTTAGTAATATTGGTGCCCTGCTTACCTGATGGCTTTGGTGAATGAGGATGTCCTCTGGGCCTCTCAAAATGGACCCAATTTGGCATATCCTCCTCCCTGCACCTTTTGATTGCTTTGCCTTCTGCCAGGGCAGTTCTGGCATTTTCATTTCGCTGAGTGCTTGCTATCATTTTTCCCCCAGGTTTCTGAAAGGCTCCCTGGAAGCTAGTTTACCCCATTCCCTGGGCTCCTGGCCAAGATACTAAATCCTGAGTACTGAGGACATGCTCCCAAGTCCATGACTTATCCAGTTTTATGTTCTGGTGCCCTTGATTAGGCATACCCTTGGTATTCCCCTGCCTCCTACCAGTATATGCTAGCTAGTTCTTAGTTCGTTTGTGGTACAGTTTCTTTATTTGGCCCACTGCATTTCCAGCTGGATTATGCTGGGATTTAACCCTGGTTACTAGCCTGGCAGAAGAGAGATGAGGTTGAGGCAGCTTTGTGTGAGGAAGGCTTTCTTTAAGAGAGCCCGCCTGCATGAGGGAAGCGCTAGCTATTGCTAGGGAGTGATGGGCCACCTCTGCAAATACAGTTCAGGGAAGTCTGCAGAGCCAGTATTCTTGGGGGCTTCTACCCAGATGTGTTAATACTATAAGATCTCAGGTTTTTCCAATCAGGCTCCTGACCTTAGCATAAGTCCTGTGGTTGAGCATTGGAGCTTTTTTTTTTTAGAATTTAACTCTTAAATCTCAGCCCGTTACTCAGTTCCGGGTGCTTTTGTGCTGCAGGTGAAAGAGGCCTCCTTTTAAGAAACCCCTTTTGCTCTCCTACTTCCCATTTAACTTATTTTTTTTTTCAATCTGTAATTACTTCTCCAGAATGTATTCATTGTGTAATGGGAAGTTTGTACCTCTGTCCACGGTCACCAATTTCCCTTATCCCCACCCCTGTCTCTGGCAACCACCAGTCTGTTCCCTGTTTCTGTGAATTGGTTTTTTTTAAGACTCCATGTGTAGGTGAGATTATACACTATTTGTCTTTCTCTGGCTTATTTTACTTAGCATAATGCCTTCAAGGTCCATCCATGTTGTCCCAAATGGCAGGATTTCCTTTCTCTCAGGAAGCCTTTTGACCAGTGTGTGGCTGGGATAAAGATAGGTTAATGCCTTCAGATTCCAGCAACCAGGGATGGTGTAATGGGCAGGTGATCATAGTCTCAATGTTTGAAATTAAGTTTCCTTTAAGAGGAGAGGATATTTTCTGGGTTCCCTGTTTCATTTTCCTAACACTTTGAGGTCCCCAACTGGCTCAGCTCCCCAGATCTCTCAACCTGCAATGATTGGCCACTTTGGTTGTAACCTTAGGTCACCAGGACTGTCACCATTGTAACATTAGACAATACCACCTGGCTTCACTGCTAGCCTCCATGGATGGTTCCATTTGATGGATGTATCTACCCAGCTTTTCTCAAACTTAGTCTGCTTAGTACCAGGTGTCACTTTGATGTCCCATGTTTCATCAGTTGACTAGGTATCACTGATGGAGCTGAACCAAAGATGTAGGGATGGGAGTGGTGGTGCCTAGAGAACGGATATAGCTGGAAAATGACTTCAGCTCCAACCCCAGTCATTCCTTCAGCTGATTAGTTACAGCTACCCAAATGTTCCTTTTACCTCTTCTACCTGTGTTTCATGGCTTAGTGAATGGCATACCATCCACCCAGTGACCAAACTGGAAATCTAGAAGTATTCCATTGTTCTCTCTTCTGCCCACACCTGATTGATTGCTATCACAATTCCTCCTTCATAATGTCCCTTGAGTTTGTTTCCTTTCTTCATCTCTACTGACATTACCTTATTTTGGGCCACAGGTTGCAAACTGATGACCTTCATTACCAGGTTTGGCCTATATGTGAGGACTTTTCTGCACAATTGTGAAAATAAAAAAGTTACATTAAAAATGTCTTGATAATTTGGAAGCTCTAGCGATACTGAGCAATATTCTTTTTTTGTTTTGTTTTGTTTTGTTTTGGTACAAAAAGGTGATTTTATTAAAGCATGAGGACAGGACCCGTGGGTAGAAAAAGCTGCCACTGAGCAATATTCTTGAATGAAACAATTGACTGGAGCCGAATAGTGTTTTTTTAGGGATACGTGCTTTTCATTTTCCACAGATCTCACCTCTCTCTTGTCTTAGACCCTGTCTGCTTCATTCACTTAATGTCAGGCTCCTACAGACATTGGAATTTGCAACCCCTTGTTCTCTCTTGAGAAAGACAATAGCCCCTTACTCCTCTCCCAGCTTGAAATCTTACCCTTTTAATTTTTTTCTTTTTTTCTTTTTTATTTTTTTTCTATAATTTACTTATTTTTTACATCCAAGTTAGTGCATGGTGCAACAATGATTTCAGGAGTAGATTCCTTAAGCCCCTTACCCGTTTAGCCCATCTCCCCTCCCACAATCCCTCCGGCAATCCTCCGTTCTCTATATTTAAGTCTCTTATGTTTTGTACCCCTCCCTGTTTTTATATTATTTTTGCTTTCCTTCCATTATGTTCACCTGTTTTTTATCTTAAAGTCCTCATGTGAGTGAAGTCATATGATAATTTGTCTTTGACTAATTTCACTTAGCATTATACCCTCTAGTTCCATCCATGTAGTTGCAAATAGCAACATTTCATTCTTTTTGATTGCCGAGTAATATCCATTCATCCATTGATGGACTTTTGGGCTCTTGCCGTACTTTGGCTATTGTTGATAGTGGTACTATAAACATTGGGGTGTATGTGCCCCTTCGAAACAGCACACCTGTATCCCTTGGATAAATACCTAGTAGTGCAATTGCTTGGTCGTAGGATAGTTCTATTTTTAATTTTTTGAAGAGGCTCTATACTGTTTTCCAGAGTGGTCGCACCAGTTTGCGTTCCCACCAGCTGTGCAAAAGAGATCCTCTTTCTCCACATCCTCGTCAACATCTGTTGTTGCCTGAGTTGTTAATGTTAGTCATTCTGACAGGTTTGAGGTGGTATCTCATTGTGGTTTTGATTTGTATTTCCCTGATGATGAGTGATGTTGAGAATGTTTTCATGTGTCGGTTGGCCATCTGGATGTCTTCTTTGGAGAAGTGTCTATTCATGTCTTTTGCCCATTTCTTCACTGGATTATTTGTTTTTTGGGTGTTGAGTTTGGTAAGTTCTCTATAGATTTTGGATACTAACCCTTTATCTGATATGTCGTTTGCAAATATCTTCTCCCATTCTGTCGGTTGCCTTTTAGTTTTGCTGATTGTTTTCTTTGCTGTGCAGAAGCTTTTTATTTTGATGAGGTCCCAATTGTTCATTTTTGCTTTTGTTTCCCTTGCCTCCAGAGACGTGTTGAGTAAGAAGTTGCTGTGGCCAAGGTCAAAGAGGTTTTTGCCTGCTTTCTCCTCAAGGATTTTGATGGCTTCCTGTCTTACATTTAGGTCTTTCATCCATTTTGAGTTTATTTTTGTGTACGTGTAAGAAAGTGGTCCAGGTTCATTTTTCTGCATGTCACTGTCCACAGTTTTCCTAACACCACTATTTGCTGAAGAGACTATCTTTATTCCATTGTATATTCTTTCCTGCTTTGTCAAAAATTAGTTGGCCATACATTTGTGGGTCCTTTTCTGGGTTCTCTATTCTGTTCCATTGAACTGAGTGTCTGTTTTTGTGCCAGTGTCATGCAGTCTTGATGATTACAGCTTTGGAATACAGCTTAAAGTCCGGGATTGTAATGCCTCCTGCTTTGGTTTTCTTTTACAAGATTTGCTTTGACTATTCGGGGTCTTTTCTGGTTCCGTATAAATTTTAGGATTGTTTGTTCTAGCTCTGTGAAGAATGTTGGTGTTATTTTGATAGGTATTGCATTGAGTATGTAGATTACTTTGGGTAGCATTGACATTTTTTTTTAATTTTTTTTTTAACGTTTTTATTTATTTTTGAGACAGGGAGGGACAGAGCATGAACAGGGGAGGGTCAAAGAGAGGGAGACACAGAATCTGAAACAGGCTCCAGGCTCTGAGCTGTCAGCACAGAGCCCGACGTGAGGCTCGAACTCATGGACCGCAAGATCATGACCTGAGCTGAAGTCGGCCGCTCAACCGACTGAGCCACCCAGGCGCCCCAGTATTGACATGTTTATAATATTTGTTCTTCCTATCCAGGAGCATAGAATAGTTTTCCATTTTTTGTGTCTTCAATTTCTTTCATAAGCTTTCTATAGTTTTCAGTGTATAGATTTTTCACCTCTTTGGTTAGATTTACTCCTAGGTATTTTATGTTTTTTGGTACAATTGTAAATGGGATCAATTCCTTGATTTCTTTTTCTGTTGCTTCATTATTGGTATATAAGAATGCAATCAATTTCTGTGCATTGATTTTATATCCTGCGACTTTGCTGAATTCATGGATCAGTTCTAGCAGTTTTTTGGTGGAATCTTTTGGGTTTTCTATATAGAGTGTCTTGTCATCTACAAAGAGGGAAAATTTGACCTCCTCCTCGCCAACTTGGATGCCTTTTATTTCTTTTTGCTGTCTGATTACTGAGGCTAAGACTTCCAATACTATGTTGAATAACAGTGGTGAGAGTGGACATTCGTGTCTTGTTCTTGACCTTAGGGAGAAAGCTCTGTTTTTCCCTATTGGGGAGGATATTAGCAGTGGGTCGTTCATATATAGCATTTATGATCTCCAGGTATGATCCTTCTAACCCTACTTTCTTGAGGGTTTTCATCAAGAAAGGATCTGTATTTTGTCAAATGCTTTCTCTGCATCTATTGAGAGGATCATGTGGTTCTTGTCCTTTCTTTTATTGATATGATGCATCATATTGATTGTTTTGAGGATATTGAACCCGCCCTGAATAATTTTTTAATGCATTGTTGGATTCAGTCAGCTAGTATCTTGTTGATGATTTTTGCCTCCATGTTCATCAGGGAATTTGGTCTATAGTTCTCCTTTTTAGTGGGATCTTTGTCTGGTTTTGGAATCAAGGTAATGCTGGCTTCATAGAAAGAATTTGGACGTTTTCCTTCCTTTTTTTTTTTTTTTTTTGATTAGAGCTTCAAGAGAATAGGTGTTAACTCTTCCTTAAATATTTGGTAGAATTCCCCTGGAAAGTCGTCTGGCCCTGGACTCCTGATTTTTGGGAGATTTTTGATTACTAATTCGATTTCTTTACTGTTCATGGGTCTGTTCAAATTTTCTATTTCTTCCTGTTTCAATTTTGGTAGTTCATATGTTTCTAGGAATTTGTCCATTTCTTCCAGATTGCCCATTTTATTGGCATATAATTGCTTGTAATATTCTCTTATGATTGTATTTCTGCTGTGTTGGTTGTGATCTCTCCTCTTTTGTTCTTGATTTTACTTATTTGGGTTCTTTCCTTTTTCTTTTTGATCAAACTAGCTAGGAGTTTATCAATTTTGTTAATTCTTTCAAAGAACCAGCTTCTGGTTTCATTGATCTGTTCTACTGTGTGTTTTTGTTTGTTTGTTTGTTTTGTTTTTTGTTTGTTTCTGGTTTTGATAGCATTGATTTCTGCCCTGATCATTATTATTTCTTGCCTTCTTCTGGATTTGGGTTTTATTTGCTCTTCTTTTGCCAGCTCTTTAAGGTGTAAGGTTAGGTTGTGTATCTGTGACCTTTCTTCCTTCTTTAGGAAGGCTTGGATTGCTATATACTTCCCTCTTAGGACCGCCTTTGCTGCGTCCCAGAGGTTTTGGGCTGTGGTGTTATCATTTTCATTGGCTTCTATGTACTTTTTAATTTTCTCTTTAACTTCTTGGTTAGCCCATTAAGTCTTTAGCAGGATGGTCTTTAGTCTCCAAGTATTTGTTATCTTTCCAAGTTTTTTCTTGTGGTTGATTTCTAGTGTCATAGCATTGTGGTCTGAAAATATGCATGGTATGATCTCGATCTTTTTGTACTTGGTGAGGACTGATTTGTGTCCCAGTATGTGGTCTATTCTGGAGAAGTAAAGAACGTTCCATGTGCACTAGAGAAAAATGTTTATTCCGCTGCTTTACAATGAAATGTTCCGAATGTATCTATTAAGTCCATCTGCACCACTGTGTCATTCAAAGCCATTGTTTCTTTGTTGATTTTCTCTTTAGATGATCTGTCCCTTGCTGTAAGTGGAGTGTTGAAGTCACCTACTACTATAGCATTATTATCAATGAGTTTCTTTATGTTTGTGATTAATTGATTTATATATTTGGGTGCTGCCACATTTGGAGCATAAATGTTTATAATTGTTAGGTCTCTTTGGTGGATGGACCCCTTAATTATGATATGATGCCCTTCTTCATCTCTTGTTACAGTCTTTATTTTAAAGTCTAGATTGTCTGATATAATAAGTATGGCTACTCTGGCTTTCTTTTGGTGACCATTAGCATGAAAGATGGTTCTCCATCCCCTTACCTTCAATCTGAAGGTGTTTTAGATCTAACGTGGGTCTCTTGTAAACAGGATATAGATGGATCCTGTTTTCTTATCCATTTTGTTACCCTGTGTGTTTTGATTGGAACATTTAGTCCATTGACGTTTAGAGTGAGTACTGAAAGATACGAATTTATTGCCATTACGTTGTCTGTAAAGTTGGAGTTTCTGGTGGTGTTTCTGGTCCTTTCTAGTCTTTGTTGCTTTTGGTCTTTTTTTTTTTTTTTTCCTGTCTTTTCTCCCCTCAGAGAGTCCCCCTTAAAATTTGTTGCAGGGCTGTGTTAGTGGTCATGAACTCCTTTAATTTTTGTTTGAATGGGAAACGTTTTATCTCTCCTTTTATTTTATTTATTATTAAAAAAAGTTTTTTTTAATGTTTATTTAGTTTAGAGACAGCACAATCGGGCGAGGGGCAGAGAGCCAGAGACAGAATTTGAAACAGGCTCTGAGCTTTCATCACAGAGCCTGACATGGGGCTCGATCCCACAAACCATGAGATCATGACCTGAGCTGAAGTCAGACACTCAACCGACTGAGCCACCCAGGTGTCCCTCTCCTTCTATTTTAAACAACAGCCTTGCTGGATAAAGAATTCTTGGCTGCATATTTTTCCAAATCAGCACATTGAATATATCCTGCCACTCCTTTCTGGCCTGTCAAGTTTCTGTGGTTAGGTCTGCTGCAAACCTGATCCGTCTTCTCTTGTAGGTTAAAGACTTTTTTCCCCTTGTTGTTTTCATGATTCTTTCCTTGCCTGAGTATTTTGTGAATTTGACTACAATATGCCTTGTTGATGGTTGGTTTCTTTTGAATCTAATGGGACTCCTCTGTGCTTCCTGAATTTTGATGTCTGTGTCTTTCCCCACGTTAGGAAAGTTTTCCCCTATGATTTGCTCACACAACACTTCTACCCCTTTTTCTCTCCATCTTCTTGGACCCCTATCATTCTGATGTTCATTTTTAATGAGTCACTGATTTCTCTAATTCTTAAATCATGCTCTTTTGCCTTAGTCTCCCTCTTTTTTTCTATTTCATTGTTATCTGTAAGTTTGTCGTTTATATTGCTGATTTGCTGCTCTGCCTCATCCATCCTTGCTACTGTGGCATCCATTCGAGATTGCAGCTCGGTTATAGCATTTTTTATTTCATCCTAACTAGCTTTTATCTCTGCAGAAAGGATTCTAATCTGTTTTCAACCCCAGCTAGTATACTTATTATTGTGATTCTAAATTCTGGTTCAGATATCTTGCTTGTATCTGTGTTAAGTCCCTGGCTGTCATTTCTTCCTTTTCTTTCTTTTGGGGTGAATTCCTTTGTTTTGTCATCTTGAAGGAAGAAAAGGAATTAATAAGGTAAAAAAAAAATTAAAATTAAAAACAACGCGAAAAAAATAAAGGATGCTAGATCCTAGGTGTGTTCTGGTCTGGTTATTGAAAGGAGCTTGATAGATTAGAGACAAAAGGGAAAGATAAGAAAAGGAAAACAAAAGGAAACTATTTGAAAATTTGAAAAAATGAATACAATGAAATAGAATAAAATGAAATGATGGAAGTTAAAAAATAGAGTTTGAAAAACTTACAAAAAAGTAAAAAGTATAGTAGAAAAAAATTAAAAACATTTTTAATAGAAATGGAAAATAAAAATAAATTTTTTCTCTGTATTCAAGAAGAAAAGGAAAAAAAAGTTGGATGGACCAGCAAACAGACTGAACTATGATTGAAATTATATCAGTTTCTCCTAGAAGTCAATCTATGAAGCACTTTATAGTCTGTAAACTAAGCAGGCAGAGACTTTTGTTGTTCCTGAAGAGGGAGGTTGGCCCAGCTGGGCGGGGTTTATGTAATGATTCCGTTTTCCACTAGATGGCGCTGCTTAGCTTACTTGGGTGGATTGTTGTGGCCCCTGTGTGTGTCTATGCACATGTGCAGGAGGAGTGAAAATGGCACCACCCAGCTACCCAGTCTCTAGTATCAGAACTCAGTGCTCTCCCTGACCAGCAATCGTGCACCTCTCCTCTGTCTCTGGCTTCTATCCACTCCCCGCTTTTACACTGTCCGTGACCAAGCCGTCAGGTTGTCAGGCGGCACCTCCCTCCTGAGTTTTATCTCTGATGTGGCTGTTTCCCAACCCCTCATTTCTGAGGGACTGCGGCTTTGACCTACTCAGGCCTTCTAGGGAGGGTCTCACTGAGCAATGGCCGGGTGCTGGCCCACCCCCAGGAGCGTTCGGGAGACTGTGCTCCTGCTGATGCCTAGAGACTGCGACTGGGTGCTAGCCCGCCCCATAAAAATTCACGCGCTCGTGTGGCAGCAGCATTTCATGGATTATGGAAAATCATAACACACATCCGGCACCAGGCTTCCTCCTTAATGTCCTTGTTCCAGCAACAGTGAATACGGTTGTTCTCTGGGGTCCACTGGGACCTTTGCCTGTGAGAAGGCTGCACAGCCTCTACCAAATGTCCTCCCAGAAGGGGAACAGCCTCTCCCCTCCCCATATGGTCTGAGGACCTTTCGGATCTCGCTCTCTGCTCCTGGGGATTCACCCTTCCCATGAGAGCACCACCAGGTACTGAGTTGCAGAGTTTCAGACTCTGTGCTGCCCCTGTTTATAGAGACTTAATGGAATTTAAACCCTCTCTTTTCTCCTTTCTCCTTCCTCCTTTTTTTGTTCAGTCCCTTTCATACTCTTTCTTTTCTCCCCAGCTGCTTTCAGACAGGGGGATGCTTTCCGTACTCTCCCCCCATCTCCATCCTCTCTTCTCAAGCAAAAACAGCTTCCTGCCCTCTGCAGCTTTCTCCCCCAGTTCACCTCTCCGCACCACATACCTACTGAGTTCTCTGGTTCAGGTTGTGCAGATTGTTGTGTTAATCCTCAAATCAGTTTTCTAGGTGTGCAGGATGGCTTAGTGTTGATCTGGCTGTATTTCAGGGTCGAGAGATGCAAAAAAAAGGTCCATGCTGTTCTGCCATCTTGGCCCCACCCCCTATGTTAATTTTTTTAAGTAGGCTTTAGCCGGTGTGGAGCCCAACGTGGGGCTTGAAGTCATGACCCTGAGATCAAGACCTGAGCTGAGATCAAGAATTTGGATGCTTAACTGACTGTGCCACCCAGGTGTCCTGAAGTCTTACCTTTTTAAATCCATACTGCAGCCAGAATGATTTTCTGAAAAATCATTCTGAAATGATTTTATTTGGTCTTTCCACTGCTTATGCCAACCTCTAACCTTCACTGGTACCTCATTGTCAGGAAAACAAACAACCTCTTTAGCATGGCACTTAAGACTATTCATGATCTGACCTTAATTATCTAATGACAATTGTTTCAAAGAAATGTTCTTTCAAGTGCTACTTTCCAGCCATACTCAACTTCATGGGTTTACTTGAAAAAGTTTACTTAAAATATGACCAAATGAATGGGGTTTGGATTCAGAAGGAACTGGATTTAAAAAGTTTGGGGTGCCTGGGTGGCTCAGTTGGTAGAGTGTGCTACTCTTGATCTTGGGGTTGTAAGTTCAAACCCCATGTTGGGTGTAGAGATTACTTCCAATTTAAGGGAACCTGGCTGGCTCAGTCAGTGGAGCATGTGACTCTTGATCCCGGGGTTGTGAGGTCACTGGGTGTAGAGACTGCTTAGAAATAAAATCTTTAAAGAAAGAATAAAAAATAAAATCTTAATAAAAGTAAAAAATGTGCTGAAGTTTTATTTTGTAGCTAGTACTAGATTAAAAAATTTCCTTTCTATTTCTGGTTAGCTAAATTTAAAAAAAATCACTGATGCTGAATTTTATTAGAATAATTCTGCATCTATTGAGATGGTTATTATTTTTCTTCTTTAATCTCTAATATTTGAAAGGCATAGATTTATTTCTAATTTTAAACATTCCTTATATTCCTTGTATAAACCCATCTGGCAATAATTTATTAGTGTTTTTACATATTCCTAGATTCCTAGACTTAGTTTTCATATGTACTGGATTTTTTGCACCTGGGTTTGGCCAGTAATTTTCCTTTCTTGTTTTGCTGTCATGTCTATATTACCCTCATAAAATGAGTTGGGCTTCTATCATCTCTTTCCATTCTTTGGAATAATTTGTGTAAGTTTAGAATTATTTCTTCCTTGAATATTTAGTAGATATGGCCTGTGGCACTGTGAGACTGCAGGTGTTTTCATTGTTGTTGCTGTTGCTTTTTGTGGGAAAATACTTATTTTCTGATTGAATTTATTTAATGGTAAATGATTGTTAAATGTATTGTTTCTTGTGTCAATTGTGGTAAGTTATATTTTTTCTAAGAATTTTCCCATTTCATAAACTTTAAATTTATTACAAAGTTGTTTGTAATATAATCCTATCTATTGAGGACTGAATCATATTAAGTGATTTTCTTTTTTTCATTCCTGTTATTGGTTATCAGTGCATTCTCCATTTTTGGCTTAGTCTCTCCAAATGTTTATCAATTTCCTTTGTCTTTCCTGAGAACCAACTTGGGGTTGAGTTGTTGTTTTCTATCGGATTTTTTCTATTTTATTGGTTGTGCCTTTATCTTTATTATTTCTTCCTACTTTCTGCCTCTAATAAATCTATTATTTTTATATCTAATAATGCTTTTGCCTTAAAGTATATTTTGCCTGACATTAATATATATATACCAGCTTCTTTCAATTAGTGTTTGCATGTATTTCTTTTTACCATCATTTTATTTTATTTTTAAAGTTTATTTATTTATTTTGAGAGAGACAGAGAGGTAGAATCCCAAGCAGGCTCTGTGCTAACAGCAGGCTTGATCTTATGAACCATGAGATCATGGCCTGAACCAAAATCGAGAAATGGATGCTTGACCAGCTGAGCCACCCAGGCATCTCACCATCATTTTATTTATTTATTTATTTACTTTTTTTTTTAAATGTTTATTTATTTTTGAGAGAGACACAGACAGAATGCGAGTGGGTTGGGACAGAGAGAGAAGGAGACACAGAATCCGAAACAGGCTCCAGGCTCTGAGCTGTCAGCACAGAGCCCGACGTGGGGCTCGAACTCACTAGCTGTGAGATCATGACCTGAGCTGAAGTCGGACGCTCAACCGACTGAGCCACCCAGGCGCCCCTTTGTTTTCTTTTTTCTTTTTTTTTTCATTTTATTTTTTAATTGAAGTCTAATTGACATAGACTGACATAGGATATCCTATTAATTTTAAGTATACATCATAGTGATTTGATATTTTTATATATTATGACATGTTCCCCATGATAAGCCTAGGGTCTATACCATCATTTTAGATTAAACTTTTCTCTTTTTTTTTTTTAAGTTTATTTATTTACTTAGGGAGAGAGAGAATCCCAAGCAGGCTCTGTGAAGTCAGCACAGAGCCAGACATAGGGCTCAATCTCATGAACTGGGACACCATGACCTGAGCTGAAATTAAGAGGTGCACACTCCCGACCAAGCCACCCAGGCTCCCCACATAGTATATATATTTTAAATAATAGTATTTTTTTAATGTTTATTTATTTTGAGAGGGGGGAGGGGCAGAGAGAGGGAGAGGGAAAGAGAGAATCCCAAGTAGGCTCTGAGCCCCCAGTGTAGAGCCTGACACAAGGCTTAATGCCATGAACTGTGAGATCATGACCTGAGCCGAAATCAAGAGCTGGACACTCAACTAACTGAGCCACCCAAGCGCACTTTAAATTATAGTATTTTTAAGTCAGTTTGGAATGGTTCCTTCTTGAATAATTATTTTGCCAAATGGGTTATTTTATAATTATTTAAAATGTTATATAATTCCATAGTAAAAATTATAAAACAAAGCATTTTTTTGAAAAGCATGTACCTTTATATAAATTTTCTGGTTATTTTTTTTTATTAAAAAACTTTTTTAATGTTTATTTTTGAGAGAGAGAGACAGAGATAGAGACAGATAAAGAGGGAGACACAGAATCCGAAGCAGGCTCCAGGCTCTGAGCTGTCCACACAGAGCCCAATGCAGGGCTTGAACTAACAAGCTGTGAGATCATGACCTGAGCCAAAGTCAGACACTTAACTGACTGAGCCACCCAGGCACCCCTATTATTCTATTTTAAAAATATAAGTATAGACATTTGGATTATCTCTTAAAGGTTGGACCTAGTGGCAACTTGTATTTCTTTGTTTTAGTGCATTCACTCCAATACCTTTCCCTCATTCATGGCTCAGCTTTATGGTATTCTTTTGATTTTTTGATGATGGACACAGAGGTAATTTTTACATGCCAATATGCAGAATGGAATGTCTTCCGATGCCCAGAGATTACAAGATATAGGGAAGCAACTTTGGCAAGAGACTGAAATGTGAAGGTTGAAATGGCAGGCTTAATGTCAGGGTTGAAGTGATGAAATGGGAATGGGATTTAATGCAACTAATGTGTGTTCAAAAATGGGTACTTTGGATTATGTACTATTTCCCATGATGTCCAGCAGCAATATAATATCCTAATATTTTGCAAGTGAGAATGCTGTCTTACGTGTATTAGCACCCAGGTACCCCTGGGCCATTCTATATTTTTAAGGTAACTTTACATGTGTCTTCTCTGATCCATTATGGATCTATTTTTTGGTTGAATTCTTTAAGGTCAATTATACCTCCATGTATAGGTCTTGGTGGGAGTACCTCATTTTGCTTCTCTATATAGCCTATTCATGACTTTATTTTCTTCCCTTCACACTTTTACTCTACTACCTGCTTTCTCACTTGCTTTGTATTTGAACATTAATTGATAAATAAGTGAACCTAGAACCCACAACCTTTATTGAGTACCTACTAATGTCCCCAGTATTATGCTAGGCTCTTGGGCAGGTAGCTGGCTTGCTCCTGCCCTTTTGGTGCTCATACTGTAGTATGAGAGGGAATTCATTCCCATCTCTTCTCACACCCCCATTATGGAGCACTGAGTCTTTAACTCCAAGCAATACTTCTTTTTTTTCCATCAGTTCCACTTGATGGCATCTTCTCCTAAGCTTGTATCTGTACTTGGTGTCAGGGACCCCCTTGGAGGCAAGCGCAAAAATAACTAGCACAAATTCTGTAGGTTAGTGCTCTCAACTACTTTCTCCTTCCTGCCATGGCACCATGTTCACATCAGGGTCATGATTCCCACTGCCGGATGAGTGTGGCAGAAGTACCGAGGCAGGCCTATTTCTGGGAAACTCAGTCTCCCAGAATTACTTTGGCTCATGGACTCACCACTGACCTTACCAAATGTGTAGAATTGCATTGGACTTTAGGATGCTTTCTACTCAACCCTCTTTCCTTCCCTTCTCTCCTTTATAAGGGTCGGGCATGCTTTGTAGTCTGATGGCACCCAGTTTGTAGCACTTTGTTACAGCAGCCCCAGGAACCTAATACACTTGGTTAAGTCAGTAATATTTATGGGTCTTGGTTTCCTCACTTTTTATAAAAGAGGATTGTGGGGCACCTGGTTAGGCATCCAGCTCTTGATTTCGGCTCAGGTCACAATCTCATGGTTTGTGAGATCCAGCCCCAGGTTAGGCTCTGTGCTGTCAGTATAGAGATTGTTTGGGATGCACTCTCATTCTCTCTCTGTTCCTCCCGCCTCTGTCAAAATACGTAAACTAAACTTTAAAAAAAAAAAAAAAAAAAAGAGGGGACGTCTGAGTGGCTCAGTCAGTTAAGCATCTGACTGGATTTCGGCTCAGGTCATGATCTCACACTTCATGGGATCCAGCTCCATGTCAGGGTTTGCACTGACAGTGCTGAGCCTGCTTGGGATTCTCAGTCTCCTCTCTCTCTTCCCCTCCCCCGCTCGCATGCTCTCTCTCTTTCTCAGATAAATTAACTTAAAAAAGGATTGTAATAAATTATATATGAAATTCTTTGGGCAAATTAGTTAATCTCTTATGCCTTAACTTCCCTTTCTGTGAAATGAAGATGAATCTATAACTGCCTGGCACATAGAAGCACTAAGTAAGTGTAACCCAGTGGAATTAGTACTAATAACAGCAGTAGTAATTCTTCCAGTTCTGGCAATCTATAGTATGTCACCAATCCCAAAGGATAAGGAATTTAGGTATCCAATGAATGCTGAGAAAGAATGCTTAACAGGAGGAGAAATGTCCTGTAATTTAGAGATGAGGACCAAGTAAGGAGTGGAACAAGCAGAAAGAAGTCCTAGTAGCTGTGACAAAGGGTCAGATGCAGGCAGAAGGACATTCTTAGAGCAATAGGTCCTCTCACCTCCCCCACTAATGCAGGGGGAGAAATTTATTCTCTCATAGTTCCAGAAGCCAGAAGTTTGAAATCAAGGTGTTGGCAGGCCCATGCTCCCTCAGAAACCTGTGGGGAAAGATCCTTCCTTTCCTGATCCTGGCTTCTGGTGGTTTGCCAGCCTTTTTGGCATTCTTTGGCTTGCAGCTTCATAACTCCAATCTCTGTCTTCATCACATGTCATTTTCCCTGTATTTGTGTCTTCACATGGCTGTCGTCTTAGAAGGAAGCCAGTCATATTGGATTAGGGGCCCACCCTACTTCTCTCATGATCAGGTCTTCACTAATTACATCTGCAAAGACCCTACTTTGCAAATAAGTTCACATTCCAAGGTTCTGGCAATTGGGACCTTAACGTATTTTTCTTGGGGGCCACAATTCAACCCATAAGAGCAAGTAGTTAGTGTCAGAGCTGATGTAAGACTCCAGATAGACTCATGAGTAAGATCACTTTACATGGAGCACGTACCAGTCTGTATTCTTGTAATGAATTTATCCCAGTTGTGTAGAATATTAACTTTGAAGTTTTAGTTGAACCTCTTTCCTTTGAGGTAGAGTGCAGTTTTGAGATTTGTATCTTATTCTTGCTTATGGTAGACCCTTAACAGTTTTTCTTTTCTTTTTTTAAAGTTTATTTATTTATTTTGAGAGGGAGAGAGAGCGCAAGAGCAGTGGAAGTGCAGAGAGAGAGGGGAAGAGAGAGAGAATCCCAACCAGGCTGTGCACTGTCACTGTCCAACGCAGGGCTCGAACTCATGAACGATAAGATCGTGACCTGAGCCTAAATCAAGAGACAGTGGCTTAACCGACTGAGCCACCCAGGCACGCCTCTTTTTTAAAACAGCTTTGGGGCGCCTGGGTGGCTGAGTCGGTTAAGTGGCCGACTTCAGCTCAGGTCATGATTTTGTGGTCAGTGAGTTCGAGCCCCGTGTCGGGCTCTGTGCTGACAGCTCAGAGCCTGGAGCCTGTTTCAGATTCTGTGTCTCCCTCTCTCTGACCCTCCCCCGTTCATGCTCTGTCTCTCTCCGTCTCAAAAATAAATAAACGTTAAAAAAAATTTTTAAATAGCTTTATTGAGGCATAATTGATATAGAATAAGCTGTACATAGTTAAAGTATACAATTTGCCAAAATATACATTTTGACATATGTATAAACTCATGAATAATAATAGACTCATCACAATAAAGATAGTAAACATATCCATTCCTCTGAAAACATTTTTGGGTCTTTGTGTAGTGTCTCCCCTACATTTCTTCCTTTTTTTTTTTTTTAATGTTTATTTTTGAGAGAGAGAGTGCTAGCAGAGGAGAGGCAGAGAGAGAGGGAGACAGAATCCAAAGCAGACTCCGATGCAAGTCTCAAACCTACAAACCATGAGATATTGACCTGAGCTGAAGTCAGATGCTTAACCTGCTGAGCCACCCAGGTGCCCCTCCCCCACATTCCTTCTATCCCCTTTCCAAAGCAACCACCGATCTGCTTTCTGTCACTATAGGTTAGTTTGCACTTTCTAGAGTTTTATATAAATGGAATTATATAAATTTGTATAAATGGGATTATATACTCTTTTTTGGCCTGACTTCTTTCATTTAGCGTAATTATTTTGAACTTTAATCATATTGTGTGTATCAGTAGTTCCTTTTTATTTCTGAGTAGTGTCCCCTTACATGGATATATTGCAATTTCTTTATTCCTTATACGTTGATGGACATTTGGCTTATTTCCAGATTTTGGCTTTTACAAATAAGGCATTTATGGACACTTTTGTACATGCATTTGTATGCACATACACTTCCTTTATTCTTGGGTAAACACATGAGTGTGATGGCTGGATCAAACTAAAACGTCGTTTGCCAAAATGGTTTTATCATTTTATATTCTCGTTAGTGGTGCATGAGAGTTTATTCCTCCGCATCCTCGTCAACAACCCTTGGTATGGTCAGTCTTTTTCATTTTAGCCATTCTAATGAGTGTATAGTGGTATCTCGTTGTTTTTGTTAGCTTTACACTTGTGATTAATGACGTTGGTCATCTTTTCATCAGATGCTTATTTGCCATCCATGTATCTTCTTTGGTGAAATGTCTGTTCAAAGTTCCCCTACTCTTGGCCATACCTGTCAGAGAGGATTTGTAACCCTGATGTCCAAACTTTTCCTTTCCTCCCTTCAAACCGCAAGGTTGTATTGCTCAAATAAGGATTTCTAAAAATGTGAACGACAAACTCATTCTGCTTTTTCTGGAGAAAAGGAAGCTTATTGGTTTTGAGTAAAATGATACAGTATGAGATCAGAGCATTAATTGTGTGTGGCATGAGTTTTTCCCAACAGAGAAGAACTCTGCTAACTCCACGGCTGGGTGTTCTCTATCCTGGGATCTTCTCTGCTGTGGGGTGAAATGTTTGCTTGCCTTTCTTTCCAGTGCAGCTTACTTTGGTGTAGCAAAAAGGAAACAAAACAAAACAAAACAAAACAAAAGGATGAGGTTTTAGGGCCAATGTTTTGTTTGATTCCGCAGCTCTGAGGCAAAATATTTCAAAGTCCAGTTTATATCTGGATCTTGGGAAGGTGAAAAAAGTCTACTATTACCTCTTCTGTTGCTTTCTGTTAAATGTTTATTTTTTTTAATTAAAAAAAATTTTTTTTTAAGTTTATTTGAGAGAGAGAGACAGACAGACAGACAGAGCATGAGCAGGGAGGGGCAGAGAGAGAGGGAGACAGAATCTGAAGCAGGCTCCAGGCTCCCGAGCTGTCAGCACAGAGCCCCATGTGGGACTTGAACTCATGAATGGTGAGATCATGACCTGAGCCCAAGTCAGACGCTCAACCGACTGAGCCACCCAGGCGTCCCTAAATATTTATTTATTCAATGAGTGGAAAAGTTCGTAGCTGGTTAGAATCATAGATGTGTGTCTGTTCCTTCTTCTAATACCACAGAGAGCTCTGAGATGAATAAAAGATAATAAGAGCAGCCATATGGATAGCCAGTTGATTCAGCACCATTTATTAAAAATATCATCCTTTCCCCACTGCAATACCTTTGTCCTATCAGTTGGCCAGGTTTGTGAGAGTCATCATTCTGTCCCACGAGTCTATTTGCCTATCTGTACCCCCATACCGTGCTATCATAATTACTATAGTTTTGTAATAGGTCTTGAAATTTGGTAGTGTGAGTCTTCTGGTTTTGTTTTTCTTTACATTGCCTCAGCTATTCTTCAGATGATTTTTATAGAATTAAAAAGAACATTGTTGCATTTTCAGGGGTGAATAAAAATAAGCATCCCAGAGGAGACAAAATTTTTTTGTTTCACAAATGCCTAACCAACATTTACAAAAACTATGTATACACTCCCATCACTGGTTTATGCAGGGAGAGGAAAGGAACTATATTAGATTTTGATTGAGGGCCCATTTATATTAGTTACTGGTTGGATTATTCTGGGTAGGGAATTTAGATTTCCACCCTGGGTTTGCAATATGGAAAAGGGCAAGGCCCTCATCTAAACCTCTTTTCAGAGCAACTAACCACAAAGTAAAGGCTCAGCAAATATATTTTAACTAAATTAATACAAATCCATCAAGGGAAGTACAGCATCTGTATTCTCACAGTAAAGAGTCCTGCTGGTAATCTAAGTGAGGGGTAGGATTTGTGGTGGTCATGTAAAGGGGATGACTCTGAGAAGACACAAGGGTGGGGAAGAGTATTAGTTTGTTGTTGTTGTTGTTGTTGTTGTTGTTGTTGTTGTTATGTCTCAAACCACCTCAAAACTCAGTGGCTTATAACAACATTTTTTTTTTTCCTGCTCCTGGGTCTGGTGGATTTTTGATTGAGTGGAGGGGGAGGGGACTCTAGGAACCAGGATTTGGGCTGGTTTCAAGTCTGTTCCACATGTTTCATTCTGGAGCCCAGGTGGGGGTGAGGGGACAGTGAGTACCTGGGGCATGCTCTTGTCGGGCAATCACAGGAGCACAAGGGGTCAGACGAAACCATGCAATCACATTTTTAGTTTCTACTTGTGTCACATCTGCTAACATTCTATTGGCAAAGCAAATCACATGACCAAGTTCAACATCCATGTGGTGGGTGGGTACTCTGTCCATTGTAGTGCTCTGGAATATCCCATGACAGAGGGGGTAAGGAATTGGGAATAACCATTCATTCTAGTACAGGAAGGGACAGGGTGCTTGGATGGTTGCGAGACTACAAATATTTAAAAAAGAGATTGTGGGAATCTGTTTTGCATCTTTAATTGAATCTTCCATTGACAGTCTATAAAAGATGTTGGAGATGCCAGAAAAGAGCTGGAGAGAGGAGGGGAAAATTCCTTGGACAGAGTTGGTGTGCTCTCATTATCTGAGGGTGACCATGAAAGTCATGGTACCTGCCTGAGTTTTTATCCAGAGGCGGAAGAACCTTGCCCACAAGATATGTGTAAACGGATGGTGGGGCACAAAAATACTGTTATATGAAAACATTTATACCATAGGAATGTGATTGTGATTTACTTTCTTAATGATTTATTAATTACTGTGGCAGAAACTACTAGTTGTCCATCCAAATCCATTTCCCCTTTTTCCTGTAATAGTATTATTAACAGGCCCTGGGCTGTCTAGCTGGTACTATGTTTCCTAAGCCCCCTTGCATCTGGGAATGGCTGGTGATTATATTCTGTCTTTGGAGTATTAATGGAAGTGACATGTGCCTCCTTCAGGCCTGGACCTTAAAACATTGCATGTATGTTTCTCCAAACTTACTCCCCATCCTCAATTTAGAGCATGGAGTGTCTTCAATCTAGCTTTGTCCTTGTAGGACAATACCCTAGGGCAGTGCTTCTCAATTTCTTTTTTAATGCATAAGTAACATCTGGAGAGCTCATTAAAACAGAGATTAAGGGGTGCCTGAGCAGCTCAGTTGGTTGAGTTTCTGACTCTTGATTTTGGCTCAGGTCGTTATCTCACAGTTGTGAGATAGAGCCCCATGTAGGGCTCTGTACTGAGTATGGAGCCTGTTTAAGATTCTCTCCCTCCTGGGGCGCCTGGGTGGCGCAGTCGGTTAAGCGTCCGACTTCAGCCAGGTCACGATCTCGCGGTCCGGTCCGTGAGTTCGAGCCCCGCGTCAGGCTCTGGGCTGATGGCTCGGAGCCTGGAGCCTGTTTCCGATTCTGTGTCTCCCTCTCTCTGCTGCCCACCCCCACCTTCTCTCTCTCTCTCTCTCTCTCAAAAATAAAAATAAACATTTAAAAAAAAAAAAAAAGATTCTCTCCCTCCTTCTCCCTCCCCCACTTGCATGCACTCTCTGTCTCTCTCTCAAAAAAAATAAAAATAAAAAAATTTAAAAACCACAGAGATTAAAACAGTGATTCAGTAGGTCTCCTGTGGGCCCAATAATTTGCTTTTTTAAAAAAGTTTTATTTATTTATTTTGAGAGAGGGAGAGAGCCCTTTCACAGGCAGGGGAGAGCCCGAAAGAAAGGTAGTGTAAGAATCACAAGCAATCTCCACACTGTCAGCTCAGAGCCTAATGTGGGGGTAAATTTCACAAACCGGGACATCATGACCTGAGCTGAAATCAAGAGTTGGATGCTTCAATGACTGAGCCACCCAGGCACCCTAAGAATTTACATTTTTAACAAGTATCCAGATATTGTTGATGCTGTTGGTCTGTGGACCGCACTTTGAGTAGCACTGCTTTAAAGGGTGGTGGAAGTGCAAGATGGAAGGAATCTGAATTTCTGAATCTCTGTGTGGGACAAAGGAGCTTGTCTATGCACCTTGGACTGTTTTGTGAGAATGCCATGTTTTGGGGGTTCTGTTATAGCAGCTTAGTCATTTACCCTAGCCAACATAATCATCCTGACATTCTTCCAGTCCTTCTCTATGTCTAAACTGAATGTTTCCCACAATTTTCTTCTCTTTCGTCTTGAACTCTCCTTCATGGTGATGGAGAATAATATCAGCCACCTCTACCTAATGAATTTCATAAGAGCTTACATCAAGAATGCTATATTCAACGGTCAGTTTCAGTCTCAAGCAGTTCTCAGGAAAGGATTTTCCTTAACTGGCTTTCCAGAGGAGATACGGGGAACTTCAGTGATGGGCTTGGAGAAATGAGGATCTTCAGCTGTCTATAGCAGGTAGCAAGTCTCATCATAACCCAGTCCTTAAACATGATACTTAAGACAGCTGAACTTGAGTAACTTTTATTTTGGAGGCAGAGATGGGGGAGGGGGGTTCCATCCCTGGCAGCGTGGCTCATCATTGCCCTGCATGTTCTGCTTACCAGGCAGACATCCCATTAGGATCTTTCACAACCCTCTTGGCACAGGTGATGTCATCACTGATGTTGTCATCCAGAAACCCTGAAAAGAAAAGTGGCTGAGCAGGGAGGGAAAAACCCCTTTTCCTGTTTCATTAATCAATGATTTTTTGAGAGGAATTCCCATAGGAAATGGAGCTGGAGTCAGAAACCCTCTATCTCTGGAGCTCTTCTGTGGGTTTGCCTTCTGTTTGCCTGGGTTTTCTTGCCTTGCTTTGAATCTGCCTCTGAGCATTGTTCCTTCTGGAGGGCACCCAGGACATACATGAGGGTCCCGGGAGAACCTCTGTTTTCAGGAAAAACTTAGTGTGTCCAGAGTGCTATGTGGGGTATGTGGACAGGTGATACAGTCATGTGTGTACGAGGAACAGGATGCCATGTATTGAGGGATGGGAGCCCAGGAAGGTGAGGCTTAGTCAGAGGTCATTGTATCTTTCTTCCTCCTTTCTGGCAGGAAGAGCTCTGTGGAAGACTGTTTGGGCCCCTTTCTTCCCTATCCTCAACTTCTACAGCACTGGCCAAGGGTCAGGTGTTAGGGAGCAGTGCACCTGCCCCATGTCACCCAGCCCTCAGAGGGGAAGGTGTCCTTACTACTGCACATTGTGTTGCAGGCATTTGGTGAAGGGGAGGAGTTATTTCTGCACCACCACTTGCTGTTGATCTGGAAGATCCCATAGTCACTGCTGCCATTGTCATTTTTCCCATTGAAGGCCTGGGTGTTCAAGTTACTCTCATGCTCAGCCATGCAGACCCCTGTGTCAGAGAGAACAAAAGGTGTGGCTAGAAAAGGAGGATTGTTTCGTGATGAGACACAACTTCTGCTGTACTAGAACTGCCATAAAGTCCCCTAAGACTGAAATGAAGAGACTATGAGGTCCTCAATGTTATATTTATATGTATGTGTGTACACACACACACACACACACACACACACACACACTTTAAGTAGGCTCACACCCACCATGGAATCCAACGTGGGGCCTGAAATCACGACCCTGAGATCAAGACCTGAGCTGAGATCAAGAGTCAGACACTTAACTGACTGAGCTACCCAGACACCCCTAGATTTATATTTATAATCCATTGTGTATTCCTGGTCCTAAGCAATAATTAGCCCATGATAAGTATGTAATAACAATTTGTTAAATAAATGCATTTGGGATGCCCAATAATCAATCACAGTCTGTTTCCCAGTCTACATTTCCAGCCTCATCTCCCAGCCAAATATCTAACTCTTGCCTTGTATATTTACTTTTTGGCTTCTATCCCCAGGTATATGGAAGGGAAGAGGTGGAGAAGTAATGGAGGGGCATCCTAGAAAGGGAGCCCAAAAAAGCTATCCTTGGGGGGGACAGGAAAGGATGTTTGGCATGAATAAAAATGAAGATATCCAAGGGAAATTGAAATAACTTTATGTGTTGTGCCTAATGGGATCCTTCTTGCACTTTGTCATCGTCTCCCCTTCTGTTTTCACAATTCCCTTCCAACTCTCTTGTGACACGGATAGAACAGACTTTAGACAAACTCAGCAGATGGAGGTTAGTTTTTGGTGGACAAAAGGGCAGGGGAGAGGGTGGGAGGCAGCACCAGCTCTGCTGCAGGGACCTGGACTAAAAAGGATGCAGATGAAAGCCAAGGTGATGGGAGCAAACTTGCAAGCGGTTAGGTGAGTTTCTGGATGGATCCAAGGAAGTATTCAAGGGCACTGGGTGGGAAGGTGATTTCGGGGAACAGCAGAAGAAAATCTATTACAGATCAAATAATCCCTGGTGGAAAGAGAAAAAGGGAGATCCTGATAGGAATGACAACGCAGCAGAGGTGGAGACAAGAGGAGCATTCGGGGAGTGCAAGAGAGCAAATGAGTAAATGAGTAAATCACAAGGTGAAAAGGGAAAGATTGGTTGGGGAAGAAGGCCTCTTTGAGCAGAGATAGAATGATGGATGGTTCATACTCACAGTTTGCCAGGCTGTAGCCATGGAAGCCATCCATTCCCTCTGCCTTCAGCTTGCGGGCCAGCCCACACTTGAGAAGATTTTGGCCTCATATGCTGCAAAGAAGCAGCCGAGGAGGCAGATGATCAGAATGGACCTCATTTCTGTAGCTGGTGGAACCCCAGTCTGCTATGTCCAGGATGCTGTTGTCTCTTATAGCCTATGGGCACAAAGATGTCTCTGATTGGGCAATAATGCTGGCAGCTCTGCCAGGAAGGATATGGTTGCCCAAGGCTAATTCCCCAAACTGGCCCCGCCAGGGTGAACTTCAGGGAAGGGGATGTAACCAAGAATAATACCAGGAATAAAGTCTCATTTTGGTGGGGGTGGGTCCTGTATTTGGGCAAATGCATGAGGAGGTAAAATGGGGAGATATGGGAGTTGGTAGGAAAAAGTATGGTTTTCTTTTTTTCTTTTTCTTTTCCTTGCCTTGTCTTGCCTTGCCTTTGCTTTCCTTTTTTGAGAGAGTGTGCAAGTCAGAGAGGGGCAGAGGGACACAGAGAATCTCAAGCAGTTTGCATGCTCAGTGTGGAACTGACTCAGGGCTCGATCCCTTGACTCTGGGATCATGACCTGAGCTGAAATCAAGACCCAGATGCTCAACTGACTGAACCACCCAAGTGCCCCACCAGTATGATTTTCAAGCCTTGTGCTTTTGTTGGAATGTCCCCAGAGGGGGTTGTCCCTGTGTGCTTTGCTGAACTTGGCTCATTATCTGTGGTTGGCTGAAGGTATTTTCCTACTCAGTCTAGTGGGGGGAATCCATGATTGGCATCACTGAGTTTGGGGAAATTGAGGATCTTCTGGCATCAGCAATCAGTGAACTATAAGTTGAACAGGAGACTACTAGAACCTAAGTTCATAATATCTCTGTCTGAAAGAAGTCATCAGATCTAAACCTCCAACTCTACTTGAATTCTCTCTAGTATCTGTGTAATCAGTGATTGTCAAACATCTTGTATTAGTCAGTGTTCTCTAGAGAAACAGAACTAAGAGGAGATATACATGGTTAGAAAAAAGCTGGGGTGCCTGGGTGGCTCAGTCGGTTAAGCGCCTGACTTTGGCTCAGGTCATGATCTCGCGGTCCATGAGTTCTAGCCCTGCATCGGGCTCTGTGCTGACAGCTCAGAGCTTGGAGCCTGCTTCAGATTCTGTGTCTCCTTCTCTCTTTCTCTCTCACCTCTCCTCTCTCTCTCTCTTTCTCAAAAATAAACATTAAAAAATTTTTAAAAAGAAAAAAGCTGATTATTTTTATTAGAGCACAAGGCCTTGATTTCAGTTAGATGGATAGACATTGTGAAGGAAGAATTATCACTATATCAGTACTTTCTTTAAAAATTTTTTTTTCTTAATGTTTATTTATTTTTGAGAGAGAGAGAGAGAGGGAGAGTGTGTGTGTACAAGCTGGGGAGGGGCAGAGAGAGAGGGGGATGGAGGGTTTGAAATGGGCTCTGCACTGACAGCAGTGAGCCTGATGTGGGGCTCCAACCCACAAACTGTGAGATCATTCCCCTACTCCTCTCCCTTCTGGCAACCATCAGTTTGTTTTCTGTATTTATGGGTCTCTTTCTGCGTTTTTTGTTCATTTTTTTTTTTTTTTTGTAGATTATACATATGAGTGAAATCATATGGTACTTGTCTTTCAGACTTGAGATTTTTAAATATTCTCTAGTGTAAATTTATCTTCCAACTGCTGGTTTTTTGGCCATTTTGTGGACTGAGGTTTTTTCCAAGTCTTTTATAATGTTGGATCTCAGACTCATTTTGAGTGCAAGAACACACGTACACACTCTCAGTTCCTGGTCATTAAGCTATGTACTCTCTCGCCTCCTCAGATGTGCTCTGGATAAGCTTTTGCCTCAGACAGGAGCAGGCAGCAGTTTTTCCCATCTCTCTTTAATAAAAAGAGGCCCTGTTCCCAGCCCCTCCTTTCTAGAGTGACTTTGGCTCCAGTTCCTACTGCAAGTGGAGAAATTTTGGTCTCTGTTAACCGGCAGGAGCTGAACTTATAGCTGCCTCTTGCTATAAGGTCTTCAGCTTCAGCCCTACTCACAGCTTTTATTAGTTTCCTTAGATTTGTGGCCCATGGAGACTTTATTTATTTACTTATTAAAATTAAAAAAAAGTTTCTGTTATTTATTTATTTATCTGTTTATTAAAAAAAAAAAAAAAGCTTATTTTAGGTTTGAGAGAGAAATAGGGCACACAAGGGGGAGGGGCAGAGAGTGAGGGGAACAGAGGGTCTGAAGCAGGTTTTGCGCTGACAGGGACGCTGGGCTCGAACTCACAAACCTGTGAGACCGTGACCTGAGCCAAAGTTGGATGCTCAACTGACAGAGCCACCCAGGCGCCCCTGGAGATATTTATTTATTTATTTATTTATTTATTTATTTATTTATTTTATTTTTAAAACCTATTTATTTTTTAATGTTTACTTATTATTTTGAGAGAGAGAGAGACAGATCGCAAGTGCGGGAGGGGCAGAGAAAGAGGGAGACATAGAATCCGAAGCGGGCTCCTGGTTCCTAGCTGTCAGCACAGAGCTTGACATGGGGCTTGGACCCACAAACCGTGAGATCATGACTTGAGCCGAAGTAGGCTTAACCGACTGAGCCACCCAGGTGCCCCTATTTTGTTTTTGAGCTATTATATGCCTTTTACACTTTTTCCTTTTCATTTTTTCATTTATTTTTGTGTGCTTGCTTTATGTAGGGTATCTCAAAGCATGGACTTACAGTGCAATATTGAACAGAAGTCCTATTAATAACTGAAACATTTTAAAGCAATCCATTAAAAACCCAATCTGCTTCCTTTTTTTTTTTTTTTTTTTTTTTTTTTAAAGCAGTCTTCATGCCCAGGACAGGGTCCAACACCAGGACTGGACTCACCACTCTGAGATCAAGACCTGAACTGAAATCCGGTCTGATGATTAACTGACTGAGCCATCCAGGTGCCCCTACCTTTTCATTAGGAACAGAAACGTGTGGTCCAAGTGGAGGAATGTGGGAATGGCTTCCGAAACCCTTCCTTTCTCCTTTCCTTCTCCTACTTCTTTCCTTTCTTACCCCTTCCACTTGTTGTTGTTTACTTTCCCTTCCACTGTCTCTCCTCTTCCCCTTCCCATCTTGTCATTTCCCTGTTCCCTGTCTTCCTTCCTCTCCCATCTCTTCTCTTCTTTTCTACTTTCCTTCTCTCTCTCCTCTGGGGTTTCTCTTCTATTTAGGTCCAGTTTTCTTATAACCTGGTGTCCTCCCAGAATTCTCAACCCTTTAATGCCAGGTAACGAGAAGGAGCAGCTGTGCCTCATGTGTCTATGCAGTCAGGTTCCACTCTAGGAAAGGGCTGGTCCTCGGTGATGTGACCGAAAGGGACAAGGTGTCTCCTGACTTCCCTTGAGGAAAGGGAGAGTGAGGGGAGGATGTTAATATTTGTTAAAATGTGTCACAGGCCAAGTAAAACACAGAGATAGAGGACTTTATTATATGCATTTTGTTTCATTGCCACAACAACCCTGTGAAGTATGTACGTGTCTGTCTTATTTATTACTGGTTTCATATCACGGATCGGAAATCTGAGGCTCAAAGAGGTGCAGTAATTTGCTGAAGCTGGTATGAGGGAGAGCACAGATCAACACAGGTAGGCGTGCCTCTTTCCTCTACCGCAGTACTATGTGCATTTGACCAGTTATTCAAATGGTGACATGTTAGGAATTTCTGGCTTCAGGAGTAGGCACAGGACTGCTTGTGGCAGGGGATGTCAGGTGATGGTTGTGGGGGAGGTGAGGAGAAGGGCTTGGAACTTTGTCAAAACACTGGAAATGATATTGTAAAGGCAGCCACATGCTTTATGCAGGCCTTGGGACCCACACCTCCCCGTGCCTCCACGACAATTCCCAACTTGGTCTACACCCAGGTTGACTCTGTTCTCAATGCCTCTCACACAGAAGGTGAAGGAACCCCTCTGGGCGCGTGAGGCATGCATCCTGAGGAAGCTGCTGGGTTCTTTGTTTGGGGAACTTGATGTGCATCCTGTATATTCTGTGCTGGCCTCCAAGACACCATTATGACACAGGATTTCACTTTTGACTTTAATGCAAAGAATAAACATCACAGAGACATTTTTTAATACTCATACACAGCCTAGGTTCTGACCACTTCCCAAGCAAACTTCTAGGCAGGGACATTTTCTCTTTGTTTTTTCTTGCTCTGTATTTCCACTCCACCCAGACAGGGCTGGCTATCCCAGGTTTTATACTTTCTTCCAGATCCTCTTGCTGGCCCTGTACATTCTGTACATCTCCCTATCTCGTACCCATCACTCAGGGTTGCATCTCTAGACATCCATGAGGAACTGGGAACTATATTCCTTTTTTTTTTGTTTTGGTCAGTTTTCCTGCTATTATTCCTGTCACCCCTGAGAGCCGTGCCCTTTCCCTACACCGAGAATCACGTGTGGCATTTGTTACATGCAGATCCCTGGGCCTCGCATCTAGAGATTCTGATTCTGTAGGTCTGATGAAGAGCCTAGAAGTCTTCATTTGTAAACAGCTACTCTAGATCATTCTGGTACCAGGTGGTCCACATCCCATACCTTGAGAAATATGTTGATACAATTCAAATAAAAAAATTAGAATTTTTTTGGTGTCATTTTTAAGAGGTTTCAAAGATTTTCTGATAGAGGGAAAACTACAGAATTCTCTTGTTGAGTTTAATTTATGTCTTTCTTTTCTCATTTAATTGTCTCCTTCCTTTTCCCTACTTCCTACCTGTCTGACATCAACAACAGGAGGACTAATGGGAACTCTCAGAGCAGTGGCCCAGTTGGCCTCTTGGGCCCTAGGTATGAATGGCTGACTCCTCCTCTCCCAAGGGGATGCCTTGTCTGGATGCAGGGGAACTGGCTCTCGCACCATCACTACCTACATCACTGCTCCATAGACTTTACGCTCAAGTCTGTCTCTGTTTCTGAGATTTCATTTGAAGCATGTCAGGAGATGTTAATTGTGGTCCTCATTACCATCTCCCTACCCCTTCCTTTTTCTATCTGCCAACCTTAGTCTTGCCATCTTAGATTAATAATTTGCAGATGTTCCCCACTTGGTGTTGTTCTCTGCTCTTTCTTGCATTCTTTTCCATATTCATTCATTCGTTCGTTTTTGTCAACTAATATTTATGGAGTGTCTATAATATTTTGGCCCTGTATAAGGCATGAGATTTTGATCCCTACCCCATCCCAACTGGAAAAATGAAGTTACGTTATTTTGTCAGACATCTATTTTCAATCCCTCAGTATTCATCTTTTCACTGTGGTCTCTAGTCCTCTAGACTTTGAGGAGGGGGCTAAGCTGGAATCCAGGTAGAAGTCACTAGCTGTCCTATTCCCCCTCAGTGGGGTATCACTTGGGATGAGCTGTCCCCAGAGCCTATGAAGGGCCCCCTTTACCTCTTGGTTCTTGAGGCTGTAAATAATAGGGTTGACCATAGGGGTGAATACAGTGTAGAGGACAGAGAAGGCCTTTCGGAGCAAGGGGGCCATGTGGTCTGTTGGGGCTACATAGACCACAATGAGAGTGCCATAATACACCCCGACCACACTGAGGTGGGAGGAACAGGTGGAGAAAGCTTTCTGTCTACCATGGCCTGAAGGTATTTGCAGCACAGTCCTTAAGATAAAGGCATAGGATGCCACAATCAACAGGAAGGGGACCAGTGTCAGAAAGCCTGAGATGCTCACTCCAGCTGCCCACATAACCCCCACATCTCCACAGAACAGCCCTACAACTGGAGCAAAGTCACAGAAGTAGTGGTCGATCTCCCTGTTGCCAGGGCAGAGGGTTAGAGGGGCTGCCAGGGCCAGAGTGAAGGCAGAGAAAGAAAATCCACTGACCCAGACTCCAGCAGCCAGGCAGCCACACAACCATGTGCTCATCAGGACAGGGTAGCGAAGCGGGTGGCAGATGGCCAGGTAACGGTCATAGGACATAGCAGATAGCAGGAGGCACTCAACTGCAGCCAGCGAGGCAAACATGTAGAACTGGACCAGACAGCTGACCAGTGAGATGGCCTCCCTCCCTTTCAGGAAGCTCTGCAGCAGCTGAGGCATGATGTTGGAGGTGTAGCCAATCTCCAGCAAGGAGAAGTGGCAGAGGAAGAAGTACATGGGTGTGTGGAGTGTCCGACTGGAGGCCACAGCCAGCACGATGAGGGCGTTGCCCCCAACTGTTATCACATAGATGGCTAAAAAGAAGGTGAAGGGGAGGAAGCCCAGGTGTTGCAGCTCCCCAAAGCCAACCAGGATCAGCCAGGTGGTCTGGTTTTCACTATCACCACTGGACTGCTTCCTCATCTAGATCTGGGCCCAAGAGAAGAGAAAAAGGTTAACTTTAAATTTTTTTAATGTTTATTTATTTTTGAGAGAGAGACAGAGGCAGAGTATGAGCAGGGGACGGGCAGAGAGAGGGAGACACAGAATCCAAAGCAGGCTCCAGGCTCTGAGCTGTCAGCACAGAGCCTAATGCGGGGTTCGAACTCACGGACTGCAAGATAATGACCTGAGGCGAAGTCGGCCATTTAACCAACTGAGCCACTCAGGCACCCCTAGAAGAAGGTTAACTTTAACAAAGATCCTATTAGGACCACATGCTATACTTGGCTTATTTATTTATTCATCACAGCAAGCACTAAAGATAGCCCTTATTGTCTCTTGTATATAGAGGAGAAACAGACCCAGTGGGATTAAGTCAATTATTTAAGGCAATTATGATGGAGTCATGATGTGAACCCAAGTTTGCTTGACTCCAAATCTCCTTCCATAGTCTACTATCCTATAGTGCTTTCTCAAATCCTTCCTGAGTGATAGAAATATCGGTATCAGAGAGCAGCGTAGGGCTCTTCCAGTCATCAGTGAGCTGTTTACTGACAGTCTTGGCTGAGCGTCAACAGCAGAACCACACCTGGTGACCTCTTCTGGAGGGGTGGGAGGAGTACCCATTACTTAGTGGGGAGGTGGTCCTACTCTGAGGTCATGCACATTCCTGAAGTAACCCCTCATCTCATACTGTTATTCCCTTTCCAAGAAAATGAGACTTGGAAATTTTGATGAGAAATCTATAACATTTATTCTATGTGAGATACAATCTAGAAAGATCCGAATTAACCCAGATTCCACTCCCCTCGGAAGCCATTCCTTTTCCTTGGAAAAGTGGCCTGGTGACCATTGGTAAAGCCATTTTCAGAGTCCAGAGTGCTCACAGGTAAAGCCATTTTCAAACTGTGCTCAGACTCTAATCAGTTTATTGGAAGCTGAGAATACTTCCTTTTTTTTGGCTTGCTGCCCTATTTCTCTCTACAGGTCACTTGGTCAATTTATCTCCCCTAATGTCAGTTATTTAGACATTTCTACCCTGTAATAAGATTCCTTCTCTTAGTCGTTAACAATACTACACTAACACCAAACACAGATGAAGACCTTGATCAGTATTTGTAGAATGAATGAATAAATGAATAAATAAATAAATTAATTAATCACAGTAATTTTCTTATGATAAATTGCCACAAAAAACCTGCAGCATCTGATTATTAATGATTGGGCTAGGGAAAGAGGCATTTAAATGATTGCTAAAATAAGAGAAGGAATCTCTGAGTTCTTCCCTAACTGAGGGAATATTGGTATATTGTCACTCAGAGTTTGAGATGGAACCATGATTAAAGTTGGAGATGGAAGCCAAGTAGGTGTGTGTGTGTGTGTGTGTGTGTGTGTGTGTGTGTGTGTATGTGTATGGTAGGGGGAAGAAACCAGAAAGCCCAACATGATAGAGAGTTTTCTCATTTTTGAAGTTAAGAAAGATGACATTCCAGGGGCACCTGGGTGGTTCAGTTGGTTAAGGGTCTGATTCTTGATTTTTGCTCAGGTCATGATCTCACAGTTTGTGAGATTGAGCCCCACATTGGGCTCTGGACTGATAGTGCAGAGCCTGCTTTGGATTCTCTCTCTCCCTCTGTCTCTGCCCCTCCTCAAAATAAATAAACATTAAAAAAAAAAAAAAGATGACGTGCCGCATTAGCAGATGGCAGCAAGAATACATGGTTTTTGTATTCCTTCCCTGGTCTTACCTTTTCCTCTGGTTTTGGGCTTATATTATGCAGACACACATTTGGTCACATGGGGGATACAGACATAGAAGGAATAGAATATTTTCAAATGTATTGGATACATATTTTTATCTTTTGCATACTAGTGACTTCTTAAAGAGCTAGAAAGAGATTTAAATTGAGAATGGAATAGATCCTAGGTTTAGCAGAAAGATGGAGCAAGGGAAGAAACTAAAAAACTAGTCAAACCAGAACAACCAACCAGTCAACAGACCCAAAACTTCTTAAGTCTTGTCAAGTCTCTGAGTCAATGCTTATGATAAAAAAGTTACTGTTGCTCTTGTTAACCAGTTAATTTGACCTTGGTCCCTGGTAAAATTAGTAAATAGATGCTTTATAGAGCACGTGGAAGTCTCATAAGGAGACATCACCAGAAGCTAAATAATGCTACTAAATATAATGTCAAACCTCACATGATGTCCCTTAATGGTAGTATTAATAATTTAGTAGATCAGGAGAAAGGAGTAGAAAAAGGGCATATTAATTTCAGTAAAGCTTCATAGAAAAGATAATGACTGTGAGCTTAAAAATAACACTTTTAGTTTGGCTACTATACACCAAAATTTCTCATTAATGATTCTGAAAATCTGGAGAAACATGTCTAGTAAAAAGGAGAAGGCTTTGTCTTCTTGTCTTTACCTCTTTTGGCAGTGACTTCCATAAACAGCAAATATGCATGGCTCATCAAACTTCAGATGATATGAAAACAGAGTGAAAAAGCCAGTATTATAGGTGATAGAATTATAATTCAAAATAATCTTGTCTTTTGAAATGCTAGACTAAAAAGATGAAATTTAACAGGGGCACATATAAAATCGGCTTGTAGGCTTTAACAATCAATTGAAAAGTAGCCATTTATGTGAAAATGATTTGAGATTTTGTTGAGTGTTATGAATTGGGACTTCAGAACTGTGAAGTATGAGGAACATGTGAAGAATGTGGAGATGTTTACTCTGGAAATGACAAAATGATGGGAGAATATGATAGCTGTTTTCAGGTATTGGAAGGATCCCCCCCACCCCAGGACTTATTTATTTTATAGCTGGAGTTTGTACCTTTTGACCACCTTTATCCAATTCCTTCCTCCCCCAGCCCCCTGGAAGGATTCTTATAAAGAAGAGGGACTAAAGTTAGCTCATAGGTGCTCAGAGGGCAGAACAAGGACCAAGGGGTGATGATGGTGGAAAATCCATACCCACCTACCTGTGCTGGTTTCAAAGAGGTGATTCTTATGGGGTGGACTATTATTATTTACAGCATGATATTAGGGTATCAAAATAAAGTGAGGCTCATTGGACAGGATCAGAGGGGAGGAAATGAAGTTCCTTCCTAGAGGCTCCAGGAGTTGGCAAATAATGGGTCCCATTCATTGGAACATACTGGAATAAGCACAAGACATTTAAAAAATATGACAAGCTCCATTCTGAATTTGTTTAGGTTGGTCAGAGGTGGTTCTCTCTGTTGGCAGAGAGTAGTGTTGAGCCAGATGCACCCTAGACACTCAGATTCAGTGGAAAGGGAGTCTGATCTGCTTTGGGCTTTGAGTCAACTCCTCTCCTGGTTGTTCTTACCTCCAGACTAAATTCTTCTGTCAGCTGTCAGCTCTGTGGACTTTATGCTTCTCTCTTATGGAGGCTCCATGTTACTGGCTTCCCCTACTCCAGAGTGCTCACAGACCACTATTGTTCTTATTCTACATGTGCTGCAGTGAACACTACTGCCTTTTCTAGAGCAGGGCAACCTCCTTCCCTTGTGGGGGGATGAAGAAGAGCCTCCTGGGGAGGAGATGTAGCTTGGAGCTAACTGGAGCAGCTGCACCTGTGTTTTGGTTCCAGGGGAATATTCTGGTCCACCAGGGACCACATCCAGGTATTTCACTCACTAATGACTTCTTTCTAGATATAGGGAAAGACTGGAAAGACATAAAAATAGCCACAATTAAGACTAGATTATATATATATATAATCTACTATAGATTATATACATATAATCTATATGATCTACTATATATATAATTAGATTATATAAAGTATAATCTAATACTTTATAATTCACAAAGCAAATATTAACTTACTTAATTAATATCCAATGCTCAGAATGAGCCCTAGGGTGTAATGTGAGTATGCTGTGATTTGGTCTTGCAGCATTGGGATGGATTATCTAGAGGATGACCTATAATGGCTAGATCAGCAGTCTTTCTGTTGTGGTATGAATTAGGACCTGGGGTCCTACTTTAATCTCTTAGCAGGGAGGAGGCAGGAAGAAACTGCCAAGTAATTCTGTAGATAATTTGTTCTGTTTAGTTTGATAGTTTAACATCACAGATTAATATAAAACCAGGTCAGGCCCCATCAAGATAGTAGAGGCAGATAGTAAATGCAGCTGACTGACAAATGCAAAGGAAACCTGCTACAGAAATGTAGCATTGAGTTATTTCCATACGAAAACAGAGAGCAGGTCTAGGCCAGGAGGAGGATAGCATAGGGTCATGACAGGGGCTGGGTTTTTCCAGTAACAGTCTATGATGGCCCTTCCTAGAAGAAATTGGACAAGTGTCTTACATTGACAGGTGAAAGACAGAGTGGAAAACTTGGATAAGGAAAAGGTGACCTGCAAGGAATTAATTAGCATATTCTTTTTTTTTTTACCATTTTTAATTTTTTTTATATTTTATTTTATTTTTTATTTTATGAAATTTATTGTCAAATTAGTTTCCTAGCATATTCTCTTTGAGGGAGTAGTTGAAAATAAAATATGTCTGCCTAGGTCCTGGGTTGTGTCAAGAGCCTGAGGGATATGTCAGGTGAGAAAAAGAAGAATATCTTTCTTCCTAGGTAGAAAGGCTCTTTGTGTTTATTGACTTAGAATTTATTTTTTTTTATTTTACTATTTAAAAATTATTTATTTATTTATTTTGAGAGAGACAGAGACAGTGTGAGTGGGGGAGGAGCAGAGAGAGGGGGAGAGGCAGAGAATCCCAAGTAGGCTCCGTGCTGTCAGTGCAGCACCTGTTGTAGGGCTCAAACCCATGAACTGTGAGATCATGTGAGCTGAAATCCACAGTCAGTTGCTTAACTGACTGTACCACACAGGCACCCCATGACTTAGAATTTATGATAATTGTGATAAAAATATCCAGCGTGTACTTAAGATTTATTTTAATTTCAACTCTTTTCTGAAGTGTTATCTGCAAGTTTAAAGTGGAAATAAAGGATCTATATCCTATTTTCTAGGTATTAAATTATATTTTTGTATAAATGTGTGTCATAACACAAAAGAAAGCTGAAGTAGCCATACTTATATCAGATAATCTAGACTTTAAAATAAAGACTGTAACGAGATGAAGAAGGGCATTATATCATAATTAAGGGGTCTATCTACCAAGAAGACCTAAAAATTGTAAACATTTATGCTCCAAATGTGGAAGCACCCAAATATATAAATCAATTAATCACAAACATAAAGAAACTCATTGATAATAATGTCATAATAGTAGGGGACTTCAACACTCCACTTATAGCAATGGACAGATCATCTAAATAGAAAATCAATAAGGAAAAAATGGCTTTGAATGACACACTGGACCAGATGGACTTAATAGATACATTCAGAACATCCTAGAGCAGCAGAATACACATTCTTCTCCAGTGCACATGGAACATTCTCTAGAATAGATCACATACTGGGACACAAATCAGTCCTCACCAAGTACAAAAAGATCGAGATCATACCATGCATATTTTCAGACCACAACACTATGAAACTTGAAATCAACCACGAGAAAAAATTTGGAAAGATAACAAATACTTGGAGACTAAAGACTATTCTACTAAAGAATGAATGGGTCAACCAAGAAGTTAAAGAGAAAATTAAAAAGTACATAGAAGCCAATGAAAATGATAACACCACAGCCCAAAACCTCTGGGACGCAGCAAAGGCGGTCCTAAGAGGGAAGTATATAGCAATCCAGGCCTTCCTAAAGAAGGAAGAAAGGTCACAGATACACAACCTAACCTTACACCTTAAAGAGCTGGCAAAAGAAGAGCAAATAAAACTCAAATCCAGAAGAAGGCAAGAAATAATAACGATCAGGACAGAAATCAATGCTATCAAAACCAAAAACAAACAAAAAACAAAACAAACAAACAAAAACACACAGTAGAACAGATCAATGAAACCAGAAGCTGGTTCTTTGAAAGAATTAACAAAATTGATAAACTCCTAGCCAGTTTGATCAAAAAGAAAAAAGAAAGAACCCAAATAAGTAAAATCAAGAACGAAAGAGGAGAGATCACAACCAACACAGCAGAAATACAAACAATCATAAGAGAATATTACAAGCAATTATATGCCAATAAAATGGGCAATCTGGAAGAAATGGACAAATCCCTAGAAACATATGAACTACCAAAATTGAAACAGGAAGAAATAGAAAATTTGAACAGACCCATGAACAGTAAAGAAATCGAATTAGTAATCAAAAATCTCCCAAAAACCAAGAGTCCAGGGCCAGACGACTTTCCAGGGGAATTCTACCAAATATTTAAGGAAGAGTTAACACCTATTCTCTTGAAGCTCTATTCAAAAAATAGAAATGGAAGGAAAATGTCCAAATTCTTTCTATGAAGCCAGCATTACCTTGATTCCAAAACCAGACAAAGATCCCACTAAAAAGGAGAACTATAGACCAATTTCCCTGATGAACATGGAGGCAAAAATCATCAACAAGATGCTAGCGGACAGAATCCAACAATGCATTGAAAATATTATTCACCACAACCAAGTGGGATTTATAACTGGGATGCAGGGCTGGTTCAATATCCTCAAAACAATCAATATGATTCATCATATCAATAAAAGAAAGGACAAGAACCATATGATCCTCTCAATAGATGCAGAGAAAGCATTTGACAAAATACTGCATCCTTTCTTGATAAAAACCCTCAAGAAAGTAGGGATAGAAGGATCATACCTCTAGATCATAAAAGCCATATATGAAAGACCTACCACTAATATCCTCCTCACTGGGGAAAAACAGAACTTTCCCCCTAAGGTCAGGAACAAGACAAGGATGTCCACCCTCACCACTGTTATTCAACATAGTATTGGAAGTCTTAGCCTCAGTAATCAGACAGCACAAAGAAATAAAAGGCATCCAAGTTGGCGAGGAGGAGGTCAAATTTTCACTCTTTGCAGATGACATGATACTCTATATAGAAAACCCAAAAGATTCCATCAAAAAACTGCTAGGACTGATCCATGAATTCAGCAAAGTCGCAGGATATAAAATCAATGCACAGAAATCGGTTGCATTCTTATGTACCAATAATGAAGCAACAAAAAGAGAAATTAAGGAATTGATCCTACTTACAATTGCACCATAAGCCATAAAATACCTAGGAATAACTCTAACCAAAGAGGTGAAAAATCTATACACTGAAAACTATAGAAAGCTTATGAAAGAAATTGAAGAAGACACACACACACAAAAGGAAAAATATTCCATGCTCCTGGATAGGAACAACAAATATTGTTAAAATGTCAATACTACCCAAAGCAATCTACATATTCAATGCAATACCTATCAAAATAACACCAGCATTCTTCACGGAGTTAGAACAAACAATCATAAAATTTGTATGGAACCAGAAAAGACCTGAATAGCCAAAGCAATTTTGAAAAAGAAAACCAAAACAGGAGGCATCACAATCCTGGACTTGAAGATGTATTCCAGGGCACCTGGGTGGCTCAGTCGGTTAAACAGCTGACTTTGGCTCAGGTCATGATCTCATGGTTCTGTGAGTTTGAGCCCTGCATCGGGCTTTGTACTGATAGGTCAGAGTCCAGAGTCTGCTTTGGATTCTGTGTCTCCTTCTCTCTCTGCCCCTCCCCCGCTTGGGCTCTGTTTCTCTCTCTCTCTCAAAAATAAATAAACATTGAAAAAAAAAAAGATATGTATTCCAAAGCTGTAATCATCAAGACAGTACTGGCACAAAAACGGACACTCAGTTCAATGGAACAGAGTAGGCCAAATGTGTGGCCAACTAATCTTTGACAAAGCAGGAAAGAATATCCAGTGGAATAAAGATTGTCTCTTCAGCAAGTGGTGCTGGGAAAACTGGACAGTGACATGCAGAAGAATGAATCTGGACCACTTTCTCACACCATACACAAAAATAAACTCAAAATGGATGAAAGACCTAAATGTAAGACAGGAAGCCATCAAAATCTTCAAGGACAAAGCAGGCAAAAACCTCTTTGACCTTGGCCACAGCAACATCTTACTCAACACGTCTCCGGAGGCAAGGGAAACAAAAGCAAAAACGAACTATTGGGACCTCATCAAAATAAAAACCTTCTGCACAGCAAAGAAAACAATCAACAAAACTAAAAGGCAACCAACAGAATAGGGGAAGATATTTGCAAACGACATATCAGATAAAGGGTTAGTATCCAAAATCTATAGAGAACTTACCAAACTCAACACCCCAAAAACAAATAATCCAGTGAAGAAATGGGCAAAAGACATGAATAGACACTTCTCTAAAGAAGACATCCAGATGGCCAACTGACACATGAAAACATTCTCAACATCACTCATCACCAGGGAAATACAAATCAAAACCACAATGAGATATCACCTCACACCTGTCAGAATGGCTAACATTAACTACTCAGACAACAACAGATGTTGACGAGGATGTGGAGAAAGAGGATCTCCTTTGCACTGCTGGTGGGAATGCAAACTGGTGCGGCCCCTCTGGAAAACAGTATAGAGGTTCCTCAAAAAATTAAAAATAGAACTACCCTACAACCCAGCAATTGCACTACTAGGATACAGGTATGCTGTTTTGAAGGCGCAGTGCACCCCAATGTTTATAGCAGCACTATCAACAATAACCAACATATGGAAAGAGCCCAAATATCCATCGATGGATGAATGGATAAAGAAGATGTATATGTATGCAATGGAGTATTATTCAGCAATATAAAAGAATGAAATTTTGCCATTTGCCACTACACGGATGGAACTAGAGGGTATTATGCTAAGTGAAATTACTCAGTCAGAGAAAGACAAATATCATATGACTTCACTCATATGAGGACTTTAAGATACAAAACAGGTGAACATAAGGAAAGGGAAGCAAAAATAATGTAAAAACAGGGAGGGGACAAAACATAAGAGACTCTTAAATGTAGAGAACAAACAGAGGGTTGCTGGAGGAGTTGTGGGATGGAGGATGAGCTAAATGGGTAAGGGGCTTAAGGAATCTACTCCTGAAATCATTGTTGCACCATGTGCCAATTAACTTGGATATAAATTAAAAAAATTTTTTTAATATGTCATAACATTAATTCAAGAAATAATTACCAATTATTTACAACCTGTCAGGCACTGTTCTAGATGCTAGGTATAAAGCAATGAACAAAACAAAAATTGGTGAGTAGAGTTATCTATTTACTACTTTTGATTTCCCATGCCTTGATAATGAATTCATATTACCCTGGTCAGACAGCTCCTTCATCCAGAACCAGCCCTCCAGAATGCAGAAATCTTGCCTGGGGAAAAATTCATCTTCACAGGACAGGATTCTTTCTCTCTCTCTCTCTCTCTCTTAAGTTTATTTATTTATTTATTTATTTATTTAATCAATACACCTACATGGGGCTTGAACTCATGACCCCGAGATCAAGAGTCTCATGCTCTTCTGACTGAGCCAGCCAGGCACCCCAGGACAAGATTCTTGTATCTTTCCTCCCATCTCACTGATATAAGCATCAATAATGAATGGAGAGAATATAGGGAGGAGGATGTGGTAGGACCAGAGAGCAAAGTAATGATACTTGGAGACAATTTGCTGAATAGTCTGTATGTGCTAGATGCTCTGATCAGACTTTTACAAAATTATTTCACTGAAGCCTCATAAGAATCATGGGAGTCAATTATTATCGTTATCTACAGTTTACATATATCAGGCAACTACAGCACAGAGACGTCATGTATGTTGCCCAGCATCACGCAGTTAGTAAATGGAGGAGCCAGAATTCAATGCTGGCATTTCACAGCTGTGCCTTTGGATAACTGAGGAGAGGAATAAATGGAAGATATTAAGCAAAAGAAGAAAACTGTGATGGGTTGGCCTGGAAATATGATTAAGCTGGTTCATAAAAACTATCTTCAGTTGCTTGCTAACTTCTGATTTGAAGTATTGTGGAACAGACACATAGATGTACAGACATACATAAAATGTACCCTAATTTGGCTCCTGTTGATTGTCCACATTTCATCCTGGAAAAAATAAAAAGTGAATGTTGTCAAAAAGTGGCCTCAGTCATTAACAAACAAAATCTCAATAAAGCACTCTTAAAATACCTCACTGTGAGCAGTGAAACTTCCTGGTGAACCCTGCAGGATAAACTTGTTGCAAAATGTGCTTGCAGATAACTATATGAACTGGTATTCTCAATAAGGCTTTAGTTAGTCCAACAAAATGTTGGAGGATATTTAATAAAGATACAGTTTGGCTTTTGGAATAGCTGATCATCCTGCATCATACTTCCTGAAGGTAAGCCAGTCCAGCTGTCTTTCAAGACTGATTTTGGATCATGGCAGTAAAAGCATGTGAAGAGCACATACACATGAAAAGAACTCCATTATTTAAAAATATATTTCCTTCTAGTGATTCTATGCATGTTTTACAAAATTATAGTTATTATCATACATAAAACTTTAATCCTGATATTTCACCTAACGCATCGTAAGCATTGAATATATCTCTCCATGTAAAATTGTCATGTAAGGGGCACCTGGGTGGCCCAGTCGGTTGAGTGTCTGACTTCAGCTCAGGTCATGATCTCGTGGTTTGTGAGTTCGAGCTCCACATCAGACTCTCTGCTGTCAGTGCAGAGCCTGCTTCAGATCTTCTGCCTCCCTCTCTCTCTCTCAAAAATAAATAAACATAAAAAAATTTAAAAAATAGTCATGTAATATTCATCATATAGATGTGGCACAATTTTGCCTAACCATTTTTTCATTGAAGTTTTGAGTTGGGAGGGATCCTAGACCATATTTCAATATTTCACTAGGCAGGAGGGTCATTTCTCCTTTTCTTATATATTTCCACTGATAAGAAGACAATATATTTTGGGATATATCATTTATTCAACAAATATATATTTTGAACTACCACAACGTGGTAGGCATTGTTGGATAGTCAAGAATAGGGTCTTTCTTCCTGCATGTAACTGTGGTGAAATATGGAATGTGACATCTGCCACAAAAGAGCTACATAGTGTATTGAGAACAGAGAAAGGAGTAAGGGGAGTTCACGGAGTGAGGGGGATGTGAACTAGAATTTAGAGTATGGCAAAGGGTTTAGAATTCATTCCATAACTGGAAGCCTCTATCTCCCCCTCCGCTTCACCCATTTTGTCCATTCCCCCCATGCCACTCTGGCAGCCACCAGTTTGCTCTCTGTATTTATGAATCTGTTTCTGATTTTTGTTTGTTTGTTTTTGAACCTAAATATCTTAATTGTCTACCAATAGCAAGCCAAAACTCTTTAAAGAAAGACAAAAAAAAATTGAGACAATCAACAACAGAAAATCCATAATGTCTGGCATCCAGTAAAACAATTAGTATAAGTTCAAAGAAGCAGGAAACTAGGCAGAGAAAAATGAGGCAATAAAGGATACCAGCAATATTGCAGAATAGGAAACCTAGACCCTCCTTCCTCCATGGAGACAGGGATTTAACAATGATACATGAACGAGTTGCCTTTGTGAGAAAGCCAGAAACCAGGTAAGAGATTCCTGGATGAGGATCTTCCTGTTAGATGTTGGGAGTTCTGGTTCTGTCTTCTGTTTCAGCTACTAAATGGCTGCCTTCTTTGCCACTCAACAAAATGACAAATCTGAAACAACGTAAACAGGAAAAGTCCAGTGCTTTACTTCATTAAAACATGGCAGACCCAATGAGACGGGAGACCCTGCTACTTCCATGTTCAGTGAGTGGGTAAAATATCCTGCCCAACTCTCCTATGACTCCATGAGACTAGCTTGCAGCTTCCATTCTAGCCAGAGACAGAGCTGCCTTGAGTCTGGGTACAATGGCACCACCCTGCTTTCCAAATGGTTATGAAGAAATGTATCTTCTACTGCTCATTTCTTATATTCAAGGAAGAAAGGTGGGTGTTTGTAGCGATCAGCCATTTGTGGTTTTGTGAAATTCCAAGGCTTGTGTCATTCAAGTGAATTCCTGAATGTGGGTACAAACTGTTAATGTCTAACCTTTTGAGACCAACAGACCCCAAACATGGGTAAACAGGAAATAAATGTATTTTTGGCTTGAGTTGTGAAGGCTATTTTCTGTGTATATATATATATATATATATACACACACACACACATATATATATACACACATATATGTACACACATACATATATATATATGTGTGTGTGTGTATACGTGTATATATATATGTATGTGTGTATATATGTATACACACACACACACACACACATATAAAAGAGGTGGAGAGGAGGGAGAGGGAGAATAGATAATAGAGAGTGATTCCTGCATCCCAGCCAAACACATTGAAGCCCCAGCAGGAAAATTCTTGGCATTCATTCACTCACCAGAGCCCTTCTCAGCATGGCATAGCATGGCATGCCATGGCATGGTCTGATTGGGAGGAAACCCTCAATTCCTGACTTATCCCTTGGGAGGGAAAGCAGTTGAATGTATATCCAATGTGCTGTTTTTTTTTGTTTTGTTTTTTTTTTGTTTTTTTTGTTTTTTTTTTGCGGGGCGGGGGGTGGTGGTGCTGCTGCTGCTAAGGGACTGGTTTCTGTCTTGCCTGAATCTAAGCACTGATAGCAGTAGGCTGTCAGGCTGGGGGCTGTTGAAAACATGGCTTGGTCAGACACCAGAGTCTGCAGTACCACAAATAGACACTAGATGGAACTCCAGTACCACGACTTTCTATCCCATCAGAAACGCTGTCTACTGCGGACAAAAGCAGATCTTGAGTAATAACTCAAATATCCACCAGGAAGTGAACAAATAAATATACTGTGGTATATTCATACAATGGAAAGCTACTAAGTAATAAAAAGAAATGAACCATGTTTACATACAGTAGCGTTGATAAATACAAAAAAATACTGAGTGAAGGAAGTCAGGCATGAAACAGGATTCCATTAACATGAATTTCTAGAACGGGCAAAACTCATTTATAGTTATGGATCAAAGCTTACCTGGTATCAGGGATATGATTGACTGCTCAGGGATATGAAGGAACTTTTTGGAGTGATGGAAATGTTCTAAATCTTGAGTGTGGTGTTACATGAGTATATATATTTATCAAAACTTGTCAAATTGTACACTTAAAATAGGTACTTTTAGTTGTATGTAAATTTTCCATCAACAAAGAAAATCTATGGTAAAGTCATCCTGAGCAGAGGAAAGGTTGAATTGTCAGAGCTCCCACTGTTGTCAGCTCAGAAGTGATAAAAGCTCCTTAAAAATAGAAACCCATAGGGGTGTCTGGGTGGCTCAGTTGGTTATGTGTCCAGCTTCAGCTCAGGTCATGATCTCACTGTTCATGGGTTCGAGCCCCGCGTCAGGCTGTGTGCTGACAGCTCAGAGCCTGGAGCCTGCTTCGGATTCTGTGTGTGTGTGTCTCTCTCTCTCTGCCCATACCCTGCTCACATTCTTTCTCTCTGTCTCTCAAAAATAAATAAGCATTAAAAAAAAAAAAAAGAAAGAAAAGAAACCCATGTTACTGTTTCCACAGGTGCTCTCTCTGCTCCAGCCGTGTTGAAGGGTGAATGCCACAGGATTCCTGACCTTTATATGTCCTGTCCTGTTTCCAACTGCCTGAATACTAACCTGTTATTACATATTGCTCATCTTTTGAAATCTCTTGGGTTTTGATTTCACCTTCTTACCCATCTACTTCTCACCCAATTTGAAAGCCCTGGTACAGATTTCCCAGTGATTGCTGGGAAACCCTGGAGGTTGCTCTTGTTTCCAGACTGGCCTATCATTCTGATTCTGACATACATTCATCACAGTTTGGTTCTTTGTAATGAAAGCATTCACCTGTACATTCCATCCACCCTCAAGGATTAGTGTCTTCTTGAATACAGTTGCAAAGTGGGAGTTTCATCTTACATTCCTTTAGAGCCATGTTTTTGGAAGTTATTCCTCAAGTGAAGGTGCTGTTTTCCACTATTTCCATCTTGAAAGTTCCAGATTGACTTCTCTGATGGCCCTGGCCAGGAATTGCCAGGCTATTTCTCTTATTTGGACTCTGCCCCCTTTCCATGGGCAACAGAGTAAAGGTTGACATGGATGAGGAAATTACATGTTAGTACTTGGTTTTCATTCTTCATAACACTGCCATGTAAGACTGACTGGATGGGCATTTCCAAAATTCTTTTTAAAGGGCTAATGTAATTGAAGGAAACTTAGATTACTGACTTGATACTTTTCTTCCTTTCCAGTATAAATATTTAATGCTATAAATTTCCTTCTAAGCACTGCTTTAGCTGCATCCCACAAATTTTAATATGTTACATTTTAATATTTATTCAGTTCAAAATATTTCTTAATTTCCCTTAAGATTTTTGCTTTGGCCAATTGGTTATTTAGAAGTGTGTTCTTTACTTTCAAAATATTTGGGGCATTTTCCATATATCTTTCAGTTACTGTTTTTTAGTTTAATTCTATTATGATATTTTAATTCTATTTTATTTATGTTTTATTTATTAATTTTTTAATGTTTATTTATTTTTGAGACAGAGAGAGACAGAGCATGAATGGGGGAGGGTCAGAGGGAGAGGGAGACACAGAATCCGAAGCAGGCTCCAGGCTCTGGGCTGTCAGTACAGAGCCCGACGCGGGGCTCGAACTCTCGGACCGCGAGATCATGACCTGAGCCGAAGTCGGTCGCCTAACCGACTGAGCCACCCAGGCGCCCCAGTTTTATTTATTTATTTAATGTTATTTTCTTAGTCTATGTTATTCTTGTATGGATTTGGAATTTATATATTCTTTTTTTTTTTTTTTAATTTTTTTTCAATGTTTTTTATTTATTTTTTGGGACAGAGAGAGACAGAGCATGAACGGGGGAGGGGCAGAGAGAGAGGGAGACACAGAATGGGAAACAGGCTCCAGGCTCCGAGCCATCAGCCCAGAGCCTGACGCGGGGCTCGAACTCACGGACCGCGAGATCGTGACCTGGCTGAAGTCGGACGCTTAACCGACTGCGCCACCCAGGCGCCCCTGGAATTTATATATTCTATTTCTATTCTTTTACAAGTTGATCTGAAAATTTTACCAATAAACTTTTAATATAGTTAATTAATATAATAACCATTATCTTATATAAGACCTTAGGAAACTTTTATTCTGAGTATTGCCTGACTTACATTATTTTCAATAATTTTAGTTATGAATATCTAACCCCACAAACTGTTATTATTATTTTTGTTACACATCATGTTCCCTAGGAAACAGACTGTGAGAGGGAGATTGGTGTGTAAGAAGTTTATTGGAGACTGCTTTTGGAACTAACACCTGTGTGTGTGTGGGGGGTGGTTAGGGGTGGGTAGGTAGGAAGGTGAAGGAAGTAGGCTTGGTCAGAGGGACAAGTTGAATGTGTTGCAGTCACAACAAGGTGCTTAGCCAGTTTCATGGGAAGTTGTGGAGTTGAGGTGTCCAGGCAGTGTTATCCCCTGCTGAGGCAAAGGGTCCCTCTTGCTCTAAGAGGGTTTCAGCTAAATGCTGTCTGCAGATAACCCCCCTAGCAGCTGGGGGAATGAGTGCTTTCATCCTGTAAAGGGTGGAAGGAATCGTGTCTATGTACCATATTATCCATTATGGTCCATCCTTGCCTGGTTGTGGATATGTAAACCTGAACCTCAGACCTGAGTGGGAACACGCCAATGGCTTTATATTCTCAGGGGAGAACATTAGTATTATTGTAATTGTTAATTATTTTCTGCCATGAGCCATGACAGAGGCAGACAGCTTCCTCATAGTTTCCTTTTGCTAAAAGCCAAAGAACAAAAAGAGAGCCTATCACTTTTGGAGGTATGATTATATACTTAGAACCCCCCCCAAATTAGTCAAAAAATACTAGAATTTATAATGTATTTTGGTGAGATGGCTTTGTAGAAGATATATTTACAAAAAAGTACTTGTTCTTTGTACTATTTATAAATACCCAGAAATGGAAAGGGGGAAATATCTCATTCACATTAACAACAAAAAGTGTCACATATTTAGGAATAAGTTTAATTAAAAAGGCACTGAATATGTATAAAGAACACTATAAAATCTTACTGAAGTAAGTAAAATAAAATCTGAATGAAAGAAAAATACATATGTTTTGAGATTAAAGATTTAACATCATAAAAAGTTACTTTCTAAAAATTATTAGGTATATAATACACTAACAATGGATTATCTAAAAAGGACTAGAGAATATTACATACACACACACATGGACACAATGGAATATTATGCAGCCTTAAAACAGAAAGAAATCCTGCCATTTGCAACAACATGGATGGATCTTGAGGGGCATTATACTAAATGAAATAAGTCAAAGAAAGACAAATACTGTAAAATCTCACTCTTATGTGGAACCTCAAAACATCAAACTCATAGAAACAAAGAGTAGAATGGTGGTTGCCAGGGGCTGGGGGGTTGGGGAAATGGGGGGATGTTGATCAAAGGGTACAGACTTCCAATTATAAGATGAATAAGTTCTGGGAAATCTAAGGTACAGCATGGTGACGATAGTTAACAATACTGTATTATATACTTGAAGGTTGCTATGAAAGTCAATATTTTTTTAATGTTTATTTATCTTTTATTTATTTATGTATTTATGTATGTATGTATGTATGTATGTATGTATTTTTATAATTTACATCCAAGCTAATTGGCACATGGTGCAACAATGATTTCAGGAGTAGATTCCTTAAGCCCCTTAGCCATTTAGCTCATCCCCCATCCCACGAGTCCTCCAGCAACCCTCTGTTTGTTCTCTACATTTAAGAGTCTCTTATGTTTTGTCCCCTCCCTGTTTTTACATTATTTTTGCTTCCCTTTCCTTATGTTCACCTGTTTTGTATCTTAAAGTCCTCATATGAGTGAAGTCATATGATATTTGTCTTTCTCTAATTTCGCTTAGCACAATACCCTCTAGTTCCACCCACATAGTTGCAAATGGCAAGATTTCATTCTTTTATATTGCTGAATAATACTCCATTGCATATATATACCACATCTTCTTTATCCATTCATCCATTGATGGACATTTGGGCTCTTTCCATACTTTGGCTACTGTTGATAGTGCTGCTATAAACATTGGGGTGCATGTGCAGCTTCAAAACAGCATGCCTGTATCCCTTGGATAAATACCTAGTAGTGCAATTGCTGGGTCATAGGGTAGTTCTATTTTTAATTTTTTGAGGAACCTCTATACTGTTTTCCAGAGGGGCCGCACCAGTTTGCATTCCCACCAGCAGTGCAAAAGAGATCCTCTTTCTCCACATCCTCGTCAACATCTGTTGTTGCCTGAGTAGTTAATGTTAGCCATTCTGACAGGTGTGAGGTGATATCTCATTGTGGTTTTGATTTGTATTTCCCCGATGATGAGTGATGTTGAGCATTTTTTCATGTGTCTGTTAACCACCTGGATGTTTTCTTTGGAAAAGTGTCTATTCTTGTCTTCTGCCTATTTCTTCACTGGATTATTTGTTTTTTGGGTGTTGAGTTTGATAAGTTTTCTATAGATCTTGGATACGAACCCTTTATCTGATATATCGTTTGCAGATACCTTCTCCCATTCAATTGGTTGCCTTTTAGTTTTGTTGATTGTTTTCTTTGCTGTGCAGAAGCTTTTTATTTTGATGAGGTCCCAATAGTTCATTTTTACTTTTGTTTTGCTTGCCTCCAGAGACGTGTTGAGTAAGAAGTTGCTGTGGCCAATGTCAAAGAGATTTTTGCCTGCTTGCTATGAAAGTAAACCTTAGATGTTCTCACTACACGCACGCCTACACACAAATGGTCATCATGTGAGGGGATGGAGATGGTAACTCACCTTATTGCAACAATCACTTCACAGTATATATGCGGATCAAATCACCACGTTGTGCACCTTAAGCTTAAACGATAATTATATCTTAGTAAAGCCAGAGAAAAAAAAGAAAGTGAGAGAGAACATGCAAATGTGGCAAAGTGTTGACAGTGGGTGAATCTCCACGAAGGCTATATGTGAGTTATTACAATATTTTTACAACTTTTATGTAAGTTTAAAACATTTTTTGAAAATAAAAAGTTTGATTAATTTTCTTAATAAAAAAATAACAAAGAAGACTTGTCATATCAGATATCAAAACATATAAAATCAATTAAGTCTACTAGGTATTTGTGTTAAAATAGACAAAGATGACAAGTTGAACAGAAGAGGGAACCCAGATAGAATTTCAGATGGATTAAAAATTTTCTTTTTTTTTTCTTTTTTTTTTTTTTTAATTTATTTTTGGGACAGAGAGAGACAGAGCATGAACGGGGGAGGGGCAGAGACAGAGGGAGACACGGAATCGGAAACAGGCTCCAGGCTCCGAGCCATCAGCCCAGAGCCCGACGCGGGGCTCGAACTCACGGACCGCGAGATCGTGACCTGGCTGAAGTCGGACGCTTAACCCACTGCGCCACCCAGGCGCCCCTGGATTAAAAATTTTCAAATGAATAGCAAAACAATATGTGTGTATATAAATATGGTCACTTATAAAAATTTGGGTGGATATATGGTAAACTGTTCATATGAGTTAATGGGACAGTGTATGGCAGGAAAGAAATGAGGAGGAGAGAGAAACCAATCAAAAAAGAAAGGAAAAAAGTACCACCTAAACAAAAAACAGGATGTAAGATTTTATCAGAGGTGTGATGTAAAATTATATAAATGTGTGCTCATTTATTTTTTATTTTTATTTTTTAAAGTTTTTATTTATTTAAGTAATCTCTACACCCAGTGTGGGGCTTGAACTCATGACCCCGAGATCAAGAGTCACATGTTCTTCTGACTGAGTCAGCTAGGTGCTCTTATGTTTTTTTAAAAATAGACATTTAAAATGAAAAATTGGGTAAGATTTGCATAAAAATTCTATTATGTATTATTAATTGCATATGAATTTGTTTTAGCTAATATTTGATCAAAAAGGTAAAATCCATTTTAGTTAGTATATTTTATTTTTTATTTATTTATTTATTTATTTTATTTTATTTTATTTTTATTTATTTTTGGGACAGAGAGAGACAGAGCATGAACGGGGGAGGGGCAGAGAGAGAGGGAGACACAGAATCAGAAACAGGCTCCAGGCTCCGAGCCATCAGCCCAGAGCCTGACGCGGGGCTTGAACTCACGGACCGCGAGATCGTGACCTGGCTGAAGTCGGACGCTTAACCGACTGTGCCACCCAGGCGCCCCTAGTTAGTATATTTTAAAATAAGTTGTGAGTTATGATTTACATTTGTATATTTACATTTTTTGTTGATACTATTCTCAGTTCACAAAAGTGAACCATTGGCTTTTTTATGCACAAGAACAGTAATAGAGATAGTAATACAAATACAACAATTCAAAATAATCCAATGTAAATTGCAAGCACGCTTTTGGTGCAGATACAGGATGTGAGTCCCTAGTGCTAAGTGACTTTGTAAGGACTTTTGCACAAGCAACCCCCCAAAGAAAAGCACCAATCAAAATCACTCACTCTCCAAATTTTATCTGCTTTTTAAAAATGTTTGTTTATTTTTAAGAGACAGACAGAGCACGAGTGGGGGAGGGCAGAGAGAGAGGGAGACAGAGAATCTGAAGGACTCTCCAGGCTCTGAGCTGTCAGCACAGAGCTCCATGCAGGGCTCAGACTTGTGAACCACAAGATCATGACCTGAGCTGAAGGCAGATGCTTAACCGACTGAGCCACCCAGGTGCCCCCAAATTTTATTTGCTTTAAATATCTCTATAATTCAATGAAGAATTTGTCTGAAATTTATGTGTCAAGTCCAAAATTTTGCTTCATTGTCCACTTAGTAGTAATTTATGTGGATTATGGGAGGAAGTAGAACAAGGTGAATATACTAACCAGAAGTAATGATCAATGTTATTGTAGATCTAGGATGTTCCTCCAAATGGTAGTCCTTGGCTCTCTCTATAAATTACCACTTATCTACAAACTATAGTTTTGGATGGCAACTGCCAAATGTGTTTTGAAGCAGGTCCTTCTGATTCCTTAATCTCTAAAAGTCCTTCAAATAGGACTGGTTTGAGAAACCTGATTTTTATGACAGCATCCGAATGAATATAGCTTCTTAGCATATTTCTAAAAAATCCATGTGTTGTAAATGTCTCTTCACTGCCTTGATTCAGATCTCAGCCTGCACAGAGAGCACGCTACCTGTCTGGAAAGGTAGCTGTGCTGATGTCTTTCTTCCTCTTTCAGTGCTGTGCTCATTGTTGTTTGGTCTATCTCCAAGAATCTGCGTCTTTCTCTGAATGTTTGTAATTGTTCCCATTACACATCTTCCATATTCTTTTCCAGATGATCCTCAGATATGCCATTTTACAAACATTTCTAGGGAAATAATGGTTCCTCTTGCCCGAGGCACATTTATTTTTTGCGCTTAGCTGTGCAGATCTGTATGCTGCTTTTTATTGCTTCAGGGAAGGGCAGAGATACAACCAACCAAATTATAGGCAAGCAGGCCTAGCTTTCCTTATCTGTCAGATGGTTCAAGGTCATCCTCTACTCCCAGCCATATTCTCAACCATACTTGCTTAGTGTGACAGAATTCCTATTCCTATTCCTGTCCTTCATGTACCCCTCCAATGCCTCTGGGTAGAATGGAGGAGAAATGTTGTAGCAGCCCTTTCATTGTGTTTCTGAACATGTATTTCTTTGCCATCAGGACTTTCTGCTCATCTCTCTTGGCACCAAGATCCTCTACACTCATTTCACTCATGCAGCTTCATATACTGGTTATCCATGATATAGAGAAAACTGTTGGTTGGGACAGATACCCACTTCAATATAAGAAATCAGGTTTAGAGATTGGAATAAAGAGGATGAGCCCTAGCATGAAGGAGGCTAATAGCTATTGGCACATGATTTGAAGCTTGATGCCAGCAAGTTGGAGGAATTATTCAGAACTGGTACCCTCAACTTTACTTGTTCAGGGGCACTGGTCTCAAAAAGCTCAGATCCAGAATCTTGTTTTGTAGACTGTAGATATATCTTAGTCTAATCTTAAAGTTCTCAAAGTCCTCTTTACACTGACTTGGGTTACTCTCTCTTTAACCATCTGTGGCCAACTCTGAGGCTGTCTACCAGTTTCTATACCCATGAACAAATCTGCTACAAGTTATTAGTTTTGGATTTACATAATGTCTTAATTAACACCAATGTAGTATCTGGCTGTTTAGTGGTAGTGGTGGTTGGTGGTGGAGAGCCTGGATAATAGCTCATAGGAGAGCTAGATTCTGTCATACTCTGTTTTCCTGAAGTAAGAAATCTCTAGATCCAAGTTATATCAGATTCTTTTAGTCTATGTTGCTATCGTCCATCCCTACTCCTGAGCCCCCAGCCATGAACCACCATGTTAAGGGACTCTTCCTTTTTTCCATGCCTGAGTTGACTGGACAAGTGCCAACTCTGATCCTGGGCTTATGGCATGTAATGACACACACTCCTTTTCCATATTCTGTATGTCTCTAGTGGGGAGGGGGTTTTGCCAAGACCCTTCGTTCATTTTCTGATTGCCTCACTCATATTACCCCTGAGGCCTCCTTTGTTCCCGAAGTAGGCTAGGGACATCCTGCTTCCTAGAACCAAATCTACAAGAAACAAAGGTACGTAACAAAGCCAAATGGGAACAGAATCATGCTTGGAACTCTTTCTGGGCAGAAAACAATAACTGGTATGGACTAGAGATTAGGGGAGGAGAAGGAAAAATGGGGTAAAAGTACGGAAGGCGGCTGGCAGGTTCAGTGTTTCTGTGTTGGCATGACCAGTCTCTCTTTATCCTCTTCCTGGATGTAGGGCTTGGTGCCAGGGCCCCTGAGGCTTTCTCCACAAATAAAAGGAGGTGAAGCTGTTTGGTGTCCCTATTTCAGGTTCTTGGGGGCAGCCAAAATGATGTCCTTTGTCTCTCTGCTCCTGATTGGCATCATGTTCCCTGCCATCCGGGGGAAGCAATTTACAAAATGTGAGCTGTCCCAGGTGCTGAAAGACATGGATGGCTATGGAGGCATTCCTTTGTCTGAATGTAAGTTCCCTGCTGCCTTGCTTCATCCATTCTTCAATTCATATGTGTCTCTCTTTCATCCACCTTTCCCTCTCCACTTTTATTCAATTATATAATAATCCTTTTATCTTATCTGCTTATCTGTTTACTCTTTTTATTACATTTATTCATGTATTTTATCTTTCTCTCTTAAAAAAATTTTTTTTTAACATTTATTCATTTTTGAGAGACAGAGAAACACAGACTATGGAAGGGGCAGAGAGAGAGAGGGAGACACAGAATCTGAAGCAGGCTCCAGGCTCTGAGCTGTCAGCACAGAGCTTGATGTGGGGCTCGAGCCCACGAACTGTGAGATCATGACCTGAGCTGAAGTCGGACACTTAACCGACTGAGCCACCCAGACGCCCCTATTTTCCCTTTCTCTTATTGTCTGTCCTTTTTGGAACCCTTTTCATTTCATCAATATATTTTGTGCTTTGCAATATTTGGAGATTGGCTAGAGAGCCTTTCTATGTCTGGTAATACAGGTCCTCATTTATGCTATAAATGCATAATTTATAGTCACCTCTGTGATACCTCTTTCTCATCTTTCCCTCAGGGATCTGTACCATATTTCATACTAGTGGTTATGATACACAAACCATAGTCAATAACAATGGCAGCACAGAATATGGACTCTTCCAGATCAACAATAAATTTTGGTGCAGGGACAACCAGATCCTTCAGTCAAGGAACATCTGTGACATCTCCTGTGACAGTGAGTAGCCTCTTTTATCCTGTTCCTCTGTTTTCCTGGAGGCTACCTCTGGGATAATCTTATTTTTGGTGTCAAGCATACTTCTGGTTTCACTGCCTTGTACTCCACTTCAACTGTGGGGCTTGAATTGACAGAATTTTCATGTTCACTAAATCCCCAGGCAGTTCCCAGAAGTTCACAGGTAGATGATCTGAGCTGTCTGGGATTCTTGAAGTCTAATACCCTGCATTTTCAGAGTAAGTCAGTTGATGAAGTTGACAGTTCCTCTGGAGACATTCAAGAAAAGTGAAGGGAATCCTTATCTTGGATGGGGAACATTATTGTATTGACTTTCTCATATAGAAAGGCAACAGGCATAAGCCAGTTCAGAGAAGGACCAGACCTAATAGATCCAGGGAAGAGGGAAACACATTATCTTTCTGGGTAATACTTAGCTCTCTCATTCCTCTCCTTGCAACTCCTGCCAGAGTTCCTGGATGATGACCTTACTGATGACATTATTTGTGCCAAGAAGATCCTGGATAAGGAAGGAATTGACTACTGGTGAATCTCCATTCTATTTTTTACTTTTCCCTTCTCCTCCTTTTTCTCACTCCTTTAGTCCAGCACTACTGTCCTCTCTTTCTATCTCCTGACCATTTAATTTAGAATGTAGTTTTCAAAACAAAAGTCATTGAGAAGATTCAGGTTTCCGATTTTCCAAGCTTCCCTCACACCACTCCTGTTTAACAATATTCCTAATAAGCATAACAAAGAGAAGGCTGAGACCTATGGCTCCATTCACCTGGATGTGGACATCTAATTCAGCTTGTTTTAGTCCTAGACCCTGAAGCGAGCCCTTGATACCACTGCATGTCTTTTCCAGTCCTACAATTTTTTGGAGTTTTAAAAGTGAACCCTACCGCATTAGGTGGCTCAGTGTCCCTTGCCATCTGGCTAGGAATGTCCTTCTGTAATTTTCATCCACACTCTTCCACCTTGACCCTTTTGGGAATAAAGCTAGATGGAAGTTTGGGCTAAGATCCAGTCATCCAACTTGTCCTGTCTCTTTTTCCATTATCAGGTTGGCCCATAAACCACTCTGCTCTGAGAAACTGGAACAGTGGCACTGTGAGATGTGAGTGCCTGCGGTCTTTGCTGTTTCTGCCCTCTGTACATTCCTGAAATGCCTCTCCCCTAAGGCTACCTCAGTTTGCTTCTTTCTACCCCCTTGAAGCTGATTTGTCTTTGAGCCCTGAACTCTGTAGTGACACCTTTGGACACTTGATAATGATTCTCCAGGGATGTGTGACTGGTACACTGGACTTTTGACCCTTGCTTAGTGCCCCCTGATGGCACTTTAACTACAACAATGGATTCCACCTCTGTCTTGAATAAAGGGCCTGATTTTGAATGGCTGGCTGTATTTTCTTCCTGGAGGGAGGAGGAGGAAGTAGTGTGAGAGGGTGGACACTGAAGCTATAAGTCATAGCCACCTTCCATCTCTATTAAAGAGGAAATAGACTGAACTTAGAAAGATGGAGGTTACTTTCTGTTGCAACTCGATTCAAGAAACTCATTGATCACTAGCATATTCAAGGAACTATAGAAGGAGTAAAAAATTGGCAAAAGGGTCCCTTCCCTCAAGGACTAGTAGGAAAGATAAGATAAACAATTAATAAATAATTATAATGCAGAGCGCCTGGGTGGCTCAGTCGGTTAAGCGTCCGACTTCAAGTCAGGTCATGATCTCACGGCTAGTGAGTTCGAGCCCCGTGTCAGGCTCTGTGCTGACAGCTCTGAGCCTGGAGCCTGCTTCGGATTCTGTGTCTCCTTCTCTCTCTGCCCCTCCCCAACTTGTGCTCTGTCTCTATCAAAAAATAAATAAAAGTAAAAAAAATTAAAAAAATTATTATAATACAAGAGATAATGTCATAGCATGAGAAAGTTTAGAAATGTGCTCTGAACATTCATAAAAAAAGATACTTTACATTGGGGGGGTGCTGTGGAAAAAGAGATCAAGAAAGGATTTATTAAAGGAGTGGCATTTAAGCTGGTTTTGAAGTATGGGTTGGATTTTTGACTGGTGGAGATGCGGGGTGGGAGAAGGACAGCAAAGATAGGGGTGCCAAGAATCTGAAAAGGGTGACCAATGGGTTGAGGGAGATTTGAGTCCTAAAGTCTGTTTCTGCTACTCATTGATGGTGCAAACCTGGGCATGTCATCTCTGTCCTCTGTGCTTCAACTTCCTCATCTTAAAAGGAGGGTTTTGGTTCAGGTGGTTTGTTTTTGTTTTTGTTTTTTGTTTTTTTTATATCTGTTCCTGCTTTGACAATCCAGCATGCCAAAACTCCAATTTAAAGTACCACATTTAAGGGGCGCCTGGGTGGCTCAGTTGGTTAGGCGTCCAACTTCAGCTCGGGTCATGATCTCGCGGTCCGTGAGTTCGAGCCCCGCGTTGGGCTCTGTGCTGACAGCCCAGAGCCTGGAGCCTGTTTCAGATTCTGTGTCTCCCTCTCTCTCTGACCCTCCCCTGTTCATGCTCTGTCTCTCTCTGTCTCAAAAATAAATTAACGTTAAAATTTAAAAAAAAAAAAAAAAATAAAGTACCACATTTATGTACAGATGGCTACCAGAATCATTAAAAGATGCTCAACATTACTCATCATCAGGGAAATATGAATCAAAACTACAATGAAATATCACATCACACCTGTAAGAATGGCCAAAATTAATAACACAGGAAACAACAGGTGCTGGTGAGGATGCAGAGAAAGGGCAACCTTTTTGCACCGTTGGTGATAATGCAAACTGGTGCAGCCACTCTGGAAAACAGCATTGAGGTTTCTAAAAAATTTAAAGTAGAACTCTACAACCCAGAAATTGCACTACTAGGTATTTACCAAGGATACAAAAATACTAATTCAAAGGGTACATGCACCCTGATGTTTATAGTAGCCAAATTATGGAAAGAGCCCAAATGTATATACATGTACAATGGAATATTACCCAGCCATCAAAAAGAATAAAATATTGCCATTTACAATGACTTGGATGGAGCTAGAGTGTATTATGCTTAGTGAAATAGGTCAGTCAGAGAAAGACAAACACCATATGATTTCATTAATGTGGAATTTAAGAAACAAAAAAGATGAACACAGAGCGGGGGAAAAAGGGAGAGTCAAACCAAGAAACAGACTCTTAAATACAGTGAACAAACTGAGGTTTGCTGGAGGGGATGTGGGTGGGGGGATGGGTTAAATGGGTGATGGGTATTTAGGAGAGTACTTGTTCTGATGAGCACTGGTGTTATATGTAAGTGATGAATCACTAAATTCTATACCTGGAATTAATATTACATTGTATGTTAGCTAACTGGAATTTTTCTTAATATATGAAATTTATTGTCAAATTGGTTTCCATACAACACCCAGTGCTCATCCCAAAAGGTGCCCTCTTCAATACCCATCACCCACCCCCCTCTCCCTCCCACCCCCCATAAACCCTCAGTTTGTTCTCAGTTTTTAAGAGTCTTTTATGCTTTGGCTCTCTCCCACTCTAACCTCTTTTTTTTTTCTTCCCCTCCCCCATGGGTTTCTGTTAAGTTTCTCAGGATCCACATAAGAGTGAAAACATATGGTATCTGTCTTTCTCTGTATGGCTTATTTCAGTTAGCATAACACTGTCCAGTTCCATCCACGTTGCTACAAAGGGCCATATTTCATTTTTTCTCATTGCCATGTAGTACTCCATTGTGTATATAAACCACAATTTCTTTATCCATTCATCCGTTGATGGACATTTAGGCTCTTTCCATAATTTGGCTATTGAGAGTGCTGCTATAAACATTGGGGTACAAGTGCCCCTATGCATCAGTACTCCTGTATCCCTTGGGTAAATTCCTAGCAGTGCTACTGCTGGGTCATAGGGTAGGTCTATTTTTAGTTTTTTGAGGAACCTCCACACTGTTTTCCAGAGTGGCTGCACCAGTCTGCATTCCCACCAACAGTGCAAGAGGGTTCCCGTTTCTCCACATCCTCTCCAGCATCTATAGTCTCCTGATTTGTTCATTTTGGCCACTCTGACTGGCGTGAGGTGATATCTGAGTGTGGTTTTGATTTCTATTTCCCTGATGAGGAGCGATGTTGAGCATCTTTTCATGTGCCTGTTGGCCATCTGGATGTCTTCTTTAGAGAAGTGTCTATTCATGTTTTCTGCCCATTTCTTCACTGGATTATTTGTTTTTCAGGTGTGGAGTTTGGTGAGCTCTTTATAGATTTTGGATACTAGCCCTTTGTCCGATATGTCATTTGCAAATATCTTTTCCCATTCCGTTGGTTGCCTTTTAGTTTTGTTGGTTGTTTCCTTTGCTGTGCAGAAACTTTTTTTTTTTTTAATGTTTATTTATTTTTGAGACAGAGAGAGACACAGCATGAGCAGGGAAGGGGCAGAGAGAGAGGGAGACACAGAATGGGAAGCAAGCTCCAGGCTCTGAGCTGTCAGCACAGAGCCTGACGCGGGGCTTGAACTCACGAACTGTGAGATCATGACCTGAGCCGAAGTCGGACGCTTAACCGACTGAGCCACCCAGGCGCCCCTGTGCAGAAACTTTTTATCTTCATGAGGTCCCAGTAGTTCATTTTTGCTTTTAATTCCCTTGCCTTTGGGGATGTGTCAAGTAAGAAATTGCTGCGGCTGAGGTCAGAGAGGTCTTTTCCTGCTTTCTCCTCTAGGGTTTTGATGGTTTCCTGTCTCACATTCAGGTCCTTTATCCATTTTGAGTCTATTTTTGTGAATGGTGTAATAAAGTGGTCTAGTTTCAACCTTCTGCATGTTGCTGTCCAGTTCTCCCAGCACCATTTGTTAAAGAGACTGTCTTTTTTCCATTGGATATTCTTTCCTGCCTTGTCAAAGATGAGTTGGCCATACTTTTGTGGGTCTCGTTCTGGGATTTCTATTCTATTCCATTGATCTATGTGTCTGTTTTTGTGCCAATACCATTCTGTCTTGATGATGACAGCTTTGTAGTAGAGGCTAAAGTCTGGGATTATGATGCCTCCTGCTTTGGTCTTCTTCTTCAAAATTACTTTGGCTATTCGGGGCCTTTTGTGGTTCCATATGAATTTTAGGATTGCTTGTTCTAGCTTTGAGAAGAATGCTGGTGCAATTTTGATTGGGATTGCATTGAATGTGTAGATAGCTTTAGGTAGTATTGACATTTTAACAGTATTTATTCTTCCAACCCATGAGCACCGAATGTTTTTCCATTTCTTCATATCTTCTTCGATTTCCTTCATAAGCTTTCTATATTTTTCAGCATACAGATCTTGTACATCTTTGGTTAGATTTATTCCTGGGTATTTTATGCTTCTTGGTGCAATTGTGAATGGGATCAGTTTATTTATTTGTCTTTCTGTTGCTTCATTATTAGTGTATAAGAATGCAACTGATTTCTGTACATTGATTTTGTATCCTGCAACTTTGCTGAATTCATGTGTCAGTTCTAGCAGACTTTTGGTGGAGTCTATCAGGTTTTCCATGTATAATATCATGTCATCTGCAAAAAGCGAAAGCTTGACTTCATCTTTGCCAATTTTGATGCCTTGGATTTCCTTTTGTTGTCTGATTGCTGATGCTAGAACTTCCAACCCTATGTTAAACAACAGCGGTGAGAGTGGACATCCCTGTTGTGTTCCTGATCTCAGGGAAAAAGCTCTCAGTTTTTCCCCATTGAGGATGATGTTAGCTGTGGGCTTTTCATAAATGGCTTTTATGATGTTTAAGTATGTTCCTTCTATCCCGACTTTCTCAAGGGTTTTTATTAAGAAAGGATGCTGAATTTTGTCAAATGCTTTTTCTGCATCGATTGACAGGATCATATGGTTCTTATCTTTTCTTTTATTAATGTGATGTATCACGTTGATTGATTTGCGAATGTTGAACCAGCCCTGCATCCCAGGAATGAATCCCACTTGATCATGGTGAATAATTCTTTTTATATGCTGTTGAATTCGATTTGCTAGTATATTATTGAGAATTTTTGCATCCATATTCATCAGGGATATTGGCCTGTAGTTCTCTTTTTTTTACTGGATCTCTTTCTGGTTTAGGAATCAAAGTAATACTGGCTTCATAGAATGAGTCTGGAAGTTTTCCTTCCCTTTCTATTTTTTGGAATAGCTTGAGAAGGATAGGTATTACCTCTGCTTTAAATGTCTGGTAGAACTCTGCTGGGAAGTCATCTGGTCCTGGACTCTTATTTGTTGGGAGATTTTTTGATAACTGATTCAATTTCTTCTCTGGTTATGTGTCTGTTCAAGCTTTCTATTTCCTCCTGTTTGAGTTTTGGAAGTGTGTGGGTGTTTAGGAATTTGTCCATTTCTTCCAGGTTGTCCAGTTTGTTGGCATATAATTTTTCATAGTATTCCCTGATAATTGCTTATATTTCTGAGGGATTGGTTGTAATAATTCAATTTTCATTCATGATTTTATCAATTTGGGCCATCTCCCTTTTCTTTTTTTTTTTTTTTCAACGTTTTTAATTTATTTTTGGACAGAGAGAGACAGAGCATGAACGGGGGAGGGGCAGAGAGAGAGGGAGACACAGAATCGGAAACAGGCTCCAGGCTCCGAGCCATCAGCCCAGAGCCTGACGCAGGGCTCAAACTCATGGACCGCGAGATCGTGACCTGGCTGAAGTCGGACGCTTAACCGACTGTGCCACCCAGGCGCCCCTCCCTTTTCTTTTTGAGAAGCCTGGCTAGAGGTTTATCAATTTTGTTTATTTTTTCAAAAAACCAACTCTTGGTTTCGTTGATCTGGTTTACAGTTTTTCAGATTCTATATTTATTTCTGCTCTGGTCTTCATTATTTCTCTTCTTCTGCTGGGGTAGGGTGTCTTTGCTGTTCTGCTTCTATTTCCTTTAGGTGTGCTGTTAGATTTTGTATTTGGGATTTTTCTTGTTTCTTGAGATAGGCCTGGATTGCAATGTATTTTCCTCTCAGGACTGCCTTCACTGCATCCCAAAGCGTTTGGATTGTTGCATTTTCATTTTCGTTTGTTTCCATATATTTTTTAATTTCTTCTCTAATTGCCTGGTTGACCCACTCATTCTTTAGTAGAGTGTTATTTAACCTCCATGCTTTTGGAGGTTTTCCAGACTTTTTCCTGTGGTTGATTTCAAGCTTCCTAGCATTGTGGTCCAAAAGTATGCATGGTATGATCTCAATTCTTGTATACTTATGAAGGGCTGTTTTGTGACCCAGTATTTGATCTATCTTGGAGAATGTTCCATGTGCACTCGAGAAGAAAGTATATTCTGTTGCTTTGGGATGCAGAGTTCTAAATATATCTGTCAAGTCCATCTGATCCAATGTATCATTCAGGGCCCTTGTTTCTTTATTGACTATGTGTCCAGATGATCTATCCATTGTTGTAAGTGGAGTATTAAAGTCCCCTGCAATGACCACATTCTTATCAATAAGGTTGCTTATGTTTGTGAGTAATTGTTTTATATAATTGGGGGCTCCGGTATTCGGCGCATAGACATTTATAATTGTTAGCTCTTCCTGATGGATAGACCCTGTAATTATTATATAATGCCCTTCTTCATCTCTTGTTACAGCCTTTAATTTAAAGTCTAGTTTGTCTGATATAAGTATGGCTACTCCAGCTTTCTTTTGGCTCCCAGTAGCATGATAAATAGTTCTCCATCCCCTCACTCTCAATCTAAAGGTGTCCTCAGATCTAAAATGAGTCTCTTGTAGACAGCAAACAGATGGGTCTTGTTTTTTTATCCATTCTGATACCCTATGTCTTTTGGTTGGCACATTTAGTCCATTTACATTCAGTGTTATTATAGAAAGATATGGGTTTAGAGTCATTGTGATGTCTGTAGGTTTCATGCTTGTAGTGATGTCTCTGGTACTTTGTCTCACAGGATCCCCCTTAGGATCTCTTGTAGGGCTTGTTTAGTGGTGATGAATTCCTTCAGTTTTTGTTTGTTTAGGGAGACCTTTATCTCTCCTTCTATTCTAAATGACAGATTTGCTGGATAAAGGATTCTTGGCTGCATATTTTTTCTGTTCATCACATTGAAGATTTCCTGCCATTCCTTTCTGGCCTGCCAAGTTTCAGTAGAGAGATCCGTCACGAGTCTTAGCGGTCTCCCTTTATATGTTAGAGCACGTTTATCCCTAGCTGCTTTCAGAATTTTTTCTTTATCCTTGTATTTTGCCAGTTTCACTATGATATGTCGTGCAGAAGATCGATTCAAGTTACGTCTGAAGGGAGTTCTCTGTGCCTCTTGGATTTCAATGCCTTTTTCCTTCCCCATATCAGGGAAGTTCTCAGCTATGATTTCTTCAAGTACACCTTCAGCACCTTTCCCTCTCTCTTCCTCCTCTGGAATACCAATTATGCGTAGATTATTTCTCTTTAGTGCATCACTTAGTTCTCTAATTTTCCCCTCATACTCCTGGATTTTTTTATCTCTCTTTTTCTCAGCTTCCTCTTTTTCCATGATTTTATCTTCTAGTTCACCTATTCTCTCCTCTGCCTCTTCAGTCCAAGCTGTGGTTGTCTCCATTTTATTTTGCAACTCATTTATAGCATTTTTTAGCTCCTCCTGGATGTTTCTTAGTCCCTTTATCTCTGTAGCAATAGGTTCTCTGCTGTCCTTTATACTGTTTTCAAGCCCAGCGATTAATTTTATGACTATTAATTTAAATTCACTTTGTTATATTGTTTAAATTGTTTTTGATCAGTTCATTAGCTGTCGCTACTTCCTGGAGTTTCTTTTGAGGGAAATTCTTCTGTTTCATCATTTTGGATAGTCCCTGGAGTGGTGGGGAACTGCAGGGCACTTCCCCAGTGCTGTCTTGAATAACTTGTGTTGGTGGGCGGGGCCACAGTCAGACCTGATGTCTGCCCCCAGCCCACTGCTGGGACCACAGTCAGACTGGCTGTACCTTCTCTTCCCCTTTTCTAGGGGCAGGATTCACTGTGGGGTGGTGTGGCACCTGTCTGGGCTACTTGCATACTGGTTGTGCAACCACCAGGGTTGTGGTGCTGGGGATCTGGCATATTAGCTGGGGTGGATCGACAAGGTGCACAGTGGTGGGAGGGGTAGGCTCAGCTTACTTTTCCTTTGGTGATCCACTTCAGGAGGGGCCCTGCGGCGCCGGGAGGGAGTCAGATCCGCCAGAGGGATGGATCCTCAGAAGCACAGCGTTGGGTGTTTGCGCCCGTGCAAGCAAGTTGCCTGGCTGGAACTGGTTCCCTTTGGGATTTTGGCTGGGGGATGGGCGAGGGAGATGGCACTGGCGAGCACCTTTGTTCCCCCCCAAGCTGAGCTCTGTCATCCGGGGCTCAACAACTCTCCCTCCCGTTGTCCTCTAGCCTTCCCGTTCTCCGAGCAGAGCTGTTAACTTATTTTTTTTAATTTTTTTAAATTATTTTTTAATATATGAAATTTATTGTCAAATTGGTTTCCATACAACACCCAGTGCTCATCCCAAAAGATGCCCTCTTCAATACCCATCACCCACTCTTCTCTCCCTCCCCCCATCAACCCTCAGTTTGTTCTCAGTTTTTAAGAGTCTCTTATGCTTTCGTTCTCTCCCACTCTAACCTCTGTTTTTTTCCTTCCCCTCCCCCATGGGTTCCTGTTAAGTTTCTCAGGATCCACATAAGAGTGAACACATATGGTATCTGTCTTTCTTTGTATGGCTTATTTCACTTAGCATAACACTCTCCAGTTCCATCCATGTTGCTACAAAGGGCCATATTTCATTCTTTCTCATTGCCACGTAGTACTCTATTGTGTATATAAACCACAATTTCTTTATCCATTCATCAGTTGATGGACATTTAGGCTCTTTCCATAATTTGGCTATTGTTGAGAGTCAGAGCTGTTAACTTATAACCTCCAGATGTTAAGTCCGCTTGCTGTCAGAACACACTCCATCCGGCCCCTCCGCTTTTGCAAGCCAGACTCGGGAGCTCTGCTTTGCTTTGCTGGTGGGCTGCCCCTCCATCCCAGCTCCCTCCCGCCAGTCTGTGTAGCGCGCACTGCCTCTCTGCCCTTACTACCCTCTTCCGTGGGCCTCTTGTCTATGCTTGGCTCCAGAGAATCCATTCTGCTAGTCTTCTGGCAGTTTTCTGGGTGGTTTAGGCAGGTGTGGGTGGAATTTAAGTGATCAGCAGGACTCAGTGAGCCCAGCGTCCTTCTACGCCGCCATCCAGCTAACTGGAATTTAAGTAAAAACTTGAAGAAAAAAAATGACATTTCTGAGTTAAGTGAGTTATCTTCTACTTCCTGTTTTTCTTCTTCTGCCTTTCTTAGATGTCTAATATAGCTGATTACACTCCTCCTACCCCTATACCTGCAGGGCCTTTTGGTAGTCAGATCATACTTCTCTTGTCTCAGAGATGAGCAGTTCCCACATGAAGTCTCCCTATGGCTTGTTTAGAGACTGATAGGACCATGAAAGGGGTGGAGAGGCCATCCCTCTCCTGTACTTAATGAAAACAGACTCTCAGGAAATAACTTGGTACTCATGATGTGACTTTAGTGTGAACTTAAACACAATGTGATGCATCTCCCAGGAGTATTGCATGCTATTCCCCCTTGGGACAAAATGATTTACCCAAGTCTACAGGTTTTAGGAGTGACTCCTTTGTATGGGTGTGTGTGGGAGGACATGGTCAGATGGCTATTCTTCCTACAGAGCTCACATATCAACTTCTTATTACCCTGTCTTGGTTACCCTCAGGAAGTCAAATGCTCTGGTAACATAAGGGACCTGCTTCACCAAGTGGTCCAAGAAGAAATGCAGCTAAGGCTGGGACTTGTGTCCAGTCCCATTTCTCTGGCCTTCATGCCACAGAGAAGACCAGGAAACATCACCTGTGAGTGTACCATATATGAGGCCATAATCTGAAGAGGACTTTGCTAGAGGAAACTGACAACAAATTTATTTTCAGAGAGTATCTTAGCTTGAAGTTCAGAAGAACAGAGGGAAGCCAGGGAGCTGGCATGGAAGTAGTCCTGACTGATGTAGTCCTGACCTCTTGGCATTTGATAGAAGCATGACAGGAAAGTGCCGTTGTTCTCTTCCTGAGAACATTCTTGGGAGCTGAAGGAGAGATGGGTTGGCAGTGGAGAATCTGTTCTGTTTCTCCAACTCCTTCTCCTTCCTTAGGCCTGGAACAAGTCCTGAACCAAGAAGGGATCTGAAGTGGTCCAGGCTCAGGTTGCTGTAGGGAGGCTCAGGGCAGGGCTGTCAGAGTGCACCCTCTCCCAGAGCTCTGTGTGAGGAGGTCTCAGAATGGTGCCCAACAATATGGACTCCCTTTCTATCCCAATTTCTCCTCCATGCTATTTTCCTCTGACGTCTAGATATAATAATTTACTTTTGGATAAGTACCCAGAAGTGGAATTATTGGATCATATGGTAGTTCTAAATTTTTTGAGGATCCTTCACACTTTTTTTGTCAGAATTTTCTTGAGTGGTGACTGGCCCCCCCATCATGTGCTCTGTGGGGGTTTTCCTATCTCACTTGATTGGGGGAGGACAGTGGAGTTAGAGGAACTAATCTTCTGTTTTTAGAAGAAAGAACATAGCTGGTGATAGTTCTTCTTGCCTCCTCTTCCTTTGCACCACTGTTTCTCCTGTTACGAGCAGGCAGTGGAACTCGGTTAGAAGGTAAGCCTGGGCTTCCTGGCCAGCACTCTCTTGAAGGCTGCTTTCACTTCCTGGTTCTTCAGACTGTAGATGAGAGGGTTTAGCAACGGGGTCACCACACTGTACTTCACAGAGACCACTTGTTCCAGGGCTGAGCCAGATGCTGGAGTCATGTACCTTGAAAGGAATGGCACAGAGGAGTAAACTGAGCTCAGAACAATGGCCACAATACTGTTGGCAGGCATGGTCCATCCCATCCCAGAGTCTCTGCAAAGTGGGTCCTCAGAGCTGAATTGACTATCAGTGGCAGCAACGTCTAGATATGACTATATGATCACTGAGAAGTCAATCATTTCCACCTTCATATGCCTCCAAACATGAGTTCTCTTATGCAGAACATTATAAGGGCTGCCCTGAGAAAAAGAAAGTTCTGTAGCACATCAAGGGCTGCAGATTAGAAAAAAACTAATAATTTCATGCATTTCTGTAGTACTTCATATGCTTCAAAACATCTTTTCTTAATAGTTATGATAAAGATATGAGGATTTTTTTCTCTTCTTTTCCCTGTATATACAATGTATGTTCTCATCCTGTGAGGATTGTTTCTGGCAAAAGTGTATGCTTCTCTAATAATACTGTCATTGTTCCCAACATTTATGGCTCTGGGAATTATCTCCAGTCACGGCACATTATTTTATTTTATTTTATTTATTAAAAAAATTTTTTTAATGTTTATTTATTTTTGAGAAAGACAGAGACAGAATGCAAGTGGGTTAGGGGCAGAGAGAGGGAGACACAGAATCCGAAGCAGGCTCCAGGCTCTGAGCTGTCAGCAGAGCCCGACCTGGGGCTCGAACTCACAAGCTGTGAGATCATGACCTGAGCTGAAGTCCTTTGCTCAACTGACTGAGCCATCCAGGTGCCCCATGGCACATTATTTTATATAATCCTTATTGGAACAAACATTTGTCCTTTTAGGTTTATTTTTCTTTGGCTTAGTAAAGAAGCCAAGCGTGGAAAATAAAAATGTGCTAAGCACAAGATATTAATCTAAAATAATAAGAATAAATCTTGGGGGTGCATTTTATTAAGTGTCACTGGGAGTATTTCCCAAAGAAACATTAATTTTTTTGTGTGTGTGCTAGAGTGCCATCACCATTGGAATGTTCTTTGTGGGTTCTGGTGTGCTTGATTTAAAAAGATATTCATTTTACTGTCATTATTCTTCATCTATCCCTCCTAACATTTCTGTGAAGTAGGTAGGAGAAATCTTATTGTCTCCTTATGGCATATGAGGAAAATCAGGCAGAGAGAGATAAAGAGATTTTCCCACAGCCTCAGGTGAGCTCTTCTTGACTATTCCTTATCATCCTTTTCCACCCTTGCCTTCTCTCCAAGTAACAAGCAGGTGAGAAAATATGGAGCAATTTGTACAAATCCATCTCCAGTTCAGTGGATACCATGGACCATTAATTATTCTGCTCCTAGTAGGTGAGGACTTGTTAGCTAGAGCTGTTTATGTTTGAGAGAAGCATGGTAGGAAAGAGCATGAGGTTTGAAATCAGTGGGATTTGGTTTATATTATGGCTCCATTACTAACTTGTTCTGGAACATTTGAGAAGTCACCTGGTTACTCTTGACACTCAGGTTCCTTACCTGAAAGTGAGGTTAATAATATTTCTTTTCTCTACATACTAAAATTGAGCTTGAGCCATGTAAAAGCAGCTCAGAGACATCATCTTCCAGTAGGAAAGAAAGATGTCATCTGTTTCAAGAATTGTATGTTTTATTTATTTATTTATTTTTGCCTAGCGCTGAATAATAATCTACCAAGGGCTGTCTGATTTCCTTTTGAGAACTATTAATCATAGGTTAGTGAAAGTAGGAAAGTCTCTAGTCCTTGTATAAGCTCATCTTTCAGACTTAGACAATTGAGACCTGAGAAAGAAAATGGATTTTTTTATAATTCACACAGCTAGTCCACAGCAGAACCAGAACTAGAACCTAGGCCTTCTGAATTCCAGTATAGTAATTTTCCTGCTCCTTTGCAATGCCAAGTTCTACAGACCAAAGCCACTTTAGGGCAAGGGATACCCTACATTTACATTTAGGAGATATAGTATGACATACCTGAAAACTCCTGAACCATAAAAGATGGTGACCACAAGAAAATGAGAAAAGCAGGTGGAAAAGATCTTCCTCCGACCCGTGACAGAGTTGATCCCCAGGGCTGTCATGATGATACAGGTGTAGGAGCCCAGAAATAGGACAAGGGTGCCAAGGCCCGGGACCGCCATGGTGGTCAGGATGGAGGCAATGCTAATGTAAGGGTCAGAACAGGCCAACAGGAGGACTGGGGGAAGCTCACAGGCAAAACTATGGACAAGATTGGGGCCACAGAAATGCTGCTGATCCAGAAGGATGCTGTTAACCAGGCCTGTCCCCACTCCTGTGGCCCAGGATGCTCCCACCAGGCCAGTACATACCTTCCTGTTCATGGCCACCACATACAACAGTGGGTGGCATACAGCCTGGAACCAGTCATAGGCCATGACCGAAAGGAGGCAAGCTTCAGTGGCCCCAGAAAATATGACCAAGGAGATCTGAGTAAAACACTCGAGGGGGGATATAGTCTTCCATTTGGAAAGAAGGTTCTCTAAAAGTTTAGGTACAATGATTGAGGAATAGAAAGTATCCAGAAAGGAGAGGTGACTCAGGAAGAAGTACATGGACGTGTGGAAGTGGGAATCAGCCCTGATCACCAGTAGCATCGTCAGGTTTCCCATCAGGGTCAGAAGGTAAATCCCCAGGAAGAGCACAAAGAGCAGGGCCTGGATCTGAGGGTTGTTGGACAGTCCTAAGAGAACAGATGCAGTGACTGTGGTTATGTTGTTACCAACTTCCATGGAGCATTTAAGTTCCCCTTCAGAGGGGCAAGAATGGAGAAGAATGATCAAATGAGTTATCAGTCTTAGAGCATGCCTGGGGATGAGGCATTGGGAGTAAAGCTTCACGGCTCATCAGCCCTTCCTGGCTCAGGGTAGGAAGCTATTGGCCAAGGTGGAGAAGGTAGAAAAGAGCATAGACAATCAGACCTAGAAAGGAAAGAGAAGAGAAAAGAGATCATCCAGACTGGAGAAAGAAAGGAAGGCAGTTGGGAACGGACTCCAGAGCATTGAGAAGTACTATTCTCCAGTTCCAGAAGGAAATGAACTCAATCCACAGGAAGGCTCTGATCAGCACAGTGAATAAGTGATGAACATTTGGACTGACTATGTGGCTGAAAGATCATGATGAATGAGTGATTGATAGGGATATTGTGATACCTGATGATGGTGCAAGACCTTTCTCTGCCCCAGTAAGTTCATGAGTAAGTCACTTGAGTTTCTTATTAAAAAAAAAAAATCTGGGCAGGGGGTACCTGGTTGGCTTAGTTGGCTAAATGTCTGACTCTTGATTTCGGCTCAGGTCATGATCTCATGGTTCATGAGTTTGAGCCCTATACTCTGTCCTGACAGTGTGGACTCTGCTTGAGATTCTGTCTCTCTTTCTCTCTCTGCCCCTCCCCTGCTCTCTCTCTCTCTCTCTCAAAAATAAATAAACATTTAAAAAATCTTGGAAAACTAGATGGTTTCTAATGTCCATTCCCGCTTAGAAATTCTAAAGATTTCGGGGCACCTGGGTGCTTCGGTTGGTTGAGCGTCCGACTTCGGCTTGGGTCATGATCTCGCGGTTCGTGAGTTTGAGCCCCGTATCAGGCTCTGTTCCGACAGCTCAGAGCCTGGAGCCTGCTTCAGATTCTGTGTCCTCCTCTCTCTCTGCCCCACTCCTGCTTGTGCTCTGTCTTTGTCTTTCAAAAATGAATAAACATAAAAACAATTTTTTTTTAAAAATAAAGAAATTCTAAAGATTAAAAAAAAAGCAATTCTAGGGGTGCCTGGGTGGCTCAGTTGGTTAAGTGCCCAACTGGCTCAGGTCATGATCTTGCAGTTTGTGAGTTTGAGCCCCATGTTGGGCTCTGTGCTGACAGCTCAGAGCCTGGAGCCAGCTTTTGATTCTGTGTCTCCCTCTCTTCCTGCCCCTCACCCACTCATGCTCTCTCTCTCTCTCTCTCTCTCTCAGAAATAAATAAAAAAAAGTTTTTAAAAAAGCAATTCTAAAGATTAAAGGACAACTTCCTTGGGTATTACTGTAATAATACCCAAGTATTAAATAATTTATTAAAATATTATTAAAATATTATTTTATTACTAAATAAAAATCCTTTCTTCCCTTCTGTGTCAACCCAAGCAGAAGTGGCACACAAATGTGCTGATTTTATGGAAGCCAGGCAGGAGGAAGCCCTCAATATGGAGGTGAGGGTTGTGCACATCAGCTACTCCAAGGTCTTCCCATTCCAGGGTTTCTGTGAATCTATATTGTCTACTGTTTGTTCTGTAATCTCAGTACTTAGCATGTAAGTCCATGAAGACTGTGCTACTCTCTGAGTTGGTACCAGAAGATTTGGATAAAGCCAAGTCAATCTTGGACTATCTTCTGTGCATCACAGGGATGGTAAATGCCAATGAGAGTGAGAGAGAGAGAGAGAGAGAGAGAGAGAGAGAGAATGCAAGAACACTGAGAACAAGAACACCTGGTAAAATGTACAGTGATAGGGTTTGGTTTAGACCAGAACACGGTATACTTGTCACCTTCACCTTTCTCTTTGATGGATAACTCAGGAAGGTGATAAGTGAGGATCTGATCTCTCTGTTCATGGTTTGACACTCACAGGTTCCCAGAGTGGGTAGTTTTAGGAGAAGATGTATATGAATGAGAAGGAGATTTGTCTTTACCTGGGCACCCTAGGCCAACAAGTGATGCTCTCAACGGGTGATACTGAATGGCATCCTTCCAACACTAGAGCAAAAGCCCCAGATATGGCTAGGGCTTCTGTGGACTTCCCTCAACTTTAGAAGATTCAGGAGTGGAACTCCTAGCAAGGAAACATTCCTATAGTCTTCTGTCTAAGGGGAAGCCTTCTTAACTCTGCTTCCCATATAACAATGGCCAGAGGGACTTGATCTTGACTCTAGACTTTGGAGAGTGACAGAGCTCCCTGGAGAGGCCCTTAAGTAGGAGGCCTGCTCTGAATGTGAATGAGTTCTCCTGGGCCAACTATTCCTCCTCTGAATTACTCTTGTTTCAGTGGGTTGCATCATAAACGATGGGACCTAGGGTGGCCAATAATGTCTACAGATAAAAATAAGGAATTCTAAGGATTCCTAGTGCAAAAACTTGGAATTTCATGTCTCCCTCCCTTTGTCTTTCCTTCCTTCTCATTTCATTATGTTTTAAATCATATTTATGATTATACAAATAAGATTATGACAAAAGATAGAAAATGAAAAAGATACTGAAGATATATTGAAAATGAAAGATATTAAAGATATTTTAATGATAAAAGAAGAAAATAAGGATTCATCATGTCATCCAAAATTATTTTATTTACTGTAATTCAAATAAAATCCAAATAGATTAAAAACTTTAAGACAAATTTTAATTGTGGCAAAACCTTTTTATTGTAAACAAGTTTAAACATATAGAGAAGTAGAAAGAACAGTTTATTGACCTTTCTGTATCCATCATCCAGTTTCAATAATTATCAGCTCCTTGACTGCTCTCCAGCTTTGATCACATTGAGCTGGAAAATGTGGTCTCTGCATTATATGAACAGTCATGTGTCTAAAACATGGGAAAGTTCTATTACTGAAAGGTAGAAGAAAAGGGCAGTACTGAGGACGGATGGTCAGTCTTTGCCATGGATGAGGATTGAATGGTGATTGACCAAGTTCCCAGGAAATAACAAAGCAACAATATATAAGGAACTGGTGCCTTTCATTTGGGACCACCCATACGTCTCTGGACTTAAGAGAAAAATAATCTTTTATTTTGTCTGAGGCACTGCATTTGAAGATCTCTTCTAAAACAGCTTAGCCTTTATCTTCCTAAAATAGATTTCATAACTAACCCAAATTGTCTCCAATGTCCCACCACCAGCACATACATTTCAAGGAAACAGAGAAAGAACTTACAATTGTCTCCAATGTCCCACTATCAAAAATAAAGCTGCAATAACCCCCTTTTCTTTTTTTGCCTTCAGGAGCATATTTATTGTGTTTGAGATAATACATCAAGTTGCTCTCTGAGCTGCATAGGGTAAAAGGAAGTTTTCTCATTATAAACTGACAAAGGTAAGAGGTAAAACATTTTTCACAACAGCATGAGCCACATACTCAGAAAAAGATCTCTGTTAATACAAATAACAGAATATCTAGTCATCTAAGTCTACTTTTATAACTTAATACAGATAGGGGAGCCTGGGTGGCTCAGTCAGTTGGGCGTCCAACTTTGGTTCAGGTCATGATCTCGCGGCTTGTGGGTTCGGGTCCTGCATCAGGCTCTGTGCTGACAGAGCCTGGAGTCTGCTTTGGATTCTGCGTCCCTCTCTTGCTCTGCCCCTCCCCTGCTTGTGCTCTCTCTCTCTCTCTCTCTCTCTCTCTCTCTCTCTCAAGAATAGATAAACATAAAAAAAATACAGATAATAAATTAGGCTAAAATGCACCTTAATATTTGGTAGACATCAGGAAATTTAGTACATCACAAAATATATTTTGATACACCAAAGAAGCAAGACTTGCAAGCAGGTGTCTTAGACATAACTAACCTACAGCTATAAAGTTCTATTCTTGATAGCATTTACTTCTTTGGGGAGTCTACCAGTCTCTAAAGGGTAAACTCAGGGAGTAGGGTCAGTGTTGCATGCACACAGAACTCTGTACTGTGTATAGAGATGTGTGGTCCAGTGAGAAGATGCCCTCTATTCCTTTACACCACATACACATTGTGTGAATTATGTCACATTGCACTTGGCCCATCATCTGAGTATCCTGTAGTGTTCTGTCTGCCCTGTCGGTCAAGTACTGAATGAACCTGCAGGGTTTTAGTCTGAGGAAAAAGAACAAATTGACAGCAAAACTTTCAACACAGAAAAGCAGTATTCCAGTTGTCTTTAATTACATGGTTCCCTGACTGTTGATGTCACAGAGATAGATTCTGGTTGGAAGTTAACCTTTGAAGCCTTAAATAGATAATCAGATGAAAATGTGATATCCAGAAAGAATAGACCACCATCATATACAGAACCTGGTGGACCATTCATAAATGTCTCCTTTGGGCCCAGCACTGCAGTTAAGAGGCAGATGAAGGGTTGCCTATTACTATGTCAGCAATAGTCAAGCAAACACAACTCATTACATACATAGTCACATGATAAACAATAACTAGTCCTTAAGTAAGAGAACTTCACAGCACCATTTGTCACACATGTGCTCATTCTAGACTTACTTGGTAGTTGAGGTGACTGTGTGGGTTTGCTAATGGGCTTTATCCAAAGGAAAACAAACTTCTCACACCATTATGACATGAGGTGGTTTTGCAACTTGGAGTGAGGCCCCTCTGAGGTTAGGCTCCTACCATTCCCCAGAAAGCAGGAGACAGGGGAACTGTCTTCTCTTGTAATTACATTTTGAAGAGTTGGTTTTTAGGTTCTTGAGAAAGACATTACCAGCAGTAAAGCCAGCAAGGGGCTTTTTTAACGTTTAAGAAGATTTACATACATTTCCAGGAGACAGAGGAAGAACTTACAAGTTTTTTTTAAAGTAAATGCTCTAAGAAAAGCGATGAGGGAGAGAAGTTACTTCCTTTCTTCTCAACAGGAGAATTAGCCTTTTATTTTTAATTTGCACTTGCCCTTCTGTCATCCAATTGCTCTGCCACCTCTTGTTGAAAAGACTATTGTTTCTCTACCGAGTTTCCTTTGCACCTTTCAAAAATCAGTTCATTATATTTGCACGGATTTATTTGGGTTCATTGATCTACATGTCTATTCCTTTGCTACCCTTTTGCAGATACAACACTGTGTTGAATACTGTAACTTTATAATAAGTCCTGAAATCAGATAATGTAAGTCGTCCAGCTCTGTTCTTTCTCAGAATTGTTTTGGCTATTTTTGTACCTTTGCCTTTCCATTTTCACGAGTTTCTGCAGGCTAAGGTTTTGAATCCCTTCCCTGGCTGCAAGGGGACCACAACAACACCCAGCGGGCTTTGATGCATTTCCTGCTTCAGCCTGAGCCTTTTGTTCCACAAGAGAGATAGGTAGGGGAGCTGGGCCTGGAAGATTTGATTGTGACTGCTGTTCCCCGACCCCAGCCAGCCCACGGGGAGGGCTTCCTTTGGCGTGCCCCCACATCCTCCCCGTGAGAGCCAGGTGGGGTTCCTGGAGGAGCAAACTGCAAGACGGTGGGAGCTTCCCTATGACTGCAACCCTTGGGGAGCCTCACACTGGCACACTGTCAGCCTCCAGTAATCCATCAACATTTCTAGTTTAATTTTCCTCCTACTTTATATGGCACCAGCAGCTTCTGTCCTGAGTAAGCAAATGCTCAGGTCTTGTGTCTCCCTACAGGTACCTGCTCCTTTCCAGATTTCCATAGGGCATCTGCCCAAGACAGTTCTCTGATGGTTAAGATAAGTTGTTGATTTTTAAATTTCCCTAGCTTTTTTCTTTTTCTTTTATTAAATGTTTATTTATTTATTTTTGAGAGAGAGAGAGAGAGCAAGTGGGGGAGAGGCAGAGAGAGAGGGAGACAGAATCTGAAGCAGTCTCCAGGTTCTCAGCTGTCAGTACAGAGCTTGACATGGGACTCAAACACATGAACTGAGAGATCATGACCCGAGCCGAAGTGGGACGCTTAACCCACTGAGCCACCCAGGTGCCCCTGACCAGGTTTTTTCTTTTTTAAATTTAAATTCAAGTTAGTTAACATACAGTATAGTCTTGGCTTCAGGAGTAGGACCCAGTGATTCATCCCTTACATATGACACCAAGTGCTCATCCTAAAAAGTGCCCTCCCAAATGCCCATCACCCATTTAACCCATCCCCCCACCCACCTCCCCTCCAGCAACCCTCAGTCTGTTCTCTGTATTTAGGAGTCTCTTATGGCTTGCCTCCCTTCTGTTTTTATATTATTTTTCCTTCCCTTCTCCTATGTTCATCTGCCATGCTTCTCAAATTCCACATACGAGTGAAGTCATATGATATCGGTCTTTCTCTGACTGACTTATTCCACTTAGCATAATACCCTCCAGTTCCATCCTCGTTGTTGCAAATGGCTAGATTTCATTCTTTTTCATTGCTGAGTAGTATTCCATTGCATATATATACTACATCTTCTTAAACCATTCATCAGTTGGACATTTGGGCTCTTTCCATAATCTGGCTATTGTTCATAGTGTTGCTGTAAACATTGGGGTACATGTGCTCCTTCGAATCAGTGTTTTTTTATTCTTTGGGTAAATACCTAGTTAGTGCAATTGGTGGATCATAGGATAGCTCTATTTTTAATTTTTTTGAGGAAACTCCATACTGTTTGCCAAAGTGGCTGCACCAGTTTGCATTCCCATTAACAGCGCAAAAGTGTTCCGCTTTTTCCACATCCTAGCCAATATCTGTTGCCTGAGTTGTTAATTTTAGCCATTCTGACAGGTGTAAGGTGGTATCTCATTGAGGTTTTGATTCATATTCCCCTGATGATGAGTGATGTTGAGCATTTTGTCATGTGTCTGTTAACCATCTGGATGTTTTCTTTGGAAAACATCTATTTCTTTGGAAAACATCTGTTTATTCACTGGATTGTTTCCTGGGTGCTGAGCTTGGTAAGTTCTTTATAGATTTTGGACACTAACCCTTTATTAGATATGTCATTTGCAAATATCTTCTCTCATTCCATTAGTTGCCTTTTAGTTTTGCTGATTGTTTTCTTCATTGTGCAGAAGTTTATATCTTGATGAGGTCCCAATAGTTCATTTTTGCTTTTATTTCCCTTGCCTCTGGAGACATGTCTATTAAGAAGTTGCTGTGGCTGAGATCAAAGAGGTTGCTGCCTGTGTTCTTCTAGGATTTCGGTGGTTTCCTGTCTCACTTAAGTGAGACTTAAATGTCTTTCATCCATTTTGAATTTATTTTTGTGTATGGTGTAAGAAAGTGGTCCAGTTTTATTCTTCTGCATGTTGCTGTCCAGTTTTCCCAACACCATTTGCTGGAGAGACTATTTCTCCATTGGATACTCTGTCCTGCTTTGTCAAAGATTAGTTGGCCATATATTTGTGGGCCCATTTCTGGGTTCTCTATTGTGTTCCATTGATCTATGTGTGTTTTTCTGCCAGTACCATACTGTCTTGCTGATTACAGCTTTGTAATACAGCTTGAAGTCTGGAATTGTGATGCCTCCGGCTTTGGTTTCTTTTTCACCATTACTTTGGTTATTGGGGGTCTTTTTTTGGTTCCATACTTAAGATTGTTTGTTCTAGCCCTGTAAAGAATGGCCCAGCTTTTTTCTTATTGTAAGAGCGGGAGTGATAGCTTGCCAGCCCTCTGCAACTCTGAGCCAAAACCAGAAGTCTGAGTTTTTAAATAGGAAAATTATAATTCTTGTTTCCAGAATGTCTCTTATTTTACTGTACTTGAATCTCTTTAATGCCTTCACTGTTTGTTTGTCTTTTTTCTGTGTTGGTTGTTTATTTAGGTCCATCTATTTCTATCTCCTTTCATATTTTTTGTGGGTTGTTCTGATTATTTTCTGCTTGACGTTTATCTCTGTGTCTCTCTATACTGTTTTGTTTGCTCACTGTGGCCAAAGTCTGGCTGTTTGAGTTCAGTAAGTGGCGATATTCTCCTGGCAGAGGAGAGTCCACACCTGTGTGCCTATAGCAGCCTGCAAGTTGCCATCCCATCTCCAGACACATACTTCTGTACTCCAGGCTCCGTGTGACTTCCCATCCTCACAAAAGGAAGACTTATCTCCGTTTGAGTTCTTCCTTAGATGTTTGGTAGTTGGACAGAAATCCCTTTGCATGAGGTAATGCCAACCCGTGACCTATAGACTCATTACTGGAGCGCTAGTCTTCCCAGGAACATCCATGTTCAGCTCCTGGAGAGAAAGGCCTGCACACACTGCTCCTAACAGCACTCTCAGGGAACCTGAGCCTCACCGACCCAGCTTCCTGATGGTAGCAGCCACAGTTCAGCCAAGGAGAACCACAAAATTTGAACTTGGGATTAGAGTTTGGTGGGACATATTCAAGCTGCCAACCCTTTGTACATTTTTGGATACAATAACACATTGAGTATATTAATGGCCAACTCTGCCATATCTTCATTTTGCATTTCATTGGCCTAATCAATTGCAAATTACTGCTAAATGCTCAGAGAGAGGCATCTATTGTTTTTGCTTCCAAGTTTCTATGGGCACTTCATTCAAGTTCTTGAGTCCTTATAATGCATTCTTCCTGAAGATGAAATTTCCCCAAACCCAAATATCTTGATTTACCTTTCTCAAGGTCTCCAATGTGGTCTCTTTGGTTATGGGTTTAGGGTAAAATAATCCTAGCTCATTCAGACTTCATTACAGAGGCCTATATGACCAACCAATCATTTCTCCTTATGGCTCATGCGAAATCTTCCCTGCCAGCCATGCAACCTGCCTCTTGACCCCATAATTGATATTCAGCTCCCACTAAACTGCGAACTCCCTGAGGGCAAGAGGATATATATATTTTTTATTGATGGCAAGAGTTAGACATGTTTCCATCGATAAAGAAAACCCCAAGGATCCAAAATGACAAATATTACAAACCTAAGATTTCTAGGAAAAGGATACAATATGACAGCGGCATTAAAATATGGATATGCATCACAGCCAAAGGCTGCCTCATAGCAAGGAGAGAGGACTGGGTGGAGCTCAGTTATCTTCCTTCCACAGGGCCATACAGCACATGCTTTCTCTCTTGATTAGAAATTACCAACATGGGGGCGTTTGGGTGGCTCATTGGTTAAGCGTCTGACTTCGACTCAGGTCATGACTTCACGATTTGTGAGTTGCAGCCAATGTCGGGCTCTGGGCTGACAGCTCAGAGCCTGGAGCCTGCTTTGGATTCTGTGTCTCCCTCTCTCTCTGCCCTTCCCCTGCTCTCTCTCTCTCCTGTCTCTCTCTCTCAAAAATAAACATTAAAAAAAAGAAAGAAACCATCAACGTGTATGGCACACACCACAACCAGGAGCTCCCACCTATCGGGATATGCGTGACACATCGCTTCCTCCATCCAGCCTGGTCAAGAAGTGGCTGCTGCACAAACCATCTCCGCAAAGGTAGCAGCGATTCAAAGATCCAAGGTAAGCCCAAACGTTTGCTCAGGGGCTAGCAAACATTCTCCTCCACTTAGCTGTGTTCTAGGAGGGGGGCTTTGCCCCTGGGTCTAAAATTCTCAGTAGCCGTTTCCACAAGGCCTCATCAGGGAACTTTCTTTTAGTACGCTGCAGTCACAATTCTTTTCACTGAAGAATCCCTTATTTTTGTGTTTTCTTGTCCTCCATGGTCAATTTGTCCCACCTGAATCACCTTTTTAGTTAATTGGTCTCACAGATATAGTTTATTTAGCAGGTATATCTGCCCCAGGTTCCTTTGGTTGAAGCGCCATCTCCTGGCCAGAGAGGGTTAAGCCCAACGAAAGGAGATTCTGAGCTTTTATTTTTGCTAACATTGAATGCAGCCACCATGGAACTGCTTTTTGAGGACCTGCCTGAAGTTTCCTGCTAATCCACTTTGCTAGATCTGAGGCTTAGGTTTTATCATTTTCAGATTCCACTGGAAGGTTTATTACCAATTACTGCTTTGAAAACGTGCTGATTCAAATCAAGGGTGACTTGGCAACCATCTGGCATCAATGATTCATCTCCACCCCCTTTAGCAGAACCAGAGTTTTTCTATCTCAGTAATGCCTTAGCCATATTTTTAGTTAAAAATGAATCAGGGACTGGACTTATAATCCCCCTTCTGATACCAACCGAACTAATGGCAGCAGTTAGTGCTTGATAAAGGGCACTCACAGGACCCCAAATAACAATGCTTACAAATCTATGGTTGTTGCCTAAAGGGACACAGCATAGCAAAAGCATCAAGTAAGGATAACCTCGTAGCCAAAAGCGACCCCACAGCAAGTTATCCAGAGACACCTGGCATTGGCTCCAATTGTCCTCTTTCCACAGTGCCATGGCAGGACATATTTCTTAGATCAGAAATCACTCATGTGTGCATGGAACATTTTGGAACCAGGAAGTACAAAAGGATTCTAGAACTACCTTGTACCTTGTTAATCATATAGATCTTGCTATGTAACCAGCCTCAATAGCAGAGGTCTCTATGAGGTCTCACTGAGACCAGATACAGTCAGTCTCATTGTTATCAATAAACAATGCTGACACACTGGGATAAGCCACTTCAAAAGTCACTGTGGACCCATGGATACAAAGCAAACCAGGGGCGCCTGGGTGGCGCAGTCGGTTAAGCGTCCGACTTCAGCCAGGTCACGATCTCGCGGTCCGTGAGTTCGAGCCCCGCGTCAGGCTCTGGGCTGATGGCTGGGAGCCTGGAGCCTGTTTCCAATTCTGTGTCTCCCTCTCTCTCTGCCCCTCCCCCGTTCATGCTCTGTCTCTCTCTGTCCCAAAAATAAATAAAAAACGTTGAAAAAAAAAAAAAAAAGCAAACCATTAATCAGTGCATTTCATACCTTGACCATTTCATGGCATACCTTGATCAGTGCCATGCAGATGTGTCTCTTATTTCAGTAAAAAATTTCAGGCCAATTTGGCATCTGCTGGAATTAACCCTTATAGCACAGCACACTCTCCTTCTTTAGTATTAAATCCCTGTCAATATATAATGCTCCACACATTCTAGATACTCACAGGAAGCTCGATGGGTGAATCAGTGAATGAATAAGCAGAATTTGCAATCCCAGGCTTTGGCTGACTGATTTCCTTTCCCTTTCTTTTCTTTTCCTTTAGCATGTGTGTTTTTCATATTAAAGGCATTTGGACAATTAATCATTCACTGTTGCTGAGTTCACTGTTTCAGTTCTTCTAACATAGTTAGATCATAAACTCTGGAAAGCCGAGATATTTTTAATTTTTCATCCCTACCTCTGCTTTCTCATGTTCCCAGTCTTCCAGCTGGGTTCTCTGCTATGATGTCTGTCTCTTACCCATGCTACATAGTAGGTATCAGCAAAGCACTGATACTAAAGTATGGTCATACTAAAGTATGGTCATCAGGGAGACATGTGCTTAATATATTCTTGGTGAATATTTACTAGAAATGAATTAATCTCAGCACGCCTGGGTGGCTCAGTCAGTTAAGCATCTGACTTTGGCTCAGGTCATGATTTCATGGTTCATGGGTTTGAGCCCCATGTCAGGCTCTGCGTTGACAATGTGCGAGCTGCTTGGGAGTCTCCTTCTCTCTTCTCTCTGCCCCTCCCCAGCTCTCTTTCTCAAAAATAAATTTAAAAACTTAAAAAAAAGTGAAATAATTTCAGTGTACCTGTATGCTTGGATTATATATAGTTCTGAGAATAATAGGTATGTGCCTAGGTCTCTACATAATATCACTGAGTCCTTATAAAATTCACAGGAGATGGGGCACCTGGGTGGCCTCGGTTAAGCCTCCGACTTCAGCTCAGGTCATGATCTCGCTGTCTGTGAGTTTGAGCCCCGTGTCAGTCTCTGTGCTGATAGCTCAGAACCTGGAGCCTGCTTCGGATTCCGTGTCTCCCTCTCTCTCTGCCCCTTCCTGGCTCATGCTCTGTCTCTCTCTCAAAAATAAATGAACATCGAAAAAAAATTTAAAAATTCACAGGAGAAGTATATGATTACACTCATTTAAAATTTTTTAATGTTTATTTTTGAGAGAGAGACAGAGCACAAGTGGGGGAGGGGCAGAGAGAGAGGGAGACACAGAATCCGAAGCAGGCTCCAGGCTCTGAACTGTCAGTCCGATGAGGGGCAACTCACGAAATGCAAGGTCATGACCTGAGCCAAAGTCTGACATTTAACCTACTGAGCCACCCTGGTGCCCCTGATTACATTCATTTTAGAGAGAAACTCACAGAAATTAAATAACCTATGTATTATTAAAAAAGTTTTTAAGCAATCTCTACACCCAACACGGGGCTTGACCTCACAACGCCGAGATCGTTAGAGATCAAGCATGTTGCACCAGTTGAGTCAGCCAATGCCCCTTAAATAACTTATTTGAGGTCACACAGGTACTACCTGTTTGGGCAAGGATTTGAAATAGGGTCTGTTTGAGATAAAATTTTGGCTCATTCACATTGCTACCATAAGTCTCCCAAGATATTTCAGAAAGCAAGGTGGGTTGCATGCTCCAGCCCTGAAAGAGGGGGCGGGTTCTTCTTTTCTTTAATTTTCTTGTAGCTAGCTTAGAAAGTTCCCTCATGTTGCTCCCTGGTCAATCCATTCCTTATTTTATTCAACCTTGACTTTCTGAAATTTTATAATGCAGGGTGTGTGTGTATATATATATTTAGATATATTCTTATTAGAAGATTAATTTTAATTATATTATCCTTTTTTCCCTTGTCATTAGTTTTGTTTTGACTATTTAATTTGTTAAGAACTCTAAAAATCTGTATAAAATCTTCCACAATTATTATATTTTTGTTAATTTCCCTTGTTCTTTTCTACAGTATTTTATGCTATGTGACTTGAGAGAGAGAGAGAGAGAGAGAGAGGAACATTGAGAGAGAGAGAGAGAGAGAGAGAGAGAATCTTAAGTAGGATCCACACTCAGTGAGAGCCCGTGTGGGATTCCATCCCATGACCCTGTGATCAGGACCTCAGCCAAAATTAAGAGTTGGATACTCAGCTGAATGAGTCACCAGGCACCCCTAATTTTTTTTCTTCAAATTCAGTTTTGACTGACAATGAGACCTTGACGACTGCTTTCTCCTTGTATGCATTTTCTAGTTTAGATCTTTGAACAACTATGTATTTACTTATTCATTCGTTCATTTAAATTTATTTCTGAGAGAGAGAGAGAGAGAAAGCATAAGTGGGGAGGGGAAGAGAGAGGGAGACAAAGGATCCTGAGCAGGCTCTGCCATGGCAGCAGAGAGCCTGATGCGGGGCTGGAACTCATGAAGTGTGAGATTATGACCTGAGCAGAAACCAAGAGTCAGATGCTTAATGGACTGAGCCACCCAGGTGCCTCTATTTTATTTATTTTTAAATTGTTTATTTATTTATTTTGAGAGAGAGAGAGAGAGAGAGAGAGAGAGCAGAGGAGGGGTAGAGACAGAAGGAGAGAGAGAATCCTAAGCAGGCTCTGTGGTATCCACATGGAGCCCCATGCAAGGCTTGATCCCACAAACCTTGAGATCCTCACCGGAGCCAAAATCAAGAGTCCTGTGCTCAACCAACTGAGCCACCCAGGCGCCTCTAGATCTCTGAACAATTTTTTAAAACTTTCAAACTTCATGAGTCACTTTGAAGTCTTTTTTTTTGAGATTATGATTTTTTATTGTTTAAAATGATTGGATTTTTTTAGTGTAGCTGACATACCATGTTACATTAGTTTCAGGTGAACAGCATAGTGATTCTACAAGTTTATCCATTATGAAGTCTTTATTTGGAAGTCTTTATTTTGTATATAACATACAGCTTTTATAACCCAATCTTAAAGTCTTTTCCCTGTAAGCGATGAGTGTATATTCCCATTACTGATATTTTCTGCCATGTTCTTGAAAAAAAAATTTTTTTTTACTGTTTTTTTTTTTTCTTTCTCTCTTAGTGCTATTTTGTTTTCTATCTATTGTTTGTGCAAGAATGTTATGCTGGTCTTACAATTCTGAAGACCATTAGATACCAGATGACAGTGTATATAATATGTCCAGAAGAAGAAAGAGGACGCCCCAAAATTCTGCAGCAAGGTAAGTTCTCTTTCATATGTAGAGTAAAAATAGACTCTCAGATATGCACGGTCTTGGAATATTTCACAATCCCCACTTCTTACCAAAAATCTAGAGGAGTACATATGACAACAAAATAAAAACGGAATGAAATAAAGAGCTCATGAATAATGATTGGTGACACTCAAACGGTGGCTGTTAGTGTTCTGGTGCTCTACGTGACATTTCCTTTAATCCTCAAAATGACTATACGATGTAGATACTATTATTATCCCAATTCTGTATTTAGGAATCCGAGACACAGAATAGGTAAGCAATTTGTCAGGTTCCCAAAGCCCCTAACCATTATGCTCTGATGTGCCAAAGGGGAAGTAAAATGGGGGAATGTGCTGTGAAAGGAATGCCAGTGAATATTAAATAAATTTAAACATAGAATGAAGCCTAAATATAGATTATGATTAAAATCCAGAATTTAATTGATTTCAACAGCACCCAATGTAAAGATAATAACTTGTTGATAATATCCACGGACAGAAAAATCCCAAAGGGTGAAAACAAAAACAAAAACGAAACAAAAACAAAAACTGGGGAAGGATATTGAAGGGGCAGAGGGAGGAGGACGATTGTTAAAGTAAAATAAATTTGTAATCTTTCGTGGGAGGTGTCGACATTTTTTTTTTAATTTTTTTTTAAACGTTTTTATTTATTCTTGAGACAGAGAGAGACAGAGCATGAAAGGGGGAGGGTCACAGAGAGAGGGAGACACAGAATCTGAAACAGGCTCCAGGCTCTGAGCTGTCAGCACAGAGCCCAACAAGGGGCTCGAACTCACAGACCACCAGACCATGACCTGAGCCGAAGTCAGACACTCAACCGACCGAGCCACCCAGGCGCCCCGACATTTTTTTTTTAAAGTTGAACTTCAATGGGTATTGAGGAGGGCACCTTTTGGGGTGAGCACTGGGTGTTGTATGGAAACCAATCTGATAATAAATTTCATATTAAAAAAAAATAAAGTTGAGCTTCATAAACACAGATTTAAGATGAGCTTAAAATTATAAAGGGGAAGTAAAGATTGTCTAAATATTACAGAGGGCAATAAAATGGATAAATCTTTAACAAGGTAGATCAGTAGGACAAAAAATAATAAGGGTGACAAGATAAAGTACACTACTAATTAATTCAGGAGACACAACATCGAATCATGAGCTCTACGAAGGAAGTGGTGCTATGGTATAAAGGAGCAGAAGAGGGGCACCTGGGTGGCTCAGTCGGTTAAGCGTCCGACTTCGGCTCAGGTCACGATCTCGCGGTCCGTGAGTTCGAGCCCCGCGTCAGGCTCTGGGCTGATGGCTCAGAGCCTGGAGCCTGCTTCCGATTCTGTGACTCCTTCTCTCTCTGCCCCTCCCCCGTTCATGCTCTGTCTCTCTCTGTCTCAAAAAAAATAAATAAATGTTAAAAAAAAAATTTTAAAGGAGCAGAAGAAAAAACAGACCTTTATAAGCCACAGAGATAAACTAGATATAATTTCATGTGTTTTACTTTTTGTTGTTGGGAGAGCCAGGGAGAGGACGGTACAGGGCTCCCTTCAAGTTAGTGGTCAAGAATTGTCCTTTCAAAAAAAAATTTTTTTTTAATGTTTATTTACTTTTGAGAGAAACAGAATGTGAGTCAGGGAAGGGCTGGGGCACACAGAATGCAAAGTGAGCCCCGGGCTCTGTGCCGACAGCACAGAGCCTGACGTGGGGCTTGAACTCGTGAACTGCGAGATTGTGACCTGAGCCAAAGTCAGAGGCTTTAACCAACCAACCAGCCACCCAGACACCGCAGAGTTCTTCTACCTGAGGGTCAAGCGGACGGCAAAACAAATTTCTCTCCTGCACTCTGCGTCCTTGTTCACTACCTAAAATAGTGTAGGTATTTCTCCACTGTCCTTCTCACAGCCGCCTTCACCTCTACGTTCTTTAGGCTGTAGATGAGGGGATTCAGCAAGGGCGTGACTGCACTGTACTGCAAGGAGGAGAGCAAATCCAGGGAGGAACCCGAGGTGGGCATAAGATAGCGAATCAAACCTGAGCCAAAGAACAGGATCACTGCGATGAGGTGGGAGGAGCAGGTGGAGAAGGCCTTGCTTCTGCCTGAGGTGGAGGTGATGCGCAGGATGGTGGAGACAATACGGGTGTAGGAAAAGAAGATTGGGAGGAAGGTTCCCAGCCCATGCAGTAAGGTGGAGCAGATCAAGATGTCAATATTGATGGAAATATCAGAGCAAGACAGAGGGAAGAGGGAGGGCAGCTCACAGGTGTAGTGGTGGATGGTTTGGGCCTCACAGAAGTCCAGGTTAATAGCCAAAAGCACAATGATGACTGAATTGAGGGAAGCCAGGCCCCATGAGGCCAGCACCAGCCTCACACAGAGCTGGCTGCTCATCACCTGGCCATAGAGCAGAGGGTGGCAGATGGCGGCATAGCGGTCATAGGCCATCACCGAGAGCAGAAAGGCTTCAGTCCCTGCGGTGATAAACACAAAGAACACCTGAGCCAGGCAGCCCTCTACTGAGATGGTTTTCTTCTCAGACAGAAGGTCCTTCAGTAGCTTGGGCACAGTGACAGAAGAGAAGCAGAGGTCCAGGAAGGACAGGTTACTCAGGAAGAAGTACATGGGCGTGTGGAGGTGGGAATCGGTCCTGATCACCAGCAGCAGCATCAGATTCCCCATCATGGTCAGGAGGTAAATCCCCAGGAAGAGCACGAAGAGCAGAGCCTGGATGTGGGGGTCGTCGGACAGCCCCGTGAGAATAAACTCGGTGATGATGCTGTGGTTCCTCCAGGCCATTTGTGGAGGGGATTTCCCTGGAATAGAATAGAAATAGCGATGAGATCTGTCTCCTTCAGGTCATCACCCCTCTTACCATACATCCCTTGAAGCTGCCCTTACTGCATCTCAGGAAAAGTTTTTATCCTGTTTTGTTATCAGCGATCCTACGTCAGTCAGTCTTTGCGTACTTCAGAGAATCTTCTGCCCCTTCCATTAGGGATTTCACTGGGCCAATGAATAGCTTTGGTTCACCTACACATTCATAGTATTTAGATTCTACCAATTCTTCTTAGACTTTAGAAATCGTCAAAAATCTAGCACATATCTGAGTGGTTTTCTAAACCTTCTTTCTTCAATGTCTCAACCACAAGTTTTTGGTTCAAAATCATCCGGTGATTTCCTACCAGAGTTGATATCCATTAGGCACAGTAGGTCCAGTGCCTAGGGCCACAGTTGTTACATGGCTGATGGAAACATTTTAAATTTCTTTTAAGATCAGAAGAATCTGCATTCTATTCATCTTTATAACTGCAACATTTCAATATCTCTTTGTATGGAAAGAAAAGGAGCCTAGGGAGGCAAAAGTGCCTGGAACCATGAAAGTCATAATGTGTCCTTGCTCTCTACTTATGAACAGAGCATTTAACTGTAGTAAGACTTTATTAAATACAGAGCATTTTTTTAATCACTATCTCAATTGTTTCAAGGCAATTCTGTAAAATTTGATAAGGAATTATTAGCCATGGGGCAAGGAATTTTATCCCCATTTTTACGTGAGAGAAGTCTGATATTAAGGGGTATTTTGTAATGTCATGTTGACAACAAATAGAAGTAAAAATAGGAGAAGTAGAAGTAAATTACATTATTTTTTTCCCCTAATTATCAGCCCAATGTCTAGGCTTAGTGCACAGTGATAAGGAACACTTTTCTTATTCAGATGCTTCAAATTCTTCTTCATCTGCCCTTAAACTCGTGGCCATTTTGGCTGCTTTAGATACCAGAAAGGTCTATTTGTTTCTGTGTCTTTGCTCACATTCTTCTTCGTATGTTCTCCTCTTAAGCCCACTGACCCAGACTCTCCTGGGTCTTCCAGTGTCATCTGTAAACCTGCTTTTTGCTTCTAGCCTGTCCTGACTGCCCAGCTCTCTGTTCAAATCACTGGGACACTTGCTCTCAGGTGCCTTATGGCATAGTCTGAACTGTGTGTCTTGTCTCATGTTAGACAGTGATCTCAGTTTTCCCCTCCCGATTGTGAGCTCCTTGAGAATATAGATCACAACTTGACAACAATAATCACAAATCAGCATTTCTCTGGCTCTTGCCTGCCCGTTGGCTTCTGATTACCTCTCAGATTTCTGTCCGATTATTTTGGAAGCCTCTCCACGTCATCTCCCGCGTGCCTTAGAAAAAAACCTCTGGACTATCCTCAGCACAGTCTCCTCCCGGACTCCAGCGGCCGCCACAGCGCTAGCGCCCGGCAGAAGTCCTGCTGACATTGCTGCCCCCAGCGTCGCCAGGCTGCCCACTCACGCTGCGTGGAGGCCACGGCGGCTGAATTTCCAGGATGCTGTTATCTACCCAGAGCACACCGCCTCACGCCGCAGCCCCTCCTGCGGTCTCATTTTTGTAGAATCCACAGCATTGTTGCCACCATTGCAAGAAGCTGCTTGTAATTTATTGTGGATGTATCATTCTTTTATTGCCCCCTGCGGGTCAGAGTGAAGAGTCTTACGATTTTCTTTTAAGTGTTTTTTGCATCCGCTTGCTCTAGGGATCAGCTGTGTAACCAAGAGGACCAGATGGTGAGCAATTTATGTTAATCGTGATACTAAGAATCATTTTGAACCCTAGCTTCTCAGACTACATCCTATGCGAAGATTCCTTCCTCAGTTGGACGTCTGAGGCTAATTTAGCAGTATTCTGTTTTTGTCTGTCAGTCCACAGTCCGATCCCATAGTGGGCTTTTGTCTTCACAGAAATATTTAATCTTACTGATTCAGAGAGCCCTGCTTCTGACCCTTTCAGCTTTGCAGCCATCTTATGACTAGGTGCTAACTCGCATCATGAAAAGCTTAAATTCTGATCCCATTAACAAATCCATCAGCCCCACTTGAGTCCATCTTAGACCCAAGTCTGGGTTACCTGTGTGCCAGGACAGAGAGGGCAATGTTCACCTCTGTGTGCCTGCAGGACACTAGCTTCGGTCCAGGGGTGGTGAAGCATACCTGGAGAAGTTACTTCTGAGGATCCTGCATGGATAAAATTGTAGATACTGTAGAAAGTGAACACTGTATCTTGAATCCATACAAGCAAAGTAAAATGATACGTGGAAGCCATCTTCCCAAAGATTCCTGTATTTCAAAATATTTAGGGATATGGCTACCCTGGAAATCGCTTGCCTTCTTCCGCTTTCACTCATAAGGGGGACCTGGCTACAATGTCCGCTGGGGCTTCAAGCTCTCTCATCTGAAGAAGCTTAGCATTTATGGAGAATCCTTTTCTGTCCTGCCCGACACCCACATTTTTTATGGAAGAAGGCAACAGCAACTTCTCTTGTGTGATTTCAAGTTGTCACAAAGGCATCTCCCTCCCCTTCACAATCCCTCAGCAGCACCCCAGATTGATGCCTCAGACTTCTTTAATGACCAGGAACAATTAATCCCAGATCAATGAAGCATAAAAGTAAAGCAGATCAGCAGTTACTCTTGGGAAGGGAAGCTTCCATCCTGAGATGTGGCAGACGGACACCAGAGTTAGAACATGGATTGTGGGCAGGAGTGGACAGGGGGGCTGGTCATGGAGGGATGGGAGATGTAGAAGGAGGATTTCAGCAGTGTCTTGGATAAACACCTGTGTTGCCATTTTGCCAACACAGATGCCTCATACCCACCAGATACCTGGTCGTTCGATCGATTTCTCTTACAGAGCGATGAGAGAGGATATTGGGTATGTTTATGAGTTTATGGCTCTCAGGAGGTTAACTGTTGCAGGGGGACCTCCACAACGAGGAAAAAAGCCTACTGTGCTTCTAACTGTTGTGCTGAGCAAGCAGGAAAATAAGTGCCTCTGACAGTCCACCTTTCTCTCTGATACCTTCATTTCATTCCAGGTGTTTGCTTTTTGTAATCCTTTGGGGTCCTGAAGCATGAGAGGGATTTATTCCTAGACTTTACTTTTTATTTTTTTTTAAACATTTTTAAAAGAGTTTATTTATTTATTTTTGAGAGAGCACAAGCAGGGAAAGGGTGAGAGAAAAGAGAGAGAGAGAGAGGCGAATCTGAAGCAGGCTCCAGGCTCTGAGCTGTCAGCACAGACCCCAACATGGGGCTCGAACTCACAAGCCGTGATATCATGACCTGAGCTGAAGTTGGACACTTAACCAACTGAGCCACCCAGGTGCCCCTATGCCCAGACTTTAAAGTGTCACTTCCTTAGTGTGAAGCAGGGAGGGAGGGAAGGTGTCTAGGGCAGCTGGTACAGATGCGTCATTCAGAGAAGCAGAGATATCAGAGTCCCATCTGGGGAGATGGTCCGCCAAGGAGTAAGATGTTCCCCCCTCTAGCTTAGGGACAAGGGACGGGTGGAGCAGACACCTCAGACTTCAGGACAGATGGAAGGGATCGTGGGGTGGAGAGGGGGGAGAGGAAAAGCAGCAGAATTGAAACATACACAGCACTTTACAGGCAGAAAAACAGGGGGGCCACCAGAAAACCAGACGAGATATTACCATTCCCCTGGCTTTTCTTGGAGGAGGCAACTCCACATGTTCTGTCCTCCCAATCACAAGCAGACTCTTGGTAGGTAAGTCCCGATAACAGAACCCCTGTCGCAAGCGTCTCTTCGCAGAGTATAGAGCCTTTTCTCTTTGCTGCCAGTGAGTGAGGGAAATTAGAATGGCTCGAGCTCTGGAAGCACTGGATACATCACAGAATCAGGACTATTCTCCAGAACACCTTAACCTAGAGTGGGGTCATTCTTCAATGCAGGCCGCTGTATGGAAAGACAGGGACGGTTCTTTTTAAAGAAGCTCCTGTTCTGAACAACAGGCACACATTCCATGGATACCTTCTCACATGATCTCAGGTGCAGTAACGTGCCTGGTGTTCATTTATTTCCTCTGCGCTCCTGAATACTCTCTGAGAGCATCACCTAAAGAAAGAACAATCTAATAGAACCAGTCGGAAGGCCATCTGTACTTAGGGAGCTGCGGGGCTGGGTCGGGCCCCCAGAGGAAGCTGGGCCGCTGCCCTGTATTCCCTGAAGTCCCAGTCTGAAGCCGAGCTCGGGCCTCACTAACCACAGTTCGCACTTAACTAGAAAGGTGAATTGAGTAGGAGGCACAGAGGTTCTCTCCAGGGCAGTATTTCAAGTTTCTGAGCTGAGGGAATTATTGAAAGCCTAGAAAAGACTATTATTAGGCTTGGGGTGGGAGTGGGAGTGTTGAAAAACAAGAGACTAAGAAAGAGATTTGAAGAAAAACTGCTGGAAAATGGACATTTCCCCCATGGCATCATTGGCCTGAGAAAACCCGTAGAAAGTGTTGAGGGAGGTGAGCTGTGACACATTACCGCCTGAACTGCAACTCATTTCCAGTGGACATTGCAGTTTTCCTCATTCCTCCAACAGGATCGTCCGTTATAATAGTTAAATGAAAGGCTATAACTCCACCTTGGGAATATTATTCAGCCCTAAGTTTCTAGTGTTTCTATTTTAAGCACATACTGAATTTTTAAAGGAGTTTATTAAAGAATGGTAATTGAAGTATGTAATGAATTGTTTTTAGTAAGTCCTACAGAGGGTCTTTGAAATGTCTGAAGTCAAAATTTTGTATTTCTGATTTAAGGCAGAGAAGCGTCATCAGCATTTATTGGGGCTCACATATAAGTAACAAACACGGAGGGCACGTTACCCTTCACCATTGGTGGAGGATGCCACGGAGTCCGTGGTTCCTGTGGAGCTGTACTCCTCCTGCCAGACCATCCGTGTGGACCCTTGGCTCGCCTCAGTGTGCAGATGGGCCCGGGCAGGGCCAGGCGGGGGTAGATGGGTGATGAGAGGGCCCTACTCACCCCACTTGCTCTGTGCCCACACAGCTCCCCTGGCTCCTGGGTGGCATGACTGAAATTGCCACAGAAACAATGGGTGGAAATTAAGACGGACACACTAGTGTTTCAGCAAGGCTCGACTTTAAAGTTTAAACTCCTCCTCATTCTTGAAACCTCCCCGTCCCCTTCACTTGTTTTTCTGTGGAATCCTTTGTTCCAGGACCTCAGTATCGATGTTGACATCCCGCTGACCTCAGTGTATACTTAGGGGACTGGTCGGCCGGTGCCAGCCCCAGTCATGAGACCATGGCTGGAAGAAGACATGATGAACGTGGCTGGCTCCGTGTCCCGGATTTGTATCGAAGCCGCCATATTCTGTATTTTCCTAGAAACCCCTCAGCCCTTTACCCCCGGGCGGGCTTGCAGTCTTGGAGGCATGAGCCTGCAGCAGCTTCCTTCGCCTGGCAAAGTAATAACTATCTTCCTTCTTCACACCCAAACTCTGTCTTCGCCTTACATTTCTCTGCTCCAGAGCACAGAGGTTGGTTTTCACTAACATGAGACATGTTACATGTACAGCTCCCAGATGCCCATACATGGCTTCCGAACACTTCTCCAGGGTGGGTAGTGCTCCTGGAGGGTGCTCCCCAAGGGACAGGGAGGACGGGCCCTGTGGGGGCAACTAGACAGGACAGAACAGATGGACACACGCATGTCCCTGATTCCGGGCAGCCGCGGTCCTGCCCAGAGTGGTGCCTGTGACCCAGCAACCCTAACACCCTAACACATCGTGAGGGCCAGGAACTGGAAGGGCAGGGCTCCCTGACCACTGGGTGCGTGTGCCCCTGTGTGAGCGGTTATGCTGGGTGTCTGGGGGATGGGGAGGTCTGGACGGCCCACCCTGAGTTCTCTGCTCCCATCTCCAGGCTGGTCATGTGAAGCAGTCATGGCTGGGCTGGATTCACAAGTGGTGGGGCACATAGGCATCATTCTGCAGACATGGTAAATGGGCCCAGGCTGGTGAGTGGGCAGGAATGGTCTGCTTTGGGGCCCCCATCTTTGTGGTTACTGGTTTTTATTTGTTTTTTTTTTTTTAACGTTTATTCATTTTTGAGAGAGAGTGAGAGCAAGCATGAAAGGGGGAGGGGCAGAGAGAGAGGGAGACACAGAATCCCAAGTAGGCTCCAGGCTCTGAGCTGTCAGCAGAGCGTCTGACGCAGGGCTCGAATTCACGAACTGTGAGATCATGACCTGAGCTGAAGTCAGGTGCTCAACCGACTGAGCCACCCAGGCACCCCTGTGTTTATTTTTATTTATTGATTTTCTAACTGTCTAGAACCTGTCTAGAACTGTCTAGTACCTGTGTTCCAGGTACTGGAACACATCTTCCAGTACCTGTCTATAGTCAACTTTGGAGGGACTCAGGGCAGGCTTCCTGGAGGAGGCATCTGTGCCAGGGCCTCTGAGTAGTGGGTGCCTTGGCCGTCATGTTGCAGGAGTGTGGAATGCTCTAGGGCCGGAGTGGGGCAAGGTATGGATGACTATTCCAGTTGGTGTTCCTGGGTGGCCAGGAGGACAGCCAGAGACCAGCACACCTGCAGCTGTCTGCCTGTAGCCCTTTGTCTCTCTCGGGCCCCAGTAAATGTCATCCTCTGAGCAAGGTTAAATCCGGACTTCACTGAATGCTTAATATGTGACAGCATGTCAGCAAAAAACCCAAACCAAAACAAAAAAACTCAGTTCTGGGAAGCAAATAGTACTCCTTGTAATTAAGGCCAATTTAGTATGATTTTTGTGGTGTTTGGAAAGCGTCGATCCTTGACTGGCATGGCATCTGTAAACTATGAAGGTAAATAAGGTAAGAGGCCGTTTAGGACTTGACGTGATGGGGTGAGAGGTGGACCAGCTGATGGAGTGGTAGCAGTTTGGCTCAGCCCTGTTGGGAGACAAGGAAAAGGGGGGCGTAAGTGAGTGGCATTGCATCTTCTCGAGCCCCCCATTAATCCAAAGAAGCTCTACTTTGATCACTTTTATTTGTTTATGTTTTTATGTAGGATTTAAAAAAGAATATAGTCAGGGCTAAAAGAGGTTTGAAAACATTCGATCTGGTTTAGCCCTTTATTTTATTTTTGAGTTTTTATTTAAATTCCAGTTAGTTAACATACCATGTAATATTAGGTTCAGGTGTCTAATACGGCGATTCAGCACTTCAGTACAACACCTGGTGCTCATCACAAGTGCACTCCTTAATCCCCATCACCTATTTCACCCATCCCCCCACCCCACCCCTCTGATAACCACCAGTTTGTTCTCTATAGTTGAGAGTCTGTTTCTTGCTTTGTCTCTCTCTTCCCCCACCCTATGTTTTTTTTTTTTTATGGTTGTTTCTTAAATTCCACATATGAGTGAAAGCATATGGTATTTGTCTTTCTCTGTCTGACTTATTTCACCTAGCATAATACTCTCTAGCTCCGTCCATGTCATTGCAAGTGGCAAGTTTTCATTCTTTTTTATGGCTGAGTAATATTCCATGATAATATACACCAACCTCTTCTTTATCTGTTCATCAGTCGATAGACACTTGGGCTCTTTCCGTAATTTGGCTATTGTAGATAATGCTGCTATAAACGTCAGGGCGCATGTATTCCTTAGAGTTAGTATTTAAAGTTTTTTCAAATGTTTATTTTTGAGAGGGAGAAAGAGAGAGAGGCTGAAAGAGAGTGAGACACAGAATCTGAAGCAGGCTCCGGGCTCTGAGCTGTCAGCACAGAGCCCCCCATGGGGTTCGAACTGACAACCCGTGAGATCATGACCTGAGCTGAAGTTGGATGCTTAACCGACTGAGCCACTCACACACCCCTAGGATTAGTATTTTTGTATTCTTTGTAGCCTTTCATTTTAAATGAGAAAATGAAAGTGACTTGTATCAGATGAGACAGTTGGTGGCAAAGCATGAGTTTCACATAATAAGTTTTTGTGATACTCACAATTTAATTTACGCCACCAGTCAGATGCAACAAACAGAAGGACTATGAGAGTTTCACACTTATTAATGAAAAAAGTGCATGGGGGTGACATAATGGAGGATAGATTTTATGGAGTGCTTGGTTCATAGTAAGTATTTTAATAAGCATTTATTATGCAAAAGTATGAATAAATGTACTCTATTTTGTATATGTTGCATTTTAAATGTGTGTATAGTGGTAGGATGTGTTGCTCAATGGTCAGGAGATTAGTTTGGACTTCAGATTAGGGGGTCAAAACCATATGAGTTTTATTCACCATAGAGGTGAATAAAATAATGCCAGGAAAGAATGTATATAGAAAGAGAAGTTTCCCAAGGTCAGAATTGTGGGAATAACATCATTTATAGAAGTAGTCAGGAAGTGGACACGACAAATAGACTGAGGTGAAGTTTTCTTTAGATCCAGGAGTGACATCCAGAGGATCCAAATCAAATTACCAGCGAAAGAAAAGGCTCATCAGTACTGTCAAACTTCATCGGTTACTGATGGGAGAGACTGAAGGACTTGAAAGCACCAGTCCAAGGATCATCCCTCAAGAATAAATCCTTTGATTTACATGAATTTCTTCCGATGTTCCCAATCAAGATTGTGTAAGTACCCATCCTCTCAGCTCTCTGCAATCAAAATTACATCATTGAAATATAGTTACCTGTTTATATATCTGTTATTCTTCTTTATTCATCTTTGTACCTTGACAGTGTTAGTTGGTGAACTATATATATATGTATATATGTATACACACATACATATATATATATATATATATATATATATATATATATATAGTTACCTGTTTATATATCTGTTATTCTTCTTTATTCATCTTTGTACCTTGACAGTGTTAGTTGGTGAACTATATATATATATATATATATATATATATACACACACATACATATATATATATACACATATATATATTTTTAAATGTTTTTTAATGTGTATCACTTTTTTGAGGGGGGGGGCAGAGAGAGAGGGAGAGAGAGAATCCCAAGTAGTTTCTGTGCTGTCAGTGCAAAGCCCAATGTAGGGCTCAATCCCACAAACCGTGAGATCATGATCTGAGCCAAAATCAAGAGTCGGATGCTCAACCGACTAAGCCACCCCAGTGTTCCTGTGAAACTATATTTTGTGAATACATGCACACGAGTTTAAAGATAAGAAGATATAAGGCCGAGGACAACAGTGTTGGAGAATAACTATTTTTTTTAAGGTGGGATGAAATAGCATGTTAAAATATTTGTACCTATGGGAAAGTGTTTATACCTATAGGTATAGTTTATGCCTATAGAGCAGACGAAGTTAAGAATGCAGAATAAAATGGTAAACAATGATGAAGCAAGGTCCAGGGAAAGGTGGCAAAAGATTCACACAACCCAATACACACACACACACACACACACACACACACACACACACACACACCCATTGCAGGTATAGAAGGCGTCCTTGTAGACTATTTCACTGGCACTGAAAGAAAGAGTTAAAGTCATGTGCAGATATAGGTAGAATTTTGAGTATGGAAGAAATGATTAAGTGATTCTCTGTCAAGTGTAAAGGAAGGTCATCTACTACAATTTTCTTGTTATATTTAAGGAGGAAGGAGACTATTCATTCTGAAGGTCAAACTATGTTTGAAGCAGAAGCAGAATTCCATGGAGGTTAATGTCCTGGATACAGAAATGGAGAAAGTAGTGGGGCCTGTAGATGCAATGAAAGAACAAGCTGGCAAGACATTGAAGGCACTGACACAAGAGCTGCTAAATCGATGTACAGAAATAACTAAAATGAAGCTTTTGTGGGGTGATCGTCATGGACAGAAAGAAGGGATGGACTGAAGAACTTGAGTGTTTAGAAAGCGGTGCTGCAGGTGAAAAAGTGAGGGAGCTGTGAGGACAGACGATTTCCATCAGAGGTTAGAGACAACAGCGGTGGAACCATTCAGATAAGATGAATGGTCGGATCTTGAGGGTCACTTTATTTGTACAAGTTGAGCAATGGTGACTTAGGGTAGACATTAAAAGGAATTTGAGATCAGGTTACCAACATTAATGCTGAAGTTGGCTATTATGACATTGGGAGTGAACGGGAACCTAACACTAGAGGGCAGTACCAACGGGAGGAGGAAAAGGACAGTGGGTAGATCAAAACGGTGGAGGCAAAAAAAAAAGTGTGTGTTTTAGGGATGACCTCCCAACCTGTGGACTTCAGTGCACCTGAAGTGTAGTAGCCCAAGCTCTGTTCTCTGATAGGCCCATTACCTGGGTGTAGACTGTCTTAATGCACAAGTCCCTCGGTCCTAGTGATTAGTGTAGGAAGGGGGATTGGACTTAACTGGCCTAATATGAAGTTTTTCTATTCGAACCTTCCATATCTCTATATTCAGTTTTTTTCTCCATTTTTTTCTCTCACTACCTGTGAGTGCAGCCACGTCTTTTTCTCATTGTTAAAAATGTCTTCAACCTCGACACACCTTCTTGTTATTTTCCTCTTTCATTCTCTAAAACACCTTGAGAATGTGGTGTGAACTTATTACTTGTTTAAATGTGTTCTCTTTATTCAACACACTGAAGTCTGGCTTCTACCCACCACCACAGCCACTGATACTGATTTTACACATTTATGGAAGAGAATATTTCAGAGCATGAGAAACCAGTCAGTATGTGTAGACTGCCCAGGTTTAAATTGGTCCAAACCAGTTCTCCTTAAGACTAATCACTGAAAAGCCCATTTATATAAATGTGCATTTGCCTAAAATCTCTACTAGCAAATTAAATTTCACATATGAGGGATAGCTCAATTGCTCTGGGGACTTGACCAATTCTTATTGCTGTTTGTCTATTTTTTTTGCCTTTTAGTGTATTCAGGATTTTAAAATCCAACACCTCTTAATGCAATAGACAAGCAAATACTGTAGATACTTGTAAGCAGCAAGGTCATACAAACAGACAATTGTCATGCAAACAGGCTCCCCAAGGTCATGCAAATAGATAATTGTAAGTAGCAAAGCTGAAGGTGTCGTCATCTAGAGAACATTCCTTTGTAAATTGAGAGACAAAAATTACAGCACTTCTTGTTCTTTTGCGTGATAAGGAAAGCAAAACAGAAGTGCAAGGAGATTGAAGTTAACCACCTCCTCACCAGGATTGAAGACTAAGTATTTTAAGTTTTCAGCATTTAGAATGGTTTCATTTATGTAAAGTTCAAGGACGGACTAAAGTAATAGTTTTCCTTCTTTTAGCTTTGGTCTGTGTTTTATAAGACCATGATGTCTAGAACTGAAGCTGCCTGGGCAAGTGTTTAGGGCCAGCCTCAGCCTATGGATAGTTAAACTGTCAGCTAAAAATGCTTGGGTCTGGGTGAGCTTCCTACAATTCCCCTTTTCCAAATGAATTTTATGACTGGGCAGCCCTTGTGGTTCTTGTGATGATTGCGAGACGCCCTTCGGAGACAACCATCAGGAAACTTTGAAAAAATAAGGATTTATTAAGAAGGAAAAAACGGGGCGCCTGGGTGGCGCAGTCGGTTAAGCGTCCGACTTCAGCCAGGTCACGATCTCGCGGTCCGTGAGTTCGAGCCCCGCGTCAGGCTCTGGGCTGATGGCTCGGAGCCTGGAGCCTGTTTCCGATTCTGTGTCTCCCTCTCTCTCTGCCCCCTCCCCCGTTCATGCTCTGTCTCTCTCTGTCCCCAAAAAAAAAAAAAAAAAAAAAAAAAAAAGAAGGCAAAAACAAAAACAAAAACAAGAGGCTGAAATGGTCAGTTATGGGCATGAACCAAGATCTCTCTATCTAATCGTGTTTATTCAAGTTGCCTGGGCAACCAAAGCCTGAGTCAGCCCCTTGCATTACAAAAGAGAAAAAATAACAGCTCTCAAGGCTTGCCCTATAACAAGACCGAGGATGAAATCCAAAGCATGAAGATGGAACAGTGGATGGATGGAAAGAACCCAAGTCATTGATGATTATTGAGCAACTCAACTAACTCTGGAACCATCCATCTCCAGACCTACTGCTAATTCAGTGATAAATCTTTTTACAGTTTATGTTATTGTTAATCACATTTTGGTTACTTGAAGATGAAAGCATGCCCGATGAATACTTTCTCCGCTGATTTAAGCACCTCTTATGACATTTAGTTCAGTTTTGTTGCTTCGTTCATATGGGTTCTGAATGCTTATTGAGTTTAATCCTGAAGTTTTTATATTTCTCTCGCCATAGTGAGCGGATATTTTTCTGGAAGATACATTTTTTTTTGTTTAACTAATGTTGTGGATGTATAGAAAAACTACTGATTGCATGAATATTCCAAAGTTGTTTGCCTTTCTGAACTCTCTTAGAATACTAATAATTTCTCATTTCTTTTGTTTTTAGAGAGAGAGTGTGAGGCAGGGAGAGGGGCAGAGGGAGACAGAATTGTAAGCAGCTTCCATGCTCAGCGAGGAAAAGGACTCAGGGCTTGATCCCATGACTCTGGATCATGAGCTGAGCCAAAATCAAGAGTCAGAAGCTCAACAAACTGAGCCATCCAAGAGCCCCAGTAATTTCTCATTTCTAATGAGATATCTTAGATTTCTAGGTAGATAATCATTAGCGACTCTGAATATTTGTGGATCCCTCCCATCCAAATTTGAATGTCATATTCTAATCTTGTTTCACTGTATTGGAGGGAAACTGCATAATCTTCTTAAGTAATATGAGTGGTGTTTCTTCTTCTTCTTCTTTTTTAAATGTTTATTTATTTTGAAAGAGGGAGAGAGAATCCCAAGCGAGCTCTGTGTTGTCAGTACAGAGCCCGACATGAGGCTCAAACTCATGAACTGATCACGACCTGAGCTGAAATCAAGAGTCAGGTGTTTAATCGACTTAGCCACCAGGCTCCCTGGTAGTATTGTTTCTTTTCTTCTCTTTGTATTTATTTATTTTTTTAAATGTTTATTTATTTATTTTAAAAAAAAAAATTTTTTTTTCCAACATTTTTTTATTTATTTTTGGGACAGAGAGAGACAGAGCATGAACGGGGGAGGGGCAGAGAGAGAGGGAGACACAGAATCGGAAACAGGCTCCAGGCTCCGAGCCATCGGCCCAGAGCCCGACGCGGGGCTCGAACTCACGGACCGCGAGATTGTGACCTGGCTGAAGTCGGACGCTTAACCGACTGCGCCACCCAGGCGCCCCAATGTTTATTTATTTTTGAGAGAGAGAGAGAGAGAGAGAGAGAGAGAATGGGGGAGGGGCAGAGAGAGAGGGGGACAGAGGATCTGAAGCAGGCTCTGCACTGACAGCAGAGAGCCTGATGCGGGGCTCAAACTCATGCACTAGGAGATCATGACCTGAGCCAAAGTCCAATGCTTCACTGACTGAGTCACTCAGGTGCCCCATGTTGTTTCTTTTATTAAACTGTAATTTCTTCAATCTGATATTATCTGTTATTATTTTGAAACATGTGGTTCAATACTGATTAATTTTAAATATGTTTTATTGAAAGAGAGAATCATAAGAGTTTTTATTATTAAATATTTGGGGTCACAATGATTCGTAGAATTTTATTTTTATACCTGTTAAGAAGCTATTCAGGTGGAATAAGATTATTCTCATTCTAACCTATTGATTTGAGAAGTCAAACCAATAGCAAAATTTATTTGGTCATGATTATTATTTAGATTGCTATTCTTTCAGTATACTTTTGGATTCAATGGATTAATATTTCATTCAGAATTTTTGTCTATGTATTCATTAGGGGATGATAATTAAAAATTTTTAAAGGTTTTTATTTATTCTGAGAGAGAGAGAGAGCGAGAGAGAGAGAGTAAGCAGGGGAGGGGCAGAGAGAGAGGGAGAGGGAGAATCCCAAGCAGATGCCATGCTGTTCGAGAAGAGCCAGATGCAGGCTTGATCTCACGAACCATGAGAACATGACCTGAGCTAAAATCAAGAGTTGAGTGTTTAACTGACTGAGCCACCCAGGCACCCCAGAGGATGATGATTTTTTTAGGTTTTGAATCAGAGTTGCTTTAGCTCTGAAAATGCATTGACAATTTTCCGTATTATTCTGTACTCTAAAAAATGCATATAACATTGAAGTTTGGACTCACCTGAAAAACTATCCCTGCTTGTTGCCCATTCGAGCTAATCCTTTGACTTTTTTTGTTTTTATACATCTAATGGCTCAATTTTCTTTTTCTTGAGTTACATATTCCTTAAAATTAGACAAAAGCCTGCTTTTCAAATTTATTGGGATGAATCTTAGTATTTCATTAAAATTTTTATTCTTGGGGCGCCTGGGTGGCGCAGTCGGTTGAGCGTCTGACTTCAGCCAGGTCACGATCTCGCGGTCCGTGAGTTCGAGCCCCGCGTCGGGCTCTGGGCTGATGGCTCGGAGCCTGGAGCCTGTTTCCGATTCTGTGTCTCCCTCTCTCTCTGCCCCTCCCCCGTTCATGCTCTGTCTCTCTCTGTCCCAAAAATAAATTAAAAACGTTGAAAAAAAAATTTTTTATTCTTTATGTCAATGTATTATTGATTTCTTTTTCTTTTTTCTTGAATATATTCTACAGAGTTATGTCAAATTTTATAGATTTAAAAAATTTTTTTAGTTTAATTTTTGAGAGAGAGAGAGAGAGGGAGAGAGAGAACAAGGGAGGGGCAGAGAGAGAGAGAGAATCTGTCCTGCTAGTGCAGAGCCTGATGTGGGGCTCGAACTCACCAACTGTGAGTTTATGACCTGGGCCGAAATCAAGAGTTGGACACTTAACCGACTGAACCACCCAGGTGCTCCAAATTTTATGGATCTTTTTTGAATGACTAGAGCCTGGATTTATTTCTCAATTCTGTTTTTCTGTTTTTTGACTTATTAATTTGTGTTCTCAGTTCTTTTATCCTCCTTTGCTTATGTTAGGTTTTGTTATTTTCTAATGCTTGGATATGAGCTTTCAGAAACTTAATTTTTTTTCTTGTTTACTAATGAATCAATATAAGGATAGATAAAGATAATGGTTGCACTGGCAATATTTTGTAACTTTAGTATATAATGTTCTCATGTTCATAATATTCTACATAGGGTTTTGATTGCAGTGTTAACATAGGAGTTTTTTTCTTTTTACCCAAGTTTTGTTTAAAAACAGTTAAAAGTAGTTGGTATTTGTAAAAGTTATCTTCTGTGTAATAAGTTTCTCCCCCTCCCCCTTTTTTTTAGAGAGAGAGAATGGGCATGAATGGGGGAGGAGCAGAGAGAGAGATGGAGAAAGAGAGTCCCAAGCAGGCTCTGTACTGTCAGTGTAGAGGCCGACGCAGGGCTCAAATTCACGAACTCCTGAGATCATGACATGAACCTAAATCAAGAGTCGGATGCTTATTTGATTGAGCCACCCAGGTGCCCCATTCCTCCCTTGTTTTTAATCCTTTCTGCGACTCCTCAGTCAGATGCCGAATCTCCTGAAATGATCATCATATCGTTTCAACCTAATTATTTTGTCTTATTGATCTGTTTTGTGGAAAATTGTCTTCGTGTTCTCTTCCAACCAACAGAGCAGCCTTTCCAAATGAGGAGCCCAAATCAAGAACTACTGCCTTTGGGGGCGCCTGGGTGGCTCAGTTGGTTAAGCGTCCGACTTCGGCTCAGGTCACGATCTCGCGGTATGTGAGTTCGAGCCCCGCATCGGGCTCTGTGCTGACTGCTCAGAGCCTGGAGCCTGTTTCAGATTCTGTGTCTCCCTCTCTCTCTGACCCTCCCCCGTTCATGCTCTGTCTCTCTCTATCTCAAAAATAAATAAATGTTAAAAAAAAAAATTTTTTAAAAAAAAGAACTACTGCCTTTGAAGAACAGGCAAGCTCTGTTCAGACAAGCTCTAGAGTCTTTCTTCCAAATTATCTGACACTGTGTGGGAAGAGGTGGGAACAAAAGAAGAATGCAACGGAACACAGTCTTTGTGATTTTTGCTTAGTAAGTGTGTCTTTGTTCACTACATTAGAAATATTTCCCCAGTGTCCTTCTCACAGCTGCCTTCACCTCTTTGTTCTTTAGGCTGTAGATGAGGGGATTCAGCAAGGGCGTGACTGCACTGTACTGCAAGGAGGAGAGCAAATCCAGGGAGGAACCCGAGGTGGGCCTAAGATAGCGAATCAAACCTGAGCCAAAGAACAGGATCACTGCGATGAGGTGGGAGGAGCAGGTGGAGAAGGCCTTGCTTCTGCCTGAGGTGGAGGTGATGCGCAGGATGGTGGAGACAATACGGGTGTAGGAAAAGAAGATTGGGAGGAAGGTTCCCAGCCCATGCAGTAAGGTGGAGCAGATCAAGATGTCAATATTGATGGAAATATCAGAGCAAGACAGAGGGAAGAGGGAGGGCAGCTCACAGGTGTAGTGGTGGATGGTTTGGGCCTCACAGAAGTCCAGGTTAATAGCCAAAAGCACAATGACAAATGCATTGAGAGAGGCCAGGCCCCATGAGGCCAGCACCAGCCTCACACAGAGCTGGCTGCTCATCACCTGGCCATAGAGCAGAGGGTGGCAGATGGCGGCATAGCGGTCATAGGCCATCACCGAGAGCAGAAAGGCTTCAGTCCCTGCGGTGATAAACACAAAGAACACCTGAGCCAGGCAGCCCTCTACTGAGATGGTTTTCTTCTCAGACAGAAGGTCCTTCAGTAGCTTGGGCACAGTGACAGAAGAGAAGCAGAGGTCCAGGAAGGACAGGTTACTCAGGAAGAAGTACATGGGTGTGTGGAGGCGGGAATCGGTCCTGATCACCAGCAGCAGCAGCAGATTCCCCATCATGGTCAGGAGGTAAATCCCCAGGAAGAGCACGAAGAGCAGAGCCTGGATGTGGGGGTCGTCGGACAGCCCCGTGAGAATAAACTCGGTGATGATGCTGTGGTTCCTCCAGGCCATTTGTGGAGGGGATTTCCCTGGAATAAAATAGAAAGGGGGTGATATCATCTATGATTGTTCCCATTTTTTAGGGCATCATCATGTCTTCTTATACATCCCTCCCTTTCTGCTTTGCTTGACCTTGTGCTCGGTATCTCAAGGCTGCCCTCATTGTATCTCAGGAAGAGTTTTTATCCTTTCTTGTCTAGTATTCACGTACTTTAGAGAATTCCATTCTTGTTTCACAGGGATTTGCTGGATAAATAGTATTGCTGCCTTGCTTACACATTAGTTGTTATTCAATTTTCACTGCATGCTCCAAAGTTCAGAAATCCTTACCATCTTGTTTCAAAAGCCATTATATGACATATCTACAGCAAATGTTTTAAGCCTTTTCTCCTTTCTTCATTCTTCTTGTTCAAAATAATCCAAGACTTCTTACTTCCTAAACAGCACAATAAACTTTAATAGTATTTTTTTTTTTTTTTGTAGACAGAGTATATACAAAACATCCTATTCGTTCTCACAGCCATTTTATGGGGTATTTTAGGCATAGAAATTTATCCCATGTTACCCCTGAGGAATATGATATTGAGCCCTGTTGAGAACAAGTAGGAGAGCCAGGAAATAGATTCTGTAGTTTTTTCCTAATTCTCATCCCAGCATCTAGAAACAAAGACCACTTTTCCTGCCTTGACATTCAGACTTCTTCCTCATTTGTCTTAATCTATCTTTTGGCCTTTTTCACCCCTTTTGATACTAGAAAGGTCTATTTATTTTTGTGTCTTCGATTACATTGTTCCGCTTTCACACGTTCTCCTTTATTCCACTGACCCAAATTTTCATGTGACTTCCAGCCTCCCCTCAAATCCTACTATTCCCAAGCTCAAGCTCATCTTAGACCCACGTCTAGGTTCCCTGTGTGCCTGGGCCAACAGTGCAGTGTTTACCTTGGTGTGACTTCAGCCAGATCCAGTGGTGGTGAAGCATAAACAGCTGGGGAATTTACTTTTGAGGATCCTGCATGGATAAAATTGTAAACACTGTTGAAAGCAAACATTTCACTCGGAATCTTCTCAAGTGAAGTGGAATGATAAGTGTGTTCTATGCTTATCAGAGATTTGGAGAGCAACAAGTTTTTGTGGGTAGGGCTATCCTGAAAACTGTTTCCATTTTTCTGCTTTCACTCACAAGAGGGTACCTGACCACAGTATCTTTGGGGAGTTCAGGGTCCCATCTAAGAAGACTGTAGCGTTTTTGAAAAAAGTATTTTTTTTTTTTAAATTTTTTTTTTCAATGTTTTTTATTTATTTTTTGGGACAGAGAGAGACAGAGCATGAACGGGGGAGGGGCAGAGAGAGAGGGAGACACAGAATGGGAAACAGGCTCCAGGCTCCGAGCCATCAGCCCAGAGCCTGACGCGGGGCTCGAACTCACGGACCGCGAGATCGTGACCTGGCTGAAGTCGGACGCTTAACCGACTGCGCCACCCAGGCGCCCCTGAAAAAAGTATTTTTTATTAATGTGCTAACATCCACGTTTTGTGTGGATGAAGGTAGCAGCTATTTGTATCATATGATTTTGGGATATCACAAAAAAAGGAGCTCACCTTCCTCACCATCCTAAACAGCAACTCAAACTGATTACAGGGATTTCTTTAACGACCAAGGACAAAGTCTTCTATTCAGTTCTAGATTACATTCCAGGCATGAAAATAAATCAATTTTTAAACAGGAAATGAGTATTTCATTCATTATTTAAAATGAAAGACATTGGCTTTATTTCATACTAACATAAGAGAGACTCATGTCAGATTTACACGTGGGTGAGAACAAAGGACTGAAATCAAACAAGGGGTGGCTGAAAGGGTAAACTATGTAAATAAGAGGATTTCACAAGTGTTCTAGACAACCCTTGCCCACACTGGTTTTTGGATTTATTTGGAAAGAATAAGTGAATGAAGGATGTGTTTGGAAGCTCAGTTTCCAAGTGGCTTGAGGCTTCCTGGGGCTGGGTGCCATGTTCTGACCTTCTGTGCATGAGAACTAATTTGAAAGGAGAGGAAGATATCAGTGCCGGAAGCAGGAGGGAGCCAAAGGTCAGTGTAACCCACTTGAGACTGTTCTCATAGCTGTCCTCTCCAGTACTGTGTCACACTATTCACGTTGTCACAGTGGTGGCTAGATCTGAAGGTTGTTCTAATAATAGAAAAAAGTACGAATAGAGAAGTTCTGTGCAAGCAGGGGAATAAGTAGCTTCAGCAAGTCAGCATCTATTTCTGTTACCCTCATTTCATTTCAGGTGTCAGCTTTCTGCAATCTTTTGGGATCCTGATGCATAAAAGGATTTATGTCTAGGCTGTGAGATGTCCCTGTCACCAGTGTCATGAGGGAGCGAAGAGAGATCTTTCTGAGGTCGTGTCCAAGGCAGCTGGGACAAATGCAACATTTTCAGTAACACAGACCTCAGGGGCCAATCTTGAGAAGGAGGTGGCCTACCAAGGAGTGGGAAGTTTCCACCACAAGCTCAGGGAAGAGGAATGGGTTGAACAGGAGTCTCGGGATCTAGCACTAGTGGGATGTATCAGGAGGTTCTGGGAGATGGGGTCAAGGTGGAGAATGGTGAGCAAAATTAAAACACATATAGAACTTTCTAGGAAGAAAAAGTAGAGGGATATCAGATATGTTGGAGGATATTACCACGCTCCTGGCTTTTCCTGGAGGAGGCAGCTCCTGTGTGTTCCGGCGTTCCCGTTCAGGTAGACACATCATTGGTAAATTCTCCCCATAAGAGAACCTATGTCACCGGACTCTGACTATTGACAGAACAGATAGCTTTTTCTTCTTGTTGTCGGTGGATATTAGGCATCTGAATGGTTCAAACTTTAGGAACACTGAGGAGGCCAGAATATCAAGATTATTTCCTGAATACCTTAACATAGAGTGGTGTCATTCTACAGTGCAGGCCACTCTGTAGAAGAACAAGAACAATATCTATAAAGAAGCTCATGTTTCCAACCAGCATATACTTCATTAAAACTTCCTCACATGATCTCAGATCTAGTAACCTGCCATCTCTTCGTTTACTTCCTCTGTTATTCTGAATACTATCTTAAAAATACTTCTTAAGTAAAGAACAATCTAATAAAACCAATCAGAGGCTGTCTATGCTTATGCAGCGATGGGCTGGGTTTGGCACCCAGGGGAAGCTGGGCCAATGCTTTGTATTCTCTGAAGTCTAGTCTGAAACCAAGTTCTGGACTTCCCAATTAACACACTTTCCAGTTGACTAGGAAGGTAAACAGTAAGAGGCACAGGGGAGTATTTGAAATTTCTGAATTAAAGCAATTATTTAAAGCCTAAAAGAACTTTTATTAAGCTGGTAGGGACTGGAGAAGGAAGGATAGGAAAAGGATTTTTAAATCTCTCTCTCTCTCTCTCTCTCTCTCTCTATATATATATATATATATCCTCAACAAATGTTAGCCAAAAGGAATATATATATATGATTGAGCCTTGTGTTGGGCTCAATGCTTGGCATGGAGCCTGCTTGGGATCCTCTCTCTCTCTCTCTCTCTCTCTCTCTTTTTCTCTTCCTCTGTCCCTCCCCAACTGGCACTTTCTTTCTCTTTCTCTAAAGAAGAAAGAAAGAAAGAAAGAAAGAAAGAAAGAAAGAAAGAAAGAAAGAAAGAAAATTTTTCCTTGAGAACTTTAAAGATTTACTCTCTGTGATTTTCAAATATACAATACAGTATTATTAATTATAGTCACCAGGCTGTACATTGCATCCCTAGGACTTATTTACTTTATAACTGGAAGTTTGTACCTTTCGAGCACTTTCACCCATTTTTGCCTACCCTCCACCCCCTGGCCTCTGGCAACCACAGATCTGCTCTCTGTGAGTTTTTTTTTTTTAATTGGAATATATTTGACATATAACATTATGTAAATTTAAGATGAACAACATGTTAATTTTAAAAAATTTTTTTTAATGTTTATTTATTTTTGAGAGAGACAGAGACAGAATGCAAGTGGGTTGGGACAGAGAGAGAGGGAGACACAGAATCTGAAACAGGCTCCAGGCTCTGAGCTGTCAGCACAGAGCCCGACGTGGGGCTCGAATTCAGGAGCTGCGAGATTATGACCTGCGCTGAAGTCGGACGCTCGACTGACTGAGCCACCCAGGCGCCCCCATGTTAATTTGATACATTTATATAATATGATTGCTATTGTAGTGATAATTAGCACCTCTGTCATGTTATATAATTATAATTTGTTTTTAGTGGTTGGAATAATCAGGTTCTAGTGTCTAAGCAAGTTTGATGATTATAATACAATATTGTTGCTTATATTTACTGTACTGTGCATTCGACCTCTAGGATTTATTTACTACTTGTTGCAAGGTTGTATCTTTAAATGAAATCTCTCCTATCTCCCCACCTCCCATCTTCTGGTAACCACCATTTATTCTGTTTTTATGAGTTTGGCTTTTTTAGATTCCATGTATAAGTGATACCATGTAGTACTTGTCTTTTTCTGTCTGACTTAGCATTAAATGCTCAAGGTTCATCTATGTTGTTACAAATGGCAGGATGTCCTTCTTTTTTATGGCTGAATAATACTCCATTGTATACCTACACCACACCTTCCTTATCCCTTTATTTCTTGATGGGCTGTTAGATTGTTTCCATATCTTAGCTATTATGAATGATGCTGCAATAAACACAGGATTGCATATATCTCTTTGATATCTTATTTTAATTTCCTTTGGGTGTATATGCAGAAGTGAAATGGCTGGATTATATGGTATACCTATTTTTAAAAAGTTTTTAATGTTTATTTTATTTTATTTTTATTTATTTTTTTGTAACGTTTATTTATTTTTTTTGAGACAGAGAGAGACAGAGCATGAACGGGGGAGGGGCAGAGAGAGAGGGAGACACAAAATCGGAAGCAGGCTCCAGGTTCTGAGCCATCAGCCCAGAGCCCGATGCGGGGCTCGAACCCACGGACCGTGAGATCGTGACCTGAGCCGAAGTCCGACGCTTAACCAACCCAGCCACCCGGGTGCCCCATGGTAGAACTATTTTTAATTTTTTTGAGGAATCTTCATATAGTTTTCCATAGTGGCCGAACCAGTTTATATTCCCACAACATAAATACCCTACATTTCATAATATCTACCAATAATGGCATCAGACCCTTTTCAAGGCTTAGTAAGAGCAGAACCTATGATGTGACCACTAGCTATTCCCAACCCCCTCCTTCCCTGGCTAAATAAAATGTTTGGCTTGGGAACAAATTGGGGAGGGTGTTCATTTCATTGGCCTTATTGGGAATTTAGTATTTGTGGTGAGAAGTCGTTTCTTTCCTTTCTCATGGGGCAAGTAGGATTGCTTTTCTTTTGTGGAATCCAAATGAATGGGCTCTTAAGAGAAGAACTCACAAAAACAGAGAATGCCTGCAAGCAGAATATACTGTGATCTCATTCCTGTTAGACATCTGCTTCAGCAGTAGACTTGCTGATCTTTCCTCTATGCCTGTCTGAGCCAGAGAGAGAAGAATTGGAAAAGCTGACAGATGGGGTGGGGAAGGAAATGGAGATTGTACAGCACAGTTGAACTAAAGAAATGGAAAAAAAAAGTTTCATGTATATTTGCCATGGAATTGGCCCTGCCCAATAAATGGATTATGTTAAAATCTTGGGGTGCCTGGGTGGGTCAGTCGGTTAAGCATCCAACTCATGATTTCGTCTCAGGTCATGATCTCATGGCTTTGTGAGATGGAGCCCCGTGTCAGGTTCTGTGCTGATGGTGTGGAGCCTGCTTGGGATTCTCTCTCACCACCCCCCTCTCTTCCTCTCCCCTGCTTGCACTCTCTCTCTCTCTCAAAATAAATAAACATTAAAAAAATAAAATTTTTATGTGTAAGAGACATTAGAAGAAAATATACCTAAATATGGGTGATGGAATTATTTTTTGATAATCATCATCTTTTCTTTAATGTATCTGCTTTCTTATTATAACTTAAAAAATTGGAAATACAGATGTGTTATTAATTAGTGCATGATTCGGTACCTGATAATGTTTTATGATAACATGTTAATGAAAAAACAAAGTAAAATGGAACTGAAGTGTTTTAACCCATTCATCAAAATGATGCGGGGTTGTGGAGCACAGGTCAAGAAAGAATTCTTGAGACATTGTATGGTGCAACTTAGTAAGTTTATTTCGGCAGCATGGGGGGACGGGACCCATGGGCAGAAAAAGCTACACTTTTGCTGTGTGAGGCTGGTGGTTATCTGTTTAGAATCAAAGGGTAGAGGGCTTGCAGGGAGTATCAGATTACAAATTTCTTTGAATTTCTACTCACAAAACTACTTTTGCAAGATTCCTCTGGTGCTTATCATTCAGTTCGATATTAACTACCAGTAATATACAGGCAGTTGTGAGACCCTTAAAGAATGTAGCAATCAGCACATATTTGATCCTTATTGGAACTGCACAGACTATAAATCAGCCTAAATCTGGGCTAAGCCTAAACATTTTCCTGCTTCTGTCCCTCATCAATAACATGCATTATTAGGTGTCTCAGTATTGCTGTACAGAAAATAACGTTGAATGAGTATAAGTTACTACAGTTTAATCTATTTTGAGAAAAATCATAAATAGCATGGAAAAATTTCTCAGAAGATACACATGTGGTGAATTATGTAACACACACTGCGTATTTCATAAACCCATGCTAAAATACATGAAAAGGAAATTATTCCAGAACAATTGACTAAAATCCCTTGCATTCCCCAAGTAGGCTAGATGGAAAAAATAAAGCTTAAAGGAAGTGAATCGTAGCAGAGGTCTAAATTTTCCTGACTTACCCTAGAATGAGCCACATTTTCCCTCATGTTTCAACTCTGAAGTAACAATAGAGTTCTTGGTATCGCCCAAGTCACTGACCTGTCGCTTGTGCTGTCCAGAATTTTAGCAAGGGCTTGCCAACCAAAGCCCAAATGTCTCCACAGACCCCAAGTCTGTAACTGTTCTTTCCCCGCGGTTCAATGTTTTGGTGAAATCTCATGGTTTTCAGTGACTTTCTGTACATTTAATTCTAAAAAGTAACCCAATACACACACATTTTTAAACTCAGTGTCAATGAAACAATAGAGAAATAAATTATGATTAAAGAAAACTTTTAATCAAGGTGACTATATATTCCATTGATCCGCCTTTGAGCCGGATTTAATCTGAACCACCTTCTCCTACCCTGACCTCACCCTCAAGGTATCTTTGTGTCTCTTTCTTAAGCTTTTATGTGATACCTTTTAGTATCTAAAACAGTGGGTCATCAGAAGGTTTTAGTGTCAACCCACCAGATATCCTGAAGCCTGTAGTTCCTTCCTAATTCATCATCTCTTTGTAGCCTGATACTTACGCCATTGCAAACATTTCTCCAACATTCTTCTCAGAGCCGCCTTTACTTCTTTGTTTTTCAGGCTATAGATGAGGGGATTCACTAGGGGAGTGACTGTGCCATACTGTATGGAGAAGATGAGCTCCAGCGGCGAGCCTGAAGTTGGCATGAGATAACGAAGGAAAGCTGATCCATAGAAGAAGCTCACTGTGGTGAGGTGGGAGGAGCAGGTGCAGAAAGCCTTGCTTCTGCCTGTGGGGGAGCTGATGCTCAGGATGGTGGTTGCAACACGGGCATAAGAGAAGAAGATCAGGAAGAATGTACCAAAGCCATGTAAGAGTGTGGAAGCAATCAGGACAGTGACATTGCTGAAGACATCAGAGCAGGACAAAGGAAAGAGAGAGGGTAGCTCACAGCTGTAGTGGGAGATCGTATGGGCTTCACAGAAGTTCAAGTTCATAGCCAGGGGGATGTTGATAACTGCATCCAGGAAACCCAGGCTCCATGAAGCCCATACCAACCTTACACACAGCTGGCTGCTCATCATCTGGCCATAGAGCAGAGGGTGGCAGATGGCAGCATAGCGGTCATAGGCCATGGCAGACAGCAGGAAAATTTCTGTTCCTCCAATGGCAAACACAAAGAAAGCTTGAATCAGGCAGCCCTCTTTTGAGATGATTTTCCTTTCAGACAGGAGGTCCTCCAGAAGCTTGGGCACAGTGACTGAAGAGAAGCAAAGATCCAGGAAGGAGAGATGACTCAGGAAATAATACATGGGTGTGTGGAGCTGGGAATCAGCTCTGATCACCAGCAGCATCGTCAGGTTCCCCATCACGGTCAGGAGGTAAATCCCCAGGAAGAGCACAAAGAGCGGCACCTGGACTTCGGGGTCAGCCGACAGCCCAAGGAGGATGAACTCAGTGATGGTGCTGTGGTTTCTCAAGGCCATCTAAAGAGCGTGTTTCCTAGAAGTAAATACAGGCATGGACTTGAAACTTCCCAATTACAGAGGTAGGGACCCACTTTTATGTGTATACTACTTCCTAATTATTTAGATTTCACGTATGCCCTTATTGACGATCTGGAATCCCTCCTTTCCCTTCTAGGGTTCGGTTCAAACTCACTGTGATATTTCCATATAGCTGTTATTCTACTTTATTTATTTATTTAAATGTTTCCTTAATGTTTATTTATTTTGAGAGACAGAGAATGAGTGGGGGGAGGGGCAGAGAGAGAGGGAGACACAGAATCCGAAGCAGGCTCCAAGCAGGCTCTGAGCTGTCCGCACAGAGACCTAGTCGAGGTTCGAACTCAGGAACCGTGAGATCATGACCTGAGCCGAAGTCGGACGCTCAACCGACTGAGCCACCCAGGCGTCCAAGTGCCCCACTGTTATTCTACTTTAAAGACAGCTGAGGATAGGGCATCTGGGTGGCTCAGCGGGTTGAGCGTCCGACTTGGGCTCAGGTCACGATCTCACGGTTCCTGAGTTGAACCCCGACTAGGGCTCTGTGCTGACAGCTCAGAGCCTGGAGCCTGTTTCAAATTGTGTCTTCCTCTCTTTCTGCCCCTCCCCTGCTCACACTTTGTTTATCTCTCCCTCAAAAATAAATAAACATTAAAAAAATTTTAAAAGATGGCTGGGGGAATTTGCAAATTTGTTCAGACCTAGTTGATGACTAATTTATTCCGCCTCCTTCAACTGAGCACTGCTTTGTCAGCAGTATTCTGTGTGTGTTTTATGCATTGTAGCAGAGTTGCTAGGGGGATATTTCAACATTTGCCTCCTCTCCTCTATTCTCCAATCTGTTCTTGCCTCATTTCAAAACCCTCCTAGGATTCATAATTGCTTAATAGCATCATTTTGTTTTTCTTCAACTTTTTACTGTTGATGATACACATTAACATATATTGTTAATTTGACCCTCTGGAACAAGATTAAAAAATGATTGTGTGTGTGTGTGTGTGAATTTTGGATGTGGGACAAAAGAATAAGGGAAATTATTGCTGACTCCTTTTTTGCAAACTGAAAAATGAGTATCATAAATTATGTAACTTGTCCAAGGCCATGACTTGTATACCTAGCCTTTCTTTCCTACAGTGACTTTCCTTTAAAGCCTGCCTTCAAATTCTCCATCATATATGGCATTTAGACATTAAAATTGGTCTTAACTGTTTTGGTCTCAATGCTGTGGACAGACAGGTGTACTTGTTCCTGAGCACCCACAGGAATAACTTTCTCTCAGCTTTTACTCGAACATCTCTACTGGAAATGCCTTTTAGGTAATTAATTGAAATCTTATTTATTGTTTTACTCCCATCTTAATTTTGACCTGTTATTGAGATCCTTTGTGATCATTTGCTTCTTTGAACTCCCACAGTACATAATGATAATAAAAAATAGCTATATATGTATATATATAGATATTTTTTTTCAACGTTTTTTATTTATTTTTGGGACAGAGAGAGACAGAGCATGAACGGGGGAGGGGCAGAGAGAGAGGGAGACACAGAATCGGAAACAGGCTCCAGGCTCCGAGCCATCAGCCCAGAGCCTGACGCGGGGCTCGAACTCACGGACCGCGAGATCGTGACCTGGCTGAAGTCGGACGCTTAACCGACTGCGCCACCCAGGCGCCCCATATATATAGATATATTTTAATCGAGGGCCTAATATGTCCTTGGCACTCTTAAAATTGTGACATTTTTCTCATTTAATTTCACAATTAAATGAGAATTCATTTCACAATTCTGGATAGGTCATTCTATACTAATTTTTCAAATCTAGAATCAGGAGTATGTGAGTGTTTTGCCTTCCCCGAGTGAATGAGTGGCTACATCAGGACTTCACCCGGGTCTTCATTATTCTCATCTGGCACCTCTGCCTCCCTGTTTCTTGCCAATTTCTTTTTTTTTTTTTTTTTTTTTAATTTTTTTTTTCAACGTTTTTTTATTTATTTTTGGGACAGAGAGAGACAGAGCATGAACGGGGAAGGGGCAGAGAGAGAGGGAGACACACAGAATTGGAAACAGGCTCCAGGCTCCGAGCCATCAGCCCAGAGCCTGACGCGGGGCTCGAACTCACAGACCGCGAGATCGTGACCTGGCTGAAGTCGGACGCTTAACCGACTGCGCCACCCAGGCGCCCCTCTTGCCAATTTCTTAAGGACGCTAGCTCTCATCTGGTGGCAGCCTTGGAAGTGCTCCTTAAAGCACTTCTTAAAGAAAGGTCTACCTTAAAGAAAGAACCTAACATTCAGCTGTGAAGGATGCAGTTAACTGACAGCACCCAGTTGCAGGACATTTGAGATTAACCACAGCTTTAGCAGAGGACAAACTGTTTGCAGGGAGGCAGTGAATGAGCATGCCTTCTCTACGAGGAGGTCGAGGAGGTCGTTGCTCCGATCTCCCACTGGCTTGGATGAATATTTGTCAGATCCGCACTGCAGTCTGAAGCTCTCCTAGACAATTCTGTTGGTCTTCCCTCTTTCCCGTCACCGGTGTCACATCTGAATCACAGTCTGAAGGCTTTTCTGACCCAATCCTGATTCCTCCTCTTTATCTTTCACAGGCTCTGCCCCATAAAACTTCGTGTAATTCTCACCATCTGCTTCAGGTGAGGAGGATCTCACCTGATATGCTTCCACTCTGTGCTAAGTCATTAAGTCACCATAAACAACTCTATTCGTTTTATGACATTGCTGAATCACCATCTTATTTTGGCAGTTAGTGGTTCGAATATTTATGTCATTTTATTTATTTTTCTCCTCCCCCCACCAAACAATGACACTATATAGTTCTTTGATGAGGGTAATTATGCTCTAAATTACTTGGTATCTCTATATCATAGTACTTGGCCCAATGAGAAGCACATACGGTGGATCTTTTAGCAGTTGTTGGATGAAAAAAGAAAGCCATGAAGTGAATTGGACAGACTCGTTAGCTAATCTTCTTTAGAAAAATTTTCAGACCCGTAAGCTTGATAAGGATCCAGCAATAAGAAGACAACAGAGGGGGAAGCAAAGAAATGTACGTGTGTATATGTGTGTTTGCAGTGCGTGTATAGACTGTCTCAGTTTTGAGCAACTGTTGGTATACCTAACATATTCCATGCCTGCTATCCCATTTCAGACTCTATAAGAAAGGCTAACATGACATTACCTGTTCATTCATTCATTTTCCTGAGCAGTAATTTATTTAGTTTATCCATTTGTTCTTTAATACATCTTTTCCATTAACTTAGCCTTCTAAGTTCTATACATTTATTCATTGATCTTTCTTCCATCTGTCCATCCAAAGCTCCATTCATTCACTCATGAATTTCCTGCTGTATGTCAGGTTATGCTGGACTTAGAGAAAGCCACATTGCAGAATCTTATGTTGAACTGCTATATACATGCACATTTCTCTGCTAGATTTTAAGTCAGTCTTATCAAGTATCCAGGGATGACTTATCTTTCTAGACTAGCTCCTTACGCTTCATTTGAAACTTGATATAGCACTCTACATTCAAGTCCTGCTTCTTTATTAAACACCCCTTGGTTGGTATCTTCACACGTTCTTCTGACCAGTCCCTTGACCTCTTAGTCTGCCTTTTATTCTCTAGCTTTGTTCTGACACCAGAGTCTGATGTTGGTATTGCCCAGAGGACTCACAACAAAAAGGTAAATCCTGAAAAACTAGCCGAGTTTTCAGTCTTTGTCATTTTCTTTACTTGGACAAAAAAGTAGAGATGTCTTTTCTCCACTATTAATATTAAACATTCATAAAGATCCCAAGACTCTGAGTCTCACTTAGAAGCTAGATCTAGATGACAGCTCAGTCTGTCCTGTAGGTGGATCTGTAGTTTTAGGATGGCCCAATTTAACTCTGATTCAGCAAACAATGAGAGCAACTTTCAGGACAAAGAGTCCATTTTAAAGAGCCTCTCTCATCTCTGAGTTTGTCAAGTCCTTTCCAATGAATATTTTCTCTATCTTCATTTTTTTAAGTGTATTTATTTATTTATTTTGAGAGAGGGAGAGAGAAGAGAGAGAATGAACAGGGAAGGGCAGAGAGAGAGAGAGAGGGAGGGAGAGAGAGAATCCCAAGAAGGCTCCACACTGTCAGCACAGAGCCTGACAGGGCTCCAACTCTCAAACTGTGAGATCATGACCTGAGCTGAAACCAAGAGTCAGATGCTTAACTGACTGAGCCACCCAGGCACCTCTGTGTATGGTGATTCTATTTGTTTATGAAACAGTCCTGACACATACCTTTCTTATAGATGAGGAGCTAAGACACAGAAAAGTTGAGTAACTTTCTCAAGATCATAGAGATAGTAAGAGTCAGTTGGAATTTGGGCTCAGGAACTTTGCATATGACATTGTCATATCCTGTCTAAGGGGATGGGTATCTTGGTTCACTCCTTGGCGAAGGAGCCACATAGCATAATACAAAGTACCTAAAGTCTTGTTAGATTCACATATATTTAATTTTTAAAATGTTAGTTGAACAAATGCTGGGATTGGTGGATTATTGAGAATGAGAAGGGAGAGAGGTCCAGCGTTTCTTTTATTCACCGAATGTGGGGATGTTCTCCATGGCCAAATGCAGATGGGATGGGGTAGGAATTTGGTTACTGAGTGGCAAATGGTATAAAGATCTTTGGATGTCTAGACTCACACGAGGGCTGCGGAGGAGGGATGAATGTAGGAGAGAACTGAAAAGGAACTTTTTGAATCCAGATATTTTTCCTCAAACCTGGTCAGACTCCTGACCCTTTCTCTGTGTGCTTCACATCATAAATATTTACTGGGGTCAAGGGGAGTTAGTAAATGAAAAAAAAAATGAACTTTTTATAGTAGATGTGGTTTGGCATCCTAGAAGAAGAGGGTTTTCTCAGGGTGACCATTACCTGTTGTCTACTCTGATCTACTCTGGTGTGTACTCGCTACTAGCCCCATCCACCTTGACCTTGATGCTTCCACCTGCTGGTCCCAGGTTTCACTGAACTGCTAGAGCCCAGGCCAGGGCAGACTTTGAAGCCAGGTTGCAAGACATGCCATACCCCCATGTTCAGCATAACTCACTGAGGGTAGAGAGTTCTTCTCATGTGGCTGGATGGGACAAAGGCCCCAGTGTATGGAAAGAGTGATTTCTGGGTCAGGAAGCTCAGTCTCCAGCAAACAGAAAGCTAATGAGAAGAGAAGAAGGCTGGATTAGGAGAGGGAAGATAGGGACCAGGAAGGAGAGAAGAGCAATCAGAGCGGACATTACCGAGTTCAGGCTTTTTGTGATTCAGACTTCCTGTCGCTTTGGTCTTTTCATGATGAGATCTCATCTGGACTGGGATGATCTCTATGCCTATGGGAACAAATGTTTCTTTTCTTTTTTTTTTTTTTTTATTTTTAAATTTTTTTTTTTTTCAACGTGTTTTTTATTTATTTTTGGGACAGAGAGAGACAGAGCATGAACGGGGGAGGGGCAGAGAGAGGGAGACACAGAATCGGAAACAGGCTCCAGGCTCCCAGCCATCAGCCCAGAGCCTGACGCGGGGCTCGAACTCACGGACCGCGAGATCGTGACCTGGCTGAAGTCGGACGCTTAACCGACTGCGCCACCCAGGCGCCCCGGAACAAATGTTTCTGTAGCCTAGTTACAGGAAAGGCAATCAGTCCTTTTTTTTTTTTTTTTTTTTTCCTGTTTGGAAGTCACAGTGAGAGCAGAAAACTGATTATACCAGAGCTACTCTTAAAGGTAGAAGCTTCAAGACAAGCATTTTCTGAGTTCTGTCTTGCTCCTGCTTTTCTCTCCTACTCGATAGGTGGTAAGACTATCAAATCCTCAACAAAAACTGAAGAGCTTCCCTCCAGTGGTCATAGGCCGCACCACACGGGCATCTTTTTATTTAATTTCCTCTCTGATTTTAAATACTGTCATAGGAGAATCCGGGAAGTGAGTGATTCTCACATAAAACCCTTGAGAAAGGTATATATAGATGAAGCAGTCAGTAACTGGTGAACTGGGCCTGGCAGCCTAGGAGATGAAGGAGCCAATGTCCTTTATTCCCTGAAGTCATAGCTTGAAGCCCAATTTGAAACTCATTAACTAGACAAGTTGAAATTTGTAAAAACATCAGATGATTCGATTTGGTATGGTCTTTTGGAACTTCTGTGTTGAAGTTATGGTCTAGAATGAAATCACTCTCCCCAAATTTAGCACCTTGGATTATTGAATATTTCATGCTGAAAGAATTTGAGAAATGGCAGGTGCAGGAAGGACTTTCTGATCTTCCCCTGACACAGATCATAAAACTCTCACGTAAGAGGTGCCCTCCCTATACCTGGAGGAAAGGGGCGTCCTTATTTCTAAAGTGAAGGGACACAGAGAGGAATCTGAACAGGCCTTGCTAACTACCCATCCCCATTCTCCTCACTTGCACTTACCATACTTAGCTCACCTTTGTCTTATCACATCTTTCCATGACTTTCCAGTCTTTTTCATAAAAACAGGTTTGTACGTTTTGATCAACATGTTCCCATTGTGAGGTGTTAGCTAATCTATGGGGGTAACCAAATTGTAGTATATATCTGGTGTGTATATATCAGGGGTGTCTGGGTGGCTCAGTTGGTTAAGTGAGTGTCCAATTCTTGATATTAGTTCACTAGGTTGTGATCTTGTGGTTGTGAGATCAAGCCCCGCGTTGGGCTCAGTGCTGAGCGTGGAGCCTGCTTAAGATTCTCTCTCTCCTTCTCTCTGCCCCTCCCCTGGTCACTCTCTCGCTCAAAATAAAGAGACATTTAAAAACAAATTACAGTATATAAGTATATTATTATATCAATATGTTATATACTTTAAACTTATACAATGTTATATTTCAATTATATCTCAGTAAACCTGGGAAAATATCCCACTTGAGTTTAACTGTTTCTTCTGGTCTTCATTTTCTTATGAAGATTCCCATGTCACGCAAAACTTAAATAAATTTGTATGGGTTGTGATGAGCACCAGGCATTGTAAGTGCTGAATCACTAAATTCTACACTGAAACTAATATTGCACTGTATGTTAACTCACTGGAGTTTAAATAAAAACTTGAAAAAGAAGAGACAATTTGTGTGCTTCCCTTTTGTTTATTTGTCTTTTGCTCCAGGAGTCCCAGTCATGAACTTAAAAGGGTAGAAGAAAAAGATTTTTTTCCTCCCTACAGGTATAAATATTTGAACTGACTTTAGAAACCTTGGATTCATACGGTGTTTAAGGAATTAATAAGCTTTTTTTCTTTTAATCTTAAGAAATGCTAATCTTGAGAATTCGGGAAGAGGGAAACAGAAAATAATGAACACAGTTACGATACAATCCCTTTGTTTTAATCACTACATTCTCCCCTACTTTTAAGAAAAATTTTCAAACACCCAAATTAAGATATAAAATGAAGCAGTATATTATTAATATTGTCTTGTTTTTTTAGCATGCTAGATAAGATTCTTTTAAAAGGCTAGCGTTTTAGAACAATGTTGTCATTTAAATCTATCATTCGTTACAATTGTAACAGCACTCCAGCCAATGTTAAGGGTTAATTTAAGGGTCAGGGCACTGGGGTGGCTCAATTGGTTGAACGTCTGACTGTTAACTTCAGTTCAGGTTATGACCTCAGGGTTGTGGGATTGAGCCCTGTGTCGGGTTCTGCGAGGAGCATGGAGCCTGCTCTCTCTCTCTCTCTCAAGAAAAAAAAATAAACTAAAAAAAATAAGAGTTAATTTAAGGGTTAGCAAATTAACACACCCCTCGCTTGCTCACTTATCAGTGACAAAACTAATTTACTTTCTTTGAGATTTACAGACCACTGGCCTTGGGGAATGAAGGACCAGAATTTTCCCAGGTCACAGAGGCCAGAAAGTCTGTTTGAAATCTCACAGGCTTTCTGATTAGCCCAGTAGCAATCTTTTAGCAAAATGTTTTTTTTTAAGGTCACACAAATGACTTTACCAACCTCCCTTTGCGCATCTGTAGACCTTGCCCTCCTTTGCAGAAAGAACACAGTACTCTTGCACAACCACCCCTGGGTACCAAGGAACCAGACCTTTTTGCACAATCCTCCCCCGGGCACAAGGAACTAGATAGAACTTCTTGCACAACCTCCAAGCACCGAAATAGCTCTGTAGCTGGCATCATCCAGTCTGCAGGTAATAAAGAAATGTCACAGACCAGAGCACTCCCTGAACTGAGTAAACCCCTTTAAAGATCTCTGGGCCAGGCAGAAACCCTGGCCTTCGGACAAGTTGGCCTTCGGACAAGAGTTCGCCTTCCCCAAAGGTGGCCTGCCTTCCGAATAAAGCTCATATTCCCTTTCAGTCAAAACTTGTCTCTTGAGTATTAATTGGCCTTTCAAGGGACGGGCAGCCAAACATGGGTTTTGGTCACACAATTACTATTTGGTACAGTTATAATATTAAATGTATATTTAGTGCTCATTAAATATGTGTGTGTGTGTGTGTGTGTGTGTGTGTGTGTGTGTTACAAAGAAAATCACAGGCCCCAAATGGCATCACTTAGCTTAAGGCCCCAAGTCAGTAAACCAAGACTTAATAATCTTGCTGCAGTTTCAACCCCTCAGAAATGTAACCTTTAACCAGTCAACGTGGGAATTTCCTGGTCAGCACTAGGAAATTTACTGAAAGACATCCTAGGTTTCCCCTTGGGAGGGCAACCTTGCCTAAAACAATGGATTCTTTGCTAATAATTTCCCTTTTTCCACTCCCTCTCTACCTTTAAAAACCTTCCCTTTGGAGCTCCCCTCTCCTTGGCGGATGGGATGCTGCCTGATTCATAAATCAATTAATAAAGCCAATTAGATCTTAAAAAAAATTTTTTTTTAAAAAAACATTTATTTATTTTTGAGAGATAGAGACAGAGCACGGGCAGGGGAGGGGCAGAGAGAAAGGGAGACACGGAATCCGAAGCAGGCTCCAGGCTCCAAGCTGTCAGCACAGAGCCTGATGTGGGGCTCGAACTCACAAACGGTGAGATTATGACCTGAGCTGAAGTCGGACACTTAACCAACTGAGCCACCCACGTGCCCCAAAAGCCAATTAGATCTTTAAAATTTACTTGGTTTTTGCAGACATCAAATATACATTACACATATACATATCAAAGCACATTAAAGCACTGAATAAAACCAAATCTGATGTCCTTGGGGAGTGTGGCATGGTAACTTAGAAAAAATGCTTTTGCATGTGCAGATTGTTTTCAGAAGGAGGTTATAAAACGCTTTCATAGGGTGCCTGGGTGGCTCAGTCCGTTAGGTTAAGCGTCTGACTTTGGCTCAGGTCATGTTCTCATGGTATGTGGGTGAGCCCCGCCTTGGGCTCTGTGCTGACAGCTTAGAGCCTGGAGCCTGCTTCGGATTCTGTGTCTTCCACTCTCTCTGCCCCTCCGCTGTTCATGCTCTGTCTCTCAAAAATAAATAAACATTAAAATAAAACCCATTTTCTTTACACTGTTTGCATGAGGTAGTAAGCTCTTCCATGCAAGTGTGTACTCTTTTCAAAATTTTGTTAACATATTAACTCTTACTATGCTTTTGTGCACTGCAAGCCAAGAGGTAGTCATGAATACCTACAGTTCCTTAGTGGTTCTATGTTACCTCTCTGCCGAGGTTGTTATAAAATATTGTTATTTTGGACACTAATGCAGTTAAGACTATTTCTAGTACTCAAGCAAGAAGCAAAACAGAACAGATTGAAAATGAAACAAAATGTTTGAAATGGGCTGAAACATGTTTGCCTTATATGAAAACCTAAAGTTTGATAATTACAGATTGGGATAAAACGTTTTACGAGAAGAATTGATAATTGGCTAAAATGGCTTAGGCAAATATCCTTTAGGTGGAAAGCCTGCGGAGTTCTGCAAGGGCAGTCTCAGGGCACCGGGACATAAAGAAGTGGGAGATGTGCAGAGAGAGAAGGACCACAGACAGGGCTTTTGGTCCTCCCAAATGGAAAGAGGTCATCATAAGCCTTGGGTAGGAACATATGTCTGTATTTTAGTTTGTTTCATTCATTCATTCATTCAGAGAGAGAGAGAGAGAGAGAGAGAGAGAGTGCATGAGCGAGTGGAGTAGTGGCAGAGAGAGAGAGAGAGAGAGAGAGAATCCCAGGCTGACAATGTGGAGCCTGACCTGGGGCTTGATCCCAGGAACTGTGAGATCATGACCTGAGCCAAAACCAAGAATTGGATGCTTAACCGACAGAGCCACCCAGGCGCCCCTAGTTTCATTTTAAAGTCCTGGGCCAAAGCCTTTCTTCATTATCAGTCCCAGGCATCGACGCAGTGAATCCCCTATATCCATACATATTCTGGGACAAGGAGATGTTCTACATTTGACAGCTTCTCAATGATCTCCTCTCCAGGCTGACTCTTTCCCCATCTCTATGAAGCACTATTTGCTCTGCCCACTTCTCTCCCTTCTCTCACCCCTCCCTCTCCGTCCACTTCATTCCAGCTTTGATCCCTTTTATGAGCTATTCTTGTGGTAGGAGTGTTATGTTTATATGTTTACTTGGTGTGAAAGGCAGAATTCTAAAGATGGCCCTTCAAGATTCCCAGTCTCTTGTTATTCAAACCCAGATCTAGAGACTGCTGTGAAGGGATTTCGTAGATGTAATTAAAGTCCCAGATCAGTTGACCTTAAAATACGAGATTATACAGGTGAGCCTAATCTAATCACAGGAGCCTTTTAGAAGCAGAGTTTTCTCCAGATGGAAGCGGGAGGGGAAATGAGAGATTTGGAGCGTGAGAGGTAGGCGATATACTGTTTTGAAAATGGAGAGGGCCCTGTGAGAAGTGAAGGGGCCTTGATAAGGAGGGAATGACCCCCTGTCAGCAGCCAGCAAGGAAATGGGGACCTCAGACCTACAGTTTCAAGGAGCTGAATTCTGCCAACAACCAGAATGAGCTTAGAAGCAGATTCTTCTCCAGAGCCTGTGGATAAGAGCCCAACCCAGCCAGCAGCTTGATTTCTGTGAGACCTGTGAGACCCTAAACAGAGAACCCAGTCGAGTCTGCCCAAATTTCTGACCTAGAGAACCGGAAGGTAATAAACGGACGTTATTTTAATTTGCTAAAGTTTTGCTAATTTATTATGACAATAATAGAAAGCAATAGAGAACTAGTATACCTGGTAAATTGTGACTTGCCTCTGTTGGCTACATTTTTCTTTCCGCCTATTTCGAGACATTTTACCACCACCCATTCATTATCCTTTCCTCCACCCCCCAAAGCTCAAATCTTTGTTTTCCCTTTCTCAGAGATCCAGGATCTTTTATGCCTATAAAACCTTTCCCCAGGCACATTAATTCAAATTAAACATTCAGGATGCAAAATATTTCAGGGTCCATCCCAATTTGAATGATTTTCAAAAATGTGAATCATGACTTGACATGTCATTAACTAAAACTGTGAAGCTGAGGTTTTCTGATTTACGTGCTCTGTGTCTGAATAGGATTGATTCTGAGCCATGGCAAGCAAAATAGCTTCCAGCACTTTCCTTGGTGATTTTTCCAAAGGGAGCATCAGCAATGCATATTGCAACATGTGACAAAATAGGAAATCAGGAACTTAATGTCAGTCATGAGATTTCTTGCTGCAGTTCTGTTCTGTTTTCTTCATGTTATATCTCTTCTGTGCTGAGACATTGTAAATATTTTATCATCATTCTCCTCAGAGCTGCTTTCACCTCCTTGTTCTTCCAGCTGTAGATGAGCGGATTCACCAGGGGCGTGATTACACTGTACTGTATGGAGAGGATCAGCTCCAGAGGTGAACCCGAGGTTGGCATGAGATAGCGAAAAATGGCTGAGCCATAGAACAGGCTCACTGCAGTGAGGTGGGAGGAGCAGGTGGAGAAGGCCTTGCTTCTGCCTGAGGTGGAGCCGATGCTCAGGATGGTGGAGACAATGCGAACGTAAGAGAAAAAGATCAGGAGGCAGGTCCCAATGGCATGCAGGAGCGCAGAGCAGAGTAGCATCGCAGAGTTGGTGGAGACATCAGAGCAGGAGAGAGGGAAGAGGGAAGGCAGCTCACAGGAGTAGTGGTGGATGGTTTGAACATCACAGAAGTCCATATTCAAAGCCAGGAGGATGTTCATGAGTGCATCCAGAAAGGCCACAACCCAAGAACCCCACACCAGCCTCTCACATAGCTGTTTACTCATCACCTGGCCATAGAGCAGAGGGTGGCAGATGGCAGCATAGCGGTCATAGGCCATCACTGAGAGCAGGCAAGCCTCAATCCCTGTAGTGGCAAACACAAAGAATACCTGAGCCAGGCAGCCCTCTACTGAGATGGCTTTTCTCTGAGACAGGAGGTTCTCCAGCAGCTTGGGCACAGTGACGGAAGAATAGAAGAGGTCTTGGAAGGAGAGGTGGCTGAGGAAGAAGTACATGGGTGTATGGAGGTTAGAGTCTGTATGGATCACGAGTATGATCAGCAGGTTCCCCAGCAGAGTCAGAAGGTAAATCATCAGGAACAGAACAAAGAGCAGAGCCTGGACATGGGGGTCAGCAGACAGCCCGAGGAGAATGAACTCTGTGATGCGGCTGTGATTCCCTGAGGCCATTTATGGTCACTGTTCTTTAGAGAAAATTTAGGAAGACCATTAAATTTTCTTCTTTCCATAACAGTTTGCAGAAGGTATTATTCTTTGTTATTCATTCCCTGTATCTTTCCCTATATATCCCTCCTGCCTGGTCTGATCTTCATGTTCATAGCCCTCATATCTGCCTTCGATGGTTCCATGGAATCCTTCTCCTCCCCGGCTCTCTGCGGTGCTGTGTCTGAGCTCTGGACCAGCCCCACTGGACTTTTTCCTAATAAGGCTAATGTGTGGGGGTATGGTCGACTACGTAGGCCTACCAGAGAACTGTCCCATGACTAAGTTACACAATCCCGAAGCTAGGTGAATTCCAGCAGATGTCTTGGAGAGGCTGATGCAGATCTCTGCTCACATCTATTACCTGGTTTTTACTCCCTTCTTCAAAACCCACCGACGGTTCATTAACTGATTAATGATAGCAAAGTTGTGTTTGCGTAGCTGTTGATCTTGTACAAATGACCTCCGCACATGTTTTCCACTGTGTGTGTGTTTGTACAGGAGATGGTGAGGGAAGAGACTGAACTCATTTCACAGGTGAGAACATTTAAGCCCGGTGATCCTAGAACTTGTCTAGATCCCCACACTGATCAGTTCTTTGAACAGCAAGGAATTGAATCTGCCACATATTCCAGATTCTGAGCTGGAATATCTATTCCAGATATAGAGCTGATCTACTAAATGATCTGCTTAGAGAAAAAGCCAAACTCCCTAGTTTGGATTTCAAAGTGTTAATCACCCAAGGTTCTCTAGATGCCCTGCTGCTGAGGCCAGTAGGCATTTCTTGTTCCCCATCACTCTTGTTCTCTCTGATTTGATTTAGGTTGACCTATTTTGCGTTTCTACTAATTGATTTACATCTTATTTATCTTGAAATTCCCACCTTATTTACCACCTGATCCATGAGTTCTTCTTTGACCACTTCCTTCTTTGTTCTCACATAAATCTCTGGGAAAATCATCATGAACCATATTTTTCAGGTGATGAAAATAAAGCTAAATAAGCTAATGTGAGATTCTAATTAATCTCTTTCTAGTCAGGAATCGTAAAACCTTGTCTGCTTCCCTTTTCTGGGTAACAATTCATCAACACATTGTAAGTTCTGCCATTATTTATATTACTAGCTTGCTTTATCACCTAGTTTTGAGTGTATTGTTTCCTATGTCTACAATGAGAGTGCAGTTTCAAAGGAGGGCAGGAATTATTTTCTAACTCACCTCCCAATCAATATTTAATGGACCTTAAATGAACCATTGTTAGTTAAATACAAAAATAAACAAAATTGAACAGATTATGTAGTAAAAACTCTTAGTGATTATCTCTAGGTCCAGAAGGTCAACTTCAGGTCAAGGGCAAAGCATTAAGGGGGCCTGGAATTAGAAGAGAAAGAGAAGAGGTGGAATATTTCTCTCCTTTTTGCTGTAATAGACTGAAAGAGGGCTTATTCCTTCTGAAATCACTAATACCTACAGATATCTGCTTCATAGTGATCACCCCACACTTTGCTTATTTAAGCATCCATCCATCCATCTATCCACCTATCCATAATGTTATTGAACAAAAGTTTTTTGAATCTCTGTTCACTGTAAGGCACTGTGCTGTGCATGCAGTTGAAGACAACTCTCCAGTGTACTTTTGTTAACTGTTGTGTGAATGTACCTACCCGAGTATTACTGAGGTGTGATAATCCCCCTAGCCTGTGTCCTCATCAGATGCAACCTATGGTTGACGTTCATACGCAGACTTTCCTGGGATCTTCATGAGTGCTTTGCTACTATCTGATCTGCCCTTTGAACTCCAAATCTTTCTTGGGACCTCTACTTTTTGTGTCTACCACACAAGTCTAATCATAGGACTTCCAATAAAAGGCATAATCTTGCTCAGAAGTAAAATTTCCTAGGCCTTGAACTTCCTCTCCACCCTCCCCGTCCCTGATACTATATCTATCAAGTATATACCTCCCAAACTTTGTGCCCTTATTTAGAATGTGTTTCTGAATTACCTCTGAATTCTGTCCAGTGGGTAACCTATAGTCCCAGGGGGTTGTGCCAAACCAATGAAGAAGATTCAGTAATGAAGAAGCACTACCTGCAAAAGTCAGTTTTATCTTTGAGTCCGTAAAACTCTTAATTTTTTTTGACACATTACTTGCTTTTAAAAAATCTGTTATTTTATTTAAATCTTATTTAAACATACCCAGCAAAAATGCCAATAAATTTTATAAATCATAGTTTGGGTCTTTTAAAAACTAGCAACATAATATGCTTTATGATGACCAAACAACAATACTAAATCTGAGTTGTAGGAGCTGTTAACTTATAATCTGTTTGAATGTTTAGCTTCAAATAAAACTAAAACCCACCACATGCTAATATATTGTCACAAAGTGTTCTGAGAAATGCCCTTTGCCTCACTATGTGTCAGTATTTTTCTGTTTCTTCACTGAGGTATAGAATGCAGCCATATCAGGTGTCAAAGTACTCATTTTAAACTGCCCTATCCTGCTCATTTCAGGAATCCTATTGGATGGAAGACTGATGATATATACTATCCCCTAGCAAGTCCATAACATTCTTTTGAAAGTGAACAACTTCCCTGGATTTTACATTAACAAAATAACACTGTGAACAAAATCCATTCTAGTCAAGACTGTGAACTTTTTTAAGAATTTGGTATTTAGTATTGAAATCAGAGAAATTGGTTCAATTCTTTTATGGTGACTCTCTAATATAGACCTGGCTATAAGGACCAATTCTTAGTATGAAAATACTCTAGCATCTACAGAGCATATTAGAGAAGCTGTTCATTGTGGATCCAAAACCTGAAAATTTATCCTGGAATGGGGGCACCACAGTCTATCGGTGAGACAGCTACATCATGTGACTTGATGACCCATCTCACTCTAGGCTCAAAGCATGGACCTTCTGACAAATGATACCTTCTTTCAAAGAAGGACAATGTCTTTATGTTAATCTTTAAGGAAATGATAAGATGCTAATACCAAACTCTTCTCACTTACCTCCCAGAAGAAACACAGTGAATTCAATTCAGTCCAAAGTTGGAGTGAATGGTTCCAGATCTAAAAATGGTTGTGAATGTAGGGGGTTTGGGGTAGTTCCTGAAAAGGTAGAGGTGGGAAGAGCAACCCAAGGGTTTCTTCTGAGACTGTTTATCAATTTTCCTTGAACTGCACACAGAACAACAACAACAAAAATAAACTCATTTAGCATTCCACATTTTTTTTCAAAGACCATCTTAACAGAAGTAGAATATAAAGTTGAAATCAAATAGCATCATAAATAATCACTATCTTCCTTTTTGCTGAAATTTCAACACTGGAGATTGCTTTTACCCAAGTGAGTTTATGTCTAAAGTAAAATAAGTTTTGGTAAGGGTTGTACATTGAGATAGTTATGAAGTATCAAGTCTTTAGGTCTAATGATGCCACCAATGTTTTACAAGGTGAGCAGTAGTAGTTAAGGACCAATAATCAAAATATGAGACTTACTTCGGTAGGTGCCTGATACTTGGCCTGGTATAGTTCAACTCAGAAAATGTTGAAGTCTTTTTTTTTTTTTTTTATTTTTTTTATTTTTTTTATTTTTGGGACAGAGAGAGACAGAGCATGAACGGGGGAGGGGCAGAGAGAGAGGGAGACACAGAATCGGAAACAGGCTCCAGGCTCCGAGCCATCAACCCAGAGCCTGACGCGGGGCTCGAACTCACGGACTGCGAGATCGTGACCTGGCTGAAGTCGGACGCTTAACCGACTGCGCCACCCAGGCGCCCCAGAAAATGTTGAAGTCTTAATTGATAAGTGAAGTTAGGAGGAGAGAGCTGAAATGCTTCAGTACTTATAGAAGGGCCTGATGATCGGAATAAATTGTTATAAATATGTATCCCACTTTTTTGCATTAATTATTTTAGCACAGATCAGAATGGGAATGGGTAATAATAGAGAAATGAATTCTTTTTTTTAACATTTTTTTTTTAATTTTTATTTTTTTTTGGGACAGAGAGAGACAGAGCATGAACGGGGGAGGGGCAGAGAGAGAGGGAGACACAGAATCGGAAACAGGCTCCAGGCCCCGAGCCATCAGCCCAGAGCCTGACGCGGGGCTCGAACTCACCGACTGCGAGATCGTGACCTGGCTGAAGTCGGACACTTAACCGACTGCGCCACCCAGGCGCCCCGAGAAATGAATTCTTTGCACAAATAGGATTGAGGAAAAAAGAGTATATTCTAGGGCACCAATATTTTCTGATATTTTCTGCTAAAATTCATGGAATCCCCTTTCCCAATAATTAACATTCTTCATTGAGTAAACACTGACCTCCTCATTACCTAATAAGAGAACTTGAGGACAAAGGCCCACTGGAACATAACAAGAAATATAGACATGCTTTAGGGAGCATTGCTATACAATGGTGTCTCTGTTAGTGGAATGTGAGGTGAGAAAGTGAAAAGAGGTGTCCCAGAGATGCAGGGAGAGAAGACCTGAGTAGAGATATTAATAAAAGTATAAAGTGACTGGAAAGGATTTGGGAAAAACTTTCAGAAAAATTACAGAAAATATTACCATGCTCCTGTCTTTTCTGGTACTGAAGACATTTTGTAGTTCTTTTTCTATGTAGAACTTATCTGAGGTTCTAAGAATTAATATTTCAATAAAATAACTCCAGGGAAAACAGCAATTTTTATTTTTCCAGTTGGGAGTCACAGTGAGGGCAGGAAGACAGACTGTCCTAGATTTAGATTGTCCTGAAGTCTTGGTCATCCATGTCTCCACTGGCCACAGTGAAAAGATTCTCAGATCCTCAACAAGTACAATTTGGGTAAGAGATTTCTCTCAGATGATCTCGGGCCCGGCTACTTGGTGTCTTTTCATTTAGTTTTCTCTGCGACTAAATACTGTGTTCAAGAGAGTAGTTCTTAGCTCTAACTTCTAGAAAAGCAATTATAGGTCATGCAGTTAGTTTATTGGCTGACTGAGCTTGGGAGCTCAAGAGAAAGATGGAGTTAGTTATTCCCTGGAGTTAGAGCCTGAAGCCAAGATTACATGCGTTAATTGGAGAAGTTGCATTTTGCAAATTCTGCAGATTATCTCAGATATTGGCTTCAGAACTTGACTTCAAAATCTTACTGGAAACTTGAGTGAGAACTCTGGGTGTCTGGTGTTTTTTTCTGTACTTTCCTCCCTCCCTTTCTTCCCTCTTGCTTTTTCAGCTTTGTTGAGCTATACTTGAAAAATAAAATTTTATATATTTAAAATGTGCAATGTGATGATTTACATATTTTTGCTTTGTGACATGATTAACACAATCAGATTAATTAGCCCATCCATCGCCTGACATAGTTACATGTTTGTGTCTGGGGGTGGTGAAATGCTTAGGGTCTATTCTCAGCAAATTTCAAGTATACAACAGAATATTATTAATTATAGTTATCATGATGTACATTAGATCCCCAGAGCTTATTCATCCTATAACTGAAGGCTTGTACCCTTTGACCATCATCTTCTTATCTTCTCCACCTCCAGCCCCTTGTGACCACCATTTACCATTCTACTCTTCGTTTCTATGCATTCATTTTTTAAAATTAATTAATTCATTTATTTTAAAGATTCCACATATTAGTGAGATCATAAAGTATTTGTCTTTATCTCTGGCTAATTTCACTTAGTATAATGTCCTCTAGATTCATCTGTGTTGTTGCAAATGGCAGGATCTCCTTTCTCATTGTATATATTCAATTGCATATATATATACCACATCTTTATCCATTCACCCATTGATGGACGCTTCAGTTGTTCCCATGTTTCCTATTGTGAACAACACTGTAATGAACACGGGAGTACAGATATCTCTTTGAGATACTAACCTTGTTTCCTTTGGATACATGCCCAAAGCAGAATTCCTGGATCATATGGTAGTTTTATTTTTAATTTTTGATGAATCTCCATACTGTTTCCTGTAATTGTGGTACCAATTACATTCCCACAATGTCCCAAGGGTTCCCTTTTCTCCACATCTTTGCCAACACATATCTATTTTCTTTTTGATAATTGCCATTCTAACAGGTTTGTAGTTTTGATTTGCATTTTCCTAATAATTAGTGATGTTGAACATTTTTTCATGTACCTGTTGCCATTTGAATGTCTTTGGAAAAATGTCTGTTCAGGTGATTTGCCCATTTTTTTAAATTGGATTATTTTTTGTTGTTGTTGAGTTGGAAAGTTCCTTATGTATTTGGGATATTAACTCCATGACAGTTGTATGGTTTGCAAATACTTCTCTAATTCTGTAGGTTGCCTTTTCTTTTTGTTGGTTGTCTCCTTTGATGTATAGGAGTTCCACTTGTTTATTTTTGCTTTTATTGTTTATACTTTTGGTGTCCTATCCAAAAAAATAATTGCCAAGAGCAAATCAAAGGGCTTTATCCCTATGTTTTCCTTTTTAAATTAATTTTTAAAAACATTTATTTATATTTAGAGAGAGAATGAGAGTGAGAGAGAGAGAGACAGATCATAAGCATGGGAGGGGCAGAGAGAGAGGGAGACACAGAAACTGAAGCAGGCTCCAGGGCCTGAGCTGTCAGCACAGAGCCCAGTGTGGAGCTGGAACCCATGAACTATGAGCTCATGACCTGAGCTGAAGTGGGACGCTTAACCAACTGAGTCACCCAGGAGTCCCAACCCCTATGTTTTCTTCTAGGAGTTTTATGGTTACAGGTCGTATGGTCTTATGTTTAAGTACTTAATCTATTTCAAGTAGTTTTTGTAAGTGGTGTAAGATAGGGGCTTAGTTTCATTCTTTTGCATGTGGATATCCAGTTTTCCCAACACAATTTATCAGAAGCTATCCTTTCTATATTGTGTAATCTTGTGCCCTTGCAAAGGTTGGCTCACTATATATACATGTGTTTATTTCTGGACTCTTGATTCTATTCCAATGGTCTATTTTTATGTCAATATCATACTATTTTGATTACTATAGCTTTGCTACATAGTTTGAAATTAGGAAATATAATGCCTCCGGTTTTGTTTTTTTTTCTCAAGATTGCTGTGATTATGTGGACTCTTTTATGGTTCCATACAAATTTTAGGATTTAAGAAATCTATTTCCGTGAAAAATGCCATTGGAATTTTGATAGGGATTGCACTGAATTTGTAGATGGCTTCGAATAGTATGGGCATTTTAACAATATTAATTTTTCTGATCCATGAACATGGATATCTGACCATTTATTTGTGTCTTCCTCAATTTCTTTCAGGAGTGTCTGATAGTTTTCAGTGCACAAGTCTTTCACCTTCTTGGTTAAATTTATTCCTAAGTCTTTTATTGTTTTGGATGCAATCATAAATGGGATTGTTTTCTTTTCTTTTCAGACAGCTTGATCTTAGTGTATAAAAAGGCAACTAATTCTTTTTAATTTAAAATTTTTATTTAAATTCTACTTAGTTAAATTCTAGTTAGTTAACACACAGTGCAATATTGGTTTCAGGAGTAGAATTCAGTGATTCATCAATTACATACAACACCCAGTGCTCATCATAACAAATACCCGCCTTAGTACCCATCACCCATCTAGCCCATCCCCCATTCACCTCCCTCCATCAATCCTTAATTTGTTCTCTATCTTTTAGAGTCTCTCATGGTCTGTTTTTCTCTATTCCACACCCCTCCCCCATCTGTTCATCTATTTTGTTTCTTAAATTCCACATATGAGTGAAAGCACGTGGTATTTGTCTTTCTCTGACTGACTTCTTTCGCTTAGCATAATACGGTCTAGCTCCATCCACATTGTTGCAAATGGCAAGATTTCATTAATTTTGATGGTTGAGGAATATTCCATTGTGTGTGTATATATGTATATATATGTGTATATATGCATGTATATATATATATATATATATATATATACACATCACATCTTCTTTATGTATTATATATATGTGTATATATGTATGTATATAGGATTTAAGAAATCTATTTCTGTGAAAATATACCTTTGTTCTGTATATATATATATATATATATACACATATATATATATATATATACAGAAGATGTGGTATACATATATATATATACATACCATATATATATATATGTATATATATACACACATATAAAGAAGAAGAAGATGTGGTATATATATATATATACATATATATGTATATGTCAATGGACATTTGGGCTCTCTCCATAACTTGGCTGTTGTGGATAGTGTTATAAACACTGGGGTGTATGTACCCCTTCAAATTTGTACTTTTTGTATCCTTTGGGTAAATACCTAGTAGTGCAATTGCTGGATTGTAGGGTAGTTCTATTTTTACCTTTTTGAGGAAACTCCATGCTGTTCTCCAAAGTGGCCGTACCAGTTTGCATTCCCACCAACAGTGCAAGAAGTTTCCCCTTTGCATCCTTGCCAGCACCTATTGGTTCTTTTGTTGTTAATTTTAGGCATGCTGACAGATGTGAGGTGGTATCTCATCATGTTTTGTTTTTTTCTTAATTTTTATTTATTTATTTATTTATTTTTTTATTTTATTAAAAAAATTTTTTTTTAACGTTTATTTATTTTTGAGACAGAGAGAGACAGAGCATGAACAGGTGAGGAGCAGAGAGAGAGGGAGACACAGAATCTGAAACAGGCTCCAGGCTCTGAGCTGTTAGCACAGAGCCCGATGCGGGGCTCGAACTCACGGACTGTGAGATCATGACCTGAGCCGAAGTCGGACGCTTAACCGACCAAGCCACCCAGGCGCCCCTTTTTCTTAATTTTTAAACAAAAAAGTTTTTAATGTTTATTTTTTTATTTTTATTTTTAATTTTTATTTATTTATTTTGAGAGAGAGAGACACACACACAGAGTGTGAGTGGCAGAGAGTGAAGAATGGAGAGAATCTCAAGCTGGTTCTGTGCTGTCAGCACAGAGTCAGATGCGGGGCTCCATCCCACGACCCTGGGATGATAACTGAGCCAGAATCAAGACTCAGATACTCAATCAACTGAGCCACCCAGGCGCCCGTTTAATGTGTGTGTGTGTGTGTGTGTGTGTGTGTGTGTGTGTGTGTGTATGTATTTTTTTTTTTTAATGTATATTTTTGAGACAGAGAGAGAGAGAATCTGAAACAAGCTCCAGAGCTGGTCGCAGGGCTGCAACTCAGGCTGCAACAGTGAGATCAAGACCTAGCTGAAGACATGCTTAACTGACTGAGCCATCCAGAGGCCCCTAATTTTTTTTTTTAATGTTTATTTATTTTTGAGAGAGAGAGAGAAAGAGACAAAGAGCCAGTGGGAGAGGGGTGAAGAGAGAGGGAGACAGAATCTGAAGCTGACTGCAGGCCCTGAACTGTCAGCACAAAGCCCAACATGGGGCTTGAACCCACAAACCGTGAGATCATGTCCTGAGCAGAAGTCCGATGTTTAACTGACTGAGCCACCCAAGCGCCCCTCATAGTGGTTTTTATTTGTATTTCCCTGATGATCAGTTGCATATCTTTTCATGTCTGTTGGCCATCCGGATGTCTTCTTTGGAAAAGTGTCTATTCATGTCTTCTGTCCATTTCTTTAAAAAAGAATTTTTTTTAATGTTTATTTATTTTTGAGAGAGAGAGGGAGTGTGAGTGAGGGAGAAGCAGAGAGAGGGAGACACAAAATCTGAAGCAGGCTCCAGGCTCTAAGCTGTCAGCACAGAGCCCGATACAGGGCTCGAACCCACGAACTGTGAGATCATGACCTGAGCCGAAGTCAGATACTTAACTGACTGAGCCAGCCAGGTTCCCCTTCAGTCTATATCTTAAAAGGATTATTTGTTTTTTTAGTGTTGAGTTTGCTAAGTTCTTTATAGATTTGTAAATGCTAAGCCTTTATTAGGTTATTTGCAAATATCTTTTCCCATTCCATTAGTTGCCTTTTAGTTTTATTGATTGTTTCCTTCAATGTATAGAAGCTTTTTATTTTGATGAAGTTCCAATAGTTCATTTTTACTTTTGTTTCCCTTGCCTCTGGTGACCTGTCTAGTAAGAAGTTGCTATGGCCAAGGTCAAAGAGGTTGCTACCTGTGTTCTCCTTTAGGATTTTGCTGGTTTCCTGTCTCACATTAGCTCTTTCATCCATTTTTAATTTATTTTTATATGTGGTATAAGAAAGTGGTCTAGTTTCATTCTTCTGCATGTTGCTGTCCAATTTTCCCAACACCGTTTGTTGAAGAGACCGTCTTTTTTCCATTAGATATTCTTTTTTCTGCTTTGTTGAAGATTAGTTGACCATAAACTAACTTTTATATGTTGATTTTGTGTCCTGCACCTTTACTGAATTAATTGATTAGTTTAATAGCTTTTTGGTGGAGTCTTTAGTATTTCCATATGTATGATCACCTCATCTGCAGACAGAAACAATTTTTCTTCTTCCTTTCCAATTTAGATGCCTTTTGTTTCTTTTTCTTACCATTTTTTTCTGGCTAAGACTTACAGAACTATGTTGAATAGTAATGGTGAGAGTAGGCACCCTGTCTTCATCTTATTCTTTGAGGAAAAACTTTCTGTTTTCACATTAAGTGTGATATTAGCTATGGACTTACCATATATGGTCTTTGTTATGTTGAGGTACATTCTTTCTTACCTTATCGGTTGAGAGTTTTTTCATGAAACGATGTTCAATACTGTCAAATTCTTTTTCTGCATGTATTAAGATGATCATAGGTTTTCTGTCTTTTGTTAATGTGGTGTATATCATGTTTTTTGATCTTCAGTATTGAACCATTCTTGCATTTCTGGAATAAATCCTACTTGATTGTGGTGTATGATCCTCTTAAAAAAAATGTTTATTTGGGGCGCCTGGGTGGCTCAGTCGGTTAAGCGTCCGACTTCGGCTCAGGTCATGATCTCGCAGTTCGTGAGTTCAAGCCCCACGTCGGGCTCTGTGCTGACAGCTCAGAGCCTGGAGCCTGTTTCAGATTCTGTGTCTCCCTCTCTCTCTGACCCTCCCCCGTTCATGCTCTGTCTCTCTCTGTCTCAAAAATAAATAAACGTTAACAAAAAGTAAAAATAAAAAAAAATGTTTATTTATTTATTTGTTTTAGGAAGAGAGAGACAGAGCATGAGTGGGAGAGGGGCAGAGAGAGAGGGAGACACACAGAATCCGAAGCAGGCTCAGGCTCTGAGGTGTCAGCACAGAGCCCGATGCAGGGCTTGAACTCACAGACTATAAGATCATGACCTGAGCTGAAGTTGGATGCTTAACTGACTGAGCCACCCTGGTGCCCCATGTACGATCCATTTAATGTGTTCTTGAATTCAGTTTGATAGTGTTTGATTGAGGGTCTTTGTATCTATTTTAATGAGGGATATTGGCCTGTAATTTTCTTGTAGTATCCTCGTCTGGCTTTGGTATTAGGGAAATGCTGTTATTATAAAATGTTCCCTCCTCTTCAGTTTTTTGGAAGAGTTTGAGAAGGATTGGTATGACCTCTTATTTTAATATTTGGTAGGATTCAACAATAAAAGCATCAGGTCATAAGCTTTTCTTTGTTGAGAGATTTGATTACAGATTCAATCTCTTGTTATTGGTCTGTTTAGATTTTATATTTCTTCATGACTCAGTCTTGGCAGGTGATATATGTCTAGCAATTTCTCCATTTCTTCTAGGCTATGTAATTTGTTGGTATATAATTATTCATAGCAGTCTTTTTTAATCTTTGTTTTTCTGTTGTATCAATTGTAACATCTCCTCTTTCATTTCTGATTTTATTTAATTTTTTTTTTTAACGTTTATTTTTGAGACAGAGAGAGACAGAGCATGAACGGGGGAGGGTCAGAGAGAGGGAGACACAGAATCTGAAACAGGCTCCAGGCTCTGAGCTGTCAGCACAGAGCCCGATGCGGGGCTCGAACTCACCAACCGCGAGATCATGACCTGAGCCGAAGTCGGCTGCTTAACCGACTGAGCCACCCAGGTGCCCCTCATTTCTGATTTTATTTATAGTTGACCCTTTAACAACCCGAGTCAGTCAAAAATCTGCATATAGCTTTTGACTCCTCCTAAACTTAACTACTAATAGTCTACTGTTGACCAGTCTACTGTTGACCTTACTGATAACAAACAGTTGGCTGTTGATGGTCTCTATTTCATTTTTCATTTCATTCATTGTATTCTTCAGTTCCAGAAGAAGCTGAATTTTAATAATTTCTATCTTTCTGCGAAAGCTCTTACTGTGTTCATGTATCATTTTCCTGATTTAGTTGAATTGTCTTTCTGTATTTTCCTGTAGCTTATTGAGCTTCCTTAAAACATCTATTTTGAATTCTTTATAAGGCAAATCATAGATCTCCAGTCCTTTGGGTTGGTTACTGAAAAATTATTTTGTTCCTTTGGTGGTGTCAGGTTTCCTTGATTTTTCTTATTCCTTGATGTCTTGTGTTGTCTTTGCATTTGAAGACTCAGTCACCTCCTCCAGTCTCTACTGCCCTGCCTTCAGGAGAGAAATACCTTGTGTTGGCCTTCTAGGTATTTTGAGGCTTTCTCTGAGTTTTTCTATGGATACACCTACTCTATGCTTCTTGCTTCCTCTTAGGCAGAATTCTTAAAATTGTTTGCCTTTTTTTGATCCTGCAAAGCCAGGGCGGGTACCAACAGCCTCCTGTTTGCTTTCCCCAGGGCAGTGTTGAATGCATCGGTGCTGAATGCATCAGTATCCATGCATTTTCTTAGTCCTATAGAGTTGTGCCATTTTTCTACATTTTCTCACTAGCTGTCTGCAAAGGCTTATATTTGTTGCCATTGGGGACCACACAGGTTGACAGCTACAGGGTGGTAGGGTATGTGTGTTAGGCATCTGGAATGTTGGGGGTGCCCATGGGCCAGGTGGGGGGGATCCACAGGTGAGGTATCACCACCAGCTCATAGGCTGTCTTCTTGGTGGTATCTGTGAAGTGGTTAGTAGGACCCATGTCTCTTTGATGCCCTCTGAGAGCAACTGGCTGCTGTTCTCCAAGACCCTTCATTCATAGTCATGTAGCACACCTTAGTATTCTGGAGGAGGCAAGAAAGAAGTTGGCCTCCTTCTTATCCCATACAGCTGGGGAAGCCAGGTGCTTACTCACATGCTCCCATTTTCCTCCATGGGAGAAATTATGGGCTGAGAAGGTCTCTCTTGGCACTGAGCTGTGCCCTTTGGGGAGGGGGGACATGGGTACAGAATAACTGTTCATTGTACCCTCTCCAGTGCATCTAATCATGGATAATTTTTCCTCTAACAGTTTACTGGAACTTCTTCCTCTTGCACCTGTTTAGGAGGGTGTATTAGTCATGCTTCTCCAGAGAAATAGAAAGAGTAGGCTTTGTATTCATGTATAGAATAAGTTTTATTTTAAGGAATTTGCCTATGTGATTGTGGAGGCTTGGTGATTCCAAAATCTGATGGAGGAAGTTGGCAGACTGGAGACTTGGGAAAGAGCTGCAGCTCAAGTCCAGAAACAATCAGCTGGTAAACCAGGTAGAACTGATGTTGTAAATGAAGCTTAAAGGTAGTCTGCTGGAAGAATTCCCTCCTGCTCAGGGGAGGGCAGCCTTTTGTTCTATTTGATCCTGCAACTGATTGGACAAGGCCCACCCATATTATGGAGGGCAATCTACTTTACTCTAAATCTGTGAAAATTAAATGTTAATTTCATCCAAAAACATCCTCACAGAAACATCCAGAATAATGTTTGACGAACTATCTTGGCATCATGGCCCAGCCAAATTGAGACATAAAATTAGCCAACAGAGGGGCGCCTGGGTGGCGCAGTCGGTTAAGCGTCCGACTTCAGCCAGGTCACGATCTCGCGGTCCGTGAGTTCGAGCCCCGCGTCAGGCTCTGGGCTGATGGCTCGGAGCCTGGAGCCTGTTTCCGATTCTGTGTCTCCCTCTCTCTCTGCCCCTCCCCCGTTCATGCTCTGTCTCTCTCTGTCCCAAAAATAAATAAAAAATGTTAAAAAAAAAAAAAAATTAAAAAAAAATTAGCCAACAGAGAAGGGATAGAGTAAAAAGTGAGAAATGCTTTCAAGTACAATGACATATCAAACTTATGTTTTTGGTGGTAGTCCATTTCAAAAAAGAATTATTTTTTTTAATAGATACTTTAAGTATTTTAGAAGATTTAAAACATCCTCCCAAGCTTTAGCGTAAGAATATCTCACCATCCACCAGAATAGTCTGGAGAAATATTCAGAATGCCTTGGACCATGTGGTACTTGTCATGAATTAACTGATCCGTGCTGGTCACAACATTGATTACCATGGATGATGAGATTGGAGATGGGAAGTTCAACGGTACTTTAAAAGAATTATTCACCAAGGGTGCCCGGGTGGCTCAGTCAGTTAAGCGTCCAGCTGTTGGTTTAGGCTCAGGTCTTGATCTCACAGTTCATGAGTTTGAGCCTGGAGTCAGGTTCTGCACTGACAGTGCAGAGCCTGCTTGAGACTCTCTATCTCCCTCTCTCTGCCTCTCCACCATTTGTGTTCTCTCTCTCTCTCAACACAAACAAATACACTTAAAAAAAGAAAAGAATTATTCACCATGATCAAGTGGAATTCATTCCTGGGCTGCAGGTCTGGTTCAATATTCATAAATCAATCAATGTGATATATCACATTAATAAAAGAAAGGATAAGAACCACATAGTCTTTTCAATAGAAGCAGAAAAAGCATGTGACAAAATACAGCATCCTTTCTTGATAAAAGCCCTCAAGAAAGCAGGGATAGAAGGAACATAAACATGATAAAAGCCCTGTATGAAAGGCCCACAGCTAATACCATCCTCAATGGGGAAAAACCTGAGAGCTTTCCAACTAAGATCAAGAAGGAGAATTTTTTTTAAATAAAATTTTAATGTTAGAATAGTTTTAGATTTATATAAAAGTTGCAAAGATAGTACAGAGCATTCCCATATACCCCCACCCAGTCTTCATTATTATTAGCATTTTATTTACATTAGTATGGTATACTTATCATGATTAATGAACCATATTGATAAATTATTACTAAAGTCCATAATGTATTCATATTTCCCTAGTTGTTATCTAAAGTCCAATTTCTATCCTAAGATTCTATCCAGGAGAGCACATTACACTTAATTCTTGTATCCTTAGGCACCTCTTGATTGTGATAGTTCTCAGACTTTGTTTTTGATGACACTGGCAGTCCCAAGGAGTACTGGTCAGATATTTTGTACAGACCCCATCAATTTGGTTTTATTTGATGTTTTGCTCATGGTTATATTAGTGTTATGGGTTTGGGAGATGAGGACCACAGAAGTGAAGTGCCATTGTCAGTCATCACATCATATCAAAAGTACACACTATCAACATGACTTAACCATTGCTGATATTAACCTTGGTCATTTGTCTTAGGTAGCATTTGTCAGGTTTCTCCACTTTTCTCCCCCTTGTCACACTGTATTCTTTAGAAGGGGTCCAATACACTATGTTCAGCCCACATTTAAGAAGTAGGTACGCTCTATACTTCATTGAGAGTGCAGTTTCTACCTAAGTTATTTGGAATTCCTCTGAGAGGAAGATTTTCTGTTCTCTTCCATTTATTTCATTATTCAATTATTTATTTATATTAGTATAGGTATTGATTTTATGCTTTTGGTTATAATCTAATGTTATGTTGTTTCTTTTGTTGCTCAAATTGTCCCATCCTTAGTCACCCGGGTCTCTTTCATTTGGTTCCTGTGTCCCTTTAACATACCCTTTTCATTGTGGGTTTTGTTGTTGTTGTTGTTGTTGTTGTTGTTGAGTGCTTCCTTTCTGTTGCTACGAGATGCTTCAGGCTCATCTGGTACCTTTTCCGTTTCAGCCTTCAAATCTACCTGTTCTCTGCTCTCTGAGCTGTTGTAAACGTTTTTGCAACATTCTTTTCAGAGCTGCTTTTACTTCCTTGTTCTTCAAGCTGTAGACAAGGGGATTCACTAGAGGAGTGACCACACTGTACTGTATGGAAAAAATTAACTCCAGTGGGGAACTTAAGGTTGGCATGAGATAGCGAAGAAAAGCAGATCCATAGAAGAAACTCACTGCAGTGAGGTGGGAGGAGCAGGTGGAGAAGGCCTTGCTTCTGCCTGAGGTGGAGGTGATGCTCAGGATGGTGGAGATAATACGGGTGTAAGAGAAGAAGACCAGGAGTAAGGTTCCAGAGGCATGAATGATGGCAGAGCACACCAGGACTGCAAAGTTGGTGGAGATATCAGAGCAAGACAGAGAGAACAGAGATGGCAGTTCACAGCTGAAGTGAGGCATGACATGAGCCTCGCAGAAGTCCAAATCGCAAGCCATGAGGGTGTTAATGAGAGCATCCAGAAAGCCCAGTCCCCATGAGACCCATACCAGACCCCCACACAACTGTTTACTCATCACCTGGTCATAGAGCAGGGGGTTGCGGATGGCAGTGTAGCGGTCATAGGCCATGGCAGAGAGCACAAAAGCTTCAGTCCCTGCGATGCAAAACACAAAAAATGCCTGAGCGAGGCAGCTTTCTATGGATACTGATTTCTTCTGAGACAGGAGATTCTCCAGCATCTTGGGCACAGTGACTGAAGTTAAACAAAGATCCAGGAAGGAGAGGTGACTCAAGAGGAAGTACATGGGGGTGTGGAGATGGGAATCAGTCATAATCGCCATCATGATCATCAGGTTCCCCATGATGGTCAGGAGGTAAATTTCCAGGAAAAATACAAAGAGGAGAATTTGGGTGTGAGGGTCAGCAGATAGCCCAAGGAGGATGAATTCTGTGATGGTGCTGTGGTTTCCTAAGACCATGACAGAAGATGTTCCACTGGAATGAAAGCATAAAGAAGCATGAATTATTCACCTTCTTTTTGTGCCACCTCAGAATCTCTACTTTATTCCATGTATGCACATCTTCAGTGTGCTCATCTTTTACACGGATTTTTAAAACATCTACTCTCCCTCCCTCCCAGGATTCTTCCCTCACTTGATTGCCAACCTCACAGGTCCCGAACTCTGAACCAGACCATTAGTACTCTCGTGGCTCCTCTCCCACAAATAACTCTGGAGACCTTCATATAATTTTTCAGTTTAGTCTATGACTGAATGGTTTCATCTCCTTGAACTGTCCTTTGATTGTAACCTACAATACTACTGGTCAAACTGTATCCAATACACTTCTTGGAGAAGTGATTCTAATCATCTCTGCTTTCTTGAGTCACACAGTGTTTCACTCTCCATTCAAAAGCTTGTAAGAGTTTGATATTACTTTATAATAACATGCTATATTTATCATATTTCTACTCTTCATGTGTCTCTCTCTAGTGTATTTGGTTATTTAATTCCAAGGACAGTTTCAAAATGTATGTGTGTGTGAGTATATGCATGAGGTGGGAAATGGGGTTAAGAAAGGAGATTGCTAGGAGTGCCTGAGTGGCTCAGTTGGTTCAACATCTGACTCCTCATTTTGGCTCAGGTCATGATCTCATTGTTAGTGAGTTCCAGCCCGGCACCGGGCTCTGTGCTGACAGCTCAAAGCCTGCTTGGGATTCTCTCTCTCCCTCTCTCTTCGCCTCTCCCCTGCTCATGCTCCCTTTCTCTCTCTCAAAAATAAATAAACATTAAAAAAAAAAAAAAAAGAAAGGAGACGTCTGATCTATATTTTTAAGATTAACCCTCCCCCACCCCAAAAATTCAGATTCATAGGACATGTTCAGTTCCTCAGTTTGAACAGTCAGGATTTGCATCTCCTCTATATAAGCCTATGACCACAACTTTTAATTCTACAGTGCTCCTGAATAATTATAAACTTACCTGGTTGGCATTTAAAGATTACTCAATTTTTGAAGTAATTTCTCTACCAGCAGAGAACCTGTTTTACTTGGTCTTTTCTGTGATGGGTATTTTAAGCATTGCCCAGGTGGTTCTGCTACCTCTGTGCTACAGAATCAGGCACGAACTGGTCAGACCAGACTTGCCCCGGTGCCCTCATTACTCTCCTATTCTCTGCCTTGACTTCAGCTGAGACTCTGTTGAAAATTTTCCCTACAAATCTTGACCTAAATCCTACCTATTTTTCCATCTCACCTTAATTTCTATTTCTTCCCTTGTATAGCTGTCTTGATTACCTCCTTCCCTGCCTGGATGGATTATGGAAAATAATGATCCCTATTATTTCACTGGTCCCAATTATATCTAGGTATTATCAAATGTTTAGCTTTTTCTTTACTGGGAGATCTCAACAAAACTTCAGGGGCTGCATTATTTCAAATTTTAGAATATGGAAATTGAATCTGAAAATGCTGTGGTAACTTCTGGTGTTGAGAGGATTAGTGGATAAGCTTAACATCCCTCCCAGGTCTGTGAAGCTTCCATATCTGTGCTTTTTACACTCTGACTGGCTGACATTCATCTGACATTTGTTAAGCACATCTACTTCTCTTCATTCTATGTTCTCTTTTGTTGCTTACTCTCTGAACTGTTTTGGGCCTTCACCTGCGTATCTGTCTTACTCCGGCTTTTAGTAGGATGTATGAGTAGTGTTTCTTTTTCCTCCAAATGTGTTGCTTGTTTATGAAGAATACATTTGGTATTTAATCATCCATATTATCTTAAATCCCGAACATACAGCAGAATGAAAGGCAATATTGGGTGCTCAGGATTTGTTAAATGTAGAAAGAATGAGAGAATAAAGTAAATATGACATGTGCTTTGTTAGAGGAATATACCTAGCTTTAATTCTAACTTTAGAAATAAACAAAACTGGGGCGCCTGGGTGGCTCAGTCAGTTAAGCATATGACTTTGGCTCAGGTCATGATCTCACGGTTCGTGGGTTTGAGCCCGGCATTGGGCTCTGTGCTGACAGCTCAGACCCTGGAGCCTGCTTGGGATTCTCTGTCTCCCTCTCTCTCTGCCCCTCCCCCACTCACGCTCTATCCCTTTCTGTCTCTCAAAAATAAATAAATGTAAAACAAACAAACAAACAAAACTTGGGGCACCTGTGTGGCTCAGTTGGTTAAGCATCGACTTCAGCTCAGGTCATGATCTCACGGTTGGCGAGTTCGAGCCTGGCAATGAGCTCTGTGCTGACAGCTCGGAGCATGGAGCCTGCTTCAGAGTCTGTGTCTCCTTCTCTCTCTGCTCCTCCCCCGCTCGTGCTCTGTCTCTGTCTCAAAAATAAATAAACATTAAAAAAGTAAAAAAATAAACAAAACTGGAGGATGCCTGGGAAGTGGTGGAGAAAGGTTGCAAAGACGGAAGACTTATCTTTTGTCATAATAATTGGTACCTAAAGGTTCCTTCCCCCAGGGAGCAGCTCATTCTTACTAGCTAATTTCTGTCCATGCTGGGAGGGTGGCTTAAAACCATGACATTTATGTGTACATTCCATTGTCCACCCTGTCAATTCAGTAATCTATCCATCTGTGTTCCTGTTCAATTATTTATCCATTAATTTATCAGTTCTCTCATTTACCTAATTATTCAAAATATTATGGGTCTACTTTGTGCAAGGCCTCCTACTTATAACAGATTGGCCAAACAACCTTATCTAATGTTTGTTGAACTGTTGTGTGAATACACTTATTTGTCCTGCTTTTCCAGTCATACATTTCTAGCATTCATAGCTGAGTTCTTGTGTTGGTTAACTTTTTTTATACCCAGCTTGAAACCTCAGACTCTTCCTTTAATGAGTCTTTTCTGGTATGTAACTCTTTGCAATAATCATAACCTGTCACCCAGAATTCCGAATTGACTCTGAATTTCCCAGCTTTCATCTGGGGAATTTCACCACAGTGTCATGTTATGCTGGCCCAGAGAACTCACAAGAACAGGTTCTATTCCTGCGGAGTGAGCCAATGTCCTGCTTTTCCTTTCTTTTTGTCTTTGTTTCTTTCTTTTTATTTATTTATTTATTTATCTATCTATTTATTTATTTATTTTGAGAGAGGGGGAGAGAGAGAGAGAGTGAGCGAGTGAGCTTGCAAGCAGGGGAGGGGCAGAGACAGAGGGAGAGAGAAAGAATCCCAGGCCTGCTCTGCACTGTTAGTTCAAAGCCCAATGTGGGGCTCAATCTTATGATCTGTGAGATTATGACCTGAGCTGAAACCAAGAGTTGGTTGCTTAACCAGCTGAGCCACCCAGGTGCCCCATCTTTTCTTACTTCTTATTTAAACAAGTTCTCATATTCCCACCCCTTATCAGAACCCATATTCAAATCACCTCTCTGTTCTATCTGGTGAGTAACTTGCAGCCCAGTATGATAGCTCAGATTAATTCAGATTCTGCAGTGAAGGTGAACAACCAGAAGGAAAGTTCAGTTCCTGCTGTCTCTGAATTTATAAAATCTCACTGGAATAAACGGTTTCTTTTGTTTTTCAGTAGCAAAGTAAACAGTCAATTCAGTACATTTACTTTAACTGGAAAATTTCTCAAGATTTATAATTTACTCTTTGATTTTGGCCATTTTCTCCATATTTACTCTCTAGTTTTTTCCATATTTGTTCTCATTGGAGACCTGGCTACAATCCCATTTTTATTTTTGGCATGTAGCCCAAGCAAACTCCAGCATAACTGGAGGACTTTTGGAGCAACTGTGAGTTAGAGACCCGATATTTGAAAACCTCTGTTCTATGCTGAGGACCCACAAAGCCAACCCATCAGGAAGGCAGGTGGAAGCCCAACTTGTGAGATTCTGTGATTTGCTCCCCCTGGAACCTAATATAGATCCTCTGACTGTGACCAACTGAGGACAGGGCTTCATTTCAACCATGTAGCGAAAGCTAAGCACTAATTTCAAAGTCTCTTCACTTACCTTGTGAGAGGGAACGGTGGCTTCAATTCACATTGAAGTTGAATGTCTGTTTTGAAATTCAGAAAAAGGTGAAGAGAGAGAAGTTTGAGTGCTCACATAAAGGAGGGTGGAAAGTAAGAAAGTAGAACCCAGGGGGATCGTTTTCCACAAAATGTGTTATTACCACTTTGCCTGTATAGCTGTGTTTGAAACTTCTCAAATAGGCTGCTTCTTGCTATCTCGTATGTTTATGTCAGATAGCACCTTATGGAGAAGTGAAGCAGGAAATTGCATTTTCTGGGTCATTTAAAAAATAATCACAAATAATTATCACCATCCATCCTATGATTTTTGGCTGAAGTTTATGCTCCTGTGAATTCATTTTACTTAAATTAGCGTTTGCCTAAATTTAAGATTCAATCAGTTCTGAGAGGCAAAGAACATCAATTCCATTATAAATTATTAACTTGTTTAGATATAATAATCTTATATCATTTCAAGAAGACATTCCAAGAAAAAAGTCTCAAAAGTTACCTTTTTGGTGAAATCACACAGAAAATATTAGTTGATTATATACATGACTGGATAGATAGATTAATGAAGATAGGATGAAAGGCAGGTCTAGTGCTGCAAGGCAGAGATGGTCTGGGTAACTATTTTTGGAAATATAAAACCTTTGATGTTCTGAGGCCACCTGAAATGGGAAGAAGGGCCAAATTCTTGTGGTTTGTATGCATGGAAGACAAACTTCAAATATGTCAATATTTTCCTTAAAATCTTCTTGATTTCTGCTATTTCGCTTCCCCTTTAACCACTAATATTGATGACCAGAGTTGATGGAGTGGTTAATAATATCAGAAAAGTAAATTATTTTTAGCACATGCATTTAGGGTCTAAGAGAAGAAGGAGGATCTCAGACTACTGAAGTCTATCTACTATGATGTGCTTTTACCCATTTCTCCCCAGACCGAGAAACTCTTAGCTCCTGGTTTCAGTTTTCCAGACCAATGCAGATTCCATAGTCGCTGTAGACTCAATGCTAGAGAGCATAGAGAGGATTTATTTAGTAGATGCTAAAAACAGTTGAGGATAAGAGCCTCAAAGGAGAGAAATATCCACAAAGGTCCTAGTGGCTGTAACTTAGTCTGCAGTACAAACAAAAGATGATGAGAGAACTTAAAGTAAAAGGAGTTGCCTAAGACAAGTAGATACAGAAGACTAGATAAAAACAGAAACTGGAAATCTCCAGAGGGGAATGTGGAGAACCTTTAGAGAAATCATAGAGGTCTGAATTTTTCTGGCACAAAAGTCATCTTCTGGCTCTAGTCTTACCATAGTATAAGAAGTCGTCTTTGGTCAGGTGTTCACTATGCACAGGAGAACCACTATTTCTCTAGCCTAATTTTAGAGTGCATACATGTTTTCTATTCACAAGCTTCCAGGAGGGAAGGAAAATGTCTACTCTCACTCACTAAATACGGTGGGAAACATTCAAATTCTGAAAGGAGCACAAGAGAGACTTCTCTCATGTCATGTCAGACCCAATCACAGAGGCTACTACTCACTTATCTTTTTGAGTTTATACACTGGACAAAGAATATCAGTGAATTGAGTGATTTTTCAGATATAATCTAGCTGAAGGGAATCAGATAGTCTGGTGGATCTCAGCAGTGCAAGGAAGCTGTAATCCCTGAGGTCATGGTCTGAAGCCAGACTTTAAGCTCATTAACTGGAAGAGTGAAGTTTGTAGAAGTCCTAGGGGATTCTCACAGATATAGGCTATAGAACTTTAGGGATGAAGTTTTAACTGGCCTTTGAAAGTAGGCAAGCTGGGAAGTCTTTTCCTGCTGGCCACTTATTAGGAAATTATTAAGGAAGGTATATAGTGAGATATAATTAACCTAACAGGTGACTTTCCCACATCATAAGGAACTGTATCTTTAAACAGCTGGGCTGAACATTTTCTGATTAAATCTATTAAAAAATCAGAAACGGTTACTTATTCAACTATCTGACTCATTGGATGCATCTGTGAAACCTCATTCTATGCAGTAGTATGACAAAGAGCAGTTTAGAGGCTAACATGATCCCAGGTCCAGCCTCACATCCTCATGGGAGGCATCTTTATCTCTGAAGATGAGTTGTTGGACATTAATGAGGAATTTCTCAGCTTATATGAAATTTTTTCTTTAAAATGTTTCTATTTTTGGAGTCTGGGGAGGGGACAAAAAAAATTTCTATTTTTATTAAAAAAATTTAAACTTGAGATATAATCAACACGTAACATCGTATAAGTTTAAGATATAAACGTGTTGATCGATACATTCGTATATTGCAATATGAGTGCCATTGAAGTATTGATTTCATTTCCTCTGAGTATATACCCAGAAGTGGAATTACTGCATCATATGATAGTTCTATTTTAATTTTTTGAAGAACCTCCATACTGTTTTCCACAGTGGCTGAACTAAATTACATTCCCACCAACAGTGTACAAGGGTTTCCTTTCCCCCACAGCCTCACCCTCACTTGTTTTCTTGTTTTGTTTTGTTTTGTTTTTAATTTACATCCAAGTTAGTTAGCATATAGTACAACAATGATTTCAGGCGTAGATTCCATAGTACTCCTTACCCATTTAGCCCATCCCCCCTCCCACAACCTCTCCAGTAACCCTCTGTTGTTCTCCATATTTAAGAGTCTCTTATGTTTTGTCTCCTGCCCCTCCATGGTTTTATATTATTTCCGCTTCCCTTCCCTTATGTCCATCTGTTTTGTCTCTTAAAGTCCTCATATGAGTGAAGTCATATGATGCTTGTCTTTCTCTGACTAATTTCACTTAGCATAATATACTCCAGTTCCATCCACATCGTTGTAAATGGCAAGATTTCATTCTTTTTGATTGCCAAGTAATACTCCATTGTATATATATACTACATCTTCTTTATCCATTCATCCATCGTTAGACATTTGGGATCTTTCCATACTTTGGCTATTGTTTATAAGGCTTCTATAAACATTGGGGTGCATGTGTCCCTTTGAAACAGTATACCTATATCCCTTGGATAAATACCTAGTAGTGCAATTGCTGGGTCATAGGGTAGTTCTATTTTTAATTTTTTTGAGGAACCCCCATACTGTTTTCCAGAGTGGCTGCACCAGCTTACATTCCCACCAGCAGTGCAAAAGCGATCCTCTGTCTCCACATCCTCGCCAACATCTGTTGTTGCCTGACCAACACTTGTTATCTCCTCTTCTTCGTGATAGCCATTCTAGTAGGTGTTAGGTGTTTTGATTTGCATTTACCTAATGATTAGTGATGTTGAGCATCTTTTCATGTACATATTGTCCATTTGTATGTCTTCTTTGGACAAATGTTTACTTAGGTTATCTGCCCATTTTAAAATCAGGTTGTTTTGTTTTTCTTTTTGGTTATTGAGTGGTAGGAATTCTTTATACAGTTTGGTTATTAGCCTCTTATCCAGTATATGGTTTGCAAAAATGTTCTCTCATTCTGTAGGTTGCCTTTTCACCTCATTGATGGTTTCTTTGCTGGGCAAAGGCTTTTAGATTTTTGCACTTTCGGTGTCACATCTAAAAAAACATTGCCCAGATTAATGTCAAGGAGCTTCTTCCTTATGTTTACTTCTAGAAGTTTTACAGTATTTTTGTGAGTGGTGTGAGATAGGGGTCCAGTCTTGTTTTTCTGCTTATAGTTATCTGGTTTCCCAGCACCATTTGTTGAAGAGGCTATCTTTTCCCCATTTGGTGTTCTTCGTTCTCTTGTCAAATATCAGTTGACCGTATATGCAGAAGGTTAATTTTGGGCTTTCTGTTTTGTTCTATTGGCATACATGTTTATTTTTATGCCAACACCATACTGTTCGATTATTATAACTTTGTAGTAAAGTTGAAATCAGCAAATGTGATGCCTCTGGCTTTGTTATTCTGTTTCAGGATTTTTTTGGCTCTTTGGGGTCTTTTGTGGTTCAATACAAATTTTAGGATTCCTTATTCTATTTCTGTGAAAAATGCTTTTATTTAGGTAAATGCCCAACTCCAGTGAAATCACTGGATCATATCAGAAAACTATTTTTAATTTTTTGAAGGACCTCCACAATTTTCCACAGTGGCTGCACCACTTTGCATTCCCATTAATTGTGCATGAGGCTTTCTTCTTCTCCACAACCTCGCCAACACTTGTTTCTTGTGCTGAGTTTAGCCATTCTCACAGGTGTGAGGTGACATCTCATTGTGGTTTTGCTTTGCATGTCCCTGATGATGAGTGATGTTGAACATCCTTTCATGTGTCTGTTGGCTATCTGTATGTTTTCTTTGGGAAAATGTCTGTTAATGTCTTCTGTCCATTTTTAAAAAAAATATTTATTTATTTTTGAGAGAGAAAGAGACAGAGCATGAGCAGGGGAGGGTCAGAGAGAGAGGGAGACACAGAATCCTAGGCAGGCTCCAGGCTTCAAGCTGTCAGCACAGAGCCTGACACAGGGCTTGAACCCACAAACCCCAAGATCATGATCTGAGCGGAAGTCAGATGTTTAACCAACTAAGCTACCCAGGCACCCCTTCTGTCCATTTCAATTAGATTCTTATTTTGTGTGTGTGTGGAGTTGTCTAAGTTCTTTGTATATTTTGGATACTAACACTTTATTGGATATATACAAATCAGAGTGAAAAGTAGGATATCAATACATATAGTATAGACATGGAAAAGATAATAAAGTGAATATTATGAGCCACTTTAATTGCTAACAAATCTGAGAATTTATGTGACTGGGCCAATTTCTCTAAAAACACATTTTTTCCAAGTCTGGCAGAAGAAGCAGAGGTCTGAATCATTTAACAGGAATTAAATAACTTGAATTCATTATTTAAAAAAAGCTCTTAGAAAGAAAACCCCAATCATATCAGTTTAATAGTGAATTCTTATGAATATATGAAGAAGTAACAACCAATATTACACAATTCTTCCACAGAATAGAAAAGAGAGGATGCATCTTAATTCTTTTTATGAGTCTATTAAATCTTGATAATAAAACCGATGTGAAGTTTTACCTTTAATGTTTACTTATTTTTGAGAGAGACAGAGCACAAATGGGAGAGGAGCAAACAGAAAGGGAGACACAGAATCCAAAGCAGCCTCCAGGCTCTGAGCTGCCAACACAGAGCCTGATGTGGGGTTCGAACTCACAAACCATGAGATCACAACCTGAGCTGAAGTCAGACACTTAACCAACTGAGCCACCCAGCTGCCCCGTGAAGTTTTATCTTTAAAAATCAACTAATAGAATTGACCTTTCTAACTAATAAAATTAGAAAATCTAGATGATAGCTCAATAGATACAGGAACACCATTTGATAAAACTTGACATAATTTATGCATAAAACACTTAGCAAACTATGAAAAGGAAAGAAAACTTCCTTAATCTGAAAAAGTTGATCTACAAAAAAAAACCCCTTAAAATTAAGGAATGAATTTAACAAGTTCACTGATACATAAAAATAAATTATATTTTTCCATACCAATAAAATCACACATAGAATAACATTTAAAAATAATACCGCTTAAATAGAGTTAAAAAACATTAAATGCCCAATAATACATTTCACAAAAGGTACAAAAACCCTCTATAATAAAAGCTATGGTATATTTCTGAGAGAAATTAAAAAGACCTAATTAAATGGAAAGTTATAACTTGGTTAATTGGGTGACTCAATATTGTGAAGATGCCAGCCCTTTTCAACTTGATCTATAGATTCAGACACAATCAAAATCCTGGACGTTTTTGCTGTTGATAAGCTGATTCTAAAAAATTGTCTGAAAATACAAAGAACCAAGCACATCCTGAAGAATTGTGTTACAAGGAACCCTTCTACTTCCAAACTTCGAAGGCTGTTATAATGATATAATAGTAAACATAGTTTGTTATTGGTACAAAAGCAGACAAACTAATCATGGAACAAAATGGAAGAAGATTCAGAAACAGACCCACACATATATATGATTTATGATAAAAGCAATATTACAGTGCAGTGGGAACATAAATGGTGATGGGTAAATGCATTTCCATTTGGAAAAAATGAATCTTGACCTTTATCACACATTATGCACAGAAAGCAATTCCAGGTGAATTATAATAAAGCACTAAAGCTTAAAAAAAACAGAATATTTTCATAAACTAAGAGTAAGGAAAAAAATTTTAACACAGCACAAAAATAGCAAGCATATTATAAAGGAAAAATGATTAACTGGGGTTTATTACAATTAAGAATTTCTCTTCATCAGAACAACATTAAGAGAATGAAAGTCAATCCACAGGGCAGCAGAGGAAAGGGTGCTTAGCTTTATTAGCCATCAGAGAAATGCAAAGTACAGCCTTAAATGTAATCACAACCCACCCACTAGAATTATGAAATGAAAAACATAAAAATACCATGTGTATTTTATGGAGCAACTGGAATTCTCATAAACTACTATGGGAATATACAATTTTACAACCACGAAGGGAAAGTTCTTGGAAGTATGATGTATACCCTATTATCAAACAAAGCCACCTCTAGGTGCATACTAAAACAAAGCAAAACAAAAGTATCTATGCTCATTAAGGGATGTGTACAAGAATACTGACAGCTATACTATTCATAATAGCCATAAACCAAAACTACACAAATATCTTTCAACAGTAAAATGGGTGAATAAATTATACGTTCACACAGTGGAAAATAATGCAACACTGAGAATAAACAATGAACAAATACATTATACCTGAAGAGTTAGCTCTCTAAGTGCAATAGTGAGTAAATTAAATCAGGCACAAAAGAAAAAGAAATAGATGGTATGATTCCACTTCTATGAAGAGCAAAAGAAGACAAAAGTAATATATGGTATTGTATCACTTGTGAGGGTGGGATCGTGTTGCAAAGGGGGACTTGATTTGGTTGCCAGCTTTTTGGTCATATTCTCTTTGAGAAAATTTATTGTGTTGTATACTTATATTCTGTGCACTTTTTGTATGTATGTCATATTTTGGTAAAAATAGGTCAAAAATGATTCATGTTTATATATTATTGAGACTGCTCAATAATTGTTCAATTACGATCTCTACGTATAGAAAAAAATTAGAATAAGATATACTGAGTTTGGGTGTTAAATTATATACTAAGGCATCTGTCAGCATTTAACAAGATAGGCATTCAGCCAATTTTACTTAACATCAATTCAACAGATATCTGCATGCATGCAGTTCTAGCCTGACACCTAATCATCTCCATCCAGTTTCCTACCTGTACTATTGCAAAAACTTTCCCAAGGTTCTTCTCAGTGCATTTTTAACCTCCTTGTTTTTCAGACTGTAGATGAGGGGATTCACTAGGGGAGTGACCACACCATACTGTATGGAGAAGATGAGCTCCAGAGGTGAACCTGAGGTTGGCATGAGATAACGGAGGAAAGCTGAGCCATAGAAGAAGCTCAATGCAGTGAGGTGAGAGGAGCAGGTGGAGAAGGCCTTGCTTCTGCCTGAGGTGGAGCCGATGCTCAGGATGGTGGAGACTATGCGCACATAGGAGAAGAAAATCAGGAAGAATGTACCACCGCCATGCAGGAGTGTAGAACAGACCAGGACAGTGAGGCTGGTAGAGACATCAGAGCAGGACAAAGGGAAGAGGGAGGGCAACTCACAGCTATAGTGATGGATGATTTTCGCTTCACAGAAATCCAAGTTCATTGTCAGGGGGATGTTAATAAGTGCATCTAGAAACCCCAGGCTCCATGAGCCCCATACAAGCTGCATATACAGCTGATTATTCATTACCCGGCCATAGAGGAGTGGGTGACAGATAGCAGCATAACGGTCATAGGCCATTGCTGAGAGTAAGCAGACTTCTGTTCCTCCAATGTCAAATACAAAGAAGACTTGAGCCAGGCAGCCCCCCACTGAGATGGTTTTGCTCTGAGACAGGAGGTTCTCCAGCAGCTTGGGCACTATGGCAGTAGAGAAACAAAAGTCCATGAAAGAGAGGTGGCTCAGGAAGAAGTACATAGGTGTGTGGAGATGGGGATCTTCCCTGATGACCAACAGCATCGATAGATTTCCCATTATAGTAAAGAGGTAAATCCCAAGGAAAAGCACAAAGAGCAGAACCTGGACGTGGGAGTCAACAGACAGGCCAAGGAGGATGAACTCTGTGATGGTGCTGTGGTTCCTCAAAGCCATTTAGAGGGAATAGTCCCTAGAAGTAAACATAGGCAAAAACTTAAACCTCTGATGACCACATTCAATTACCAGAGGAGGGGGGTTTGAACCCAACTAACTTATATTTAATATTTGCCCTCATTGAATCTTTGGATCCTCTCTTCCCATACAGATATTCTGCTTCATCTGAATGGGTCAATTTCAGTATGATATTATCCTATAGTTGATATTCTATCTCAGAGATTGCTGAAGAAATTCACAAATTTTTAAAAAAATGTTTATTTATTTTGTGTGTGAGAGAGAGAGAGTGGGAGAGGGGCAGAGGGAGGGAGAGAGAGAATCCTACGCAGGTTCAGTGCTCAAACCCACAAACAGTGAGATCATAATCCAAGCTGAAATCAAGAGTCAGTTGCTCAACCAACTGAGCTACCCAGGTGCCTCAGAATTCACAAATTTGTCCAGACCAGGACCATGACTAATTTAGTCAATTCCTTTCATTGAAACTTGTTAGCAGTGCCTGTCATTTGTATATTTTAGTGAACTGTCTATAATGGATGTTGCAAAACTTGTCATTTCTCTTCTGTCACTGAGTTTCTTACTCCCATTTAAAACCTTGCTAGGTTGCGTAATTGCTCAATGACACTATTTTGTCTTTCTTTAGCTTTTTTACAATCACTTTCATCTTTGCAGCAAGACTGAAATGTAATCATGAATGTAATGAATCATGAATCATGAATGTAATTCATGTAATCATGAATCTTAGTGCATGTGTGCCTGTGTGTGTGTGCATGTGTCTTTCTTTGCCTTTGTATGTTGGAGAACGGAGTAGCATGAATAAGGGCAGAGCTTGCTGGATCCATTTTACAGAAGAGAAAATGGAGTATCAGAGGTTATATTACTTGTCTAAATTGCCAATTTCAACAGTCAGCATTTGGTTGCACAGCATTTGGTTGTGCTCCAAGACAAGAGGTATCTCATAGATATATCCTACCATGTCTTCCAACCAAAGCTTGGCAATGAATGTTCTCCATCACCTGGTATCTATGTACCTATAGAATTGTCCATATACTTCCCTCTAGAAAGCCCCAATTCTGAGGGAAAATGAGTGTTGTTTTCCTCCGAGTACTTCATGGACATCCTTTCTTTCTGCCTTTGCTCAAGCATCAGCTCTATCTGGAATGCGCTGTCTTTAGATCCAAATCTTATTTGTTTTTTGACATTTACCTTAATTTCAACTTTTCCCCCCGAGATCTTCATTGATCATTATCTTTCTGAATTCACCATAATATGTAATAACAGGAGAACTACTTATTATTGAGTGCCACATAAGTCCTAGGTACTGCTACTAAACTCCAGATGCAAGTTGAAGTAAATCATTATATAAAGATTTTTTTAAATAAGGAAACAAAAGTATTTGAGTATCATCCCAAATGATTAATACCATGATTCCAACTCTGAACTCTTTGATCATGAAGCCTGAATTTTTTCTATACTGAGTCTCTACCTCTTTTCTGAAGAGTTTCTTAAGAATTCTTATGTTTCTCCATAATATGATCTAGCTCATCAGCTCATAATAAGTAACTCTCTTACTTGTAGACTACCACATAAATCCCTGTTTTTCTGTCATAGTTAATGTTAGTACACATGTATAGTGTATTAATGTTTTCCATTTCATGATACTATAACTTCATGGAGGCAGTGATTGTGTTCTATAATGTTTGGCATCCAGAACCCTTGGCCTAGTGAAGGGATGTGCACAGAATGGAACCCCAATGAATATTTGTGGAATACAGAAAGGAATGATGAAATGAAGAGTATAGACTGTACAAGTAACATTCTTGGGAAAGATTCCAGGCCCATAAGCTTGATAAAGATTCAACATTAAAGATAAGTGAAAGAGAAAGTAATTCTGTGTGTGTGTGTGTGTGTGTGTGTGTGTGTGTGTGTGTGTGTGTGTGTAGGAGGAATCAGTGTCAGAATTGGAGTCAGATTGCTGTAGCTAGAGAGGGTCTGGGAGTAGACTTTACCTGTTCCATTCACAATCCTTTTCTCCATTTGTTTATACTTCTATCATATTTCTATAAGCCCATTTATTCAGACATCAGATATTCACAGGTGGACTCCTATAAGCCAGGCTATGATAGGCACTAAGAAGAAGACAACCTTGTATATACAGCTGTTTAACTATTTTATAGGTACTCAGTTTCTTCTCTTTGTTTCACTATTGTCTAGCATTCAGGGATTTATTCTCTTAGCTCTTCTTCTTGTGCCCAGTTTGAAACACTGTCTGGGGCTACATACTTAGGTTGTGCCTCTTGAAATCTGCCTGGCTTTGTAATGCCGCACAAACTCTAGTCTGTCCCCTTGTGCTCAAAATCTGCTCTGTATTCTCGAGCCTTGTCCTGATACCACAGAGTTTGACCTTGATGTTGCCCAAAGGGATCACAATGAGTTCAATCCTGTAGAGTGGTCATCTTGCCAGTGCTTGCCCTTTCTGATTATTTCCCCACTATTAATATTGAATATTTACATACTTTCTCAAACTATAGGACTTTCTTAAATCCAGTTTACATCTCAGTTCTGACTATTGTCTTATATGCAGAATAGATGGCTGAAATAAACTTAAATTTAGCAGGTAAGGAGAACAAACTATTGAAAAAATAAATTTCAAGGACCCCTCTTATCTCTGCTTTTGTCAAGTCCTGTTAGAAGAAAACATTTTTCTGTTCTCTACACTAGTAAGTAAAACAAAATTAAAAAGTAAATTGAGGACACTCTCCTCAAGAATATGAACACTTCTTTGTTTGGAATTTTCTGTATGAATTAAGCATATATTAACTTCAATTCTGTCACATTTACTCTGTCTGCCTTGTGTGTACTTACTCGTCTGGAAGGATCACAGTGCTCCAATTCACAGTGAAGTTTGTGAGATATAGCCTAGATTCAGAGTGAGTGGAGAAGAGATGCCCCAGATCTTTAAAGAGAGAATAGAGGTCAATGCAGAAGACAGTTTAGAAATTAGCTGGGTTTTCTAATGTGCATTGGTGAGTCACATATGAACACTTTGTCAAACATGTCTGCAACCTTCAATTCTGTCTGATCTGCTTTACAGATCAAAATGATGTTGATTTTGGGGGCTTAAAAAAGTCATCCTATTTTATCATTGCATATTTATTCCACTGGAATGACTGTGTTTAAACACTTCAAATCAGTTACACTGTTAACCCCTGTAGATGTAATGAATCAGGGTAGTGAAGGTGGTGATGATATTGAAAGGATAATGCTTGATTCCAAGCACTTTATATATATTAACCTACTTCTTTCATGCAAAAGTCCCATGATGTGGGTGTTTTATCTTCTTATCCCTTTTCTTTTTTTTAAACAGATGAGGGCCTGAGGCAGACAGCATTTAAGAACCGTGCCCAAGGTCAAATAGACTCCAAGTGGAGGAGCTGGAATTTGAGCTCAGGAAGTTCGGTAATGTATCTTTATCACATCCTTTCCAAGTTGTTGGGACAAGTTGTTGGGACAAGTTGTTGGGAAACCTCCCTTGACAAAGAGAACAAACGTAAGTTTCTTAACACTTTATCAATCTCAAATGTATTTGGTTTAAAAATGTTAGGGGCGCCTGGGTGGCTCAGTCCGTTGGGCGACCGACTTCGGCTCAGGTCATGATCTCGCAGTCATGAGTTCGAGCCCCGCATTGGGCTCTGTGCTGACAGCTCAGAGCCTGGAGCCTGTTTCAGATTCTGTGTCTCCCTCTCTCTCTGCCCATCCCCTGTTCATGCTCTGTCTCTCTCTGCCTCAAAAATAAATAAACGTAAAGCTTTAAAAAAAAATGTTAATTTCACAAATGTTGGGATAGATGGATTAATAAAAAAGGCAAGAGAGAGAGTTTCATTATTTCCTCTATTTACTGACCCAAAGTGGGAAAGTTTATATACTCAGAAGCAGTATAAATTCCATGGGAATCTGGAAGGCCCCTGAGCTGGGAGAAGAGGTGAAAGTAGGAGGGTATGGAAAAAGAACATCAGCAAAAGATTTTTTTTTTTTTTAATTTTTTTTTTCAACGTTTTTTTATTTATTTTTGGGACAGAGAGAGACAGAGCATGAACGGGGGAGGGGCAGAGAGAGAGGGAGACACAGAATCGGAAACAGGCTCCAGGCTCCGAGCCATCGGCCCAGAGCCTGACGCGGGGCTCGAACTCACGGACCGCGAGATCGTGACCTGGCTGAAGTCGGACGCTTAACCGACTGCGCCACCCAGGCGCCCCAGCAAAAGATTTTTTTTAAATATTCCTTGACTTTTGCCCCTCCTCCTGTGTGCTTCAGCACCTGCATCAGTTTGAACCATTTGGGAGATTGAAGGAGTTATTAATAGAAAAAAAAGTTAACTTTTTGTGGCAAATGTGAGTGGATCCTAGAAAAGGAAAAAATATATACCATCGACTCTGATGATGTACTCTGCCCAATCCTCCTCTGACTGCTATGCTCCCAGTTGCATACTCTGCTTTCATTATATTCTTAGGGCCTAGACTAATGCAGAGTTTGTACCCAGAATGCATGAAGTCCTCATTCTCATTGCTTAATGTTAGTCATGAAGGCCAGAGAGTTTTTCCCAAGTAGCTGCTCAGAGTAGGTGAACACATAGACTTTAATGCATGGAGAATATGAGTCTGCCTAGATTTGGGGGCTCAGTCTCCAGCAAATAAAAAGTCTATAAGAAGACCCAGGGTAAAAAAAAACCCCACATCTCAGAGACCCAGAAAGAGAAGGTATATGAAGAGAGGAAAACAATTTATCAGGGGAAAAAAGAGAGAGAGAGAGAGAGAGAGAGAGAGAGAGAAAGAGAGACTTCAGAGCAGTCACAGAGAGGACATTACCGAGCTCTGGGCTTTTTGTGCCTCAGAAGACTTCTTGCCACTCTGATCTTTTCTTCAGGCCATGAGGTCTCTATGTTCATAAAGACCAACTGCAAGTTTTTTCTGGGCCATGAAGATCAATTACCTGGGTGCTAGATACTCTCAAGGTCTGAAGCTTTGAGACATGTATCCTCTGAGCTCTAGTTTGGCCCTGCCCTTTTCTCCTACTGGCTATTGAAGACTCTCCAATCCTCCACAAAAGGTATGGAGAGCTTCTTTCTGATAGTCTTAAGTCCAACCCCTTGGGCATCCCTTTTTTCAGTTTTCTTTCTCACTGTGAGTACTGTTGTACTAGGAGAATCCATGAAGTGAGTGATTCCCAGATATAACCCTTCAGAGGGGCAGGTGTAGATTAGGATTAGGCAGTCAGTAATTGGCCAGCTCAGCCTGGCACCCCAGGAGACCAAGAAACCAGTGTCCTTTATTCTCTGGAGTCACAGCTTAAAACCCAAATTTCGACTCACAAAACAAACAGAAATTTTTAAAAACTCAAGGGATTCTATTTTGAAACTTCTGTGTTGAGGCTTTGACTTTGATGAAAAACTCGAGTTTAGTGAGTTTGAAAGGAGGCAAGGTGGTAAAGACTGAGAATAAACTGAAGGTTGCTGGAGGGGAGGTGAGTGGGGGATGGGCTAAATGGGTGATGGGCATTAAAAAGGGCATTTGTTGGGATGAGCACTGTTAAATGTAAGTGATGAGTCGCTGGGTTCTGCTCCAGAAACCAATACTACACTGTATGTAAACTAACTTGAATTTAAATAAATTAAAAGAAAAAAAGGAGGCAAGGTGGGTGGCAATATCCTTTGTGTGCTTAGTCTCAGTATGTCATACTGGGAAAGCAAAGGGAAGCTGTGTTTTGATCTTTAACCTCAGGTTATTTTCCTTTGCCCTTCTGATTTGAATTCATAAATATCTCTCAGATGAATATTTTAGTGATCAGCTAGTTGTGTCAACAATCAGAGAGGTTTTTAGGGAAATAGTTGAGTGCAGGTCATGAAAGCCAAAGATGGTGAAGGACTGAGCAATCAACAGTGACAAATGCAGCCGTTTGATTCTGAATGACTAGAAATACAAAATACCCATTGGATTTTAGACATATGGTCTATTGTCTATAAGGAACAGTGGGATTAATGCTATAACCTGGTGTGTTTTCAAAGTTTTGGAAGAGAATGAGACCAAAGCAAACATAATGATCAATGTTTATTAAATTACTTACCGAATTCCAGGTTTTGTCCCACACACTTTAGGCATAATAAGTATTCCTCCACAACTCTAGGAGCTGGAACCTTTTATTATCCTCATTTACCCCAGATGAGGGAACTGAGGCACAGTTGAATATCTGGTCTAAGTTTATAAAACTATTAAGTGGTGGAGTCAGGATTAAAATTTCTATCATAAGACTTCAAACACTGGTTTTTGTAACTATGTTAAATAGCCTCAAATGGGGAAATTGAGTTTAAGGTTTGATCTATATATGCTTGTAGACAGAAAAAGAGCTGATGGTACAAAACAAAAAGAGAGGAGGCTCAGAAAGCCAAGTCTAGTGCTCTGCTGGAGGACAGTGCCCTGCTCTGGAGAATGGTATCAGGTTGGCAGGCAGGGCACATTCCACATCAAGAACCCATTCCTGAATTCAAATGATAATAAACAGCTAAATAGGTGTTTCTTTTTTCTTTTTTTGGTATATAGATAACCTGGATTTGGACATACCTGGGATTCATATAAGTAATCACTAAAAACAATGGAATGATTTTCAAAGATATTTAAAAGTAACATTAATGTAAAGTTGCAAGCATAGCTTATTTTTGATAACAAAATCAGACAATAACAAAAAATGAAAGGACGTTTATGTAATACCCCAATTTTGAATCCGAGAGACCACCAAGGAGCCGATACCGATGCAAACGCACGAGGGTTTATTTGCAAGCTCGAGCTTGGGCCCAAGTATACCCGACACAGCGGAGCAGGGACTTGGACCCCTAGGTTAAGAGGTGTAGCAGTGGTGTAAGAGGTGTAGCAGTGGCCAATGAGATTGTTACACACACAGAAAGTTGCAGTCATGTCAGTCCACATGCAGGTGGCCAATTGAATTACAATTTACCCTATAGTAACTGTTTGAATTAGCCTATCACTCTGGTCAGAATTGGCGTGCAAGTTTGGTGGGCAAAAGGCGGGGTTTACATACTTTGGCGGTTAGGGGTTTCGCATTCCTATATGAGCCGGTTTCCAGTAAGGGTGTGCTCAGCGGCTTGACTAGGGTGGGGGAGTGTCTTAAGCAATAAGTAGGTCATGCGGGGGTTATACATGAGATGGTGGGTATAACACAAAATGGAGTTCTTGTTCTGCTTGTCCAGGGGTAGGGGATTTTTGTTAAATTCCTTGGGTCCCGCAGTTTATAAACTTATAAGTTCACAAGCACAAAATTTAGGGGTGCCTAGGTGGCTCAGTTGGTTGAGCATCTGACTTTGGCTCAGGTAATGATCTCATGGTTCACGGGTTTGAGTCCTGCATCCAGCTCTATGCTGACAGCTCAGAGCCTGGAGGCTGCTTTGGATTCTGTTTCTCCCTCTCTTTCTGCCCTTTCCCTGCTCATGCTCTGTCTCGCTCCCAAAAATAAACATCAAAAAATTTTTATTGAAAAAAAAAAACCCACAAAATTTAAGGTGATATATTGATATACCCCGATTTGAGAGACCCCCTGAAAACAAACCACCAGAGTCCAGAGGCAAAGCCAAGCGGCAAGGGTCATTTATTGCAGGTTCGAACCCGGTCCTCCGCGCACTCGTTGCCGGTGACGCTAAGAGGCCCCGAGCGAGGATCTTACAGCTTCTTTTATAGACAGACACAAATAAGTTAGGGATTTTATTTTGTGGTTACAGAGCTGTTATTGGTTGACATTTAAATTTGAACACTCAGCAGAACTTGATTGGTTCCCGCCTTTTTTTCAAACCACTCAGCAGAACTTGATTGGTTCCCGCCTTTAGGTCAGACCACAACTGGGCACGACCTGGCTGGTTCCGGGAACGGGGGGGGGGGGGGGGTGGTGGGGGGGGGGTAGGGGGGGGGGGAGTGTTTCTTTGCAGTTGTGAGTACACCTGGTAATTTTTCTCTTAGTCTCTCATTCCCCCCTCTCTTTGGTGCCTTAAGAGCCAATCTTGGATCTTATGTGTCTGACTCAAATGTTTCGGTAATGACGGGTTGGTATTGGGTCCTAAGGACCATCAGTTGGATCGTGTTAACTAGGTCTTTGATAAAGGCAACTAGTTTATTAATAATATAAGGCCCGAAGGTGAGGAGGAGAAGGAGGAGTATAAGGGGCCCAGCTAGAGCAGAAAGCAGGGTAGCTAGCCATGGGGACTGATTGAACCAAGACTCAAACCAGCCTTGTTGTTGTTCTCGTTCACGCCTCCGTTTGGCCAGGCCTTCTCTAACTTTAGCCATGGACTCTCGGACTACTCCGGTGTGGTCAGCATAAAAACAACATTCTTCTCTTAAGGCTGCACATAAATCTCCCTGTTGGAGGAGGACTAGATCTAGCCCCCTTCGGTTCTGTAGGACTACTTCAGAAAGGGAGGTCAGAGATTTTTCGAGGTGCAAGATTGAGTCCTCAAGTCTGGCTATATCCTCATCAATGGCTGCCCTTAGGCTATTGAACCCTCGGTGCTGGATGGCCAGTGATGAGATCCCTGTTCCTGCCCCTATGGTACCAAGGCCAAATAAGGTGGCCAAGGTTATGGCCATAAAGGGTTCCCGTTTTGTTCTTATTGACTCTCTTGCTTCCGTCCCTTCTGTCCACAGATCATATACAACATTTTCTTGGTGGTAAATAACCTTTGGAAATATTAATACCATGATACAATATTTGGGTGACGAATTAAAAACATCTCTGCTAACACATGGGGTGAGCCCTGTCTTAGAACAAATCCACCAACTGTCAGGAGCTGGAATTATCCATTTAGAATCATCTATAGAGTAATTAGTCGGGGCACAGAGCTGGATATGGCTAGGGGGACCTTTCCTATACAAGTCCCATTGCCAGTGACCGCTTGCAGTGTGAGGCCAGGGCCCTTTCGATTCCACTTGCAAGCTGCTGGCGACTCTTCTCCTGACTGTGAAAAAGGGGCAGCTAGACCTATGGCTTCGTAGAAGGGGGGTTTTATATCATAACATAGCCAGCAGGCCCTTGTTGCCTCAGGGTCCAATTGGTTTAAGGCCTCATACGCTGCTGTTAGCAATTTCCATAGGGAGTCTATGCCTTTTGGGTTCGGATTTTCTTGGACAGCTTGTGCTTTTATTCCTGGGATAAGGACGGGGGTCCTGCTGGAGGGAGTAGTGGGGATCTGCCTGGGGATAGGCTCGTCTCTCTCTCTTTTTTTCTTTTTTCTAATACCTGATTTGGCCCCACTGGTTGTACAAGAGGGGAGAACAAGAATTCAAGACTATTATCGTTCTCAGCTTTGACAAGGTTATCTTTTAGGTTAAGGATGATGGGGGGTGGTCTACCATGTATTATTTCATAGGGTGTGAGTCCCAGTTTGTATGGGGAATTACGCACCCTGAACAGAGCGTAGGGTTGAAGGACCACCCAATTAGCGCCAGTCTCCATGGTCAATTTGGTTAGGGTCTCTTTTAATGTTCTGTTCATTCTCTCTACCTGTCCTGAGCTTTGGGGTCGGTATGCACAATGTAATTTCCAATCAGCCCCAAGTATGGAAGCCAGTCCCTGACTTACCTTAGAGATGAAGGCAGGTCCATTATCTGACCCTATCATTACTGGAAAACCATACCTGGGCAGGATTTCTTCTAGGATCTTTTTGGCTACAATCTGTGCCGTTTCATTCTTGGTTGGAAAGGCTTCAGTCCATCCTGAAAAGGTATCTACAAAAACTAGCAAATACTTATATCCATATTTTCCTGGTTTTACCTCAGTGAAATCTACTTCCCAATAGGTCCCCGGTCTGCTCCCTCTTTGTCTTACCCCTGTTGTCTGAGGATTGCTACTCGCATTGTTGAGTTGGTACACTGTACATTTAGTGACTACTTGATCGACCTTATCAGAGACATTTCTGATTTTTAGTCCAGTCTGTCTCAGTAAGTCCAACATTCGCCAGGAACCTAAGTGGGTGCTGCGATGGATCCGCTCTAGAACTTGCCATCCTAGTTTATCTAGGAGTATAATGCTGCTTTTAGAGTCTCTCCACCAGCCATCTTTGATTCGGGTCATAGGAAGTTTACTCATCCATTGAATGTCGCTTTCTGAATACTCAGGGCTCAGGGGCAATTCCCGGGGTCCGGGGTCTGGCAGGTGTAGGGTCAGTAATTGCACTGTGGCCGAGCTATGTTTTTTGCAGTCTGATCGGCCAAATTGTTGCCCCGGGAAACTGGGTCGGTTGTCTTTTGGTGTCCTGGGCAATGCACAATCGCTAGCTTTTTGGGTTCCCATAAGGCTGCTAGCAGGGCTAGAATCTCTTCTTTATTTCTGATGTCTTTCCCTTCAGCTGTGAGGAGCCCCCGTTCTCTGTATATCGCCCCATGTACATGAGCGGTGGCAAAGGCATATCGGCTATCAGTGTACTCGGTTAGCTTGCAGTCTCTTCCTAATTTTAGGGCCTGGGTCAAGGCTATTAGTTCAGCCTTCTGGGCCGAGGTTCCGGGGGGTAGGGCTTCTGCCCAAACCACCTCGGTTTCTGAAGTTACGGCCGCCCCCCCCATACCTTTGTCCTTGGTGAACGAAGCTGCTTCCATCGGTAAACCAGATGGCGTCTGCATCCAATAATGGTTGGTCCTGCAAGTCCTCCCGGACCCCTTTGCCCTGTCGGGGCGGCTCGCGCCGAGGCCGAGTCGTGCGCGGGGCTGCGCCCCAGGGATGCGTGCCCCAGTGGCGGCTTGCGGGATGCTGCGGCGGCGTTGCCCGCCGCTGCGAAGGCTGCGGCCCCGCCCCCGCTCCCCGCTGGGGATCCCCCCGGTTGGAAATGAATTTGGGCCCCCATTTTGGTAAGCAAATCCCTCCCCAACAGGGGGCAGGGGCTGTCGGGAATGACCAGGAAGGAGTGGGTTACCTTCCCAGTTCCTAAGTCCACAGTCCTCTGAGTTGTCCAGGGGTACTTCTTTATTCCAGTGGCCCCTTGTACCCAGGATGATTTTTCAGATACTTTTCCATGGGGCTTGACCAGAACTGAGTGCTGTGCCCCAGTATCAACTAGGAACTGGACTGGGGTCCCCTCCACTTGCAATGTTACCCTAGGTTTGGGGAGGGGATCCGAACCCCGTCCTCCCTATTCTGTATCTTGGGTAAACAGTAGAGGGGCTATTTTAGGCTGCCATTGTCCTTGGCTGGGGCGGGGTTGTTTCTTCTTGGGGCATTCTCGTATCCAATGGCCTTTTTCTTTACAATAGGCGCATTGATCTTTATCTAAGTGCCGCCTGGGAGGGCGTATTGTTTGAATGCCTTCTGGGGGTGGCTGTTCTTTCTGGACTATAGCGGCCAGGACTTTAGTCATTTTCTCTGTGGCTTTGATCTGTCTCTCTTCTGGGGCGTCCCTGTTGTTGTAGACCCGTTGTGCTTTACGGAGCAGATCCTGGATCTGTTTACCTTTTAAATCCTCTAGCCTTTGGAGTTTTTTTTTTTTTTTTTTTTCCTAATGTCAGGAGCTGCTTGATTTACAAAGGACATAACGACAGCAGCCTGGTTCTCAGGGACTTCTGGATCCATGGGGGTAAACTGCCTAAAGGCTTCCATTAATCTCTCTAAGTAAGCAGCTGGACTCTCTGCCTTTCCCTGTATGACCGAATATACCTTAGCCAAATTGGTGGGCTTGCGACCTGCGTCCCGGAGACCCGCCATCAGAGTCTGGCGATAAATGAGTAGCCTTCCCCTACCTTCTGCCGTGTTGTAGTCCCATTCATCCTGTGGAGGTCTGGTTAGGGGGAAAGCCCCATTAATGAGGTCAGGGTTAGATGTCGGCCGGCCGTCGTCTCCGGGAACCAGCTTTCTTGCTTCTAATTGGATCCTCTCTCGCTCCTCTGTAGTGAACAGGATGCGGAGGAGCTGCTGACAGTCGTCCCAGGTGGGCTGGTGGGTGAACATGACACTGTCTAAAAGAGGTATTAGATCTTTAGGGTTATCAGAGAATTGAGCATTCTGCATTTTCCAGTTGTAAAGGTCACTGGTGGAAAAGGGCCAATACTGGAGTCGGGGGTTGCCTGTTTCATCGGGGGGGTCCTATTTCCCGCAGGGGTAGGGCCACAGTGGAGTCGGGGAGGCAAGGGTTTGGCTCATGCTGGGTGCGCCCGCGGGTTCGGCCGGCTGGCCCCTCGCGGTTGGTTTCATTTTCAATGGGGCCCGGTGCAGCTGCTGCCTCCCGTCCTCCTGGTTCCGGCGCAGCTGCCGCTTCCCGTCCTCCCGGTTCCCCTAGGGGGGCAACTAGCGGGGCAACTGGTGGGGCGGCTGCTGCGGTCAGGGCCTGGGGTACGAGGGGAGGGGGATGATAGGGTGGAGGGTCTAGGGATAGTAGGTCCTGACTATAGGGCAATATGGGATACAAGGGCGCGGCTGGCGTCCTTGATTTTGGGGGATCTGCAGGCCGCATGGCAAGGACCTTACACATTCCCGAGGATAGGAAGGGGGCCAACCAAGGGGGTGGATTTTCCACTAAATTCCACCATACAAGAATGTAGGGAATCTGATCCGGGTGTCCCTCACGACCTGGTAGAAAAATCTTTGATTTCACCTTAGCAATTATAGGGAGGCAGAAAGTTCCTTCGGTTGGCCATCCATCGCCGAAGGTTGGCCATTCGGAGCAGCAGAGGGCTATTAATTTTCCCCGCCGGATGTCTAAACTCAAATTCTGGGGGCGCCTGGGTGGCTTGGTCGGTTAAGCGTCCGACTTCGGCTCAGGTCATGATCTCACGGTCCGTGAGTTTGAGCCCCGCGTCGGGCTCTGTGCTGACAGCTCAGAGCCTGGAGCCTGCTTCCGATTCTGTGTCTCCCTCTCTCTCTGACCCTCCCCCATTCATGCTCTGTCTCTCTCTGTCTCAAAAATAAATAAATGTCAAAAAAAAAAAAAATTTAAACTCAAATTCTGTCCTCTGGTTCTAACATCCCTGAAGTTAGCAACGAGGAAAGAGGAGTGCTTTGAGATTGGCCCATCTGTATCCTGGAGGTGGAGGAAAGGATTAAAAGGAGAAACGGTAAAGTTATGAGGATTTCTAGCCGGGCCAGGCCAGGTCACCTGTGAAAGAGAAGTTTAACACTTAAAGGTTATAGAATAGAGAACACAACACTTAGATCGCTAGTGCATTTCGGGTGTCTGCCACCCGAACAGAAAAATTCCGATGGGCCCAAAATGGTGCCCCAGACGGGTGCCAGTGGACGTCTCCTACCGGACCCGACCAACTGCCCTATAGCGCGTCCGCCAGGGCTGTGTCAGTCACCGATACAGATCCCGTGCGGGAGAGCCAGAAACGAACAAACAGAAACGGACAGAGCCGGCTCACTTACCGATCGGTCTCAGGGACGACCTATTGACTTGGGGTCTGGTGGGTTTTGGGGGATCCCGGACGAGCCCCCAAATGATATGCCCCAATTTGAGAGACACCCCCCCCCCCCCCCCCCGAAAACAAACCACCAGAGTCCAGAGGCAAAGCCAAGCGGCAAGGGTCATTATTGCAGGTTCGAACCCGGTCCTCCGCGCACTCGTTGCCGGTGACGCTAAGAGGCTCCGAGCGAGGATCTTACAGCTTCTTTTATAGACAGGCACAAACAAGTTAGGGATTTTTTTTTTGTGGTTACAGAGCTGTTATTGGTTGACATTTAAATTTGAACACTCAGCAGAACTTGATTGGTTCCCGCCTTTTTTTCAAACCACTCAGCAGAACTTGATTGGTTCCCGCCTCTAGGTCAGACCACAACTGGGCACGCCCTGGCTGGTTCCAGGAACGGCGGCGGGGTGGGGGGGGGGAGGGGGGGGAAGGGGGGAGGTTTTTTCTTTGCAGTTGTGAGTACACCTGGCAATTTTTCTCGTAGTCTCTCAATATAACTTCTCAAATGATAGTGATGAGGTTTTTGGGGTGATTGTGGGACTTGTGGGGTCTGGAGCTGACAGCTGAGAAAGAATTCTTAAAGATGTCTTTGGTGCCAAAAGGTGATTTTATTGGAGCACGGGGACAGGATCCGTGGGCAGGAAGAGCTACCCTGGGACCATGAGGAGAGGCTGGTTATATACTATGGAGTTGGGGGAGATAAAGTCCAGGGGAAGTTTCCAGTGAGGTTTTCATACACTAAAGAAGACTCCCAGGATAGTGGAAGCCTAGCTATATGTCAAGCTAAGGTTGTTTTCCCCCTAGCAAAGCATTAACATTAAGACAGCAGGGAGTTCCTGAGCAAACCTTTTACTCTGCCAGCCTCAAGTATTTGTCAATGGGCTGCAGGTTATAAGGAAATTTAGTTCTATCTGCCATTTCCTTCTGTCTTTGTTTCCCAAATCACTATGGAGGGGTGATGGGGACTTAGGTCCTGCGGGACTATGATCTCTATCAGTTAACCATTTGTTTTTCTCCTTTCCTTTGTTCTTGGGCAGCCAGGAGTTCCAGAGGAGTAGCACACACATCCCACCTGGGGGTGGGGGGTGGTGGTGTTTGTGGCCTGTCAGCTTGCCTTATGCTCCCTCATCAATCAGAGAAGGGAAGAAATCAAAGGTAAATTTAATTATGAATAATTTTAGTTTTAGGTTAGGAGGTGAGGTCATGCTTCATAATACCTTTATAACCAAATGAACAACCGTTTGATATTTGTTTTTCTCTGCTTGACTTACTTCACTTTGCATAATACATTCTAGCTCCATCCATGTCATTGCAAATGGCAAGATTTCTGTCTTTTTTTTTTTTTTTGATGGCTGAGTAATATTCAAATATATGATTTCACTCATATGTGGAATTTAAGAAACGAAACGGATGAACGTATGGGAAGGGGGAGAGGGGAAGAGAAGAAAGGGAAACAGCACAAGAAACTCTTAATGATAGAAAACTAATTGAGGGTTGATGGAGGGAGGTGGGTGGGAGATGGGCTAGATGGGTGATGGGTACTAAGGAGGGCATTTGTGATGAGCACTGAGTATTGTATGCAGGTGATTAACCCTGAATTCTACTTCTGAAACCAATATTGTACCATATGTTAAGTAATATGTAAAAAAATAAATAAAAAGAAAAAGAAAAAAGAAAACACACACATACACAAACAAAAAAAAACAATGAACAACCTAACAAAAAGAGATGAAATGAAGTAGTATATATGATAGTACATTATGAATAGGAATTAGGAATAATTCAATCATATGCTTCTGATTTCCTAAGCCAGGAAAAATTAAAAAGGCAAGAAAGTAAGAAAGGAAGGAAGAAGGAAGGAAAGGAAGGAAGGAACGAAGGAACGAAGGAAGGAAGGAAGGAACGAAGGAAGAAAGGAGAAACAGATGGCAAAAGGGAGAGAGGAAGAGGGGACAACTCCTTGGAACAATTTCTAGATAAACGAAATGTTCAGTGGTAGGGGAATTGTTAAACTATGTCCTATTTTGTTCTTTATATAATATTATAGAGACTAAAATATTTTTGGAAATAGAAGATGCTTACTTTATGAGAAGTAAAATTACAGAAATAAAATTGCTTATAAATTATAATCATGGCTATATATAACAATGTACCCTAGAAGTACCTGGGTGACTCAGTTAGTTGAGCATCTGACTCCTGATTTTGGCTCAGGTCATGATCTCATGGTTTGTGAGTTTGAGCCCTGCATTTGGCTCTGTGTGGACAGTGGAGAGCCTGCCTAGGATTCTGTCTTCTCCCTTTCTCTCTGCCGCTCCCCTGCTCTCTCTTTCTCTCAAAATACATAAATATGAAAAAACCTAAAATACAAAAGAATGTACCCTAAAGAAAGTTCTCATAGAAAAATTGGGCTGGGATATACCTAAATGTTAATAGTGGTTTTCACCGTATAGTAGAACCATTTCACTGTATTTTAATAATTCCTAATTTAAAAATATTTGAAGAAAAATGTTAGTATTTTACATGAAGCAATAATACTTTATGATTTCAACACAGTAAAAAATAAAGTGAAAAATAATCTAAACTGCACAGCAGTGTTCATGGAATATTTTCAGTCTTGTTGTCTATAACATGAAAAAAAATAAAGAGATATTGACTTGCTTCATAAATCCATGTATTGCAAAAATATATGCAAATATGAGACAAATATCTAAAAAAATGGAGTCCTCATAAATCGTAAATTTAATTAAATACTAAGAATTTAATATTTGATAAATGCAGCTTTTAAAATGCCATTCAATGAGAAAGGCAAGTTGACTGAAAACTTTTGAAATTTCCAAAGTAGAAAACAGATCTAAAATAGGACAAAATGTTGGAAAAGCTGCAACAGGTCTATCTTACATGACATTCTGAAATTAGAGAACAAGAGACATTCAGTAGATGTTTGGTTAGTGGAGGTGATTATTAGGCAAAATTGCTTTAGCCAAATTTCCTTTAGGAAACAAACAAAAAGTAAAGAACAAAATCTTAGGTGGATTTGCTGGATCAGTGGAAGACCCAGGGGAGGCCTGCAGAGGGCACTACTGCGTGGGAAAAGAGGCACTGTAAAGTGCGTATGAGGGGTACAAAAAGTAAGAGGGAGGCTTAAACAGCCTCTTTCTGAAGGCTGCCTAGTATTTTCCAGTTACCAGAGTTTGGAGAAAAACTCACAGGCTTCTTGGAGCCCCAAGTTATAATATTTGCCTTGGAGTAGTGTTACAGAAATCACATTTGTTCTTTGCCTACATTTCTATGCATTCACGGGTGAGGGGGGCGGGCAGTGAATGCCTGAGATCCATCCTTTAAGCTAAGCAAGAGTTGCTCAGCAGGGCAGGCACAGACCTAGGTACCTGAAGAGTATGAATAAGAATAAAAAGGAGAAGGAGAAAAAGAGGAAGCAGAGGAGGCAGTGGTGGGGGCACCACAGCCACGTTCTGATTCTGGCAGGAGCAGTGCGGCGATTTTCAGCGGTCCTGGCATCACTGTGATCCCTCTTCTCAGTGGTCCTGGCCCTGGTGCCCCCCCGCCCCCAAGAACACAGCAGCCAATGTAGAACTATCAGCTTCAGTGTAAGGTTGGAATGACTTCTTCATTCTTTTTTGCTTCTCTAAGACCCCCTCCATCCTTTCCCTTTTGGCCATCCTGTCATTCCAACAACTTAGAATTAAATCCACTTTCATTTAAGGTATTTTAGAGTAAATTACAGTGTCTGTGTGGCTTAATATTTGGATTTCTAAGATTTCTAGGATGCTTTGGCAAATGGTTTTGTGTAGATGTCTAGGATGCTTTGTTTTTATGCAGTTTTTCCGATTAGTCTTCTCCATGACCGTCCTTTTCCCCCACCCCCTCAGGAAATTCCTACCCAGGTTTCTCTCTCTGCACTTCTTTTCTAAACCTCATCATTTTCTCCAGAACAAGATCTACCATACTTAAGCCTTCTGAGCCACCCGTAAAACCTAGAAGGGGAAACTTGCAGGGCTGCTATAGGACCCTACAATGAATGAAATTCTCTGGCATTTGCTATAATGCTTCATAGGACTTGTGGAAGGTGTCTGCCGGCCTGGAGTTTAGCCCCGCAAACTGACTTCCTTTCTCAGACACCTTCAGCTGCATCTGCCTTGCCTTTAAGACCCTCTTCAATCAGAGCTTATCCTAAACCCACCTACCACTCACACTTCCACAATCTCAAGCCTGTATCTTTCTTCCTTTAAAGACTTTGTAGCAAAACTTTACCCCCAGGTTCATACCCACAGGAATCCATGTAAGACTTCAACACAATTTCCCCAGTGCTACGCATTTTGTTAATGTCTTGCAAACAAAAGGAATAATATATATCTATGGCTGTAACCAAATTACTTTAATTGAAATAATTACCTGATGCATGTTTTCTGCCTCTAAGAAAGAAAAATATTAACCAAAGCAAGAAAATACTTGCTGCTATTTTTTTGGTGCAATTCCAAACAGAGGCAGCTTTAGAAGATATTTTGTCATATCTGACTTTATGAGCAAACAAAAATTTTCCTTAATGCTTATTATTCAGGTATCTTGCTATAATTCTGTCCTGCTTCCCAATCATCTGCTGCTTGTCATCTGCTACCTGAGATGTTGTAAACTTTTCTGCAACATGTTTTTCAGAGATGCTTTTACTTCCTTGTTCTTTAGGCTATAAACAAGGGGATTCACTAGGGGAGTGACCACACTGTACTGAATGGAAAAAACCAACTCCCATGGGGAACCTGAGGTTGGCATGAGATAGCGAAGAAAACCTGAGCTGTAAAATAAGCTCACTGCGGTGAGGTGGGAGGAGCAGGTGGAGAAGGCCTTGCTTCTGCCTGAGGTGGAGGTGATGCTCAGGATGGTGGAGACAATACGGGCGTAAGAGAAGAAGACCAAAATGAAGGTCCCAAAGGCATGCAGGAGGGCAGAGCCGAGCAGAACTGCAAAGTTATCAGAGCTATTGGAACAGGATAGAGGGAACAGAGAAGGAATCTCACAAATGAAGTTGGAGATGACTTGCGTCTCACAGAAGTCCAAATTCCAGGCTAGGAGGGTATTGATGAAAGCATCCAAAAAGGCCAGACCCCAAGATCCCCACGCCAGTCCCACACACAGCTCATTGCTCATCATCTGACCATAGAGTAGAGGGTAGCAAATGGCAGCATAGCGGTCATAGGCCATGACTGCAAGGAGGCAGAGCTCTGTTCCCCCAAAGGCAAGCACAAAGAAGGCCTGGCTCAAACAGTCTTCCACTGAGATGGCTTTCTTCTCAGACAGGAGGTTCTCTAGCATCTTGGGCGCAGTGACCGAAGAATAACAGAGATCCAGGAAGGAGAGGTGATTCAAGAAGAAGTACATGGGTGTGTGAAGGTGAGAATTGGTCCTGATAACCAGGATTATCAACAGGTTCCCTGACAGAGTCAGGAGGTAAACTACCAGGAAAAGCACAAAGACTAGAGCCTGGGTATGATGATCTTCAGGGACTCCAAGAAGGAGAAACTCAATGATGGTGCTGTGATTTACCAAGGCCATTTAAAGATGATAATACTTTGGAAGAAAACACAAAGAGAAATAATATATCAACCATCTCCTCTGGCAACCCAAAGCTTCTACTTATTCTATGTACATACACTTTTTTTTCTTCATCTGCTCATTATTGCCATACTTGTTTAATATCTCTCATGCAGTCCCTTGAAGCATGCATGGCCTTCCCTTTTCTGATTTCCTGGTGTATCAGCCCTGAATATTCTGTGCTTTTTCCATTTGTTGCTCTTTTCTTACAAATAGCTCTAGAGAAATTCACATAATTTTTCAGATCTGACCCTTGAATAATTTTTATCTCTTTAAACTGGGCCATTGATCTTGTTCTATAATGTTCTGCTCAAGAACTCATTTTCTGTAGAAGATGCTGTAATCCTGTTTTCCTCAGTCAGTCTTTCACCTTACATTCAAGACTTTGTAATAGTTTGTTACTAATTAATTATGTACATTTGTGTTATCTTTTTTCTCTTTATTATTTTGCATATATTTGGAATATTTGATCTTAGAGATAATTTTGAAAGCTGTGTGTGTGTGTGTGTGTGTGTGTGTGTGTGTGTGTGTGTTAGGGAGTTGAGATAAGGGAGGAAACTACCAAACATTTTATAAAGTTACAAAATATAGCCAAGAAATAATAAAGGTAAAACAGAACTGAGTTGTTCATCAAAAGAAACCACTAAAAAAAGAGAGAAGTCCTAGCCATATCAATCAGACAACAAATCACTGTAGTAATCAAATTGCCAATTGGTGAGGAAGAAGTAAAACTTTCACTATTTGCAGATGACATGATATTCTATATAGAAAACCCTAAAGACTCCACCAAAAAAACAGCTAGAACTGATAAACAAATTTAATAAACTTGCAGGATACAAAATCAATGTACACCAACTTGTTGCATTTCTATACACCAATAATGACACAGCAGAAAGAGAAATTTAGAAAACAATTCCAATTTCAATTGCACCTAAAATAATGATACCTTAATAAATCTAGCTAAAGAGGTAAAAGAATTATACTCTGAAAACTATAAAACACTGATGAAAGAAATTGAGGATGACACAAAGAAATGGATAGACATTCCATGCTCATGGATTGGAAGAACAAATATTGTTAAAATATCTAACTGTCGAAAACAGTCCACAGATATAGTGCAATCCCTATCAAAATACCAACAGCATTTCTCACAGAATAGGACAAACAATCCTAAAATTTGTTTGAAACCACAAAAGACTCTGACTAGCCAAAGCAATCTGGAAAGAGAAAAGCAAAGCTGGAGGCATTACAATTCTGGACTTCAAGTTACATTACAAAGCTGTAGTAATCAAACCAGTAGGGTACTGGCACAAAAATAGACACATAGATCAATAGGACAGAATAGAAAACCCAGAAATGAACCTACAACAATATGGTCAGTTAATATGGTCTTCCTGGCTTTCCTCACTCATGCTAGATAGTATTTAGGCATCTCTCTATATTCCAAGCCCTCCTGAAAGATCAGATACAGGTTACCTATCAGTTGTGTCCAGTGGGTAATGTGTGGTTTAGGGTGGCACACCAAGTTGATTCAGACTCGGCAGTGAAAAAGAAAAATCAAATGGAAAAGTCAATTTTAATGTGTCTTTCTCATCTCTGTGCTTGCAAAATTCTCTTGAATAAACATCCTCTCTGACTTCTACATTAGTTAATTAAATATATTCAATTTAATTGAAAAAAATTTAAGTACTTTCAATTTGCTGCCTCACTTTGAGCTGATAGTTGCTTCATTCTACCACATTTACATTCAGCATAGATCAGGGCCACACGGCCTGTCAGCAAGGTAGGTAGTACCCTATATTGTGAGATTCCAGATTTTCTCACCCCTGTCCCCAAGATCCTTTGGTGACAGAGTGAGGCCAAAGCTTATTTTAACTGTATAGTGAAGATAAACACAGATTACAAATTCTGCTCACTTACCTTTGAAGAGCGAACACAGTGGATTCAATTCACATTGAAGTCTGAATGACTAGTTTTGAATTTCAGCAAAGAGGAAGAAGACTGGTTTCTTTGCTTACAGGGAGAAGAGTGGTAGCTCCAGCTGGAGCCCAGGGCTTTCCTCTGAATATGATACTTGTTTTGCCAACTTGCCAGGGATAGCTTGAGTACTTCTCAGATGGCCACTTATTGGTATCTTGTCTACATTTTTTCACAATCTATCTTAAAGAGAGGTGCGGCAGGAGGTTACTTGGATTAAATCATTTTAAGAAAAACATTCATTTTATGAAAAAAACCCAGGTGGTTTATATGGCTGGAATTTCACTATTGGGAATTCACATTTCCCGGTATTTTCCCAATATTTCTTAAAATAATCTGTGTCTACATTTAAAATTCAATCAGCTGTGGGAGACATAGCACATTATTTTATTTATAAATTATTAAAATATTTAGGTCTAATAATTTTATCCTATTATTTCCAAAGATATAGGTAGCTGAGGATTACTCTACATCTAACACTTCATCTGCCCAGTGTAATCACATGGAAAATGTTGAGAATTGGAAAAAATGTCTGAGAAGGTGTAGTAATGAGGATAGGAGGAAAAACAGTTACTGCTGGAAGAGAGAACTTGTCTGCCCCTGGTTGGGAGGCATCTGGAATGGGGAGAAGCAGTGTGCATAGAAGTTACATTTCACTGACCTTAGTATTTCCCCCTGAAATCTTTTTTTCCTTTTCCTTTTACCATCTACATTACTGGAGACTAGAACTGATAGGGAGGAAAAAAAGTAACTCTCTTTTCTAGCATATGCGATTAGACTTTTATAATATATAACATTTATAATATATAACATATTCTATAAATTCTAGCCATCCAGGAACTCCCTGTCTACTCTGTTGTGTTTCCTCTATATGTCTTCAGAATAGGAACCTCTCACCTGCTTGTTTCAGTCTCCCTTAAACCTGAAATTTCTAGATTAGTGAAAAATTTGTAGAAAGAATGCAAGAAATCAACAAAACCCATTTTCAACAATACTCTGGAAGCACAGACAAGCATTATTGAGAAGATAGTAAGAATGACTGATGACAAAACCCTTGGTGGAGGACAAATCTTTAAAGCCTTGTTTGATGTAACTAACTGGTGGTTAGAGTTCTGAGTTAGGCTCCAGCACAGGGAAATAGTGATGTTTGGGTACGGATGAGAAGGGTGGCCTCAAAGAGACAGGAGTAGAAGGTCAGATGAGGAGAGACAAATATAACCTGGAAGTCTCTAGTGGGGGTGGGGATGGGGTGAAGACCATTACAGATACCATGGAGGACATTACCCAGCTCATGACACTTCCTGGCACAGAAGACATCTGTTTGCTCTGGTTTTTCCATAGGGTAAGGAGTCATCCGCAATCAGGTGCTCTTTTTGCAAGAATCAGTACTTCTAGACTCCAATTATTGAACTAGTAGATAATTTTTTTCTTAGAAGTCTCAGTGATGGCAGGAAAATAGACTGTCTCTGATAAACGTGTTTTAAATAACATGTTTCGGTCTTTCTTACTAACCACGCTAGAAAAATACTCAGATTCCTACAAGAGGTATCTGAGAAACCTGTCTCATGTGATCCAGATGAAATCACATGGGCATCTGTTCCTTTAGCTGCCTTTGTGATTCTAAATACTGGGCTAAAGTTATCAGTGAAGAAGCGATTTCCGGACATAATCCATTAGAAAGGCAATCAGTAAATTGGCCAGCTGAGTTTGGGGACTCAGGAGACAGATGAATTTCTAAATTCCCTGAAGTCACAGCCAAATGCCAAACTTTAATTAGCCAGAAGAGTTGAAACTTGTAAGAATCATAGGGCATTCTCTCTCTCTCTGTGTTCAGACCATTTGGGTCAAAGCAAACGTCTTGATCCTTTGGTGGATGTCTCGTGGGTTTTGAAAGTCGGAAGGCTGGGTAGCAGTTTCCAGTGGACCTGTAAGGAGCTGGATGGTTCATTTAGGAAATCACAGGGAATTATTTTCCTCCATCCATATGAATGGGGAAGTACACAAATTGTGATGATCAAAGGAGTTAATCAACAGAAAATGTATTTTTATATGTCTAATCAATTTTTCCCATCCTAGATTGATAAAGCTTTATGATTCAGCCCACTTATGGTATGGCAGACTCAGGCCAACAAAAATTACAACATTCCCACCATCATTGGCATAGGATTTTCATAATTTCATAGTCTCAACAACATTTTATAGTTTTAATCTTTAAAATTTTTGCCAATATGTGAATACATATAAGGTTTTTAACTATAATTCTCACTTCCCTGATTACTAAAGGTTGAGTATGCTTTTATAATTTTTAACATTTTATTTTATCATGGTAAGAACACTTAACATGAGATCTGCCCTCTTAACAAATTTCAAGTGTACAACACATTATTTATAGTGGGTACAATGCTGTTCAGCAGATCTCTAGAGCGTATTCATCTTGCTGAACTGAAACTTTATGCCTATTGATTAGTAACTACTTATTTCCACTTCTCCCCATTCCCTAGAAATCACTATTCCACTCTTAGATCCTATGAATTTTGCTATTTTAGATAACTCATGTAAATGGACTCATGCGGTATTTTTCTTTCTGTCACTGGCTTATTTCACTTGGCATAATGCCTTCCAAAGTCATCCACGTTGTTGCATATTGAAGCATTTCCTTTTTCTTTTTTTAAATAATTTCCTTTTTTTTTTAAATGCTGAAGAGTATTCCATTATGTGTCAATATTGCATTTCTTTATCTGTTTGTCCTCTGATAAACATTTAAGTTACCTCCGCATGTTGGCTATTGGAAAGAGTGCTGCAATGAGCATGGGAGAGCTAATATTCTTTGAGATACTGATATCGACACTCTTGGATAAGTACCCAAATGTGTGATTGCTGGACAGTATCTTAGCTCTATTTTTATTTTTTTGAAGACTTTCCATACTGTTAGCTATAGTGGTTGCACCATTTTGCTTTCCCATCAACAGAGTGCAGGGGCTCAAATTTCTCTACATTGTCACCAACACATGTCATGTTTTCTTATAATAGCCACTCTGACAGGTATGAGGTGATATCACCTTGAGGTTTTGATTTGCATTTCCCAATGTGTAGCTGTAAATACCTACATGGAAGGAAAAGACACATCGCAAATGAAGAAAATAACTTTTCACCTTAAGGAACAAAATACAGAAGAGCAAACCAAACCCAAGAAGAAAGGAAATAAATATTACAGTGGAGCTAAATGAAATAGAAAATAGAAAAACAGGGGCGCCTGGGTGGCTCAGTCGGTTAAATGTTGGACTTTGACTCAGGTCATGATCTCACAGTTCTCGTGGGTTCGAGCCCCGCGTTGGGCTCTGTGCTGACAGCTCAGAGCCTGGAGCCTGCTTCGGATTCTGTGTCTCCTTCTCTCTCTCTACTCCTCCCCCACTCATGCTTTGTCTCCCTCTCTGTCAAAAATAAATAAACATTAAAAAAATTTTAAAAGAAATAGGCATTTGACTTCACTGTATATTGAAGCAGCAGTATGTCCTCTTGCAAGTTAAGAGAGCAGAATTTGAAATCAGTGATTGTCTTTAATTGCAAGGTTTAAATGATGCCTCTCTCTTCCTTGTCTCTAGTCAGAGACATCCCTCTGCCGGGGGCAGGGCTCGCAGATCATGGAAGCTCACATTGTGCAGGGTTAGCATGGGAAAGAGGTTTTCAAATATTGAATCTCTAACTCACAGCTTCTTGAACATTCTTTGGATATGCCGGGGTTTACTGAAGCTGAGTGTTCTGGAACAAAAATGGAATAACATTCAGGTTTATACTGAAAGTTAAATATGGAAAAACTGGGGCAAATATCTAGCCCAAACTAGACAGTATCAGACCTGTAAACACAGAGAACACACTGATGGTTGTCAGAGGGTAGGGGGGTAGGGGAATGGGCAATATGGGTGAAGGGGCATGGGAGATACAGCATTCCAGTTATGGAATGAATGAATCATGGGAATAAAAGGCACAGCATAAGGAATATAGTCAATGATACTGCAATAGTGATGTGTCGGGACAGATGGTAGTAACTACACTTATGGTGAACATTGTGTAATGTACATTGGATCACTATCTTGTACACCTAAAATGAATGTAACATTGTCAATGACAGTAGGAAAAAAATAGCTGAAGCTTTATGTTTAACATTAAAAAAACCCCGAGGCTTAGATTGATAAATCTTGTTTGGGTCTCCAATTTGAACAGCTAGAATTTATATCAACTCTACCTGACTCTGTGTCCAGAGCTTATTCTATTATTGTACAGTGCTGTTTCCAAGTTCCTCCTGAACAAAGTAAAACTTCTGTGCTCAACATTTAAGGATTAACCAATCTTTGTAGTAACACCTACACGTGCAGATACCGTGTTTCACTTGGTCTTGTTTGGGTCCGTGGTGCTGGGTAGTTTAAAAGTTCCCTGGATGGGGCACCTGGGTGGCTCAGTCGGTTAAGCGGCCGACTTCGGCTCAGGTCATGATCTCACGGTCCGTGAGTTCGAGCCCCGCGTCGGGCTCTGTGCTGACAGCTCAGAGCCTGGAGCCTGTTTCAGATTCTGTGTCTCCCTCTCTCTGACCCTCCCCCGTTCATGCTCTGTCTCTCTCTGTCTCAAAAATAAATAAACGTTAAAAAAAAAATTAAAAAAAAAAAGTTCCCTGGATGGTTCTAGCATGCCTCCAGGCTGCAGAATTCAGGGAACACATTTGTCTGACCTGACTTCTCCAGATGCCCTCATTACTCTTCTTCTCCCTGCCTTGACTTCAGCTGATACTTGGCTAAAATTTTTAGCCTTCAAATTCTGACCCAAATGCTACTTACTTTTCAACCTTCACCTTAATTTCTACTTCTTCCATTATATCCATCTTGATTATTTCCTTCTATGCCTGCTTGGGTTATGGAAATAAATGATATCACGGTTCTTGATTTTCCACAGTTTTCCTTTCTTTGGTTTCAGTTCCTATGGTCAACCATGGTGCAGAAGCAGATGCTTCTCCTTCTGACCTATTGTCAGAGGATCCACAGGCGTTCATTTTGTAGCGGCTGTGAAGGGCTGGCAGGAGGCTTCTCTGCCACACTCACTGGCACCTAAATATTCCTCTCTCTTCCCTAGCAGGTGTGAGCCAGTAGCACATTTCTGTCCTCATGTGGAGGGTTGCTTAAATCTATTCATCTACACGCATATTCATCTCAGTTAGATAATTTATGTTTGTCCACTTAATTAGTCACATATTCTTTCATTTACTCATTCATTCATCTGTCCTACCTGTGAACTCATTCATCAATTCGCCTATGTCTCCATTTGTTCTGCTGGGTGAATACACTTCTATGTCCTGGTTTTCCAAGCATTTTTCCCAACATCCAGAACTAAATTCCCTTGCTAGTTTTTTTCAAACCCAGCTTGAAACCTGACCATCGCTGAACACACAGACTCTACTCCTCCATAAGCCTTCCTGCTTGGCAGGAAGCCTTCCTACTTGGCAACTGCTTACAGTAATCATGACCTATCCAGCGAACTCTTAATCTACCCCATCTCCCCCAGAGTTTACCTGATGTCATGGTCTGATGACAGTATTGCCAACAGAATTCACCACAACAGATTCTACTCTTGTGGGGCCCATGAATGTCTTGGCTCCTGCTCTTCCAGGGTTTCCCCTCTTTCCCTTTTAAGTATTTAGACAGGTTTCCATACTCCAAGTTCTTCTCAGAACCTAAATTCAAATGATCTCTTAGTTTTGTCTGGTGTAATCCTCAACCTAGGGTGGTGGCTCCAATTAATTCATATTCTGCAGTGATGGATAAGCAGATGAGGTCTTTTTTTTTTCTTATATGTAAGTTTGTTTGTAAAGTTTCGTTGAAATAAACAGTTTATTGTGTTCTTCAGTAGCAAAGACTTTACTCTGCATTTGGAATTTACTGTGTTAAAAATGTTTTTAAATTGAGTATAGTTGATGCACAGTGTTATATTAATTTCAGGTGTACAACATAATGATTCAACAAGTTTATACATTATGCTATGTTCACCACAAGTGTAGCCACCCCTTGTCCTGATACATTTCTATTGCAATATCATCTACTATATTCCTTATGCTGTGCCTTTTATTCCTGTGACTTGTTTATTTCATGACTTGAATCCTGTATCTCCCTCTCCCCTTCACCCATTTTATCCAACCATCCTCTGGCATAGTTTTAGGAATTTTAATCTCCTTTTTTATCCCTGTTCCTCAACATACATAATCACTTGCACACTTGTGCACAACACCACCCCCCGGCTACATACATTGCACATTTCAACTGGTTTCTTGAATCAAATAATTAAATATATCAGGGCCATGTGATATGCAGAATAAAATAAATATAGGAGTTTTTTGTTTTTTTTCTCATTTAAAATTTAAGTATGTGTTTATTATTTATTTATTTATTCCATTTTATTTTTTAAAATTTACATCCAAATTAGTTAGCATACAGTGCAACAATGATTTCAGGAGTAGATTCCTTAGTGCCCCTTACTCATTTAGCCCATCCCCCCTCCCACAACCCCTCCACTAACCCTCAGTTTGTTCTCCATATTTATGAATCTCTTCTGTTTTGTCCCCTTCCCTGTTTTTATATTATTTTTGTTTCCCTTCCCTTATGTTCATCTGTTTTGTCTCTTAAAGTCCTCATATGAGTGAAGTCATATGATTTTTATCTTTCTCTGACTAATTTCATTTAGCATAATACCATCCAGTTCCATCCACATAGTTGCAAATGGCAAGATTTCATTCTTTTTGATTGCCGAGTAATATTCCATTGTGTGTGTGTGTGTGTGTGTGTGTGTGTGTGTGTGTATATATCTATATATATATATATACCACATCTCCTTTATCCATTCATCCATTGATGGACATTTGGGCGCTTTCCATACTTGGCTATCATTGATAGTGCTGCTATAAACATTGGGATGCATGTGCCTCTTCAAAACAACATACCCCTTGGATAAATACCTAGTAGTGCAATTGCTGGGTTGTAGGGTAGTTCTATTTTTAGTTTTTTAAGGAACCTCCATACTGTTTTCCAGAGTGGCTGCACCAGCTTGCATTCCTATCAACAATGCAAAAGAGATCCTCTTTCTCCACATCCTTGCCAACATCTCTTGTTGCCTGAGTTGTTAATATTAGCCATTCTGACAGGTGTCAGGTGGTATTTCATTGTGGTTTTGATTTGTATTTCCCTGATGATGAGTGATGTTGAGCATTTTTTCATGTGTTGGTTGGCCATCTAGATGTCTTCTTTGGAGAAGTGTCTATTCATGTCTTTTGCCCATTTCTTCACTGGATTATTTGTTTTTTGGGTGTTGAGTTTGATAAGTTCTTTATAGATTTTGGATACTAACCCTTTATCTGATATGTCGTTTGCAAATATCTTCTCCCATTCTGTCGGTTGCCTTTTAGTTTTGCTGATTGTTTCCTTTGCTGTGCGGAAGCTTTTTATTTTGATGAGGTCCCAGTAGTTCATTTTTGCTTTTGTTTCCCTTGCCTCCAGAGATGTGGTGAGTAAGAAGTTGCTGAGGCCAATATCAAAGAGGTTGTTGCCTGCTTTCTCCTCAAGGATTTTGATGGCTTTCTGTCTTACATTTAGGTCTTTCATCCATTTTGAGTTAATTTTTGTGTATGGTGTAAGAAAGTGGTTCAGGTTCATTTTTCTGCATGTCGCTGTCCAGTTTTCCAAGCACCACTTCTGAAGAGACTGTGTTTATTCCATTGGATATTCTTTCTTGCTTTGTCAAAGATTAGTTGGCCATACACTTGTGGGTCCATTTCTGGGTTCTCTATTCTGTTCCATTGATCTGAGTGTCTGTTCTTGTGCCAGTACCATACTGTCTTGATGGTTACAGCTTTGTAGTATAGCTTGAAGTCTGGGATTGTGATGCCTCCTGCTTTGGTCTTCTTTTTGAAGATCGTTTTGGCTATTCGGGGTCTTTTCTGGTTCTGTACAAATTTTAGGATTGTTTGTTCTAGCTCTGTGAAGAATGCTAGTGTTATTTTGATAGGGATTGCATTGAATATGTAGGTTGCTTTGGGTAGAATCGACATTTTAACAATATTTGTTCTTCCTATCCAGGAGCATGGAATCTTTCCCCATTTTTTTGTGTCTTCTTCAATTTCTTTCATAAGCTTTCTATAGTTTTCAGCATATAGATTTTTCATCAGTTATAGCATTTTAAATTTCATTCTATTTTTTACTTCTTTTATCTCTGCAGAAAGGGATTCTAATCTATTTTTGACTCCAGCTAGTATTCTTATTATCATGATTCTAAATTCTGGTTCAGATATCTTGCTTGTATCTGTGTTGGTTAAATCCCTGGCTGTCATTTCATTGTGCTCTTTCTGTTGGGGTGAATTCCTTCATTTTGTCCTTTTGAAGGGAGAAAAGGAATTAATGAGGTAGAAAAATTAAAATTAAAAAATTAAAATTAAAAAATTAAACACACACACACACACACACACACACACACAAATCTAATAAATGATGCTAGATCCTAGGTGTGTTTTGGTCTGGGTGTTGAAAGGTGTGTTTTGGTCTGACAGATTAGAGGGAAAAAAAGGGCAGGGGAAAAAATGGAAATTGAGAATTTGAAAAAATGAATACATTGAAGTAGACTAAAATGAGACGATGGGAGTAAAATAGAATTTGAAAGAATTTACACAAAAGTAAAGAATATAGTAGAAACAAAGAAAAATATTTTTAATAAAAATTGAAAGTAAAAATGAAGTTTTTCTCTTTCTGCATTAAAGAAAAAGAAAAGAAATGAAAAAGAGAAAAAAGAAAAAAGGAAAGAAAATTGAATGGATGCGCCTGCTAACAGATGGAAATAGGACTGAAATTACTTCGTTTTCCCCTAGAAGTCAGACTATGTAGCGCTTTATAGTCCATAAACTAAGTAGGCGGTGAGACTTGTGTTCTTGAAGAGTGAGGTTGGCCCAGTTGGGCGGGGCTCAGTGTAATGGCTCCGTTCTCCACTAGATGGCGCTGCTAGCTTATTGGGGTGGATTGTTGTGGTGCTCGTAGGTGCATGTGCGCATGTGTGGGAGCGGTGAAAATGGTGTCACCCAGCTATCCAGTCACTAGTATCGGAACTCTGTTCTCCCTATCAGCAATCGTTCACCCGTCCTCTGTCTTCAACTTTCATCCACTCCCCGCTTCTTCACTGTCTGTGAAGCCCCAGGCAGTACCTCTCTCCTGAGTTTTGTCTCAGGTGCGGCTATTTTCCCCGGACCCTTACTTCTGAAAGACTGCAGCTTTGACCTGGTCTGCCCCTCTGCGGGAGGGTCTCACCCAGCAATGGCTGAACAATGGCCAAATGTTGGCTGCACCCAGGAACGCTTGCTGGAACCTGCTGCTGCCGGAGCCCCGAGACTGCAGCCAGGTGCCAGCCTGCCCCAGAAAAAGTTCGCAAGAGAGTGTAGCAGCAGCTTTTCAGGGATTATGGAAAATCACAACACACATCTGGCACCAGACTTCAGCCTTAATGACCTTGTTCCAGCACCAGCAAATGTGGCCATTTTCTGGGATCTGCTGGGACCAGGTGGCTTCAACAGTATCTACCAAATGTCCTTCCAGCAATGGAACCTCTTTTCTCCGTGTGGCCTGAGAACCTCCTGGACCTCACTCTGTTCCTGGGGATTCGCCCTTCCCACCAGAGCACCTCCAGGTATTGAGCTGCAGAGTTGCAGACTTTGTGCTTCCCTTGTTTACAGTCTTAATGAAATTTAAACCCTCTCCTTTCTCCTTTCTCCCTTTTTAGTTTAGTCCCTGTGGCTGTTTCCAGTTTTCCACTTTCTCTCCAGCTGCTTTTGGGGAGGGGTGCTTTTCCAGTATCCTCCCCCCTATCCCCCAACCCCCCATCTCCATCCTCTCTCTGCCTGCAAAAGCGGCTCCCTGCCCACCACCGACTTCTCTCACCCCAACTTCACCTCTCTGTGCCACGTACCTGCTGAATTCTGTGGTTCAGGTTGTGAAGATTGTTGTGTTAATCCTCCAGTCAGTTTTCTAGGTATGTAGGATGGTTTAGTGTTGGTCTGGCTGTATGTCATGGATGCAAGACACACAAAAAACTTCCATGCTGTTCCACCATCTTGGCTCTTTTGAGAAAGAACCAATTTCTCACATGATCCAGGCTTCAAAACAAATGGCAATTAAAGGAGTAAGAAAATTTATATGGGCTAGTAAGAAAAATTATATGAATTTCTCCAGAGCCATTGGGTCAGAAGAGTCACATATGGAAAGAACATAGATGTGCTGATTCAGGGTTCAGAAGTTGTTCATGAGGTACTGGATGATGGAAAGGTTCTAGGGAGGGGAGGGTGAGTAGATAAGAAATCTCTGAAAAAGACAAGCAGGCTGAGGAGAGAGAGAGACATATACAGAGGATGAGATACAAACTCTGAAGAAGAGATGGCACAAAGGGTAGGTGAATATGTCATGCTTCTGTGTTTATTCTGTGGGAGTATCTTCTATCACGGCTGTAGGAAACCACACCCTGCCACTGAGCCCATCCTCTTGGGACTGTCTGCTGAACCCCATATCCAGGTGCTGCTGTTTGTGAATTTCTTGGTGATTTACCTTCTGACTTACATGGGGACCCTGGTGATGCTCCTGGTGATCCTCCCCTCCCTGCCCCCAAGAAAGAAAGTACTTCTTTTTCAGTCACCTCTCTTCCCTAGATCTTTGTATCTCCTTTGTCACCATGCCCAAAATGCTGGAGAATCTCCTGTTTCAGAGGAAACCAATCTCAGTAGAGCTGACTCAGGGTGTGTGTGTGTGTGTGTGTGTGTGTGTGTGTGTGTGTTTTGCACTCAGGGATCAAAGCCTTTCTGCTCTTTGTGATGACCTATGACCACTATGCTGCCTGCCATCTGCCACCCACTGTTCTCTGGTCAGCTGATAAGTAAAAATTGTGTGGGGGTCTGGTATGGGTCTCATGGAAACTGAGATTTGGGATGCTCATGTTATGCCTTACTTGAGCTGCGAGCTGCCTTCTTTATTCCCTCTGTCCTGCTCTCATATCTCTGCCAACTTTGCAGTCCTGGTATGTTCTGCCATCATTCATACCCTTTTGACCATTCTCCTGATCCTCTTCTCTTACTCCTGCATTACTGACACCATCCAGAGCATCAGCTCGACCTCAGGCAGAAGCAAGGCCTTCTCCACCTGCTCCTCCCACCTTACCTCAACGATCTTCTCTTATGGTTTAGGTTTTCCTTACTGTCTTGTGCTAACCTCTGGTTGCCCACTGGAGGTGGTTTTCTCTATGCAGTACAGTGTGGTCACTCCCCTAGTGAATTCCTTTCTTTACAGCCTAAAGAACAAGGAAGCAAAAGCAGCTCTGAAAAGAATGTTTCAAAAAGGTTTGTAACAGCTCAGAGAACAGAGAAGAGTCAGAAGATGACTGGGAAATAGGGCAGAATTGCATCTAGATGGCTGGATAACAAGCATTAAGAAAATTTTTCTTTCCTAATGTCAGCCATAACAAAATATCTTCAACAAGCCTCTTTGCTTTAGGAGGCTTAAGAAAAGGCCAAGAGCTATTTGCTTACTTTAGCTCATATTTAATTTGTTCATGGACAGCACAATGGATCAGATAATTATTTCAATCAAGAAAATTGGTACATACTTGTTCTTTCTTCATCTGTGGAACATTCTCAGTAGATTTACTACTGATAAAAATGTCTATGACCTGAATTCTTATTTAAATCCACAGTGGTTTGAGATGTAGGGGCAAGCTTTGCTAGAAATAAAAGACCCAGTACCTCTGGTAGTGACATAAAATTGAAACTCAGGAGTTGGGAGTCTGTTTGGGGATGAGCATGGACTGGAGAGGCTCCTAGAATGACTGGGAGAGGGAGCATCCAATTAGGATGAAGTCAGATGCAGACATTTTCCATACTCTGTACATCTCCCAACACCTTTACCTGGTGGCAACGGGGAGAGAATCCACTCTTTCTGGGGTGGCCATCAGCCCTGCTGTGTCACTGGGGCACCATTGTTGGGATGCTGAGGAGGTGCTGAGGCCAGGTGGCAGGTCATCACCAAAATGCTGGGATACTGCCTTGCCTCCCCCAGAATCAGATTAGCTGCTTCTTTTAGTTTACATTTATACTTCCAGTTGGCTGAGCCTAATCAGAAGCCACCAGCCTGGAAATCTGGGAAATGGCTCTGCAAGCATCTAGTCAAAGTAATACAAAACCAAGTACATAGGACAAAAATGGGGTTGAGCGTCATCTGAAAATAAATTGGTGAAATAGATAAACTTGTAAACGTGACCCTCCTCAAGCAAGAAACAGAAACTAGTATGGATACAATCAGGAGTGAGAAGAGAGGATGGAAGGGAAAATGGGAATAAGAAGGAGAATTTAAGGAAGCCTTCAATATGGGTCAGAAGAAAGAGGGAAGGGGGAACTACCCTTGGGAAAACAGTAAATAGAAAACTCTGGTCTATAGATGTATTGGCGCCCTCAGGTGGCCTGAGGGATTTACTACACCAGTGAACACAGGAGTTTAAGGGGAGGTAGGATCCTCTTACACTGTGCTGATACAAGATATGATGTGGGGGCCGTGGCTTCTTCCCCAATATCTGGAATCCTCAGAAATTTCGAAGGAACTTCAAGGAACAGTCTTCATTTGGTGGACTTTTCTTCCCTTTTTATACCCATCCCATCTCATGGTGTCTCTGTTCCCACTTGTGCACTGCCCTCTACAGACCTCTTCCAGAACTAGGATATGCTCCAAATTCATCTAGATTCTTTTTTCTAAAGGAGGTTGACTTAAAATAATTTTATATAATAATCAAGTGAGACATTAATTGAAAATAGACACTCATCTAATTTTAGAATTACATATAAGACTTGTTTCAGGTCTTTCCACAGTTTGCCTTATTGCTTATCCGTTTTCCTATTTTATCTACTTTGGGAATCTCATGCATTTTTAGCCAATATCCTTTTTCCCTTCAGTGGCGTTATTGTCTTCAAAAGAGCAACAGTTAATTTCTCCAACTGCAAAAATGGTAGCCAAAGGGCGGTGGAACAATATCTTCAATGTGCTCTAAGAAAATGATTATCATCCTAAAATTTTACACTCAATAAAATAGCTGTGCTATGCAAGGCAGATTTAAAGGCATTTCAAACAAAAAATAAGAACATCTGCCACCAGAACTTCATCAAAGGAAATCTTTAAAAGTGTTCTACAGGCAGTAAGGTTAAAATCGAAGATGTAATTTTCAAAATGCAGAAAGGAATGAAGATAAAAGACATTGTACACATGTGGGTAAATCTAAAAGAATATTGACACTAAAACAATAATATCTTATAGGGTCTTATATGTTTGTACAGGAATGTAATTAAAATTAGTAGAAAAAATAACATTTACATTGGGAGGTATTGAATTAAAAGTGGTCTAAGATAGTTTAATTGACAAAATGAAAGTAAAATTATCAATTAATATTAGGTTTTGATAATCCAATGAACTGTAATTTCTAGGGTGGCCACCAAAATTAGAGAAAAAGACTGTAAAACTTCTAAACAAATGATTGGAAAAGAATGGAATGATAACAAATCATCCACAGAAAGGAAGAAATAAAATGTTAAATAACTTAATTGACAGAATAGAAAAAAATAGTAATGATATAGAAAATTGAAACATGATTAGCAAATTTGCCTAATGAACATATTACCCTACTGCACTGTGCTACACAGAAGCAAAATACTATATGTTTTCTTAAATTTTATTTTAATTTTAATGTAGTTAATATGCAGTGTTATATTAGGTTCATGTGTACAACATAGTGATTCAACAGTTCCATATATTACTCAGTGGTCATCATGATAAGTGTACTCTTAACCCCTTTCACCTGTTTCACCCATCCCTCCACCCACCTCCCCTCTGGTACATCTGTTTGTTCTCTATAGTTAGGAGTCTGGTTTTTGGTTTGTCTCTTTTTCCTTTGTTCATTTGTTTTGTTTCTTAAATTCCACATATGAGTGAATTATATGGTATTTGTCTTTCTTTGACTTATTTCACTGAGCATTATATTCTCTAGCTCCACACATGTTGTTGCAAATGGCAAGATTTAATTCTTTTTTATGGCTGAATAATATTCCATCGTATATATATACCACATCTAAGCACTTGGGTTGCTTCCATAATTTGGTCATTGTAAATAATGCTGCAGTAAACATAGGGTACATATATCCTTTTGAATTAGTGTTTTCATATTCTTGGGTAAATACCCAGTAGTGTGATTATTGGAGTTGAATCATTCTTGATATCAGTGTTTCTCAGTGGTCAATCAATTACTTTCTTCAGGATTACCTTAACATGCAGAATATAGGACATATCCTCTATTCAACTGGAACGTTTGCCTTCAGCTTTATTATGCACAAAATCATGACACAAAACACAGAAATACGGTCCTGCACATGGTCCATGGTATTTTCTGTCATTTATGAAGATCCCGGATGAGTTCTGGGACACCCTGTAGTTCAGTATGGGACTACTTTCCTCTTCTTCCTTTTATTCTGCACATCTCCTAACTCTTGGTGGCTCTGTGCCTACCCAGCACCTTCAAACTACCTTCTGCAAAACTCTCTTGACTTTTCTTCTACAGGATATTTGGCTAAAAGCCATAATTATTATGATTATTTTAAAAATCAACCTTAATCATGGTTGATTATTTTTGCCAGTATCAATTCTTCTTTTAAAATATTTTCTTAAGATGGGGCGCCTGGGTGGCGGAGTCGGTTGAGCGTCCGACTTCAGCTCAGGTCATGATCTCACAGTTTGTGAGTTCGAGCCCCGCGTCAGGCTCTGTGCTGACAGCTCGAGCCTGGAGCCTACTTCGGATTCTGTGTCTCCCTCTCTCTCTACCCCTCCCCTGCTCATACTCTGTCTCTCTCTCTCTCTCTCTGAAAAATGAATAAACTTAAAAAAAAATTAAAAAAAAAAAATAAAATATTTTCTTAAGATCTTTAATTGTAGAGGGGAGGGAAGATGGCGGTGTAGGAGGACGCTGGGCTCACCAGGTGTCCTGCTGATCACTTAGATTCCACCTACACCTGCCTAAAGAACCCAGAAAACCGCCAGAGGATTAGCAGAACGGAGTCTCCAGAGCCAAGCGCAGACGAGAGGCCCACGGAAGAGGGTAGGAAGGGCGGCGAGGCGGTGCGCGCTCCACGGACTGGCGGGAGGGAGCCGGGGCGGTGGGGCGGCTCGCCGGCCAAGCAGAGCCCCCGAGTCTGGCTGGCAAAAGCGGAGGGGCCGGACGGACTGTGTTCCGACAGCAAGCGCGACTTAGCGTCAGGGAGGTCATAAGTTAACAGCTCTGCTCAGAAAGCGGGAAGGCTGGAGGACAAAGGGAGGGAGAGCTACTGAGCCCCCCGGACGGCAGAGCTCAGCTTGGCGGGGGGAAAAAAGGCGCTCGCCAGCGCCATCTCCTCCGCCCATCCCCCAGCCAAAATCCCAAAGAGAACTGGTTCCTGCCAGGGAACTTGCTCGCTCCGCGCAAACACCCAACTCTGTGCTTCTGTGGAGCCAAACCTCCGGCAGTGGATCTGACTCCATCCCGCTGCCACGGGGCCCCTCCTGAAGTGGATCACCTAAGGAGAAGCGAGCTAAGCCTGCCCCTCCTGCCCCCGTGCACCTTGCCTACACACCCCAGCTAATACGCCAGATCCCCAGCACCACAAGCCTGGCAGTGTGCAAGTAGCCCAGACGGGCCACGCCACCCCACAGTGAATCCCGCCCCTAGGAGAGGGGAAGAGAAGGCACACACCAGTGTGACTGTGGCCCCAGCGGTGGGCTGGGGGCAGACATGAGGTCAGACTGTGGCCCCGCCCACCAACTCCAGTTATACACCACAGCACAGGGGAAGTGCCCTGCAGGTCCTCACCACTCCAGGGACTATCCAAAATGACCAAACGGAAGAATTCCCCTCAGAAGAATCTCCAAGAAATAACAACAGCTAATGAACTGATCAAAAAGGATTTAAATAATATATCAGAAAGTGAATTTAGAATAATAATCATAAAATTAATCGCTGGGCTTGAAAACAGTATACAGGACAGCAGAGAATCTCTTGCCACAGAGATCAAGGGACTAAGGAACAGTCACGAGGAGCTGAAGAGCGCTTTAAACGAAATGCAAAACAAAATGGAAACGACGACGGCTCGGATTGAAGAGGCAGAGAAGAGAATAGGTGAACTAGAAGATAAAGTTATGGAAAAAGAGGAAGCTGAGAGAAAGAGAGATAAAAAAATCCAGGAGTATGAAGGGAAAATTAGAGAACTAAGTGATACACTAAAAAGAAATAATATACGCATAATTGGTATCCCAGAGGAGGAAGAGAGAGGGAAAGGTGCTGAAGGGGTACTTGAAGAAATTATAGCTGAGAACTTCCCTGACCTGGGGAAGGAAAAAGGCATTGAAATCCAAGAGGCACAGAGAACTCCCTTCAGACGTAACTTGAATCGATCTTCTGCACGACATATCATAGTGAAACTGGCAAAATACAAGGATAAAGAGAAAATTCTGAAAGCAGCAAGGGATAAACGTGCCCTCACATATAAAGGGAGACCTATAAGACTCGTGACTGATCTCTCCTTTGAAACTTGGCAGGCCAGAAAGGCTTGGCACGATGTCTTCAGTGTGCTAAACAGAAAAAATATGCAGCCGAGAATCCTTTATCCAGCAAGTCTGTCATTTAGAATAGAAGGAGAGATAAAGGTCTTCCCAAACAAACAAAAACTGAAGGAATTTGTCACCACTAAACCAGCCCTACAAGAGATCCTAAGGGGGATCCTGTGAGACAAAGTACCAGAGACATCGCTACAAGCATAAAACATACAGACATCACAATGACTCTAAACCCGTATCTTTCTATAATATCACTGAATGTAAATGGATTAAATGCACCAACCAAAAGACATAGGGTATCAGAATGGATAAAAAAAACAAGACCCATCTATTTGCTGTCTACAAGAGACTCATTTTAGATCTGAGGACACCTTTTTTTTTTTTTTTTTTTTTTTTCAACGTTTTTTAATTTATTTTTGGGACAGAGAGAGACAGAGCATGAACGGGGGAGGGGCAGAGAGAGAGGGAGACACAGAATCGGAAACAGGCTCCAGGCTCCGAGCCATCAGCCCAGAGCCTGACGCGGGGCTCGAACTCACGGACCGCGAGATCGTGACCTGGCTGAAGTCGGACGCTTAACCGACTGCGCCATCCAGGCGCCCCTGAGGACACCTTTAGATTGAGAGTGAGGAGATGGAGAACTATTTATCATGCTACTGGAAGCCAAAAGAAAGCTGGAGTAGCCATACTTATATCAGACAAACTAGACTTTAAATTAAAGGCTGTAACAAGACATGAAGAAGGGCATTATATAATAATTACAGGGTCTATCCATCAGGAAGAGCTAACAATTATAAATGTCTATGCGCCGAATACCGGAGCCCCCAGATATATAAAACAATTACTCATAAACATAAGCAACCTTATTGATAAGAATGTGGTCATTGCAGGGGACTTTAACACCCCACTTACAGAAATGGATAGATCATCTAGACACACAGTCAATAAAGAAACAAGGGCCCTGAATGATACATTGGATCAGATCGACTTGACAGATATATTTAGAACTCTGCATCCCAAAGCAACAGAATATACTTTCTTCTCGAGTGCACATGGAACATTCTCCAAGATAGATCATATACTGGGTCACAAAACAGCCCTTCATAAGTTTACAAGAATTGAAATTATACCATGCATACTTTCAGACCACAATGCTGTGAAGCTTGAAATCAACCACAGGAAAAAGTCTGGAAAACCTCCAAAAGCATGGAGGGGAAAGAACACCCTACTAACGAATGAGTGGGTCAACCAGGCAATTAGAGAAGAAATTAAAAAATAAATGGAAACAAACGAAAATGAAAATACAACAATCCAAACACTTTGGGATGCAGCGAAGGCAGTCCTGAGAGGAAAATACATTGCAATCCAGGCCTATCTCAAGAAACAAGAAAAATCCCAAATACAAAATCTAACAGCACACCTAAAGGAAATAGAAGCAGAACAGCAAAGGCAGCCTAAACCCAGCAGAAGAAGAGAAATAGTAAAGATAAGAGCAGAAATAAACAATATAGAATCTAAAAAAACTGTAGAGCAGATCAACGAAACCAAGAGTTGGTTTTTTGAAAAAATAAACAAAATTGACAAACCTCTAGCCAGGCTTCTCCAAAAGAAAAGGGAGATGACCCAAATAGATAAAATCATGAATGAAAATGGAATTATTACAACCAATCCCTCAGAGATACAAACAATTATCAGGGAATACTATGAAAAATAATATGCCAACAAATTGGACAACCTGGAAGAAATGGACAAATTCCTAAACACCCACACTCTTCCAAAACTCAATCAGGAGGAAATAGAAAGCTGAACAGACCCATAACCAGCGAAGAAATTGAATCAGTTATCAAAAATCTCCCAACAAATAAGAGTCCAGGACCAGATGGCTTCCCAGGGGAGTTCTACCAGACGTTTAAAGCAGAGATAATACCTATCCTTCTCAAGCTATTCCAAGAAATAGAAAGGGAAGGAAAACTTCCAGACTCATTCTATGAAGCCAGTATTACTTTGATTCCTAAACCAGACAGAGACCCAGTAAAAAAAGAGAACTACAGGCCAATATCCCTGATGAATAGGGATGCAAAAATTCTCAATAAGATACTAGCAAATCGAATTCAACAGCATATAAAAAGAATTATTCACCATGATCAAGTGGGATTCATTCATGGGATGCAGGGCTGGTTCAACATTCGCAAATCGATCAACGTGATACATCACATTAACAAAAAAAAAAAGAGAAGAACCATATGATCCTGTCAATCGATGCAGAAAAGGCCTTTGACAAAATCCAGCACCGTTTCTTAATAAAAACCCTTGAGAAAGTCGGGATAGAAGGAACATACTTAAAGATCATAAAAGCCATTTATGAAAAGCCCACAGCTAACATCATCCTCAATGGGGAAAAACTGAGAGCTTTTTCCCTGAGATCAGGAACACGATAGGGATGCCCACTCTCACCGCTGTTGTTTAACATAGTGCTGGAAGTTCTAGCTTCAGCAATCAGACAACAAAAGGAAATCAAAGGCATCCAAATTGGCAAAGATGAAGTCAAGCTTTCGCTTTTTGCAGATGACATGATATTATACATGGAAAATCCGATATTCTCCACCAAAAGTCTGCTAGAACTGATACATGGATTCAGCAAAGTTGCAGGATACAAAATCAATGTACAGAAATCAGTTGCATTCTTATACACTAACAATGAAGCAACAGAAAGACAAATAAAGAAATTGATCCCATTCACAATTGCACCAAGAAGCATAAAATACCTAGGAATAAATCTAACCAAAGATGTAAAAGATCTGTATGCTGAAAACTATAGAAAGCTTATGCAGGTAATTGAAGAAGATATAAAGAAATGGAAAGACATTCCCTGCTCGTGGATTGGAAGAATAAATATTGTCAAAATGTCAATACTACCCAAAGCTATCTACACATTCAATGCAATCCCAATCAAAATTGCACCAGCGTTCTTCTCGAAACTAGAACAAGCAATCCTAAAATTCGTATGGAACCACAAAAGGCCCTGAATAGCCAAAGTAATTTTGAAGAAGAAGACCAAAGCAGGAAGCATCACAATCCCAGACTTTAGCCTCTACTACAAAGCTGTCATCATCAAGACAGCATGGTATTGGCATAAAAACAGACACATAGACCAATGGAATAGAATAGAAACCCCAGAACTAGACCCACAAACGTATGGCCAACTCATCTTTGACAAAGCAGGAAAGAACATCCAATGGAAAAAAGACAGTCTCTTTAACAAATGGTGCTGGGAGAACTGGACAGCAACATGCAGAAGGTTGAAACTAGACCACTTTCTCACACCATTCACAAAAATAAATTCAAAATGGGTAAAGGACCTGAATGTGAGACAGGAAACCATCAAAACCTTAGAGGAGAAAGCAGGAAAAGACCTCTCTGACCTCAGCCGTAGCAATCTCTTACTCGGCACATCCCCAAAGGCAAGGGAATTAAAAGCAAAAGTGAATTACTGGGACCTTATGAAGATAAAAAGCTTCTGCACAGCAAAGGAAACAACCAACAAAACTAAAAGGCAACCAACGGAATGGGAAAAGATATTTGCAAATGACACATCGGACAAAGGGCTAGTATCCAAAATCTATAAAGAGCTCATCAAACTCCACACCCGAAAAACAAATAACCCAGTGAAGAAATGGGCAGAAAACATGAATAGACACTTCTCTAAAGAAGACATCCGGATGGCCAACAGGCACATGAAAAGATGTTCAACGTCGCTCCTTATCAGGGAAATACAAATCAAAACCACACTCAGATATCACCTCACACCAGTCAGAGTGGCCAAAATGAAGAAATCAGAAGACTATAGATGCTGGAGAGGATGTGGAGAAACGGGAACCCTCTTGCACTGTTGGTGGGAATGCAAATTGGTGCAGCCGCTCTGGAAAGCAGTGTGGAGGTTCCTCAGAAAATTAAAAATAGACCTACCCTATGACCCAGCAATAGCTCTGCTAGGAATTTATCCAAGGGATACAGGAGTACTGATGCATAGGGGCACTTGTACCCCAATGTTTATAGCAGCACTCTCAACAATCGCCAAATTATGGAAAGAGCCTAAATGTCCATCAACTGATGAATGGATAAAGAAATTGTGGTTTATATACACAATGAAATACTACGTGGCAATGAGAAAAAATGAAATATGGTCTTTTGTAGCAACGTGGATGGAACTGGAGAGTGTGATGCTAAGTGAAGTAAGCCATACAGAGAAAGACAGATACCATATGGTTTCACTCTTATGTGGATCCTGAGAAACGTAACAGAAACCCATGGGGGAGGGGAAGGAAAAAAAAAAAAGAGGTTAGAGTGGGAGAGAGCCAAAGCATAAGAGACTGTTAAAAACTGAGAACAAACTGAGGGTTGATGGGGGGTGGGAGGGAGGGCAGGGTGGGTGATGGGTATTGAGGAGGGCACCTTTTGGGATGAACACTGTGTGTTGTATGGAACCAATTTGACAGTAAATTTCATATATTAAAAAATAAAAAAATAAAAATAAATAAAAAATTAAAAAAATTAAAAAAAAATAAAAATAAAAATAAATAGTAACACAAGTATATTATACATAGGTAGTACCAGAGTCTTAAAAAGAAAGCTTGTTTTCCAGGAGTTTGATATTAAAAATCTGTGATGGGCAAGAATCAAGAACTCCAATAAAATATTTTAAACATAAAAAAAAAAAGATCTTTAATTGTAAAACTCAAGAATTTCATATAAGATAAACATGTTTAGGCCTCTTGCAACATTTTATTTCATTTTCAATCTATTTTCCAGTTATGATTCTTTAGGGGGATTTTGGCCAATTTATCTCTTCCTTTTATTGGCACGTTTTAACAAGTTTTATAAACTATGCAACACTCATTTGTGATTCATTTCCTTTTTGAGGATTCTTGTCTTCCTTTTGCTATTTTCATCCATACTTTATATGGTTTTATGAAACAAAATGGTGCCTACTCAAATCTTGTTCCCATATGTTAGTAACATTTTCCCCATTAATTTAAATTAAGAATAAAAATGTGTGATGGAGATGCCAGAGCATTTAAAATTTTTGTTGCACTTCATTATTATAAATTTTTTTTATAATCAAAGATTGTTAAATATTATATAAATAACACTAACTAACTTTTAAATTTGTAAAATGCATTTAAATAATACATTATTTAAAAAGAACAACCATTCGGGGCACCTGGGTGGCTCAGTCGGTTAAGCATCCGACTTCAGCTCAGGTCACGATCTCACGGTTCGTGAGTTCGAGCCCCGCGTCGGGCTCTGGGCTGATGGCTCGGAGCCTGGAGCCTGTTTCCGATTCTGTGTCTCCCTCTCTCTCTGCCCCTCCCCCGTTCATGCTCTGTCTCTCTCTGTCTCAAAAATAAATAAACGTTAAAAAAAAATTAAAAAAAAAAAAAAAAGAACAACCATTGGGGTGCCTTGGTGGCTCAGTTGGTTAAGCATCCAACTTTGGCTCAGGTCGTGATCTCACAGTTGGTGGGTTCGAGTCCCACGTCGCATTGGGCTCTGTGCTGACAGCTCAGAGCCTGGAGCCTGCTTCAAATTCTGTGTCTTCTACTCTCTGTCCCTCCCATGTTCATGCTCTGTCTCAGTCTGTCTTTCAATAATAAATAAACGTTAAAAATTAAAAAAAAAAAGACAACCATCTAAATAAAGCTAACAACACAGAAATAGTTAAAATTATTTCCCTCTAAATTTGTCCACAGAAAATCTTTTTATAATGGATTCTTAGATGCATTTATTAACATACCATAATTATACCTAAAATTATATCATGAACATTTTCTCATGACTTCTTATTTTTATTTTTTTAAAGTTCACTTTTGAGAGAGGGAGGGGGAGAGAGAGAGGGAATCAGTGCCGGCCCAATGGAGTAGAACTAGGAACCATGAGATCAGGACCTGAGCCGAAACCAAGAGTCAGACGCTTAACTGACTGAGCCACCCAGGTACTCCATGACTTCTAATAAAAAAAGCTCCATATTTAATTATCATCCAGTTCCATTAAGCACACAATCAAATTTGATATAATAATCCTACTGTCATTAACATGTCTTCAGCCTTTTACTATGATACCAATTTCTTTATTTATGCTAATAATTATTCCAAATTATATCTAGGATAGGTCCAATGAAATGTTCAATACTACATTAAACGATCTTAGCATGAAGTTTTCCCTATTAGTGGTTATTTCAAGAACCTGAGCCCTGCCCAAAGTTTATGAACACCATTAAGATTTTTGATACTATTCAATTTAAATGAGACATATTAAATCACTCCAATAGTAAATCAAATAGATTTGTTGGTTTTTGTTTTTTCCCCTGTTTTATTGAGGTATAAGGAACAAGTAAAATTGGGTATATTTAAAGTATATAATGTGATGATTTGATATATGTATACGTTGTGAAATGACTATCAAAATTAACTTAATCAACATATTCATCACCTCATGCAGTTATCACTTTGTGTGTGTGTGTGAGTGTGTGTGTGTGTGTGTATGTACAGAATGCTTAAGATCAGCTTTAAGTGTTTTCATGCATACAATTCCATATTACTAACTATAGTCACCATGCTGTACATTAGGTCCTCATAACTTATTTGTCCTACAACTTAAAGTTTTCATACGCTTTGATCCACAACTCCCATTTCCCTTCTGGCAACCAACCACCATTCTAATTCTCCATTTCTATGAAAAAGGTTTTTGCTTTTGTTGATTATATTCCACAAACAAATGATACCATACCATATTTTTCTTTTTCTCTCTGACATTGTTCATCTTGCACAACGCCCTCCAGCTCCATCCATGTTGTTGCAAATAGAAGGATTTCCTTCTTTCTCATGGTTGAATGATATTCCATTTTTCATGTATATCATATCTTCTTTATCCATTAATTGGTAGATGAACACTTAGTTTATTTCCATATCTAGGCTATTGTGAATAATGCTACAATGAGCATGGAAGTGCAGATTATCTCTTTGATATCCTGAGTTCATTTACTTTGGATACATAACCAGAAGTGGGGTTCCAGCATTGTATGGTAGTCATTTTTTAAAATGTTTATTATTATTTATTTTGAGAGAGAGTATGTGTGTGCATGTGCGTGAGCAGGGGAGGAGCAGAGAGAGAGAGAGAGAGAGAGAATCCCAAGCAGGCTCTGTGCTGTCAGCACACAGCCGGTTGGGGGAACTTGATCTCAGGACTGTGAGATCATGACCTGAGCCAAAATCGAGTCAGATGCTTAACTGACTGAGCTACCCAGGTGCCCCATGCTAGTTCATTTTTTTTTCTTTTTTTTTAAATTTTACTTTTAAAAATTTACATCCAAATTAGTTAGCATACAGTGCAACAATGATTTCAGGAGTAGATTCCTTAATGCCCCTCATCCATTTAGCCCACCCCCCCTCCCACAACCCCTCCACTAACCCTCTGTTCTCCATATTTATGAGTCTCTTATGCATTGTCCCCCTCCCTGTTTTTATATTATTTTTGTTTCCCTTCCCTTATGTTCATCTGTTTTGTCTCTTAAAGTCCTCATATGAGTGAAGTCATATGATTTTTGTCTTTCTCTGACTGACTAATTTAACTTAGCATAATACGCTCCAGTTCCATCCATGTAGTTGCAAATGGCAAGATTTCATTCTTTTTGATTGCCGAGTAATACTCCATTGTGTGTGTGTGTGTGTGTGTGTGTGTGTTTGTATCTTTATCTATATATCTATATCTATATCTATATATCTATATCTATATCTATATCTATATCTATATCTATATCTATATACATATATCATTCATCCATTGATGGACATGTGGCCTCTTTCCATAATTTGGCTATTGCTGATAGTGCTGCTATAAACATGGGGGTGCATGTGTCCCTTCAAAACAACACACCTGTATCCCGTGGAGAAATGCCTAGTAGTGCAATTGCTGGGTTGTAGGGTAGTTCTATTTTTAGTTTTTTTGAGGAACCTCCATAGTGTTTTCCAGAGTGGCTGCACCAGCTTGCATTCCCACATGCTAGTTCATTTTTAATACCTTGAAGAACCTGCATATTGTTTTCATAATGGCTAAACCCATTTACATTCTCACTAACAGTGTACAAGGGTTCCCTTTTCTCCACATCCTCACCAACACTGGTTATTTTTTGTCTTTTTGATAGCAGCCATATTAACAGGCATGAGGTGACATGCATATGGTGACAGACTTGTGAGTGACATCTTCCAGGGAATCACCAGACAGGTAAAGTAATGACTGTTCTCTGGGAATGGGTGTGTGGTGTGTGGTCCTTGAAGGAGCTCCATTCCTGCCCCTCCCCTGCTCCTCTAGTCTGTTGATTTTTACCATGATTGAGGGATGTTGTTTTTCACATCTATTGCAGAGCTGGGGAGGGTGGGATGGGAGTTGGGCAAACAAATCAAAGCACCACAAAGGTCTCTGCTGTTACCAAGATTCAGCCACTTTTCTTCATTAAATGTTTTAAGAATTGTTGCAAACCTTTCATTAATTTCCAGAGTTTTGAAAAAGTTGATTCTGGCCATTTTTGCCTGTCCTCTTTATCTTTATGGAGGAAAGAATTTTAGGAGGAACTTGCTCCACCATTTTTGCAGACTTCCCTCCTCAAATGAATTTTGCATATTACCTTTGAATTCCTGGACCTTGGTAAATTGCTAAGTAGTTCTAACTGCGTAGGTTTCTTTGGATTTTCCACATTCTCAATAATGTCACTTGCAGGTTAAAAACAAGTGACTTTTTTTTTTCATTTTTATGCTCTTTGATTTTTTTCCTGCCCTATTGAACTAAATATAAATGACAGTGCAATGTTGAATGGAACTAACAATAGTATAATTCTAGTCTTGTTCTTAGGGGAAAAGATTTCAATGTTTCACAGTAAAGTATTATATATGTGGTAGGTTTGTTACAAATAATTCTATGGCTTGTTTCCTGAGAGTTTTGTTTTGTTTTCTAAATCAGGAATCAATGTTGAATTTTATCAAAGGGTTTTTCAGCATCTATAACATAATTATCATCTTTAGTTTAAGTGGTAAAATACTCACTCATTTTTCCAACTTTTTGGGAAATAATTTTAAATTAAGAAAAGGTTAAAATGATAGCACAGAGTGTTTTTGTATGCCCTTCTTTCCCAGCTTCTACCCAGCTTTCTCTAATGTTGACATCTTATATAACCATGGTACATTTCTCAGAAAATTAATATGAAAACAATACTGTGACCTAAATTACCAATTTTGTTTCGATTTCACCAGTTTTCTCCACAAATGTTCTTTTACTGTTCCAGAATACAATCCAAGAAACCATGTGCACTTAGCCATCATTTCTTTAGTCTTCCTCAATTATGAGAGTTTCTCAGTCTTTCCTTGTTTACCATGGCTTTGATAATTTTCAAGAGTACTGTTCAAGTATTTTATAGAACGTCCCTCAATTTTGATTTGTCCATAGTTTTCTTGTGATTAGACTGAGGTAATGGCTTTGGGAAGAAAATCACAAAGGTGAAATACCCTTTACATCATGTCATATCAGGGAGTGTATGATTTATCACTGATGATGTTATGCTTGTTTACTTGATTAAAATGGTATCTGCGACTCTTGTCCATTGTAAAGTTATTATTTTTCCCTTTCTGTACTTTGTTATTTGGAAGTGAGTCACTAAGTCCAGACCACACTAAAGAGAAGGAGAATTACATCATCACCTCCTGGAAGTAACACGATTTCCATATATTATTTGGAATTCTGTAAATATTTGTCCCTTATCTCTAAGTTATTTATTTACTCAATCATTTATTTACAGAGGAATAGATTCATGGATATGTATTTTATTCTTTGGGGTATAGTCCGAGAGTATTGCTGTTTATTTTTTGCTTAAATAGTTTCACATGTGGGTATTGGGAGTTCTTTCAGATTGGCTCTTGTGTCATTTTGACAGGTTGTGATCATTTAAAAAGATTTTTTTAATGTTTGTTATTTTTGAGAGACAGAGAGAGAGCACAAGCAGGAGAGGGGCAGAGAGAGAGGGGGACACAGAATCCAAAGCAGGCCATTTTTTTTTTTTTAAACATGACTTTACTTCTGGAACTACAAAATGTGCTAGGTTCATCTTGTGTTTTCTTGTCCCAGCTCTAGAATCAAGGAGCCTTGGTTTCTTTTGTTAGAAAATGGTATTTAAACACCAAGATCTGATTCAACACTTACATATAGTACTTGGTGCTCTAAATTCTACACCTGAAACTAATATTACAATGTATGTTAACTGACTGGAATTTAAATAAAAACTAGGAAAGAAAAAAAACCCCACCAAGATCTGTGTGCTGTGTTCTCATTGCTATTGAGGGGTCACTGCTTCTAGGCCCTTCCATGGATATAGCTAGGAAATGAATATATGCATTCTAACTCAGGTATGCACATGTATCTATGTATCTTTTCTGGATCCATCTATACATATATTAACATAAATATGATCTCATACTGATGATCTCAGACTCAAATCAGCACCACCCACAGGGTTATGTATACCCTTTTCTCCTTGATTATTTGTACTTTCTCTGATAGTGAGAAAGTTGGGCTTGTGCTATCTACAATTTATTTACTTATTTTTTTCAACTCTATTCCTACACATTATCTATCTACTTGTCATATTCATTACTGGTCTTCAACTATAATTTATCATTTTAGATCTATCAATTTTTGCCATATGTATAGATTATGGATATATACATATATACATTCTTCTAACGCTATGTACATATAATTATATATGTTAGATATGTTACATATAACTTTAGAGAAGTGTTTAATAGGGGCGCCTGGGTGGCTCAGTCGGTTAAGCGTCCGACTTCGGCTCAGGTCACGATCTCACGGTCTGTGAGTTCGAGCCCCTGCGTCGGGCTCTGGGCTGATGGCTCAGAGCCTGGAGCCTGCTTCCGATTCTGTGTCTCCCTCTCTCTCCGCCCCTCCCCTGTTCATGCTCTCTCTCTGTCTCAAAAATAAATAAACATTAAAAAAAATTTTTTTTAAAGTGTTTAATAATTTATTGGATTGTATGTAAATTTTAGGTGGTTATTAAAATTATAAAGACTATCATAGTGTGTTTATGTTACATTGAAAAGTGAAAATAATGGAATATAGGATTATGGACACTGTGGGCAAATGGAATTTAAATTGTCAAAAATGAAAACAGTGATTTAGAATAATGTGTATGAAGACTATTATTACTTAAATTTATCCTGAAATTGCCACATCCTTTCCTAAAAGAAATATTTGAAATAAAGTGCTTGTTCCAAATAAATTTTCTGAATAAGAATTGAGGATTGTTCATTACAATCTTATGTCTCAGGATATCTATAACAGCTGTGAGAATAAAGATACTAATATTTTTATTTGAGATAAAATCCACGTACCATAAAATTAACCATTTTAAAGCACACAATTCTGACTAAGTCTCAATAGTTAATTTTTGCTTTTGTTTCCCTTGCTTCAGGAGACATATCTAGTAAGAAGTTGCTATGGTCCATGTCAAAGAGGTTACTGCCTATGTTATCCTTTAGGATTTTAATGGTTTTCTGTCTCATATGTAGGTCTTTAATCCATTTTGAATTTATTTTTGTGTATGGTGTAAGAAAGTGGTCCGGTTTCATTCTTCTGGATGTTGCTGTCCAGTTTTCCCAACATCATTTGTTGAGTAGACTGTCTTTTTCCCAGGGGATATTCTTTCCTTCTTTGTCAAACCTTAAATGACCATATAGCTGTGGGTTCATTTCTGGGTTTTATGTTCTATTCCGTTGATCTCTGTGTCTATTTTTATGCCAGCCCCATACTGTTTTGATCACTACAGCTTTGTAGTATAGCTTGAAGTCCTGAGCTTTGATGCATGTAGCTATGCTTCCCTTTTTCAATGTTACTTTGGCTATTTGGGGTCTTTTGTGGTTCCATACAAATTTTAGGATTCTAACTCTGTGAAAAATGCTGTTGGTATTTTGATAGGGATTGCATTAAATGTGTAGATTGCTTTGGATATTTTAACAATATTTGTTCTTCTGATCCATAAGCATGGAATATCTTTCCATTTCTTTGTGTCATCTTCAATTTCTGTCATCACTGTTTTACAGTTTTCAGAGTATAGGTCTTTCACCACTTTGTTTAGGTTTGTTCCTAGGTATCGTATTGTTGTTGGTGCAATTGTAAATGGGATAGATTTCTTAATTTCTCTTTCTGCTGCTTCATTCTTGGTGTAAAGAAATGCAACACATTTCTGTACATTGATTTTGTATCTGCGACTTTACTGTATTTGTGTATCAGTTCTAGCATTTTTTTGGTGGAGTCTTTCAGGTTTTCTATATAGAGTATCATGTCATCTGCAAATAGTGAAATTTTCCCTTCTTCTTTGCCAATTTGGATGTATTTATTTCTTTTTGTTGTCTGATTGCTGTGGTTAGGACTTCCAGTGTTATGTTAAGTAACAGTGGTGAGAGTAGACATCCCTATCTTGTTCCTGACTATAGAGGAAAAGCTCTTGGTTTTTCCCTGTTGAGGATGGTATTAGCTGTGAGTTTTTCATATATGGCTTTTATTATGTTGAGGTATGTTCCCTCTAACCCTATTTTGTTGAGGGTTTTTAAAATCATGAATGTATATTGTACTTTGTCAAATGCTTTTTCTGTATCTATTGAAAAAATCATATGGTTCTTTTCTTTTATTAATGTGGTGTATCACTGATTGGTTTGGAGATAAAAAGCTATTGTGCAGTGAAGGAAGCAATCAGTGAAACTAAAAGGCAACCTTTGGAATGGGAGAAGATAATTGCAAACAGCATACCTGGTAAAGGATGAGTATCCAAAATCTATAAAGAATTTATCAAACTCAACACCTCAAAAATGAATAATCCAATTAAAAATGGGCAGAATACACAAATAGACATTTTTCAAAGACATATAGATGGCCAACAGGCACATGAAAAGATACGCACCATCACTGATCATCAGGGAAATATGAGTCAAAATCACAATATTACCTCATACCTGTCAGAATGGCCAAAATCAGCAACACAAGAAGTATCAGGTGTTAGCGAGGATGTGGAGAAAGGGGGACCCTCCTATGCTGTTGGTTGGAATGCAAACTGGTGTAGCCACTCTGGAAACAGTATGGAGTTTCCTCAAAACTTTAAAAATAGAAATACTCTATGACCCAGCAATTAAACTACTAGGTATTTGCCCAAAGAATATAAAACTACTGAGGTGCCTGAGTGTCTCAGTATGTTGAGTATCCAGCTTGGCTTAGGTCATGATCTCGTGGTTCGTGAGTTTGAGTCCCACATCCGGCTGCTGCTGTCAGTGTGGAGCCCATGTTGGATCCTCTGTCCTTTTCTCTCTCCGCTCCTCTCCTGCTCATGCTCTTTCTCAAAAGTAAATAAATATTTTTATTTTATTTATTAATTTTTTTAATGTTTATTTATTTTTGAAAGAGAGAGGAGAGAGAGAGAGAGAGAGAGAGAGAGAGAGAGAGAGAGAGAGAGAAACAGAGCATGAGCAGGGGAGGGGCAGAGAGAGAGAGGGAGACATAGAATCTGAAGCAGGCTCCGGGCTCTGAGCTGTCAGCACAGAGCCTGACGTGGGGCTTGAACCCACGAACTATGATATCATGACCTGAGCCGAAGTCGGAAGCTCAACGGACTGAGCCACCTAGGTGCAATAGATTTTTTTTTTAAAAAGATAATAAAAATACTAATTCAAAGGGGTACATACTCCCCAGATGTTTACAGCAACATTATCTACAATAGCCAAATTATGGAAAGAGCCCAAATGTCCATCACTGGATGAATGGATAAAGAAGATGTGATAAACATATACAATGGATATTACCCAAAAGAAAGAATGAAATCTTGCCATTTGGAATGATATGGATGGAGCTAGAGAGTATAATGTTAAGAGAAATAAGTCAGCCAGAGGAAGACACATACCATATGATTTTACTCATATATGGAATTTAAGAGATAAATGAGCAAAGAGACAAAAAAAAGAGGCAAACCAAGAAACAGATCTTAACTATAGAGAACAAACTGATGGTTACCAGAAGGGAGGTGGAGGGGGGGCACGGGTGGAGGGTGATGTATGGAAGTGTTGAATCACTATTTGTACACCTGAAACTAGTATTACACTATATGTTAACTCCCTGGAATTTAAATAACAACTTAAAAAATACATAAAGTACACAATTCAGTGCCATTTAGTACATTCACAATGCTGTGTACCCACCACCGCTATCTAGAGCCAAAACACTTTCATCAGCTCAAAAGAAAACCCCGTACACATTAAGAAGTAACTCTCCATTCTTCCCTCCTTTACATTCTCAGGCACCTACCAATCTGCTTTCTGTCTCTAGAGTTGCTGATTCTGCTGCAATATCAGAATAAAATAGGGAGTGAATTTTTCTAGTTTATTGAAATTTATTGCTGAATTACCTATGTCATCATTTCAGTTCTATGTTCCAGTGTATGCCTTGTCAGAAGGTGCATTTGGTCTCTAAACCCGTAACCTGAGAAAAGTATTAGTTAGGGACCAAATCTGGAAACTCCCATCTTAGGCCAAAGGGTATAGAATCCCTTACTGAGGTAAGCAGCAGCATATGTTAGCAATTTTAGACACATCACAGCGGAGTCCCCAAACCAGGGCTCTGGTGATAACTTCCTATGGATGAAAAGAAGCAAGTCACAACAATACATATGTCCTAATTCTATTTATATAAAGTTCAGAAACAGGCAAAAGTAAATTATATAAAGAAAACCAAAGGAAATGATTAAAAAGTTCAAAGGAGTAGTCAGTTTTGGGGAGTGAAGGAGAGGTAGTAAAATGAATAATTTCTTTAAAAAAATTTTAGTTTTTGAGAGAGAGAGAGCGCACACACACACACACACACACACACACACACAAGTGCTGGGGAGGGACAGAGGAAGAGAGAGGGAATCTTAAGCAGGCTGCACTTCCAGCATGGAGCCTGATGCGGGGCTCCATCTAACAACCATGAGATCTCGACCTGAGCCTAAATCAAGAGTTGGACGCTCAATCGACTGAGCCACCCAGGAACCCCTAGAATGAATAATTTCTTAAGCTGAGTAGTGGGTATGTATGTATTCATTTCATAATCATTCTTTAACTGGTACATATGTTTTATACATTTTTTAGTAAGTGTGATATTTTTTATAAAGATAAAGTGATAAAAGTAATAGAATAGATTGCAAAGGTGTTAAGTCAAAGCAAAGAACATGATGAAATCAGGGTAAAATTGACAAACTTCTCATGAACTGTCACACTGCAAGGCTCCCTCTCTGGCATATTTGCTGCCTTTTTTGTCACCTGTCTTAGAGGAAGAAACTTCAGGCATGCTTAGGAAATGGTGTTCCTGGGAAATTAATATTGAAAAATTTCCCATAAATTCAACCTTTTAACACTAAGCACTCAGGTGTATAATAGGATCATTACTAGTTATTTATGCCTCTTGGGAAGGCCAAAACGCAGGCAGAATCTCCCGAATTTCTGCAGGCCAGAAATACAAAAACCCTTGAGGGAATGGTAAGAAGAGCTTCTCTGAGGCCTAGCGAGGATCCTGTCACTGATCAGGCAGTATAGTAAGCAATGGTGTAGCACTCTGGACATCAAAGTTCAAGGTCATTGCCCCTCCAAAGGAGCAACTGCTGAGCCTTTAGATTTGAAGGGATGTCTTCACGCAGTTATGATTTCATGTCTTTTATTTATTCTAAAGGGAATTTGACTGAATCTCTTGGTATCTTTCTGTGACAATTACTATCATTCTGTGACGTTTGCGCACTGACTATAACCAGCCTTCTTCTCAGGTGCAGTGCCGTAAACTTCCCTTCACCATAGAAAGCTTGACCTTGGAGGGTTCACTGATGCTTCACCTTAGGTCAGAGAATCCAAAGAAGGCCTTGAATATTCTGTTGTTTGTGGAGCGAGATAATGCATTTGGAGTTTTCTGGAGTATCAGATGAGAAGAGGCCCTTACTGCGAGTTATCAATGGCTAGATGAGGATGAAAAGCCTGTATAACTGACAACTGGGACAAAGTGAGTTTATGAAAGTAGCTTGAGAAAAATGTAAGCTAATATTAAGTGAATTCAATAGTTTGTACTTACTTTTCCCCTTTTTTCTCAACTACAATGAATTAGAGAATAGTAAAATATAGATTAAACAAATCAGAAGCAGGCGTGCCGGGGTAGCTCAGTCGGTTCAGAGTCAGACTCTTGACTTTAGCTCAGGTCATGATTTCGCGGTTCGTGAGCTTGAGCCCCGTGTTGGGCTCTGTGCTGACAGCTCAGAGCCTGGAGCCTGCCTCAGATTCTGTGTCTCCCTCTCCCTGTGTCGCCTTCCCCCACTCGCACTCTGTCTCTCTCTCTCTCTCAAAAATAAGTAAACACTAAAAAAATTTTAAACAAATCAGAAGCAATGTGAGAATGGGTTTGTTTGTTTGTTTATTTATTTATTTATTTATTTATTTATTTATTTAGAGACTGCACACACATGTGTATGTGCAAGTTAGGGAGGGGCAGAGAGAGAGAGTGGGAGAGAGATATTCTTAGGCAGGCTCCACGTCCAACAAGAGAGCTTGACGTGGGGCTCAATCTCACAATTGTGACATCATGACCTGAGCTGAAATCAAGAGTTGGACGTTTAACTGACTGAGCCACACAGGCGCCCCTGGGTTTATATTTTATACATAAAAATGAATTCGTTGGAGGTGATGCAGTACCTTAAATCCAGCAAACCACTGGTCCCTAAACAGTAACCAATTGTTTCACAGCTGAAAGATGAGAGGCAAGGACAGTTTCAGAATTCACTTGTGATGAGATCAAAACCAGATTATTTGTCTAAAGCTCATAGCCTGTACTCTACAAGGAAAAGAACACAGATAAGGTCAGCTTATTATAGAAAATACAAGTCTGAGTGAAGGCCATGTGAGAAGTGAGGTTCCTAGAGACATAGAGCCTCCTTGCAGCCTCTCTCACTGGAGATCTGGCCATCACTCCACACATACATAAAAGTTCTTGGAAATTTTAAGAGTCTGAGCTCTGCCTCAATATGATTATTGTTTCTCTGCAGAACTTTCAGCTTTTCATGTGTGTCTCCTGTGGTCACCCATTTGGAAGTCTTTATCTTTCTCACCGTTTACCCTTATCTATGACTTTTCTCTTTTACAGATCCAGGGCCCTACATTCTTCTCAGATGTGTATGCCCAAAACTCAATAAAAAATAATGACAGATCAATGAAACTAATGAGTTTTCCAAATGAAAGCCTAAGGTGAAATGTTTTAGAATGAGAAAAGTGAACCAATATGTTCATCACAAAGCTTTCTTATTATTTAATAATTTGTTTGCCTTGAAAAGAAATTGAACCATCCTTCCTATAATTACTTTGTGTCATTGTCACATGCACTTCTAATTTAGGTTGCGGCATCTGACATTGTAAGTAGTTAGGAGTACAGCTTACTATTGTAAACTCACTTAATATCCTTTTGTATGCAGATATGTTCCAGTTCTCCACCGTGCTCTGTTTTCATTTCAGCACCTGATATGTTGCAAATACTTTTCCAAAGTTCTTGCCAGAGCCGCCTTCACCTCCTTGTTCTTCAGGCTATAGATGAGAGGATTCAGCATGGGAGTGACTACAGTATACTGCACAGAAAAGATCAGCTCAAGGGGCGCACCTGAATTTGGCATTAGATGGCGGAGCAAACCTGAGCCATAGTAAAGGGTCACTGCGATGAGGTGGGAGGAGCAGGTGGAAAAGGCCTTACTTCTGCCTAAGGTGGAGCTGATGCTCAGGATGGTGGCGATTATATGGGTGTAGGATAAGAAGACCAAAAGGAAGGTTCCGAGTCCATGTAGAAGAGTGGAGCAGAGCAAGGCAATGAGGTTGCTGGAGATATCGGAACAGGACAGTGAGAGGAGAGAGGGCATTTCACAGCTGTAGTGGGGGATGATTTGGGCCTTGCAGAAGACCATCTTCACAGCTAGGGAGATGTTGATGAGTGCATCCAGAAAGCCCAGTCCCCATGAGCCCCACACAAGCTGCATATACAGCTGTTTACTCATGATCTGTCCATATAGCAGAGGGTGGCAGATGGCAGCATAGCGGTCATAGGCCATTGCAGAAAGCAGACAGGCTTCAGTTCCTGCAGCAACAAACACAAAGAAGACTTGAGCAAGGCAGCCCTCTACTGATATTGTTTTCTTTTGAGACAGAAGGTTCTCCAGCATCTTGGGCACAGTGACTGAAGAGAAGCAGATATCGACAAAAGAGAGGTGACTCAGGAAGAAGTACATGGGTGTGTGCAGGTGAAAATCAATCCTGATCACCAGCAGCAGCATCAGGTTCCCCATGATGGTCAGCAGGTAAATCCCCAGGAAGAGCACAAAGAGTGCAGCCTGGACGTGGGGATTGGCAGAGAGCCCAAGGAGGATAAACTCCGTGATGGTGCTGTAGTTCCCCAAGTCCATTTACAAAGGCCTTTCCCTAGAAATAATACAAAACACCACAGGAGCCAAAAGTCTATTATCCCCCAAGGAATTTTCTAATTGCTTTGGTTCTCTTTGCGTATCACTATTGCCCAGTAAACAGTTTTGTTTTCTATTATAACCTGGGTTTTGTGCAGCCACTTAGAACAAAAAGATGATTAAGGTATGGTCCTTGTTCTTAGTATTCTCCATGGAAGAACATGGACATGAAAACAATGAATGCTACAATTAATGAAACGGGAGCTCAAACTGATTTAGTGAGGGTCAATAATGATAGTTCTCTGAGCGAATTTAACAAAACTTTTAAGAAAGTGTATGATTAGTGTGTTTCTCACATATATTTAGTTTGCCTAAAAAATACAGTCAAAGGCTCAAGACTGAAAAATCAGCTGAGTTCGTGGGTAGTTAAAACATGGGTAGTGCTGAAAAGTTGATGCCTAGGGAATAAGTGAGCATCACAGAGCAGTGGCTAAACATGTGGGCTCCTGCATTAAACTAAGATCGAATCCCAGGTCCACCACTGATTAGCTATGATTTTATGTACAAGATACATAACGCTCTTACTTCAATATCCTTGCATATTAAGAGAAGATAATAACAGTACCACAGAGGGTTTTTAGGATATGAAATTATATGAAAATAATAATTTAATTCCATTAAATATGAAATTATATACAAAGCTCTTCAAAAGCATCTATTCTGTGCTGCTGCTGCTGCTGCTGCTGCTTCTCCTCCTTCTTCTTCCCATTATTTGGGATTTTAAGTCTAGGCAAAAGTCACTTATATTCTTACATCGGTAAAGCACTATCAAAGACCAAAGTTGTTGCTACTGATGCTACAGTCATCGTTACTACTTTGCATGCCTTTATCAGGAGAAGTGCAAGAAATCACATTGAAACCATTACCAGCAGCTTCCCTCCTCTGCTCATCACCTCCACCAGAAGGCAAGTTAGAAGTTTAGAATTATTTTGGTGTTGAGCCTGTCTCCGCTTGGCAATTTCTGCGGTGCCTTCACTCAGAAAGGAGGGCATGTAATTGCCAATAGGCATAGCTGCAGGACTGCAGAGATGATGACAAGGGGGAGATAAAGTGTTTGGGATTCTGTGTAGACCTCAGGGCCCACCTTACGAGCATTACTAGGATGGGTGTGTATCCCAAAACAGGCTGGATCTCGAGAAAATTAAGAGAGGAAAGCTTGAAAGGGTTTCATGCCAGGGGATACTTGAATGGGTATCCTGGCCAGAGCAGCAGCTGGGAGAGAGGACTCTGCCCAGTGCTATGCATTCTGGACCTCTCTCCCAGGAAGTACAGGAAAAAAAATGGGGGATGCGTTCTGTAGGACTAGCTTCTGTTGGAAACACCCACTGTTGCCACTCTCTGCCTGCAGAAGGAAGGCTCCACCCACTAACTTTTCTCGGTTCATACTCAGGGGCCTGTTTAAAACAGGAGTAGAACATCAAATCCTTTATATTCGTCTGTTGTGACTTTCATCCTGAGACATTGTCCTTACTCTTCATACTCCGAATTTCTCCTTCATGGCCAGATGTGCTCATGTCCCTTGCTGTGTTTCTCAAAGGCTTTATGTCTGAATTACAACAATTCTCTATTTGCATAAATATCAGTATTTACCAATGACTTCTGGCTTTGACCTTCTACCCTGAAGTCTGAACTTGGGTTACCCATAGGATTTAGTAGGGGGTGGCCCAGCCAGTTCCTTGTCCTGACCATTCCCAGTAAGTCCAGAGCTCAGCCAAGGGAAAGTTGTGATTCCTTACTTGTTAACTCCTTAGCCAAAACCGAGCCCTCAAAATCCTTCCCATACCCCAAACACACATTACCTGTATATCCTGTTCGATAAGGTAATTTGCTCTCCAACTTGGCTGCAGGACTTTTATTTAGATTCATTTAGTGAGAAGGAAGATGGCCTGGAGAAAGTGGCTTCTGTCTGGTGTCATGATAAAATTTATAAAATCCTATTGATGATCAAATGCTTTACTGAATTCTAACAATAAATTTATATAGCCAAGGAAGTTCCTTCTTTCAAAGAATCTCACATACTCTTATTTTTTCTTGGTTCTAACATCATGTCTCAGTTACACAAAGCATTGTTTGGGTTTAATGAGTTCACAGAGCAGCCATGTTTAGACAACTGGTTGGTTTTGATTCCTCACCAGGGCGACAGCGTTTATAATTCTATGGTCATAACCTGAAGTCACATTTAGTAGTAAAAGGCTTTTGTCAACACTGATTTTATAAGGATGAGTGGGGATCTCTTAGGTGTGGCCTTTGGAACATCTAGGTGATGCAATGACCTTTAATCATTAATTCTAAATTCTTCTGAGTCTAGTGGGAGTCGAAAGTAGAAAGAGTGGCCAGAGGGTATTTGCCTGACTCCCCAAGCAGGAAAAGAGTAGTTTTCAAATGACACTCTCAGGTCTTCTTCTCTTTGGGACTTCTTAGGCAAAATCAAGTCCAGTCAAATTTGGTGTGTAAAGTGATTTGTTGATCAAAAAGGTAAAAAGACTAAAAAAGTTCACATGCACAGTTGTTTGCCTAAACTCCATCCAAATCCATTTGCTTTAGAATGCATTTAGAATCCTATACAGGGCCCTGCTACAGTTTGAATACTCCCATTTGGGAGTATTTAGGGAAGCATTTGTGTAAAAGTTAATTATAGTCTTTAGTATGAATAGTCTGTTACACAAATCAAAATTTCCATTTATTTATTTACAATAAACTATTAGGTTTTCAGTCAAACTAGACTGTTCTAGCATAATATTCCCCCCTCCCCCCACTGTTACTTATCAAATAAATGAGCAAAGGAAACACAATTCAAGGATATATGGAATAATCAAGAACACCTTTTTTAAAAGAATGTTTCCTTTTTTTGTTAATCTATATTTGTTTTTAAGTATTTTGTTTTTAATTATTGTTATGATCAGAACATTCATTCACACATGTATCTAAGAAATTATACATATAAGAATATGCATATTTAAGGCTTCTATGGAAAGATTATAGCAAGAAACAACAGGGATTTTGAGGGTTTATTTGAGTCTGTCCTCTGTCCCAGTATATGAACTGACTTTCTTCAGCATCTTTAGTTCCTCTCCAAGGGCCACTCAGTTGAACTTCATTATTCTCCTGCCACATAGTTGAAGTCTACTTCTGTTTTTACTCAACCATCCAGAACCTTCACTTAAAGTGAAGACACAAAGAGTAAAGTATGCCTTTCATTGACTTTTCTTAAACCCAATTACTAATTATGATTAAAGACACACATATTTTACTAATAAGAAGATCAAAGTAAATATTTGAGGAGTACTGAGAAGAATGAATCAACACTTTCATGACCTCATTTTCTGAATTGAGATAGTTATTTAATCCATTGTTTCCTTCTATTTAGACTAAATACCTTTCTAATATTTTTGTTTTCATTTCTTATGCACTGCTTACTTATCTCATGATGTCTGACATAGTATAGACCTAGAAAGTTTTTATTAAAGTCAACTCACACAATGTATGGCTGGTATATTATTCTGATTTTTTTATTATCTACTAGCTTTTCTTTTTCAACATGGCAAATACGTTCCCAGTGTCCTTCTCACAGCTGCCTTCACCTCCTTGTTCTTCAGGCTATAGATGAGAGGATTCAGCATGGGGGTGATCATACCATACTGCACAGAGAAGATCAACTCAAGGGGGGATCCTGAGGTTGGCACGAGATACCGGAGAAAACCTGATCCATAAAAGAAGATCACTGCTATGAGGTGGGAGGAGCAGGTGGAGAAGGCCTTGCTTCTGCCTGAGGTGGAGCTGATGTGCAGGATGGTGGAGACAATGCAGCCATAGGATGAGATGATTGGGAAGAAGGTCCCAAGTCCATGAAGCAGGGTGGAGCAGAGCAGCACTAGGAGGTTGGTAGAAACATCAGAGCAGGACAGAGGAAAGAGAGAGGGCACCTCACAGCTGTAGTGGTTGATGGTATGGCTCTCACAGAAGTCCAAGTTGGCAGCAAGGAGGATGTTAATAAGTGCATTCAAAAAACTCAAGCCCCATGAGCCCAATACAAGTTGCACACACAGCTGTTTTCTCATCATCTGTCCATAGAGCAGAGGGTGGCAGATGGCAGCATAGCGGTCATAGGCCATCACTGAGAGCAGAAAAGCTTCAGTCCCTGCGGTGATAAACACAAAGAAGCCTTGAGCCAGGCAGCCCCTTACTGAGATAGTTTTTATCTCCGATAGGAGGTCTTTCAACATCCTGGGCACAGTAGCTGAAGATAAACAAAAGTCCAGGAAAGAGAGATGACTGAGGAAAAAGTACATGGGTGTGTGGAGGTGAGAGTCAGCCCTGATCACCAGCAGCAGCAGCAGGTTCCCCATGATGGTCAGAAGGTAAATATTCAGGAACAGCACAAAAAACAGAGCCTGGATGTGGGGGTTGACAGATAGCCCGAGGAGGAAGAATTCAGTGATGGTGCTGCGGTTCCCCAAGGCCATTTACAAAGCCCTTCCCTAAAAATTATATGAAAAATCATGGCAGTGAAGTTTCTTCTATCCTTCAATCAGATTTTGCATTGCATTGATTCTCTCTTATTATCACTATTAATTGGCAAATAAATGTTCAGCTTCTACACTAGGCCACTAGTTTTATGTCGGTCACTTTCAATGTAATGGGGAGCAAGGCATAGTTTCTCTCATTTTAAAGATCGTACTTCAGGGAGATACATTTGCAAAGACAGGCAATTAGAAACCATGGTGATGGTGCGATGTCAGCTGTAGAAATGAGTTTTGGAAGATTCAGTAATGAGTTAATATTGAGGTATTTGAGCCAAGATTTTAAGGAAATGTAAGCTTCCTCTAAAGAGACATGTAAATTGAGAGAAAAGTGTGCCCAAAGGTAAAGAATTAGGAAAGTGAATAGTTCTTAAGAGCTGTCCCCTGGAGTGTGAATGAGCAGCATCTTTAGTCACTCACAGGTAAGCTTCAGCCTGGGTTCATCCCAGCTCCACCGCTAACTGTGAGGCCTTGTACACGTGACTTCACTGTTCTGTACCTCAGTTTTCTTGTCTGTAAAATGAGGCAATAACAGTTCCAACATTATAATGTTTTTGCAATGATAAATGTATATGAAGTATTTAGAAAAATGTCTACACAAAAAGCCCAGGTATTATTCTATCACTATTATTGCCATGGTTTACAACTGTAGGCAGAAGTCAGATAGTAAATCACTCTTAAAGGTGATACTTACCAGGAATTAAGTTTTTGCTGCAACATTCACTGCACTTGTTGTTTCCTAAAGGAGGCATAGAAAATAGTGTAGAGATCACTAAGGTGGCTTAACAATGACATTTTGAAATCACTTTGGAATGATTCCCTTCCAACATTAAACCATTTTACAATCGTGAGGGCAATCTCACTCAGAAAGGGAGGGTATGTGACTGTTTTCAAAAGGAGTAAGTAGCTCAAGAAGAAACAGGCAACACCAGGCCAACCTCTGCTTTAAGAAGCAAGATGCAAAGTTTCAGCAGAACTCAGCACCCTAAGAGGAAGAGAAACTCAGGCCAGAAGAAAGACCACATGTGGTAACACCTGACTGAGAGTCCTTAACAGTTGTTGGTGGAACAATAAAAAACAAACAAAATAATGAAAGACTTCAACCTTAATACTAGACTCCTAATGTAAGCCATTTTGGTTTGTTACAATTACATTTGCTTTTGTTAAGTAGATACAGAGACAGATGCTGTTAGGTAGGTATATAGAGAGATAGATGCATAGGTAGATAGTAAAGAATTCCATAAGAATTCTAAAGCATATGTATGTTAAGACATTTTCATACAGCTCCAAATTAAGGAAGTCTGAAGTTAGTAAAACTTTCTGACTCTTGCAGTTAGGAGACCTGTGTTTGGAAAAGGTAAATAAAAATGTTTGTGTTCATTAAAAAAAAAAAAGGAGTAGCAACCAGCATTCTTCACAGAGCTAGAAAAAACAATTCTAAAATTTTTATGGAACAAGAAAAACCCCAAATAGCTAAAGTGATGCTGAAAAAGAAAATCAAAGCTGGAGGCATCACAATTCTGATCTGTAAGCTGTATTACGAAGCTGTAATCATCAAGACAGTATGGTACTGGTGCAAAAACAGACATATAGATCAATGGAATAGAATGGAGAACCAAGAAATGGGCCCACAAACCTATAGCCATCTAATCTTTGACAAAGCAGGAAAGAAAATCCAATGGAATAAACACAGTCTCTTTAACAAGTGGTGCTGGGAGAACTGGACAGCAACATGCAGAAGATTGAAACTAGACCACTTTCTTATACTATACATAAAAATAAACTCAAAATGGATGAAAAACCTAAATGTAAGACAGGGAACCATCAAAATTCTATAGAAGAAAACAGACAACAACCTCTTTGATCTTGGACACAGCAACTTCTTACTTGACATGTCTCCAGAGGCAAGGAAAACAAAAGCAAAAATGAACTATTAGGATCTCATCAAGATAAAAAGCCTCTGCACAGCAAAGGAAACAATCAACAAAACTAAAAGGCAACCGAGGGAATGGGAGAAGATATTTGCAAACGACATATCAGATAAAGGGTTAGTATCCAAAATCTATAACAAATTTAGTCAAACTCAACACCCAGAAAATAAATAATCTGGTGAAGAAATGGGCAGAAGGCATGAATAGAACACTTTTCCAAAGAAGACATCCAGATGGCTAATAGACCACATGAAAAGATGCTCAATATCACTTATCACCAGGGAAATACAAATCAAAACCACAATGAGATACCACCTTACACCTGTCAGAATGGTGAAAATTAACAACTCAGGCAACAACAGATGTTGGTGAGGATGCAGAGAAAGGGAAACCCTTATGCACTGCTGGTGGGAATGCAAACTGGTGCAGCCACTCTGGAAAACACTATGGAGGTTCCTCAAAAAATTAAAAATAGAACTACCCTATGACCCAGAAATTGCACTATTAGGTATTTATCTAAAGGATACAAAAATGCTGATTCCAAGGGGTACATGCACCCCAATGCTTATAGCAGCACTATTGACAATTATTCAAAAATTATGGAAAGAGTCCAATGTCCATCGACTGACTAATGGATAAAGAAGATGTGGTACACACACACACACACGCACACACACACACACAAATGGAATATTACTCAGTGATCAAAAAGAATGATATCTTGCCATTTGCAACATGTGGATGGAACTAGTGTGTATTATGCTAACCAAAATAAGTTAATCAGAGAAAGACAAATATCATATGATTCACTAATTTGTGGAATTTAAGAAACAAAACAGATGAACATAGGGGAAGGGAAGCAAAAATAAGATAAAGACAGAGAGGGAGACAAACCATAAGAGACTCTTAAATGCAGAGAACAAACTGAGAGTTGCTGTCAGGGTGTTGGGTGGGGGAATGGACTAAATAGGTGGTGGGCATTAAGGAGGGCACTTGTTGGGATGAGCACTGGGTAGTATATGTACGTGATGAATCACTAAATTCTATTCCTGAAATCATTATTACACTATATGTTAACTAACTTGGATTTAAATTAAAATAAAAAAATTTAAGAAAAAGGAAGAGCAGCTATAAATGAGACAGGAAGTATGAAGGACTCTGGGTGCAACTTTGGTACTTGCCCTTACATTATTTTCTGGGATAGATGCAGAGAACTCTGGAAAAAGAAGGAAACAAATTATGTGAATAGAAATCATGTTGGTGCCCAAAGGAACAGCTAGGAAAGAAGACCCTCTCCAGAACAATACACTCTGAACAATTCCCCTAGACAGGGTAAGACAGGAAGAGTGTAAGAGAAGAAGTTTGGGAATGTATCCACTTAGTCCTATGACAGCTTGTGCCAGGCAGAGTCCCGTGTTCAGATGAAATCATCATAGCTACTGAGCCCTGCCCCAAAGGAGGTAGATCTCACCTTTCTTTGTCCAGTCTGGAAAGGCTGCTTATAAACATTCAGTACTGTATATACCACAGTTGGGTACCTCTCTGGTCTTGATCCTGAAACACTTTTTCAGTGTCTAGGTTTCAACTCCCTTTCTCATGCCCAGGTGATGCTCCTCTCCTTAGATTCCACTTTTTTCTAAGACTCTATATCTAGTTTATAGCATCAGGGAGTGCAGTTAAACAATGTTATGCATAGTTTCCAACTCTGACCTGATAGCCTACAGCCTGTCCTTTAGGTAACTTTCAGGATTCACTGTGGTGTCCCAGCCTGATTCCTGGTTTATGCTAATCCTGAGTTGCTTGATAGTTGATAATGCAAGGTCTAGCTCAGACTTAATTACCCAGCAAGGGTGACTCCTGAGCCCTTACTTATCAATTCCTCATCCCTGATCCCACCTACAAAACCCTTTCCAGAACCCAAATCCTGATTACCTATGAATTCTGCCCAACAAGACAATCTGATGCCCAAGAAGGCTGCAGAAGTGTGATTTAAACACAGCTTCTAAGAAGTTGAATGAACTATAGAAGGTAGCTTTTGCATCCTCAAACATGGTGAAGTTCATAAAATCCTATTGCTAACTAGATTCTGAACTAAAAATATTACTAGATTGTAAACTAAAAATATGAAATAGTCGCAGCACAGTGGCTTCTTTCAGTGATCTCAGATGCCTTCATCCAAGCGTCTCTTCATTCGGATTTCCAGATGTTTCTTTATAACATGTCTCAGCCACTCATTGGGTTATCTGGTCTAACTAATCCTCAGAACACCTGTTTAGACAGTTTGAGCATTAACCCTCTGGCTGAGAAGCTCAGAGGAATGGCAACTCTGTTATTCCCACTAGTCACAATTTGAAGTCAATCTTGTAGTCAAGAACCTTAGCAACTGTACTCAAGAATTCATGGAGCTTGCTTAGATGTGGAATTAAGGAACTACTGGTTTGATGTATGTATTATGTATGAACCTTTGTTAATCTAGAGGGAGCTGGTTGGAGACAGATTGGGCCAAGAGTATTTATTTGATTGGTCCCCGTGAAGCAATGGGAACTTACTTGATAGTCGCTGACTCACTAAATTGATTACCAAATAAGTAAAGAGAAAAAAAATCAGTGAACTCATTTTTGTAAACAATTTGACTCCCGTTGTATGATGCATCTGTGTAGATTCAGCCAACATAATAGCTCTGTTAAGGTTTGAGTGCTCACAGGTTAAGATGTGCAGAACTGTTTGCTTAAGTTATCAGAGTCCTGATATAAAACAAATGTCCATTTGTTTATTAAAATGAGTTTTAAGACCATCAGTAAAATTAGCTCTAGGATAAAAATAATCCTTAACATTTATTATGTTACAGGAGGGTGGGAGAGACACTTGTCTTTGTCTCGTGTGTCGAAAAAAGGAATCTCACCAACATCGGAGAGTGAGCAAAGTGATAGAGTTTATTGAGGGGAAGTATAAAGCTCTCAAGAGGGAGAGGGGTCTCACTGGGAAACCACTGAGGATTTTTGTCCCTGACTTTTTATTGGGACCTTATCAGAAAGTGTGAAACTCCACTCATGGTGCGTCACCCAGGTGGGTCTGGAATAGGTTTATCCTTTTTTTCCCCTCAAACCTGTCTGCCACTTCAGCTTCCCACCTGAAGCTGGAGCCTGCCTTATCCATCCCTTATCTATCCCTGCCTAATGTTAACCCTTTCCCTACTCAAACAGAAAAGCCAGCAAATAAAGTTCTAAAAAGATCGGAAGACTTGTCTAGATTGGTGTTGTGTGATGAGAAGTTTCTGTGGTGATGGAAATGTTCTATATATGCACTCTCCAAAAAAGTAGTCACTAGGCACGGGTAGTTATTGAGCCCTTGAAATGTGGCCAGTGAGACTGAGGAACTGGATTTTTAGTTTTACTTAATTTTAATTAACAAAAAATTAAATTTAAATAGTCTTGTGTGATTAGTGGCTATTACATTGGACAGCTCAGGTCTGGACAATTGTTTCTCTCCAGGAAATCAATGCCAAGTAATTTTTATTTATTTCTCTGATTATAAAAGTTATATACATACATGTATAATGTTATTATATATTATATAATGTAAGAATGTTGTATATGACTCATACATGCATGTTTGTATATTTTCACATGTGCATGGTGTCTGTGTGCTTGCATATAAGGAATATATACAAAGTATTAATAGTAGTTATCTCTGGATGGGCAGTATTATACATTATTCTTTTTAGGGGGATTCTCTGTATTTCTATATTAAGTATCTGTTAAAATAAGAAATAGAGTGGAAGAACAAGAGTAACACAAGTTCAAGTAAAAGAAAACCATAGTTAAGAAAATATAAAGCCCTTTTTATTTGACACATTTAGAGATGAATACTCTGGTATTAAGTCATTTTTCCTTTAATTCTGTTTGTCTGCTTATCTATCTCTATCTATCATCTATCATCTATCTATCTATCTATCTCTATCATCTATCTATTTACCTATTTATCATGTATCTACTTTCCCTTCAAAATTGATTACACTCTTGCTACTCAACTCAATAATGAGCCAGCTTAGTAGCATCACGTGGGAACTTGTTAGAACTACAGGCTCTTAGGACCTGTGCTTGCCTTATTGAATTAGGATCTACATTCAACCAGATTTCCATGTCTACATAAAAATTTGGTAAATAGTGAATTAAATCCAAGTATAGTTTAGTAACACTTTTATGTAACATTTTAATGTGTAGATTTTCTTTACATTAAATACTTTTCTAAATGTGGTTTTAAAATACGGATTACAGTATTCCATAGCATGGGTTTACTTAACTTTTTTTTTTAACACTTATTTATTTTTGAGAGACAGAGAGAGACAGAATGCAAGCAGGGGAGGTGCGGAGAGAGAGGGAGACACAGAATCGGAAGCAGACTCCAGGCCCTGAGCTGTCAGCATAGAGCCTGATGCAGGGCTTGAACTCATTAATTGCGAAATCATGACCTGAGCCAAAGTCGGAAGTTCAACCAACTGAGCCATATAGGTGCCCCAGCATGGGTTTACTTTAATCACATAATGCATTCTCTAATATAACAGTTAAATAATTTATAGTTTTCATAGTTATCATGAAAACTGATAATTCTATGATAAGCAGTCTTGTGGCTAAAATTTGATGCAATAACTGATTAATTATTTGAACCCAGACAAGCTAGGGAAAGGGATATGATCTTTGTGAAAACTCTTGATACATATTACTACATGATATCCAGAGACATTAAACCAGTTTATACTTTGGCTTAAAGCATGTGATTATGCTTATTTTGTTAGAGTTTCACCAACATTAAACATTGCTAGTATACTTAATTTTAAACATTTATTGGCCCGAAATTATATTTTATTTTATATTCACTAGAGTGAATAAATTTTGAATACTTACTGGATTCTATTTCTCCTATTGTGAGGTGCATATTTTGTATTTTGCAAACATTTGATTGGTATGTCTGTGTTTCTGAATGGTTTTAAAATTTTCTGTGAAGATTTCAATCCAAAGCTAGAAAGGGCAAAACACAAAAAGGAACCTGAGCTGGAGGAGAGTTAAATATCAACTAAGAGTATGACAAAAAAAATAGAAATAGAAATAGAAATAAAGTTTGAATAAATAAAGTTAAATAAAAAAATTTACTGAAATAGGCCACATTTTAGAAGTTTGAAAAAGTAAACTATCTTTTCTCACATAGTGAAATTGAATCAGAAATCAATATCAGAAGGATAAATAGAAAAGTCCCCAAATACATTTTTGTAAAAGATACTCTATTTTTAAAAATATATTTATTTATTTTGAGAGAGAGAGAGAGACCACAAGATGGGGAGAGGCAGAGGAGAGACACAATCCTAAGTAGGCTCCGTGCCATCAGCACAGAGCCTGAGGTGGGACTCAAACCCACAAACTGTGAGATCATGATCTGAGCTGAGTCAGACATTCAACGGACTGCACGACCCAGGTGCCCCCCACCCCCCATACATTTCTAAATGCACATAGGTTAAAAGAGACATTGCAAAGGAAATTAGAAAAGATTTTGAATTGAAAGAAAATGAAAGTAATATATCAAAATTTGTAAGACACAGCTACAACAGTACTAAGAGAGACAAGAAATCTTTTAATACATCTATTAGAAAAAGAGAGAGAGTGGAATTCAATTTTCTAAGCTTGCACCTCAAGAAGCTTGGAAAAAAACCAGCAAATTATATACAGAGCAAGTGGAAAGAGGAAAATAATCAAGAGCAGTAAACAAAATAGGAAGTAGATGTACAACAAAGAAAACAAGGAAAGCCAAATTTGATTTGTTGAAAAGATCAGTGTAAATGGTAAATTTGCAGTATTGACCCAAAATAAATAAATAATTAAAAAATTAGTGATATCTGAAATGAAAAGGAAGAATTACCACAAATCTTATAAAAAAGTTATTAGAAGGATGTTATGCACAAATATATCAAATACTCGTGAAAATATAAGTATCAAATATTTATATTAATAGCACAATTTCCTTGAGAAACACAACCTAACAATTCTAACACAAGAGAAAATATAAGGTTTGAACACTTCAATATCTGTTAAATAAATTAAACATGAAATTACAATATTTTCCATAAAGAAAACTCCAATCTACATGACTTCACTGGTGAACAAATAGTACCAGTTTTACATACAAATTCATCTATAGAATGGCGATTGTAGGAAGAATTCTCAACTTGTTTTATGAGGTCAATAATAACCCTGATACTAAAATCTGACAAGAACGTGAAAAGAAAATAGTCCAATAATTATCACAAACATAGATGGAAAAATTGCAAGCAAAACATAGCATATAGAGTCAAATAATTTATTAAAAAGATAATATATCATAATGAAGAGGGGTGCATTTTGCGAATGCAAAATTAACAGTCAGAAATCAATCATTGAGAGAGGCAAATCTAAAAAGAGAGAGGGAAACAAACTGTAAGAGACTTTTTTTTTTTTGCTGAGCAACTTTAAAGGTAACTTATTTACATTGTGATGTATCAAATTATATATGAAAATTAGTAATTTTATAACTGTGATAATAGCAGGGTAATCAATTTTTTTAAAAATTATTCAAAGCTTATTTTTTCTAGCAAAAGTAAAATGATTGTAAATTGAAATTAGTTTCTTAAATTTTTTTTGACTTTTTTTTAATTCTCAAGTTAGTTAACATACGGTGTAATCTTAGCTTCAGGAGTAGAACGCAGTGATTCATCTCTTACATATGACACCCAGTGCTCATCCTGTCATCCATTTAAACCACTTCCCAACCCCCCCCCACACCTCCATTAACCTTCTTATGGTTATGAGACTCTTTTTTTTTTTTTTTATGTTTGTTTATATTTGAGAGAGACAGAGACAATATGCAAGTGGGTTAGGGGCAGAGAGAGAGGGAGACACAGAATCTGAAGCAGGCTCCAGGCTCCGAGCTGTCAGCACAGAGCCTGACACGGGGCTCGAACTCACGAGCTGAGCCAAAGTCGGATGCCCAACCAACTGAGCCACCCAGGTGCCCTGAAGTCAAATTCATTTAAGGATGAGTTTGTAAAAGAGGCTTGAGAAAGGTATAAACTGACATTAAATTCTTCTGGAAATTCTCATTCCCTTAGCACCCTTTTCACATAATGACAGTAAGTCAGATAATTTTAAATATAAATGAAACATGCAAAACCATGTTAAAATGCATTTGTAATTTTTAGAACTATATGAGTTCTTGTAGCAGACTTGAACAATGGCTTTAGAATCATCAAACACAGCAGCCACTAAATATTTACCAGTTGTCTGCTTGACAAAGAAAGGACTACAAAGATGGCCTCAGGACCACTAAAGAAAAGAACAAAACCAGATGATTAGTCTTGATTACTGTTTGTAGCCTGTGTTCTACGAAGGAATGCACCCTCATGCCTTTAGAAGAAAGAGTGAGAAAATAGAAAGGAACTGGGGAACTTTTCCTGATCAGTGAAGATTCTATGAGAAATAGAAGTTTCTATATTGTAGAGTTTCTTACAGACTCTCACACTTGAAATTTGGTCACCAGTTCAGGTAGAGAATGAAGAGTTTGCTCTAAATGTGTGTGTGTGTGTGTGTGTGTGTGTGTGTGTAGAAAGCTAGAGCAAGTCATTATTTACATTAATAAGTGGGATCAATTCAAATTTATTTCAATTTTTCTGTTACATAATAGTTAAGAACATGGACTCTAGATTCTGAGCTGCCTAGTTTGAATTCCAACTTAAACCTTTAATATGCATCGTTGGGTTATTTTATTATTTTTTTTTTTTAATTTTTTTTTTCAACGTTTTTTATTTATTTTTGGGACAGAGAGAGACAGAGCATGAACGGGGGAGGGGCAGAGAGAGAGGGAGACACAGAATCGGAAACAGGCTCCAGGCTCCGAGCCATCAGCCCAGAGCCTGACGCGGGGCTCGAACTCACGGACCGCGAGATCGTGACCTGGCTGAAGTCGGACGCTTAACCGACTGCGCCACCCAGGCGCCCGGGTTATTTTTATTAACATCCTTTACTCTAAGTTTTCTTGTTCATATATGTGACTGGCCAAATTTACCTTATGTCAAAAATAATGGGATAGTGAATGTAAATTATTTAAGTTCTGAGATAAATTAAGAGTTGCAAACATGTTTGATATTTGCCTCATATTAACAAAAGGATTTTCTAAGCTTTAGGAAAAAAGAATCTTCATATGGAAAGTTGAACGTATTTGATTACATAAAAATTAACATTTCTCTTTCTCTAAAAAGGAAACTCACAAAATTAAAAGACATTTTAAGGAGGTTTACAAGTTGGAATCAACCATGACAGACGATGTTTAATGTATTTATTTTATTAGTTAAATTGATAAGAACATCACCAACTGCATATATTAGTGGGCAAAATAGATGAATAATTAGACAAGAGAAAAGTAGTAAATAAATATGTAACATTGTTCATGTCAGTAGTATCAAAAGAAATATAGATAGATACAGAAATTTAATTCCTGGCCTATAAGTAAAATATTTTAAAAGCAGTATAAATAATATAGGTTACATTGGAAAGAGAGACATTTGCATACGTTGCTGGCATCACAATAGCGGTAAAATACTTGGCAAAATAATCTGTTGAAACATGTCACAAGGCTTAACAAACATCATACACATTTGATCTAATAATTTCCAAGCATCAAAATAATTATAACAAAAATATATTTATGAGATATTTAATGCATTGCTATTTTTAGAACTGAAATGTCACCTGAACTGTACTGTAAAATATATGAAAGATAAATTATAATAGTGAAATAATAAACTATTTTCCATGATGAGAAAATGCTAAGCACACTTTGGAATATAAACATAATAGATTATTAAAATAATTAAAACTAATATTAGTTATATTAACATAAAAGTCACTTACAATATAATTTAAGTAAAAAGCTGTATATATAGTGATACATGTTGTATGAATTTTGTTAGGTATAAAGATGTAAACATAATATAAAACATGTCAGTGGGAATTATCCTCTTGGACTGGAGTTGGTTATAGGGCTCACAGTGAAACAGATGCTAAGTTTCCTCTTTTAAAATGAACTGCCAACAATGACCAAATCCTTTTCTCCTTGGCTTTCTAACAGGTAATAGTGATGAGGGAACATTGGGTGAGCTGAGAACAAAGTACAGGCTAACAGCACCCCCAACTCTACCCCTTATGGAATATGTGTGATATTCCTGGACACTCCTGGCTACCCAAGAACAAAGGAAAGGGGTTTAAGTGCTTGCCATGGTAATGTGGGAAACAAAGCCAAATGAAAAAGTAATTCCCTTGCTGCTTACAGGCCATTGACAAGTCCTTGAAACAGGCAGAGTGACCTTCCTCTAGAAGTTCAGCTGCTTCCATGAGGACACTTTGCTAGGAGCAAAAGGGAATCTGGGCTTACCATTATCCTGACCCCTCAGGATCCTGTAAGTCTACTTTAACATATAAAAACTTCCATTATCTCAACTCTCCCAAGATATATGCTGGCAATCATACTCCAAGTTTATGGCCACCTGATATATATCTGAAGGGTCTCATGATGAAGGTTTTACTAAACGGTAATAAATGGCATTTTCTTAACACAACTAGCCCCTCAAGGTCCTGGAAACCTTGCTTCCAAAATTCCTTAGAGACTTGGAAGGAGTCCTTACTCTATCCCTAACCCCCTCCCAACCTGAGGGTATATAATGAGTTACCCATCACAACCCCCATGCAGCTCTTTCTGCCCATGGGTCCTGTCCCCATGCTTTAATAAAATCACCTTTTTGCACCAAAGCCATCTTCAAGAATTCTTGCTTGGCCAGCAGCTCCAAACCCCCCACCATCACTGCAAGACTTCACCAATAGAATACATCTGCTGCTACTCCTCCAACACACGTTGAACAATACATAAAAGAAATTCTGGCGTTTTAGAGAGGATGAGGGAATCTTGACGTCTTTGTCTCATATTATAATCTGTAGGGGATTATAATATGTTTGATGGACAAGCATTTCTTCCTCTTCTTGCAGGTGAGAGATGGGTAGACTCCTTTTCTAGAAATCACATAAAGAAAGCACCAAGGAAATTATGTATAAATGTAGGAATTCATGAAAGAAGAGAAGACTGACCTATCACTTCTCTGTATGAAAACTTTTGATAACTTAAGGAATTCAGTTTCTTTCAAATCAGAAAATATTGGTTCACATTAATACAAATTATATGATGTAGTAACAAAACCTTTTGTTTTGAATATAGCAAGAAATTAACTGAAAAGGAACAGTAAATGCTTTATAGTATCCATTACAGACTGTCACCTTTGCTGTCCATAGAACAATACCTCAGTATCCACAAGTGAATATATTTTTTTAACATTTATTTATTTTTGAGACAGAGAGAGAGAGCATGAACAGGGGAGGGTCAGAGAAAGAGGGAGACATAGAATCTGAAACAGGCTCCAGGCTCTGAGCTGTCAGCACAGAGCCCGACGCGAGACTTGAACCCACGGACCGCGAGATCATGACCTGAGCCGAAGTCGGCCACTTAACCGACTGAGCCACCCAGGCGCCCCTCCACAAGTGAATATTAAGCAGGTGTCAGGACACCTGGGTGGCTCAGTCAGGTGAGTGTCCAACTTCAGCTCAGGTCATGATCTCATGGTTTGTGAGTTCGAGCCCCGCGTGGGGCTCTGTGCTCACAGCTTGGAGCCTGGAGCCTGCTTTGGATTCTGTTTCCCTCCCTCTCTATGCCTCCCCCTCTCACACACTCTCTCTCTCAAAAATAAAACACTAAAAAAAATTTAAGCAGGTGTTAAATTGATCTATTTCTTGTAGCATAATTCATGTGAATATGAATAAAAGTAGCACAAAACAGAGCAATAATTTTTAAAATTATATACGTGATGAATCTTCTGTTAAGAATGGCCTACTGATAAGCATTTACAATTATGATTTAAATATGAAATGCCTTTGAATCAATGGACTAATAATCGCTCAAATTCTCCAAAGCCAAGAGAAAAACATCCCGAAATACTAAAGGGGCTCAAATATTTCTCTCTCACAAGAAATTTGGAAATATTTTGATGATAGAATCTCAATGAATTGTTACTATAGAAATGTATCATTAGGATAAAGGACATTTAGGAAAATTCATCTTCAGTGAATTGTCATTGGTTAGGTGGGCACCTAAGGAAATGCAAGATTCCTGCCGGGAGCAAAAATGTTGCTCTGAGCACTTAGATGTGAGCAGGCATCAAGGAAAGTAAGGATCTGCAAAGGAAAGGTAGAAGCCACCAAATATGTCCAATTTGCAAATCTACTCAGCACTTAACCTCTGTCTGCTTGTTTTGGAAATAGGATTGCATTGCTCTGGTACTTCCGTTTTTCCTGTCACTGTCTCTTTCCCTGAGGCTGTGGGCACTACTTAAACCCAGGAAATGGTTAGCTGGTTTGCAAAGTTACTCTAGGAGGGCAATTTTCCACAGACCTATTCCCACCTTAAGCTTTCTATAAAAACAAATGTTTGGGAAGTCTTCAGCCCCATTATGGTAACTCACTCATTTCTCTTCCTGCAACTTTAACCAGAATTCATTACCCAGTGGCCCTGTGAACTTGTTATGACTGTTCTCATTCAAAGATTCAGGCAATTTTCCATTTAGGAAAACCATGGCTTTCAAACTCCACTGCAAATGATGATAGTTAATTTACATCACTCATCTTAATATATATGAAAATAAATGAGAAATATCGATGAACATGTTATAAGCAAAATTTTATAGTGTTACATGAATATTTAATCAATTTTTTTTTTTTTTTTTGCTTTCAAGTAGGACTGACCTAAATGATCCACCATATAGTAGGTCTTTGTTTTTTTTCTTAATCCTTTCTGATTAATTTTGCCAAACTGGACATCATGAACTGTCAGGAAGTACCCCTTAATGTCAACTCACTCGATGTTTTGCCACATATTTTTATTATAATTACCCATAATCCTCTCTCTTTATTCTGCCACTGGAAACATTATAAATACTTCCCCAGTGTTCTCTGCAGAGCATCCTTCACCTCCTTATTTTTTGGTCTGCAGATGAGAGGATTCAGCATGGGAGTGATCACACCATACTACAGAGATCAGATCCAGAGTGGGGGGTGGATTCTGAAGTTGGAATGAAATAATGAAGAAGGCCCGAGCCATAGAACAAGATTATTGTGGTAAGGTGGAGGAGCAGGTGGAAAAAGCTTTGCTTCTGCCAGAGGTGGAGGTGATGCTCAGGATGGTGGAGATAATGTGGGCATAAGAGATGAAGACTGACAGGGAAGTTACAAGGCCATATGGGAGGAAAGAGCAGAATATGACAAAGAGGTTTGTAGAAACATCTGAGTAAGAGAGAAGGAAGAGAGAGGGCAGCTCACAGCTGTAGTGTGGGCTGGTATGGTTATCACAGAAGTCCATTTTCATTGCCAAAGGGACATTAATGAGTGTGTCCAGAATGCCCAGGTTCCATGAACTCTACACTAGCTGCAAATACCACTGTTTACTCATCACCTGGCCATTGAGCAGTGGGTGGCAGATGGCAGCATAGTGGTCATAAGCCATCTCTGAGAGTAGGCAGACTTCAGTCCCTGCCATGATAGATACAAAGAAGACCTGAGCCAGGCAGCCCTCTTCTGAGATGGTTTTTTTCTTAGAAAGGAGATGGTTTTCTTCTTAGAAAGGAGGTTTTCCAACATCTTGGGCACAGTGACAAGGGAAACAGAGGTCTAAGAAAGAGAGGAAACTTAGGAAGAAGTACATGAGGCTGTGGAGGTAAGAATCAGCCTTGGTCACCAGCATCATTGTCAGATTCCCTATTAGGGTCAGGAGATAAATCACCAAGAAAAGCACAAAGAGCAGAGTCTGAATGTGGGGGTCAGCAGATAGTTCAAGCAGGATAAACTCTGTGATGGTGGTGTGGTTCCCCAAGGCCATTTAAAAAGGATGGCCCCTAAATATGATTATGAAAAGCATGACAATGAAGTTTCTATTTTCCTCCAACCAATTTTCATATTGCTTTGATTCTCTTGTAATATCATAAACATTCAGAAAATATGTCTTAACTTCCATCATGGGCCAAGTTTTGTGTCAGTCACATGGAACATAAAGAATAAGATTTGATGCCTACATTTAAAAATGTCATAGTTGAGGGGCGCCTGGGTGGCTCAGTTGCTTGAGCATCCAACTTCGGCTCAGGTCATGATCTCACAGCTTGTGAGTTCAAGCCCCGCGTCAGGCTCTGTGCTGACAGCTTGGAGCCTGGAGCCTGCTTTGGATTCTGTGCCTCCCTCTCTCTCTGCCCTAACCTACTCACTTTCTGTCTCTGTCTCTCTCAAAAATAAACAAATATTTAAAAAAATGTCATAGTTTAAAGAAGAATACAAAATAAAGACAAGCAATTAAATCAGAATATGAGTAACTGAAATGGGAACTTTAAGTTTGATTAAGAGAGCAGTCATTAATGTCATCTAATTTAAGGTAAAGGAAGAAAAATTTAAGGATAAGTATGATTTCTCTAGGAAGTCATGGAAAGGAAGGACATTTAACTGGAAGATCAGGATTGAGAAGTAGAAAGGCATATTTAGTAAAACGTGGGCATTTCTTAATAATTAAGAGTTTAGAATATGGGTAGATAATAATGCAGTGACTAAGGATGTAGGGTCCTGTGTCAGACTAAAATCAAATCCCGGCTCCACATTGTGCATGTTGCATAACTGTCCTTGTCTTCTGTTCCCTTGCTGAAAATTAGGATAACAATATACCTCTGTTAGAGTTGTTAGGAGAATTAAATGTGATAACATATGTTAAGTGCATTTTAAAAACCTGTACACTATTTCTTAATGTACTGTCATCGTTATTTGAGATTACAATTGTGGCCTAAAACAAATAATGTCCTCATGCAGAATTATCCCCTATCAGAGTTAAAGTTATTTTTGCCACTACTGCTCCTGTTCCTTACTGAAAGGAGTATAATAAAGTTATTTTGAAATCACTAAAGATAGATACTCTCCTTTTCCCATCTCCCACCTGAAAGAGTTTGGGATTCGGAATCACATTGAAATGTTCAAGGGTTAAAGACCTTAAAGTTACTGAGGGCAATGTTACTCAGAACAAAAAAAGCAGCCAGACTTGAGAGTTGCCAAAGGAAAGAGAAGGTGAACTTGTGGCCCCAGAAAGAAATCACTTTCTGGGATGGATGTGTGCTCCATGAACGGCCAGACCTCCAGGCAAATAAGGAAGAGGTCATATAAAGGAGTACCTTGCCAGTGTCCATGGCATAGATCACTCACTCAGACAAGGCAGAAAAGAGGTAAAGTAGGGACAGAATTTCAGGAGCCCATGATCCTAGAACTCTGAGAGCTTGGCAGGACTTCTAAATTATTCTGGAATTACCACAAGAAGAGATTCTTCCTAAATAACTTTCCTCTGTCCATTTTAAGAAGGCTTCTTAAAGAGGGGATTAGAGCATTCAGTCATGCACATATTTAGATTTATCCTTTGACATTCATCCTGAGACACTTCCCAATACTCTAGTACCAACACCTTTCACTGTACCTTGACTTTGCCCAAACACTCAGGTTTGGTTTACAAAAATACTCTGCCTGTTTGAACATTGGATGTTATCCATCAGTTCTAGCATTGGTCAGATGTGTTAGAATTGGATCTTTGGGTCACTCGTAGGACTTATACAGTGGCTGAGTGTATTTCCTCTTCCTGCCATTCCTTTGTTGCCCTGTTCCCAATAAGTTCAAAACCTGACCAAGGTTAACTTTGAATGCTTACTTTTCAACTGATCAGCCATCAACACATCCCTGTTCCATTTCCAATACCCAAATGCATGTTACCTGTACATCTTCTTCCACAGACGGTCTACTCCCTGATGTGGCTATAGGGCTTGTGTTTGATTCAACTTTTAAGAATGAAAAATGATTGGGAGAAGGCACTTTTTTTATACCTGGTTTTATGACTGAGGTTATAAAATTCTACTGATAATATATTTTTTTCATATTCTTCACTATTAGAGTGAAATAGCTACAGGGAATTTTTTTCTTTCGAATTGTCTGAAACACAGTCACCCTGCCACCTCTTCATTTGTTCCTCTGTTTTCCAAAAACCTTGTCTCAGCCATATATAGAATACTTTGGTCCAAGTATCCTCAAAGCTTCTTAGTTTAGGTACCTTGAGGGTTGACTACCAGGCAACAGTAGCCCAGAGAATGGTTGATGCAATGCCAATTATTCCCTGTAGTCAGAACTTGAAGGTTTTATAGTAAAGAGTACCAATGGGGTTCCCTTAAGTGTGGCATTTGGAACTTCTAGGTTGAAGCAAAGACCAAAACTGTCAGATGTGAACTCTTGATAGGGAAGTTCACAGGGACAGAAAAGGCAATGGTTTTTTTTAACTGTCTTCCTTGTAAAAAACAAATATTTTTCACTTGACACTCTAAAGCAATTTCACCCAGGTAATCTACTGCGTACCTGTGAGTTGAAGATAAAATGAGTAAAAAATTATAATAAAGGAACGAAATCTCATAACTAGTCATTTGTCCAAACTGCCCAGTCAACTTTTTCTGGTGTGATTAACCCATATATATGAATCCATATATACTTTAGCCACATGATGGCTATATAACAATTTTCATGCTTAGTGATTAAGATTTCATTTAAGCAAGCATTTACTTATTGAGTGTATCATGTATTGAGTCAATATATTATGATAAATCATAATGCCCACTTATTTATGATATACTATAATGTTATCATTCAAACTAGAAGGCTTAATAGTGATTTTCATCCCCCCTGTCAATTTATTAAATAAACATAAGCAATAGAATTGTAAGGAAGTTAGATTACAAGTCCATTTTAGAAGATTGTCTTCCTGCAGGAAACGTATGTGGATACTAAAATTATTTTGTTTACATTAGTTTTTATAAAATTAAAATTAGGTATATGAAATATTTACATATATGAATATATAGTATTTATATCCCAGCCACATTTTCTGGGACCCACTTGAGTTCATCTGCATAGTGATAGATTCCCAGATCAAGTACCTGCATCAATTTACTTCTACAAAAGAGGATAATCTCTAGAATAATAGGATCTTGCTCCAAGCACGCATACTCAACCCAGAAGTTCACGGAGTTAATGGCCATCAGGATCAAACTTAAACAATAGGAAATGGAAATCAGTGGATAAATGCCCCAGGAGGAAAGTTCCTGAGTTATGTATCACACGGTTTTTCTGAGGGTCCCCAGTGAGATTGAGTTCTAGTTTCCCATTATAAAATCATTAACACATCCTTTATTGGTTTTTCTTTCTTGTCTCATGCCTCCCATTTCCTTACTTTGAATCCTCTCTAAAATACTCTACCAGTACCCAAATCCGTGTCTCATTAAATGCTTCTGGGAGAATGCAAAAGAAGATGGTACCAGATGAAGTTCTAGAGAACAGTGGGATTTTGGTAATACATCCCTTGCCAGTTAAGGGGCAGCAGGGACTTTTCCTAGGGGTAAGTACTATGGGGATAACCCCTTTAACATCCAATTACTATGGTTCTTTTGATTTGAATGATGTACATATGGAAGTGAAAGCATTGGCTGTAGCTGCAGCAATTCAAAAATATGTGGATAATGATAATTATAAAGATTGTGGAGAACCAAGCATTTGTCACTTGAGCTAGAAGGCCTGAAATAGAAAATGATATTTTCAAATCAGTCAGCTATCAACTTAGGGTACACTGCAAATCCAAAAATATTATATGGAAGCATTGAAAAACCCTTATTTCCCATTGCAGAAGGGGAGACTGTGCGAAAACAAAGTTCAAGATTTGATCTTAAGGTAGCTGAGCCATTAAGAAATCTAAATATGCAGCTCTAGAAGGTTTCCTGTGCTAAAGTAAAGGCCTTGATAAGGAAGGAACTAAACCCTGCAGTCAGGAATGTGAATATTTGGGTGGACAGAGAACCCTGAACACATATTGTCTTAAATCTTCAGGCTTTCAGAAGTGATGGTCTCTCCCAGTCCTCTTTATTAAAGTCCATCACTCTCACACTGCTTGGATGAAAAAGCCTTGCCTGAAGTACGTGTTTCACAAGATGATGTGTGTCCTCTTCAGGGTCTGCCCTAACTTCCCCTCATTGCTTCTAGACCAATAACATAGGTTAGACCTCAGGACTGTAGGAGAATTTGGCATCTCTGTAGGAAGAAATAGCTTATTCATTGAAAGGGCAGCAAGATACAGTTAATATATACTAGCAGGAATTTGTGGAACACATATATCCTAAAGGTATTTGTGGGAGAAGGGTGACTTATTTAAATGGTAGCACTATCACATAATTTAAAATTTTAGGTACCTGAAAGGGTGCAATGGAAGCAACCACACAATAGAGTAAATTAGCTGAAGTTGCCAGAACTGCCTCACACCTACTAAGGAAAGAAAAAAAAAGACTTGTGCATGTTAAGTAGTTTTACTATTTATGGCTGGAGTATCCATCATCTGACTGTGTTCTTCATGAGGCCCTCCCTTTGCTAAAGTTCTAAGGAATTCATTACTGAAAAGAGCAATGGAATCACTCAGAACCTCAGGGGAGTCTGTCCTAGGTAGGCAAGGTTTGGTGGTTGGAGATGCTGCCATGGGATTGGGGTACTTATTGCCAAAGGAAATAAGATTATGGAATAGCAGAGGCCAGACGACTGTCTTTAATAGTCAAGTGTAAGGTGAATACAATTACTGTGATGTGCACCAAGGCCATATTGGCAACCAAGGTGTTTTGGCCTGCAAACATCTGTACTGATGCATAACTGATCACAATGTGCGTAGTGGGGAGACAGGCAGCCAATGAGCCATTATTTCTTTACTAATAATGGCCCCCAAACATGATCGGGAATAGTGAGCAGAATGCTGATGTTAGCTGCCACCATGAAAACTCATGGTTCCATGTCAAGTTTCCAGACATGAACTAGTTTTAAGACCCAGAGTCCATCTCATTAAGGGGAAGCCAAGTGTCCTTGAGGAAAGTCCTACAGTCACATATAGTATTTTCAAAACTGTTACTCAAATTCTTTTTCCAAACTGTTAATTTATCAGACTAACTGTACACTGAGAAAATAAAAATACTTAGATCTTTTGAGGGATATTATGCACAGGGTCTGAGCTAAACCTTGATACCTGGGACATAAAACACCATCAAGTCCTCATGGGCAGGTAGCCTCATGACACCCACCATTATTGCACCAATGTTTCACCTAAATGTAGTTCACACTTATGGCCTCATAGAAATTTCCCCATGACCAATTGATGGAGAAAGACAAAACCCAGGTTTAGTTTGTGATTGAGTTTGCTAAATTAATTAGTACAAGCTGAAAAAGTCTGATGATATATATATACCACATTTCTACTCAGGGGTGGCTCCAAGAGGTAATGAGGAGAAAGTCTCCCAATGGACAGAACTTTGGGTGGTGCACTTTAGACATCAACTTTGTATGGGGACAGAATTGATCCAAAATAGGGTTACACATGAACTCATGGGTAGTGGAAAATAGCTTAGCTGAATGGTCAGTGGCCAAGAAAGAGGAATATTGGAAGGTGGGACAAAGAAGTCTTGGGAGAAGGAAAGTGGATGAATGTGTAAGTGTTCATAAAATGTGTGGAACTTGGTTTCTCATAAACCAAGAAGGCCCAGGAAGGACAGGAAGGGTCAACAAGTGGGGGCCTGCCAACTTTTGTCCTTGATCACCTCAGTACTTGTACAATGGGCCAAAGGTATAGCTATAATACAGGGATGGAATTATGCTTTGGTCCAATGGCATAGACTCCCTCTCACCAAGATTGACATAGCTGTTGTTGCAGCTTAGTGTCCAAGTTGTAAAAAGCAGAGTGCAATACCAAAGCCTTGATGTAGAACCATCTTTCAGAGACTAACCAGCCTCTTGGCAGTAAGTTAATTACATCAGACATTTTTTAGTCTGGAGAAGCCTCTAATTTCTTCCCACTTGTATTAGCACTTATTCTAGATATTAGTTAACCTTCGCTTCCCACAGTGCCGCCTATCTAAGGACTGATAGAATACCTAATTTATAAACTTAGGGATCCTGCATATTTTTACCTTGTATCAAAGGACCCACTTTAGGGCAAAGAGCTGAGACAATGGCCACATGACCATGGTGTCCCTTGTTCCTACACTATACCACTCACATGGAAGCTTCTGGTCTGACGGAATGTAAAAATGGTGTAAATGGGTGATATGCCAGCTTGATTATCACACCCTCAGTGAACATCTTCCATGGAGCAGACTATACAATGAAGCGATGGCCATTATATGATGTTCTGTCCACATTAGCCAGAATACCAGGGCCTCAGTAACCATAGGGATAAAGTTGAATTAGATCTTCTCATCACCATTCCTAGTGACATGTTTGGGAAACTTGTGCTTTCCATATCTGACACTTCAGACTCTGGGGAATTAGAGATTGGAGGACTTTGGGATAAGCTAGGGAGAATGCTCCCATCAGCTAATGGTGTGACATTTCCACCAAACCTAATGATACAACTGCTGCCTGGTCATTTTGGGCTTCTCATGACATATAGGAAGTTATTAAATTTATGAGGGTTCTTTATCATAAGTATCCAGAGATGCTTCTACATAATGGGAGCATGAAGATGAATATCTGGAAGCTAGGTGGGTTCCCTGAGGACCTTTTGCTTCCATGTTTAGTGAGTGTAGTAAATGGGCAATTGCAGCAACCAAATCCTGACAGGAGCTAGGTCACTGGGTCTTAAATTCCTCCTTTCACTGGTCTGGACTGATGAGTTATTTAGGAATGTAAATAACCAATAATTCTTATTTTATAAAAATCAATTTCAAGTATGGAAAGAGATACAGGACATTTTATGAAACAAAATGAGACCGACAGAAATAAAAAAGTAAACTATAATAAAAAAATCATACTTGTGGCCTCCAGCTGGCTTGGCTATTAGGCAGCCAGTAGTGTCCTCCTATGAGAAAAGGAGTGGGGCTGGGGTCAGGGCAGCTCTCATCTACACTCCCCTGTGCACTTGTATACTTGGAGCCCATAGGACAACATGGCAACAAAACAACCTGATATCAGCTAAGAAACAGAAACAAGAGTCAGTGAATCTGAAGAGAAATTGGATGTTCCCATTGGCTCCATAAGCACCTATGGACTATGGCATGAAAAGTAAAATGGGTCAATGATATTGAGAAGTCAGTGCTCATAAAGAACTTTGAAAAGAGTGGATGGGCCCAAGTGACAGAAAATATGGATTGGATTTTTTACTGGGGGAGGTGCAAACAATCTGAAATGTTTTAGGGTCAAAACTGTGTACTGAAAAAAAGACAATCTCCTCAACAAATGGTATTGGGAAAACTGGACAGCTACATGCAAAAGAATGAAACTGGACCACTTTCTTACACCATACACAAAACCAAATTCATAATGGATTAAAGACCTAAAGATCTAAATGTGAGACCTGAAACCATAAAAATTCTAGAGAACACAGGCAGTAACCTCTTTGACATTGGCCGTAGCAGCTTCTTATTAGATATGTCTTCTGAGTCAGGGAAACAAAAGCAAAAATAAACTATTGGGAGTTCATCAAAATAAAAAGCTTCTGCACAGTGAAGGAAACAATCAACAAAGCTAAAAGGCAGCCTATGGAATGGGAGAAGATATTTGCAAATAACATAAAGGGTTAGTATCCAAAATCTATGAAGAATTTATCAAACTCAAAATCCAAACAAATAATCCAGTTAAAAAATGGGCAGAAGATATGAATAGACATTTTCCAAAGAAGACATCCAGATGGCTAGGAGATACATGAAAAGATGCTCAACATCACTCATTACCAGGGAAATACAAATCAAAACTACAGTGAGATATCACCTCACACCTGTCAGAATGGCTAAAATTAACAGGAAACAACAGGTGTTGGAAAGAATGTGGAGAAAGGGGAATCCTTTTGCACTGTTGATGGGAATGCAAACTGGTGCAGCTACTCTGGAAAACATGGAGTTCATCAAAAAGTTAAAAATAGAACTATGATCCAGCAACTGTGCTACTAGGTATTTACCCAAAAGGATACAAAAATACTGATTCAAACATGCACCCTGATGTTTATAGAAGCATTATCAAAAATAGCCAAATTATGGAAAGATCCCCTTTGTCCATTGTCCTGATGAATGGACAAAGATGTGGTACACACACACACACACACACACACACAATGGAACATCAGCCACAAAAAAGAATGAAATCTTGCCATTTGCAACTATGTGGATGAAGTTAGAGAGTATTATGCTAAGTGAAATAAGTCAGTCAGAAAAAGACAAATATTATATAATTTCATTCATATGTGAAATTTAAAAAACAAGGCAGACAAACCTAGGGGGAAAAAAGAGAGAGAGGCAAAACAGGAAACAAATCCTTTTTTAAATAAAGTTTATTTATTTTGAGAAAGAGAGAGATGAGGAGGAGGGGCAGAGAAAGTGGTAGAGAAAGAATCCCACCCAGGCCCTGCACTGCCAGTGAGGAGCCTGATGTAGGGCTTAAACTCATGAACCATGAGATAATGACCTGAGTTGAAATCAATAGTTGGACACTTAACTGCCTGAGCTACCCAGGCACCCCAACAGACTTTTTTTTTAAGAAGAAAAGATTTTTTTAATGTTTATTCATTTTTGAGAGAGAGAGAGACAGAGTATAAGTGAGGGAAGGGCAGAGAGAGAGGGAGATACAGAATCCGAAGCAGGCTCCAGGCTCCAAGCTGTCAGCACAGAGCTGAACGTGGGGCTCAAACCCACGAACCGTGAGATCATGACTTGAGCTAAAGATCATGACTTGAGCTAAAGCTGTATGCTCAACTGACTGAGTCACCCAGTCGCCGCCCAATAGACTTTTAACTATAGAGAACAAACTGAGGGTTGCTGGAGGGGAGGTGGGTGGGAGGATGGGCTAAATGGGTGATGGGCATTAAGGAGGGTACTTGTTGTGATGAGCACTGGGTGTTATATGTAAGTGATGAGTCACTAAATTCTATACCTGAAATTAATATTACGCTGTACGTTAACTAACTGGAATTTAAATAAAAACTTGAAAAACACACACAAAAGAAATCCTGCATATTGGTTCTCTGATGATCAAATAGGCAAACCACTTTTCATATTTGCCACATTTTCCAAACCACTATGAACTGACCCAGAAAAATCTGATGAAGGATGTTAAAAGATATAAGACATAAACAAGAATAAAATATTGCCATTGAGACAACATGGATGAAATGAGGGCATTATGCTAAATGAAGTAAGTCAAAAATGAAAAGATAAATATTGTAACATCTCACTTATATATGGAATCCAAAAAAGTACACAAAAAAACAAATGAAACAAGAATAACAGCAACAAAATGAACAAAAAAGAGAATAGATTGGTGGTTGCCTGAGGCTAGGGATGGGGGATGGGCAAAATGGGTGAAGGGGGTCAAAAGGTACAATACGTGAACAAATCATAGGGATGTAATGTACAGCCTGGTGACTACAGTTAATAATACTGTACTGCATATTTGAAAGTAGCCAGGAGAATGGGTCTTAAAAGTTCTTATCATGAGAAAAAAAATTTTGTGTGGTGACGGATGTTAATTGGACTTACGATAATGATCATTTTGCAGTATATACAAACACTGAATCATTATGTTGTACATCTGAAATTAATATAACGTTATGTGAGTTATCCCTCAATAAAAAAAAAGAAAATGAAATTGATGACCAAAGGATTCACTGGGAAGAGTGCAGGATAGTGGGGCTAAAGGATGGTAGTAGCAAGGAGGTGTCCTGGGGTGCCTGGGTGGCTTAGTGGAGTGTTGGGCTCTTAGTTTTAGCTCAGGTCACGGTCTTGCAATTTGTGGGTTCTGGCACCATGTCGGGCTCTGTGTTAGCAGCGTGGAGCCTGCTTGCGATTCCCTCTCTCTCCCTCTCTCTCTGCCCTTCCCCTGCTTGTGTGTGCACACAGTCTCTCCCAAAATAAATAAATAAAACTTAGAAAAAAAAGTTAAAATAGAAGGTGTTTTCAGAGAGAAAGGACAGGGCAGGATTATACCGTGTGCCCTTTGGTAGACTTTGTTTAATGAGATGATGAGACTGGGTGATTTGACATTCTAGAAGACATTCACCCATCAGATGTTCACCCACTACGTGCAGGGTATTGGCCTAGCCTGTGTCTTTGGTTCAGTACGCAGTTTGTGCATTGAATAAAGGTTGGGTTGGAGTGGTGGTCTAAAATCTAGGCCAATCCCTACTTGCCAACGGTGAACTTGTGGGAGTGATAACTGCCCACAGGAGCCCCTGTTTAATGTTCACACAAAGATTGTAGCGGTTCTCCTGGAAGCCCAGAGTTTCTTGAGAATGGTCATGTACAGCTCTTACTCTCAGGGCACTTTTAGGGTAAATCCACACATTTCCCTTGAGTGGGGACAGAATGTGTGACTTCTGGAATATGGTGAAGGTAAGGGATGTCACTTCCTTGATTAGGTAATGTTATAAAGCAAAGTGAAGGGATTTTGCAGAGGTAATTAAGATCCTAAGTCACTTGATTTTGAATTGGTCAAAAGGAGGGTTATACTGGGAGGGCCTGACTTAATCAGCCATTAAAAAAGGGACTTGACCCTTTTGTGCAGAGAGATGCTCTCCTGCTGGCATTCAGGAAGTAAAGTGTCATGTTGTGACTGCCTATAGAGGGCCATGTGGCAGGGACATACAGGTGGCCTCCGAGAGCTGAGGGCAGCTACCAGCGAGTAAGAAGCTGAGGCCCTCAGTTGTGAAGTTGCAAGGAAATGAGTTCTCCCCCAAAATTTGACTGAGCTTGGAAGAGGACTTTCATCCAGTAGAATCTCCAGGTGAGAAGGCAGCCTGGCCAACATTACAAGTGCAGTGGAGGACTAGCTCAGTTGCAACTCTTGACCCACAGAAACTGCCATAGCGTAATTATGATACAATAAATGTATTGTGTTAAGCAGCTGAGTTTGTGGTAATATGTTTTTTAAAAAGTTTATGTATTTATTTTGAGAGAGAGATATAGAGAGTAGGGGAGGGGCAGAGAGAGAGGGAGAGAGAAAGAATCCCAAGCACACTCCGCACTGTCAGCATAGAGCCTGACACGGGGCTCGAACCCATGAACTGTGAGATCATGACCTGAGCCAAAACCGAGTTCGACATTCAACCGACTGAGCCACACAGGTGTCCCTGAGGTAATATTTTTTTACAGCAAGAGGAAACTAAACAGGTCGTGGCAGGAGAGGCAAAATTCTGGGGATGGCAATGTTGATGACTGCTTTCTGGTGAGGATAGAATTGCTGATTAGTCCTGGAATTGTTTTGGAAGCTTAATCACCTTAACCTGATTTTTGCAGTTAAGTACCAGCTACTGAATGCTAATAGATTTCATTTCTGCTTCAACTAACCAGAGAGGATTCTGTAATTTCACTAAAACCATTAACCGCTACAGCTTGCAAGAAGGTATCAATTCTCCTTGTGACTCAACTTCAAAACCCCTTATTGCTTCTAAATGTATTAATGCACTCAAATCCCAGAATGGTCTCAGTTTGGGGAGTGGGAAAATTACAAAGTGCAAAATGAAAGAAGAGGGCTTATAGTCGAAGTAAGATTTTGCTAATTTATATTGGGGAAAACTGGGGAATATACGTGGAAGTAGACTCTGATGGTTGGACCAGGGAGGGAGTAAGATAAGTTAAATCAGGCTGTGATAATTGATATGGTGCCTTCACCCAGGATTCTTTACTAAGCAAAAGTATACATATTTTTTAAATTGTATGGTTGTTGAAGAAAACTGTTCCTGGCAGGTCTGGATATAGGCATGGAGAACTTCATTTCTAACCTTTGGATCTTATCTTTTAGATTTGTCCATGATCACCCCCACTGTAGGACCATCATAACCTCTATGCTTTCAAATACTGAAAACATATAATTTTCCCTAGTGATTCTGGTACATGATGTCTATTATACTTTTAGGGAAATCAGAAAGCAACATTAAGGGGATAAAAGTAAACCTTGGGGTAGTATGCTGATTCTGTGGCAGAAGGTGCCAAGATTGAGTAAAAGTGTAGATAATCGAGAAAGTGAGAGATTCTCAGTGATGGTATCACATTGTCACAAATGTATATACAGAAGACAGTTAATGCATGAATAGAGGGCATTGCCATTACCAGCTTGTAGCCAAATGCTGGGCAAATTCACCCTTTGCCTGGTTTTAATTACATGCTAAATGGGACATAAGCATTGGCTGTACTCTCTTCTATAGTAATTATTAAGCAGTACTTGAGTACTAGAGGATAGTGAACCTCAGCCCTTACTAAGAAAACCGTAGAAGGGTGTCTCTTCTAATTCTTTCTCTAGTATTCCTATATGGCTTATAAAAAACACTGCACAGGGGCGCCTGGGTGGCACAGTCGGTTAAGCGTCCGACTTCAGCCAGGTCACAATCTCGCGGTCCGTGAGTTCGAGCCTCGCGTCAGGCTCTGGGCTGATGGCTCGGAGCCTGGAGCCTGTTTCCGATTCTGTGTCTCCCTCTCTCTCTGCCCCTCCCCCGTTCATGCTCTGTCTCTCTGTCCCAAAAATAAATTAAAAAAAAAAAAAAAAGTTGAAGAAAAAAAAATAAAAAACACTGCACAGCTGACTGCTGACTACCACATTTTATTTTTTTTATTTTATTTTTTTTTAATTTTTATTTTTAAAAAAAAATTTTTTTTCAACGTTTTTTATTTATTTTTGGGACAGAGAGAGACAGAGCATGAACGGGGGGGGGGGGGGGCAGAGAGAGAGGGAGACACAGAATCGGAAACAGGCTCCAGGCTCTGAGCCATCAGCCCAGAGCCCGACGCGGGGCTCGAACTCACGGACCGCGAGATCGTGACCTGGCTGAAGTCGGACGTTTAACCGACTGCGCCACCCAGGCGCCCCCTGACTACCACATTTTAAAAGCACTTCCATCGATAGCCTTTGCTATGCCAGACATGAGGACAACATTTCAAGCATTCAGCAGGTTAAAGGTGACTGGTTAGCTAAAGGTGACTAGGCTTTCGTATCTCATTTTGGAAAGCCAGTCAAGTATACAGTTTATCTTCATGTGAAATGGACTCCATGATGCAATTACTGTCCTCCTGTAAGGGTAACTGAATGCTGCAGCATACTATCACAACCTGATAGGATGAGATTTAAATACAATCAGTTTCAAAATAAGTTGATTCATTACATTGATAATATGATGATTTCCTCTTTGGAAGAGGAAGCCAAGGGCATTTGTAAATTATAATGTGCAGAAGTAGTCAAGGATGGCTGATTTAGGGTCAAGGCCAATCAGGCAAATATCCAGGAATATCCCAGGTTGAGGCCTTTAGGGACATTTCACAAATAGTAAAGAACAAATTACTGTCCCTTCTGGGTCCCACTAATGAGAAAAAGATACGAAGTCTTGTGGAGCTATATATATTCTGGTGGACACGTATACTGAATTTGAGTATCCTGTCCTCTGTAATATAGAGTGACTAGGGGGAAAAAAAAAGACTAAATTCAAACGAGCTGGAACAAAGGAAGTCTTTGAGGATATGTAAAGGGAACCTCTGGGACTATCTAATCCTAACAGACCAAGGGTTTTATATGTGTATACCAGTAAAACTCAGAGACTGCAGTTATTAGAAGTCTAATTCCGACGCTAAATGGCAGGTACTGGTATTTTGAATTAGAAGATTATGCTGTAACTTAGTATAAACCATTTGAGATATAAGTATTAGTGTGCTCTTAAACTCTGATGGCAACAGGTCATATGGCTGAAGGACAAACTTACCAAGATATATATTTTGATGTGAGTGATGTGAGAAAGACATTCAAATAAAGAAAGGGATGTACAACACAGTTCCTTGGAAAATGTAAACGTTATACTTACAAATATGTTGAAATGGAGTAAGTGCATCATATTCACGAGGAGGCAGCCTTTCTCTACCTCTAGGATCAATGATAGAACATCGTCTCCTGTTTGTGAGTGGTCTGAATTGTATGACTCTTGCCACTGACATGTAATAGACTGCTTGCTCCACCAGTGGGAGCTCCTATACTGAAAAAGACTTCTTATGGAAGTCTGCTGCTCTTTGCCCAGCTGCTAAATTGCTATTAGCCCAGCTATTTCCCTAGTTGAAAAAGGCAAAGGTACGTTTTAACAATATTTGTTCGCTCATTACATGAGCATAGAATGTCTTTCCATTTCTTTGTGTTGTCTTCACTTTCTTTCATCAGTGTTTTACAGTTTTCAGAATACAGGTCAAAGGACCTCTTTGGTTAATTCTATTCCTAGTATTTTGTTATTTTTGGTGCACTTGTAAATGAGGTTGTTTTAATTTCTCTTTCTGCTGCTTCATTATTATTGTATAGAAATGCAACAGATTTCTGTACTTTGTATCCTGCGACTTTACTCAATTCATTTACCAGTTCTAGTAGTTTTTTTTGGTGGAGTCTTTGGGGTTTTCTGCATATAGTATCATATCATCTGCAAATAGTGAAAATTTTACTTCTTCTTTACCAATTTGGATGCCTTTTATTTCTTTTTGTTGTCTCATTTCTGTGGCTAGGACTTCCCATGCTATGTTGAATATAAATGGTGAAAGTAGGCATTCCCTATGATCCAGTAATCACACTACTGGGTATTTACCCCCAAAATACAAAAACACTAATTCAAAGGGATACATGAACCCCTATGTTTACTGCAACATTATTTACCATAACCAAACCATGAAGCAGCCCAAGTATCCATCGATAGATGAATGGATAAAGAAGATGTGGTTACACACACACACACACACACACACATATATATATATATATAATGGAATATTATTCAGCCATTAAAAAGAATGGAATCTTTCCATTTGCAGCAACATGGATATGAGCTAGAGAGTATAATGCTAAGTGAAATAAGTCAGGGAAACAAATACCATATGATTTCACTCATATGTGGAATTTAAGAAACAAAACAAATGAGCAAAGGAAAAAAAAGAGAGACAAAGCTAGAAACAGGCTTTTAACTATAGAGAACAAACAGGTGGTTACCAAAAGGAAGGTTCGTGGGAGGTGGGTGAAATAGATGATGGAAATTAAAGAGTACACTTATCCTGATGAGCACGGAATAGTGTATAGAATTGTTGGATCACTATATTGCACTCCTGAAACTAATGTAACAGTGTATATTAACTATTCTAGAATTAAAATAAATTTAAAAAAGAAAGAAAAAGGTAAAGGTAATTCTGCACAATGGAATAAACTGAAAGCAGTGCATAGAGCAATATAAAAAGAACCGAATATTGCTCTAGATCACAGTCCTGACATAAAATGCTATATAAAAATTGTGGGTATCACAAGCTCTTCGTCCATAGCCAATGGTCCAAGGGTATACCTAATAAATGTTTAATGGATGAACAATAAAGAGTACCATCTGTAAAGAACACAACTGTGGAAGGCCTGTGGAATTTCAGAAAGAAAATTAAAGTAGATCATATTGATGCTCACCAAAAGAACCCAATTTTTCTTTCAGAGGAGAATTGGAATGCCAAGATGATGCCTTGGTCCGCTGCCTGCAGGTAGTCACTTGGATACATGAAATGAGGCATGGTCATGTCCAAGTCATACAACAATGAGTTTACAAAAACATATTCCACTGTCATCCAGCAGAGTCACTAATGTGGAAGTTACAAATATAATTTACTGAATGTTAACAACAGATAAACTATCTGAAATTGGCCTTGGGAAAATCCCCAATAACAAGACTGACTCAAAGCTGACAGGTGAATGACACAAGGTCCCTGCTAATATTTCTGAAGAATTCAAAAGGATTTTTAACAAAAATAACTATTTCTTACTCATTAACAGAAATAGCAGCTAAAACACCATTAAGGTCATGGAAATAGGCATTTTATGTCAGTTTGGAGCCATAACCTACACCTCATTGGATCAAGGAACACATTTGAATATGACTCATACAAAAATGGGTCAAAAGAACACTTAACACCTATGGAGTAGTGACTTAATTGAACAACTAGAATGGGAAATTTAAATATTTTTGTTAAAGACATGGTAAGATCATAAAGAGATTCCTAGCTCAATTGGGTGAATGTATGCCTCACAAGAAAATGAAGAGTGGTAAATGTAGAACCCTTTTAAAGAGATTTCTGCACATTGGAAAGCTTTTTTTTTTTGTTGTTGTTGTTGTTATCAGCTCCAATGTCCCAGGCCCTGGACTACATTTGCATGTTTGAGGTAAAGGGGACGTAGCTTCTCAAAATAATCTATTCTTTTGAATTAGACTGTATTTATTCCTAAGGCATGTCTTGGTTGAATATTGATCTTACCTCACACATTCAAAGTAGAATCGATTATAAGTGCCACCCTATAATAATCTTATGATGATTTACCTCCCCAACTCTCACATCTCTCTCTGGGAATGGATAAAGGAGAGGTTTTGACGAGGTTCCTATTACCGCCTTATAAGCTTTTTTTTTTTTTTAAATCATTTATAAGATGCAGCATCTTCCACCCTTTTATTCTCAACTTTCTGTACCTGATATTTAATGTGCAACTCTTTTAGGTAGCATTTAGTTGCTACCTCTCTTTTAGTCAGAGAATTTAGTCCATTTACATTTATCATAATTACTCATGTAATTGAATTTAACTTCCTACCTCACCACTGTCACACCTGCTCTATATTCCTTTTTCTCTCCTTTCTTGCCTTCTTTTGGATTAACCCCCCCCCCCCCCTTTTATTTTATCACTCCATTATTTCCTTTCTATTAGGAGGCAATCTTCTGGTCTTGTTTTAGTTGTTACCCTGGATGTTACCAAATGTATCCTATAAATTAGTACTTTTACCACTTCCTGGACAATATAAGGATCATTGCACAGTTTTAACATGTTTTACCCCCTCCAACTTTTTGTGCTGTTATTGAAATGTATTTTGATTATATGTGTGTGTACATGTACATATATGTATGTATGTGTATAATCCTCAAGACATTATTGTTGCTATACAGTTGAATAGTCATGCAAACTTACTCACATGTTCAAACTTTCAGTAGGTCTTAATCCACTCCTCTATTTCAATGTTTCCATTTAGGAATATATTGCCTCTATAAAAGGAAATCCTTTCAGTATTTCTGTTGTAAATGTATACTGGTGCTGTCTTTAGCTGTCATTTGTCTGAAAATATTTCCCTTTCAATTATTTTTAAAAGGCAGACTTTTAATAACTGTTTTTATTACCAGGTTAAGTCATGAAGTTACAAAATAATTAGAAATTTCTGAGAGTTTTATTGTTTTAAAAAAAGGGCTCATTCATTACATACATAATGTCTAGTATTTCATTGGTATACCACTGTTCAAAAGGTCCTGGCCAAAAAAGTCCCAAACAAAACACTCAATCCAATGTTTTAAGTCCTACTTTGTTAATTAAGCTTGTGTGCATATGAAGCCTCCTAAAAGAAAAGAAACACAAAATCAAGTAATGCTTAAATTGTTAGCCAGATTCCAGACAGGGAGACCGAGTAGATTTTTTTCTGGGTTACTCCACTTGAATTATTGTTCAATTACTCAGCAATGGATCCCTAAAGAAATGAAAAATTAACATGGTAAGCAGGTCACTGCATTATTTGGACTATATGTCATAATTATATTTAGCAAATTCAGATAGCCATAACAAAAATAGCCTCCATCATCTGTAGTTTTGAAGATAATAATTCTCCATCTGGCTTTTTATTTTTGCTGGACAATACACAACTGATGAGCTATAAGTAATGCTGTTTTATATCATGAAATACTAGATTTTTTAATTTATGTTTGTAAGCACTTACTGTTTGAGTCAAAGTTAGGCTTGTTAAATGATTAAAGGCAATTTTATTACAGCAGCATGTACTTATGTCTTCCTAAGAGAATAAAATGCATAGAAGAAACAGCTTTTATTTTTGTTTGTAACCTATAAAATCAAGCTATTTTGCTGATGTGAAATAATAATAACTAATTTTAGGACAATACTACCTTCTGAAAATGCCACACACCCACTTTTTAAATGCATCAAAATTATAGCATGTTCCATTTCAGACTTGGCCAGAGTAAAATTAGGCAAACAACTGATTGCTCAGCTGAAACAAAAGGTAATTAACATGTTGGGAACAAACTGTGAGCTGGGAGCATATAGCTAGATGAAAACGCTTTTGATTTAAAGGCAAATTATCCCAAGTGGCCCTCTGGCACAGGCAATTTCTACTTTCACACTCATCAATGTGTCTGTGATCTCTCACCCTTAATTTCTTCCTTTTTAAAGGGCTGATTTGGACTGACTTATCTTTTTTTCCTACTTATAATATGTAATGCATTAACTTAATTACACATCTCTGTTTAAAATTACATTTTTTTAACATTTATTTTATTTTTGAGACAGAGAGAGACAGAGCATGAACGGGGGAGGGGCAGAGAGAGAGGGAGACACAGAATCTGAAGCAGGCTCCAGGGTCTGAGCTGTCAGTACAGAGCCCGACGTGGGGCTCGAACTCACAGACCGCGAGATCATGACCTGAGCCGAAGCTGGATGCTCAACCGGCTGAGCCACCCAGGCGCCCCTAAAATAACATTTTTAAAAGAATAGATTTATTTTAGAATATTGCTCTTTTCCATTCTTCCATCTCATGAAGCAATTTGCTCACTTCTCCGTATTTCCCTTCCACACAATTTACATGTATCTTCTATCATCACTTAGCTTCTTGTTGTGATTTGGACTGACTTATTAAGAATGATGTCCTTAAGAGAAAAATCTTTTTGTGGTTATATGTAAACATGTGATAGGTTTGCAGAAGTTACAGTTAAAGAGGGTAGTGAAGTAGTCAGCTATGTTCCATTTATTTGAAGGTCAAACCAGCTACACCCTCAGGACTTTCTCAATGGTGCTGAGATAGGCAGCTGTTTTCAGGTTCAATCCCAGGTTATACTTTGCAGCTGCGTACATGATTTGCCTGGCAGAAAACTCCCCAGTGTAAGGTAAACCAGAATGTACAATGTCTTTTCTCAGATAATCTGTTTTGGAACCCTGATGTGGATATAATAGGAAAAGTTTGATGGTGCTTTCTACATTTTCTTTCTAAACTATCTTGAATAGACATGGGAAAGCAGTAGCTAGAATCTCTTTCATATTTAAGGTCAAAGAGCCATAGCTGACTACACACACACACACACACACACACACACACACACAAGCTTACTCTGTATTCAGCATGGAGCCTGGTGAGGGACTCGTTTTCACAAGCCTGGGATCGCGACCTGAGCTGAAATCAAGAGTCAGATGGGTGAACCAACTGAGCCATCCAGGTGCCCCCTGATTTATATTCTTTAGTCACTCAAAGTAAGATACTGTCACTCCTTCAACATTCAAGTATAAATCAGGAATGACCGTAATGTTCCTCTTCAGAAAAATCTTATAAGCTTCTGGAGTTGTTGGTTCATTGGAAGCATCAGCAATGATCTTGGCTTTCATTCTGGGTGCACTGGACTTGGTTACCTGCTTTTCATTGGCAGTAGGAATAAGTATGCCAGTTTACTGGCAAGATACTTCCTTCCTAGGGCTTTGCCTTGGAGAAACCCAGAATTGATTTACATTGCAACTTTATTTTTTTAAAAAATTAAGTTTATTTATTTTGAGAGAGAGTGAGTATGGACGGACAGAGAGAGAGGGAGAGAGAATCCCAAGCAGGCTCCACACTGCCAGCACTTCCAGCACAGAGCCTGATGTGAGGCTTTAACTCACAAAACGTGAGATCATGTCCTGAGCAGAAACCAAGAGTCCTACGCTTGACTGAGCCACCCAGGTGCTCCGATTCATGTTGCAATTTCAAAGTCTTCTAGTTCCTTTTGGTCAATGCCATCTGAATTCCATATTCTCCCATTAGATTCACCAACACCAACACATTTAGCAAAATAATGTAACTATAGAGTGCAAAATTGCCAAAGCCCTAAATAAGAAATGTTTTCTTTCCAAACCCTGGTGTCATTCCAAAAATGCTCATGAAAGAAGCTTCACTGAGTAAGTTTTCAATCCCATGTAAAACACTGGCCAGTAGCGGAGATGTCGGCGGATGAGACCCCAACTGATGGATTTACCAGGATAGCAGGCATGTGCGTTAATTTGCATGCGCTATGCAAGCCCTGTGATGCTGGCATAGGTGTCATCAATCTAGGACATCTCTCACTCACATTGCCTATGTCTGAAGAAAGCACATCAGTTCCAGGACGAATAAAGCCCTGTTTTGTTAGTTCCACGGTGAACCCCCTTGTGAGCTTTCCCCACTTCCTTACTGGTGTAGTTTTGGGGATTAATCTTAACACCAGCGTTAGCACCTCCAAATGGCACATCAACCACAGCACATTTAGACGTCATAAGGGAAGCCAAAACTTTTATCTTCCCTAGATTCACATCTTGGTTGTAACGGGAGCGTGCAGTGTCGGCTGTGCTGGCCCCATAGCCCCAGATGACCTCTGGGGAGCCGTTGTCTTTCGGGATGGGGACCAGCAGGCTGAGCACATGGTTGCAGGGCTTCATGATTCGCAGGATGCCACGCACCCGGGGTGCAGCTTCTTCTCCTCACTCCCCTGGTTCTGGATGTGTGCCGCCAGCCCGTCCTCCGGGATGCCAGCCTCACGGTCGGTCGTAGAGGCTTTTCACCACCTTGAAGAGGTAGAAGCTGTCCTCACAGCCCGCTGCCTCCATGCTGTCACGTGGCCGGGTGGCTGCGCAGGCCCGCACAGCTGCAGCGTTTCTTGGTAGGGCGGCACGAGCTCTTGGAGGCCGGGGGGGGGGGGGGGGGGGGGGGGGGGGCGGGGTGGGGGGGAGTGGCCTTTTAAACTTCCCGCCTTCCCAGCAGTCTCCTTCCCTCGCGCCGCCCACCGCCTGACTGGGAGAAGTCGGCTGCACCTGATGGTCCTTTGCGAGGCAGGCCCGCCCTGACCAAAAAAATGGAGGCCGTTAACCCAGGTGCCTTTCTTTCCCCACCTTTGGGTCGTCCCTGAATGGAGGTGGGGGGTCTGCATGCTTAAGGAATTCAGCCCGCACCGTAGAGCTCTGGGCGCTCAGGCCTGGGGCGCGCCCTGCGGTGCAAAGAGGGCTGTGAGCGCTGGAGGTGGACCTGAGGCTGTGCGGGCAGGGGATTCTGAGGGCCCAGAGTTCTGTTTGGAGCCTGAGTTCCACAGTGTGCTGGCTGCGGGACTCTGCAGGACCCTCACCCTGTGGAGGGTGACGGGTGGGAAGGAAGCCAAACAGGAACCCCTAAGTCCAGGCCCCGGGCCACAGTTGCCTGGGTCTAAAGGTGGTGCTGTTGAAAGGTATTTGTCCTTGGTCTCCGTCTGTTTTGAGAATTTTCTTTGTCTTGGGTTTTCAGTAGTTTATTATGCCGTGCTGAGGTGTGGTTTCTTTTGCGTTTATCCTGCTGGAGATTCATAGTAGTTATTAGGCAACTCTCATCTTCAGACCCACCATTGTGTGCAGTGTGGGTTCTGGAAAGCGTATTTGACAACAAGACTTCTCTTAAATTCCGGCACTACCGGGAGACTGCTTGCTGTTTCTGTTAGCAGCCCAGCAATAGCTGGGCTTCCACTTTCCAGCTTTTTCTTGTCACTCCCAGAACTGGTCTCCTTATGCCCTCTCAGCAAGAAAGTTCCCCTTCTCAGCTCCACAGGATCCCTCCTCTGAACTCCTGAGACAGCAGCACGGACAGGCAGCACGCCTCTTCAGGGAAGTGAGTCCCAGCTCGCAGAGAATCTCTTGCAGGCTTGTAGTGGCTGGCAATCCAACTTCATCTTTTTCCCCTAGCCCTAAGGACGGTAGCTACTTCCTGTAATTAACACCTCTGTATCACCATAATGTGCCCGTTTTGCTATTTTTTTATTTTTTTAATTCAGGTTAGTTAACGTACTGTGTAGTCTTGGGTTTAGGAGCAGAACTCAGTGATTTATCTCTTCTATATGACACCCAAGTTCTCATCTCAACAAGTGCCTGCCTTAATGCCCATCACCCATTTAACCCATCTCCCTACCCACCTCCCCTCCAACAACCCTCAATTTGTTCTCTGTATTTAAGACTCTCTTATGGTTTGCTTCCTCTTTCTATCTTATTTTTCCTTCTCTTCCCCTGTGTTCATCTGTTGTGTTTCTCAAATTCCACATAGGAGTGAAATCATATGTGTCTTTCTCTGACTTACTTTGCTTGGCATAATATACTCTGGTTCTATCCACGTTGTTGCAAATGGCAAGATTTCATTATTTTTCATCACCGAGTAGTATTCCATTGTATGTATATGCGTGTGTGTATGTGTGTGTATATATATATATATATATATATATGTGTATATATATATATATATATATATATATATATATATATATATCGATGGACATTTGGGCTCTTTCCATAATTTGGTTATTGTTGATAATGCTGCTATAAACATTGGGGTGCATGTGCCCCTTTGAATCGGCATTTTTGTATCCTTTGGATAAATATCTAGTGGTGCAATTGCTGGGTTGTAGGGTAGTTTGATTTTTAATTTTTAAAAACGTTTATTTATTTTGAGAGAGAGCATGACCAGGGAAAGGGCAGAGAGAGAGAGAGAGAGGGAGAGAGGGAATCTCAGACAGGCTCCACACTGTCAGTGCAGAGCCTGATTCAGGGCTCAAACTCATGAACCATGAGATCATGACCTGAACTGAAATCAAGAGTCAGGTGTTTGACTGAACCACCCAGGCACCCCTATTTTTAATTTTTTGAGGAATCTCTATTTTCCAGAGGGGAATTCAGGTGCTTAACTGACTGAGCCACCCAGGTGCCCCTGATGTTTTTTTAATACTTGTTTTGTTGCTATAATGTGTTCTGCTTATTATTTTACTGATGTTATGACAAATTTTAAGTCCTGGGTTAATGCTATGTTGTATAATTTTTAGTACGTTATGTTCATTTGTTTAGCTTTTGTTTAGGAAGGAAAGAGTTAAAAAACTCTACATTTCTGTCATGTAATATGTGCATTTGTGTGTTCAAAGGCCACCATCTTTGATAAAATCCTAAATATTCCTTCCTTGTAGGAAATATTTTTGGATGAGATGGCTTTTCAAGTCTGGAGAATAGCTATGTTGGAATTGTAGACTGTGAGACCATCTAGATCACAGGATATTAAAAATGAAAGGGGCCTTCACTAGTGTCCAGTTATGCCGCATTATTTACAGGGGAGGAAACTGAGGTCCATAAAAAAGAATAACTCAAAGTCGAAGTGGATTTGTGACCTTGTAATTCATATTTTCTTCTAATCTACAGTGCTGTTCTATGAACCAAACTTGGACATCTGATCACTATATTCCACTACCCAGTAAGAACTGATAAAGTGAGTGCCTTTTATATCACATTTATTTTACTGGTTGTTTGTTTGCTGGTTTCTTTGCTTGACAGTTGTGATGTGCTTGGGTCTCATTCAATTTCCAAGTTACCAGGTGCGGCCGAAGATCATGGTATCTTTGTCCATGAGGGTCAGTTTCTCTTCTGGGTCAGAGGTGATGTCTGCCGAGTAACTTCTTTTTTTCAGGCAACCTAAGCTGTGCCCTAGATGTCATTGCCACATGAATGGAAATAAAAGAGATTTGGTTCACTAAGCAGGTGGCACTGCCTTCATGATCCTATCCCAGGATATCTAACATGAAGTAAGGGAGGAGATCCACTGGTTGCATACCATCTTTCTATGCAGTGTTCATTCTTTGCTATCCTACATTGCTGCCCATGTGGCACTGAAGAGAAAGGAAGCTCCCTGCCTTAATTTCTGAACCAAATTGAGTTTTGAATGATGACTGAGGTTTTGTCAGTGTATGTGTTCTTTCACAAAGATGTAATCTTATTGCCAAAATGTTGGAAAATTTTGTGTATTTTGCTGCTATGGGGGATAAATATGGGATAAAGTATTTGAAAGGGGACTACTCAAGAAAATACACAGTTACTATACTTAGACATATGCAGATATGCCCACTTTTCTTCATCACCCATCACTCAGATTCTGTCTTAAGAGGAATTCCCAGTAAGTCATAGATCGGACCATATAGAGAGTGTGGCTAGCACTGTATATGCCACAGGTGAACATCTGAGACAGTCTTCTTCTCCATATGATATTAGGTGTCAGATGAAACTAGGGAGTAGGGAACTTAAAAAGGTTGAGAAAATGACTTGTCACTCAAGCAGTGCCTTTGAGGGCAGCATACTCCAGTACTTTATTGATGCAAATCTTGACAATGGAGTCTATTGTGGGCCTACTGTGTTTAACTCTTGAGTCTGAATTAAGCCCTCACGGTAATGCAAGTTTCTGGAGCACTTTCCAGAAAGGAATAATGGGCCTCACATTTCTTAGTTTGTGTTTAAGCTCTCCTACCTTTCTATCTCTTTATCCTATACTTGTTTCTCCATGATTTTCTCTATATGGAACCATCCACACCTGACATACTTTGGCTCTTTGTATTGTTCAAAGAGACCAAGAAGTCATAGCTTGGCCCTGCCCTCAGGCTTCCATTCTCTTACTCCTTGTCCCTTTTATTTTTTAATTTTTTTAAATGTTTATTTTTGAGAGAGAGAGAGAGAGAGAGAGAGAGAGAGAGAGAGAGAGAGAGAGAGAGGAGTGAGTGGGGAAATGGAAGAGAGGGAGACGCAGAATCTGAAGCAGGCTCCAGGCTCTGAGTTGTCAGCACAGAGCTTGGTACGGGGCTTGGACTCACGAACTGTGAGATCATGACCTGAGCCGAAGTTGGACACTTAGCCAACTGAGCCACCCAGGCACCCCAACTCCTTGTCCCTTGGGTTGGAGCATACCTGCTTGGTTTGGCACTGCTCTCTCATGTTCGAGTGAGGACCCATGAGGCGTGGTTTCTTGACTATAGAAGGATGGGCAGGGGAGACCTCAGGGGAAAGGCCATGTGGGTGAAACCTGGCAGAAGCAGAAGAGAGACCTTCTTTTTTTGATTGTAAGGTTAGGGTCCAGGGTAGCAAGCTGATTGATCAGAGAACTGTCTTCTTAGGTTGTGGGCCTGCGCCCTTGATGGCTGTTCTCCAGTGCTTCCCAAATTTAGGGTCATCCCAGAATCTGGAGGCCTGATGCTTTTGTACCCAATAAGAGAAGGTTGTGATTGTGAATATATGGCGGAGAGTGATCTCATCCACCCCTCCCCCCTGTCCTGGTTTTCACTGTCCTGAAGGATTTTCTCATCACATTCCACCAGGAATGGGAATCACTAGCTCTGGGAGTTGCAATTCTCTGGTGATCATGTGGCCCACAGGGAATAGCCCTTGCTAGGTCTTAGGAGATGTAGTGTCATAGCTTATGAGAGCTTGTGTCCTCATCAGGAAAGTCAGGATAGTTCCTCATGCTTGCCTCAGAGGAATATTAAAATTAAGTAAAATCATAGGTCCAATATGGTTTTTACCAAACAAAAGTGCTTCTCGTTATAAAAGTATACAGTAATTACACTTAAAATGTATGTAAAGATGAGATTACCGGTCAGTTATTCCTTTCATGGTTTTAGCACTGATCAATTTAAAGTATAATGATCTGTCTCTTATGGTTTTTATTTCACTAGAGCCAGCTGTCTGAGAAAGGATCAAATTTGGTTCAAACAGGGTCAGGGAGTTCGCCTTCATTTCCTGGTTCAGGAAGGACTATATCTGAAATATATCAAACTGACTTTTAAAAAAGAATCTCTTAAGTCCTCTGCAGAACATGATGTTGCCATCTTTCTTGACCACCCAGTCCTCTTGTTTCTTAGTTGTCATTATTGGAAAGTTATTCCTAATGTCTAAATTAAATCTCTGGTGTTGTAGTCTGATCTTTTTTTCCCTAGTCTTTTTTTGTTCTTTTCCGTTTTTTAAAAAATTTATTTTAATTTATTTTTAATGTTTTTTTTTAAATGTTTATTTATTTGGGGGTGGAGGGGCAGAGAGAGGGAGATACAGAATCTGAAACAGGCTCCAGGCTCTGAGTAATCGACACAGAGCCCGATGAGGGGCTTGAACTCACAAACCACGAGATCATGACGTGAGCCAAAGTTGGATGCTTAATGAACTGAGCCAACATGTTCTTTTCTGTTTTTTTTTTTTTAATCAAGATAAGTGTAGTCTTTAATCCCCATCACCTGTTTCACCCACCCATTTCCGCCCCCCCCCCCCTCTGGTAACCATCAGTATGTTCTCTATAGCTAAGAGTCTGATTCTTGGTTTGTCTTTTTCTTTCCTTTGCTTGTTTGTTTTGTTTCTTAAATTGTACATAGGAGTGAAATCATATGGTATTTGTCTTTCTCTGAGTTATTTCACTTAACATTATACTTTCTAGCTCCCATGGTATTGCAAATGACAAGATTTCATTCTTTTTTATAGCTGAATAATATTCCACTGTATATATACACCATCTCTTCTTTATTCATTCGTCAGTGGACACTTGGACTGCTGCTATAGTCAGGCTATTGTAAATAATGTTGCAATAAACATAGGGATGCATGTAAACTTTGAATTAGTATTTTTCTGTTTTTTAGGTAAATACCCAGTAGTGTTATCACTGGACCACGTGGGACTTATATTTCTAACTTTTTGAGGAAATTCCATACTGTTTTCCACAGTGGCTGTACCAGTTTTCATTCCCACCAATAGTGCAAGAGGGTTCCCTTTTCTCCACATCCTTGCCTGTGGTTTCTTGTGTTGTTGATTTTAGCCATTCTGACGGGTGTGAGGTGATATTTCATTGTAGTTTTTAAAAAAATTAAAGAAAAAAAATTGTTTTTTTTTTTTTTTTTAAATTTTTTTTTTTTTTTCAACATTTTTAATTTATTTTTGGGACAGAGAGAGACAGAGCATGAACGGGGGAGGGGCAGAGAGAGAGGGAGACACAGAATCGGAAACAGGCTCCAGGCTCCGAGCCATCAGCCCAGAGCCTGACGCGGGGCTCGAACTCACGGACCGCGAGATCGTGACCTGGCTGAAGTCGGACGCTTAACCGACTGCGCCACCCAGGCGCCCCAGAAAAAAAATTGTTTTTAAGAGAAAGAGAGAGACAGAGTGTGAGTGGGGGAGGGGTAGAGAGAGAGGGAGAAACAGAATCTGAAGCAGGCTCCTGAGCTATCACCATAGAGCCTGATGAGAGGCTTGAACTCGTGAACTGCTAGATCATGACCTGAGCTGAAGTCAGCCGCTTAACAGACTGAGTCACCCAGGTACCCCTCATTGTAGTTTTGATTGACATTTCCCTGATGATGAGTGAGGTTGAGCGTCTTTTCATGTGTCTGTATGCCATCTGTATGTCTTCTTTGGAGAAATGTCTGTTCATGTCTTCTGCCCATTTAAAAAAATTTTTTTAACATTTATTTATTCTTGAGAGACTGAGAGAGAGTGTGAGAGAGAGAGAGAGGGAGACACAGAATCTGAAGCAGGCTCCAAGCTCTGAGCTGTCAGCACAGAGCCAACAAGGGGCTTGAACCCACGAACCACGAGAACATGACTTGAGCTGAAGTCAGCTGCTTAACTGAGACACCCAGGTGCCCCTGCCCATTTTTAAATTGGATTATTTGTTTTTTGGTGTTGAGTTGTGTAAGTTCTTTATATATTTTAGATACTAATCCTTTATTGGATATATCATTTACAAATATCTTCTCCATTCCATAGCTTGCCTTTTAGTTTTATTATTTCCTTCACTGCAGAAACTTTTTATTTTGATGTAGTCCCAATAATTTATTTTTGCTTTTATTTCTCTTGCCTTAGGAGACATATCTAGAAAACTGTTGCTATGCCCAATGTCAGAGAAGTTATTGCCTTTGCTCTCTTCAAGGATTTTTATGGTTTCAAGTCTCATGTTTAGGTCTTTAATTCATTTTGAGTTTATTTTTGTGCAGGGTGAAAGAAAGTGGTCCAGTTTCATTCTTCTGCATTGTAGCTGTCCAGTTTTCCTAACACCATTTGTTGAAGAGATTTTTTTCCCATGTATATTCATTCCTCCTTTGTTGAAGATTAATTGCCCGTATAATTGTGGGTTTATTTCTGGGGCTTCTATTCTCTTTTATTGATATGTGTCTATTTTTGTGTCAGTACCATGCTATTTTGATTACTGCATCTTTGTAATATAACTTAAAAGTCTGGAATTGTGATTTTCTTTTTCCAGCTTTTCTTTTTCCAGATTGCTTTGGCTAGTTGGAGTCTTTTGTGGTTCCATACACATTTTAGGATTGTTCTATTTCTGTGAAAAATGCTGTTGGCATTTTGATAGGCATTGCATTAAATGTGTAGATTGCTTGGGGTAGTATAGACATTTTAATAATATTCATTCTGCCAATACATTAGCATGGAATGTCTTTCCACTTTGTGTCATTTTGAATTTCTTTCATCAGTGTTTTATAGTTTTCAGAGTACAAGTCTTTTGCCTCTTTGGTTAAGTTTATTCCTAGATATTTTTGGTGCCATTGTAAATGGGATTTTCTTAATTTCTCTTTCTGCTGCTTCATTATGAGTATATAGGAATGCAACAGATTTCTGTACATTGATTTTATGTCCTGCAACTTTACTGAGCTATCAATTCTAGTTTTTTTGGTGGAGTCTTTAGGGTTCTTTCTGTATAGTATCATGTCATCTACAAATAATGAGAACTTTACTTCTTCCTTACCAATTTGAATGCCTTTTATTTCTTTATGTTGTCTAATTGCTGTGGCTAGGACTTCTGATACTATGTTGAATATCAGTGGTAAGAGTGGATATTTTTATCTTGTTCTAGACCTTAAGGGGAAAACTCTCAGTTTTATCACCATTAGGTTGATATTCCTGAAGGTTTTTCATATGAGGCCTTTATTATGTTGAGGTATGTTCCCTCTAGACCTGTTTTGCTGAGGATTTTTTATCATGAATGGATGTTATCCTTTGTGACATGCTTTTTCTGCATCTGTCAAATCATATGATTTTTATCCTTTCTTAATGATGTGACATATCATGTTGGTGGTTTTGTGAATATTGAAACAACCTTGCATGTTGGGAATAAATCCCACTTGATCATGGTGTGTGATTTTTTAAAATATAGTTTTGGATTCAGTTTGCTAATAATTTGAGGATTTTTACATCTATATTTGTGAGAGATGTTTGCATGTATTTTTCTTTTTTCATGGTGTCTTTATCTGATTTTGGTATTAGGCTGATAATAGACTTCTTGGAATGAATTTGGAAGTTTTCCTTTGTCTTCTTTTTTTTTTTGGAATAGTTCGAGAATAGGTATTACATCTTCTTTAAATGGTTGGTAGAATTCACCCATGAAGCCATCTGTTCCTGGAATTTTGTTTTTTTGGGAGTTTTTTGATTACTGATTCAATTTCATTGCTGGTAATTTGTTCAAATTTTGCATTTCTTCCTGCTTTAGTTTTGGTACATTATGTGTTTCTAGGAATTTATCCATTTCTTCTAAGTTGTCCAATTTCTTGGCATATAGGTTTTCATAATATTATGTTATAATTTTTGTATTTCTGTGGTGTTGGCTGTTATTTCTCCTCTTTCATTAGTGATTTTGTTTACTTGGGTCCTCTCTCTTTTTTTGATGAGTCTGGTTAGAAGTTTATCCATTTTGTTGATCTTTTCCAAGAATGAGCTCTTGGGTTGGGTTTCATTGATCTGTTGTATTTTTTTTTTTTTTTTTTAGTTTCTATTTCATTTATTTCTCCTCTGATCTTTATTATTTCTTTCCTTCTGCTGTTTCTAGGTTTTACTTGTTGTTCCTGTTCTAGCTCCTTTAGGTGTAAGGTTAGGTTGTTTATTTGTGATTTTTCTTGCTTCTTGAGGTAGACCTGTACTGCTGTAAACTTCCCTCTTTTGAACCACTTCTGCTGCATCCCAGAGGTTTTGGACTGTTGTGTCTTCATTTTCATTTGTTTCTATTTACTTTTGCATTTATTCTTGATTTCTTGGTTAACTCATTCATTATTTAGTAACATGTTTTTTTTTTTTTCAATGTTTTTTATTTATTTTTGGGACAGAGAGAGACAGAGCATGAATGGGGGAGGGGCAGAGAGAGAGGGAGACACAGAATCGGAAACAGGCTCCAGGCTCCGAGCCATCAGCCCAGAGCCTGACGCGGGGCTCGAACTCACGGACCGCGAGATCGTGACCTGGCTGAAGTCGGACGCGTAACCGACTGCGCCACCCAGGCGCCCCAACATGTTGTTTAATGTACATGTTTTTGTAGTCCTTCCAGATTTTTTCTTGTGGTTTATTTCTAGTTTCTTAGCATTGTGATCAGAAAAGATGCAAGGTATGACTTTGATCATTTTGAATTTGTTGAGACTTGTTTTGTGGCCTAATATGTGATGTGTTCTGGAGAATGTTCTGTATGAACTTGAAAAGAATGCATATTCTGCTGTTTTCAGAAGAAATGTTCTCAATATGTCTGTTAAATTTATCTGGTCCACTGTGTCGTTCAAGGCCACTGTTTTTTTTTTGTTGTTGTTGCTGTTCTGTTTGGATGATCTGTCCATCAGTGTAAGTGGGGTGTTAAAGTCCCCTATTATTATTGTATTACTATTGATTATTTCCCTTTATGTTTGTTATTAACTGTTTTATGTATTTGGGTGTTTTCATGTGGGGTGCATAAATATTATAATTGTTGTATCTTCTTGTTAGATTCTCCCCTTTTTATTATATAGTGTCTTTCTTTGTCTCATATTACAGTTTTTGTTATAAAATCTAGTTTTTCCAGTATAAGTATTTCTACCCAAGCTTTCTTTTCACTTCCATTTGTATAATAAATGTTTCTCCATCCCCTTATTTCAATCTGCAGGTGTCTTTTGGTCTGAAATGAGTCTCTTGTAGGTAGCATATCGATGGGTCTTGTTTTTTTTTTTTTTTTTTTTAATCTACTCTGTCACCATATGTCTTTTGATTGGAGCCTTTAGTCTATTTACATTCAATGTAATTATTGAAGATATGTATTTGTGGCCATTTTGTTACTTGTTTTTTGGTTGTTTCTATAGATTTACTCTGATCCTTCTTCTCTTGCTTTTTTCATGGTTTGTTGACTTTCTTCAGTGATATACTTAGATTCCTTTCTCTTTATTCTTTGCTTACCTATTATTGGTTTTTGATTTGTGGTTACCAGTAGGTTTGTATATAACATCTTCTGCATATAGCAGTCTATATTAAATTGATTCTTGCTTAAGTTTGAAATCTTTCTAACTCTTCCCCACTGCCATGTTTTAGGTATATGTCATGTTTTAAATTCTTTTTTTTTTTTTTTTTAATGAATCCCTTGACTGATTTTTACAGAAATACATATTTCACTGCTTTTGTGTTTTTTACTTTTCATACTCTCACTTACAGTCTTTCTTTTCCACTCAAAGAGCCCCTTTATTTATTTATTTTTTTTATTTTTATTTTTTTCAACATTTTTTATTTATTTTTGGGACAGAGAGAGACAGAGCATGAACGTGGGAGGGGCAGAGAGAGAGGGAGACACAGAATCAGAAACAGGCTCCAGGCTCCGAGCCATCAGCCCAGAGCATGACGCGGGGCTCGAACTCACGGACCGCGAGATCGTGACCTGGCTGAAGTCGGACGCTTAACCGACTGCGCCACCCAGGCGCCCCATCAAAGAGCCCCTTTAATATTTATCATAGGGCTGGTTTAGTGGTCATGAACTCCTTTAGTTTTTGTTTGTCTGAGAAACTCTTTATCTTTCTATTCTGAATGATAGCCTTGCTGGATAGAATATTCTTGGCTGCAAATTTTTCCCTTCCAGCACTTTGAATAGATCATACCACTCCCTTCTGGCTTACAAGGTATCTGCTGAAAAATCTGCTTATAGCCTTACGGGGTTTCCCTTATATGTAGCTGTCTTCTTTTGTCTTGTTGCTTATAGTTTTTTCTTTATAACTACCTTTAACATTTAATTACTATTTGTTTTGGTGTGGACCTCTTTGGATTGAATATTTTGGGGGATCTCTGTGTTTCCTGGATCTGGATATCTGTTTCCTTCTCCAGATTAGGGAAATTTTCACCTGTTATTTTAAAAAAAATTTTCTGCCCTTTTTCTACCTTTTTCTGAGATCCCTCTAATCTAAATGGTATTATGCTTGATGGAGTCTCTGAGTTCTCTGAGACTATCCTCATTTTGCATAACTTTCTTCTCCTATGCTCAACTAGGTTACTTTCCATTGCTCTGTCTTCCAGGTCACTAATTTGTTCCTCTTCTTCATCTAGTGTGCTATTCTCTCAAGTGTATTTTTAATTTCATTTATTATGTTCTGGATCTCTGATTGTTTTTTTTTTTTTTATCTCTGTGTTAAGGGTCTCACTGATGTTGTGTACTTTTTTCTCAAGTCCAGTGAGTATCTTCATGATCATTACTTTAAATTCTCTATCAGTCATATTACTTATATCTGTTTCCCCTAAGTCTCTTGCTGTGGTTCGGTCCTGTTCATTCATTTAGGACATGTTTCTCTGTCTCTTCCTTTTGTCTAACTCTCTGTGCCTGTTTCTGTGTGTTAGAGAAGTCAGCTACCTCTTGCTCTTAATAGTAGCCTTATGAAGAAGAGGTCCTGTAGAACTCTGCAGTGCAGTGTCCCCTGTTCCTCAGGGCCTGGAATTTCAGGGAATGTCTCCTATGTGTGTTGCATTTGCTCTGCTGTTAAGTCTTGGCCTCTTTTTACTTCAGTCCGGTTGTCTGCAGAGGCTCTCTTTGCCTACTGTGGGCAATGTTTGGTCCCCAGCAGGGTGGTGGGGGGTGGGGTGCCTTTTAACATGTGTGGTAAAATGCTTGTGAAATGAGATCTGCCTTGTCGATGGAACTGAGGTCCCTCAAAATGTGTAGGTTGGGAGATATTCTGTGCTGTTCTTCTGGGGAAGGGGGCCTGGAGCTATGGGACCAAAGGGAGCTATGTGACTGGGAAGAGTGGATCTGCTGAAGTGAAGTAGGTGGGGGACTTGGTGCAAACAAATTAGGTAATGAGGATTGACCCACGCTGGTTCCTACAGGTGGCCGTTGTTTATGCTGGTGTATTGAGGAGGGAAATGGTGCCTGCCAGCTCTTTTGCTTCTGGAGGGGTCTCTCTGTTTTCTCTGTCTCTCCAGGCCATGCTCTGAGATGAGTAAATCACTCTCTCTCTTCTGCCCTGGCATTTTTCACACTGCTGGTTCTATGCTGTATCTGCACAGGTTGTTTGCTGTACTATCTTTTTAGGGACTCAGCTTCCTAATGCCCTCTGGGCTGTGCCAGACCTGAGTTGGCTGATTTTTAAAATTCCAGGCTTTAAGTCCCGCTGGTTGTAAGAACTCATGAATTTCAGCTCCTCTTGCTTTCAAAGGCAAATGTTATGGGGATTTGTCCTCCCCATTCTTAGGCTCTCTGGTGTGAAAGTCTGGTTTTTGCCCTTCTCTGCACTACCAGCTCTCTCCCCACATGGATAGCCATGGTCTGTTTCACTCTCAAACCATGTTTTACCCTTCCTGCCTGCCCTGATGTGGCCTCTTCTCTACCTTTAGTTGTGGAGTTTGTTCTGTCAGGCTTTGGATCACTTTCTGGTTATTTATGCTAACGTGAGTGTTATCTAGTTGTATCCATAGGATGAGGTGAGCTTAGGAGGTGAGCCTCCTACTCTGCCGTCTTCCCAGCTGAGCAATGCTGGTATTTTTCTTTCGGAAAAGAAATTGACATCTCCCCATGTTAGGGCATTGGACTTTCAAACTTTTATTAATTTAATTTTCTTCTTCTAAGTCTTTCTTGTACCTCCATAATTTTTTATTCTTTTCTCATGACTCTATTTTCTTATCTGACATTCTTTTGATGTTCCCTTACTCCCTCAATTGAATGATGAGAATCTCCCCATTTCTATTATGGTGAGGTCCAGGACTGATCCTGAGATTACAGGGATTTCTGATGGGGATGAGGATGGAGGAAGAACCCCTGGTTTGTAGTTAACCATTAGTTGAGTGGTGGGGGGCCACTTCCTCCCCCCTTAGAAGAGATGTATATTGGAAATACAGGCATCTGAAAGTTCAAGGCTCAGAGCCAGCTATATTCCTAGCCATTATACCCATATCTGGGTGGATACCATTTCCATTGGGGATTATCAAAAGAGGGCTACTTACCCAGTCCCAAATGCAAATGACCTGGGTATCATGGAGCAGTTGCTCATCCCTGAGGTGGACACACAAAGGAGTCATTTTGTTATAAGGATCTAGAAATGTCTCCCTAAGGGCCCTGAGCCCTGCTCACATCCTTAGTTTGGAGTATAGCCAAAGAAGGAGAGGTTGGAACTTATGGGGAAACTAAAGACAGGCAGATGCAGATTATGGCACCAGCCATCCTGGTTGCTTGCACCAGACATATGGTCATTTGCAAAGCAGAGCAAATCATGGCCACCATGATTCTGTGTTTAAGCAGTGCTGGGCATTAGGAGTTAGCCAAATGTCTCAGTCCCTGGGCACTGCCACTAGAGCAGGTCCTTGATTTCTCACTTCTTATCTACTTTTTTTGTATGGAAAATGGATACAATGAGACTTTAACTCTCTTCATGCTATTCTGAGTCTCTCCTCCCTACCCCCACCCCCTCCTGCTCTCCCTCACCTTTTAGGAAAACTAACAACAGCAGCAGTTACATCCTAGGTCATCAGGTGGGTATTCCCAGAGTCCTGCAGTGACCTCTTTGAAAATCAGCCTTTCTTGGATAAAGGAGAGTATCCTTTAAGCTGAGGTAAACTTGGCACTTTTGACCTGTTGACCCTTAGGGATTGGCAGCCAAGAACTTTCCTCTATATCTCATGATGGATTCTGCCTGGCCCTATTTCCTTATCATTCTGGAATGGAGGTGATTGACCAGGCTTGGGGAAAGATCAGAACAATTCTTTCTGGACTTGTTATATTTAAAGATTCTCAAGAAGTTTTGGACTGTTAATGAGCTCTGTTTTGGGGAGGGTCTAGAAAAGCATAGAGTACTTTTAATTTTCAGAAAGACCCCTAGGCTAGTCAGAATCTCCTTTTGATTTGCTCCTCCCTGTGATTACTCCACCCATATTTGAAGTGATGGGACTTGTAAACCCCTGAAATAAATCTTACTTCATTCTGACGTTGGAGGATATTTCACTGGGCCCAGTTATTTATATCCTTGATACTCAAAGTCTGGTTCACGAGTCAGCAGTTTTGGCATCATGTGGTACTCTCTTAGAAATACAGAATCTCAAGCCCACGCTAGACCTACTGAATAAGAATCTGCTTTTTAACAAGGTATACAGGTGATTTGTATACATGCAAAAGTTTGAAAAGCCCTGATTTATAAATTTCTTCTTGGATGGGTGAAGGATGGAACTCCAGATATGGCTTTTATGCTATAATTCTAGGCTTCTGGGTGTTTTGAATATTTTCCTGTAACACTAAAATTTTCATCTGGGCATAGGACTGTAGTTTAGAACTAAAATTTGACCACCATGAATAAGCATTCTGTTCTGATGTCCCCACTATTTAAGCCCTATGCCAGCCCTAGTAAGCCCATACAGCAGACTTCTATGCTTGCTGCCCCTCCTCTGCTGAAAAGAGGTAGGTCTCACTGAGGGTTGAGAGTATCCTCAGGTCCTCAGCAGTCATCCCACGGGAGAAAAGGATCCCTCTGTGCCCATCTCGGTAATTGGGCTGGACAAAGGAGAGACTAGCAGTGCTCCTGCAAGTTCAAGGCAAGTCCATGTTCACTTGGCTGAAGGGGGAAAAGAAAGGAGGATCTCGACTCCAGCTCTTACCCAGAGGAAAGATGAGACTTTGGGTTGAACTCCCTCTTGTTCCCTCCCACCACTCTTGGCTTATCCAAACCTTGAAATACTGCTTTTTTACCTCGAATCCGAGCATCTTCCTGCAGCTGAAAGATAATGAGAATTCAGAGAGAGTCAGAGACTTAGAGGCCATCCATCTCCTCTGAAACTTCAGTGTACCAGCTGTACACTTACTTGGTCAAATGTAGGAATGTCTATGTGGAAAATAGGGGCTTTTAGGGATTGGAATTAAATTCTAAGTTTCCTGAAAGCAGAATTTTGTGTTGTTTTTATATCCCTCACACCAAACCACTTAACATAAATCCCTGCATACAGCATATGCTCAATAAATGTTTGTTGAATGATGAATAAATAAATAGGACAAGATGTGGCCTCTTTAGGGGTGGGAGACACACAATTCATTACTCTCTTTTACTTTTTTATGTTTTTTTTGCTCTCCCTTTTCTGGCCCCCTTTTACCCTCCTCTCTGCATCTCCAGTGGTTCTCTGAGGAGAACTATTAAATATCTATGAAGGACCTTAAAAAAAATCCTTTTTACCCACCCTAGAGTGAACAGCTGCTGCTGATACACTTTGGGACCCCTGAGCAAACAGGAGCCTTGTAGATCATCTTTCTACCTAACGATGCTCTAAGCATGGGTCTTAAGGTTTGCCTAATCAAAAAGAAAGTACATTCTAATTCTACCTCTCTGCTATCTTTTGTTTGACATTCTTCTCTCAGTATTTAAGCATAAAATTTTTTCTTAATAAGTCTGTAAGTAAGGAGTATGTTTGCCTGTATCAGCCTGGGGGAATTTATGAAGACAGGGATTTATCTGGTGGATCCCATGAAGAAGCGCTAGAAGAGAGCTTCAGCATAGAGGACATCAGAGGGGACTTTTAACTTAATATATAAGCCTTGTGAGGATGGAAATCAACACACACAAGTCTCACTTATAGATAGGCTTCTCCTCTTACTAATTCAAGTGTTATCTGGAGGAGACTCAGGCCTAAGGGGACTAAAGTTCTGGGGAGGGTAGAGGCACCCTGACCCTAAGGCAAAACTTGGGTGAAAATATCAAGTTTCTTATCTCTACCTGGTGCCGCCTTTTACTTGCAGCCAGGTGGAGGCAAAGACTGCTCTAATTTTCCCTAGAGTAAGTCCTGGACATAGCAGCAGGATACAATGACATAGCTTCCTGGGACCATAGAAGGGGCTCAGTTCTAAGGTGAAGATAGTGATTTAGAAGAGGTTTATTTTCATTGCTTTCTCAATCAATTTATACATGACTTCTTGCCAACTAGAAAGAGAGATACTGTTTCTGAGACCCCTGGAAGCTCATATTATACTTAGATGCTAATTTTAATGAAACTGTGTCTTTATTCAGAGGAACAAAAGTTAAGAATCTGTGTAGAAGTTTCCCATTTGCTTTGGTTTTATAATATTAGTACCTGTCCTAAGTTATGTGTTTACCTATGTAAATAGTCTACTGATAGGTAATTGTGTAGACAGTGCCTATTGTTGTCCACTGTAACAGACAGAAAAAAAAAGGCAGGACAGCAGGCTTGGTAGGACCCAGATATATCACCACCTTGAGCAAGCTGGGGACAGTGCATGTTTGAGTATATTTTTAAAATATTTGATCAGTATTTGTATAGAAAAAGACTGAAATCCATGTGGAGGAAGAGCAGAGGAGGAGGAATGTTTCTGTTTAGCAGAGACATTTAGCTCTGACCTCTAATTTGCACTTCCCTACAGTGAATAGACATACTTGTCTAATAAGGAATTTACATCACTTGGGGACTCTTCCTAACTCAGTCACTTATCAGTGTTTCATATAATTACACAGAGTATTCTTGCTCAGAGAAGTTCTGGTAGATACAATTTTCTCTATTGTCATATTTCCACGAGGGGATTGTTAGGCATCTTCTTCCCTTAGCTTCCTGAACTGACAAGCCAGTGCTGCTCTTTAAAGGGAGAATTCACTAGATAAAGGACTGAAACTTAAACTTTGATCAGAGTCAACATCACAGTAGGGTATGGAAAACATGGGAGCAAGGGAAAAGTGATGTGGCCAGGGAATTTAGAAAATTGAAATTTAATCTCACCTCTTTTTGTATATCCCTAAAAGCCATTAGTACCTGAAAGAAGACACAAAACTTGTGAAAAAATTAATGTTATAGACTTTATTACAAAGGGATTATATATATAGAATCTTCCAGCTATTAGGCTGTAGTGTGTGAATGCCAAGAGACCATGGCTTCCTAGCTTTAGCAATAGATCCCATTGACTTCTCTACATATATCTGGGCCACCATTTCTCCATATGGTAAATGGGTGAAATGCAGGAAGTTATTTAAAGAGGGCTGAGTTGTGAGAGGAATATAAGTGAAACCTATTATACTTTGTTTAATTGGTCCTTGTTCTGAAGCTAAGCATAGCTATTAAAGTCAACACATATTTGTATTGGAGGACAACACCATATATTGGTGAAGATACAGAGCAGTCAGAACTCTCCTACATTGTTGGAAGGAGTGTAGAATTGTATATTCGCTTTGGAAAAAGCTTTGGCAGTTCTTGTAAAACTGACTATGTACCTACCCTCACACCTAGCCATGGATGGATAGAATGACTGTTAGAAATCTGAGTTGCCTCATTTTGGGAGAAGGATGAAGACTTTGAGATAGATAGTTATGTCTTGTTTGGTAGAAATATAGAGTTGTTTTTGTTGAAATTCAGGAGTTTCAACAGGTGTGTGCAGGTGCATATGGAAGCTGGATGGTCAGTGGGGTAGACTATGCCAGTTACCATCTTACTACCTTTGTTCACTCTTTGTTTTATCATATCCTTTTTTATGTCATAGGTATCCAATTATGTATTGGTTCTCAACAGGATGGTTTTCTGAGGCTTTCATAAGCAACTCACTCTTCTAATACAATAATTATAAGAACATTAGTTATTCTATCCATTTTAAATTAAGAAGATTACTTTCTTCTGTAAAACTTACAGGAAGAGTCATTGTAAATCACAGAGAATAAAAAAGTTGATCACATTACTCATTTCATATAATATTGTTCATTGGGAGCTTGCAGGAGAGGCTAGTGAGACTTCTCATTTTTTGATAAAAAATCCAGAGTCATTAATTTAATTGTCTTTTCCTGCTTGGCTCAGTATGGGAAACATATAAGTTCAAAGTGATCAATTGTCCTCTAATTCCCATCTCTATCTAACAGTTTAAATGTATATGCAACTAGAATGTCAAGATTTGGAAGCTGAAGTAGTTGATATTTTTGGGAAGTCCTGAGAAACTCCAGATAGTGTCTGTGTTCTTGAATTCACAACAGCTTGCTCTGGCTGCCTTGTGGGAATACTTAGCTTCTGCACTGATAGGCCATTGAAATATAAAGTGAAACCTGGCATTTTCATGTTTGAGAATTGGCCACCTTGTTGTTTTCATATAGCTGGGAAACCAAGGACATTTCGTGAAAATGGAAAAGGCATCAGTTTTTATAGAATTAAAAGAAGCTACTTTCAAATTCATTAAATTCATGTCTATTGTAAAGCAGTTTCAGAAAGCAAGACTTAATAATGTAGATTCTGAGACTAACGACTCATCGCATTGCTTCATTAGAAGACTGAAGGCAACAAATTCAGATTGGTGACCTAATGGGCCTATTTTTGTTTTCAACTCATAGTTGTCAAATTCCAAAACACACTCTTAATTGGATTCAACAATTTCATTATTATAGAACATTTGATTTAACAAAGGAAGACATTTTTTGACTGGATTTCTTTAAATCAACTTAAATGGTTTTCCTGACCATTCTTTTCCTAACCACAAAAATGGCAATTCATGTTCCTATCCAAAGTACACACTTCTATTCATTTACTTCTCAACACTTTAGAAGTCATCAACAAAAAGCGGGTCTGAATCTCTCAAATCTAATAAAGAACAGGAAAGCTTCAGCATGGTTTTCTATTAGCCATTATTCCCGTTTAAACTACTGTCAATAAATTTGGGAATGTGTAGGACAGTTTGGAGCATTAAAACATTTTTATTAGCAGCCTCTGATCCCACAGGATGAATCTGGCATTTGTGCTTCTCCAAAATCTTTATTAAAATACTCTAAAGAAATTCACAACAGCTAGAAATGCATTAGTAATAATGCAATTTCCTATTATAAATAATGCAGAGGAGAATGGCATCCCAAATATTGAAATTGTATCTGAATGACAATCTAATTTTAATGTCTTTTAATGTCTTGATATAGACCTGCCAGCCATAGCCAATGGGAAAAAATAATCCTCCTCTGTGCTAATGACAAAACCCCAATCATGTTCCAGACAAGACCTTTAGAAGCAATGGGATCACTTGGCATGTTACTCTCTGAAACTCACTAGCAATTATAGGAAACTTAGTATTTTTTTAATGGACTTAATTTGGCATTCAAATGGATAAAACTAAATACTTCTATTCTTCAGGTTGATTCATTTATTTTTTGAGACGTTTATTTTGGAGCTAACTTTTTTTTTTTTGTCTTTGAATATATTTTTATATATTTTTTTCTTTTTTCTTTTTTTATTTTTTAATATATGAAATTTACTGTCAAATTGGTTTCCATACAACACCCAGTGCTCATCCCAAAAGGTGCCCTCCTCAATACCCATCACCCACCCTGCCCTCCCTCCCACCCCCCCATCAACCCTCAGTTTGTTCTCAGTTTTTAACAGTCTCTTATGCTTTGGCTCTCTCCCACTCTAACCTCTTTTTTTTTTTTTCCTTCCCCTCCCCCATGGGTTTCTGTTACGTTTCTCAGGATCCACATAAGAGTGAAACCATATGGTATCTGTCTTTCTCTGTATGGTTTATTTCACTTAGCATCACACTCTCCAGTTATTTTGGAGCTAACTTATTCTGGAGGGGCCAAATCTTTCAGAAAACATTTTATGATATAGGAATCAAGGGCCACAGTCAAGTAGTTATTGGACAAGTTGAGTAGCTCCAAAGATAAAATAACTTTCTTTTGGATCATAAATGGAGTTAAGATCTTTAATTTTCCTAACAAAATGGTAACTTTGCCTTCTTCTCATCCGAGATTTAAAGTATATGGCTTTCTCAATACTTCCCCTAAGGTTCTTGCTCGTGGATGAGATTTAAATTATTCATGTTGCAGTCATTAAAAGGCTGGGATTATCTAATGGACAGGTGGATCTCTAGAAGAGTGCTGAAGTGCACAAACATGAGGAGTCTCTGAGGATTTAGGACTGGATGGGTAATAGAACAAGATGGAAGAGAGCATGGGAATCCTTCACTATCAATCAGTAATTACTCAAGGGGAAAGAAAGAAGTTTGCTCCTTTCTTCAGTCTTCTGTCCCTTCTCCTGCCTCTCACAATGCTGTCGAAGATGACCCCTTTGTACTTACTTGGTCCCAGAGGGCTTCAGTTATTGTTAGCTGTATTTCCTGTTGAAATAAGAGACATATCTTGGGAATATTACCCTAATCCTCCCAGAATCAGAAGACACACCCTGAAACTGATAGAATACAAGATATTTTTTTGGAATTGAGATGGGCACTTGAAGTCACCCTATTTTTTCAGACATCCCAAAGTCTCCTTCAGCCCTACTGAGTCATTTTCAGGCCATATCTCCTGTGTCATCTCTTGATCTATCTGGTGGGTGACAGGTATAAATAGTCTCATATTTTTCCCTTATGAACATCCACATAGCCCCTGGAGTTATCTAGTGTAGTAGTAGCATTGAAGGTATTACCTAGTCTTGGTAGACAGTGATCCACCAGCTGGTCAAGAGCACTCTGAACTATAATGCCCAAGTCCTCCAAGATATGGTCCTTACTAGGCAGCATTCCTGTCTCCTAGCTACAGTCCCTTCTCCATTTTCCCCAGGAATGAGAAACCTGAAAGGAACCAGTCTATTTGGAAGTCTTACCTACCTTTGGTTGCATGGTGTCATCAGTGGATTTTCTGGAAAGAATGATATAAATCTGATGAGGCACTGGGTAGGTGATGTCAGCAAGAGGGCAGAAAAGGAGATTCCAGTCCTCATACCCACCACAGAAACATCAATTTTGACAACCACCATGAATGGGAAAACCTCTGTGGGAAACCAGGAGTCTAGTGGAGAGATTCCAGCACCTTGCAGGAGCAAAATATCCTAAGTAGATGCATTAAAGAGGTTAAGAAAAACAGTTTCACTTTACCTATGTCACCCTTCCCCAAGGGCAGCATAACTCAGTGTCAAAAGAAACACTCTTAGCCTGTGATTTCTCCCATGGGGAAAAGTGAGAGTGAAATGAGCAGTCTGATTCCCCAGCCTTGTGAGACGTTGCATAAGAGGCCAATTTCTGCTTCACCTCACCCAGGTCACTGAGGTTATTGGCACAGCTAAATAGTTTGAGGGAATCTGGGAACAAAGAAAAGGAGTGGACACTCACAGAGGCCACCACATGGATCTCAGAAACCAGCTGCAGATCCTACTAGCTGGTTTGTAGGCTCTACCAAGAGGGCCACACATCAACTCTATGGGACTCCTTATCTGCAGGTCCCCCTACCCCTGGAATTGGCTGACAAATGCCCACAGTACTCTGCACACACCCCAAGATGGTGCACATAGGCCTTTGCAGATGGCAAGTGCAAGCATTTTACAGTATGTAGATGTCAGCAGCTGGCTCAATAATGTAGGAATGAGAGAAGACATACAATCTTGGAATGCACCAGGGCACCATCCTGGGGAAAATAAATAGGAGGCTTTCAGTACCCAGACTAGCTTTATGGGAAGAGAAGACAAAATCCTAAACCTTCCACAAGAGGGAACAAGAAGGTAAGGGTAGTGCATCCATAAAAAAGGCCTGAGAGACACCCCCCACCCCCATTTTTAGCTGGGCTATTGGTGAAGGTCTTTCACTCTTGAAACCAGTCAGTAAAGATTGGCAGTGGGGACTGCTTCTTCAAATGCCAAGACAGCAATGGAAGAACTCAAGGAACATGAAGAATCAAGGAAGAGTGTTACTAAAAGAACAAAGCTCCAGTGGCAGGCACCAAAGAAATGGAAACATAGGAATTGTCTGAAAACTATTCAAAATAATCATATTAAAGAAGCTCAGTGAGCTACAAGAGATCACAGACAATTAGTGGAAATCAGGAAAGCAATACATAAACAAAAGGAAAAGTTCAACAAAGAGGTAAAAACCATAAAAAAAAAAAAAAGAACCAAACACTTTCTGGAGCTGAAGAATACAATGACTGCACTAAAGAATTCTATGGAGAACTTCAACAGCAGACTCAAGCAGGGGAACAAAAAGAAAAAAGAATGCAAAAGAGGGAAGAAACCTTGTGTAACTTATGGGATACCATCAAATGACACAATGACATTTTGAGAGAAGGAACGGAAAGAGAAAGGGGGCAGAAAGCTTATTTAACAATAATGCCAGAAAAATCCCCAAATTTAGAAAGGGAAATAAACATCCTGATTCAGGATACTCAAAAATCTCAGAAAGGCTGAACATTGAAAGATCTTCACTGAGACATTATAATCAAATTGTCTAAAGTCAAATACAAAGAGAATTTGGAAAGCAGCAAGAAAAAGTGAATTGCCACATACAAAGGAACTTCCAGAAGACTATTAGCAGACTTCGTGGCAGACACCTTGCAGGCCAAAGGTAGTAGGATGAAATACCCAAAGTATTTTTTTTTTAAGTTTCTTTATTTATTTTGAGAGAGAGCAAGGGAGGGGCAGAGAGAGAGGGAGAGAGAGAATCCCAAGTAGGCCCTGCACTGTCAGCACAGAGCCTGAAGTGGGGCTCTATCTCACAAACCATGAGATCACAACCTGAGTTAAGATCAAGAGACAGATGCTTAACCAATTGAGCCACCCAGGCATCCCACACCAAAGTATCAAAAGAAAAAAACTGCTAACCAAGAATACTTTACCTGGCAAAGCTATCCTTCAGAAATAAATGAGAGACAAAGACTTTCCCAGACAAACAGAAGCTAAGCAAGTTCATCACCACTAGACTTGGTGTACAATAAATGCTAGGGGCACCTGGGTGGCTCAGTCGGTTAAGCATCCGACTTTGGCTCAGGTCATGATTTCACAGTTTGTGGGTTCAAATCCCATGTTGGGCTCTGTGCTGACAGTTCAGAGCCTAGAGCCTGCTTGGGATTCTGTGTCTCTTTCTCTCTCTGCCCCTCCCCCACTTGTGCTCTGTCTCTCAAAAATAAATAAATGTAAAAACAAAAATTTAAAAAAATAAATGCTAAAGAGAGTTCTTCAAATTGAAATGAGAGGATGTTAAACAGTAGAATGAAAACATGAAAGTGTAAATCTTGCTGGAAAAGGTAAGTATATAGTCTAATTCAGAATACTTCAATACTGTAATGTTGGTGCTTAAATCATTTTTAATGCTAATATAAACCTTAAAACCCGAGAGTATTAAGAATAACTCTAGATACAATAATTTGTTAATGGATGCACATTATGAAAAGATGTGAGTATTGGGGTGCCTGGCTGGCTCAGTCAGTAGAGCATGCGGCTCTTGGTCTTCAGGTTGTGAGTTCGAGCCCCACGTGGGATGCACAGATTACTTAAAACAAAATCTTAAAAAAAAAAAGATGTAAATATCAACAATAATATAAAACATAGGGGAGGGGTAAAATGTAGTTTTTGTATGCAATCAAATTTATCAGCTTGAAATGAACTTATACTATATAAGATGTTTTATGTAAACCTCCTTGTAACCACAAAGAAGAAATCTCTAGTACATACACAAAAGATAAAGAGAAAGGAATCAAAGCATATCACTAGAAAAATTCAACAATTCATTCCCAGTCATTTCCTAGTTTTGTTAACGTAGTAATGGGGATTGTACACCAAGTTTATTTTTTTATTAATATAGAAGAGCCATTTTTGTAAAGTTTTTAAATGACATTTTATTGAAATTCCAAACTTTGATTTTCTTTCACAATTCATCTTTCTTACAGAATATATGGAAGCAGAAAGGGCCTTTGGTTATTTGACAGTGAATATTAGTCCTATTAGTTTTAGGTTTGTTTACTTATGGGTCATTTTAGGCAACTTCTTTTTATTGAACATTTTTCACGGAATTTGTTGACAGGTTTAGTAAAATGTTTTTTTGTTGTTGTTGTTATGTATTGTAGGTGATTGTACTTGCCATTATACTTATTGATTAGGCTAAAATGAACTTCTTCTAAAAATGAACATTCTTGTCTTCACTGAATGAATTACATTTTGTCTCTGTGTGTGTGTGTGTGTGTATTCATATATATTCCTGTTATAAATGTTACAATTTTATTTGCAGTTTCTGAAAATATAATCCTAACTAAACAGCTTATTTTGTTCTAAAAGAAAGATTCAACAAATCACAAAGATAGCAAGAGGAGAGAAGCAATGGAATTACAATATGTTCAGGATACAACAAAATGGCAATAGTAAATAATTATTGCTATGTAATGATCATTGGATAAGCACAAATTGATTAAATTATTTAATAAACAATGGCTAAATAAATTAAACAATATCCATCTATCTATCTACCTATCTATCTAAAGAGAGAGAGATAGAGGGAAAGAGAAAGAGAAAGGAGGGCAACAAGGGAGAAAGAGGAGAGAGAAAAGATGCAGTCATGGTAGAATTTTAGCAATTTATTCTTGGAAGTTGGGGCTGAAGAAGATTGAGCCTCCATGAACCAGGCACTGAGGTGGGTGCTTTGATCCACATTTTTTATCCTCAAACAGGGCTGCTGGGTGGGGGAAGCATTTTACTTTACAGCAAACTGAAGCTCTGTCATGCTAAGTAATAGTAATAAAAAAAGCTAATTCCCCCTAAGTCAGTTTGAATATATTCTTTGTTATGACTTCTCTAAGAGAGCATAAATTATGTCCGCCTTGTTTGTTTGTTTGTTTATTTATTTATTTATTTTTGAGACAGAGACAGAGCATGAACGGGGGAGGGTCAGAGAGAGGGAGACACAGAATCTGAAACAGGCTCCAGGCTCTGAGCTGTCAGCACAGAGCCCGACGCGGGGCTTGAACTCACAGACCGTGAGATCATGACCTGAGCCAAAGTCGGCCGCTTAACCGACTGAGCCACCCAGGAGCCCCATGTCCTCCTTGTTTTATACTGAGTTATTGAAAGCCTAATTACACTGCAGTAGGAAGAATTTGGAGTTTGGAGAAAGAAGAGTTTGTTTGAATTCCATCTTCATTGTGTTCTAGTTCTTGGACTTTTGTCAAGTCTCTTTGTATAAATTTATTTCCACATGTAAAAAAAGTAGGAGAAATGATCTTTACCTTACTGAGTTTGGGGTTAGATTATATAAAAGCCTTTGCAACTGTAAAGTTCATTTTAAATATTATCACTATTTTTCAGTGTCTTGTTTGCTTCTACCGTCAGAACACCTATCTGTCAGCAGACATCTCTGGTGTGGTTTTTATGCTTTCTCATATAGAACTCGCAGAGACTCCGATATCTACTCACTATTTCACCTCATAGTCCTGCAGCTGTCTTCAAGAGACTTCATACTCTTGGAACAGATTTTCATCTTCCTACAAGTTTCAGGCTTCTCAATTCCTCACTGGCTCTCAGACTTGAGGTCCAGTTGACCATTCTGAGCACTTTAGAGATAGGTAACTTGCAAACCTTGAAGACACTTTCTCTTTCTTTCTGACTTCCTACCAATTCTTAAGTCAAAACATCTGCATACTTCAAAAGCTCAAGCCAAGTCCTAATTCCTTTCTGAAGCTTTCTTGACCCATAAGTTCATAGCAAGCCTCCTTTCTTCTGACTTTATGGATAACATTGCCTGGGTCTCATACTCAGTTTCATATAGCAGATTCTGGCCCTCCTCTCCACCCTAGTCCAAGGGAAGCATGGTTTTGGATGGCTGGCCTTGATTTAAACTGTAGATCACATAAGGACTTCTTAACAAATGTTTACCCTGGGATAAATGTCCCTACGTTGTAAACTCAACTAACTCCTAGAAGGATTTCAGATTGAAGCTAACCTTCTAAATTGAAATGACAAAGGTCTACTAATGTCTCTAACACTGAGGAGGTGGAGAAGAGAGGATACATGAAAGTCCCCCCCCCCCCCCTTCCTCTGTCAGGAAGTAAGTGTATCAGAAGGGGGATGGTAGACAGGTGACCCTAGTTTTTCTCCCACGCAGCATATCTAATCTAAAGACTTTTGACGATCATCATTATCCCCATTTACCTATTCTGCTGTATGGAGGTCCTTTGTTCTTGATCTTGGAAAGTATGCTGTGCCATTTGTCCTTGAACAGAAACCAGAGACTCTGGAGCTGAAGTTGGAGATAGCTCTAGGCCCTGGGGAGGCACAAATGATAGGGGGAGAGGGCAGGTGTATAGTGAGAAGAGAAGCACTTACCCACAAGGACAGAGGTCTCAGTAGTACACGAAGCATTTGTGTTTTGAATGTGTGAGTGTGTGTGTGTGCACGTGCACATAAGTGTAAAGAAAGATAAGGGTGAGAGGAAGGAAGTGTAGCCCCAGGTAAGTCTTTTTCAGTAAGTAAGAACAGAAGGTTCTAGTGAGAAGGTAGGTGGAAAAAAAAAAAAAAAAGAACCTGAGTAAAAAAGAATAGCTGGCTGAGATTGGGGCTAAGAAGCTGGCTAGAGTCCCCTTGAGGTGAAGGTGGACTTTAAAGCAAGGATAGGAAGTAGTGTGTAATGAACTGAAGATAGGAAATTTCCCTATCCCATTCTACCCCACAGTCAGAATCTTCATGGTCATCTAAGGGTAACACTGCAGGCTGGAAGTCTGGCAGCTCCAACCTTCAAGTGCTTTGTGGAGGAAGAGGGAAACCTCATAGTTGATAGTGTCAAAAACACATGGGGTTGAAAGACCAAAGCAGTGACCTAGACAAGAGTTCAACCCTCCTCTGAAAAGTTGCCTCCCCTTTTCCTGCTCTTATCCTCCCCTCCTCTAAACCCCAGTCAGAACTAGGCCAATTATGCCCAGAAAGTTACCCAGCTCCGCTGCCCAAGTCATACTTTGTCCCACCCCTTTCCCCCTAGAATTTCTCCTCTTTGAACCCCATTTCACAACAATCCCATCTCATCTGCTCCCCATCTACCTTGCCCTTTTCAACTCTCTGTGACTTCAGCTGTGACATCATAGATCTGAGACAATTGGCTCTCCCCCGCCCCCTGCCTCAGCCCGGGTTCCATTCAATCTAAATGATAATGATGAAAGAATGAGAAAATATAAAATTTTAATTTCTCCGATTTTTGGCTGCTTCATTGCCTTCCACCCATTGCATTAAACATCCAGTGCTTCTGAGAGACAGCAGGAAGGAGCTTAGCAGAATCCACCTTTAACTTTGAATTGCAAAACAGGGTCTGAAAAATTTGGCTTTCAATTTCTTTTTTTTTCTTTTTTTAATTTAATTTTTTAAAAAATTTACATCCAAACTAGTGAGCATATAGTGCAACAGTGATTTCAGCAGTAGATTCCTTAATGCCCCTTACCCATTTAGCCCATCCTCCCTCCCACAACCCTCCAGTAACCCTCTGTTAGTTCTCCATATTTAAGAGTCTCTTATGTTTTGTCCCCCTCTCTATTTTTATATTATTTTTTGCTTCCCTTCCCTTATGTTCATCTGTTCTGTGTCTTAAAGTCCTCATATGAGTAAAGTTATATGATATTTATCTTTTTCTGACTAATTTTGCTTAACATAATACCCTCTAGTTCCATCACGTAGTTTCAAATGGCAAGATTTCATTCTTTTTGATTGCCAAGTAATACTCCACTGCATATATATACCACATCTTCTTTATCCATTCATCCATTGATGGACATTTGGGCTCTTTCCATACTTTGGCTATTATTGATAGTGCTGCTATAAACAGTGGGGTGCATGTGTCCCTTCGAATCGGCATATCTGTATCCCTTGGATAAATACCTAGTAGTGCAATTGCTGGGTCATAGGGTAGTTCTCTTTTTAGTTTTTTTTTTTTTTTTTTTTTTTTTTTAATTTTTTTATTTTTGGGACAGAGAGAGACATAGCATGAACGGGGAAGGGTCAGAGAGAGAGGGAGACACAGAATCGGAAACGGGCTCCAGGCTCTGGGCCATCAGCCCAGCCCAGAGCCTGACGCGGGGCTCGAACTCACGGACCGCGAGATCGTGACCTGGCTGAAGTCGGACGCTTAACCGACTGCGCCACCCAGGCGCCCCTCTTTTTAGTTTTTTGAGGAACCTCCATACTGTTTTCCAGAGTGGCTGCACCAGCTTGCATTCCTACCAGCAATGCAAAAGAGATCCTCTTTCTCTGCATCCTTGCTAGCATCTGTTGTTGCCTGAGTTGTTAATGTTAGCCATTCTGACAGGTGTGAGGTGGTATCTCATTGTGGTTTTGATTTGTATTCCCCTGATGATGAGTGATGTTGAGCTTTTTTTCATGTGTCGGTTGGCCATCTGGATGTCTTCTTTGGAGAAGTGCCTATTCATGTCTTTTGCCCATTTCTTCACTGGATTATTTGTTTTTTGGGTGTTGAGTTTGATAAGTTCTTTATAGACTTTGGATACTAACCCTTTATCTGATATGTTGTTTGCAAATATCTTCTCCCATTCTGTCGGTTGCCTTTTAGTTTTGCTGATTGTTTCCTTCGCTGTGCGGAAGCTTCTTATTTTGATGAGGTCCCAATAGTTCGTTTTTGCTTTTGTTTAGCTTGCCTCTGGAGACGTGTTGAGTAAGAAGTTGCTGAGGCCAAGATCAAAGAGGTTTTTGCCTGCTTTCTCCTTGAGGATTTTGATGGCTTCCTGTCTTACATTTAGGTCTTTCATCCATTTTGAGTTAATTTTTGTGTATGGTGTAAGAAAGTGGTCCAGTTTCATTCTTTTTCATGTTGCTGTCCAGTTTTTCATCCATTTGATGTGATTTGTGATACATTTGGGTGTAAGGCTGCCATCTTGCTCTTCGTTTTCTATTTGTCCTAGCTATTCTTTGTTCCTTTGTTCCTCTTTTTCTGTGTCTTTGTGAATTGAGTATTTTTATGATTTTCTTTTATCCCCTTTGTTGGATTATTAGCTGTAGCTCTTTTTGTTTTAGTTTAAGGGCTGCTTTATGATTTATAGTTTATATCTTTAACATATTAGGGACTACCCTCAAGTGATATTATGTCACTTTATGTGTAGTATAAGAATCTTATAACAATATACTTTCATTTATCCCCTCATGCTTTTATACTATTGTTGTCTTTTGTTATAACCCCCCAAATACATTATTTTTTTTGCTTTAAATAGCCAATTATTGTTAAAGGAGATTTAAAAAGAATAAACAGTCTTTTATAATTACTCATGTAAATATCCTTTCTGATATCTTTTTTTTTTTTTTTTTTAATTTTTTTTTTTTTTTTTTTTTTTTTTTTTTTCAACGTTTTTATTTATTTTTGGGACAGAGAGAGACAGAGCATGAACGAGGGAGGGGCAGAGAGAGAGGGAGACACAGAATCGGAAACAGGCCCCAGGCTCCGAGCCATCAGCCCAGAGCCTGACGCGGGGCTCGAACTCACGGACCGCGAGATCGTGACCTGGCTGAAGTCGGACGCTTAACCGACTGCGCCACCCAGGCGCCCCTCCTTTCTGATATCTTAATTTCTTTATGTGGATCCAGATTTCCATATGGTATCATTTCCTTCTCACCAAAGGACTTTTCTTTAAATTTCTTGCGGTACAGATCTCCTGGTAATGATATTTTTAAACTTTTGGACATTTGTTAATTTTTCTAGTTTAACAAGTATTTCAAAAGTGGAAATTATTTGGATGATTTGGAATTTGGATGATTTGGATGATTTGGGGGCTGTATGCCTCCTCAGATTAACTCCTTGGGCAGTAAAGAGTTAACTCCGCTGGCCTGGGTTTCTCATTCCCTACATATTCCAAAGAAAGGCCTGTCTTTAGGACTCCTTGGCTGGCTCCTGGGAGATAATCTCCAAATCCTTGGAATATTCTGCCTGACAAGAATGTTTTTGTAGACGGAGGCTTTGAGCCATGGTGTACTAGCTTGACCAAATAAGTTTACATTTATGGTGAATGTTTTTGATCTGGAGGCGACTTGAGTCTGAGTAGTTGAGGCTGGTCACATAGGCACTGCATGAGACTGACCTCCAATAAAAACTCTGGACTTCATAGCTTGTGTGAGCTTTCCTGGTTGTGTTCTCACACATCATTCCTGGGAGAATTAAGCGGGTCCCCATGCAACTTCCCTGGGAGGGAACAACTGGAGTCTTGTGCTTGGTTTCTCTTGGATTTTGCCACATGTGCTTTTTCCCTTTGCTGATTTTCATTTGTATCCTAACCCTGTAATAAACTGTAACCATAATTGGGACCACTTCTGAAGTCCTGTGAGTCTTTCTGGTGAGTCATCAAGCCTGAGGGTACTCTTGGGACTCCCAACATAACGCCCGAATCTCAGCAGTTTAAAACTGGGAAGTTTTGGTTTTGTTCACATTACATGTCCTTTCTGGGGAGCTTTAGGGGAAAGGCCCTACTCTGTATCATCCTCACTCAAGTAATCAAGCTGAGGAAGTTTCTTCTTCATGCTTCAGCAATTTCTGATGCAGCAAACTAGAAACATGATGAATTGTGCCTGTTTTAAAAACATTTTCCTTAAACTTGTAACTTCCACTTATTTCATTTTGTTTTAGACAGATCAGGAACAGGAGAGAGGGGCAGAGGGAGAGAGAGAGAATCTTAAGCAGTCTCCACTCTGAGTGTGCAGCCCAATGTGGGGCTGGATCCCACGACCCTGGGATCATGACCTGAGCAGAAATCAAGAGTCGTATGCCCAACCAACTGAGCCACCCAGGCCCCCCAACTCATATTTCATTGGTTCAAGCAGGACATAGGCACTCTTAGCTTTGAGGTGGTTCAGAAATTCCTTCCTATCATGCTGTTAGATAGAAAACTGGAGTATTGGTGAATAGCATTGCTAATTACTTCAGCATTTGCAAGCTCTAAAAGTCCTGGCCTGAGACATCTACCATTTAAAGTAGGATCTATTAAGCAGACAAAAAGAATTACAAGAAGTATAAGGAAACAGGGAAAGTGCAATTTCGTAATATTCATGAAGGTATAGAAATCAAAGAAGAAAGTGGTAGTTAAGATTTGTCAAGAGTAAGATTTTAGTGCACAGACTGTGTAGTTCCCGAGAAGGAGGAGAAACGGAAGCCAGCTTACAGGGAAAGTCGGCTTTAAGAAAAGAATTGATGGGTGGGAAGTAATGTCATTATACTTGGACATGCTGTTGAAAAACACAGCAACAGAAAGAAGAGAAAGATTTGATAAGTCTGCTAAACTGCTTAAAATCTGTATTTGAAAACTAAAAGATTTACATGTTTTGTTAAAGACTAGAAGTATTTGAGTCTGTTCATTCATGCTGAAACATCTCAATCATCTTTCTAAAATAGGAAAAGAGGTATCAGGATAGGGGTTTTATTTAAAAAAAAACAAAACCAATGAGGTATCCTCAGGGAAAGGGTATCAGGGATAAAACAACAATGAAGAGAGATCAGGAGGTTGATGTTAACATTATTTGTTCTGTAAATGTTTATTAAGCACCTGCTGTGTCTTGACTACTAGGATGGAAACTGGGAGTAAAATAGCTGGAGGAGGTGGTCCAAGTCCTTGAGTAGCTCTTTTGTAGTTAAGCAGTAATGTTTGGATGAGCTATGCAGTAAATGTCCATGTTAATGGGGAGGAGGTCAATAGGGTGGTCACTGTTACAATAACAAAGCAGTAGAAAGGATGTGTGAACTATAATGGAAAGGAGGAGTCTATTCTGTTCAGACATCCCAATAACAAAATGCCATGTATGTTTAATTACTTGAGTTATGTGTTTTAAATGTTTATAATTCAGGGTTTTAACTGGTGTGATCCCTCTCCTGTAGCAGTTAACAAATATTTTCTAAATCCAGCTAGCTTCTAAACAATCCCAGCTAGTGAGGCTGAAGACAATTTATGCTTGCATTTGGCTGTAGCAGGTCAGGTTCGAGCTCACTAGGAATGCCTCAAGGGTATCCCCTCTCTTTTATTTCTAATACTTTTGCTGAGAGGAAGCTGAAGACAAAGTGGGCAGCTGGCCAATTTCTTCAGAGGTCTCTAGATGAGGGAGGCTAAAGTTCAGCACTTGTTCCTGAGCTTGGACACTGGGGAGCTCCTTCCACAAATTTTCCTTAACTAAGCCTCCTATGATCTGTCAGAGGAGGCAGAAGCTGCCGGAGCCTAAAGAGACAAGTGTAGTTTGCAGTAACAAGACCCCGAGATACCTGGCAGAATCTCACTTCCCCTTCTTCTCTCTCTATGGCTAATAATGCTCAGTGGGAGCACAGTTCCTTCTCCCCAGGACAATATCTAATGTTATCGTGGATGTAGAGAATGCCAAACAAAGAGAAGAGCCAGAACCAGAGAAGGCAGCTGACTGGAGAGGCCTCACAGGTTTCTGGGCATTGAGGTAGACTTACCCAACCCACCAGAGAGAAGGTCAGACGAGCCAAGGACCTTTCTGAATAATTGTCCCTGGCTGAGACTCTGGAGGCCCAACTGCCTCTACTTGAGTGGTTCTCAAAGTGTAGCAGACTAGATTCATCAGTACTAGCCTACCAGGTTTAACAAGTCAAGTTCTGGGGCTCCACCCTGGACCTACTGAAGGAGAAACTCTTAGGGTGTGGGCAGCAATCCATGTATTAACAACACATGATTCAGAGGCACTCTAACATGTAGTTACCACTGCTGTAGTTGGTTTTGTTTTTTGTTTTTGTTAAACAAACAAGCACACAGTGGGAGGAGGTGAGTTATCTATCAGCTATTGGGTTTAGGCAAAAACTGCATCTTTTATATTCATTTTGTACTGATCTTATGGCTTATTCCTTTGAGTTCGAAGATGAGAACCTGATGGTCACCTTTCATGGGTTGGTCAGATCCCATTTAATTCCATACTCTTTGGAATATCCACTATTTGCTGAGGACATGTTAGAGACCACACGAAACAGAAAGTTAACATTAACCTTAAGGTGTGATTTAAGAACTATAAACAAAATGTCTAGAAACCACCAACAAGGGAAGGATTTTAACAGTAGGCTCAAATCTGAATATTCCGGATAGCATTAAAGATTCTTTGCACACTGTCCTCATAATTATGATAATGTAATCTTCTTTGATTCTAAGATGGACATTTTTCATATTTTAGTGTTTCTGAAATACAAATGCATCTTACAATCCATTTAACATGGTTAATTCTGCTCGTCAAAAAAAATTAGCAATTAGTAGGTGGTTTTCCTTTTTCAGCAAATGACAACTTAGAGGGAAATATATTAATAACAACACAACACTAATGGGCTAGACAATGTGCCAAATGTTATGTGAACATCTCATTTAATTCTCACAACCAACCTTTGATAGGGCACGATTGTCACATCCTATTTATAGGCAAGGGAACAGGAGAAAGAGCAGTAGCCTGTCCAAAGTCAGAAGGCAGGTGAAGAGCAGAGCTGGGATTTCAGTTCAACTCTGTTTAATTCCAAAATTCATCCTCTTAATCTCAAATGTTACTGTCCACATCTCTCTCCCTTTACTATAAAGTGTTTCTTTTTCCAGGAAGATTTTTTTTCTTTTCTTCCTAAAATTTAGTGATCTAGACAAGGCAAAGTCAAATAGGTATCTGATGAAGAATAATTTTTTTTTCCTCCTCAGAACTCCCATAGCAATCTTGTCACACTGTTGTAATATAAATTACTATGTTGCATTATAGCTGTTACTACAACTTTCTTCCACACAATATAAATGTCTTAAAGGAAGATACTCTGTCTTACTCATCCTTATATTCCCAGAGCCCAGTACAGTGCCTGGACAACGTGTCTTATTGGCTGAACTGTATAAACAAACGTGTTCCTCCTACTTGACTTGAGATATAGAGGATGCTTTACAGACTTTAAAAATATTGTGTATTGAGTACAAACTGCTGACATAGTATTAGCTAAGAGCTTTGCATGCTTTATAAATGTCTTGAGAAGAAATAAGATAAAGTAAAACATTTAAAATAGCCTGTGGCACATGGTAAAGACTCAATCATGTCATTATTTTTATTATTAACATTTTTAACTGCAAAACTCACTAAACTGAGTTGCAAAAACTCACTGAAGTAGTTACTATGATTATCCCTATAGATAAGAAAACTAATAGAGGATTAAGTAACTTATTCATAGGCAAACATACAATAAATGACATTGTTTTTGAGCCTGGGTCTTATATATTTATGAAGAAATACCAGGTTGTGTATATGTGTATATATATAATTTTACATGATACAGAAAAGAGCAACGCCTGTAATGTAGACTTGATTTAAGTGTCTGTTAGTTTTTCTGTACAATCTCCCTCTACTGCATACCATTCTGGAACTACTGAAGTCCAGCTTTTCTTATTACTCAAGTCTTTTTTAACCTCTCTGCCCCCATACCTGGGGGACCTGAAAGAAAACCTGGATAACTTTCCTCTGGTTTTGTCTCTTTTCAGAATTGCTATTCTTCTCATGTCTTTCTGGGATCTTTATAGCAACTCTCTTTCTACTCCAAGCCATGGCTTCTGTGACATTGGCTGTCGAAACTCTGATTTGAAAAAAACAAAACACCTTCCACTAATCATCACTTGTCATTCTGGAATTGTGCCACGAGGAGGCAGTGGTGTCTTAGTCATTTGGTCTGAACCAGCTGGTTTCTTTACTCTCATGCCTCCATGATTTATGACTTTGAGCTTCCCGTATGTCATTTACAAAAAAATGTAAATCTGTTGCAGTGGTTACTCAGGCACTATTTTTAAAATATGATATTTGGAATTAATGTTAAAAAGGAATTATTTAAGTGTTAAAAAGGAAGTCAATGGGGTGCATGGGTGGCTGAGTCTGTTAAGTGTCTGACTCTTGATTTCAGCTCAGGTCATGATCTCAGGGTTCTTGAGAATGAGCCCCGTGTCTGGCTTCAGGCTGAGCATGGAGCCTGCTTGGGATTCTCTCTCTCCCTCTCTCTGTCCTTCTCCTGCTTGTGCTGTCTCTTTCTCTCTCAAAATAAATAAATAAACATTTAAAAAAGGAAGTCAAGGTATAATTTTGTATTTTTTTCTTAACTCTTAGCTTATTCTAATTACCTTTAATTTTAGGTTGCATTAAGAGAAGAAGAAAAGAAAAAAAGGGGTAGGAAGAGAAAAAGTAGTCAATGGGCTTTATTCTCAGCTATCAGACTTGCTCAGCCAAACTCCGTGTATCTTCCAGACCTTCCTAATGTGCTTACAGTTTGTGATCATTTCTCTCTTGTTTCTATCTCAGGTAAAAATGGCTATGCCACCTGTTGAATCTGATTGATTTAATTAGAGGAACTATCTTCATTTTATTTCTTGTAACTTAGAGCCCCTGCTTTATTTCTCAACAACAACAGGAGTTGTGTGACCTGATAATGCCATTATGCTCCAGGGTTACAGGAGCAGCCTCTAATGCCAATTTATGTAAATCAAAATAAGGCATTTCTGGTTTCAGTTCAGTGGAAGAATGAAATGTCACCTTCCTTTTTTTTTTTTCCAAGGACAGAGCAAATGAGCTACAAGTGACGTTTGTGTGTGTGTCTCTGTGTGTGTCTGTGTAGATACACAGATAGATCAGAGAGACAGAAAGAGAGAGAGAGAGAGAGATGGATAGAGAGGTATATGATATTTCACTTACATGTTTCATATATAATGGTGTGTGTGTTTGAGACAGGCAACATGAAAAGTATTTTAGATGTAAATAAACTTTAATCCTTGCTCTTTAATACCTTTCAATTTCTAGTTACAAGGTTTGGGAAAATTAATTTATTTGAACCTTGACTATGAATATATTTAGAAGGAATTGTTTTTTCTCCAATCCTCTAATTTTAAAGTGGTTGGATTTATACCATGAATGCAAGACTTTTCTAATTCAAGCTTTAAAAAAGTTTATTTAAACCCACTAATTGAAACTTTAAGTGAAAAAAATACCACGTTATCTCAACAGACACAAAAAGACATTCAGTAAAATTCAGTGAGGGGCGCCTGGGTGGCTCAGCCAGTTAAGCGGCCAACTTCAGCTCAGGTCATGATCTTGTGGTCTGTGGGTTCAAGCCCTGCATCAGGCTCTGTGCTGACAGCTCAGAGCCTGGAGCCTGCTTCAGATTCTGTGTCTCCCTCTCTCTCTGCCACTCCCTGCTTGCACTCTGTCTCTGTCTCTCAAAAATGAACAAATGTTAAGAAAAATTAAAAAAAGTTCAGTGATTATTTATAGAAGTCTGCAAACTGGGCACAGTAGGGAACTTTTTTTTTTTTTTTTTGACAGGGAGTGATAACATGTGCTTAGTTGGGGGAGAGGCAGAGGGAGAGAGAGAGAAAGAGAGAAAATCTCAATCTATATGGGGCTCAGTCTTACAACCATGAGATCATGACCTGAGCCAAAATCAAGAGTTGGGCCCTCAACCAACTGAGCCACCCAGGCACCCCAGATCATGTGGTATTTCTATTTTTAATTTTTGAGGAACTTCCATACTGTTTTCCACAGTAGCTGTACCAATTTACATTCCCACCAACAGTGCGAGAGGGTTCTTTTTTCTCCATATCCTGGCTAACACCTGTTATTTCTTGTGTTTTTGATTTTAGCCATTCTGATAGGTATCTCATTGTGGTTTTGATTTGCATTTCCCTGATGATTAGTGATATGAGCATCTTTTCATGTGTCTGTTGGCCATCTGTATGTCTTCTTGGAAAAACGTCTATTTAGGTACCCTGCCCATTTTTGGTTGGACTGTTTTTATTTTATTTTTTTGGTGTTGAGTTATATAATTTCTTTATATATTTTGGGTATTAACCCCTTATCACAGGTATAATTTTCAAGTATCTTCTCCAATTGAGTAGGTTGTCCTTTTGTTTGTTGATAGTTTCCTTTGCTGTGCAAAAAGCCTCTTTATTTTGATGGAGTCCCAATAGTTTATTTTTGCTTTTGTTTCCCTTGTCTTAGGAGACGGTATCTAGAAAAATGTTACTACAGCCAATGTCAGAGAAATTGGTGCCTGGTGCTCTTCTAGGATTTTTATGATTTCAGGTCTTACATTTAGGTCTTTTATCTGGTTTGAATTTATTTCTGTGTATGGTGTAAGCAAGTGTCCCAGTTTCATTCCTTTATATGTAGCTGTCCAGTTTTCCCAGCACCATTTATTGAAAGAGACTGTCTTTTTCCCATTGTATATTCTTGCTTCCTTTGTCATAGATTAATTGACCATATAAGCATGGGTTTATTTCTGGGATCTTTATTTGAAAAGCATATTTTTAATATATGCTTTGAAGATATTTTAAAACTAAGAAAGCAGTGAAGAATTTTAGAGCCATCATCCCAAAGAAAAGAAAATCTAGAGAAGCAAGCTCAGCATTCGGGGATCTCTTTTTCACATAAGTGCATCATGAAGAGGTCGTTGAGAATGTGAAAAGTTATTTTGACAGTTTCCTAAAGTTAGTGGGAAAAATGGAATGCAGGGACCACCAAGGGGGTGGGTTGGAGCCTTGAAGGGCAATACCCTGAAATAAAAGTGGATTGGAAGCAGCCCAACTTCATAAGGGCTGAAGCCCAGCTTCATCTCAGCCCCTGGAATTACATGAGAATGATCCAGGACTGTGAATATCCATGGCTGTCTGACAGAAGCTAGTGAAAATTTTCTCTGGAGGAAGAGAATATAAGCCAGAGCTTTAAATTATTTCCATAATTTTCATAATAACATCCTGTTCTCAATAGAAAAAAATAAACAATATGGGGAGACAAAAACTAAAGACAGTAGAAACAGACCCAGACACATAACTTTAAAACAAATAAACTTAAAATATTTATGGAGATTAAAGACAAGATTGAGAATTTGGCATAATATTTCTGGAAACTATAAAAATAATCTAAGTGAAAGTTCTAGAAAATTCAGTGGCTGAAACTAAGATCTTAATGGATAAGTTTGAAGGATATTAGTGTTGAGGAGTATACTAATGACTTATAAGGTAGGTAAGAAGAAAACGTATTCAGTAAGGTACAGAAAGAATAAAGAAAAAAACAAGGGAATATAAAATACCTAATGCATAGAATGGTAAGGATAACATACATGTACATGGAATTACAGAGAAGGGAGAGAGAATAAGGTAATATATATGAAAATAGGGCAACATGTAAGATAATGGATGAAAATGTTCCAAACTAAAAAAGTATATCAACTACAAATACTAGAAGGCCTATGAGTAAATCCCAAGTATGTTAAATGAAAAGAAAAAAAATGCTGATTGGAAGGGTCACATGCACCCCTATGTTTATCTATCAATATGTATATGTTTCTACCTATGTATCTATATGTATCTATCTATACATGTTTATGTACTATCAATAATAGCCAAATCATGGAGAAAGCCCAAATGTCCTTCGACTGATGAATGGATAAAGAAGATGTGGTGTACACACACACACACACACACACACACACACACACACACACACACACACACTGGAATATTACTTGGCAATCAAAAAGAATGAAATCTTGCCATTTGCAACAATGTGATTGAACTAGAGGGTATTATGCTAAGTGAAATAAGTCAGTTAAAGAGAAATATATGATTTCACTCATGTGGAATTTAAGAAACAAACCAGATGAACATAGGTGAATGGAAGGAAAATAAAGATAAAAACAGAGGGAGGCAAACCATAAGAGACTCTTAAATACAGAGAACAAACTGAGGGTTGCCAGAGGGGAGTGGACTAAATGGGTGATGGGCATTAAGGAGGGCACTTGTTAGGATGAGCACTGGGTGTTATATGTAAGTGATGAATCACTGGGTTCTAATCCTGAAACCTATACTACACTGTATGTTAACTAACTTGAATTTAAATAAATAAATTAAAAAAAGAAAGTCACACTTTGTCATATCATAATAAAGTTACTAAAAATCAAAAGAGAAAATATTAAAACCTGCAAGAGAGAGAGAGAAAAAAGACAAATGAACTCCAGAGAAGTATAATTAGATTAACAACTGCCTTCACAAGAGAGGAATTAGACTAACAAGAAGACAAGAGACAGATGACAGAAGATATCTTCAAAGTACTGGATAAACAAATAAACAAACAAAAGCTTCCCCATTAGGATTCTGTGTCTGGTCAAACATCATTTAAGAGTGAAGATGCGATAAATACGTCATGAAGAAGAATTGCACTAAATGAAACTTAGAAGAAGTTCTAGGAGAAAGAAAATGCTCACAGGTGTGAGTTCTTATTTTCCTGACCTATCTTCTGATTCACTAATACCTCTTCAGCTTTGTCTGATTTGTGTTGAACTCATCCATTGCAGTTTCAGCTATCAAACTTTCCAATTTTAGTAGAAAAAAAATTTTTTTTTCAATATATGAAGTTTATTGTCAAATTGGTTTCCATACAACACCCAGTGCTCATCCCAAAAGGTGCCCTCCTCAATACCCATCACCCACCCTCCCCTCCCTCTCACCCCCCATCAACCCTCAGTTTGTTCTTAGTTTTTAAGAGTCTCTTATGCTTTGGCTCTCTCCCACTCTAACCTCTTTGTTTTTTTCCTTCCCCTCCCCCATGGGTTTCTGTTAAATTTCTCAGGATCCACATAAGAGTGAAAACATATGGTATCTGTCTTTCTCTGTATGGCTTATTTCACTTAGCATAACGCTCTCCAGTTCCATACATGTTGCTACAAAGGGCCATATTTCATTCTTTCTCATTGCCACGTAGTACTCCATTGTGTATATAAACCACAATTTCTTTATCCATTCATCAGTTGATGGACATTTAGGCTCTTTCCATCATTTGGCTATTGTTGAGAGTGCTGCTATAAACATTGGGGTACAAGTGCCCCTATGCATCAGTACTCCTGTATCCCTTGGGTAAATTCCTAGCAGTGCTATTGCTGGGTCATAGGGTAGGTCTATTTTTAATTTTCTGAGGAACCTCCACACTGTTTTCCAGAGTGGCTGCACCAATTTGCATTCCCACCAACAGTGCAAGGGGGTTCCCATTTCTCCACATCCTCTCCAGCATCTATACTCTTCTGATTTGTTCATTTTGGCCACTACCTGGCGTGAGGTGATGTCTGAGTGTGGTTTTGATTTGTATTTCCCTGATGAGCGACGTTGAGCATCTTTTCATGTGCCTGTTGGCCATCCGGATGTCTTCTTTAGAGAAGTGTCTATTCATGTTTTCTTCCCATTTCTTCACTGGGTTATTTGTTTTTCGGGTGTGGAGTTTGGTGAGCTCTTTATAGATTTTGGATACTAGCCCTCTGTCCGATATGTCATTTGCAAATATCTTTTCCCATTCCGTTGGTTGCCTTTTAGTTTTGTTGGTTGTTTCCTTTGCTGTGCAGAAGCTTTTTATCTCATAAGGTCCCAGTAGTTCATTTTTGCTTGTAATTCCCTTGCCTTTGGGGATGTGTCAAGTAAGAAATTGCTACGGCTGAGGTCAGAGAGGTCTTTTCCTGCTTTCTCCTCTAGTGTTTTGTTGGTTTCCTGTCTCACATTCAGGTCCTTTGTCCGTTTTGAGTTTATTTTTGTGAATGGTGTGAGAAAGTGGTCTAGTTTCAACCTTCTGCATGTTGCTGTCCAGTTCTCCCAGCACCATTTGTTAAAGAGACTGTCTTTTTTCCATTGGATGTTCTTTCCTGCTTTGTCAAAGATGAGTTGGCCATACGTTTGTGGGTCTAGTTCTGGGGTTTCTATTCTATGCCATTGGTCTATGTGTCTGTTTTTGTGCCATAGAAAAAATTGAGCAAATAAAAGTCAAATATGTTGGTAAATTTAAATTATCATTGACCATATAGTAGTAGTAGTAGTTGGTAGTAGTAGTAGTTGTTGTTGTTGTTGTAGTAGTAGTGGTGGTGGTGGTGGTAGTAACAATGATGATGTCATATATAATAATTACATTTGAATAAATGTAACAATCAAATACATGACAACATTAGAAAAATGACCTAAAGGGAAGCTGTGAATCACTTTAGTAGGAATTCCCAGAGGGATCATTCAGTAACCATGTTTAGCTAATGAGTCTAAAGCAAGCTTCAAGCTGAGCTTTCCAGCAATCAGGATGGACCCACAATGTCCCCTGGGCTGTCAGGTCATACTTTGCCATCTCATTGGCCACCTTAACCCACAATCCCTTAACCCACAAGCCTCTTCTGTCAGGATGGTACTCTGAGCAATATATTAACGCTCATACAGAGAGATATGTGCAGAAATTATTGTGTAATTATGCTGGGGGAAATATGAAAGAAATTGCTTTATTGTTAGGAATTTTAAGTTTTCAAGTTTTCCTTTGTCATTTTATGGAATCACTAAGGGATAGGTGTAAAGATGCTGTCAAAATTTAGAAGAGTTTTCTGAAGCCTTTATTTGCAGAGGCTTTTGAGGACTGAGCTTACATGTTTCTCTTTATGCACAGAAAGTTTTTAAATAGAAAAAGCAATGCCAGTTCACATGACTGGACAGTTGTGGCACATTTTCTCTCTTGTGAATTTCTCCTGAGCTCAGTGGCATGCCCACCAACTCAGAAAAACAGGACATATTCTGCACCAGAAAAACCCAGACACGTGGTAATATTTTTCATCTGTTCTCTGATGAATTTATCTGCTTCTGTGCTCCCTGTATAGGATCCTTTCTGCTTCAATTACTGCTGCTTCTTGTTACCCCCTCATCAGGCACTTCCTTTCTTATAGCTCTCATCTCCTCTCTGTTCCCCTGGGCTGGATATAATTGCCTCCCCGTCTCTCTCTGACATGGCATTCATTTCTGAGACCTGAAATGTTTGGTCTGCTCCTTAAAATCACCTCTCTTCCTTCTTTTGGGAAAATTAAACGCTTGCATTGGGTGTGAAGAAAAGAGAATCTAATGAGTCTTCAACATTTCAGGATTCTTAAGTCCTCACGACTCTTCAAGGTAATAATTTTTAGCTTTCATTTTACATATGGGACAACTGGGACAAGATCTTTTTTATATCTAGCTTTATTCCTTGTTTTGGGGGTGCTCAAAGGCCACATTATACCAGAAACCTGGAAGTTCAGGAAGGCTGAGAGCTGTCTGTAAGAGGTGAGAAGGGATAGGACATCAATGATAGACTTTGGGTACTTTGTGACTCAAAAATAACTCTCTCCAAGCACTCCAAATGTATGGGTCCAGAAACTAATTACATCTTTAGTTATAGGTATTCTCTGTAATTATATGCTCTGAGGTATGTGGAGGTTCAGACCAGGGCATGAGACACTATAATGGGGCAAACATTTCCAGTTGGCAAAATTTTTCGGTGCCCTTCATACATCTGGTTTCATGCAAGCCTCGACTGTCCAAATCCCTTACTGGTTCCTAATCAGATCTGTTCCCTGTGAGTAGTAAAACCCTAGACTATTCTTCCCTTAAGTTTCCTTCACTCACTTATTCATTCACATATTCATTTTTATCCTTTGGAGCAGTTATAATGCTAGGTACTTTTGTATGTCTCATCTTAAAAAAAGCTCCTCTTAGGCAGCTATTCTTTGGAAATTATCTAGTCAGCTAACTCCACCTAATTGTGATAATAACTGAAAACTCATAGCGGTAATGTTCTCAGAGCTGTTTCTGTTCTAAATTTGTACTCACAGTCTGAATAAATGAAACATCGAGAGTAATGAAATTGCAGCACCAGGTAAAAATAGAAGTGATTTTATTTATTTATGTGATCCCTCAAATAACTCTACTACAATACACCTATATACTTTTGAGGAAGTATGGCTGCTGATAGGGCATACTTTCTAGGTTTATCTTTCATGAAAATGTCCTTTTGCCTTTATTTCTAAGAGAGAAAATTTCCCCAAAGTTTAAGGAGTTTCTAGTGCTAGTAAGTGGGGCTCCATTTAGAGATGAGGAGCCTTTCTTTTTGGTGCCCTCCAAAATTATAATGGGTGGTTCTCTGTCTGCATTTCATGGTTTGGTTCCTTGCTTTTCCGGCATCTTCTGCCAATGATGTTCTGCTCTCAGGATGAATCCAAGTTGCTGTAGCTAGAACTACAGTGGTGAGCAAAAGAAAAAAATTATATGGAAAATGCAATCATTACATGATTGGAAGTATTTAGGTTTTTAGAAATAATACACACAACTTAGCCTACTATTCCCTCTTTTAGAAATCAAGGGAGAGGTCTGTATCCAACAGGAATTTTCAAGCTCCACCTTAACACTGAATTCTCACACTGACATTCAAACTTGTCTTCTGGATCACTGGATTTGAAAAGGTTTTCATTTAATTCTGTGCTAGTTATTGGTCACCTAGGTACAGGTGATGGGGACTTGATTCCTAAGAGTAGCTTTAATTCTAGGTGTCGTTTGTATAAATAATGGGAAAGAAATAATAAGTTCTTTGAGAAATTCAATGTGCCAGTCTTGGAGTATGAGTGCAAGAGACAGAGCAGGACATGAGGGGTCAAGATGATATAGTCAGTGGTGTTGGAGAGTCATTCTGAGTCTGTAGTTATAATCTGGGTTGTCAGTCCAGAGTAGGAAATAGAGAAAGCTAAGCTTTGGAAAGTGAGTAGGTAGTCTATATTTTCAAATGGCATAAGGGCAACAGACTAGAGCTGAAGTTGAATAGATGACACAAACTGGGGATAGAGATTATTACCAGAGTATGTTCCCATATTCATCAACAGTTTCCCTTAATCAGTTGTATTGCATCTGGGATATCTGTATGCTGCCTTCTTTCTAATTCATGAACTTTTTCCTCACTCTGCAAATCTCTAGTCACTACTCATCTTCAGTTCCCATTAATGACCCCATTTAAATATTTATTGAAAAAACAAGCCATTAGATGGGAACTGCTCCTTCCCAACAACAAATCTATGTATGTTTGATGGACGAAGTAAACCCACTCCCACCTAAGGCCATGCTCTGCTTCTGCTCTGCAACCCAGCTGCTCTCAGACACTATTTCTGCAATTTTCTCTTATTCCTCCTGCCATTTCTCCCTCTCTACTGGATTATTACCAAGAGTTTACAAAACATCATCCAGTAGCTTTAATAATAAAACAACAACAAAAAATAAATTCTAAGACATTAAAAGGAAGAACAATAAAAGTGGACAGGGAGTTGATCTAGGGTTGGAATCCTGTAGAAAAGCTTATTTCAGATTTTAGGAAATCTAGAGACTTAAGGAAGTTTATCATTTCAGAGCATAAATTTTTGAGTAGGTATGAAACTTTCTGAGTGGAGAAGAACATTAAAACACTTGAATATTTGTTAGAAGAAGAGGCTTTATCTGATTTATTTCTTACATTCTAAAGGAAATATTGAAGGCAATGAGAAACCACAGTGTTGTTTCTGAGTTCATCCTCTTCGGGCTGTCTGCTGACCCCCAGATCGAGGCTCTCCTCTTTGTAGTGTTCCTTGTTATTTACCTCCTGACCCTGATGGGGAACCTGACGCTGCTGCTGGTGATTAGGGCTGATTCTTGCCTCCATACCCCCATGTACTTCTTCCTGGGACAGTTGTCCTTCCTGGATCTCTGCCACTCCTCTGTCACTGTGCCCAAGCTGTTGGAGAACCTCCTGTCTGAGAAGAAAACCATCTCAGTAGAGGGCTGCCTGGCTCAGGCCTTCTTTGTGTTTGCCACTGGGGGCACTGAATCCTGCCTACTCACTGTCATGGCCTATGACCGCTATGTTGCCATCAGCTCCCCTCTGCTCTATGGCCAGATGATGAACAGACAATTGTGTATGGGGCTGGTGTGGGGCTCATGGAGCATGGCTTTTTTGGATGCTCTTATCAATATCCTTGTAGCTCTCAATTTAGACTTCTGTGGGGCTCAAAATATATACCACTTCAGCTGCGAACTGCCTTCTCTCTACCCTTTGTCTTGCTCTGATGTGTCTGCAAGTTTTACTGCCCTGCTCTCCTCCAGCCTCCTGCATTTCTTTGGAAATTTCCTCTTGATATTTTTCTCCTATGTTTGCATTTTGTTCACCATCCTGAGTATCAATGCTACCACAGGCAGAAACAAGGCCTTCTCCACCTGCTCCTCCCACCTCACTGCAGTGATCTTCTTTTATGGCTCAGGATTACTCCGCTATCTCATGCCAAATTCAGGATCCACTCAAGAGTTAATCTTCTCCTTGCAGTACAGTGTGGTCACTCCTATGCTGAATCCTCTCATCTACAGCCTAAAGAACAAAGAGGTGAAGGCAGCTGTGAGAAGAATTTTGAGAAAACGTGTCTAGCGTTCTAATTGATAGACTACAAAATCAGAACGATGCGGGAAGAAATGAATAGAACCACAATAAATAGTGCATGAATATTAAGGAGAATTTTCTGATAATCATGATTTGCAAGATACCTTACATTGTTTCTTTAAAATGCTCAAGAAAAGGTGGGATTATTTTCTTGGAATGATAGTTGTTCTGTCCTAGTCAGAGGAAAATGGATGGATAAACCTCTTGTCTTACAATTTTTCTTACAAAATATTTAATTTATTATAGACAGTAAGGTAGACTTTGTTATTGCCTGCTTAAACTATCTTTACTATCCTTCCAGTAACTAAACTCCGTGTTGTTCAGTATAGTTCTAGAGAGACTGTTAATTATGGTGTCCCCAAATCCTCTTTCCTCCCCCACTCATTATTCACTCATTCTTCCTGAGACAGTGGCTGGTATAGGAATGAGCACATGGTCAGTGCCAGACCATCCATTCCCTTAGAAATTTTAATCTTGAGGATAGATTCAGAGAGACAGAGGTCAGCCTTTCTCTTTGCAGCACTCTGATAGCCTATCCCAGTGCCTCTGCTGCTAAGATCACTGTTATCCTAGATTCTGTACTTTCAAGGAAGATTGATAAACGAATTATATTAAAAGCACGTGATTAGATATTTGCATCATGTCAGGTACTGTGCTAAGTATTGTACATATATTATCTCACTTAAATACCCCAACAAATGCTTTGGGTAAATACTTTAGTTGTCCTTGTTCAGAAAAGAGAACGTGGACTCAGAGAGGTAAGTGATGGGGGTGGAATTTGGAATCAAATAGACTTACCCCAAGCCTGTTTTCTTTACTACCTTGACACACTGACTGCCCCTTTGGTGCTATGAGCTACCCCAGACCCAGTTCATGAATTTCCCTTTTAATGCTTTGTTATTGTTGTTTTGTTTTGTTTCACTTAAGTAAGTCAGAGTTAGATTCTGTCATTTGCAAAGAAAAGATATCTATATCTATATATCTATATCTATATCTATATCTATCTATATATCTATATCATCTATCTCTATATCTATCTATCTCTATATATTGTAGTCTCTACAGCTGTGAGAGGGAGACACTGCTGGACAAGTAGCTCTGCCACTCAGCCCTAATAATGCTACAGAAATGGCAGAATGTGAGAGAGTCAATGGCAAAGCAAATGCTGCACTGTGCCTATGACAAACTCTAAAAAGAAACCAATAGATTTTCAGCAAAAGCCCCTTGGATCATGAAATACAATTGGAGGATTACTGAGAAGGAGATTTGGGAGATTAAAGTTATCAAGGTCAAAAATCATTATTTCTTTCTGAAATTACCTTTTAATTTTTTTTAATGTTTGTTTATTTTTGAGAGAGGGAGAGACAGAGTGCGAGTGGGGGAGGGGCAGAGAGAGAGGGAGAAACAGAATCTGAAGCAGGCTCCAGGCTCTGAACTGTCAGCGCAGAGCCCGATGCAGGGTGTGAACTCACGAACCGGGAGATCATGACCTGAGCTGAAGTCAGATGATTAACCGACTGAGCCACCCAGACGACTCTGAAATTACCTTTTAGATTTTACTTACTTACTTTACTTACTTACCCTTCACTTTGTACTGCCCAGTAGCAGAAAATATAAACTTAAAGAGATCAAGGGCAATCTTGATCTCTGCCAATCTTCACTACTTTTTCAAGAATATAAAATAGTTTCAAACATGTATGTTTCACAGTAAATGTATTTTGATTGTGTAAATTATAGGCAAAGAAACTGAGAAAATATATAGGGTGAGTTCTCACCAGAAGGACTCCACTGCCAAAGCAGTTTGAAATAATCATGCGTAGAATAGTCTACCATGTGAATGCCAATCTCTTCCTTCCTGATGAGCCTAGTTCTGGTCCATGAATTTGCAGTGTGGCCATGGCTGGGCATGGTGGTCATGCAAAGGTTCAACATTTTCATTCACAAAGGCTATTCTGCAGTTACCATTGATGAAACTTATTATTTTTTGTTTGTTTGTTTAGAAATATTTTAAATTATAGAGTGGGAGAGAGGGAAGTGGGAGTGAGAGAGAGAGAGAGAGAGAGAGAGAGAGAGAGAGAGAGAGAGAATCCTAAACAGGCTCCATGCCCAGTGTGGAGCCCTATGCAGGGCTTGATCCCACAACTCTGGGATCATGTCCTGATCTGAAATCAAGAGTCAGATGGTCAACCAACTGAGCCACCCAGGCATCCCAAAACTTATTTTCATAAAGGTGACACACACAAATTTTGTTAGATACAGTACCAGATATTTTTCCATTATTTGTTTCTATTATGAATTAAAAATTCAATTACATTTACTACTTGGTTATTTCTAGTACATAGGAAAGTTGTGTTATTTTGTATACTAATCTTATATCTGTTAACTTTGTCGAACTATCTTCCTATTTCTAATGGCTTATTTATAAATACTATTGGATTTTAAAATTACATTTTAATGATTTCATCTTGAATAAAAGCAAATAATTTTCTTTTTCTGTTTCTAATTTTTATGTATCTCATTTTTATTTTTTATGTTTATTATTTTAAAATTAAAAAAGTTATTTGAGTGTATTGACACACAATGTTACATTAGTTTCAGGTGTACAACACAGAGGTGATTCAGCTTCTCTATGTGTTATGCTATGCTCACTACAGTGTAGCTGTCATCTGTCACCATACAACGTTTTTACAATATCATTGACATATTCCCTATGCTGTGCCTTTTATTCCCATGACTTTTTCTTTCCAAAACTGGAATCTCATATATTCCTCTCCCTTTCACCCATTTTGCCCATCCCCTGACCCCACTCCCCTCTGGCAACTATCAGTTTCTTCTGTGTATTTATAAGTCTGATTCTGCTTTTTTGTTTGTTTCTTCATTTGTTTGTTTTTTTTAGTTTATGCATATGAATGAATCTGGTATTTGTTTTTCTCAGTCTGGCCAATTTCACTTAGCATAATACTCTCTGAATCCATCCACATTGTCCCAAATGGCATGATCTCATCCTTTCATGGCTGCGTAGTATTCGTGTGTGTGTGTGTGTGTATGTGTGTGTATGTGTGTGTCTGTCTGTTGATGGACACTTAGGTTGCTTCCATATCTTGACTATTATAAATAATGCTGTAATAAACATAGGAGTACATATATCTTTTTGAATTAGTGTTTTCATTTTCTTTGGATAGATACCCAGTAGTGAAATTATTGGGTCATATAGTATTCCTATTTTTTTTAATGTTTGTTTATTTTTGAGAGAGAGTGAGCATGAGCACAGGAGGGGCAGAGAGAGAGAGGGGAGACAGAGGATCCAAAATGGGCCCTGTGCTGACAGCAGTGAGCCCTATGCGGGGCTCAAACCAATGAACTGTGAGATTGTGACCTGAGCCAAAGTCTGATGCTCAATTGGCTGAGCCATCCAGCCACACCTGTTTTTAATTTTTTTGAGGAAACTCCATCCTGTTTTCCACAGTGGCTGTACAAGTTTATATTCCCACCAACAGTGGAAGAGAGTTCCTTTTTTCCCCACATCCTTGCCAACACTTGTTATTTCTTGTGTTTTTTATTTTAACCATTCTGACAGGTTTAAGGTGGTATCTCATTGTGGTTTTGATTTGCATTTCCCTGATGATTAGTGATGTTGAGTATCTTTTCATGTGTTTGTTGGCCATCTGAATGTCTTCTTTGGAAAAATGTCTATTCAGGTCCTCTGCCCATTTTTAATTGGATTATTTATTTGGTGCTGAGTTGTATGTTTTTCATTTTTAAAGTTAATCCATGGGCCAGAACCTCTGGTACAAACATCTTTTTATTGGGATCAGTGAAAAAACTTATGTTTCAACATTAAGGATGATGTTTGTTCTGTTATTGATCAATATATCTTACATTATAAGATATATAATACACTTATAAGTGAATTCACTTATAATAATTCTCTGTTAACTACATTTTACTAAGAATTGGTGTAAAATTTTATCAAATGCTTTTTCTGTTTCCATTCAAGACCGGGACCCTTTCTCTTTTGTTTACTAATGTATAGTATCTGTCACATAATAGGCATGCAATAAATACATGTTGAATAAAAATAAGTTTATTGAAATAGTCATATAGTTTTATTTTATTTTTTGTTTTTATTTAAATTCTAGTTAGTTAACATACAGTGTAATATTATTTTCAGTTGTACAATTTAGTGATTCAACACTTACATACAACACTTGGTCCTTATCACAACAAGTGCACTCCTTAATCCCTATCACCTGTTTCACCTATCCCTGCGCCCCCCACCCTTCTGGTAACCATCAGTTTGTTCTCTATAGTTGAGAGTCTATTTCTTGGTTTGCCTCTTTCTCTTTTTTTTTCTTTGCTCATTTGTTTTGTTTCCACATATGTGTGAAATCATATGGTATTTGTTTTTCTTTGGATTAGCTTATTTTGCTTAGCATTATACTCTCTGGCTCCATCCATGTTGTTGCAAATGGCAAGATTTCATTCTTTTTTATGGTTGACTAATATTCCATTGTATGTTTATATACCACATCTTCTTTATCCATTCATCTGTTGATAGACCCTTGGGCTTCTTGCATAGTTTGGCTATTATAAATAATGCTTCAATAAACATAGGGGTGCATGTATCCCTCTGAATTAGTGTTTTTGTATTTTTTGGGTAAATACCTAGTAGTGTTATTACTGGATCACAGGGGATGTCTACTCTCGCTACTAATATTCAACATAGTACTGGAAGTCCTAGCCACAGCATTCAGACAACAAAAAGCAATAAAAGGCATCCAAATTGGCAAAGAAGAAGCAAAACTTTCACTATTTGCAAATGACGTGATACTCTACATAGAAAGCCCAAAAGACTCCACCAAAAAATTGCTAGAACTAATACACAAATTCAGTTAAGTTGCAGAATACAAAATCCAGTGTACAGGTATCTGTTGCATTTCTATACACCCATAATGAAGCAGAGAAAGAAAAATCAAGGAATAAATCCCATTTATAATTGCACCAAAACCCATAAGCTATTCGGAATAAACCTAACCAAAGAAGTAAAAGACCTATACTCTGATAATATTGATGAAAGAAATTGAAGATGACCCAGATAAATGGAAAAACATTCATGCTCAGGGATTGGAAGAACATATATTGTTAAAATGTCTATATTACCCAAAGCAATCTACACATTTAATGCAATCCCTATCAAAATACCAACAACATTTGTCACAGAGCTGGAACAAACAATCCTAAAATTTATATGGTTTTATTATTTTTTTTAATGCTAAATTGTGTCAGTAGGTGTTCTGGTATTGAAGAATCGTTGCATTCCTGAAATCACCCTATTTAGGTGGAGTAGTAAAGACTGAATGAACTTTTGCCAATATTTAACTTAGGAATTTCCCATTTATGTTCATAAATCAGATAGTATGATTTTTTTCTTACATTCACCTGGTGTTGTCTTTTCATCAGCTTTCCTGAGATTATGTTTCACAGATCACAAAGATCACCTATTCAAAGCATACAGTTCAGGTCATGGTAGTGGGGCATGGACCCAGTCCCGCACCTCATCCTGGGCACCCGGAGCACCCTCAGGGAGGGGCTGCTACCAGAGGAGCTCCAGCACCACTGCTAACCTGGAAATGTGCAAGCCTGTGCCGTGAGGAGCAGGGCTCTGCAGAGAAGCTGCAGCAGGGGAGACTGCTGAGGCCCTGTGGGGCAGGTGCTACCCATGGGTGACGTAGGTCTGTCCTGGACTTTGAGCCCTTGCCTGACCCCAGCAGGACCTGCACAGAGCCAGCCCAGGGATGATTGATGTTAGGAACCCCGCCCACCCCCCCCCAACCCTGTAGCCTCTTGGGCAGACCCTGTCTTGGAGGGAGACTCTGAGCCTGTTGCTGCAAGGTACAGTTGCCTTCATTTGCTTCTGTGAAGGACAGTCTTGACCTCCCACTCCAAATCCAAGTCCTGTTCTTTGCACAGTTAGAGTAAAAAAATTTGGGCTATAGCCCAGATGAGTTTGACTCAACTTTTTTTGAATGTTTATTTATTTATTTTGAGAGAGAGCATGAGCAGGGGAGGGGCAGAGAGAGAGAGAGGGAGACAGAGGGTCCCAAGCAGGCTCTGTACTGCCAGTGTAGAGTCCAACATGGGGTTCGATCTCGCAAACCATGAGATCATGACCTGAGCCAAAATTGAGTCGGAGGCTTAACTACCTGAGCCACCCAGGTGCCCCTCAAGTTTTTAAAATATGCAAATTCCTGCCACTCATTTCCTTTGAGCTAGGGTAACTGATTGTCACCTTTTGGCTTGAGAGTTTCCAAAAGGAAGTTCTGGTCTCAAGCATGTGTGTATGTGCCCATAGTTCTGGGGTTCAGCCAGTATGGGACACAGAATGGTCAGTGGCAGCAGGGTTGTATTTAAAAAATTTTTTTATGTTTATTTATTTTTGAGAGAGACAGAGACAGAATGCAAGTGGGTTAGGGGCAGAGAGAGAGGGAGACACAGAATCCAAAGCAGGCTCCAGGCTCCGAGCTGTCAGCAGAAAGCCTGACATGGGGCTCAAACTCATGAGCTGTGAGATCATGACCTGAGCCAAAGTCAGATGCTCAACCGACTGAGCCACCCAGGTGTCTCGCAGCAGGATTGTATTTTAAATGGTCTCACACACATGGTGGCAACTGGGAAGTTTGGCATATTTTTGGAATTTTGTGAAACCATTTTATAATAAATGAGAATCTCTGAAAGGAGAAAACAAGCAAAGAAAACCAAGCATACGATTCAATGGTCTTTGGCACATTGACAGCTGTGCAGCCATCACTACATTTCATTACTTCAAGTAACTTCAGCACCCATGGACAGCTGCTCTCCATTCCCTCCCCACAACCCTGGCCATGAGCAGTCACTAATCTGCTTTTTGCCCATATAAATTTGTTTAGACATCTAATCTTGGCATTAGTAGTATGCTTTCTTTCATTTTTGTATTTTCTTAAAATAGTTGCATAAAAAAGGAGCTATCACTTCCTTGAAGGTTTTATGAAATTTGCTTTTAGAATTTTGAGGACTTAGCTTTTTGTTGTTATTAGGGAGGGGAAATTTTGATTGCCAGTTTAATTTCTTTAGTAATTAATGGTATATTTGGGTTTCCTATTTGTACATGAATCAATTTTAGTGATTTCTAATTTTTCTCTATTTTCTCTTAATGTTTTTAATTTCATTGGTATTTTGTTACTTATAAAATTCAAATATTGTTTTCAAGCTTTTCCAGCATTCATTTAATTTGAAAATAAAAGATTTCAAACATACAGTAAAGTTGAAAGAATTCTACAAGTGAACATCTACAAAATCACATCTAAATTTTATTATTAACATTTTCTTATGCATGCCTTATCATCTACCTATCTGTCTATCCATTCATCAATGTACCTTTTTCAAATGTATTTCAAAAAAAGTTACAATTATATCTGTACACTTCACCCTAATTAGTATATTTCACCCTAAATATTTCAGCATGTATATCATTAACTAGAATTCAAAATTTGACTACTTCTTTTTTTCTTTTGAGGTGAAATCTATATGCTGAAATGTTGAGTGTTATTCAGTTAATTTTAATAAATGTAAACTGCTGTGTAAGTCAGCCTTTTTCAGATATTAAGTTACCAACACCCAAGTAGATGACTTCATATCCATTTCCAGTCAATTCTTGTTCACCACTTGTTAGCCACTGAACTGCGTTTTCCACTATAGATTGGTCTTGCTTTTTACAAAAATCATATAAACAGAATCATACAGTGTCATCACTGTATGAAAGCATTTGTCTTTCTTTCTCTGACTTATTTCACTTAACATAATGCCCCCAAGGTCCATCCATGTTGTCACAAATGATACACAAATGACATTGGCCTTAGATGACACATCAGACCAGAAATGCGTAATCACAGTCACTGTGAGATAGCACCTCATACTTGTTGGAATGACTAGTATCAAAAAGACAAGAGGGGTGCCTGGCTGGCTCAGTTGGTAAAGCATACAACTCTTGATCTTGGGGTTGTGAGTTCAAGACCCACGTTGGGAGTAGAGATTATTAAAAATTTTTGTTTTTAAATAGACAAGAAATAAATGTTGGTGAGGATGTGGAGAAAAGGGAACCCTTGTGTACCGTTGGTGGGAATATAAAATAGTGCAGTCACTATGGCAAATAGTTTGGATGGAAGTTGCTCAAAAGAATTAAACATAGAGTTATCATATGATCAGCAATCACACTTTTGGTTATATGCCCAAAAGAATTTGAAAGTAGGTACTTGAACAGATATTTTTATACCCATGTTCATCGCAGTATTATTCATAATAGCCCAAATTCAAAGCATCCCAAATATTGGTCCAGAAAGGAATAAATAAACAAAATGTGGATATACATACAATGGAAAATAATTCAGCCTTAAAAATGAAGGAAGTTCTTACACAGGCAACAACATGAATGAGCCTTGAGGACATTATGCTAAGTTAAATGAGCCAGGAACAAAAGGACAGATAGTGTATGATTCCACTCACATGAGGTATCTAGAATAGCCAAATTCATAGGGACACAAAGTATAATGTTAGTTAGTTGCCAGGGATGGGGAGAGGAGAGAATGGGGAATTATTGTTTAATAACTACAGTTTCAATTTGCTAAGATGAAAAAGTTCTGGAGATGTATGGTGGTGATGGTTGCACACTACTGAGAATGTACTTAAGGTCACTGAACCATACTTTTATTTTTTTTTTTATTTATTATTTTTTTTTTTTAATTTTTATTTTTGGGACAGAGAGAGACAGAGCATGAACGGGGGAGGGGCAGAGAGAGAGGGAGACACAGAATCGGAAACAGGCTCCAGGCTCCGAGCCATCAGCCCAGAGCCTGACGCGGGGCTCGAACTCACGGACCGCGAGATCGTGACCTGGCTGAAGTCGGACGCTTAACCGACTGCGCCACCCAGGCGCCCCTGAACCATACTTTTAAAAATGACTAAAATGGCAAAACAAAACAAAACAAAATCTTTGATGTTCAGAGTTACCAGAATATGCTTTACTATAAATTTATATTTATTTATCTTGCTTGATGTTGATAATATACTTTCTAAAATGAATAAAATATATCTTTATTTATGGAAAATTCTCTGGTTATTCAAGTATGAATTTTCTATCATTCATTTATTTGCCTTTTGGAATTTTTGAACAGTCTCGTTAGGGCTCTATAATATGTGCATTTTCTCAACCTATTTTCTATGTCTCTTAAAGCTTTAATTTCTTATGTTTTATTTTTCTATGTTGTGTTCTGAGAGAATTTCATAGTACTATCTTCACAATCACCCATTAATATATAAGCAATGTAGTGTAGAGATTATTCCATCCATTATAGTTTTAATTTTAATGAGAATAATTTTAAAGATAGCTAATAATTTATCTTAGTAGCTGTTTGATTTTGTTTTATTTTGCCTCAATTTTTCAGAAAATTGTAATATTTAAACTGTGTTATTCATTTATCCCTTTTTGTATCTTTAAAAAAATTTTTTTAAATTTATTTTTGAGAGAGAGAGGGAGAGAGAGTGCGAGCGAAGGAGGGACAGAGAGAGAGAGACACACACAGAATCTGAAGCAGACTCCAGGCTCCGAGCTGTCAGCACAGAGCCCGATGCGGGGCTCAAACTCACGAACCATGAGATCATGACCTGAGCTGAAGTTGGACACTCAACCAACTGAGCCACCTAGGCGCCCCAATCCCTTTTTGTATCTTAAAAACATGTATGCTGATGTCTATGTGATAAGGTTCCAAAATAGTAGCAAATTGATGATTTTGTTGGCTAGAATTTTAGCACTAACTTTTTTCATATGTTTTGGAATTTTGGTAAGCAGACTGACTCATTTAATAGGCAGGATTTGATTGTTTCTTTCATCTTTGTCTTCATCATCTTCATCATCTTTGTCATCTTCGTCTTCTCCTCCTCCTCCTTCTTCTTCTTTGTCCTTCTTCCTTCTTCTCTCTCCCACTCTCCCTCTCCCTCCTTCTCCTTCTCCTTCTCTGTGCAAACTCTTCCCTGTCAGTTTGTGTCTCCCTGCCCCTGCCCCAGCCTCGAATCCACAACCAGCTTTCACTCCTTTTGGAGCTTTTGCTTGGTGATGATATTAGGTGATGACTAATTAAGACTCCTGTCAGTGAGCAGATTGTCTCAGTGCTTCCTAATGAGGTTTTGTTTATGATTTCCTGACATGCTTGTTCCAGAAACTCCTATAAAGTTATTGGCTAGAAATTTGGCAAGTTTCATTTGTTCTTAGCTTTCTATAAGGAATAGGGTGACTCCACCCCACACACTCACTTCAAGTTTGAATAAATCTCGTCATCTATCTCATGCTGAGCACATTTAATTCCCAGTATCCTATATGAACTTGATCAGAGCTGTACCTAGAGATTGGAAGACTTATTACTTAAGTGCAATGCAGTGTTTTGCATTTCTATTCCATTTGTGTTTCAAGGATATTCTTGTGTTTTTGTTAGATTATGTATGCCATTTTATCTACCAGATATTCTGGAAGCAGGGTGGGTCCATCAAGTCCAAAATTATAGCTGATGTAATTTAAGTTCATTCTTCAGAAGCAGACCTTGAGATGAGGATTCATGTAAATGTGTTTTTTTTAAAGAAATGAGCCTGAGAGAAACTGTTTAAGTGAGAAAAGTGGTGCCTTGGTAGCTCAGTCAGTTAAGCATTCGACTTTTGATTTTGGCTCAGGACATGATCTCACGGTCATGAGATTGAGCCCCACATCGGGCTCTGTGCTGAATGTGGAGCCTGCTTAAAATTCTCTCTCTTGCTTTCCCTCTGCCTGTCCTCTGCTTGTACTTTCTCTGTCTCTCTCAAAATAAATAAACATTAAAAAATGAGAAGAACCAGGGTATAAATTTCCAGGTAATTCCAACTTTCTATGTATCTGAGTGAAATGGCTCCTGTGACCCAAGGAGAATCCTTCAAAGATTAAAGGTGCACACTGTTAGAAAGCACAGAGAAGCTGAGAAGAAGGTGCAGAGAATATATAACAGGAATCCAAGAGGTTCTTAAGAGGTTCATGACAGTGCCCACTATAGGGTATCCATTGTACCACTCAGATTTACATACTCCTTATACTAAGTTAATTCCATTGTGCCAAAACCCTGTAAAAATTATTTGGGTCCTAATTTCTTGGGGGAAAACTTCTATCATAATTTTGGTTCTCTAGAAGCAGATGCTGTGTTGGAGTTTGGGGGGCAAGGTGGTTTATCGGAGATTAACACCTATGAAAGTTAGAGGATAAACATGATTGGGCATAAGGAGGAGTTAGACAGTGATGCAAGGTTTAGACAATCCACAGGAAGCCTGTGAGTATTGACCATCAGAGTTGTCTCTGATCAGACCAAAACAGCCAGGTCTTATGCTACCATCTCACTCAATCAGTGGTATTGTCTGTCCCTAGAAGGACATGACCTTAGGCAAGTTGGCCCCCTGCATTTGAGGCAGACACTGAAGGATCTAAAAGCTAGAATGTGTGTACTGACTACACTCCCTGCATCTGGGCAGTAAGTAGGTCTTGTTGAAGTGGAATATGGGCAGTTTATCTCTGTGTCTGTCATAATCTACAAGGATAAGGCTAGTAGGAATTATAGTTCTTGCTGTGGTGGTTAGTCCCTAGACCATAAATTATATTCATCATCTCCCTTCTCTAACACTCATTAAGGTTCCTGACACCATCAGCTCACATTTCTGCTGAGTGAAGAAGAACTTCATCCCTGAGGCAGATGAGAACTTCGTTTCTATGTCCTTATCAAGACGTAGTTCCTATAACTGCAGTGCCAAGAGATGTCCTAGAGGTTCAGCTGAGTGCCACACATTTACTCCATTATTCCTATTATGTAGCAACAGTCCTGTTTCATGATGATCACTGGTATCACTTCATTCCTTCCTGCATCTCAGATCTTTCACCTAGGGTTAGTTTCCTATTGTTCCATGCTATTTTTTAGGTAGGACTTTTTTTAAAATTAAATTTTAGTTAACATATAGTGTGATATTGATTTCAGAAATAGAATTCAGTGATTCATCACTTACATAAAACACCCAGTGCTCATCACAAGTGCCCTCCTTAATATCCATCACCCATTTAGCCCATCCTCCTCCCTCCCCTCCATCACCCCTCAGTTTGTTCTCTATCATTAAGAGTCTCTTGTAGTTTGTTTCCATCTCTTCTCTTCCTCTCCCTTCCCATATGTTCATCTGTTTTGTTTCTTAAATTCCACGTATGAGTGAAATCATATGGTATTTGTCATTCTCTGATTGACTTATTTCACTTAGCATAATACTTTCTACCTCCATCCACACCATTGCAAATGGCAAGATTTCATTCTTTTTGATGGCTGCATAAGGTTCCATTGTATATATATGCCACATTTTCTTTTTCTGTTAATCAACTGATTGACATTTGGGCTCACTCCATAGTTTGGCTGTTGTTGATAATGCTGCTATAAACATTGGGGTGCGTGTACACCTTCGAATCTGTATTTTTTGTATCCTTTGAGTAAATACTTTGTACAATTGCTGGATTGTAGGTTAATTCTATTTTTAGTTGTTTTTTTTTTTTTTTGAGGAACCTCCATACTGTCCTCTAGAGTGACTGCATCAGTTTGCATTCACAAACAGCAATGCAAGAGGGGTTTCCCTTTCTCCACATCCTCACCAACACCTGTTGTTTCCTGTGTTCTTAATTTTAGCCATTCTCACAGGTGTGAGGTTGTATCTCAGTGTGTTTCGATTTGTATTTCCCTGATGATGAGTAATGTTGAGCATCTTGTCATGTTTCTGTTAGCCATCTGGATGTCTTCTTTGGAAAAGTGTTCTATTCATGTCTTCTGCCCATTTCTTTACTGGGTTATTTGTTTTTTGGGTGTTGAGTCTGACAAGTTCTTTATAGATTTTGGATACTAGCTCTTTATCACATATGCCATTTGCAAATACCTTCTCCCATTCCAAAGGTTGCCTTTTAGTTTTGTTGATTGTTTCCTTCACTGTGCAGAAGTTTTTATCTTGATGAAATTCCAATAGTTCACATTTGCTTTTGTTTTCCTTGCATTCAGCAGCATGTCTAGTAAGATTTTGCTGCAGCTGAGGTCAAAGAGGTTGCTGCCTGTGTTCTCCTCTAGGATTTTGATGGTTTCTGGTCTCACATTTAGGCCTTTCATCCATTTTGAATTTATTTTTTTGTGTATGGTATAAGAAAGTGGTTCAGTTTCATTGTTTGGCATATTGCTGTCCAGTTTTCCCAACACCACTTGCTGGACGGACTGTCTTTTTGCCATTGGATAGTTTTCCTGTTTTGTCAAAGATTAGTTGGCCATATAGCTGTGGGTCCACTTCTGGGCTTTCTATTTTGTTCCATTGATCTACATGTCTGTTTTTGTGCCAGTCTACTATTTAATGACTACAACTTCGTAATATAGCTTGAAGTCTGGAATTATGATGCCTCCAGCCTTGCTTTTCTTTGTCAACATTGCTTTGACTATTTGGGGTCTTTTGTGGTTCCATACAAATTTTAGGATTTTTTTTTTTTAACTTTGTGAAAAATGGTGTTAGCATTTTGATAAGGATTGCATTAAATGTGTAGATTCCTTTGGGTAGTACAGACATTCTAACAATGTTTGTTCTTCTGATCCCTGAGCATTGAATACCTTTCTGTTTATTTGTGTCATCTTTGATTTCTTTCATAAGTGTTCTATAGTTTTCAGAATTCAGATCTTTTACCTCTTTGGTGAGGTTTATTCTTAGGTTTCTTATGGTTTTTGGTGCAATTGAAAATGAGATCAATTCCTTGATTTCTCTTTCAGCTGCTTCATTATGGTATGTGGAAATGCAACAGATTTCTGTATGTTGATTTTGTATCCTGTGACTGCTGAATTCGTGTATCAGTTGTAGCAATTTTTGGTGGAGTCTTTGGGTTTTCTACAAAGAGTATCATGTCATAGTGAATAGTGATTTCTGAGGCTAGGACTTCCAGTACTTTGGTAAATAACAGTGGTGAGAGTGGACATCCCTGTCTTGTTCCCAACCGTAGAGGAAAAGCTCTCAGGTTTTCCCCATTGAGGGTAATAACTGTGGATCTTTCATATATGACTTTTATTATGTTGAGATATGTTCCCTCTGTCCCTACTTTGTTTAGGGTTTTTGTCATGAGTGGATGTTGTACTTTGTCAAATGCTTTTTCTGCATGTATTGAAATGATCATATGGTTCTTATCCTTTCTTGTTTGTTTGTTTGTTTTATATTTTCAGAGAGAGAGATAGAGCATGAGTTGGGGAAAGGAACACAGAGAGAGTGAAGGAGAGAGAATCTTAAGCAGGCTCCATGCTCAGTGTACAACACCTGAAGGAACTATTTTAAATTAAATTTCCCGCTTGACATGTTTAAAATCATATCAGAAGCTGGAATTTTGAAACTTGCTTCGATGTTACGAAGATTAAATTTTTTTTTAACTCAGAACTAATGGTGACACTGTCACTTACTGACCATCTTTGGGGTCCCAGGTTATACAGGAGTCTAAATTAAAGTCCCTACTATGGGACGGCCCATGGTTAACAATAGTCATTAGAGTGGACCTTCTGGGATTCAACAGAAATCCTTGGGGTAAAAGTCAGGTTTGGTATTCATTTAATTCATTGGATTTCAGATTTCATTTTGTTTTTGACTTTGCAGAATCCTCTTTTTGCAAATTCAGAAATGTATATAAAATGGTAAGTTTTGGTTTTTTTGTTTTGTTTTTAATTTGAGAGAGCAAGAGCGCTTGAGCAGAGGAGATGGGCAGAGGGGCAGAAAGAGAATCCTTAGCAGGCTCCATGCTTAGCCTGGAGCCTGACACAGGGCTCGATCCCATGCCCCTGGGATCATGACCTGAGCCAAAATCAAGAGTTGGACTCTCAGCCAACTGAGCCACCCAGGCACCCCTTTTAATATTTTAAAATTTTATTTTGGGGAGGGGGAAGAGGCAGATGGAAAATGGTATGTTATACATATATACATATACATATACATACATATATATACATACATATATATATATGTTTATACATAGTATATATGCTTATGTACTATGTCAGTCACAATGGTCACTGGAGGGTATCTAGGCTGCTATACAGCAAGAAAAGGGGGTTCTTCAAATTCCTTTCTTTACCATTACTATTTCTTGTAAACGTGTTTCATCCACATATAGATTAGGAACAATTTTTCTAATAACTGCATAATATACTTACATGGATGTACAGTAACTAATTAATCTAATCTACTCATATTTTTAGGTTGTTTTTAATTGTTCTTACTAAATTACTAATGTATTTTGACCATACACCTCTCATATATAGGTAGCTATTGCTTTAGGAATGATTTATAGAAGTAAAAATTCTAGGTCAAAGTCTTACACAATTTAAATTTTAACAGTTTTATTGAGTCATAATTTGTATATAATAACTATATAATTTCATAAGCTATGAGATATCTATATCCATGTCTATTCTATATCTATCTCACATAACCATCCTCACAGTAAATATAATGAACATATCCATCACTCCGAAATGTGTCCTCATGCTGTTTTGTGATCCTTCCTTTTCACCCCTGGCCAACATTCCAGTAATCTAAAAACTTTGTTATTTCTGGATCAGCTTCAAGTGACTGATTTTTTTTTTTTTTTTTTTTTTTTACTCATTATGGGTTGTATTTTCCTGACTCTTTACATACCTAGGAGTTTTTTTAAATTTTTATTTTCTAATTTTATTTTTTAATGTTTATAATTTTTTAACATTAATTTATTTTTTAATTTACGTTCAAACTAGTTAGCATATAGTGCAACAGTGATTTCAGGGGTAGATTCCTCAATGCCCCTTACCCATTTAGCCCATCCCCTCTCCCACACCCCTCCAGCCACCCTCTGTTTGTTCTCTATATTTATGAGTCTCTTTAAGTTTTGTCCCCTTCCCTGTTTTTATATTCTTTTTGCTTCCCTTCCCTTATGTTCATCTGTTTTGTGTCTTAAAGTCCTCATATGAGTGAAGTCATATATTTGTCTTTCTCTGACTGACTAATTTTGCTTAGCATAATACCCTCTAGTTCCATCCATGTAGTTGCAAATGGCAAGATTTCATTCTTTTTGACTTCTGAGTAATACTCCATTGTATGTATTATACACATATACCATGTATGTGTGTGTGTGTGTGCGCGTGTATGTGTGTATATATACGTACATATATATATATATACACATATATAAACACACATACACGCACACACACTATATCTTCTTTATCCATTCATCCATTGATGGACATTTGGGCTCTTTCTATACTTTGGCTATTGTTGATAGTACTGCTATAAACATTGGGGTGCATGTGCCCCTTCAAAACAACATACCTGTATCCCTTGGATAAATACCTAGTAGTGCAATTGCTGGATTGTAGGGTAGTTCTGTTTTTAATTTTTTGAGGAACCTCCATACTGTTTTCCAGAGTGGCTGCACCAGTTTGCATTCCCACCAGCAGTGCAAAAGACATCCTCTTTCTCTGCATCCTCGCCAACATCTGTTGCTGCCTGAGTTGTTAATGTTAGCCATTCTGACAGGTGTCAGGTGGTATTTCCTTGTGGTTTTTATTTGTATTTCCTGGATGATGAGTGGTGTTTCCCAGATGATGTCCCATCTGGTATTTCCTGGATGATCCAGTGGCCATCTGGATGTCTTATTTGGAGAAGTGTCTATTCATGTCTTTTGTCCATTTCTTCACTGGATTATTTGTTTTTTGGGTGTTGAGTTTGATAACTTGTTTATAGATTTTGTATACCAACCCTTATCTGATATGTCATTTGCAAATATCTTCTCCTATTCCATAAGTTGCCTTTTAGTTTTGCTGATTGTTTCCTTTGCTGTGCAGAAGCTTTTTATTTTGATGAGGTCCCAATACTTCATATTTGCTTTGGTTTCCCTTGCCTCCGGATATGTGTTGAGTAAGAAGTTGCTGCAGGTGAGGTCATAGAGGTTGTTGCCTGCTTTCTCCTCTAGGATTTTGATGGCTTCCTGTCTTACATTTAGGTCTTTCATCCATTTTGAGTTTACTTTTGTGTATGGTGTAAGAAAGTTGCCCAGGTTCATTTTTCTGCATGTCACTGCCCAGTTTTCCCAGCACTATTTGCTGAAGAGACTGTCTTTATTCCACTGGATATTCTTTTCTGCTTTGTCAAAGATTAGTTGGCCATACATTTGTGGGTCCATTTCTGGGTTCTCTATTCTGTTCCATTGATCTGTCTGTTTTTGTGCCAGTACCATACTGTCTTGATCATTACAGCTTTGTCATACAGTTTAAAGTCCGCGATTGTGATGCCTTCAGCTTTGGGTTTTTTTTCAATATTGCTTTGGCTATCAGGGTCTTTTCTGGTTCCATACAAATTTTAGGATTGTTTTTTCTAGCTCTGTGAAGAATGCTGGTGTTATTTTGATAGGGATTGCCGTGTCTAGGAGCTTTTTATTGTGATATTATGATACCATGTATTATGAATTTTACCCTGCCAGATGGTTGATATTTTTGAATTCCTAAAAGTATTATTGAGCTTTATTCTGGGAGCAGTTAGGTTATTTTCAGGTCTTGTTTTAAAACTTTGTTAGGTAAAACCAGAGTAGTGTTTAGTCAAGGTTTAATTTTCTCTGCCATTGAGTCAATACCCTACTGAATAGTCTAATTGATTGTGGAAGAAGTCACAAAGGTCCATGTAAAGGCAATTGCCAGACAGAGAAATAAGAGGAGTAGAGAGAGGGAACAAAACAACGCAAACAAACAAAACTCAAATTCAAATTAGTCTGTGACAGAAATATGTTGCATTTCTATACATTTATACATTCTTTAAAATATTTATTTTGAGAGACACAGAGAGAGAGAGAGAGCATGAGCTAGGGAGGGGCAGAGAGAAAGAGGGAGAGAGAGTATTCCAAGCAGGCTTTACTCTGTCAGTGCAGAGCTTGACAATGGGGCTCGTTCCTATGAACTGTAAGATCATTACTTGAGCTGAAATCAAGAGTTTGACACTTAACTGAGCCATGCAGGCATCTCCATGTCTATACATTTATAATGAAGTAGGAGAAAGGGAAATTAAGAAAACCACCCCATTTACACTTGCATCAAAAATAATAAAGTACCTATGAATAAACTTAACCAAAGATGTGAAAGACCTGTACTTTGAAACTATGAGACACTGATGAAAGAAATTGAAGATGACACAAAGAAATGAAAACACATTCCATACTCATGGGTTGGAAGAATGAATATTATTAAAATGTTTATACTACCCAAAGTAATCTACAGATTTAAAGCAATCTTTATCAAGATACCAACAGAATTTATCACAGAACTAGAACAAACAATCCTAAATTTTGCATAAAACCACAAAAGACCATGAACAGCCAAAGCAGTATTGAAAAAGAAAAACAAAACTGGAGTTATCACAATTCCAGACTTCAAGTTATATTACAAAGCTGTAGTAATCAAACCAGTATGGTACTGGCACAAAAAGAGACACACGGATCAATGCAATGGAATAGAAAACCCAGATATAAACCCACAATTGTATGGTTAATTAATCTTTCATAAAAGAGGAAATAATATACAATAGGAAAAAGTTTCTTCAACAAATGGCGTTGGGAGAACTGGACAGCTATATGCAAAAGAATTAAACTGGACCAATTTCTTATGCCATATACAAAAATAAACTCAAAATGGATTAAAGACCTAAATGGATACCTGAAGCCATAAAAATCCTTGAAGAGACCACAGGCATATGTCTACCAAGGCAAGACAAACAAAAGCAAAAATAAACTATTAAGACTATATCAAAATAAAATGCTACTGCATAGTGAAGGAAACAATCAACAAACTAAAAGACAACCTACCGAATGGGAGAAGATATTTGCAAGTGACATATCTGATCAAGGACTAGTATCCAAAATATGTAAAGAACTGATATGACTTAATACCCAAAAAGCAAATAATCCAATTTAAAAATGGGATGGGCAAAAGAGATGAACAGACATTTCTTCAACAAAGACATCCAGATGGCTAACAGATACATCATGAAAAGATTCTTGACATCACTTATAATCAGGGAAATACAAATCAAAACTATAATGAGATATCACCTCACACCTGTCAGAATGGCTAAAATCAACAACACAAGAAACAAGTTTTGGGGAGGATATGGAGAAAGGGGATCACTCTTGCACTGCTGTTGGGAATGCAAACTGGCACAGCCACTCTGGAAAATAGTATTTAGGTTCCTCAAAAATTAAAAGTAGAACTCCGTTATAATCCAATAATCACACTACTGGGTACTTACCACCAAAATACCAAAACACTAATTCAAAGGGATACACATACCCCTATGTTTATTGCAACATTATCTACAATAGCCAAGATGTGGAAGCAGCTCAAGTGTCCATCAGTAGATAAATGAATAAAGAAGAAATGGTGTATATAAAAAAAGAGAATACTATTCAACCATAAAAAAGAATGAAATCTCACGATTTGCAAAAACATGGATGGAGTAAGAGAGTACAATGCTACATGAAATAAGTTGGTCAGAGAAAGACAAATACCATATGATTTCACTCATATGTGGAATTTAAGAAACAAGCAAAAGGAAAAAGAGAGAGAGACAAAGCAAGAAACAGACTATTAATTAAAGAGAAGAAACTGATGGTTACCATAGGGAGGAAGGTGGGTGGGGGGTGGATGAAATAGGTGATGGGGATTAAAGAGTACACTTAACATGATGAGCACTGAGTAATGTATAGAGTTTTTGAATCACTGTATTGTGTACCTTAAACCAATATAATGCTGTATGTTAACTATACTGGAATTAATTAAAAAATTAATAGGAAAACAAAAAAAAGTTCAAATTAGTTTGTAAGCCATAATTCCAAAACATAATAGGAATGACAGAGAAAAAAATCAATAATCAGAAGAGGAATAACTCTATAAGAAATTCATATTATAACCTATTCTGAGAAAAAAAAATCTTTTAAAAGATATATTTAAGACACTCAAAAGTGTTAAACAAAAGCATAATTTCCACTTTCAACAAATAGGTAATTACTAACAAAAGCAGGAAGAAACAAAACATGATCAAAGAGATATAAAATATTTCACTAGTATTTTAGAAATGAAAAAATGTGACCAGTGAAATAAAAATATTAATATTTGAAATAAGCCCTAGATTGCATTTTATTATTAGACTACCTCAATGTTGCCAAAGACAGGACAATCATAGTGAGAAATTCATACATAATAAAGCACACTGACACAAGGATACTAAAGATATACATGAGTTATTAAGAGACTCCAGAATTTTTCTAGTAGAGGGATTTAAGGGAATCAAGGAAATGATAAAATCTGAAGAGGCAAAATCTGAAGAAATTATTGTAACAAATTTTGCATAATTTAAGAAAGATATAACTTGTCAAGTATTTCAAGGAAAGAGAAAAATTCACATTAAGTAGAGTGAAATGGTGGACGACTGATGAAGAGAGAATTTCCCGTTGCAGCCCAGAGATAGAGAGCTAGAAAGAACGCTGCTCCTATCACTGCAAGAAGAAAATAACTGGACACACTGCAGATTAACAACTGCAATTCTTTCTTTTTTTTTTTTAAGTTTATTTATTTACTTTAAGAGAGAGAGAGCAGGAGAGGGGCAGAGAAAGAGAAGGCAGAGAATCCCAAACAGGCTTCATGCTGTCAGTGCAGAGCATGACTCAGGGCTTGATCTCACGAACTGTAAGTTTGAAAGCTTAACCCACTGAGCCATCCAGGTGCCCCTGTGCTTCTTGAGCCCCTAAGCAGGTTACAGGGCAAATGGCTAATTTGAAATCTAGAGAGAGACAAACAAGGGTAACAAGGTTTAACTAGGATAGATACTACTGAAAACCATCTAAACTGGTATGAAGAATAAATACAACATAATTTTTATCAATTCCCGAAGACTGAGTGTAGGCTAGTGTGAGAATATGAAGACTCTGGGGGCGGCAGACACTGGAGGTTCACACTTTCAGACTTTTCCTCTGAGAAATGTAAAGAAAAAAGAGTACTGTAAAAAAGCCTCCCTGTGGTGGGGGTAAGGGAATAGCAGTCATTGCAGAAACTCCACCTAGACCCTTCTCTATTTCCCTTATGGAACAAAAACCTTAATCTGCACAGAGTATATCAAAACCTGTAGTTGAGGGCACTGGTAAAATTCTTTGCACCTTGGGGAAAATAAAAGAGGGGGAAAAGTGGAGTACTACCCATGGGAAAAGAGCAGGAATTTGTGCTAGACTGAGAAAAAATATACATTACCTGGGAGGTACAAATATAAGAATAACAGCAGCCTCTGGTTGTTGCCAGAGGTGGGGGGTTGGGGAATGGGAGAAACAGGTAGGGGTCAAACAATAAAAAGACAAAAATTCAATACTAAAATATTGAAAAGGAAAAATAAAACAATTACAGGAGAATTCCCATTAAAACCATGCAAGCAAGAAGACAGTGGAGTGAAATTTCTAAAGAGCTGCAAAAAAGAAATGGCCAACTGAGAACTGTGTACCCAGCAAAGATAACCTCCAAAATTAAAGAACAAATAAAGACTTTCTAGGCAAAGAAAACATGAGAGAATGTATTTCCTGAAGATCTAGTGTACATAAAAGTTAAATGAGGTTTCTCAGGTACATGGAATATTATATAAGCTAAGACTTTAGACTTATAAAAAGAAATGGAGAGTATAAAAAAAGAGAACAAATAAAGGGAAAATACAGTCTTTTATAAAACTTTAACTGCTCTAAAATTATTTTTATAGCAAGACAATTACAAGAGTGGCAGAATGTGGCAGTAGTATGTATAGTTCAAAGCATTGACACAAGTGGACACAAGTGACTCTCAAATAAGATCCAGTGTAGCAATGTTGAAAAATTAAAGCCAATCAGAAAAAAATTGAAAGTCCTTAGATAAAAACAAATATATATATATTTTTAATTAATTAATTAATTAATTTATTTTTTAATATATGAAATTTACTGTCAAATTGGTTTCCATACAACACCCAGTGCTCATCCCAAAAGGTGCCCTCCTCAATACCCATCACCCACCCTGCCCTCCCTCCCACCCCCCATCAACCCTCAGTTTGTTCTCCGTTTTTAACAGTCTCTTATGCTTTGGCTCTCTCCCACTCTAACCTCTTTTTTTTTTTTTTTCCCTTCCCCTCCCCCATGGGTTTCTGTTACGTTTCTCAGGATCCACATAAGAGTGAAACCATATGGTATCTGTCTTTCTCTGTATGGCTTATTTCACTTAGCATCACACTCTCCAGTTCCATCCACGTTGCTACAAAAGGCCATATTTCATTCTTTCTCATTGCCACGTAGTATTCCATTGTGTATATAAACCACAATTTCTTTATCCATTCATCAGTTGATGGACATTTAGGCTCTTTCCATAATTTGGCTATTGTTGAGAGTGCTGCTATAAACATTGGGGTACAAGTGCCCCTATGCATCAGTACTCCTGTATCCCTTGGATAAATTCCTAGCAGTGCTATTGCTGGGTCATAGGGTAGGTCTATTTTTAATTTTCTGAGGAACCTCCACACTGCTTTCCAGAGCGGCTGCACCAATTTGCATTCCCACCAACAGTGCAAGAGGGTTCCCGTCTCTCCACATCCTCTCCAGCATCTATAGTCTCCTGATTTCTTCATTTTGGCCACTCTGACTGGCGTGAGGTGGTATCTGAGTGTGGTTTTGATTTGTATTTCCCTGATGAGGAGCGACGTTGAACATCTTTTCATGTGCCTGTTGGCCATCCGGATGTCTTCTTTAGAGAAGTGTCTATTCATGTTTTCTGCCCATTTCTTCACTGGGTTATTTGTTTTTCGGGTGTGGAGTTTGATGAGCTCTTTATAGATTTTGGATACTAGCCCTTTGTCCGATGTGTCATTTGCAAATATCTTTTCCCATTCCGTTGGTTGCCTTTTAGTTTTGTTGGTTGTTTCCTTTGCTGTGCAGAAGCTTTTTATCTTCATAAGGTCCCAGTAATTCACTTTTGCTTTTAATTCCCTTGCCTTTGGGGATGTGCCGAGTAAGAGATTGCTACGGCTGAGGTCAGAGAGGTCTTTTCCTGCTTTCTCCTCTAAGGTTTTGATGGTTTCCTGTCTCACATTCAGGTCCTTTATCCATTTTGAGTTTATTTTTGTGAATGGTGTGAGAAAGTGGTCTAGTTTCAACCTTCTGCATGTTGCTGTCCAGTTCTTCCAGCACCATTTGTTAAAGAGACTGTCTTTTTTCCATTGGATGTTCTTTCCTGCTTTGTCAAAGATGAGTTGGCCATACGTTTGTGGGTCTAGTTCTGGGGTTTCTATTCTATGCCATTGGTCTATGTGTCTGTTTTTATGCCAATACCATGCTGTCTTGATGATGACAGCTTTGTAGTAGAGGCTAAAGTCTGGGATTGTGATGCCTCCTGCTTTGGTCTTCTTCTTCAAAATTACTTTGGCTATTCGGGGCCTTTTGTGGTTCCATATGAATTTTAGGATTGCTTGTTCTAGTTTCAAGAAGAATGCTGGTGCAATTTTGATTGGGATTGCATTGAATGTGTAGATAGCTTTGGGTAGTATTGACATTTTGACAATATTTATTCTTCCAATCCATGAGCAGGGAATGTCTTTCCATTTCTTTATATCTTCTTCAATTACCTGCATAAGCTTTCTATAGTTTTCAGCATACAGATCTTTTACATCTTTGGTTAGATTTATTCCTAGGTTGGGGCGCCTGGGTGGCGCAGTCGGTTAAGCGTCCGACTTCGGCCAGGTCACGATCTCGCGGTCCGTGAGTTCGAGCCCCGCATCAGGCTCTGGGCTGATGGCTCGGAGCCTGGAGCCTGTTTCCGATTCTGTGTCTCCCTCTCTCTCTGCCCCTCCTCCGTTCATGCTCTGTCTCTCTCTGTCCCAAAAATAAATAAAAAATGTTGAAAAAAAAAAAAAAGATTTATTCCTAGGTATTTTATGCTTCTTGGTGCAATTGTGAATGGGATCAGTTTCTTTATTTGTCTTTCTGTTGCTTCATTGTTAGTGTATAAGAATGCAACTGATTTCTGTACATTGATTTTGTATCCGGCAACTTTGCTGAATTCATGTATCAGTTCTAGCAGACTTTTGGTGGAGTCTATCGGATTTTCCATGTATAATATCATGTCATCTGCAAAAAGCGAAAGCTTGACTTCATCTTTGCCAATTTGGATGCCTTTGATTTCCTTTTGTTGTCTGATTGCTGATGCTAGAACTTCCAGCACTATATTAAACAACAGCGGTGAGAGTGGGCATCCCTGTCGTGTTCCTGATCTCAGTGAAAAAGCTCTCAGTTTTTCCCCATTGAGGATGATGTTAGCTGTGGGCTTTTCATAAATGGCTTTTATGATCTTTAAGTATGTTCCTTCTATCCCGACTTTCTCAAGGGTTTTTATTAAGAAAGGGTGCTGGATTTTGTCAAAGGCCTTTTCTGCATCGATTGACAGGATCATATGGTTCTTCTCTTTTTTTTTGTTAATGTGATGTATCACGTTGATCGATTTGCGAATGTTGAACCAGCCCTGCATCCCAGGAATGAATCCCACTTGATCATGGTGAATAATTCTTTTTATAAGCTGTTGAATTCGATTTGCTAGTATCTTATTGAGAATTTTTGCATCCCTATTCATCAGGGATATTGGCCTGTAGTTCTCTTTTTTTACTGGGTCTCTGTCTGGTTTAGGAATCAAAGTAATACTGGCTTCATAGAATGAGTCTGGAAGTTTTCCTTCCCTTTCTATTTCTTGGAATAGCTTGAGAAGGATAGGTATTATCTCTGCTTTAAACGTCTGGTAGAACTCCCCTGGGAAGCCATCTGGTCCTGGACTCTTATTTGTTGGGAGATTTTTGATAACCGATTCAATTTCTTTGCTGGTTATGGGTCTGTTCAAGCTTTCTATTTCCTCCTGATTGAGTTTTGGAAGAGTGTGGGTGTTTAGGAATTTGTCCATTTCTTCCAGGTTGTCCAATTTGTTGGCATATAATTTTTCATAGTATTCCCTGATAATTGTTTGTATCTCTGAGGGATTGGTTGTAATAATTCCATTTTCATTCATGATTTTATCTATTTGGGTCATCTCCCTTTTCTTTTTGAGAAGCCTGGCTAGAGGTTTGTCAATTTTGTTTATTTTTTCAAAAAACCAACTCTTGGTTTTGTTGATCTGCTCTACAGTTTTTTTAGATTCTATATTGTTTATTTCTGCTTTGATCTTTATGATTTCTCTTCTTCTGCTGGGTTTAGGCTGCCTTTGCTGTTCTGCTTCTATTTCCTTTAGGTGTGCTGTTAGATTTTGTATTTGGGATTTTTCTTGTTTCTTGAGATAGGCCTGGATTGCAATGTATTTTCCTCTCAGGACTGCCTTCGCTGCGTCCCAAAGCATTTGGATTGTTGTATTTTCATTTTCGTTTGTTTCCATATATTTTTTAATTTCTTCTCTAATTGCCTGGTTGACCCACTCATTCGTTAGTAGGGTGTTCTTTCACCTCCATGCTTTTGGAGGTTTTCCAGACTTTTTCCTGTGGTTGATTTCAAGCTTCACAGCATTGTGGTCTGAAAGTATGCATGGTATAATTTCAATTCTTGTAAACTTATGAAGGGCTGTTTTGTGACCCAGTATATGATCTATCTTGGAGAATGTTCCATGTGCACTCGAGAAGAAAGTATATTCTGTTGCTTTGGGATGCAGAGTTCTAAATATATCTGTCAAGTCGATCTGATCCAATGTATCATTCAGGGCCCTTGTTTCTTTATTGACTGTGTGTCTAGATGATCTATCCATTTCTATAAGTGGTGTGTTAAAGTCCCCTGCAATGACCACATTCTTATCAATAAGGTTGCTTATGTTTATGAGTAACTGTTTTATATATCTGGGGGCTCCGGTATTTGGCGCATAGACATTTATAATTGTTAGCTCTTCCTGATGGATAGACCCTGTAATTATTATATAATGCCCTTCTTCATCTCTTGTTACAGCCTTTAATTTAAAGTCTAGTTTGTCTGGGGCGCCTGGGTGGCGCAGTCGGTTAAGCGTCCGACTTCAGCCAGGTCACGATCTCACGGTCCGTGAGTTCGAGCCCCGCGTCAGGCTCTGGGCTGATGGCTCGGAGCCTGGAGCCTGTTTCCGATTCTGTGTCTCCCTCTCTCTCTGCCCCTCCCCCGTTCATGCTCTGTCTCTCTCTGTCCCAAAATAAATTAAAAATGTTGAAAAAAAAAATTTAAAAAAAAAAATAAAAAAAAAAAAAAAATAAAAAAAAAAAAATAAAGTCTAGTTTGTCTGATATAAGTATGGCTACTCCAGCTTTCTTTTGGCTTCCAGTAGCATGATAAATAGTTCTCCATCCCCTCACTCTCAATCTAAAGGTGTCCTCAGATCTAAAATGAGTCTCTTGTAGACAGCAAATAGATGGGTCTTGTTTTTTTATCCATTCTGATACCCTATGTCTTTTGGTTGGCGCATTTAATCCATTTACATTCAGTGTTATTATAGAAAGATACGGGTTTAGAGTCATTGTGATGTCTGTATGTTTTATGCTTGTAGTGATGTCTCTGGTACTTTGTCTCACAGGATCCCCCTTAGGATCTCTTGTAGGGCTGGTTTTGTGGTGACAAATTCCTTCAGTTTTTGTTTGTTTGGGAAGACCTTTATCTCTCCTTTTATTCTAAATGACAGACTTGCTGGATAAAGGATTCTCGGCTGCATATTTTTTCTGTTTAGCACACTGAAGATATCGTGCCAAGCCTTTCTGGCCTGCCAAGTTTCAAAGGAGAGATCAGTCACGAGTCTTATAGGTCTCCCTTTATATGTGAGGGCACGTTTATCCCTTGCTGCTTTCAGAATTTTCTCTTTATCCTTGTATTTTGCCAGTTTCACTATGATATGTCGTGCAGAAGATCGATTCAAGTTACGTCTGAAGGGAGTTCTCTGTGCCTCTTGGATTTCAATGCCTTTTTCCTTCCCCAGTTCAGGGAAGTTCTCAGCTATAATTTCTTCAAGTACCCCTTCAGCACCTTTCCCTCTCTCTTCCTCCTCTGGGATACCAATTGTGCGTATATTATTTCTTTTTAGTGTATCACTTAGTTCTCTAATTTTCCCCTCATACTCCTGGATTTTTTTATCTCTCTTTCTTTCAGCTTCCTCTTTCTCCATAACTTTATCTTCTAGTTCACCTATTCTCTCCTCTGCCTCTTCAATCCGAGCCGTCGTGGTTTCCATTTTGTTTTGCATTTCGTTTAAAGCGTTTTTCAGCTCCTCGTGACTGTTCCTTAGTCCCTTGATCTCTGTAGCAAGAGATTCTCTGCTGTCCTGTATACTGTTTTCAAGCCCAGCGATTAATTTTATGACTATTATTCTAAATTCACTTTCTGTTATATTATTTAAATCCTTTTTGATCAGTTCATTAGCTGTTGTTATTTCCTGGAGATTCTTCTGAGGGGAATTCTTCCGTTTGGTCATTTTGGATAGTCCCTGGAGTGGTGAGGACCCGCAGGGCACTTCCCCCGTGCTGTGGTGTATAACTGGAGTTGGTGGGCGGGGCCGCAGTCCGACCTGATGTCTGCCCCCAGCCCACCGCTGGGGCCACAGTCAGACTGGTGTGTGCCTTCTCTTCCCCTCTCCTAGGGGCGGGATTCACTGTGGGGTGGTGTGGCCCGTCTGGTCTACTTGCACACTGCCAGGCTTGTGGTGCTGGGGAGCTGGCGTATTAGCTGGGGTGGGTAGGCAAGGTGCACGGGGGCGGGAGGGGCAGGCTTAGCTCGCTTCTCCTTAGGTGATCCACTTCAGGAGGGGCCCTGTGGCAGCAGGAGGGAGTCAGATCCACTGCCGGAGGTTTGGCTCCGCAGAAGCACAGAGTTGGGTGTTTGCGCGGAGCGAGCAAGTTCCCTGGCAGGAACTGGTTCTCTTTGGGATTTTGGCTGGGGGATGGGCGGGGGAGATGGCGCTGGCGAGCGCCTTTGTTCCCCGCCAAGCTGAGCTCTGCCGTCCGGGGGCTCAGCAGCTCTCCCTCCCTTTGTCCTCCAGCCTTCCCGCTTTCTGAGCAGAGCTGTTAACTTATGACCTCCTAGACGCTAAGTCGCGCTTGCTGTCGGAACACAGTCCGTCCGGCCCCTCCGCTTTTGCCAGCCCGACTCGGGGGCTCTGCTTGGCCGGCGAGCCGCCCCGCGCCCCGGCTCCCTCCCGCCAGTCCGTGGAGTGCGCACCGCCTCGCCGCCCTTCCTACCCTCTTCCGTGGGCCTCTCGTCTGCGCTTGGCTCCGGAGACTCCGTTCTGCTAATCCTCTGGCGGTTTTCTGGGTTCTTTAGGCAGGTGTAGGTGGAATCTAAGTGATCAGCAGGACGCGCGGTGAGACCAGCGTCCTCCTACGCCGCCATCTTCCGGAACTCTCCAAAAACAAATATTTTTAAAGCAAAAATAGTAGCAGTGTGTTCTGTGTTCATATAATAGTGCACTGTGTGTTCACAGGTGAAATGCATGACAGTGGCACAAAACAGAGAAAGGAATAATTGGGAATAAATTGTTGCAAGGTCTTTATACTACACTTGAATTGCTATACCTATTATTTGAAGGTAGACTGAGATTATTTAAAAATGTATATGATAACGTAGGGAAACCATTAATAATTTTAAATGTGAGTGGGCTAAACAAATGGGTTTAAACACAAGATATTATATTGCACTACAAAACAAATATATGCTGTCTGTAAGAAATAAAATTTAAGAAGAAGACAATAATACATCGGACAAAAACTGATGAGAAAGATATACCATGACAGCAAAGCTAAAAGGCAACCTATGGAATGGGAGAAGATATTTGCACGACATATCAGATAAAGGGTTAGTATCCAAAATCTATAAAGAACTTATCAAACTCAACACCCAAAAAACAAACAATCCAGTGAAGAAATGGGCGAAATACATGAATAGACACTTCTCCAAAGAAGACATCCAGATCGCCACTGGATTACCCAGGAAATACCAGATGGGAAATCATCCGGGAAACACCACTCATCATCCGGAAAATACAAATCAAAACCACAATGAAATATCACCTGACACCTGTCAGAATGGCTAACATTAACAACTCAGGCAGCAACAGACGTTGGCGAGGATGCAGAGAAAGAGGATGTCTTTTGCACTGCTGGTGGGAATGCAAACTGGTGCAGCCACTCTGGAAAACAGTATGGAGGTTCCTCAAAAAATTAAAAACTACCCTACAACCCAGGAATTGCACTACTAGGTATTTATCCAAGGGATACAGGTATGTTGTTTTGAAGGGACACATGCACCCCAATGTTTATAGCAGTACTATCAACAATAGCCAAAGTATGGGGATGCCTGGGTGGCTCAGTCAGTTGAGCGTCCAACTTTGGCTCAGGTCATGGTCTCCCAGTTCGTGAGTTCAAGCCCTGTGTTGGGCTCTGGGCTGACAGCTCAGAGCCTAGAGCCTGCTTTGGATTCTGTATCTCACTCTCTCTGTCCCCCCACCTCTTGCTCTCTGTCTCTCTCAAAAATAAGTATAAAAAAATAGCCAAAGTATGGAAAGAGCCCAAACATCCATTGATAGATGAATGGATAAAGAAGATGTGGTGTGTGTGTGTGTGTGTATGTATACACACACACACACACACACACACACACACACACACACACACACACTGGAGTATTACTCAGCAATCAAAAAGAATGAAATCTTGCCATTTGCAACTGTGTGGATGCAACTAGAGGGTACTATGCAACTGAGGGTACAAAACATATGGAGAACAAACAGGGTTACTGGAGGGGTTGTGGGAGGGGGGGATGGGCTAAATGGGTAAGGGGCATTAAGGAATCTACTCCTGAATTCAGTATTGTACTATATGCTAACTAACTTGGATGTAAATTAAAAAATAAAAGATATACCAAGAAAAACAATGAAGAGGGGGGTGGATTATCTATACTAATTTGTCAAAGTATACTTTAGAATAAAGAAGATTATCAGGGACAAAGAGAGATATTACATAATGATAAAAGAATAAAATCTCCCCAAAAGGAATAGCTTCCAAAATGTTTATGGATCTAAAAACAAAGCTTTGAAAATATATGAGGCAAGGAAGTGACATCTGCAAGATGGAGGGCCAGGAGTTCCCAACATTCTCTCCCCACCAAAACCAGCAAAACAATAAATAAACAACTAAAATAGCTCAGAGAAAGTTCTGGACTACAAGGAAGAAGGAGAAAAAACTGCTGTGCTCAAAAAGTGAGGATGGCCACATAGAAAAGCATAAGAAGCATTTTACCTGTGTTACCCTATCCCCTGGTCAAGAGCAGCTCAGTTCCAGGAAGGATCCTCTCAGAGGAATTTCATCCCATGGGGAAAGGGAGAGCAGGAGAACCCCAGCAAGCCTCACTGCTGTGGATGTCTGCATCCTTTGGTGCTAAGAACTCCCATGGTCTTCACTATTGCTTATCTCATCTGATGGAGGTGCCTGGAGTCCCCACCATTGCATCTCCTCCCTGGGGTTGGAGATGTTGCTGTGGTGAGACTTGCCCCAGGGGCCTCAGTCACTGCTGTGCCTCACTTTCTGGGATCAGGATGCCACAGTACCTTGCCACATATGGAACCAGAGCTGCTGCTTCTCTGCATCCTGCCACTAGTCCCAGGTCATAGCTTTGTCCTACCATTTCCAGGGCAGCCACTGCTTCTCTGAAGTCAACCCCTTGGGTCTCAAGTCACTCTTTGACCACCATTACTAGGGGCAAGCTGTCACTGCTCTGAGCCCTGCCCTCAGGTAACATGTTGTGGTTCTGACCTGCCATTCCTTGGACCCAGCCACTGCTGCTCTCCAATCTGTCACCTGGGTCCTGACACGTAGCTTTAAAGGACTGCCACTTGAAACATGCTCCTCTTGTTCTGCAACTGCTCCCTGGGCCAGAGTTGGGACTTGGACTCATCATCCACAGGTTGTGCTGCTACTGTACCCTGTCCCTTGACCCAAGCCACTATTGTGCCTTGCAATTACGAGTGTGCTGCTACTACTGCATTTCTCCTTCCTGCCTGAGACACTACGACAAGGTCTAGAGACCCAGACCCTGGTTCCATGGGAGATTTGCAGATTCTCACACCTTAGACACCAGTACTAGTGCAGCAGCAAGTGCATCTGTGCCCCAGGACCCAGGCACTGTGATAGTGCTACATGTACCTGATCATAGGACCTCAACTCTGCTAGCACTTTGAGTTCCAGCGTGCCAGATCAGGCAGAAAGAGGGATCCTTTTGATTAGAACTTCCTCCCATGGGCAAAAAGGGGCAACAAGAAGATACCAGCAGGTTTCTTCTTTGAGACTACCAATAGCCATAGCCACCACTGCCATCCACAGGAACTCCACAGTCTTGGCCACAGAAGACTCCCATAGTCTGTGCCAATGTTGACTTCAGATGATGGAGCTGCATAGAGACTATGCTGCTGTGCCCTCCCCGGAAGCAAATACACTGCACTCCACCCAACCAGTGCCATTGTAATGACATTCAGATGAAGATATTCCCCACTGAAACCAGTCCAAAAAAGCTGGAAGAGTTGACTGCTTCCTCAAATTTGTAGACATCAACGCAGAGTCATCAGAAACATGGAAAAGGAGGAAAGATGACACCACTAAAAGAACAGAGTAGTTTTCCAGCAACTGATCTTCCAAAAATGGAGATCTGTGAGTTATCAGAAAAAGAATTAAAAATAATTATTTTAAGGAAATTAACTGAGATTCAAGAGAATACAGATAGACAACTCGATCTCAGGAAAACAACGCATGAACAAAATGATAAGTTAGTAAAGAGCTAGAATCAGAAAAGAACATAACAGAAATTCTAGAGCTAAAGAATACAATGAGTAAAATGAAAAATGTAATAGAGAGCTTCAACAACAGGCTCAATCATGCAGAAGAAAGAATCTGTAAACTGGAAGACAGAACTCTTGATATTATCCAATCAGAGGAGAAAAAATAAATTAGAATGAAAAAGAGTGAAGAAAGCCTGTATGAATTATGGGCAACTAACAAAAAGAAAAGTATTTGCATTATAGAAGTTCTAAAAGGGAAAAGAGAAAAAGGGATAAAAAGCTTACTTGAAGAAATAATGGACAAAAATTCCCCAAATCTGGGGAAAGATATGGCCAACCAGGTACCCAAAGCTCAAAGATCTCCAAAAGGATACAACCCAAGGAGATCTTGACTGAGATTATAATCAAGTTCTCTAAAATCAAAGACAAAAAAATAAAATAAAAAAAAATAAAATAAAATAAAATCAAAGACAAGGAGGGAATTTTAAAGGCAGCAATAGAAAAGATTCACCACATATGAGGGAATCCCAATAAGACCAACAGATTTCTCACCAGTTACCTTCCACCCAGGAGAGAATGGAATGATATATTCAAAATGCTCAAAGTAAAAAAATTGTCAACAAAAACCACTTTACCCAGCAAAGTATGTTGTTCTTCATAAATGAAGGAGGGATAAAGACTTTCATAGAGAAAAAAAAAAACTGAGGGAATTTATCATCACTAGACATGCCTTACAAAAGAATGCTAAAGGGAAATAAAAATTCTGAGACAAAAATGAAAACACAACATACCCATATGGGAAGACCCATAAGGCTGCTGGAGATTTCTCAACAGAAACTTGGCAAGCCAGAAGGGAGTGGCATGATATATTCCAAGTGCTGAATGGGAAAAATCTGCAGCCAAGAATACTCTATCCAGCAAGGCTATCATTTACATATTTATTAATTTTTGAAAGGGAGAGAGAGAGAGCACAGGCGAGCAGGGGAAGGGCAGATGGCAGAAGAAGAGAGAGAATCTTAAGCAGGCTTTACACCCAGCCCAACACAGGGCTCAATCTCATGACCATGAGATCATGACCTGAGCCAAAATCAAGACTTGGCACTTAACCAACTGAGCCATCCAGGCGACTGTATATTCAATATAATCTTAATCAAAATTGCAGCAAAACTTTTATGGAAATTGACAAATGTTCTCAAATTCAATTTTAAATTTAAAGTTCCACAATAGATGAGATAACTCAAAAAACAACTCTAGAGTACTTTGTCAGATTTCAAGGCTTGTAAAATAAGAGTAATTAAGACAATGTGGAATTGGCATAATAGACAAATTGAATATTGGAACAGGAATTGACCCATATGTATATGCATTTGATTTACAACAAATGTACTAATTTAAGTGGAAATGAAGATACTAGATTGTTTGAATATCCCATATAGTATAGCCTACTTCACGCCATACAGAAATTCAGTTTTATGTGTTGTAATCCTATTTGTGACTAGTGAAATAATAAAGCTTTTAGAAGACTGCCTAGGAAAGTATATTCATGATCTTGGGAAGGGCAAAGATGTTTTGAAGAGGAAACAAGAAGTACTACTTATAAAAAGATAAAAGTGCCTAATTGTACTGCATTAAATTAAAAATTTCTGTTCATTGAAAGACACATTTAAGAAAGGTAAAAGAATTCATAAACTTTGGAATATATATTCTCAATACAAATGGAAAAATTTATATTTTTCACCAAACAGGATATACAAGTGGCCAGTAAACATGGAAATTTCCTCAACATGATTGATACAATGTAATTAAACCACAATGAATTTCTACTTCACATGCATCTGATTTGCTAAACTTAAAAAAAGGACGAACAATACAAAATATTGATAAGAATGTGAAACAACTGAAACCTTCATATGTTGGTGCTGAGCATGCGGTGTTACAAACACTTTGGAGAATAGTTTGCTAGTTTCTACTAAGACCAACCATATAGTTATGCTATGTCCCAGCAATTCCTCTTCAAGTAATATACAAGGAAAATTAGTGTGTACATCTACATAAAAGATTTTTATACGAATGTTCATAGCAGAGTTATGAATACTTGCTAAAAAGTGGAAACAATTCAAATACCAATCAACAGAACAATGGATAAATTGTGAAATGTTCAAAAAATGGAATATCATAAGATTAAATTTCAAATAAGTGGTAAATTCTTTTTGTACTTTATCTGTCATTGCTGTGTGTGTGTAGTAGAAGTATATGTCCAATAATAAATGCTTGCTTGGTTTTCATTGGAAATCTTCATTGCAATTGGTGTTGACCTGTGCCAGCACTATTTGTACAAGAATACAGAAATTCTTCTGACTTACTTTTCCTGTCACTGTACTAATTTAAATATATTGGCTTTAGGTTCCATGTCTTCTCAAAGTGATTTTGTGCTGCAACTGTAGACACATGCAGTTTTCCTGTTCTCCCTCAAAGATGAGGAAGTCTCCTTTCAGAGACCAAATGACTTACATGCATGACTCTGATTTTATTTGTTCTCACATTCCCCTTTATATGTTATGCAGCATGAAATTAACATTGTTGAGTCCACATAGTCAAATAGATACCTCACACAGTCAAATACACAACAGTAAGTTGATATAACTGAGAGGTGGAATATGTAAACTATCAAATCTAATTTCAAATTTGTATCTCTGATATTGATGCAGAAATTGCAATATGGTGTTCTAGACTACAAAATAACTAGCATACATACCCATAGGTACAAACATTTTTTTGCTCAGTATAGCACTAATTATAATAGATTTGAATCTATTGAAGCTTGGAATCAGCTTGAATAATTATCAATGGAAGAATGGTTAAATTATGGCAGATATGTATTATGAATATCACATAGGCATAAAGAGGAAAAAGCTGGATATTGCATGTAGGCATGAAAAGACCTCCAAGTGTTTAATTAAGTGATGAAAACAAGCTGGAACATACATATGGATCTCATATATGTACAGAAAATGCCTCTGAGCATATCTGCTAAGCCATTATATCTAGGTAAGGTGGTGTAGTGTCTATTGATATGGCAGGAGATTGTTTCGTAATTTCTTATGTAATGAAAGACTAATGAAAAGCAAGTTTGTCTTGTTTTTACTCATTTGACTCTCCTGATATTCAGCTTACTTGTATTTACAAACCTATTTCATATACACATGGGAAGATGATCAGGAGATAAACTCAACACTCCTCAGCTTCCATGGAAAATCCCAAGAGGAGTCATCCACCTTGTATTTGGCCTGAGGGAAAATCCTGGCTTCCTACACGGGGACCAAATTTTCTTCTCCCTCCTTGTTCCTGTGGAGCTCTCATCAGAATAAGAGAATTTGTCATTCAGTAGTTCAAAGTAATTGCTTCAAACCCAGAATTTCCAAAGATGTTGCATAATAATGTCCCCTGTTGCCCTCCCAAAAGTTCTTCTTTTTAGTTAATGAGTCCAAAGTCAAACTTCTAGTGTGACTCCAGGGAATGCCTAACATTAGCCAGCTGTCTCTTAGGCTCCTCATTCAGTCCTTCAACCCATCAACTGACAAAATCCAGCTGCCTGTCTCTGATTGGTTACATAAGAGGATTCATTATTTGGACAGTGCAAACAGCAAGGTATTCATAATAGAGGAAGTGGACAAATGATTAATCAGGATTAAGAAAGATGAAAGAAATTTCTCAAGTGAGATGATCCTCAAGCAGAAATTAGAAAAAGTTTCTGAAGATTTATCTACAGGGTCTTTTGGAGCCTGGGTAAACATACTTCTTTTTACTCATCCAGCTTTTTAGACTGTAAATTATACCTATTCACAGAGTTGAGTAGTTGCGGTAATCCTCTCTTTATGGAAATCAACTAAACAAGGATGGCTTCACTTATTAATGCTGAGCTCCAGAGTACAAGCCAAGGGCATAATAATGTCCTTCCTAAATTCTCTGATGGTTTTGTTCCTTCTGAAGCTACTTGAACTACTTTATTCTCCCTTCTCTCCTGCCTTCCCTCTCTTTATGCCTTTCTAAGATACTTCTTCTGATTCCTCTCATCTAAACTCTTTTTTCACTGTCCCAGAGCTCTCCTGCAATGCTGTTTGCTCCAGGATGACTAGTTTTTAGGACTAGTTCCCTAAGATGTCTTTGTCAGCTTCTCAAATGTGCTTCTTTTCCTCATCCTTTGGAATGTTAAGCATTTAAGATAAATTTAAAACTGAGTTTGTTAAAGCTTTTATTTTATATAAATTACTCAATTAAGTTATTATGACGCTGCAAAGTGGGTATTGTTATCCCCACTGTGTAGATTGGAAACTTGAAATTAAAAAGATGAAACTTCTTTTTAAGCTCATGTATCTAGACAGTAGCAGATCTGGGATAGGGCCCCACATATGTCTGCCTCCAATGAGATCTCCATGCCTCTGCTGCTTCTCTTTGCCTTTTAGCATACAGCTTGAATTTTTTCAGGGTCTTGAAAGGTTGGGTCACTGAGATTACCACCCGAACAGGTAAGAACACCACACATATTTCTAATTTTTATAGATTAAAATCTTTCAATCCTGAACTCCAGAGAGTTGCACTTTTTGGCAGTTAAAGAAATAAATCACAGAGTTTGTGTCAAGTAAGTTATAGATTTGTTTTATGTAATTTTAGGAGTTGTCAGCATTTTCTTAAATATTAATACTATAAAATAATATCTTTAAGAAATGCATACATTGTGTAGCGCCTGGGTGGCTCAGTCGGTTGAGAGACCAACTCTTGATTTCAGCTCAGGTCATGATCTCACCAGTTGTCAGATAGAGCCCATAGTTGGGCTCTATGCTGAGGTGGAGCCTGCTTGGTATTCTCTCTTTCTCTCCCTCTGCCCGTCCCTACTCATGTGTGCATTTGCTATAAATAAATAAATAAATAAATAAATAAATAAATAAATAAATAAATAAAAAGGGGTGCCTGGGTGCCTCAGTAGGTTGGGTGTTCGACTCTGGCTCAGGTCATGATCTCACCATTCCTGAGTTTGAGCCCTACTGTACTGAAACTCAGAGCCTGGAGTCTGTTTTGGATTCTGTGTCTCCCTCTCTTTCTGCCCCTCCCCCACCAGTATTCTCTCTCTCTCTCTCTCTCTCTCTCTCCCTCTCTCCCTCTCTCTCTCAAAAAGAAATAAACATTAAAAATTTTTTTAAATAAATAAACAAATAAATAAATATAAGAAAAAGAAATGCACACATTGCAACAAGTATATTTGGTGGGTCTTGCTTTCTTAAGTGGAAGTCTTGCCACTTTGTCTTCATATATGTGTGTAAAACTAAGAAGTAAATAAAGTCAAAACTGACTGTGTAGTATATAGTACATTTGCATCAGTAGACTTCTAATTCCTTCACAACAGAAGTTGGAATTATTGTCAGCATAAACTTACCCATTGCTGGCAATGTGCATGATTTCGTATGTCAACATAAAACAATAAACAAAAGAAACTCACTCAATAGGATACTTGCAAAGAAAAAATCACAACATTGTAAAACTCATTCAGATCTCTATTTGTGAAGCAACTACACAATCATTTGTTTATAAGTTTCCAGTTCAACATTTTCAAATCTATATCTGAAAATTAAATTACTTAAATCATTTAAAAGTCATCAAGGCAGCCAAACAGTTCAGTAATTCAAGGTGTGTTTTTCATTTCTGTGTTTGACTTCAGTTGCTTCTTTTGGACCATTCTGTTGAAAATATGGCTTTAATGCTGTTAACTAAAGATCTCAAGGTACAACTATGTTGGCAGTGAGGGCTGACAGAGCGAGCACCACAGGTTGGGTACTTATTACACCTGAACATTAAAACAATTGGTCCAGCTACTTGGTTGACATGTGCAGGGCAAATAACTGGTTGGATTTCTTCCTTAAGCAGCTGATTTTGCATTGCATTAACAGAATGCTAGATTCTCTATTGTTTCAATGATAGGGATTTGAAGTACGATTCCTCAGTTGCTTTTCTTTCTTTCCTTTTTTTTTTTTAAGTTTATTTATTTATTTTGAGAGAGAGAGAGTGTGAGGGAGGGGCAGAGAGAGGGGGAGAGATACAGAATCCCACGCAGGCTCTGCACCATCAGCGCAGAGCCCGACTGGGGCTTAAACTCACAAACCATGAGATCATGACCTGAGCTGAAATCAAGAGTCAGATGCTTAATGGACTGAACCATCCAGATGCCTCTCCTCAGTTGCTTTCCTATTTTGGTCACTTTACCTAGTATATATTTTCCATATGTTGGTCAAGTTCTCTCTCTCTCTCTCTCTCTCTCTCTCTCTCTCTCTCTCTCTCTCTCTCTCTCTCTATATATATATATATATATATATATATATATATATATATATATATATTGTTTCTCACAGGTGAGAATTCACAACTTTCATGTAACAAAAGGAAAAGCACACAAAGACTTGTCTTTTTTTTTTAAATTTTTTTTTCAATGTTTTTTATTTATTTTTGGGACAGAGAGAGATAGAGCATGAACGGGGGAGGGGCAGAGAGAGAGGGAGACACAGAATCGGAAACAGGCTCCAGGCTCCGAGCCATCTGCCCAGAGCCTGACGCAGGGCTCGAACTCACGGATCGCGAGATCGTGACCTGAGCTGAAGTCGGACGCTTAACCGACTGCGCCACCCAGGTGCCCCAAGACTTGTCTTAATTATGTATTTGAATACATAATTTTTTTGGAATGTGGTGGGTATAGAGTGTGTTGTAACCAAGAATAACATTTTATTATCAGATTTATATTGCAAACACATGGTCTTGTAACTAAGGGAAATACACTGTAACTGTATTCTGTACATTTTTGTATTTTAAGATGTATCATTTAGCTTTAATTTGATTTTCCACAGTGGAAATGTCTAAGTAAAATTTAGTCATTAAATTTGTAGGTTTTTTAATTCAAAAATTTTAAAAACATTTTTCATTAAAAAAAGTTATAAACAAGGGTGCCTGGGTGGCTCAGTAGATTAAGCATTTGACTTCTGCTCAGGTCATGATCTCACGGTTTGTGAGTTCAAGCCCCACAACAGGCTCCATGCTGGTGGCATGGAGCTTGCTTGGGATTCTCTCTCTCTGCCCCTCCCCGATTCATACTTGCTCTTTCTCTCAAAAGTAAATAAATAAACTTAAAAAAAAAATTACACTGGGGCACCTGGGTAGCTCAGTCAGTTAAATATCCCACTTCAGCTCAGGTCATGGAATCTCGTGGTTTGTGAGTTTGAGCCCCACGTCAGGTTCTGTGCTGACAGTTCAGCCTGGATCCTGCTTCAGATTCTGTGTCTCCCTCTCTCTCTGCCCTTCCCTGGCTCAGGCTCTGTCTCTCTCTCTCTCTCTCTCTCTCTCTCTCAAAAATAAATAAATACTAAGGCATTTTTTAAAAATTTTAAAAAATAATAAACACACTGGAAAGGTGAAAGTAATATGATAGTATAACTTTTACCTAGATCCATAAATTGTTAGCATTTTGCTACATATACTTTATTAACTTACATTTATCTATCATCTATCTCTCTGTCTATGTAATTTGATCTGCTGAATCACTTGAAAGTAATATGACATTGTAACACCTCACTCATGAGTACTTAAGCATTCATCTTCTACAAATAAGGATATTCGCTTATATAATCACAGTCCCATTGACAGACCTGTGATGATTAACAATAATTCAATAAATATCTAATAATTGAGTTTGTGTTTTGACAGATGGGATTTGAAGCCTTTTGAAATGTAGGTAGTGCTTCCTTGTCTTCTAAGATGGTATTTCACCATCATTCTTTTTGTGCTGCCCTTATGGGCAGCCTTATCATCTTGTTCATGCTTGTAGGGCAAATGTGACTGCTATAGGGTACCACAGATGTGAGGTAGTAAGCTTTGTCATTTGGTGCTTTTCCTGGGAAGCTGGAACTGGAAACTCCATAAGGGGATCTTAGTTACTATGCAACGTATATAGCTAGTCCTCACTCATGTGAGCCACTCATGTGGAAAAGTACTGTTCAAAATCTTGACAATTGATTGCATAATAGGAATCATTGTGATTTGTATATAAATCCTCGGGAAATTATACTGCAGTCTAATTTATGTAATAATACTATTGATTTCCATGTTTGTTTAGTAAATCTTTGTGAAACCAAACCAAAGATCTCCCTTAACCCACCCCAGAGCATATGAGGTATCTAATCGGTCAAGGAATGGGACATAAAGCAAACCAGAACACATGAAGAAAATAGGTGATGGTTATCTTTGGCCCCTCCAATTTTGTGTTTTCCCCTAATGCCAAGTGCCCTTAAAAATCTTGGGACTACAACAAATACCATTTAGAAGCGTGTGTCTTCATCACACAGACGGGCTTGTCTTTAAAAAGTAGTCTCTCATTCAGTCATTCATTCATATTTTTCACTGTCACGTTCTGAGTAACTCTTATGGGCTATTTATTATGCTTGGTAGCCTTCGTCTGATTCTGAAATTAACATTTCTCAGGGAACTTTTACTTTGGGCAAGAGCCAACTAATTTCCTCCACATAATGGTGTTAATATCTAGAAACAAACCTATTATATTATATTCCCAGAGCTGTTTACTTTAAATTTTGAAATAGAGATTTAATAAATAAATCAATAATGGTGATGTTTCAGGAATCAGCCACAATAAAAATGCTTTAATATAAATTTTAAAGTGCCTTATTGAGACGACATTGACAAAGAAAAAGCTGTATCTGTTTAATGTGTAAATGTGATGAGTTTGGAGATAAGTATACATCTGTGAGACCACCATAACAATCTATGACATAAACATGTCCATCACCTTCAAAAGTTTCCTCCCACCCTCTTTATTTATTATTGTGACTTTTTGTGTGTGATAAGAACATGTAAGATCTACCCTCTTAGTCACTTTTAAGGATACAATACAGAATTACTAACTATAGTCACCATGAAATATGGTAGATCTCTAGGACTTATTCATTTTGTGTAACTGATTTTTTACCCTTTAATCCATTAACTAATCCTAATTCATTAACTACCTAATCCATTAACTACCGTAATCCATTCACTAATACCTCCCTGTTTTCTCCTCCTCCCAGCTTCTGGCAGCCATTTTCTGGTCTCTGCTTTTATGAGTTTGACCATTTTAGGTTCCTCATATAAGTGTTATCATGTAGTATTTTTCCTTCTGTGTCTGGATTATTTCACTTAGCATATAGTCCTCTAATTTCATCCATGTTTTTGCAAATGGCAGGATTTCCTCTTTTTCTTAGGGCTGAGTTATATATATATATAACATATATATATATATATATGTTATATATATATATATGACATTTTTTAATCCATTAACCTATCAATGGACTCCTAGGTTGCCACCATGTCTTGCTACTGTGAATAATGTGACAATGAATATTGGAGTGCAGATATTTCTTCAAGAGGAAACTTCTTCAGCAAGGAAAGTCCTTCACCATCAGCCAGGCCAGAGATTCTTGGTAGGCTGGTTGGTGGGGACCATGAGCAGACTGGCTGATGGGGTATGTGGGCTGGCCTTGTGCTTTGTGCTGGAGTTCGCAGGCAGGTAGTGCTGGGGTATGTGGCAGGTAAATCTGGGGCTGGCATCCATGGGTATGCTTGCTGTCTCTTTTCCCCATGGGAGAACTTGTGGGTCAAGGATATCTTTTTTTGTGCTTTACTATGCTGAGTTGTGAGAGGGTTGATACAGGTAAAGGTATTTCTTACCCTTTCAAATGTGTTTCTCATTTCTGTATTCCACTAGGGTGCTATAATGTCTCACCTGGATTCCAGATCTTTCATAAAGGTGTTTTCATCCATAGATGGTTGTTAAATCATTGTTTCTTGGGGTGATAAGGGCTGGGACCTCCTATTCTGTCATCTTACTGATATCACTCCTTAATGTTATTTTTGAAAGATTGTTCTGAGAATCTCTAAATAATGTTAAAGAAGAAACTTAACTGTGAAATTAAATCGTAGCATTGACTTTTATCAGAATGCTTGTCTCTTTGCAAGGTATTGCCTTGATTCAAGGTTGGGATTCTCTCTATACAGTTCATGGAATCTTTGGATGTAGTTAGTTGGACTATGTTTGTTGGTAGCCAAGAGAAAGGGAATTCCTTTGTATGTGCTGTCTCTGAAATGATACAACACAAGCCTCACCCCTGGCTACTGTGAACCCTTACTTAGGTTCTCTTGCTTTGTTCTGGGGGCAACGGGGTGATCTCAGAATGAGCATTGGGAGCCTCCATGCATAATATTGCTATATCTAGGGAGTTAAAGAGGAATAATTTAAGATATTATCTCCTATACTCTGAACCCAAATAACTATACGAAATATCTAGATATTACCCGCAATTTATTGTTTTACATTGTTAGTGTTGAATCCATCATAAATGTTAACATCCAATATATGATTTTCTACTTCTCCCTTAAAACAGTATTCTTAATGTTGACTTCACGAGCTGAAGAGTCTTATTACTTACTGGATCTGAAAATATTGTTGCCACAGAACAGTGTACTACCAACTGAGAATTCAGGTAATTAGGTTTTGTTCCTTATGTGGGCTGGGAGGCATTAATTGTTCAGTTAGTGAATGACAACATGATAGATTCCTCAGTCTTTACTGATGAAGTAAATGAAGTAGTGTTCAATTGGAACAGCCAGAGCCCGGAAGGGCCTCCAGTTTGAGGCAAGAATATTGAACAGTTTTATTGAGACTCAGATGACATTTAGAATATCAGGCCACTACAGGGATATATGTACACGTTTCAAAGTATGAGGAGAAAGTTTAGATAACCATGTGGGGGCCTTAAAGCCTGCAATAATGGCAGAGGTAGGAATAGTGACTATGTAAATTACCGGATATATGATTTTTAGGATTAGCATGGTGATATAACCAGAGCATTGTCTTATCACCTGGGTACAGCTTCTCATGAGCCATTATAATCATAGCATTGCCCACAAAAGCCCACCTAACACATCATTGGACATCATGATCTAGGCTATCAGTTTTTGAAAATGTATTATTACTTTGTGAATGTATTTTAAAGTTTAATTACAACATGATGCCATTAAATAAAATGAAGGAAATTTAAAGTTAGAATAATCCAGAACAATCTAATTCCACAGCCAGTTTCTAATTCCTTGGTGTCTTATTGTCCTCCTATCCTCTAATAGTTTCTTACACTTCACCTTGGCCCCTTTTCTCAAGATTGTGCTTTTTATCATTGTCAATACCTTTATAATTTTATCATTAATTTTATCATTTTAATATTATCATTATCAATACCTTTATAATTCCTTGTGTGCATGTGGGCATGCTCACACACATACACATGCACAACCAATGATCTCATTTACACCTTATTGAAAACAAATGGAAGCAGTCAAATGGAAACTCACTTCTTGCACTCTTGAACTTCTCTCTTAGACATAGAAGTGACAAAGTATCCCTACTCTTACCTAAGTCCTTTTACTCTAGACTTAATCCTACCTCATTTTCTCGAGTAATTCACTCCTGCAATCTTCTTTTCCACCTTCTTCTCATGTCAGGAAACTTCTTTTCAAATGTACCATCTAAACCACATAAAATCATTATAGCTCCAGAAAAGACTATAATAAAAAATAGGACCATGGCTTATTTAAAATATCAATGGCAAAATGACGGCCAAGAAGTTAACTTTTAAATACATGAATGTGGATTGTGGGACTTTAGTGAAAAGATATTCACGTAGAGTAAGATCTAGGTGCTGGGGTAAGTAAGAGGCACTGAGAGACTTTTGGTGGATCTTCTTGTTTTCCAGAGAGAACACTTCTGTATATGGCAATGAAAAACTACAGTGCTATCAGTGAGTTCATTCTCCTTGGACTATCTATTGACCCCAGTATTCAGGCCATACTCTTTGTGCTGTTCTTTCTGATTTATCTCTTCACTCTGATGGGAAATTTCTTGATGCTGCTGGTGATTAGGGCTGATTCTCACCTCCACATGCCCATGTACTTCTTTTTGAGACAACTGTCCTTCCTGGACCTCTGCCACTCATCTGTCACAGTCCCCAAGATGCTGGAGAATCTACTTTCTGAAAGCAAAGCCATCTTCGTAGAGAGCTGCCTGGCTCAGGCCTTCTTTGTGTTTGCCACCGGGGGCACGGAGGCCTGTCTGCTGGCTGTGATGGCCTATGACCGCTATGTAGCCATCAGCTCCCCTCTGCTCTATGGCCAGGTGATGAGCAACCAGCTCTGTGTTGGGATGGTGTGGGGTTCCTGGGGCCTGGCCTTTGTTGATGCTCTCATTAATATCCTCTTGGCTGTCAATTTAGACTATTGCGAGGACCAGACTCTTCCCCACTTCAGCTGTGAGCTGTCTTCTCTCTTCCCTCTGTCTTGTTCTGATACCTCGACCAACTTCACACTCCTGCTGTGCTCCTCTGTCTTGCATTTCTTTGGAACCTTCATTATGATTGTTTTTTCCTATGTTCGCATTGTCTCCACCATCCTGAGCATCAGCTCCACCTCAGGCAGAAGCAAGGCCTTCTCTACTTGCTCTTCTCACCTCACTACTGTGATCTTGTTCTATGGCTCAGGTTTCCTCAGCTATCTCTTGCCAACTTCAGGCTCCCGTCTGGCGATGATGCTCTCCTTGCAGTACAGCGTGGTCACTCCCATGCTGAACCCCCTTGTCTACAGCCTACAGAACAAAGAGGTGAAGGCAGCTATGGGAAGAATGTTCAGAAAATATTTTCATTCTCTCATGTAGTAGACAGAAGATTATGACTGAAGGGAGACTGAATTATTATGCTACATGATCAGATAATGGATTTTAAGGAGGGTTTCTTGATTGTCCATGATGCTAGATGCTATAGGGAATACAGTGGCATTTATTTCCTTGAAAATGCTTGTGAAGAGGACAGAAAACTGTTATCTCAGGATGACTCAGGTTCAGTCTTATTCAGGAAAGGAGAAATGAATCAGTCTTCTTTTTGAGGGGTCATTTTATAAAAATGTTGATTTATTTTTCATTTCTATGTGGACATCTATTGCTATTGGTTAATCATTACTCTTTCACACTTCTTCAAATGATTACACCCAAATCCTCAGGAAGACTAGTTTTCTCAAATTGATATGGGTCTGTAAAGTGGGGTGATCCTATAATCTAGAATAGGCTAACTTTTCTACCCCTTTCTCCTGACAGTGCATTGAGGCAAGGAGTAAAATCAAGACCCAAGTGAAGTTATTTAGAATCTAACTCTAGGAAGTTCAAGTACTTAGCAGGAATAAACAACAAGAAAAGACAGCATTTGGAAGAGTCGATCTGACTATAGTGCCTAAAGAGTCCATGAAATCTGGCTCCCTTAGCAGTTGTCCTTCCTGAAGTCATATTTTTAAAATTGTTTTTTTTTCAACGTTTTTTATTTATTTTTGGGACAGAGAGAGACAGAGCATGAACGGGGGAGGGGCAGAGAGAGGGAGACACAGAATCGGAAACAGGCTCCAGGCTCCGAGCCATCAGCCCAGAGCCTGACGCGGGGCTCGAACTCACGGACCGCGAGATCGTGACCTGGCTGAAGTCGGACGCTTAACCGACTGCGCCACCCAGGCGCCCCCCTGAAGTCATATTTTAAACAAATATAGTGACAATAGCTAATTCATTACATTTCTTTCTTTTTTTTTTAGTTTATTTATTTATTTTGTGAGAGAGAGCAGAGCATTTGTGAGTGTGGGAGGGGCAGAGAGAGTGAGAGAGAGAGAGAGAGAGAGAGAGAGAGAGAGAATCCCAAGCTGGCTCCATGCTCTCAGCATGTGGAGCTTGATCCCGTGAACCATGAGATCATGACCTGAAATCAAGAGTCAGATGTTTAACCAACTGAACCACCCAGGCGCCCCCTAATTTGTTACATTTCTTAACTCAAGCCAAGAAGTGTGCTAAGTTCCTGTGATAGGCAGACTAGTGCCCCAAAGAGATCCTCCTAATCCCTGGAAACTATTAATATGTTATATGGCAAAAGGGATTGGACAGATGTATAAAGTTATGGACTTTAAAATAGGGAGGGTATCTTGGATTATGCAGGTAGGCTCAGTCTAATCACATGAATCCTTAAAAGCAGGGAAGCTTCTCCAGCTGTAGGCAGGAACAATGCAGCAGAAGGGAAGGTCAGAGATAATATAAGCATAAGATAAACTCAGCCTAGCATTGCTGGCTTTACTCATGGATGCAGGCTATGAGCCAGAGATTGTATGTGGCTTCTAAAAACTGAGAACAACTACCAGCCAAGAGCCAGCAAAGAAATAGGAACCTCATTTGATGGAATTCATAGAATTGACTTCTGCCAACAAACTGAATGATGTCTCCTCCAGATCCTTCAGGTAATGTCTGTTGGCTTGATTTTGGCCTTGTGTGACCAGTGGAATCAATTGAGCCCATTGAGATTCTGACCAGAACTGTGAGATAATATATTTCTGTCATTTTAAGATACTAAGTTTGTGATAATTTGTTATTAGCAGCAATAGAAAACTAATATATATTACCTTACCTTTATTATCCTACTTAATCATCTCAACAGGTATGAGATAGTTTTATTTAGTTTTCCTTTACCAGTGAGGAAATGAGGATATTTGCCTGTCCAGGGATTCATAGCAAGGAAATGGTGGAGCTGGAATTTAAACTCTGTAGCTTGAACAGAGTCCATGTTCTCAGTCACTGACTGCCCCTTCCATTCGGTCTATAAGACTCACCGATCCTTTTCACAATTATTTACTACCAGATTCAATTGCTTATAACCAAAGAATGGTAACTCACACCGGTTTCAAAGGTGAGATTAAATCAACTGAACTTTAGTGAAATGCAAAGTGTTTAGAATTAGGTATTTGGTTAAAATTTGAAAGAAGAAAATGATTATTATGATACCCTTCCTCTTCTATTTTGTGAATCATCCTTCTTTGTTTTTTCCAAAACTTCTTTTTCTGTCTTTCATCAGGTTATCCACAGTCAGTTTTTGTTTCTTTCAAAGAAAGCAACTAGTTTTGAAATTGGAATGGAGATTGATTTGTAGACAACAACCCTCAGGGAAGTGAGGATATGTAGAATTAGTTATTGTGCTAAAATGTGCACAATGAAGTGAGTTGTCCTTTCATTTTTTCTTCTCATGATATGTAATTGCCACTCTTAAGATCCATGATTGCCCGAGACTGTGGAGATTGTGCTAAACCTCTGAATAAGGAGGAAGTGCTAAAATTAAGCAAGTCCATCTGTGTCTCCCTCTCTCTCTGCCCCTCCCCCGTTCATGCTCTGTCTCTCTCTGTCCCAAAAAATGAATAAAAAACGTTGAAAAAAAAAAAAAAAATTAAAATTAAGCAAGTCCAAGAGAAGGAGGAATGCCAAGACCACAGGTCTTCTGCTGTCAAGATAATTATTTCATTTCTTGATTTTTGACCTTAAGGTACAGAATGAACTTCAGGGGATATCTTTCATTTTATAGACATAGAGCAGAGGCTATACAAAATAACTCAGAGATTGATTCAGTGAATTCACTATCACACTAGGTTACTTATGGGAGAATTGGATGTTTATCAAGGAATTGTATCATCTCAATAATTGGAATAATGACATCGTGAAGAATTTGGAGGACTTGGAAAACTGTGAACCTCCAATCTCTCTAAAGCTGCGATGTCTTCCTAAAGGAAGAAAGCTAGTAACTCCTCCTATCTTATATATTCTTCCATGATGCTTCTGTTGAGGCCTAGAATTCAAATCAACATGGTCTGAGAGGTGAAATCAGAATCAGAGAAGGAAAAAATTACAGAAGAAATTCATCTATAGTAATAGATGAGTTTTTATCTCCAATAATCTAGGGAACATTTTTGGAATGGATTTTTTTTCTCTTAACTAAGGAGTGTATGTTTAATTTCTGTGTAGTGTTATTTTTTGAATAATATTAATTTATTTAGACTTCATCTTACATAAATACCTGAATGGATCATATCATACAATTTTTTTCTTGGTGATTTTTTTTTTTTTATTTTTGGCTTGCCATCCTTTCAACATCTTTTCCTATTTATTCTCCACTCCAGGTAATCCGTGTTAGCCACAGAATATATATCTTTCTTAGTTTTCTTTGGCTTATATAATCATGTTCAAATTTCTGTACACATATTCTGTTCACATATTTATATATAGAGAAGCTTTTCCATCTCTGTTTTAAAAAGTATGTATAATATGATACACATTTGTCTTTTCGCATTAATAATTTACAAAACTTACTACATATCAAATGGCATAACTCTAATTCATTTTTTCGTGTCAGCATTAAATTCCATCTTATCAACGTGTCAGTTTCTCAAACCATTCTCCTACATATGGGCTCACTTTGCTTCCATTAAATTTTTTTTTTTAATTTGAGTATAGTTGACATATGATGCTACATTAGTTTCAAGTGTGCAACATAGTGATTCAGCTTCTCTATACCTTATGCTGTGCTCACCACAAGTGTAGCTGCCACCTGTCACCATACAACACTATTACAATATCATTGACATATTCCTTATGCTGTGCCTTTTATTCCTGTGATTTATTCCTTTCATAATTGGAAGTCTGTATCTCCCATTCCTCTTCACCCCTTTTGCCCATCTCCTGACTCCCTCCGCTCTGGCAACCATCAATTCTTCTTTATTTACAGGTCTGATTCTGCTTTTTGTTTATTTTTTTATTCACTTGTTTTGGTTTTTAGATTTCATGTATGAGTGAAATCATATGGTATTTTTCTTTCTCAGTCTGACGTATATTGCTTAGCCAAAATATGGAAGCAACTTTGCTTCCATTTTTTAACCACTACATTTTTGTAGTGGTTAACATGAAATTTAATGTTTTTATTTATCTGGGATTAATTCCCAGAGATAGAATTGTAAAGTGTATATGTATATCTCATTTTAATTGATGTTGCCAAATTGTTTACCAGGTATACTCCACATCTCTACCAGCAAAGTAAGAGTGCCCTTTAAGCCCTACTGAGCCTGCAATGTGTTATAGTTTATTATATAATGATATTTTTATTTCACTGTGCATTCTTCTGATTACTAGGCAATATTAACATCTTTTCACATATTAGTCGACAATTTGCATTTGATCTTTTGTGAAGATCATATCCATAGCCCATTTTACTTTTGGATTGTTTGCTGTTTTTATTAATGTTTTAGAGCATTTCACACTTCAGGTACATTAACCATTTGTCTTCTATGCAGCAAGTGTCTTTTCAGCTCTGTTATTTGCTTTTGTCTTTTTTTTTTTATGGTATCCTTTCCCATGCCAAAGTTTTTAGCTCTTATATATTCATACATAATTTGTTTTCTTTAAACATTAAGTCTCTTTACCCATCTAGGTAAAGATCTACCTCTTAAAAATGGTTTCCTAGATGTCCTTCTTAGACTGTAATTTTTTATATTTTTCATTTAAGTCTGTAATCATTTGAAATTCATGTTTGTGTTTGGTGTGAAATAGATGTCTAACTACATTAGGATATGATGGATAACAACTTGTGACAGCAACATTAATAAATGACTCATTCTTTTTCAACTGAACTAGAATAGCAAGTGAGTCACACATTAAAATCTGAGGTAAATTTATGGGTTTTTATTTTAATGATGTTCTATTTATCTCTTTTTAAAATATTATATTGATATTTGGCAAGATAATGTTTCTTCAGTATCACCCTCCCCCCGATATTATTCCTTCTCATTCTATTATATATCCTTTATCTAACTTCAAAGAAATACAATTTTGGGATTACAACTGAACCGGCATCAAATTTTAAAAATAGTTTGGGGATAATAGACATGTTAATGATATTAAGTCATCCCAATAAGAATACCATCCCAATAAGAATATGTCTTTCATTTTGTTCAGACATTGTTTATATCCCTAAATAAAATTTCACGGATTATCATTATATAGGTCCTGTGCCATTCTTCTTAGATATACCCATAATTTAAAAATTTTTCTGTCACTATTATAAATGGGTTTTCCCCCATTTTTGTTTATAAGCTCTTACTGTTAGTACAGAGAAAAGATGGCAAGTTTTAAATAATTACTGTTGTACCCAGTATAGAAGATACCATGGATTGCATTTGTGTGCATCTCTTCCAATCCTATCCTAGTGTGCAGAAACTAGAAGAGTAACAGCTATATTTGCAAGCTCCATTGGATCTAGTTTTAAGAAGCTTTCTTAGGTTTCAGATATATTCATATGAAATGATAATTTGGACCTGAATCCTCAGGGGACAATGACAAGATGTGGGATATCCTTTTTTCCAACCTAGATCATGGCAGAGATGGCATGGCTCTGCAGATAGCAGCTGTGGTGAAGACGCCCTGATTTAGTAGCTTCTACAATAGTAGAGACATCTTTTGACCAGGTTGAAAGTAGCATGGCTCTGTGATCAGCTGCAGCAATAGAACTTTCCAAATTCCTAGGCTTTCTGCACCAGTGGCAGCAGCTTTTCCTATTGTGACAAAGGAGTGGTTCTGGGATCTGCATACATTGTTAACTAGGAGATCATTCTAGTGCCTGCTTCTTCAGCCCTTCTTAAAAATTTTCATAAGCAACTGAGACCTCTATCAAATTCCTGTGATTGCAGCTGAACCCAGGTGGATGCAATGAGCCACTGTCCCAAAATCTCTTAACTCTTTTCTTTTACTATAATCTCTTAAATTTCCTAGACATGCAAGTATACATCAAAGAACAAAATATTTTATAGTGTTTGTTTCTAATATCCATATAGTAATTTCATTTCTTTTTTTCATTTTGTGAAAACTTCTAAAATAACATTTTTTTTTTTTCAACGTTTATTTATTTATTTTTGGGACAGAGAGAGACAGAGCATGAACGGGGGAGGGACAGAGAGAGAGGGAGACACAGAATCGGAAACAGGCTCCAGGCTCCAAGCCATCGGCCCAGAGCCTGATGCGGGGCTCGAACTCACGGACCGCGAGATCGTGACCTGGCTGAAGTCGGACGCTTAACCGACTGCGCCACCCAGGCGCCCCAAAACTTCTAAAATAACATTTAATAGTGGTGTCAATGAGAATCCCTAGCTTATTCTTGAATTTAACTGAAATTTTTTTAGTATTTCACTTCTGAGATAATATTTCCTATAATATTTCATTTTAGTGGTTTCTATTCCTATTAGCAGTGGGTACATAATTTTACAAATTACATTTCAGCACCTACTACTATTGCCACAGTTTTACTTCTTTTATTCTTTGATATTATCAAAGCAAAAATTGCACTAGATAAAATAAAGAAGCAAAGAAGACTGTATTCAAGGCTATTGCAATAGAAAAGAACTGAGTCTGAACTCAACTCCAGTGAAACAAAAGACAGTAGGGGTAGGGTTTTAAGAACTAGGGTGAAGCGGGGAGATCCTGGGCCATCTGTGTTTGCTAATTGGCTTTACCCATAGGAAAAGTAAACTTTCATGTATCTTCATGACAGGAGGTAGTTTTACAACTTAAGACCAATGTGCCCTTGAAGTTAGGCTCCTACCCTCCCACAGAATCTTGGGAGATCAGATGCTTATCTTCCTTAATGATTACATTTAAAAGATAGTTCCCAGGTCTTTGGGAAAGACATTCCTGAGTTGTAAAATTGGCAACAGGCCTTTTAAAAGATTACATCTCAAAGATGTAGAGAAATGATTTATGATAATTTTTCTCTAATAAAAGCTCCAAGAAAAGAAAAGTCAGGGGCTTAGAGTCAGGAAAAAGCCCATCTAAAGGTTAGTCAAACTAGGGAAACATTAAGTCATCTTGTTATAATGTTTTTGATAGTAAACTTACTGATATGAAGCCATCCTTATATTTTGGCATTAATCCTTTTTTGATCATACTGAATTTTAGTTTTATACATTGCTACGTTCAATTCACTAATAATTTACTCAGAATTTTTGCATCAATATTAATATAGATATTTTTCTATAGTTTTCTCGTTCTCGTTTCTCATTTTACATTAACAGTGCTACAGAGATTGCTCATTGTCACCAAGTATCTATTATCCTTTGTTGCCTCACCACAGAATTACTACAGTTCTTTATCTAAGCACATCTGTATGCAGAATAGTTCTTCAACCAGTCTTTCTTGCAGCCATGTGTGACCACGTGATTAAACTCAGACCAGTGAGGTAAAACGTTAAAGTTTTAAGAAGTCATCCCTGAAAGAGTATTGTTTCTTGCCTTTTTCCACTTCCTTCTTATCCCTTTCTCCTTATTGCTTGCAAGAGTGCATTTTTAATGCAGGAACTGGAATACCCATGTTGTCTACTACATGATTTTGGGAATGGAGGCCATTCATGTAAGTACAAATATAAGTTGCTGGGATGCTGAAGACTTTTGGCAAGAGAGCCATAATAGCAACCCTGAATACTTCCAGACTTTTATGTGACAGAAATAAAATTCTGTGTTGCTTATGCTGCTATCATTTTGGTCTCAGATACTTGCAAATAAATTTTATCTTAAAGAATATAGAATTTGATTCCAGGAAGTAGAGTGCTCCATTTAGCAAAACCTATAATATGTGGGGTTTGGTGCAGGCAGTCAAGCAACAGGCAGTAAGGATTTAGAAAATGAATGTTAGAAAATCCAATACCCTAGTTAAGTTGTAATAAATTATTTGATCAAAGTTGCATCCATGGTACCTTGAAAGGCAGCCCACATGCTTACTGTCACCATAACATTAGAGGAAATGATAGTAAAAACACAGGATATTGGTGGGTGTTGACTGCCTTCTTCCCATTTCAGCCAAGTCTTATGAGAGATCAATTCTGGCTAGAACTCCTGCCAACAAGCAGAAATTGAAGGTAATACAGTCTACCAAGTTAATTTTTGCCTGCAGTTAACAATCTATATTACCTGAGAGTTGTGTAATTTAGAGTCTTACAGGAGTGAAATGTTGACTGGTTCATATCTGAAACTGATACAGTTATAAACACTGGCTTTGATGCAACAGCCATGATAGGAGATAAAATTAAATTTCTTCCACACAAAAAGACAAAAACATACTGGAAAAACAAGATTTTGAGTGTTGCTTTCTCATTCAAACCCATTGCTTCAGATAGCCTCAGAGTGGCCTAATTAATAAGGGGAGTGACGGAAAAGCAGAGCAGCCTTGCTCGGTAAGATTAAGATAATAGTGTCTTCAGACTTAAAAATCAAGGCTATTCAAGATTTATAACTACGATTACCTACACAGAGAACCGACTGGAAGCCTGCCCTGTAAAAATCAATGTTTGACTGATCCCTAAAGAAAATTCTACATGTTGAAGCCCAATGAAAAGCAGGCAGTGAAAGCTATGAAGATACTAAGAAGGACATTTTCTCCAGTACTCATCTCAGATGTGGCCATGCAAGGTAGTGGAACAAGGAATATTCCTGAGAGCAGAGCTAAATGATAGAAATTGATGGATTCAGATCATCCTACTCAAGAGGGGAACTAGGGCTGTCGTGTGCTACAGCAAGCTTACTCCACTGCCAAGGCAGGAGACGTCACAGCTCCTGAGCATATCTGGAACTTGTGACTGCTGTTAAGTTGTTGAAGAAGTCTGTACAGTTTTCCTGTGGAATATCTGCATTCTGGATTTAGCCAGTTTTCTTCCTAGTTGTGTTACTTACCTTGTCCATTGAGCCCACATTTTGTCATAAGAAAAGACTTGAGTCCTTTCTGAAAATCTTCATAAGTGGAGTTGTGAACTTCATGTTGCATTACATCCAGAGAGATATGATGTTTGGTTATCCCACTTTTTTGATGACAAGATAGATCAGTGGGTGCAAGTGATGATGCTTGTATCCCTTCACTGTAAAGTTCTCCAACCTTCTTTTACTTAAAGATGTTTACAAACCACTGATGACAATTGCTTGAACTAGTTATTTCATTAGAGTTTCCAAACTGGTAATTTTCTTATTTTCTTATTCCTTCTGTGTTTATTAGCTGGAATTAATCTGAATAAAATTAAGTTCTCATATCAATTAGGGTTTCTTTGATTAACCTGAAATATAATACATACGAGAAATCATGAGAACTACTTTATTTCTTTCCCTTTAATTATAAATTTTCAGTATAACCTCTGTTAATGTCATTGAGCTTTTTCTTTCAGTGCTTTATCTTTTTTTAATTTATTTTTTATTTTTTTTAATATATGAAATTTATTGTCAAATTGGTTTCCATACAACACCGAGTGCTCATCCCAAAAGATGCCCTCTTCAATGCCCGTCACTACCCTCCCCTCCCTCCCACCCCCCATCAACCCTCAGTTTGTTCTTAGTTTTTAACAGTCTCTTATGCTTTGGCTCTCTCCCACTCTAACCTCTTTTTTTTTTTCCTTCCCCTCCCCCATGGGTTTCTGTTACGTTTCTCAGGATCCACATAAGAGTGAAACCGTATGGTATCTGTCTTTCTCTGTATGGCTTATTTCACTTAGCATCACACTCTCCAGTTCCATCCATGTTGCTACAAAGGGCCTATTTCATTCTTTCTCATTGCCACGTAGTACTCCATTGTGCATATAAACCACAATTTCTTTATCCATTCATCAGTTGATGGACATTTAGGCTCTTTCCATAATTTGGCTACTGTTGAGAGTGCTGTTATAAACATTGGGGTACAGGTGCCCCTATGCATCAGTACTCCTGTATCCCTTGGGTAAATTCCTAGCAGTGCTACTGCTGGGTCATAGGGTAGGTCTATTTTTAATTTTTTGAGGAACCTCCACACTGTTTTCCAGAGCGGCTGCACCAGTTTGCATTCCCACCAACAGTGCAAGAGGGTTCCCGTTTCTCCAGCATCTGTAGTCTCCTGATTTGTTCATTTTGGCCACTCTGACTGGCGTGAGGTGATATCTGAGTGTGGTTTTGATTTCTATTTCCCTGATGAGGAGCGACGTTGAGTATCTTTTCATGTGCCTGTTGGCCATCTAGATGTCTTCTTTAGAGAAGTGTGTATTCATGTTTTCTGCCCATTTCTTCACTGGGTTATTTGTTTTTTGGGTGTGGAGTTTGGTGAGCTCTTTATAGATTTTGGATACTAGCCCTTTGTCCGATATGTCGTTTGCAAATATCTTTTCCCATTCTGTTGGTTGCCTTTTAGTTTTGTTGGTTGTTTCCTTTGCTGTGCAGAAGCTTTTTATCTTCATGAGGTCCCAATAGTTCATTTTTGCTTGTAATTCCCTTGCCTTTGGGGATGTGTCAAGTAAGAAATTGCTATGGCTGAGGTCAGAGAGGTCTTTTCCTGCTTTCTTCTCTAGGGTTTTGATGGTTTCCTGTCTCACATTCAGGTCCTTTATCCATTTTGAGTTTATTTTTGTGAATGGTGTGAGGAAGTGGTCGAGTTTCAACCTTCTGCATGTTGTTGTCCAGTTCTCCCAGCACCATTTGTTAAAGAGACTGTCTTTTTTCCATTGGATGTTCTTTCCTGCTTTGTCAAAGATTAGTTGGCTATACTTTTGTGGGTCTAGTTCTGGGGTTTCTATTCTATTCCATTGGTCTATTTGTCTGTTTTTATGCCAATACCACGCTGTCTTGATGATTACAGCTTTGTAGTAGAGGCTAAAGTCTGGGATTGTGATACCTCCTGCTTTGGTCTTCTTTTTCAAAATTACTTTGGCTATTCGGGGCCTTTTGTGGTTCCATGTGAATTTTAGGATTGGTTGTTGTAGCTTCGAGAAGAATGCTGGTGCAATTTTGATTGGGAGTGCATTGAATGTGTAGATAGCCTTGTGTAGTATTGACATTTTGACAGTATTCTTCCAACCCATCAGCAGAGAATGTTTTTCCATTTCTTTATGTCTTCTTCAATTTCCTTCATAAGCTTTCTATAGATTTCAGCATACAGATCTTTTACATCTTTGGTTAGGTTTATTCCTCGGTATTTTATGGTTCTTGGTGCAATTGTGAATGGGATCAGTTTCTTTATTTGTCTTTCTGTTACTTCATTGTTAGTGTATAAGAATGCAACTGATTTCTGTACATTGATTTTGTATCCTGCAACTTTGCTGAATTCATGTGTCAGTTCTAGCAGACTTTTGGTGGAGTCTGTCGGGTTTTCCATGTATAATATCATGTCATCTGCAAAAAGCGAAAGCTTAACTTCATCTTTGCCAATTTTGATGCCTTTGATTTCTTTTTTTTTTAATTTTTTTTTTCAACGTTTTTTCATTTATTTTTGGGACAGAGAGAGACAGAGCATGAACGGGGGAGGGGCAGAGAGAGAGGGAGACACAGAATCGGAAACAGGCTCCAGGCTCCGAGCCATCAGCCCAGAGCCCGACGCGGGGCTCGAACTCACGGACCGCGAGATCGTGACCTGGCTGAAGTCGGACGCTTAACCGACTGCGCCACCCAGGCGCCCCATGATGCCTTTGATTTCTTTTTGTTATCTGATTGCTGATGCTAGAACTTCCAACACTATGTTAAACAACAGTGGTGAGCGTGGACATCCCTGTCGTGTTCCTGATCTCAGGGAAAAAAGCTCTCAGTTTTTCCCCATTGAGGATGATATTAGCTGTGGGCTTTTCATAAATGGCTTTTGTGATGTTTAAGTGTGTTCCTTCTATCCCGACTTTCTTGAGGGTTTTTACTAAGAAAGGGTGCTGAATTTTGTCAAATGCTTTTTCTGCATCGATTGACAGGATCATATGGTTCTTATCTTTTCTTTTATTAATGTGATGTATCACGTTGATTGACTTGTGAATGTTGAACCAGCCCTGCATCCCAGGAATGAATCCCACTTGATCATGGTGAATAATTCTTTTTATAAGCTGTTGAATTCGATTTGCTAGTATCTTATTGAGAATTTTTGCATCCCTATTCATCAGGGATATTGGCCTGTAGTTCTCTTTTTTTACTGGGTCTCTGTCTGGTTTAGGAATCAAAGTAATACTGGCTTCATAGAATGAGTCTGGAAGTTTTCCTTCCCCTTCTATTTTTTTGAATAGCTTGAGAAGGATAGGTATTATCTCTGCTTTAAATGTCTGGTAGAATTCCCCAGGGAAGCCATCTGGTCCTGGACTCTTATTTGTTGGGAGATTTTTGATAACCGATTCAATTTCTTTGCTGGTTATGGGTCTGTTCAAGCTTTCTATTTCCTCCTGTTTGAGTTTTGGAAGTGTGTGGGTGTTTAGGAATTTGTCCATTTCTTCCAGGTTGTCCAGTTTGTTGGCATATAATTTTTCATAGTATTCCCTGATAATTGCTTGTATTTCTGAGTGATTGGTTATAATAATTCAATTTTCATTCATGATTTTATCTATTTGGGTCATCTCCCTTTTCTTTTGGAGAAGTATGGCTAGAGGTTTATCAATTTTGTTTATTTTTTCAAAAAACCAACTCTTGGTTTCATTGATCTGCCCTGTAGTTTTTTTAGATTCTATATTGTTTATTTCTGCTCTGATCTTTATTATTTGTCTTCTTCTGCTGGGTTTGGGGTGTCTTTGCTGTTCTGCTTCTATTTCCTTTAGGTGTGCTGTTAGATTTTGTATTTGGGATTTTTCTTGTTTCTTGAGATAGGCCTGGATTGCAATGTATTTTCCTCTCAGGACTGCCTTCACTGCAATCCAAAGCGTTTGGATTGTTGTATTTTCATTTTCATTTGTTTCCATATATTTTTTAATTTCTTCTCTAATTGCCTGGTTGACCCATTCATTCTTTAGTAGAGTGTTCTTTCACCTCCATGCTTTTGGAGGTTTTCCAGACTTTTTTCTGTGGTTGATTTCAAGCTTCCTAGCATTGTGGTCCGAAAGTATGCATGGTATGGTCTCAATTCTTGTATACTTATGAAGGGCTGTTTTGTGACCCAGTATGTGATCTATCTTGGAGAATGTTCCATGTGCACTCGAGAAGAAGGTATATTCTGTTGCTTTGGGATGCAGAGTTCTAAATATATCTGTCAAGTCCATCTGATCCAATGTATCATTCAGGGCCCTTGTTTCTTTATTGACCATGTGTCTAGATGATCTATCCATTGTTGTAAGTGGGTATTAAAGTCCCCTGCAATTACCACATTCTTATCAATAAGGTTGCTTATGTTTGTGAGTAATTGTTTTATATATTTGGGGGCTCTGGTATTCGGCGCATAGACATTTATAATTGTTAGTTCTTCTTGATGGATAGACCCTGTAATTATTATATAATGCCCTTCTTTATCTCTTGTTACAGCCTTTAATTTAAAGTCAGTTTGTTTGATATAAATATGGCTACTCTAGCTCTCTTTTGACTTCCAGTAGCATGATAAATAGTTCTCCATCCCCTCACTTTCAATCTGAAGGTGTCCTCAGATCTAAAATGAGTCTTGTAGACAGCAAATAGATGGGTCTTGTTTTTTTATCCATTCTGATACCCTATGTCTTTTGGTTGGCGCATTTAGTCCATTTACATTCAGTGTTATTATAGAAAATATGGGTTTAGAGTCATTGTGATGTCTGTAGGTTTCATGCTTGTAGCGATGTCTCTGGTACTTTGTCTTACAGGATCCCCCTTAGGATCTCTTGTAGGACTGGTTTAGTGGTGCTGAATTCCTTCAGTTTTTGTTTGTTTGGGAAGACCTTTATCTCTCCTTCTATTCTAAATGACAGATTTGCTGGATAGAGGATTTTCAGCTGCATATTTTTTCTGTTCATCACATTGAAGATTTCCTGCCATTCCTTTCTGGCCTGCCAAGTTTCAGTAGAGAGATCTGTCACGAGTCTTATAGGTCTCCCTTTATATGTTAGAGCACGTTTATCCCTGCTTTCAGAATTTTCTCTTTATCCTTGTATTTTGCCAGTTTCACTATGATATGTCGTGCGGAAGATCAATTCAAGTTATGTCTGAAGGGAGTTCTCTGTGCCTGTTGGATTTCAATGCCTTTTTCCTTCCCCAGATCAAGGAAGTTCTCAGCTATGATTTCTTCAAGTACATCTTCAGCACCTTTCCCTCTCTCTTCCTCCTCTGGAATACCAATTATGCATAGATTATTTCTCTTTAGTGCATCACTTAGTTCTCTAATTTCCCCCTCATACTCCTGGATTTTATCTCTCTTTTTCTCAGCTTCCTCTTTTTCCATAATTTTATCTTCCAGTTCACCTATTCTCTCCTCTGCCTCTTCTATCTGAGCTGTGGTTGTCTCCATTTTATTTTGCAGCTCATTAATAGCATTTTTTAGCTCCTCCTGGCTGTTCCTTAGTCCCTTGATCTCTGTAGCAATAGATTCTCTGCTGTTCTTTATGCTGTTTTCAAGCCCAGGGATTAATTTTATGACTGTTATTATAAATTCACTTTCTGTTATATTGTTTAAATCCTTTTTGATCAGTTCGTTAGCTGTCGTTATTTCCTGGAGATTCTTTTGAGGGGAATTCTTCCGTTTGGTCACTTTGGATAGTCCCTGGAGTGGTGTGGAACTGCGGGGCACTTCCCCTGTGCTGTCTTGAATAACTTGCATTGCTGGGCGGGGCCATAGTCAGACCTGATGTCTGCCCCCAGCCCACCGCTGGGGCCACAGTCAAACTGATGTGTGCCTTCTCTTCCCCTCTCCTAGGGGCGGGATTCAGTGGGGTGGTGTGGCCCGTCTGGGCTACTTGCACACTGCCAGGCTTTGGTGCTGGGGATCTGGTGTATTAGCTGGGGTGGATAGGCAAGGTGCACAGGGGCAGGAGGGGCAGGCTCAGCTCCCTTTTCCTTTGGAAATCTGCTTCGGGAGGGGCCCTGTGGCACCGGGAGGGAGTCAGACCTGCCAGAGGGATGGATCCGCAGAAGCACAGTGTTGGGTGTTTGCGTGGTGCCAGCAAGTTTCCTGGCAGGAACCGGTTCCCTTTGGGATTTTGGCCAGGGGATGGGTGATGGAGATGTCGCTGGCGAGTGCCTTTGTTCCCTGCCTAGCTGCACTCTGTTGTCCGGGGCTCAACAACTCTCCCTCCCGTTGTCCTCCAACCCTCCCATTCTCCGAGCAGATCTGTTAACTTATAACCTCCCAGATGTTAAGTTCCGCTTGCTGTCAGAACACACTCTGTCTGGCCCCTCCATTTTTGCAAGCCAGACTCGGGGGCTCTGCTTTGCCAGTGGGCAGGCTGCCCCTCCGCCCCGGCTCCCTCCCGCCAGTCCATGTAGTGCACACCACCTCTCCACTCTTCCTACCCCCTTCCGTGGACCTCTTGTCTACGCTTGGCTCCAGAGAATCCGTTCTGCTATCTTCTGGCGATTTTCTGGGTTATTTAGGCAGGTGTGGGTGGAATCTAAGTGATCCGCAGGACGCAGTGAGCCCAGCGTCCTCCTACGCCTCCATCTTCCCAGAAGCTCCCCTTTCAGTGCTTTATCAATTGATTGGTTGAATAATTGATTGTGCATTGCTATGAAATCATGTCTTTTTATATATGCAGTGTGTTTTAATCAATTTCAGTAATTATTTTTCACTAAAATATTCTGTTCTTGGCCTGTGGTCTTGTTGCTGTATCATTCTGATGATCATAATAGGTTTTATGCCTCCTTTACTTTCTGGCACCAAAAAAAAAATAAATAAATAAAATAATCAGACTTTTTTGTGTGTACTTTTGCCCTAAACCTGTAATCAGCCATTTTTCTAAGGAATTCTGCTTCCTTTAATGGTATTTAGAAGCCAAAATCAGGGTACCATAGGTGATCATTACTACTTTATCAATACTTTTAGGCTTTTTCAATAGAGCCATTTAAAGCAAAACAAAAGGTAACAAGTTCACAAATACTTCTTTTTATTTTATTTTATTTTATTTTATTTTTTTCTTCACTTATTCTAGTTTTTTAATTTATGGTTTTAATATAATATATTGTCAAATTGGCTTCCATACAACACCCAGTGCTCATCTCAACAAGTGTCTTCCTCAATGCACATCACCCACTTTCCCCTCTCCCCCCAACCCCCATCAACCCTCAGTTTGTTCTCTGTATTTAAGAGTCTCATATGGTTTTCCTACCTCCCACTCTCTTTGTAACTTTTTTCCCCCATCCCTTCCCCCATGGTCTTCTGTTAAGTTTCTCAAGATCCACATATGAGTGAAAACATATGGTATCTGTCTTTCTCTGCCTGACTTATTTCATTTAGCATAATACCCTCCAGTTCCATCCACGTTGCTGCAAAAGGCAAGATTTCATTCTTTTTTATTGCCAAGTAGTATTCCATCATATATATAAATCACATCTTCTTTATCCATTTGTCAGGTGATGGACATTCCGGCTCTTCCCATACGTTGGCTATTGTTGAAAGCACTGCTGTAAACATTGGGGTACATGTGCCCCTATGCGTCAACACTCCTGTATCCCTTGGGCAAATTCCTAGCAGTGCTATTGCTGGGTCATATGGTAGTTCTATTTTTAATTTTTTCAGGAACCTCCATACTGTTTTCCAGAGCGACTGCACAAGTTTGAATTCCCACCAGCAGTGCAGGAGGGTTCCCCTTTCTCCACATTCTCGCCAGCATCTATAGTCTCCTGATTTGTTCATTTTAGCTGCTCTGACCGGCATGAGGTGGTATCTCAGTGTGGTTTTGATTTGTATTTCCCTGAAGAGGAGTGACATTAAGCATCTTTTCATGTGTCTGTTGGCCATCTGGATGTCTTCTTTGCAAAAGTGTCTATTCATGTCTTCTGCCATTTTCTAACTGGATTATTTGTTTTTCAGGTGTGGAATTTGGTGAGTTCTTTATAGATTTTGGATCATAGCCCTTTATCCAATATGTCATTTGCAAATATATTTTCCCATTCCGTTGGTTGCCTTTTAGTTTTGCTGATTGTTTCCTTTGCTGTGCAAAAGCTTTTTATCTTGATGAGGTCCCAGTAGTTATTTTTACTTTTAATTCCCTTGCCTTTGGAGATGTGCTGAGTAAGAAATTGCTGCGGCTGAGGTCAAAGAGGTTGTTGCCTGCTTTGTCCTCTAGGGTTTTGATGGTTTCCTGTCTCACATTCAGGTCCTTCATTCATTTTGAGTTTATTTTTGTGTATGGTGTGAGAAAGTGGTCTAGTTTCATTCTTCTGCATGTTGTTGTCCATTTTCCCAGCACCACTTGTTAAAGAGACTGTCTTTTTTCCATTGGATATTCTTTCCTGCTTTGCCAAAGATTAAATATTACTTTGGCTATTTGGGTCTCTTGTGGTTCCATACTAATTTTAGGATTGTTTGTTCTAGCTTTGAGAAGAGTGCTGGTGCAATTTTGACAGGGATTGCATTGAATATGTAGATTGTTTTGTGTAGTATTGACATTTTAATAATATAAATATTTCAAATTCAAAATTATTGAATGTGTAGATTGCTTTGGGTAGTATTGACATTTTAATAATATAAATATTTCAAATTCAAAATTATTGAATGTGTAGATTGCTTTGGGTAGTATTGACATTTTAATAATATAAATATTTCAAATTAAAATTTAAGATTGCAAAAATTCTTATTTCTTTGATTCTATATTGTGTCACGTTGCTCTTGTGCTGAATAAGTATTCCTAACAACAGTAGCACAATATTTGCTTTATCTTTCAAATGTACAAATAATAGTTTCAAAAAACCATGCCAATATTATTCCTAACGATAAGACTACTGATTAGATTGTCTCTCGCACTGAAACAGTCCACTTAAAATCTTATAATCTCAGGTCATTTGAAACCATTTTTTGCTATAGTGGTTATATCATTTCTTTGATGTATAGCTAGGCTTATTTGTTTTGGTTTTGTTTTTAGTTTTAGAATTTTGAATTTAATCTGTTTCTGTTTGGTAAAATAGGTTATTCAGAAGTCAATACTATATAACAAATAACATTAAAAATAACATAAATTTCTTCCCTGTTTTGTTTTTCCCATCCTGTTTATTTTCTCCATCCTTCTATATGTAATCATTTTATTAGTTTCTATTTTATACTTAAACATTTCTTTTTTGAAAGCCAAATTATATATATACATATCCATAAGTATAATTTGTTTTATATATAAATATATATAATACACATATATAGGTAACACCATACTGATTCCTATGGATATTTTCCTAGTTATTGGATATAATTAGACCAGGTATCTTTAACAACTGGAAACTTCTTCCCTTCTGACTCCTGATCTTTGAGGTAAGGTAAGAATAGGAGAGATTATAGGAAAGCTATTGAAAATTGCATTCTGCTTATATTCTTTGCCATGACTATGTATCTGTTGTATAAGATACAGATTAGTATTTACATTATTTAAAAATGTTTAAAAGTTACTTCACTTGATTAATATTAATATTGATTTATATTGAACCAAATTGAATAAATAAAATAATCTCATACACATATGAGAAGATAATCTGGAGGTTAGCTGTGAATCTCTTTTCAGATCCCAAACAAATTCTCTGAGGGTCCATATGACCTGCTCCTGAGGGAAAAGATTCCAAATTCTCTTTTCCAACCCTGCCTCTCTTCAGTTCCCAGACTAGCTGGAGAGCACATCTAGGAGTTCAGGTTGATTGCTTCAGTTTATAAGTTGCAAAGGTCACACATGAGAAAAATCCCAGGGTCTTTTTAAAACTTCAAGCTTCTTAGCAACTGAGTCCACACTGTAGGTTTCAGCTATAACTCCTGGGAATATAGATTATTGAGCCAGTCCCTTGGGATCCTTAGTTCAGCCTAAACCAACTGGTCTTTTGATTGGTAGAGTATCAGAATCCTTTGTTCAGAAAATTCTGTCAGCAAAATATTTAGAGTTACAGAGGAAAATGTATGAAAATGTCTATTCCCAGAGCTGGAAAGTTGTGTTACATCTTCTTTTAATGAATATCACCTGATCCCTCTACCTATTGATTCAAAACTCCGGGATAATATCTCCCCTAAGAGAATTCAAGGACGAAAATGTTCCTCTGAGTCCTCTGATGATTTTGTCTTCTCCCAACCTACTCCTTGAGGTGCTTCCTTTTTTCCTTCCTTTCCTTCCTCTCTTACTGCTTTCTGGGAGACTTACCTTTCCCTTGAATTCTGTCATCTTCTTACTGTTCTCAAGTTTAGACACTATCCCTACATTTAGAGACAGCTCTTTTGCAATATGGTCTCATATTATCTCTTCCCTAACATGCTTCAGTCTACTTCTCTGATATACTCTTCTTCCTTTTCCTGGGATGCATTAACATTTACGTTAATAGATCGGAAGTCCTGTTTCCGGCTCTTTATGTATAGGCTAATTCAATCAAATATAAGACATATATTATTTCCCCCAAATGTACTCAGTTTATGGGTGGAACAATTATAATTTAAAATATCAAACAATATCTCCAAAGCTAAACAGCTACTAAGTGACATGATCCGGCTATACCACACGTCTGTCTAAATTGCAGGGTGTTGGCAACATTGTGCTACACTTACTGAACCTCAGGCATAAAGCCCTTATTTTATGTTGGAGAAGCTGAGTCCACCATCTGAAAGCACTGCAGATAGGGATATGGTAGGACATTAGGAGCATGTTTTCCACTCTTCATGCTTTAAACTGTCTCCTCCTCAACCAGTCTTATGAGCTTCAGAGAATTACTTTATCTGCATTATAATAATCTTCAGATGGACTACCCCTGAGACATGTGGGGCAAGATTGAGGCACAATCTGGGCAAAAATGAACTAGGTGATGCTTATCTCCAATACCTGCTTAACTCTGGTTTTAGTATTTTTTTTTTTCCTCATACAAGATACCTCTTCATAAAACCAGGGCTTTAAGCTCCTTTGTGGCCAAGCTTGTCTTTCAAAACCGATAAAATGCTAAACCTGTTTCTCCTGCTTCCTCACCATTAATACACTTGTTGTTCTCAGCTAATACTTTCAGGTCAACATTATGAAATAAAGTCATTTCATATTTCATTCTGCACTGACCAGTCCTTAGCTATTTTTCCCTTGGATGGGATCCAATTAACTCTCTCCCTCTAATTATGTTAATATCTAGCAACAAAACTACTATATCATGTTTTCCAAAGTTATTGATACTTTATGTTTAGAAACAGTAGAAGAAGGGGTGTCAGGGTGGCTCAGTCAGTTAAACATCCGACTCTTGATTTTGGCTGAAGTCATGATCTCACAGTGGGTTAGAGTGTCACGTTGGGCTCTGTGCTGACAGTGTGGAGCCTGCTTGGGATTCTCTCTCTCTCCTTCTCTTTCTGCCCCTCTCAAAAGAAATAAACTTTAAAAAAGAAAAAATAAAATATTTTTTAAAAGCAACAGAAGAAAGAAATCACTAATAATACCTTTTGGTCATTAGCCATAGTAAAAAGATTTGTTTTTATTATTTTACTTATTTACTTATTTTAAGGAAATATCTTTGACACTTTACAAATACCCTAAAAAGAAATCTGACATTTCACTTCTGTGGAAGTCAGGCCCCTGATGGCAACTTTTCTTCCTGTCATTGTATTTTATGTGTGCAAATACACATGCAAGCTTATCCCATTTTCATTTTGTTTCAAGGATAAACTTCATCCCATAATTCATAGAATATTTTGCAGTTAGTAAGTCAGGACTATTTGGAGGTGGAAGATAGGAAAGGGCTTTTCTTTGTATTGCCCTAAAATCATGTCACAGAGGCATAGTACCTCCTTCTCTTCCACATCCTGGGTATCATGGGCCTTTTGCCTAACATAAAGGATTTCATGCTTCAATTCTGTACCAGCTGATTTATCCATATGATGGTTGGAGATAATGTGATCTGGGCAGCAGGAACCCAAATGGACACTGTGATTAGATCTAAATTAATGAGTGAAATATGAAAATTTTAGCCATTATTTTCATAACCCATCCCTCAAATAACTGGAAATAAATATACATATGTTGGAAAAATAATATACATAACATCATTTCTTTTTTTAAAAATTTTTAAAAATGTTTTTATTTATTTTTGAGACAGAGACAGAACACAAGCAGGGGAGGGTCAGAGAGAGAGGGAAACACAGAATCCGAAGCAGGCTTCAGGCTCTGAGCTGTCAGCACAGAGCCCGATGCGGGGCTCGAACTCATGGACCGTGAGATCATGACCTGAGCCGATGTCGGACGCTTAACCGACTGAGCCACCCAGGCGCCCCAACTCATCATTTCTTATTGCCAGGATATATCTCATTACAAATATTAATTTTCAATAGAATTCTTCCCAGGTATGTCCTAATACAAGATTCTCAATGCTACCTGGACAAAATGAATAATTTTCCCGGGATATGAGCAGTTTGTCAGGGGATCTCAAAGTATAGTTGCCACCACCTGGTGCTGCTGGTTATTTAAATAGGTAATTGAATTTAGTCATCCAGTGCTTGGTTAACAGTCAAGGGAAGAGAGATCAGTCTTTGATCAGTTGTCTTGAGTTAGAAGGAAAAGCCATTATGGGATGGACTTGAACAGCATTACAGAGTAGTTATCCTGAGTCTGAGGTTGCAAGTCATGTGTGTCAGAACAAAGCAGAAGAACATGGACAAGTTTTAGAATGTGAAAATGTAGGTTGGTTGTCTTGTGGACTTCCAAAGCTGGCTGAGACATTGACAGGAGCAGAGTGTGGTTTAAGCTGGGCATGGGATATGTGACTGCCGTAGCCATAATCCTCTGCATGTTCCCCATTTAATTCCTTATACAGCCTTGTTTCTGTGATTCATTTCACTTTGCAAACATGCATTAGTTCCTTACCTTTTTTTTCTTTGTCACTGCATATTCCTGGAAAAAAACAAAGCCCATTTAATATCACATCTCTTTCTGTTCTATACATGTGCTTAAGCAGCTAAATATTACTGAGATAATCACATACTTGTTCATATTAGTCTCCAAATATCAAATAGGCAAATGTATCACCAGTGAATCCTACTGCATTTCCTTAGTAAGTCTTCCACTTGATGTACCTGAGTTTTGTGTTCTTAGATCATCAAAATCCCTCAGCACTAAAAACACACACCATATACACACACAAATAGATAAGATAGATGATAGATAGGTAGGTAGGTAGGTAGATATATAGATAGATAGATAGATAAACAGACCGTGTTCATAATTTCATCTCACATTTTATCAAAAACTTTGCAAACAGTTGGAAATTCTCTCATATTTTAGCCATACAGTCTACCAAGCTAGCTGCCTTAGTCCCCACTCTCTTTACCTTACCTCTTATTTTCAACAGATAAAGGCCCCCTTCTCCTACCTATAGACAAAATTACTTGTGCTCTGGGTCATTGTCCCTTTCTCAAGGATTTTACTTCTGTTATTAACCTTTTATTCTGCCGCACCAACATTTCTCTATTCCCACTGAATATACAAAATGTTCTTTGTGTTAATACCTATCTTAAAAATAAAAGAAGGGGACCTCTAGGGGCATAAGATGAGGGCCTACAAAATTACATAAGGAACTGATAGAGGGATGGTGGGCTGTCATCCAAGAATATCAAATTTATTGTCATGATTAGGAAGTCAGCTTAGAAATATTTCAACATGGTTTCCAGTACATTTGTGAAATAATGTACATGAACAGGAAGGCTAAGGCATTAGGGGTAAATTGGAGGCACAAAAGGAGTTCTGATGTCTTTCTTTCTTGGATTCCCAGGGTAAATATTTTTATCACCATGAGAAACCACAGCATTGTCAGTGAGTTCATCCTCCTTATGTTATCTGCTGACCCTCAGACTCAAATTCTGCTCTTCATGTTGTTTCTGGTGATTTACGTCCTGACCCTGATGGGGAACCTGGTGATGCTGCTGGTGATTAGGACTGATTCTCACCTCCACATGCCCATGTACTTCTTTTTGAGACAACTGTCCTTCCTGGACCTCTGCCACCCAACTGTCACAGTCCCCAAGATGCTGGAGAATCTACTTTCTGAAAGCAAAGCCATCTTCGTAGAGAGCTGCCTGGCTCAGGCCTTCTTTGTGTTTGCCACCGGGGGCACGGAGGCCTGTCTGCTGGCTGTGATGGCCTATGACCGCTATGTAGCCATCAGCTCCCCTCTGCTCTATGGCCAGGTGATGAGCAACCAGCTCTGTGTTGGGATGGTGTGGGGTTCCTGGGGCCTGGCCTTTGTTGATGCTCTCATTAATATCCTCTTGGCTGTCAATTTAGACTATTGCGAGGACCAGACTCTTCCCCACTTCAGCTGTGAGCTGTCTTCTCTCTTCCCTCTGTCTTGTTCTGATACCTCGACCAACTTCACACTCCTGCTGTGCTCCTCTGTCTTGCATTTCTTTGGAACCTTCATTATGATTGTTTTTTCCTATGTTCGCGTTGTCTCTGCCATCAGCTCCACCTCAGGCAGAAGCAAGGCCTTCTCTACCTGCTCTTCTCACCTCACTACTGTGATTTTGTTCTATGGCTCAGGTTTCCTCAGCTATCTCTTGGCAACTTCAGGCTCCCGTCTGGAGATGGTGTTCTTGAAATACAGTGTGGTCACTCCCATGCTGAACCCCCTTGTCTACAGCCTACAGAACAAGGAGGTGAAGACAGCTATGAGAAGAATATTAAGAAGATATGTTAATTCTTTCACATAGTGGACCAGAGAAATAGGACCATGGAGAAGCTAAACCATTTTGCCACAAGATATCTTATAACTGAAAAATTAAGGTTTCTCCCTTTCCTTTTCCTTTTCCTTTTCCTTTTCCTTTTCCTTTTCCTTTTCCTTTTCCTTTTCCCTTTCCTTTCCTTTCCTTCTTTCTTATTTTAGCATTCTTAGCAACATCTTTATTAAAAGTGTTCTTAAAAACTTCACTATATGAAATTACGGAATAGGGATCACTTTCTTCACTGCTAGAACACTGGTCTGAATGCAGCTTGTAAGAAATGTTTTTAGAAACAAGGGATTATTTCTTGATTGAGCATCATGCCAGCTGTTGAAAGATATGTATGTGTCAGCATCTTAATACATGTTCAAGAAGAAGGCAGCAAGCTCTATTCTTAGGATGCTTAATGGTCAGCCCTATTTAGAGGAAGAAAAATGGGTCAGATAATTTTCCAAGGTATTGTTTTACAGTAAATAAACATATAGATATATATTTATTTTGTGGATAATATCTGTTATTTTTCCCTGCCCAACATCCTTTTACCCTTCCTCCAGTAACTGCACACTACTCTTGGTTAGGGATATTAACCCTTCCCCATTTTATGCACCTCACTGGGACTCTCCATGGTGGCCCCTTGTCTCCCCTTGCCACAAGGAGATCATGTGAACCATAAAAGGCCAGTCATTCTATCCCTGTCTCCTAACAAAATACTGTCCAGGTTCTCCTGCTGTTGAGAATCTCCAGTGATACCTTGCTTACTGGGTTTCCTCACAGGAAGTTTTTCAACAAGCAAAATAACAATAGCAGACCAGACTTTTAATAAAGACGCTCACTGTAAGTTAAATGTTTTACACATATAATTCTCTTAAATTATCTCAACAACTTTATATGACCTAAGTACTATTATTCCTGTTTTACAAATGAAGCTGGAATTTCAAGCCAGTCACTCTGAATCCAGAGTCCATTTTCACAAATGCTCTTTTAATCTGGCATCCTTTGCAAAACATCCTTTTCTTAACTAGTGTGAACCAAATTCAAATTATGTTGGTTGGAACCAAAGAATCCAAACTGGTATAAACATTGGGGTACAAGTGCCCCTATGCATCAGCACTCCTGTATCCCTTGGGTAAATTCCTAGCAGTGCTATTGCTGGGTAATAGGGTAGATCTATTTTTAATTTTTTTGAGGAACCTCCACACTGTTTTCCAGAGCGGCTGCACCAGTTTGCATTCCCACCAACAGTGCAAGAGGGTTCCCGTTTCTCCACATCCTCTCCAGCGTTTATAGTCTCCTGATTTGTTCATTTTAGCCACTCTGACCGGCATGAGGTGGTATCTCAGTGTGGTTTTGATTTGTATTTCCCTGATGAGGAGTGATGTTGAGCATCTTTTCATGTGCCTGTTATGCTAAGTGAAATAAGTCATACAGAGAAAGACAGATAACATATGTTTTCACTCTTATGTGGATCCTGAGAAATTTAACAGAAGACCATGGGGGAGGGGAAGGAAAAAAAAGAGAGAGGGAGAGAGCCAAATCATAAGAGACTCTTAAAAACTGAGAATAAACTGAGGGTTGATGGGGGGTGGGAGGGAGGGGAGGGTGGGTGAGGGGCATTGAGGAGGGCACCTGTTGGGATGAGCACTGGGTGTGGTATGGAAACCAATTTGACAATCAATTTCATATTAAAAAAAAAAAAAGAATCCAAACTGGTATTCAAATTGGCACTAAAAAGTGAATTTTGTTCTTCACTTGACCCCCAGTAAAATGTGTGGGTTTTTAAAGGAGGGTTGGGGTGCCTGTGTGGCCCAGTCAGTTAAGCATCCATCTTTGGCTCAGGTCATGATCTCACAACTCGTGTGTTCAAGCCCCACATCAGGCTCTCTGCTGTCAGCACAGAACCTGCTTTGGATCCTTTGTCTCCCTCTATCTGCCCCTCCCCTGCTCGCACTCTCTCTCTCCCCAAAATAAATAAACATTTAAAATTAATATAGATGGAGGTGCAAAAGACAACAAATCTATTTATATTCTAATTCTCTTATATTCTCACTATGGTATTCAATAGCAAATGTACTTACCACCTTGATCACCTGAAATCATGTGTCCATTGATAATGAAATTATGATGAGTAAGAAGCTGCTGCAGTCATCTAGTATCTCTAGTCATCTAGTATGTGGAGATAAAAATATTAATACTCAAGGATAATTTCAAGCAAGACAAATTCAAATCTGGAAATGCTAACCTTACTTACGGCTTAGAGATGTTCTAAAGTCAAACCCAGAAGTTCATTCTCTGGCTTGCTGAATTACAACCCTACTAGAATTAACTATTATATTGGACTGCATGTGTAAAATTAGGGAATTGATCAAGAGTTCAACAGTGATACATGGTAGGGTTTGAGATTACAGAGTACCAAACCTCCAAGCCACTCAGAAGTACCCCCCCCCCCCCAAAAGCTTCTGGCTGGCTCAGTCAATGGAGCATGAGACTCTTGATCTCGGGGTTGTGAGTTTGAGCCCCATATCAAGTGTAGAGATTACTTTAAAAAATAATAAAATCTTAAATCAAAGTACCCCCCACTGCACTTTGTCCTCAGTCAAGTTCTTCCTCCCTTAATGGAAAAAGCACACGAATCTATGTCAATTTCCAGGATCCAAATTAACATGACTTGGGGTGAAATGAAGAATCAGAAAAGATATTAGGAGATTTGCATTTAAAACAGTAGTCCATTAATTTCTATTTCAAAACTCTGGAGATCATTTGTGGGAAATGATTTTAAGTGTGTTCAACCACGAAGTATGAACTTGACATTTTGAAAGTAATTTTAAAATATTTTTATACATAAAGACACATATATAATTTTATGAGAATGTGGAAATGAGATTTTTTTATGCATGGTGCTTCATGGTGGTCCAGTCTTATTTTTTTCTTTTTTTTTTCCTTTACCTACCTCCTTTCCCCAGTTTTTATTTTCCCTCCAACCACATCACCTCCCTCTCCAGAAACCCAGTAACTGAATGCATTTGCTTTCATAGCTTTCTCATACTCATAGAATCACATATAAGTGCTTATGCATATGTGTGCAGATACACATACGCATTTTACACATTTATGGTTATCCTGTCTTCTAAAAACTCCCTTTAAATATCAAGTTTTATCTTGTTTCTCCCTCACTCAGCAATACCATGGACATACTAATCTTGGTCAAATGGTTTAGGTCTAATTTATTTCTTTCAAATTACAACCTAATATTCCATGGTGAGGATGTGCCTTAATATATACAACTGTCTTTTATACGGGCATTACCTTTGCTTCCAGATATTGACACAATGAATAACGTTTCAGTAAACAAACTTATATATAAATCGTTCAGTTTGGATGCTTTTATTTATATGGAGGTGATTCTCAGTAACAGGATTCTAATATCAAAGTGGATATAATTTTAATTTGAATATATGTTGTTAGTTTGCTTTCTGGATATATCCTAAGTAATGAATAAGTGTGGTTTTCCCCTGTATACTCTCTAGATATACATGTTATATATCATTTGGACTGATGGGTACAAATGTTTTCTGTATTTAGCTTATTCTGCATTTACCTTACTACCAGTGAGTGTTACTATCTGTTCAAGTGTCTGTTAATAATTTGGATTTTCTCTCTAGCAAATTAGTTGCTCATTCATATCTTTTGTCTATTTATCTTCTTCTGTGTTCTTTTTCTTGTCCATTAGCAATATTTTGTCCATTAGCAATATTAACAGTAGTTTGCAAACTGTGTTGCAAATATTGATCCAGATTCGTTACTTTTCTTTATTTTGTTTTTATTTTATCATAAAAAAGTTTGAATATTTATAGAGTCAAATATGTCTGCCTTTTTCCTGATATCATGTAAATGTCCTGTTTTGATTGGACAAATGCTCTAATTACTCTACTGTACATGTTATCTCTTAGTTTTCCTTAGTTTGTATTATTTTATCTTGAATTATTTAATCATTTGGAATTTACATTTTGGTGTAATATGGATGTCTAAATATATTACTTTATTGGTTTAAAGAGACAACAATATGTATTCAACATTACTTTCTTTCCTACCATGTAGAAATACATGAATCATAATTAAATTCTAGGACTTATATCTGAGAGTTCTGTTATCTATTATCTGTATTTTTCTATTATAATCTTATGTTGGTTATTCTGAAGTATCATAAGGCAAGGCTCATACGTCTTTCATTTATCTTTTCTTAATAACTTTATTGAGGTATGATTTACATACCATAACATTCACTCATTTTAAGTGTAAATTCTGTGATTTTTAGTACATTTACAGAATTGTGCAATCATCATCACAATCCAATTTTAGAACATTTTTATAATCCTCAAAATTCCTTGTTCTTATCTGTGTCCACAGACCCAGGCACTCTCAGATCCAGATTTGCCTTTTCTGGACATTTCATTTAAATGGAACTATACAATATGTGGTCTTTTATGCCTGGCTTATTTCACTTAGCATATGTTTTTGAGGTTTATCTATATGGTAGTGATGTGGCGTGGAGTGTAGGGGTTTGGAGCCAATGTGCAAGAAAGAATTCTTGAGACGTTTATAGTGTAAAAAGGTGGTTTTATTAAAGCACGGGACAGGTCCCATGGGCAAAAAAAGCTGCACTGGGGTTGTGAAGAGTGATTGACTATATACCTTCAGGTTGGGAGGGGGTCAGGGATAGTGTAAGTCTCTAACATATTTTGGAAACAAGGTTTCCAGGAGCTGCTGTTAGGAAAAGGTCATTTATTATTGTTTAGTAAAAACTGAGTCATGAGACCCTTCAGATGTGTATCAGTGAGCCAAAAGCTTGGAGTATGATTGCCAACCTATATCTTGTTGGGTAGAGATAAAGGACGTTTCCAAAGGTTTTTTTTATATATCAAAGCCGACTTACAGGATCCTGGATGTTGGGATAATGTTAAGCGAAAATTCCCTTTCGCTTTTTAGCAAAGTGTCATCATTGAGGCAGCTGAGCTCCCAGAGGAAGGTTACTCTGCCCGTTTCAAGGACTTATTAATGGGCTGTAGGCAGTAAAGAAATTTAATTTTTTTTTCTTCTGCCTTTGTTTTCCACATCAGTAGCATGTATCAGTACTTCTTTCTAGTCCTCATATGGTTACTATTTGCATGGTGTATCATTCTCCATTTTTTAAACGTTCAATCTAGTTGTGTATTTTAATCTGAAATATTTCTTTTATAGATAGCATATAGATGAACCTGATTTTGTAATTTTTTTTTTAACGTTTATTTATTTTTGAGACAGAGAGAGACAGAGCATGAATGGGGGAGGGGCAGAGAGGGAGACACAGAATCCGAAGCAGGCTCCAGGCTCTGAGCCATCAGCCCAGAGCCCGACGCGGGGCTCGAAATCACGGACCGCGAGATCGTGACCCAAGCTGAAGATGTCCGTTTAACCGACTGAGCCACCCAGGCGCCCCTGAACCTGATTTTTTAAATCCAGTCTGGCCATATCTGACTTTTGATTGCAGTTTAATCGATTTACATTTAATAATTTTCAAGGTGGTTAGACTTAAGTCTGCCATTTTGCTATTTTCCATATCTCATGTCTTTTTTGTTTTGTGTTCTTCATTTACCACCTTCTTTTGTATTAGGTAGATATTTTTTAGTGCCCCACTTTATTTTTCTGTTGAGTTTTCTTACTTATTTTTTGGGTTATTTTCTTAGTTATTGGTCTAGGGTAGTTGTTCTCAAAAGAAAATAATTCTTCCCCCAAGGAAACATTTGATAATGTCTGGAGACATTTTTTTTGTTACAATTAAGAGTGTTAATGGTATCTGTTGGATAAAGGCAAGAGTTGCTGCTAAATGTCCTGCTACATACAAGACAGCTGTCCACAATAAAGGGACTTTCCAGCCCAAAGTATCAATAGTACTGAGATTGAGAAACCCTGCTCTAAGGATTACAGTATTAATCTTAATTTATAACTATCTGCTTCAGAGTAATACTAAATTCTAGTGAAATATAGAAGCTTTGTTCCAGTATGACTCAATTCCTTCTTTCTCCTTTGTGCTATTATTATCATGTAATGTCTATATTTGTTATGAATCCAAAATGCAATGTTAGAGTTATTGCTTTACAAAATCTCGTTTTTAAAGAAGAGGAGAAAGGAGGAATTATAATTATAATCTTTTATATTAACCAATATATTTATTATTGTTAAGAAAACAAAATTCAACTGAGTAAATTTAAAGATCTAATCGGCTTTATTAAATGATTCATGAATTGGGCAACATCCCACCTCGCTGAGCTAAACAAAAGGTTTGTTTAAAGACAGAGAAAAGGCCTAAGAAGAAAAAAAAAAGAAAGGAATTTATTAGTAAGGAATGCATTGTTTAGACAAGATTGTCCTAAAGGGAGTGGAAGGGGTCTATCAGTAAATTTCCTAGTATTAATAAGGAATTTCCTTGTTGACTGGTTAAAGATTACATTGAGGGGGGGAGGGGGGATTGAAACTGCAATCAGATTAGGTATTAAGTCTTGGTTTACTGACCTGGGGCTTTAACCTAAGTCACTTTATTTTAGGTCTGTGGTTTTCTTTTTAACATTTTAATACTCATTTTATCCTGTGGGTTTGAGTCTCCATCTGGTCCTAATTCCTTGCTCCAATGTATTGCTTCACTTCCTCATAGTCTCTGTGCTATTACTGTCATAATTATTTCATCCTTATATGTGACAAGATCAACAATATAACTTTATAATTTTTATTTCATGCCTTGGCCTTTTAAATTAGTTTTAAAACCAAAAAGGAAACATATTGTGTGTGGTCTTTTATAATTACCTATTGTAATTAAAACCACAGGCCCAAAATGGCATCACTTAGGCCAAGTCACCAAACCAAGGCTCCATACCGAACCTAATTACAGTTTCAACCTCCCTCAGAAATAAGTCTTAAGGATCAGTAAGGAATTTTCTGATCAGCAGCAATCAGTCACATGGACCCTCTCTGTGTTATCTCTATGGAGGATGAGGTAATCTGCATGATAATACCTCTTAGTCCTTCCACTAAGGGAAAACAACCTTACCTGGAACAATCCCTTTATTTTGCCAATAACTTTCTTGCCCCACCCTTCTTCCTGTAAAAACCTACCATTTTATACAACTCCTTCGGAGCTCCCCTCTACTTGCTGCCTGATTCATTTAGTGAATCATTTAATAAAGCCAATTCTATCTTCAAATTTACTCAGTTGAATTTTGTTTTTTAAACACTGTGTAATTACCTTTACTGGTGTTCTTTATTTCTTCATGTGGATTGAGTTACCATATTCTATCACTTCCTTCTTTTTCAAAGAACTTCCTTTGTTCTTGTAAAGCAGTTCTGATAGCAATAAATCCCTCAGCCGTTGTTACTCTGGGAATGTCTTTAATTTACCTTAATTTTGTTCCAATTTTTTTTTATTGTGGTAAAATGCATATAAACATAAAATTTACCATCTTAACCATTTTTAAGAATGTTAAGAATACCACAGTTCAATGGTATTAAGTATATTTATAGTGTTTTGCAGTCATCACCATCCATCTCCAGAACTCTTTTAATCTTTAAAACTGAAGCTCTATACCTATGAAACAATAACTCCCCATTCCTCCCTTCCTCCAGCCCTGGGCAACCACCATTCTACCCTCTGTCACTATATTTTTGACTACTCTAAGTACCTCATATATGTGGAATCACACAGTATTTTTCTTTTTGTGACTGGTTTATTTCATTTAGTATCATGTCTTCAAAGTTCATACGTGTTCTATCATATCATAGAATTTCCTTCCTTTTTAAGACTAGATAATGTTCCATTGTATGTGTGTACCACATTTTGCTTATCCATCTCTCAATGAACACTTGGGTTGCTTCCATGTTTTAGCCATTATGAATAATACTGCTGTGAACATGGGTATAGTCCTTGAAACTCTGTTTTTAATTCTTTTGGCTCATATGATAATCCTTTTATTTACTATTTGAGGAACCAGTATACTGTTTTCCACAGTGGCTATCCCAGTTTACATTTCCACCAATAGTGCACAAGACAATTACTCTATATCCTTGCCAATACTTATTATTTTCTGAGTTGTTTTGATAGTAGCCATCCTAATGGGTGTGAGATAGTATCTCATTGTAGTGTTATTTTGCATTTACCTAATGATTAGTGGTATTGAGCATCTTTTCATGTGCTTACTTGTCATTTGTAGATTTTTGGAGAAATATCTATTCTTTGCCCATTTTTGAATTGGGTTGTTTGCTTTTTTTGTTGTAGAGTTTTAGGAGTTCTACACATCTTGGTTATTAATCACTTATCAGATTTGCAAATATTTTCTCCCATTCTGTGGGTTGCCTTTTTACTCTGTCAATAATGTCTATTGGTGCATAACATTTTTAAGTTTTCATGAGTGCATTTTGTGTATTTTTTTCTTTTGTTACCTGTGCCTTTGAGATTTTATCCAATAAATAATTTCCAAGTCCAGTGTTATAAAGCTTTTGCTTTATGTTTTCTTCTAAGAATTTTATAGTTTTAGGTCTTACATTTATGTCTTTGATCCATGTTGAGTTAATTTTTGCATATGGCATTAGGTAAGGGTCCAACTTCATTCTTTTGCACTGGGATAACCAGTTTTCCCAGCACGTTTGTTGAAAAGACTATCCCTTTTTCATTGAATGGTATTAGCATACTTGTCAAAAACCATTTGACCATATACATGAGGGTTAATTTCTGGGCTCTCTATCCTATTCCATTGGTTTATTTGTCTGTCTTTATGCCAGTATCACACTGTTTTGATTTCTGTAGCTTTATAGTAAGTTTTGAAATCAGCAAGTGTGACTTCTCCACATTTGTTCTTCTTCAAGATTTTTCTAGCTATTTTAGGTTCTTTGAGAATCCATTTGAATTTTAGGATGGGTTTTTCTACTTCTGCAAAAAAACATAATTGGGATTTTGATAGAGACTTCATGAATCTGTAGATCATTTGGGTAGTACTGACATCTTAACAATATCAAGTTTTCGAATACAAGAACATAAGACATGTTTCCATTTATTTATGTCTTCTTTAATTTCCTTGAGCAACGTTTTATAGTTTTTAGTGTACAAATCTTTTACCTCCTTGGTTAAGTTCATTCCTAAGTATTTTTTTTATTTGATACTATTGTAAATGGAATTACTTTCTTAATTTCCCTTTTCAGATTATTCATTGTCAGTGTATAAAAATGCAACTGGTTTCTGTGTGTTGACCTTGTATCCTGCTACTTTGCTGAATTCATGATTAGTTCTAACACCTTTTTGTGTGGAATCTTTAGGGTTTCTACATAGGATCATTTTACCCACCATTAGTGATAATTTTAATCCTTTATTTCTTTTTTTTTTAATTTTTTTAACGTTTATTTATTTTTGAGAGACAAAAGACAGAGAGAGACAGAGACAGAGCACAAGTGGGGGTGGGCCAGAGAGAGAGAGAGGGGGAGACACAGAATCCGGAAGCAGGCTCCAGGCTCTGAGTCGTCAGCATAGAGCCCGATGCAGGGCTTGAACTAACGAACTGTGAGATCATGACCTGAGCCAAACTTGGATGCTTAACTGACTGAGCCACCCAGGCACCCCATACTCCTTCCTTTCTAATATGGATGCCTTTTATTTCTTTTTCTTGCCGAACTGATTTGGCTAGAACTTCCAGTACTATTAAATAGAATTGGTGACATTGGCATCCTTTTCTTGTTCCTGATCTTAGAGGAAAAGATTTTAATCTTTCACCATTGAGGATGATATTTGCTATGGATTTTGCATACATGGCTTTTATTATTTGAGATAGTTTCCTTCTATTCCCTAGTTTGTTAATTGTTTTAATCATAAAAGCATAAAAGCGTGTTGAATTTTGTCAAATGCTTTTTCTGCAACAATTGAAATTATCATCGTTTTTTTTCATTTGTTAATGTGGTGTATTACACTGATTAATTATTATATGTTGAATCATCCTTGTATCCTAGAAATGAATCCCACTTGATAATGATGTATAATCTTTTTAATATGCTGCTGAATTTCATTTGCTTTACCTTCATGTTGTTGTTGTTGTTTTTTAATTCTAGTATAATCAACATACAGTGTTATATTAGTTTCAGTTCCATAGTTTTCTACATTACTTGGTGCTTATCACAAGTATACTCTTAATACCCTTCACCTATTTCACCCATTTCCCTCTACACCTCCCCTCTGGCAACCACCAGTTGCAACTCTAACTCTATAGTTAAGAGTCTGGTTTTCTGGTTTTTTGTTGTTGTTGTTTTGTTTTTTTCTTTGTTTCATTTCAACATATGAGTAAAATCATATGGCATTTGTCTTTCTCTGGTTTATTTCACTTAGCATTATTCTAGTAATATTCGATAGATACTGTGTGTGTGTGTGACATATATATGTGTGTGTGTGTGTGTGTGTGTATGTATATATATATATATGTGTATACACATATATATGTCACATCTTTATCCATTCATCTGTGGATGGATAATTGGGGTGCTTCCATGTCTTGTCTATTATAAATAATGTTGCAATAAATAATAAAGATGCGTATGTCTTTTTAAATTAATATTTTCATTTTCTTTGGGGAAATATCCAATAGTGGACTTACTAGATCATATGGTAATTCTGTTGTTATGTTTTTGGGGAATCTCCCTACTATTTTCCATAGTGGCTACACCAGTTTGCCTTTGCACCATCAGTGTACCAGGTTTCTTTTTCTCCACATCCTCACTAATACTGATCGTTTCTACTTTACTTTAATAATTTTTGAAGGACAGTTTTGCTAGATACAGAATTCTTGGTTGAACAATTTTTTTCAGTACTTTTAATATTTTGTCACACTATCTGCTGCCCTCCATTGTTTCTGTTGCAAAAATTAGCTGTTACTATTATTGTGGTTCTTTTGTATGTAGTAAGTCATTTTAGTTGCTTATTTCAAGATTTTCTCTTTGCCTTGGCTTTTAGCAGTTTATTTATGATGTTTCTACATGCAGATCTTTTTTACCCTAGTTGAAATTTCTTGAGATTTTTGTATATGTCCAAATTGTTTATCATCAAATCTGGGACACTTTTGGTCATTATTTTTTCAAATATACTTTTTTTTTTTTTTTTTTTAGAGAGAGAGAATGTGTGTGTGCAGGGGAGGGGCAGAGAGGGGGAGAGTGGGAGAGAGAGACAGAGAGACAGAGAGAGAGAGGGAGAGAGAGAAAATCCCAAGCAGGCTCTGTACTCCCAGTTAGGAGCCTGATACAGGGCTCAAACTCATGAACCATGAGATCATGACCTAAGCTGAAATAAAGTCAGATGTCTAACCAACTGAGCCACCCAGGTGCCCCTATTTTTTAAAAATATTCTTTCTGCCCCTCTCTTACTCCTTTTTATGGGGCTCCCATATGCAAGCATTGGAACACTTTATAGTGACCCATAGGTCTCTGAGGCTCTGATCATTTTTGTTTCTATTCTTAAGTTTGGTTAATCTCTACCGTTCTTTCTTGACGTTATCTGACTTTTACTTCTGCCAGCTCAAATCTGATGTTGAGCCTTCTAGTAAATTCTTCATTCCAGTTACTATATTTTCCAATTCCAGAATTATCATTTAGTTCTTTCTCATCACTTCTCTCAAAATTGCTATTCTCTTTGATGAGTCATTTTTGTCATGCCTTCCTTTAATTCTTTATACATAGTTTTCTTTAGTTTTCTTTCCATTTGTAATAGCTCCTTTGAGTATCTTGCCTGCTGAATCTAATATCTGGATTCACTCAAGATAGTGTCTGTCAACTATTATTCCTGTATGTAGGCCACACTCTTCTGTTTCTTTGTATGACTTGTAATTTTTTTGTTGAAAATGGAACATTTTCGATAATGTAATATAATTTCAACTAAAAACTGAGGGGACTAAGGTGCCTGGATGGTTCAGTTGGTTAAGCATCTGACTCTTGGTTTTGGCTCAGGTCATGATCCCATAGTTTGTGAGTTTGAGCCCCACATTGTGCTATGTGCTGACAGAGCAGAGCCGGCTTGGGATTCTCTCTCTCCCTTTCTCTCTGCCCCTCCTCTGCTCACGTGCTCTCTCTCTCTCTCTCTCAAAATAAATAAATAAACTTTAAAACTGAGGGGACTAAATTTATTTGGGGCAGATTATGAAAAATTCCATCTCTATGGGCATTGTCAAAAGCAGTAATGATATCAATAACCAACAATGTTGCAGCTAGTCTGAGTCTCAATACTGGTTGAAAAACATAATATAGTATATTCTAGATTCTGACTAATGTTCTGCTTTGTATTTAAGTACTTTTCTATTGATTTAATGTATATAACTTGTCTCTTTCATGGTACGTGCCTACTGATATCTCAATAAAGCTGTTTTATTCTTAATTTTTATATTTTTGCCTAGCTTCCTAAGGGTTGTTCCAGTGTTTATAATGTGATGATTAACCAGTAACTTGGGAAGAGGTTGTGATCAAATACTTTAAGCCCATAAGCTTTCCACTCTTTGCCAACGGATGGATCTATGTGTGCATTGGGGAGGGCATTCAAAGTTCAGCTAGTTCTCAAATAACCCTTGGCCTTAATGACCCATCAGTCTTTCTCATATTTCAGGTGAACAAGAGGTAGACAAGCCTTACTATGATTGCAACCCAGCCTCAAATGATAGCAGAGTGAGATGACTTTATTTGGAGTAAAGCATTTAAAATTCTATGCCCAGGGGAATTGGCAAAAACAACACAGTCAATAATACAGCTATCTGATGCATTGATACTGGTTAGAACAAGCAATAGACTGTAGATTATAAAGAAATTTAAAAGGGAGTTCTGAAGGAGATAGTCAAAGAGGGCTTTGCTAAGCTGCCACATACCATTGGTAACCTGGAGGGATAAGTGTATTCACCGGTGTTCATACACATTCGAGGGAGGCCAGTGAGTGTCCTAGTGAGCTACTCATCCCTGGATAAATTGAGCCCTTGAAAAGATAGATAGCCAAGGCTAGGAAAGACTTGCAAACTTCTTGAACTTTAAATGCATTCTTTAAGTCACACACAAATTCACTGACAAAGAGTGGATTCCACCACCTAAGAGGAAGTACCACCTCTGACCAATAATTGACCACAAAGCTATGGTGGATCAGGAGTAACCCTTAGGAAACCAGGCTAAAAAATAAAAGAATTAAGAAAACCAGTCAGGAAGGGAGGAGCTAAAATGGCAGTGTAGTAGGTTTGTCTCATCTCTTAAACACTGCTAGATAACTATCAAATCATTCTGAATACCCAAGAAATCGACCCAAGGACTAACAGAACAAACTGCACAACTAGAGGGAGAGAAGAGGCCACAACGAGTAGGAGAAGTGCAGAGATGTGGTTTGGGGGAGAAATGGATCATAGGTGCTGCAGAGGGGAGGAAGTCCTGGTCATGGAGAGAGGTGAGAGAGTGGAATGCACAGGGATATGTACAAGGAGAACACTTCCCCAAAGCCATTGGCTGGGAAAATGAGAGGGGCTGTTTTTTTGTGAGTTTTTGGAACCACCAGAGCTCAAGACTGGAATTTTAGAGGTACATGGGCTTGGCTGGGTTAGAGCCCTGAGGGTGCTGCCCTACTTCTGGAGAGAAGGCAGGCAAACAACCCTGGGGCAGATGGCACAGTCTGGGGATCACCTAAGGCCCATGGGGGAGAGACTGTTCACTCTTCTTGGAACACATCTGTGAGAGGTGGCATTCACAGAGGTACCTCTCCAGGAAAAAAGAGCTGGCAGGCACCATTTCCCTCCCTGCTCATCGGAAGAGATACCTGCTGAGGACGACTAACCTGGACACTGGCTGTTTAGCCTACTTACTCCAGATCCCATGCCCCTGTGCTCTGGTGCAACTGCTCTTCTCAGTCAAACCTGCATCAGTCCCAGTGCAGCGAGACCCTCGCCCAGAAGACCAACATAGGCCCCCACCACAGCACGACCTTAAAGTTGAGAGTTTTAAAAGTCAGCAGGCTTGGCTGGGATACAGTCCAAAGTGCACTGCACTGCACCATGCAGGCAAGCAATACAAAGACAGCATGAAAACAGCAATCTGAAAAATGTTTGGGATGCATGAAGGGAAATTATTTGCTCTTCTGGGAATGCTTCCCTGAGAGCAGCAAAGACAAAGGAGCTGGCTGGCACCATTTCCCTCCCCCACCCCTCAGCATAAGTACAGAACCACTCGCAATTAACAGCACAGCTCTGACACTGGCTGCCTAACCTGCTTACACCAAGTCCCACCTCTCTGATCTGCTGGTACTTCTTTTTTCAGGCAAGTATGCTTAAATCCCAGCTCAGGGGACCCTTCCTCAGAAGACCACCAGAAAACCCCTTCACATACCATGTCTACCAACCAGAGAGTTCTGAAGGCTTCACTTCTAGTGGAAGCAGCATCAGGTCTCATTTAACAAGCAGACCAGAGCATACCTAGTTAAAACTTGCCATACTCTAACCAAGATCCAAACACTGTTCACTGCTGGCAAGGAAAGCCTCTGCAAATGACTGGCCTGAAGGATAGAGCACAGAAACAGAGTGCATGCAGCACACACACCAGAGACACTCACTGAAGCATGAAGCCCTGGACACTTATATGACCTCTTTTTCTAAAGCCATTACTCTCAAAGAAGGAAAAAAAAAAACAGGCTTTTCCAACATACAGAAGACAAAGACTTAGACAAAATGCCAACAGAGGAATTCATCCCCAAAGAAAGAACAAGAAAAGGTCATGGCCAGAGATCTAATGGAAAAATTAGATCTCCTGATGGAGAATTTAAAGCAACAATCATAAAGATATTTACTGGGCTTGAGAAAAGCATAGACATCAGGAGGACCGCAGAGATAAAAGAGTTAAAAGACAGAATGAAAAATGCAGGAACTGAGATTCAAAACAGACTGGATGTAATGATCACAAGGATAGAAGAATCAGGAATGAATAAGTAGTATAGAAGGTAGAATAATGGAAAATTATGAAGCTAAACAAAAGAGAGAAAGAAGAATTATGGATCATGAGAATAGACTTAGGGAACTCAATAACTCCATCAGTGTAATGGTATTCATATCATAGGAGTCCCAGGAGAAGAAGACAGAGAAAAGGGGGCAGAATGTTAGTTGAGTAAATACTACCTGAAAACTTCCATAATCTGGGGGTGGAAACAGACACCCAAATCCAGGAGGCACAGAGAAGTCCCATCAAAATCAACAAAAGCAGGCCAACACCAAGACATACAGTAGTCAAGTTTGAAAAATATAGTGATAAAAAAATCATAAAAGCAGCAAGACAAAAGAAATCCCCAACTTACAAAAGAAGATCCATAAGTCTAGCTACAGTTCTTTCCACAGAAACTTGGCAAACCAGAAGGGAATGGCATGATATATCAACGTGCTGAATGGGAAAGATCTACAGCCAAGAATACTCTATCCATAAAGGCTATCATTCAGAATAGAAGGAGAGATAAAGAGTTTCCCAGACAAACAAAAACTAAAGGAGTCATGACTACTTAATCAGTCCTGCAAGAAACATTAAATATATTAAATATGTGAAGAAAATATCAAGTGACAAAGACTAGAAAGGATCATAGAAAATCCCCAGAAACAACAAAAAAAGTAATAAAATGGCAATAAATATATATCTGTAAATACTCTGAATGTAAATGGACTAAATGCTCTAATCAAAAGACATAGTGTGTCGGGGCGCCTGGGTGGCACAGTCGGTTAAGCGTCCGACTTCAGCCAGGTCACGATCTCGCGGTCCGTGAGTTCGAGCCCCGCATCAGGCTCTGGGCTGATGGCTCAGAGCCTGGAGCCTGTTTCCGCTTCTGTGCCTCCCTCTCTCTCTGTCCCTCCCCCGTTCATGCTCTGTCTCTCTCTGTCCCAAAAATAAAAATAAAAAACGTTGAAAAAAAAATTAAAAAAAAAAAAAAAGACATAGTGTGTCAGAATGGATAAAAAAACAAGACCCATGTATATGCTGCCTATAAGAGACTCATACCTAAAGACACTTGCAGATTGAAAGTGAGGGGATGGAGAAATATTTATCATGTAAATGCAAGTCAAAAGAAAACCAGAGTAGCAATACTTATATCAGACAAACTAGATTTTAAACCAAAGACTGCAATAAGGTATGAAGAAGGGCACTATATCATAGTAAAGGGGACAATCCAACAAGAATATCTAACAAATGTAAATATTTATGCACCCAACATGGAACACCCAAATATATAAATTAATAGCAAACATAAAGGAACTCATTGCTAATTATACAATAATAGTAGGGGATTTTAACACCCCACTTACATCAACGGACAGATCATCTAAACAGAAAATCCACAAGGAAACAATGCCTTTGAATGACACACTGGACCAGATGGACTTAAAAGACATATTCATATCATTTCATTCTAAAGCAGCAAAACAAACATGTTTTTCAAGTGCAGATGGAACATTGTCCAGAATAGAGCACATCCTAGGTCACAAATCAGGCCTCAACAAGTACAAAAAAATTGAGATCATACCATACATCTTTTCTGATAACAACACTATGAAACTTAAAGTCAACCACAAGGCAAAATTTGGAAAGACCACAAATACATGAATGTTAAACAACATTCCACTAAACAACAAATAGGTCGACCAGGAAATCAGAGAAGAAATAAAATACATGGGGTAAAATGAAAATGAAAACATGATTGTCCAAAACTTTTGGGATGCACCAAAAGTGGTCCTAAGAGAGAAGCATATAGCACTACAGGCCTACTTAAGAAATAAGAAAAATCTATGGGGTGTCTGGGTGGCTCAGTCGGTCGAGCGTCCCACTTCAGCTCAGGTCATGATCTCGTGTTTGTTTGTTTGAGCCCTGTGTTGGGCTCTGTGCTGATAGCTCGGAGCCTGGAGCCTGCTTTGGATTCTGTGCCTCCCTCTCTCTTGGCCCCTCCCCTGCTCATGCTTTCTCTCTCTCTCTCAAAAATAAATTTAAAAAAATTAAGAAATAAGAAAAATCTCAAATAAACAACCTAAACTTAAAACTAAAAGTGTAAAAAAACAACAAACAAAAAGAAGAATAAAAACAACAATAAACAAAGCCTAAAGCCAGCAGAAGGAAGGAAATAATAAAGATTAGGGCAGAAATAAATGATATAGAAACTAAAAAAACCAATAGAACAAACCAATGAAAGCAGTAGCTGGATCTTTGTAAGAATTAACAAAATACATAAGCCTCTAGCCCGCCTTATCAAAAAGAAAAAAGAAAGGACTCAAATAAAATCACAAATGAAAGAGGAGAAATAATCAACACCATGGAAATAAAAACAATTATAAGAGAAAATTATGAAAAAGTATATGTTAACAAATTGGGCAATGTGGAATAAATGGATAAATTCCTAGAAACATATCAATTACCAAAACTGAAACACAAAGAAATAGAAAATTTGAACAGACAGATAACCAGCAAAGAAATTGAATCAGTAATCAAAAAAACTCCTAACAAAGAAAAGTCGAGGGCCAGATGGTTTCCCAGGGGAATTCTAGCAACTATTTAAAGAAGAGTTAATACCTATTCTTCTGAAACTATTCCAAAAAATAGAAAGGAAGAAAAATTTCCAAACTCATTCTATGAGTCTAACATTTCCCTGATTCCAAAACCAGAGAAACACTCCACTAAAAAATAGAATTACAGGCCAATATCCCTGATGACCATGGATGCAAACATTCTCAATAAAGTAATAGCAAATTGAATCCAACAGTATATTAAAAGAATTATTCACCATGGTCAAGTGATATTTGTTCCTAAGCTGCAGGTGTGGTTCAATATTTGCAAATCAATGTGATACACATATTAATAATAGGATAAGAACCATATAACCATTTTAATAGACAAAATGCATCTGACAAAGTACAACATCCATTCATGATAAAAACCCTCAATAAAGCAGGTTTAAAGGGAACATGCCTCAACATAATAAAGGCCATATATGGCCTTTGTATATGTATATATATATATATATATATATATATATATATATGCCACATATATATATATATGCCACACACGTATATATATATATATATGCCACAGCTAATATCCTCAATGGGGAAAACCTGAGAGATTTTCCTCTATGGTCAGGAAGAAGACAGTGGTGTCCACTCTCACCACTGTCTTTAACATAGTACTGGAAGTCCTAGCCTCAGCAATCAGACAACAAAAAGAAAGAAAAGGCATCCAAATTGGCAAGAAGTCAAACTTTCACTATTCACACATGACATGATACTGTATGTAGAAAACATACAGAAAACTGTATGTAGATACTGTATGTAGAAGACTCCATGAAAAAATTTCTAGACCTGATACACGAATTCAGTAAAGTCCCAGGATACAAAAATCAACATACAGAAATCTGTTGCATTTTTATACACCAATAATGAAGCAGCCAAAAGAGAAATTAAGAAATAAATCACTTTTATTTTTTTTCTTTTTTAATATATGAAATTTACTGTCAAATTGGTTTCCATACAACTCCCAGTGCTCATCCCAAAAGGTGCCCTCCTCAATACCCATCACCCACCCTGCCCTCCCTCCCACCCCCCATCAACCCTCAGTTTGTTCTCAGTTTTTAACAGTCTCTTATGCTTTGGCTCTCTCCCACTCTAACCTCTTTTTTTTTTTTTCTTCCCCTCCCCCATGGGTTTCTGTTAAGTTTCTCAGGATCCACATAAGAGTGAAACCATATGGTATCTGTCTTTCTCTGTATGGCTTATTTCACTTAGCATCACACTCTCCAGTTCCATCCACGTTGCTACAAAAGGCCATATTTCATTTTTTCTCATTGCCACGTAGTATTCCATTGTGTATATAAACCACAATTTCTTTATCCATTCATCAGTTGATGGACATTTAGGCTCTTTCCATAATTTGGCTATTGTTGAGAGTGCTGCTATAAACATTGGGGTACAAGTGCCCCTATGCATCAATAAATCACTTTTAAATTGCACCCAAAACAATAAGATACCTAGGAATAAATCTAACCTAATAAGGTGAAAGATCAATACTCTGAACACTATAGAACACTTATGGAAGAAATTGATGACACAAAGAAATGGAAAGACATTCCATGCTCATAGATTGGAAAAACAAATATAGCCAAAATGTCTATATTATCCAAGGCAAACTACATATTTAATGCAATCCCTATCAAATTACCACCAGCATTTTTCACAGAGCTAGAACAAATAATCCTAAATTTATATGGAACCACAAAAGACCCTGAATAGCCAAAGCAGTCTTGAAAAAGCAAAGCAAAGCTGGAGGCATCACAATTCTGGACTTCATATTATATTACAAAGCTGTAGTGATCAAGACAATATGGTACTGGCACAAAAACAGACAAATCAATAGAACAGAATAGTAAAGCTAGAAATGAACCCCCAACTGTATGGTCAACTCATCTTCAACAAAGTAGGAAAGAATATCCAATGGAAAAAAGACAGTGTCTTCAACAAATGGTGTTGGGAAAACTGGACAGCAACATTCAAAAGATTGAAACTGGACAACTTTCTTACACCATACACAAAAACAAATTCAAAATGGACTAAAAACCTATATGTGAGACAAGAAACCATCAACATCCTAGAGGAGAACAAAGGCAGTAACCTCTTTGACATCATTTGTAGCAACTTCTTTCTAGATATGTCTCCTGAGGCAAGGAAAACAAAAGCAAAAATAAACTGTTGGCACTTCATCAAAATGAAAATCTTCTGCATAGTGAAGGAAACAATAAAACTAAAAGGCAAACTACTGAATGGGTGCAGATATATACAAATGATATATCTGATAAAGAGTTATTATCCAAAACCTATAAAGAACTTATCAAGCTCAACACCCCCCAAAATAATCCAGTCAACCGATGGGCAAGAAGACGTGAATAGATCTTTTTCCAAAGAAGACGTACAGATGGCTGACAGACACATGAAAAGTTGCTCGACATCACTCATCATCGGGGAAATGCAAATCAAAACCACAATGAGATATCACCTCACACTTGTCAGAATGGCTAAAATTAACAATACAGGAAACAACAGATGTTGGTGAGGATGCAGAAAATGAAAGAATTCATCATCAGTAAAACTACACGGATGTTAAACTAAATTCTTTAAGCAGTAGGCAAATGATAGCAGATGGAAATTTGGATGTATACAATTTTTCCTAAAATGGCAAACATGTGGGTAAATATAAAAGGCATTTATCTCGTTTATTAATCTTAAAGCATAGTTGACAGTTTAAAGCAAGTATAATAACAGCATATTGTGGGGGTTATAATATATGTAGAATTAAAATGTATGATAACAATAATACATAAGACAGAAAGAGAGACATGGAAGCATAGTATTGTATGGTTCTAACCCTATATATGAAGCTGCATATTATATATAGGTAGACTCTGATAAGTTAAAGATACACCTAACATCATAATGCTAAGAAACTCAAAATTTCCTATGCAGATCAGATATAAGGCAAAGATGTCCCGTTTTTCTGGTCCTTTTCAACATCATACTGGAAGTTCTAGCTAATGCAATTAAGGCAAGAAAAATAAAAGCATATAAATTGGGAATGAAGAAATAAAACATTGTTCACAGATGACATGATTATCTATGTAGAAAATCCAAAATAACTGACCAAAACAAAAACAAAAACAATAAAAAAGACAAAAGATAAACAAATAGGCATCTGTAGCCTAATAGGCTACTAATAGGAACTAATAGGCATTTATAACAAAGTTTCAGGATAAAAGGTTAATATACACAAGTACAAGTCCATCACTTCCCCATATACCAACAATGAACAATTGGTATTTAAAATTAAAAACACAATACCATTTTCATCAGCACCAGAAAAAAATGAAATACTTAGGAATAAATTTAACAAAATATGTACAAGATCTATATGAGGAAAGTAGATCAACAAAATAAAAGAAAAATTAATGGAGAGATATTCCATGTTTTTGGATAGGAAGACTCAGTATTGTCAAGATGTTAGTACTTCTCAGCTTAATCTATAGATTCAGTGCAATCCCAATCAAAATCCCACCAAGTTATTTTGTAGATGATAAACTGATTCTAAAGTTGATATAGAAAGGCAAAAGACTCAGAATAGCCAAAAAAAATACTGAATGAAAAGAACAAAGTTGGGTGACTGACATTACCTGTATTCAAGGCTTATTATAAAGCTGCAGTAATCAAGATAGTATTGGTGAAAGAACAGACAAATAGATCAATAGAACAGAGTAGAAAGCCCAGAAATAGACACACACAGATATAGTAACCGGTCTTTGACAAAGGAGCAAGGGCAATACAATGGAACTAACACAATCTTTTCAACAAATGGTGCTGGACAGCTGGACATTGGCATGCAAAAAAATGAATCTAGACACAGACCTTCTACCCTTCACAAAGATTAACTCAAAATGAATACAGACCTAGATGTGAAATGCAAGCTGTGAAAGTCCTGGAAGTTAACATAGGAGAAAACCTAGATAAACTTGGGTATAGCAATGACTTTAAAAATATCAAGGACAGGATTCATGAAAGAAATCATTGATAAGCTGAAGTTCATTGAAATTAAAAACTGCTTTGTGAACAGTGTCAATAGAATGAAAAGACAAGTCATAGATTAGTAGAACATATTTGTAAGAGGCAAATTGGAAATAGGACTGTTATGTAAAATATACAAGGACTACTCATAAGTCAAAAATAAGAAAACAAACAACCTGATTTAAAAAACAGGCCAAATACCTTGCATTTTACCAAAATAGATACACAGATAGCAAATAAGCATATGAAAAGGTGCTCCGCATCATATGGCATCAGGGAAATGCAAATTAAAGTAACAATGACTTACCACTACCCATCCTTTAGAATGACTAAAATGTGGACATTGTCAACATCAAATGTTGTTACAAGAATATAGAGCAACTCATTCATTGCTGGTGCAAATGCAAAATGGGATAGCCATTTTGGAAGACAGCTTGACATTTCTTACAAAACTAAAAATACTCTTACCATTTGATTCAGCAGTTATGCTCCTTGGTATTTATCCAAAGGAGTTAAAAAGTTATGTCCACACAAAAACCTACACATTGATATTTCTAGCAGCTTCATTAATAATTCCCCAGACTTAGAAGTAACCAAGATGTCCTTCAGTACGGGAAAGAATAAATAGAGGTACATCCAAACAATGAAATATTATCCGGTGCTAAAAAGAAATAAGCTATCAAGTCATGAAAATACATGAAGGAACCTTAATTGCGTATTACTAAGTGAACAGAACCAACCTGAAATGGTTACATACTTTGATTCCAACTATGTGACATTGTGGAAAAGGCAAAACTAGAGACAGTATAAACATAAGTGGTTGCCAGAGCTTGGTGTAGTGGAGGGATGAATAGGTGGTGGAGTACAGAGGATTTTTAGGGCAATAAAACTACTCTGTTTTGTCATTATACATTTGTTCAAATCCATGGAATGTACAACCACAGAGTAAACCTTAAGGGAAACTGTGGACTTTGGTTGATTATGATGCGTCAGTGTGGGTTCATCAGTTGTAACAAATATATGATTCTGGTGGGGGATGTTGATAATGGGAGGGGCTATACACGTGTGAGGGCAGGGGTTTTGGGAAATCTCTATTCCTTTCAATTTTGCTGTGAAGCTAAAACTAAAAAAACAAAGTCACAAAAATTATTGAAAGATAAAAAAAACCTAAAATGAAAGAATAGTCTATGTGCAAGTACTGAAAGTCTCAATATTGTGAAGATATTAATAGTCCCCAAATTAATCCATTGAATCTTTACCCTAAGAATATTTTACTAATAAACAAAAGAAAAAGACTGAATACTTCACTATGAAATGATTATGCCATCTTCTCAGTCTTGGTATAAAATAGTTACAAGCTTAAGGTAATTAAAAAACAATGAATAACAACTATGCTTAGAACACTGTCTTTTGAAATCTTTCCTCCTAAAATCAAAAGCAAAAAAAAAAATTTTTAATAAATTTGCTATTGTCTTATTATCAAAATAAGAGGAAAATGCAATTTAAAAAATAAAGGAAGATGAGATAATCAGGAATAAGAGAAAGCAGATATTGTTGGTGCCCTACTCATAACCCCTCACATTTTACCTTACCATTGAGGTACAGGCTGTCCTGATAGAGCCCACATTTATGTAACCTGTGGTATCAAAAACAAATGGTAGAACCAAAATGGAGATTTAAAAATTTTGAATACTCTGAAAGGGAAAGAAAGTACTATTAAGAAAACCATAGGCCCCAAATGGTGTCCCTTACATTATGGCCCCAAGTCAGTAAACCAAGACTTAATGCTTCTTCTCCCTAACTCACCAGTCAGGTAACAACTTGCTTCCTGCAGGGGGGGAGGGGGGGGGGGTTGGAGAGATTGATTGAAGCTTAGGGAGTGTCTTAGGTTGGATTCCCTAGAACCAGAGACTGAGAAGGATCTAACTACAGTTTCAACCCCCCCAGAAATGTAGCCTATAACCAGTCAACACAGGAATTTCCTGATCAGCACTAGGAAATTTACTGATAGATCCCTTTGAGCCAAACCATAAGAGACTCTTAAAAACTGAGAATAAACTGAGGGTTGATGGGGGTTGGGAGGGAGGGGAGGGTGGGTGATGGGCATTGAGGAGGGCACCTGTTGGGATGAGCACTGGGTGTTGTGTGGAAACCAATTTGACAATAAATTTCATATTAAAAAAAAAAGATCCCTTTAGTTCCCCCTAGGAGCGTGACCTCGCCAAAAAACAATGGATTCTTTGCTAATTTCCATTTTTCTTACTTTCTTACTACCTTTAAAGACCCTTCCATTTCTGAGCCCTTTGGAACTCTCCTCTCCTAGCTAGATAGGATGCTGCACAATTCACGAAATGATTAATAAAGCCAATTAGATCTTTAAAATATATTCAGTTGAATTGTTACTTAATACCTTATCTCAATAACCATATTGAGACTGAGACTACCACTATTACAAGTGCTAACACTTTCTAAGATAGTGTTAAGTACCACACTTAAATACCACACTCTGAAAGATATATCCACATGCATATATGGCTTTGCCTCAATATGGCAAAGCAAGTGGGGTCAAAATGACTTCTTGATAGATTATTTCTTCCATTTGTGTTTCAGTAACCAAATTATGTCCTTTAGGCAATTAGCAAAGACTGGCTGGTGTCCTGGTTACCCTAAAACAAAAATTTTCTTCATCTCCTTCCCTTCCCTCTACGTCTCTGCTGTGGTCTTTGACAATGGTAATGTAGTTTTTTTTTTTTTTTTTAAATTTTTTTTTCAACTTTTTTCATTTATTTTTGGGACAGAGAGAGACAGAGCATGAACGGGGGAGGGGCAGAGAGAGAGGGAGACACAGAATCGGAAACAGGCTCCAGGCTCCGAGCCATCAGCCCAGAGCCTGACGCGGGGCTCGAACTCACGGACCGCGAGATCGTGACCTGGCTGAAGTCGGACGCCCAACCGACTGCGCCACCCAGGCGCCCCTGGTAATGTAGTTTTAATTGAACAATGAGTTGCGTTTATTCAATTTGCTCATAATAATTTATTTGATGCTACTTGTTGTTTCTTTCATGGCTGGTACTATGATAATTTTATGGGTCCTAAGTAACTCTTTACATTATTCAAAAGTGGAGCCTATTATGAGAGATTAAATCAACTTCTGAAGTTCAGAACTACAGCCATCCCAGTAGATTTCATCTTAGAATATAGCTGTTAGACTTCACCAAAACAACATTCTTATCCAACTCCTTCCTTATACTGGATATAATGGATTCCCTTACTTCCTTATAGATTTCTCCTGAGAGCATTCTCCTATTAAATTACATACAAATATCCTTCTCAGTCGGTGGTTCTAGGGAATCCAAACTAAGACATTCCCTAAGCCTGAATCTCTCCAACCCCTGCAGGAGGCAAGTTGTTACCTGATTGGTAAGTTAGGGAGAAGCATAGCTCAATCCCACCTTTCCCCTCTTTCCTATTTGCTCATGGAGAAGGTACATGCTAGTTTATTCACATGAATAAATATTCATGTGATAAAATTAGTGGAGCAAGTTCTGCCCTGTGTTGAGACATGTATGGTGATCTTGTGCTATCTATGATGGGATGGGTAAATAAATCTAATTCAGGGGGAGTGTTAGCTACTCATGACTCAGTAGATCTTTTGTGTGTGTGTGTGTGTGTGTGTGTGTGTGTGTGTTCCTTATGTTATATTTCTTTGTTTTATCAGTACTCATTCTTTGTTTTAAGTTGAGTTTATATCAGCAATAATTTTTTATTACAGTTTCTGATTCCTGTGAGCATTATTCATTGTGTTCACAATTTGATCAGAAAAGAATCATCCATTACTAATTAGCTCTTCACATGAAGTAAGAAAATACAATTTTCATAATAGACAACTATAGAGAAAGAGGGAAACAGAGACATAGTGAGACACAGGGTAGAGTAGGGTATGTGTATTAGTAAAATCAGGATATATGACTATATATGTGTTATAAGCGTTTCTAAATTCTTAGAACATCTTTGTATAGATATACAAGAAATTGGTGATAATGAAAGAGTAGTTATTGTAGAGAGCGATATGACAGTGGTTAAATATATGCATAAATTATGACCCAGTGTCCTCTTTCTCTCTCTCTTCCTCCCACCCCATATTTCCTTTCCCTTCTCCTTCTCTTTCTCCTTTTACAACTCTCCCTTCCCCCCCCCCCCCACCCCATTCACACACGGTCTGTAAAGGAAAACATAAGAATTACATTTTGGCATTGATTGTGGAAGAATGGAGTTGGAAACTTGGAATTATATAATGGGTGTCAATCAGAGAAGCAGAAAGGAAAAAATCTTGGTGGATGCATACCATGGGGCACTATGTAGTAGTTAGAAAAAACGAGCTAGATGAGTTGTTACTATCTTGCTGAATTTTATGTGGAAATTCACATGCTGGAAATTGCACATGGCAGAGTAAGCCATTTAAATACCTTTTACACAGGGCCACCTGGGTGGCTCAGTTGGTTGTGTCTGACTTCAGCTCAGATCATGATCTTGTGGTGTGTGAGTTTGAGCCCCACATCAGGCTCTGAGTGGATCTGTGTCTCCCTCTCTCTCTGCCCCTCCCCCTCTCACTCTCTCTCAAAAAAATGAATAAACATTTAAATAAATAAATACCTTTTACATGAACTATACAAACCACCAATATACAAGGACACATTCAAATGAAAGTAGATGGGCCTGTGCAATGAGCATGAAAATAAACAAAGAGTACATTGCAGAGACCAATAATGAAAAAATGCTACGAATTTAGAAGTTATTATTATACAAAACTTCACCACCACCACCACCACAACAAAAAACAACAGCAACAAAAAATTAAGTTGAAAGCTTGGCTTCAGGCTATGCCTCCAAGGAATGCTAGGTACCATCTCAGCCGTCTTCTAGATCCAATTTGGCTGCTCACCCATTGGCTACTTAAACCTAGTGGCACTTCTGGTTGACTAGACCTAATAATCCTTTGTTTTGATAATACTCTCAGGTACTTAGAATGGTCTGAAAGCTATATGGGAGGAAAAAAGTGGATGTGTGACTGGGAATGAAGCAGCATGCGGGTAGGTGTTCAAAAAATTACCTGGAGAGAATTGTAACATTAAAAAATTTTTTTAATGTTTATTTATCTTTAAGAGCGTGCAAGAGAGACAGAGTGAGACTGGGGCAGAGAAAGGGAGACACAGAATCCAAAGCAGGCTCCAGGCTCTGAGATGTGAATACAGAGCCCAACATGGGGCTCTAACTCATGAACCAGGAAATCATGACCTGGGCCGAAGTTGGACCCTTAACCAACTGAGCCACCCAGACGCCCCGAGAATTGTAACTTCTTGATTGATCTTGGCTCTCTTCAGAGTACACTAGTAAGTTCAGAAATGCTTCTGAATATTTTGGGGATTCCTGTAACCTCAATCAATATGGTTCACTTTTTTCACAATTATGTCCAGAAAGAAAAAGGAAAAAGACTGTTTGTCCCCAGATGCAAAGTTTTCCTGAAGTCAGACCTGTTTGCCCATCAAGGCAGAAAACCTGGTCAATCTTTCTATCTCAGAAGATAGAAGCAAGGTACCATCCTGAATTCTCCTGCCTATCTACCAGATGTTAAATAACAAAATTCAACAAAGTAAATCTGAAGATCTAATTGGCTTTATTAAATGATTCATGAATCAGGCAGCACCCCATCTAGCAAGTAGAGGCCCTTTGAGAAGTTGTACAAAATGGAAGGTTTTTATAGACAAAGAATGCAAGAAAATTATTAGCAAAAGAAAAAGATTGTTCTAGAGGAGGATGTTTGCTAGGGGAAAAAACAAAGTGTCTTATTCAGATTACCTCATCTTTGGGGGATGGAGAGGACCCAGGTGAGAGACTCACTGGTGCTAATGGAAAGAAAAATTTTCCTAACTGATTGGTTAAGGTCACATTTCTGGAGGAGGTTAAAACTGCAGCTAGACTGGTATTAAGCTCTGGTTTGGAAATTCGTTCTAAGTGATGCCATTTTAGGCCTGAAGTTTTCTTTTTTTAACACAGAGTTGCTGACTTTTCTTAATTTCCTCCCTCTCTGCATATTTCACTTGGAATATGTCTTTTCTTCTTTCTTCTTTTTTTGTGTCCTCTAATCATCTAACTTGTAGTGATGCTTGCCTCACAGAGCAGACCATTATCCCTACACTTGCTCCTTACCTGCTTCTTAGGTCTCTGTTCCCTTAGTTTTCTTTATCTTTGTAGAGATACTGGGAACTTAAATTTAGAATGGTTGAAAAAGTTGGAAATATATGACTGAAGGTCATATGTTTAATTAGTGCTGAGCACTATTCGTAACTAAATCCTCACATCCTAATGAAATCCTCACAACTCTACAGAGAATATTATTATCTCTGTGGTAACTTTGGGGGGGAAAAAGGAGGGATCAAAACCTTTCCCAAATTCACCCATAGAAAACAGTGGAAATCAAATTGTTATGTCTTTACCTAAGCCCATTTTCATTTCCCATGCCTTGATCCTCTTGTCTCATCTCTGGAGCATTTTTTAATATTGTGTTTCCATTAATAAGTTATTAATGGAATAACTTATATAACTTCCATTAATAAGTTACTGTAGTTTTCTTCTTTCAACTTTTATACTAGACTTAAAATTACAAAGGGGAGAGGGGTGTCTGGGTGGCTCAGTTGGTTAAATGTCCTACTCTTGATTTTGGCTCAGACTGTGAGATCCAGCCCTGTGTTGAGCTCTGCACTGAGCTTGGAGCCTGCTTGGGATTCTCTCTCTACCTCTCTCTTTGCCCCTGCCCTGTTTGCATGCACATGCAAGTGCTCTCTCTAGCTCTCAAAATAAATAAATAAACATTAAAAAAACCTACAATAGGGGAGAGAGACTGAACTCCACTCAAGGAAAAGGCAGGAGAGTTTTAAAGCACAAATACTATATGATTTCATTTATATGTGGAATCTATAAAACAAAACCAATGAATAAAAAAACAAAAACAAAAAAAACCAGACTCTTAAATACAGAGAACAAACTGGTGGTTGCCAGAGGGAGATGGATGGGGCGATGGGCAAAATAGATTAAGGGGGTTAAGACGTACAAACTCCAGTTATAAAATAAATTATCGAGATGAAAAACACAGCATAGGGAATATACTCAATGATATAATAACATTTATAGTGACACATGGTGACTGCACTTATTGTGAGTACTGAGTAATGTATAGAATTGTCAAATCACTATGTCGTATATCTGAAACTAATATAACATTGTATTTCACCTATACTTTAAATAAAGATAAATAAATAAAAAACTGGTATGAACTAGTTGAAAAGCACTAGAGGATTGTGGGGGAGGATATTGATCATTGCGTTGTGTCAAATACATTGAATTATTCATGAGTTTCCAAATGTTCTTCTCTGTGATTAGGCCACCTGTATTTGCTAATTGTCCACCTAAATTAGGCTCCTATCCTCCCACAGAGACTGAGGAATAGGAGTACTATCTCCTTCAATGTTTGCATTTCACTGAGATAGTTCCCAGGTCCTTGGGAAAGACAGGCAAAAGGCTGGGAGAAGATTTATATCCATTTTAAAGAGGCAAAGAAAGAATTTACAATTTCAAGTTTTCTAGAGTAACTGCTCTAAGAAAAGAGAAATCAGAGAAGGGAACTGTCTATACTCAGGAAGAAACCTGTCTAAAGTTTAGTCAAGTTGTGGAGAACTTTTAAGATTATTTTGGTCAATACATACATACACATAAGGAAATTTCTAAGATAATGAGGTCAAAAATTTGCTTCTGGCTGAACTCCACAGAATTCAAGGCATCAATGCAGCTGTTTCCTGGGCTTGCTGGCCCAGCTGCCCAGCCATTGGCTACTTAAATCTAGCTGTCCTTGGGGCGCCTGGGTGGCGCAGTCGGTTAAGCGTCCGACTTCAGCCAGGTCACGATCTCGCGGTCCGTGAGTTCGAGCCCCGCGTCAGGCTCTGGGCTGATGGCTCGGAGCCTGGAGCCTGTTTCCGATTCTGTGTCTCCCTCTTTCTCTGCCCCTCCCCCGTTCATGCTCTGTCTCTCTCTGTCCCAAAAATAAATAAAAAAAAAACGTTGAAAAAAAAATTAAAAAAAAAAATCTAGCTGTCCTTCTGAATGGTTAGATCTGAAAAATCTTTATTTGCATAATACCCTCAGGAAAAATATTTAGACCAATAAGAGAAAATAGTGAAAAATAACTGTAATCAGGTTTGAAATGGTCTGAATAATTGGTCAAATATTTATATGTCAAGAATCAAAACTTTTCGAAATTTCTCTTTATTTGGATTCAGAGCAGCCCAAACTTATAAGAATCTAAAAAGGGGTTGTGAAATCTTAGCCTGGAAGGATCCTGGCACATGCACTAATGCGTTTCTTTTTCTAATACTGGCACCTAGATAGGCAAAAGCCTCTTCCTGGAAAGAAAGTTGTTGCTTTTTCCTTCTGCATGAAGGTTTATTGAGACATTCAGTTAACAGGCCAGAGCACCTAGAGGGTTTTGCCATCTGGGAAGAGGAGAGCCAGGTCCCCCTTGATATCTCTGATCAGCTCCTGGGCCATTTATCACACTTCCCTTCATCTCTTCCTCTCTATGTCTCCTTTGCTCTGTACTTTCTTTGTGTTTGAGCACTCCTGAGACTCTGCTCTCACAAGTGGGATCATCCTCCCCTCATCCATCTCCATCTCTCCCACCTTGATCTGGTTTTTACTTCTCTTTTTACTAATGTGTTCTGATCTGCCTTCAGAATGGATTTTTCCCTTCCTTGGGAACATTAAGGGATTACAATTAGGCAATGAATAGCACAGTTTAATCACAGCCAAAATGTGCTTAGCATGGCACATAAGTTATCTAAATAACTTCTTAAAACCATGTAAGAGAGGTATTATTAGATGCCATTTTGTGGATCAGAAAATTGAGATAAGGAAGCCTTAAAACTTTTTAAAAGATAATACAGCTAGTGAGAAACAGAACTAGGACTTGATGACTTGGCCCCAGATATGTCTACAAGACTTTCTTAATTTACTTGTATCCTGCTGCCTTCTCTTGTTTCTAGAGCAAAGTCTGTATTTCTCTGGGGAGTGAAATGTCAGGGAAGCTGATATTAGCATTGTAGCACTAGCTATCTGGAAAGGATAGAAAAAAAGATATTTTTTGATTTTTGATATTTGATTTTCATGTATCCTGCTGCCTTCTCTTGCCTCTAGAGCAAAGTCTGTATTTCTCTGGGGCATGAAACTTCAGGGAAGCTGATATTAGCATTGTAGCACTAGCTATCTGGAAAGGATAGAAAAAAATATTTTTTGATTTTGGTATTTGATTTTCACCAAAAAGATATTTTGAGGGGCACCTGGGTGACTCAGTCAGTTAAGGCTCTGACTCTTCCAGAGCTAGCTTCCAGCACTAGCTATCTGGAAAGGATAGGAAAAAAAAAGATATTTTTTGATTTTGATATTTTATTTTCACCAAAAAGATATTTTGAGGGGCACCTGGGTGACTCAGTCAGTTAAGGATCTGACTCTTTATTTCAGCTCAGGTCATGGTCTCACAGTGATCTTCGGGATCTGTGCTGATAGCGTGGAGCCTGCTTGGGATTCTCTTCCTCTCTCCACCCCTCCCCTGCTCATGCTCACTCTCTCTCCCTCAAAATAAATAAATGAACTTTTAAAAAAAGATATTTTGAGTTTCCTGTCTCTCAATAGGTCATCTCAACCAGCACCCCATTCCTATGATCTCCAGAGCATTAATTTTTCTACTCTTACAGTAATCTCCAATTCTGTCCACCTATCAAGACTGTAGGTTACAGAAAATGGAAAGGATGCAAGATTAGGCATTTGCTGGGCAAAATTCTACACCAGGTAAACTTGTCTCTAATACCTTCCTACCTTTGTTTTTTGGTTATCTCCTCTTCTTCCCAGACCAATACATTCCCACAAACTCAGGGATTTCACGCTAGTACAGAGCCCTAAATTATTCATTCTGATCAACTTAACCTCATGTGTCTTACAAAAACAGTGAAACGCTGTTCTTTTCCAGGTCATCTAGGTTCTTCAAGTCTGTATGCCAAGTACTTCTTGTATGTCTCACTCTGTAAGGAGCTGTTCTCAAGTAACATTTCTTTTAGACAAATTCCAACAAACCCAGGCTATAGCTTGTTGATACGAGGTGACAGTTATTATGTTCCTTGCTTCCGAGAGCTCCTTGAATTTTAACTTTGCATGCACAATCTGAATAAATAAAACCTCATTGAAGAAATTTTCAGCATTAGCTGCAGGAGAAAGGAAGTGAATATTTTATTTTAGGGATATCATTCATGATCATTTTAATAGCCCTAACTCAAAAACCTACTGTTTGATTTATAGATGTCAAGCCTCTGGCTAGTGACATTAACTCTTAGCACAGGCTGTGAGAAAATAATCTAGCAATATATATGTTTTTCAGTTTGGAGCCTCAGTTCCAAGGTCAGAAACCTTTCTACAATTCGTAGATTCTGTACACCCAGGGGTATGAGTGCATCCATATTTGGGATGTTAGGAGGAAGGTTTTATTTGTGCTATCCTTAAAACCACCTGTGTAACCTGTCTGTTCACAGTTGGTTCATGTGGACCCTTTGCCTAGGATGAAAGATTTCTTGAATTGATTCTCTCTGCAGCTACTTTTCCAGGGTTTGTTTCAGATGGGAGATTATAGCAGTTAAAGAAATGTTTGCTAGTACCCAGATTTTTTAAAGTAACAGTATTGCTTTAAGTGGAGTATTAAAGTCCCCTGCAATTACCACATTCTTATCAATAAGGTTGCTTATGTTTGTGATTGTTTTATATATCTGGGTACTTTCAAATTCAGTGTATAGACATTTATAATTGTTAGCTCTTCCTGATGGATAGACCCTGTAATTATTATATAATGCCCTTCTTCATCTCTTGTTACAGCCTTTAATTTAAAGTCTAGCTTGTCTGATATAAGTATAGCTACTCTAGCTTTCTTTTGACTTCCAGTAGCATGATAGATAGTTCTTCATCCCCTCACTTTCAATCTGAAGGTGTCCTCAGGTCTGAAATGAGTCTCTTGTAGACAGCAAATAGATGGGTCTTGTTTTTTTTTATCCATTCTGATACCCTATGTCTTTTGATTGGAGCATTTAGTCCATTTACATTCAGTGTTATTATTGAATGATATGGGTTTAGAGTCATTGTGTTATCTATAGGTTTCATGCTTGTAGTGATGTCTTTGGTACTTTGTGGTCCTTGCAATATTTCATTCACAGAGTCACCCCTAGGATCTCTTGTAGGGCTGGTTTAGTGGTGATGAATTCCTTCGGTTTTTATTTGTTTGGGAAGACCTTTATCTCTCCTTCTATTCTGAATGACAGGCTTGCCAGATAAAGGATTCTTGCTGCATATTTTTCCTGTTCATCACATTGAAGATTTCCTGCCATTCCTTTCTGGCCTGCCAAGTTTCAATAGATAGGTCTGCTACTACCCTTATGTGTCTACCTTTGTATGTTAAGGCCCATTTATCCCTAGCTGCTTTCAGAATTCTGTCTTTATCCTTGTATTTTGCCAGTTTCACTATGATATGTTGTGTAGAAGATCGATTCAAGTTACATCTGAAGGGAGTTCTCTGTGCCTTTTGGATTTTAATGCCAGGTTCCTTCCCCAGATTGGGGAAGTTCTCAGTTACGATTTGTTTAAGTACACCTTTGGCCCCTTTCTCTCTCTCTTCTTCTTCTGGAATTCCTGTGATATGGATATTGTTCCATTTGATTGAATCACTTAAACCAATGGAATAGAATAGAAACCCCAGATTTGGACCCACAAATGTATGGCCAACTAATCTTTGACAAAGCAGGAAAGAGTATCCAATGGAAAAAAGACAGTCTCTTTAACAAGGGGTGCTGGGAGAAATGGACAGCAACATGCAGAAGAATGAAACTAGACCACTTTCTTACACCATACACAAAAATAAGCTCAAAATGGATAAGGACCTGAATGTGAGACAGGAAACCATCAAAACCCTAGAGGAGAGAGCAGGCAACAACCTCTTTGACCTCAGCTGCAGCAATTTCTTACTTGACACATCCCCAAAGGCAAGGGAATTAAAAGCAAAAATGAACTGTTGCAACCTCATCAAGATAAAAGGCTTCTGCATAGCAAAGGAAACAATCAGCAAAACTAAAAGGTAACCGACGGAATGGGAAAATATCTTTGCAAATGACATATCAGATAAAGGGCTATGATCCAAAATCTATAAAGAACCTACCAAACTCTACACCTGAAAAACAAATAATCCCGTTAGAAAATGGGCAGAAGGCATGAATAGACGCTTTTGCAGAGGACATCCAGATGGCCAACAGACACATGAAAAGATGCTCAATGTCACCCCTCTTCAGGGAAATACAAATCAAAACCACACTGAGATACCTCCTCATGCGGGTCAGAGTGGCCAAAATGCACAAATCAGGAGACTATAGATGCTGGCGAGAATGTGGAGAAACGGGAACCCTCCTGCACTGCTGGTGGGAATGCAAACTGGTGCAGCCGTTCTGGAAAACAGTGTGGAGGTTCCTCAAAAAATTAAAAATAGAACTACCATATGACGCAGCAATAGCACTGCTAGGAATTTGCCCAAGGGATACACGAGTGCTGATGCATAGGAGCACAGGTACCCCAATGTTTATAGCAGCACTCTCAACAATAGCCAAACTATGGAGAGAGCCTAAATGTCCATCACCTGACAAATGGATGAAGAAGATGCGGTTTATATTTACAGTGGAATAGTACTTGGCAATGAGAAAGAATGAAATCTGGCCTTTTGCAGCAACGTGGATGGAACTGGAGGGTATTATGCTAAGTGAAATAAGTCAGGCAGAGAAAGACAGATACCATATGTTTTCACTCATATGTGGATCTTGAGAAACTTAACAGAAGACCATGGGGGAGGGGAAGGGGAAAAAAAGTTAGAGGGAGGTAGGCAAACCATAAGAGACTCTTAAGGACTGAGAACAAACTGAGGGTTGATGGAGGGTGGGGGAGAGGAGAAAGTGGGTGATGGGCATTGAGGAGGGCACCTGTTGGGATGAGCACTGGGTGTTGTATGGAAACCAATTTGACAATGAATTATATTTAATACAAAAAATAAAAAATAAATTAAAAAATAAAGTGACATCATCTACATGTGGACCAGGATAGGTTAAGGAACTATTTTATGGTGATGACACAGTCTTAATTTTCTCAGAAGAAACAAGATGGTCAGATAATCCCTGTTTTGAGGTAATGTTTATTTACTACTCACAATGTAGTGGATTTTATTTTGGTTTTTCCTAAACAGTATGTTTTCTAGTTTCTTCATCTATAGCAATCCATACTTCCTTTCAAAAAGTGTCACTTAGCTAGTCCACATGGACAACCGGTACCATTAGAGTGTCCTTTGGTATTCAGGAAATCAAGATGTGACAGTTATTTACCCAATTGATGTGACAGAGTAAATGCCAAAGATAAATACATGAGACCCAAGCTAAGCTTCAGGATATCTTTCCTTGGAATATGTCTTTTAAACACATAAAGAGCAGAAGAGAGTTGGTTCTGAGTAAACATAATGGTAGTGTCTCAATGAGGCTTCCTGACCTAGAGTTCCCTCACCAGATTGCTGTTGTTCTTTGAGTGGAAACTGAAGCTGAACATTCTTCCCAGCAGCCTGAGAAGAAATGCATTCAAAGGATGGTGAGAGAGCAAACACATCTTCAGGAATAAGGAGACTATGGAATTTTCAGGTAGAAAACAGAGCAGCCATACTCAGTGAATTAAAGACATTTTCATCCAATTCAGGACATGCAGGAAATGGTGCTTTGATGGAAATAAAATTGACCTTGAAATGTCAACAACCTTGACCTTAAAGTGTCAAGGAAAAATGAAGAAATATAAAGTTTTGTGATAAAGAGATTTTGTGATCTATGGCTTTTATACAAATGCAAGGCTAAATATCTCTAATAGGAATAGTATTCAGCTTTAAAAAGGAATGAAATTCTGACACACACTACAACATGGATGAACCACGAGGAAATTATGCTAAGTAAAATAAGCCAGGTGCAAAAATTACTGCAGGATTCCACTTATATGAGGCACCTAGAATAGTGAAATTCATAGAGACAGAAAGTAGAAGGTGCTTGCCAGAGCTGGGAAGGAAAGCAGAATGGGAGTTGTTATTTAATGGGTAAAGAGTTTCCATTTTGCAAGATGAAGAAAGTTCTGGAGTCTTGTTACATAATAGTGTGAATGTACTTAACACTACTGAACTGTACATTAAATATGGTCAAGATGATACATTTTATGTTCTGTGTATTTTACCACATTTAAAAAAATGTATTTAAATCCATGTTATTTAACCTATAGTGTAGTACTGGTTTCACGAATAGAATTTAGTGATTCATCATTTATATGTACACCCAGTGCTCATTCCAGCAAGTGCCTTCCTTAATGCCCATCACTCATTCAGCTCAATATCCACCCACCTCCCCGCCAGCAACCCTCAGTTCTCTGTATCTAAGAGTCTTAGTTTCCCTCCCTCTCTGTTTTTATCTTACTTTATTTTTCCTTCCCTTCCCCTATGTTCATCTGTTTTGTTTCTTAAATTCCATATATGAGTGAAATCATATATTTGTCATTCTCTGACTTATTTTGCTTAGCATGATACATTCTAGTTCTATCCATGATGTTGCAAATTCCAATTCTTTTTGATGGCTGAGTAATATTCCAACACACACACACACACACACACACACACACACACACACACACCACATCTTCTTTTTTTAAAATATAATTTATTGTCAAATTGGTTTCCATACAACACCCAGTGCTCATCCCAAGTGTCCTCCTCAATGCCCATCACCCACTTTCTCCTCTCCCTCACCCCCCATCTACCCTTAGTTTGTTCTCAGTCCTTAAGAGTCTCTTATGGTTTGCCTACCTCCCTCTCTGTAACTTTTTTCCCCCTTCCCCTCCCCCATGGTCTTCTGTTAAGTTTCTCAGGATCCACATATGAGTGAAAACATATGGTGTTTGTCTTTCTCTGCCTGACTTATTTCACTTAGCATAATACCCTCCAGTTCCATCCACGTTGCTGCAAAAGGCCAGATTTCATTCTTTCTCATTGCCAAGTACTATTCCACTGTATATATAAACCGCATCTTCTTCATCCATTTGTCAGGTGATGGACATTTAGGCTCTCTCCATAGTTTGGCTATTGTTGAGAGTGCTGCTATAAACATTGGGGTACCTGTGCTCCTATGCATCAGCACTCGTGTATCCCTTGGGCAAATTCCTAGCAGTGCTATTGCTGCGTCATATGGTAGTTCTATTTTTAATTTTTTGAGGAACCTTCGTACTCTTGTCCAGAGTGGCTGCACCAGTTTTCATTCCCACCAACAGTGTAAGACAGTTCCCCTTTCTCCACATCCTCGCCCATGTCTGTTGTTTCTTGTGTTGTTAATTTTATCCATTCTGACAGATGAGAGGTGGTATCTCACCATGGTTTTGATTCATATTTCCCTGATAATGAGTGTTGTTTAGTATCTTTTAATGTGTCTGTTAGCCACCTAACATGTGTCCAAACATGTGTCCTGTTTGGAAAAGTGTCTATTCATATCTTCTGCCCATTTTCTAACTGGATTATTTGTTTTTTGGATACTGAGTTTGATAATTTCTTTATAGATTTTGGATACTAACCCTTTATATGATATGTCACTTGCAAATATCTTCTCCCATTCCATTGGTTGCCTTTTAGTGTTGCTGATTGTTTCCTTTGCTGTACAGAAGCTTTTTATCTTGATGAGGTCCCAGTAGTTCATTTTTGCTTTTGTTTCTCTTGCCTCAGGAGACATGTCTAGTAAGAAGTTGCTCCATTCGAGGTCACAGAGGTTGCTGCCTGTGTTCTTTTCCAGGGTTTTGATGGTTTCCTGTTTTACATGTAGGTCTTTCTTCCATTTTGAATTTATTTTTGTGTATGGTGTAAGAAAGTGATCCAGTTTCATTCTTCTGCATGTTGCTGTCTAGATTTCCCAACACCATTTGCTGAAGAGACAGACCACAATTTAAAAAAGAATCTCTAATAGTAGGATAAGGAAATCTTAATACTGAGCTTTATGGACAAGATTGAACCAGTTAAGCAGGTAAACTGAGATCATCTTTGTTTGCTTCACTTGGGAGCTTTTAGAAGACACAGTAGGAAAACACATCAGAATGGGAAATATTAAATCAAAATTGATAAAATTTCTCTGGCCTCCTAATCATTGAGTACTAAGTATTTAAAAGGTAATATTTTAGCATAAAAAATGTGGGCTGGTGTGTCTAAGAGCAAGAGCTTCCCGACCTACTCTTTATTTAACAAAATCCACATTGTTAGGCTTTGTTCCTCATACTGGAGAATTCATGGTGAAAGATATCGTCAATGTTCTTGCTCTCATACAATTCACAGCTTAGTGAGGTGAAACCAGCAATAAAAGAAACAAATAAATGATGGATAATGAATAATTAAATCTCAAACAATGATAAGTTCTGTGTGGAGAATGACATTAGGCTTACATGGTAAATATTGTCTGGTTCTTTACTTTAGATTGGGTTGTTATGGAAGACCTCTCTGATTAGGCGTCATTGAACTGAGATAGAATGACGAGAGAAGCCCTCCATGCTCAGGAGGAAGGACGTTCCAGGCAGAGGAAACAGTTAGTGCAGAAGCCTTAAGGTAGAAGGAGCTTGAGTTAACAGGGGACAGAAAGAAACTGCAGATCTGAAGCTCAGTGTGAGAGGGGTTAGAAAGACTGTCAGAGGTCCCCTAGTAACTTTTATGTGTTTAGATTTTTAAGCAGAAGAGCTTTGAAAGATTACTCTGGCTACTCTATGGAGAACTAATAGAGGGACAAGATTGAAACTGGTGATAAAAAGACTAATAGCTATTATAGTACTCCAGGTGAAATATGATGGCAGTTTTTTTACTAAAGTTGCTCAGAGAAAGAAAGAGTAGAGAAATTTGGGGTATGTTTTGGAAGTATAATTATAGGACTTGCTCCCACATTAGATATAAACTGGAAAAGAAAGAGAAGGCTCAAGGGTAAGTCAGATTTTTACCTGAGTAAATGGGAGATGGTGGCATCATTTGCTGAAATCAGCATATTTGGGGGAAATGCACATTATGAGGGTGAAAATTAAGGATTTGATTTTTGTTTATTAGATTGGCTGGTCGGTCATTTGCATTTTAACTGAACTGTTTAAGATGGTTTTTAGACATCAAAGTGAGATGTCAAGTATCTAGTTTTATATATTATTTTGAAGTTCTAGGGAGGGGTACGGGCTAGTATTTGGGGTATATGTGGTATTAGGAAATATTATATGATTGGCAGAGAACGTCTAAGGAAAATGAAGTGGGGAAGAGGTCCTGGGAATAAGCTCTGAAGCACTTCAGCATTTCTAATTCAAGTCGAGAATGATCCAACAAGAGAAACAGGAGCAGCAGCCATTGAGTAAGGGAGAAAATCAGGTAATTTTTGTATCACAAAAGCCAAGAAAAAAGTGTTTTAAGGAGGACAGAGAAGTTAGCTGTGTTGAATTGAATCCACTGAAAATTCAAGTGAGAAGAAACAGAAAAGTTACATTGGATCTTGCAACATTGGTTTTGGAAGTAGTTGATAATATTGACAAGAGAAGTTTCAGTTAGCTGGAGTAAGATGAGGAGAGAGTGGCAGGTGAAAAAGTAAAGAGCAACCACAGATAACTTCTTTGAGAAGTTTTCTTGTGAAGGAGATTGAGAAAATGGGGCCACAGGTTTAGGGCAAAGGGAGTCAAGGGAGTTTTGTTTATTTCTGCTTATTGTTTTTGGTTTTGTTTTGTTTTTAAGATGAGAAAGACTAAAGCTTGTTTAGGTGTTCATGGAAATGGTCATGTAGATAATATAATATCAAGATTTTAGGCAGGATGGAGACAAACCTTAAATCAGTTCTATAATAGTTGATGGAAGGGAATTCTTGAAGAAGGTCCACTTCTTCAAGAACACTTTTGGGGGATGCTTTACAGAGCTCTTGCTTCAGGTTGGAGATTGAAATAAAATGATCTGTGTGATCCTTTGTGCTCCATAGAATCCCGTGATTCTAGAAGGGAGGCTTAACTGTGTGCATGTATATGAGAGAGTGTGGTAGGAGTGTGTGTGCATGGAAATGTATAGCGAAGATCAAGTTCTGCCAAACCTGAGGAAGCCCCAGGCTGGTCCCTGGCTAGGAGAAGCATTTACAGGCCCTCAGGGCTCCCCCCTTATTCTCCCACCCTTCCTCAGACTACAATTGAGGCAAGAGTGTCAGGGGCTGAGATAACTGACTAATATCACTTCCCCCATAAGTACAGATTAGCCCAGGCCCCCTGGGGCCCTCATTACTCAGTTGCCCTCTCTAAGGGCCATCCTGCCATATGGATACCAAGTAGAAAAAGACTAAAAAAAATGATAAAATTCTTACAAACTGGCCAGCATCTCTCCTCAGAACCAGAAGGGGTAAAGAAAAGAAGACAGGAAGAAAAAAAGGATGGCCAAAGCCTCTTGACAGGTACTGGCTCACACCAGAGCCCATGCATGTCAACACTTAATCCTTTATCTAAACTAAACATAAGGTGACTTGCTTAACTGCACTTGGACACAGCTTTCAACTGGTTGGGAGGGAAAATAAGTTTTTCCTAAGACCTGAGTTCTTTGAGTACCCCACATCATTCATCTCTCAAAAGGAGGCAGAAGGCAGCAAATCAGGTCTCCAAGGAAAACTAGACTTCATAGTCCTTCTCAATCTTCCCCATCTCACCAGGTGTGAGAAATCTTACTAGACAGCTGTTCTAAACCTTTCATTGCACAGCAGAGGAACTGAGCCCAGGAAGAAGCAAAAATGCCTTTCCAATTTCACAAAAGAAGGTCATGACAGGGCTGAGATGAAATATTTAGGAGGTTGAGTGGTTTGTCACGTCATTGATCCATAATCTGTTTGTCCTTTTTCTTCATCAGATTCTAGACAAAAGGTTGAGATTCTTTTGGGATTAAATGGGGAGGGTGCAGCTACAGCTACCAGGTAAGCAGCTGGATGGAGCATTCCTGATTTATGGGTGACAGTGAGTTTGGAGTATTCTCATTTTCTCCGGTGGGGAATTTCCTAGCTAAATGCCAAGATCTTAAGCTGAAATTAATTTCAGAGCTCAGTTAGTTCATGGCCTCATCTCCAAGCAAGACCAAATATATAGAAAGCATAGCCTAATTGTGCAGCTCCTTAGAATTTTTCAGAGATGAAGCAAAATCTGTAAATTTGCTTTGCATTCTTGTTATAAAACAAGATTAAAAAAAATTTTTTTTTAACGTTTATTTATTTTTGAGACAGAGAGAGACAGAGCATGAACAGGGGAGGGGCAGAGAGAGAGGGAGACACAGAATCTGAAACAGGCTCCAGGCTCCGAGCTGTCAGCACAGAGCCCGACACAGGGCTCGAACTCACAGACCATGAGATCATGACCTGAGCCGAAGTCGGACGCTCAACCGACCAAGCCACCCAGGCGCCCCTAAAACAAGATTTTTTTTAAAAGAAAAGTTTTCCATTCTCCATCTGAGCAACTAAGACAACTTCAAGAAATGGCTTTTTAGACCAAATTCAATTTTGTTACACAACAGGCAGGGCAGACATAGAATGGGAAAAGAAAGAGGTACATACTCTTTATTGGAGTTAGATTTAATTCATTGCTGAGTTTGAAGCAAAAGGGTACAATGTGGCTCATATATTACCTACCCCCAAAAGATATTTTTAATTGAAAGTATAAGAAACATATTTTTTATTTTTTTTTATTTTTTTTTATTTTTGGGACAGAGAGAGACAGAGCATGAACGGGGGAGGGGCAGAGAGAGAGGGAGACACAGAATCGGAAACAGGCTCCAGGCTCCGAGCCATCAGCCCAGAGCCTGACGCGGGGCTCGAACTCACGGACCGCGAGATCGTGACCTGGCTGAAGTCGGACGCTTAACCGACTGCGCCACCCAGGCGCCCCAAGAAACATATTTTTAAATGTAAAATCAAAACAGTTGTCCATTCTGTTACCAGCTTAACGATTTTTCCCCATTTTTAATTTCATATAAACTCCTATTGTGTGCATATTTTTACATTATATGAATTTGTACTAATTGTATATTCTGATCTTTTTACTGAACTACAGTTTCTGCCTCTCTGTAATTATCATTTTCATCATTACATAATATCCTGTTATGTGTTTCTACTAAAATGTAGCAGCTGTTCTCCAATTATTAGATCTTTAGGTTGATCCTAGTGCTACTATCTTGAAAATAATACTGGGGTGCCTGGGTGGCTCAGTCAGTTGGGCATCCAACTTCGGCTTGGTTCATGATCTCGTGGTCCGTGAGTTTGAGCTCCGTGTCAGGCTCTGTGCTGACAGCTCAGAGCCTGGAGCCTGCTTCGGATTCTGTGTCTCCCTCTCTTTCTGACCCTCCCCCGTTCATGGTCTGTCTCTCTCTGTCTCAAAAATAAATAAACATTAAAAAAAAATTAAAAGAAAAAAAAGAAAAGAATTCTGGAATATACATTTTCACACAGTTGTTTTTCTCTTCTTTTGAAGTATGCGTTTAAGATAAATTTCCAAAAGAGACATTTTATATTTCATATTGCCAAAAGTATCGTACCAACATATAATGCTACCAACAATGTACAAGGGCATAGAAGTCTCACCAAATCTTGCCAGCACTGGCAAGTTTTATTTATTTAGTTATAAAGTTTATCTCCATATAAATAGATACTGAGCAGTATCATCATCTGGCTTTAGTTTGGAAGTCTTTGGTTATAAGTAGAGTGGAGATCTTTCCCTATCTGTCTGTCTGTCTATCTATCTATCTATCGTACATGCATAGGATTTCAGGCATTCGTGCCGTCACTTTAATTTCGCCCAAGGAATTACAGCAGCTGCAGGTCATCACAGAAGGGGAAAACTTGCATACAGACAGGCCACTAATAGGTTTCTGAAGTCGTTCAACGCTTTATGATGATCCCAAAGGGTAAATACTGTAGAAGATTATTAAAAGAGAGAAATTTTAAAATAGTGAGGAGACAAAAGAGTAACAAAATATGTTAGGGAGAAATCAGGGAGATTACCCTGTGCTCTGCACCATGTTTAGACTAGACCCAGAAAAATCAGTTGACTTGTTAAAGATCATAAACTAGTTAGTCTAGTTCCTATCAGAAATACAGCATTCATACATGACCAAATTACTTTTGTTTTGCAGTTAACTTTACTCCATTAAGAGTATGTTATTATCCCTATTTTTTTCCAACAGTGTACCAGAACCTCTCTGTAGTGAACTGACTAATCTAAGGTTCCTAAGCTAAACCAATTGCTGTTGGAATTAAGACCAGAAACCAGACTTTATTTTTTTTCTATTTCTTAAAGTTTTAAATTTAAATTTAAGTTCCAGTTAGTTAATATACAGTGTAATATTAGTTTAAGGTGTACAGTATAATCATTCAACACTTCTACAAAACACCCAGTGCTCATAGCAAAAAGTGCACTCCTTATTGCCCATCACCTGTTTAACCCATCCCCCTGCCCACTTCCCTTCTGGTAACTATCAGTTTGTTCTCCATAGTTAAAGAATCTGTTTCTTGCTTGCCTCTCTCTCTCTTTTTACTTCCCTTTGCTTGTTTGTTTCTTAAATTCCACATGTGAGTGAAATCATATGGTATTTGCCATTCTCTGAGGTATCTCGCTTAACATAATGCTCTCTAGTTCCATACATGTCATTGCAAATAGCAAGATATATATCTATATACCTATATATCTATATGCATATCTATCTGTATCTATATCTATCTATATCTACACACACACACACACACACACACACACACACACACACACACATCCCCCTGTATCCACTTGATTCAGTATTTTTGTATCCTTTGGGTAAATACCTAGTAGTAGTGCAATTGCTGGATTGTTTGGTACTTCTGTTTTTAACTTTTTTTTAATACTATCTGGAAATTTTTTTTCTTCAAAATTTTATTTAAATTCTAGTTATTTAACATATAGTGCAATATTGGTATTTTTAACTTTTTGAGGAGCCACCATACTGTTTTCCAGAGTGGCTGCATCAGTTTAAATTCTCACCAACAGTGCAACAGGGTTCCCTCACCAACACCCATTCTTTCCTGTGTTGATTTTAGCCATTCTTAGAGGTGTGAATTGATATCTCATTATAGTTTTGATTTGTATTTCCCTGATGGTCAGTGATGTTGAGCGTCTTCTGCTTTATCCGTATGTCTTCTTTGGAAAATGTTTATTCTTGTCTTCTGCCCAGTTTTCAATTGGATTATTCTTTGGGGTGTTGAGTTTTAGATGTTCTTTATAGATTTTGGGTAAAAAGCCTTTACCAGATATGTCATTTGCAGTTACCTTCTCCCGTTCCATAGGTTGACTTTTCATTTTGCTGATTGTTTCCTTCACTGTGTAGAAGCTTTTTATTTTGATGAAGTCCCAATAGCTTATTTTTGCTTTTGTTTCCTTTGCCACAGGAGACATATCTAGAAAGAAGTTGCTGCGGCCAAGGTCAAAGAGGTTGCTGCCTGTCTTCTCCTCTAGGAGTTTGATGGTTTCCTGTCTTACATTTAGTCTTTCATCCATTTTCAATTTATTTTTGTATATGGTGTTAGAAAGTGGTCCAGTTTAATTCTTCTGCATGTCGCTGTCCAGTTTTCCCAACACCATTTGTTGAAGAGACTGTCATTTTTCTACTGGGGATTCTTTCCTGCTTTGTGGAAGATGAATTGGCCATACAGTTGTGGGTTCATTTCTGGGTTTTTTGTTCTATTGATCTATATGTCTATTTTTGTGCCAGTACCATACTGTCTTGATCACTACAGCTTTGTAATATAATATGAAGTCCAGAATTATGATGCCTCCAGCTTTGCTTTTCTTTTTCAAGATTGCTTTGGCTATTCAGGGTCTTTTGTGGTTTCATACAAATTTTAGGATTGTTTGTTCTCCCTCAGTGAAAAATTCTTGTGGCATTTTGATAAGGATTGCATTAAATGTGTATATTGCTTTGGGTAGTATTGACATTTTAACAATATTTGTTCTTCCAACCCATGAGCATGGAATGTCTTTCCATTTCTTTGTGTCATGTTCACTTTCTTTCATCAGTGTTTTATAGTTTCCAGAGTACATAGATTTTTAACATCTTTGGTTAAGTTTATTCCTAGGTATTTTATTGTTTTTGGTACAATTGTAAATGGAATTGATTCCTTTATTTCTCTTTCTGCTGCTTCATTATTGGTATATACAAATGCAACAGATTTCTGTATGTTGAATTTGTATCCTGTGACTTTACCTAATTCATTTATCAGTTCAGCAGTTTTTTGGTGGAGTGTTTCAGGTTTTCTACATAGAGTAACATGTCATCTGCAAATAGGGCAAGTTTGACTTCTTCCTTGCCAATTTGGATGCCCTTCCTTCCTTCCTTCCTTCCTTCCTTCCTTCCTCTCTGTCTCTCTCTCTCTGTTTTTTTTTTTTTTTTTTTTGGTTTGTTCTTGTCTAATTGCTGTGGCTAGGACTTCCAGTACTATGTTAAGTAACAGTGGTGAGTGAACATCCCTGTCTTGTTCCTGACCATAGAGGAAAACCTCTCAGGATTTCCCCATTGAGGATGATATTAGCTGTGGGTTTTTTGTATATGACCTTTATTATGTTGAGGTATATTCTCTCAAAAATTACTTTGTTGAGGGTTTTTATCATGAATGGGTGTTGTACTTCATTAAATGCTTTTTCTGCATCTATTGAAATGATCATATGTTTTTAAAAAATTTTTTTTAATGTTTATTTTTGAGAAATAAAGACAGAGAGCAAGGGGGAGAGGAGCAGAGAGAGAGGGAGACACAGGATCTGAAGCAGGCTCCAGGCTCTAAGTTGTCAGTACAGAGCCTGACACAGGGCTCAAACTCACAGACGGCAAGATCATGACCTGAGCTGAAGTTGGATGCTCAACCGACTGAGCCACCCAGGTGCCTCAATGATCATATGGTTCTTATCCTTTCTTTTATTAATGTGGTGTACATGTTGATTGATTTGAAAATATTGAACTACCCTTGCAGCCCAGATATAAATCACACTTGATCATGGTGAATAATATTTTTAATGTATTATTGGATTTGGTTTGCTAGTATTTTATTGAAAATTTTTGCATCCATGGTCATCAGGGATATTGGCCTGTAGTTCTCTTTTTTAGTGGAGTCTTTGTCTGGTTTTAGTATCAGGGTGATACTGGCCTCATAGAATGAATTTGGAAGTTTTCTTTCCTTTTCTATTTTTTGGAGAAGTTTCAGAAGGATAGGTATTCTCTCTTCTTTAAATGTTTGGTAGAGCAACATCTGGATGGCTCAGTTGGTTAAGCGTCTGACTCTTGGTTTCAGCTCTAGTCATGATCTCAGGGTTTGTGAGATCAAGTCCCCCATTGGACTCAGTGCTGACAGTGCAGAGCTTGGGATTCTCCCTCTCTCTCTCTGCCCCTCCCCTGCTTGTGCACTCCCTCTCTCAAAATAAATAAATAAACTTTAAAAAAAATGTTTGGTAGAAATTGCCTGTGAAGCTGTCCGGACCTGGACTTTTGTTTGTTGAGAGTTTTTTGATTACTGATTCAATTTTTTTTGCTGGTTATTGGTCTGTTCAAACTTTCTATTTCTTCATGTTTTAGTTTTGATAGTTTGTATGATTCTAGGAATTTATCCATTTCTTCCACATTGTCCAATTTGTTGGCATATATAGGTTTTCACAATACTCCTTTATAATTGTTCATATTTCTGTAGTGTTGGTTGTTATTTCTTGTCTCTCATTTGTGATTTTATTTATTTGAGTCCTTTCTCTCTTCTTTTGGTAAGTTGGGCTAAAGGTTTATCAACCTTTTCAAAGAATCAGCTCCTGGTTTCATTGATTTGTTATATTATTTGTTTTAGTTTCTATATCATTTATTTCTGCTCTAATCTTTATTATTTCCTTCCTTTTGTGAGCTTCAGGCTTTGTTTGTTGTTCTTTTTCTAGCTCCTTTAGATGTAAGTTTAGTTTATTTATTTGAGATTTTTCTTGCTTCTTAAGGTAAGCTTGTATCGCTATTATATACTTTACTCTTAGGACAACTTTTGCTGCTTCCCAAAGATTTGAGACCATTGTATTTTAAGTTTTATTTGTTTCCATGTATATTTTTAATTTCTTCTTTGATTTCTTTGTTGCCCCATTCATTTTTTAGTAGTATGTTGTTAACATCCATATATTTGTGGTCTTTCCAAATTTTGTCTTGTGGTTAGTTTCAAGTTTCATAGTGTTGTGGTCAGAAAAAGTGCATGGTATGATATCAGTCTTTCTGTATTTGTTGAGGCTTGATTTGTGACCTAATATGTGATCTATTCTGGAGAGTGTTCCAGTGCAGTTGAAAATAATGTGTATTCTCTTTGAAGATGGAATGTTCTGAATATATCTGTTAAGTCCATCTGGTCCAGTGTGTCATTCAAAACCATTGTTTCCTTATTGGTTTTCTATTTAGATAATCTGTTCATTGATATAAATGGAATGTTAAAGTCCCCTACTATTATTATCAATGGGTTCTTTTATGTTTGTTATTAATTATTTTATATATTTGGGTGTTCCATGTTGGGTGCATATTTACATTTGTTAGATCTTGTTGGATTGTGTCTTTATTAGGACATAGTGCCCTTTTTTATCTTTTGTTACAGTCTTTGTTTTAAAGTCTAATTTGTCTGATATTAAGTATTGCTATTCTGGCTTTCTTTTGACATCCATTAGCATGAAAGATGGTTCTTCATTCCCTCACTTTGAATATGCAGGTGTCTTTAGGTCTAAAATGAGTTTCTTGTAGGTAGCATATAGATGGGTCTTTTTTTTTTTTTATCCATTCTGACATCCTATATCTTTTTTTTTTGAGTGTTTAGTCCATTTACATTCAAAGTAATTATTGATAGATATATATTTTTTGCTATTTTATTACTTGTTTTCCATTGTTTCTGGAGATTTTCTCTGATTCTTATCTTTGTCACTTGTGGTCTCTCCTTTGCACTCAGAGTCCCCTTTAATATTTCTTGCAGGGCTGGCTTAGTTGTCACGAACTCCTTTAGTTTTTGTCTGGGAAGCTCTTTCTCCTTCTATTCTAAATGATAGACTTGTTGGATATAATACTCTTGGCTACAGATTTTTCCCATTCAGCACTCTGAATATATCATCCTACTGCCTTCTAGCTTGCCACATTTCTGTTGAGAAATCTCTAGCTAGCCTTGTGGGCCTTTCTTTGTAAGTTAAGGACTCGTTTTGTCTTGCTGCTTTAAGATTTTTTCTTTATCACTATATTTTTCAAATTTCAAGCAATATGTCTTGGTGTTGGCTTGCTTTTGTTGATTTTGATGGGAATTCTTTGTGCCTCCTGGATCTGGATGTCTGTTTCCTTCCCTAGATTTAGGAGGTTTTCAGCTATTATTTCTTCAAATAAATTTTCTTCCCCCTTCTCTCTCCTCTTCTTCCAGGACTTCTATAATACAAATGTTACTGCATTTGATGAAGTCGCTGGGTTCCCTAAGTCTGTTCTTGTGTTGCATAATTCTTTCTCTCTTTTGTTCAACTTCACTGTTTTCATTATTTTGTCTTATAGGTCACGAATTCATTCCTCTGCTTCTTCAAGCCTCCTGTTTATTGCATCAACACTGTTTCCAATCTTATTTATTGTATTTTCGCCTCTGGTTGATTTTTCAACTCTTTTATTTCTGTCATAAGGATCTCATTGATGTCTTCTATTCTTTTCTCAGGTCCAGTGAATATCCTTCTGAATGTTACTTTAAATTCTCCCTCAAGCATGTTACTTACATCTGTTTTGCTTAGATCTCTGGCTATGGCCTTATCTTGTTCTTTTATTTGGGGTAAATTCCTCCACCTTGGCAGTTTGTCTATATCTCTGCCTTCTTGTCTGTGTTAGAAAAGTCATGTCTCCTGCTCCTGAAAGCAAGCGCCTTATGAAGAAGAGGTCATGTATCTCCCAGGGCCTGGCACTTAAAAAAGTGTCTCTGGTGTGTGCTGCATATGCTCTGCTGTTGGGTTTGGCCTTTCCTCCCTTAAGGCCACTTACCTGCAGAGGGTCTCCTTGCCTGCTGTGGGCAATGTTTGGTCCCTGATCTGAATGTGCTGAGTTTGAACTAGGTATGCTCTGGTCTGCTTGTGAAATGAAATCTGGTACCACCTCCGCCAGAACTGAGGCCCTGAAGAACTCCCTAGTCAAAAGACATGATGTGGACAGAGGTTTATGCTGGTCTTCTGGGGGATGGGCCCACCACGCTGGGACTGAGGCAAACTTGGGTGAGAAAAGCAATCCTGCCAGAGTGCAGAGGGAGTGGGGCTTGGTGTAAGCAAGTTAGGCAGCCAATGTTGGCACTGTGCTGCTTCCCGCAGGTCGCTCTGTGTTTACGCTGAGCATGGGAGAAGAAATGGTGCCAGCTAGCTCCTTTGTTCCTGGAGAGGCATCCCTATGAGTGCTGCCTCTCGGGGACATGCTCTGAGAAGAGCAAATTAGCACCCTCTTGTGTGCCCCAGGAATTCTTTATATCACTGTTCCATGCCATCTGCTCCCCAGGTTTTTTGCCTGCCTTCTCTCCAAAAACAGCACAGTGCCCCTTCAGGCTCTATCCCAGACAAGCCACTAACCTTTAAAACTCCAGGCTTTAAGCCCTGCTGGTTGTAAGAACCCATGAAATTCAGTTACTCTCGTTTTCTAAGCCAATGGCTTTGGGGAGATGTTTTCCTTGTGCATCCCCCTGTGTGCTCCAATCTCTCTTGCCCTTCCCTGCGACCATGGCTCCCTCTCCCCCACCAGTATCTGCTATCCTTTTCTCCCCTAAAACATGTCTGTGCACTCTCTACCTTTTTCTGTGTGGTCTCTTCTCTTTTTAGTTGAGGAGTTTGTGCTGTCAGTCTTCAGGTTGATTTTCTGGGGCATTTAGGATGATTTGTTAGTTATCTAATTGTGTTTGTGGGACACTATGAGCCTAGGGTCCTCCTACTGTGCTGCCATTTTCCCTCCTCTTCAGAAACCAGATTTTAAATCCTAAAATAATTCATTTTTATCTAGTTTGCCATGTTGACCTTGGGAGATAATTCTAACGAGAAAATAGAGATTCAGATTCAGATTTGCCTACTTGCCTAAAACCACATTGCCTGACCAGTAGCTGAGACTCGTGTCAAGGTCTTCTGACTCTCTGTACAGCCTCATTGCCATCCATTCGAGAAAGTCAAAGGGACCTCAAACTGACCCTTCCTTAGGACAGGGCCATGGGCATCAGAGTATAATATGACATCTTACTTCCCAGGGCAGTTTATGTCTCACTAATGGGGTTGTTTATGAATCATACATTAATTTATTTCTTTATTCTTTTACTTATTCAATAATCAAAAATGCTTTTCTAATCTCCTACATTAAAAGTAGAATAGTTTACAAGAGCTAGCTTTGTGATGTTTTCATGCATTTATTCTATAAACCTTTCCTAAATACCTACTAAGTTCTAGGCATTGTGCTAAGCTCTGAGGATATAAAGATAAAAAACACTGACATGGTCCATGGCCTCATGGAACTTCTTAAAACACAGACATGAAACAAATTCATTCATTAAATATATACCGAGCCCTTTCTATATGTTAGGCATTCTTCTAAGTGCTAGGGATACAGTAATGACCAAAACAGGACAAATCTTTGAATTTACATCCCGGTGGAAGAGAAAGTTGATAATAAATGTATTATAAAATACCAGGTGCTGGTAAGTGTTGTAAGGACAAAGCAAGGTAATAAGACAAAGACTGACTGCAGGGGATAGGGAAAAGTTGAGGGAGGTTGAGAAGACCTCTCTTACATACCCTATTTAAAAAAAAAATTTTTTTTTACAATTGTAGCAAGCATAATAAAGGAGAAACAAATGTAAAAAAGGAAATTACAGTGGCAGGATGAAGAGTAAGGCCTTCCCTGAGGAAATGACCCTTGAGCTGAGACCTTAGGGTTCTTAACAGGATAGGCAAGGAAAGAGGAACAAAGATGATGGGTAGATTGGTGAGTAATGGAGTTGGTGGGAGGAATTACAGTTCACTTCCCCTCACTGGACCTCAGTTTCCTCACCTATAAAGAGAGGACATTGGGTTCTATGAGCTCCAATGAGTCCTTCAAATCAGAAAGGCATAGGTCCATGCTTGACCATGCTGAACGAGTACAGGATCTTTGTGAGTTTCTCTTTCCTTCTTTCCCATTGGATTTTTCTGTTATATGGAACTCCATTCTAGAGCATCTTCTATTATGAGTGGGCTCACTCTGAGTAAGTTTATTGATGACTCTTTGACTCATATATTCAGCCCAAATATATTTCCTGAACTTCATGACCCAAATTCCTAGTGCCTCCTGGACACACCCTCACTGTCCCACAAGGCTCATCAAACAATGTATTCAAAACTGTGTTTATTATCTTTGCCTCAAACATGTTCCTTTCCCTGGATCACCTATTTCAGTGAATGGGACCCCTCAGTCACCAAAGGCAGAAACCTGAGAATCAATTGTTTATTTACTTTCTTTCACCCTAACCAACAAATTGGTAATGACATCCTTTAGAATTCATCTCACTGATATCTCTTAAATCTGCCTCCTCTTATCTGCCCTCACTGTTGCAACCTCTGTTAACCCTTTATCATCTCTGACCAGGCTTACTGCTATACTCTACCAATTCTCCTTCCACAGAATGTTTGCAAGGATAATGATCTCATCTCCTTCAAATCCTTGTTTGAGTGACACTGTCTCAGTTTCTCCTGTCCTGACCACTCGATTTAAATTGCATACCTCACCGCCCTCCTCTACCCCCTCATTAACAATCTCTGTTTCTGTGATCTATTATTTTACATAGCACATAGCACCTTCTAACACATTATATTTAATTGTTATGTCTATTATTTATTTTCTGAGTTTCCTAACTAGAATGTAAGCTCTGTTAAGCTTACATTACAAATTTTTGTCTGTTGTGTTCAATGACACACCCTAACAGTCTAGAACTCTACATGGCACATAGTAGATACTCAGTAAATACCTACTGAAAGAATGAGCTAATTGCCTTAACTATATGCTCCATGACCTTCTGCTCATCTTCCACATTTCTGTAGGGTTAATGCTTCTAAACTGCCAATTTGATCACATGACCTTCATGCTTGGCACCACATGTCCCTGTGTATCCTCCTGCACCCACTCATTCTGAGATAATGAAGTTCTTCAGAGAAGCACTATTATTTTATGCCTCCCTATATCTGATAATACCATTTCCTTTGCCTAGAACACTATCTTCTACTTTGTCTACTTAGTGGAGTAAATATCAGTCAAACAGTCTTAAGCATTACTTCTTTGTTTAACAGGTCATCCAGAGATAATTGATTCACATTTTTGCCATTGCTGTATCCTGTGCATTATGTTATTACAGCCTTTATTTTGCTTCTTTATATGTCTATCTGCCTCTGTTAAATCCTAAGCCCTTTTGAGGGCAGGAATCATGTCTGAAACAATTTTGTATTCTCAGGATCTGGTACAGTGCCCAGCACTAGGATGCTTATTCAATATTTCCTGAATAAATGGGTATTAAAGTTCAAAGAAGCAGTTACAGAGGAGGCACTTTGGAATGCTGCATGTCACCAGAATTGAAGTAATAATGAGTGTGACCCAGAAGGAAACTCCTTGGTCTCATAGATTTTTATTTATACCTTTAAGCTGGAAGTCACATTTTTTTTTAAATAAGAGAGGCAATCTTATTCCTCTGAAATGACTCAGCTACATTATGTTTTCTTCCAGGGCCAGTAACTTTAATCATGAAAAATCTCACCATCGTTACCGAGTTTGTCCTCATGGGATTGTCCAGAAATCCCCAGATCCAGACCATCCTTTTTGCACTATTTCTGGTGATTTACCTCTTGACCCTAATGGGGAATGTGATAATGATCCTGGTGATCAGAACTGATTCTCACCTTAAGACACCCATGTACTTCTTCCTAGGTCACCTGTCATTTCTAGATCTCTGTCTTTCTTCAGTAACCATGCCCAAGATGCTGCAGAACTTACTAATGCAGAATAAAATCGTATCTGTGTGGGGCTGTGTGACCCAGAGTTTCTTTCTCATATTCTCTGGGAGCACAGAGGCCTGCCTACTCTCTGCCATGGCCTATGACCGCTATGCTGCCATCTGCCACCCTCTCCTCTACAGCATGGTTAAGAATAGGCCTCTTTGTGTCGGGATGGTAACTGCAGCATGGGCAGTGGGGTTCCTAAACTCCTTGCCAAACAGTCTTTTCACTTACAACTTACATTTCTGTGGCCCCAATATCATCCCTCACTTTTGCTGTGAGCTGCCTTCACTCTTCCCTCTCTCCTGCACTGACCCTACTGCCAATGAGGCCCTTCTTGCTGGGTCATGTGCACTGTTGGGATTTGTGACACTTCCCCTGATCCTCTTCTCTTGTTCCAGAATCATCTCTGCCATCCTAAGCATACGTTCTTCTGAGGGTCAAGGCAAAGCCTTCTCTACCTGTTCTTCCCACCTTACTGTGGTGCTTTTGTATTATGGCACAGCTTTATTCAGATACATGACTCCCCTCTCCGGCTCCAAGTTGGAACAAGTGGTCTCCATTCAGTACAGTGTGATCACATCCTTGCTGAACCCCATCATCTACAGCCTCAAGAACCAGGAGGTGAAGGCAGCTCTGTATAAAATGTTGAAGCAATAAATGTGTCCTTCTGTGATGGAGAATTCCTATTGTATTTGGCTTGAAGACAGTGAGAAAACAGGTGATGAAATACATTCATAACGGCTAACTTGATCACTTTAAGAATATTCCATTTGATGAAAATAACCTCTTGTTAATAGAGGTTTAAGTGTGTGATTGCTTATTTTATTGTATTTGGCAAGAAAATTAAGTGAAGACTGAGAAAAAAGTACTAAAATGGAGTAGTGTAGACAAACTAAGTCCAAATATGTTTGTTTTGTCCAAGAGTTTTAGGATAGAGTTCAGAGTGGTTTTTTTTTTTAAGATACGAGTGTAAAATGCACTTCAAAGTGGAAAGTAGTTACTAATTGAATATGATACTGAATGAAGTTTGCTTCATCCACCTAACCTTGAGTAGCCTAAAAAACTGATATGCCTAGTTGCCAGAAAGCAAAGACACAGGTTGGTGGGGACCTGCCCTAGCCCATTCAAGGGGGAAAAATAGTTTTTCAGGTGTTCTGGTGGTGACTAGTGTCTGGAATGAGATCTAGCTCTTTGGTGACTTGTTGGAACCCAAAGAATAGAATGACTATGGTCTCACAAAATGATGTTTTCATTCAACCTTGAGGCTGTCAAGCCAATTAGTTCATTCAGTATTTCATGGTCTCATTCAGCCAATACCTTCTGAGTCCAGTGCCCATTACTGCTTTGACATATATTCAGTCAAATAAATTAATTTCTTGTCATAAAAGATTCATGGAGTGGGCATGGATTGCAAGAACATTGTTAAAATGTCAATACTACCCAAAGCAATCTACACATTTAATGCAATCCCTATCAAAATTCCCACCAGCATTTTTCACAGAACTAGAACAAACAATCCAAAAATTCGTATGGAACAGCAAAAGACCCCCAATTACCCAAAGCAACCTTGAAAAAGAAAATTAAAACTGGAGAGATCACAATTCCGGATTTCAAGCTATGTTATAAAGCTGTAGTGATCAAGACAGTATGGTACTGGCACAGAAACAAACACATAGATCAGTGGAACAGATAGAAAATCCAGCAATGGACCCACAACTGTATGGTCAACTAAACTTCAACAAAGCAGGAAAGAATATCCAATGGAAAAAAGACAGTCTCTTCAACAAATGATGCTGGGAAAACTGGATGGCAACATGCAGAAGAATGAACCTGGACCACTTTCTAACACCATACACAAAAATAAATTCAAAATGGATTAAAAAATAAATGTAAGACAGGAAACCATCAAAATCCTAGAGGAGAACACAGGAAGCAATCTCTTTGATCTCAATTGGAGCAGCTTCTTACTAGACATGTCATTGAATGCAAGGAAAAGAAAATCAAACATGAACTATCGGGACTTCGTGAAGGTAAAAAGCTTTTGCACAGCAAAGGAAACAATCAACAAAATGAAAAGGCAGCCTATAGAATGGAGAAGATATTTGCAAATGGCATATCAGATCAAGGGTTAGTATCCAAAATCTATAAAGAATTTATCACACTTAACACCCATAAAACAAACAACCCAGTTAAGAAATGGGCAGAAGACATGAGTAGACATTTTTTGAAAGAAGACATCCAGATGGCTAACAGACACATGAAAAGATGCTTATCGTCATTCATTGTCAGGGAAATACAAATCAAAACCACGATGAGATATGACCTCACACCTGTCAGAATGGCTAAAATTAACAACACATGAAACAACAGTGTTGGGAGGAGGTGAAGAAAGGGGAACCCTCTTGCACTTTTGGTGGGAATGCAAACTGGAGCAGCCACTCTGGAGAAGAGTATGGGGGTTTCTCAAAAACCTGAAAATAGAACTATTGTATGATCCAGGAATTGCACTACTTTGTATACCCAAAGGATACAAAAATACAGATTCAAAGGGGCACATGCACCCCAATGTTTATAGTAGCATTATTAACAATAGCCAAACTATGGAGAGAGCCCACATGTCCATCTACTGATGAATGGATAAAGAAGATGTGATATCTATCTATCTATCTATCTATCTATCTATCTATCTATCTATCGATATATCACATACATATATATATATGCATATACATACACACAATGGAATATTAGCCATTAAAAAGAATGAAATCTTGAGATGCCTGAGTGGCTCAGTCGGTTAAGCATCTGACTTCAGCTCAGGTCATGCATGATCTTGCAGATTGTGAGTTTGAACTCCGCTTGCTGACAGCTCAGAGCCTGGAGCCTGCTTCGGATTCTGTGTCTCCCTCTCTCTCTCTGCCCCTCTCCTGCTTGCTCTCTCTCTCTCTCTTAAAGATAAACATTAGAAAAGAAAAGAAAAAAAAAAGAATGAAATCTTGCCATTTGCAATGGTGTGGATAGAGCTAGAATATGTTATGTTAAGCAAAATAAGTCAATCAGAGAAAGACAAATGCCATATGATCTCACTCATATGTGGAATATAAGAAAAAAACCCAGATGAAAACATGGGAAGTGGGGGAAGAAGAGAAGAGAGGGAAATAAACCACAAGAGACTCTTAATGACAGAGAACAAACTATGGGTTGATAGAGGGAAGCGGGTGGGAGATAGGCTAGATTGGTGATGGGTACTAAGGAGGGTGCTTGTTGTGATGAGCACTGGATGTTGTATGTAAGTAATGAATCACTGAATTCTATTCCTGAAACCAAAATTGCACTGTATGTTAACTAAAATTTAAATAGATAGCTAAATAAATAAATAAGATTCATGGAGTGAGGAGACAATAAACTCAAAACCCAAAGTGTAGGCTGACTCATATGATCTCCTTTAATGAAAATGTTAATATGAATCACTGTGTTTATACCCTTATAAGCATTAACCAAAAGTAAGGTTTTTTCTTTGGCATTTTCTTAATTTCTTACAAATCAAAATAATAAATATCGTTGGTTCATTTAATATTTTAATTATGAACTTTTAATCTTAAATATGTAATAAACTCTATGGAATTAAGGGAATGGATGGACAAGAAAGGTATTTTATAATTTTTAGAGATGTAAATATATAAAAATCAGTTTTCAGAAAAAATATACTTCATTTTGAAGTGTATTGCTAAAATATGGATAATGGTTTTATACAATAATAATTACCCTTGCATCAGTTCTAAGGATTGACATCATCTGATTTTGTCAAGGAAAAAGGGATTTTTTTTTTGAAATTTATTGTCAAATTGGTTTCCATACAACACCCAGTGCTCATCCCAAAAGGTGCCCTCTTCAATACTCATCACCCACCCTCCCCTCCCTCCCACCCCCCATCAACCCTCAGTTTGTTCTCAGTTTTTAAGAGTCTCTTATGCTTTGGAAAAAGGGATTTTAGTATGGAGTGTAGTAAATCGTGTACTTCATGTGGTGCATCTGGTTCTCCTTAAGTGATCTAAATTTGAGATATGGTAGGAATAGAATTAACATGATTTAATGACTTTTTAAAGTTTATTTATTTCAAGAGAGAGAGAGAACATGAACAGGAGAGGGGGAAAGAGGGAGAGAGAGAAAATCCCAAGAAGGCTCTGCGCTTCTGTCAGTGTAGGGCCCGACATGGGGCTTGAACTCATGAACCATGAGATCGTGACCTGAACCAAAACCAAGAGTTGGATGCTTAACTGACTGAGCCACCCAGGTGCCCAATTTAATGACTTTTAAAGAAACAGTTCATAATGACATCATTATGCTCCCACACCCCAACTTTTAAAACATTCTTGAGAGAAACTTTCCAAAGTGGACATATTTATATATAGTATAGGGACATAACTATACCCAGAATCCTTACCCAGACCACACCCTAATAAAGGATATGAATGAAGTCACATAAACTATGTAAATAGTCTGTCATCTATATCATGTAACCATTCCCTTCCTCATCTGCATCTTTGACAGATGGATCCAAGGGCCAATCTATAATCAATCTCCCCTCCCTTAGGAGACTGAGACAGTTATTGGCACATGCTTACATGTGTGCTTGCCACCTGCTCCTTTATTTTCAATTCTTACTGCAGACTCTTATGCAATAAGATCCCTAGTGGACTTCCCTACTTGCTTCACATATGCATACTATATGTATGAATTGTGTTGGTGAAAGCGTGGCTTACACTTAAACTGCAATCCCTCATTTTCTCACTTGCATTTCCACACCTATCTTAGTGCTATAAGTATTTTTTGTTCTTGATTTATATTGCCCATATGCTTGCATAAGTTTTTGCATTAATTTATAGTCAAACCAACAGAATATTAGAGGGTCTGGCAATACTTATTTGCCAGGCCTGAGAATCATTTTTAAATCATGTTTTAATCTTTATCAATTTTATATGCATAAAATGCTACTTCTTTCATGTATTTGCATTTATTTTTTATCATAAATAACATTTAGCATTTCTCAAATATTAAACGTTGGTATTTCTTCTTTTATCATTAGCATACCATTTTCCTGTTTGTTACTTCATTCATAGTATTATTTTTTTATTTGAATGATGTGTTTAAATTAGAAGGATATTAATCTTTTGCTGTAAGTTGTTGCAAACTTTTCCAAAGTTTACCATTTTACTTCTATTGTTTTTATTTTTTAAACTGTGTTATGTAGCCATATCTATTTCTTTTTCTTTTTGTGTAATTTTCTCTGCTTTTAAGCTTACAAAATCCTTTACTGTCTGTGTCCCAAAATTTTCTTCTAGTTTTTGTGTGCCTTTTTTTTTTTTTACACTTAATCCTTCTGGAATTTCTCTTGCCCCATCCAAACAATCACAGCTCTGACCCTTGTTCAGTTCAGGGAGGCAGGGCTAGACACAGAAATGAATGAGAAACAAAGGAAAGACATTGAGTTAAAATAGTGTCAAGAGCCAAATAAACTATATGGATGAATTCTCAATAGTAGGTTTCCAACTAGAGTTAGTAAAGAGGATCTGAAACATAACTTTTGAATGGTTCTTCTGATTTATGTAAGGATAGGGAGGAAATGTGAAAAGTGTTTCATCTGCTCCTAGGTTTAAAACCATTATCTACAATCTTAAGATTCCCAAATTATAAATTCATTCACAACTTTAAGAAACAGACTCATCTGTCCAATACCAATAGAAAATTCTATGAAATTCTCCCAACATATCTTCCCAATTATATGTACCCTCTTCCACTGGTTATCCCATCCAATCCCTGACTTTAAATGTTGCCTCTGCTCCTATGAATCCCAAATATGTATCTCCACCCTGGACCTCTCCTGCAAGTTCCAAACTCATGTATTTAATTACCTACTTGACATCTCTTGGATATCTAACAGGTATCTCAAATGTAACATGTTCAAATTGAAGTCATTATTTAAGTTAATGGCACCATAATTCATCCAAAACCTGAGAGTCATCTTTTGATTCCTTTTTTCTCTTTCTCCCAGCATATATTCAATACATAAATCCCAGTTGCTCTGTCTTCAAATTTATCCTGAATCTGGACACTTCTCATCACCTTCACCTCCACCAATCTAGTTCAAGCCATTATTTTCTCCCACCTGGACTCAGGGCTGGTATTCAAAATATTTAATAACCAGTAAGGCATGAGTACAGAGCAATCAAAATAGATTCCCAACAGATAAAAATGGATTATGATTTTCTTGTCTGCCATGAATACTGGCTGAATATTAGCCCAGCTAGGGAAAAAGGCAATAGCTTCCTAACTGATTTCACTGCTTCTATTATTGTCTCTTAAAGCTACAAACAAACAGAAAAAAAAACCAGACTGATGAACTTTTTAGAAAAGTTATAAAACAGATTATATCACTCCCCTAAAGAGGTAGAAAAGAAAAATCTATAGTTTCCTGTCACATTGAAAGTCCAAACTTCCTTGATCTACAAGGCCCACAAAATTTGTCTTTTGTGGGCTTGGTGACCTCACTTCTCTTGTTTCTTCCTTTTTTACTATACTCCAACCACACTGGCCTTATTACTGTTTCTCAAAGGCTCCAGATGTCTCCCCACTCAAGAGTTTTTCATTTGCTGTTTCCTCTACTGACATATTTTTCTCTGTATATTCACATGCCTTGTTCCTTCCCTTTAGGTTTTCCCTAAGAGTATTCTCCTCATGGAATTATTTCCTGAGTACCCTATATTAAATATTCTACCTTCTCCATTCTACTATTTTTCACCAGCTAACAGTATTTATGTATATTTGTATTTACACTTGGTCCTCCCCAAAATAATATAAGCACCTTGAAAACAGAGACTTTATCTGTATTTTATGCACCTAAAACAATATCTAGCCCGCAGGAGACATTCAAAACTATTTGATGGGATTTCCATGTCTAGCCATATGGATAACTGGTGCCAGATTTGTCCTTCTACTCATAAATAACTAGAAAAATGAGCAAAATATCTGGAAAAGGTCCTGTTTGCCCCCACTAGAAAACAGGCAGCTCAGGATTTTGAATCCTGAAAGACAGGAAACAGATAAGGTGAGTCCTGCCTTTCTCACTGGAGGCACTTTATAGACCATGATGCAGGAGGGGAGAAAACAAGCAGAAAATGACAGTGTTGTTGAGTTAGGAGACACAGATTGAGTTCAAGAAGAGAAAGAAAGAGGGACTTGTGGGGAAGAGTGCTAGAAAGAAGAGATACTTAGATAAAAAATATCAGAAATTTGAGTATAGAGCCCATTAGCCTATGTTTAATGTTATGTTGTCTGTGAATCATTAAGTGAAACTCAAATAGGCCAAGTAACCACCACTACTGTGAGAAGCTGTAAGAACAATTCCAAGAGATTTCACATGACTGAGAATACTTAGTTAGTGACCATCCAGAGTGGAAAACCACATTGGACACTTGTAGAATTCAAGAGTACATAAAAATGTCATACTTTGAAGTGGGGCTAACATAGCCTGCCCAATAATTAATACTAATTCTTCACAGATTCTTCCAAGAAGCAGAACAAGAGGTAACACTTCCCATCTCATTCTATTAGGCCACTATTACCTTTATACCAAAACCAGATAAAGACATCACAAGAAAACTGCAGTCATCTAGGGAAAACCCTTAGGTAACATTAAATTCAATGGTAAAAGATTAAATACTTTATCCTTAAAATAAGGAACAAGAGAAGGATGTCCATTCTTGCCACATTTATTCAGCATTGTCGTGGAGGATCTGGCCAGGGCAACCAGGCAAGTGAAAGAGATGAAAGGAATCCATAAAGGAAAGGAGGAATTAAAACTATGTTCATTTGCAGATGACACGATCTGTACATGAAAAATCTAAGAAATCCACTAAAAATTATTAGTTCTAATAAAACTTATTAGAATTAGAACATAAGGGAAGGGAAACAAAAATAATATGAAAACAGGGAGGGGGACAAAACAGAAGAGACTCATAAATATGGAGAACAAACTGAGGGTTGCTGGAGGGGTTGTGGGAGGGGGTAAGGGGCATTAAGGAATCTACTCCTAAAATCATTGTTGCACTAGATGCTAACTAACTTGGATGTAAATTTTTAAAAATAAAAAATAAAATTGAAAAAACAGAATTAGAACTAACATTGAGCAAAGTTGCAGGATATAAAATCAATGTATAAAAACCATTGTATTTCTATAAATTAGCAATGAACAATCCAAAAACAAAATTAAGAAAATAATGCCATTTAGAATAGCATTGAAAATAATAAAATACTTAGGAATGAATTTATTAAAATAATTACAAAATTTATACTCTAAAAACTACAAATGATAAACACTATTGAAAGAAAACAATGGAAAGACATCCTATATTCATGTATCCAGTGTGGCTAAGTGAATAAAAAAATAAGATCCAACCATATGCTGCCTACAAGAGACTCCAGATTTAAGGACACACATACACTCAAAGGGAAAGGATAGAAAAAGATATTCATGAAGGTGGAAACCAAAAGAAAATAGCTGTATTTATACCAGATAAAACAAACTTTATGCCCAAAACTATAACAAGAGCCAAAGAGGGTCATTACATAATAATAAAGATGTAAACTTATCAAGAGAATATAACAATCATAAATATATATGCATCCAACATTGAAACACCTAAATATTTTAAGCAAATATTGAAAGATTTGAAGGGAGAAGTGGACAACAATAAAATAATAGTAGAGGATTTCAATATCCTAATTTCATCGGTGGATATATCATCCAGAAAAAAGAACAATAAAGACATGTTGGACTTGAACCACACTTTAGATCAAATGGATCTAACAGACATTTATAGAACATTCCATCCAACAGCAGCAGAATATATATTCTTTTCAGTTGCACACAGAACATTCTCCAGGATAGATCATTTAATGGGTCACAAAAGATGTCTTTGCAAACGCAAGATGTAAATGTTTTCCAACCACAATGATATGAAACTAGAAGTCAACAAGAGATAAGATGGAAAATTTACAAACATGTAGGAACTAAACACACTTATGAACAACCAATATGTCAAAGAAGAAATTGAAATAGAAACAAAAAAAACTTAAATGAAAATGGAAAAAAATATACCAAACTCTATGGAATGCTGCAAAAGCAGTTCCTAGAGGGAAATTTATAGCAATAAATACCTAGATTGAGAAAACAGCCTAACTTTACACCTCAAGGAACTAGAATAAGATGAATAAATTAAGTCCAAAGTTAATGGAAGGAAGGAAATAACAAAGCTCAAAGTGGAACAAATGAAATGGACACCAGAAAAACAATAGAAAAGATCAATAAAACTAAGAGCTATTTTTAAAAAGATAAAATTGACAAACCTTTGGCTTGACTAAAAAAAAGAGATGACTCAGATACATAAAATCAATGAAAGAGAAGATAACAACTGACACCACAGAAATACATAGGATCATACATACTGCTATGAACAAGTTTACTCTAACAAACTGGATAATCTAGAAGAAATGGATAAATTCCTGGAAACATAAAACCAAGCTGGACTGAATCATGAAGAAATAGAAAATCTGAACAGACCAATAATGAGTAAGGAGATTGAGTCAGTAATCTAAAATGCCCCAATGTACAAAAGTCCAAGCCCAGAAAGTTTCACAGGTGAATTCTGCCAAACATTTAAAGAATTAATGTCAATCCTTTTAAGACTCTTCCAAAAAAATTGAAGACAGAACACTCCCAAACTCATTTTATGAGGCCAGTCTTACTCTGATACCAAAGCCATACAAGGACACTGCAAGAAAACTACAGGCTAATATCCTTGTTGAATATAGGTGAAAAAATTATCAACAAAATATTAGAAAACTGAATTCAACAATACATTAAAAGGGTCACAAACTATGATCAAGTGTGATGTATCCCTGGGATGCAAGGATGGTTCAATATAGGCATAACAATAAATGTAATACATCACATTAATAGGATGAGAGATAAAAATCATATCATCTCAACAAATGCAGGAATGGTATTTGACAAAATTCAACATTCTTTCATGAAAAAACCCTCAACAAATTATAGATGGAACATACTTCAACATAATAACATATATGAGAAACCCACAACTATCATCATATTCCACAGTGGAAGGTTGAAAGCTTTTCTTTAAATCAGGAAAAAGACAAAGAGGCCACAATCACTGCTCTTAATCAACATAATGTAAATCTTAGCTATAGCAAATACATAAGATATAGAAATAAAAGGTATCCAAATTGGAAAAGAAGAATTAAAATTGTCATTATTTTCAGATGATATCATCTTATATATAGAAAATTCTAAAGACTCAATAAAAAAAACAGTTGGAACTAATCAACAAGTTCAGTAAAGTTGCTAGACAGAAAATCAACATCTAGAAATCAGTTGCACTTCTATACAATAACAATGAAATACCTTAAAAAGAAGTAAAGAAAACCATCCCATTTACAATAGCATCAAAAATAATAAAATTCATGGGAATAAATTTAACCACAGAAGTGAAAGATCTGTATACTGAAAACTATAAGACTTTGATGAAAGAAATTGAAGAAGACAATCAAAAGATATCACATGTTCATGGATCAGAAAAATTAATATTGTTAGTGTCCATACTAGTCAAATCCATCAATGCAGATTCAAAGCAATTCCTATCAAAAAACAATTCCAATGGGGGCTCTTGAGTGGCTCAGTCAGTTAAGTATCTGACTTTGGCTCAAGTCATGATGTCACAGTTTGTGAGTTGGAGTCCTCATCAGGTGAGCTTGTGCTCCATTTGGGTGAGCTTGAGCCCTGCTTTGGGCAAGCTTGGGCCCCGCTTTGGGTGAACTTGAGCCCCACTTTGGATGAGCCCTACTTCTCTCTCTCTCTCTCTCTTTCTCTTTTCCCTACCCTCTCTCTCTCTGCCCCTCATGGGATTTGTTCTCTTTCCCTCTCTCTCTGCTCCTCGCTCACTTGCGTCCACTCTCTGTCTCTCAAAAAAAAAATTACAGTGGCATTTTTCATGTAAAGAGACTAACAATTCTAAACCACAAAAGACTCCAAATAACCACAGCAATCCTGACAAAGTACAAATCTGGAGGCACCACACTTCTTGATTCCAAACTGTACTACAAAGCTCTAGAAATTAGTATGGTGCTGAAATAAAAGTAGACACATAGATCAATTGGACAGAATAGAAAGCCCAGAAATAAGTCCTGTATATACAGTTAACTAATATTTAACAAGTGAGCCAAGCACACCCAATGGATAAAGGATAGTCTTTTAAAAAAATGGTAGTGGTAAAACTGCATAACCACATGCAGAAATCAGACCCCTATTATACATGACTCAGAAAAAGTAACTTGAAATGGCTTAAAGACTTAAAACTAAGACCTGAATTTTTTTTTTTTAGAAAGAGAGAAAGAGACAGCAAAACCAGGAGAGGGGCAAAGAAAGAGGGAGAGAGAGAATCTTAAGCAGGCTCCATGTCCAGTGTGGAACCCAACATGGGGCTCTATCTCATGCCATGAGATCATGACCTGGCCAAAACCAAGAGTCAGACACTTAACTGACTGACCCACCCAAGTGCTCCAGACCTGAAAATTTTAAATTCCTAGAAGAAAACAGAGCAATATCACTTTGACATTGGTCTTGGCAATGAGTTTTTGTATAACACCAAAAACACATGAAACAAAAGCAAAAATTAAGAAGTGGGACTAAACAAATTAAAATGCTTCTGCACAGCATAAAAAAACAGTCAACAAAGAGAAAAGGCAATATATTGAATAGGAGAAAATATTCTCAAACCATGTATCCGATAAGGAGTTAATATCCAAAATATATAAAGAACCCATATAGTTAAATAACAACAATAACAAAAATCTGATTTGAAAACAGGCAGAGGAACTGAATAAACATTTTCCCAAAGAAGACATCTAAATGGCCAACAGGTACATGAAAAGATGTTCAATCTCTCTAATCATCTAGAAAATGCAAATCAAAACCACAATGAGATATTATTTTATACCTGTTTGAATGGCTAACATCAAAAAAGACAAGAAATAACAAGTGATGGCAAAGATGTGGAGAAAAGAGAACACTTGTTAGTGGGAATGTAAATTGGTATAGCCATTATGGAAACAAGTATGGAGGTTCCTCAAAAATTAAAAATATAGAACTATTATATGATCTAACAATCCCACTTCTGGATATATACCCAAAAGAAATGAAAACAGATTATCATAAATCTATCTGCACTTACATGTTTATTGAAGCATTATTCACAATAGCCAAGATATGAAAACACCTAAGTGCAGTAATACACACACACAGGAATATTATTCAGCCATGACAAAGGAAATCCTGCCGTTGTGACGACATGGATGGACCTGAATATGTGGAATCTAAAAAGCTGAACTCAAAGAAGCAGAGTAGAATGGTAGTTACCAGGGTCTCAGGCGTGGGGGAATTGGGGAGATGTTGGTCAAAGGGTAAAAACTTACAGATAGAAGATGAATAAGTTCTGGAGATCTAATGCACAGCATAGTGATTACAGGCAACAATACTGTAGTATATACTTCAAAGTTTCTGAGAAACTAGATCTTAAGTGCTTTCATTAAAAAAAATGATAATTATGTGATGTGATAGAGGTGTTAGGTAATGCTATGGTGGTAATCATGTAATATATAAAAGTATCAAATCAACACATGGTACGCCTTAAACTTATGTCAATTGTATCTCAATTTTCAAAAGTTGTCAGATAAAGCAGTGATTTGGGAGAAATTTAGAGCTTTAAATGCTTATATCAAAAATGAAAAAAAGTCTAAACTCAATGATATGAGCTTCCATCCTGAGAAGCTAGTAAAAGAAGAGCAAGTTATGCTCAAAATAACCAGACAGAAGAAAGTTATAAGGATAAGAACCCAAGTCAAGGATATAAATAATGAACAAAAAAATACGGACACATTAAACAAAAGCTTTCTTCTTTAAAAAAGATCAATGAAATAACCTTCTAGCAAAACTGATCAATATCAACAATGAAAGAGAAACCTGACCACAAATTTTACCAATATTAAAAGGATAATTAGGGAGGGGTGCCTGGGTGGCTCAGTCAGTTAAGTATCCGACTCGGTTTCGGCTTAGGTCATGATCTCACAGTTTTGTTAGTTCTGCACCAGGTTCTACACTCCAAACATCTGATACCAGGCAGGAAATTTATGAATGGCAATTATTACTCAATCTTTATGAATTTTGAATGACATTCTAGATAAACAAAGTCAGATCTTAAGTTCAGGAAAAAGTCCCTCTGTTGTGCTAAGGAATATTAGTCTAGTCCCACTTTTCTTAGTTCTCTTCTTTAGAAAAGCTAATTACTCTTCTTCTACATCTATTATTTTCTTTCTGATCATTTAAAAAATCATCTATCTCCTTCCTCCATGTTTTATAAAAAAGAAACCTTATAGTTTTTCTTTATCCTCATTTATTTCTATGCATGGAATCAACATTTTTTAATCTCAGGCTTCAGAACCCAAACTGGTTATCACTTGTACCTTCTAACATTGTCTTGGTGCCAGACCACTGACCCATTCTCCCTTAAAACTCCTATTGCACACTGAAAACTTGCTCCTGGAAAGTTCGGGATTTCAGTAGCCCCAGGAACAGCTGGCTCCACGTGTTCAAACAATGACATTAGTCCTCTGTACTTTCCTCTTCCCAGATTATAGTTTATCTTCACTGTTTTGGCTTTATTCTCAGCCTCTCCACACAGTGAGAAAGTTGTCCACTGGCAGTTCTAGGCTTACATTTTTCTTAGTTTAAAATCTCATAGGTAGTCTCTCTCTCTCTCTCCTCTCCCTTTCTTCTTCTTGCCCTCTCCTCAAACATTTATGTCTTACGTCAGATCTCATTAAGTGACTCAGATCAGCTCTGTGTGGATTACATGTCCATTCTTGGGATTAATGTCTGTGCAATATCAACCTCTAATCTTAGAGGGTAGGAAACCTCTGTGGTTGACAATCCAATATGGAGCAAATGAAGAGTAATCTATAAATGGAAAAAAAGATGCAGGAAAGACAAAACATAAATGTCCACTTCACTTAGTTTATAAACATACTACATTTTCATCCTTTACTACCCAAGATTTTGGTGTGTGATCAATCATGTTTACCTTTTTCAGAATGATGTACTATCTCTAATCCCTGCTTCCTCCCAACCCAATTGTTTTCTAGGAGTTGCTGACTCTAAATGGACATAGAATGAGATTTCACAAGGATATATATGGAGGTTAAATGAAAATATGTTAGAAGATGAAGTAAATTTGTGAAATGGTAAGTCAATTTTTAATTCAATATTTCTCATGTGTTTCTACATCTTAAAGCAAATTTCCAAAATGCAATTTCTCAAAGGACTTATATTCTTAACACATCTAATGAAATAGTTCTGTGGTGGTCAAGTGGTGGTGGAACTGGGGATGTGGATAAGGAGTAAGGGTGAGGAGAGTGATAACAGAGGAACCAAATTTTGGCCACCTCAAATTTGTCATTAATAAAATAAATAATATTTTTAAATGTGAGAAAGTGTTGAGAAGAGTACTTGGATATAGTGGTTGGGAAGTACAGAGGAAAGTACAGAAGACCAATATCACTATTCAAGATGGTGTTTATAATTTTTATTTTGAAAAAGTACAGCATAGTGGTAGAGGCTTTATATTAGGTCAAAATAGCCCTTCAGGTTCAAGCTCTGAAGCTCTCATTGCTCCATACAAGTAGGAATGCAGAGGTTTTTATCTTTTTGGTTCACTAATATGTCCTCAGTAATAAGAACAGTGCATGGCAGAGAGTAAACATTCAATAAATGTATGTGTAATGAATCTGCAGAAGTAATTATATCATTTGTCAGTTTCTCTGTTAATGTAGAAGACATCAAGAAATTTCCTCATATTGAACTATTCATTCTTGCAAAAAATAGCATTAGGTCATGGTTTATCACTTTTTAGTATTTTGATGTATTCTCTTCGCTAATATTTTACTTAAGATGTTTTATATCAATGTTAGTTAGTCTTTTTTTTCCTCCTATGGTCTGTTTCTTGGAGCTTTGGTATTAATATTATACTTGCTTAATAAAAAGAACTTGGAAGCTTGCTTCTTTTTCTATTCCATGGAACAATTTATATAGTATCAGGGCTATCATTTCTTTGAATGTTTGGTAGAAATCACAGTGAAATATCCTTGGCTTATTGCTATTGGCAATGGGAGAGAAAAGAGAGCATTGGGGAGAGGAATCTTTAATTACTTTTTTCTTATATTTTATAACTAGTTATGGTTTCTGTTTCTTCTGTATCTATGGTTATTTATACATTATTATTTATCATTTCAGTGATTTTTTTCTTCCTCTTTTTTTAATGAGTTAATTAATTTCATAAGACAGACTCTTGGATTTATTAATTCAGATGCTTCTTCTAATTAATTTATTTCAGCTTGTATTTTTATTGGCTCTTTCCTTTTACTTTCCTCAATTTATGAGACAGAGAAGAAGAGAGAGTGCATGAGTGGGGAAGGGGCAGAGAGAGAGAATCCCAAGCAGGCTCTGTGCCAGCAGCCAGAGCCCACAGTCCCATGAGGAGCTTAATCTCACAAACCATAAGATCATGACTTGAGCCAAAATCAAGAGTCAGGAGTTTAACCAACTGAGCCATCCAGCTGCCCCATTTCTTCCTATTTCTGCTTATTAATATTCCACCATAGTTGATATGTTGTGCTTTTCAAAAGATTTGCTAGGTATCAAATTTTAGTTTTGATTTCCTTTTTTCTTATAAGAGATGTTCCAGATGGCAAGGATAGTTTACAAGTTTGTAATTAATTTATAGTTTCATTACATTTAGTAAAATGTTATCTATATTTTTCTATTTGAGAAAATTTATTAAGGTTTTCTTTCTAGCCAAATAAAATATATCATCCATTTAAAAATTTTCTATGAGTTATAAAGTTATAGATAACTAAATTTTATTACTAACATCATCTACATCCTCATTTTCCCCCCCTCTGGGTCTAGGATGAACTAAAGAGTTGAATTAAGGTCTTCTTTTATTAATTTGGCTCAGATATTTCTGGCATTTCTGATCATTTTGGAGGCTAATTTTTTTGGAAACAGAGCTATTCACAATTATTAGTTCTTTATCATGAAGAATAGTCATTTATTATAAAATATTCTTCTTTGACATGAGTAATATTTTTACCAATAATTAAACTTTATCTATTACTAAGATCTTAACCATGTGCCTTCTGTTTATTTCTGTTTATCTGATATAACTTTATTCTTGTTCTTTCATTTTGGAATCATTCTAATTATATTTGTTTCTTGTCTATACTATACTTACATTTGTCTTATAACCTAAAATGGGCATTTTAATTTTAATAAATGAGTTTGTCTTGTTTACACTTATTGATATGATAAATACAGATAAAATTCCTTAATATGCTATATATAAACATATGAATATATGTAAATAAATAATATACATGTGTTTAGGTACGTATCTCCAAAGCCGACATTATGCTTAATGGCATAACACTAAGAACATTTCCATGAATCAGAAAAAGGAGTTCCTTATAATCACTACTATGTAAGTGTATATAATATTAAATATTCATGGAATATCTCTGGAGGCATTAGTGAATACAACTAAATAAGAAATGAAGAATACGAACTGTAAAGAGAGTAACATTAGGATTTTTACAAAGGATATGATTGTTTACCTGGAAAATTTGGGAGATCTATACTCAGAACTGTTACAAATGATAAAAGAATTTATAAAGTGACTGGATATAAAGTTAATAAACAGAAATCAGTAGTTTTTACATCTTCGACAACAACTAATTAGAAGACATAATGGAAGAAATTAATGTTATAGTAGCAATAAAAAATACAAAATACCTAGGAATAAACTTATTTAAAATGTGCAAGAACTATTAGAAGAAAACCTTAAGGTTCAATCAAGGGACCCAAAAGAAGATTAAACAAACGAACAAGTATATCTTATTATTGAGTGGTAGAACTCAGTTATAATGAAGATCTCATATCTATCTAAAAAGCCTATAGATTTAACATAATCTCAATAAAAATGGCAACAAGCTTCTTTTAGAATTGAATGATTTCTTTCTAGAATTCAAAGGGGGAAAAAAAAAGCAAGAATGCTCAGCAAATTTCCAGGAAAAAAAGTGCAGTGGGGAAATAGTCCTTTAGAATATGAAATCGCATTATAAGGATTCAATAATTCAAACATATGCATGAATATACAGAATCGTCCATAAATGAACCCAAATATATACAATTTAGAATATGTAAAAGATGCTAATTCAAATCAATAGACTGAAGATGGATCATTCATTACAAGACATGGGATAACTGGTAGCTCTGTGTGAAAAATGAAACTGGATTCCTGTCTTATAACCAAATAAATTCCAAATGAATTGAAGAAAAATAATGAAACTACAAAAATGTGGAAGAATGTCTAAATGTGTTATAAGTAAAATGTCTTTGTAAGTATGACCAGAATAGTTGAAACTATATAGTAAAAGATTAATAAATTGAACTGTATCAAAATTTTAAAAGTTATTCAAAGAAGAAACACTTTAAACAAAATGAAAAGACAACAAAAAAACTAGGAAAATATTTCAAGAAGAAATATTTTAAACAAATCAAAAAGACAACAATAAAACTAGAAAATAATTGCAACTTGTATCACTCAGTTCTTTAAAATATGGTAAGTGGCGATGAATCAATGAAAAATCAATTTGCCCGGAATAAAACTGGGCAAATTACATGAGCAGAGAGTTCACCAAATAGAAAATATATGGGCTCTTAAACATATGAAAATATGTTTAAATTCACCTAGAATAGAGATAAATGCAAAATAAGACTACAATGAGATTTTTAAAAACTATTAGCTTGGCAAAGATCAAAAGGTTTGATAAGACACTGTTGGCAAAAGTATGGGAAATACGCACTATCATACATTGCCAATGAACTTTTTTAAAAGTTTTATTTATTTATTTTGAGAGAGAGAGCATGAGCAGGGGAGGGGCAGAGAGATGAAGAGAGAGAATCCTAAGCAGGCTCTGAACTGTCAGCCCAGAAACCAACTCAGGGCTCGAACTCACGAACCATGAGATCACTACCTGAGCCAAAATCAAGAGTGGGACACTTAACCAAATAGGCCACCCAGGTGCCCTGCTAATGAGCTTTTAAAATTAGTACCACTTTCATGAAGAGAAATCTGGATATCTCTATAAAAGATGTTTTGATCTTTTCAAGTATATCTTTTCTTAGGAATTAATCTTACCAATATTCTTACAAGTGTGCAAAAGGAAACATATACAAGGATAATCGTTATATTTCCCTATGCAGGCAGGGAGCTCCATTTGTTCACTAATGTCTTCCTGAGCATCTTGGAAGAGTTTCTTGGCCATAGTAGATGCTCAAGATATTTGGTGAATGAATGGAAGAATGATGAAATCTTGGCTATTGCCGTTTATAAAGTACATGTTAAATAAATATAGTAGTACTCCCATACAAGGGACCACTAGACAGCCACTTAAAAAAATGAAACAGCTCTGACATCTGAAACTAATGTAACAATGAGTGTCAGCTACACATCAGTTAAAAAAAAAAAGCCAACATTCTCTATGAAGAAAACATGGTCCTCCATTAAGAGAATCCTACAAACCATAGTCTTCGATGTCCTTGTAAAATATCTCTGATATCTCTCTGAGAAATTGTTTTCTTTTGGAAACATGAACTATGACCTCTGAGTCCTTAAAAAGATAAAAATAAAAATGAGGCAGCCTATATATGTCAATATGGAATGGTCTTTAAAATAAATTGATAAGTAAAAAAAGAAAGTTGCAAAATGGTATATAAACTATACTATCATTTATGTGTGAAAATACTATATACACAGATGTGGTTATACTTATAGACTATCTCTGGAAGTTTATACAAGTAAAATGGTAAACAGTTCTTGCATCTAAGAAGGGGATTAATTGAGGAATAGGGATTGGAGAAACTTACTTTTTGTACCATGGATATGTATTAAAATATCTTTTTAAATGGGGAAAAACTAAAAGTACTTTCAAGCGTGCAAAGACTAAGGGAATTTATTACACATGACTACATTTACTAAAAGAATACTTCCATAAGAAATAAAGTGATCCCAGAGGGAAGGACTAGAATGTAAGGGGAAAACCCTGATAAGAAAAATAGCTATGTTTGTAATTTAATTATTGATTATTAAAATAGCTATTTCCAGTGTATTTTCAATATCTTAAATTACAGAAAACAATAACCCAGCAGATAGGGTAGGATTATCAGGTGAATACTTAAAAAATGATGGAACCATTCTTCACTTGTCCAGGAGCAGGATCCTTTATCTCCCAGGCTCTACAATAGTCATTTTAGTGATTTGTTTGCTCCCACTCAATTTCTTCCCATCTATCCAATGGTTCAGTAATGACTCAGGATAAACTCTGAGTTCCTTAGCATGTCATATAGCAGGGGTAAGCAAACTTCTGTTTAAAGGGCAGGGTAGCAAACATTTTAGGCTTTGTGGGTCATATGTATAGCGTCTGCTGTAACCACTCAACTCTGCCATATGTGAAAGCAGCCATGGCCTAAAGTAAATGAATTAGTGTGGCTATTCCAATAAAACTTTACTTATTACAAACAGACAGGTAAGCTGAATTTGACCTATGAACCATAGTTTGTCAACCCCTTGCATATAAGATCCTTCTTAAACCTGCTCCAAACTGTAATTGCGGTCACTCCCCTTCACACTTTTTAACCTGGCAATACTAAATTTAATATAGCCATATCAAATTTATTTTTATAAAAAGGTAGTTTATGTATTAATAAACATAAATGTAAATAGTAATGCTATATGTAATACTTCTAAACCTGATCCCTAAACGAACTTAATTCATATTTACATTTTTATGCTATGTGTATGCAGTGTAAGTACTTCTAGTCATCCATTACCAATTGGTGTCCTACAGCTTATGAGAAAGGTGTCCTTCATTAAAGGAAATCACTACTCCTCCTAATCTTATCCTACTGGGGAAGAATTCTAGACTCCTTCCAAAGTTAAGCGTGGATAAAGGGCTATTTTCATTATGGCTGAAAAAGAATAATCACCTCCCTCTCCCCAACTTTTTCTTAACTATGCAAGGTTCAGAAATTTGATGTCTGGTCAACCCTAGAAAATGAGGACTAAAATATGTTTCTTACATTCCAGTATCAGGGGAAAAATTCATACTGGTTGTAGAAGTCACTAGCAACATGAAAGAAAAGGAATGGTGGATGCAGAATCCAGAGTGTTGTGGCGTGAAAAGTGAAAAAGCTTGGCAGGTAACATAGTGAAGTTAGGCTTTCAGTAAATGTAGCTGTGAGAGAAGTAGAGTAATGCAATGTAAAATCAGTTCACCCCCCGCCCCAGTGAAAAATGGGGTCAACTGGACACTTGTAAATATAAGAGATATTTTAATTTGTTTATATTCTTAGTACAAATGAATAACAGAAAGAAACTGATGATAAAAACAGATAATTGGCATAGCTGAAGGAAAAGGACCCAGAGGCTCAGGATGGAATGGGAGTTAAAATACACATACAGGTGTTAGCCTTAGATTCAAGGCAGATACCTCTACTAAAGAAAGGGCAGAGAAACACATGTGTAAGTGGGAAATCACGAAAATGAAAGAGTTCCTGCCTCATACCTCTAATTGCTCTTACAAGGCCATGTGAGGCGAATGTGAGGGAAGAAACATAGCACACCTGAAGACAATAGAATTTAGATTAAGTCCAAAAGAAAAAGGAGAATGTTAGACTTTATACATGAGTATGTGGGTGGTGTGTGTGTGTGTGTGTGTGTGCGCGCGCACGCCCATGCTAGCAGACACACCAGTGCCTCTCAGTGTACATACTCGTGGCTGAGGTTGAGAAACCCTAAACTGGGCTTTATTTGTCAGATTCTGCATCATGCCTTATGCTCTGCCTAGAAATGTTTCTGCATCCCCACTTCCAAATCACAGCCAGCCTTCAAAGTCAGCACCAGATCTCAAATGACTCTGATGCTGCAGCATCCCCCATGTGCAGTGAGCAGTCCCAGGCTCCCTGAGGTCTTTCCTCACGCTCATCTCCCAGGGTTATCTTGGCAAAGAGATGGCCAAAGAGAATAGGGCTTGAGAAATATAAGACTCGTACAAACTGGTCAGGAGCTCTTCTCAGGATTCAGGTAGGTTACTAGAGGAAGACTGACAAGAGTTAATGACTTTTAGCAAGGCCCAGAAAGTCCCAGTGCCTAGAATGCAAGCCCTTTGGGCATTAGCTAGAGCTGACCCCACAGGCTCTGATCCTAGAAAATGTCAGGATATAAAATTGACTTTGCCCAAGGCCTAGCTAGAGCACTGTCTCATCCCACTTGCCCAACTGTGGTGGTGGTGGGTGGGGGGAGACAGGCAATCTGGTTCAGAATCCCAGATAGGAGCCAGATTTAGAACAATCCAGCTCAGCAATAGGAGTGAAAAATGTCCAATTTTCATGGGTTTGCATAACTGGGAGGAATCCAGGTCTGACCCAGATTCCTCATGGTATTGAAAAAGAAGTAAAATCAAGCATAAGAGAAATACATTGCCTAAAGTAAATAAGTACTCCCTGGGAGTAGAATCTCATGAGATGTTCATCTATGTGCACTTCTGTCCATCTGGGATCTCTCTATCTCCTCTGCTCATGTCCCTGGTCCCTGACGCTAAAGCATGTCTTCTTTTGGCATGAAGGAGTTGTCAGGATGGCATTGTCTCAAATATATGCCATAGGAGGAGTAAAGGAAACAGGAGTCCTTCTCATTCCCTCTTGCCTGACTTTCGCTAAGAGTTTTAAGGTCTTATGGCTTTAGGGATAGCAAGAGATCATTAAGTTGTATTCCTTGTCTCCAAATAAGAATAATCTGCAGAGAGGACAGACTGGGAGTTCAATCTCTTAGCAAATTTCAGAGGTGGAGATTTCCCCCAACGATGCCTTTGCTGTAATTGTCAGAACTAGGAATGAGAAAGGAAGTCTTATTGATCTTAAAAGGCAATGCCACTAACCACAAATATTCCCACGTAAGGGCACAGCTCACCCTTCTTTTTTTTTTTTTAAGTTTGTTTATTTATTTTGAGAGAGAGAGAAAGTACAAGTCAGGGAGGGGCAGAGAGAGGAGAGAGAGAGAATCCCAAGCAGGATCCGTACTGTCAGTGCAGAGCCCAATGTGGGGGCTTGAACTCATGAACCGTGAAATCATCACCTGATCTAAAGTCAGACACTTAACTGACTGAGCCCCCCAGGCACCCCCAACAGCTCACCCTTCTTACTTTCTTCCTATTCCCTCTTTTAGTGGTCAGTTCCTTTCCATGAAAACTCCCAGAACAGTTTCTCCAGAAATTTGTCTTCAACCACTTAAAAGTCTTCTTAAATAAGTTCATGTCAAACACATGAAACAGATATAATTGTTCCATTTTATTTATTTTTTTTTTTATTATTATTTTTTTTTGGATTTTTTTTTTTTTTATTTATTTTGGGGACAGAGAGAGACAGCATGAACGGGGGAGGGGCAGAGAGAGAGGGAGACACAGAATCGGAAACAGGCTCCAGGCTCCGAGCCGTCAGCCCAGAGCCTGACACGGGGCTCGAACTCACGGACCGCGAGATCGTGACCTGGCTGAAGTCGGACGCTTAACCGACTGCGCCACCCAGGCGCCCCTAATTGTTCCATTTTAAAGATGTGAAAAATTGTCCTTCAGAAGGTTTAAGTTCATACAGCTTTCAGTTCTTAGGTCCAGCTTTTTAATTCTAAACACAGTGCTATATTTAAGACATAGCTATGTAGTCCTCTAAGCATACCTTAAATGGCTCAAAAAATATGTCATCCCTCTGCTGGCTGTGTTGTGGTAGGAGGAGCACTGGACTGAGAGCAGAGTGTTCTGGTTCATTCCTAGCTGTTCTGCTGATCAGCTGTGTGATGCAGAGCAAGTCCCCTCATCTCGGTGGGCCTTCATCTCCCTGCTAGAGATGCTATGAGAACCTGACCTCGTGGGCCTGAGGACAGAGCAAGCTTGTCTGTGGCACATCCACCCTTTCCCACACACATTTCTCCAGTTTTGCAGTATTCAAGGTTACTCTTGAAGGATCTTGAAATGTTTGGGAAGCCCTGTGCAATCTGTAGTAACATTTTCCAAGTCCTTTCTTCACATCTTTACCCAAAATTCAGACAATGAGAGGGTGAGTTCTCTAGTCCTTGGCTTTAGGACCCAAACCTAAATATAAAAACACTTGCAACTCAATTGTCTGTCTTCTGAAACAGTTTCACTTAATGCCTCACATTTGTTTGTTCTCATAAGTATACTCTTAAGGGTCAAACTGTGTAGTTTGATTTAGGTTCCAAAGATATTTGCTATATTCACTGACAGAATTAATGAGAGGGCCAAAGGGCAGAAACTCTGAAAGTCACTGTTATTAGTTGCCTAGGGCTGATGTAACAAAGTACCAGAAACTGGCTTAAAACAACAGAAATGTATTGTCTCACAGTTCTAGAGGCTGATGTAAGTAGGACCACTCCCCCCTGCTAAAACTTGTATGGAAAAATCCTTCCTTGCCTCTTCCTAGCTTCTGGTGGTGGCTGTTTATCACTAGAATCCCTTGGCTTGCAACTGTATCACCCCAATCTCTGCCTGTGTTGTCACATGGCTGCCTTCCCTCTGTGCATCTGTTTTCACATGGTACTCTCCTCTTCCTTATAAGGACACCAGTCATATTGGATTAAGAGCCCATCCTATTCCAAAATAAGATAATCTTAATTTACCACATCTGCAATTATCCTAATTCCAAGTAAGGTAACATTGTGAGGTGCTGGGGGTTAGGACTTCCAACATATTTGGGGGGTGGGGATATAATTCAACTCATAGCTATCACAATTGGAAATACTCAACTTTTTTACCTTTTCTATTTTTAAGGTGAAAGGAGTATTTCCTGAGAAGTTTTAGGGTGTGGGAGTGATAGTCTGATTATTAAAGACTACTCAGATTCTGTAATACAGTTGATTTCTTTCTAGGGTTGGAATTTATAAACAGCCATGGATAACTTCACTTTCTTCACTGAGTTCATCCTCCTCGGGCTGTCTGCTGACTGCCGCATCCAGACTCTGCTGTTTGTGGTGTTCCTGGAGATTTACCTCCTGACCCTGGTGGGGAATCTGGTGATGATCCTGGTGATCAGAGGGGATTCTCACCTCCACATCCCCATGTATTTTTTCCTTGGACATCTGTCCTTCCTAGATATCTGCTTCTCTTCAGTTACTATGCCCAAAATGCTACAGAACTTCCTGTCTCAGAAGAAAAGCATCTCTGTGTGGGGCTGTATCACCCAGAGTTTCTTTTTTCTTCTCTGTGGGTGTGCTGAAGCCAGTCTGCTCTCTGCCATGGCCTATGACCGCTATGCTGCCATCTGCCACCCTCTGCTCTATACCATGGTCATGAACAGGCCTCTCTGCATGGTAATGGTCAGCGCAGCATGGGGAATAGGGGTTCTGAACTCACTGGTAAATAATCTTTTCATCCACAAGTTACATTTCTGTGGGTCCAACATCATCTTCCACTTCTGCTGTGAGCTGCCCTCACTCTTCCCTCTGTCGTGTACTGATCCCAATGCCAACAAGTTCCTTCTGTCAGGGTCCAGTGCATTTCTAGGGCTGCTGACACTTCCCCTGATCCTCTTCTCTTACTCCAGAATCATTTCTGCCATTCTGAACATCCGCTCCTCTGAGGGCCAAGCCAAAGCCTTCTCCACCTGCTCCTCCCACCTCACCGTGGTGCTCTTGTTCTATGGGACGGCTCTATTCAGGTACATCAGCCCTGCCTCAGGCTCAGTGTTGGAGCGTGTGGTCTCCATTCAGTACAGTGTGATCACATCCTTGCTGAACCCCCTCATCTACAGCCTCAAGAACCAGGAGGTGAAGGCTGCTCTGCAGAGGATACTGAGGCAGTAAATGCACTCCTCAGATGAAGGATTCTCTGTGTGGGGTTCAGTCAAAGAATGGGGAGGAGAGATCTTCAGCAATACCTGCAAAGGATAAAAGACATTTGAGGTCAGTGGTTCTCTTAAGTGTCATCCACAAGTCAGCATCAGCAGCATCTGTGAGCTTGCTAGAGATTCTCAGGCCCAACCACTAATCTATGGAATCAACAGTAGAGCTCAACGATCTATGTTTTAGTCAACTAGGTGAGTGTGAGAAGTATGAGAAAAAAAATGTTCTGAAAAAAATGTTCAGCTAATGTGTTTGAGAAACTTGTCTTTGGTGAAAGACAAAATATTGACATCTCAAAATGTAGAATCTCTTTTCAATGGGAGAGTTGGTCTGTCAAGTAGTCAAGATGAGAACATTTGATTGTGTGATCTTATGATCACACCTTCTGCAAGACTGGGAAAGAGAAAAATAAAAATCTACATTATTTTAAGACCTTACCACTTGTTGGGATGAGCACTGGGTGTTGTATGGAAACTAATTTGACAATAAATTATATTAAAAAAAAAAAAAAAAGACGTTGGAAAGAGGGGAAGAGCTCCACTGAAGGCAGACCAGCCCATTCCCTCCACCACCATCTGGGAGTGTCATTCTAAAAGGTTCTTCGGAAGCTAGCACAGCATAAAGCCAAGGGACAGATGTCCCAGAACAGTGACTCACAAGCGCTTCCTCCACCTCACCTGAGAGCACCTGAGGTCATCAAATAGCCAGTGTTCCTGGTTAGTGGTCACTAGTTTGTCTTAGAGAGTAAAGACAGCCTGAGGCTATGGTGGAAGCAATAGACCAGATGAACTGGAACTTCCTATGCGAGTACTTTCACTGAGAACTCCTGCTTCCTGACCTGGTTGCCCTGGGCCATGCTGTCAGGAGCTCTGGGGGCTGAGTTCTTGCTTCTTTACATTTTGTCACAAGACTACGTTTTCCATATTCTTCCTAAGGGTCTGCATGCCCTCTCAATCTTTATTTTTATCTTTTTATCTTTCACTTAAGAAATAGAGCATTCCCAGAGCCTTAGGAGCTCCATGTGTGGCCCCCCATCTTATCACTCTTTCCTCTCCCCAGAGGTAACTATTGTCCTGAATTGCACAGTACTTGGTACTCATTCCCTTGCTTTTATTAAAAGTTTGCCACTTATTTGTGATCCCTAAATAAGACTGGTGAGTTTTGCTTGTTCTTGAAATTCATATGAGTAGAATCATGCTGTAAGTTTTTTTCTATGACTTGCTTCTTTCACTTAACATGATTTATTCTTATTTTTAGGTATGTCTTCATAAGCAGCATAGAGCTGCATTTTTATTATTTTATCCAGTCTGAAAATTATTTAAAAAGAAGAGTTTAGGGGCGCCTGGGTGGCGCAGTCGGTTAAACGTCCGACTTCAGCCAGGTCACGATCTCGCGGTCTGTGAGTTCGAGCCCCGCGTCGGGCTCTGGGCTGATGGCTCGGAGCCTGGAGCCTGTTTCCAATTCTGTGTGTCTCCCTCTCTCTCTGCCCCTTCCCCGTTCATGCTCTGTCTCTCTCTGTCCCAAAAATAAATTAAAAAAAAAAAAAACAAAAAACCGTGGAAAAAAAAAAGAAAAAAAAAAGAAGAGTTTAACCAACAATTGTTACCATAGTTACTTGTGTGTTCAGATACATTTCTGTGTTTCCCACTTCTTCTGTAACTTCCTTTTATTTCTTTCCATTTTTCCCTCTCCTTGTCTATTTTTTGAGAGCTATCCTAGTTTTCTTTTTTTAAATATACTAATTTTACTAAACAAAATCTAAAGTTAGTATCTTTATCCTCTTCTAAAACAATATAAAGATAAGAAAACACTTTAACTCCAAGCAACACCATCCCAAATTTATATGCCACTAAAATCCAGTATTTTAGTTCTAAAATTTCCCCCACAAATTAGACATTATCATTACTATTTTATTTAATCAGTCAGCTTTTATTTAAATTTACCCATATATTTATTATATCTTGGCTCACTATGTCTTTTTAAAAAATGATATGGTTGTTATATATATAGTATTTACAGTTGCTGAAGAAACTTAATTTATGGAAAATATATTTGTAAAGGTACAATTATAGACAAAATACAAAATTATATATAGCACCATAGTGATATTTTATAACCTAAAGGAAAAATAAAGGAGATTTTAAATGATTTGTATTTTTACTATACATTCTATAGATCTCTATACCTTACTAAATTGAAAAAAAACTTTGTTTTATAGTATAAGATTAGAGGTTATTGTATCAATATTGCCTGTGCCTGCCAGTAAAACATACTAGAATTACCAGCTACAAATATTGACTTTTCTTTTTTTTTTTTTAATTTTTTTTTTCAACGTTTTTTATTTATTTTTGGGACAGAGAGAGACAGCATGAACGGGGGAGGGGCAGAGAGAGAGGGAGACACAGAATCGGAAACAGGCTCCAGGCTCCGAGCCATCAGCCCAGGGCCCGACGCGGGGCTCGAACTCACGGACCGCGAGATCGTGACCTGGCTGAAGTCGGACACTTAACCGACTGCGCCACCCAGGCGCCCCAAATATTGACTTTTCTGATAAAACTTATCATTACTTTCGGGATTGTTTTATTAAACCGTAATGCTTGGGATCTGTTATTAAACCATAATACTTGTGGAGAACCTGGGTGGCTCTGGTTAAGCGTCCGACTTTGGCTCTAGGTCATGATCTCCCGTTTCATGAGTTCAAGTCCTGCATTAGGCTCTGTGCTGAGAAGCTCAGAGCCTGCTTCGGATTCTGTGTCTCCCTCTCTCTACCCCTCCCGTACTCATTCTCTGTCTCTCTCTCAAAAAAATGAATAAACATTAAAAAAAATTTTTTTAAACCATAATACTTGGGATCTGTGTGTATTTTTTTTTAGAAGGGACTGAAAATATTTTGCAAATATTGAATAACGTTTTGGGTACCAGTGACAAATGACACATTAATAATTTATTCCTATGACAGTAACCACCAGCACACTTGCACTTGAGACCCTAATGAAATGCAGGCAAACTCACCATGCCTTTCTGCGTCTCAGATCTTCCATTAGTGGTCATTTTCTCATGTCCAGATTTGATCCTTTAGAATTCCCTGTGTCAGTCTGTTAGTGATGAACTGTTTTTGTTTGCCTGAAAATTACTTTATTTCTTGAAAGGTAATTTTTCTGGCCATAAATTTCTAGGTTGTAGCTTGAGTTAAGTTCTATTCTCTAGAAAGTATATATATTTCTTTCTACCTGTTACCTTTGAGTCGGCCCCACTTCAAATTAAATTCTCTGCTTGACATGTTTCTGAGCGCACACACAGACAGCATGCATTCAGACTTCACTCTTGCCTGAGCACCAGGCATGAATAAGCACCAGGTTATGAATTTGCAGGAAATATCCTCTTCTTCCTTTACCCAACTTTAATGTCAAAAGGGGTAATTTTCTCATGGCCCTCATCCCCATGGTAGATTATTTCTTATTTATGCTTCCACTGAGATTGTAGCACCTTATTTCTTTTTATTTGTTATTTATTTCTTAATATAATTTATTGTCAAGTTAGCTAACATACATTGTATACAGTGTGCTCTTGGTTTCAGGGGTAGATTCCCATGATTCATCGCTTACATACAACACCCAGTGCTCCTCCCAGCAATTGCCCTCCTCAATGCCTGTCACCCATTTTCCCCTCTCTCCTGCCCTCCCCTTACCCGCTATCAACCTTCAGTTTGTTCTCTGTATTTAAGAGTCTCTTACAGGCTTGCCTTTCTCTCTGTTTGAAACTATTTTTCCCCTTCCCTTCCCCCTTCTGTTAAGTTTCTCAAGTTCCACATACAAATGAAAACATTTGATATCTGTCTTTCTCTGACTGACTTATTTCTCTTAGTATAATACCCTCCAGTTCCATCCACGTTGTTGCAAATGGCAGGATTTCATTCTTTTTCATTGCCAAGTAGTATTCCATTGTATATATAAACCACATCTTCTTTTTTTTTTTTTAATTTTTTTTAACGTTTTATTTATTTTTGAGACAGAGAGAGACAGAGCATGAACGGGGGAGGGGCAGAGAGAGAGGGAGACACAGAATCGGAAGCAGGCTCCAGGCTCTGAGCCATCAGCCCAGAGCCTGACGCGGGGCTCGAACTCACAGACTGCGAGATCGTGACCTGAGCTGAAGTCGGCCGCTTAACTGACTGAGCCACCCAGGCGCCCCTCACATCTTCTTTATCTATTCATCAGTTGATGGACATTTGGGCTCTTTCCATGATTTGGCTATTGTTGAAAGCACTGCTATAAACATTGGGGTAAATGTGCCCCTGTGGATCAGCACTCCTGTATCCTTTAGATAAATTCCTAATAGTGCTATTACTGGGTTAAAGGGTAGCTCTAGTTTTAATTTTTTGAGGAACCTCCACACTGTTTTCCAGAGTGGCTGCACCAGTTTGCATTCCCACCAGCAGTGCAAGAGGGTTCCCATTTCTCCACATCCTTGCCAACATCTGTTGTTTACTGAGTTATTAATTTTAGCCACTCTCACAGGTTTGAGGTGGTATCTCAGTGTGATTTTGATCTGTATATCCCTGATGATGAGTGATTTTGAGCATCTTTTCATGTGTCTATTGGCCATCTGGATGTCTTCTTTAGAAAACTGTTTATTCGGGGTGCCTGGGTGGCTCAGTCAGTTACGGGTCTGACTCTTGGTTTCAGCTCAGGTCATAATGTCACTGTTTGTGAGTTCAAGCCCTGTGTTGGGCTCTGTGGTGACAGCATTGAGCCTGCTTGGGATTCTCTCTCTCTCTCTCTCTCTCTCTCTCTCTCTCTCTCTCTCTCTTCCCCCCCCCCGCCCCCGTTCTCTCTCTCTCTCAAATAAATAAACAAAAAAAAATTTTTAAAGTGTCTGTTCATGTCTTCTGCCCATTTCTTCACTGGATTATTTGTTTTTGTGTTGAGTTTGGTAAGTTCTTTATAGATTTTGGATACTAACCCTTTATCCAATATGTCATTTGCAAATACCTTCTCCCATTCTGTCAGTTGCCTTTTAGTTTTGTTATTTCCTTCACTGTGCAGAAACTTTTTATCTTTATGAAGTTCCAATAGTTCATTTTTACTTTTATTTCCCTTGCCTTCAGAGACACATTGAGTAAAAAGTTGCTGTGGCTGAGGTCAAAGGTTGTTGCCTGTTTTCTCCTCTATGGTTTTGGTGGTTTCCTGTCTCACGTTTAGGTCTTTCATCTATTTTGAGTTTATTTTTGTGTATGGTGTAAGGAAGTGGTTCAGTTTCATTCTTCTGCATGTTGTGTAGCACCTTATTTCTAACAATTACATAATTCTTGTGATGTACCAGGCATTCTACGAACTTTATGTATATTAACTAATTTAATGCTCTGAACAACACTATGAGATAGGTACTATTATTTTCCTCATTTTACAGACTTAGAAACTGATGCACAGAGAGGAAAAGTGACTTTCCAAAAGTCAGTGGGAGAGCTGGGATTTAAACCCAGGCAGTTTGGGTACAGAGTCTATGCTCACAACTGCAAGGCTATACTGCTTCTGGGATTTATTCCAAAGAACGTTTGTCAAATTCACTGTTTAGAGTTTTCTTATTGAAATGATTTCTACTAAGAGTCTCCTATTAGACTCGCTAGCCTAGCTGGTCTCTAGGTTTTATCTCTTGTCCCCTGCATCAAGCTGGTTAGGGTACTTGCTTAGCTTCTAGGAATTCTGCTTTCATTTCATTTGTGAGTTCTGAAGAACCAAAAATATCATCTCGGCAACCCATTAATTTTTTGTAATTTAGCATATTAATTATTTAAGATTGTGAGACAATTAATCAGCTATACTGTCAGAAATAGAAGTTACCTCCTCAGTCAACAGATCTTGATACTTTCCATGCCCACCAGGCTAACCCAATTTCTGACCCAGTCCTCTCCTGACTTCCAGACTTGTCATCAACATCTTGAGTATCTTATGCTTTATTAAGATACCTTGTTTTAAATAAAATATTTCAATAAAATATAACTGTATTATATTGAGCTATGACACTCATAGTAATTGTTTCAAAAATATAAATTTATCCTTTGGAGTCAGCTTCTAGTTTATTTTGGAGGTAGCAAACTGTCTGGATTCCTTCAGAGGAAAAGGGCCTTGGTAAAGAACATAACCAGTCATGTGTCTCATCTAGAATATCTGATTTCCCTAGAACTTCATCTTTAAGAAGCTGCCATCTGAGATATATTTAGAAAGTAGCGTTAAAAAACTTGGTAACCAATAAATCTGATGAATGAGGGAAAAACAAGAATCTTATTTCATTTGGTTTGGGTTAATATGAACGATTTCATAATTATGGAATAATTAGAATTTTTGTCAGGTTTTTCTATTGTAAATGATATTGTAACCAATATCTTTGTACCTAAACACTGGTTTTCATTTTAGGGTGTTTCATTAGGATAGATTTCCAATAGTAGATTTACTAGGTCAAACTGTATTAATGTGCCATCTTTATAGCTTCTGGCCATACCAGGGCTTGAAAGATGGAGTCATATAAACCATAACCAAAAGTATCTGGGGGAAGGAGGTTCACCTACTATTGAATGTTTGTTCCCTCCCTCATGACCTGCCTTTATGGGAAGCCCTAGGGGTATTTCTTGGCTCTCTAAGCAGGTCTTCTCAGTTCCCATAAACTGCCAAAAGCACTTGCATGGAAAGTATTGAAATGGCCCTACCTGCTAGGGCCAGTACCTGGACAGAATGGATCTTTTTGCAACATTCAGGATTCTGATCTAGGAAAATGAAATCTGTATGCACTGAGATTTTCTACTTAGGAAACAGGTGATTTTTCTTTTCTTTTCTTTTCTTTTCTTTTCTTTTCTTTTCTTTTCTTTTCAAGTTTATTTTGAGAGAGAAGGAGAGAGAGTGAGGGAGGGGCAGAGAGAGTGAGAGTGAGTGGGGTGGGGGGGGGGGAGAGAGAGAGAGAGAGAGAGAGGGAGAATCCCAAGCAGGCTCTGCACTGTCAGCACAGAGCCTGATGTGGGGCTCAATCTCATGAACTGTGAGATTGTGACCTGAGCCAAAATCAAGAGTCAGATGCTCAACCGACTGAACTACCCAGGCGCCCCAGTGATTTATCTTCATACTGATTCTATGTATTTCTTATCCAGGATTAGTCTCAGTTATTTTATTTTATTTTATTTTATTTTATTTTATTTTATTTTATTTTATTTTATTTTATTTTATTTCATTTTATTTTTATAGATAATGTAAACAAAATCTTTTTTTATTATGTCTTCTAAGTGATTACGACCAGCAAAGAGAATGTATAATAATGAAACTCATGACACGTACCACATACATGATATTTGTTATATACTGACAAGTAAACTTATGCTAATAGTCTTGGAAAAGCACACTGTGTTTTCTTTTACTCTCATACTCACAACACTTCATGGCCAGATGTGTGGGTTTTTTCCCACACCGACCAATTTTCTGCCACCAGCTGGGTGTGCAACTCAATTCAATTCTGATACTGGGGTTAGCACAAACCTGGTTGGTTAAAGGCTTGGTCCCACAAGACTATCCATGCCCTACAGCTTTAGACACCAATCACAAGTCCAATTGTCACTTGTGCTTCTGACCAACCCTCTATAAATTAGATGTTCCCACAATCCCCTCCTGGGGTTTGATAATTTTCAAGGGCAGCTCACAAAATTCAGGAAAACAATTTACTGACTAGATTACCAGTTTATTATAAAGGGACACAACTCAGGAACAGATAGATAGAAGAGATGTATAGGGCAAAGTATGTGAGAAGAGCTACTGAGCTTCAATGCCCATTTGGGGCCCACACTCCTGGCATCTCCACAAGTTTGCTAACCTGGAGGCTCTCCAAAGCCCATACTTTAGGCATTTTTATGGAAGCTTCATCACATAGACATAGTTGATTCACATATTTTCTAGCTCCTCTCCCCTCTCCAGAGGATGGGAGGTAGGACTCAAAGTTCCAAGTGTCTAATCACAGCTTTGTTTTTCTAGTAACCAGTCCCCATCTGGGGAAGCCCACCCAGAGTTGATGTGCCTGTCATTCCAGAAATTGTGAGGGACTTAGGGGTTCTGTGTTGGATGCTCTTATCACTCAAGAAATTACAAGGATTTAGGAGCTCTGTATCAGTAACTGGAGTCAAAGACCAAATACTAGCAACAACAAGGGGCAGAGACTAATATATATATTTATTATTTCACAAGTAGGTACCACACACACACACACACACATACACACACACACACACACACAGCATTGCTTCCCTAACTCAAAAAGTGTATATACTCTTTTAAATTAAAAAAAAAAAACTTCCAATATTATCAATATTCTCTTATATTGTTTTATTATAACATTAAAAAATGTTCACACAAGATGTAACTTCCTTACCTTTATGGCATATAATACACTGTGAAACCAAACCAGTCTTATGAATTAAACTTGCACAATATCACAAAACTTATAAAACTGAAATTAACTACATTAATGGGATAGATACTATCATTTCGTATACCAACATTATCTTTGTTTGGTTTAGTAATACAAAGCTGTATTTGTTTGCTTTATGTTTGGCCAATTTTATCCGTTTGATTCTGAGCATAATGAATTGTCATTTGAGTCACTGTAATTATCACTGTTGTTTATCTTTCTTTTTAACAACTGACTCTCTTTATCTACTATATGCTATTTTAATGAAATGGTCAATTTAATGCTTTTCAGTAAAATAATGAAAAAAACATTGCTTAATGAAAAGTCTTTCATTGATATTTAATAATGCAGATACTGGTGATTATCTTTATTTCTTTCACTGCACTTTGATGTCTTTCAGCCTCCACTTGGCCCAAGAAATGATTAGTCTTCAGTATTTTCTGTCATTTGCCTGTAACAATTAAAATGACCCATCACTGTGGAAAGATCTTTTAACTGTAAATTATCACTGCAAAAGAGAAATACATTCTAATTAGTAACTATTAAAATACTAAACATGAATAAAACAATAGAAGATAATTGTGGAATTTCTACATTAGAACTGCCAACCTAATAGCAGCCAGACAGCTTAACACATCAAATTTAACTTCCATTGTTATTTCTTCTCTGATCTACGGGTTATATGAAGGTACTGCTTATTTTCCAAACATTTAGGGATTGTCTAGCTATTTTGTATTGAAATACTGAAATAACGTTAAATCGACTGTTTCTACTTAACTTGGATAACATCATGTTCTATCTGATTTTGGTTTTTTAAAATGTAGTGAGATTTTTTAATGCCCTGGTATATGACAAACTTTAGAAAATGTTTCAGGTATGTATGAAAACAGTGAGCATTCTGCAGTTATTGGATACAGTGATTCATGTATGTCAGTGAAGTCAAAATACTACTTATGTTTTTCCAACCTTTCACATATTTGCTGATTTTTGGTCTGCTTTTTCTATCAGATTGTTATCAAGGGTGCGATTTGTCTATTTCTTCTTTTAGTTTAATTTTTTGCTTTATATATATATTGAAGCTTTGTTAGGTGCTCTATCAGTCAGCTATTGCTTCACAATAAACAACCACAAAAGTATTTAGTGGCAGCATAAACTGTTTAAGTTTATCATTTATAGGTGAGGTAGCTAAGTGTTAGGCTGAGATCTGCAGATTGGCTGAACTTGCTTCCTGGCTGTAGTCTGTTCCACGTGTCTCATTCTAGGTAGGCAATGCCTACCTGGGGCTATTATTCTCAGCATAGAGGTTAGAAACTCTCTGAAAGACAAATGGAAACATGCAATGCCTTTTAAAGCCTAGGCTTGCAGCTGGCAGTCTGCCACTTGTGCTTACATTCCATTGGCCAAAGCAATTTATTCACATAGCCATAGGGTTCGCAACTTCAATGGAATGGAGAAGTGTATTTCTCCATGAAAATGGTGGAGGAGGTTAGTGGATATTTGTTGAACAATGATCTAGTCTATATGTGCTTACAAATTTAGAATTGTTATGTTCTTGGGACACCTGGCTGGCTCAGTCGGTTAAACATCAGGCTCTTGATTTCGGCCCAGGTCATGATCTTGTGGTTCGTGGGTTCAGGCCCTGCGTCAGACTCTGTGCTAACAGTGTGGAGCCTGCTTGGGATTCGCTCACTCTCCTTCTCTCTCTGCCCCTCCCCTGTGCTCACTCTCTCTCTCTCTTTTTCTGTCTCAAAGTAAATAAATAAACTGAAAAAAAATTTAAAAATTGCTATGTTCTTGTTGGGTTGATTTTTCTATCATTATAAAATGTGTCTTATCTACAGTAATTTTTTTCCCTTAAAATTACTTTGATATTAGTATAGTTTCACAAACTTCTTTTGGTTAATGTTGCTTATATATCATTTTCCATCTTCTGTCATTCTGCAGTCTTTATATTTCAGATATGTCTCTTGTAAGTACCATACAGTTGGATTTTGTTTTTTCATCCAATACGATTATCTTTACCTTTTCACTGGGGTGTTGGGTCAATTTACATTTACTACAATTATTCATATAATGTGGCTTAAATTTACCATCTGACTGTTTTCTAAGTCCCAACTGTTCTGTTCCTTTTTCCTCTCCTCTCCTGCCTTCTTTTGAATTTACTAAGAATTATTATTCTATTTTTCCCTCCATTAACTTGTTTTACTTTTTTTTCACTATTTTTTTAATTTAAATTTTTGTTAGTTAACATACAGTACAGTATTGATTTCAGAAGTAGAATTCAGTGATTCATCACTTACATACAACACCCAGTGCTCATTACAACAAGTGCCCTTTTTAAAAAAAATTTTTTTAATGTGTATTTATTTTTGAGAGAGACAGAGTGTGAGCAGGGGAGGGGCAAACAGAGAGGGGGACACAGGATCTGAAGCAGAGTCCAGGCTCTAGGCTGGCAGCACAGAACCCAATGCAGGGCTCGAACCCATGGACTGTGAGATCATAACCCGAGCTAAAGTCAGATGCTCAACCTGCTGAATCACCCAGGTGCCCTCAAGTGCCCTTTTTAATACCCATCACCCATCTAGCCCATCTCCCACCCACTGCTCTCCATCAACCCTTAGTTTGTTCTCTATAGTTCAAAGTCTTGGTGGTTTGTTTCCTTCTATTCTCTTTATTTCCCCCCTTCTCATATGTTCATCTGTTTTGTTTCTTAAATTCCACATGAGTGAAATCATATGGTATTAGTCTTCCTCTGATTGACTTATTTCAGTTAGCATAATACATTCTAGCTCTATCCACGCCATTGTAATGGCAAGATTTCATTCTTTTTTGATGGCTTAGTACTATCCCATTGTGTGTGTGTGTGTGTGTGTGTGTGTGTGTGTGTGTGTGTGTACACCATATCTTCTTTATCCAGTCATCAGATGATGGACATTTGGGCTCTCTCAGTAGTTTGGCTATTGTTAATAATGCTGCTATAAACATTTGGGTGCATATAACCCTTCAAATCTGTGTTTTTGTAACTTTTGGGTAAATACCGACTAGTGCAATTCCTGGATCATCAGGTACTTCTATTTCTAGTTTTTTTGTTTTTTTTTTAATGTTTTTATTTTATTTTTGAGAGAGACAGAATGCAAATGGGAGCGGGGCAAGGAGACAGGCAGGCACAGAATCTAAAGCAGGCTCCAGGCTGAGTTGTCGGCGTAGAGCCTGACGTGGGGCTTGAACTCATGGACTGTGAGATCATGACCTGAGTTGAAGTCAGACATTTAACCAACTGAGCCACCCAGGCGCCCTGTATTTCTAGTTTTTTGAAGAACCTCTGTACTCGTCTCCAGAGTGGCTACTCCAGTTTGCATTCCCGCCAACAGTGCAAGAGGGTTCCCCTTTCTTCACCTCCTCCCGACACTGTTGTTTCTTATGTTGTTAATCTTAGCCATTCTGACAGGTGTGAGGTGGTATCTCATCATGGTTTTGATTTATATTTCTCTGATGTTGAGTGATACTGAGCATCTTTTCATGTGTCTGTTAGCTATCTGGATGTCTTGTTTGGAAAAGTGTCTATTCATGTCTTCTGCCCATTTCTTCATTGGATTATTTGTTTTATGGGTGTTGAGTTTGGTAAGTTCTTTATAGATTTTGGATACTAATCCTTTATCAGATATGTCATTTGCAAATATCTTCTCCTATTCTATAGGCTGCATTTTAGTTTTGTTGATTGTTTCTTTCACTGTGCAGAACCTTTTTATCTTGATGATGTTCCAATAGTTCCTGTTTGCTTTTGTTTCCCTTGTGTTTGGCGACATGCCTAGTAAGAAGTTGCTCCAGCCAAGGTCAAAGAGGTTGCTGCCTATGTCCTCCTCTAGGATTTTGATTGTTTCATGTCTTACATTTAGGTGTTTCATCCATTTTGAATTTATTTTTGTGTATGGTGTAAGAAAGTGGTTCAGTTTCATGCTTCTGTACGTCGCTGTCCAGTTTTCCCAGCACCATTTGTTGAAGAGACTGTCTTTTTTCCATTGGATAGTCTTTCCTGCTTGATCAAAGATTATTTGACCATACAGTTGTGGGCCCATTTCTGGGTTTTCTATTCTGTTCCATTGATCTATGTGTCTGTTTTTGTGCCAGTACCATATTGTCTTGATGACTACAACTTTGTAATATAGCTCTTTGGGTGAAAATATACAACTAAAAATTGTCATAAAGAAATACAGACATGTCCACTACACCAGAGAAGAATGCCAGATCTAGGAACTACTGAGGAATACTCCATATGAAATGGTGATTAAACAAGGTAATCAAACTCTCTTAGCTTGAGAAGGCTAAAGATAAGAGAACAGTCAGAGGCTCAAAATTAGAGGGATAATGTCCATGTGAAAAGTGGATGAAGATTGCCTCCAATCTGGAAGTACTCCAATTCCAATCCAACAAGCCCTCTTTTTCTTTCTTAAGCTGATCTGAGCTTCTCCTTGCTCCTAAATAATCCTAATAGGATATAAATCATATTTTTATCAAAATGGAAGTTGAGTATCCTTCTTTCTCATTCTTAAAACTTGCATTTATTACTCATATCTTTTAACATAAACTAATAATTTCATCATACAAAAGAGTATAGTTTGAGGGGCGCCTGGGTGGCTCAGTTGGTTAAGGATCTGACTTTGGCTCAGGTCATAATCTCATGGTTTGTGAGTTCCAGCCGCACATCAGCCTTGCTGCGGTCAGTGTGGAGCCTACTTCGGATCTTCTGTCCCCACTCGCTCTCTGCCCCTCCCCCACCCATGCTCACTCTCTCTCTCTGTCTCAAAAAATAAATATTTTTTAAAAAGTAATAGTTTGAGCAATCATTCTTGTTTTGTTCCTAATTTTAATAAAAATGAATCTGGCAATTCACTGTTATGACATTACATATCAGTTTATACTCCATATTTTTTTCACATTATAGCTATCTGTTTTAGTTTTAAAGAGATACTATCAAAATAGGTATCAAATTTTATAAAGTAGATTTTCAGAATTTATGGAGATTCTCATATATATCTTCTTATTGGAACAGTTATAAATTTTCCTAATATTAAACGATCATTACATTCATGAGAAAACCCACTCAAGGATACATCTTTTCAAATAACATTAAATTAAATTAACTTGTATTTGGGAAGTGTTCATATGTATTTTATAATTAATAGTGATTGATATTTAGCTTTCAGTATTTAGATTGTGTTATCTTATTGATTATATATTCAAATCTTGTACAATATTGTTGATTGATTCCCCCCATTTCATCTGTCAAAGACTAAAAATAGCTAGATAGATAGCTAGATAGTTAGATATCAGTTTGCCACCATAATTGTGCTTCTGGCTATATTTCCTTATATTTCCATGTTTTTGCTTTTTGAAATTTTTTCAAAATGTTTTCAAAATTCATTGTGAAATTGTACTATGTAGCATAAAAGATCCTGATAGCTTTGTCTTTATTGTGGATTATACATATTATAAAATGGAATTCTTTTTTGGCTTAATGTTTCTATTTGAATTCACTTTCTGTGATGTTAGTATTTCCACTTGTTCTTTCTATTTAATTTTTTTTTTATTTGGCTATAGTTGACACACAATGTTACATTTGCTTCAGGTGTAGAGCATAATGATTCAACAAGTTTATACATTATGCTATGTTCATTCCAAGTATAGCCATCTGTCCCAATACATAGTTACTGCAATATCATTGACTATATTACTTATGCTGTGCTTTTTATCCCTGTGACTTATGCATTCCATAACTGGAAGCCTGTATCTCCCACTCCCTTTCACCCATTTTGCCTTTCCCCTCACACCCCTCCCCTCTGGCAACCATCTGTTTGTTCTCTGATTCTGCTTTTTCTTTTATTCATTCGTGTTTGTTTTTTTTTTTTAAGATTCCGCATATGGTATTTATCTTTCTCAGTCTGACTTATTTCACTTAGCACATAACAGAAAGCTTGCTAGGGCACCCCCCACCCCACCCCATGCAGAGCACTCAGGAACCTCTCCGCTGACTGCTTCAGATCCAGCCAGCCTGCCAGGGTGCCCCCTGCATGGAGCACCCTGGGAACCCCAGGTCCATGCTTGCATCAGTTTCAGCCACCCTGCAAGGGCACCCCCTGTGCAGAGTACCCTGGAACACCCCCGCTTGTACCACCCTCAGCTCCAGTCAACCTAGCCAAGGCATCCCCTGTGCTGAACACCTTGGGGCACCCTGGCTTGCACCCAGTTCAGCTTCAGCTGTCCCTCAAGGTCACCCTTAGTGTGGAGAGCTTCAAGACAAGCTGGCTTGCAAACAGTTGTTCTTCCTTTCTATATATTTTCACTAATAGTGTCTTTGTCCATCATTTTAGTTTAAACAGTTCTGTATTATATTGTTATATGTACCTTATCTTTAGGCAGCATATCATTAGATTTTGTTTCTTAAATCTGTGCCTTTTTATGAGGATACTTAAAACTTTGTATTAAATATTACTGTGGTTTTTACACTTATGGTCGTAAATTATGGCTTACTTTATTTCTAATGTCTTATGAAATAATTTTTGTTGTAAGCTTCCTGTCTCTACTTTAATTTTTGCCATAAAAACAGACATAAGAGCTACCATTTATCAAGCTATTGGCCAGCACTGTTCTTGTATACTTTAAAGCAATCTTATGTATTCAGTATAGCAATCTTGTAAGGTAAAAGGTCCCTTTTTATAAATGAAAAAACTGGGGGTTGCCAAGGCCATGGACTTACCTGAGTTTACTTAGCCAGTGAGTGGTGGAGTCAGGATTGACACCCAGGAATTCTGCACTACAGAGTCCAAATTCATGACCATTCTGTTTCTCTCCTTCCCTCTTCCCCCTCCCTTTCTCCCTCTCTCCCTCTCTCCCTCTCTCCCCCTCTCCCCCTCTCCTTCCCTCCCTCCCTCCCTCCCACTATTATCTGCACTGAATTGAAAAATAAAAACTTTGAATTTCTGATGTATGTATGTATCTATGTATGTATGTGTGTTTTAAGTAGGCTGCATGCCCAGTGTGGGGCTTGAACTCATGATACTGGGATCAAAAGTCAGATACTCTATCAACTCAGGCAGCCAGGAACCCCTTGAGGTTTTTATTTTAAAAGGGTATACTGGGCACATGATGCAGCATTTCTTCCAAGAAACAAACTTTGGGAAAAAAAATAAAAGGGATTATTTGTAGTCTCTTTCTACCCCACTTAGAAGGAATACTCAGAAGTTTCATTATAGAAATAGTAATGTACTTGACTATGGGATACAACAGAGGTGTTATATACTATGGAGTATATTCCATATATATCTTTTCTGAAGGGTTGAGGCAATCTTAGAAATGGATTAAAATGTAGATGGGTGAGTAAAATTTTCACTAACTTGTACTTTCCTTGTGTCTCCATTGGAAAGGTATCTAAATCTTAGTGTTTTTACATGTAGAAGCCTTTAAAAGCAGTTGACTTGATTACTCATGGAAGGGCTCTAAACTCCATTATATTTTAAGGATACACACACACACACACACACACACACACACACATATATAGTTTATTTGTAAATAAACAATATATACTCATATATATATACACACATATATATACTCACATATATATACATATATATGTGAGTATATATATGTGTGTATATATATGAGTATATATATGAGTGTATATATATGAGTATATATATGTGTGTATATATATACATATATATGTGAGTATATATATGTGTGTATATATATATATATGAAATTTGTTTATTTATTTATTTGTTTATTTATTTTGAGAGAGAGAGAGCACAAGCAGGTAAGGGTCAGAGAGAAGGAGAGACAGAATCCCAAGCAGGCTCTGCACCATCCACACAGAGCCCTATGTGGATCTCAAATTCACAAGCTGTGAGATCACAACCTGAGCTGAGATCAAGAGTGAGTTGCTTAACTGACTGAACCACCCAGGCACCCCTTTAAGGCTTCTTATAGAAGAGAGGGTTACTAATTGTTCCTGTTCTATTTTAAATAAATAAACCTAAGCAGTTTCTTTGTATATACTGAGTGGAAAGGCTCCATGGAGGGAGAGACAATAGAAGAGAAAGAGCATGGTTGATTCATGGAGATGTTCAAAGAGAAGGGTCAGGCTAGGATCCATGGCAGAGAGAGGCACTGACCATAGATGAAAGAGGGCCTTCCCCTAAGGCTGAAGGGGAGAAAAGAAGAACTCCATGTGTGGAGATTAGGAAGTTAGAGGTCACCTGTAGCAAGAACAGAACATTTCCTCTGGAAATTATCAGCTGAGAGTTAGGAGTATAGGGTTAAAGGCATACATAGTTTCAGGAGAGTAATGAAACTATTGAACTAGTCACACTGGGAAAGGAAAGTATGTGTGCTTGGGTAGAGAGAGAGAGAGAGAGAAAGATGGGGTGTTCTCAGAATCCAGGACGAAACAAGTCCTCAGTAGAGTCTCATACACTAGAGTTCATCAGGTCCCCTGTTCCCCTCTTAGCAAAGCAGTTTGTAACCAGGAGCCTTCTGCACTCCTGTGTCTTCCTGAAGCCACAACAGTGGTAGCTTGTCCGTCTCCTGTCTCTCCTATGAGCAGTGAACAATTCCTGGCTCCCAGCAGTGCCTACTCAACATCCCTCTTCAGGGCCCACCTGGCACAAGATTAACAACAAAGTGTTGAGGAGAAACATATATAAGTCACATGAACTGGGCATGAGCTCTCCTCAACACCAAGGGAGACCAAAGAAGAGTAAAATAATAGATGGGTACCAGATTCTTTTAGGTGAGACCAAAAGACTCAAAAAAGCATCAACTGGATGTCTGAACACTTTAGCCTTTCCCTAGAAGTGATCTTGAAGTGAGCTGTTTTGAGTTTGAACTTGACTCCAGACCTAGCATTGATCAGGAACTAAGCCTGCTTTGTGATGAATCCATTTGGAACCCTCTGCAGAAGACCCCTACTGCTAAGGTTTCTTTGACATGTTAGAGCCCTACTTTGGAGGCAGTAGACAGCCTGGCTCAAAGTGCAGGGTGCATTTTGGACCCAGGACAGGCCTGCTCAATGAGTAGGTTAGTGAATGAGAAATACATCTAGCTAGAAGGATCTGAATGGACACTAGTTCTAAATTTTTATTAGAACTAGAAATTGAACCCAAGAAGAGGAAGATTATTCCTCAAGTCACAAAATGAAGTAGTAACTATTCTGCAAGTTTCAGCTCTTTACCTACTTGACTATTTGGAGTTTTCTGTTCTGTTTCTTCATGTCTGGAAGATAGATAGATAGATAGATAGATAGATAGATAGATAGATAAAAGCATTTTTAAGAAGGAGGATGGTTAGAGTCATGAATATGAAAACCAAAGAGGAAGTCTTTCTCCTACTTCTGTTCAAAGATTCCCTAATATATACCTCAGATAAATGAAGAGCCATAGTGATTATAGAACATGTAGGTGGGATGGGGGAAGGCCCACACACTGAGTAGCCTCTCAGTGCCTGTAGTGGCTCCTGTGGCCCTGAGGAAGCTCCATGGAGCCCAAAAAAAGACTCCAGAAAACTTGCACTATAGTCTAGAATCTTAGGAATTTCTAAGTTTCACTGAGGCCAGTATCTGGCTCCAGATGGGATCAAAACATAGCAAAAGTAACTTTTGCAAGAGTATAATGAAGAGCATGGAAGTTTTTTGTTTTGGGGTTTTTTTGGGTTCTTTTGGCTGCTATTTTTAGGAAAGAGGATCAGAGAATTCCTCTTTGCATGAATAAATCCTAATCTTTCATGTCTACCGTCACTTTTTAATTCACCGCCACCAGGACTTCTTCAGATGCTTCAGGTAGGGAAAAAGGAGAGGGAAAACTAGAAGGGTCATCTCTCATATGCTAATTCCCCCACCTCTGTAGAGTTCTGCTTTCAGCCATTAATTGCTCATAGTGCTCAATTCGGCTTTTCCTTTAGTTTTCTCTTCTTGGAATTTTCCCTGGCCCAGAAGTCCCCATTTCTGTTCCAAGAAATCATATCCCTGATACCTATATCTCTGTGAGCATTGAGACATCCTGGGTAAGGAGAAGTTCCAGACAGAGCCAGTGGCCCAAAATCCTAGGACCACCCAATTCCTGTCTGGGTTCCCAAGTTCCCCCAGGAGAAGGCATAGTTTCCAAACCAGGAAAGACTTACTCATAAGCAAACTTCTGTAGTGCTGCAAAGTAGGGAAAACATGGTAATGGGACTCAGAGAGCCTTGGGAGTGAGTCCCAATTCTACTACTTTGTAAGGTCTATGACTGAGTATGTCACTTAATCTTTCTGACCCACAGAAATGGGGTCAGTAATACCTATGTTACAAGATTTTATAAGGACTAAATGAGATCAAAAGCATATACAGACCTTGTTATGGTGCCTGGCGTAAATTATGCATTAAATAAATAATATTATCTTATAAGTAAAGTTTAAGTAGGGGAGGTTGGGATGGAGAATGTGTAAAATGAGATTTGGGGTAAGGAGGGAAAAAAGGAAGGGAATTAAGATTTTTCTCCATGGGGTACAATATAAAATACAAGTTGTAAGTTAGTGTATCCCAGCAGGAGAGGGAGAACATCTGGGGAGAACAAAAGATGAAAAAGTCTTAGAAATAGGTTGGGAGGGACTGGGAGCAAGGGTGCATGTATCCCTTTGAATTAGTGTTGTATTTTTGGGCAAAGAGCTAATAGTGCAATTACTGGATCACCTTGTACTTCTATTTTTAACTTTTTGAGAAACCTCCATACCATTTTCCACAGTAGCTGCACCAGTTTGTATTCCCACCAACAGTGCAAGAGTGTTCCCCTTTCTCCACCTCCTTGCCAACACCTCTTGTTTCCTATGTTGTTAATGTTAGCCATTCTGACAGGTGTGAGGTGGTATCTCATTGTGGTTTTGATTTGTATTTCCCTGAGGGGGATCTGTGATGTTACACATCTTTTCATGTGTCTGTTGGCCATCTGTATGTCTTCTTTGGAGAAACATCTATTCATGCCTTCTGCCCAATTTTTAATTTGGGTGTTGAGTTGTATAAGTTCTTTGTAGATTTATCAGATATGTCATTTGCAATTATCCTCCCCCATTCCATAGATTGCCTTTTTATTTTGTTGCTTCCTTCGCTGAGTAGATGCTTTTCATTTTGAAGAAGTCCCAATAGTTTATTTTTGCTTTTTGTTTCCCTCACCTCAGGAGACATATCTAGAAAGAAGTTGCTACAGTCAGTGTTAAAGAGGTTACTGCCTGTGTTCTCCTCTAGCATGTTGATGGTTTCAGGTCTCACTTTTAGGTATTTCATCCATTTTTAATTTATTTTTGTGTGTGGTGTAAGAGAGTGGTCCAGTTTCATTCTTTTGCATGTAGCTGTCCAGTTTTCCCAACACCGTTTATTGAAAAGACAGTCTTTTTCCCATTGGATAGTCTTTCCTGCTTTGTCAAAGACCAATTGATCAGATAGTTGTGGGTTCATTTCTGGGTTTTTTATTCTGTTCTATTGGTCTATGTGTCTATTTTTGTGTCAGTACCAAACTATTTTGATCACCACAGCTTTGTAATATAACTTCAAGTCTGGAATTGTGATGCCTTCGGCTTTGCTTTTCTTTTTCAAGGTTGCTTTGGCTATTCGGGGTCTTTTGTGGTTGCACACAAATTTCAAGATTGTTTGTTCTAGCTCTGTGAAAAATGCTGGGGGTGTTTTGATAGGGATTACATTAAATGTGTAAATTGCTTTGTGCAGCGTAGTTATAATGAGCACCAGGTGTTGTATGGAAGTGTTGAATCTCTATATTGTACACCTGAAATTATTATTATGTTGACTAACTGGAATTTAAATAAAAACTTTAAAAAAAAGAAAGTGTCTGGGGCGCCTGGGTGGCTCAGTCAGTTGAGCGTCCGACTTCGGCCCAGGTCATGATCTCACGTCCGTGAGTTCAAGCCCCGCGTCGGGCTCTGTGCTGACAGCTCAGAGCCTGGAGCCTGTTTCAGATTCTGTGTCTCCCTCTCTCTCTGCCCCTTCCCTGTTCATGCTCTGTCTCTCTCTGTCTCAAAAATAAATAAACGTTAAAAAAAATTAAAAAAAAATGTGTGACTTAGGTAGTCTTATAAAGATACATGAAACATAATTCCTCAAGATTTTATCATTGTTTCTCAGTTGCATAGATTTCATTTACTTCTTAAACATTCCATAAATCATATTAAATACAACCACAAAATCCAAAAAAATAAAAAATAAAAATAAAGGCTGCTCTATAAGTCTAGGTCTTGAAGTAAAGACTATGTAGTAAAAGAGCCACAGCTATCTTAACAGCCATGTAACATGATAAGTGAATTGTTATTGTTGGTAACCACTGAAATTTTGGGTCACTTATTATCACAGCATAATTGACCTAAGCTGACTGATACGTTAAACTTCCCCTTCTGTAGGTCCATTAGCCTCTCTTCATCTCTGAGCTGCCTCCACTCCTCCTTCATCCAGTATAGATCTTACTGTCAACAGTTAATATTTGTGAGGTCATTTCCATTTCTGGGCTTATAAACTATCTCTAAACCTCTTTTCCTAGTCCAGAAACATCCTAGGTATCCAGTCTTCTGGGGGCCAAGGCAAAGCCTTCACCTGAGTCCACAAATGCCTTAACGCCTCTCATGCACATCTGAATATAGTAGGTAAATTGTCCCTGGGGGCAATAGAGGAAACAGAGAGAGAGAGATTACAGTGGACCAAGAAGTGAATGAGGAAGAGACTACAGTATGGAGTATACTCCTTCCCCCTCAAAAAAAAATGTGGCTATAAAGAGAAGGAAAGACAAGGAAGTGGTTGGGAAATCCAGCAGCCTGGAGTCTGATATGCTTTCTTATATCCTCCAGTTAGTTAGCTTCTCTCTAGTCCCCTGTTACAGAGGAGTAACTTCTAGTTTGTAGAGGTAGACCAAAGTTTTGGTTTCACCTTTTCTTGTGTCTATACTCACCACATGTTTCCTTTTCAAAATAGGTCCTTTCCTGCCACAGTACTGGCCCTAGGAAAACCAGCTCCCTTGGAGGAGGAAGGGCTATCGATTCTGCCCCTACACTTTTAAATGGGAAAAACTTGAGCAACAACAAGTGCTGAGGACCAATAGAGAGCCATACAACAAAATTAGAAAAAGGAACATTTTCTCTGTGAAATAGGAGGCAAGAGCCTGAGCTGAAAGCTAGGGAAGCAAGGGTTGAGAAAGGAGTGTCTTCATAGGAGTAATGACCTTTGAAATTGTGTGGACCTGGCTGTGTGCGTGTGTGTGTGCATGTGCATATTCACATTAAAAACCGAAGCGCTACCAGAGACAAGACAGAAACTTCACAGAACCTCCTGAACCCCTTCTTCCTAATTAGTAAAGCAATTTGTGGCCAGGAGCTTTCTGCACTTGTATGCCCTCAGCCAGACCTCTTTTGGCAATAGCCATGTCAGTAGCCACTTTGTCCTAGGACCAGTGGCCCCTTTGGTTCGGGTTAATGCTGCCTCTCCCATGGGCAGTGAACAATTCTTGACTCTCTGGAGCCTCTCCTCCCCATTCCTCCCCAGGGCCGACCTGGCATAAGATCCGAGGGATTTAATGAAAGAAGAAATACAAGTCATACTAACTGGCCAGGAGCTCTCTTCAAGGATTAGGGAGTAGAAGGGGGAAAAAAAGAAGAGAAAAATCCAAGTCATAAGAGAGCCACCTCCAGAAAGACCTTCACCAGAACACTTTGGCTCTTAACCACTGCCTGTCTGTATCTGTCTCTACTCATATAATTGGCTGGAAAACAAAGTCCACTTTTCATGGGACCTGGCTCTCATCTCCAGCTGTTGGAGCCGCATCTCCTTCCTGCAGCAGTGTCCTGTGGCAGGCAGCCTGGCTAGAAAACCAGAAGACACATCAGACCAAAAGCAGTCCTGCTCAGTATGGTTGGTGAGAGCCTTAGAGGCACATTGATATATGTAACTGGGAAAGATTTGTAGAGACCTCCGACCCAAGCCCCTCTAGTTTACACTGGACCCAGATTAGGGAAGTCACTTTCTCAAGTCAGACATTGCTACTTCCAGTCAGATAATAGTTGAGCTGGAAGATTAAGTCTTCTGCCGTTTGTCCATGTGGGGTCTTCCTATTGTTTCTTTTCTTTTTTTTAAAAAAAATTTTCTTTACCGTTTATTTATTTTTTGAGAGACAGAGAGAGACAGAGCATGAACAAGGGAGGGACAGAGAGAGAGGACAAGTCACAGAATCCGAAGCAGGCTCCAGGCTCCAAGCTGTCAGCACAGAACCCGATGCAGGGCTTGAACCCATGATCTGTGAGATCAGACCCGAACTGGGGTCAGACACTTAACCGACTGAGCCACCAGGGTGCCCCCTTCCTATTGTTTCTTTATGTATCTGGTTCTGGACACACACAAAAAAGTGAGGCTTTTATTTTAAATGGGAATGTGTTATTGGCCACAAAGCCAGATGAAGAGTAGGAAGGAGATTTCCTGGGGCATTGAAAATGAAAAAGACGAAGAACAGAGAGAGATTCGTAGTCCTTTTGGCAATGGAATCCCTAGTTCACTGGGTTTTAGAAAGTTTTTATTAATGAAACCCTTTGCTTCAATGAAATTCTACCACCAAATCAAGTATGACAAATAGATGTAAGAAGAGCTGAGGCAATTGAGATGGATGTGAGGGCCCAAAGACTCCTCTGACTCCTCACTCCCTCACCATTTAGAGTGGTCCCTAAAGCACTACAGCAGAATATATAAGGTTCCATTCAACACACTTTGAAAACACAGCCCTGGTAGTGTTCTGGAATCCTAGGTATGAGGGATTTCAAAAGGGCACCAGTCTTATGTAGCCACATAGAACCAAACTACTGAGATGCCCAATGGTGTTGGGGAAGAGACCACAAAAGAACATTCTTTTTAGGAGTTCAGCTTCCTTTGCCCTGGGGCTTTTCTCTCACTTCAATCCAATTTTCCCTTTGCCTTTCTCTCTGGAGAAAACAAAGCTAGACTGAGAGTTTCCTGAAAGTCTCCAAGTCATTTCTTTATTTAAAAAAAAAAAAAAAAAAAAAGGGAAGTAATCAATGGAAAAATAATTTTACAACATTAGAGAAACTGTTTACAAGAAAAAAATGCCCATAAACCTACTGCCCAATAGAGAAATTATTTCTATTTTCAATATTCTATGTCAATCTTTCTTCATACATACAAAAATTTGATTTTTGCACAGCATATTATGAGCCCTCTGGTTTATAAAAGTATTTGTTTAATTTACCCAATTTTACAGATTAATAAGGTAAGGCTTAAGGAAACTGAGTGACTTTTACCAAATGATACCATTAGAATGTTTGAACTAAGACTCAAGGTTACTACTGTACTCTAAGACTAGTTCTCTTTCCACTTCAATAGCAGCTGACACAGAACTGTAGATACCACTGGTTAAGTATCAGAGCCAAGGAATATTAAAATACAATTTAAGTGAACTCCCTACTAGCAAAGTTCCTTGTGATGCCAAAACCACACAAAATTCAGCTTCTAATAATCAATTCAAAACCACAAGTGTGGTGCACTAGCATATCAGATGAGTTGGAACATCTGGTTTAGTCCCAACCTCAACATCACTTTGCTATGAGAACTTAGGCAATGCATTATCCTCATTTGTTTTGTTTTATTTTTTTAATGTTTATTTATTATTGAGAGACAGAGAGAGACAGAGCATGAGCATGGTTGGGGCAGAGAGGAGGAGACACAGAATCCGAAGCAGGCTCCAGGCTCCAAGCTGTCAGCAGGGAGCCCAACACGGGTCTGGAACTCACAAACCACGAGATCATGACCTGAGCCGAAGTCAGATGCCCAACCCACTGAGCCACCCAGGCGCCCCTATCCTTATTTGTAAAATGAAGGGTTTAAAGTCCACTATGACACCATCCTTAGTTACTGCGAGTCTATGACCTTACTATTCTGAGAAGGAATCACTTGTGCATGGGCTTCCTAGCCCTTAACCATAAAAGGTTTTCTAGGCTTAGCCACTGGGCTCTTTTCCCTTCTTTTGATTCCAGGATGTACCTGACTTGCATGTGCATGGTATTTTTATTTAAAAAAAAGTCATGTAGGGTGAAGGTATAGAGATCATGACAAGATAGTGCTAGTAGTTAGAAAAGAAGGACAAGTGAAGAGATTGTATCTGAGAAGACACTTCCTTATCCTGAGTTTCCTGTTTTGGTCTATAGGTAAGGAGATATATTGTCTGCGAGTAGAAAACTCCTGTTCGCTGAGAAAGACTCAGATCAATGCCTTATCAAGTGGAAAAATCATTCATTCCTTTTGAGGGACAGAATCTCTAAGCAACCATGAAAAATGTCAGTATGATTACTGAGTTTGTCCTCCTGGGATTATCCAGTGACCCCCAGATCCAGACCATGCTCTTTGTGCTGTTCCTGGGGATTTACCTCCTGACCCTGGTGGGGAATCTGGTGATGATCCTGGTGATCAGGGTTGATCCCCGCCTCCACACACCCATGTACTTCTTCCTTGGACACTTATCCTTCCTGGATCTCAGTTTCTCCTCAGTCACTGTGCCCAAGATGCTACAGAACTTCTTATCTCAGAATAAAAGCATCTCAATGTGGGGATGCATCACTCAGAGCTTCTTTTTCACTCTTTCTGGGGGAACAGAAGCTTGTCTGCTCTCTGCCATGGCCTATGACCGCTATGCTGCTATCTGCCACCCTCTGGTCTACACCATGGTCATAAACAGACCTCTCTGTATTGTGATTGTGAGCATAGCATGGACAGTGGGATTTCTGATTTCCTTGCTGAATAGTGTCTTCATCCACAAGTTGTATTTCTGTAGGTCCAACATCATCCTCCACTTCAGCTGTGAGCTACCTCCTCTCTTTCCTCTGTCCTGTACCGATCCCATTGTCAATGAGATTCTTCTTGCGGTGTCCTGTGCATTTCTAGGGCTGCTGACGCTTCCCCTGATCCTCTTCTCTTACTCCAGAATCATTTCTGCCATTCTCAACATCCGCTCCTCTGAGGGCCAAGCCAAAGCCTTCTCTACCTGCTCCTCCCACCTCACCGTGGTGCTCTTGTTCTATGGGACGGCTCTATTCAGGTACATCAGCCCTGCCTCAGGCTCAGTGTTGGAGCGTGTGGTCTCCATTCAGTACAGTGTGATCACATCCTTGCTGAACCCCCTCATCTACAGCCTCAAGAACCAGGAGGTGAAGGCTGCTCTGCAGAGGATGCTGAAGCAACAAAAGTGTGCCTCATGGTAAAATAAAAGCTGCGTGATTCTGCTCAGGAAATAGAAAAAAATTATCTCTAAAGAAGAAAGATTTTTATGGGCATAGAGCACTTGGGGAAATTTCATTTCAATTAAGTTCAAGTATTTGGGGGTGCCAAGGCAGCTCGGTTGGTTGAGGGTCTGACTCTTGATTTCAGCTCAGGTCGTGATCTCATGGTTCATGAGATGGATCCCCACATCAGGCTCCATACTGACAACGCAGAGCCTGCTTGGGAGTTTCTCTGCCCGTCCCCCATTTGCACTCCCTCTCAAAATAAATAAATAAAAACTTAAAAAAAAAAAATAAGAAAATGATAAATGTGAGCTCACCCTATGTCCTTAAAAAAATTCAAGTATTTGTCTGGACTTCAAAGCAAATAAACTATCAAAAAAATGGAGGGTGGGGAAAGAGTTTGATATATAGGCTCCTATCTAGCAGCCCTTTGCAAAATAATCTGAGAGGGATCTTGGCTCCACTGAGAAGATAGCAGGGCTGACACAGATAAAGCGTATTTGGAGCAGAGCAGGGTGTCTGGCCAAATTGATTATTTCTGGATGTGTCTTTGATGATGTTTCCAGATGAATTTGAATCAATGAACTGAGTAAAGATTACCCTCACCAATGTGGGGCATTGTTGAAGGCCCAACCTTCAACAATCGGTTGAGGGCCCAAATAGAACAAAACTGCAGTGGTAGGGAAAATTTGCATTCTCTGAGCTGGAACATCCATCTTCTCTTGACCTCAGACACTAGGGCTCCTTGTTCTTGGGCCTTCAGACTCAGATGGGAATTTACACTACTGACTCCCCTGGTTCTTAGGCTTTTGAGTTTGGATGGAATTACACCACTGGCTTTTCTGGGACTCCAGCTTGCAGACAGCAATCATGGGATTTCTCAGCCTCCATAATCATGCCAGTCAATCCCTCATAACAAATCTCTTTTCCTACACTTGTCTTAGCCAAAAGGCCAAGAAGCAATGTATATCTCTTTTTCTATTCCATTCTATTCTGTTCATTCTATTTTTCTGGAAAAGTGTGACCAATACAGCAGGGAAAAGTAAAAATAATAATTAATCAATTGTCAGAATGAAAATCAGTATATTGTGCCTATTTTATTTTTCTTAAACTCTCTCACCTTGAGGTCTCACATTTAAAAATACAGAATGTGCATTTGATCTAAATATATATTGTATACCAGTATATGGAGTGGAGAATAGACATGATCATTATAGAAACAAAATTAAAAGATTAACAAAGTACCCTTTGGATATACTTAATTAATAAACATAAATATATAACAGCAGCCTACTGAGAAGAATTAAAGAAGACCTAAATAAATGGAGAGTAATATACCATGCTTATGAATTGGTAGCCTGGTTATTGTAAAGATGCCAGTTGTTCCCAAATTGATATATATATTCAGAGTAATGTCAATCAAAAATTCAGAATACTTTTTTTTTTAATTTAAAAAGTTGATTCTAAAATTTATGTTGGGATGAGCACTGGGTGTTGTATGGAAACCAATTTGACAATAAATTTTATATTAAAAAATAGATGCTGGTTCAACATTTGCAAATCAATCAATGTGATACATCACATTAATAAAAGAAAAGATAAGAACCATATGATCCTGTCAATCGATGCAGAAAAGGCCTTTGACAAAATTCAGCAACCTTTCTTAATAAAAACCCTCAAGAAAGTCGGGATAGAAGGAACATACTTAAACATCATAAAAGCCATTTATGAAAAGCCCACAGCTAACATCATCCTCAATGGGGAAAAACTGAGAGCTTTTTCCCTGAGATCAGGAACACGACAGGGATGTCCACTCTCACCACTGTTGTTTAACATGGTGTTGGAAGTTCTAGCATCAGCACTCAGACAACAAAAGGAAATCAAAGGCATCAAAATTGGCAAAGATGAAGTTAAGCTTTCGCTTTTTGCAGATGACATGATATTATACATGGAAAATCCGATAGACTCCACCAGAAGTCTGCTAGAACTGGTACATGAATTTAGCAAAGTTGCAGGATACAAAATCAATGTACAGAAATCAGTTGCATTCTTATACACTAATAATGAAGCAACAGAAAGACAAATAAAGAAACTGATCCCATTCACAATTGTACCAAGAAGCATAAGATACCTAGGAATAAATCTAACCAAAGATGTACAAGATCTGTATGCTGAAAACTATAGAAAGCTTATGAAGGAAATTGAAGAAGATATAAAGAAATGGAAAAACATTCCGTGCTCATGGATTGGAAGAATAAATATTGTCAAAATGTCAATACTGCCCAAAGCTATCTACACATTCAATGCAATCCCAATCAAAATTGCACCAGCATTCTTTTTGAAACTAGAACAAGCAATCCTAAAATTCATATGGAACCACAAAAGGCCCCGAATAGCCAAAGTAATTTTGAAGAAGAAGACCAAAGCAGGAGGCATCACAATCCCAGACTTTAGCCTTTACTACAAAACTATAATCATCAAGACAGCATGGTATTGGCACAAAAACAGACACATAGACCAATGGAATAGAATAGAAACCCAGAACTAGACCCACAAACGTATGGCCAACTCATCTTTGACAAAGCAGGAAAGAACATCCAATGGAAAAAAGACAGTCTCTTTAACAAATGGTGCTGGGAGAACTGGACAGCAACATGCAGAAGGTTGAAACTAGACCACTTTCTCACACCATTCACAAAAATAAACTCAAAATGGGTAAAGGACCTGAATGTGAGACAGGAAACCATCAAAACCCTAGAGGAGAAAGCAGGAAAAGACCTCTCTGACCTCAGCCATAGCAATTTCTTACTTGACACATCCCCAAAGGCAAGGGAATTACAAGCAAAAATGAACTACTGGGACCTTATGAAGATAAAAAGCTTCTGCAAAGCAAAGGAAACAACCAACAAAACTAAAAGGCAACCAACAGAATGGGAAAAGATATTTGCAAATGACATATCAGACAAAGGGCTAGTATCCAAAATCTATAAAGAGCTCACCAAACTCCACACCCGAAAAACAAATAATCCAGTGAAGAAATGGGGAGAAAACATGAATACACACTTCTCTAAAGAAGACATCCAGATGGCCAACAGGCACATGAAAAGATGCTCAACGTCGCTCCTCATCAGGGAAATACAAATCAAAACCACACTCAGATATCACCTCATGCCAGAGTGGCCAAAATGAACAAATCAGGAGAGTATAGATGCTGGAGAGGATGTGGAGAAATGGGAACCCTCTTGCACTGTTGGTGGGAATGCAAATTGGTGCAGCCACTCTGGAAAACAGTGTGGAGGTTCCTCAAAAAATTAAAAATAGACCTACCCTATGACCCAGCAATAGCACTGCTAGTAATTTACCCAAGGGACACAGGAGTACTGATGCATAGGGGCACTTGTACCCCAATGTTTATAGCAGCACTCTCAATAGCCAAATTATGGAAAGAGCCTAAATGTCCATCAACTGATGAATGGATAAAGAAATTGTGGTTTATATACACAATGGAATACTACGTGGCAATGAGAAAGAATGAAATATGGCCCTTTGTAGCAACATGGGTGGAACTGGAGAGTGTTATGCTAAGTGAAATAAGCCATACAGAGAAAGACAGATACCATATGTTTTCACTCTTATGTGGATCCTGAGAAATTTAACAGAAACCCATGGGGGAGGGGAAGGAAAAAAAAAGAGGTTAGAGTGGAAGAGAGCCAAAGCATAAGAGACTCTTAAAAACTGAGAACAAACTGAGGGTTGATGGGGGGTGGGAGGGAGGGGAGGGTGGGTGATGGGTGTTGAGGAGGGCACCTTTTGGGATGAGCACTGGGTGTTGTATGGAAACCAATTTGACAATAAACTTCATATATTGAAAAAATAAAATGTATGAGAAAAAAATAAAAAAGAAAAAATAGATAAATAAATATATAAAAACTAAAAAAAGATAAAAAATAAAATAAAATTTATGTGGAAGCAAAATGGTCCAAAAAATGCCAAGCTACCCTTGAAGCTAAAAATAACAAGGTAGGGGCACTTGTGTGGTTGAGTTGGTTAAGCGTCTGACTTTGGCTCAGGTCATGATCTCACGGTTTGTGGGTTGGAGCCCCACGTCTGGCCTTGTGCTGACAGCTGGACCCTGGAACCTGCTAAGGATTCTGTGTCTCCCTCTCTCTCTGCCCCTTCCCCTGCTCTCTCTCTCTCTCTCTCTCTCTCTCTCAAAATAAATAAACATTAAAAAAAGAGCAAGGTAAATGATCTTGTTTCACCAGACATCAAGATTTATTATAAAACTGTAACTAAGATTTTCTATTACTAACACAGAGACAAACAAATACACCAATGGACAAGGAAAGAGAACTCAGAAATGGGCCTGAAATACAGAAATGGATACTGAGATCATAAGACATATCAATTCATTCAGGATAGACTTTTCAGTCAGTAGGGCTGGGATGATTAGTTATCCATGTAGAAAATTAATGAAATCTTATCCTCACCCACCATATGCAAAAACCAATTCCCATTAGACTGAACTACTAAATGTGAAAGGCAAAACTATAAATCTTTTATAAAATAGTACAGGACAATGTATTGATGATAGAGAAGGATTTTTAAAAACAAGATATGAAAAGCACTAAGTATAAAAAGTTGATAAATACAATTATATTAAAATTATGAACTTTATCAAAACTCTCTTAGGAATGAAAAGACAAGCCACAAAGTGGGAAAAATATTTGCCACACATATGAATACCAAAAATCCTAATATCCTACATTATAAAAAGAAAAAAAATCATTCTGATAGAAAAATGAGCAAAAAGAACAGGAACTTGATAGAAGAGGAAGTCTAAATCTTTAAGTTTCTCAGCCTTAATAGTAGTCATGCAAATTAAAGCCACAATGAAAAGGACCATTAAACAGGTATCAGAATGGGAAAAATTAAGGAGTCCAATAAAATGAAGTATTGGCAATAATGTGGAACAATGAGGACTCTCATTTTAGGAAAAGTTTCAGTGACCCATTATATGGTAAAGTTAATTCAGCCCAGAATTCCACTAGGTATTTATCCTAGAGAAACTCATACTCATTGCACCAAAATAAATGTACAAGAATGTTCATAGTAGCACTGTTTGTAATAACCAAAATCAGAAAATAACTCAAATGGCCATGTATAATAGAAATAGATAAATTTTGATATATCCATACTGTGAAGTGAATATAATCAATGAAAATTAACAAACTATAGTCATATGGAATAGCATGAATGAATCTTGAATATAATATTGAACGAAATTATATGTAATACATTATCCTATTCATATAAAATTCAAGTAAAGGCAAACAGGACTATTTTATTTAGAGATGCATTATAAATGGTAATACCATAAAGTAAGCAAGGAAATCAGGAAGAATGTTAGGGCAGCTTGGGTTATCATAAGAGGGGAAGGAACAAGGTTCATATAATGGAGTGGTATACATTCCCAGTGCTGATAATCTAAAAAAATGTTAATTTTTTCTTATAGTGTTCACATAGATCTTTGCTTTATAATTATTTGTTAAACTATACATATATGTTACATGTACTTAAATCTTAAAAAATCTTATATAGTGTTTACATAGATCTTTACTTTGTAATTATTTGCTAAACTATACATATATGTTACATATACTATTCAGGATGTATGGCATATTTCAAAATTCCTTAAAAACTGTAAACATCAAAATAAATGGTGAAATACTGAAGTAATTACTATTAAAAGCAGAAATTGGGCAGAGATGCCTGTTTTCTCCACTATTTCCTAATATTGTTTTGAAGATTATAACTAAGGTAATAAGACATGATGATGAAATACTTAGAATGATCGTAGAAAACCAGTTACTTATTCTTATATGCAGATAATGTGATTATATTCATAGATAATTCAATAGGGTGGGGTGAAAAGTATGAGAAGTAATAAGAGAAACTAAGTTGGCAACACACAAAATAAATACAAAAAAAAATAGCCTTTTACTATCCTGTCAGTAACCAATTTGAACTGGAAATGGAAAAAAAATCATTCATTCACATTAGCAACAAAATCACAAAATAACTTATAGTAAACTTAACCAAAAAAAAAGTACAAGGGCACCTGGGTGGCTCAGTCGGTTAAGTGGCCAACTTTGGCTCAGGTCATTATCTCGCAGTTCGTGAGTTCAAGCCCTGCATCGGGCTCTGTCTGACAGCTCAGAGCCTGGAGCCCACTTCTGATTTCTGTGTCCTCCTCTCTCTGCCCCTCCCCTGCTTGTGCTCTCTCTCACTCTCTAAAATAAATAATAAAATGTTAAAAAAAAAAAAAGGTACAGAATTTGTATGAATAAAACTATACTGAGTGACATGAAACAAGCTCTGAATAAATGGAAAGACATACCACATGGCTGTCCTCAGCAAAATATTAATAATTAATAATAATAACAATAATAGAATATATTTGAAGGAAATTGAGCATCTCAAGAAATCAAATAGAAGGCTGAAGATCCAAACTTCGGGCAGGTCAGGAGTTAGAGTACCTGTGGAGATCTAAGTCATGGAAATTAATGAATAATCTCTTCAGATTATCCCCCTATTGGACAACCATAACCTTTGATAATGAAAATGCCTGAGTGAAAGGGTCCAACTGGCCTAGATTAAGTCACCTTGTGCTTGAGAAAGGGCATATAATGCCATTTTCCTATCTAACCCAACTTTTTAACCTGCCCTTTAAAAGGATCTACAACTCAGCAGTCACAAGAAAGACAACAGCACTCCTGTTTTAGTGAGCATGTGGTTGGCTCAATATATAAACTTGGTTTGGCACCTGAGTCACAAGGTCAGACAGATATGTCCATAAATTATTAAAGCACAGTCCTATGGTGTATAAGTACTTTTCCTTAGCTTTAAGGCTTATTTCTACATCATTGCTTTGATTCTTATTGGCGATATATATTGACCTATTTTTCTCAGCCTGCCTGGGTAGTCACTTTTCTTGAAGTGATCCTGATGGAAGCCTCCTTGAGTGGCCAGGACAGGCCACCTTCACCTTTCACTGTATCCTGACTTTGAGCTCTGAACCATTCTGAAGGTTCTCTTGGCCTTTCCCCTACTCTCCAGGATTAGGCTTCCTTAGCAGGCCACCCTCCTCACTTCCTACTGGTGCATTTATTGTGTTAGTCCTACTACTTGCATGGGCTCAGCAATCTTTGAACTCTCGTTGGCACAAAGGCAGTCAATGAGCCAAACTCTGCAGCCTTCTTCTTGCCCAAATTCAAGATCCCTTCTCTGTCTTGAGACTCATGTGCCTCTAAATGGTATGATCTGATGACAGAGTTAGCCTTCCCAGCCCAGGTATGACCAAATGTGATGCACCCTATTGTAGCCCAAACTGTGATTTTTTTTGCTTCACCTCTGATCTTTTTCTTTTCTCTAATACCCTGCATCCCTAAGCCATGTGTTCAAATTTGGATTCTTATATCTCCTTTTACCTGATACAGGCTTAAAAGTTCTTTTGTATTTTTCTAGAAATGAAAATACCATTTTCTGGTGAAGCAAACATGAAAAATCAAGCTTGGGTGATTGATTGTGATTGTGATTGTGATCTACTCTTCCACAAACTATTGCCTTGTATCCAAAGTTTTTGCTAAACAGAGATGAGGTCTGGAAAATTAAGACCTTAACCCATGGACCTCTGGAGCCCTATGAGGGTTAGAAGGCATTAATAGATGAAGAACTTGAACTGAACTGGGCAGCTAGACAGGCTATGCAGGTTGAGTCAGCCCTGGCTACCAATTTTGCTACATAATCACCATATACCATTGAAAAGTGAAGTTAAAAGGTTTCATATAGTATGGGTCAGTTCTGATAGAATTTGGGCCTTGGAATTGGTGAGTTAACTAGATGGTGACTTTGTGAAAGTTATTGGACCCATGTGATCCTATATTCTTATATGTAAAATTAACTTAATAAAGGATCATTTTACTTTTGCTTTCATTCTCTCAACAGTTTTATGTTAAACATCTGCCATTTACAGATGGGAAAACTGAGGCTCAGAGGGGTTATTTAATAGCTTATTCCTACAGAGCAGAACTAGGTCTAGGTATTTTGATCTCAATACCTGTGTTTATCCTGACTTCACCACACTTCCATTTCCAAGGCCCTGATCATCCCAAAGCACCTATTGCTTAGATAGAATTCTGGATAATCTTTTTATTTAAAAAATACATCTTCCTATTGTTATTTTGGTGATATTGTAATAAGTAAAATTTGGGGGTAGTTGAAAACAAGAAAGAGAAGGAAGGAAGGAAGGAAGGAAGGAAGGAAGGAAGGAAGGAAGGAAGGAAGGAAGGAAGGAAGGAAGGAAGAAAAAGGTAAAACGGAAGGGAGGAAGGAAGGAAAAAGGTGTGGGTGTGGGGAAAGAGGGAGGAAAGGAGGAAGGAAGGAAAGAACTGCCCCTAGAAGAGTAGGTATTATATTTCCCATATTTAAAGAAAATAAATGTTATAAAATAGTATTAATTAACAATATGATAAAATATATTTGAAATTCATATTTTATATTTGTTTTTCATCCCAATTATCAGTACTTATTTTATTAAAAAAACATTTAATGTCTAATGTTTTGGACCAAGAACAGGGAATAAGGAGCAAGATGATTGGCATATACCTTAGGGAGATTTCCACTTTCAAGGATCTTCATTCAACATTCAGTGGGCCTGATGTATTAAGTATTCAATACTCAGTGCTTGGTTTCTGGGATAAAGGTTGGGTTGGTTAATATAGTTACTCCCATAAATATTTTACCATCTGCCTTAGTTTTCTAGGGCTACCATTAATAAAGTACCACAAGTTGTGTGGCTTAAAACAACAAAAAGCTATTGTCTCACAATTCTGGAAGTTGTTAATTTTGTGTCTCCAAAGTTGGTTCCTTCTGAGTGCTGTAAGAGAGAATTGTTCTAGGCCTCCTCCCATCTTCAGTAGCCTTGGACATTCCTTAGACCCTGTCTTCCCATTGCCATCACTCTAATTCTCTGTCCTCACATGGCATTCTCCCTGTGTCTTCATATTATAATCTTCCTTCTATCCATGTCTGGCTCTGTGTCCAAATTGCCCCTTTTCCTAAGGATACCAGTCATATTAGGTTAGGGACCACCCTAATTATTAACTTGATTGCCTCTGTAAAGACCTTATTTCCAAATAAGATTGTATTCTGAAGTGCAGGATATTAAGACTTCAACATATCTTTTTTTGAGAGACACAATTGCAATTCCACCCATAACACCTTCTATCTTTCCTTTTTTTCCTGTAAAGTTTGACAAATTAGTTGCAAACCAAGTGACTGCTCCAGTTTATTCTGATCAATATGATTTTTCATATTGCCACTATGCTATAATGAAAACTCATTTTTTTCTTTTATTATACATTTAAGAAATGCCTAGAAAAGTAAATTCAAGTAGAGGTTATACAAAGATGAAGAAAAATAGAGTATTCCTAGAAATAAAAGTATCAGCTTTGTAAAATATGAAAAAATGAAGACAAGATATTACAAAGAGTTAAGTTGTATCTGCTCTAAGGAAAGTCCTCCAGATGGTGAGATTCCAAAACCATCATCCATGGGCTGCTGGATTGCCATATTGACTGTCATCATATTCTACTCAGTTTTGCTTCTTTTTTGGGGGGTGGGAGGGGGCAGAGCGCAAGCAAGGGAAAGGCAGAGAGAGAGAAAGGGACAGAGGATCCAAAGCAAGCTCTGTACTGACAGCATAGAGCCCGATGTGGGTCTCAAACTCATGAACCATGAGATCACAGCCTGAGCCAAAGTTGGACACTCAACTGACTGAGCCACTCAGGTGTCCCTACATAGTCTTGATTCTAATCAGAGAGTTCATTTTCCAGAAAAAAATTATGAGCAGTGTGCTCATGCCAATGGAATTTATTGGTTTTACCATATTCTCCATCACCCTGACGCTGCCATTATAAAATGGAAGAATGGCCTTTTGAAATCTCATTTATCATGGCAGCTGAGTGACAACACTTTGTGGGATTGAAGCAGTGTCCTACTGTAGCAGTTCTCAAATTATTTGGTATCAGAATCCCTATTACACCATACACAAAAATAAACTCAAAATGGATGAAAGACCTAAATGTGAGACAGAAAAACATCAAAACTCTACAGGAGAAAGCAGGCAGCAGCCTCTTTGACCTCAGCTGCAGCAATTTCTTGCTGACACATCCCCAAATGCAAGGGAATTGAAAGCAAAATGAGCTATTGGGACCTCATCAAGATAAAAAGCTTCTGCACTGCAAAGGAAACAATCAACAAAACTTAAAGGCAACTGATGGAATGAGAAAAGATAGTTGCAAATGACATATCAGATAAAGGGTTAATATCCAAAATCTATAAAGAACTTCCCAAACTCAACCCCCAAAGAACAAATAGTCCAGTGAAGAAATGGGCAGAAGACATGAATACACACTTTTCCAATGAAGACATCCAGATGGCCAACAGACACATGAAAAGATGCTCAACGTCACTCATCATCAGGGAAATATAAATCAAAGCCACACTGAGATACCACCTCACACTGGTCTGAGTGGCTAAAATGAACAACTCAAGCAACAACAGATGCTGGTGAGGATGTGGAGAAATGGGAACCCTCTTGCCCTGTTGGTGGGAATGCAAACTGGTGCAGCTGCTCTGGAAAACAGAGTGGAGATTCCTCAAAAATAGAACTACCCTATTACCCAGCAATAGCATTACTAGGAATTTATCCAAAGGATACAGGAGTACTGATTCATAGGGGCACATTTACCCCAATGTTTTTAGCAGTGCTTTCAACATAGCCGAATTATGGAAAGAGTCTAAATGTCCACCAACTGATGAATGGATAAAGAAGATGTGGTTTGAATATACAATGGAATACTACTTGGCAATGAGAAAGAATGAAATCATGCCATTTGCAGCAATGTGAATGGAACTGGAAGGAATTATGCTGAGTGAAATAAATCAGAGAAAGATACCATATGTTTTCACTCATATGTGGATCTTGAGAAATTGAACAGAAGACCATGGAGGAAGGGAAGGGGAAAAAAAATAGTTACAGAGAGGGAGGGAGGCAAACCATAAGAGATTCTTAAATACAGAGAACAAACTGAGGGCTAATGGGGGGAGGGGGAGAGAGGAAAATGGGTGATGGGCATTGAGGAGGGCACTTGTTGGGATGAGTACTAGGTGTTGTATGTAAGCGATGAACCACGGGGATCTACCCCAAAAACCAAGAGCACACTTTACACACTGTATGTTAGCCAATTTGACAATAAATTATATTTTTTAAAAAAGAATCCCTGTTATATTCTTAAAACTTATTGAAGACTCCAAAGGTATCTTTTTAATGTGGGTTATACCTATTGATATTTACTGTTTTATAAATTAAAACTGAGAGGGGCACCTGGATGGCTCAGTCAGTTCAGGGTCCAACTCTTGATTTTGGTTCAGGTCATGATCTCACCATAATGAGATGGAGCCCTGAGTTGGGCTCCATGTTGGACATAGAACCTGCTTAAGACTCTCTCTCTCCCTCTTCCTCTGCCCCTCCCCCACTCACACTCTCAAAAAATTTTAATTAAAACTGAGAATTTAAAAAATGTTTTTCAATTCATCTAAAAATAACACTAATAAATCCATTATGTGTTAACATAAGTAGCATTTGTTAATGTTTTATTTTTATTTATTTTGAGAGAGAGAGAGAGAGAGCGAGCACAAGCAGAGGAGGGGTAGAGAGAGAGAAGGAGAGAGAATCCCAAGCAGGCTCCATGCTGTCAGTGCAGAGCCCGACTCGGAGCCTGATCTCATCAACCATGAGATCATGACCTGAACCAAAATCGAGAGTCAGAGGCTTAACCAACTGAGCCACCGAGGTGTCCCAACATAAGTATCATTGTCACTAAAATAATTATATTTTCTGAAACAAAAAGATGAGAAGAGTAGCATTGTTATACATTTTTGCAAATCTTTTTAATGTCTGACTTAATGAAGATAGCTGAACCTGTTTTTTCTGAAGTATATGAAGAATATCCTGCCTCAGACAGATAGATACATTATTGAAAAGGGAGGAGCATTTTCAGATCTGAAACTATATCAATGATTGTTTCATACTCTGTTAAAATACATTGGTCTATATTGCATTTTGAGTAGAACTTTCATCCAGGCATGATTTTTAAAATACCATGCATTGGTCATATGAGAAATACTGGTTCCCTGATGTTCCAAATATGTATTATACAGATGTTCCAAATATTAACTTAGTTACTTAGATAATATAAAAAATCACATCCAAAAATATCATCACCAATCTCAGAATGTTACCACTAGCAACAAATAATGTCAGTTTTATTTTTCTCTGTCATGCTTATTTATGTTGATTTTAAGAAAAAGTCTGGCAAATATTTTTTTTAATTTAAATTTTAGTTAACATACAGTGCAATATTGGTTTCAGGAGTAGAATTCAGTGATTCATCACTTACATACAACATCCAGTGCTCATCACAACAAGTGCGCCCTTCTTAATAACCATCACCCATCTAGCCAATCCCCCATCCACTTTCCTCCATCAACCTTCAGTTTACTCTTGTGGTTTGTTTCCCTCTCTCATTTTCCCCCCAATTCCCATATGTTCATCTATTTTGTTTCTTAGAGTCTACATATGAGTTGAATCATATGGTATTTGTCTTTCTCTGATTGACTTATTTCACTAGCATAATACATTCTAGCTCCATCCATGTTACTGCAAATGGTAAGATTGCATTCTTTTTGATGGCTGAGTAACATTTCATTGTATATATGTGCCACATCTTCTTTATCCATTCATCAGTCAATGGACTTTTGGGCTCTCTCCATAGTTTGACTATTGTTTATAATGCTACCATAAACGTCAGGGTGCATGTACCCCTTTGAATCTGTATTTTTGTATCTTTTGGGTAAATACCAAGTAGTGCAATTGCTAGATCATAGGGTAGTTCTATTTTTACCTTTCTGAGGAACCTCCATGATGCTCTCCAGAGTGGGTGCACCAGTTTGCATTACCACCAACAGTGCAGAAGGGTTCCCCTTTCTCCTCATCCTTGCCAACACCTGTTGTTTCTTGTGTTGTTAATTTTAGCCATTTCTGACAGGTGTGAGGTAGTATCTCATTGTGGTTTTGATTTGTATTTCCTGATGATGAATGATGTTGAGCATTTTTTCATATGTCTGTTAGCCATCTGGATGTCTTCTTTGTAACAGTGTCTGTTCATCTCTTCTGACCATTTTTTAACTGGTTTATTTGTTTTTTGGGTGTGGAGCTTGATAATTTCTTTATAGATTTTGAATACTAACCCTTTATCAGATATGCAAATATCTTCTCCCATTCCGTACATTGCCTTTTAGTTTTGTTGATTGTTTCCTTTGCTGTGCAGAAGCTTTCTATCTTGATGAAGTCCCAATAGTTCATTTTTGCTTTTGTTTCTCTTGCCTTCTGCAATGTGTTTAGTAGGAAGTTGCTGCAGCTGAGGTCAAAGAGGTTGCTGCCTGTGTTCTCCTCTAGGATTTTAATACTTTCCTATCTCAATTTAGGTCTTTCATCCATTTTGAATACATTCTCTCAAGTAAAAGTGCTATTCTATTTTTTTCAAAAAGTAATTACTTCAGTTCACAACTGAAATTACAGATGCTTTATCTTAAGACAACCATCCTGCTTTGTTTTTCAGCACAAGAGATTTATGCATACTTCCCATTTTGTTACACAGAAAAGTAAAAAGATGTATACTCAAGTGTCAAGATTTAATAAAATTAACATTTTTTGTTGTTTCACCAAAATGTTCTCAGTGTTGCAAAGCTATTCTCCTATGTTTTTTTCTAAAGACACTAAGGAACAATTTGGAGATAACATATCTTAATAATAGTGAATCTTTCAATCCATGAACATGGTGTATCTCTCCATGTATTTAAACTTCTTCAATTTCTGTCTGCAGTGTTTTCTGGTTTTCAGTATACAAATCTTACACATCTTTTGTTAAACTTATCTCTGAGTATATCATATTTTAAATATCATAAATTGAATTGCTTTACTTTTATTTTCCCACTGTTTGTTGCTTATTTATAAAAATATAATTGATTTCTGTATTTACCTTGTATCAGGTGACCTTCTTGAATTCACTTATAGTCTAGTAACTTCTTTGTAGATTCCTCTAAATTTTCTATGTACATGACAAGGTTACTTTTCTTTTCTAAACTATGTGGATTTTATTTTTTATTTTTGCCCTTTTTTGCACTTATTAGGGCCTCCAGTACAATGTTGAAAAGAAACAGTGAGAGCAGACACCCTTGTCTTGTTTCCAATATTAAGAAAATTTTTTTAGTATTAGGATAATTATAGCCTCCTTAAATGAGTGAGGAATTGTCCCCTTCTCTCTTTTCTTTGTAGGTAGTTTTCTTTGTAGGATTAGTATACTTTTGTTTAAGTTTGGTCAGATTCACCAGTAAAACTATGTGGACCTTGAAATTCCTTCTGATTTATGATTACAAATCTAATTTCTTTAGTTGATATATTTAGATTTTTATATTTTCTTATAATTTGATAATTCTTTCAAAGAACTTGTCCAGTTCATCTAATTGTCCAAGTCATTGGCATAAAATTGTTCATAACAGTCTTTTATTAGCTTTTATTAACTTTTGAGTCTATGAAGAATCTGTAGTGATGCACTTTTTTTATTCCTGATATTGGTAACTCATTTTTTCTTTTTGTCTAGTGGAGGTTTATTAACTTTATTTATTTTTTTAAAAAGCTTTGCGACAACTTTTGCAATTTGGCATTATCTAATAAAGATGAATATTCACATGTTCAGCAATTCTAATCCTAGGGAAACTGTTGAACAAGTACACCAGAAGTAATTTACAAGGTGCTCACAGTAGCTTTGTTCAAGGAGGCAAAAAAAAAAAAAAGTAAATAATTCATTTCCATGTACAAGGAAAAAAAAAATAAGTGTAGTGCCTATGCATGCACAATCATAAAAATGAAAAGTGGGATACATAGTGTATTCATTTTCTATTGTTGCATAAAAAATTACCGCAAATTTAGTAGCCAAAAACAACACAAATTTATTATCTCACAGTTTCTGTGGGTCAGAAGTCCAGGCATGGATCACTTTGGTACTCTGCTCAGGGTCTCATCAGGCTAAAATCAAACTGCAAGCCATGCTATGATCTCACCTGAGACTCAGTGGTCTACTTCCAAGATCACATGGTTGTTAGAATCCAATTTCTTGTGGCTGTAGGGCTGAGGTCCCCACTTGCTTGCTAACTGACAGCCAGGGAATACTCTTAGCTTCTATGGGCTGCCTTCAGTTCCTAGCCACATGGCCCCCTCACAGTATGGCAGCTTTCTGACTTTAGGAAGTGCCCACTCCTATGGGCTTACCCCCTTAGATCAGGGATACTCAAGATGATCTCCATTTTGATTAACTCAAAGCCAACTGATCAGTAGATAATCATGGAAATGAAATTCTGTTGCCATGCACAGAACAAGAAGTTCTCAGACACCAGACTGAGCGGACGTGCAGGACTGCCTCTGCGAGAGAGCAGTAAAAGCAGGAGACTTTTGGGCTATAAAGACATAGCCTTTATTTCATATTTTATCAGATATAAGTATCCAAGAGTATCAAAGTATGGAAAGAGAACACAAAGGATTTTCAGACATACATCTGGTGACAACGTGAAGGCATGCAGGGAGTATGTACAGTTCCAAGGAGTGTCAGGAAATTGCGGTGGGTTCTGTTTCTTAACTGTCCTTGGGGGGGATCATGGGGCTTTGTATCTCATAATGCTATCGCGTTCAACAGCCTGAGACCAGAACACTGCTGACGTTTCAGCTATTGCCCCATTCACCCTCCAGGGCTCACAATACATTCTCTAGTAATAACTCCACAAAAATTCTACCATATTCACAAGTCCCATCCATATTCAAGAGGAAGGGACTACAGAGGACATATATGAGGGGGTTATAATGTTAGGAGACATCTTAAAATTATTTTAGCACAGCCACATGATAGGCGAATAACTCTAATCTGAGGGAAAACAACTTTGAGCCTGTATTATCCCAGCCATTATATGCTATAGGCATTTATAATCTCAGAAGAACTTTTAAAGTCTAACTCTTTCTGCCATGGGGTATTAGATGATGCCAGGTATTTCTCTAAAATGATTCAGAAATCTGGCCTACTTAAAATATAAATTAAGAGGTAGAGATAATAGAATTAAAGATTAGGTTTTCAGTAACTTATAAATAAAATGTGTTGTAAATAAACAGATAAATTAAGAAACTATACTATATCAATGAGAAGTCTGCTTTGAGTAAGCTTTTGTACTATAAAAAAAAAAAAATGACAGTTTGAGATTACACCATTCCAAAGCTGTCCCAGTGTAATATGATATTTCACAAGTGCCATGTTGACCCAGTCTTGATGTCATGGCTAATACTCTCAATTCTCCTTCACTGGCAACTTATCAACCCCCACCCCAAACTACTTCCCTTATCAGGCTCTAACACTCCTGGGTTACAATATACACATATCCAACTGCCAGAGGCCCCCAGATACCTACACTCAGGAACAGCTACTTCTTTCTTAGGCCCATTGAATTATTTAAAATATCTGATCCCCAGGAAGCCTGCCTGGGAAACCTACCTAACTCTAGCCTGTTTGCCATACATAAGCACCTTCCTACAGTTTCAGCTTACTGTTACCCTGTCCTCAAGTGTAACCTGCTATGCATCCCTGCACGACAGACTTCTCTCTTTGGAGCTGTAATTAACAAAGAGTTCTGCCTTTTTATCTATCTGAGTTGTGTCCCACCATCAAAAATCTCCTTAAATTTTATAAAACATCTAGTCTTACCCTAATTGTAACACCAGCTGTCACTAACTGACAGCTGCCTGCACTTGGTCCACTATTTGCACTGACTACAAATTATTTCTGCCAAGTAATACTCATTGCCAACATCTTGCTTTTGAATAGTGCTTTATAAATGTTACACCATATGCCTATATTTTTACTTAATTTATTCCTCACAACAGCTTTTAAGGAAAGGAAGAACAACATTATACTAATTTGATAGATGAGGTTAAGGCTCTGATCTGTCACCCAGAGGCACAGCCAGAATTAAAAAACAAATCTTTTGGTTCTTAATTTAGCACTATTTCTAGCATACCCTTGTGCCCACTATTTAATTTAGCACTGTCTTTTTAATTAACATGTTTCTACTTCAAGAGTACGTGAAACTATTAGCTTCTATTAAGGCCACTCCTTCCCTCCCTCTCAATATCAAGGACAGTAGGATTTGAGTGTAAGCCACAAAACTTCTTAGGCTTTGATACGACTACCACTCATTGCCAAGTGTGGTTTAGGGGATCCTCACAGGCCTGGAACTTCTGGAAAGACAATCCCTCTAGCCTTAACTCTGTCCAAAACAGAACTGAAAGAGAGTCCACAGAGCCCAGCACACTCCTTGGTGAGACCTCACACACCTCAAGATGAGGCACACACACCTCATCTTACTCAACCCCAACCAATCTTTATACCTCACCCCTCTACTGACAAACTGACTAAGGGACCAGTCCCAAGAAGGAGGCTATAATTAGAACTGATTATCCACCCCTCCCCCTCGCCTGAGAGAACTAATCCCATCATGCCCTATATCTCTGCTTACAACACTCACCTTAAGAATCCTCAGCCTCGGGGCGCCTGGGTGGCGCAGTCGGTTAAGCGTCCGACTTCAGCCAGGTCACGATCTCGCGGTCCGTGAGTTCGAGCCCCGCGTCAGGCTCTGGGCTGATGGCTCGGAGCCTGGAGCCTGTTTCCGATTCTGTGTCTCCCTCTCTCTCTGCCCCTCCCCCGTTCATGCTCTGTCTCTCTCTGTCCCAAAAATAAAAAATAAAAAATGTTGAAAAAAAAAAAATTAAAAAAAAAAAAAAAAAAGAATCCTCAGCCTCCAGATCATCTCTCGAAATAGAGGTTCTCACCCTATTACGGTCCTCTACATTGCCTAATTTGAATCAGACTCCAACTCCCAAAACAACCTCTAAATCCTTCCATTGTGACCTTTGGTATTCAGGGTCTTTCATCAACAAAACCCCCTTTCTATAGACTGAATGTTTGTATCTCCCCAAAGTTCACGTGTTGAAATCTAATCTCCAATGTGATGGTATTTAGACGTGGGGCCTTTGGGAGGTGATTAGGTCATGAGGACAGATGGCTCATGAATGGGGTTAGTGGCCTTATAAAAGAGGCCTCAGAAGAGAGCTCCCTTACCTCTTCCACAGTGAGAAGACATCAGAAAGCAAGTTCTCACTAGACACTGATCTTAGACTCCTCAGCCTCCAGGACTATGAGAAATAAATGTTCAGTGTTTATAAGCTACCCAGTCTACAGTATTTTGTTACAGCAGCCCAAACGGACCAAGACACCCCTATATCCTTCAACGTCTTTGATAGACGTCTCTTTATTTTCTTTATCTAGTCAAAACCTGGCTGTCCCTTAACAAAGCACGCTTCCTATGCAGTCCTCTGGAGAGGTGGCTATGTTTGCGCCTACCACTTACATACCAATGCATTTCAAATGATAAACTGCAATCCATTAGTGAGTTGTGAAACTAATTTAGTGGGTAGTAAATGGAAAACTTTTTAAAATAAAGTAATAGAATAGAAACCAACAGCATACATTGCATGTGGTTAGGGTGAGTATTGTTTCATGAAAGTTTTGTTTCAGCTATATGAATGATGGCTTTACACTATCTACGGCCAGAAGTAAAATGTTCTCTTTGCTTTTCATGCTGCCTCAAGTACCATTTCCCTCCTTCCTTCATAAATAATGTCCTGTATCTTTGAAGCACTTGCCATCAAACCATCTTACGCAGCACGCTTCCTTGTTATTATGACCTAACATATCCTGGTCATTCTCCTTTTTTCATCAAAGCCTCCCTCAACCGGCTTGCTGTCCCACGCTCCATAACACCATCATCATTCCTGGCGACCCCGATATCCATGTGGACAATTCCATCTTATGCCCTGGGTTAGATTGCACAAGTGTGATTATTAAAATACTGAAATATTTTCATAGTCGCTGGTGCCTCCAGGACCAACGCTATAGGCTACATCCATTTTGATGGATCCATGTCCATGCTAGTATTGGTAGTTAAATACTTTGAATACTATTCCTGCTGACACCCTAGCCTCTCAGCTCCTTGGCTTTCTCTTACCTGAAATGACTTTGTCCACCACTTTGGCCATTCACTTTCACAGTCGTATCCTATACCTAGTTACTACCAACGACTGCAACCCCCCCCATCTCCAATTCAAGCTCCCCACTCTACCACCTGCACCTTCAGCTCATTACATTCTAACCAATTTGTCTACTTCACTAAGACTCTGGAATAAAACTGATCTTTCATCTTATGTTTTCCCTATCCATCACCTTACTAAAGTCCTCTTTTCAGTCATTATGCAGCTTCAATTCTTAGGTCTTACCATTTATTGCATTCTTACTATGCATTCAGTTGTTTATCTACGTCATCTCATCCTTCACAGCAACCCCACCAAGAAGGGGTTCATTTTGGCATTCATAATGGCATTCATTTTATTGATTAGTAAACAGTTTTATTTACATAAATCTGCCCAAGAATATAGAAAGTGGAGGTTCTACAGTTTAAATGTCTGAACCACTATTTCCTTAACCATAGACTAGGAATAACTTATCCCTCTGAGTTGTGAAGATCACATATACAAAAAGTACTTTGTAAAATGTAAAGTGTGCTACAAATGTTAGTTATAATTATTAATTACTGGTTAGGAGACCCTTAACCTTTCTCTACATAGGAGCCCTAATCTGAAACTTCCCTCAACCCTTCTCTCTTGTTTATAGTCATGGACATAGAGGAAGTAAACATCCCCACTGACCTGTTGGTAGAAAATTCATCTCTGACACTAGTCTTCAAAACTTTGGATGGAAGAAAAGCAGTGTCATAAGTGGTGGTTAGGTTCTAGTTAGCAACAGAAGGTAGGGCTTCATAATGGCCGAATAGGCTTTTATAAGCCAAGCTGATAATTCATTACAATCAACTGACTGATAAAAGAACTCTTATAACACAGTCTTGAACTGGTAAATACCTGCATTGTACTTTCTTATTCAAACCACAGCAGAACAGGATTTCAGAAGTGAAGAAGCCAAGACTGATAGGAAGAGACTGAGTCTTTTAAGGTCTTTCAAAGTCTATAGAGAACTTGAAACCGTAAGTGCCTGGGAACTCTCCCTGAGGCTCAGAAAGAACACTGCTGTGTCCTAAGGAACTCTATATTCCACACACTAGAATCTGGCTATGGGCCCACTTCATCCCATTCTGAGGTTCTGAACTCTATCAATAGGGCAGCCACAGGCCACCACATTTCCTTAGAATGACATGATTAGACCCATCAGGTATATTGCTTTCTTGTAATACTAAATATAATGACTCTTTATTACTTGACATGGCAAATAAAAAACCCCACATTCTCATCTTTCTATCAATTTCCTCATCTCAATTCTCCTCTACTCTAGATAGACACCCCCACATCTGTATTCTTCATCCCACAGCATGCCACACAGCAAGTCCATTTGTGTCTTCTGATTCTATCCAAGCTGTTCTTCCTACATTTTGCCATCAAGACTGATCTTGAAACTTTTCCACCAGAACGTTTTTAAAAGATGGAATTATCTACCTGAAACTCACTGCATATTTAATTATTCCACCTTGTAACATTATATAGGCATTTGGATTTGTCCATATATTACTGTGAAAGCTAAGGTCTACTCTGGTGTACCAGGGTATAAGTCTAAGCCCAGGGCTCAATTTCTAATTTTGCCTTTTGGCTCACTTAATACCCCAAACCCATGCTGAGATGATATCTACACTTCACAGTTTGCTGATTGATAGGTAAAGAGATGGCACATCAAAGCATAATATAGAGGTGTTTTACATTTTTCCCTGTGATGTTTAAGACAAGGTTCTGACATAAAGTATATGTTTACTAATTATTAATGGCCCACTATCATGCCATTGGGCCAGAGCCTATTTTGCCTCCTCCCCCCTTTTTTTTAAAGCATACAATCTTACACTGGTTTGTTTCCCAAAGAAGAGAGGAGAATCTGGGCTGCCTCTTCTATCTATCTATCTATCTATCTATCTATCTATCTATCTATCTATCATCTATCATCTATCTATCTTCTAGCTCTCCCCAAATATCCCTTTTAAGTAAAGTCAGGTCTAGGTGCCTGGTTATGTTCATTTTGTGTGGCAGAGGCAATATAAGTGTCCATTAAACCCCATTTCCTTTTCTACTAGGCACAAGCATTTTACTTCCCAGCCACCCCTGCAGTCAGGTGGGACCATGTGACTACACACCTGAATTCAGTCTAAGGAATGGGGTGAAAATGACGTACTTCACTTCCAGGCTGGCCCCGGATATCTCCAACAGGTCCACCACAGTTCTCCCTTATCTGAGGCCCATAGATTGGACAATTACAAGGCAACTGGTGATGGTGGAGCCACAAGATACAAGCCATGTCCTTCCATGATTTCAAGGAGCAGATAGCCCACCCACTGGCCCCAACCAACCCACTACACCTGACTTATATGAAACATAAGTCTTTATTATGTTAAATCACTGAGATAGTGGTTTTATTAGCCTACCCGATTAACACACCTTATATTTATCAACAGTGGTAACATAATGAAAAGAACCCCTGGACTTAGTTCCAGAACTCCAAGATACAAATCTTGGCTTGACCACTCCCCCCACATACCCGGTGATTGGCTCTAGAGTATACTCTATACCCTTTCCCAATTGCAGGTCTATCACATTCTCTTCTTCCTCATTATGGAGCCCTCTCTACTCTTCTGTGCCTCAAGACTTCTGTGAGGCATTCTCTGACTTCCCTCCCATACATATTTATTTCTTTGTTCCTAATGTGGAGTATACTCCTCCATTTTAGCATCTATTACATTTAACTGCAAATATTTGTTGACCTATGTTTCCAAAGACTGAGTTCTTGAAACACAAACAATTCCTTTGGGATCGCTGACTGCCAGCAGTTAGTTTTAGTGCCTGGCACATAGCAAAAACTAAATATATATTAAAGGAATGATTGTCACTCATGACCTTAAAGTGAGTCATTTATTTTTTAAGTCTATAAAATTGTACAGAATTGTTGTGATAATGAAATAATGTGATTTGTAGATTATAAATAGGTTCTAATGGTAACATAGTTTATTCCTTCTCATCTTTCTCAAATTCATCTTAACGCTTCGAGGTAGCTCTGTCCAATACAAAAATAAGCAAGCCACATATATAATTTAATAATTTTAGTAGCCATATTTAAAAGTGAAAAAAAGTAGGTGAAATTAATTTTAATAATGTATTTAACCCTATAGGGTTACCTGGGTGGCTCTGTCAGTTAAGCCACCGACTTCACCTCAGATCATGATCTTCCGGTTTGTGAGTTTGAGCCCCCATCAGGCTCTGCACTGACAGTTCGGAGCCTGGAGCCTGCTTCAGATTGTGTCTCCTTCTCTCAGCCCTTCCTCCGCTCACAGTCTGTCTCTCTCTCTCAAAAATAAAAACATTAAAAAAAAATTTAAGAACAAAGTAATGTATTTAGTCCTATATATACCAAATGCTGCTTATTAGCTATTTGACATTTTGTTAATTCAGTCTTCCAAACCTGGTGTGTGTGTGTGTGTGTGTGTGTGTGTGTGTGTGTGTGTGTGTGTTACAACACATCTCTATTTGGACTAGTCACATACAGAGAGTTCAGCAGCCACATATGGCTAGTGGCTCCCGCAAATTGGACAATGCGGCTGCAAGGCCTACTTCAGATAGCACCTTGTCCTTGAAGTCAACCTGACCATCTCTCAAGCAGCATTAGTGACTCCTCCTCAATGCCCTCTCAAGCCCCCTATCCATGCTACCTTGAAACCTACAAGTCAAGCTCCTTGACGAATTCCAGATTGTTGCCTGAGAATTTGCTCTCACAGTGATTGTCTGGCGTACAACGATCGGTTATTAAATGTCGGGGTAATTAATGAACCCGTTGTGCAAAGAACCCCGTGGGAGGCCGAAGGCCGGGACCGAAAATGGTCAGTCAGGGAGCGGGCGCGGGTGGGCGGCCACCGTAGGCTGGATCCGGCGTCCCGGGGCGGCGGGCGCGGAGGTCCCCGGCTCTACCCGCCTGAGCGATGGGGGGCGTGGGGGCCACGGTCCACCCCCTCCCCCTCCCCCTCCCCCTTGCCGCCGCCGCCGCCGAGCCCCGGAAGCGGGCGGGGATTTCCTGTGCCCGCCCCACCCGCGCCCGCCCGGCAGCCGTCTCCGCCCGTCGCTGGCTCAGCAGCCGGCGGCTCCGACGAAGCGGAGGGCGGAGGGGAGGGGCCGGCGGCGCCCAGGAGGGAGGCACGGGCCGCAGGCCAAGCCGACCGGGGTGAGTGGGGCCGAGCCGCAGTTAGTCGCGGCTGGAGGGAGGGACGCCCGGCTTCCCGGGAAGGCGGGTGGGGGCCCAGTCACCCACGGGGCGGGGAGGAGGATCGACGCGGCCTCCGGTCGCTGCCTTAACCGGGGGGTTGGCCCCACTGACATTCGGTGTCCGGCCTTCGCTCAGGCTTCCCCGTCCCCAGCGTCGCTGTCAGGCCCCGCGGTTCCCGCCGCTGTCACTCGGGCACAGGTTACCCCGTGGCTCCTTTCTCTTGACTTGCTCTTGCCCCAGTTCACGGGAAACCTGTTTTCTGACCTCACTTCCCCTGCCCCGGCTCAGCCTCTCGGATTCTCTGAAATCTGACCCTCTCCAGGGGCACTGTGACAAGAAGAAGGGAAGAAGCAACCTTACTCCGGAGCAGGCGCCCGTCCCGCCCATGCCCCACCCGGGGCGGAGGGCAGGGTTCTCTGACAGAACGGGAGAGACACGTCCTCGTGCCCTTGGGCCACTCATTTTGATACACCGCCTTTTCCCTATTCAACAGCGCCCGCTGCAAAAACTTCTGCAGGTGGCTTGAGCCCCGGATATATGAGGAAAAGTGAGAAATGCAAGCCCTAGAACCCAGACTCCAGCAGGCCTGGGAACATCCTGGAGCCAGGAGAAACCTGGTTAGGGCTGACACCTTAACTGCCCAGGTGCTGTCTCTGAGAGAGTGAACATGTAGGAAATGCAGTGTGAGGATAAGTAGCCACCCCCTTGCTGCTGAGATTTTTGCCAGCACTTCCACAGGTTTTCTGTGGAAAGTAGTCTCCAGTAGTCTGGAGAGGCTCACAGCTAGCCCAGCAAGCTCTGCAGAAGGAGGCTTCCCATCAAGGGACTGTGCTGCTGGGGGGATGGAGAAATGAGTTTGAGACAGGTGTTCAGATAGTAGCTGTAGGTAAAGCCCTGAGGGAGGATGTTCAAAAGGAGCTTGAGAAACAAGGAAGACCTCCAGTGAAGGGAGGGAATTCGCACCTTATATGTTAAAAACGAGGCAAATACAGGGGCTGGAATTCAGAAGAGAAAGCTAAAATGGAAGTTTCCCTTTATTGCTTTATGGGGAATTTTCCTTTCTCATGAGAAGTCTCTGAAAAGGAAACCTCCTAAGCTGGGAATCAGTCCAGGATGCTCCCATGAGGCCCTGAGACTCCTTTGGACTTCTGAGATGAAAGGATAATTTGTTCCCTTCCTGTGCATTGGGCTTAGGGTTGTCACCTACCTCTTCTGTCAAAGACAAATAGGCAAGAAAATAAATGACTTGACATCTGTCATTACCTATCCTGGGCTTCTGGGTTCTTGCAAATGTCATTGAATGGGTATGAGTGAGCCAGGATAGTTCACCAAGGTTCTGACCTGTTTTTGGAAGCCTTTCATTGGCTCTGACGGCTTCGGTACTGAATAAAAATCACACCACACACACACACACACACACACACACTGATGTTGCCAAGTAGAAGGGCTCTCTGTGCCATCTCATAGACTGTTTATCTGCGAGGAGGCAGGGAATCCCTTGTCAACAACACGTGAGGGGTCAGGACCCCTAAGATGTCCAGAGAGGAGAAAAGCCCACAGCCTGGTCCTACGCACCACAGGATTATTATTAAGAATATTTGTTATCTAACTCAAATCTCTTCTCTTGGCAATCAAGAGAATAGACCTGTACACAGAGATAGAAACCACTTCTGTTTTCTCCCAGACAGGAGAAAACTATATCTGTTGCTTTTAACTTTTTCCCAATGGCCATATTTCCCATCTCTTTCTCCACTTTTGTTTCTTCTGATGGAACATACTCTGGCTTCTTCACACCCTTCTTTGAAATTGAATATATTTTTCTAATGAGATCTGACTGGATCTTTCCTGTCTCAGGTTCTTTCTTATGTTTCAACTCATAGGACTTTGAATTCACCGCGAGGTCATATTAGCAGCAACTATTTCCCCTTTATCCACTTTTGGTTCAAACACTTTCTCTTCTTTTTTACTTTTCTCCATCAGACATCGACTCCCCGTTGACTAACAATTTCTCCTATCTGTCAGGGTTGCTTGGGAGTTTTACCCCTGCTTTCTGAGTTATTGGTCTTTGTACCACATTTATTACCAGTTCTCATTTTCTGCATCAGAGAGGTTGTGTCCCTTTGTTGAGGCTTAAGTGAGGTGTCATTTGGTTTAGTCTCATAAGGGAGGTGTGTGCTCCTGACACACACATACCTTTGCCTGGGACTGCCACCTATAGTAGTCATTTCATTCTGAACCAATTGATGAGAATGGATTTGTGGCAGAAAATCTTACATGTGATTATATCCATTTTTGTTGAGTGGAAGTCAGTGCATATTCTTTCCTGCATGTGTCCAGATTGCTTACTTTATTGTATTTTCAGTGGTTGAAATTAAATGAATAGCTTTTGAATTTCCAGGATTGTTCTTTTTTTTTTTTTTTTTCAAATGAAGTTCTTACAGCCATCAGGGATATTCTGTATCTACCATGAGGTCCCCAAAATAACTGTTAGTGACTTTGCTATTTAGCACCTGCTCATTTCTTAATTTCTCCAAGAAGCCCGGCCCAGGCTTAGTTGATTGGAACACACCAAGCTTTTAAAATTCATCTTCCATCAAGCTTCTCGTACCCAGTTTCATCTTTTATCCCTAGGGCTGTTTTCCATAACTCCCTTGGGAGTATTACCCCTTTACATTTTTAATGGGCACAGCTGATAATGAATTTGTTTCAGGTCACAATTTGGGTTTGCAGCAAAGATGCTTTCAGAACAAACAGCAGTCCTGGGGACAGGATGGGAGTCAATGAATGTCCAGCTGGATGGAACAGAGCCTCAGGTGGAAAGGGGAAGTCAAGAAGAGGGGCCATGGAGAACAGCACCAGGGCCACTGGAGCACCTGTGCTGTGACCTTGAAGAGGAGCCACAGTCCCTTCAGGAGAAGGGTAAGAGCCTGGAGGGTGTGTGTGTGTGTGGGTTTGGGTAGCGGGGAGGGGAGAGCACAGTACAAAGAGTAGTCTCTTAATCTATGTTGAAAGCAGAGTTAAAATCCCCAAATTGCCATGGACTGAACACCATAACCAGTACCAGGACTAGTCCATTCTTCCTGAGCCCTGGTCACAGAGTATAAGGAGCTCCTGGGTTCTGTAAACCATGAAACTGGGTTTCTCCCGTTTCTTGCATAATCATTCCCTCCACATGCTGCAAGTGCATGGTTAGTGGTATTGTATGTGGGAGACAAAGGAAGTGACAACAGCTCTGATTACTGTTGAGAACATACCCAGTGAGATGCACTTTACTAGGTGAAAATTACATTCAAATAATATAAATTCAAACCACAGCTAGTCCAGTAGAGATGGCTGACATATAAGTTCTACTAAAAACCACTCAATACCCTTGCAGAATATTTTGAGTAAAGGTCTCTTCCACTAGGTGTATGCATTTGAATTTTATCAGTGGGCAAAAATACAGGACAATGTGACCTTTAAGCTCCTTTAACATGGGGCCCAGTCTCTTACTGGCAAAGGGTGGATGGTCCATCTCTAGTGGTTCCTCTTTCCTCTCTTCAGCTCAGTCGGCCCCCTGGGTTCCTGCCATTCCCCAGGAGGGGAGCACCGGAGATTGGGAGATGGCAGCTGCACTTCTTGCGGCAGGATCACAGGTGGGCCGTGTGCTTCCCTTAGCCTCTCCCAGGGTCTCATCAAGACTGCCTTTCTGTAGCCTCAGCATCACCCTATTGATTTGTTATTTCGCATGATCACTAATAGTATCCCCATCTTATAACTGAGCAGATTCTTTCCTTTCCAAGGGGCTCATCATACCCTTGAAAAAATGAGTGGAGGCTTGACAAGAAGAGGGTGAATTCCTAGAGGTTAATTTGTTTTTAATGGATGGTTGTGCTATCCCTAGAGGGATTTTAAGAACAATTTATTAATGTCTTTTAAGAAAAAAAATCTGGAAAGATTAGGAAAAGATGACCTGAAGGAAGTTTGGAAGAACGTAAAATAGGCAGGACTGGGTGGACAGTGGAGCATTTATGGAAAAAAAGAGAAAACAGAAAGATGTAAAGAGGGGCAAAGCCAGAGAGATTTAAGATTCAGAAGGCAATGGAAGAACCACAGAAGAACTACACTCCCAGAATGCTTGCCATACTGTGGTTCTCTAAACGCTTTACGTATACTAACCCATTTAATCCTGAGAGAAACTCAATTATGCCCATTATACAGATGAGAAAATAGGGTAGGATAAGATTGAAGCACTTGTGTACGGCCAAACTGCTAATAAGTGGCAGAGCCAGGAGTCATTTGGCTCAAGAATCTGGGCTTCTAGCCACCCTACTATGCTACCTCAAAAGATAGGGATATGGCATGATGGGTGGAGGGCAAGAAAGAATGTTTTATCTATATGATTTTGTGCTGATACAAAAGGAAAGGTCAAGTGGAGGAAGGAGATGTTAGTACCCAATTTCTGCAATGAAAACAATAAGGCAAGTGGGAAGCACTGGGCAGACACCGTAATTAAACAGAGGGAGCAATGAGCAATGAGGGAGCGTGCCTCCAACTTGCCATGGTCCCAGTGGGAAACTCCTCAAGAGACATTATCCTTACTCACTCACTGACCATTACTTTTACACCTCTGTTCATTTACCCTTCACCAAAACTGTATGCCCTATCTCTGGGAAATTCTCTTTCTAGATGCTCCTGTGCCTCTCTCCTCTACTATCTCAGCATTTTATACTGAGATCACATTTTCCTTAACGAACAATTACTAACAGATGATGCTACATTTTGTTTCAGGGCCTGGTAACCATCAAGGATGTATCACTGTGCTTCTCTCAGGAGGAGTGGCGGAGCCTGGATCCTTCTCAGACAGACTTTTATGGAGAATATGTCATGCAGGAAAACTGTGGGATAGTGGTCTCTCTAAGTAAGCATAATCTTCCCTAGCCACTTTTATAAGATTATACTCTGGGAGGATGGAGCCATCTGCTCTAGAGCTGATGCTCTAGAGTGTCTGTCTAGGGTACTTTCCCTGGCTGGCAATATGTGTAAGCTTTCACCAGAGAAAGAGCATTAAGCCTAATTCAAGGAAAATGGAAGTGAGGTGTCATTTTTTATTTTTATTTTTTAATTTTTTTTAACGTTTATTTATTTTTGAGACAGAGAGAGACAGAGCATGAACAGGGGAGGGGCAGAGAGAGAGGGAGACACAGAATCCGAAACAGGCTCCAGGCTCTGAGCTGTCAGCACAGAGCCCGACACGGGGCTCGAACTCACAGACCGTGAGATCATGACCTGAGCCAAAGTCGGACGCTTAACTGACCAAGCCACCCAGGCCCCCCGAGGTGTCATTTTTTAAAAACAACAGCAAAATAATGCTGAATTGTGGAGAAGAGAACTTTAGGCTCACCTTGGTTGGGAATTGGGAGATTCTTAGAAAGCAGAGAGGACATTTAAGTGATAGAACTGAGTCCTTGGAAACTCAACGGCCACCTAGGGTAAGATGGGAGTCTGGGGGTAGGACGGCTCTAGTAGGGCTAATTAAGTGAAGTTAAACACAGTTGTGCTAGTATTTGAAATTCGAGTGGAATTTGAGTAGAAGAGAACAGACACACTAGGGAAGAGAATGTGATTTTCTAAAAGAAAGAAGAGGGACTTAAGAGAAATCACATGGGGGCTTGGGGAGAGAGGCCTATATCTGGCCTTCTTTTATCTTCAGTTCCAAGGAGTAATCTAGGAAATAGCTTTTTGTCAGAAATAGATAATTACAGTTGAACTCATTGACATCTCTGTTTTCCTTTCCCATGGGCAGGATTTCCAATTCCCAAGCTGGACATGCTTTCTCAACTAGAAGGAGGGGAAGAACAATGGGTCCCTGACCCCCAAGACTTAGAGGAGAGGGACATCCTGAGGGTCACATATACAGGTAAGCACCTACAATAGACTTTCAGCCACTTCCTTCACCCCTCTTGGAGTGTCATCATTACATGTCCGTCTAATCCCTCCTCTGCTCAGTGAGTTACGGAGTCAAAAAGTATAGAGATATTTTTCTTCAACAGCAAGACAGTGTAGCAGAAAGGTTTAGAAGGCAGGCTCTAGAGCCAAACTTTGTGGATTGTAATCTAGGACCACACCTGGGGGACCTTGGAAAAGAAATTCACCCCTCTTTGGGTTCCTCATCCATATGTTACTGTGAGATTTAAATATGTTAACATAGTAGAACAGTACCAGGCACATAATAAGCACTCAATAAATGTTAGTTGTTGTTGTTGTTATTGTTGATGTTATTGTAAATGCTTTCCAAAATGTCTCTTGTATTGCTGACAGGTGGTCACTCAGCCAGTGAGGATTGCAGCACATTTCTTAACTCTCTCCACCTATGCTCATAATAATAAATAAATAGCAACAATAGCATAGACCATTTACTAAGTGCTCACTATGTGCAGGTACTCTACTATCTATCTTATAACATTTATCTTATAATTATTCCCATTTTACAGAAGAGAAAATGAAGGCTTACAGAAGTTAAGTGGGAAAGCTGAGATTCAGAATTGGGTAATCTGCTTCCTAAGTCTAGGCTTTTAACCTCTGCACCTCTTGCACTGTCTTATACAACATTAGAGCCTGTTCTCTCAGCCCTTGTGGGGTAAGGTTTAGGCCCTAACAGGAATCATACTACCTCACCTATGACTTGGGTCCTGGGGTACTCTCTTGTGACTCCCCTCTTGGGGTTGGTATTTTCCCTTCTCCACAGGAGATGGCAGTGAGCACGAGGGTGATACCCCTGAACTAGAAGCAGAACCTCCCAGAATGTTATCTAGTGTGTCTGAAGATACTGTTCTCTGGAACCCAGAGCAGGATGAGAGCTGGGATTCCATGCCCAGGAGCTCCAGAGGAATGCTCCTGGGCCCACCTTTTCTTCAGGAAGATAGCTTCTCAAACCTTCTATGTAGCACAGAGATGGATTCCCTGTTAAGACCGCACACATGCCCCCAATGTGGGAAACAGTTTGTGTGGGGCTCCCACCTTGCCAGGCACCAGCAAACACACACTGGGGAGCGGCCCTACAGCTGCCTCAAGTGTGAAAAGAGCTTCGGGCGAAGACATCACCTGATCCGGCACCAGAAAACCCACCTACATGACAAGCCCAGCAGGTGCTCTGAGTGTGGCAAGAATTTCCGATGCAACTCCCATCTAGCCAGCCACCAGAGAGTGCATGCGGAAGGCAAATCCTGCAAGGGCCAAGAGGTTGGAGAGAGCCCTGGGGCTAGGAAACGGCAGCGGGCCCCACCAGTGCCAAAGTGCCATGTGTGCACTGAGTGTGGGAAGAGCTTTGGCCGACGGCACCACCTGGTGAGACACTGGCTGACCCATACTGGGGAGAAGCCCTTCCAGTGCCCTCGCTGTGAAAAGAGCTTTGGCCGTAAACATCACCTGGACAGGCACCTGCTGACCCACCAGGGACAAAGTCCCCGGAGCAGCTGGGACAGAGGGACATCTGTCTTTTGAGATCTGTTTCTGCTGCAGCTGTGGTCACATCTATCAGCAGCTGGTGCTACCAGGAGTCTCTCCCAGAGTTGCCCCTCTCCTGCACCCCAATGGCCAGAATCATGAGCCCTGGCTCCATGCCTGGAAAGATGAGGTTCCAACATTGGCCAGACATTTCTCACCAGTTCTGTGAGATACCACACAAGATGAGTTCTTTGGGCAAAACTTTAGGAAACAGTGCTTACTACATGGGCTGATATTCAGCCTGAGCCCATTCTCAAGGGAGTTTATTACTGAGGTCCAAGCCGAGTGGTTGGAGCCTATGCTATCCCAGTTAAATATTTGAGTACCACCTTTGTATACTGTAACTATTATATCCTCTCTATATATAGAGAGAAAGACCATATTAGCATATTAAAGACTCTGAGAACTTTCTGGGTACAGGGAATTGTTAAGCCTCTTTTAATGCAGTGTTTCCTAAATTTATTTGACCTCAGTATCCTTTCTATCTTACATCCCACAGAACTGGTGACTCCATGAAACACACTGGTGAACACTGGGTTAGAGAGTAATGAGGAAACAGGAAAGAAATAGTGATCAGGTACCCAGAGTCCCCCTTTTTTTATCCAAATGAAAGCTGAGGGGCAGACCTCATTCCTGTGTGGGTCCATCACCCTTAACCAGATCATCGAAATATACATCCACACCTCTTACCCCTACCTCCTGAAAAATAGAAACAAGAACCTTTTCACCCCCTATTCCTACTCTCTTCATCCTCTTCATACATATATCCAGCTGAGAGATCACCCTACATACAATGCTAAGAGATGGACTTATACCCACAAGTAACCCAGGCCCACACGGAAGAAAAAACTTTATCCCCTTGAACAGACCCCTCTTCTCTTATCTGTGTCTTTATGTGTCTATGTGTATCTGTGTGCAGGGTCTTTGAATTCAGAGAGCATGCAAAGTGCAAACTGTACAAGCTAGATTTTCTAGGGGCTGTTTTCTGGGGATGAGGGTAGTAGGGATTGTATGGGAGTTTTTGTTTTGTTTCAAGATAGGAAGTAAGCTGAGCAATTAAGAGAGCCCTCATGGAAAGGGTTAAGTGATGGGTTAAGTTGTGGGAGTTGAGATATAATGTCTTCCCCAGTATTAGTGAGATCAAGACAAACGTGGATATATATGTCTAGGTCTGACTCTCCTGGCCACAGATTCTTTTGGGCTGGGAGGAGAAAGAAAGACCCATCCTCAGTGAGGTGAGCTGTTTCTTGTTGATTTCAAGTAAGTTGCATATAGAAGCTTCGTGCTTAGTGGGTTTCTTTGTCTTGTTTTAGTGCTGGGAAATTAGGGCAGGAATCACAGTGCTTGCAGGTTGTTGTCATCATTCTTATCTGACCTTGATTGCCTCATCAAGGAGACAGTTTTTCTTGGGGATCTCATTCTCCCAGAAACAGAACTTGAGGGAAATGGCTATGGTTTAGCTTTTCAGCTGATGCAGGGTAATGCATTGGGTTTTCTTCCCAATTCTGGACAGGTATCCACACTAAGACTCTTAACTCCAGGACTTACATAAGTATTCTAGCATCTGTTGGTTGATAAGTTGGTCATTGTTTTGCTTTATTGATAATGTGTTAATACCAAGCTTATAATTTAAAAATGATCTTGTATGAAAGAGCAGTTTGGGGTTAGGGAGAGAAAGGAGCAAAGTGGATGAAAGTGGGGTAGTTTCTCTTTAATGCTTAGACTCTGGTTTGTCCTTAACTTATTTCTCAACCACAATTGGTGGAATTAACTAGAGAGGCAAGAGGAAGTAAGCTGCAATGATCTAGTTTAGTGACTGTCCCATTTGCTTAGGAAAAACTGGGTGAATCACAGCTCTTCAGAGTTCTGGACCCAGATGGAGCTGAAAATAGGGCCATTTTGTTGACTTGGCTTCTTAGAGTGTATATGAGTTGAGCAGCCGAGCCCCTGCCTCCCTTCTGCTGCTCAGAGCAGCCTTCCTTCTTTGCTTGGAATGTACTGTTCTTGCTTACATTCCTAGTAATAGAGCAAAATGACCAGCCCTTTATAAAGTCCTCAGAGAAAGGAACATTTTAGGATTAGTATTAGGAGATACCCCAGGGACTAGGAGAGTATTGGATTCCAGTGGTAAAACTGGGCTATACCATTTCTTTTACCCTCCCACTACACCTCATTCATTAATGCAGATCAGCTCTATGTAAGCAATGGTTCAGAACCTGTTTTAGATCATAGACCCTTTTGAGAATCTGATAAAAACCAGAAACTCACTTTTTGAGAATAACAGACATTAGCAATTCACTCTGCTTTATATATACATTTAGCAGGTTCAGAGCCTATCCATGGAATCACTAATCTGGGATCATAGGGAGTTACCCTGACCCAGTATGGTCGTTATATATTTGTGTCAAGAATTACAGGGCAAGGATCGCTAAATATTTTAAGGACTAAGATATCAGAGGCAATAGGGGATAAAGACAGAGTCTAGTCTTTAATGACTACAAGAGTATTGCTTACATTCTACTTATATTTTTTAAAACGATGACATGCTAACAAATCCAGCTCCTCACAAACTTCGTTTTAAAGACCTGTGGGAGGTGACTCCCTGTACTATCAGATTACACCTCTTAATAACCAAATGTTAACCTCCAGCCTTTGATCTGTTTTAGTAAATGTAAGGAGAGTAAGCGAAGCCCCCAAAGTGAGGGGGCAGTCGTAATACCCAAATGAAAGGCATCATGGAGTCTAAGGGCCTTCTGCAGAAAGGACATCTTAGGGCATTTCCGGTATACCACTGTCTTCTCTACCTCGGTCCAACACCACTTTCCTTGGATGAAAAATAAAATAAGCAACAGCCATCAGATGGGTGAATAGATTTGAATGATTTGTCCCATAGGGAATCAGTCTCAAACTCCCATCTTTCTCCCAACTTGCTTTGCCACGTGTCCACCCATCCCCTTTAAATAAAAAAACTGTCTCTGTGTTCTCTCTGGGCAAATGTAAAATGGGGAAGTCCATCTTCAGAAACCTGTCACCTTTTCTTTCTGTGGTGCCTCTACCCTGTTCAGGGCCCAAGTGTCCTCCCCTTTCTATTCCATCAAAGTATGTCTTCAAAGAATCCCTTACACTGGAGGAAATAACTCAGTAGTAGCTTTTCCCAGAGTCATTTACATTTTAAGCCTTAGCTCTGATAGTAGAAGTGGAAAGAAAAAGTTTTCCCTTGTTTAGCTCCTTCCGGGAGCTAAAGGGGTGATAATTTGTGACAAAGTCCTTTTCTTTCCAGCACTTCTGCACTCAAACCACTGTTTCCTTATTTCCATCAAGGGCAAGGTGAGCCCTGACTCAGAACCAGAGATGCCAGAAGATATGTTCTTTCCATTCCTATTCAGATGAATGCACTGGATGGGGGTGAGTGGAGCTGGGCAGTAACAGAAAAGTGAAATCTATTCCCATATACCGCTTAGAGATCCTGAGCTGGCAAAATTTCCTTCTATTCCTGGAGTGCTATATTAGGCCTTGGGTCTCAAAAGGTGGTCTCTGAACCAGCAACATGGACATCACCTGGGAACTTGTTTTAGAAATGCAAATTCTCAGGCTCCATCCCAAACAAACTGAATCAGACACTCTGGGAGTGGAGCCCAGCAATCGGTCTTCACTTGCTTTCGAGAATATCTGATGTATACTAAATGATGTATACAGCCCAAGCCGGTCTTCACTTGCCTTCGAGAATATCTGATGTATACTAAAGTTTGAGAATCACTGGCTAGGAGATTCAAGTTCCACTTCAATCAGTGGTACCTCACCCTCTTCAAATGGGGAGAAAGGGAGGGAAATCTTTAAACTCCTGCTGCCAGATTTATTTTCTGCAACCTCTCCAGGCTAGTTTCTCTTCATTTCTGGTTCCCTTGAGTCCCAAGGTCTTCCCGCACCCTTAAATCGGTGAAAGGACTGGGTTAGGCAACAATTTTAGAAATTGTGTGTTTGGGGGCGGGGGGGCAACTACCAATGTGCCGTGACTTACTGGGGCTAGAGCTTCTAAAATGGGCCCTGAGGATTCACGGGTCCAGAAATCTGAAAGGATAAAAAGGAGAAGATACCTCAAAGAAAGGAAATCCAATGTAAAACTGAAAAACTAACATCCAAGGAAATGGTCCTCCTTTGCTAGTTAGTGGTCCTTCTCCAGGCCTAATAAGTTGCCCTGGAGGCTTGCAAGGTGGATATTTAGCACAGGATAGAGGGTATGGCCAGCTCTCCCAAGCCCTTAAGGAACCAAGTTTTCCAAGCTCACAATTGCATTGGAGACCAATGAGGTACCATGCAAGGGATTTCTAACCATGAATTGGCATACCCTGTGGACAAGGGCAAGAGAAGTACTGGAGGAGTCCCCAGGACACAAGAAAGAACCAGGCTCATTTAGTAATATGTGACAGAAGTGAGATTTGAACCCAGACTCTGTTTACCAGGTAGAGTTGTAATCAGTTAAGCCATGGCACCTGTGTCAAAAATGCATTTCCTGCTTGAAGATTCTGTCCAATTCAGGCTGCAAGAAGGGGCCTGTCTTGCAGGCCCTGGTCCTGTCACCTCTAGCTCCTCTTCTAACCAAACTCATGAGGACAGACTGAACGAAAATGACCACTCCTGTGGGGCTCTCCAAGGTCAAAAGGTTGGAGTGAACCTACGTTTCTTTGGAGGTGATCAGCTCCTCTCCCCAAGGTGGAGAAGCTTAGCTACAGTTTTCTTCAACTCCAGTCTTCAGGGTCTCTCTCTCTTGCTTTTCCAGTTACTGCCTTCATTTTCCCAATAAATGGAGCTCCTCCTCCATTCTTCACTCCCATTTCTCTTTTTCAGTTGGTTTGGTTTAGTAGCTTTTCGTTTTGTTTTGCCTGGGGAATGCTTCACCTTCCTAAGGATATATGTTCTTCCTAATCCCTATCCTTCTCTTTCCATCATAGTTATTGTCTTTAGGCTTCTAGCTAGTTCCGTTCCACCGTGAGCCCCTCCATCCCTCTGCCTGCTGTCCAGTTTGTCAGCTGTAAGCCTACAAAGCAGGGTCAAGTACTCATACTTCCCACTTTCTTCCCTCCAGTCCTTGGCTTGGCTCTAGCAGCTCAGCTGCCATCTTACCACCCTGCATCTCTTTCTCTCTCTCACCCTTCCCCACATCCTAACCTGGCTAAGAGGTTGTCCATACTGCCAAGTCCAGGCCCTACACTCCATTCCCTACAGGCTCTTCTTCCCTAGATTTAGCTTCCAAAGTGGGTTTCTACTTTTTGCTACTCTAATTTACTCAATCTCTTCCTGTCTTTTGTGGCTCCTGAGAATCCCTCTCAATTTTATAAGCCATTTTTGGCAATCTCACTATGTGCCAGGCACTGGCTCTTCCAGGCCTGGGAAATCAAGTGTGACCATGGTCCCTGTACTCAGCATGTTCCTCAACTGAGGCCTCCCCTGGCACCACTTTCCTGCCATGTCTCATGATACTGCACACCAAGGCACACTCTTCCAGGAAGTTTTGGGAGTGTATGCCCACTTGCCATCCAACCCAACTGCTCTGTGCCTGCTGGATTTCTAGCTCTTGTCTGACTTGATTCCCTCTGATGGACTGTGAATTTCCCATGGGTTACCCACTGGGGACCTTTGTCTGTATCCTTAGGGGTCTCTAATATGCTCCCTATGGTCCCTGTCAGTTGAATAAAGGTCTTATTGGCTGTGTCACTGATTTCCTCTCTCAGTCCTCTCCTCTACTCTTCCCTCCATTCTCAGCTCTTCTCTCATGATCAAAAGACTGCAACAGAGTGGGAGACACCAGACAGCTCTGGGAGGAGTCACACAGTCATGCGTGAGCCCCTTCACTGCTTCTCCCAAAAACATAAACCTTGAGATGCCACAAATTAGGCCTCCCCATCTCTCTCTTGGTGTCCTGGCTTCCAGATGTCCCTCCTCTGGTCTTCACCCGACCTGGAGCTGGGAAAAGGAGATTGCTGAGCAGGACTGGGCCTAGGGTAAGGCAGGTAAGGGTCTAGGGAGCAAATATAAGAAGGCCCTCCATCTCGGGGTCATTCAAGTGCTGACCCTGCTCTTGGGAGACCCTTAAAGTGCTGAACCTAAGTCTGGAAACTGAGGTGATGATGGTGACTATGAATTGACCCCCTAGGCAAATTTACAGTAATTGGAGATTTGGTGTGGGGAGCCAGAGGAGGCATGCACAGATGGGGTTAGGCAGGAACTGAGTCCACCAGACATACTCATCCTTGTGGATAAAGAGGATGAGCATATGGCAAAGGGGATCAAGAGAATAAGGTGAGAGAATAAAGTTCGTGTGGGAGTAAACATGGGAAGCTGGCATGGACACCACTAGCCTCTGATCCACTGACACAACCTCCCACCTATGGAGCTTCATGGGACATGGGGAAGAAGGGAAGGAGCCGTTTCCCAGGCCTTGAGTGCATCCCAAAGGCTTTGCTCTTCCTCCGTGGGAGTTGCCTTAATGGAGCTTCAAGCCTACTGTTTAGGGGACAATCTGCCTCTGCAGCTTTCTGAACACCAGCCAGACTGTTTTGGCACCTACCTCAGTGCTTCAGGTTTCCCTATTTTCTTATGTTCACTCTTAACTTCCCACTGTCACTTGGAGTAATACTCTTGACAAGTCTGGTCTTTCTCCTGACCAGAAAAGGAGGAAGGAAGGAATTGACAACAGGGGGAGGAGAAACCCAGCTGTGATTGTTCACTGAGGGCCCTGTTCTTTCTGCCGGCTCCAGTGGTCTATTGGAATCCTGACTTCCTCTCCTTACTCCCCTCTATCAGTGCCTTTCCCAGCCCATCCACGGCCTCATGCTGAACCCCCCACCCCGGTCTTCAGTTCCTCTCTTCCAAATCCTTTGGCTTTTCTCTTTTTCAAACTCCCTTTCTGACATGGTGCCCCTACATTAATTTCCCAGAATGTCTTCTTGTCCTTGCTAGGCATTTCTAGCCCAACCACACTGCCTTGCCATTTCAGAGCTCCCCAGAGGAGCAGGGACAGGAGAGAGCTACTGCTTTGAGACCACTGACAAATGGAGATGCTTGCATGTTCTGAAAACCCCACAATGTGTTTAAGAACACCCTCCCCCACAAAAATCCTCTAAGTTACCAAAACGCTCAATGTAGAAGTGAATCCTAACTTCTGATCTTTACCTACATCGAAAAGATATCTTGGAGAGTTACTGAGTAGATGATGTGGCCCCATCTGACATCAATAATTGTAGACAAGAGAGTACTGGATTCACAGTTAAAAGTCAATTTCTAAAGTGCACATTTTCTAAACATTAGCTTTTTCACTTAAGATCTAAGAGACTGAGGTGAAAATGAAATGAAATAATGCATGCAAAAGTACAAACCATCTTATAAATGAAAAAACTATAACAACTACATGGAATTTTCTACTTTATTTTTGAACAAGTTACAATTTACTTGATTCCGAAAACAAATCCAAAAAAAAAATATAGTAAAGAATCTCATTTCTACATATCCTCTACCATTCCCATCACGTTCCCCTCACAGTAGAGAAGCAGTTAGTTTTTTTGTGTGTATCTTGCCAGAATTTTATACAATTACAAAGAGGTATATTTTCCTCCATTTTACACAAAAGGTAGTATGGTATACTCAATGTCCCAAATTGTTTTTTCACTTAACATATCTTTGGGAGCTTGTCATAATACAGAGAATCCCCCCTTTTTACAGCTGCATGCTATTTCACTTCATGGAAGCTTCAGTTTAACCAGGCCCCTGGTAAAATTTAGATTATTTCCTTTTCTGTTACTGCAGTGCTGTACTGAATATGTTGGACATAAGTCTTTTCACAAATGCATTTACATCTAAAAGATAAAGTGGTTCTGCTGGGTCAAAGGATATTTGCATTTGTAATTGCAAAAGGGAAATTCCCTCCATTTACACTCTCACTAGTGTGAGTGCCTGTTCCCCCACAGCCTTACCAATGGAGTAGGTTCTCAAAACCTTTGAATTGATTAAAAATGTTATCTTATTGTTTTAATGTGCATCTCTCTTATGAGTAAAATTGTATCTTTTTCATATTTTTAAAGGCCATTTGTATTTTTTGTTAACTGTTTTATCAACAACCATTGAATAGTTCATGCTAAAGGGCATCTAAGCTTTGTTACAACTCTAAAGTCCAACAATTTTCTGATCATCATCATCGACTAGGCAGTTGAAAGCAAAGAATTGAGGTCAGGGATGTTCCATTTGCTCTGACTAAAGTTAAATACCCAAATATGGCACTAGAGTGTGAGCAGTGAGAAGTGGGGATTATGCTTTATCCATCTTTATTCAGCAAAGCACCCAGAATCTTGTAGGCATTTAGTTATTAGTGAACACTTGGGATGAGATTACCTATTCTTGGGAATTCCTTTCACAGAAGTACCCAGCTAGCATTATAATCTAGATAATCTGGATAGCTTGCCAATGAGTAAAGTCATTTCTTATATTTCATTGGAGTACAGCCACCCAAAAGCTTATGAATGAAAAATAATCTGTAGTGACCATTGATAGCTATTACAGTCAGGATCTGACACTTAATAAATTCAATAAATGTACTGACTGAATGGATGGAAATTTGCTTAAATGAAATCATCACAATACAAACAGAACTGTGATGGTTCTTAGGAAATCTAGAAAAATGTTTGCCCCTGTTTTGCATCCCATCTTAGGAGAAAAGGCATCTAGTTCTAGATCATCTGATTCTTTAGGTAAAAACTTGCCAGGACTATAGGGGCATCTGGGTGGCTCAGTCAGTTAAGCACTCAACTTCGGCTCAGGTTATGATCTCATGGTTTGTGGGTTCGAGCCCCACATCAAGCTCCACACTGACAGTGTGGAGCCTCCTTGGGATTCTCTCCCCCTCTCTCTGCCTCTCCCTGATTCACACTTTCTCTAAAATAAAAATGAAATAATAAAACCTCCCAGGACTATAAAGGGGCAATACATCTGGCTATCACAAGGACATGTGATTAACTTTGTTCTAATTGTGTTCAATAGACGTTTTTCACAGCCTCTTTTCAGATGGCTCCCTATTCTCTGATTCCGTTTGCTTCATTCTGCTACTCACAGACAATTCAAGAACACAATGAACCTAATTACAGCAGGGGGAAATTTCAAAGTTCAAATCATCTATAGATGAGATATACTTCAAGCATTTTACTATTAGCTTTGCATAGGTTTAAAGTGGTAATTCTTATTTAAGGGTGTGAGAGGGTGATTATTAGCATCACTTAAGCTTTCTTTTCTTCTTGTGTGGTTGTTTTGTTTTGTTTTGTTTTTTGTAAATACACATACTCTGTTCCCCCTTGTAGGTGATATCAGACTCTTGGCAAAAGCTTGGTCAGGACACTCTGAAAAAGCTCCCCAGGTTGTCCCAACACCTTCCCACCTCCAACGATCACTCTCACCTCTTTTCAAGAATAAAAAGCACCTTCCCAGTTGTTCCCTTTCCCCTATTTGTTTGGCTTCAGTTGGAAACCGCGTCATTTCCCTGAACCAGCAACTTTGATATTTACTTCCCTAGGGACCACTTCCGTGTCCTGTCATGACCTATGGCATGAGAACTACTCCCATGCTGCTCTTAACCTTTGCTTTCAGAACTAAAAGAAATCATACATTTGCTCCATATTTGATATATAGTGTTCAATGCCTGTTTTTTTTAAGAAAAGCAAAAGACTTAGCTATTCATTAGCCTTCCCCATCTTATATTTCTGATAAGCATTCTATAAATCTTTGTTGCTTGTTTTGCATTCATAAATCTTGATAATATCCTCTCTTATAGTTAGTGCTTTCCCAGTTGATAACTCCTTTACTGAATTTTGGCAAGAAAAGCCTATGTCATGATATTTTAAGTACTTCTTATTTTACTAACACTTAAAATCATCCTACCCCAATTACAACTCTTTTTTTACAGAGAAGGAAAACCAAGCTATGAACAGGTAAGTAACAACTCAGCCAAGGTCAGAGTGGCAGAACTTTGACTAGAATCCTGGTCTCATTAAGTACTGATCCTGTATAGTTTTCTGCTATAATCATTATTACATAATCACAAATTATTTATACTCATTAAAATCTCAGTAATGAGCACCTACCCTGTGCCAAGCTCTGTGCTAGATGCTTTCACACTCTCCTTTAAGTGAAGATTAACATATAAGACAAAGTTTTAAAGTTAAGATTATCAAGTCAAGCAAAAACTATAAACCCATTACAATTTTGGGAGAAGGGCCTTTTTCCTAAAAGGAATTTCAGTTAAGAACACTTTGGATCAGTGAGACCACTCAACTTAAAGGTTGTCTATTTTCTTGTCCCAACGATGCCCCCCACTTTGCTCTTTACATGCCCTTCTCCCCAAAACTCAATTTGGATTTGATAGGGTATCTAACGTTAATTCAGTACTTCTATCTAATCTCGTCAAGTTGCCGCTTTTCTACTACCTATTTTCTTTTTTCCTTCTGAAAGGCATTTTCCCAGGTCCTGAAGCAGGAACAGAATCCCAACATCTTGTCTCTTCACCCCATATGCCTCTGCTATAGGTCTCACATCACCACCCACCCTTACCCTTCCTGGTACAGCAAAGACGAAACAGACACAATGTAGTGGAAAGGTCTTGTGTATAGTTTTGTCCACTTCAGTGTGTGAGAGCTGCTCTCATTAGAGCCTAAGGGGAAAGGCATCTGTGCCTGGAGGAAGGGAAATTGCTCCCACACTACAGGCTCCCGGCTGCATACGGAGGACTTTAAGCTTTAGTAGAAGTCTTTGTGCGAACAGCCCTTGGGTCATGCATGGGTCTTCCCCTGACCGCTAAAATTTAGGTCACTTTTAACCAAGGATGTCTTCTGGATAGTGCGTTTTACCAACGTCTCCTGGTCCTGCTGCTTCTCTTCCCTGGGCTTCGAGCTTGGCCTCTTCTCTCGGGTCCTAGGCCTGATGTCTTCCTTCATGGTCCGACCTCTCCTCTGATTCATCACCTTGGCCCTTGCTCCCTCCTTGGCTTTGGAACGCACCGAGTCCTTGGCTCGTGGCCTGACCTTCCTCATCCTCGTGTTTCCCTTCGTGCTCTGTCTCCATAATTCCCTGGCCTTCTTGGCCGCCCTGCGATGCGTGCTGCGCCTCCGTGGGCTCCGTGGCCTAGGAGGAGTCCTCCTCGAAGAGCGCACGCCCCCCTCCAACCTCGGGCGTCCAGGCTTTCTCTTCGGCTTTGGACTCTTCCAAACCCTGAAGTAGCCGGAGGCATCGCTACCGCTGACTCGGAGAAGCGTGCCCTTAACATCTGACCTGGGTGCTTCGCCTGAGTGGCGGCACTTCCGGCGCACTTCGTAGCCAGCATTTCCGAGCTCCTTCTTGAGAGTGGCCAGAGTCAGCCCTTTGTGTGCTGTGATGGCTCGGAGCAACAACTGGGACACTTTGAGCACCGAGGGTGGACCCCGCCTTGGCGGTGCCCTGAGGGTTTTTTCCGTGGCCTGCTGGGTTTTAACTTCAGTGCCTTTGGATTCACCAGTGGGCCCAGGCACCTCAGCCATGGCCCCGCTCCCGCCTCCGCGGGGCCACTGCTCTGGGCCTCCCCAGCCAAGGCGGGAGCTAAAGCTGAGACTGGCTGGACCACGTCACAATGGCAAGGCCCCACAGAGATGTTCAGGTCCTGGTTAGGGAGCAGCCACCCAGGTAGGGTGTCCAATCAGACTTAACTTTCTTCTAGGTCTAAACCAATCCAGATCCTCAGCGCCTCTGCACCCATAAGAATCACCCTTATGATCCCAGGGTGTGTTCGCCCCGCCCCTTATTGTGCTACCACTTCTTGACCTTGATCTCAACCATTTACTTAAGTTCACTATTTTTCCGTGGTCCTGAATACCATTGACCCACATTTCCCTAAGGTGAAAGAAGCTGCCCCCAACTATCTAAAACAGGTCATATGATGCCTTTAAAAAAAAAAAAAAAAAATGTGGTAGTCTGGCAAACAACCCCCGACCTAGAAACTCCCACCTTTTCCGCCCACCAGTTAGAGATCTATGGTCATGCCTCCCTGATGTGTCTCATGACACGGTGGATTCTATGCAAGAATATGAAGGAAAGAAGGAACCACTAAACCACTACCCTAAACAATGATTCCTACATCTGAAATTCAGATGCCTCATTCGGTTGGATTGGAACAGTCCAGTTTACAAATAGCCTAAGAACTCTGGTATAATCATTATTCTTTGAGCAGACTTTGCTTTTCTACCTCTTGTCCTTCTTCTTAGATTGCCCACCCCTTTTCTCTGCCCAGTATAGCCTGCTCATCTTTCAGAGTCCTGCAAAATACCTTTTTCACTGAAGCCCCCTCATATTCTTTTGGTCAAATGATTTCTCTCAACTACCACATTAAAATTTTGCAATGCTATACTGCATTTTCTTTATTTTAAATTAATTCGGTACTAGAGGATACAATGAGGCACAATAGTTTTAACAAGAAAACAGCCTAGACTCAGAGCTGTAAGACATAGACACATACCCCAGCTCTTGAACAGCCATGTGGCATTGCTAAATCCCTCCATATCCTTGGATCTGACTTTTTTATCTTAAAAAAAAAAAAAGCCAATAATACGTTCCTACCAACATCACAGAATTATTGCAAAAATTCAGAAGAGGTGATGGTAGATGACAAAGGACTACCCAAATATAAGGCATAACATTAACTTTACCCTGAATGTTTATGTCTTTCCAACTAAATTAAAAGGTCCCTGAGAGCCAAATAGCCTTTGAATTTCTATGGTCCATGCTGCACTCAACATTATTCTTTTATTCTTTATTAAACACAGCAGGCATTTAATTGAGTCTGTGTAAGCTCCTCTCTGGTGAGGAGACTTTCTCTGGATTCAAAGGAAACTCCCAGAAAATCTGGAGAAAGGAGCAGGATGAATCTCAAAGGGTTGAAAAGGAAGCTAGTTGCTCAAGGACTTATTATTTTGGACACAGTTTAGTTGGGAATTATTCAGAGAACACTTCAAATTGCAAAGCATATCCTACTTCTCCAAAGGACATTCACATATACCCAGCAGTCACAGGCTAGACTGTGACATAGTTTCTCCCAGGAATAAAAGTGCTAGAAAGTAGCTTAGACCAGTGCTTCTTAAACTTTAATGTGTACTTCAGAAAGTACAGATTCCAGTACATTAGGTCTGGAATGAGGCCAGAGGTTTTATCTTTCCAACAAGCTCCTAGGTAGTTCCATCTGGTTATAAAACAACCCTTAGAGGGAATGGGGAGGAGACAGAACGGGAGAGGCAAGAGATTAGATTGGAAAGGTAGGTTAGGGCCAAGGTGTGAAGGACATAACATAAAAATGACACAGCTATAAGTAGTCACACAGCAGTAAGTGGTAGAGTGTGGATTCATGCCTAAGTCTACTGAATTCTAATGCCTGAGTTACTAACTACTGAGCTAGGTTTCCTTTTCTCCAAGGTTGACCCTCCCCACACCTTTATGTATCTCCACCACAAAGCAAGAGGAAGTTTGTCTCCACAATTACAGCTCAGAATCAAAAGGATCTACCAGCACTCATTGTACCTTCTCCCAGTCTTTAAATTAGAGCAGGGTACTGTGGATCTCTAAGAACAGGAGAGTAACACATCAGCACAGGGACAATGCATGAATGAAGAGCTGCCAGATGGAGAGGCAGAGCCACATGGAGCAGGATTTCTCTCATTCGTGTAGTCTCTTGGTCTGGCTATACTTCCTGTTTACAGAGGTCAGTGGCCAAAGGATGGGGCAACCACTAGAGATAAAAGGGCAAAACTGTTTGCTTTGAGAGTAAGAGGAAGGTAAACAAAGTCTGACCTTCATATCAACTGGCTCCAGGTAAAAATAGGTTGGCTGCACACAATGGTATCATCAGGAGAGAAAGACAAGAACCAAATCAACCATGTTTATTGATACCCCAGTGATGAGAAAAGAGGCCAAATAGAAACCTTTGGGAGAGGGTGAAATTAAAGGGAAAGAAATATATGAAAGCAAAATAAAATAAAACATTTTCACTTATATATAACCATTCATTTATACATAGATTTCTGTATAAATATACTCTATGTAATAGAGGAAAAACAAAAATGAGAGGTAGGAAACAAATGCCTTACTACCACTCAGCCGGTTCAGAGGTTAAGAAAGCCAGCTAGCTGACAGAAACTTTCTATAGCACCAATCCCTTGGAGTTACTTTGTTCCTCTTTGGAATAAATCTACTTGCCAGCCCTCTTATTCTGATGCCCCAAAACAAAAAGACATTTCAAAAAAAAAAAAAAAATAGAATGCATTAGGAAAAAGATTTCATTAGGAAAAGATTCACTACAAACCAGCATCATACCTCTAATTAGGAGACACCAACTCCAGCTCCAGAAAGACAAAACTGAACCATCTTTTCCAATTTTAATGGTCTATGATTACAAACCAGAAGTTACCACCTAGCACCACCCTGTTGTGAAAAAGATCAATAGCTCTTAATTTCTGGAAGCTTTGGAGTTAAGGGGGTGGGGGCAGAGGAGAAAAAAGGATACTTGGGAATAATGTTTAGCCTAAATCCTTCTGCTTCAAGTTCCAGAGTAAGATCATATTGTTCTCTGTTGGTAACAAGACTCTTCTATGATGGTCATGATTCTGTGAGGTCTCCAGAGAACTTGGTTGCCTTAGACAGGGCTATCTTTAATTACTTACAAAATTCTAGAACATCAGATTTCATTAATCTCACTCCCTCACATAGAGTTATGCAGCTCTGACTTCATTAAGGATAACTCCATGTAAGGGTACACCAAAATTTAGTAGCACACTCTGATCTAACTTCAATCTATACCTCACTGTCCCTCCTTGATCCACAGGCCTGCGGCCCCAAGGTTCTAGGTCTCACTCAAGTATCTTGGATTGACTCAATTAATCTCTCCCAAAACCAAATGACATTAACCTGTTCAATAATCTATTATAACTCCCCCACTGACCTTAAACTGTTAGTTAGTTGTTTTTCCCCAAAAGACTCCTTTCCTCTCCTGAACTACTGCTATGTGCCTGGCACAACAGTCATTTCAGCAAATAAACCCACCAGTCCACTCATGGCTTTTGGGAGGACTAAAGTAGTTCACACAAACGAATGCAAAAATAAAATATCAAGATTCCATAAAAGCATGGAAACAGACTAGCAATTGGGCATTCATCCTTCTAATCCTCAGCATAATTGTTCATAAGAGTCTAGACAATCTAGATCCAGGTGATCTTACTGGAGGAACAGGAAAATCTCTCAGCAATTATATAAAAAATAAGATCTGGTCTCCCTGACTCCTCCCAGGAAGCTCTAAACACCTAGTGTAACACACCCCTCCCCACAAATATAAAATCTATACTCACCCCTCCAAAAATGACAAGAGAGAAATAAGGGCTTTGGTATTAGCAAAATCCTACCCAAGTTATTTTTCTCACCCAAAGGTGTGCTATATAAATTAAATCTCTCATAAATTACATCAAGGCATCATTAATAGTTAAGTCTTTCCATGATCCCACAATGTGGGACCTCTAAGAACCATTCTGCTATAGTCAGTTAAATCTCAAAACTGAAAACCCATTTCTCTAAGGATTTTTACTTTCAATATGAGGCTTAGGTCATCCCTAGACACAGATAAGCTGCAGTCCCAGAATAACACTACATGCTGGGCATCATTCATTTCTGTTATAGTAACTCCCAGCCATCAAACCCCTTTGTCAATTCCCAAATTACAGTATAAATGAAGCCAAAGCAGAAACACAAAAAAATGGCAGAGTAAGAAATCAGTTACCATAGATATGTAACTCTTGTAGTCTGAAAATTGAAATATCTCAGACCTATAACCACTACAAGGAACCTTACTTCTATCCTAATCTTTGCAAATCTAAAATTCTAGGAAATCCAAATTCACTAACTAAAAATTTCTTTCCTCCAAATTAAATGGTGTAAATAAATGCCCATGATCAGGAATACAACCAAGAGCAAGACTGATTTGCATTCACAATTCACAATACACTTCCTGGAATTATCCTGAATAATTTCCCCCATTTTTTCCTTCAAACCTGCAGTTCTAAATATTTCATTTCAAAAACACTTACCTCTCCATTTCCTGGGAATAATTACATCTAATTTTCTATTTTAATCCTACTCTTCTTCCTGGCTTTTTCTCAGCTTTTGATCCATCTAGGGAAGAAGAGCTACTTTTTATTGAAGGCCTATGGATCAGGTATTATGTAGAAGTTATTACTAATTCTTTCAACAGCACTGAAAACTGGATAATATTATTCACATTTACAGATGACAAGGTAAGTGGTGTACTGAAGGAAAAGTTTGGAATAAGAATTCTCTACACCTCACAATTAAGCCTACCAAGGATTCCTATTTTTCATTTTCCACTTAGAAAAAAAGAAATTGCCACACCAGCTCTTATATCATTTCACTAATCAAAGCTTTGGGCAAGCAATTCAGATTCCCCTTTCCTCACTATACCTTCTACCATACTAGTTATGCCAGTTGCCAAATTATTGCTTTTGTTACCTGAATGTGAAAATGGATCTGGGCCTTTTAAATATTTTTCCTTTTCCAGCTGACGTGATGTTAAGCTTTATAAGTAAAGGGTACTGCAGAGACTTTGCAGGAGGAAAGGGTTTTCCCTTTCAGTTTGGTTCTCTGGTCCTTCACCAGGTTGCTAGAGCAGAGGTTGGAAAACTGTGGCCCATGGGCCAAAACCAGCCTGCTGCCTATTTTTGTATGGTGTGTAAGCACAACTCATGTGGACTAGCACTTTGAGCTGCAGAGAACAAGACATAATGTCCCCACCTCATTTCACAGTCCACTCCCAACATATGCTTCTCTGGCCTGGGCCGTGCCTCACCATGGGCCAATGCTGGCCCCATACACAGTCCCCATTCTCCACTGGTGGCAAATGAAAAAAAAATTTATATCTTTTTTTTTTAATGTTTTTTTAAAAAATTATTATTTATTTTGAGAGAGCACACGAGCTGGGGAGAGGCAGAGAGAGAGCAGAAAGAGAGAGAATCCCAAGCAGACTCTGCACTGTCAGTACAGAGCCCAGTGTGGCGCTCGACCTCACGAACTGCAAGATCATGACCTGAGCTGAAATCAAGAGTTGGACACTTAACCAACTGAGCCACCCAGGTGGCTAAAAGACCTACCTTTACCTTTAACAAGGTAGGAGTAACTTTTAATGAGAAAAATGCATAGAATACAATAGTTAATAACTTGAAAATTTTTAAGCACAATACTCATGTTTAACAACACACTAATAAAACTGAGATGGATCAAAGAGTTAAACATATAAAATGAAAGCAGGAAGAAGTTTATGTATTTATCTGATTTTAGGAAGAAGAAATATTTTCTAAGTATAAAATTAATGGAAGATACCACAAAGGAAATACTGACATGATTATATAAAAATCTAAAAGTTTTGTGCATTAAAGGATTAAGACAAGAGTGAAAAAGCAAACTGAGGAAAAATCTGCCAAAACAGTCTCAGAGTTATTTCAAAATTAAGAGTAAACCCCCAAATTAAGCAATATATAAATGAAAATAATGGTTAATATGTGAAAAAACAAGCTCTTCCCTTGACTATAATAACATTACAAAGTAAGTAATAATTTTTGACCTATCAAAGTAACAAAGATTATTTTTTAATAAAAACAGAGATAAGAGACTTCTATTTCCAGATAAGATAATCACTTCCATTCAACCTCTCCTATAAATAAAAACCTTGGACTAAAATATATAAAACTACCAGAAGCCTCTAAAAAGCAGATAAAAGCAGGCAGACTGGCTCAGGGTCTCAGGACTTAGGGGACACGGTAGCTGCAAGTTCCTTGAGTTTTCTTTTTTGCCTCATATATATTCTGGATGCTAGAGCAGCCTAAAAACCAGAACTTCCAATGGCCCAGACAGGAAGAAAAAAAAAAAAAAAAGGAGAAAATTCTATTCTGTCTAGCTATAGGACTGGCAAATAAGAAAGGGAGGACCATGGGATGGAATCTTTCCAATTTTTACCTATCCTATTGCAGGTGGTTATCCTCAAACTAGCAGCACTCCTTCCCCTCCTCACAACCAGTGAGGTAGCCCCTGAAAGGCAAACCCTATTTCAGCCTTCTACTCTATTCCAGGGAAGTGCCAATAAAGAGGCAGAGCAACTCCTCCTCCCCACTGTGCAGCAGTAGCAGATTCCGCATAACATAATCCTACAGCAACACTGTAGGGACTCAGCAGAATGGAGATAACAGAAGAAAGAGTCACTGAGCTTGAAGATTAAAAAAAAAGTATTCAATATAAACAAGGAAAAAAAATGAAATGAGTGGAAAATAGTCTTAGAGACCTGTAGGACAATATCAAAAGGAACAATATTCATGTCACAGAAGTTTCAGAGGGAGAGGAGAAAGAGACTGGAGCAGAAAAAATACATAATCATACATACATATAAAATAGTTGAAAATTACCCAAATTTAGTGAAAGGTATAAATTCACAGATCCAAAAAGCACAGCAAAACCCAAACAGATGAACTTAAAATTATAGTCAGACACATCATAATCAAACTACTTAAAAAACTGGAAGAAACAAACCTGAAAAGCAGACAAAGAAATACAAGACATTACATTAAGGGGAACAAAGACTCAAATCATGGCATTCAGGCCATTAGTTAGTGGAACATTTTTAAATGACCAATTATTGGTCCAGATGGCTTCTAAAATCCCTTCTGTGGGTTGCAAATTGAATATGGTGTTTGCATGTAATTGAATGGACAACTGTACACACACATGAAAAGGAGATACTGAATAATTCACTAAAGTGTACTACCTTCTCTGCATGAGAAGGATTAGAGAGAAAAAGAAAAGGCCTTACTGTTCCCTAGGGCACTGATTCTCAAAATGTAGTCCTTATACCCCTGGGAAAGTCAAGACTTTCAGGGGAGTATCATGAGGTCAAAACTTTTCATAATAATCCTTAGAAACTATTTACCTGTGTTGACCTTGACTCCAATAGTGCAAAACCAATAGTGGGTAAAACTGCTGGCCTTTAAGCATGAATCAAGGCAGTGGCACCAAACTGTACTAGAAGACACTATATTCTTTACCACTACATACTTCTAGAAAAGAAAGGGAAGAAAAGTTTTACTTTAAATATCGTTGATGAAGCAATAAAAACTAATTTTATTAAATCCAAACCCTTGACTACCCTTTTTTTAATATTCTGTGTAGCAAAATATTTATTTTATATTTATTTTTATCTTTACTTTTTATCTTAAATATTTATTTAAAACTTTATATTATTTTTATTTATATTTATGACTGTATACCTAAACCAATTCTACTATGTACTATCCCAAAGAAAACAAGGTGAGCAACATTTCCCCTGCTTATTCTACCTTCGTCCTGTTCACGTCCTATAGTGACCACGTAATGAGTCTCCTGCCTCTTCCCTTGCTGTAGAATATTTGTGTTCGGAAAGCCTCCATTTCTGGATCTGCTAAAATTGTTCTTCAAAAATTTGCAAACTTCCCCACCTCCGGAAGTGAAGGTTCACAAACACACCTGGCAGGGATGCAGGCATAAGACTCGCCAGGGAGGTGGAGGGGCCCTCAGAAGACCAGAGGAATCCAAATTAAAATGATGGTTCACAGATAACCTAATTCAGAGAAAGGGCACAGCCTCCCCAGGCTGCCCCGCCCTCTGACCTAGAAAACCCGGAACTCACGAGCTCAATAGTGGCCAAGCCCAGGAATTATAGTGGGCGGTGCTTCGCTGCAAGAACAAAACAAAACAAAACAAAACAAAACAAAACAAAACAAAACAAAACACCTCAAACCTCCTCCCAGGAGCCTCTGCGCGGTGAGAAAAGCAAATGTTAGCCAATGAGAGCAGCTGTTCCGTGGCTTTCCCGCCCTATACCCCAAAGGCTGAAGGAAGGCGGCTCTTTAGAGCCAGCGGGGAGTTATAAAGGACCTCGGTAGCTGCTGCCAGAGAGCACCTGCCCCGCGTGGGATAAGAGGAACAAAAAAAGCTAAATAATAGTCAAAGGAGGAAATGCGACCATTATTAGGTAAGGCCTGGGAGCGAAAGGAACACTGAGAATGAAGGTTACTTTGTGAGGCTGGGGAGAGGAAAATGCTGGCCAAGTGGATGGAGGAAGAGACTCTTGGAGGTGGGAAAGAGTTGCTTGTGAAAGGTTTAGACCCGGCAGAGAACAGGTAACAAGGCATTTAGTCAGAAAGAATGGTATGGGCAGGGCCACAAGACGTCCTTTCTCCTGCACCTAGACCAGGTATTTCTGAATAGTCCACAAAATATATTCTTTCCCTTCCTGTGTTCACCTGCAAGTGTTTCCTTGTCCTCTGAAGAACTTTCCTACTACAGGTGATGGTGTTTTGGAGTGATGGTGGGGCTCCAGAACTGATGGCCAAGAAAGAATTCTTGAAAAGTCTTTGGTGCAAAAAGGTGATTTTATTAAAGCACAAGGACAGGACCCGTGGGCAGAGAGAGCTGCACTGGGGTTGTGACGGGTAACTGGTTATATACCTGCAGGTTGGGAGGGGTTTAGGGATAGAGTAAGTGTCTAACGTATTTTGGAAGCAAGGTTTCCAGGACCTTAACAGGCTAGTGTTGTGAGGAAAACGCTATTTATTGCTGTTTAGTAAAACTTCAGTCACGAGGCCGTTTAGATGTATATCAGAGGGCCATAAGCTTGGAGTGTGATTGCCAGCATATATCTTGGGGCAGTTGAGATAAAGGAAGTAGGCTTATAGGATGCTGGGGGGTAAGGATAATGTTAAGCCAAGATTCCCTTTTGCCCATAGCAAAGCTCATCCAGGCAGCTGAGCTCCTAGAGGAAGATCACTCTGCCTGTTTCAAGGACTTGTCAACGGACTGTAGGCAATAAGGGAATTTAATTTGTCATTTGGCCTTAGTTTCCCACATCGCCATGGCAAGCACTTAAACTCCTTTCCTTTGTTCTTGGGTAGCCAGGAGTGTCTGAGGAATATCACATGTATCCCACCTGGGGTTGGAGGCTGGGGCGGGGGTCGGGTGGGGGTTGCTGTTAGCCTGTACTTTGCCAAGGGAGCTTGCCCCGTTTTCCCTCATCAGTCACTATGCTGTACATTACATACCCATGACTTATTTTATAACTGGAAATTTATTTCACCCATTTCACTGATCTATCCCACCCCCCCACCTCTGGCAACCACCAATCTATTCTTTATCTATGAGTTGGGTTTTTTCTTGTTTTTGTTGTTGTTTTGTTCTGTTTTTTTTTTTAATTTATTTTTTAATATAATTTATTGTCAAATTGGTTTTCATACAACACCCAGTGCTCATCCCAACAAGTGCCCTCCTCCATGCCTATCACCCACTTTCCCCTCTCCCCCACCCTCCATCAATCCTGTTTGTTCTCAGTCCTTAAGAATCTGTTACAGTTTGCCTCCCTCCCTCTCTGTTTGTAACTATTTTTTCCCCTTCCCCTCCCCAATGGTCTTCTGTTCAGTTTCTCAAGATCCACATATGAGTGAAAACATGGTATCTGTCCTTCTCTGACTGACTTATTTCACTCAGCATAATACCCTCCAGTTCCATCCCCATTGCTGCAAATGGCCAGATTTCATTCGTTCTCATTGCCAGGTAGTATTCCATTGTAAATATAAACCACATCTTCTTTATCCATTTGTCAGTTGATGGACATTTAGGCTTTTTCCATAATTTGCTATTGTTGAAAATGCTGCTGTAAACATTGGGGTACAAGTGCCCCTATGCATCAGTATTCCTGTATCCCTGGGGTAAATTCCTAGCAGTGCTATTGCTGGGTCATAGGGTAGATATATTTTTAATTTTTTGAGGAACCTCCACACTGTTTTCCAGAACGGCTGCACCAGTTTGCATTCCCACCAGCAGTGCAGGAGGGTTCCCGTTTCTCCACATCCTCACCAGCATCTATAGTCTCCTGATTTGTTCATTTTAGCCACTCTGACCGGCATGAGGTGGTATCTCAGTGTGGTTTTGATTTGTATTTCCCTGATGAGGAGTGACATTGAGCATCTTTTCATGTGTCTGTGGGCCATCTGGATGTCTTCTTTGCAAAAGTGTGTATTCATGCCTTCTGTCCATTTCCTAACTGGATTATTTGTTTTTCGGGTGTGGAGTTTGGTGAGTTCTTTGTAGATTTTAGATACTAGCCCTTTATCTGATATGTCATTTGCAAATATCTTTTCCCATTCCGTCAGTTGCCTTTTAGTTTTGTTGATTGTTTCCTTTGCTGTGCAGAAGCCTTTTATCTTGATGAGGTCCCAATAGTTCATTTTTGCTTTTAATTCCCTTGCCTTTGGAGAGGTGTCGAGTAAGAAATTGCTGCGGCTGAGGTCAAAGAGGTTTTTGCCTGCTTTCTCCTCTAGGGTTTTGATGGTTTCCTGTCTCAAATTCAGGTCCTTCATCCATTTGAGATTATTTTTGTGTATGATGTAAGAAAGTTGTGTAGTTTCATTCTTCTTCATGTTGCTGTCCAGTTCTCCCAAAACCATTTGTTAAAGAGACTTTTTTTTTCCAGTGGATACTCTTTCCTGTTTTGTCAAAGATTAGTTGGCCATACATTTGTGGGTCCAGTTCTGGGTTCTCTATTATATTCCATTGGTCTATGTGTCTGTTTTTGTGCCAATACCATACTGTCTTGATGATTACAGCTTTGTAGTAGAGGCTAAAGTCTGGGATTGTCATGCCTTCCACTTTGGTTTTCTTCTTCAATATTACTTTTGCTATTTGGGATCTTATGTGGTTCCATACAAATTTTAGGATTGTTTGTTCTAGCTTTGAGAAGAATGCTGGTCAATTTTGATTGGGATTGCATTGAATGTGTAGATTGCTTTGGGCAGTATTGATATTTTAACAATATTTATTCTTCCAATCCATGAGCATGGAATGTTTTTCCATTTCTTTGTGTCTTCTTCAATTTCCTTCATGAGCTTTCAATAGTTTTCAGCTTACATGTCTTTTACATCTTTGGCTAGGTTTATTCCTAGGTATTTTATGGTTCTTGGTGCAATTGTAAATGGGATCAGTTTCTTGATTTCTTTTTCTGTTGCTTCATTATTGGTGTATAGAAATGCAGCCGTTTTCTGTACATTGATTTTGTACCCTGCAACTTTGCTGAATTCATGTATAAGTTCTAGGAGTCTTTTGGTGGAGACTTTTGGGTTTTCCATGTAGAATATCATGTCGTCTGCAAAAGGAAAGTTTGACTTCTTCTTTGCCAATTTTGATGCCTTATATTTCATTTTGTTGTCTAATTGCTGATGCTAGGACTTCCAACACTGTGTTAACTAACAGTGGTGAGAGTGGACTTCCCTACTGTGTTCCTTATCTCAGGGGGGAGCTCTCAGTTTTTCCCCATTGAAGATGATATTAGCTGTGGGCTTTTCATATATGGCTTTTATGATGTTTAAGTATGTTCCTTCTATCCCAACTTTCTTGAGGGTTTTTATTAAGAAAAAAAATGCTGTATTTTGTCAAATGCTTTTTTTACCTCTATTGACAGGATCATATGGTTCTTATCCTTTCTTTTATTAATGTGATGTATCACATTGATTGATTTGCGGGTATTGAACCAGCCCTGCAGCCCAGGAATGAATCCCATTTGATCATGGTGAATAATTCTTTTTATATGCTGTTGAATTTGATTTGCTAGTATCTTGTTGAGAATTTTTGCATCCATGTTCATCAGGGATGTTGGCCTGTAATGCTCCTTTTTTGTGGGGTATCTGTCTGGTTTGGGAATCAAGGTAATGAGGGCTTCATAGAATGAATCCAGAAGTTTTCCTTCCATTTCTATTTTTGGAACAGCTTGAGAAGGATAGGTTTAACTCTGCTTTAAATGTCTGGTAGAATTCCCCTGGGAAGCCATCTGGCCCAAGTCTCTTTTTTGTTGGGAGACTTTTGATAACTGATTCAATTTCTTCACTAGTTATGGGTCTGTTCAAATTTTCTATTTCTTCCTGTTTGAGTTTTGGTAGTGTGTGGGTGTCTAGGAATTTGTCCATTTCTTCCAGGTTGTCCAGTTTGTTGGCATATAATTTTTCATGCATTCTCTGATAATTGCTTGTATTTCTGAGGGATTGGTTGTGGATAAATCCATTTTCATTCATAATTTTATCTATTTGGGTCCTCTCTCTTTTCTTTTTGAGAAGTCTGGCTTTGGGTTTATCAGTCTTGTTTATTTTTTCAAAAAAACAACTCTTACTTTCATTGATCCGTTCTACTGTTTTTTTTTGGATTCCATATTGTTTATTTCTGCTCTGATCTTTATTATTTCTCTTCTTCTACTGAGTTTGGGGTTTCTTTGTTGTTCTGCTTCTAGTTCCTTTAAGTGTGCTGTTAGATTTTGTATTGGGGATTTTTCTTGTTTCTTGAGATAGGCCTGGATTGCAATGTATTTTCCTCTTAGGACTACCTTTGCTGCATCCCAAAGGGTTTGGACTGTTGTGTTTTCATTTTCATTTGTTTCCATATATTTTTTAGTTTATTCTTTAATAGCCTGGTTGACCCATTCGTTCTTTAGTATGATGTTCTTTAACCTCCATGCATTTGGAGGTTTTCCAAAATTTTTCCTGGGGGGGATTTCAAGTTTCATAGCATTGTGATCTGAAAGTGTGATCTCAATTCTTTTGTATTTATTGAGGGCTATTTTGTGAACCAGTATGTGATCTATCTTGAGGAATGTTCCACATGCACTCAAGAAGAATGTATTTTCTGCTGCTTTTGTACGAAAAGTTCTAAATATATCTGTCAAGTCTATCTGGTCTAGTGTATCATTCAGGGCCATTGTTTCTTTATTGGTTTTCCATCTAAATGATATGTCCATTGTTGTAAGTGGAGTATTAAAGTCCCCTGCAATTACCACATTCTTACCAATGAGATTGCTTAGATTTGTGATTGTTTTATATATTTGGATGCCTTGAATTTGGTGCATAAGCACTTAAAATTGTTAGGCCCTGTAATTATTATATAATGCTCTTCTTCATCTCTTGTTACAGTCTTTAGTTTAAAATCTAGTTTGTCTAATATAATTATGGTTCCAGCTTTCTTTTGACTTCCAGTAGCACATCAAACATTTTTTAATGGACAAGACTAAACTATTGTAACTATGGATGCATATTTGTGTGATAAAACTGTATTTTAAAAAAGCAAGGAGTGATTACTTTAAAAGTCATGTGAGCATTTACATATGGGGGAAGAGAGAGGATTATTACTGGGACAAGGTTAATAGAATTTCTGGAGTGAGGTGCACAGTTCTATTTCTTCACCTGGGTTTCTCCTACTGGAGTCCATGAGGTACCAGTTTATTGTCTTCTACACTTGCCTAGTTATAGTTAGTCATATAATTCATGCTAATTGAATTAATGTAATTCATAGTACAGTCTCAAGACATCTCACACTAAGGACAGAAAATCCTTACAAGATGGAAAGACGCTGAATTTTCCTGTCACCTATTGCACCCCTAGTGTTAGTGGGTTTTAATGTCTGAGGGCACTTATATGTGTGTTTATTAGGGAGGGGTAATACTCATAGTGACTTGTGTCTTAATTTTTAATAGTAAAGTTATAAACTTTATATTCAACTTGGATTTTTTGTAAACGTTTATGTTTATTTCTTTTGAGATTTAGTGCTCATTTAGTTTATAAATTTAACAAATTAAATTTCCTTAAATATTGAACACCATTTACAAACTTTCTCTCCAGCATTAAACCCTGTTATACACTGAAAGGATTCTGAACCATTTATTTTTCCTGAAATTACACCATCTTTCTCTTTCATATAATTCTTATGTGTGTCATGGCTACCATTTTGTAGTCCTATTGATATTTACTACCTTCAGAAGTAAATTGTTCCCCTGACTACCATCCATCAGGGTTCCTTTCCTCCTATGTAGGGCCCCTCCAATCAGAGTAAACATTAATTATCACTAGGTCACCTGTGATGGACCTTTAGCTGGTCAGTGTAAATTCAGTAGAATAATTTGCCTTAAAAAATACTGTGCTTACTGATATACTCAAATGCCTAGATATTGCAATAACAATATTCTTATCCACAGTGACCAGTTATTTTTTTTCTTCCTTTTCTTCAAACCTTTTTTTGGCTCACTTTCTTCCTTTTAACGTCATTGACTGAGCCCAGTGGCTTAAATTGTAGCTGTAACTTCAACACTGGGGGACACTGAGGCAGAGTTGCCATTACTTACAAAGCCTGGCTTACTCTTTTGTAGCGGTTAAGATTTATGGACTCTGAAGTCTGGCAAACTTGGGTTTGAATCACAGCACTAACACTTATTTGCTGTGTGATCTTGGGCAAGTGATTTCACTTCTCTCAATTTCATCCATAAAATTTGTATATTATGAGGAATAAATAAGACTGATATTTCTAGAGCATTTAGTGCTTTATTGACAATGTTGTTGTAGTGTAAAGCAAAATATAGTACTTACCTTTGTTCTTAATATCCTCTTTCTTATTTCCACATGTAGAAATCAAGAATCCTCCTCTACTTTGAGATGAATATCAAAATACACCTCTTCATGAAGTTGTCCTGATTCCCTTAATATAACCTTTGCATCTTCTTAAAATCCATGCACTTTGTGCCTCATTAGTGTACTTATTTTGTATCCTCAATGGATTATAAGCTCCTTTGCACAAATACTCCCTAAAACCTAAAATATCACTTTGCATATAGCATAGGCAATAATTGGTGAAATAAACCAGCAGTTACTTATCATTAATGCTACTGTCAGTGTTCTTCAGCCAAAGGCTGCAGGAACACCTGCAGTTAAACAAGTTGGATCTTTTACTCACTCATAGCAAGAGAGAACATGTACCACAAGGAGCTGTGGAGTGTCTCAGTAAGAGGATGTTAGAAAGAATTTATTTTGGGATTTGGGCTTTGGTTTGGTAATTTGGGGGAGAGTCTGAGGAAGTGGAGGTTTTAGGCTTGGTGGTTCTAAAAATCAAGGCAACACTATGATTGGGTATTAATAAATTTTATCTATGGGGAGCATAAACTAGGGCAGAGGCAAAGATGTAATTGGTAAAGAAGTAGCATTAATTCATTTAGTTGAAAGGGAGATGTTTGGCATTGTGGGTTGTACAAGGTGTCTGAAGTGGATATCCTTGTGAGATTATGTCCAAATAGAAGACACCATAGCTTATCTGTGAGTGTCAAAGCAGTTCCTGGATATTAGGGGTAGTTAGTTATTTCTTTCTCACTACATTCCATTTGTGGAAATCCCACACATTTGTTGTTTCTCAGTCAAGAATTACAAAAGGTAATTTTGCATTGCTCTTGGTGTTGAACTCTAAGATTCAGGCTATCACAAATGTCTCTAATTGGTCTTGGGCCTAAGAAGAAGTTTTCCTTTTGAGTAGTGATTGGGACCTTTCTCTTCCCCTCAAAATTTAAGAACTCCTTGATACACACATAGAAATATATTATTGCCCTTGAAAAATTAACCATGATCATAATATAAAGGCTTTGAAGTCAGACCATCTGGGTTCATTTTCCAACTCTGACACCTTTCTACACTTGTGATTTTTAGAAAGTTATTTAATTTCTCTGCTCCTTAGGTTTCCTTATTTTAAAAATAGGTTTAATACTACCTATGATACATTGTTGAAATCATTATATAACTTATTAAATCCACTAGAAAATAAGTCCAATGACTGCAAGGATGGTTCCATATTCACAGATCAATCAACATGATACACCACATTAATAAAAGAAAGGATAAGAACCATATGATGATTTCAATAGATGCAGTAAAAGCATTTGACAAAGTACAACATCCATTCATCATAAAAACCTTCAACAAAGTAAGGATAGAGGGAACATATCTCAACATCATAAAGGCCACATATGAAAGTCCCACAGCTAATAATCATCCTCTATGGGGAAAAACTGAGAGTTTTTCCTCCACAGTCAGGAAAAAGACAGGGATGTCCACTCTCACCACTGTTATTTAACATAGTGCTAGAAGTTCTAGCTTCAGCAATTAGACAAAAAAAAGAAATAAAAGGCATCCAAATGGGTAAAGAAGTCAAACTTTCACTATTTGCAGATGACATGATACTCTTTGTAGAAAATCCAAAAGACCACACACACACACACACACACACACACACACACACACACACACAAACCTTACTAGAACTGATACACAAATTCAGTAAAGTCACAGGATACAAAATCAATGTACAGAAATCTGTTGCATCTCTATACACCAATAATGAAGCAGCAGAATGATAAATTGAAAAATCAATCCCATTTACAAGTGTACCAAAAAACCATAAGATACTTAGAAATCTAACCAAAGAGGTAAAAGATCTGTACTCCAAAAACTATAAAATACTTATGAAATAAAGTGAAGATGACACAGAGAAATGGAAAAACATCCCATGCTCATGGACTGGGTGAACAAATATTGTTAAAATGTCTATATTATTCAAAGCAATCTACACATTTAATACAATCCCTATAAAAATACCACCAGATTTTTCACAGAGCTAGAATTTGTTAGCCAAAGCAATCTTGAAAAGCAAAGCTGGAGGCATCATAATTCCAGAGTTCAAGTTATATTACAAAGCTCTAGTAATTCAGCCAGTATGGTACTGGCACAAAAACAGACACAGAGATCAATGAAAAAGAATAGAAAACCCAGAAATGAACCCACAAATATATGGTTAACTAATCTTCAAAAAAGCAGGAAAGAATACCCAATGGGAAAAAATCTCTTCAAAAATGGTATTAGGAAAACTGGACAGCAACATGCAGAAGAATGAAGCTGGACCACTTTCCTACACCATACACAAACATAAATTCAAAATGGATGAAAGATCTAAAATGTGAGACCTGAAACAATGAAAATCCTAGAGGATAACACAGGCAGTAACCTCTTTGACATAGGCTATAGCAATTTTCTTACTGACATGTCTCTGGCAGCAAGGTAAACGAAATAAAAAACTATTGGAACGTCATCAAGATAAAAAGCTTCTGCACAGTGAGGGAAACAATCCACAAAACTAAAAGGCAGCCTATGGAATGGGAGAAGGTATTTGCAAATGACATATCTGATAAAGGATTAGTATCCAAAATCTAGGGGCGCCTGGGTGGCGCAGTCGGTTAAGCGTCCGACTTCAGCCAGGTCACGATCTCGCGGTCCGTGAGTTCGAGCCCCGCGTCGGGCTCTGGGCTGATGGCTCGGAGCCTGGAGCCTGTTTCCGATTCTGTGTCTCCCTCTCTCTCTGCCCCTCCCCCGTTCATGCTCTGTCTCTGTCTGTCCCAAAAATAAATAAAAAACATTAAAAAAAAAAAAATTTAAAAAAAAAAAAAAAAAACAAAATCTATAAACAACTTACCCAAATTCAAAACCCAAAAAGTAAATAACGCAGTTAGGAAATGAGCAGAAGACATGAATAGACATTTTTCCAAAGAAGACATCCAAATGGCTAACAGACACATGAAAAGATGCTCAACATCACCTGTCATCAGGGAAAGGCAAATCGAGAGTGCAGTGAGCTATCACTTCACACCAGTTAGAATGGCTAAAATTAACACAGGAAACAACACATGTTGGCAAAGATGCAGAGAAAGGGGAACCCTCTTGCACTGTGGGTAGGAATACAAACTGGTGCAACCACTCTGGAAAACAATATGGAGGTTCCTCAAAAAGTTAAAAATAGAACTACCCTAGGACTCAGCAATTGTACTACTAGGTATTTACCCAAAAATACTGATTTGAAGGGATACATACACCTGAATGTTTATAGCAGTATCGTCAACTATAGCCAAATTATGGAAAGAGCCCAAGTATCCATCGACTAATGAATGGATAATGTGGTATATATACACAATGGAATATTACTCAGCCATCAAAAAGAAAGAAATCTTGCCATATGCAATGATGTCGATGGAGCTAGAGAGTACTATGCTAAGTAAGTCTGTCAGAAAAAGACAAATACCATATAATTTCACTCATGTGGAATTTAAGAAACAAAACAGATGAACATAGGGGGAAAGAAAGAAAAAGGCAAACCAGAAAAAAGTCTCTTAACTATAGAGAACAAACAGAGTTAGTGGAGGGGAGGTGATCAGGGAGATAGGTTAGATGGGTGGGGGTATTAAGGAGGGCACTTGTGATGAGCACTGGGAGTTGTATTTAAGTGGTGAATCACTAAATGCTACACCTGAAACAAACAAACAAAAACCCCAATAAGACAAGAATCTTCTCTGACTTGTTAACCACCCTATTCTCAACTAGTATTGTGCTGAGAAGCACACACTAGGTGTTCAATAAATATTGGTTAAATGAATGATTATAAAGTACTTACAGCCTTGCAACATATTAGGCATGTAAAAAGTTTGGCTATAATATATATTATTACCATCACTATTATTATTCTCCTAACAGTGTTATCTCCTAACACTCTCAAGAGCTGTAACATTAACCTAGTTATAATACTGTTTGGATCCAGTCATACTACAGCAACTGTGCTTTGCTTGTATCTTCTAATTGGTTCTAAACTCTTGAGTATATTCATAGGCTTTCTACCATCAAGTTTACCTGTCATCATAGTGTTATACAGTGAACTCCTTCAGCCAACCTACTGAAGCCCTTATTCTTATCTCTCTCTACATAATCACTTCAAAGTCTATGTGGCAATTTCATTTGGAGCCTAATCCTTACCACACTGTAACCTTGAGATATGCCTGAGTCCTGTTGTCCTCACTTGTCTTTAGCACTTGATCCTTCTTGAACTCGCTCCTTTGTTACATTTTTCATTCTCTTCTTTATGGTGGAGTTATTTGGATAAGGTCAGATGAGATCTGCAACTATGGAATACACTTTCGTCAAAATTTAAGAAGGGCTTGTTAGGCTTTGGTCTTTTTGCAGTGAGAACAGGATAGGCCTAGAGTTTGATCTTCTGAAAGTTCTGTGTTAATTATTAAATAATGGCTCATTGTGAGAGGAAGTGATATATTTGGTTTTGGGCACTCTACATTTGAGTTAATAAAAGGAGATATTCCAGAAGAAAGTGGAAATATTAAAATTAACCTTCAGTGAAAGTTAAGTCAATAGAAAGTTTAAATATTTTATTGAATAGATTATACATCCTATGAATTTATTATACATTCCTCCCTGATCTTATTCTTCTTCAAACCTTGCCCAAACCATGACTCTCTTTGGCAAAGTCCAGAATTGTAAGAAAGCTCAGGAATGGAATAAGGCTCAGGAATAAAATAAAAGGGCCTGATGCACACATTACCTGGTAATTAAAAATAACAAGAGCTTTTTAAAGCAGTATTAACATGTCACCAAGGTCACTAAATCAGTTTAGAAGGCTGGCAGCACTTGTACATAAGAGTAACCAGACTCCCCCTTGCAAGCCCTCATATAATTTTAAAATAAGTCAGAGAGTCTGGGTACTTTTGGAAAATCTTGCATTCCCATATGAGCTCTTTTCTGTATAGGTACTGTATTTGACAATCATTTGGCCAAGTCAGCTAGTCTGGATTAGTGCCTGCTAATATACCTATTACAATATTCCAGAGTTTATTTAATTATGCCCCTTTGACAGTTTTTACTATTACAAACATGCTACAGTAAGTCTCTCTTTATATTCCTCTTTGTGTACATGTGCATATAATTCATTAGGAGAGATCTCTAGAAATGGAATTCCTGGTTGAAGGGTGTATGCATACAGTGTCTTGGTAGATATTGTCAAATTGCTCTCTGAAAGGGCTGAACCGATTTAAATTAATGCCAATGGTGTTACTGTTTTAATTTGCATTTTCCCATTGGTGCAGTTGAACATCCTTTCATGTGTTTAATTTTTCATTTGTATTTCTTTTGTGAATTGTTTCTATTTTTCTGTAATGTTTTATATTGTTTTATTATTGACTTGTAGAAGGTCTTTATACATTCTACAAGAAAGAAAATGACAGAATGTCAGATAGAAGCTAGCCTATAACTAGAACCTAGGCCCAGAAGTTCCCTACTTAATAGAAACAATTTCAGAGAACACCTACATCAAACAAGGCTATTTGTGACTCTTTTGGAGCAAGACAAAAATACTACCAGTCTGTAATCATGTCTGAGCACAGATAAAAATAACACTGTGCAAATTACAAAAAAATGACCAAACATCCCCTTTTCCCAGCTAATAATACAAGGGCCTGCTACTGCTTTATCAATTACAGTTTCAGCTCTATTCAAGTCCTCCCTCCTCTGGATAATTAAATTATCCAATCATGGAATTGCCCCACGTTCTGGCAGACTCTCCCCAAACTTAACACAAGCCCAAATCACAAGCCAATTCCTTTTAATCCACTCTTAACCCCCCACAGGTTCCCCATGGTGCATAGTCTCTCTTGCTACAGCATGTAAAAATCCGACTCTGCTTACCTACAGGTTTCCTGGCACTTTTGGCTGGTGGACACAGACCTCTAGATATTGATTGCTCTCATTCATGACACAGATACTTTCCCCTTGTCTTTCTGTTATCTCTTAACCTTGTTTATGGTATCTTCTATTATTGATAAGTTGCTAATTTTATGTTGTCTGTTTTATCAGTCTTCTCCTTTATGGCTTCTTAGTTTTGTGACTTGTTTCCCTGCCTTAGGTCATAAAAATAGTATCCTACATATTTTTAAAGTTGTTTTTATTGTTTCATTCTTTAATCCATCTGGGCTTTAACTTTGTGTGTAGATAATGAAGGCTGAAGTTCTTTCCAAATCTAGGGACACTTTAGGACTTTATTCACACCCATCACTTTCTCTGGGTCGCTTTCCTTGACTCTTTCTACCTCTCCATTTCAACAGTATGGGTTAGGAGTCATTGTGTTTTGTTCCCATAGCACACATCACAACAATCATCACTTGTCTTAGACTAGTTTGCTTGAAAGCAAGGGCAGCATTTATTTGTTTTACTTCCATGTCTAGTATGTTGCCTACACAGTAGAAGTTTAATATTTATCAACTGACCGCCTATTCTCCTTACTTCATCTCCTGGAGAGCAAAGGCCAGATCTTATTTGGTGGGCCTTTATCGGTGTATTTGAGATTGGATTTGAGAATGAAAGAAACCAGAAATTGTAGTCCTTGGGTTGTTGCCGTGGCAATGGGGCAGGTTTTTCAGGTCTGCACCCTCAGTTATGCTTTCCAATGGCTAAGAAACTGACTGCTTGCCTCACTCCCTTTCATAATTTTCTCCCCACCTATTTACACTTAAAACTAAAATTATGCAAACTGCATAAATAATTTCCGGGCAGTTTTGCAAAATCCCTTTCCTGGGAGATCTGGCTCCCTCTTGCATTAAGGCTGAGGGGACATAACGTAGTGGACTCCTGTCCTCCAGGTACCACAGGCATCAGGACCAAGGGACCATGCAGGGTCCCGAGGCTACCGCAAGAGGTGCTGGAGAAAGATTAGGTGCCAAGAGTGGGTAAAAGCCGAAAGTACCTATCTTTTGAGTACGTTCCCATATTCTGAAGGCTGGGTGAGTCTAATCTGAACCATCCAATGGGTCAGAGCATGCGCGCCCCCTTGGTGGGGAGGGGGAATCTGCAGACGGAAGTGGAGCCGTAGCTTGTGGGGAATGTAGTCTCAGGGCTTCTTAAATGGGACTAGGAGGCCACTCAGCCCCAGGACTGTCTCAGTCATTTGCCTTAGAAGGAAGAGTCTGTTGTGCTCCTTATTAATGAGACATAGAATAAGAAATGGGTGAGATGATGGCTACAGACAATCTGGGGTAGAATATGACAGATTCCTAAATTTCACCCTCCTGAAGATCAGGGGCTGCTCTCCTTCAGTTTCTTTCTTTGAAACTGCTGAGGGTTCCAGAAACCGACTAGGAGTTTTATTTTGCTCACCTAAGCATTGGAGTGAGGGAGTGAGGTTGTGTTTGGTTTCTGTTTCTTTTTCCCCGGAGAGTGCTAATGGGAAAACTCAAGTCTGTGAAGATGCTTAGCACAGTGCTTGGCACAAAGAAGCCAGTAGGTTTGTGGCCTTTGTGGAACCTAATATGGTAAAGGCCTCTGAGGGTAAAAGTGATTACCCATTATGGGGTACCGACTTGAAGGGAAGAAATATATGGTTTGGGTCAGAGGATCTATGGGTCTGTCCTTTCCCATTGCTTGACTCCCCATAGTAGCTCTTGAACACTCCCTCATTTCACTGAAGAAAAAACCGAGAGATAATGAGCTCAATCAAGGTCCTACCATGACATAGCAACAGCATTGAAACTAGTACCCAGGGCTCATTCTCCAATGATTTACCTACAGGCAAGCCAATGAGGTGTGGAGATCAGCTTCTCACACTTCTGAGAGTGAATAAAGGCTAGAGAGGTAGTGTCAGGGAAAAGTGTCGTCAGAATTCTGGCTTTCTGCCTAGACAAATGGATGTCCCTACATCTGGGGAGTTTCTTATGTAAGTTGGCTATACAAAGTAAGTTTACCTTTCCCATGAGCTTTGGGTTGTGAGGAATAACTGAATCTCCAGTGATAAGGAACCTGGGACCCATGAAATTGGTAAAGTAGACATATTCAAATGTGTCCTATGCTCTAACCTAAGCTGTATTATCCCTTCTATTTTATGTCCCCTCTTCCTTGTAGTGATTATTATTATTATAAGTTCTAAGCTAACCTATGAGAGGCGCCTGGGTGGCTCAGTTGGTTGGGTGTCCGACTTTGGCTCGGGTCATGATCTAGCGGTTTGTGGGTTCGGGCTCCGCTTCAGGCTCTGTGCTGACAGCTCAGAGCCTGGAGCCTGCTTCTGATTCTGTGTCTCCCTCTCTTTCTGCCCCTCTGCCACTCATACCCTATCTCACTTTCTCAAAAAATAAACAAACATTAAGTTAACCTATGAAATGATAGAGTTAGAGGATTTTATTATTTTCTTCTTAGATACCTTCAGAAATTGAATTCCTAATTCAATGATAATCAGCAGCATGGGATTTGGAAAAAGCAGAGGTCTTAGCCTTAGGAAAGCCTAGATTCAAGTCCCAGCTTGATCGTTAAATCTGACATAAATTACTTCTCTGAGTTTTCTTATCTATTAAATGGGAGTACTGATACTTCATCAGGCTGGGGTCAAATACACATGAGATTTTTATCAGAGTAAAGCACTTAACACATGGTGAAGGGTACATGGGTTCAAGGATTTTGAGCTTCAGGTCCCCAAATGTCCCTGAGTTGTGTTTGAAAAAGTATAAAAGTAAGAAACACAAAAAGAAGTGTTTAGAGGAAGTTCTGGGGAAAATCTCTTTTCTGAGGGAATGGTTAGCAGGAGGTATGTAGTCAGAATTTGGAATGCCAGCATGTAAATTAAGATGGTGTTTAATTTCCATAGAGTTCCTGTATATGCCAGGCTGGACTTCTGAGAGTCCATATCTATTTTCTTAAAAGATGGCTTTTCCCCTGGCCTGCAGTTGTCCTCCAAGCTAGATAATGGCCAGGCATTGGAGACAGAAGAGTAACCTGTGTTGAAACTCAGGAACATCTTCCCTGGAATCAGGAGTTCAGCATAAATGGGGGCTCTTTTGGCCCAAATATTTCTTTCCATAACTTCTTTGAATTAGCTCTGACTCAATTCTGGCAGTTATGCCTTGAGGGGTTGAAGTCAAAATTATACCAAGGAACACATACTGGAAGGACAGGAGCAGATTCTTAATGTTCTGCCCAAGGATATCTAGTTATGTGTTCAGTAGCAGAATCCAAAAATTGATGAGGATTTGTAACCATGACATGAGAGAAAGCTTGCAGAAAGAGTCCTGGAAGTTCACATAGTAGGTGAGATAGGGCACTTGGGTTATCCAGGAGAAAGGGAATCTAGAAGGGCAGAGTTGAAGAGAAGGAATAGAGCTCATTGGCTCTTGGTTTCCCATAAGGACACACACAAATTAAGTATGTGGAATACTGGAAAATATTCTTGAGGATTTTCTTCCAAAAAGGAAAACAACAAGCAGCAGTGAGGAAGAGATTTATGTATCTTTGGGCCAGTATCCTTGCTGTGTGTTACAAGATTTGTATTTCTCTTGGGCCTCTAATCTTTTTAGAGAAGTTTGTGATTCTTTCCTAAGGCCCTATACCTCTAATATTAATTTGTCTCTTTGCTTATAGTTATCAGCTACTGTAGCATAGCAGAGGTCATGATGGGAATACATGAAACTAGAAGGCATGAATACAGGGCAACAAAGTTGAGAAGAGATTGGAAGGTCCTTCTTCTAACTCTCAGTACCCTATATCTCAGGAGATCCTAGCTTTAGGTTTAGGTCAAAGTCTTTTGGAAATTTATTTAATATCCCTAATAACCCCTGAAAACAGGACTCTATTTTCTCTTTCCCCTTCTCTTTTCCTCAGGTCTATGCATCTCAAGCCAGTTTTCCAAGAAGTCTTAACCCTGAATTCTATAGCAACAAGGAATGGTCTTCAAGTCTAAATACAGAAATAGGACCAGAAACTCGATGGAATTGGCATTACTGACTTCCCCAGTACAGAAAACTAAACCATAATTTGAAGAACTTTCCTAAGAAGAGGAGTCACAATAACTGTATCCCAGATTGGAGGAATAGGGAAAGTCCAGGTAAGTGAGTAGAAATGTCTGTTATTTAAGCCCAGTATAGACAGAAAACAGGTTATGACCTTTCTCCTTCTCCCCTCAACCCAAACTTCTTACTCTCACTTTCTGAGAAGCAAATTCAGTTTGGGACCATCCTAGGGCCAAGCAACAGATGGTCTTGAAGGTAAACTATCTTTCTAGAATCAATTTTATGGAGAACAGATCTAGATTTCAAATCAAGGATGAAAAACACATAAAAAATACATTTCAGTTTTCATTTTCCTAGTAATATTACCTTTGGGAAGATAGACCCTCTTGTAATGAAGAAAATAATAATATTCCTTATTTCTAATTACTTTCTTCTTCTCTAGATCACTCACCTTCCTAGTTTCCTTCTCTTCCTGATGATAGTAATTCTAGAGACCGAAAGATGGTATACCCAATTTTCTTACAGTCAGGTCCTAAGTAAATTTTTCTTTTTTTTTTCCTGTTTTTCAAATAACATCTTTTATTTTTTTTTCTTCCAAGATTTTATTTAAATTCAAGTTATTTAACATATTGTGTAGTATTTGTTTCAGAAGTAGAATTCAGTGATTCATCACTTACATATAACACCCAGTGCTCATCACAAGTGCCCTCCTTAGGGTTCCTGGATGGCTCAATCGGTTAAGGGTCTTGATTTTGGCTCAGGTCATGACATCACAGTTGTGAGATCAAGCCCATGTTGAGCTCTGTGCTCGGCATGGAGGCTGCCTGCTTGAGATTCTCTCTCTCCCTCTGCCCCTTTCCTGCTTGTACGCATGTGTGCTCGCTCTCTCTCTCTCTCAAAAAAAAAAAAATGGTAGCAACAAGTGCCCTCTTTAATGCCCATCACCCACTTAGCCCATTCCCCCACCCTCCTCCTCTCCAGCAATCCTCAGTTTGTTCTCTATAGTTAAGAGTCTCTTGTGGTTTGCTTCCTTCTCTGTTTTTATTTCATTTTTATTTTTCCTTCCCTTCCTCTATGGTCATCCACATATGAGTGAAGTCAAATGGTATTTGCCTTTCTCTGATTGATTTATTTCACCTAGCATAATACACTCTAGTTCCAGCCACATTGTTGAAAATAGCAAGATTTCATTCTTTTTGATGGCTGAGCAATATTCTACTGTACATGTATACCACATCTTCTTTATCCATACATCAGTCAATGGACATTGGCTATCTCCATAATTTGGCTATTATTGTTAGTGCTTCTATAAATGTTAGGGTGCATGTGCCCCTTTGAATCAGTATTTTTGTATCCTTTGGATAAATACCTAGTAGTGCAATTGCTGGGTCTTAGGGTAGTTCTGTATTTAACTTTCTGAGGAACCTCCATGCTATTTTCCAGAGTGGCGGCACCAGTTTGCATTCCCTCCAACAGTGCAAGAGGGTTCCCCTTTCTCTGCATCCTTGCCCACATGTTGTTTCCTGAGTTGTTAATGTTAGCCATTCAGACAGGTGTGAAGTGGTATCTCCTTGTGGTTTTGACTTGTATATATCAAATGATTAGTGATGTTGAGCATTTTTTCATGTGTCTGTTATCCATTTTTATGCCTTCTTTGAAGAAGTGTCTGTTCATGTCTTCTGCCCATTTCTTTTTTTTTAATTATTTTTTACATTCATTTATTTTTGAGAGACAGACAGAACACAAGTCAGGGAGGGACAGAGAGAGGAGACACAGAATCCAAAGCAGGCTCCAGGCTCCAAGCTGTCAACACAGAGCCCGACGTGGGGCTCAAACTCACAAACTGTGAGATCATGACCTGAGCTTAAGTCGGACACTTAACCGACTAAGCCACCTAGGTGCCCTGTCCTCTGCCCATTTTTAACTGGATTATTTATTTTTGGGGTGTTGAATTTGGTAAGTTCTTTATGTATTTCAGATACTAGTCCTTTATCACATATGTCATCTGCAAATATCTTCTCCTATTCCATAGGCTGCCTTTTAGTTTTGTTGATGGTGTCTTTCATGTGCAGAAGCTTTTTTATCTTGACGAAGTTCTAGTAGTTCATTTTTGCTTTTGTTTCCCTTCCCTCAGGAGACATGTCTAGTAAGAAGTTGCTATGGCTGATGTCAAAGAGGTTGCTGCTTATGTTCTCTTTTAAGATTTTTATGGTTTCCTGTCTCACATTTAGATCTTTTACCCATTTTGAATTTATTTTTGTGTATGGTGAAAGAAAGTGGTCCAATTTCATTCTTCTGCGTGTTGCAGTCTAGTTTTCCCAACATCATTTGTTGAAAAGACTGTCTTTTTTCCATTGGATACTCTTTTTTTAATGTTTTATTTTTTGAGAGAAAGAGAGCGCGTATAAGCAGGGGAAGGGCAGAGAGAGTGGACAGAGGATCTGAAGCGAGTTCTGGGCTGAGAGCAGAGAGCCCGATGTGGGGCTCGAACCTGCGAATGGTGAGATCATGACCTGAGCTGAAGTTGGACACTTAACCAACTGAGCTATCCAGGCATCCATCCATTGGATAGTCTTTCCTGCTTTGTCGAAGATTAGTTTACCATATAGCTGTGGGTCCATTTCTGGGTTTTCTATTCTTTTCCATTGATCTATGTGTCTGTTTTTGTGCAAGTACCATACTGTCTTAATGATTACAGCTTTGTAATATAGCTTGATGTCTAGAATTGTGATGCCTTCCACTTTGCCTTTCTTATTCAACATTACTTTGGCTATTTGGGGTCTTTCCTGGTTCCACACAAATTTTAGAATTGTTTGTTCTAGCTCTGTGAAAAATGATGGTGTTATTTTGATTATGACGGGGATGTCCACTCTCACTACTGTTAGTTAAAATAGTACTGGAAGTCCTAGCCTCAGCAATGAGACAACAAAAAGAAATAAAAGGCATCCCAAATCAGCAAGGAAGAAGTCAAATATTCACTCTTCACAGATGACATGATTCTCCACATGGAAAACCCAAAAAGACTCCACTATAAAATTGCTAGAACTGATAGATGAATTCAGCAAAGTCACAGGACATAAAATCAACATACAGAATTCTGTTGCATTTATATACACCAAAAATGAAGCAGCAGAAAGAGAAATCAGGAAATCAATCCCATTTACAGTTGCATCAAAAAACATAAGATACCTAGGAATAAACCTAACCAAAGTGGTAAAAGGTCTGTACTCTGAAAACTATAGAACACTTATGAGAGAATTTGAAGAAGACACAAAGAAATGGAAAAACATTACATGCTCATGGAATGGGTGAACAGATATTATTAAAATGTCTATACTACCCAAAGAAATCTACACATTCAATGTAATCCCTAAGTAAGTTTTTCTTTGTTTCTTATTGAGAAGATGACAGGCTATGCGTTAATTCAGAAATCATAATGCTGGGAAGTGGGGACTGCCAGGGAATTGCTATGATCAAATCTGACAAAAACCTTCAATGGTGAACCTAGGGAAGATGATTTTCTGATAGTTTGTAGTATGCATTTGTTTATATGTGTGTGTATTTCTGGAATGTGATTTCAGAATAGTGCTAAGAGAGGATAGATGGTCCTACATATACCTATCCTGTCTTACTAAGCTTCTAAGTCATGAGTTGGCAAACATTTTCTATAAAGGACCGGATAGTAAATATTGTTTACTTTGCTATCCATAGTCACTATCACAGCTACTCAACTGTGTCACTGTAGCATAAAAGCAGCCATAGACAAAATGTAAACAAATAAGCATGCACATTGAAATATGAATTTCATATAATTTTATGTGTCACAAAATATTCTTCTTCTTCTGATTTTTTTCAACCATTTAAAATTGGAAAATCCACTTTTATTCACAGTTCATATAAAAACAGGTGGCAGGCCAATTTTTCCTGAGGGCTGTAGTTTGCTCATTCCTATTCTATGTTCATAAGATTTCATTGTGCATTTGGGAAGTACAGAGTGGGGTGTAAACTGTGGGCATTTAAAAGGGGATATCAAGCTGAATATTCAGAGTGAATATCCGATTAAATATAGGCCAAAATCAGGCATTATGATCTCTCTTGGAACCCAGGGATTTTATTTTATTTTTTTTCAAGGGTGACAATATTTAATATTTATTTATTTATTTTTCAATATATGAAATTTATTGTCAAATTGGTTTCCATACAACACCCAGTGCTCATCCCAAAAGGTGCCCTCCTCAATACCCATCACCCACCCTCCCCTCCCTCCCACCCCCCATCAACCCTCAGTTTGTTCTCAGTTTTTAACAGTCTCTTATGCTTTGGCTCTCTTCCACTCTAACCTCTTTTTTTTTTTTTTTCCTTCCCCTCCCCCATGGGTTTCTATTAAGTTTCTCAGGATCCACATAAGAGTGAAACCCTATGGTATCTGTCTTTCTCTGTATGGCTTATTTCACTTAGCATAACACTCTCCAGTTCCATCCATGTTGCTACAAAGGGCCATATTTCATTCTTTCTCATTGCCACGTAGTACTCCATTGTGTATATAAACCACAATTTTTTTTATCCATTCATCAGTTGATGGACATTTAGGCTCTTTCCATAATTTGGCTACTGTTGAGAGTGCTGCTATAAACATTGGGGTACAAGTGCCCCTATGCATCAGTACTCCTGTATCCCTTGGGAACCCAGGGATTTTAAATACTACTTTCAATTTTGATTAACATAATACATGCAATAAGAACGAAAAGTCAAGTAACATTGAAAGACTTACTATAAATATAATGGCTTTCTACCCCACTCCTTCTTACTTCTTCAAGTCTTCCTGCCCAGAGACAACAACTTTGGACTCCTTTTCTAGCTGTGTCTTTTGGCTTTCATGTATCTCTGTTTGCCTATCTACAAATTTCCAAATATCTTTTTCATTCATTTATTTTTGACATTGTCCTTTGACTTCCAATTATGATAGATAGGAATGGTAGAGAAAATATAGCTTTGCTGTGCTTCCATAACTCTCTACTTTTCTTTCCCCATCTTCCCAGTAGAGTTATATACAGTTTTTGGTTAAGTCAGCATTCAGTATTTACATTATTATTGTCTGACCAGATATTCTATTAGATTATTGTAATGTACTGTGATTATGTTCTTACCTCTTCACTAACATTGGTAATTGCTTTATCTTTTCACAGTTTTTACATAAATTTTCCTTTACCAATTGCTATTTCTTCTGACATCTTGTCTTCCAAAAACTTTTCATTACAGATTCCCACAAGGGCAACTTCATCAGCTAATCTATCAGTTCCAGTGTGTGTGTGTGCCTGTGTGTGTGTGTCTGTGTGTGTGTGTGTGTCTGTGTGTGTGTGTGTGTGTAAATGAGAAAGAAAGAGAGAGAGAGGCTCTCCCTAGAGATTTATTCTACTCCTTTGATCCTGCTGTGCAGCTGTGATTCTGAGACTTCCCTTTACTGCTATCCTTAGAATTCCCCTTGGCTTTGTCCTGATTTGAATTACCAATTTCTTGGATCTCATGCCTTCCTTTTTTTCTGATGGAATATACTTACTAGTAGCTTTGTCAAGATTTTAAAAATGGCATAATGACAGAGGGAATTGGGATAGCAGCACTTAATACGTATGACTTTTGAATCACACTGCTCTAGTCTGGTACGTAATTCTCATTTTAGGATATCTCTTCGTCATTGGGATTCTTTCACCTCTCTCTTGTGGGATCTCCTATGTTCTGCATCCCATATGTTACTCCTTTCTTAGTCTACTCCCTTTTTTTGGAGTAAAGTATCCTGTAGTATCTTCTGAGAAAAAGTGCATGGGAGGTAAAAGTAAGAACTTGCATGTCAGAAATGTCTTTATTCTACCCTCACACTTGATTGGTAGTTTCACTGGGTTTAGTATTCTAGGTTGGATATATTCTTTTTCTGTGGTATTTACCCATTATTTTGTAGATTCTGGAGTTGCTTTTGGGAAGCATTTCTGTTTCTGATTCTTTTTATCTTACCTATTTTATCTTTCTATTTTTCTGTATTTCTATCTATCTGGAAGCTTACAAAATCTTCTCTTTGTCCCAGTGTACTATAGTTTTACAGTGATATACTGTGGTGTATTTCTATTTTATTTATCACACTGAGTATTTTGTGGACCCTTCAATCTGGAAATTCATGAAATTCTAAGAAATTGTTTGGTTCTAAGAAAAAAATTTTAAATGATTTTGATGATGATTTCCTCCCATATGATAATCTCTTTGGCTCTTTGCCTCACTTCCTGAGAGATACTATTTTCCAACTCTTGTATTGTATTTCTATATCATATTTAATTCTAAGAGCCCTTCATTTGTCTTCTAAATATTCCTTTTCTTAGCATCCTATACTTGCTTCATGGATGCATTTCATCCTCTGAGTGTCTGTGAATTTTGACTTTTGGTTTTCTTTTCTATGCACATTCTCTGTTTCCTCCAAGTTGCCTCCCCACCCACCTTTGTTACTATTAGTTTGATTTGGCCTTTATTTCTCATATTGGAAGTTTTCTCATTTGCCTGGTAATACTTCGTTGTCTGTTCATATGTAGAGTAGAAGGCTAAAGTATAGATTGAAATTCCAAAATGCTTTAGTGGGGACTTGTTAACTATGAGCTTTTTTATTGGTTACACTGGTTGGGTCTTTGGTTAGGAAGTCCTCATATCAATACGTTTAGGTCCTTCCTCTCTGGTTGCTCTGATTCATCAGAGAAGATTCTTCTGGTCTTCTCTACTTGGAGGCTAAAGATGTGGCTGCCAGCACTCGAGTTAAATGGGAGAGGAGATCTGAGAATCTTAACATCTAGGAAACATATCTTTCTTTAATTCCCCTATTTTTGGGGTAATATTAATGCCTTCAAATAGAACTATTGTAGCTGAGACAAAATCACTCTGTTTACTTCCTCCAAAGAATAAATATCCAATTTTCTGCTAGGATGGGTAAGAGATGGTCTCAGAGCTATTGCAGTGAGGGAAAGGATGAAGGATTAAAAAAAATTTTAAGTAACTTTCAACTAGTTCTTCCCATTTTAGCCTTCACTCCACACTTTTCATTCTCAGTTCCAGAGGATTTTGCACATCACAATTTGTTCTTAGCCCCATGCCCCTGCCTAGCTGGTGGCCTGGAATTTGTCTTTCTTAGTTCTGCAAAATAAGATACCATGCATCTACCTGCCTTCAGTTTCTAAAATATATTGTGCTGATGTTTTATCTTTTGTTTACTGTGTAGGTTTGTATCTTTCAAAAAAAAATCCTTCTGCTAAATTAGATGTTTGTATTCAAACTACAATATTCTGGCTTCCATGAACTTTGACCTCTCTTATTAGCCCTCAATTAATTCATTAACAATATATAGGATGCCAGTGCAACAAAAGCAAATGACCAGTTTGCTGCATTGTCATGAAATCATCATTTTGACAAATTTACCTCTTAAAAGTTTTTTTTAATCTTTATTTATTTTTGAGAGGCAGAGACACAGAGCATGAGCAGGGGAGGGGGAAGAAAGAGAGGGAGACACAGAATCTGAAGTCGGGTCCAGGCTCCAAGCTGTCAGCACAGAGTCTAATGCGGGCGGCAACTCTCAAATCGTGAAATCATGACCTGAGCTGAAGTCGGACGTTTAACTGACTGAGGCACCCAGGCACTCCAGCAAATTTACCTCTTTATTTTAGCTATTTGCTATTATTTAAAGTTTTTAAAAAATCATTTGTTGCCTAATAGCATTTTAAATAATGTTCTGTTTTCTTTACACCATCTCTTGGTACCATAGCTAGATACTGAGGAGCAGAGAGAGGAGATGAAAGATTATAAAAACAGAAAATAATAAGAACATGTTCTAGAATACAAAGAATGCTTATGATTTTATTTAAGAATGTATTCTTCATGAATATATTTTAGTAGTTACCTAAGTAGATTCTATTTGTAAGAATAAATGTATTTGTTTTTGAAAAGCTCTTATTGGGGCACCTGGGTGGCTCAGTCGGTTAAGCGTCCGACTTCAGCCCGGGTCACGATCTCGCAGTCCGTGAGTTTGAGCCCCGCGTCGGGCTCTGTGCTGACAGCTCAGAGCCTGGAGCCGGTTTCAGATTCTGTGTCTCCCTCTGTCTCTGCCCCTCCCCTGTTCATGCTCTGTCTCTCTCTGTCTCAAAAATAAATAAACGTTAAAAAAAATTTTTTTAAAAATAAAAAATAAAAGAGTGTCTGGGGCATAGTAGATGCTCAATAAATATAAGGCTGAATGCCATATATTTAAAGGTGTAGAGAATACAGTGGTGTAGTAGCCTGTTCTTCACTGCCCCTTATGAATGGGTAAAGGAGGAAGCCCACAAATATGACTGTGTGAGGACTTGGGTATGACTTTATTCCAGGAAGCATGGAAGAGCAAAATTTCTCTTTAAAGAAGAACTAAAAGGCCCTCATGCAAGAGACATTGAGATATTGTTTCACTGGATAATGATCTGGGCTCCCTTAGTTTTATGAAGCAAGAATTGACCTTAGTTTGATATAAATTAGAGTGAATGGCCCATGAGTAGGAAAAGAATTACATGAATTTACTAGAAATACTTGAACAATGATACATCATTAAGGGAAAGACTGCCAACAGGAAGTCCTTGCCCCTTCTGCTTATTCCTATCTTTCCTTAAACAAACTTCTTACCTTCCTTTTGACTTCCACCTCTTTTACTTATTGCCTGCTCTTTTCCTTTTAACTAGACCCCTTTTCATCACTGACATAATAACTACTTGGATTATAGAGAGTTGGTTTTTGTGTCAAATAGCACAGGAGTCAGGAAATATACGACCACATTCTTCAAGTATTAAATCTCATGTTTACTTATATTTGTGTATTTTTATGTTTATGTAGCTATTTGTCTTTCTACTATCTGAGAATAACATCAAGCTAAGGGAAGAAAAAGTAGTGATTTTTAAAATAGGGAACTACCTAGATTGTGGACACATTTCATGTGAGGGAATTAGTGACAAATCTTGTGGATAGTACTAGACTTCAGCCTTATCTAATATTGATCTTCTGAAATTTCATTGGCCCTGTCCATCACTGACCTTATCCTAGACCCAGAAGTAAAGAGAATTGACAGAATGAGAATCATTAATTGGTTGAGTCAGTGTCTAAAAACTCCTAGTGTAAGACTTTCTAGTAAATTCTGTGTTTGCAAGTGTTGCTTAGGCTCAAGGCTTATGTGGGAGCTCTCACTTTCCCCAGATCCCCAAATCTAAATTTTGGATCATATACTCCCAGGTATGCCTACAAAGAGGAAAAAGTAACATCCTTTTCCAAGGGGAGTCCTAACTCCACCTATGGAGTTAGCTCTGTGTTGAGGAGGAGGATTAATAAAGGGGGCTGGCATGCTCCCTAGGGACTAAGGTCAGCTAAGGCGTGAAGGCAAGGAGTGCATGATGTCTTTAAAGATTATATAATTTCCATGGCTTCTAATGTGTCATGTGTAAACATGAAAACATAGGCTTTTTGTTTCCACTTGACTATCATGATGAAGACATTGCTAAGAAAATCCTTACTATCATTATAAAACAATTGTTTCAATCCAAGGAAAAAAGAAAATTTCAAACTTTCAATAACAACATCTATATAACAGGCCACTGTGATATATTATGGAAGGAAAAGGTGATCAAGATCGTGTGAACTAAATTATGACATAGGGTTGGAGAGCTGATATATCTCAGAGGTAAGACTGTGAAGGTGTATTGCTGGCATTGTCAGCTGAAAGCAACATTCATTCCTAATCATTCACTCCTTCTTATGATCTTTACTAGGAGATATCAAGAAAAAGCATTTGCTAGGTCAATAGCTGCATATCAGGAACCAAGGAATGTGTCAGTTTGGTCAAGTAATGAAACTACATCTGGTAAAACAGCTGCAATTGGAGTCACTACCTGGTTAAGGTTTTTTGTTGTTTTTTTTTTTTACATTTATTTATTTTTGAGAGACACAGAGAGACAGAGCACAAGTAGGGGAGGGGCAGAGAGAGAGGGAGACACAGAATCCGAAGCAGTCTCCAGGCTCTGAGCTGTCAGCACAGAGCCTGATGCAGGGCTCGAACTCACAAACCGTGAGATCATGACCTGAGCCGAAGTCGAAGTCAGATGCTTAACCAACGGAGCCACCCAGGCGCCCCACACCTGGTTATGTTTTTGATGATCCATTTTCATTTTCGAGATCTATCACACAGGCCACAAAAGAGAGTTGAATGGGGATGTGGTGGGAATCACCACCCCTGCATCTTTAAAGTTCTTGGTGGTGGCACTAATCTTTGTATTCCTTCCAGGAGTGTGACATTGCCTTTGATTTACTGTTTTCCTAGTGGCTTCCATTTTGCCTTTCCCAGAAAAATAGCCTTCACTCCACAGGTCAGGGAACCAGTGTGAGGATTCTGCCAGCTGCTGACTGTGCATTTTAGAAATGGAGAAATAACCACAGGATAGTTTTTGGTGACCCATTGCGCCCTCTGAGAGGTGAATCTGAGCTAAAACTCCATTGATTACCTAACCTCTATAAGCCCCTTTTCTGACTGGTGGACCACAGTGACATTTTGAGTCTCCTGGAAGTTGTGTCATTTCAGGGTTAGTGTCCAGTAGTCTCTGAAAGATCTAATTATTTCCTTTTCCCTAGTGCACAGTTACTCTGATAAAAGGCCATAGTTACCTTTGGGGAAGGCTGGGATAAGGATTAATAGTATAGTATATATCTTAAGAGATTTTTGAGGATTGGCTCATAGGATTATCAAGGCTGAGAAGTCTCACAATCTGCTACCTGCAAACTGGAGACATGGGCAAGGTGGTGTATAATTCCAGTCTGAATCCAAAAGCCTGAGAACTGGAGCACCAATGATAGAAGTTGCAATCCGAAGGCAGGAGAAAACCGATGCCACAGCTCAAGCAGACAGAGTGAATTCTCCTTTCTTCTACATTTTTATTCTTTAAAAAATTTTTTTTTTCAACATTTTTTTTTTATTTATTTTTGGGACAGAGAGAGACAGAGCATGAACGGGGGAGGGGCAGAGAGAGAGGGAGACACAGAATCGGAAACAGGCTCCAGGCTCCGAGCCATCAGCCCAGAGCCTGACGCGGGGCTCGAACTCACGGACCGCGAGATCATGACCTGGCTGAAGTCGGACGCTTAACCGACTGCGCCACCCAGGCGCCCCTACATTTTTATTCTTTTTAGGCCCTCAACAAATTGATACACACCCACGTTGGGAAGAGTAGTCTTCTTTACTCAGTCCAGCTATTCTAATGTTAATCCCTTCTAGAGACACTCTCACAGATACACCTAGAAATACAAACATTTGGGCATCCTGTGACCCCGTCAAAATGACACATAAAATCAACCATCATATTTCCATTGCCCCTTATTGCCCTACTGGCTCAGGTTACTCCAGCAAGCCTCTCACATCCAGATATTTCAAGGCAAATGGTAGGCATACTTCTTTAGGAACATATAAATATGACAAGCTCCCCCCAAAAATTATGACGGTAGCATCATCAGTTCCACTATCTGTGAGCATCTGAGCAGGGATGTATCCACTTGCCTCCCCCTTTCTAAATACACTCCCCAAAACCTACTGGGAATTTTCTTGGGACCGCCCTCCTTACTCTTCTTGGTGTGATGGTGGAGGAAGCTGCTCTGTCTTCTATGAGAAAGGAGGGAAAAGCCACAAATCTTTTCTAAGCCATCGCAACTCTGATAATTTTTTCTTCTCCCCTCCCCAGTCTTTTGCTTTTATGAACTGGGAAACATGGAGTAGATAGTCGAGTGTGGGAAAACTAGTTTGTCTGCACCTTATTGAACCTGGAGGGAGTATCTGACTCCCAAATGTGGCTAGCTCTTTGGTGGTATCTCTTTTGAACATGAGGATTTCAGTACCTCTCTGCCTCACTAAAGGCCCTAGGCATCAATTCTTGAGCAACAGAGATAGCTCCACTCAATATTAGTTACATTTACATTTTTTTTTCCTGAAATGATACACAAATAGGTGGAAACACTGGTTACCTCTGGAAAAGGAAATTTAGAGGCTGGAGACATAATTACCTGTCTATATTATCTATTTAAAAATAAAGTAATCTTAAAAGGGGAGAATGGGAGACTTGCTTCTAAATTTGCTGTGCCTAAATAGTTTCTGGACAATGGTTAAGGCTAACAGCCTAATGGAAGTGGACTGAGGTATGCATTTTCCTGGGGCAGGTCATCATGCAGGTAAAGAAGTTAAGCCTGGAGTAGTGGATCTAAGGATCTGTGAGATTAGAGCAAGAGTATGAGGGCCAAATATTTTGGACATTTCTGGGGACTGGTGAGGCCAGAGAGAATTTCTGGAATGCAGTAGAAGTGACTTTCTGAATATATTAGTATTCATGGTTGACATAACGAATCTGCATATTGGCATGTCCTGTATAGTCATTCACTCAATAACAAGAATAGAGTGTCACAAGGACAGGGAGTTTTGGCTCTTGCTCACTGATGCATCCCTGGCATTTAGAACATTGCCTGGCAAATTACAGACATTCTAAGTCTATTTGTGGAATGAATAAATGAATGGGGATAAGACAGATAACACTAACATCCAGAATCATAATGTCGTCCATGAATACTAATTCTGAAAAATGCCGTGCACTTCCTGTCAGTGGAAGAGCTCCCTTCAGCCACTCTACATCCCTGCCTTCCAATAAGGTAGGGGAAGGTCTGGAGGAAAGAAAAGGGGAAAGAAGCTACTAAGCTGCTTAGGGTGAGAGTAACTGGAGTAGGGACTAGAGCGAGCAGCCCCAAGGCTGGGATGCACTGTTATGAATTCCCCTCCAGTTTTCAGTTTCATACCCTTGCTCTAATCTCAAGGTACAACTGAACAGAGTCCTAAATTTGTAAGAATAGGGGTGGGGGCTGGGAGTACAGATCTGCTCCTAATTTACATGTCTATATCCAGTTTAGAAAATACACAAAGATCTCTCTCCTCTCTAGCTCAGATGTCTTGCTCTAGACCATGTTAAAAAGTTTCTATTAATTTCTGATTTTTGCTCCTCTGATTATGTAAGGCATTGTTGGATATGAAAAAACAGACCCTCTTCCACTTTTAGGAATTTATCATACAGAAATCATTGTTCAGCTATGTCAAGGATATGTGTACAAGATATTCACTTGCTTATAACAATGAAAATTTAGAAACCCAATTATCCAACAAGAGAATGGTTCAATAAATTATGATCCATCTGTGGGGGCAATACATAGAATGGTGGTTAAAAACATTGGCTCTGGAGTTAGAATGTCTGGATTCAAATCCTGGCTCTGCTGTTTACTAGTTGAGTGACTAAATCTCAATTTCCATATCTATAAAATGGAGATATTCTAGTCTCTACCTAATATACTCATTCTGTGACTTTGAATAAATTATTTAATCTGCTTGATCTACTTTTCCACCAGTAAAATAAAAGTGGTAATATCTGCCTCCCTGGAAATAAACTAATCACCATGTAAATTGCTGAGTTTAATGTCTGACATAAGTAATAATAATAATACCTCACATTTATTGCACCATTGTAATGTGTCAGGCATTGTTCACTTTATTATTTTTTAAACTACATTTTCTTGTCTTTTTTTTTAATGTTTATTTATTTTTGAGAAAGAGAGAAAGACAGAACATAAGTAGGGAGAGAAGGAGACACAGAATCCAAAGCAGGCTCTAGGCTCTGAGCTGTCAGCACACAGCCCGACGATGCGGGGCTCAAACTCACGAACTATGAGATCATGACTTGAGCCAAAATCAAGAGTCCAAAGCTCAACTGGCTGATCCACCTAGGTGCCCCCAATGAATACATTGTTAAATCACATAATAAGGACTACAGAGAAGGATGATCCAGAGTTGGTTAATTCAACAACTCATTAACTTCATTAGAAGCTTAGGTGCCTTCTAAATCTTTCTGCTCTGCTATCCTCACTAGGTGTTGGTTTATCTTTTTAGTCTGGATGCTCCATGCTTCCAAGATGGCTGACAAAATCCTGAACATCACACATTCAAAGGAGCAGGAAATGTCCCTGTGCTTATGTCCCTTAAAAGAGTGAGGACAGGGTGCCTGGGTGGCTCAGTTGGTTGAGCATCCGACTTCAGCTCAGGTCATGAACTCCCATTCACAAGTTTGAGCCCTGCATCAGACTCTGCTGACAGTTTTGAGCCTGGAGCCTGCTTTGGATTCTGTCTCCCTCTCTCTCTGCCCCTCCCCTGCTTGCCCTCTGTCTCTCTCTTTCTCTCAAAAATAAATAAACATTTTAAAAAATTAAAAAAATAAAGAGTGAGGATAATCTTCCCAGAAGCCTACCAGGAGATTAGCCTCCCATATATTTTACTGGATTTTCATCATACTCTTATATTTAAAGTAATGCTTGGCACAGGAAATAGGATCACCATGATAGGTATGGACTAATTAAGACTGACCCCCTGTAGCTACCAGCTACCCTTGGGGCATTTGAAAAGGGGAAACAAAATTAGGAATCTATTAGAATAAAGGGGAGAAGTGTTGTTTACATTTTTGTTTGATTCTTTCCCTTTGAGTGTGGACTGGACCTATTGACCTTTTCCTAATGAATATAATACAGGAAAAATGATTGGATGTCACTTGCATGATTAGGTTATAAGAGACTTCACCTTCCATGTGGCTGGCATTTTCTCTGTCTGGCTTTTCTTGTGTGCTTCAATGAAGCAAAGTGGAAAGGCTCATGTGGCAAGGAATAGAGGTCAGCCTTTTGCATTACTAGGGAGGAACCAAGGCCTCAGTCCAAACATAAACATTCATGACACTAAATAAATATCCAGTATGCTGGATGGCTTCCTTTTGCCCTTAAAAATCCATTCTCCACCCTGCTCTGTGCTCCCAGGGAATAATCTGTAAGTTCTCCACCATGGGCTTCCTTGCCATCTTACTTCCATTTGGATTCTACCAAGAGGGCCACTGTCTGAAGATGAGAGGTAGAACAGAGGATGAGGCCTGGGTACTTATTCTCCCAGCAACTTCTCTGTGAATGTGACCTTATTGGAAACAGGGTCTTTGCAGATGTAATCAAGTTAAGATGAAGCCATACTGGACTAGGGTGTGCACTTATCCAATGACTGGTGTCTTTTTGTAAGAAGAGGGGAATTTGGACACAGACATATAGGGAGATGGGCAGGTGATAATGAAATATTGTGTCTATAAGCTAAGGAATGCCAGGGATTGCCAGTAACCACCACCAGAAGGAGAGAACCATGGGACACAGTCTCCCTCAGAGCCTCCAGGAGTAATCAATCCTGCTGATACCTTGATTTTGGACTTCTAGCATTCCAAACTGACAGAGAATAGATTTCTGTTGTTTTAAACTACCCAGTTTGTGAAGGTGGTGGTACTTTGTTATGGCAACCCTAAAAAACAAATACATTAATCAGTCTTTTTTTTTTTTTTTGGCATAATGTTAGAAAACCATAACTCTGTGCTGAATGGCTGTTACCATTTTAATGTTTTTTTTCCTGATTATGATAGTAATACATGCTATTAAAAAATAGAAAGATTCAAAGAAAAATAACAATTAGGAAATCACATCCATAATACTTCCGCGGTTATCATTTTGGTATTTTCCATTTCTCCCTTGCCAAAATGTGGCTTTACGTAGCTTTTTATATGATATATAGAATTCTTCATCCTGATTTTTCACTTAAAATTATAGGTAAACAGGTATTCATGGAGTAAGCAACATAAAATGCCATTATATAGGTGTTCCATGTTTTACTTAACAGTTTGTTTTTTTGAATAATTGTTTTGTTTAGGTTCTTTTTGTTTTGTTATTGGAAACAATCTGTGATGCAGGGTATGATGAGATGAAAGTCTTATTTCCAGAAGGGGATTTAATCTAGCTATTGATGATTGGTATAGATTAGAGAAGTGCTTGTTAACAAAGATGTCCCAAAGTCAGAGACCAGCCTCTCCTCACTAATCCAGAAATGACTGCAAAGCAAAGATTTAGGGTAGGAGTGGAGTGGGTCTTCCAGGAACAGTCCGTAAGTTACATACCAGGGAGAGCTGACCCTGGAGTTGCCAGGTTACTCAGGATGCTTGGAACAAGATCTGTAGGGACACTTCCTGGACATGTGCCCTTTGTTCACTCTTTTAATAAATCCCAGCTGCTTCTGATCCTCTTTGAGCTGTCACTTGGGGAGTTACTGTAGGCATCTTTCTAACTAACCTCTTGAGACTTATTTAGAGTAAAAGCAAACCTGAGACTGACCTTAAATTGATCTAAAGTAAAGCTGCCTATGGGAATTTCCACACTTGGAACTACAGGGAATCTCTAAGTAGCAAATGCTAATGAGGCCCTGACAGTCTCAGTTCAACTCTACTTTCTTCTCCCCTAAGGCCTATTTCCACAGACACCAGAGAAGAAGGGAGAATGAGGGGTTCAGCCTGGGCAGAGACTGGCTGGAACCCAAGTGCCTCCTCAGAGTATGCTCAACACTATTACCAGGCTTCCCCAGGTAGCAAAAGTTTGGAAGTTCAAAGTCATTTCTATTGGCCTAACTGGGTTGTGCTGGGAAATGCTCTGTGTTATAATTACTGCTGCCTACTATAATAGTAGGCTTTTGCTTGAGATTAATAAATCTGGAAGAATATCCATTATTTGTATCTTTCTTTGATTTACTTCAGAAAGTGAAGCATGGCAAAGTCATGCCCTGAACAAAGAACCTTTGTAATGAGATTGGAAAACTTTCAAGCAGAATGGGCTCCTCCCTGAAAGGCTGAGTCACAGGGAAGTTACCCAGGTACCCAATCTATGGAAACCCCTTCTTCTTACCCTAGAACTAGAAAATGTTCATATCATTCCCTCATTCTTTCATTCAAAACATATATTCAGTCTACTGTGTGCCAATGCTGTGCATTATGGGAGACAGATGAATAAAATACAGTTTTGCATTAAGATAGGTAAAAATCTGGCAGGAAAGAGAAGTCATTAAAAACAATCACTTAAAGAGTACCACATATTAAGTACCACAGGTGAGGCACAAACAGAAATTAGAAGATGTTCAGCCATGAGACATTATACTCAATTTCTGACTAGAGAAATAAGGAGAGGCTTCAGAAAGGACTGGGCATTTAACTTGAAACTTAAATTTTTCAAATATTCTATCCTTTCTTTACCCATGGCAACTGTCCTGGCTCAGACCTTTATATATCATTTATTTATGCATTCACTCACTCATTCAACATTTTTGTTTAAAATCTGCAAAGTACCAGGGTTAAGGCCAGGTATTGGGATACAACAGTGAACAACAGAAATGGGTCTTGCCTTCATGGAGCTTACACTCTACTTGAGGAGATAAGTAAACAGACAAATAAGAATTATGACAGAATTCAACAAAGGGCTAGTTAGGGAATAGCAAGGGGACCAGCTTTAAAGAGGAGGGTCAGAGAAGGCTAATCTGAGAAAATGATACATAAACAAAGATATAAGGGATGGGAGTGAGCTAGTCATGGAAGAAATTAAGGCAAGAGCATTCTAGAGATGTAATAGCATACGGAAAGGCATGAAATAGGGAAGAGCTTAGAAAGTTTACGTTTCTGAAATAAGACTCATGTGGCTGGAATATAGTGAAAGAAGAAGAAACCAGAGTGAAATGAGATTCGAGAGATCAGAGGGCAGAGGGAGGGTAATACGTAGCCTTGAATGGTATTATTAGGAATTCAAATTTTATTCTAAATGCAATATAAAGTCATTGTTAAGTGAATGGCCAATGCAAACTGATTTATATTATAAGATGGCTCTTGCTGCAGTGAAGAAAACTGATAGGAAGATAAGAGTAAAAGGGAGAAGACCAATTAAGAGACTCCTGGAGCCTGGGCAAGAAGTGATGGTATCTTGGACAAGGTGGCAGAGAGAAAATGTATGAATTCTGTATGTACTTTGACAACAGATTCAAGAGGATTTCCCAATGGATTAGATGTTGAGAGTGAGGAAAATGGAGGCATCACAGATGACTCCTAGGTTTCTAGAATGAGCAATTGCATACACTAGTTTAATAGACTTATTACTCTCTCCTTGAAATAGGATAATAATTCCTATCCATTGTTCATATGACTATACAGTTCTACCCATTGAATCTGGACTTGATTGTGTGACTGTCTTTGACCAATAGAATTTAGGCAGAAGTGGGGCACCTGGGTGGCTCAGTCAGTTAAGTGTCCAACTTCAGCTCAGATCATGATCTCACAGTCTGTGAGTTCAAGCCCCGCGTCAGGCTCTGTGCTGATAGCTTGGAACCTGGAGCCGGCTTCAGATTCTGTGTCTCCCTCTCTCTCTGCCCCTCCCCTGCTCATGCTCTGTCTCTCTCTGTCTCAAAAATAAATAAAAAAATTAAAAAAAATAATTTAGGCAGAAGTGATAGTATTCTAGTTACCCTCAAGATCATCTCATACTTGCAAAAGAGCTTCTGGCTCCCAATGACAGTGTCTTCATTCTAAGCCAAAAGTAGGGGAGAGGAGAGAAAACAAGGGGGAAAATGCAGCAGAGTTAGTCCCTACCCCTTTTAAAGGAAGTTCCACCCAGAAACATCTGCTTATATTTATCTCACAGGCCAGGACTTAGTCAAATGACCATCTATATGCAGGGAAGCCTTAAAAAAATTTGGGTTTTTTTCAGCTGACTAAATTGCTACACTAAATGAAACTAGGATTTTCTTAAAAATAATAAGGGTGAGGGGCTCCTGGGTGGCTCAGTCAGTTAAGTGTCCAACTTTGGCTCAGGTCATGATCTCTCAGTTCATGAGTTCAAACCCAGCGTCGTGCTCTGTGCTGACAGCTCAGAGCCTGGAGCCTGCTTCAAATTCTGTATCTCCCTATCTGCTCCGCCCCTGCTCACACTCTCTCTCTCTCACACACAAAAATAAATAAACATTAAAAAAAATAAAACATAATAACAAGGGTGAGAATGAATATGGGTAGGTGTCTGGCTCTGTCACAGGAAGATCATGAGAAAGAATAAGCAGCTTGTTGGTTGCAACCTCCTTGAGAGCTTCCTGGATGTAATCTGAGACCAGCTCCTAAGCCGAGGACAAGGGGAAACTGAAAAAGAGGCAGGCCACTCAAGATTGTTAGGTGGCAGGCTTAAAAAAGCAAAGCAGTTTACACATGAGGCTTGTCTTGGGTGGCCACAAGATGAGTAGATCTCCATTAACACCTGCCTGCCAAATCTTAAAAGTTTATATAGAAGCCTTAACTGGGTTCAGTCACATTTACCATCCAAATGGCCTCAAGACCACATCACTATCTCGAGGCTATGTCCTTGGAGCAGCTTCTGGGATCAGGGAAGGCAAGCAAAATACACACTCTAAGACTAGAGGAGGGGGTAAGGAGCTTCTGATTACCAGAGTCTAGCTCATGGGTCAGCTTGATGACCTCCCCCAACAGAGCTGAGAGACTGAATAAAAATTAGGATAAATAAGAGACCATCTGCATTGTTGGAGGCTTTCATGAGAATATTTTCAGAGGAATTGAGATAGAAGCCAGATTGCAATGGACTAAAGAAAGAAACAGGCAAGTAGAGACAACTTATACAGACAACTTTTCTTATAAGGGAAATTCCTTTGCAAACTGAAAGGAATCACTGGAGGAAATTGAGGTAGTAATAACTGGAAGGAAAGTGAGGTCAATTGAGAACTTTTCCAAAATTATAGATACTAGATCATGGCCATTTCTAGGCATAATACTATATTCTTCAGTTTCTTTTGTCCTATCCACAATGTCTAACTTTCAACCAAAAATTAGGAGTCATTTAAAAAAATCGAAGAAAAAAGACAAAAACAAAAAAAGTTAACCAGATGTTTACCTTATCAAAAAGGGAATTTAAAGTAATTCTGATTAATATGTGAAAGGCTATGATAGAAAATATGGCTAATATACATCAAAAGTTGGGTAATTTCAGTTGGCAGCAATGGGAACTATAGGAAAAAGACAAATGAAATACTAGAAATAAAAACAACTTATGGTAAACGTAATGAAGAATGCCTCCAATAGGCTCATAAGTAGATTCCACATAGCCAAGGGGAGGAAATCAGTGAACTGGAAGATAGGTCAATAGAAATTACACAATTATAACACAAAAACTAATAAGAATGAAAAAACTCCAAATAGTCAAGAGGTATGTGAAAATTTCAAACAGCCTAACATACATGTAAATAGAAATTTAGAAGATGAGAGAGCAAGGTAGGAAAAATGTGAACAAACAATAGGTGAGAACTTTCAAAGAAATAATGAAAGATGTCAAATCACAGATCCAAAATGCTCAGAGAATCACAGCAGAATAAATTCCAACACCCACACACACACACAATTAGACACATCATATTTAAATGTGAAAATAAAAGATAGATTATCTTGAAGGCAGCTAGAGAAAAAGAAAAAGACACATTTTATGCAGAGGAACAAAAGATTAAAATCACAGCATACTTCTCATCAGAAACTAAGACAACAGAGTAACATACTTAAAGTGCTGAAAGAAAAAAAACTGTTAATACAGAATTCTATATCAAGTGAAAATATCCTTCAAAACAAATTAGCAATACAAATCTCTCAGTGTAGGATGGGGTTACTTCCCAATAAACCTATTGTAAGTTGAATATATCATAAGTTGAACACCCATTTAATACATCTAATCCGCTAAACATATTTTAGCCTAGCCTACCTTAAAGGTGTTCAGAACACTTACATTAGACTATCATTGGGCAAAATCTTTTTATTTATTTATTTATTTATATTTTTTATATTTTTATTTATTCATTTTATATTTCCATCCAAGTTAGCATATAGTGCAATAATGATTCCAGGAGTAGATTCCAGTGATTCATCCCCTGTGTATAACACCCAGTGCTCATCCCCACAAGTGTCTTCCTTAATGCCGCTTATCCATTTAGCCCATCCCCCACCCTCAAGCCCTCCATCAATCCTCAGTTTGTAGTCTGTGTTTAAGAGTCTCATGTTTTGTCCCCCTCCTTGTTTTTATATTATTTTTGCTTCCCTTCCCTTCTGTTAATGTATTTTGTATCTTAAATTCTTCATATGAATGAAGTCATATGATATTTGTCTTTCTCTGACTAATTTCACTTAACATAATACCCTCTAGTTCCATCCACATAGTTGCAAATGGCAAGATTTCATTCTTTTTGATTGCTGGGTAATACTTCATTGTGTGTGTGTGTGTGTGTGTGTGTGTGTGTGTGTGTGTATCTCACATCTTCTTTATCCATTCATCTGTCGATGGACATTTGGGCTCTCTCCATACTTTGGCTATTGTCTATAGCGCTGCTATAAACATTGGGGTGCATGTGCCCCTTTGAAACAGCACACCTGTATCCCTTGGATAAATACCTAGTAGTGTAATTGCTGGGTCATAGGATAGTTCTATTTTTAATTTTTTGAGGAACCTCCATACTGTTTTCCAGAGTGGCTTCTCCAGCTTGCATTCCCAGCAACAGTCAAAAGGGATCCTCTTTATCCACATCTTCACCAACATCTGTTGTTGCCTGAGTTTTTAATTTTAGCCATTCTGACTGGTGTGAGGTGGTACCTCATTGTGGTTTTAATTTGTATTTCCCTGATGATGAGTGATGTAGAGCATTTTTTCATGTGTCAGTTGGCCATCTGGATGTCTTCTTTGGAGATGTGTCTATTCATGTCTTTTGCCCATTTCGTCAATGGATTATTTGTTTTTTGGGTGTTGAGTTGGATAAGGTCTCTATAGCTTTTGGATACTAACTCTTTATCTGATATGTCGTTTGCAAATATCTTCTCCTATTCCGTTGGTTGCCTTTTAATTTTGCTGATTGTTTCCTTCGTCGTGCAGAAGGTTTTTATTTTGATAAGGTCCCAATAGTTCATTTTTGCTTTTGTTTCCTTGCCTCCAGAGACATGTTGAGTAAGAAGTTGCTGCAGCCAAGGTCAAAGAGGTTTTTGCCTGCTTTATCCTCGAGGATTTTGATGGTGCCCTGTCTTATGCTTAGGTCTTTCATCCATTTTGAGTTAATTTTTGTGTATGGTGTAAGAAAGTGGTCCAGGTTCATTTTTCTGCATGTTGCTGTCCAGTTTTCCCAGCCCCGTTTGCTGAAAAGACTGTTCAATTGGGTATTCTTTCCTGCTTTGTTAAAGATGAGTTGACCATATAGTTGTGGGTCCATTTCTGAGTTCTCTGTTCTGTTCCAGTGATCTGAGTGTCTATTTTTGTGCCAGTACCGTACCATCTTGATGATTAAAGCTTTGTAATACATCTTGAAATCTGGGATTGTGATGCCTCCAGCTTTGGTTTTCTTTTTTAGGATTACTTTGGCTACTCAGTCAATCTGTTCCATACAAATTTTAGGATTGTTTGCTCTAGCTCTGTGAAGAATGCTGGTGTTATTTTGATAGGGATTGCATTGAATATGTAGATTGCTTTGGGTAGTGTCAACATTTTAACAATATTGTTCTTCCAATCCAAGAGCATGAGATATTTTTCAAATTTTTTATGTCTTCTTCAATTTCTTTCATAAGTTTTCTATAGTTTTCAGTGTGTAGATTTTTCACCTCTTTGGTTAGGTTCATTTCTAGGTGTTTTATGGGTTTTGGTGCAATTGTAAATGGGATCGATTCCTTGATTTCTCTTTCTGCTGCTTCATTATTGGTGTCTAGAAATGCAACAAATTTCTGTGCATTGATTTTATATCCTGCGACTTTGCTGAGTTCATGGATCAGTTTTAGCAGGGTTTTTTTTTTTTTTTTTTTTGGTTTTCCATATAGAATATCATGTTGTCTGTGAAGAGTGAAAGTTTTACTTCCTCCTTGTTGATTTGGATGCCTTTTATTCCTTTGTGTTGTCTGCTTACTGAGGCTAGAACTTCCAATACTATGTTAAATAACAGTGGCAAGAGTGGGCATCCCTGTCGTGTTCCTTACCTTCGGGCGAAAGTTCTCAGTTTTTCCCCATTGAGGATGATATTACCGGTGGGTCTTTCATATTTGGCTTTTATGATCTTGAGGTATGATCCTTCTACCCCTACTTTCTTGAGGGTTTTCATCAAGAATGGATACTGTATTTTGTCAAATGCTTTCTCTGCATCTATTGAGAGGATCATGTGGTTCTTGTCCTTTCTTTTATTTAAAAAAAAATTTTTTTTAACGTTTATTTATTTTTGAGACAGAGAGAGACAGAGCATGAACAGGGGAGGGGCAGAGAGAGAGGGAGACACAGAATCCGAAAAAGGCTCCAGGCTCTGAGCTGTTAGCACAGAGCCCGACGCAGGGCTCGAACTCACAGACTGTGAGATCATGACCTGAGCCGAAGTCGGACACTTAACTGACCGAGCCACCCAGGCGCCCCTGTCCTTTCTTTTATTGATGTGATGTATCACATTGATTTTTTTGCAGACATTGAACCAGCCCTGCATCCCAGGTATAAATCCCACTTGGTTGTGGTGAATAGTTCTTCTAATGCATTGTTGGATCTGGTTGGCTAGTATCTTGTTGAGGATTTTTGCATCCATGTTCATCAGGGAAATTGTTCTGTAGTTCTCCTTTTTAGTGGGGTCTTTGGTTTTGGAATCAAGGTAATGCTGACTTCATAGAATGAGTTTGGAAGTTTTCCTTCCATTTCTATTTTTTGGAACAGCTTCAAAAGAATAGGTGTTAACTCTTCTTTAAATGTTTCATAGAATTCCCCTGGAAAGCCATCCAGCCCTGGACTTTTGGTTTTTGGGAGATTTTTTTTATTACTAATTCAATTTCTTTAGTAGTTATGGGTGTGTTCAAATTTTCTATTTTTTCTTGTTTCATTTTTGTTAGTTAATATGTTTCTAGGAATTTGTCCATTTCTTCCAGATTGCCCAATTTATTGGTGTATAATTGTTCATAGTATTCTCTTATTATTGTTTGTATTTCTGCAGTGTTGGTTGTAATCTCTCCTCTTTCATTCTTGATTTTATTAATTTTGGTCCTTTCCTTTTTCTTTTTGATCAAACTGGCCAAGGTTTATCAATTTTGTTAATTGTTTCAAAGAACCAGCTTCTGGTTTCATTGATCTGTTCTACTGGTTTTGTGTGTGTGTGTGTGTGTGTGTGTGTGTGTGTGTGTGTGTGTGTGTGTGTTGTTTTATTTTGATTTGTTTGTTTGTGGTTTCAATAGCATTGATTTCTGCTCTAATCTTTATTTCCCATCTTCTGCTATCTTTGGGTTTTATTTGCTGTTTTTTTTCCAGCTCTTTAAGGTGTAAGGTTGGGTTGTGTATCTGAGATCTTTCTTCCTTCTTTAGGAAGGCCTGGATTGCTATATACTTCCTTCTTTTGACCACCTTTGCTATATCCCAGAAGTTTTGGGCTGTGGTGTTATCATTTTCATTGACTTCCATATACTTTTTAAGTTCCTCTTTAACTTCTTGGTTAGCCCATTCATTCTTTAGTCACCTAGGATGTTCTTTAGTCTCCAAGTATTTGTTGTCTTTCCAAATTTTTTCTTGTGGTTGATTTTGAGTTTCATAGTGTTGTGGTCTGAAAATATGCACGGTATGATCTCAATCTTTTTGTACTTTTGAGGGCTGATTTGTGTCCCAGTATGTGATCTATTCTGGAGAATGTCCATGTGCACTTGAGAAGAATGTATACTCTGCTGCTTTAGGATGAAATGTTCTGAATATATCTGTTAAGTCCATCTGGTCTAGTGTGTTTCAAATCCATTGTTTCCTTACTGATTTTCTGTTTAGATGATCTGCCCATTGTTGTAAGTGGGTGTTGAAGTCCCCTACTATTAAGGTATTATTATCAATGAGTTTCTGTATGTTTGTGATTAATTGATTTATATATTTGGGTGCTATCACATTTGGAGCATAAATGTTTACAATTGTTAGATATTCTTGATGAATAGACCCCTTAATTATGATATAATGCCCTTCTTCATCTCTTGTTAGTCTTTATCTTAAAATCTAGATTGTCTGATACAAGTATGACTACTCTGGCTTTCTTTTGGCAACCATTAGCATGATTGATTGTTCCCCTTACTTTAGGTCTGAAGGTGTCTTTAGGTCTCAAATGGGTCTCTTGTAAACAGAATAGATGAATCTTATCCATTCTGTTACCCTGTGTCTTTTGATTGGAGTGTTTAGTCCATTGACATTTAGAATGAGCACTGAAAGATATGAATTTATTGCCATTGTGTTGCCTGTAGAATTGAAATTTCTGGTGTTGTTCTCTGGTCCTTTCTAGTCTTTGTTGCTTTTGGTCTTTTTTTTTTTTTTTCATCTTTTCTCCTCTTATACAATCTCCCTTAAAATTTCTTGCAGGGCTGGTTTAGTGGACACATACTCCTCTGGTTTTTGTTTGGGAAACTTTTTGTCTCTCCTTCTAGTTTGAATGACAGCCTTACTGGATAAAGAATTCTTAGCTGCATATTTTTCTGCTTTAGCAGATTGAGTATAACCTGCCACTCCTTTCTGGCCTGCCACGTTTCTGCTCCTCATGACTGTTCCTTAGTCCCTTGATCTCTGTGGCAAGAGATTCTCTGCTGTCCTGTATACTGTTTTCAAGCCCAGCGATTAATTTTATGACTATTATTCTAAATTCACTTTCTGTTATATTATTTAAATCCTTTTTGATCAGTTCATTGGCTGTTGTTATTTCCTGCAGATTCTTCTGAGGGGAATTCTTCCTTTTGGTCATTTTGGATAGTCCCTGGAGTGGTGAGGACCTGCAGGGCACTTCCCCTGTGCTATGGTGTATAACTGGAGTTGGTGGGCGGGGCCGCAGTCCGACCTGATGTCTGCCCCCAGCCCACCGCTGGGGCCACAGTCACACTGGTGTGTGCCTTCTCTTCCCCTCTCCTAGGGGCGGGATTCACTGTGGGGTGGCGTGGCCCGTCTGGGCTACTTGCACACTGCCAGGCTTGTGGTGCTGGGGATCTGGTGTATTAGCTGGGGTGTGTAGGCAAGGTGCACGGGGGCAGGAGGGGCAGGCTTAGCTCGCTTCTCCTTAGGTGATCCACTTCAGGAGGGGCCCTGTGGCAGCGGGAGGGAGTCAGATCCGCTGCCGGAGGTTTGGCTCCGCAGAAGCACAGAGTTGGGTGTTTGCACGGAGTGAGCAAGTTCCCTGGCAAGAACTGGTTCTCTTTGGGATTTTTGGCTGAGGGATGGGCGGGGGAGATGGCGCTGGCGAGCGCCTTTGTTCCCCGCCAAGCTGAGCTCTGCCGTCGGGGGCTCAGCAGCTCTCCCTCCCTTTGTTCTCCAGCCTTCCCGCTTCCTGAGCAGAGCTGTTAACTTATGACCTCCCAGACGCTAAGTCGCGCTTGCTGTCGTCCGGCCCCTCCGCTTTTTCAAGCCAGACTCGGGGGCTCTGCTTGGCCGGCGAGCCGCCCCTCCGCCCCGGCTGCCTCCCGCCAGTCCGTGGAGCGCACACCGCCTCGCCGCCCTTCCTACCCTCTTCCGTGGGCCTCTCGTCTGCGCTTGGCTCTGGAGACTCCGTTCTGCTAATCCTCTGGCGGTTTTCTGGGTTCTTTAGGCAGGTGTAGGTGGAATCTAAGTGATCAGCAGGACGCGCGGTGAGCCCAGCGTCCTCCTACGCCGCCATCTTCCCTCCAACCCCCTGGCCTGCCACGTTTCTATAGATAGGTCTGCTGTGATCCTGATCTGTCTTCCCTTGTAGGTTAAGGACTTTTTTTCCCCTTGCTGCTTATATCATTCTTTCCTTGCCTGAGTATTTTGTGAATTTGATTATGATATGCCTTGTTGATGTTCAGTTTTTGTTGAATCTAAAAGGAGTTCTCTGTGCTTTCCGGATTTTAGTGTCTGTGTCTTTCCCCAGGTTATGAAAGTTTTCTGCTATGATTTGCTCACATAACCCTTCTACCCCTTTTTCTCTCTCTTCATCTTCTGGGACCCCTATGATTCAGATGTTATTCCTTTTTAATGAGTCACTGAGTTCTCTAATTTTTATATCATGCTCTTTGCCTTAGTTTCCCTCCTTTTTTCTGTTTCACTTTTCTCCAGAAGTTTGTCCTCTGTATCACTGATTCACTGCTCTGTTTCATCCATACTTGCTGCCGTGGCATCTATTTGAGATTTCATCTCAGTTTATAGCATTTTTAACTTCATCTTGATTAGATTTTACCTCTTTTATCTCCTCAGAAAGGGATTATATGCTTTTTTCAACACCAGCTAGTATTTTTTTTATTGTGATTCTAAATTCTGGTTCAGACATTTTGCTTGTATATGTCTTTATTAAGTCCCTAGCTGTCATTTCTTCCTGTTCTTTCTTTTGGAGTGAATTCCTTCATTTTGTCATTTGAAGGAAGAAAAAGTATTAATAAAATTTAAAAAGTAAAAATTTAAAAATTTAAAACAACACACAAAAATATCAAATAAAGGATGCTAGATCCTAGGTGTTTTTTGGTCTGGTTGTTGAAAGAAGCTTCAAAGAATAGAAAAAAAAGGTAAATAAAAGGAAAACATTTGAAAATTTTAAAAAATAAATACAATAAAATAGAATAAAATTAAATGATGAAAGTAAAATAGAATTTTAAAAATTTACAAAAAAGTAGGGGCGCCTGGGTGCCTCAGTCGGTTAAGCATCCACCTTTGGCTCAGGTCATGATCTCACAGTCTGTGTGTTCAAGCTCCACATCTGGCTCTATGCTGACAGCTCAGAGCCTGCAACCTGCTTCGGATTCTGTGTCTCCCTCTCTTTCTACCCCTCCCCCACTCACACTCTGTCTCTCTCTCTCTCTCTCTCAAAGATAAACATTAATTTTTTTTAATTTACAAAAAAATAAAATATATAGTAGAAAAATTAAAGAAAAATCTTTTTTATAAAAATGGAAAATAAAAATGGAACAGAATGAAATACAATTGAAATTACATCCAGTTTCCACTATAAGTCAAACTGTGAAACACTTTATAGTCCATAAACTAAGCAGACGGAGAGACTTGTGGTGTTCCTCCAGAGGGTGGTTGGCCCAGTTGGGCAGGGTTCAGTGTAACAGCTCTGTTCTCCACTAGATGACGCTGCTTAGTTTACTGGGGTAGATCATTGTGGCACATGTAGGCACCTATGAGCATGCACAGGAGGGGTGAAAAAGGCTTTACCCAGCTACCCAGTCTCTAGTATCAGAACTGTGCTTTTGCAATCTGGCAATCAAGAACCCCTCCTTTGTCCCTGGCTTCCATCACTCCCTGATTCTAAACTGTCTTTGACCAAGTCATCAGCCTGCCAGGCTGAGTTTTATCTCAGATGGAGTTATGTTTGCAAACCCCTCACTTCTGAGGGCCCTGTGGTTTTGACCTGCTCAGACCCTATGGGGGAGGGTCTTGCTGAGCAACCCAGGAACATTTGTGCAACTGTGCTACTGCAGGATGCCCAGAGACTGCAGCCTGGTGCCAACCTGCCACAGAAAAAGTTCATGCAATCATGTAGCAGCAGTGTTCCAGGGGTTATGGTAAATCACAACACATGTCTGGCGCCAGGCTTCACCCTTAACATCCTTATTCCAACACCAGTGAATGTGGCTGTTCTCCAGTGTCCACTGGGACCTTTGCCTGTGGGGAGGCCACACGGCCTCTACCAAATGTCCTCCCAGCAGGGGAACCACCTCTTCCTGTGTGGCCTGAGGGCCCCTCAGACTTCACTGTCTGCTCCTGGGGATTTGTCCTTCCCACCAGAGCTCTGCCAGTTATTGAGCTGTAGAGTTTCAGACCCTGCACTCCCCTGTTTATAAAGTCCTAATGGAATTTAAACCCCCTACTTTTTCCTTTCTCTCTTTTTTGTTCAGTCCTTTGCGGCTGTTTTCACTCTTTCTCTTTCTTTCCAGCTGCTTTTGGTGGGGGAGTGCTTTTCCTGTACTCACCCCCCGCTGTCTCTGTCCTCTCTCTGCAAGTAAAAACAGCTCCCTACCCTCTGCAGCTTCTGTCTCTCCCAGTTAACCCCTCCACACTGGGTACCTGCCAAGTTCTGTGGTTCAAATTGTGCAGATTGTTGTGTTAATCCTCAAATCAAGATGTACAAGATGGTTTGGTGTTGATCTAGCTGCATTTCAGGGCCAATAGAGGCAAAAACAACTTCCATGCTGCTCCACCATCTTGGCCCCTCCCCCTCTCATTGGGCAAAATCATCTAACACAAAGCCAATTTTATTTTTAAAAAAATTTTTTTTTAACGTTTATTTATTTTTGAGACAGAGAGAGACAGAGCATGAACGGGGGAGGGGCAGAGAGAGAGGGAGACACAGAATCGGAAATAGGCTCCAGGCTCTGAGCCATCTGCCCAGAGCCCGACGCGGGGCTCGAACTCACGGACCGCGAGATCGTGACCTGAGCCGAAGTCGGACGCTTAGCCGACTGAGCCACCCAGGTGCCCCCAAAGCCAATTTTATAATAAAGTGTTGAATATATTGTGTAATTTATTGCATACTACACTGAAAGTGAAAAATAATGGTTGTCTGGGTATAGAATGGTTGTAAGTGTATTAGTTGTTTACCCTCATGATTGTATGGCTGACTAGGAGCTGCAGTTCACTGTCACACAAGAGTGTATCTTACTACATATTGCTAGCCTGGGAAAGGATCAAAATTCAAAGTATGATTTCTACTGAATGCATATCCTTTTCACACCATTTTTTTAATGTTTATTTATTTTTGAGAGAGAGAGAGAGAGAGACAGAGCATGAGCATGGGAGGGGCAGAGACAGAGAGAGACATGGAATCCAAAGCAGGCTCCAGGCTCCAAGCTGTCAGCAAAGAACCCACGGGCTCGAACTCATGAACCACAAGATTATTATGTGAGCCCAAGTCAGATTCTTAACCAACTGAGCCACCCAGGTGCCCCTTCACACCATTCTTAAGTCAAAAAATCCTAAATTGAACCATTTAAGTCAGGGACCACCTGTAAATATATTTTTCACAAAAACTAAAACAGAAATTGCCAGCTGACCTGCAGAACAAGAACTGTTAAAAGAAGTTCTTTAAGAGGCAGGGGTATAATTCTGGAAAGATACTTGGATCCACAAAAATATGTTTGGAAATTATGAAGAGAAAAGTAAATATACACTTTTTCTGGTTTTTAATTATTTTATAAAATAATTTACTGTCTAAAGCAAAAATAGTAGCAATGTACTATGGGTTTAGAACATATATAAAATTAAAATACAGGACAATAGCACAAAGAATAGGAAATTGGAATTAGGAGTAGATTGTTATAAAGCATGCATGAAGTGGCATAATACTATTTGAAGGTGGACTGTAAATAACTAAATGTGCCTATTAAAAATCAAAATGTGGGGCATCTGGGTGACTCAGTTGGTTGAGTACAAGACTCTTGAGTTCAGCTCAGGTCATAATCCCAGTGTCATGGAATTGAGCCCCACCTCAGGCTCCACACTGAGCCTGCTTAAGATTCTCTGTCTCTGTCTCTCTTTCTGCCCCTCTCCCCAACTCATGCACTCTCTATCTCTCTCTCAAAAAGTAAACTAAAATAAAAATTATAAGGCAATCACTAAAAAAAATTTTGTTATAAATGATAAGCCAATGGTGAAGATATAGAATTATAAAAAATATTCAATTAATCTATAATGAACAGAAAAAAAGGTAAAAACGTAAAGGTAATTAGTGATATGGTAGGTAGATTTTGATTCAATCATATCATTAATTAGGTGAAAATGGCCCAAATATACCTGTAGAAAGACAGATTGTTGAATGTAAAAGGATATATCATACAAACATTAATCAAAGACAGATGGAATAATATTATAATCAAATAAAGATCAATAAAAGGACAATTCACTAAAAGGACATAATAATCCTAAATGTGTATGTACCTAAGAAGTAGGTTTCAGAATACATAAGGCAAAAATGATAAAACTAGAAGGAGAAAAGGACAAAGAGCTAGAATTGGAGAGATCTCAGTAATCAATTCAACAAGTAGATACCACAAAACATAACAGACCTGAGAGTGAAGCCTGGGAAGATGGCAGAGTAGGATCCTAAACTCATCTCATCCCATGGACACACCTAGATAATAGCCACATCAGTGTAAATAATCCATAAAATGGACCAAAGACTGGCATAACATACTTTCCACAATTAATTGTAGTGAAGAGACCACAGAAAAAACTGTAAGAAAGGATAGTCCTAGTCAATCAGGAACCAAATTAAATGAGACTACCCCCAAATGGGAAGGACACCACAAGAATGGAGAAACGAGAAGAACAAACCCTACACTAGACACCCCAGACATGGGGGCCTGCACTGGGATGACAAGTCCCCATAACATTTGATTTTGAAAAGCAGATGGACTTAACTTCATGAATTTTTACCTTCAGTGGGACTTAACACTGGGAACTTTAAAAATCAGTAGACTTGGGGGCGCCTGTGTAGCTCAGTCAGTTGAGAGTCCAACTATTGAATTTGGCTCCAGTCATGTTTCCAGGGTCATGGAATCAAGCCCCACATCAGGCTTCATGCTGAGCATGGGATCCTGCTTGAGATTCTCTCCCTTTCTCTCTCTTTCTCCTCTCTTTACCTCTGCCCCTCTCCCCTGCTCACTTGCTCTCACACTCTCTATGAAAGAAAGAAAGAAAGAAAGAAAGAAAGAAAGAAAGAAAGAAAGAAAGAGAGAGAGAGAGAGAGAGAGAAAGAAAGAAAGAAAGAAAGAAAGAAAGAAAGAAAGAAAGAAAGAAAGAAAAAGAAGAAATTATAAAAATCAGGAGACTTGCCTCTGAGAGAGCTGGAAGGCAATAAGAAACAGCCCCCACGCTTAATGAGATACAAAAACAAACTACCCCACTGAGATACAGCATAGAAGCAACATTTTGAAAAGCATCTGGGGTATACAGCAAAGACATTTACTTACTTTTTTCAAAACATTCACTAAAGGGGCAGTGATATTTAGGAGACTTCTCCAAGAACAAAAGAGCTGGCAGGCATCATTTCTTTCCCCCATCTCATAGTCTAGATACCCAGTCACCTGTGGGAACCAGCATGAACACCTCATACCCCATTCCCAAGTTCTCCTGTGGATTTGTCCCACTCAACCCACCCCACATGATAGGAGTCCCTCCAAAGTGATGCTTGATATATCTATTCTGCAAGCAGCCCCCACAGTGACCAGAACCACTCCAAAGTGACTCTTGCACTGTGGAGAGGGGAAGATAACCACATACACTGGTTCAAATGCAGCCCCAGCAGTGGGCTAGGGGCAAACATCTGATCTGACTTCCAGCCCTGCCCACCAACAAAAACCTCATAGGAGACAGCACAAATAGAGAGCCCTATGGCTCAGGGTTACTGCAAAAACCAATAGACAGACTGGGGCCAGACATCTGGTCTAGCTGCAGGTCCAGGCCACCAATCAAAGTCTCTCAAAGGACAGTGTAAGTAGAGCACCCTGCAGTTCAGTGGGGATGCAATTCTGGTAAATGGGCTGAGGGTAGGCTTCTGGTTTGACCCAACTACAAGCTTTGGGTGGCCCCAGATTGTCCCCTTAATAGTGTAGGGACCAAACACTGCCCACAACAGGCAAAGATGGCCATTACAACTCTGAAGGTGAACTTGGCTCAACCATAACAGTAGGGTGCATGCAACACACATAGGAGACACTCCTGAACTGCCAGGTTCTGGTGAACAGGGAAATTTTGCTACAGGGTACTACAGGACCTCTTCTTCAAAAGGCCTCCACCTTCAAGACCAGAAGACATAGCTGACTTTCCTAATAGAAACAAACATAGAGAGTTAGAAAAAATGAGAAGACAGAGGAATATGTACCAAATGAAAGTAGAGAACAAAGTCACAGCAAAAGAGCTAGATGAAACAGACATAAGCAATATGCTGGAGAGAATTCAAAATAATAGTCATAAAGATACTGGACTTGAGAAAATGGTGGAAGATCTCAATGAAACCTTCAACAAAAAGATAGAAAATATAAAAAGAACCAATTAGAGGTGAAGAACTCAATAACTGAAGTTACAAATACACTAAGGGAATAAATAGTTGATTAGAGGAAGCAGAAGAATAGATATGCAAGCTGGAAGACAAAGTAATGGAAAGCAACCAAGCTGAACAGGAAAAAGGAAAAACAATAAAAATGAGAATAGGTTAAGGGAACCAGTGACATCATCAAACGTAATAGCATTTGCATCATATAGATCCCAGAAGAAGAAGACAAAGGGGGAAGAGAATTTATTTGAAGAAATAATAGCTGAAAACTTCCTGTATCTGGGGAAGGAAATAAACATACAGATCTAGGAGGCACAGAGAAGTCCTAATAAAGTGAACCGAAGGAGGTCCACACCAAAACACATAATAATTGAAATGGCAGGAAATAGAAATGAGGAGAAAGTTTTAAAAGGAGCCAGAGAAAATAGTTAAGAGTATCTGCTGATTTTTCAGCAGAAACTTTGCATGTCAGAAGGGAGTGGCATGAAATACTCAAAGTTCTGATAGGAAAAAACCTGCAACCAAGAATACCCTATCCAGGAAGGATATCATTCAGAACAGAATGAGAAATCAAGAGTTTCCACGTAAATAAAAGTTAAAGGAATTAAACACCACTGAACCAGCCTTACAAGAAACATTAAAGGCAATTCTTTGAGTGGACAGAAAAGACCACAATTAGGAGTAGGAAAATTAGGAAAGGAAAAAATTTCAGACACATACAAGCATAAAAACGTAGTAGATTAATCCCTTATAAAACCAGTACAGAGGTCAGGGCTCCTGGGTGGCTCAGTTGGTTGAGTGTCTGACGTCAGCTCAGGTCATGATCTCAGTTTGTGAGTTCGAGCCCTGCATCGGGCTCTGTGCTAACAGCTCAGAGCCTGGAGCCTGCTTCGATTCTGTGTCTCCCTCTTTCTCTGCCCCTCCCCTGCTCACACTCTGTCTCGCTCTCTCTCAAAAATAAATAAACATTAAAAATTTTAAAAAAACAGTACAGAGGTTAAAGAACAAAAGCGGTAAAATCATTATATCTATAAATATCAGCCAAGGTTTTCACAAAATAAAAGGATGTAAAGTATGACAAAATATACATTAAACATAAGGAGGGTAAAATTTAGTGCTTTTAGAGTGGATACCTACTTAAGCGAGTATCAACCTAATATAGACTGCTATATGGATAGGATGTTATATATAAACCTAATGGTAACCACAAATCAAAAACTGTAATATATATGCAAAAAATAAAGAGTAAGAAATCCAAGCATATCACTAAAAAAGCCATCAAACCGTAAGGGAAGAGAACAAGAGAAGAAAGGAACAGAGAACTACAAAAACAACTGTAAAGCAAGTAACAAAATGGCAATAAGTACATACCTATCAATAATTACTTTGAATGTAAATGGAATGAATGCTCCAATCAAAAGACATATGGTGACTGAATGAATAAAAAAGCAAGACCCTTCTATATTCTGCCTACAAGAGACTCATTTCAGATGTAAAGACACAATGCAAATTGAAAGTAAAGGGATAGAAAACATTTATTATGCAAATGGAAGCAAAAAGCTGAGGTAGCAATACTTATATTGGACAAAATAGGCTTTGAAGCAGTCTATAACGAGAAACAAAGAAGGATACTATATAATCATAAATGGCACAATCCAACAAGGATAACAATTGTAAATATATATGCACCCAACATGGAAGTACCCAAATACATAAAGCAACTACTAACAAACATAAAGGGAGAAATCAATAGTGATACAATCATAGTGGGGGCTTTAACACCCCACTTCAATAGATAGATCATTCAGACAGAAAATCAACAAAGTTACAGTGGCTTTGAATGATGCATTAGACCAGATGGATCTAACAGATATATTCAGAATATTCCATCTAAAAACAGAATACACATTCTTTCAAGTGCACACAGAATATTGTCCAAAATAGACCATGTGTTAGGCCATAAAACAAGTCTCAACAAATTCAAAAAGATTGAATTTGATGCCTGGGTGGCTCAGTCGATTAAGCGTCCAACTTCAGCTCCGTTCATGATCTCACAGCTTGTGAGTTATAGCACACACAGCTGTGTGTGCCAACAGCTCAGAGCCTGGAGCCTACTTTGGATTCTGTGTCCCTCTCTTGCTCTGCCCCTCCCCCGCTCATTCTCATTCTATCTCTCTCTCTCTCAAGAATAAATATTTTTTAAAAAACTGAAAAAAATAAGAAGATTGAGATCATGTCATGCATCTTTTCTGACCACAATAATATGAAACTAGAAATCAACCACAAGAAAAATTTTGAAAAAAAAATACATGCAGGTTAAATAACATGCTACTGAACATTGAATGTGTCAGGCAAGAAATCAAAGAGGAAATAAAAAGATACATGGAGGCGAATGAAAATGAAAACACAGTGGTCCAAAATCTTTGGGATGCAGCAAAAGCTGTTCTAAGAGGAGATCCATTTTGAATTATTTTTTTAAAGATGTAAGATCTATATGTAGACTCTGGGCAATAAATAAGGAATTTTAAAGAATTGAAATTATTCAAGTTATGTTATCTGATCATAACAAAATTATATTATAAATCAATAACAGGGGTGCCTGAGTGGCTCAGCCAATTGAGTGTCTGACTCTTGATTTTGGCTCAGGTCATGATCCCAGGGTTGTGGGATTGAGTCCCGCATCTGGCTCTGTGCTGAGCATGGAGCCCGCTTAAGATTGTCTCTGTCTCTGCCCCTCTCCCCTGCTCACACATGCTCACTCTCTCTCTAAAAAGAAAAAAAGAAAGAGCAGAAATATATCCAGAAAATCCCCAAATATCTAAACATTTTTAAACACAATTCTAGATAATCCGAGTTGTAGAAGAGATCACCAGACAGAAACTTTTAAATTGAACAAAACTTTAAAATCAACATATCAAAATTTGTGAGATATAAGCAGTGCTTAATGTGAGTCAAGCAATGCTTTTAGGTAAAGTTATAACAATAAATGTTTATATTAGAAAAGAAGAAAGGTCTAACTTAGTACTCCAAACTTTCATCTTAAGAAACTGGAAAAGATGGGGTGCCTAGGTGGCTTAGTCGGCTAAGTGTCCAACTTCAGCTCAGGTCATGATCTCATGGCCTGTGAGTTCAAGCCTGGCATAGGGAGGGCTCTATGCTGACAGCTCAGAGCCTGGAGCCTGCTTCAGATTCTGTGTCTCCCTCTCTCTCTGCCCCTCCCCTCCTTGCTCTCTGTCTCTCTCTCAAAAATAATAAACATTAAAAAAAATTAACTCAAAAGAAACTGGAAAAGAAGAGAAAATTCAAAGCAAGCAGAAGAAAGAAAAATAAGGATGATGAAGGAATAATCTAATGAAATTGAAAATAAAAACAGAATAAAATCAATGAAATAAAAACCTGGTTCTTTCAAAATAACAAAATTAATAAGTCTCTAGTCAGACAAAGAAAAACAAAGAAGACACAAATTTCCAATATTAGGAATGAAATAGGAAATTTGACTATGGATGCTACAATATTTCCTGCAAAATATGCTACAAAAATTAAAAGGACAATAAAAGGGTTGATTTCTGTGGTATTGAGGATAATTTGATAGTTATCTAGTTCTGTTTGTGGGGCCAGGCAAGTCTAGGGTCCTCCTACTCTGCCACTGTCTTTCTCTCCCACACTACCCAAAGCAATCTACACATTTAATATAATCTCTGTCAAAATGCCAACATCACTTTTCACAGAGCTAGGACAAATATTCTAAAATTTTTATGAAACCACAAGACCATGAATAGCGAAAGCCACCTTGAAAAAGAAAAGCAAAGCTGGCAGTATCAAAATTCCAGACTTCAAGTTATATTACAAAGCTGTAGTAATCAAAACAGTATGGTACTGGTACAAAAATAGACACATAGATCCATGGAACAGAATAGAAAACCCAGAAATGTCAATTAATCTTTGACAAAGCAGGAAAGATTATCCAATGGGAGAAAAAACAGTCTTTTCAACAAATGGTGTTGGGAAAACTGGATAGCAACAAGCAAAAGAATGAAACTGACCACTTTCTTATGCCATACACAAAAATAAATTCAAAATGGATGAAATATCTAAATGTGAAATCTGAAACCATAAAAATTCTAGAAGAGAACACAAGCAGTAACTTTGACATTGACCATAGCATTTATTTCCAGATATGTCTCCTGAGACAAGGGGAAAAAAAAGTAAAAAATAAACTATTGGGACTTGATCAAAATAAAAAGCTTCTGGGGGCACCTGGGTTGCTCAGTCAGTTATGCGTCTGAATTCGGCTCAGGTCAAGGTCTCATGGTTTGTGAGTTCGAGCCCTGCTTTGGGCTCTGTGTTGACAGCCTGGAGCCTGCTTCAGATTCTCTCTCTCTCTCTCTCTCTCTCTCTCTCTCTCTCTCTCTCTCTCTCTCTCTCTCTCTTTTTACCCCTGCCTCTCTCTGTCTCTCTCTCTCAAAAATAAACATTAAATTTCTTTTTAAAAAAAGCTTCTGGACATTGAAGGAAAACAGTTGACAAAACTATAACACAATGTATCAGGATTGGAGAAGATATTTGCAAATGACATATCTGATGAAGGATTAGTATCCAAAATATATAGAGAACTTTAAAAAGTCAACACTCAAAAAATGAATTAAAAAATAAGCAGAAGACATAAATAGACATTTTTCCAAAGAAGACATACAGATGGCTAACAGACACATGAAAAGGTGCTCAACATCACTCATCATCAGGGAAATGCAAATCAAATCACACTGAGATATCACCTCACACCTGTCAGAATGGCTAACATCAAGAATACAAGAAACAACAGGTGTTGGCAAGGATGTGGAGAAGGGGGAACCCTCTTGCACTGTTGGCAAGAATGCAGATTGGTGCAGCTACTCTAAAAAACATTTTGGAATTTTCTCACAAATTAAAAATAGAACTGCTATATGATCCAGCAAAAGCACTACTATGTATTCACCCAAAGAAAACAAAAATGCTAATTTAAAGGGATACATGCACTCCAATGTTTACAATAGTGAAAATATGGAAACAGCCCAAGCATCCATCGACTGATGAATGGATAAAGAAGAGGTGATTATATACATATATAGGTATATATATACATACGCATGTATATATATACATACACACACGCACAATGGAATATTACTCAGCCATAAAAAATAAGGAAATCTTGGCATTTGCAATGACATGGATGAAGCTAGAGAGATAATGCTAAGTGAAATAAGTCAGAGAAAGACAAATACCATATTATTTCACTCATATGTGGAATTTAAGAAACAAAACAAATGAGCAAAGGCAGGAAAAAGAAACCAAGAAACAGACTCCTAGCTATAGAGAACAAACATGGTTACCAGAAGAAAGGTGGGTGAGAGTATGAGTTAAATAGGTGATGGGGATTAAGGAATGCACTTGTTGTGACAAACACCAGGTGTTGTATGGAAGTGCTGAATCACTATATTGTATACCTGAAACTAATATTACACTATATGTTAACTAGCTAATTTAAATAAAAACTTAAAATTTTAAATTTAAATTTTAAAAAAGGATAATAAGGAAATATTACAATTTTATGCTCACAAATTCAACTTAAATGAAATAGACAAATCCCTTGGGAAACACAAACTACCTAATATTACTGAAAAAGAAATCAATAACATGAAGTTACATATATTACATTAATTCATAGCTGAAAATATTCCACCAAAAAAACATGGGGCCTAGAGGTGGTTACTGATGAATTCTACCAAATATTTAAGGGGAAAAATAATGCCAATTCTTCACAAACTCTTCCAGAAAATTGAAATTAAAGGAATTATTTTCAACTTTTTTGAGGCCAGAATATCAAAATGAGACAAAGACTTTACAAAAAAAAAAAACTACAGACCAATAGCCCTTGTTAACATAAATGGAAAAATCTTTAAGAAAAAATATTAGCAAATAGAATCCAGCATTATATAATAAAGACAGTACATCACAACTAAAGTTATCCCAGGAATACAGATTGGTTCAACACCCATCAATCAAAAAATTAATGAAATTCACCATGTAATGGATTTTAGAAATAAAACTATATATGGTTTTAACAGATGAGAAAAGGCATTTGACAAAATTCAACACCTATTCACTATAAAACCTCTTAGCAACTATGAGTAGAAGGGAACTTTTCCGAACTGATAAAGAACATCTGAAAATAAAAAATTTTAACCCATAATGGTGAAAGACTAATTCTTTTCACACTAAGAGTAAGAAAAGGCATAAATAACTGCTATTACCACTCTTATTCAACATCATACAGAAAGTTCTAGAAAGTGAAATAATACTAAAGAAAAAAGGCATAAAAAGAAAAAAAATAGAGGAGGGAGGGTACAGATTTTGTTAGCTCTACAGATTAGAATGCAATCAATGTAAACTGTGTATTCACAAATGACATGGTTGTTGACAGAAAATCTCAAAGAATCTGCAAAATAAGTGAGTTTAGTAAGATCAATACAAAATCAATTGTATCTCTATATACTAGCTATGAATAACTAAGATTGAAACTTAAAAATTTCCTTCTACAATAGCACCAAAAGACATGACATACTAAATTACATATAGGACCTTTATGATAAAAACTATAAAATGCTGAGGAAAGAAGTAAAAGAAAACAAAAATGGAAAGATATATTGTGTTCAGGGGTGCTTGGGTGGCTCAGTCAGTTAAATGTCTGACTTCGGCTCAGGTCATGATCTCCATGGTTTGTGGGTTCAAGTCCTGCATCGGGGTCTGTGCTGACAGCTCAAAGCCTGGAGCCTGCTTCAGATTCTGTGTGTCCCTCTCTCTCTGCCCCTCCCCGGCTTGTGCTCTCTGTCTCACTGTCTCTCTCAAAAATAAAAAATAAAAAAACATTAAAAGCTTTTTAAAATATATATATATTGTGTTCAGAATTAGAAACTAAACATTGTTATGATGCCATTTCTCCCAAGATTGATCTATAGATTTAATATAATCTCAAAAAACTAGAAGAAGTTTTGTAGAAATCGGAAATCTGTTTCTAAAATGTACATGGAAATGCAAAGGAACTAAATTATCCAAAACAACTTTGAAAAGAACCCAGCAAGTTATTTTGTGAGTATGGAAAACTGATTCTAAAGTTTACATGGAAAGACAAAAAACACAGAACAGCCAACACAATTTGGATGAGAAGAACAAAGTTGGAGGACTGACAAAACCCAACTTTAAGACTTAATATACATCTATATTAATCAAGACAGTGTACTATTGGCAAAAGACAAATAGATCAATGGAACATGATAGAGATCCACAGAAATATAGTCAATTGATAGTGAAAGGTGCAAAAGCAACTCAATTGAGAAAGGATGGTCTTTTCAAAAAAATGGTAGTGAAAAAACTGGACATACACATGCAAAAAAAAAATCTACATACATATCTTACATCTTTCACAAAAATTAATTCAAAATGGATCATGACCTGAATGAAAAATGCCAAACAATTAAACTAGAAAATAACAGAGGAGAAAACCTATGTGAACTTGGGCTTGACAATGACTTTTTAGATACAACACCAACATTATAATGAATGAAATTAAAAATGATAAATTGGGTTTCATTAAAATTAAAATTTTTTGCTATGCAAAACGCAATAGCCAGAGAATGAAACAAGCCACACACAGGGAGAAAATGTTAGCAAAACATGTGTCTGATAAAGACTGGTATCTAAAATATACAAAGAACTCTTAAACCTCAACTGTAAAAAAAATAACCTGATTTTTAAATATAGGCAAAAGATCTGAGCAGATACTTCATCAGAGAAGAGATACAGATGCCAAGAAGTAAGCAAATGAAAGATGCTCAATATCATATGTCATTAGGGCACTACAAATTAAAACAATGAGATACCACTACACACCCATTAAAACAGCTAAAATCCAGAACACTGATAACACTAAACGTTGGGAAGATATCGAGCAACAGGAACTCTAAATTCATTGCTAGTGGGAATGCAAAATGATTTGAAAGACAGTATGGCAATTTCTAACAAAACTAAACATACTCTTTATTTTATTTCCAAGATTTTATTTAAATTCAGGTTAGTTAACATACAGTGTAGTATTGGTTACAGGAGTAGAACTTAGCAATTTATTACTTAAACACCCAATGCCCTCCTTAATGTCCATCACCCATTTACCCCATCCCTTCACTCACCCTCCTTAATGTCCATCCTTAATGTCCATCACCCATTTACCCCATCCCTTCACTCACCTCCCTTCCAGCAATTCTCAGTTTGTTCCCTGTAGTTAAGAGTTTCTTATGGTTTGCCTCCCTGTGTTTTTATCTCATTTTATTTTTCCTTTCCTTCCCCTATGTTCACCTGTTTTGTTTCTTAGATTCCATATATGAGTGAAATCATAAAGTATTTGTCTTTCTCTGACTTATTTCACTTAGTATAATACACTCTACTTCTGTCTACATCGTTGCAAATGGCAAAATTTCATTTTTTAAATGGTTGAGTAGCATTCCTTTGTATATATATACCTTATCTTCTTTATGATTCATCAGTCAATGGACATTTGGGCTTTTACCATAATTTTCCTATTGTTGATAGTGCTGCTATAAATATTGGGGTGCATGTGCCCCTTTGAATCAGTATTTTTGTATCCTTTGGATAAATACCTAGTAGTGCAATTGCTGGATCCTAGGGTAGTTCTATGTTTAACTTTCTGAGGAACCTACACACTATTTTCCAGAGTAGCCGCACCAGTTTGCATTCCCACCAACGGTGTAAGACAGTTCCCCTGTCTCTGCATCCATGCCAACATCTGTTGTGTCCTGTGCTGTTAATTTTAGCCATTCTGACAGGTGTGAGGTGGCATCTCATTGTGGTTTTGAAATATATTTCCCTGATATAAGACCCAGAGCTAATATCATCCTCAGTGGGGACAAACTGAGAGCTTTTCCCCTAAGGTCGGGAACATGACAGGGATGTCCAACTCTCACCACTGTTGTTCAACATAGTACTGGAAGTCCTAGCCTCAGCAATCAGACAACAAAAAGAAATAAAAGGCATGCAAATTGAAAAGGGAGAAGTCAAAGTTTCACTTCACAGATGACATGATACTCTACATGGAAAACCTGAAAGACTCCACCAAAAAATTACTAGAATTAACGCATGAATTCAGCAAAGTCACAGGATATAAAGTCAACGTGAAGAAATTTGCTGCATGTCTATACACCAATAATGAAGCAGCAGAAAGAGAAACCAAGGAATTGATCCCATTTTCAATTGCATCAAAAAGCATGATACCTAAGATTAAACCTAACAAAAGAGGTAAAAGATCTGTACTCTGAATACTATAGAACATTCATGAAAGAAATTGAAGAAGACAGGAAGAAATGGAAAACATTCCATGGTCATGGATTGGAAGAACAAATATTGTTAAAATGTCTATATTGCCTAAACCAATCTACATATTCAATGCAATCCCTATTAAAATAACACCAGCATTTTTCACAGAGCTAGAACAAACAATTCTAAAATTGGTATGGAGCCAGAAAAGACCCCAAATAGCCAAGGTAATGTTGAAAAAGAAAATCAAAGTGGGAGGCATCACAATTCCAGACTTCCAGCTATATAGCAGAGCTGTAATCATTAAGACAGTATGGTACTGGCACAGAAACAGACACAGAGATCAATGGAACAGAATAGAAAATCCAGAAATGGACCCACAACTATTTGGTCAACTCATCTTTGACAAAGCAGGTAAGAATATCCAATGGAAAAAAATCCATTTATCCAATGGAGAAACAACATTTGTTATTGTTCCACCAACAAATGGTGTTGGGAAAACTGGACAGTGACATGCAGAAGAATGAAACCAGACCACTTTCTTACACCATACACACACAAAAAATCAAAATGGATGAAAGATCTAAATGTGAGACAGGAAACCATTAAAATCCTGGAGAGAACACAGGCAGCAACCTCTTTGACCTCAGCTGTAGCAATTTCTTACTAGATATGTCTCCGGGGGTAGGGGAAACAAAAGCAAAAATGAACTATTGGGTCTTTATCAAGATAAAAAGCTTCTGCACAGCAAAGGAAACAATCAACAAAAACTAAAAGGCAACCTACAGAATGAGAGAAGATATTTGCAGATTACATATTGGATAAATGGCTAATATCCAAAATCTATAAAGAACTTACCTAATTCAACCCCCAAAAACAAATAATCCAGTTAGGAAATGGGCAGAAGACACTTCTCCAAAGAAGGCATACAAATGGCTAACAGCCACATGAAAAAATCCTCAACATCACTCATAAACATACTCTTTCCATATGATCCAGCAATTGCACTCCTTGGTACTTACCCAAATGAGAGGTAAACCGTAGACAAATGTTTATAGCAGCTTTATTCAAAATTGCTGAAACTTAGAAGCAAGATGTCCTTCAACAGGTGACTATGTTAACAAACTGTGGTACATCCATACAATGGAATATTACTCAATGATAAAAATAAATGAACTATCAAGCCACAAAAAGACATGGAAGATTCTTAAATGCATATTAGTAAGTGAAATAAGGCAATGTGAAAAGGGTACGTACTGTATGATTCCAACTATATGATATTCTGGAAAAAGCAAAACTATGGAGACAATTTTTTTTAAAAATCAGTTTTTGTTTGTTTTGCCAAGAGTCCAGGGGGAAAGAGGGAGGCATGAATAGGTGGAACACAGGTGTTTCACAGGATAGTGAAGCTATACTGTATGACACTGTGATGGTAAATACATGCCATTATACATTTTTTAAAACCCATAGAATGTACACACACACAGTGAATCGTAATATAAACAATGGATTTTAGTTAACATATAAATATTGGCTTATCAGTAGTAACAAAATGGACCACACTAATGCAAAGTGTTCATAACAGAGGAAGTTGGGTGGGTGGGGTAAGATCTTGGAGTGTATATAGGAATTATTTGTATTTTATGTTAATTTTTCTGTAAACCTAAAGCTGCTCTTTTTTAAAAAAAATTTTTTAATGTTTATTCATCCTTGGGGGGGGGGGGTGATAAGCACAAGTGGGGGAGGGGCAGAGAGAGAGGGAGACAGAATCTGAAGCAGGTTCCAGGCTCTGAGTTGTCAGCCCAGAGCCCAACACCGGGCTCAAACTCACGAACCGTGAGATCATGACCTGAGCCGAAGCCGGACGCTTAACCGACTGGCCACCCAGGCGCCTCCTAAAGCTGCTCTTAAAAGCAGAGTCTAGGGGCACCTCAGTGGCTCAGTTGGTTGAGTGACCAACTTTAGCTCAGGTCATGATCTCATGGTTTGTGAGTCTGAGCCCCGCATCAGACTTATTGCTGTCAGTGCAGACCCTGCTTCGGATCTTCTGCCTTCCTCTGTCTCTGTCCCTCCTCCACTCATGCTTGCTCTCTCTATCTCTCTCTCTCTTTCAAAAATAAATAAACCTTTAAAAAAATTAATAAAAATTAAAAAAAAAATAAAAGCAGAGTCTATTTGGAGCTCCTGGGTGGCTCAGTTGGTTGAGTATCTGACCCTATATTTTGACTCAAGTCATGATCTCACAGTTGTGAGATCAAGCTCTGATTTGGGCCTTATGTCAGGCTCAGAGCCTGCTTAAGATTCTCTCTCCCTCTCCCTTTGCCCCTCCTATGCTCATGCATGTGCGGACTCTCTAAATAAATAAATAAATAAATAAATAAATAAATAAATAAACAATAGAGTCAATTAATTTAAAAGAACAACAACAACAAAGTTGGAGGACTCACATAACCTGATTTCAGGATTTACTATAAAGCTGCAATAACAAAGACTATGTGGTGTTGGAAAAAGGATAGACCTATAAATCTGTGGAATGGAATCGATTTTTGAAATAGATCCTTGTATACATGGCCAAATTATTTTCAACAAGGTGCAAAGTTAATTCAATAAAGAAACGACGATATTTTTAAGAAATGGCACTGAGAAAATTGAACACACATATGCAAAACAAACTTCAACCCATAACATGCACTTCATGAAAAAATTAACTCAAAATGGGTCATAGACCTAAATGTATCATGTAAAATAATCAAACTTCAAGAAGAAAACATAGACAAAAATCCTTATGACCTTGGCTTTGGCAAAGTTTCCTTAACTATGAAACTAAAAGCATAAACCATAAAAGAAAAAAATTGTCAAATTAGACTTCATCAAAATTTAAAACTTTTGCACTTTGAAAGTTACTATTAAGAGAATGAAAAAAAAAAACAAGCACAGACTTGGAGAAAACATTTACAAAGCACTTATCTGAGATACTATCTGTATCCAAAATACATCAATAATGCTCAAAACTAAATAATAAGAAAACAACCCAACTTTTTAAATGTGCAAAATAATTGATAGATATTTAACCAGAGAAAATATATGGGTGGAAAATAAGCACAAGAAAAATGCTCATCGTTATTAGTCACTATGGAAATGCAAATAAAAATCACAATTTGATCACACTACACATTTATTAGAATTATAGAGTAAAATAAAAATCTTAAAATACCTAGTGCTGACAAATAATGCAAGTAGAACTCTCATATATTTCTCATATATTTCTGGTGGGAATGTAAAATGGTACAACCTCTTGTAAAACAATTTTTCAGTGTCTCATAAATTGAAACACTTAATATACCACCTAGAAATCTCACTCCTAGGTTTCTACTCAGGGGCATTGAAAACTTAACATAGACACGAAAACAGATATTTATACGAGCTTTATTTATAATCACAAAAACTGACATTCTGAGTGGTAATGAATACCTTCAAATGGTAAATGGGTAAACAAACTGTGCTACATCTGTACAGTGAAATACTCAGAAATAAAAAGGAGCAAACTATTGATATGCACAACATGGATGAATCTCAAATACATTATGCTCAATACAGGAAGGCAGACTCAAAAGACTACGTACTATATAATTCAATTTTAATTACATTCTGGAGAGGACAAAACTATAGGTACAGAAAACAGTTCAGTGACTGTTGGGGGTTGATGGAAGAATTGACTAAATTAACTACATAGGGCCATGAGGGAGTTTTTTGAAATGATAGATGATGGAATCTGGGGACATGTGTCCTGAGTGCAGTGATGATTACATGACTATATGACTATATGAATATATATATATATATATATATATATATCAAATATAACTGTACCAAAAAGGGTAAATTTTACTGAATATAAACTATATATCAATATATAAGAAGATTTGGAGAAGGATTTCCATTTCTCAACCACCTTTCCATCCCTTCCCACATACACAACTATAAAATCCTAACAATGATATATAAAATATGTTTTAAATCCTATCAAATTATTGCTGAGCCTTCAAGAAAATAAGGAAGACACTCAGTGGGCAAAAACAGAAAAAACTGAAAATCAGAATGACAGTAACACCATGTTTTGGGGGGAATATTTGAAGATCTCAATACATAAGAGGCTTCAGAAGACTATACTGGAACAAGAGACAAACCCTTGGCTCTACATAATGTAGGAAGTTGGAAATGAAATCATGTCTCAAGCTGTCTCCTCAAAGGCCTACACACTTAGTAAAAGAATGCTCAAGAAAATAATCTTCCCGTTGGCAGAGGAAAGCAACATGGATATCTGTCTATATTAGTTCTGGGGGCGGGGGGGAATCTCCCTTGAAAATTTGACCACAAACATTTGCTAATTTACACTTTGTGCATGGTGGAACACAGAATAATAATTCTAAGCCAAATAATTATAAGATGGTTCTGAGTTAGTATCTTTCTGGAGCACTTGACAGAAGCAAACATAAATCCTCTCATAAAATAGACTGCACAGGATTTCCATATGTGAAATCCAGCTAAACATGAACTGATGATCCAAAATTACAAAGCAACTACTCTGAGCAACAGTTAACAGAAACAAAAAATATCACACTGGACACCTCAGTATTTTCAGATAATGGAATTTTTGGCTTAATAATATAATGTAAGTATGCTTAAGATGTTCAAAGAAATAAAATCTGAGGTTGGAAACATGAGAAAGGAACAAGATACTATCAGTGAAGGCAGATATATTGGAATAAACAAATAAGATATATGTCAAAACATTTTTTGAAATAAAAACTTAGACATTTAAATAGTACCTTACACATAATAGAAGAAATAATTAGAAAACTTATTAGCTATGGAACTGAAGAATTACCCAGGGGGCGGCTGGGTGGCTTAGTCGGTTAAGCAACCAACTCTTGATTTCAGCTCAGGCCATGATCTCATAGTTTGTGGGATTGAGCCCTGTGTCTGGCTCTTTGCTGACAGCATGGAGCCTGCTTGAGATTCTCTCTCCCTCTCTCTCTGCTCCTCTCCCACTCTCTCTCTCAAAATAAATAAATATTAAACAAAATTTTGGAAGGACAACAAATCTCAAATAGGATAGATAAAAAAGATAAGGGCATCTTGGTGGCTCAGTCAGTTAAGCATCTGACTCTAGATTTTGGCTCAAGTCATGATGTCACATCGTTTGCTCTGAGCACTGAGTATGAAGCCTGTTTAAAATTCTCTCTCTCCTTCTCCCTCTGACCCTCCCCTGTTACATACTCTCTCTCCCTCTTTCAAAATAATAATAGTAAAAAAAGATAGTGAAATTTCAAAATACCAAACACAAAGAAAAAGTCTTAAGAATAGCCAGAGGGAAGGGGCGCCTGGGTGGCTCAGTCGGTTAAGCGTCCGACTTCAGCTCAGGTCACGATCTCACGGTCCGTGAGTTCGAGCCCTGCGTCAGGCTCTGGGCCTGCTTCCGATTCTGTGTCTCCCTCTCTCTCTGCCCCTCCCCCATTCATGCTCTGTCTCGCTCTGTCTCAAAAATAAATAAACGTTAAAAAAAAAAAAATAGCCAGAGGGAAAAGATACTATTGACAAAGAAGAGATATTAGGCCAAAGGAAGACTTTAGTTGCAAAAATAGAAACCAAAGTGGCTGCAATCTGGCTAGTCAAGGATAATGATAATGATAGCTACCTAAAACTGAATCTCTCCACATATACTTCAAAAGCAATATAGGTCAAAAAGAAGAAATAAAATTCAACAAAAGACATGCCTCACCACAATTAGAAGACAGAGGGTGCTACAAACTTCAAACCAGTATAAGTAGAAAAGCATACACCAAATCCAAACAGATCTACTCTTCATACTCTCTTGGTAAGCTTTAGAGAGTAAGGGCCATTCAGGAAAAAGGATGGAAGAAAGAAGAGGGGAATGAGTAAAGTGCCTAAGATTTACCTAAAATCACTTCCACAAAAAGAAAGTCTACCCAACATTAGAAAAGACTGAAAAGGAGTTCTGGGGTTCTAGAAAATGTAGTTTGGAGACCCCACCCTCTTTAAAATGCCTGCAATGGCTGCTTCCTGGAAGGTGGTATCATGTGGAATCTCTTAGCTTCAGTATCTGGTACTCCAGGAAGGGAGTATTTCAAGCCAGATAGAATTACATATTTATTTTCTCATTATCAGCCCTGTAGTCTCTGGCTGAGCTCACAGCAGAGATTGAAATGTTGCTCTTATAGCTTCAGCCCTGTGCAATTGCTAAGCCCAACTGAACAAGGCAAGGGAGGAAATTATAACCTCTCCTCCACTAGGAGAGGTATGCAGAATTAGTCTTGTTGATATGGACCCACTCTTTCCTGTGCTGCTTGTAAATTTTGGGTCTTGTTTGAATTCTCATTCTAAGAAAGCAACTGTAAGAAAAAAGCCTATGAGACAAACGAAATTTTGAAGATGACTGGATAACTGATTCAGTTCAGGAACTATCCTGAATAAACATTTTTCCAAAGAAAACTTACTATCCCTTTCATTTCCTGGGGTCCTATGTTGGATTACATCTTCCTGAATCCCTTGGGTTGGAGTGTCAGAGTGGTAGGTAGGTAGGTTCTACCTTTGGGGATGAGGATTCTTTGTCTGGCATAAGGGAGCAGGAACCATGAAGATAACCTGACCCTTAGTTCTTCCAAATAGCAATCTTGGGTGGGGAAAAGATTCTTCCTAGAAAAAAATGAAGCTAACTCAAAAATTCCAGGGCCCTTTGCCAATGGACAGGTCTCCCTGAGGATCCTAGGACTGGTCTAATCTGCTTAAACTCCTGAGACCTGGTCAGACTAAGGCAGACTGAAAGAATAGATTGTTCATCTGTTAGTTTCCTGTCAGTGACCAGTAAGAAGTAGCCTCTACCTAATGTTGAGAGCCTATTGGATATCCTGGTAAACCTGTGAGGGGGTGGGGTGAGAGAGACATCATGGAGAGTACTATAGAGTCAGAGGGAGTAGAGACTCAGGAACTCACACTATAAATGAGCAGCTGGCTTACAACTGAATTCACTGCATCCTCACTCTGGGCCTGACATCAGTACAGCCAATATCCTTGCCTGCAGATGCTGAAGCCCATGGAGAAGGTCAGTGAATATGTTCAGTTCTCCCATGCTGAAAGTTGACATCCTCTCTTGGTATCATCAGAGATGAACACTCACTGGCTCCCTCAGCAATCACCTGTGTTCAGATCAGATCACACCAGGGCTCTACACACAATGACCATTGATGACATTACAGATCTTGACTCAGTTTACCTCTGCCTTGCTCTGTTTCTTCTTTAGATGTCTAGCTGTATCTCTGCTTGCCTAACTCTCTCCAGTCAGTTGCTTCTTTCTCTGTGTCCTCCATGTTTCTATCAGGCTCTGAGTCTTCCCACCTGCCCTTCTGGCTCTGGCTGAGGGGCAGATGACTTGGATGAGCAGTTTGGTCTGGTTTTGAGGTGACCTGTATACAAGGCAGATAGAACCCAGAGCCCAGACTAATTATTCTCAGAGTCACCTGGTTGAAGTGAGAGGATTCTAAACCCCTAGATTGGGGGATTGGTTCCACATCATCCACGGACGTATGCCATTATGCTTATGTGAGCCTTTCAGTCTGTTTCCTATTTGGCTTTTCATCTTTCTGGGGATTTTTTTCTCTCACTTTCTAGCTCTTTCTTCACTATGTCCTTCCCCTCCTTTTCTCTAGATCCCCCCTTTCACCATTTTTCCATCCTCTTTCAGCATGAATTGAAGAAAGGCACCATCCCAGAAGCCAGAAAATTTATTTTGGTTTTAATACTTTATAAGTGGCCTTGATCCACAGAGGTGTGAGGACAGTAAAAGACCACATAATTAAAAAAAAAAATTAATTAATGTTTTTTATTTATTTTTGAGAGAGAGAGAGAGAGAGACAGAGTGTGAGCAGGGGAAGGGCAGAGAGAGAGGGAGACACAGAATCTGAAGCAGGCTCCAGGTTCCAAGCTGACAGCACAGAGCCCAATGCGGGGCTCGAACTCACACACCGTGAGATCATGCATGACCTGAGCCAAAGTGGATGCTTAACTGACTGAGCCACCCAGGCGCCCTTAAAAGACCACATAATTAGTCTTGCCTCTATCCCCATCTAGCTACTTGATAAGTCAGCTTGTTTATTCTTTCCTGAAACTCCATTTCCCCATCTTAAAGTCCTGTTAGTGGCACTTTTTAAGAGCACAGAATTCCTCACTGTTTGTTGTGAGGAGCAAATGAGAGAATCTAAACCATGGAGAATCACAGAAATGGGAGGGATTGTTGCAATTACATTTTTCACAATCTATTCTTGTTTCCTTTTATTTGTAACTTTCACTTTATTTCCTTATTTGACTTTACACTGTTTTCTGCTCATCTACTTTATTTTCTTCTATCTGCCTCATGATTTATTTTTCTTCCTCCCTTCTCATTTGTGTTTTTCTCCCAATCCATTTGCCTGCATAGTTTTCCTGTATATCTGTGCATTTTTCTTTCCTGTACCTTTGAGAAAAGATGGGTTAGGATTCTTAAAGAGGTTTGCAAATATATTACAAAATAAGGTAAATAACATGAAGATTCAGTTTTTCTCATTTCCTCTAAGATCTACAGAATAAATAAAATTACAAGGAAGTAAGCCAAGGAGCCAGAGATGGGACAGGAGTTTAATCTGCTATCCAAAAAAATTTCCTGATCTGGAAAAGTGATTTTTTTTTAAACCATAGTTGCTACCTAGAAATTTTCCATGGCAGTGGATTATTGGTTCAAGACCTTAAAAGATCTCTTCCGACATATAGGTGCAAATAAGAAAAGGTGGGAGAAAAGTAAAGGAGAAGGTAATGAACATGTACTAAGCAATTACTGTTTGTAGGTCACTTTAAGTGTATTATTTCCATTATCAATTAATCTTTACACTATTTGACAAGCCAGAGATGATATCCCAAAATACTATTAGTAAGTGATTAAAGCTGAGATGTAAGTACTGATTTATCTAATTCCAAACCCTAAGCTTTTTCTACACGTCTACCATATATATGTGAGTTTCACATGTAGATGTTGGATCTCAAAAAGTGATTATTTCACTTCTTAATACCATCTATATAATTGACCAACTAACTCTAGTTCTTTCCAAGACTTTTTCATATGTGACTATCTCATCTCCCTATCTTTTGTGTTTCTGGTTATTTTTACAATCAGTACAATTTTTCAAGACAACATAAATGACACATAGTCCACATTAACCATGACTGCTAATACTGCTGAAAAGAGACAGTCTAATTCTCAGTTTTGCCTTCATCAATCACAAAGTCCTTCGGTATCATTTCCTACAAATCCATCTTGTACAAATAGCCAAACTCTTAATATTTAAGGATTAATCATTCTATGTATGGATTAATTTGTCACCTTTTCATTTTGTTTTCCCTCTACATTTTAGGGTATTTGGAGTCAGGAGGAGGTTTTGGGGGTTATTTAGGGACTTTTTCCCACAAATTATTTAAATCCCCTTCTAAGAGGAGGGAAATGTCAGGAGGAGGAATGTATTCTTGGCTTTATTTGATTTTTGCTTTGTATATAGCTTAGATTGTTATTCTGGAGGGGAAACTCTGAACAACTATTAAGTATTTTAGCAGAAAGGATAAGTGGATTTGAGATCCATCGAGAATTAAGAAAATCAATTGAAATAAAGGTCTCAAATAAGGTTATCTGTGCTGTCTCTCACTCATGTGAATGCCAGAGAAATTTCATTGTAAATAGAGCTTGTTCTTCTGTCTTGCGCATAGTTGTAAAGATCTGTTATGCCAAGCAAGGGCCCTCTCACTGTCAGTCAGTCCATCATTAGATGTGAAGTGTAGTTCAGAGTCTCTCAATTTCAGAAATATGGAGACTTTGCAGTGGATCCAAGTGTTAGAGGGCAGGGAAAGGGAAAGAAACTACATTTACCTTGGAAAATGTCTAGATAACATAATAGAAAATATTATTGTAATTTAACAAATTTGTTAAGGTTGTCTATCACATAGTAAAGAAAAGTTTCAACATAAATCTTAATTTTTTCTGAGGCTAGGATAACATAAATTGTTCCATAATAGATGTAGGTTAGATATATCCAGGCATTTGATAGCAGTACCCCTTTTAATTACCACTTAAAAAGTCCCAAAAGCTATTTAGTTATTAATTCTACCATAGCCCAAAGAGAGAAAACTAAGTATCCTAAAACCAATTCTCCTGTGAGCCTAATGGTTAATTTTCACAATGATAGGTTAACATTTATTAAATTTGTAACATCTTATATGTAATTAAATGACTTCAGATATTTTCTAATTTTGCATTTGTTTAGGGGTCTGTCTTTATTTTTCTTAATTTTAACATCTAAGGAAATCATCTCAGAGTATGGTCATCTGAGGTCAATATGCCTAAGAATTAAATTTGTTGGACTTTGGTTAATTACACCATGAATCTAACCCTTCTAAATCCTTTGAGAAGTATATTTGTAGACATCTCAAGATTCTTTCAGCCAAAGCCATTCCCACTTTATTTTCATAATTCCAGTGGAATGGAAGCATCATGAGGACAATGATTTTGATCACTTTTTCAGGTGTCTAAAACAGGGCCTGGCCCATAAGAGGCTCTTAATAAATATTGGTTGAGTGAATGAATAAACTAAGTATTAAGTTGGATTATCCCTTTTTAATATTTTCAATAAACTTTAATTACATACATATGTAATTATTAAACTAGTACTACACAATGTTCAGTTTAAGAGGAGTATTTAAACACTAAGAGTAAGAAGATGTAATGGGTAAATGAGAAGTGTGTTATCTTTGGTGTACTTGATAACAGCTAAATCATAGAATAATAACATCACTTTCTACCTTGAAAATGTGTGTAAAGAAATATATAAAAGTAAAGGAATGCTGAGTTTTAAATAAATGGAAAGTAGAGAAAAGCGTTAAACAATAAATATTTTATAGTTCTATCATCTATAAGCAGCCATTCAACATTTTGGTGAACTTCCTTCCAATCTTTTATCAATACAAAGCAAATTTCTTTTTAATTAATGTAGTGAGAATATCAAATATACTGACTTGTATCTTGCTTTTTGTTTTGCTTAAATTTATAATGTAAGTATGTCAACATTATTACACAGAGTTCATAAACATAATTTTAACGACTGCATATTTCTTTAATTTTCAATGATATAACCATTCCTCTACTATAGCTTTTTTTTTTGCTATTATAAATAGTGATAATTTATAATTTTGTATATAAAGGTTTTTCTCAACTGGTAATTAATTTCTTGGAGTCAGTTTTTAAAATAGTTGAATCTATTCACATTTAGCAAACTTATATAGCACAATGTGCCAGGCACTATTCCAAAAAGTTCACAAGTATTGATTCATTTAATCCTCATAATCCAATAAAGTAGGTACTATCAGTATTATTCTCATCTTAGAAAGGAAGAAACTGAGGCATGTTAATTTAAGTCGCCTCAGTTTACACAGTTGGTAAGTGGAGAAGCCAGGATTTAAATCCAGATGTTTGGACTCCAAGGTCTGTATTTTTAAAGGGACCTTACATTAAAAGGAATTAACATTCTTAAAGTTTTTGGTACCTATTGCCAAACTGCTTTCCAACCAAGAATGGAGCACAATTTCACCAGCACTGATGTTATAATTAAAATTCTTTAATTTATGGATCAGAAATGGTATCTGATTGTTTTAAAACTATTGTTTGATTACTAATAAGTTTGAATGCTTTAGGATGGTTTTTCCACTTCTGAGTTATGAGTTCTTATTCTTTTATTTTTCTCTCTTTTTTCTCTTTCTCTAGACTTATCATGATGCTTTATTCTTTTTATCTCTTGACATTAGGTGTTTTGGATGGACTTTTTACATAATAAATTTAATATATTGTTGCCCCTTGTATTTGCGTTCTTTTTGAATCAGTTATTTGTTAAAAATACATAAGGTAGTTTTTTGTTGTTGTTGTTGTACCAAAGTTTCCCATTTGATGTAAAAATCTATCAAATCTATCTTTCTCTTCATGATTTCTTGTATGACTGAGAGAAAGACCTCAAGCACAAATTCCTTAAGTGGTCAAATAGACATTGCAATGGCATGACAATGGCGTGTCTTGGGACTGACCTTCCAGTCCCACTAGCCTGGAACAGAGACCAGCACTAAACTCCAATGAGTTGATGATGAGAACAGGCACAGTGCAGCAAGGCCTTCTGATTGTTCTTCCCTGGGAAGCAGAATCTAGATTTTTATGTGAGGTATTCTTTACAGAAGACTGTAGTTTAAAAAAACACATCTCTGTAGGCCAGAGGGGTGTTGATTTATCACCTCTGGTTCAGAAGTTCTCCTTCATTCAAAATTCAATACTATTTTCTTCCAGTTTTCCTGTGAGTTTTTGAAATATATGCAAAATTTTATACAATTGTAATTAGGTTGTGGTGTGAAGTGTCTAGTTGCTTTCTTAAACTAAAGCATTAATTTATATTTCTTTTCTCTTGTCCTCAAGTTTCTCTTTCTCTTTTGGAAAGCAGAAGAATCGATGAAATAATGAAATATTAAATGTTATGATGGTGATTTCTCTAACTGTAAAAGAATAATTGTTACTTTTTTCTGTATGATGGACTTATATTGAATACTCTCATTTCCTGACTAATAGAATATAATATGTTCGTTGGAAATTAAGGCAGAAGGGTCCATATATAAATTAGAATTTAAAACTCCTTGAAATGTTCAAAAGAAAGCTAAATAGAAAGGGAGAAGCACACAAAGTAATGCAACATTTTCAAAGAGGATTAAAATAATATAATCATATATTAAATATTGCAAATTTGGTAAATATGAATTTAAAACAGATTTCAGTTAGTGGGTTACATAATTAGAAAGTGATCAACAAAATTACACTGTTTAAATATTCATTTCCTTGTTCAAAAATCATTAATCAAAAGTTTACTCTATGTTGGAGAACAGGTAGATACTTTTGTTCCACAACTATCACCTTGTAGTTATGTTTTCCCTCACTATTTTGGCCCTGAAGTTGATTCTATGTTAATGACTACAAACATTTAAATTGGAATTATACCAACACCAAATCCATATAAATTCTTGATATGAAATTACTCTTAATAATTCTATTAACCCAAATTAATTCCTTAACCAACTTTCTAGTATAGTACTTAAGATATTTCCAATTTCTGTCAATACTAAATCATTTTCACCCAAACTAATTCCTTTATGTTTAATATACCAACACAGTTCTGTTATCAGCCTTCGTACAAATCAAGTTTACATAATAGCTTCTGCTACCGTGGGTTTTCTTTTGCGGACATATTTTTTCCTGTTCCATTTTCCCAGGTCAAAATTTGTAGATCTAAATCTTAGCATATCCAGTTTTACCTATGTTCAGTTTTATTTTTGTATGGATTATTTCTATCAATTATATTTAGTATTTATTTCTTAGCTAATCCATTATATAGTTGTTAAATTTTTCAGTATTGGTCTCTTCCTGAGAATTGATCTAATTTAATTTAATTATTCTGATTATTTTGGGGGCCTTGTTTAAACTTGATACAGCACTTGTGGCTCAAAGAGCAAATAGTGTTGCGTCATGACAGATGGTAGCTACACCTGTGATAAACATAGCGCAGCATGTAGAGGTGTTGAATCACTATGTTGTATACCTGAAACTAATGTAACATCGTGTGTCAACTATAATCAAAAAGAAAAAGAGCAAATAGTGGAATTTTAAAAAGCTACTTCTAAAAAAATTAAGCTATTTTCAGTAAAAGAAAGCTGGGGGGAATGATAGGCTATTGGGGAAAGCTTTGTTGAGGAGGTGGCGTATGATCTGCGTCACAAAAAAAATAAGAAAGAATTCACCAGGTGCCAATAGAGGTAAAGGGCATTACACACCAAACAACCAGCATGTGTGAAAGCATGGAGGCAAGTAGGAGTGGAGTGTGTACATAGTAGGCACCAAGTGATGAGTGAATGAACAGATGGGTGGGTTTGTGTACGGTAAATAGTAACTGGAGTGTAGGGTGCATAAAGGGGGTGGAGGAGGTTAAAATGAGAGAATGAAAGGCTGGTTGGATATGGAGATGAGTGAGGAAGAAGCAGAAGAGGTCACCCAGGCTCCTACTTAAATGAGTGGATGTGTCTTGATGCTGTAAACAAGAAAGCAAACAGAAGGAAGTGAAGGCTCCAGTCCACTCTTTGCTTTTGGACCATTTTGAGCTGAAACAAGACCCGATGCACTGGAATCTGTCCTATTTCCAAAGACCACCAAAAAGATTTTTTATCACTCCTTAGTCACTATGATGCTTTCAACTCCCTCATTAAAATCAGTAAAGTATTCCTTTTCTCTAATTTTTTTTAATATATGAAATTTATTGTCAAATTGGTTTCCATACAACACCCAGTGCTCATCCCAAAAGGTGCCTCCTCAATACCCATCACCCACCCTCCCCTCCCTCCCACCCCCCATCAACCCTCAGTTTGTTCTCAGTGTTTTTTTTTGTTTTTTGGTTTTTTTATTTATTTTTGGGACAGAGAGAGACAGAGCATGAACAGGGGAGGGGCAGAGAGAGAGGGAGACACAGAATCGGAAACAGGCTCCAGGCTCCGAGCCATCAGCCCAGAGCCTGACGCGGGGCTCGAACTCACGGACCGCGAGATCGTGACCTGGCTGAAGTCGGACGCTTAACCGACTGCGCCACCCAGGCGCCCCTGTTCTCAGTTTTTAACAGTCTCTTATGCTTTGGCTCTCTCCCACTCTAACCTTTTTTTTTTTTTTTTCCTTCCCCTCCCCCATGGGTTTCTGTTAAGTTTCTCAGGATCCACATAAGAGTGAAACCCTATGGTATCTGTCTTTCTCTGTATGGCTTACTTCACTTAGCATCACACTCTCCAGTTCCATCCACGTTGCTACAAAAGGCCATATTTCATTCTTTCTCATTGCCACGTAGTATTCCATTGTGTATATAAACCACAATTTATCCATTCACCAGTTGATGGACATTTAGGCTCTTTCCATACTGATGCATAGGGGCACTTGTACCCCAATGTTTATAGCAGCACTCCTTTTCTCTAATACTCTTGTTGCACTTACCTTCATTCCTATAGCTCTGTCTTGTGAGAGGTGGAGAACATTTGGTTGCATATTTGAAGAGGGATATTTCCCAGATTGTTCTTTCTTAACATCTTAAATGTCTCTTTTCAGTGTTCTTCTGATTCAGTCCCCTCCTTAGCATATAATTGTTTCAGGGATGATCTGATCAGCCCATCAGCCAAAGGCATTATACACATTGAATTTTTAAAAATGCAAAATGTGCTTATTTAGTTCTTATTATACTTTCCTCCGTGTCTCCAATCAATTTTTTCTTTAGTTGTTTCTTTTCTTATTTCTGGAAACTTTAAAGGTAATAAAGAAATAAGGATAGCATGGCATGGTAAAAGGTCTCATGAATATTCAGCTTGACGGAAAAGGTTAATGAATGTATTCAAACTTCAAAGGGACTTTCCCCCCACTCACAATAAGTTGTTCTTTACCATGATTAAATTCAAAGAATGAGGAATGTAACTACAAGGAAAGGAGGGTTATAACATATGTGTGTGTGTGTATTCCTGAATAAATGAGGCATTCATTAATGGTATAACCTGAAAAAGGTAGTAACACCTCTGCCTGAGGCACCTTGGTGTGGTGGAAAAGGTATTCTAAGGACTTTAAAGCCGTAGTTTCCCATTGCTTTCATTTAATAGCTATATAATCTTGAGCAAATTACTTTAGCTCTCTGAGCCTCAGTTTCCTGATCTGTAAAATGGAGGTAGCATCTACTTCACAGGATTTTTGTAAGAGTTAAATGGGATAATATACGTGGATGTGCTTTTGTAAACTATAAATGAGTAAAGAAGTTTTATCTGAATAGACATTCATTTGGAATGATTTGAGATTTATATATGAGGGATTATGTAAACTTTTAGGGGCACCATCTTTTCCAGAGAGGATTCCAACATCAGATGTTCTTCCTGGGCTAGCTCATCCTCGGAGTCCACGAGACTGTTTTTTTTTTTACCTGTTGCAGTGATTTGGTGACAAAAAGGCCATTTCCGCCTCATAGAGTGAGGTAAGACACAATTTCCAAAAGATTGTCCCATTTTATGTATGTATCATAATATATGTAACCAGTGCCTGAGGGGTATTTATTTGTAGAGTGAAGATGAACAGTGGGGTCAAAGTGTTTCCTGTAACATTATTCCCTCCTGATGGGAGAAATTTAGGTAGAAATTCTGGCCTCTCTATAAGTTGAGGCAGAAACATAGAGAGGAGAAATTCACCCCAATCCTAGAAATATCTTCTACAAATAATGATAATTTTGCCCTTTCCTTTTTTCATTCCAGTGGTGTACTAGAGCCAGTTAGTACCAGCTCTCAAGGGCCAATTATTAAATTTTCAGGAATTTTAAGAACTTGTTAAACAGAGCTATTATAAACAAATTATATAAACTTAAAACCAAATAAATTATATTAAAAAACAAAGGTAATACTAAAATTCATCGCTTCCTAAGTTTTTTCATTTATATTTTACTAATATCTATGTTCTCAAGGTTATTTACATCTATTGTATCTATATGGTTGTAAAAATTATATGATAGTAACCTAAAGTGTATCCATTCCTAAAACATGTTTAGTGGTTTCAATCATTTCTAGCTTGAAATAGGTCATGGTGGGAGGATTTCCACTTTGGAAATTGGCAAATGCTGTAGATCAGAGCCCCTCCCAGAGCCATCTGTTAAACACTTGCCAGCACCCCACTCCTTTAATTCATGTGTCATATGTTTTGGCTGGTACTTGTAGGGCATTCAAACCCCTGTAGGTTTGGGGGTAGTTGACAGTGAAGCTTTGGAATCAGACTTCCCAGATTTGAATCCATGCTTCACTATTTACTGTGTGATGTTGGGCAAATTACTGATCCTTTCTGTGAAGTTAGAAGAAAGATTACCTACCCCATGCATGATTTTGAAGTTAGAGCACTTATTACCTAAAACGCATGTAGAACAAACAATACCTAACACATAATACGCATAATTATTTTAATTTAGATAAATTTTTTATTTCAAGTTTTTATTTAAATTCTAGTTAGTTAACATATATGGTAAAATTGGTTTCAGATGTAGAATTTAGTATTTCATCACTTACATATAACACCCAAGTGCTCATCACAAGTGCCCTTTTTAAATTATGCCATGAAGCCTCTTGTCCTATTTTACTAAGGATTTTTAAAGTCAGGTATCACTGCTGAATTTTATCAAATGTTTTTACATCTCATTGACTAGACACTTTTGATCTTTGACATATTAATATGGTGAGTTTTATTAGTAGAATTCTTCATATAAGAAAAACCTTAAATCCCTGGAATAAATTTCAGTTAGTCATGGTGCACTGTTCTTTGAACACACTAGTGAATTCCATTTGCTAATAATTTGTTTTGCCTATTTCCTTATTAATATAAATTATCTTGGTCAAAATTTTCTTTTGTGTACTTTTTAGGTTTTGGTATCAGTGGTTTTATGACTTTCTAAAAGTAATCAGGAAGCTTTTATTTTTTCTGTTCTTGTAAACAGGTTTGGTAGCCTTCAAAAATATCTGATTGCTGCAATATTAGAAGGAACTCACCTAAGGAACTATCAGAGCCTGGCACTATTTTGTCATAGCTCTTTGTCTTCTCTATTTTAATAATTCTCAAATTTGGCTGCACATTGGACTTACTGGGGAACTTTTAAAAATATTCATGACTGAGCCCTCTCAGTACATTCTGTTTTAATTGGTCTGATATGCAGCTAAGGCATGGGGACATTTTATTTTATTTATTTATTTTAATTCCAGCATCATTAACATATAGCATTACATTAGTTTAAGGTGTATAATATAGTGATTCAAAAATTCTATACATTACTCAGTTCTCATCATGATAGTGTATTCTTAATCTCCTTCACCTAATTCACTCATTCACCCATCTACCTCCTCTCTGGTAACCATCACTTTGTTCTCTATATTTAAGAGTCTGCTTTTTCATTTGTCTCTTTTTTCTTTGTTTTGTTTCTTCAATTCCACATATGAGTGAAACCATAGGTATTTGTCTTTGTCTGACTGACTTATTTCACTTAGCATTATACCCTCTAGATCCATCTATGTTGTTGCAAATGGCAATATTTCATTCTTTATATGGCTGAATAATATTAATTGTACATATATGCCACATATATACACATCTATACCACATATTTTTTTAAAGTTTAATTTTAATTCCAGTATAGTTAACATACAGTGTTATATTAGTCTTATGTGTACAATATAGTGATTCAACAACTCTGTACATTACTTGGTGCTCATCATGATAAGTGTGCTCTTTAATCCCCATCACCTAATCCACCCATCCCTCCACCCACCTCCCATCTGGTAACCATCAGTTCATTCTCTATAGTTAAGAGTCTGTTTCCTGTCTTCTCTCTCTCTCTCTCTCTCTCTCTCTCTCTCTTTCCCTTTGTTCATTTGTTTTGTTTTTAAATTCCATATATGAGTGAAATCATTGGTATTTGTCTTTTGTGACTTATTTCACTTAGCATAATACATTCTACATCCCTCCACATTGTTGCAAATGGCAAGATTTCATTCTTTTTGATTGCTGAGTAAATATGCCTCTGTGTGTGTGTGTGTGTGTGTGTGTGTGTCCCACATCTTCATTTTTTAAATTATTTTTAAAGTTTATTTATTTGAGAGACAGAGCATGAGTGGGGTAGGGGCAGAGATAGAGGGAGAGAGAGAATCCAAGCAGGCTTTGCACTGTCAGTTCAGAGCCCAATGTGGGGCTTGAACTCACAAACCATGAGATCATGACTTGAGCCAAAATCAAGAGTTGGATGCTCAACCACCTGAGCCACCCAGGTACCCCCACATCTTCTTTATCCATTCATCAGTTGATGGCGATTTGGTCTCTTTCCATAATTTGACTAGTGTTGATAATGCTGCTGTAAACATAGGGGTGCATGTGCCCCTTTGAATCTGTATTTTTGTATCCTTTAGGTAAATACCTAGTAGTGCAATTGCTAGGTCATAAGACAATACTATTTTTAATTTTTTGAAGAGCCTCCATACTATTTCCAGAGTGGTTGCACCAGTTTGCATTCCCACCAATAGTGCAAGAGGGATCCTTTTTCTCCACAACCTTGTCAACACTTGTTACTTCTTGTGTTTTTGATTTTAGCCATTCTGACAGGTGTGAGGTGATATCTCAGTGTGATTTTGAATTGCATTTCCTTGATGATGAATGATGTTGAGCATCTTTTCATGTGTCTGTTGGCCATCTGTATGTCTTCTTTGGAGAAATGTCTTTTGCCATGGGAACATTTAAAAACTCTTCAAGTTGGGGCACCTGGGTGGCTCCGTCAGTTAATCGTCCAACTCTTGATTTCGGCTCAGGTCATGATCTCACAGTTTGTGAGTTTGAGCCCTGCATCGGTCTCTGAGCTGACAGTGTAGAGCCTGCTTGGGATTCTCTCTTGAACTCACACCTCTTGAACTCACTTCTCTTGAACTCACACCTCACCAGGGTGCACAGCTTGATAAGTTGAGCACAGGCTAGATTACACAGGCTGGATTTCAGCATTCACTCTTCCCTTCAGGAGCCTTTGTGCAGTGCACAAATGGGACAATGCTCCTGCAGCCTTGCTAATCAGAAGAGTGTTATTTACAATTTATTTATCAAAGAAACACATTTGAAATGTAAAATTTCCAGTAAGAGTTTACTAATTTTCTTGAAGTAAAACAAAAACAAAAACCTCAGCAAACAATATTCTCTTTTATCCACTTGGATTTGACACTTTTTTCAGCTTTAATGAGGTCTAATTGACAAAATTATAAGATATTTGAAGCATACAATGGGATGATACACAATATTGGTAAGCAAAATCCCATAAACAAGCTGACCAGCCACTGTGCTCTTTTTCTCCCTCAAGAGAAGAAAATAAACACAATTTTAAGAAATCCCCTCTATACAGAAATTTAAGAATATTAATGCCCAGTGTTAGCATAGTGAACATAGTCTGCACTCTTTGGGATCTTTGGAATTCATTTAAGGTTTCTTTGTACTCTAATATAACAACAGTATTTTACAAATGTTCCATGACCTTTCAAAAAGATACATTCCCTGTATGGAGGCAAGAGAGTTTGAAATATATTTGCTTATAAATGTATGCTTTTTTGTTAATATTATGCATATATTATATGGATTCTCTATATTCTCACTTATCCCCTTGATCTAATAACTTAGGATATAGTATAATACCCATTAGGTCAGGGAGAAAGGTCTCATTAATGATTTTATATCCATGGCACTTAGCACAATATGTGAAACATAGTAGACATTCACTCATCAAATGAATAAATTATTTGGGGCTGCAAAATGGGTTGGAATGCAATTGTTCCCAACTGCCCATTCAAACAAAAGATGAATGTTTATCCTTTATACTTTCTCCCTATTGGAATCCTCCAACCTGGAATCAGTGCTGCATTTCTTCCTGAAGCTATACTTCTCTCCAACTTAAGTTTTGAAGGCAGGTTCTACTCAGACCTTATGTTGATCTTAAAAGCTTTTAAAATATAAACACACAAAACAAAATGATTGAAAAAGCATAAACTAAAATATTGATATAGTTTCTCTCTAGGTGGTTGTTTTTATTTACTTAATTTTGCTTTTTTTTGGTATTTTCTAGATGTTCTATAATGAACAGGCATTGCTTTTGTAGTTAAGAGCAGAAAGAAAATGTGCGATTAGAAATATCACTCATTTTTTTTCTCTGACATTTCTACTCTCTGGTTCAAGTTCTACTTATTGACAGCATACAGAAATAGAAAATTCACTCCTCTAGATGGAGATCCCATTAATATTTAAATGGACGTCTCAGATTTCTTGAGTCTTCTTTAAAGTTTCCTTCAAAGCTTTGTCACGTGGTTCCCAGATCTTTCACCATCTTGTTTGTCTCATGAACATAGCCCCATGGATATGGGTAGTCCCAGTGGATAACCATTTAAAATAGAGGTCCAAGAACTGGATACGATATTTTCAGATGCAGCCTGATTCACACAAGGTACAACAGAATCTCCCTCGGTTCATAATATGGTTCCACTAGTACAGCCTACAATAGCACTAGCATTTTCAGTGCCCATGACAATATTGACTCACATAGAATGTACTAAAATTTCTGTCTTTTTCATTCCTTTGTCCCCTTTGTCTGTTTTTATACAACTAGGTAGCATCCACACATAGCTGTCTCACCTGTGCTTTTCCTGTCCTCCCTCCTCAAGCAGGCCGCAGATGGTGGACCTAAGGAATGGGAGCACAGTGACAGAGTTTATCCTCGTGGGCTTCGAGCAGAGCTCCTCTTCCACTCGGGCATTGCTCTTTGCCCTCTTCCTAGCCCTCTACAGCCTTGCCATGGCCATGAATGGCCTCATCATCTTCATCACCTGGACAGACCCCAGACTCAACAGCCCCATGTACTTCTTCCTTGGCCATCTGTCCTTCCTGGATGTCTGCTTCATCACCACCACCATCCCACAGATGCTAATCCACCTGGTGGTCAAGAACCACACTGTCTCCTTTGCCTCCTGCTTGACCCAGATGTACCTGGTTTTTGGTGTAGGTGTGGCCGAGTGCATCCTCTTGGCTTTTATGGCCTATGACCGTTATGTTGCTATCTGCCACCCACTCAGCTATGCACAGATCATGAGCCGGCAGGTCTGTGTGAGGCTGGTGAGTACTGCCTGGTTCTTTGGGCTAATCAATGGTATTCTGCTTGATTATATGACATTTCGTGGTCCATTCTGTAGAGACAACCACATAGAAAACTTCTTCTGTGAGGCCCCCATAGTGATTGCCCTCTCTTGTGGAGACCCCCAGTTTAGCCTGAAAATGATCTTTGCCGATGCCATCGTGGTGCTGCTCAGCCCCATGGTGCTCATTGTTATCTCCTACGCCCGCATCCTGGCCTCCATCCTTGGCAGAACCTCCCCCTCAGGTCGGGGGAAGACCTTCTCTACTTGTGCCTCCCATCTGACTGTGGTCATCTTTTTCTATACCTCAGCCATGTTCTCTTACATGAATCCTCGCAGCACACACGGCCCTGACAAAGACAAGCCTTTCTCCCTTCTCTACACCATCATCACCCCCATGTGCAACCCCATCATCTATAGTTTTCGAAACAAGGAAATGAAGGGGGCCATGGTGAGGGCCCTTGGGAGGACCAGCCTGGCCCAGGCAGAATCTATCTAGTGGGAAGACTCCTGGAAGAGAAGTCCCCCGCCACCACCCAAGTCTTGACAAGTGGGCAACTCTCCAATGCTGAGAGCCTCCAGGAAAGAGCATTCATAGCTTTCTTTCTACTAGCATCAGCCCTGGAAGATCCTGTTGATGTCTAATGCTCATCTGTCTGATTTCACTTCCAGTATAGATTGATCTTTCCAAATTTCTCTTACTGATACATGTTCATGATTGGAGGGGCGAGTAAAATGAAATGGAAAAGTTTATTCCAAATTTGGGGGAAAGGTAGTAAGCTCCTCAAGAGAAAGACAGTAAGAGGATGACCATTCCATTCTTTGGAGCATTTCTTTCTAGGGCAAAGGCAATTAGCAGGAGCCCCAGCTTTGGGAAAAGAACAGACTGAGAGCCATGAGGGAAACAAAGGGATGTATATAAGTTTGGGAAAAAGCAATGGGTGAGAGAAATGTGTTAAGGGGTATGTAATATTATCCCTATATGGTGGCTACAAAATTCTCCAAGAAAGTTCCCAGAAAAAGTAAGAACTGATGAATAGGATTGTATTACTCCTCCAAGGAAACAAGAGGAGGAGCTATATGCCAAATACATGTGAATTATTAATGGAGAGGTGGAAGGGCAGAGGCAAGAACAGGAAGTCTGAGGGGTGCATCCACATCCCCAGATTGTAAACTGGGAGTGGGAGCTATAGAATGAAATCTTGTAGGGTCAGGGAAGCTTCCAGTGACATCTGCATTTTATAAGAATATAAAAAGAGCACTTTAAGTTATTTGTGTATTTGTTCACTTTCGCTGGAAAAATTTTGTGCCCTGCCTGGACGCATGTTTTTCAATTTAAATATTTCCCTTTTGTTCTTGAAGATTTCTTCCTCTCTCTTGTTTTACTTATAATACACTACATTTCCAAGACTCTGCTCACACCTCTATCTCTTTCTTCCCTGCCCCTATTCAGTTACCTAAAGTCTAGAGCAGGAGTTCTCAGCAGGGATGATTACCTCCCCCAGGAGGTATTTGGCAATATCTGAAGACATTTTTTGGTTGTCATAACAGGAGGAGGGTGTGTGCAACTGGCACCTAGTATGTAGGGGTCGGGGGTGCTGCTGAACATCCTACAATACACAGAACAACCCCCATAATAAAGAATTATGCAACCCAAGAAATCAGTAATGCTGAGGTTGAGTAACCCTGGTCAGGAGATAAAGTATTAAAAGGACAGAATGAGGAAGATGATGAGAGGAATTGATATGGGAAAAAAAGAGGCAGGAGGAAACCAAGAATTTAGGATGCAGAATTTTGTCTACAAAGACACTTCTGGTTTACCATGGGCAGGATTTCTGCTGGCACTGCCACAGCAACAATCTCTATAAGTAGATGTGATAAAACCTGCTCTAAAACCTCTGTGTTTATCCCTATCTGAGTCTACCCTTACTCCTCTACTTATCTCAAATTATAGGACTTTTCCTACTCAATCACATCCTTCTGCCTGCCACTAGCATGGACTCCTACTTAAATTCTGCCCATTTCCTCTGTTACTTCCATTCAAACTTCATCCATCCATCAGTGATCTTTCTCTTGTTCCCACCAATCTCACATTCTTGCCTAGCTCAATCCTATCATTCATTGCCTTTGCTCATTTGCATTATGATTCCTGCAAATGCCATTCAGTGCAACCCGTGAAAACCATGTGCCCTCTAATAGGAATACTTCCTAGAATGTCAACATTTTTCTCATTCACCTTATCAATCTCCCTCTTTCATCAATGTGTATATTTCCCCCACCCATATGCTCCTCTCAAATAAAGGATCCACTCTTCCTTTTATGTATGATGGATATTTTCTTTTCCCCTATAGAACTAAATACATACCTTCTCCCTCTGATCTGTGTCCTGGCAGACAGACCTTTGTTTGCTGCCTCAATGGGTTTCGTTGCCTTCTACATCCTGTTGGGCTCAACTAATAAGAGTTACTTAGCAGGATAGAGGAAGTCAGGAGAATTAGTGAGTGAGGCTCTTTATTCTTCTGCTTCTTCCCTGATGTCCCAGAATTACTGTCAGGTGTCCTTCTCCAAAATCTCCCTTTCCTGTTCCCATAAGGTGGTACCTGCTTTCTGCTCTTGAGAGCCTGGGATGCTTCAACATCCCTTTCTGATTCCCCTAATCCTATTCACATCCTGGTAAGCCCCATCATTAGTCCTATTTAAGTATGCCAACCATTTCCTCCCAGAACACTGACTAACAAGTACCAGGCACATATTAGCAACCGTGAATTGAAAATTTTTTCAAAATAGGCCATATACTAGTCAATAAAGCATATCTCAAAACATTTTAGATATGGAATCATACAGATCAAGCTCTCTGACCACGATACAGTTATGTTAGAAATCAGTATCAAAAAGATAACTAGAAGGAAGCCCATATGGTTAGAAATTAAGAAACACAACTCTAACCTACATACCAAAGAATGAAGTATAAGTCTAGTCCAACGTGGAAAGAATAAAAAGCTTGGAAGTTGCTGCTCCCACACTCACCAATAAAAAAGGGTAAACAAACTGAAAGTCACAAGACTTCTTAGATCTATCAGAGAATTGAAGTCACAGGAAAAACCACCACCCCAAAAACTAGGAGACAAGGGAACACAGAAAGTTACAGCTTTCTGGGAGTAGAAGCTGCATCTTGAGCCTGGTCAGAACATTAAAGGAAAATGAACTATTACTAGAGACTGAGCATAGGCTAGCTTCAGAGATAAAGACTACTGAGGTCCTGCCCTCAGAGGAGCTCTCGTAGTTTCATGAGTTTTACTTCCAGCAGCCCCATCGGTTTCTCATGATGAACATCAGGAAATAAACCCCCTGTGCTTCAGCAAGAGGAAGGGAAAAGTTAGCATTTTGAAATAAACCCAGAGAGCACTGTTCTCCCTAACAGTCTGCCCTCAAGGAAAACTATTTTGTGAGAACCTAACAAATCTGGGGGAGGATCCAAGAAAAAAAAGGAAAACTGAGAGGGACCTATGAAGGTTACAGCCCAGGGACAAAGGCTCACTAGGAGACTGAGACCTAATCATAAGACTATGGAATTCTTCCACTCCCCTGTACCTTGCTACCACATCAATAAGGCTGGAGAATTTCAAGGAGTACAGCTGAAAGAGCTGAATCCTCAGACCTTATTTATGAAGGAGTCTCTGGGGAAACAAAAAAACAGCAAATGAGATAAAAACGAGGACACGAGGAAATTTTAACCTCTGACACCACAACTACAGCAAACAGTAAACACTGCCTAATGCCTAACACAAAACTTCCCACTAAAGGCCTATTTACCTCAGTTCCTTTTACCCAATACCTCATGTCCAGCTTTCAACAAAAGAATTGATGATAATAAAAATTAGACAATTTTACAAATCCAAAACTTGTAATGAAACTATTTACAATTTTGTGGGATGTACCTAGAGCAATACTTCCTTCTATTAGGAAAAAAAATAAGTGTTAAAAAGTAATAAATTAAGCTACCAACTTAATCACAGAATAATAGATTATGCAAGGAACATAGAAGGAATAAAAATGTATCATATAATTAATTCAAACAAATCTAAAGATTGATTAAATTGATAGAATAAATCAATAATTTCATAACTGTGGCATGACTGATCAAAAATAAACAGACTTAAACGATACTAAGAATTAAAGGGGCACATAACTGCAGACTTTGCAGAATGAATTATAAGAGGCCTTCTGTTTCTGATATTGGTGGACCATGTAATTTGGACCAACTGTCTCACTAAAAACAGCAAAAGCTGGACATATATTTTAAACTATCCACTTGAAGGCACTAAAGCACTAAAAAAGCAGTGAAGAATTTGGGGGCTGACATCCAGGAACATTCAATCTGCATTTAAGCATGTTTAGAAACAACCAATAAAAGGATTAGTAAAGTGAGTGATATGTCATAAAGAAGATGAAAGAAAGAATAGATAGAGCAAATACATATTTGAAGAGAAAATAGCTGAAATTTTTCCAAACTGGAAAAGACATCAATCTACAGATTAAAGAGGTCCTAAATACATCAAAAATACATTATTTATAAAAAGAAATACACACATGAGCACACCATTAGAACTTCTGAAAATGAGAGGCAAAGAGAAAAACTTAACAGCTACCTGAATAAAAAGACAGATTCCCTTCAAAAGAACCACAATTAGATTGACAGCTGTCTTCTTAACAATGAAAGTCAAAATATAAAATTTATTTTATATAAAACTGCATTATGGCAGGCTAGAGAAGGGCTGGAAGTCTAAGAAAGATAACACTCCAGCTAGCTGGAAAAGAACATACATCCACATTGTGAACTGCCTGTGGTGGCCATGTGGCAAGGAACTATGGGCAGCCTCTAGGAGTTTATAGCACTGTCTGACTGACACCAGCAAGGAGATAGGTACCTCAGTAGTACAACTGCAAAGAAATGGATTTTGCCGACAAACAGTGAGCTTGGGAGAGGACCCTAAGCCTCAGATGAAATCACAACCTGGTGGCTCCTTAATTTCAGCCTGGTGCAACCCTGAGCAGAATACCCAGCTAACCATACCCAGACTCCTGACCCAAGGAAATTGTAAGATAATAAAATTGTGTTACCTTAAGTCCTTGAATTTGTGGTAATATGCTACATAGCAATTGAAAACTAACACAAGTTTTTAAAATTCTACTATAATACTATGGAAAATTTTATGACATTAAATCTGCTTCAATAAATAGAAAAGTTCTAGAAAAGATACTATTTTCCAGAAATGACTAAGGGAGAAATAGAAAACATGCACACATTTGTAATCATACAGTAAATCAGTAGTTTAAGATTATTTCCACAAAATTGAAGATGACATAAAGAAATGGAAACACTTTCCATGCTCATGGATTGGAAGAAAAAATATTGTTAAAATGTGCATACTACCCAAAGCAATCTACACATTTAATGCAATCCCTATCAAAATGCCAACAGCATTTTTCACAGAACTAGAACAAAAAATCATAAAATGTATATGGAACCACAAGAGATCCTGAATAGCCAAAGCAATCTTGAAAAAAAAAGCAAATCTGGAGGTATCACAATTCTAGACTTCAAGTTATACTACAAAGCAGTAATAATCAAAACACTGGAACTGGCACAAAACTGGAGACATAGATCAATAGAACAGATAGAAAATCTAGAAATAAACCCATAATTATATGGGCAACTAATCTTTGACAAAGTAGGAACGAATATCCAATGGGGAAAAAACTCTTCAACAAATGGTGTTGGGAAAACTGGACAGCTACACGCAAAAGAATGAAACTGGGCCACTTTTTCCTCACCATACACAAAAATAAATTCAAAATGGATTAAAGATCTAAATGTGAGACCTGAAACCATAAAAATTATGAAGAGAGCACAGTCATTTCTCTGACATCAGCTATAAAAACATTTTTCCAGATATGTTTTCTGAGGCAAGGGAAATAAAAGCAAAAATAAACTATTTGGATTACATCAAAATAAAAAGTTTCTGCACAGTGAAGGAAACAATTGACAAAACTAAAAGGCACCCTACGGAATGGAAGCAGATATATGCAAATGACATAACCAATAAAGGGTTAGTAACAAAATATACAAAGAACTTATAAAACTCAACAACCCCAAAATGAATAATCCAATTAAAAATGGACAGAACACACGAATAAACATTTTTTCTAAGGAAGACATCTAGATGGGCAACAGACACATGAAAAGATGTTCAACATCACTCATCATCAGGGAAATGCAAATCAAAACTACAATGAGATACCACCCCACACCTGTCAGAATGGGTAACATAAAAAACACAAGAAACTGCAGGTATTGGCAAGGATGTGGAGAAAAAGAAACTCTCTTGCACTGTTGGTGGGAATGCAAACTGCAGCCATTCTGGAAAACAGTTTGGAGTTTCCCCAAAAAGTTAAAAAAGAGAACTACCCTACAATCCAGTAATCTCACTACTGGGTATTTACTCAAAAAAGTACAAAAACACTAATTCATAGGGATAATGCATTGTAGGGAGGATAGATGTAGGGATAATACATGTTTATAGTAGCATTATTTACAATAGCCAAATTATGGGAGCATCCCAAGTGTCCATCAATAGATGAATGGATAAAGAAGATGTGATATATACACAATAGAATATTATTCTGCCATAAAAGAATGAAACCTTGCCACTTGCAACAATATGGATGGAGCTAGAGAGGTTAATGCTAAGTGAAATAAGTGAGTCAGTCAGAGAAAGACAAATACCATATGATTTCACCCATAGGTGGAATTTAAGAAACAAAAAATGAGCAAAGATTCAAAAAAAAAAAAAAAAAAAAAAAAGGAGAGGCAGATCAAGAAACAGACTCTTCGCTATAGAGAACAAACTAATGGTTACCAGAGGGGAGGTGGGGAGGGATGGGTAAAATAGGCAATGGGGATTAAGGAGTGCACTTCTCATAATGAGCACTGGGTGATGTATCAATATATGGTACTATACGGTACCATCAGTATATGGTACAACTGAAACTAATATAAAACTGTATGTTAACTACCCTGGAATTTAAAATTAAAAAATGTATTTCTATAATATTTCTATAAATAAAGAACCAGACATAGGATTTTAAAGCAAATACTATCAATCAAGGAAAGTTAATCTAATTTTATATAACTGGAAAAACAGGAAAACACCTCAACTTTTTATTTTTTTTAATATGAAATTTATTGTCAAACTGGTTTCCATACAACACCCAGTGCTCATCACAACAGGTGCCCTCCTCAGTGCCCATCACCCACCCTCCCCTCCTTCCCACCCCCCATCAACCCTCAGTTTGTTCTCAGTTTTTAAGAGTCTCTTATGTTTTGGCTCCCTCCCTCTCTAACCTTTTTTTTTCCCTTCCCCTCCCCCATGGTCTTCTGTTAAGTTTCTCAGGATCCACATAAGAGTGAAAACATATGGTATCTGTCTTTCTCTGTATGACTTATTTCACTTAGCGTAACACTCTCCATTTCCATCCATGTTGCTACATAGTATTCTTTCTCATTGCCACGTACTATTCCATTGTGTATATAAACCACAATTTCTTTATCCATTCATCAGTTGATGGACATTTCGGCTCTTTCCATAATTTGGGTCTTGTTGAAAGTGCTGCTATAGGGGCGCCTGGGTGGCGCAGTTGGTTAAGCGTCCGACTTCAGCCAGGTCACGATCTCGCGGTCCGTGAGTTCGAGCCCGCATCAGGCTCTGGGCTGATGGCTCGGAGCCTGGAGCCTGTTTCCGATTCTGTGTCTCCCTCTCTCTCTGACCCTCCCCCGTTCATGCTCTGTCTCTCTCTGTCCCAAAAATAAATAAAAAACGTTGAAAAAAAAAAGAAAGAAAGAAAAGAAAGTGCTGCTATAAACATGGGGGTACAAGTGCCCCTATGCATGAGTACTCCTGTATCCCTTGGGTAAATTCCTAGCAGTGCTATTGCTGGGTCATAGGGTAGGTCTATTTTTAATTTTTTGAGGAACCTCCACACTGTTTTCCAGAGTGGCTGCACCAGTTTGCATTCCCACCAACAGTGCAAGAGGGTTCCCGTTTCTCCACATCCTCGCCAGCATCTATAGTCTCCTGAGTTTTCATTTTAGCCACTCTGACTGGCGTGCACCTCAACTTTTTAAATGATAACTTTGATACCAAAACTTGATGAAGACAAAATAAGCTAATCTCACTCTCAAACATAGTTGGCAAAATTCTCAAATAAAACTGTCTCCTACAATGTATTAAAAATATAATACCTTATATAATGAACAAAATTGGGTTTATTCCAGTAATTCAGAGTTGATTTCACATCAGAAAATGAATCATGTAAATCACTACGTTAACAGACAAGTGAATACCTCATGATTATCTCAGTAGATGCAGGAAATGCATTTATTTTGCATTTATACCTGTTTATAACTTAAAAAACAATACTTCTCAGCAGACCAGGAATAGAAATGAACTTCCTTAAGCTATTAAAGTGATTATACACCAAACTGAACAGCAAACATCCTCCTCTAACAGTGAAACATTAAAATTACCTTCAGGGGCGCCTGGGTGGCGCAGTCGGTTAGGCGTCCGACTTCAGCCAGGTCACGATCTCACGGTCCGTGAGTTCGAGCCCCGCGTCAGGCTCCGGGCTGATGGCTCGGAGCCTGGAGCCTGTTTCCGATTCTGTGTCTCCCTCTCTCTCTGCCCCTCCCCCGTTCATGCTCTGTCTCTCTCTGTCCCAAAAAAAATAAATAAAAAACGTTGAAAATAAATAAATAAATAAATAAATAAATAAATAAATAAATAAATAAATAAAATTACCTTCAGATCATAAAGAGGGCTAGGTAACCATTATCCCTACTTTTATTCAAGATTATATTGAAGATCCTAGAAAGTACAATAAAACAAGGGAAATAGGTAATTGATATAAGAACTAGAAATGAAAAGGCAAAATTGACTTCATTTACAATGATATATGATTGTCTTCACAGAAAAACTAAAAGAATGCATAAATAATATATTAAAATTGATGTAATTTAACACAGTTACTGGATACAAAATCAATGTACAAAAACTGAATTGCATTTCTATATACCAACAAATTAGAAAATTAAAATTTTAAGATATGATTTTAAATACTATCCAAAATATAAAATATATAGGAATAACTCTAATGAAAAAGGGTAATCCATCATGGAAAGATGCATATAAATTTATGGAATGTCATTAGAGAAAATCTAAATAAATGGAAATATATACAGACTTACCTCACATAGCATCAATAGAGTTAACAACTCTTTGCCCTAATGGCTCTTGAAATTATACCACTTTTGGACATCTCTTTTTTAGATTTACAAGTGACCCTTGAACACCAGGGGCCCGAACTGTGCAAGTCCACTTACACATGGATTTTTTATGGTACATTAAGTGTATTTCCTCTTCCTAAAACGATTTTCGTTTTTACATTTTCTTTAGCTTACTTTATTGCGTGAATACAACATATAATACATATAACATACAAAATATGTCTTAATCAATTGTAGATGTTATTCATAAGGCTTCCAGTCAATAGTAGGCTATTAGTTGTTAAGTCTTTGGAGGAATTAAAGTTTTATACAGATTTTTGACCACACTTGGGGTGGTGCCCCTAACCCCTATGTTGTTCCAGGGTCAACTACAATTATTTTTTCACCCAAATTTGAATTGCATATCATGTTTGGGTTGGAATTCTGTCTTTCAAATGTTGTGAACCATGGGGCGCCTGGGTGGCTCCGTCGGTTGAGCGGCCGACTTCAGCTCGGGTCATGATCTCGCGGTCCGTGAGTTCGAGCCCCGCATCGGACTCTGTGCTGACAGCTCAGAGCCTGGAGCCTGTTTCATATTCTGTGTCTCCCTCTCTCTGACCCTCCCCCGTTCATGCTCTGTCTCTCTCTGTCTCAAAAATAAATAAACGTTAAAAAAAAATTAAAAAAAAAAATGTTGTGAACCAGAGGTTATAAGGAAGTGAGGACACCGATAAGGTTCCTTCTTACAATATCAATTAATGGTATAGAAATAGCTATAGGGGCGCCTGGGTGGCTCAGTCGGTTAAGCGTCCGCCTTCAGCTCAGGTCATGATCTCGTGGTTTGTGGGTTCAAGCCCCACGTCAGGCTCTGTGCTGACAGCTCAGAGCCTGGAGCCTGATTCAGATTCTGTGTCTCCCTCTCTCTCTGCCCCTCCCCTGCTCACCCTCTCTCTCTGCCTTTCAATAATAAATAAACGTTAAAAAAATTTTTTTTAAAGAAATAGCTATAAAGAACTTGACAAGTTGGCTTTTTTTTTTTTTTTTTTTTTTTTTGTTAGGAGTTTTTGAATTGGTGTCTGAACAATGTCAGACATCTTGTACTGCAAAGGTCAATATCCTGAAGCTTAGCTTTTGTGACTTATGCTTGAAAATCGTGTCTTCCTCCAAACTGAATTATGTTTCCCAAATGCCCCAATTATATTAGATCTTGTAAGACCTAGACTTGGAGACCACTTGGTTGGTGGTGAGTGGAGACAAAAAGCCATCCCACACATTTAGAATGAGTCAGGACGCAAGCATCATAAACTTTAACTTTATAGGACTCCAGGCTCTCCAGGGGTAGAAAGAAGAGCATTAGAGGATTGAGGGGATATGAGGATGACTGAAGTTCTTTGAGTTATGCTGAACCTAATTCAGTACTAGGCAGGCAGGGTTTGGGAAGAACAGTGGGTAGATCAGGGGGAAGAAGTTATTCCAGGGGCGCCTGGGTGACTCGGTTGAGCGTCCAACCCTTGATTTCGGCTCAAGTCATGATTCCAGGGTCATGGGATCAAGCCCTGTGTTGGGCTCCATACTGAGCATGAAGCCTGCTTAAGACTCTCTATCTCTCCCTCTGCCCCTCTCCCCAATTTGTGTGCGTGCACTCTCTCTCTCTCTCTCTCTAAAATAAAAAAAAAAAAGCTAAAAAGAAGGTCATTCCAGATTTGAAGAATGGAAGTGTGATAATGAAGAGGTAGAGGATGGCAGTTAGAAGGGAGGCATGTTATCAAGGAGAGCTTGTGGCTGTTTGTTTAGCACCCTATTGGCAGCATTTAACAAGGTAACTGGAGCAGAGTGGGTACTCAGCCAGTGTTTGTTGTTGTGTTGAGTGTAGTGTAATCGTATGAAAGTGAATATTTAATTGGGGGCACAAGTCATCAGAAACCCTAACTAGAAAATTAATGCAAAATAAAATTGGTAGACAAGAGTTAGAGGGCTCCCAGATTTAAAGCTGAAAACACAGGGATAATGATATTTGCTAGGCCCCTTATCTATCAAGTTACCTGGTAAATGGACCAGAACTTCCCTGGGAAAACCTGAGACTAGTCTAGACTTTCCAGGCCACCTGCCATGGACATAGCCTCACGAGGGAGTCTTGGATTGGACTGGTTTGAGACTATCCCTGGGGATCCAGTTAGAATGGTAACACTTCAGGAAGAGATAGTTGGCCTTATTACAGTTGGCTCCCAGCAGTAACCAGTTAGAAGCTCACATCTATGTGCATATGTGCATGCATGCACACCTTGCACATGTGCATTCACAGAAGGATGTCATACTCCCTGTCCTATAAACAAGCAGCTGGTTTGCAGCAAAATTCACGGTACCCTCACTCTATGCCTGTGGATCCCTCTTCTGGGGCTGAGATCAGCAGAGCCAATGTCATCACCCTCATGTACCAAAGCCCGTGGAGAAGGTCAGTAAATGTACTCACTTCCGCAATGAAAGTTGAGCCTGACTTGGTTGGCATTTATCAGAGATGAATACCCCGACTCCCTCAGTGACCGACCACCTGTATTCAGATCACACCAGGCTCTTCACACAGTGGCCATGAAGGAGAGGCCACTCCATTAACCTCCGCCTTGTCTATTTCTCGCTTTCTAGATGCCTAGCTCTGTCTCCACTTTTCTAATTCTCTCCAGCTACTCTTTTCTTGGGATCTCCCTCTGAGTCCCCACCAGGCTCTCAGAGTCTGCCCACCAGCCCTCATGGCTCTGACTGAGGGGCTTATGGCTTGGATGTTTCTGGTGGGGCCAGTCTGGTTTGCAAAGACCAGTCTCTAATTGCTGCAGAGAGAAAGACAATCCAGAAGGTCAATCTTGTACTCCTAGAACTTAAGGAAGCAGAATCCAAGTACCTGGCTATTTAGTTTTGATTCCACATGACCAGGGAGCCATGACTAGTTTGCCTGGTCAGTCTCTCAGTCTCTTTTTCCACATTTGGCTTTGGCTTTCTCTCTCTCTCTCTCTCTCTCTCTCTCTCTCTCTCTCTCTCTCTCTCTATCTCTCTTTGTGCTGAGATTTGGGTTCTTAGTTCTCTGTCTCTTGATGTGCTTCTTTATCCCTCCCCTAAAGGTCCACCTATTCATCACTTTTCCACACATACACCATCTTGTCACATGTGCACATTCTTTCCTATTTCACTCTTCTCTATTTCAGTCTCTCTAATTCTTTCTTTGGCTTTAACATTTTTCCTCCTTTTTTGTTTGGTGTGGGTAAGATCTCTCTGCTATACCAGAGATATCCTAGGATATCCTAGTATCCTCCCAGAGGATTACTTTTTCTCCTTTCCTTTTTCAGTCTTCCTCTTTATGCTTGTGCATGTCAGTGTTTTCTGTTTATCTGGCATTTTTCTTTATTGTTCCCTGGAGAAAGAGAGGCTGAGAAGTGACTCAATGATGATCCTTTCCTAGAGATTGTGATACAGAGCTTGGGGTTGATATTTTTTGCAATGTTTCTGGGAGAAGATTAAGAGAAAATGGGACTAAAATATATTAGGGGGGAAAAAAACTTAGTTAGATGGAAAGACCCTCCTGACAGGGAGAAGTAGGAACCATTAGGATGGATGAGATCCTTCCCTTTCTCTGAGTTTCTGCAAGTGGGAAACTGGACAGATCTTTACAATATTCCTTCCACATGTGAAGTGAAACCACAAGGAGATGAAGAGGAAACAGAGATCACAACTAATTTTTATTTATTATCTAATCTGTGCCACCCATTAACTGTACATTATTTTAGTTAATCCTTATTTTATAGGAGAAAAAACTTGTGACTCAGCTAGCCAACTCCACATTATAGTAAGTGACAATGCCAAGGCTGAATTTCAGGTATGCTTGACTCCAAAGTCCCTGTACTTTACCCCATTAGCCTCTTTGCTTCCCTATAAAGTGATAAGATCAGGTTCTAGATGTAGTTTTTGAATCTCTAAATATATAACTATTCACCTTTTAAAATCATCCATTTCTCAGTCCAGGAATCTTTCTGTGCTTCAGCTTTATATTCTTCTATTCTATTGATACACATCCCCCCTCCCCATCTCTCATTACCTCTAATTTTTTCTCTCTTTCTTCTCTAAGCCATTTAGAGTCACTCCAGTTTTTTTCAGGCATTTTAAATAGTAAAATAGCTCAGATTAACTAATGCCACAGAACAGCTGAAGTTATCCAATCTGCTGATGTTGAGTAATTCTTGATTACTAAGTTCTCCTCTTCAATTTCTTACTCATCCCTCTTTGGACATATACACAGGCCATCAACATTCAGAGGAATATCATTATGAATACCTTTGCATATCATTTTCTTTTTCCCTTTGCTTTTTTGGTTGTTTTACTCTTTAACGTTCCGTACTGAAAGTGACTGACAAGGGAGAGGAGCAACAAGTCTAGTCTGGTTTCATTATAGCTTCTAATGGAATAGGAAGTTCATATTAGGGTTCAGATAGAGAATGGATAAGCACAATGGATGATCATGTCTTACGAGAAGGAGGGAAGCAAAATACGGAGTTAGAACTTGAGCTATGATGAAACTGACGTTATTTTTGGTATTTCCATTATTTATGGTATCTCCCACTAGTGCAGATCAATAAGGTCTTCTGGGAGAGTGTGTGACCTACATTTACCTTTTGGACATCACAGGAATCTAGCCCATAATAGGCATCTGGCATGCCCAGCATTGGCACATTTATAATATTTGGCCCTGACCAGGTCATCATCAGGGGACTGCAGGTACTTCGGGGGCCTCAGTTTCAGAGAGATATGGAGAGATTGAAGTGAATCCAGGAGCAAAGAGGTAGCTGAAGCAAAAAGAATGCAGAAGACTAAGAGAGACACAATGAGAGATTTTAGAACATTTCTACAATTTAACTCAATTGGATAAATCTTTCTTGCAAGCCAATTATTGAAAATGCACATGGAGGAGCAAAGAGACTACTCCGTGTCCATCTCACTTAGGAAAATGGAGATGGAAATGAGCTTAAAATAGAAAAGAGGGGAAATGGTAGATCTATAGAAACACTTCTGAAGTGATTTAGTAAGACATTGAGATGGGTCGTCTTTCCTTAAAAATCATTTACATCTGTCCTCCAAATATCTTTTCAACCATGGTTCCATATGCTTTTGTCTATAAAACTTTGTTAGGTACCACATGGCACAACCTGTTGTCTTCCAATTTTATTCTTAAATTCCTCAAAGTTCATGTGGATGTGTTAGCAAAATTCATGAGGGTCCAAAGCTTTTTTAAATCTTTAAAAATACCACAATTACAGGGCATTCTGAATAATGCATAAAATCAGAAGGAAAAACAATTATTTTTTTCTGACAATGTAAGGATTTGGTAAAGGCCTGGACTGTCTTTCTAATGATGGGGCTACTGCAATAGGTCTCAGAATAAAGCCTGATGGGTGACAGCTTTTGTCTTACAAGGTCTTTCTAGTTTCACTTTTTTTGGCTCCTGGTGAAGAGTCTCACTGTAGGTTACTATCTTTCTAAAATTTTATCGTATCTTATATTTTATTTTATTTTATTTTATTTTATTTTATTTTATTTTAGAAAGCAAGGGAGAGGGGCAGAGGGAGAGAGAGAGAGAGAGAGAGAGAGAGAGAGAGAATGAATCTTAAGCAGGCTCCACACTCAGCTCAGAGCCTGACATGGGGCCCAATCCCACAACCACAACCCTTGGATCATGACCAAATCTGAAATCAAGAGTCAGACACTTCACCAACTGAGCCAACCCAGGCACCCCTGTCTTTCTAATAATTCTGATGTGAGATACAATCCAGCTAGATACAAAATACTTGGTTCTCTTCCTTCACAGATAGGTCTGCAACTTGTACATTTTTCCTGATCTTGGGTTATGGATGACCCCACTCTCACTAACAAGGAGCTCTGTAGATCCTGGTTGCCCTTCTCTTTTAGCAGAGTTAATTCAAGGACCCTTATAGCTTTCTAGAGGTTTTCATCATGCCTGTATTTTTAAATGATCAATGGTCCTTCTTTTGTTTTTTAAAATCTCATTCTTAGTTAACAAAGAGAAATTGATTATTCACTTTAGGGTGAACTGTACATTCTCTGGGCTGGAATCAGGAGAGTGGATGCCTTTACCTTCTTCCTGAAGGCTGCCTGTTTATCTAGTCTTATTTAATTATGAGAGTTTTTCATTCTGTCTCTCAGTTCTCAGCCTTGAGAAGCTGTGAAAATCTCCACTCAATTCTCAAATAAGCCCCAATTAGTTAAATGTTTTATTTTATATATTTAATTTCAAAATTATTGAGTATCAGCCATTATGGAATTTGATGCCTCCAATCTACCCATTCATTGTCAAACTGGATACAGGAATTTCTATTTTCCTTAATAAATATTGAGGAGAAACTGGTTTTCATCACTGAATCTATCCTTTATATCACAATAATCACATATCTACTAATAATTCAATTTACTAAAAGAACATCTTTTTTCGGGCCACTTTTTGCCTCTTAGAGTCTTCCTCAAAGTTTATGTATAATTTCAATTTATATCTAAACTGAAGATTTCCTGGACTTAATCCATGTTCCCACCTAGATTGGCCATTTTTTCTTTTATAAAAATGCCCTTTTCCAAGAACAGCCTCTGAATCTGTCCATCATTAGCAGATATTTTTTCCTGAGCCTTTTCTTATTACACTTTTCTTATTATACACTTTCCCCTGAGCATTTCATTATTTTACTACTGTTGAGATCCTGCAGTATTTTTTAAATTTTTTTTAAATGTTATTTTTGAGAGGGAGAGACAGAGACAGAGTGCAAGTAGGGGAGGGGCAGAGAGACAGGGAGACACAGAATCCCAAGCAAGCTCCAGGCTCTGAGCTGTCAGCACAGGGCCTGACATGGGGTCAAACCAACAAACCATGAGATCATGACCTGACCCAAAGCTGGATGCTTAACCAACTGAGCCACCCCGGGTGCCCTGAGATTCTGCAATATTTTATTAAAGCCCTATTAGAGCTCTTAACCATATCATATTATAGTTCATTTGTAAAAATATCTCTACCCCCGACTGTACTGCATGCTTTGCCAGAACATAATGCTTAGAAATACATTTTTAGGGGCGCCTGGGTGGCTCCGTCGGTTGAGCGTCTGACTTCGGCCCAGGTCATGATCCCACACTTCGTGGGTTTGAGCCTTGCGTCAGGCTCTGTGCTGACTGGCTCAGAGCTTGAAGCCTGCTTCAGATGCTGTGTCTCCCTCTCTCTCTGCCCCTCCCTCATTCTGTCTCTCAGTCTCCCAAAAATAAATAAACGTTAAAAAATTAAAAAAGAAATACATTTTTAATTTGTGGATTCAGTTTTTAAGAGGCTTCAAGGCATTTTGAGGATTACTGACATTTAAAAATGTAAATGTCTCAATATTTTTTAGTTATCCAGTGACCTAGAAAAGGAAACATTAGTTTTGTGGAGCACTTTCACTACTGCAAATACTGTTCTATGGGATTTACATATATATACATACACACACATTTTTGATTGAATTAATAAATCTCCTCTTAATCTTCAGAACAACCATACAATTATGTATTTTACAGACTTAAAAAATGGATTTAAAGGAATTTATTTCCCAAGTTGATGCCACCGGGGGCGCCTGGTGGCTCAGTCCAACTTCGGCTCAGGTCATGATCTCATGGCTTGTGGGTTCGAACCCTGCATCGGGTTCTGTGCTGACAGCTCCCTCTCTCTCAAAAAATAAATAAATGTTAAAAAAATAATTTTAAAAAAATTAAAAAAAATAAAGTTGATGCCACTGGCAACATTAAATAATGCAGAAAGTTGGAACTCAGATGTTCATTTATTCTATTTTTCAGCAAATATAGCTATGTGCTAGGCAGTTTCCAGGAGATAAAGATGTAAAATCCCTATGATTAAGGAGCTTGTAATAGATGGAAAATGTTGTAGCATGTGATGAGTGTTTCCCCTAGCAGATGTAGGAGTGAGTGCCACTTCAGATGGGCTGACCTGGGCAAGAGTAATTGAAGGCTTCACTATGGATGCAGGACTTGATGTTGGTCTTATAAAAGCAAGATTTTGCCAAATAGAGAAAATGTCTGAAGAATGAATTCCAGAAAGAGGGAATCGCATACACAGAGACTTGGAGGCCTATGGTATTGTGGAGGATGTGAGTTGTAGCTGGACTTTAGGGTGTCTGTAGGAGAGTAGGAGAAGATAAAGAATATTGGCACTTAATATAATATGGAGGTTAGAAAGACAAGAGTGAAAGGTGACTTTGTGGTTTCTTATTTAGGTTACTTAGGGTTCAAATAATACAATTAACTGAGGAAGAAGGATAGGAGGAGGAGCCATGGATCCTGCTGGGGGCACTGATAATTGTGTAGGCTGGTGTCTGTCCTTTGCCTTGGTACTGGACCGGTCTAAAACAGACCTGACATACTAGAATTTTCAGTGAAATATTCTCAAAAAACCTACAGAGCAAGAAACTATACCCCTTAACCAGTAATATCATTGTTTAAAAGCCCTTGTTGGACAGAAAGTTCATCTAGCTACCATTTCTGCTTGTCCTAACCTTGAAGGAAATGGAAAACCACTGGTCATCATAGAGGTTTTTCCCAGGATGAACTTCCTCAAGGGCATTGAAGCTCCTTTTTTTTTTTTTTTTTTTAATTCTGCTACCTCCTCCTACTTCTCCAAATACAAACAAACAAAACAACAACAATAACAAAAAAACAAACATTGATACTGTCTCTAGATAAGACCTGGTTGTTCATATGGCCAGAAATACTGCCTCCATGGTGATTTAGAATTTCATTTTCTGAACTTATATCATAAATATGCTATTTAATTACTCATCTTATTGTACGCTCCTCCCCATCCCAACCCTGTTCTTAGACCTGTTTATTCTTCTTTTAATTATGATAGTAAGATGGGAATATAGGTCTGGAGGATAGAAACCAGGAGACTTCTCACTACTTTTAGCACTGTAGGCCTTAGGACACTAAGTGGCCCAGGCAAAGAAAGCTTACCATGTGGTCCTCCTCAAACATGAGAGCTAGGAGCCCTCTAACATAAGGATTGGGAGCCAAAGCCCAAGCTGGTAATAAACTGTTTTCCTGGACGACTTCTTTGAGACCTCTTGGGAATAACTATGATCTCAAGAGGCTACCAGTGGTAGAGCTGGGTGCTCAACCATGTCTCAATCACACTCCATAGAGATATTTTTGAGGAAACAAACAATTCAGCAAGATGAAAGAATACTTTGATTTTCAGTCTAAAGAAGAGAAGTCTATGGGAACTTAGTGACTTCAAATCTCTAAATGACAAGTTTTTTACCCTTTGTGGTTTCCAGTTGCCTTTGACACGTTGATTAAGCTATGAACTCTCCAAGAAAAATGATCTCGTGCACACGTTTTCCTACAACATTTCAGAGATGCGCGGACACTCTGAAATATACCTACTGATTCCCCAGAGCTCCATGAACTCCTTGATAAATATATCTATCATAAAATTTTTCTGCTCAGAAAAATAATGCTTTTTAGGTGTAGACTAGAGTAGTGGGAAAATGTCTCATTATAATGTAAGATTTTGATTCCTGTCATATTTACTGAAGAGAATCAGGACACTATTGAATACATTCAACAGTTAGCCACAATGTTTCTGTTGCTTGGTCATGAAATTATGTATTTAATCCAAAAAGCAAGGGATTAGGGTATGCAGAAGATAAACCAGGTTTCAAGCTATTTAAGATTTGAAATTACTAGAGGCACATTTTATTTACAGCAGAACTGAAAGAGAATAGCCAAGCCTCACAGAGGCTGAGGCTTTCTGAGAATCTACATGATTTAAACAGGGCTGGTGAATTTGTTTACAACTTAAGTGAACTAATCTCATTCTTAAAACAAACATACTCTACAGAATAAACAATACAGTGCTGTATTGTATTATATTTTCTTTCCTGTGGTCATAGCATGCTAGGAAAGCAACAGGAGCATTGTAGCTAACTGTTGAACGTATTCAATAGTGTCCTGATTCTCTTCAGTAAATATGACATGAATCAAAATCTTACATTATAATGAGACATTTTCCCACCAGTCTAGTCTACAATAGCACACTTTGTTCATTGTGCTCCTGTGGTCATGGAATGTAGACTTCTCTCCCTTAACTCACCAGCACTATACTTTGAGCATTCAACATATGTGTATCAGCACAACTCTGCTCTCTCAGGATCTTCCCAGACATCATCATGACTCATAGTTTCTTTTCGTTATAACCAAGGCTGTATCACATTTCCTGGTTTAAATTTTATTTCCATATATGTGATTATATTACTAACAATAATCATTAGGGACTTTGAGGGGTTCATTAAATAACACTGCTCTTCCCAACTGAGTCTGAATCATCTGAGAAATAAGACAAGTCTGAGATGGAACCTAAAACATCATTTTTATTAATAACAAAGCAGACATTTGAGCATTTGCACTTCCTAATCCAGAAGCACAGAGTCAGACAGATAAAATTTCCTCTGTATTGGCAAGACTGTACAACCACAGAGTCTCCCTAAACAGGGTTAGAGCCTACCCTGGAGAAGGCCATTCATTCCCAAGGGGAAGGTGAGAGGAAAGGGATAGACAACACATGCTCCATTTCTCCTTCTAAAGTCACCAATCCAGTAAGCCACCCCCTATGGTATGGTGTAAATGAAGAAGAGAAAGGTCAGGAGTGTTATGCTATCACAATTTCACCCATGTGGAAGGAAATATCAGGAATATGGAAGAAGTTAATCCCTGCCCTACCCTACTCACGATAGTATCTAGCATTGTAACCATTAAGTCTATGGTTAACTATAGGGTGTGAAATATTTAAACAGTCCTACCTTCACCTTCATATTGGCTACTCCTCCAACACAAATCACTGCTCTATTGAGAGGCTCTTAGAACTTTTGAACAGTTCTATTTTGCTTGCAGATGGGTTCTAAAATGAATCAGAACAGTAAGTTAATCAATTCTGAAGCCACTCTAGACCCACAGTTGATAATGTATTCCCTATTCCTTTCTCCCTGCCAAATGATGTTCATCTACATTGTCCATCATAACTTAACAGAGGGTCTTCAATGAGATTAAATTATATCATTAAACTATAATACTAAGTCAGAGGTTCAAATGTCGTGACATGTGTGGACTATTTTATAAACTATTATTAATTTAAATGAGATTACAGACCCTTGACTCTTTAAACAAGAAATTCAAGGCATCACTGGTGGTTATTTATCTTATATCTGTATACTTGTCATAAGAAAATCCCATGATCCTCTTCTAGTTTAACAAAGCAATCTCACAAGTATATGTGCCTTTCTGAAAACAGAGAGTTATCAGTTTAAATATTACCATGGCCATAATTAAGGTCACCAATAAAAATGATATTTTAGAAGTTCAAGGTTAGGTTTACAGCACATAGCAACAATTTCTTATATCCAGTCTCAGAAAATTCTTTGGTCAGAAATAACTTCAAGGACATGTTTTAGAATAATATGAGATTATCAGCAGCTAAAGGAGAATGAATGTTTTCTTATTTTCTTGCTGGTATTTCTTTAAGTAACAATTAAGAGAGCATGTGATTTTCAAGTCAAAGTGCAAAGATTCAGCTAGCACTGAGACAAAATTAAAAATCCTGAGAAGCAGGGTGTCTGGGTGGCTTAGTTAAGCATCCAACTCTTGATTTCAGCTCAGGTCATGACCCCAGGTTCATGAGATCAAGCCCTGTTTTGGGCTCTGCACTGAGCTAGGAGCCTGCTCAGGATTCTCTCTCTCTCTCTCTCTCTCTCTCTCTCTCTCTCTCTCTCTCTCTGCCTCTTTCCCCTCTTCCTCTCTCAACATAAATAAATACACATTTTTTTAAAAATCCTGAGAAGGTCAAAACATACACTATGAAGAAATCGGAGCAAATAGGGTTATTAACAAATGGAATATGTGACAGTTGAAGTGCAGTACACACGTAACTTAATATTATTATTTAAGTAAACATCACCTATGGTGTGAATATCAAAGAACTAACAAGGTCTTTACCACAACTTCTCTTCCAGAGCGGCCCATCAGGTTAGACCATCCTCCCTGGACCAGTTCTTCAAATACAATGAGATTTTCTCTATTATTTGCTGTAGTGATTCAGTGACAAACATCACCACCAGCCAAGCAACAGAATGAGGTGGGATATGATTTTCAAATTATTATCCTGTTTATTTATACCAATGCTTGATTCATTAACCCTGGTTGTTAACAGGGCACTAGATGCCAGGTATCACAGAGTATTCTTTCTGGGACTGTGAACCACAAATAAGAATTTATACTCCTATAGATCCTAGTGCTTTCTTAGGTTGAACTTCAGTTTCTTCTTGGACAAGTCCCAGGCTTGTCTGGAGCATAGCTCACTGACTTCTCTTGCCCAGATTCTGACCTCAGCCCCAATATGTCCACTGGGTCCGTGATTCCAAGCCATATCTTGGATTAAACATTGCTCTCTGACCCTCCCTGCCTTTTCTGGGGCCTGAAGAGGAGAATATCTAGGTACAAGTTCTAGAGGGGCATTCCAAAGTACAGATGATGGGAATGGCCCACTGCCTGACCTATCAGGAAATCACCTACCGAGAATACAAAGCTAAAAGGAGTGGCAGTAATTGGGTACATCTCTTCTAAAATTAAGATAGGCAACTTGAGATATTTAAAGACATGGAGAAAAAAATAAAGATATGGAGAAGAGAAGGGAGTCCACCCAGAGGTAGCTAAATGGCAAACACCCACACCAAATATGAGAAAGGGAGAGGGGGAAGAAAGAGTGAGAAGTAGAAGTGGAAAAGGGAGAGCAAAAGACTAACACAGGCGGTAGAGTGAGAGTGTATAGAAAAAGGAGTGGGAGAAAAGAAAATGAAGAGTAGTTGGCAGAACTTAAGGTTAAAAAGGAATATACTAACCAACTATAAGCATCTGAAAGTGGAAGGGATCTGATATCCTAACTCAAAGACAAGATGAAAAGTACAAGAGAGATTTAATATGAACATAATGACTTCCTAAAGTTTACAATAATGAGAAAAGAACATGAGTTTCTGAATTCTCATTCTCTGATGATAGAAAAAGAACAAGACTTATCCCAGAAGCCAAGGGACAAATCAAGATTTTCTGAAGGTCCATTCCAAAAAGGCTGAATTTGTGCCCTGCTCATAGCTTCCCTTGTCTCACAGTGATGGTTGCATACTTTCCACCCAATGGTGCAGAGCCCTAAGTTTCAACCCCAGTAGGAAAACTGTCTCCTATGAGGAAAGCACACAATAAAGAGTTCACAAGTATGCCCCATCTCCAGCATGCACAGCATGGGTGTTTGATGCAATAGTGACAACCACTAGGAGAAGGAGTCTGGAAAGAGGATGGATGACTGGTAATCATGGCTGTTTCCCGAGGTATCCAAATTATTATCAGCTAAGGGACAATGCCAAAGGCTAGAATGTTATTGTTTTCTCTGAAACTTCAGTCATTTATCATTTTAAATATACACACTAAGTCTAAGCATTTTTTTCTTCTAGAAAAATATGTCTTTAAACATTTCCCAAGTGCTTCCTAAATATGATCTTCTATAAGCTAATAGCCACAGTGTCTTCCTTCAAATACTCCATTCTTCAATTTCTTAAACCATTCCTCAGTTAGCCTGGGTTCCAAGCCCTACTGAGTTTTGCACCTTTGAATACATTTTTGTTAGTGGCTAATCCTTCAACATTTGGAGCCCTGTATAAGATGCAGTATTTCACTTGAGGCCTGACCAAACCAGAGTAAAGTATAACCATCACTTCCTCAATTTTTGATATTACAATTCCATGTATGCAGCCTATAGTGACCTTGATATCTTCACTGCCCCATAACATGGCCATTTACATATTTTACTAAAGTTCTAAAATGTTTACTGCCGCTCGTTATTCCTTTATAGCTGGGTTTCTGGGCCCAAGTGAGTACCTTGCATTCCCCTACAACTATCTCACCTGTGCTTTTCCTGTCCTCCCTCCTCAAGCAGGCCGCAGATGGTGGACCTAAGGAATGGGAGCACAGTGACAGAGTTTATCCTCGTGGGCTTCGAGCAGAGCTCCTCTTCCACTCGGGCATTGCTCTTTGCCCTCTTTCTAGCCCTCTACAGCCTTGCCATGGCCATGAATGGCCTCATCATCTTCATCACCTGGACAGACCCCAGACTCAACAGCCCCATGTACTTCTTCCTTGGCCATCTGTCCTTCCTGGATGTCTGCTTCATCACCACCACCATCCCACAGATGCTAATCCACCTGGTGGTCAAGAACCACACTGTCTCCTTTGTCTCTTGCTTGACCCAGATGTACCTGGTCTTCTGTGTGGGTGTAGCCGAGTGCATCCTCTTGGCTTTTATGGCCTATGACCGTTACGTTGCTATCTGCCACCCACTCAATTACGCCCAAATCATGAGCCAGCATGTCTGTGTGAGGCTGGTGAGTACTGCCTGGTTCTTTGGGCTGATCAATGGCATCTTTCTTGAGTATATGTCATTCCGGAATCCCTTCTGCAGAGACAACCACATAGAAAACTTCTTCTGTGAGGCCCCCATAGTGATTGCCCTCTCTTGTGGAGACCCCCAGTTTAGCCTGAAAATGATCTTTGCCGATGCCATCGTGGTGCTGCTCAGCCCCATGGTGCTCATTGTTATCTCCTACGCCCGCATCCTGGCCTCCATCCTTGGCAGAACCTCCCCCTCAGGTCGGGGGAAGACCTTCTCTACTTGTGCCTCCCATCTGACTGTGGTCATCTTTTTCTATACCTCAGCCATGTTCTCTTACATGAATCCTCGCAGCACACACGGCCCTGACAAAGACAAGCCTTTCTCCCTTCTCTACACCATCATCACCCCCATGTGCAACCCCATCATCTATAGTTTTCGAAACAAGGAAATGAAGGGGGCCATGGTGAGGACCCTTGGGAGGACCAGCCTGGCCCAGGCAGAATCTATCTAGTGGGAAGACTCCTGGAAGAGAGGTCTCCCCCCGCCCACCCAAGTCTTGACAATTGGGCAACTCTCCAATGCTGAGAGCCTCCAGGAAAGAGCATTCATAGCTTTCTTTCTACTAGCATCAGTCCTGGAAGATCCTATTGATGTCTAATGCTCATCTGTCTGATTTCACTTCAAGCATTGTTTTCTCTTAGGCCTTCCTGAGGATAATTTAAGACTTTCATGTTTTTCTTCTATGTTGTCACATCTTTTAAAGGCATAAGTGCACTTAACTCCATTTAATTTTATTCGTACAGTACTTTTACATACTATTCCTAGCCTGAGTTTTGCATACACATTTAGGAGCAAACTTTTCTCTTTCAACCTATCATTGTAGTGTTCTTTTCTTTCTCACATTCCACTCTCATATCTTGAATCCACCCTCATCCACCCCACTCCTACATAAGAAAAAATAGGGGAAGAAGTTAAGAAAAAGGGAATTAGGGAGCAGTGTTGACATTAAGAAAAGTCAGAGAAAAGAAGAAAAACTAAGGTTGATAAGCCTGAACCCCATCTTCTTAGCTTCCATTAGCCCATAAGGGAGAACTTTTATGATGGCTTTAAGTGGCTACCATAACACTGCATTCAACTTATGTTTATGCTTGTGGGTTGAGGAAATGCAGGTGAGATAGACCAATATGTCAAATCCCTTCCAAATCTAGTTTCCTTAAGTAACATGACTGTTTGATATTTCCCTTATGATCCAAGTGGTCAATGCCTCTTCCAAGCTTCTCAGACTATTAGTTTCCTTCCCTGGTATATACTCCAAATTAACTCCCCTCTCCCTACTGCCTTCCTTTTTCCCAACCATCTTTCATTTCATTGCACCTTACTTCCCACCTTAAATAGACATATTTCATTCCCTGTACTTTAAGTAACACCTCTCCACACTATCTCTACCATTGCAGAAGTCTTTCCATTTGCAACCCTAACCCCTCTCACTTCTTCTAGCTTTTCTCCTTAACCAAATTTAGCGTCCCTTGAGAGAGCATTATATTCTTAACCACTCTTTTTTTTTTAAATTGCATCTTTCTCATGCCCCTTTCTTAATAATAGGAAAGGGAACATGTCTGTTATTTTCTGGTGCCACTTCCATAAGATGAATGCACCTCAGTTAGGATTCCCTCAAATAGATGTACTACCCTTTCCATATTATACAAATCACACTACCTTCTGCAATGACTTAAAGCAGTAGCTTCACTCCACAAAATTCTAATCTTTTGAGTCCAAATTGGTGAATCTCTAGATATCAGAGGACATGTGAGAAGCACTTCTCAGTCAGCAAGGAGGAAGAAATGAAACACCACTATAATTGAGAAGAAACAATAAACACAGAACAAAAAAATTTCCATTATCGAAGAGAAATTACACCAGGCAAAGTTAAACAGGAAAGAAAGACTTTATTTAAGACTACTGCAATAGGAGGGGAAGCTGGGTGGCTGCTAGTTGAGCGTCTGACTTCGGCTCGGGTCATGATCTCAATTTGTGGGTTCAGGCCCCGCATCAGGCTCGCTGCTATCAGCGCAGAGGCCCGCTTCAGATCCTCTGTCTCCTTCTCTCTCTCCCCTTCCCCCTGCTCTCACTCTCTCTTAAAAATAAATAAACATAAAAAAATAATAAAAGACTATTTTTTTTTTTAATTTTTTTTTCAACGTTTTTTATTTATTTTTGGGACAGAGAGAGACAGAGCATGAACGGGGGAGGGGCAGAGAGAGAGGGAGACACAGAATCGGAAACAGGCTCCAGGCTCCGAGCCATCAGCCCAGAGCCCGACGCGGGGCTCGAACTCACGGACCGCGAGATCGTGACCTGGCTGAAGTCGGACGCTTAACCGACTGCGCCACCCAGGCGCCCAATAAAAGACTATTTTAATAGGAGGTTAAACTCAACTCTACTAAAACAAGTGGCTGGAGAGTTCTTAAGAGCTGCAGTAGGGCTACCTGTGTGTGGTGACTGGTTTTACTCAAAGGAAAAGTAAGTTTACAGGTTGTAGTTTTGCAATTTGGAGCAAGATGCCCATTGATGTTGGGCTCCTACCCTCCCATAGAGACTAGGAAATAGGAATGCCATCTTCCTGAGGGTTGCATTTTAAAGGAATGGCTCCCACAAACAATAAGAGACTCTTAACTACAGAGAACAAACTGAGGCTTAATGGGGCAGGGAATGGGTGATGGCATTGTGGAAGGCACTTGTTAGGATGAGCACTGGGTGTAGCGTGTAAGTGATGAAGCACAGGAATCTACTCCAGAAGCCATGAACACACTGTATACACTGTGTATTAGCTAGCTTGACAACAAATTATATTAAAAATAAAAATAAAATAAAATAAAAAATAAAATAAAGTAAAATAAAATAAAAAATAAAATAAAATAAAATAAAATAAAATAAAATAAAATAAAATAAAATAAAATAAAATAAAATAAAATAAAATAAAATAAAAAAGGGATGGCTCCCAGGTCATTGAGAAAGACCTTCCCTGGGTCTGGAAACTAGCAAGAGGCTTTAAAGGAGATTCATATACATTTCAAAAGGGGCACAGAAAGATTGGCAATTACAAGTTTTCTAAAATAAATGCTCTGAAAAAAAAATAATAAATAAAATAAAATAAAATAAAATAAAATAAATGCTCTGAGAAAAGGGGCCAGGGGCCTATACTTAAGATGAAACGTGTCTAAAGTTGTCAAGCAGAAAGGGAAAGGATAGGGCCTTCATGGTCACCATGGAGAACAAAAGAAGTGCTTATTCTTCCCCCTAGGATCTCAGCTTCTTCTCCAAGTTTGAGAATTCCTGTCTCAAAGAGGCTTTAAGAGAAACAAAAAGTAAGAAAGGAAAAGAAGAGGGTGCTTTTTGCAAAGTTTCCAAGAAATTTCTTGGCTTTACATTTGCCCAACACTGTTGTACGCTGACATTGTAACAAGACACAGTTCTGGCTTTTAAGCTCAAAGTTTAATAGGGCAATATAATATAATATATTAATGGTAATATAAAGAACAAACGTTATAAGGGGCCTATACAAAGTATGTTGGGAGGGCAGATAATAACAGCAGCTCACATTTATCAAGCACTTATGTTCTAACAGCTCTACATTTCAGCTTCACAATACCCTGGAAGTACATTACCTCCATTTTAAGAGGCAAAACTGGGGCTCATAGAGGTTAATTTGTTCAAAATCACACATTCCAAATGGCATTTCTAAGTGGGCAGCAGTTCCAGAGCCCACATTTAGCGTAAGGATGTAACTGAATAACTGTCCCAAAGAATGGAGCAGGCTTTATACTGAGGAGATGGTATTAGAACTAAGCCTTAAAGAATAAGCAGTGAATTGTAAAGTGGAGTGGGGTGGGGCGGGGAGACTAGAAGCTGGGGTTGAGTAACTCCAGGTATAACGAACTGCCTGATTCCTTGTTGAAATGCTTTCAACGTGGAAGGTGGAGGGTGAGTATGGCCAGGAATGTTGTAAAATCGGGATGAGCGACCTAAACTGTCTTCTCAAGGGCGAGCACTTTCTCATTCAAGGACCTGGGCTCTGGGAGGCCGGAGCACCAACGGACCTTGCAGGGGCAGGGGCGCGGAGGCAGCGCTCCAACGCCAGAGAAGCCGACGCCTTGGTGGTGTCTCCTGCTTCAGCCTCTGCCCCGGTTCCTGAGCCCGGGAGGCACACGAAAAGCCCCCAGCGACTGCGAAAACGCACGTAAATGCAACAACCAGAAATCACTCCGAAATGACCGTCTCGTCCCAGCCCCCTCACTATCCGTATGCAAAACCACTTGTCGCGGGAGGATGCACGACAAGCCTCTAAGGTTACCACAGTTCAGCCCAGGCCCTGAAAACGTGGGGAGGGAACCCAGGAATGCTAGCTCTGGTTCCAGCTCTTCCAGCCTTCAGGAGCCCTCCTAAAACCGACGCCATATTTCCCAATCTAGCATGGCCAAACTTCCCATGAGGCTTTGGGCCCTGACCCGATTGCGGAGGGTAAAGAAGATGGGCGTGGTCAGCACTAAACAAACAAACAAACAAAACAAACCTGCGGCCAATCACCCTTCCCCAACTTCTCGGATCACCGTTATGGCAGCCAATGAGCGTCTTCTTGGCCGCGCTGGGGCGGGATTGCGCTAACCTGAAGACCTCCCGGGAACACGAGCTATTCTGGGAGACTAGGCAGCAGCCGCGCCCCGCGGTAGCTGCGTCTCTTGGGTTTGGAATACCCTCCCAGCTGAGTGGAAATGCTGAAAGGCCGCTCCCCTTTGGTGGAGGATGGGATGCGCTGGGATGGGATGGGATGGGATGGGGGCGGAGCAAGGCTGGAGGCTGGGCTGAGCATAGATCTTTGCCTATCCCGTCGAGTCCTCCTACCTCCTAGCCTAGTCCACCGATCTGTAGCTTCGATATTTTCAGGTGATAGTGAATAATTGTTGGGCTCCTCCTCTCTTCTAGACAACGCCGGTGTCTTTGGAACTTCTTTACCTCCCTTTGCAGTTACTCCAGGAAGCCTTCCTTGACTCCTTCCCCTATCTGGATTCATTGGACTTTATTTGGGTTCCCTTCATAACCAATGCATTTTCCTAACACTGTACTCTTACTTCTTTACTTCTCTGTCTTCCCCACTGATATATGATTCATTTATGCGTCCTTAGCATAGTACCTGGAGGTGTTGTAGCGCTATTTTCTCAACGTAGCAGAATCCTGATGTTTTAAACCAAAATAGCAAAACTCTTCTAGTAGGAGTGGAGAGGGAGTGTCCAGAGCCTTGAACCCCCCAAGGAAGCCCCTGAGGCATTCATCATTAGTGACTTAAGCTAAATATTCACTTTAATATCTAGAAATATGGCTTACCCAAGACATGAAAATTAAACATGTCTAGATCCTCTATAGGGAACTCTTAAAGTCTTATCTTTTTGAACTTCCAATTTGAATGCACGCTTGTTTTTATTTTCTAGTCTACAGGCCTAGATATCTCTTTGCCTCTGCAGATCAATTCCTGGCCCTCTTTACCCAGCTCTGGGCTTGGGAGGCTGACCTGCATGGAACCAGGTCAACAGATCCCCTGACCCCTGGCTTTCTATTGGGTTCAGCCAATGAGTAGTATAGGCAGAAGATTAGAGGGAAGTAGGAATGTGAGGTTAGGCTATTTAATACTCTGGCTCTTTCCCTGTGGCATTGTGGCAAGCTCACTTGAGTCCCTTTAGGTAAGATCTCAGCTCTTGTCATTGTAGCCTTCTCTACTTAGTTATCTATTTCTAAGTTGTGGAACTGCATCTCCCATTACCTCTTCAGGCTTAGCCCCTCTAATACCAGATTTGGGGTACTGTAGCTCCTTTGCAATTTCCCTACAACCTACCCACACCGTTATAAATAAACCTTTATGAAATTCCCCAAACTATCCTAATTTGAATATGCCATCTGGTTTCTGGAGATACCTAATATAAGACCATTCTCTTTTACAGAGGTAATGAAATCAGTTTTTTTCAAATGGAAACATTTTGGAGGCTGTATGATGTAGTACAAAGAGCATGGGCTTTGAAGTTAAAGAAAGCTGAGTTTCATGTCATTCAATTATTCATTTGTTTGGCAAATATTCCACAGTCCTATTGGCCATGGGAGATACTTTAGAGGGTGCTATGGCACTCAGCCCATTCTCCAAGAACCCTCTTCTTCTCCCATTGGGGTGAGCCCTGGCAGTCAAGTTAGTACTATGGAACACCACACCCCATTATCACCACAATCAGTGCAGCAAAGCTAGATTGATTAAGTCCTCTTTCCTAGGAATTTGGAATTGGTATGCAGCAGATATACCCACTTTGGGGCTGGAACAGGCAGATACTCAGATATGGAGCCATTGTCTTCTTCCATGTATGTGAAGAAGCAAAGAAAATTGGCAGGTAGGGAGAATAGATTGAAGTCGGAGGACAGAGAGAAGCAAAGATAGAAAACCATATCTTCAGAGCAAGAGCCTGAGATAATGGTTGCCCTGGTTTCATCAACCTTGGAGAGCCAATTGCATTTTTGCTCTTGGGTTTTGGAGATAACCTGGAGTCTTTATAATAAACTTTTTTCCCTCAAAATTATTATAGATAGGTTTACATTTCTTGCAACCAAAAAAGTTCTACGATATCTACCTCATGTGGTTATGGGGATTAAATGAGATGAGGTATTTCAAACATCTAAAATCAGTGCCTCCAAAAATGTACATAGCACCCCATGTGTTCTGAGCATCAAAGGTATCAATTCTTTGTATTTCTTTTTTGGAATAACAAGCCTATTTTGCTGTCAGTATTTTTACAAGTTTTTCCTCATTTCGGCTTTTTCTTCTCTAAGTGCTATTCTGTTCATGGTTTAGTGCTGATAAATTTGTGTTTGTGTTTTCCTGTGTTTTGTTTTGAAGTTTTTGTTCCTTGAAGGATTGAGTTCATCATACTCCTCAGTTCATGATACACCATCATTGTGCCTGCAGGGAAAAACCCTCTTGTTTTATGTCTTTATTTCTTTATTCCATCTTTACATTCTATCTCCACTCCCATTCTTCCCCAACAATAGGCAATTTTCTGATGTGTTTAGCGTGTATATTTCTGTTTAAATGTGTTCTTAGAAAATAGTTATTATTTGGTAGGCATGTATTTTTAAATGTATTCCAAAGCTACTGAGTTATAGGTCTCATTCTGTGTCTTACGTTTTTCACTAAGCACTGTTTTTCATCTCCATCCATCTTGCCATATGCTAACATTTAATCTGTTCTTTCACACTGATGCCATGGTGTGCATTTGCCATGTTGTACTTCTCCACTACTCCAGTGATGAACACCCACACTGCCCCCAGCTCCACTTCACTACAAATAACTCTGCAATGAACATCCTCTTATTAGCCCCCTTCTGAACTTATAAAGAATTTGTTTTATGTCACTTAAGAGAGAGATTACAGGGTTATAGGGTATGAATCGATTTAATGTGTCCAAGTAATGCCAGCTTGCTTTCCAGAAGTGGTGAAACCAATCTTGTAGCAGATTTCCACATCCCTGACATCTGTAACTCTCTAGATTTCTAATTTTTGCTGCTGTGATAGGTGTAAACTAATATATTATTGTTGGTTCAATGTGCTTTTGATTATTGATGGTTTTGATCAAATTTCTATATGCATATTAGCTTTTTCCTATTTTTTAAATTGCCTATTGATATCTTTTGCACCTTTTTTTTTTCTATCTGGTTGCTGTTCATTTGTAGGGGATCCATATCTATTCTAGGCTATTATATCCTTGTCAGTTTTAGACAAAGCAAATAGTTTCTTATTCTGCCATCTACCTATTAGCTTTGTCCACGCTGGCCTTTGTAGAACATAAATCTTTATTTTGTAATCAAATCCCCCAGTTTTTGCCTTATAGTTTGTGCATTTGAAAGTATTGAAATATATGGACTACTCTCTTAGTTATCCCTACTCTCTGCCTGACATCTCTAAATCTGAGTTCATTGGCAAGGTCCCTGTGATCATTCATTCCAGTCCTCTTCATTGGACTCCAAAGCAATTGTACTGACTAAATTTTATTCTTAAGAGAACGCCATCTTCTTTGAGCCTTTTCCCCCTATAGAGTTGCAGGCTATAAAAATCATACCTTCTAGTTACTTGAAGTCAGGCTTCCAGTAGCCCTGGACTGCCTCTTACCTTACTTCCTTGGCTATCAGGAAGAACCAAAATGCAATAGTTATTTTCAATATTTTCCTCACCCTCATTTCACCAATCAATTCCATCTTTGTGGGTCAGAATCTGACCCGGAATCATCTTTCCTCTGCCATCTTCTTCCTTCTGAAGGATTCTATTACATTAAATCAACTTCCCCTCACTTCTGGAACTTCTTTGTGCCAGTTTCATAATTTGTTCCTGGGATCTATAATCCAGTTCATCTGTTTTGGTGGAATCTAGCACATTTTTACAATAATATTGCTTCTTTTCCTCTCCTTTACCTTCACCTAAATAATTCATTTCCTGTTTCCACTCTCAAGGATATAAAATCCCATAAGACTGTCTTCATGATGTAAAGTGCTACTCTTTTATCATTTTCTTTGTTTTTTATTGTATTCCTCCGCTGACTTTCTTATGTCTCTTTCCTTCTTCCATTCCCTACACTTTTTCTTCCTCTTTTCCTTTCTGAATTTTATAAATACTAAGAGCAGGGGCTGACTTTCTGTAGATCACAGCAAAGAAGCTGCTTATGTTCCCACATATATGTGGTGTGTATCACATGACTGCCAATTCCTTTCCAGCTGCACGTCAGATCCCAATTGTTTATTTGGAACAAGGTACCGCAACTTTTCTCACTGCCGTGTCCCAGACATGAGTCCCACCCTACCAAGTTTCTTTATATCTGTGAGAATTTATTTTTCTCATTGTACGAAATCTCAAGTTCTATTTGTATATTACCTGTACTTTGTGCACTGGTGTAGAGGCCATAAGTATTTTTCCCCAACCTCTTTCTACTTACTTTTTCCAGAGAAGTATGAGATGCCAGCTCAGCTACTGCTTTTCTTCCAACGTTGCACTTGATGTCCTCTGTAGTATAAATTTTTGTGGGTTTTCTCAGCATTTCTTTACTTTTGTCCTCTCCATTTTACCTTGTTTCCCCCACCCCTTGGCCCCCATCATACACATACACACCATTTCCATTTTAAAATTGAAGTACCCTTAATTCAGTTGACAATGCTCAAAGAAAACAGATTTTCCCTTTAATATTCTGAGAAGTACTCTCTCCCAATTTGAGAGCACATCATTCCCTTATCATTAGACTATGAGAAACTTAAGGGCAGAGACCATGACTTCTTAGAGTCTGCCCCAGTGCCTACCACCTTCCATGATATATAGTAGGCAGTTGGTAAATACTTGTTGGCAAATTGACTCAGTCATGGTTTCCTTCTTGGGTGTCTTTTTCCTTCATGCTTATAAGAATTATTCACCTGCTCTAAAGGAATGTTGACTTGCCCTTTTTATTATTGAAGCTGAACCACCAGTTAGTATATTATAACTACTAATAGCAGAGATGGGGTACCTGGGTGGCTCAGTCAGTTGAGAATCCTACTTCAGCTTAGGTCATGATCTTGTGGTTCATGGGTTTGAGCCTGCTTCAGATTCTTTGTCTCCATCTCTCTCTGTCCCTCCCCCACCTCAAAAAACAAATAAACATTAAAAAAGAATTACTTGTGGGGCGCCTGGGTGGCGCAGTCGGTTAAGCGTCCGACTTCAGCCAGGTCACGATCTCGCGGTCCGTGAGTTCGAGCCCCGCGTCAGGCTCTGGGCTGATGGCTCAGAGCCTGGAGACTGTTTCCGATTCTGTGTCTCCCTCTCTCTCTGCCCCTCCCCCGTTCATGCTCTGTCTCTCTCTGTCCCAAAAATAAATAAAAAACGTTGAAAAAAAATTAAAAAAAAAAAAAAGAATTACTTGTAGCAGAGAAAGGTACAGTACCATTTAATGGGTTAAAAAAACAACACTGATCTATATAATTTAGACAGAGTTCTGGTTCTGATATTGTCGTTAACTATGCAACCTTGGGTATGTCATCTCATCTATTTCTTTAGTTATATGCAATGGCATCATATATTCACTGCAGGAGACTACACTTTTTTATAACGTGCTTGGAGTAGAATAAAATAAATGTCTCTCATCCAGGCACTAAATGGGAGAGAAACTATTTTTCTCAAAATAAGAGAAAGAATTTGCTTGTTACTCTGGAGCAGGCAGGAGGAAGAAGAGAGTAAAGGAAGGATAGGGTAGAGGAGCCTGTGAAAGGCATAAACTCCTCAATGGGAACTCTCCTTGTGATCACTTCTCCCTCATCTTTTTTTATTCAAGTCTACAGTAAAAAATTTTCAGTGCCTAGTAAGGTTATATTTGTTATTGAAACCAGTGAAAGGGCTGTTTTATGTGTCCCAGAGCTGATAAGAAGTCAAACTGAGGCAGCTTGCATGGACTCGGGATTGTGGATGCAGAAAGAAGCAAAAGCAAAATAAACCATAAGATGCTACAGGCATGTATGGAATCCTGTGGAATTCCCAGATTTTGGCATTTGAATTTGGACCAAATTTAATCAGATCTCTAAGGGACATAGCAGTCTCTTCAGACATCTGAGTTATACATAAAATGGTTATATCGGGGTGCCTGGGTGGCTCAGTCGGTTGATCATCCAACCCTTGATTTTGGCTCAGGTCATGATCCCAGCGTCATGGGAATGAGCCCCACGTTGGGCTCCATGCTAAGCATGGACTTAAGACTCTCTCTTTCTCTCTCTCTCACCCTCTCTCTCCCTCCACCCCTCTCCCCTGCTCATGTTTGTGCTCTCTCTCCCTTTCTCTAAAATAAAATAAAAATAACACATAAATAAATAAAATGGCTATATGATCATCACTAAGATTTCTTTCAGCAGTAACACTTTTGAAGATTCTAAGAGATGGGGACATTTTTTTTATTACCAGTTCTAAAATTCTGTATTTTTTTAATTCTATATTTAAGGCTCAAACATTTATTTCTGATTATAAGGAAGTTCCCATGCTACTGATCTCATCAATTCCAAATATACTTCCCACTCCCCCATTTTAACACTTCTGAAATGGGATGTGTCTCATAATCAGTAATCAATGTCAGCTTACAATTACTGTTGGCCAAGCAGCAGTCATGACATTGTTGTCATTGCCTACACATGCCTGGGCCTAGTTGTTATTCTAGGTGGTATGACTGGAAATCTACAACCCCTTGATGTTTCAGTTAATTGACCATTCAAGGACCATTTGAAGGAATATTAGTTCTGGTTGTTGTCTGAAAATATTCCTTGAACACTTTCTGGCAAGATCAAAAAGTTCCAGCTTTAAAACTTGCAGAATAGATTTTTTGGGCCTGGAATAAATTGCCAGAGACAATAGGGAAGCTCTCTTTTTAAGAAATGCTGCTTCACTAACACTCAAAATGACCCAGAGAATATAATGTTTGGAAAAATAACAGACATCAACAACCTTGAGTCAAAAGTGATTCAGAAGTGTCAGACCCAATATGAAGAAATTATAAGAATTCCATAATGACTTTAAATTATATTTGTGTGCTTTGGAGTGATACAAAAAAAAAACCCATCTCTTTCTAAATAAGTCTTTCTAAATAAACTTTTTAAACAGAATAAAATTTTTAAATACAATTGATAAAGCATAGTGAATGTTTAATTGGCAGTGTTTTTTTTCTTTCTTAATGGCACCTAAAATAATTATGTGTCACAACTGATGATGCCTTAAAGTCAATAACATATGGTAAATACTTAAGAGAATATAAAAATTAGAAAGAAGTTCCGGCCCTCAAGATGTTCATAGTCTGGAAGGGGGAATAACAAGCACATAAATAACAGAAGTGAGTAAATAAACAATAGAAGTAAGGAAAATATAATAATTATCCCCAAAAGAAGTACCAACAGAAAGATTTGGATATTCATGGGGTGCCTGGGTGGCTCAGTCAGTTAAGCTTCTGACTTCAGTTCAGGTCATGATCTCATGGTTTGTGGGTTCAAGCCCTGAGTCCAGCTCTGTTCTGACAGCTTGGAGCCTGGAGCCTGCTTAGGATTCTGTGTCTCCCTTTCTCTCTGCTCCCCTGCTCATGCTCTGTCTGCCTCTCTCTCTCAAAAAAAATAATAAACATTTTTAAAAGTTTAAAATAAAAGATTTAGATATTTAAAGGAGGAAGAGATCACATTAGGAAAGACTCCATGAAGGAAGTAGCATTTGAGAAGGACCTCAAAAAACTGGTAGGATTCCAACTGGCAGAGACAGAATGGAGCAGGAAGAGTAAAGAGAATGAGCAAAGAATCAGATGTGGGAAAGTGGGAATTTCTGGGGAATGGTAAATAACTTATTTTGACTACAGGGTTTGTTTAACCTTTTCGTTTTATAGGTCTCTTTAAGAATTGGATGAAAGCAATGAATTGAATTCCTAGAAATAAAAGCACAAATTAATAATAAAAAAGTTTTACATACCCCTTCTGGGGACTTAACCATTTGCAGGTATCATAAGAGAGAGAAGAGGGAAAAGCAGCCTTCCCAGACCCCATGAGAAGCTGGTACAGGTGACCAAGCCTGCAGAAATCTCTTTTCTAGAGGAGAGATTTGCATCTGACTGCACTTGGGAAGAATGACTAAGAGAAATGGAATCAAGGGCCAGGAGGGACTCGTCCAGTCTACTCATCCAAAGATTAAAAGAACTGGGATACCCTTGGGAATCATTTCTAGCTGACTGGATGATACAGACTTCCAAAGATGGAATGTTGGCTAGAAAGCGTACCTGGGAAATAAATGTGTGGGTTAAAAAAAAGTATGCCAGGGTCTTATCCAAGGGGACCTTGACTCCCTACAACCACTGGATTTTATACTTAATTCGGGAAGTAATAGGGACATGATGTAGATTTCTGAGGAGGATAAATGTTCAGAGCTGTGGTTTAGGAAGACTTACCTTCAGGATTATAGGTATGTGAGAGGCCAGGAGAGACCAGTTAGGAGTTTATTGCAGTTGGTTTTTATATTGTTCAAATACACTCTATTTATTCAGCTTCCCCTGCCACCCACTATTTGGCAAAGAGCCAGGCCTTTAGTAAGCATTTGGTAGGCCTTGCTGAATTGAAAGCCATTAATTCAGAGGGTCTCCTTGTAATGTCCCTATTCCTCGCCAGGTGGCACCATGACAGCATTATTTACAGAGCCGACTTCCTTCCACAAGCACAGTGCTTCCAAGCAGGCTGTGCTTCTATGAGGGAATTTACCTTCTGGGGACAATCTAGAAGTTGGGGGGAAGTGGTAGTTGGGATAAAAGATTCAAGAATACTCCTTTTGTACTTCTATATAATTTCTTACTGTCACAGAGTATTTTGGCTGAATTTCTATCCCTAGGCATGTACCTGTGGAAAGGTGCCTAGGAAAACCTGCCTTTGCAAAGATGCAGTTTTCTGTCTTGCGAGAAGTATAAAATTGAGTATATAGGGGAAAGAACTGTTTCTTAGTTCTGGGAAAACTTCTAAGTGAGCCATTTCATTACACATATCAAGCAGAGACCATAGTCTGTGGTAACACATAAAAATGCATATTTATGTTGGAGGCCATTTTGCATCTCTTATAAAAATAAGTATTGGGGTGCCTCGGTGGCTCAGTCAATTAAGCATCCAAGTTGATTTCAGCTCAGGTCATGATCTCCCAGTTCGTGGGATCGAGTCCAGCATCAGGTTTTGCCCTGACAGTGCAGAGCCTGCTTGGGATTCCCTCTCTCCCTCTCTCTCTGCCCCTCCTCCGCTCACATGCCTGTGCTCTCTCGTGCTTGCTCTCTCTTAAAACAAATCAACACTTAAAAATAACAATAATTATTTCTCTAGAACAGAATTTAGTTGTACCAGGCTCAAGTTGTACCTTATTTCTATGAAGTTGTAGGTCTTTTCATTTTGAGATTAAGAACTAACTCTGAGAGGGGCGCCTGGGTGGCTCAGTCGGTTAAGCGTCCGACTTCAGCTCAGGTCATGATCTCAGGGTCCGTGAGTTCAAGCCCCGCGTCAGGCTCTGGGCTGATGGCTCAGAGCCTGGAGCCTGCTTCAGATTCTGTGTCTCCCTCTCTCTCTGCCCCTCCCCCGTTCATGCTGTGTCTCTCTCTGTCTCAAAAATAAATAAAGGTTAAAAAAAAAAAAAAAAGAACTAACTCTGAGAGATTTCCCTTAGAAATCAATATCCAAAGCAACAGAGTTATGGTGAGTTACATGCAGTGCCATGTTAGGCCCCGACGTAAAGTGCAGCACAAAGCTTTGGGGGGACAGGGTGCATCTCCTCACCTTTACACATCAGCAGTGCTCTGGCAAACTCCCCCAAGTATGAGAAGACTTGGAAATAATGGGAGACAGGATTCTTAGCACATTTTAATGTGTGTTGATATAATTTGAACTTGTTGCATAGGTGGTGAATAATCAGATTTATGTGAAGATTTCAATTCAAAGTAGGAAATACTCTGGAGGTCCCAGGAGGCAAAGGTGCAATACAGTACCAGTTCGGCAGGGTAATTTCTTCTTTGGTATTTTTCAAGTTAAAAAGCCTCATTATTCTTTAGCTCAGTGATTCTTTTTCACTTAATTCTTACCTTTAAGAATTACACTGAAACAACAGATATCTCTAAGGAATATTGATACTTACAGAATTTTGCATTCAATTTCAAGAAGCTGTGTCCCGGCGAAGTTCAACAGGGACCCTGTCCATGAGTCCCAGGTTAGGAATCTCACCTGAATCTCACTCATCAGCAGCATCCCAAAGGAGAAATGCAAGAGGAGGATAGGGAATAGGGAGAAATAAGATGATGGGAGAACAACTGTGCTGCCCCCCTAGGAGATGCTGGTGCAGGTGACTTTAAAAAGCTGAAGGACTGTTTTTTTCTGGGGGAGATTTTAATCTGGACTTGGGAGGAATAGCTGGAGAACTTTTAGGAGGCCCAGGGCTAAGGGACTTATGACATGTTTAGGACAGTGGGCACAGGAAGGAGAACTGAAATGGAGCCAAACGGTAAAGAGCTCAACCAGACCTATAGAGCCTAATGGGCTAAACTGCTTGTGATTCCTGTCAGACTCTGCAGAATCTGAGCCACAGGACACAGGAAAGAGGCACAAGAATGAAGCCATGGCGGGGAATACCCGGGAGCATTGGCTCCTTCCTCTCAAGAAGCAGATCCAGAAGGCCATCTTCTCAGTGCCATCATTATGTTATCGTCCACTAGACTCTGACGAGAGCCACTAACCAAAACTTGAACTTCCATTTCTTATTCTGAGAAGATGAAAAGAGACCAAACCTAATGCTATTTCGTTTTCAGGACTCTGAGACTCTTGACTGGGGAAATAAGGGGCCTGACGATCTAAATAACAGAGCAATTAACACAGCAGTTCCAATTTAGGGTTCTTTAAGTCAGAAGACCTGGGTTTAAGTCCTCGTTCTTAAAGCCAGCTAAGCTAAGCCAAGCACTAGCTGTGTGACCTTGAGAAAGTCTTGGCGTCTGTTTCTGAAACTGTTAAGTGAGAATAAAAATAGTGCTTACTTCTTGTTGGAGATAAAAGTGAACAGTGTCTGGCACACTGTAAATGCTCAATAAGTGACAGATGTTATTGTTATTGGTGTTGAATGCTGGAACTATAACAGGAAACTATCTCCCAGCCTTTGGGGATAGTTCCCCACAAATATGCTTCAGCTACCCTCTCTAGGGCCCCAGCACACGTTCCCCAACCACTGAACAACCCACAGCTTCCTCTGGTTATCCTATGTATACAGGGCTGGCCCCGAAAATCTTTTTGGCCTGTAACTGCATGACATTTATGATGAGGCCCATATCACCTCGGGAATCTCATCATATGCCTTTATTTGATTCTCCTGAAAGTTAAAGAGTTCATTAGACAGGGAAGGATTATATAAAAAGAGAGCTTCTAGCACCTTCTCAAGGTAGTTTTGTTTTCCCAGAGGAGCCAGTCACTACCATCCCCATCCCAAGAAAACTATAAAAAAAACTAACATTTGCACAAGAATTTCTACAGGTCTAACAACTTCTTGTCCCCATTTTACACACACAGAAATTAAGTCTCAAGCAGTAAACCAAGTCTCAAACAGTCATTCAGTGTTGGAACTGAAATTCAAACCCAGATCTGTGATTCCAGTGCTCTTTCAACCTCTCCACAGCAACCAGTAGCAAGAACACACACACACACACACACACACACACACACACACCATGCACCACACACACACACACACACACACACACACACACAGCATTCCAACTCATTCTTCTCCCAAATTCGTTTGGGACAGCCTTGGGAAATTCCATTGCCCAAGGGAGCAGACTATAGCTGATGTCAGTCTAAGCTCCACGGGGAATACCTTACCAGCGGTCTCCACTAGAGGCCTGAGGCAGTTATTTGTGGTTTCTTTTGTGATGTGTCACTCTACTCCCAGAGATACCGGGCAATCCCTCCCAAACAATACCCACAATACCCCATCCCTAACCCTCCCATGGAACAGGTGTCATGCCTGCCATTCCAGGACTCAGATTTGGAAGTCATCTCCCAGGGACCAGGTGCTTCACTGAAAAGAAGTCACTTGCACACCTGGAGTTCAGCTACTAAAAACTGCTGTTAGTTTGGGAGTCTCAACACATACCCTCTCCTTCTCCCCTGTCCAGCTTGAGTTCAAGGTCCAGGATGGAAGGGAAAGTAGGTTGAGTTGGCAGTGCGTGTCCTGACCAGTGCAGGGTCAGTCAACTCCTTGGAAACGGAGGTAAGGAGAGAGGAGGGAAGGCATGGCTTGTGCAGTCCCAACTAAGCCCTGGTCCATGTAACGGGCCCAGAAGCCCCACCCTGACATCCCCCTAGTACCAGTCAGCAAGGAGGGGAGATGACGCCTCTTTATTAAGGTTAACACCAAGGAAAGCATTGAGAAGGAATACACAGTGGAGGAGAAAGGGCACACAAAGTCACTACTCAAGGAGGTGGAAGGGAGGCACATCAGTTAAGAATCTCAGGACAGCCACATGCTCCATGCCCTGGTTGTGAGGGAAAAGAGGAAAGGAGAGGGGAAAGCGCCATGATAGCCTGGGGCTCACAGAAGGGTCTGAAGCCCCCTGAACCTAACACCAGAGCCACAAGCCCTGCCCCTCAGGGCTCACACACTACTGCACAAGTCGACATACGTAACACACACAAGACATTATGGAGGCAACACCGAGAGGCAGCGGGCAGGGACAAATTGACAGGAAAAGGAACTGAAGTTAAGCAGGTGTAGCCAGGAGAGAGACAGTTTTTGGCTGCAGCCTCCAAGAGTCCCTCAAACGTCCCCTAAATCTGGGCTGCTGCTGAGCACCCCCAAGTCTCTGCCTGTGTACTGGGCTCTTTGTTCTCTAAGCCCCAGTGAGTGGATAAAGCAATCCCAGATGAAGTCAGTGACAAGGCAGGATCCGCTCTGCATGCAAAAATCCTAGAGGTTGAGCTATTATGTCTTCATGCACATTCATAGCCAGCTCCTCCCAGCCCAGGGGCCCTTGGAACCCCATTCACTTAGATTCCTAGGGCTGCAGTTCCCTCCTCAAGCTTCCTTTACCAATCAGCAGCCGCAGAGATCTGTGAGGGGGAGAGGCTTCTGCAGAGCGCTGAATATCTTGGATTTCAGCAGAAGGGTAAATTTTCTGTTGCCAGAACAGAATACCCTCAATTCCTTAGTTTCTAGGTAAATCGTTAAGAGATTATTTGCCATAGTCCTAGATAAGTCCTTTTTCAGAATAGAAAAAGCAGAATTTTATTTACACAATTCAGGGGTTCTCCTGTTGGCCGGGGAGGGGGAATGGGCAGGGTAGGGGGTGGAAGGGAGTCCAGAGATGGGCGCTTCCTCTCCCGGAACCTCACCTTTCCGCAGTTTGCTACGTCTCCCTCGGTTGGGCAGAAGGGATTCTTGACGCTCCCAAAGTCCTTCACCCTATAAATCCTTCCTCGAGGGAGTCTCTCTGCCTGACCCACATGAGCAGCGGTCGGAGTGAAGCATGCTGCACCGCACCGTTCAGTCCCCTCGCGTCATGCACTCGGAAACCCAAAGCCAGCCCGGGAAAGTAGTGCCCCCTCGGAGTCCCCTCACAGAGAGGCCTCGCCCTCCAGCTGCAGCAGGGTAATGTCGGGCAGATCGAGGGGCTCCACAAGTGGCCCGTCCCCCCCAAGGAGACCAGCACAGGGGCTCTCGGGGCGCTCACAGTGACTAGTGGGTGTGGCGGAGCTGGGCATCTCCTTCTCCTCTTCTTCATCGTCGTCCTCGTCCTCAGGATCGCGACCCAGCAAACCGCTGTCCCCGATCCCAGGCGAAGGGGTCTCCGGCTCTTGGCGGGCACCCGGGAAGCTCCCCTTGCCGCCGACCACGCCCAGACCGCCCTGGCGGGGCGCCGTGGTCATAATCTGGCACATGGAGACGATGGCCCGCTGGTTGGCGCACACGTCGTCCGAGAGCACCTGGATGTGCGAGGCCTGCTCGTCCAGGGCCCCCCGCATGGCCCTCACGTCCTCAAACAGGGCCTGCAGCTGGGCCTTCAGGTGCTCCATCAGTTCCTTCATGCCGCCGTTGTACTCCCCGGAGATCACGTCCCCCACGGCCGGCACGGTGGACACCTCCAGAGGTGCCGGCATGTCGCCGCCGTCCTTGGTCATGATCTCCAGCAGACCGTCCTCCATTGAATGGCAGAAGCGGGCGGTGGCGGCTCTGGGTCCGGTCCAGCCCGGCCTCCGGGGTTGGGGGGTGAGGTGGGGGAGAGGGACGGGGAAGGGGGAGAGGTCCCCGGAGGGGCGGGGAGGAACCGAGGGCAGAGGAGGCTCCCGAGAGGGCAGGGAGCCGACGTGAGGAGACGAGTCCCGGGCGGAGGGCGCGGGCAGGATCGGGGGAGGCCGGAAAGAGCCGGCGGGACGAGGACCCGGCGAGAGTCCCGGGCCGGCGACTCTCCGGCTTGCCCCGGGGCGAAAGCGCCCAGACCTGCCTCGCCTCCCGAACTGCGCCCGTGTCAGCGCCGCTCTCCCGGCGCCACGAGCTGCGAGGACCCGCGGGTTCTCTGGGTCACAGAAGCGCTCGCGGAGGGGCCCGGGCGGAGGCCAGCAGCGGGTACCGCTCGGGAATACCCCCGGCCATTAACGGGCAGCGCCCGCGAGTGTGCTTGGAGTGGCAGGGGCGGGTCTCCCGGCCTCGCCGCGGATGCTCCCCTGTTTCCAAGGCGACGCACGGCACGTAAATGACGTGTGTCTCCATGGCAACCAGGAAGTAGGGAAGAAAAGGAAGGATGGTTGCGAAGCTGCAGTGGGGCTCGGGAGTCGGAACGGGCGGGTGGGGCAGGAGGGGAGGGGACGCCGCAGTGGCCTCCGCTGAGTGGAGAGAGCGTGTGGCTGCGATGTTTAATCGGGAAGCATGAGAGAGCAGTTTGCTGCATGAAACCCCAGGTCGGGGAGACATCGTCCCTCCCCCCGTCTGGGTGCTAGACCCTGAGCGCGACCGCCTTGGAAGGATTTTCACCCACCCGCAATCCTTTCTCAGAGGACGGCGCCAGAGCCGGGTCCTGCTTCTGTGTCCTCCAGCCGTCCGCAGGAGAGCAGAGAGGGTGGAGAGGCCGACGCTGGTCCCAGACTGGAACTGGGGCGCCGCGGCGTCCCGGCGGTTCAGAGGGTGGGGAGGGCACTACGCAGGGTGTCTGTCGCCTTTCCCTCCGGCTCCTGCAGTGAATCAGCCCTCGCCTCGTGGTTAGCACAGAAGCTAAGAAAGGGTGGGATTCCCTCCCGTCTGAGATGAGCCCCAACCGTTCCTACGGCACTGGGAGTTTCTGCAGGATGGTGGGGCAAAGTACTTAAGTTTTGAGAACGAAAGCTCCATAAGGGCAGAGATTTTGTGTCTCCGCGCCCTCAACCGCGGAGTCCCCAGCACCGAAAATAGTGCCTGGCACGTAGTAAGTAAATGCTCTCTGTGTATGTTGAACGAATATTTTAACAAGAACCACCATGTCCCCGTTCCCTCATCCAGAACTCCACAACCCACACAGAGTTGAGTTTAGGAGACCTGAATTCAATTTTGTTTCTGCCATTTAATTCAGAAGCCTTGGATAAATAATTTTCCTGATCTGTTAGGGCATTGGACTGGGTAGTCTAGATTATTCCTAACTCCGAATAACATTCTGCATCAGCTCACAGGTAAAAGGGTAAACTGTTGGCTGTGTGTGGAAGGGATGGGTAAGGACATGGGGGGATGGGTGTGAAGGCAGTTTCCCCTCCGCAGGCCCAGTGGCCACGTACAGACACACACTGAGTGTCTCAACCTTTGTGACAACTCCTTTCCCTATTGGAGAGATGGAGTGGGGAAGGGGGGTGGGTAAGAAAGAAAATTTGAATTTAATGTATTTACAGATGACTTGAGATTGAGAAGCAAAAGCACCTGGTCAGCAGCATACTAACGAGTAAATGACCCTATTAATTTGGAGACGCCAAGTGGCCGGAAACTAAAAATGAATTTCATGAGAAGACATAAATCTAAGGAGGAGAAACAAACTGCATCACTTCAAGATGGGGAAGAGCTAGGTACAGCTGAGTGTTTTGCACACTAGTAGTTCAGCCTTAGCAAACGTGTTACCTTTGGGTTTCCCTGGTAAGGAAGAGTGGGGCTGACCCAAAGAAACTTTCCCAGTGCTAAAGAACCGTTTGGCTTATGCCTGTTTCACTATTAAAATAGAAATAAGTGGGGAAATAACCTAAAAGTAGAATATTTAACCTAAGGTTGCCGATATAATCAAGTACTTAACAGCCTTTAGAAATTTGTTTTCCCAAAACAACTTTATGAACAAATCAAAACCCCTACGGTGTGATATTTCCTAAAATAAATGATGCAGTCCTATTTGCTTGCTCATTCCTTTCTCCATTCCCCAAACTTGTGGCTCTCTCACCTTGGTTATTACTTCTGCCTCCACCTTGTTCCCCACGGGTTATTCCTAAAGCTTAGGAGACGACAGAAATACTTGGCTTTCCTAAGCACAGCCAAAGTGAACTAGTATTTACCAGAAAAAAAAAGACTTTTACCAGAAAAACTATAGGAAAACTAGAAACAGAGACAACATACACACACACACACACACACACACACACACACACACACACACAGAGCTGAGCTTCTACAGCATAAGCTTCTAATCATAAGATAGCAAGCATATTCTCAGGGCATACAGGTTCAACCCCACTGTTCATCCTTTCCTGGAGAGTTCTGCTATAGCCAGAAACGATATGAATTGCAGGTTTTTTGCCAGGGTCTGTGACTTCACATTCTTGACCAGCACTTCACGTGGTTGATTTCATCTTGCCAGCTTTCTCACCTTTCAGGCGGGTCCCTGCCTTCTACCTATAAAGAGTAACCCTGTCCCTAGTATAGGGCCTCCCATCTTAGCTTTAATCTTACATTAAACATAGTCCCCATATAGTGAGAGCTGGGTTATGTCATCATACAGGGCTTTTTGCCACTATTGTTGAGGATACCATGTATGTTAAGGCTTTCAAGCATAAGATTACATCATGCTGCCCAGAGATGTTAGCATGAAGTCTGCTGAGAGTACAGGGGGTCTGAGCCTAGAGGGAGGGGAAATTATTGGAGAAGCACAAAAGAACATGGGAGACAGGTGCAGAGATCAAGGGGTGTGACTGATCCAGTCAAGTTCCAGGTCAGACATTTGAGAGCCAAGGGTAGGCGGGAAGTTGGGGAGTGGACTAGTAGCAGGACTTGAAAATGTAAGGAGGAGACAATCGGTGCATCAGATTCAGAACCAGATCATTTTAGGAATTGTGTGTAAAAATGGGACTAGGGAAAATGGGAGAAGGGTCTAGCCTCTGAAAAATAAGAGCGACAGATGCAGAGAGTGAAGGAACCTCAGTCAACTGGCCGGGTTTCAGAGCTGGGACCTCTGGACACCAGTGCCCTAGGGTTTGTTGAGTGGGTCCATTCCCACGCAAAAGAGGGCTGAATGGGTACTCTGGCCATGTCATTAGAATATTCACACATATCATGTATGCCACATAGCAAAAAATAATAATAATAATAATAACCCCTTATGCTTCCTGTCTTTCTCTTACCTTCCAGAAACCACCTTAGTTGTTCTATTCCTTCATCCCAGTCTCATGAGCCAGTGGAGTGAAGAGATACCATGGAGCATAGATACAGGTCTCCATCAGGTACACCTAGTTCCAAACATCACAGCCTCACTAGAATGGTAATTGTCAGTAGTCTCTGCCATTTTCCTCTAACTGGCATCCAGTTTATTTCCAGTTTCTTTTTTATATAGCTGGTATACTTTTTACACTATAACTCCAACAGCCATGATGAAGATGCTCACTTGACCCAGATCTAGAGTGATGATCAAAATCAAAGTAGAACTGACTCCTATACCCACGATAGGTCCACGATCCCAGACAGTACTCCCCAGATGTAAGTCTTACGGCATTGAGTTGCCTTATGGCATCTCAGCATGATGTCACATTCAAAAGAAACACATCCAATAGCCAAAAAGAATTAAAAAGCAATTTATATTAATCTCTGGGACTTTATTATAGTTTTTTATTCTTTATTTATTATTTATTATAGTTTATTATAGTCTCTGGGAAAACTCTAAAGGAATTTGCATTCCCAGCACAGAGCAAAAGATCTTCAACTTTTCTTCCCTCCTTCTCTATTCATCTTGTACATCGTGACATAGCTGTAGCTGCCATCCCCTCTCCTTTCTCTGCAGACACCCCCAAACTTTCTCTCAAGCCTGGCCTTTGTTTTCTCATTCCCCTGCTTACTTCACTTCTTGGATGTATTCTTTTTCTCTTCTGCAGGAAGGAATTCCTGGTCCTTGTTTCAGCTCCTTTGATTTTGTTCTCCATTCTGCACCATTCTCAGTGACAGGGGTCTCCTTCCTAGGGGGCAAGAAAGACTGAGAACACCCATTGTTGTGAGTTTGGTCTCTCACCAAACTCTGCCTGTTGTTACAGACAGCCTGTTTTTCCTCATTTCCTTTACTCTTGTACAGAGAAATGGGCATGGTACTTTGCAAGGACTTTGAGCTAGTATGAGCCTCCAGCTTGGAGAGGGTGTCCAACCGTCCACACTCTCAAGAACTCTATTGTCACAGACATGACCATGAGGTTAGACACACACACACACATGCACCTACGCACCCACACCCTCTCTTAAGTCTGAGCAAGACTTCCAGTGGCTTGCTCTATGCCCTTGAACTATTTTTAGGAGTCTTAAAAAGACCATTCCCCCTACATTTCTTTCTCTTCCATATCAGCTTTACTCAAAGCAAGAATTCCAGGGGACCTTCCACCTTCTTATGCAGTCCGAATTTCCACTACAAATAACCCGTCATTCCAATTAAACTTGTTGTGCTGGTGTTCACCCTGTCTCCCCTTTCTGCATTACCCACTGCGACAGCTTCTTTGTGGCAACACCAGCAGAGGCTTATTTCTTCTCTCAGTGTATTATGTCCAATCATTTATCATGTGCCACTCTGGCAGGACTAGTTCCAGTCCAAGTGTTGCTGGGTAGTTGGCCACAGACTGGCATTCGGGGCTCTGGGGCCACCCATGATGCCTGATACAGGGCCTCATGCACCCTCCATCATTTCCATGTGTTTTCTGCACCCAGAAAGTTGCCAACAGCTCAGGGACTGGTTTGGCCCCAAGTCAGAATCCTCAACAGGCACTGATGATGCTTTACCACCCGAGAACACTCATAATTTTTGGTGCCATAGGACAATTTTGCTTGACAAATTGCCTCTCCCAGAGTATCGGTCCAATTTGGAGGAAACTCTAGGCATCTGGGCAGGGTATGGACTCTGGTATGTCTGCCCTTCCATTTAAAGGAATGTGTAGAAATATAGTGTTCCTCTATACTGACTTCTGCAGACTTCCCAGCCTCTTTCCGCCTGTTGTATCCTGAGCAAGTCTGTAGTATTCTATTGTAGACAACTCATACAAAATGTTGTGGTCCCACTCTTACTGTTACATCCAGTTATGCTCTCTCTCCATACCTCTCAGAGACCCTAAAATAGTATCAGAGGTAGCTTCTACCACTTCCTTTTTGCTACGAGGTAGTATCCCAAGGATAAGCAAGGCATTGCCAACTGCATTCTAGCAGCGACTGTGAGGGTGCACCATGCTTCCATTCCACTGCACACATGTGGGGACCACACTACTATTCGTGATGGTGTCACACACTGGGTCCCCAAAAGGTGACCCACATCCTCAAAGTATTGCAACAGTGCGGGATCTTAGACAGAAGTGAGGAGAAGGGTCCTCTCCCCACCTTTTCCACCCAGCCCCTCAAGCCACTGTTTTAAAAAGTCTTACGTGAAAACAGCTCCATCTTCTATGGTCAACCATAAGTTTCACGGTTTACAGGCCCAATGCCTGCTTTGTTTTCTTTAAGGTGCAAGGATCCCCTTCACTCCAGAACTCTCTAGTCCTTTCATTTTGCTTTACTTTGCTCCATAGCAGTTAACATCCATCATACTGTATTTTACCTGTTTGTTTGTTTATTGCCTTTCCACGAGGGAGTGAGCTCCATTGGGGCAGAGGTTTGGCTTTGTTCGCTGTGATATCTCCGACACCTAGAATAGTGCCTGGCACGTGTGCTGAGCTCAAGAAATACTTGTCAAATAGATTAATGAATGAAGGCTGAATCCACATCCAGGAAAAGAAACATCTCCCTTAAGGACATGTAGCCCGCAGAGCTCCAACTCTGGCTTATCTTTGAGAGCAGCATCGTTTTTTGTTTGTTTGTTTGTTTGTTTGTTTGTTTTGGTTTCAACCATTTACTTTCATGATTTGTAGCTTATGTTCACACAATTAAATGGCCCTGTTAGTGACTTATTTCTTTGAACAAAGATACTTATTATCAGATACATAGAAGTAGCCACTTCTTGCAAAACAAGCGTTTGTGGCTTTGAAATGAGAATTATCACCTGCCTACCCACTTGAACCCCCAGTGGTATATTCCACCACTCTCTCCATCTCTCAAAAATAATGGGGCCAAGTTTTGGTCAGAACTCAAGGTCGGAGGACTGCATGCTCTCCCCTCCCCTCAATGTTGTTTGAGAATGGGATGATGCCAAGCAGTGTATCCCCATCCTGTATGTCAAGGAGAGCTCCTGATTTATACTCTTAATCTACTGGAGACAGGCTCCGAAAAAGTACCAAGCTACTGGTTATAAGATTGATAGCTAACTGAGAGGGGTGTTATAAACAGAAGGGTTGCTCTGCTTTAAAAACTAGTGTTTCTCTTCTGTTCGAGTTCCTGAATTGGTAGACTAGTAACGTAGGGTAATGTTAGCCCAGGGTACTTTTTACTGTAATAAAATGTAAGCCTTTTTCCCCCTTGTTTGTGCCTGCTCTACTTCTAAAACCAAATCAAACCAACACAAAAATTCTCCACATTGATCAAATACATAACAAAGGAGATCTAAGGATCAGTCTTTCTAGAACAGTAAAACCAAAGTAAAATGAAACATCACACATGGATCAGAAAAACAATATTCCAGAAATTGAGGTTAGTCTCTAAAACAACCCAAGGAGAACAATTTCAATAAGATTTTGCTTTTCTCAACAATGTTGTCTAAGTCTCTAAGAAGCAGAGGGAAATTTTATGTGAGTTCACTGGTGATTGCCAGAATGAATGCACTAAGCTGGGGCTTAGTTTCCCTTAAAGTACAATCCTGAGTTACATATCTGTTCTCCTATCTATCCCAGTTCATCCATCACTGTATCACACAACTGCTCCCAGTTGCTTCTTATGTTACTAAAAATCAGTTCCCTCCTACCAATGGCACTAGTGGTTTTTGCTTCTCTGCAAAATAATGAGTACCATTCAAGACACCTGCAGGTGTGATAACTAATAAACTGCCCACAATTTCACATGATTAGAACATTGAAATTGCTGATGTTTAATTGTAATGAGGTCTGTGAGACCCCTAAGTCTCCTCTATTTCATACTTGTGGACTTTTATTAGTGTTTAGGAGGACATTCTCGTCATTGGAAAGAGTGCTTATCGAGAAAGGTTCTTTGGAGTGGAGCACGAGATGATGCCAGGGTGTAATTTGAATTTAAAGTCTAACGGAGGAAAGGAAATAATCAACAGAGATGTGAGAGAGAGGGAAAGGCTAGAAAGAAGTTCTCAGTAAATTTTTAACTCTGAAACAAACTAGCACAGAGAATAGATAGCAGCATCACTCCCTGATCCACTGTGCGGGCAAGACACAGGATGAGGCATTTAAGTCAGATTTTTTTTTTCAACGTTTTTTATTTATTTTTGGGACAGAGAGAGACAGAGCATGAACGGGGGAGGGGCAGAGAGAGAGGGAGACACAGAATCGGAAACAGGCTCCAGGCTCCGAGCCATCAGCCCAGAGCCTGACGCGGGGCTCGAACTCACGGACCGCGAGATCGTGACCTGGCTGAAGTCGGACGCGTAACCGACTGCGCCACCCAGGCGCCCCTAAGTCAGATTTTTTAAAGGGCCGCTTTCTTTTTTTCACGTTTCAAGTTTTTATATAAATTCTAGTTAGTTAACATATAATGTAATATTAGTTTCAGGAGTAGAATTTAGCGATTCACCACTTGCATTAATACCCAGTGTTCATCACAACAAGTGCCCTCCTTGAAACCGACCACCCATTTAGCATCCCCTGCCCACCCCCCCTTCAGCAACCTTCAGTTTGTTCTCTGTAGTTAAGAGCCTCTTATGGTTTGTCTCCCTCTCTTTTTTTTCCTTCTCCTATGCTCATCTGTTTCGTTTTTTAAATTCCACATATGAGTGAAATCATATGGTATTTGTCTTTCTCTGACTGACTTATTTCACTTGACATAATACACTCTGGGTCCATCCACATTGTTGCAAATGGAAAGATTTCATTCTTTGTGATGGCTGAATAATATTCCATTATATTACACACACACACACACACACACACACACACACACACACACACATCTTCTTTATCCATTCATCAATCCATATACATTTGGGTTCTTTCCATAATTTTGCTATTGTTGATAATGCTGTTATAAACACTGGGGTGCATGCGCCCTGTTGAATCAGTATTTTTGTATCCTTTGGGTAATACCTAGTAGTGCAATTGCTGGGTCATAGGGTAGTTCTATTTTAGTTTTTTGAGGAAGCTCCATACTGTTTTCCAGAGTGGCTGCACTAGTTTGCATTCCCACCAACAGTATAAGAGGTTCCTCTTTCTCTGCATCCTTGCCAACATCTGTTGTTTCCTGTGCTAATTTCAGCAATTCTGACAGATGTGAGGTGGTATCTCATTGTAGTTTCAATTTGTATTTCTCTTATGGTCAGCGATGTTGAGTATCTTTTCATGTGTCTTTTAGCCATCTGTATATCTTTGGGAAAATGTCTATTTATGTTTTCTGCCCATTTCTTAACTGGATTATTTGGGGGGGGGGTGTTGGTGTGGAGTATGAAAAGTTCTTTATAGATTTTGGATACTAATTCTTTATCATATATGTCATTTGCAAATGTCTTCTCCCATTCCATAGGTTGCCTTTTCGTTTTTTTTATTGTTTCCTTCACTGTGAAGATGCTTTTTATCTTGAGGAAGCCCCAATAGTTCATTGTGTTTTTGTTTCCTTTGCCTCCAGAGACTTGTCTAGTAGGAAGTTGCTACAGCCAGTGTCAGAAAAGTTGCTGCCTTTTTCTCCTCTAGGATTTTTATGGCTTTCTTTCTCATGTTTAGTTCTTTCATCCATTTTGAATTTATTTTTCTGTATGGTATAAGAAAGTGCCCCAGTTTCATTCTTTTGCATGTTGCTGTCCAGTTTTCCCAACACCATTTGTTGAAGAGACTGTCTTTTTTCCATTGGATATTCTTTCCTGCTTGATCAAAGATTAGTTGGCCATATAGTTGTAGGTCCATTTCTGGATTTTCTATTCTGTTCTATTGATCTATATGTCTATTTTTGTGCCAGTACTGTCTTGGTGACTATAGCTTTGTAATATAACTTGAAGTCCAGAATTGTGATGCTTCCAGCTTTGTTTTTTTCTTTTTCAAGAGTGCTTTGGCTATTCAGGGTCTTTTGTGGTTCCATATAAATTTTAGGATTGTTTGTTCTATCTCTGTGAAAAGTGCTGGTGGTATTTTGATAGAGATTGCATTAAACATGTAGATTCTATGAGGCCAAGCATTACCTTGATTCCAATATCAGACAAAGACCCTAGTGAAAAGGAGAATTACAAGCCAATATACCTGATGAACATGGATGCAAAAATTCTGAACAAATTCTAGCAAATCGAATCCAACAGTACATTAAAAGAATTCACCACGATCTAGTGGTATTTATTCCTGGGCTGCAAGAGTGGTTCAATATTTGCAAATCAGTCAACATCATATACCACATTAATAAAATAGAGGACAAGAATGATATGGTCCTATCAATAGATGCAGAAAAAGCATTTGACAAAGCACAGCACCCATTCTTGATTTAAAAAGAAAAAAAAGGGCGCCTGGGTGGCGCCGTCGGTTAAGCGTCCGACTTCAGCCAGGTCACGATCTCGCGGTCCGTGAGTTCGAGCCCCGCATCAGGCTCTGGGCTGATGGCTCGGAGCCTGGAGCCTGTTTCCGATTCTGTGTCTCCCTCTCTCTCTGCCCCTCCCCCGTTCATGCTCTGTCTCTCTCTGTCCCAAAAATAAATAAAAAACGTTGAAAAAAAATTAAAAAAAAAAAAAAGAAAAAAAACCCCAACCCTCAACAAAGTAGGGATAGAGGGGACATACCTCAACATCATAAAAAGCCACATCCAAAAGACCCACAGCTAATATCATTCTCAATGGGGAAAAACTGAGAGCTTTTCCTCTATGGTCAGGAACAAGACAGGGATGTCCAATCTCACCATTGTTATTTAACATAGTGCTGGAAGTCCTAGCCTCAAAAATCAGACAACAAAAAGAAATAAAAGGCATCCAGATTGGCAAGGAATAAGTCAAATTTCACTCTTTGAAGATGACACAATACATTATATGGAAAACCTGAAAGACTCCACCAAAAAATTGTTGAACTGATACATGAATTTAGTAAAGTCTCAGGGTACACAAATCAATGTACAGAAGTCTGTTGCATTTCTATACACCAATAGTGAAACAGCAGAAAGAGAAATCAAGGAATCGATCCCATTTGCAATTGTACCAAAAACTGCAAGATACCTAAGAATAAACCTAACCAAAGAAGTAAAAGATCTGTACTCCGAAAACTATAGGACACTTGTGAAAGAAATTGAAGATGACACAGAGAAATGGAAAAACATTTCATGCTCATGGAATGGAACAACAAATATCGTTAAAATGTCTATACTACCTAAAGGGCTTCTTGAGAGTGATGGATATCTGAGACGAAGGAGCCTGAATCTCTTGGAGGACCTGGAAACTGGGCGAGTCTTACTTGTCTGAGTTTATCTTGGAAAGAAATAGATTTATATATGTTTGAGTCCAGCTCTGTGATATTTTGGCACCCTACTGCCTGCATTTTAACCACAAATCCAAAGTGAAAGAGCCATGAAGTGATTGTGTGTTTTTCAAAATAGGAAGACTACCGGAAGCTACACAGGTACTTCTCTAATCCATTTCCTCCTCCCCATTTCTATAAGCAACACCACCCTTCAGGCTCTTGCTATCTGATGTCCAGAGGGTTGTATAGCTCCTCAATCTCAGCCTTGCCTCTGCCACTTCCCTTCCCTCTCTTCCCCACAGCAGTTAGAAAAATCTGCCTAAAATTCAGATTTGAGCCTGTTCGCAGACCAGCTTAAATGTTCCAAAGGCTTCCCATAGCTTCCGACCTCATTTTTTTTCACCACTTTATGCCCCATTGTTTACCTTCTAGATGCACAAATCTGCTTGTAGTTCCCATATCCCGGCACACTTTCGTGCTGCCATACCTTTATTCATACTGTTCTCCATGTTTAATGCCTTCCTTGACTTTTTTCTCCTTTAGTTTTGGACCTTAATCAGTTGTGAAATATAACACAAATATATACAAGTAAATAAACATATCTGTACAATTTAATGAACAAAGGTAATAGATGTATAATCACTATCTAAGAAACAGATATTGGAATCATCTCCCCTCCCCTCCCCAAAGCCCCCATTGCCATGCTGGAGTCAAGACTCTCTCCTTCCTACGGATGCCCACTATCTTTATTGTCATGATAATAATTTTTCACTTTTCTACATAGTTTGTCACATATTTATACAACCCTAAACAAGATAGTGTGATTTTGCCTGTTTTTGAATTTTATATGATGGAATCACAATGAATTTGTTCTCTTGAACTTTATATGAATGGACTCACACAATTTATTGTTTTATGTCCGGCTTATTTTCCTCTTTTTCACAATATTAAATTTGTGAAAGTCATCAGTTTTGGGGGTGTACCTGTGCTTCATTCGTTTTCATTGTTTTACTGTATTCCATTATATGAACATACTGCAATGCATAAATATTTGTATTCTGTTGTGTTCTACCATTGATAGTTCAGTTGTTTTCAAGTTTAAGACTATTACTACAATACTGCTATAAATATTCTAGTACATGTCTCATGGTACATATAACAAGTTTTTCTAAAATAGAAGTTTTTCTAAAGTTTATACATATGGATGGGCTTGCTGATCATAGAATATGCTTATATTCAGCTCTATTGGAAAATATCAAATTGCTTTCGAACATGGTTGTCATAATTTACACTCCACCAACACAGTAAGAGTTCTCATTACCCCATATTTTCTCCAACCCTTGGTGTGTCAGACTTTTAATTATTACCTTCTCTCTGATATAATCCCAGGTGCCTAGAACAGTACCTGGCTCATAGTAAGCATGCATTACATATTTGTTGAATGAATCAATATTTCTTAATTTCCAAACATGAGACTTTTCTATTTGCCTTTTTTGTTATTAATAGCTTAAATTAATTGTAGTTGAAGAATACTTCCTATACAATATGAACCTTCCAAAATTTGTTGAAATTTGCCTAATAGAGAAATTTTTATTTATAATCACTACATACATACATCATGAAAGAATATGTGTTTTGCATTTGCTGGATGCAAGTTTTAGATATATACATTAGTACAAAATTAAAGAGATTTATAAAGGGTTTATAAAAATTTTCTATATCCTAAGTTATTTTGCTACTTATATTACAAGTTACTCAAAAGGGGTTATTATAATCTTCCACTATATTTCTGAATTTACCTTCTGATAACTGATAATTTTTTCTTTATATATTCTGATGCTATGTTATAAGTGTAATCTAAATTTTTTAATTGCCACAATTTCCTAGTGAATTGAATCATTTTCATTATTAGGTGGTTTTCTTGTTCACTAATAATGTTTTCTGCCTTAAAGTCAATTTTGACTGACATTAATAAGAGTTGCACCCGCTTTCTTTTGAATGGGGTGCATGAGGTATCCTTTTCCATTCATCTACTTTCAACCTGTTTCCTTAAGTTTTTTATTTGTTTGTTTGTTTGTTTGTTTGTTTGTTTGTTTTGAGAGAGGGAGCACAAGCAGGTAAGGGGCAGAGAGAGGGAGAAAGAGATTCCCAAGTAAGCTCCATGCTGTCAGCAGAGCCCCACATGGGGCTTGATCTCACGAACCATGAGATCATAATCTGAGCTGAAATCAAGAATCAGATGCTCAGCTGACCGAGCCACCCTGATACCCCAATGTTTCCGTAAGTTTTAGGTATTTTTCTGGTAGGTAGAATATAATCAGATTTTGTTTTGTTTTGCTTTTTATCCATTTTGACAGCCTTTGTCTTTTATCTAAAGCATTTGGTCTAATTATATTTAATATCAATACAATTAATATTTGGTTTAAACTATATTTGTAGACTTATCTATTTCTAATGTCTATTAGATGTTACTTCCTATATTTTGAAACTCTTTATTAAGTGATGATTGTTATGTTCTTTTGCTAAACTGACCACTTTACCATTATGAAATGGCTTTTCTTTATTCCTGGTAATATGCATTGCTCTAATATTTACTTAATCTCTATTAATAAAGCCATTTCAGCTTTTTAAATTATTATTTGCCTGGCATATCTTTTCCATTTTTTTCTTTTGTCATATGTATGCCTTTATGTTTAGAATATACTTAGGTCTTACTTTTTATCTAAACTGACCATCTCTACCCTTTAATTAGGATATTTAGACTACTTACATTTACTACAATTATGATAAGATTGGTTTTCAATCTCTCATCTTGCTGTTTGTTTTCTGTTTGCCCCATCTGTTCTTTGTTTCTTTCTTCTTATTTCCATTCCAGTGTTTACATTACTTGAATTTTAAAATGATTCCTTTTTACCTTCAATACTGACTTAATAACTCTCCTCTTTTCTTTCTCTTTTTCTCTTTTGCTTTGCTGTTAGTATTGCTTTAGAACAATTCTTTCCAATAGAATTTTCTGTGATGATGGAATTGTTCCATATTTTCACTGTTCAGTATGGTAACTACTAGCCACACGTAGATACTGAACTGTTCTACTGTGAACTACTAGCCACATGTAGATATTGAACACTTCAAGTGTGGCTAGTGTGACTAAGGAAGTAAATTTTTAATTCTATCAAATTTTAATTTTAATAGCCACATGTGGCAAGTAGCTACTGTATTAGACAGTGGAGCTATAGAGTTTATAATATAAGCCTGCACTTTATTACAGTCAACCTTGAAATAGTGTTAAGCACCTCACAACATATTTTCATTTCCTCCTTTATATCCTGTGTTTTTGCTGTTATATCTGTTACTTGTACATATGCTAAAATATCAGGTACATTTTTATTATTTTTACATTAGTCACATCTTTCCAAGAGACTAATATGTGGGAAATATTTTTTATGTTTTATTTTATATTTCATCTTCTGTTTGTTTAAAATGCTCTTTATTTTACGTTTGTTTTTGAAAGATATTTTTGCTGAATAAAAACTTCTGGGTTGGCCTTGTCCTCTGCCTTGCATAGCTTTTATAAGAAATATGCTGGCATTATTTTCTTTGTTCTTCTGTAGCAGAATGGCAAACTTTTCTGTAAGGGGCCAGATAGTAAATCTTTTAAGCTTTGCAAACCATAAAAGCCTTTCAGACCACTGCAACTACTCAACTCTGCCATTGTAGCACAAAGCAGCCATAGCAAATACATAAATGAGTGTGTGGGGCTGTGTTCCAAATAAACTTTACTTACAGAAACAAGAGATGGGCCAGATTTGTCCCACGGGCCATAATTTGCCAACCCTTGCTCTATATGTAATACGTCTTTTTTATCTGCCTGCTTTTAGAAATTTTTTCCTTACCCTTGGTTGTTAGCAGTTTGATTAATATGTGCCTTGGCATGTTTTGTTTAAGTTCATTCTACCTGGATTTCATGCGCTTTCAAATTTGGAAACTTTTTAGCCTTTAAGTTTTATTTAAATATAATTTTAGCCCCCAACTCCTGAAACTTCAGTTGCATATATATTAAACTGCTTGATGTATCACTTTTGCTTGAGATCACTTTTGCTCTGACCCTTTCTTTTTCAGCCTTTTTTCTCTCTGTATTTCATTTTAAATAGTTTCTATTTCTGTGTCTTCAAGTTCTCTAATCTTTTCCTCTGTAGTCTATAATTTGCCATATTCCTCCTGTAAAATTAAACAACTTTTATTTATTTTTAAAAAATGTCGGGGCCCCTGGGTGGCGCAGTCGGTTAAGCGTCCGACTTCAGCCAGGTCACGATCTCGCGGTCCGTGAGTTCGAGCCCCGCGTCAGGCTCTGGGCTGATGGCTCGGAGCCTGGAGCCTGTTTCCGATTCTGTGTCTCCCTCTCTCTCTGCCCCTCCCCCGTTCATGCTCTGTCTCTCTCTGTCCCAAAAATAAATAAAAAACGTTGAAAAAAAATTTTTTTTAAATGTCTTTAGGGGCGCCTGGGTGGCTCAGTCGGCTAAGCATCCGACTTCAGCTCAGGTCACGATCTCGCAGTTCGTGGGTTTGAGCCCCGCGTCGGGCTCTGTGCTGACATCTCAGAGGCTGGAGCCTGTTTCAGATTCTGTGTCTCTGTGCTGACATCTCAGAGCCTGGAGCCTGTTTCAGATTCTGTGTCTCCCTCTCTGACCCTCCCCCGTTCATGCTCTGTCTCTCTCTGTCTCAAAAATAAATAAACGTTAAAAAATGTCTTTAATATTTATTTAGTTTTGAGAGAGAGAGCAAGACAGAGACAAAGTGTGAGTGGGGGAGGGGCAGAGAGAGATTGAGAGAGCCACAGAATCCAAAGCAGGCTCCAGGCTCTGAGCTGTCAGCACAGAGCCTGATGCGGGGCTCAAACCCACAAACCGTGAGATTGTGACCTGAGCCGAAGTCAGACTCTTAACTGACCGAGCCACCCAGATGCCCCAAATTTAAAACATTTTAAATTTGATAATTATGATTTTGTTCAATATTACATTTGAAAATTTGCGTCACATTATCACAGTATTACTTGACTCACAGTAACATTTTACATATTTAAATTCAATACAACCACAAAATAAAACTATTTACTTAAACAGTATAATTCTCCTTTCATAGAAGTGGCTTTGTGTAGTGCTCGCTTCGGCAGCACATATACTAAAATTGGAACGATACAGAGAAGATTAGCATGGCCCCTGCGCAAGGATGACACGCAAATTCGTGAAGCGTTCCATATTTTTTACGTCGCTCCTCATCAGGGAAATACAAATCAAAACCACACTCAGATACCACCTCACGCCAGTCAGAGTGGCCAAAATGAAGAAATCAGGAGACTATAGATGCTGGAGAGGATGTGGAGAAACAGGAACCCTCTTGCACTGTTGGTGGGAATGCAAATTGGTGCAGCCGCTCTGGAAAGCAGTGTGGAGGTTCCTCAGAAAATTAAAAATAGACCAACCCTATGACCCAGCAATAGCACTGCTAGGAATTTATCCAAGGGATACAGGAGTACTGATGCATAGGGGCACTGTACCCCAATGTTTATAGCAGCACTCTCAACAATAGCCAAATTATGGAAAGAGCCTAAATGTCCATCAACTGATGAATGGATAAAGAAATTGTGGTTTATATACACAATGGAATACTACGTGGCAATGAGAAAAAATGAAATATGGCGTTTTGTAGCAGCGTGGATGGAACTGGAGAGTGTGATGCTAAGTGAAATAAGCCATACAGAGAAAGACAGATACCATATGGTTTCACTCTTATGTGGATCCTGAGAAACGTAACAGAAACCCATGGGGGAGGGGAAGGGAAAAAAAAAAAAAAGAGGTTAGAGTGGGAGAGAGCCAAAGCATAAGAGACTGTTAAAAACTGAGAACAAACTGAGGGTTGATGGGGGGTGGGAGGGAGGGGAGGGTGGGTGATGGGTATTGAGGAGGGCACCTTTTGGGATGAGCACTGGGTGTTGTATGGAAACCAATTTGACAGTAAATTTCATATATTAAAAAATAAAAAATAAATAAATTAAAAAAAAAAAACAAGTGGCTTTGTGTAACAAGTTTGATTTCAAACTGTCATTACCATTCCGCTCTTTGGCCCCCAATGTCCAGAGACAGGCACATTTCAACTCATTTCTGTAACGAATATTTTGTAACCAGCTCCCGAAGTTTGCCATTTCCTTTACCCTTGTGGAAATTCTTTAAAATGCATTAAACAAGGATACTATTTTTTGTCTGGTTAGATGGAATCCATAAGTGGACCCACTTTCTGGCATGTCCGCTATCAATTTCTCTGAAAACAAGGCCTTCAAAGCAGTGCCCAAACCCTGAGTCGGACTATTTCCCTACAGTTGACCTTTAAGCCAACAAACACAATCCATAATGTTTGAAACATTTCTAGAAGGCAGCCTAAAGTCGCCTTTAGTTAGCTTGCTCCTTTTTCTATTCTAAGCAAAAAAAAAAAAAAAAGAAGAAGAAGAAGAAGAAGAATTTGTATAAGAATGCAAAAGAATGTATTTAACTTTATGAAATATTTCTAAGAATATCTACTGAATCTTACACCTCGTTTCCACTGAACAGGTGAAAATTTGGGCGCTCAGAGAATGGTAGCACTTGAGATAAAGGCCTTAATTCGTTTATGTAGAGAACGTACTAGTTCTTGAAATTTCCATCAAAACCACTGGTGAAATTCTATAATGTGCATCCCTGGGGCGCCTGGGTGGCTCAGTCGGTTAAGCGTCCGACTTCAGCTCGGGTCACGATCTCGCGGTCCGTGAGTTCGAGCCCCGCGTCGGGCTCTGGGCTGATGGTTCGGAGCCTGGAGCCTGCTTCCGGTTCTGTGTCTCCCTCTCTCTCTGCCCCTCCTCCGTTCATGCTCTGCCTCTCTCTGTCTCAAAAATAAATAAACGTTAAAAAAAATTTTTTTTAATGTGCATCCCTATTTCTTTTCCAAACAGCTATATTGTGAGGTCTGCCTTACACTCAGATGCACATCAATGCTTGCAGGCAATCCAGATATAAGTTTATTAAATGCCCCTGCCCCTTTCTTTTACATGGAGCCCATCTGTGAAAAATGTTCTCTTCACATTTCCCTTGGCCAGAAGCTAAAATATTTAAAAGTATTAAACAATTTTCTTCATAAATGATGATACGCCTTAACTTCCAAGTGTCTGATCCCTTATAACTGTAATTCTGTAATGCTCAGAATTAAGAACAATCTAATTTTCAGTATCAGGGCACTATATGTCATCAGCTTCACAGGAGTTGTCTGAGGAATCGTGAGGTTCGGCCCACGGAAGATGTCTGCGATCCGTCACTTAAAGATACATCCATAGCTCTAAGTCATTCAGCTTGCTATTCTTCAGTAAGATTATTGCCTTCTTCAGAATACCTATGGCTTACAGATTTAATTTGAACACTCAATTTTTAACTTATTTGATTTTACATTTTTATTACTTCTTACACTGAACTTATTTGCGTTCTCCTATACTGTACATAAAATGTTTCATGATACCAATATTAGTATTAACAGTAAAATTACAGAATGATGTTTAGGATTCTTCACAGTTTGTTTTGTTATTAGGATATATTCCACCAAGGAAGGACAAAGTCTTGCATTCAAAGGTCATTTGAAAGAAATCTTTTGTGTGTGTGTGTGTGTGTGTGTGTGTTACCAGTCACACACTTAGGTTTACTTAATTTGTTTTCAGTTTCAGGGATTGCCCTTTTTTCCCCCTCTTTTTGACTTAATTTACTTCTTGAATATGTAAAATAATTACATGATTCTAAAGTCAAAACTATATCAAAAGGTTTACTCAGAGGAGTCTCTCTTCTAATCCTACCCCTGACCCTGGTTCCCCATCTCCATCCACCTATAAGTAACCATTGTTATTCATTTCTGGATTATTCTTTAATGTCTAATTTTATATAAGAAGTAGCTATGACAAACATGGATGGAACTGGAGAGTGTTATGCTAAGTGAAATAAGCCATACAGAGAAAGACAGATACCATATGTGTTCACTCTTATGTGGATCCTGAGAAACTTAACAGGAACCCATGGGGGAGGGGAAGAAAAAAAAAAAAAGAGGTTAGAGTGGGAGAGACCCAAAGCATAAGAGATTCTTAAAAACTGAGAACAAACTGAGGGCTGATGGGGGTGGGAGGGAGGGGAGGGTGGGTGATGGGTATTGAGGAGGGCACCTGTTGGGATGAGCACTGGGTGTTGTATGGAAACCAATTTGACAATAAATTTCATATATTAAAAAAAAAGTAGCTACGACATATACTGCTCTTCACCTTGCCTCACATAATGTATTGTGATGATCATTTCATAGCAATGCAAAGAAATATTCCATAGTCTGTATGACTATGTCTACTATGTACTATAATTTATTTAACTATTCAGTTCCTCTCTCTTAATGGCATTTGGGATATTTATAGTCTTTTGCCATTAAAAATAATGCCACAGTGAATAACCTTGTGCATTTTTCATTCCAAATTTGTACAGATGTACTTTTAGAATAGATTCCTAGAAAATGTGCTTGCTGGGTTAAAGGGTGAATGCATCTATTTGTAATTTTGCTAGATAGTACCAAATTCCCTTCCTTGAGGGCTAAATCATTCTACACTTTCAACAGTGGCATATCAGTATGTCTCTTTCCCCTGTCCTTCGGCAACAGTGTGTTCTCAAACTTTTGGATTAGTGCCAACACGGTAAGAAATGCTACCTCAGTGTAATGTAATTTGCTTTTCTGTTTTTGAATGAGTGGAGTATGTTTTACTACTTTAAGGGACACTTGCATGAATTTGTTAGCTATGTTTATGTCTTAGTATCTATGTGTATGTGGAAAATACATGATTTATGTCTTTTTATTTCTAGGAGCTCTTTATATGTTAGATTAACTTTTTCCCGTGGCTTAAGTTGCAAATATTTTGTCCAGTGAAACCTTTGTCTTTGGCCTTACATGTGGTATTTGAGCCATGCAATTTTTAAAAAATATTTATGTAACAGAATTTATGTCTTTTATTGATTCCAGATTTTGAGACCCAGAAATGCTTTCCTACTCATGTTTTCTTCTATTATTTTTAAGGTTTCCATTTTTGTTTTGTTTGGTTAACTAATCCATGTGGAGTTTATCTTACTGTGCAGTATAAGCTATGAATCCAATTTTACCTATGTCCAAATGGTACCTGGATGTCTCAGCAGCATTTATTACAAAGTCCATTTCTTCATTGTTTTGCAATATCTTTATTGTATATTACATTCCTTTATTACTGGATTTCTATTATGTTTCAGTAGTGTTATCTTTCTATTCATGTACCAGTTCTACACTTTTAATTATGAACGCTTCATTGTATTTCAAACGTCTGGTAGGACTGGCCCCTCCTCATTGCTCTTCTTTTCAGGGCTTTTTCCTGGAGAGTTTTGTTTATACAAAGATAAACTTGTTTATTAAAAAAGTTTCATATGAACTTAAGAATTGATTTATCTAACTAAAAAAAAAACTTGTTAGAATTTTTATTGGAATTATATTAAATTTGCAAATTAAGGTATGTCTTTCATTTGTTAAAGTCTACTTTTGTGTTTGGGGGGAGTATTATAAAGTTTCCCTCACTGGTTTTTACATATTTCTTATTAACTTTATTCCTAGGAATCTTATAATTATGGCTGCTATTGCAAATGGGATGGGGAAGTTCTCTTCTACGTTATTGTCTCTCTCTCTCTCTCTCTTTTTGAGTTTATTTATTTACTTTGAGAAAGAGAGAAAGCTGCGAGGGGCAGAGAGAAGGAGAGAAAGAATCTCCCAAGCAGGCTCCATACTGCCAGTCTAAAGCCTGATGTGGGGCTCGAACACCGCACAAACCGCGAGATCAGGACCTGAGCTGAAATCTAGTCCGGCGCTTAACCCACTGAGCCACCCAGATGCCCCACTTCTATGTTATTTTCTACTGGTTCTTCCCTGTATGTATGATGCCTACCAACTTCTGTAAATTGCTCATTTATCCTACTACCTTACTGGATCATCTTTTTATTTACAGTAGTTCTCCCATTGCTTCGCTTTCATTTTCTAGACACACCGTCATATTATCTGCAATTCTCATACATCTAATTGTTTTCTCTGTATCAGTGCTGTGGCAAACACCTCCAACCCCATGTTAGATGTTATAGTAACAGTGGACATCCTTGTTTTGTTTCAAACATGAGCAGAAATGCCTCCTGTGTTTTCCCATAAAAATAATAAGATGCTGATAAGCAAGATGCTTTATATTAGGAAAAAACTCTTTTATTCCTCTTTTCGAAATTAGTTTTATTAGAAATATATCTTGAATTTTCTCATATATTTTTCCAGAATCTATGGAGATAATCACAAGACCTTTCTTCTTATATATAATAATATGAATAAATATATTAGTGTATTTTTTAACATTGAAACATTTTTGCATTCCTAAAACAATTTCCACTTGGTCATGACATATTGTGCTGTTTGATTCCATTTGCCAATATTTTATTTAGGATTTTTGCATTGATTGGTCTGTAGCTTTTTTTTTTTTTTGGTCTATAGCTTTATATTTTGTATAACCTTTATCAGACTTTGGTTTCAATGTTATATTTATTTCATTAAAGAATTTTTGAAGTGGTCCTTTTACTGTGCTTTGGAACGGAGTTGGGATTATAATTCTTTAAAGAATCCTATTTGAAACATCTTGGATACTTTTTAAGGAGATTTTAAAAAAATATTCTATCCAGTATTTCAATTGTTTTCAGCAGATGGCTGAATCAATTCCTTCTTTTTCCGGAAGGAAAAAAAAAAGTCCACCTTTCTTTACCTTACTTACCCCTAATCCTTTAAGGCTCTGTTCAGCTATAATCTTCTCTAAAAAGTCTTCTCTGAGCCCTCCAAGTTGTGCTAAATTGTCCCTTTTCTGGGCTTCTATTGGGTGGCATTTATTCTTGCATAGTCGCATAATACTGAAACAATTCATTAATATTATCATTATCTTCCATTAGTCAAAAGTTTCTTGTGGCAGGAATCCTGTATTGCCTCCATTAAAAAAAATTTTTTTAATGTTCATTTAATTTTGAGAAAGAGACCGAGTGGGGGAGGGGCAGAGAGAGGGAGACATAGAATCCTAAGCAGGCTCCAGGCTCTGAGCTGTCAGCACAAAGCCTGACGTGGGGCTCAAAGTTGCAAACCGCAAGATCATGACCTGAGTTGAAGTCCAATGCTTAACTGAGTGAGCCACCCAGGCTCCCTTTGCCTCCACTTTTTAATTTCCAGTGTCTAGTGCCAAACACAATGCCTGAAAGTTAGTAGGAGCCTTAATAAATATTTCATGAACTGATCTTTGATCAGATCCCCCCCCAACACACACACACACACACACACACACACACCTGTTTCCTCTCAAGTTCCTACCTTTGTTAATGTCTTCTCAATTCACCTAGGAGCATACAGAAAAAATCTAAGAATCACTATGGGCAAACTGTACCCTCTCATCTTCAGCTTGTAGTCAATCACTAAGCCTATTAATTCTAACCTAAAGTATTTCAAATTCACTCTTCTCCCTTTATATGGCCACCACTCTAGTCCAAGTCCCCATCACTTCTTGCCTAGATCACTTAATTGCTATTTTTCCTATTTTAGTCTTTACTCTGACCTTTCTATAATCCATTCTTCATCAGAAACTCAAAGTGATCCTTTAAATACATAGACATGATTATGTCACTTGCATAAAACCTATCAATAGCTTCCTATTCTTTTGGGATAAAGTTTAGAATCCTTAACATGTCCACCAAGACCCTGCCTGATTTGGAGCATCTGTTCCTTTTTGGCCTCAACTTGTGCCCTTGGTCTCCTTATCATTCTGGCTTCTTATTCTTCTTCCAATTTCGTAAGCTTTTTTGCTCTCACAGTCTTTGAATACTCTTGTCCTTTTGCTGCAGTGCCCACTCCCTTCACCTCTGATCCATAGCTTTTATCTGGTTATATCCATTCATTTTCCAAGTCTGTGCTCAGGGAAGTTTTCCTTTACCTCCCAGTGTTATAGAGGCTCTCTGTTGAATGACCATATTACCCTCTGTACTTTCCCTTTATAGAACGTTGTCTAGGCATTTGGGTGATTCTTTATCTAATGTCTATTTCTGACACTAACTATAGTTTCCCTGGAGGCAGGGACCACGTTGATCTTATATTCAGTTGTATCTTAAGAATCTATAATAAGGAACAGCACATTAATAGAATTTAATAAGTATTTATTGAATGAATGGTTGAATGATGCATGAAGGAACACAGAACTACTTGCTGAACGCTGAGCAAGAAGCCTGAAGGAACAAATTCTCTATTTCTCCTCTAGGGGGAGACCTACTCCTACTAGAAATAGCATAGAACTCAAGAGAGCACAAAATCATGAAGTTAACAGTTAGTAAGCTTCCTAAATCCCTGAAATTGATTCAGAGAATTCAATAATTCCTTGCTAGTAGAACTCTCCAGATCAGTCTGGACCACCCAGTGGTACCATAAGAGTGAGCATTTCCTGTGTTAATTTCCCGTCCTTGAACGATCTTAAAATCTCTCCTGCTAGTTGTCTATTCCAGTCTTGGTTTGCTAGGTGATTTAGCTGTAACTGATCACATTCTTGGAAAAATAGTATCTATGTATATCTAATTTATATATTATCATTAACATTGTCATTTGTATTTTTACTGCATTCCCCCCTTCCAAATCCCTCAAGCGTTCTTTCTCTGTGAAGTCTCAAAATGTCTTAAAATTATTCTGATAGTGTAAAATATTGGTAACCTGTAAGGCCAAAGTAATTTTCAAAAAGTAGTTATTTGTAAATTTCCCTGAGCCTTTGGGGAAAGTTAAAGGGAAAAAATAAAAGAACAGTGTGAATATTGGGAGCCTGTCTGCCTCTGAGCAGATTCTGAAAGAAGTCCTTGTTTAATCCTGATGACATGTCTTGGGAGACTACCCCTGCTGCACATTAATTCGGTTCTTTTCTCTGCTGAACTACTTTCTCTTGGACAAGGTTTAAGTGTATAAAAAGCTTCAGGAGGCTTATATTTCTCTGAACTTTTTTTTTTCCTTTGCTCTATTTCCAAAGTTCCTTTTCAAATTTCCCTTTAAATGTAACTTCTGACATCTTTCTCGGGATCAAGGACCAGTACGTAGAGGCATTCTATTATTCCTGTCTTTGGGAGGTCAGTTCACTTTAGTTCAATCCTGTTGACATTTATCCAATACCTACTGTGTGCTGTGGGGAAGGGAGCAGTGAGTGCAGGAAATCTAGATCTGTGCCTTAGAGGCGTTCATGGTGCAACTGGGAGGACTAGACAAATACAAAATATTACAAAGATGACATAGATAAGAACCAACATTTAGATAGCTTACAAAACCACTTTTCACAAAGGTGATCTAAGTTTTGTGAAATTAACTCTTGGGGTAAGTGTTGTTACTCTTGTACAGATGAGTAAACTGAGATTTAGGTAATGTAACTTGCTAAGACAAGCAAAGTAACTGGAACTACTGTCAGAACTGGAAACGTAGTCCCTATAGCATTTGCAGATTATGATGTCTCTAAAATAAGAGATATGCAATAAACAATAGCTCTAAAAACTGAAGAAATTCAAAGAGAAAAACACTATTATATTAATGAAGCAACACTATTTTTCCTAACTAGTCTGGCACTTAGATCTTACTTTTTCTTACCCTACTTTGTTAATTTTGACTGATCCCTTCTCTCTCCTTGGCTCTTAGGATATCACAAACTTCCTTTTGGTTCTCCTCCTCTTCCCCACCCCCTCCCCCACTTTGGTGACAAAAGCTCATTTGAAGAAATTACTTCTTACTCAAGTCGCCTTTCTCTAGGAAGGGTGTCAGGAAAACTTTGCATCAACATTAGCTGAGTGGCCCCTGAAGAAAGATGAGTCCTTTTCAGACAGAAGAGGAAGAGGTAAGTTCTGGCCAGAAGCCAGAAAACTGTTGCGAAAGGCTTTGGGTTACCACTTACAGAGGCTGCAAGACAGAATTCCTCTCCCCCAGCACACTGTCACTCTAGAGGATAGCACTCAAAGTCAGGAAAACGTTTGGAGCCAGCAGGTGAAGAGAGGAGTTTTTCACTCCAAGAAAAGGAGTTGCACAAAAGCCTGTGCCTGTTAGGTAGCCGCCAAACTCAAAAAGTAAGACACTCAGATCTGTAACCTGGGACACTTCAATGGCACCTACCCAGATACCGGACACTAATACATGTTGAACAGCAATGGCATCAATCGCTACAAGCAAAACAGCATTATCAAATTTCTAGTTACGTTTATGCCAAGGTCTGAAAATAGGAACGCTAGTTGTACTGTCAATCAACACCATCTAATGAACACTTCTTTTTTTTTTAAATTTTTTTTTTCAACGTTTATTTATTTTTGGGACAGAGAGAGACAGAGCATGAACGGGGGAGGGGCAGAGAGAGAGGGAGACACAGAACGGAAACAGGCTCCAGGCTCCGAGCCATCAGCCCAGAGCCCGACGCGGGGCTCGAACTCACGGACCGTGAGATCGTGACCTGGCTGAAGTCGGACGCTTAACCGACTGCGCCACCCAGGCGCCCCTAATGAACACTTCTTGAGAGCAGGACTGGAATTAGCAGGGAAGAGAAGAAAAAATAATGACCTAAAAGTCGTATGAGAGACACACAACACATTTAAAACAAGCAAAAAACAACTCATTTGTAATCAAAGCATGAAGATCACAAATGACAAACTAAAATGTATAGAGATGGAGCTGGAATGTTGAATGCAAAATTCACGGATGTGATCAAAATGCCATTTTGGTTTTTGGCTTTTCCCATCTTTTAAAGATACGGGGAAGGGATAATCTTCCCCTGCAATTTTCCCTGAATGGGAAATTGGGCAGATTCCCTGACTTTTTGGTTCATTCTTTGATAACTGACAATCCTTTAAGTAAGTCACTTTAAGTCGAGAAAGAGTCTTGATTTGGTATTTAGAATGTTTCCGGTCCAAGATGGCAATCAAACACTTCAGTCTTCATTCTAAGCACTAGTTTGAGACTTCTCCTCCCCCTTCCCCCACGTAGGGCTTCTTGTGGCTGGTGGCTGCCTGCCTTCAGCTTTCTCCTTAACTTACCTCCTCCCCCTCTAGCTAGCTGCTGTTTGACTTGCTGTGTAAAAGTGGGAAGCAAGACAGCTCAGGGATATGACAGATCTGTACTACCTGGGCCAGGCAGATGATTTAAGTTGAAATTTTCCTGTAGGGTATTTTATTTAAATTTTTTTTTCAACGTTTTTTATTTATTTTGGGGACAGAGAGAGACAGAGCATGAACGGGGGAGGGGCAGAGAGAGAGGGAGACACAGAATCGGAAGCAGGCTCCAGGCTCCGAGCCATCAGCCCAGAGCCTGATGCGGGGCTCGAACTCACGGACCGCGAGATCGTGACCCGGCTGAAGTCGGACGCTTAACCGACTGTGCCACCCAGGCGCCCCTTCCTGTAGGGTATTTTAAAGGTTCTTTGCAGATTGCTCTCATCAGAGACCTCTCACTCCAGTCTTTTTGGCCTAAATAGATGCAGATGGTTGCCTCTGACATCCTCTGTGTATTCTAGGGTTCCTATGTTTGTTCACCTCTAACTTCTGGTCACGGGGTCTCTCCACACCTCTAGACAACCCTTTTTGAATAAACCAAAGGCAACACCATGCTGACTGTCTCCTATATGGCCCATATCTGGTCTTGGAAACATTCACACATTCGTCACTGCTATCGAATCTGGGAGTGCTACAGATCCCCCTGCAGCCACCTCCGCTTTGCGGCTACTGCCTTTACGTTGTAGGCAAAAGCTGATGCAGGCCACTGTGTTTCACAACTGTGGGAAACAGTTGCCAAGCTCTCTGGTCCCACAGAAATCCCTCTCTGGGCTGGAGGACAAGGATGCAGCACCAGCACTATGTCTCCCTCTGGGTGGGAAGGGAGTGGGAACAAACTGAAGAAGCAAATTGTTCCTCAAGCAGAAACAAATTGTTCCTCAAGAAACATCTTCACAGACCCTTCCCCTCTACTATTCTTTTGATCTCACTCTGAAGTAGAACTGTTCTTCACCATTGACTTTGCACGTGAAAACTTTCTTGAAATTATCCTGAATTGCAACTGACTGTTTGCAAATCTATATCCAAGCCCTGAAGAGAAGGGAATGTGTTTCTCCATCACTGTCTTCCCTGCACTGTGAGTCCTGAGCCTGGAACAACATAGGTGCCGGCAAATGTTTGATAAATGTATGAATGAATGGACCTGAAACTTCCTTTGGTTGTGCAGTGGATTCTCAGAAACATTATGAAATAATCTGCATAGATGGCCTATGCGAGTCTCCCTGGGAGACAAATAACTCTATATTTATAAGATGTTGGGAGTTTCGCAGAGTTTATACACCTCAAAATTTACCAATGAAGAAATTTTGAGAAATGAGACAACACAGGGAAAAATTCATATTTTTCAAGGAAGAAATGGATAAATAAACATGAGAGAGTTCAATTTTTAGAAAACTTATGGGATGTCAAATCAAAACTTCCCCCCAAACTGTGAGAATTGTGGATATTATCTGAATAGTTTAACTGAAAACCCTAAAGCTGAACAAAACAACAAAGAAAAAAATGACTTAAAATAGTTGGCAAAATGTTACTGTGTTAAATATAGATGATGGATAGGAGTTCATCATACTATTCTCTCCAGTTTTTTCAGTATGCTTGAACATTATATAATACCAATGACATTTAAAAATTGGAAGCTTGGAAACAGCACTGTCTTTACCTTGCTTTAGAAAGGAGGCAACAGAAGAAGCAAAAATGGAATGGAAACTATGTAGACTTTGGCATCCTATAATTAAGACTTCAAAGGTCCCATTAATATGGTAGTATTATGATAGTCATAAAACTGTACTCGTTTGATGAAAGTAAAAAATTTTGGAAGCAGGAACTTTTGCTTAGGAATTAAATAGATTCGGAATTATAGAAATGGAAGGATATTCAGAAATGATTTCAGCCAATGCTCTCACAATGAGAAAACAGATGCCCAATGAAATGGAATGAAATAACTATCAGTCTCAGAGCCAGGACAAAAGCTAGACCTTCTGTACTCTGGGTACAGGATGTACTCCACCATCCTGGGTAGTATATGACATTGAACAAAAGTAGCCTGCAGTCACCATTCCCTCAATAGGTCAGTTGTCTGAAGCTCATTCTCCACTTAGAGAAAGCTATGGATGGTGCCAAGCAGAGCATCACTTTACTGGATCTAGAGACAGGGAGACTTAGCACACCTGGGCCCACTGCATGATGCAGTGGAATTTATTACACATCTGACTCTCACCTCATTAATTCCCCAGCTAAGTAGGATTCAAGGGGATTTGGGGGAGAATATACCATTGGGGTATTAATGTGAGTCACACAGTTCTAGACATAGGGATGGGAGTTTGAGAGGTACTAACTGAACCGAGGTTAGGTTTGACAACACATGTAGTGGCTTGATTTTTCTATGATCTTCCCTGCTGGTGGCCAGGAAGGGTTTAGGTTCACAGGATGAACTTCCCCATTTGTGATTAGCACCAACACAGGTATCTCTTGCCCTTGTGTTTGGAGATTTAACAGTCTCTAGAGCCCTAATACAAATTTCTGGTTTAGAAGCAATGGGCACAGAATCAAACTGTTTCCATTCACTGAATTTGATCAAATGCTTTAGAGCAGCTTGCAGGGGAGGGGGAAGGGGTCTAGCCTCCTTCAAGCTTTCCTAAGTAAATCTATGAATTAAAAGCAATGTAGTTAATATGTAGCTACAGCTTCAAGTCAACTCCCCAGAACCCCTCCCAATCAGAGAGCTACCCCTAAACCCTTCTTCCATAGAGCTGTCGATGACCAAAGCAGCGCTTTCTTTAATCTAGAGTATAGAATTGGTGGCTTACAAGGCTGAATGTTGCCTGCTTTCAAAATGATTTTTTTTTTTTAACGTTGCCAATATTTGCAACTTGGAGGATTCACTTGTTTAAAAAAACTGGGTATCAGCTTCTTTGGAAAAATTGAACAACCTCACCACAGCAGAGTGGCAGAAGGTGGGGGACACATTCCTGCATGGCAAAAATCTTTTGAGTTTGGAACGCAGGGGAGGCTCACTCCTCAGACAAGGCATGAGATTCTCCAGTTCACCATCCCCTCATTGATGTTCATGAACTGTCTGGGCCCTGCTTTCTTCTCAAACTGGTTGATGCTGCTGCTTAGAAAAAGCTTTGGGGAGTAGGTGCTGGGGTGTTCTTGGGTAAACAGGCAGGCAGGTAGATCACAGCACTTAAAGTCAGCCTGTGCAGGCTGCTTCACTCTACCTGCACCACTACGTGCTGCTGGCTTCCAATGCTTATGCTTTTGCTTGGGAAGGACATCACTGAGACGCTGCAGCATCTCCCTGGCTGGGAAGGGTTACTGTCAGCGGGTACATCGTTTTCAGTCTTCGACATTTGGACTACTACGCCTCTTAGGCGGTTGTTTATCTTCGGTATAGTTCCCTTTGAGGAAGGGTGGACACTATCCAGGAGGTTTCAGAAAGCACACGTTTCCAATATTATGAATAATGATGGAAGTCTCTTTTATTTTCCAAAGACACTTCTTACTAACAGTTTAGTCTCCTAAGCAACCGAACCAATGTAGCAAGGTTAGAAATGAGGTGCCCAGGCCCGATCTCAGCTGGAGACCGTGGGAGGCAGCGGAAAGCACGAAAGGACCCACTACAGGCCTGGTCCACAAAGGGGCGGCCCCACAGACTCGGCCCAATAGCCAGGGGCGGTGAGCTTTTTGCCTAGAGCTGCGGACCCAAGACCCCGGGCAATGGCCGACAGCGCTACATTGCGCCGGCGCACAAACCCTCCAGCAGGGAGAGAAAATAATCCGTTAACTATGCCTGGGTAGGACGGAGGCTGCCTCACGACTCTGCGCAGGCGCCCCCCGCCTGCAGCCATTGGCCGGTGCGCAGGTGCCCCAATCGCTCTTCACATCCTGTAAACAGAGGCCAGCTGGAGACGCCAACTTCTGTTTCCGGGTCACACCTTGACAGCGGCTTTCACCGCCCAGCTCTGCCCCGAGGTTCGGTGAGTGCGTCCCTCGCTGCGGGCCTGTCCGCAGCCAGGTTCCCTAACCCGTGGCACTACGCCCAGTAACTCCTCCGTTCCCCGCTCGGGTTTCGTTAGCCCTCGCGGCAGAGACAGGTTCCCGGCCTTGGGGAAATCAGGGAGCGGCTTGGTTAACCCCCGGAGCTCCACCGGTGTAGGTTGCGCGACCCTCTTTCACCCCTCGTTCCGGGAGACCTGCCGGGGTTGCTGAGATCTTTTCGGATCCCATGCGCAAAGTGACACCACACGTCCTCGCATTTCGTGTCCTTGCCCTTCGGCCCTTTGCCTCGGCAACAAGTAGCGGCCGCGAGCTCTCCCCCTCAGCAGGTGTGGTGGGGTTGGGGGCGCCTCTGACTAGGCTGAGGGTCTCTCAGCTCGGGCGGAAGCTGAGGCGTCACTAGCACCAGAGCTGTTGAATGTCGCCTGTCTTCCACTGTGCTTCTAGCATCGCAGTAGAATACCTCTTGGTGTTTTCTTTGGATCCGAAGTGAAAGAAAATGTGGGAGAGAGGACTCTTAGTTCCAGCAGAGGAAAGGGGCCACTTGGGGTCAAACCGCGCACGGGCTGCTGTCGGAAGATAGGTCAAGTTTACATTGCCTTGACCCTTCCCGACAGTGCATATCGTCAGTGTGCCCCGAAGTTTCACTCTTTACCGGGAACTTCGATGCAGCAGCAGAAGACCACTGGTCATACCCTGCCTTAGGAGTTCTTAGCCTAGAGTCCCAAGAACGCCTCGAAAATGATTGCAGGGTTTAGTTTCTTCAGATCATTCTTTGCCCAGAAACGGTTAACAGAGCAAGTCCAGTCTAAGCCTTCCACTTTAGATGCTCTGTCTTCTGACCCCTTTCTTGGGATCTCTAGTTCAAATGCACGGCTGCTTTTTTTCTCCTTTCGCCTTGCAACAAAGAAGTGTAAGATACACACCCTTGTTTCCGAGTTTAGTGGCTGTTAGATTAAAATTATGTCAAATCTAAATTATCTAGAAAGTTTCAGAGAGACATATAAACAGGTGTACATGTAAGCTTATTCATTCATAATAACATAGGGGAGAAGAATGCCTGATATGAATTATTGATACCTATGAATTGAATATTTTAACTTGCATTCTATTAATTAATACTGTATACAGTTTAAACAGATAAATAGTAAAATAGAAACTATTCAAGTATAAGGAGATACTTCATTACAAAAAGCAAAAATTACATAATTTGAAATGACCAAAGTCATTTTAGGTTTTTTCCCCTTAGTCTAAGTCATATACATAACATTTTTGATTATGCAAGTCTTGAATTTTTAAGGATCTAAAGTAATAATTTTTACATTAACTCAACAAATATTTATTGAGAAACTGCCATGTGCCAGGAGCTATTATATTTGGGGCACCTGGGTGGCTCAATCGATTGAGCGTCCGACCTCAGCTCAGGTCATGATCTTGCAGTACACCAGTTCGAGCCCCACGTTGGGCTGTGTGCTGACAGCTCAGAGCCTGGAGCTTGCTTCAGATTCTGTATCTCCCTCTCTCTGCCCCTCCCCTTCTTGCGCTCTCTCTCTCTCTCTCTCTCTCAAAAATAAACAAACTTTAAAAAAATTAAAAAAAAAAAGAAAATAACACTATATTTACCCCCAAGGAGCTTATAGTTTAATAGGAAACCTTATTCCTAAACAGTTGCACCTAGGGAGCTGATGCTGCATAGTATATTTTCTCTACAGTTTTTGATATATGCCTTTTCATGGAAATGCTCCACCTTGTTTGTTGTAATTTTAAATGTTTCCCAACTAGTATATGGCTCTTATATAGCCAAAACTTCTATCAGTTAAATTTAAGTACATTGCATTATGTTCTTTTCCATGCTAGAACCCTCTGTCATATTGTGGTTTGAACATATATTTGCCCAAATCTATTTCTCAGTTGTCATGAATGGCCAATTATTAATATTTTTAATTCATTTTGCACTCTTAAATCTGCTTGTTTTCCTGTAGCTACAAACATACGTCGTTGGTGTGAACTTTGATTTTTTTTCTTATATACATGACTAATTATACTTTTGAGTTTTTTGTTTTAGAATACCACTTCAAATATTTCCCACTTTTTTCTTTGCTGAAGACATTTTAAACTGTTTCACAGATGTCTTGCCATTGTTAACATAGGTGTATTTGTTCCATAACCTTTTCCCTCTCTTCTCACAGGTATCGATCACTTCTTAGCCTTTAGTCAATCAACCGGTATTTATTAAATACCTACTTTTTTGAGCCTCTGTGGCTGGCCTGACATGAACAATAATATAGAAGACAGGGACCTCGCCTTCTAATTGATTACAATTTAGACCAGAAACAATATGAACATAACTATACTGCAGGGCCAACTGTAACAACTAAGCTACAGGTGATGCTGATCGTAAAGACCGCAAAGTCCAGAGGGGGAAAAGAATGTTTTGTGGCATCTTCTGCCTTTAAAAAATATCTTCTTCCTTGCCTGGTCTTGTTTGTAAGCTACACAGAGCTCCATAAGGGTCTTGGGGCCTCTTGAGGAAATCTTGTTCCAGACTATTCAGAGAGTAGAATTGAGGTGCTGAGGGTCAAAACATTTTCGTCCAGGTTTACCCAGCTCCCTGAGCGACTATTATAATCTATTTCTCTGTGATTAAGAAAAAATATTAATTCATCATTGACCTCTTTGAAATCTACTCTTACTATTGGGAGGGCCTCAGAGAACTAATCCCAGGGACAGGTATGCTCAGTGATATTGTGTATGCCTAAAACTTCTTTGTTTCAGGCAGTTTGGAGCATGTGAACATACTCTGAGCCTTGATGAGTTCCAGTATGTGGTATATTATGCAGAGCATTCAGAGCAAATACTCTCTCTCAGAGCGCTTAATCCGAACAATCGCTGCCATTCGTTCCTTCCCACATGATAATGTAGAGGACCTCATCAGAGGGGTGAGTGTGCTGTATTGATGGAGAGTACTTTGGGAGGTAAAGCGGGAAGGTTCCTGGGGAATCGTGATAGATTACAGATTTGCAGCATTGACTCAGCGCAAGATGACAAGGAGTTTTTACAGTCCTCATACATGTATTAACTTGACGATGCAAATACAGTTTCCTTGTGTTTTGCTTCTCTTTCCTTCTCCCTTTCACTTTGTGCATCTGATATTTTTCTTCAGGAAATATGTTCTGGATGACCCTAGTCTCACGTTCTTTGTAAAATCTCTGTCTGGATATGATGCATGTGGGATCCAGCAAGCTCAAAGTCTCCTACACGTGTTCTACTAAGGGAGGAAGGAGACGAGCAAAGCAGAAGCAGTTTTCAAATCCTTGTGGTTTATAATAATCACATAGAGAGCTATCACTTGCCGTCTATCTTAACAACAGCTACCACTTTTAATTCTGTAAGGAATGTCAACCTTTAAATGCAGGGTAATTTTTGACTTAAGAAAGCATCTTAACATCTTTAACCACTGCCATTCAGCGATTGTTATACAACTAGTGTCCTAGTTGTATCCTAGTATCCTAGACAGTCTTTGAGATATTTTCCTGATTATTATTCCTGCTGAAGAGAAGTTACAGGGTAATTTTTTGATCACTAGAAAATGCATCCAGATGGTTGCTTTTGTACATTTCTTTTCAACAACAGTGGAATCCTTATTTACTGCCTGGAGCTGTGTAGCTGCTTCAGGGTTGTGTGGTGCAGCTTTGAGAAGGAATAGTCATACAGCGTTAACTTGTTCTCAGCAAAAGTGGTACCAGAGGATTCAGCAGTAGGAAGTTTGTCACGTTCTAATTCTAGCTCTGCTGCTGAGTCATTCGGCGACTTTGGTCTGACTGTGAGATCCCCATCTCCTTTCATCACATTTGAAAAGAGCCATACCTCCGGAGGCTAGGTGGCAGAGAATGCCCATACTCAGAGGCTACTTTGAAGATGTTTATAAACAAAAAGATAACGTTAAGATGACCTTACTATTAGTGATGGTCATCCGTTGAATGACAAAGAGGGTGCCAGGTCTCCTGGTTTCAGTCTGACCGACTCACTTTCTGGACTTTTGTAGAGCATGGCGGCCGTAGAAAGTGGATGGGTTTTCCAGCTTTCCTGAGTGGTGAGAAGTTTCCCATTGCTTTTGCACATAAGGTTATGTCCTCAGTGATGCCTAGATGGCCATCTGGCAAGTTACCTTGTGGAAAAACTTAGTAAGTTGATCTAGGGAATTGATAGCTTCTTTCTTTCATCTTCAGTGTGTTCCCTCGGTTTGGATATTAGCGTTATATTATTTTAATACGTAGTAGAAACCGGGACTAGTAGTATGTTTCCACTACAGTCAGAGCTAGAGCCGTCTTCCACCCTGGACTCAGTTCTGAGTCTCATCCTACTCAGTGAGCCAGAGCTGAGCACACTGACTGAAGTTTCCTTGTGCCCGTAGGGAGCAGATGTGAACTGTACCCATGGCACACTGAAGCCACTGCACTGCGCCTGCATGGTGTCAGATGCTGACTGTGTGGAGTTACTCCTGGAAAAAGGAGCTGAGGTAATGTTTTTAACACTGTCGCGTTAATGAGCCATTACAACTTGAGCTTCACGTTTTCTTAAAATTTCTGTCTCTTCTCCCGTCCCTTCCCACCTTCTAGCCCGTAGTAACATTGGCATAGCCAATATCAAAGCAGAACGTAATGGTAAATATATATGTAGTGATCCAAAGGATTTCATCCTTTGCCTTTCTTTCTTAAGTTGTCCCGGGCTCCAGGAAGAGGGAGTTTTATCTCCCCTTTTTCTCTCAGCCTTCTTTCTGGAGTTGTTTGCATTTCCATTCAGTGCTCTCACGGCCTGTTGACTGTCCAGGAGCTCTAAGTACCGAGGCCCCTGGAGTGATTAAATCTAAACCATTTGACACCTGCTACCAGACATGCACTTCTAATACCACTGTTTCTGGGGGATAGATGTCATTAGGTAACCCATTCCTCAGGATTGGCCTACTTGTGCTAGTTCTGCCCACTAATTATTTTCCGTTTATTGTATCCTGTTCCTGTCTTCTTTCTGACGTATCTTAAGATAAGAAACCTAGATTAATTTATATCGGCATCAGCAAGAAGCAGCATGGTATAATGAAAGGTTAAAAGAATAGACTCTGGAGCCAGACTTCATGGATTTGAATCCCAGCTCTATCACTTCCAGCTGTGGGACTTTGAACAAGTTACTTAAGTTTTCTTTGCCTCGGTTTCTCCATCCGCAAAACGGGGGTGACAATGGTATCTTCTTCATGAGGTTGTGAAGTGTTTAGTACACTGGCATGTAGTAATTGCTAAGTAAGTGTTTGTTAAGTAAATAAATAAGCAGTTTTGACTGTTTGTAAGCAATCTGGAAGTTGCACGTGCTGAGGCACCAATTGGAATCAGACATGCCGCGAAGCTGGTGTGCAGACCCCAAACATATTGGTCAGTAAGCCTAAGGGGCCAGCCGCAGCACCATCCACCCAGCCATGTTGTTCTCCACTTGTCATTATCTGTTACATAACTCTTGTGAGTGACCCTGAAATGAAAGCCAGTGATTTAATGTCAGTGATGAAAACTATCCCCGGGGGCGTGGAAAGTTTTTAGCTAAATAGAAAGTTGAACTGAGTTAAATATATCAGCTTATTTTTATTGCATTTTATGGGGGAAGATAATATGTTAGTCTTAAGTTTGGGTTTTGAAGTCTTTATTATAGGGAATGTTGATTTGTAGCAAGTCAGCTGCTTTTGCAGTATTGCAAGGTTGTGCTCTTCTCTTCACATGCCTTTATTGAGGTTCTCTTATGACTGCACGGCATAGTTTTGCAAGGGGCTGAGCTGATCGGATTAACAATTTGAGCTTCTCGGTATGGTTAAAGAACGCGGCAAAGCTATATGGGTGGAGTTTGGCCTCATTATTTTTCAATCTGGTTGCCATCAGCCACAGGTTAGAGTGAGTTGGGATAAGTAAAATAATTCAAAACCTTTACTCTGGCTCATGTGTTGAAACTACTTTCCAATAAGTATCTCCCAGAGTAGTTACAAGGATTTAGACTTCATCTTCTCTTTCTTTACCCTTTACCCCATGGTAGAGATCCTAGTGAATAGTAAAGAATGTAGCAGAAAAACCCTAAATAATGCAGGCCAGCTGATCAGTGCACATAATAGAGTGCTGGTTGTTTTGAGACCGCTCTCTTCCTATTTGCTCCGAAGCTCCTGACATCTCTCCGTCTCGATCACCAAGACTCCCTGGGAATTGCTTGTTGATTCTCATATTCAGAACATGACAGAGCACAGGTAGTGGATAAACACATGCAAGCTTCTTTGCCCACCCATCTTCCTCTCGGTAGTCTAGCTACTGTCATATAGTTCCTCCGTCTTTACAGGTGAATGCCCTGGATGGTTACAACCGAACAGCCCTCCACTATGCAGCTGAGAAAGACGAGGCTTGTGTGGAGGTCCTCTTGGAGTATGGCGCAAACCCCAACGCACTGGATGGCAACCGAGATACCCCACTTCACTGGGCAGCCTTTAAGAACAATGCTGAGTGTGTGCGGGCCCTCCTGGAGAGTGGGGCTTCTGTCAATGCCCTGGATTATAACAACGATACCCCGCTCAGCTGGGCTGCCATGAAGGGAAATCTGGAGAGCGTCAGCATCCTTCTTGATTACGGAGCGGAAGTCAGAGTCATCAACCTAAAAGGCCAGACGCCCATCTCCCGCCTGGTGGCTCTATTAGTCAGGGGACTTGGAACAGAGAAAGAAGACTCTTGCTTTGAGCTTCTCCACAGAGCTGTTGGACACTTTGAATTAAGGAAGAATGGCACCATGCCACGGGAGGTGGCCAGAGACCAGCAGCTGTGTGAAAAACTGACTGTTCTGTGCTCAGCCCCGGGAACTCTAAAAACACTGTCTCGCTATGCTGTGCGCCGGAGTTTGGGCCTCCAGTATCTGCCAGATGCAGTGAAGGGCCTTCCACTGCCAGCCTCTCTGAAGGAATACCTCTTACTTGTGGAATAGGCTGGAGAAGTTGTTTGCACCATCAGGCAGGCAACTCTGGGTGAGATTTTTCCCTGTGGTACTGTCTCTTTGTCTTGGAAAACAGGAAAAGCAGTTGTTCCTGTTGTGTGGTTTATATTTAGAGGCAACATGTCACAACAGTCACCTCCACACCACCTCCCCTCTCCAAACCAAGCAACCAAACAAACAAACAAACAAAAAATCCCTCACTTTTGTTTTCTCTTTATTGCTTACTTGGCTTTTTATATTGCACCCTGCAAGCGAAGAGGTCTCCCCCTACCCCCCTCCCCCCTTTAGGGAAAAAGTCAACAATGCAACTGAATTCTCTAGGAAGATGAAGAGTATTTAAAGAGTGTGTGTTTAGTTTTCCTTTGGGAACATGATTAACATTTCAGAAGAATCCCTCTAGAAACATTTTAACTGGTCAGTGAAGAAGTCTAAGAAAAGTCCAGCTAACAAATGTGGCCCAAAGGTGAAGATACTAAAAGCTCAAATGGTGTGCAGATTCACAGTTGGGCTGGATGATATTCCTAGAGTGCCACGTCATGGAGCATTCAGAAGGGACTGGCCCCCTCTCTCACCATCAAAGGAAACAGCGGTCTTGGCCTCTTTTCCATGGGTGTGCCTGAGGGTTCCAGTAGTTCAGCAGTGTTATTTCAGAACTAACATTTTCTTACTGCTTTCCACATAGAAGAGGTAGCAGGTTCTGAGCAGTCCTAAGAACTTTTCTAACGCAGTTCTTTCTCTTGGTGAACGCCAGTTTGCTCCAATGGGCTTATTAGCAGGTGCTCTTGCACCTTAGATGAAGGTGTTTACTCTAGCAGGGAAGGAGATGGGCTGGGCTGCCTTTTCCCATGGGTCGTCTTCATTTCCCTTTAGGGAATTCACGCTACTGAGGGTTCAGAATTATTTTCCTTTCAGTTGTTTTGGCAACTTTGCTTTTTACGGATCTATACAAGACATTGGGGGAGGCCAGCGAGTGGGGGAAGAGCATTATAAGAGCTGCTTTCAAGCTGGCCCACCTACTCAAAAAGGAACTGTTTTAGTGAACCATACTTAGTCAACGATACTCTTCCTTTTCATGTTCCTAAACTAGATCAAGTAGTTATTATCTTGGATGACCCGATGCAAATTTGAAAAACTTTTTTTAAGTTGATCGGGAACTACAAATAAAAATGACTGCAATCTGCTGACACAGCTAATTTGAAAAAACATGTCTGCTTTTGCCCTTTTGCCATTGGTGGGGTTTTTTTTGGTTTTTTTTTTTTGCTCACTTAAAGAAATAAACACTTCTAAAAGCAAGTTTGGCAGTTTCTACTGTTCCTGCTTTTCTCCACATCGTTTAATCACCCGGAGCCCCGTTGTCCATAACTTTGAAATGGGCTGTCACCACCTCCCTCATAAGCTGTTTTAAGGATGCAGTGATACCAGGGCTTAATATTTACTGTTAATTTTTCTTCCCCTTAATGGACTGCACAAAGAGCATTTGGCTGCCTTAAGTCTGGACTCCTGACAAGCCTTCTCAGTTGCTGTTCAGAACTGGTTTCAGGGTGTAAAGGTAATACTTTGGATAGCCAGCAAAAGTGACATATTAGAGATCATCATTCCTCCACGGCTGGTAAAACCTTGAACCTCTTCCTGCTTCATCAGGCAGATGAGGAAACTGGGTTGGGAGGAGTATGTACGCTTGTGCTGTCAGGATCTGGTTATTGGAGGCTAAGCTTAAACTTGGCATCAACAGGTGCCATCCTGTCAATTTGGGTAAAATCTGCGGTCTCGCTCCTGAAGACCAACTACATTACATGGTTACTTGGCTGATGAGGAAGAAGCTATTGTTATGGGATAGAAAACAAATGGAGCTGAATGAGAACTGACCGCTTTCTCAAGCAGTATTTCAGCCAGCCCACCAAACCGGGTCCAGGAGTGGGGGTCTCTTTCCCAGGCCTTCCAAATGTGCATGTCTCCCCACAAATGGGGTCTGCGTTTCATCTAGGAAGGAATAACAGGGGAAGAGTTGAGAAGGAAGAACCCTGAGTTGTCAGAAGAGAAGTAGAGATCATGGAATGGCTGGAAAAAACCCTAGGTAATGGGTATATGATCACGAGGTGAAACACAACTTCATGCTTAAGGGAGACTGGCAGGGCACCTTATGGCTACAGAGGATGCAGGAGGGACTAGTGTGCGATAGGGGGTAAGGACCAGTATATGATGTTCTAGGACCGTATGTGCAGAGCCAAGAGACGGAGAGGAGTACATGGGGTGATCATATGGGATGCATTTTCCCACATGTCTGAGCAGGGTCTGGTGCTTTGGGTTGACAGTATGACATTCTATTTACAAAAGTGACAACAGGAGAACCAAAAGCACAGTGACCAGTTGGCCTTTATTAGTGTTACTGCAGTCAGAGTAGTAGAGGAACCAAGACTTTGTTATCACAAGAAATAAATAGAGCTTATTTTTAGGAAGATTCTAACCGAGTAGTTGAAATCTAGCAGTAGCACTAGAGGAGCCCAGTCTTGTGTGACAGATGAAGCTGGGGTAGAAGTGATGATAAATTCTACCTCAAAGGACCTTCTACGCACTGCCCACTGCCTCAGCTCCCTGGCCAGAGCTGGTCATGGCTACAGGTGCAGATTAAAAGGAAACCTAATGAAAAATGGGCTAAAACACTTGAGAATGCATGGACTTGGATCTATCAGGGGGTGAGCTGACCATGATCAGACAATCCATTACCCTCACTCCAAAGAGGGTTAGATAGAAGCTTCTCCAGATCGCTTCCGGCTGATGTGCTCCAGGTGGGCGTGCTCTGAGGTGTCCAAGTCAATCTCATACTTGGCTAGGATTTTGAGGATGGGCCTCAGCTTCAGCCACCACTGCTCCTTGGGGATGCGGTGGCTACAGAGGAATGAGACAGATGATTTAATCTTTCAGCACCCCAACTGATTTCTATCAAAAGCTTATAGGAAGAAGTTGAGCAGAAGAGGCTGGATTTTAGGACATGGCCTAAGATCCAAAATGGGTACGAGTCCAGGTGTTACTCCTAAGATAAAAGGATCGAAGACAGCGAACAGGTTGGGAAGAGCAGATCCTGAAACTACCGGGGAAGTAGATGTACTCACTCAAAATCCGTCTGCTCCTTCAGCTCAGTCACCGGTTGAAAGACCAGAGCCCTCTTACGCATCCCCAGAACACAGCCTGAGTCTGGTGTATTGGCGAAGATCCTCCCTGCAATACAGGATGGTCAGTAGGCTTCTATAATGGGGAACCAGCCACTATGGGGGGGTCTTACCCTCTCACCCCACCTACCATTACGGTAACTCTCTTTGATTTTCCCAGACATCCAGTTCATAGCCTTGGCACCCATCTTAGTGGCAAAATTCCTGTCAAATGGAGTTGGGCTTCCACCCTGGAAAAAGAATCATAAAAATTACAGCGGGAAGGACTCTAATGAAGTGGCAGAGATACCTGAATACACACAGAAAAAAGGAAAGAACAGGCCCCAGGTTTGCAGCTGGAAACAGGAATCCAGAAGTCTAACCATGAAGGAAATCCTGAGACAGCGCTGAGAACAGAGTGAGCTGGCACAGCTTATTTGGCCATTTACCAGGGGTAAGAGTAACTAATTAGATATGGGGGGACCTGGTCTCACAGCTGCCAGATCCTGTTCATTCACTTCCAGTCTGATTGGCCAGTCGCCTCCTTGCCCCTCTTCAGCCTAGCAGCTTTTGTCAGTCACCATCATCGACAGAAGTGTTCCTTGTGAACCAACATAGATGTCCTTGGTAGCACCTCAGAATAATATAAAACATCATGCAGATTTTCTCTGAACTAAGTGAAAGGAGGTGGGAAAGTGGGGAATAGATCGCCATGCTTTATCCAGTTAGATCCCATTCCTGCAGGGGCTAATAAGCTCATTCAAGTTGAGGATACTGGGAATTCATAGGTAGGTAGACAACGGTCAAAGGTCCATACTTAAGCAGTATCAGCTGGGGACATTTGGGATGGGGAGGCCTAAGACCACTGGTACCGTCTGTGAGCGAGGCCTGCCGTAGGTGGGGATTGAATGTGGATAGCAGAAGGGAATTCGTTTCCCCCGAAAACCCCGGTTAGTGCAGACAGAGCCCAACACCAGCAAGGTGGCTGTACTTCTTGCACAGGAAGGCAGCATGGCATGCTGGGAAGAGCACTGCAGTGCATTCTGGCTCTCACCCAAGCTTGATGAGCGGCCCTAAAAAAGTTGTTTCTCCCGTCTGGGCCTCATTTTCTTCATCTGAATTAGTGGTTCTCAACTGGAGATGATTTTGCCCCCCAGGGGACATTTGGCAAAAGTCTGGAGACATTTTGTATTTGTTACAACTTAGGAGGGAGGTGCTACTGGCATCTAGTGGGTAGAGTCCAGGGATGTTGCTAAAGCATCCCGCAGTGGCACAGAACAGCCACCCGCAACAAAGATTTATCCAGCCCCAAATGACAATGGTGCCAGTGCTGAGAAGCCCTGCCCCAGGAGGGATCACATAACCTCGAAGGCCATTTCCAGGGTAATGCTGTTTCGATTCTGTGACAGTAAAAACTGCAGGCTCGTGCTCTGTGGTGGCACCGACAGCCTCCAGCAGATTGGGGACCAGTGGGAGACCCAATGGCTATCGGGGATTGTGGCCGTCTGGTGAAGGGTATGACTGGGGTGTCTTCCCGACCTGCTGCATGTGCCCAAGCACATTCTTCCTGCTGTCAAATATGCCCTTCCCCTCCTCAGAGTACAGGTTGAAGATGAAGTCCGTGGTATAGTTCTCATTGCACTTCTCATTCCTGCCAAGTAGAGACCAAAAGCCTGTGACTTTGGTTGTCTCCCCATCCCTCCCAACCCTTTTCTGCTTCAGTAGGCTTTGTTCTTCCCTTTTCTGTCTCCTCCCATGGCTCCAGTTCTCTCACTGTGTCCCCAAATTCCTCAGGGCATCCCAACCATGGATTCATTCTGTGGGCTAGAGCCAAAGCCTAACTGTTCTCTTCACTTAGGAACACACCATGGATGAGGTACCTTAACACCAAGCCCCTTTTCACAGTGGTTTTCATCTTATGCACCAGATGTTCAACATTTGCCTGAAAATAAGAGAGTAAATCTTAAGCCTTGCCAGGAGTGGATAAGGCCGGGCAAGTGCACAGATCTCTTGTTCCCCACCAGGCCTCTCCAGATGGGGAGAGAGACTGGAAGAGAGCTGTTTACAATCTGTGCCTAGTCCCTGTGAGAAGTTCAGTGCATGCTGCAATGTGAACAAAGACTCCAAACGAGCCAGGCAGAACTGGGAGAGGGTGAGTTAAGGACAGCCATGGTAACTGCCGGTCTTCACCTTTCCACCTGCTCCCAGTGTCCCCTTCCAGGAGATTCTGCTTCCCTTCCCTCAGAGGGCCAAGGGGGGGGGGGGGGGGGCACTGCTCTCAGTGTTGGCCTTTGAATGGGTTGCTTGTCGGTGCAGCAGTGATTTGCTTGGGAGGAACCAGTTCCTTCATCTGGGCTTTGAGCTGGGGGTGAAGGAGGAAGACTCCCACCTTCCATTCCCAGCAGGGACTTGAGTTCTTGTATGAGGGAGTTCCCTCAGCCTGCTGCCCCTGCACTTTGTGGCTCTTCTTCCCTCCAGTGAACTGAAATCTTGGAAAACTAGGATCATATGGCCCCTCTGAGAAAAAGGAATCGGAGCACCCTACCCCAACCCCGGAAGGGACAGGAATGAGAAGAGTCTGCTTTGGTAGCAAGGGAGCCCAGGGCGGGTGGCATGATCAGTAGAGACACCACCGACTTTCTCTGTTAGTTAAACCACCTACTCACAAGTTTAGAAAAGTCTTTTAACCTCTCTAAATCTTTCTTGTCCATAACACGGAGATAATAATAGCTCCCTTGCACGTGTGTTTTGAAGACAAAATGCAAAAACACGTTGAGAAGGGCTTAGCAACGTGGGGCCTTCGAAACGAATGCTCCAGAAACAGCAGCTGTGGTCACGCGTGCGAGGTTACACTGGAGATGCCCTCTTGCTGCTCTTTCTAGTTTCCTCGCAGGGCCCCAGAGACCAAGCAGCTATCCTCATCTTGAGCTCTCACAGCTCAAGATGCTGTGGGGACAGACTAGGGCAGGGGAGAGCTGCATAACAGGCTCTGAGTGACCATCTACCTGCAGGTCCCGAATGGTGAAGGGCTCCTCAAAAATGTAGGCAGCATCGGCCCCAGCTGCCAGTCCTGCCATGGTGGCCAGGTAGCCACAGTAGCCACCCATCGTTTCGATGATAAACACCCGACGCTTGGTGCCTGCCGCTGACTGCTTGATGCGGTCACAGGTCTGCAAAGACAGCGGGGTCTCAGTTAGAAAGACAGAGTCCGGGGTCTGATCCTTGTCACTTCTCTGGCCCTTGACATAAACCGGCCCCGGAACGTCACCCTCCCCGGCTCAGCCAGGCCCCTACGCCTCATCAAGTTCTTGCCTTAGGGGGCGGCCGGCACACCTGCCAACTGCCCTGTGGAACTCGCCTCCTGGGAAGGAAGCTGTACTTACCCTTTGTGTCGTTCAGGGCAGGGAAATTAGGCTATCTGACCTCAGGATGGAAAAAAACATTTGGGACGCAGAGTACTGATGCGTTGGAGGCTGACAGGTGAGAATGAATACCGTAGCGTGGAGAAATATAAGTGCGTAAGGGCCTGGGCTCGAAGAGGCACCGTTCGAACAGTCACTTGGTTAGTACAAAAACAGTAGCTCACTCTCCAGCACACGTGGTCCAGGGATTACAGAGCTGGCCAGAGGCCTGGGAAGCGGGGGCGGGCTCTCACCGTGCAGATAGTATTGAGTGCTGTGTCAGCCCCCACGCTGAAGTCCGAGCCGGGGACGTTGTTGGAGACCGTCGCGGGGATGACCACAAACGGGATGCACAGCTCGTCAAACAGCTTCCTGCCCTCCATCAGTTCCAGGCCCCCTGTGTAAGCCTGAGAAGAAGGGTGGCAGCCATGAGGGGAGAGGGAAAAGTGGGGAGGAGGGGAACGAACGGGAGGGCACTCACCTCAAAGCCCCCAATGATGACAAGGCCCTGAATGTTAAACTTAGTGATGTTGGCACTGATCTGCTCAAAGCTCTTCTTGGGTAGAGTCCTAGTTGATTGGGATGAGGCGGGGTGGGCGATGAGGTGATGGAATTTGGAGAATTAAGCAAAGTTGAGGGAGAAAAAAGCTAGAATTAGAATGTGCTTTATGTATAACTTCTTGACCTGTGCCCCCTTCCCTGCCCCCCCTCATGGCTGTGTAAGGACACATCCTGGGGCTTAAAACTGCTAGAGCTGCTAAGAGATGTCTAGATATGCAGGCCTTCCCTCACTGAGGCAACTGTGAGCTTGGGGACAGAAGATGCAGACTACAGCAGTGTGGACGCTGACCTAATGAACTGACACCCACATTCCAAGGGACATCTTTCGGGGTGACTAGGAGGAGGTGCTTCCAAAATGCCACTTACCTTTTAGTCCCAAGTTTGGAACCACCTTGGCCAGTCCAGCCCCCAACATAGCTCCAGCCAGCTTCCTCGATCTGCAGGAAAAGATCACACAGGTCTGCCTTGTGGACTGAATGCTGCTTCCTGAGTTCTGATCCCACCCCGACACCCCCCCTGGCTGGAAGAGGAACACCACGCATCGGCTTTTCCCCACCTCAGTGAACTTCCTCTGGTCTTCCTGCCCATTCACAAATAGTAAGCACCTACTTATGCCAGGCACTGCACTGCGCTTTGGGACAGAGAATTAAACAAGGTGTGTTGCCTGTAAAGGGTTCATTTCAGTGGCTCCTGCCTATTCATACTGCCCTAAGATTAAGCATCTACTTCTGCTCAAACCCTGAGAGGAAAGAAAGGGAGAGAGAGAGAGGGGAGGGGCCAGGAGAAAGAAAAAGACCGACAGGTCACCCCTGCTACGTGCCTCAGAGTACGTGCCCTCCTCCTTTTAGTCCCCGTACCTGACCCTTGGCCAGGCCCTCGAAGCCATCATGTACAACCAGCACCCGGTTGCCCTGGATGAGGCCAATCCTCACGGTGGAACGGACGGCAGCGTTCATGCCTGCGGCTGGGGCCCCCACGTTCATCACGGCCACTGTGTGTATGCTACTCTGGGGAGAAGAAGTGGAGAGGGAGCAGGACGAAGAGGGGGACAGGTCAGTAAGGGAAGCTGAACCCTGTGTCCCTCATGGTCCTAGGGTCAGGACATGGGCCTCTGGACAATGTACCCCCTCTCCAGGAATGCCAGCACAGCCTGTTCCCTCATCCTGTGGAAGCAAATTCTTTATCACAAATCAATAAGGAAAACCGCTGTCCCTGCCCACAGATAGCATTACGTAACGAATGAGGCCTTCCAGAGCAGCATTTCCCAAAGTGTGATATTTGGACCGCCCGATCTAGGGAGCCTGTTAAACCAACCTATTCCTGGCCATGACCCAGAGCTAAATCCTCTCTGAGGGAAGATTGCTAACGTCCAGCAATCTGCACGTTAAATAAGCAGCCCAGATGATTCTGATAGACACTCAGTACCGAGAACCACTACTTCGGGGGAAGAAGTGGCTGAAGTACATTCATATGATCATTCCCAGGTCTGCCCAAAGGATTAATCCGTAAATCTCTTTCCCAGTCCTTGCACGCTACCTCGTCGATCCTAAATTGGATGTGGGCCTTGGGGCAGAGACGTCCGGGGCACATTAAGAACATGGGGCTAGTATCTGGGGGGGCTAAGAGAAAATTTCTTAGTAGGGTCAGGGACTCGGCACTGGAGATTTTAGTGGGGCGAAGAAGCTGGCCAGGCTCTAGGTTATACGAGTGGAGGTGGCACTTCACGGAGGGAGACTGAGAGAGTCAAAGGGAGAGAACTCACCGGTCCCTTAGAGACTGGGGGTCTGACATGAGCCAGAAGCTTGTACACTTCCCAGTTGTTCATGAAGCTCCTGGAAAAAGTACAGGTGGGGTGGGGGGTCTTCAGGCTGTTCCTCACGGCCAGGAGCCAAGGGGATCTAAAGTTCTGTTCCCAGTGTGAAGTCCAGCTGGGCAAACCTCAAAGGACATAACTGGGACCTGGCAGGAACTGGGCAGGGGCTGAAAAAGGGCCAGTAACCGATCAAACCCTCCCTGAGGACTCTTCTCCCAGGCACTGCACTCAGCACGACACGCTGTCCCTTGGCTAGAGAAACTGAAAACCTGGCTGGAACCCACACAAAAACCACCGGATTACAGCAGGCCAATCCCAGGAAGAGCATCCCTGGGACAAACTGTGCCTCCTGGTCACCTCACAACCAGCTCTCTCAGGAAGGAACTGTCACAAAGACAGTAAGAACAGGGAGGGGCAGAAGCTCTTATATTGGGTTTTAAACCATGTCCGTTTTTTGCTCCATTCCAATATCTGATTTCTGTAGCTAGTGAGCTTCCGGTCATTCCTCACCGGCCTCTCAGCTTCATGGCTTCATCAAATTTCCTGTCGTTCATGGCCTTGGTCACATCTTTGGTCTGAAGGAGGAGCACAGCAAGAGTCATGACTACAGGGCAGGGTTCTACACAGCTGGATTCCTAGCCCGTGGTAACGCTGTCTCCACTCTTATGCCTGGATCCTACCCACCATGCCTCCCACCTTTGCTATGCTCCCCAAACATTCACAGAAAGCAGCATCTTTGTTTTTCCTTAATTTTCGGAGAAATGAGCAGCCAAAGGAAGGAGCTGATTCAATGCTCTACTTATTCGAATATTTTTCAGAGTGGAGGAGTGCTCACAGATAAAATAGCATCTTCCTCCATTCCGCAACCTGAAAGTAGCCTCTAAACTGAGTGTATGAAGAAGACCCTATGGATCCCAGTTAGGAAGAAAAGCCGATCCCTGCCGTGTGTCTCCCAGCTGCTGATTTCTGCTCTGTGAACCCGTGCTTTAGCTTTTGGGATACATAGTTCCAAGCAAGGCTGGAGCCTGTCTAGGCTGTAGGTTTCTGGGACTCCCAGTTTGAGGGAGAAGCAAGCCAGGAAATGGGGAGCCAGCCCTGAGCATGCAGGCCAGTCCTAAGAATCAGCCAGACACCTCAGCCCCAGACACACTGCTCTGTGGTATCACAGGAGTGATTCCTTTGTAATAAGAGCCATTTCCTGAGCACCCGGTATTTTCCAGATACTGCATCAGACCTTCTACAAAGCTTCCCTCCGCTCCTTATAGTAGCCCTCAGGGTGAGTGTTAGGAACCTCACGTTATTTCAGAGAAACATGGTCAAGGTAGAAATCATAGAAACATACGAGCTAGCCAGCCAGACCATAATACTATTCCCTGCTTTTAATAATGTTTGGAGACATACTCCGTTTCTTTTCCAACAAAGACATGGCAAAAGCATCCGAGGCTGGATATTATGCGACGTTGGGTCTCACTACTTGGTAAGATGTAGCGTCTCCCACGTTTCTTAGGAACATTTAACAGATGGGGACACTGAGGCTTAGAGAGGGGACAGCTCCTATGCAAAGCCTACTGTGCCCTTTCCTCATTTGACTCTTAACTGCACCATGCTGCCTTCCCATCTCCAACAGGAGTTCCAGTGCCCTTCGAAGTTGGTCTCTTTCCCTCTAAGCTCTAGCTCAAAGACAGGGGCTTGGGCTGTTAGGACGGGGAGCTGAGGTCGGTACTTACCATTTGGACACACTCCATGAGGGGCAGGCGCACAGCCTGGTTCCCAGAGAGGCTCACCACACAGGCTGGGGTGTCTGGAGTCCCTTCCAAAAGTGCCATCACTGCCTCCACACCCATCCTGCTGCCCTGCAGGAACCCAGGGAGCAAAGACAGTCTGGTTCAGGCCTCCCCATCTGGACTGGGCCTGGAGAGCCAGGGCACCTGAGGCCCTTCCAGATCACAGGGTTGAATTGCACATTTAAGGACTACAGCTAAGAGCTTATGGGGCTTTATCTCCCTACCCAGATTTCATCTAAAGCTTGATTCTTCATCCTCTTACCATTAGAATTCTATTTGGTTCCAGAGAAGCATGTCCATTGTAGTAATCAAGGAGATTACTGAGGCTTAATATTCCCTTCTTATTGATAAAACAAGGGAGAGTATTGCCTTCTCTTCTAACAAAAGTAGGATGAGAGGGTTCAACCTGAGTGTCTAAGGTTAGATCTTAATAATTTTACTAATGATCAAAGCTGAGATATTAGTCCTCACTATTTGGAGAGCATATAATTTCCCATCATTTTTTGCAACAGAAGAGAACTCGGGTGGATGGGAATGAGTCAAGGGCCACTGCAGTCCAGAAGCTGGAGGGAGGCGGCATGGCCAATGGTGTAAGCCCCTGTCCTGGGAAGTGGGATTCTGCAGGGGAAGGACAGCAAGTCCTGGGTTCTAAGACGCAAGGGCCACAGAACCCCATGACTTACCAGGATCCGGTCAAAGGCTGATGGTGTCCCACCCCGCTGCACATGCCCCAAGACAGTGACCCGGGTGTCATATCCCAGACGCTTCACCACCAGCTGAGGAGACCAAAAGAGGGACAGAGAGATACAGAGTCAAAGAGAAAAAACAAGCAGAGGCTTAGATAAACCACGATGGCTTAGCCTCTTATCTTATATCTTATCTTCCTGGGAAACCAGGGGGCAGAAAACCTGGGGAGAGATGTACAGAAGGACTAAGGGGAGACTCAGAAGTCACTGGGGAAGGGGGTGGGGGGTGGTGTCCAAGGCCTCTCTGGTTTCATTCATACTAACATTCTTGATGTCTTCTGAGGTTATGGGTTTCCCAGTCTTGTCGATGGCACCCTCAGCCACAATGATGATGTTGAGACGAGAACCACGGGTCCTTGTCTGGTCAAGAACAAAGAGGAAAGAGGTCAGTGGGATGAAACCGATGGAGGGGAAGTGCATCATCAGGGAAACAGGCGAGTGGTTTTTCAAGGGCAAAATAAAGTGCCAGTACCTCGCTGAGCCGGCGACAAAGATGTTCCTCCCAGTCGTCATCCGGTGGACACTCAGGAATAAAAACCCAGTCAGCCCCACAGGAGAGAGAGGTGACAAGGGCCAGGTATCTGAGATGAGAGGCAGAAGCGTCACACTAGGAGCCACGCTCCACAGACTGCCTAACCCATACCTGGCAGGTCTGCCTGTTCCCATAGGTGGTGAAATGTGTGAGGATCTGTGCTTTCATGCTTGGGGTGAGGGTAAGAGCGCCGCTGAGACAGCCTCTCAGTGAAGTTTTGTCCCTGAAGGGCACCTTCTCTTCGTGCTCACCTGCCACGGTGGTTTCTAATCTCAGAGCGGTGTCTGTCCTGTGCACGGGCACACAGGCACACCCTTCCACGCATGGGTACGGGGGTGGGGAAAGGGGGCCATAACCGAGACAAGCGTGGACACCTCTGAATCTGCTATCCCTGGGAGACCTCTTTGGACTCTCTGGGGAAGAGAAGGCTACTGCTGGCTCCACAAAACAGATGAGTGGAGACGGGGATCTTACCCACAGTGCCGGCCCATCACTTCTAGCACAAACGTCCTCTGGTGGCTGCAAGAGACAGACACAGAACCTTTACAGTCCCAGTGTCCTGATGGTCCCAAGCCGCCACCCACATGTAGGCCGCAAAACCTCCCTGGGAGACGCATTTATATTGTTAGACCTCCCAGCAGGTTTCTGGAGAGACCAGGAAGACCCAGACCTAGGTCTAGGATGGCTACAGGCTGACTAAAACATAGCAGTAAAAGGTGTCAGTACTGTGGCTCTGTTCCAGGGAGCAATGGGGTCCAGGAAAGGAAAGAGAAAATAGGAAAAGAAGTGAAGAAGTGAGGACTCGACCAGCATCAGCCTGGAATCCCCTAGGATGACTCTGGCAAACTGTTACCTTCCGCCTCCCATTCTCCCACACTGCCTCCCCAGGCCGCCTACTGAGCAGCAGCAGTGACGGCCTCTACAGTCTACACTATAGCTGAAAGGGTGGCTAAGGTTTGGAGCTCCCTGGATTTGTCTCATGTTGGACACTGATCATTTGGGAGACCCTACAGGTATCAAAGCCCTCAGAGCTACAATGTGGACAGCGGGCAAGACAGTGACAAGGGGCAAACATACGGCCTGTAGACAACAGTGCAATTTCAGGGCTTTAGGGATGCTTCTTCATTAAAGACAGTGTTCCCACCCCAGAAAACGGGTCGTTGGGGGTCTAGAGCCCAAGGGCATTAATCTTCTCTAGACACCCTAGCCCTGTAGCCTGCCCCAGCTGCGATCCTCCTCCACTGCCCCACCTGCCCCCCGCAAGTCCCCTAACCTCTGAGCAGTGGTGGTGATGGCGTCCACAATCTCTATGATCCGGTGCAGGGCGGAATCAGTGCCAATGGTCATATCAGTGCCACAAAAGTCATTGTCAATTGAGCCCACCAAACCCACGATATTCAGATAGCTGGACTTCGTAGCCTCCTCCGCTGTGATCTTACCTGGCAATGAGAAGCAAACCAGGAGCCACCTTGACATGCCTAAAGAGCAGATGACTGGAGAGAGAAGGAACTGCAGCCAATGGGAAGCGTAAGCAATGGCAGAGAAAGGAGGGCAAAGACCTCCCTTTTGTGTCTGGGTGATGATTTCCTCCAATGGGAGGAGAGGGGTGTGTGTGCATGCGCACAAACAATACTTATGACAATGTCTCACCCGCTTTCTGGAGGTCACTCAGTAAGTCACTCCACTCAGAACGGAAGGTGTCAGCCCCAGTGAGGCTGCCATCACCCCCGATGACACACAGATTAGTAATCCCACGCTTCACCAGGTTGTGGGCAGCGCGGAGTCGTCCCTCTCGTTCACGGAAGTCCTTGCACCGGGCACTTCCAATGACTGTGCCTCCCTGTGGGGAAGAAGTAGAAGTCAGCTCTCCAGATGACACAGCCAAATTTGAGCTCGACATGCTAAGATTTCCCCTATTCCAACATCGTGATGAGCTGTCATAACTACCTGGCTTTCTAGGAAGTGCCCTGACATCCTTAAGAGTCATTTGTCCTTTCTAGGGGCATCTGGGTGGCTCAGTTGGTTAAGTGTCTGACTCTTGATTTCAGCTTAGGTCACAATCTTGCAGTTCGTGGGATTGAGCCTTGCCTCGGGCTCTGCGCTGACAGTGCAGAGCCTGCTAGGGATTCTGTCTCTCCCTCGCTCTTTGCCCCTTCCCCACTCACAACTCTCTCTCAAAATAAATAAATAAACTTTAAAAAAAAAGTCATTTGTTCTTTCTAAAGGAAAGGGAAATAATTCTGGCTGAGCTATCATAGGGTCATTCCTATATTCTGCTACACCTCTTAGAAGACTGCTAAGATTAACCCATTTCATTGAAGGCTTTGTCATCAAAGTGATTATCCTCAAGAAGAGCAAAGGAATACATACATGCTGTTGGCTTTTGGACAATCTCCGTCTTTCACATGTTCTTAGAAATGTAAGATGTAGCACTGACTTTAGTCTTTGGAAATTCTCCCCAGTGGCCTGACTTTATTGGATTGTGTCCACACTATAATTCGCAGTTCATCCCAACGTGCTTGGTCATCCCAATGTGCTTTCCCTCTTGAACTCACTGATTTCTAATTGTAACCAGGCCCTGCCAATCCTTTCCCCTTCACTCCTCAGGATCTATGGTGCTCGTGGAAGGAGACACAATATCCACATATTCACAGGAAAAGTAGTTCTGAGTATAGAAAGCCTTAAATCCCCAGGGACTTATAGATGCCCCAAGAGAGGTAAGTATACTTAGGATTTTCACAAATCGTACAAGCTTCTGGCATTCATGCCTTTGGGAGTACTGATAGAGAATTCTGACTCATTTTCAGACCACTTAACAGCAGGCACCATCGCCTATAAAAAATCTTCGCTAAGTACTGCATATTGTATTTCTTCCCATGGATTTTTAGAGGACTGCGGTAAAGAATGGGGGTACAAATGTAATTTGTGGATTTTTCAGTAAATCAGAAAATAGGTATATAATGACTTACGGAAAGTAGCACAACGGGTTATGGATACAATCCGCGTAATCTTAAGGTATTTTTGGAAACTCTAAAAGGCTGTGCTGGTTCCTTCCTCCCTTAAACAGTGTGGTTTCAAGTGACCTTCTCACCATCACATGAGGACCAGCAGATTTCAGCTCTACTTCTGGCTCTGGCTCCAGGCCTCTGGGAAGGTTATTTTCCTGGCCAGACCCTCCCTGTGACTCCAGAGCAACTCCTGCTTACGTGCCAGTTCCTTAAGTCTTGCCTGTGACCTTTCCATAAAGAGCAAACTGTCCTGTGACCGCACCCCCACCCCCATGCCACCCTAGGAAACCAGGGTGATGTTTTCAAACGCAAAGAGTAAAGGGCAGTCGTGGCACCTCTCTCGTCACAGAACCCTTCACGTCGAGCCACATGGGGGGAACTTGAGCAACCATGAGGCCAAACCAGAGTGGGGTGGGACAAGGACAGGACAAATAAGGAACAGGAGTCCTCTGGAACATACCAGCTGAAGCATCATCGAAACACTCTCCCAGGTGGCTTCCCTGATGTTATCTCCACCATCCACCAGGCCTTGATAACCCTGTGGAGCACATTACACCCATTCAGCTTCTGCTAAGCCAGTTTTCCCTAAACCCCCACGAGTAGGACAGGATCTCTGGGAAGCAGTTCTCTGAGAATCAAGTCATCTCCTCCCATTTTTGATCCCTGGATGCCCATGACACTGTCATATTTAACACAGTCCCAGGAAGAAGACATCAACCTTTCAATACCCTCTTCTATTTCCCTGCAATCTCAAAAGGTCAGGATGTCCTTCCTAATATTTCATCCTAATTCTTCTTGCTTCTGGTTTATCCCATGTCCTCCAATCTGCTTTCCCGGGGAACTAAATAGCAGATAGTTTTCATAACAGTAGAGGGAAAAGAGAAGGGTGGTGGAAGAAGGGCAGGAGAGAAATGGGACTTGAAAAGATACAATTTAGGAGAAGGCAGATAAACCTTACAGGGAAAAGAGTGGGCAAAGAATGAGAGGGAAGGGAGAGAAGGAAGAGGAGTTAGAACCTCAGAAGGTACAGCAAACTGCAGAAATCTGATGAGACTTTGTTCTTTCCAAAGGCTCTGTCTCAGGACATACTAAATTTTCTCTGAAATACTCATTTCAGCTTCTCTCTTTGTTTTGGTGGAGGTAAGGGGAAGAGAGAGTTACTTCTTCCTTTAAATTGAACGGGCAACATGAGGACCCCATCTGTAGATCCCTATATCCTACCATCATTACTGGAGACTGGAGTCGGGGAGAGACACTCTTAGAGACAGGGAGCTGAGATAGGTCAGGCATAGCATGTAACTGGGAGGTGAGGAAATAGGAAGTAAGGAGGGGGGAGCATAAAACAGAGAAAGAATGATGGAGAACAAAGTAGAAAACCAACCTCATGGACAAAGAACACACGGGCACCAGTAAAGATACCAACTCGAACCACAGCCCTGACAGCAGCATTCATACCTGAAAGGAGGGAAGCAAGACGACAGGAAGAGGTTACTCCTGAGAAAAGCAGCCTGGACTACAAGATATCTCAGTCCTTCTCTTAGGCTTTTCTCTGAATCTAGAATCCTCTTCTCCTCCAAGTCTTCTGGCCTCCCCCGCAACACTAAATTATCGTGTTCGGTGTTAATGTAGCTCCATATACCTCCAATTCATCTCCCTTCCCTCCCCAATCCCATCTTTCTTAAGACCTTTCCCTGCCAGGGCAATCCGGGGAATAATAATCTTGAATGCTTACAGTAGGGTTAGACACCGCTAAACGCCTGTCAAACCTCATCTCATTTAATCCTCTCCACAACCCTGAAGTTACCTCCATTTTACAGATTTGGAAACTGAAGTTCAAAGAGGTCAAGGTCACAGAGCCCAGTCTCTCCACTGGGAGACAATCAGGACTAAAATTAATTAGGACTAAAACAGAGGAGAGCCTTTCCCCTCTCTCCCATGTTAAGTATTCTCCCTTTCCGGTAGCTACTCAGTGACGAGAACTGTCTTTTCTGAGAGTACTGTGGAGGAACCACCCTGCACAGCACACAACACAAGGGGGAAGCTATAACGGCCTCTGTATTAGAAACAATGCTACTGATAATTGTGCTGAGCAGAGCTTCCCCAGTGAGACATGGAACACATACCTGGGTCTTGATCCCGGTAACCCCATCCTGCCCTGTCATGTGAGAAGGGGCTCATGGTGATGCTCAGGGAATCTCAGAGCCCTGATAGATCAATTTCTTGTGAACCATTTTAGCCACCTGCCCTCAGATACCCCAGAACATTTTTTTGTTTCAATCTACAATCTATTCCTAGGGTCCTTAACCCTGCCTGGAGAAATATCATGTGCCAGTGAGCACTAGAGAAACCAGTAATTAGAAAAATCTGCTAAAATCCATCATGAACTACTGTAAATTCCAAAGCTACCTGGAGCAGAATAGAACCAACAAAACCAAAATGTCTATTTTGGAGGGTTTTTTTCTGCAGGCTGACGAAAGTTGGTGTTAGATGACTATAAGCACCAAATCAAATTGAAGGCCCATTCACTCACTGAGCAAATATTGACTAAATACCTACCATACTCCAGGCACTATCTAGGCACTAGGGAAACAGCAGTTGAATGATACAGTCTAGGGATGCAAAGATACAGGAGACGGTAATGGTCCTCAAGACTTGTGAAGAATATAACATGGTTACAATATGGATCCCTATGAAGGAGATTTGTACAAAGCGCAGTGGGGACAAGGAGAAGGAGCATCCAAGCTGCCAGAAAGGAAGTCAGAACAGGTTATACAGAAAAGACAACATTTGACCTGAGACCTAAAGGACAATTTCCTTATAAATCTTTTATGTCAGGTGGACACTTTGGGGGACAGTGCTCTAGGCAGGAAAATAGCACAAATAAAGGTGAGGGTCAAGAAACAACCTTAGGTAACTGGGTATTACAAAGGATAAAACGTAAGACAGGAAGTGGTGGGCAGTAAAGCTTCAAAGGTAAGCAGGCACCTGTATGCCACGTGAGGAAGCCTGGCTCTTATTCTGTAGGCCAGGATTTGATTGGGGATCCATGGGTGATGGTTTCAGGAAATCCATGAACCCATGAAACTGTATGAAAAGTTTTCTGGGCACGGGAATTTCCTTTGGGAGAAGGTCCACAGCTGTCATTTGATTCTTAAGGAGGTCTTTGGCCTAAAAAACAAAAGTTGCAAATGATGGAGAATCTCTGAAGAATTTTGAGAGTGGAGAGACATGACGCTATCTGTATATCAGAAAAGATCACTGGTGGCAATGTGGAGGACGCTGGGATAAGATGGCTCTCTGGCAGCCTAGACAAAATGAGGGCCTAGACTGAGAGAGTGGCATTTGGGACAAAACAGAGACACTGGACAGGAGGCAATGGGGAAAGAGAAGCACAGCACTGTGGTTAGATTTCAAGGTGTTGGAGAAGAAGATGGAAAGGCCCCATGACTGACAGGCAAAGAGTAAGACTGAGGTGCAATTAACTAAGCAGAGGCAAGTTTTGATTCAGGCAGGTAGGGGTGTGGATGATACATTCGTATTTGGAAATGTTGAGCTTGAAGTTCTTGTGGGACACCCATGTGGACTGGGAGAGATGGTCTCACAAGAATATGTAGAATTAGAATGGGAAAGGCAAGGAATGGAACGCTGAGGGAAACCAACGCTGAGGGAATGGGCAGGGGATGATGGGTTCCATGAAGGAAACTAAGGAGCAGCAAGAAAGGCAAAAGGAAACCCAGGTCTTAGCCATGTCTTGGAAGCCAAAGGGAACAGTTTCGAGAAGTTGTAACACTGCCAAATGCTTCCAATAATCGATCTAAGATAAGAACGGGAAGGTTGGGCTTGCCAACAAGAGGTCACTGGTGAGCACTGCTGTCAAAGCCCACTTCCGCCGTCACTAAGGCAGAGTCACATAAGTCTAGAAGTCTAGGTTCACATCCTCAAACTGAAGGAATCAAAATGGAAAACTCTGTGATGGGAGCAGGCTTCTCAGAAGCTTTAGGAAAAGCCTGCGTGTCTGAAAAGAACAAAGTCAGGGTCAATGCAAAGCCATCAGTGCCTTAGTAAGGATAAATCAGTAGGTCAGAACAGAAATGAAACTATTGTTTATTTATTTTCTAGACTTTCACAATGCCTGTGGGCTTGTCTATTGGATACCTACAGTTCTGGAGTATGAATTTGTAATCTTAAGAAATAAGGAAAAAACACTCTACTGAAATTTATAGGTTGGAATGCTGTTTCCTACTCCTAAGCTGAGTAAGGGTAGGGAGAAAAGATTTAAGAAAAACAAATGACTTAAAAGGTTTTAAGTACAAAGTAAACAATAGATGGCAGGTAGGAAATATCCAAATCTATTGGGCAGAAGAAAAATCCCACAAGAAAAGAAGATTCTTTCTCTTCTCTCATCCCTTTTTACCTTCTTACTTCAGTCTTGTCAACCTCCAGAGGTCATCCTGCCTCTAAGCTGGACAACTGTTTTCCTAGAAATCAAGTTTTAGGACCCTAATTGTCCCCTATACCTGCATTTCAAACCCCCCAGTTCCCTAGAATTCACCGACCAGGATGTATACACATAACTTATGCTAGGGAGTCCCAGTAATTCTTTGGGCTCTCCTACTTAACATCACTGGCCTATTCTGGCCTCAGACCAGTCCTGGCCAGGATCTCCTTAGCTGTACCATGTTGCCCTAAATAACTCTCTATTCGCAGCTGTCTGACTTGTTAGAAGCAAGACGAAGGATAAGATTACAGGCACCACCCAGGGGGTATTCTGGGTACAGCCAGGAGGGGCTCTGGAGAACATCAGAAGCACATACTTTGGAGTTTCTAATTACAGCCTGTAGGCAAGAGGCTTTGGGGAGAACTATGGGTAATGAGTCTCTATGACATGAGATAGAAAAAACTAATAAATGACTTGGTCACTATCTTTTTGAAAGCAGATGTTAGAAAGTTTCTACCTTAATTGAACTTTGAATAGGAAAAAAAAATCCTTTAATTCCAACATGAAAAATAAATGTTAGATCTGAATTACACTTCTGACAAATATGTAATTAATATTATGAATCCTAGAATAGCAATCCAGAGAGGTAATAGAATCCCTGTTCCTGTAATCCTTTAAAAACAGGATAAACATGTATTTGGAATGGACTGCCCATCTGAAGGCAGAGGGCTAGAGCGATGACTGAGATCCTTTCCAGCAGAATAAGCCAATGTTGTGTGGGCAAATGTGGTATGGTTTAGCAGAGCTGGGGCCATTCCTGGACTGGAATTTGTATCTACTCAGCCCAGTTTCTGAGCTCAGGGTGTCTGAAATCTGGCCTCTCTTCTGCTTTAAGAGGTTATTGGCTTTGCTAAGCTCAGGGAATGACAGAGCTGTGGCCTCTGTGGATTTTATAGAACCCAACCTTCACTTTCCCATGTGGCCCACAGCCTCTGGGTTAAAAGTCATTTCTGTGCCCTCTCCCTCGGAGAACTGAAGATCATTAAACCTATCACTGGGCAGGCCGCTACTTTATTTGAGCTGCTCCTTTAGCTGAGACCTCTCAACTCTACTTTGAGTTTTCTGCTTTGCTTCCCTGCCTCCCTTAGTTTCTTCCTGTACCACCTGCTCACATGCACCTGTGATGTTATGTGGCCTCGCAGTGGGATATTTCCCTGGGTACACTGTGCCTGTCACAAGATCCCCTAGACCTTGGTCCAGCTGGCCCTCCAGAAATCAGCTTATGCTAGCACCTGCCTCCAAGAATGATCTTCCCTTAAAGCAGGTGATGGTCCCTCTAAAATAAGAGGGTTTCTGTGCTCAGGATCAGAAGCTGAAAGGGCTCTGCTGCTCTTAGACCCAAGTTAAATCCTAGCTCTCTCTCTCTCCCTCTGTCTCTTTTTTTTTTCCTCTTTCCCTCTCCAGAGAGCCCTTCTTTTTCATAAATTCTTAACTTTGTATGCCTCACTTGGATTTTTAGCAGGCTCTTCTTGCTTCACTTAATCCAATTTCACAGGCCACCCTACCAAGGTTTTAGGATCAACACTCAAGAGTTTATGGAGCATGGGATTCTTTCCAGGAGAGAGCAGAGAAGCAATAGAAAAGCGAGGTCAGCCTCAAGTAGGGCTCTGCATTCCTAATCTGGCCACTCTTCCTGAACTCAGACCTCTGTGCCCCTCTTCCTAAGTGTCCTCATTCTGGCATCCTCATGTTCATAATACATATCACAATTACAATTAAATATACATTAGATAAAAAATATACTTAAAGCCTAGATTTACTAACATATAATGAGGATCATAAGAACAATGTGTAACTTTTTCATTGATGTATCCTTAGTGCCTGCCATCCTGCTTGAAATGCAGGTGCTCAATAACATCCTTTGCATTTAACTAAGGATACGTTTATATAGCACCTACTTTGTACACCAGACACTGTGGAATGAAGAATTCATTCAATGAAGAGTTCAGTCTCTTGAAATCTACCTTCTCTGTGAACTCTTCCCTGGTTAATCCAACCAAAGCCTATCTGTTCATTATAGAAGTGGGTTCTACTTGGTTAGGCACACTTGATTCTTGTTATTTATAAGCCTTACATAAGAATTCCAGTAATGTATACTATCTTTTCTCCTAAAACTATAAGTTTCCAAAGGAAATTAACTTCTTCACAACATACAAGGCAGGGCTCTAAGCAAAGTGGGTGATTAACACAAAGTTTAGGAAGCCTACAGAGAGTGGTGCAGTGAAGGGGAGACTGGCTGAAATCTCTTTCCTTCTCTATTTTTCTCAGCACAATCTCCATGTCCTGGTATCCCTCTCAAAGAGATTCTGAAGGTAGATTTCAACGTATTATGAATTACAATATACAAGATCATCAGGAGAAAAAAAAAATCACACATTCCCTATCTCCCACTTCGTTTTTCCATATACCTGATTTCCCTGACTTCCAGGCTTCTGGGACTCAACCCAGAAAGGGGTTCTCTCTGGCTTTGCTTTCTGCCCCCGCCCCCACCTCGCCCCATGGGTCTGTACCGATTAACTGCTGCTATTCCTGCTTATGCGAGGGACGAAGGAATGGAAGAAGAGGAAAGGCCAGAGAAAACTAAGCATGAAGCAGAACTGTGCCCAGTAGAAGGAAATGTGCTGTAGGAGTGTGGTGCCGGACCCTGGTTGGTGCAGAAACTCTACGTACCTCAGAGGTAACACCTGAAGATCTAGCTAGGGCCCACCAAATACCAATTTCTGCATCTCCCCCTTTCCCCACCATTTTCAATGTATTTGAAGTGAATCCACCTACTGCTTTCTCAACAAGTTTATCTCTTTAGTCTCTTTCTTCCTAGTGATGCTTGAGAAAACACCAGTCTTTTAGGTACCAAAGGAACAAAATGGTCCCAAATCTTCAGAGAAACTTGGAAAGAAGTTTTATGAAGATTTGAGTAAATTAAAGTAGAGGAAATAATATCCAGAAGCACTTGGGGACTTAGACCTGACATCGGGAAAGCCCAGGATTCCAGTGTGAATCTACAGCAGGAGGACATTAAGGACAGTTCTATTCTACAGGCTAAGGGAGTTAAGAAACTCAAAAGGGCCTACCAGCCATGGTTTTTTTGTCCCTCCCCAAGCAGGGCCTTCCTCCTTACCTTGGGCATCTCCACCAGAGGTTAACACGGCGATGGCTTTGCCAATCCCCAGGGTTTTGGCTGCATGGTGCTCTTCATGGGTCATGATCCACTCTAGAATTGAAGAGCACGATCAGTTAAGACACAGGTGGATTGAGGTGCTCAGGAAATGGCTCTGTTAGACTGGCTAGAGCCACCTCAGTCAGGCTCTCCTACTATACTAAGTCTGAGCTTTGCAGCCTGGGTGTTTTGGACTTCTTCCAGAAGAGGGCCACGCCCCCACAAACTGACAAGCTGAAATGTCACAGTAATCAAACCCAAGACTGCAAAGGTCCTGGCTAATCCCTCCCACCTGAATTGGAGTCTATTTGGAGAACAAGCTAAGGTCAAGGGGAAGGGCAGTTGACTGAACAGAAATGAGAAAAGAAGGAGGAAAGTTAAGGTGGCCTCAAGGATTCCTCCTTTTAATGAAGGGAAGGGCTGCTGCAGACGGTAGGAATCGGGTGAGGTTTGGGGCACTGATGAGAACCAGCCAAGTGGAAGCAGAAAAGTGAGGGAAGGCAGGGTTACGGTGAAGATTAGGGTTTCGTTTTATGGAATTGGGCTAAGCTGGAACTGGGGTTTGAGGTTTTACATGCACATTTGAGCCTGCACAAAATGATGGTTCAGGGGCGCCTGGGTGGCGCAGTCGGTTAAGCGTCCGACTTCAGCCAGGTCACGATCTCGCGGTCCGTGAGTTCGAGCCCCGCATCAGGCTCTGGGCTGATGGCTCGGAGCCTGGAGCCTGTTTCCGATTCTGTGTCTCCCTCTCTCTCTGCCCCTCCCCCGTTCATGCTCTGTCTCTCTCTGTCCCAAAAATAAATAAAAAACGTTGAAAAAAAAAATTAAAAAAAAAAAAAAAATTATGGTTCAGGCTCAGGAATGGTTAAAGACATTCCATGCCTTCTCCCATCGCTCTCAGGCTTCCTGCCTCCTGAGCCTCTCTTGACTCATCTTCAGGCCTTGCCCTTCACACTACATGCTATCAAATGGGAAGAACAACACAGAATCATAGCCAGATATACATAGATTATGTACACACGCCATGTGAACACCTTCGTATTTTTGTCTTTAGGGCTTATCTCTCTCAAAGGAACACACAAGACATACTTTTGTGTCTATAAAATGTCAAAGGAGTCATCACTCTACCAGTTATCCAGGTTAAAATCTAAATTTTTAAATTGATCTCCTCCTTACTCTGAGAGTCAAAAGTTACCAAGTTCTATTCTTCTCCCTTACTATCTTCCCTTATCCTCCCTTATTTGCAATCCTCAGCGCCTCTCTCCACCTGAATTGCCTACTACAATAGCTGGTCTCCGTTTGTGTTTCCCTTCTCCACTCTACAAGAGACATAGAATAAACCTCCATGGGTAGGTCATAGGACCCTGAGGATGCATTCATTTGAACTGGGCCAAATCACTTGAACCGGGGCTGATGACCTTTATGCACAGCTCATGTTTCTGCTGTGAATCTGCGGAAATCAGGGTAGCTGCTGATAAAGACACAGGTCACATAAACACACAAATCTGCATACATACCAATAAAGTACATGCAATGAGACGCTCATGAAGACATACAAACACAAACATATATAGCGTTATTATGGGACACAGATTCACAGACATACTACATATAATCCATTCTGATGGATGAAGTCCAAATTCTTGAGTTGGCATTCAAAGCTTCCATGATCTAGCCCTTGCCAAAGCTTGAACCTTTGTTCCCATGAATTTTCTGTCCCATCATCACCTGAACATTACTTTGCTCCTTCCCATTTGTGTACCTGGGCACACTGCATCCCTCATCCAGAAGGCCACCTTGGCCCTTTCACAGATACCCCACTCCATCATTTAAGGCCAGGCCTAGCTGCAACCCTATGAATATTAAGACTATTAACTCTTCCTGATTACCATAGGAGGGATTCTTTGTGGACCTCCTCTAATCACATATTGTCTGGTATTAGATCATTCATTTAGCACTTAATTACTACTTTATATGGTATTTAAATTGCTTCTTATATATTGACAATAAGGTTGGACTGGATCAGGGGTCAACAAACTACAGAGCACAGGCCAAATCCAGCCCTTTTTTTGGTTTTGTATGGCAGCAAACAAAGAAAGGTTTTTACATTTTTATTTTTCTTTAAGAAACTTTTTTTTAGAGAGAGAGACAGAGAGAGAGAATATCTCATACAGGCTCCACATTCAGCAAGGAGTCTGATGCAGGGCTTGATCCTACAACCCTGGGATCATGACCTGAGCCAAAATGAAGAGTCAGATGCTCAACTGACTAAGCCACCCAGGTGCCCCAGATTTTTACATTTTTAAATGGTTTAAAAAACCATTTCAGGACATGTGAAAATTACATGAAATTCAAATTTCAGTGTCCATACCATTCTCATTCTTTCACACATTATCCTATGGCTGCTTCTGTGCTACAACAGAGTAGATTATAGTGACAGAGACCAGATAGCCTGCAAAGACTAAAATATTCACTATCTGACTTTTTACAGAAAGTTTGCAGACCCCTGGATAGATGACTGCTACGAGCCACTTTCCCTAACTAGACTGAACAATCCTCCAGGGAGGGATCACGTTCCTTTTTTTAAAACTTTCCCACAGCTTAACCAAAGCCTGGTGAAGTCCATGCACATAACAGTTCAATAAATCCTTGTTGAAGGCATTAGTGAACTGACGGACAATACAAGACGCACATAGACCTATGAAAGCTTTTATTTAGTACACTTGGATACAGACAGCTCCATATTCTATTTCTAACACATAGAGATACAAATAGGACTTAAGAAAGCATATAGTGACAGTGAAAGGAATGTAATAAACATATGGATACAGACACTCTCCTATTAACTGGAGTGTTCATGTCCAAATTTCTGCTGTTCTCAAGAAAAAAAAAAAAAGACTAAGTAACTGGTGCAAATAAGAAGGCAAACATTTGGAAACGAAAGAACAAAACATGAGTATGCTGATCCCATTTTCCTTGAGTTTTTTCTTCTCATTCACTCTGGGAGCTCATCACTGACAAACCCACACAGGGATCTGCCACCCATGGAGTTTCCAGTGAGGGAGAGAATTCACCATTAACAAGGGGGAAGGTTAGGAGTGCTGACCTGCAAAAAAGAACCTTCTCCTGTATCTCTAAACCAGTTCTAAGAGGCACAGGACACAGAAATGCACGCAGATTCATATATAAGCAACCTTTAGAGATCCACAGTGACACACACACAGAAACACACAGACATAAAACCTAAATATAAAATCACATGTGTGAAGATAAGCAGGAGGGAGGGATAAATACAGGGAGGCAACATCCTAGGTGCACTGATTTGAACTGGCTGAGTGCCTAGGATAGGAGTGAGGCAGCCAGGGGTAACGAGGTCCGAGCACCACCCACCCATCCCTGATTCCCAGGGGCGGGGGCTGTGCGTGCTAGCGGAGGGAAATGAACCGAAGGGCTAGGATTCTTCACGGCTCCCCTACCCATCCCCCCTCTTCGCTCCAGCTTCTGATGCCATACCACCTCTTCTTTTCCCGTCCGCTCCTTCCAGTTCTCCCCAGCGCCTCCTCCCAGCACGGTCATCCCCACCTCGCTCTCGGCTTTCCCCCGCGGTCTTTACTCAAGGGCCCCTCTTGCCTTTTAGTCTTAGCTCTCCTCCGCCACGGCTTCCTTGCAGACTGTCCTTGGGGAAGGGGGAGGGGAGCTTGGAGAACGCGGGGAGGAGCCAGGTGGAGGCAACAAGGGAGGGGAAAGAGGAGAGGCTTCCCAACCTCCACTAGCTGATGCTGGCCCGGAGGCTCCGCCTCCTCCTGCTCCTCTTTCTCTACCCCTCCCTCCTCCTCCCAAGGACAGCTCAGATATGGCATCAGCTTCTCCTCACTCCCCAGAAGGTTCTCGGGTCCCCATCTCTGTCTCGGGAGCCATCAGCTCCTGTACATAGTGGGAATCAGAAATTATTTAGTTGCCTCTCATGTTGTCTGCCGAGACAACTGTTTCCTAGCCAGACTGAGACGCCTTGCATTCAAACATCCTCAACAACTAATAATAAACCTCCCCCTCTGGCCTTATGCATTATCTCACACCTCTGTCACTCTTTGAACAAGCATTCGTGGAAAGTCTTTGCGCCAGGTTTTGTATTAGGTGCTGAGGATGAAAAGATAAATGAATTAGAGTCCCTGCCCTGGAGGAACATTGAACACCGGTATTTTCTGTAGAGGGACGCCAAAAACTCCTTTTATATTTATGTACCTTTCTCTGAGAAAATACAGGGCTACAAAGCAAACAGTGTCCGTGGAGGCAACATGGGCCAAGAACTCCCAGAGCTAAGGGTGCATCCTTTCCTCAGATCCTCTTTACTCTTTCCACTTCACCCAGGTCTTTGTTGCAATGCCTCTCCACAGGCATCTCTCCTCTCCTGACTTCCTATGCCCTCCTCCCTCTTGCTTACTTTTTTTCTGCCCCTGCATATTCTGGCTGCAAACAATAAGAATAAAGATAAAACCACTGGAATACACAAAAGTAACTTTTGTGATGTAAATGTTACCATCCAAAGACAGCCTAAAGAATGGGAAAAAATATCTGCAAATCATATATGTGATAACAGATGGATAGGTATCCAGAATATATAAATAACTCTTGCCACTCAATAATAAAAAAAGATAATAACCTTGGGGCACCTGGATGGCTTAGTCGGGTTGAAAATCTGACTCTTGATTTTGGCTCAGGTCATGATCTCACAGTTCGTGAGTCTGAGCCCCCCCTCACTGATGGTGAGGAGCTTGCTTGGAATTCCCTCTCTCTCTCTCTCTCTCTCTCTCTCTCTGCCCCTCCTGCATGCACACTGTCTTTCTCTCTCTCAGAATAAATAAACAAAGAATTTTTTTAAAAGATAATAACCCAATTTAGAAATGGGCAAAAGGTCTGAACAGATACCTGACCGGTAAATATACACAGATGGCAAATAATCATATAAAATGATGCCCAGCATCATATGTCATCCGGGAACTGCAAATTAAAACAGAGACGTACTACTACATATTGTTAGACTGGCTAACATCAAAAAAATTAATAATAAACCTGATAGTACCAAAAGCTGACAAGAATGTGGAGCACCAGGAACTCTTATTTTTTGTTGGTGGGAATGCAAAATGGTACAGTCACTTTAAAAGACAATTTGGCAGTTCCTTACAAAGCTAAATAGAGCCTTACTGTATGATCCAGCAATCACATTTCTCTAAGTATTTACCCAAATGAGTTGAAAACTACATCCACACAAAAACCTGCACACAAATGTTCATAAGAGCTTATTCATAGTTGCCCAAAACTGGAAGTGACCAAAATGTCCCTCAAAAGGTGAATGGATAAACTGTGATGTATCAATTCAATGGAATAGTATTCAGCAAGAAAAAGAAATGACCTATGAAGCCAAGAAAAGATATAGAGGAAACTTAAATACATATTGCTTAGTCAAAGAAACCTGTCTGAAAAGGTTACATACTATATGTTTCCAACTAAGTAACATTCTGGCAAAGGTAAAACTATAGAGATAGTAAAAAGATCAATGGTTTTCAAGGGCTTAGAGTAGAGAGGGAATGATAAATACGTAGAGCACAGGGGGTTTTTAGGCCAGTAAACCTATTCTGTATGATGCTATAATGCTGGATACATGACATGGCATATTTGTCAAAACTCATAGAACTTCACAACACAAAGAGTGAACTTTAACATAAACTATGGACTCTAATCAATAATAATGTATCAATATTGGCTCATCAATTGTAACAAATGTACCTCACTAAGTAGTAATAATAAATGGAAACTGACCACAGGAGAGGAAACTCTGTGTGCAAACTGCTCAACTTTCTGTAAGACTAAAACTTCTGTAACAAACAAAGTCTGCTAACTTAAAAAACATATTCTGTTCAATGAAATATCTAATAAAATTGTAATATAAAAAAACAAAAAATGGGCAAGGGTTTAGACATTTCTCTAAATAAAATATACAAATAACCAATAAACATATGAAAAGATGTTCAACATCGCTAATCACTAGGGAAATGCAAATCAAAACCACAAAGAAATTCCACTTCACATCTATTAGGATGACTATTTTAAAAAAAGGAAAATAAGAAGTATTGGAGAGGATGTGGAGAAAGTGGAACTCTTGTGTCTTGCAGGTACAAGTGTAAAGTGATGTCGTCACTATGGAAAACAGCTTTCCAGTTCCTCATATTAAACAGAGTTACCATATGACCCAGCAATTACACTCCTAGGTATATACCCAAGGAAAATGAGCACATATGCACACACACACACACACACACACACACACGCACACACACACAAATGTGTACACCAGTGGTCATGGCAGCATTATTCATAATAGGCAAAAAGTGGAAACAGGCCAAATGTCTCCAGTGATGAATGAATAAATAAAATGTGGCATATCCATATAATAGAATATTACTTGCCAATAAAAAGAATGAAGTACGGATACCCTGCAACCATAAAAACATTATGCTGAGTAAAAGAAGCTAACACAAAAGACCTCATACTATATGATACCATTCATATGAAATAGGCAAATTTATAGAAACAGAAAGCAGATTAGCAGTTGCCTAGCACTATGGGGAAATGAGGAGTGACTGCTGATGAACACAAGATGTCTTTTGCATGTGATGGAAATGTCCTAAACTTAAAGTGACTGCAAAACTCTATGAACATAGTATATACCATTGAATTGTACGCTTTCATTTTAATGAAGTTGAGCTTATCAATTGTAGTTGGCCCCTGAGTCATGTGGCCCCTATGCAATCAAAAATCTGTGTATAAATTTTGAATCCCAAAAAAACTTAATTGCAGTTCACCCTTGAACAACATGGGTTTGAACTGCATGGGTCTACTTGCACATAGTTAATAGTTACTACTGTTAGTAGTTAACTTTTGGGGGAGTCAAAAGTTATACGCAGATTTTCAACTGCATAAGGGGTTGGTGCCCTTAAGCCCTGTGTTGTTCAAGACTCAACTGTACTAATAGCCTACTGTTGACTGGAAGCCTTAACAATAATGTAAATAGTTGCTTAATACATATTTTGTATATTATACATATTATACTGTATTCTTATAATAACGTGGGCTAGAGAAAAGATTATTAAGGAAGTCATAAGGAAAATACATTTATAGTACTGTACTGTAAAAAAAAAAAAACCTGTGTATAAGTAAGTGGATTCACACATTTCAAACCTGTGTTGGTCAAGGGTCAACTGAATTTCCTTCATGAATAATGTCTTCGGTATTGTATCTAAAAAGTCATCACCATACCCAAGGTCACCCAGGTTTTGTCCTATGTTATCTTCCAGTAGTTGTATATTTTTTCATTTTATATTTAAGTCTATGATCCATTTGTAATTAGTTTTTGTAAAGGGCATAAAGTCTGTGTCTAGATTCACTTTTTTGCACATGGATGTCCAGTTGTTCCATCATCTTTTGTTGAAGAGACTATCTTTGCTCAATTGTACTGCCTTGACTCCTATGTGAAAGATCAATTGATTATATTCATGAGGGTCTATTTTTGGGCCCTCTATTCTGTTCCACTGATCTAGTTGTCAATACTTTGACCAATATCACAATGTCTTGATTAGCTTCACAGTATATCTTGAAGGTGGGTAGGGTCTGTCCTCCAACTTTGTTCTTCTCATTCAATATCATGTTGGCTATTCTGGGTCTTTTGTCTCTTCATATAAAGTTCAGAATCAGTATGTTGATACCCACAAAATTACTTGCTGGAATTTTGATTGGGATTGCATTTAATCTATATATTAAGTTGGGAAGAACTGACATCTAGACAATATTGAGTTTTCCTATCTGTGAACATGGAATATTTCTCTATTCAGTTCTTCTTTTATTTCATTCACCAGAGTTTCTAAAATTTTCCTCATAAAGATAATGTATATATTTTGTTAGCTTTATCCCTAAGTATTTCATTTTGGGAGTGCTAATGTAAATGGTAGTGTGTTTTTAACTTCAAATTCCATTTTTTCATTTTTAGTATACAGGAAAACAATTGACTTTTGCATATTAACCTCCATCCTATAACCTTCCTATAATCACTGATTAGTTCCAGGAGTTTTTGTTAATTCTTTGAGATTTCCTGTGCAATCATATCACCCGTGAACAAAGACAGTTTTATGTCTTCCTTCTCAATCAGTACACTTTTTATTAGCTTTTCTTGACTTGTTGCATTAGCTAAGACTTCTAGTACAACGTGAAAAGGAGTAATGAGAGGAAACATCTTTGCCTTGTACCTTATCTTAGTGGGAAAACTTCAAGTTTCTCAATATTAAGTATGATGTTAACTGTAAGTTTCCACTGATATTTGTTATCAAGTTGAGACAGTTCTCCTATAATCCTAGTTTACTGAAAATTTTTATTATGAATGGGTGTTGGATTTTGTCATATGCTATTTTTGTATTTATTGATATGATCATGTGATTTTTCTATTTTGATCTGTTTATGTGATGAATTATATTAATTAATTTTTTTTCCAACGTTTTTTATTTATTTTTGGGACAGAGAGAGACAGAGCATGAACGGGGGAGGGGCAGAGAGAGAGGGAGACACAGAACCGGAAACAGGCTCCAGGCTCCGAGCCATCGGCCCAGAGCCTGACGCGGGGCTCGAACTCACGGACCGCGAGATCGTGACCTGGCTGAAGTCGGACGCTTAACCGACTGCGCCACCCAGGCGCCCCATTAATTAATTTTGAAGTGTTGAACCAGCCTTGAATACCTGTGATAAATTACTCTTGATCATGGTATATAATTCTTTTTATACTTTTTTGGATTCAATTTGCTAATTAATTGATTTTCAAATGTTGAACCAGATCAAATGGCTCTTGATCATGGTATATAATTCTTTTTATACTTTATTGAATTCAATTTGATAATATTTTATTGAGGATTTTTACATCTATGTTCATAAGAGATGTTGATCTGTAGTCTTCTTTTCTTTTAATATCTTTGTCTGGTTTGGGTATTATGGTAAAGCTGACCTCGTCGAATAAGTTAAATGTATTCCCTCTGCTTCTATCTTCTGAAAGAGATTATAGAAAACTGGCAAAATTTCTTCCTTAAATGTTTTATAGAATGCACCAGGAATCTATCTGGGCCTGGTGCTTTTTTGAAAAGTTATTTATTAGTTCAATTTCTTTAACAGATTTATGCCTATTTGGGTCATCTGTTTCTTCTTGTGTGAGATTTGGCACATTGTATCTTTCAAGGAATTGGTCAATTTCATTTAGGTTATCAAATTTGTGGGCACAGAGTTGTTCATAATATTCTTTTGTTGTCCTTTTAATTTCCCTGGAATCTGTAGTGATGTCCCTCTTATTTCTGATAGTAGTAATTTGTGTCCTCTCTTTTTTCCCCTTAGTTAGCCTGTTTAAGTCTTACTGGTTTTATTGATATTTTCAAAGACCCAGCTTATGGTTTCATTGATTTTTTATTTTCAATTTTATTGATTTATGCTCTAATTCTTATTATCTCTTTTTTTCTGCTTACTTTGGATTTAATTTGGTCTTCTCTTACAGTTTCCCAAGTTGGAAACTTCAGTAATTGCTTTTAGACCTTTTTTTCTTATATATGCACTCAATACTATAAATTTCCCTTTAAGCACTGCTCCCACTACATCCAACAAATTTTGGTAAGTTGTGTTTTAATTTTCATTTTGTTCAAAATATTTTCAAATTTTTCTTGAGATTTATTCTTTAATCTATGTGTTATTTATGTGTTGTTTAGTCCCCACGTATTCAGGATTTCCAGTTTTCTATTATTGGTTTCTAGTTTGATTCCATTATGGTCTGAAAACAAACATTGTAGAATTTCTGTTCTTTCAGTTAAGGTATGTTTTATGGCCCAGAATGTGGTCTATCTTGGTGAATGTTCCATGTGAGCTTGAGAAAAATGTGTATTCTGCTGCTGTTGGATGAACTGTTGATGTCATTTATATCCATTTGATAGATGGTGTCGTTAAGTTCAACTATGTCTTTACCTATTCCCTGTCTGCTGAATCTGTCCCTTTCAGAAAGAAGAGTGTTGAAGTCTCCAATTCTGATAGTGGATCTATTTCTCCTTTCACTTCTATCAGCTTTTGCCTCAAGTAGTTTAATGCTGTGTTGTTAGGTGCATATACATTAAGAAGTTATATCTTATTGGAGAATTGACCCCTTTATCATTATGCAATGCCCTTCTTTATATTTGATAACTTTTTTTACTTTGAAGTCTGCTCTGTCTGAAATTAATAGAGCTATTGCTCCTTTTTAAAACTAGCGTTCGCATGATATATTTTTCTCCCTCTACCTTTAATCTATACGTATCTTTATATTTATGGTGGTTTTCTTATAGTTAACACATAGTTGGGGCATGTTTTCGATTAACTCTGACAATACATTAATTGATGCATTTAGACCATTGACACTCAAAGTGATTATTGACATAGTTGGGTCAATATCTACCACATTCATTTCTGTTTTCTATTTATTGCCCTTGTTCTTTGTTCCTATTTTTGTCTTCTACTCTTTTTCTGCCTTTTGTGGTTTTAACTGAGCAGTCTATATCATTCCATTCTCCTTTATTAGCATATCAGTAATGCTTTTTTACTTTTTCAGTGGCTGCCCTAGAGTTTGCAATATTTATGTACAACTAATCTAAGTCCACTTTCAAATAGCACTATACCACTTCACGAGTGGTGTGAATACCTAAAATAACAAAATAATCCTAATTCCTTTCTCCTATCCCTTGTACCATTGCTGTCATTCATTTCAGTTATATATAAACATACATAACCATATACAGTTGACCTTTGAGCAACACTGGTTTAAATTGTGCAGGTCCACTTATATGCAGATTTTTTACAGTACTGTAAATGGATTTTTTATTCCTTATGATTCACTTTTTTTCTTATGATTTTCTTAATAACACTATCTTTTCCCCAGCTCACTTTATTGTGAGAATATAATATATATAACATACAAAATATGTTAATTGACCATTTATGTTATTAGTAAGACTTCCAGTCAACAGTAGGCTATTAGTAGTTAAGTTTTGGGGCAATAAAAAGTTATACATAGATTTTCAACTGTGCCCTTAACCCCCAAATTAGAAACAAATTCCCTCAATTAGTCTGAGAAAGTCTATTTCTTCACTTTTAAACAAGAGTTTTGCAGGGTACAGAATTCTGGTTCTGATTTATTCTCTCTACATTTCAAATGTTTCACTTCACTCTCTTCCTGGTTTCATAGTTTCTGAGAAGAGGTCAGATGTAATTCTTATCTTTGCTCTTCTATAGGTAAGGTGTTTTTTTCCTTTGGCTTCTGGTACTTTTTCTTTATCTTTGATTTTCTGTAATTTGAAAATAATATACCTAGGTGTAGGAGCTTGACTTTATTTATTTATTTATTTATTTATTTAGCATATTGCTGAGCTTCCTGGATCTGTGGTTTGATGTCTGACATTAATTTGGAGAAATTATCAATCATTATTGATTCAAATATTTCTTCTGTTCCTTTCTCTCTTTCTTTTCTCCCTCTGGTATTCTGATTATGTGTATGTTACATCTGTTGTAGTTGTACCACAGTCATTGGGTATTCTGTTATATGTTCTTCAGTCTTCATTTTCTCTCTCTCTCTCTCTCTCTCTCTCTCTCTCTTTTTGGTTTTTGAGAATTGTATTGATATATCCTCTAGTTCAGAGACTCTCCTCAGCCATGTTCAGTTTACCAATACAAAAGGCATTCTTCATTTCTGTTGTAGTGGTTTTTTTTTTTTTTAATTTCTGGCATTTGGGAGGGGGTGGTTTTTCTTAGGATTTCCATCTGTCTGCTTACATTACTTCTCTGTTTTGCATGCTATTTTATTCATTACGGTCCTTAGTACATTAGTCATAGGTTTTTAAAATTCCTAGTCTGCTAATGCCAACATCCCTGCCATGTTTGGTTTTGATGTTTGCTCTGTCTTTTCAAATTGTGTTTTTTGCCTTTTTATATGCCTGTAATTTTTTCTTGATAGCCAGACATGATGTAATGGGTAAAAAGAAGTGCTGTAAATAGGCCTTTAGTAATGTGGTGGTAAGATGTGGTGAGGAAAGGAAGCATTCTATAGTCTTATGATTACATTTCAGCTTATGCCTCTAGACTGTGAACTTCACAAGCATTTCTCAGGTTTTTCTCCCTTTAGGTGGGACAGGATGGCTAGAATGGGCTAGAGTTGGGTATTTCTCCTCCTCAGGTCAGTTAGGCCCTGGTTAACTAGTTTCCTCTGAAGGCAGGGCTTGTTAACAGGAAAAGAATGCTCTCATGTATTTCAAATGTTTCCTTTTCTCCTCACCCTGTTGGAAGCTCCAGGGGATTTTTCTGATATTGCTGTGAGAATCTAATTGAGCTCCTGAAAGTAAATCTCACAATATTATGGGGACTCCCTTTGACTGGGTCCCCCTGTAGTTTTTAACTCTTGGAATTCTACACTGAGCCTCCAACAACTTGTTACTCCATCACTGGTTCCGAGAAGACTTCCGCTCATGGGTCTCTGCTCTAGGAACCTGTGATTAACTCTACTTGTCTATCTGTCTCTCCAACTTTGGGGCTAGCAGTTTCTTATGAATCCAAGAAGAACTGTTAATATTTCAGTCTTTTTACTTTTACTTATTACTTATTGATGTGGTGATGACTTCCAAGCTACTTACATGAGGAATGAGAAGTTGGAATTCCAAAGTCCAAATTATATACTTTAAGTAGGTGAATTTTAAGATATGTGGACTATATCTCAATAAAGATGTCAAAGTTTTGGGAAAGGAAAAGCTGGAAAAGTTCCCCCTACATTCTGGAGTTTCTAACTTTAACATAAAGATTGAAATTTGAGAAGAAATCCATTCCTGCCTCCTTCTACCAAATACCAACTCTTTATTTATTTGTTTGCTTGTTTTTTAACTGTTTATTTGTTTTGGGGGGAGAGACAGAGAATAAGGAGAGAGGCAGAGAGAGAAGGAGACACATAATCCGAAGCAGGCTCCAGGCTCTGAGCTGTCAGGACAGAATCTAATGCAGGGCTCAAGTTCATGAACCATGAGATGATGACCTGAGCCAAAGTCAGACGCTCAACTGACTGAGCCACCTAGGCACCTCTCAACTCTTTTTTTAAAAAAATATTTTATTATTAGGGGTGCCTGGGTGGCTCAGTCGGTTCAGCGTCCGACTTCGGCTCAGGTCATGATCTCGTGGTCTGTGAGTTTGAGCCCCGCTTCGGGCTCTGTGCTGACAGCTCAGAGCCTGGAGCCTGCTTCAGATTCTATGTCTCCCTCTCTCTCTGCCCCTCCCCCTCTCATACTCTGTCTTTCTCTCTGTCAAACATAAATAAACATTAAAAAAATAATTTAAAAAACCTTTATTTTTAAGTAATTTCTATATCCAATGTGGGGCTCAAACTTACAACCCCAAGATCAAGAGTCACATGCTCTACCAACTGAGCCAGCCAAGTGCCCCTACCCAAAACCAACTCTTAAGTCTTCATTGAAAGTGTTCTTAATGAATTACTGTATTAATTAGTCTACCTTAACTAGGTGAAAGCAAGGAAATGTCACTGTTACTTATAGTCTTATCCCAAGACACTTGATCCTTTAGACTCCTTTTTCTGTCCAGGGATCAATCATGCCCAGGAGTTTCTGGAAAACTATGTAAGCACAAATCAAGGAAATACTATCTCAAAAGGCACGTAGGGAACTTTCAGGTCAGTTGGGGGAGGGAGTGCCAGAACAGAAGCATTTTCTCAGAAGTACTTAGGCCTTGCTTATGGACATCTTAGTGCAATCTCCAAACTTGAAGATGTTATTTTCTGAGAATTATGCTAGTAAAAACCAACACAAAATAGAGATAGCTAATGGGAAAAACACATCATATTGAGAAATAGCTATAAATGTCTTCCACTTTTAAAAATGACTTTAATTAATTAATTAATTTAGAGTGTGTGCAAGCAGAGGAGGGGCATAGAGAGAGGGCAAGAGAGAATCCCAAGCAGGCTCCACACTGTCAGCTCAGAGCTAGAATCAAGAACCATCCAGGTGCCCCTAGAGAAATGTCTTCCTAATAAGAATCTTGAGAAATCCCTATTCATTATTAATTCATACATTCAACAAACATTTATTGAGGACTCATTATATGCTAGCCACTGTGCCAGGTAATGAGTTATAATAAACTCTTACGAGTTTAAATCTAGAGGGACTATCAAAGGTTCACAGGAAGTTTACATTTCACTGGACCTGGGATATAATTAAAGAAATAAATAATCCAACTAATAATTATAATGTATCAAATTCTTATGACATGAATATATTAGTTGAGGGTAAATGAATTAAGAGAAAATAGAAACTGGATAGTAAGAATTCGGCACTGTTTATTTGTACTGCTCCTGAGTAAAACACTAAGGGATACAAATATTCCAGCATTAGAGAGATGGATGAGATAATTAAACAGTGATTAGCTCTTTAAAAATAGATTTTCTTGGGGCACCTGGGTGGCGCAGTCGGTTGGGCGTCCGACTTCAGCCAGGTCACGATCTCGCGGTCCGTGGGTTCGAGTCCCGCGTCAGGCTCTGGGTTGATGGCTCAGAGCCTGGAGCCTGTTCCCGATTCTGTGTCTCCCTCTCTCTCTGCCCCTCCCCTGTTCATGCTCTGTCTCTCTCTGTCCCAAAAATAAATAAATGTTGAAAAAAAAATTTTTTTTAAAAAATAGATTTTCTTATCAGGAGACTATAGATGCTGGAGAGGATGTGGAGAAACCGGAACCCTCTTGCACTGTTGGTGGGAATGCAAATTGGTGCAGCCACTCTGGAAAACAGTGTGGAGGTTCCTCAGAAAATTAAAAATAGACCCACCCTATGACCCAGCAATAGCACTGCTAGGAATTTACCCAAGGGATACAGGAGTACTGATGCATAGGGGCACTTGTACCCCCAATGTTTATAGCAGCACTCTCAACAATAGCCAAATGATGGAAAGAGCCTAAATGTCCATCAACTGATGAATGGATAAAGAAATTGTGGTTTATATACACAATGGAGTACTACATGGCAATGAGAAAGAATGAAATATGGTCCTTTGTAGCAACGTGGATGGAACTGGAGAGTGTGATACTAAGTGAAATAAGCCATACAGAGAAAGACAGATACCATATGTTTTCACTCTTATGTGGATCCTGAGAAACTTAGCAGAAACCCATTGGAGAGAGGAAGGGAAAAAAAAAAAGAGGTTAGAGTGGAAGAGAGCCAAAGCATAAGAGACTGTTAAAAACTGAGAACAAACTGAGGGTTGATGGGGGGTGGGAGGGAGGGGAGGGTGGGTGATGGGTATTGAGGAGGGCACCTTTTGGGATGAGCACTGGGTGTTGTATGGAAACCAATTTGACAATAAATTTCATATATTGAAAAAAATAAAAAATAAAATAAAATAAAATAGATTTTCTTTAATTTTAATCCTAAATTCCAAGACCATACGTTTCATTTTTACCTACTTTTCTGTTTATCAACCAACTTTTAAATTTCAAATATAGTTTCTAAGGAATGTGAACAACTTGTAAAGGGTATTTTAGCTGGCTATGGTTGATCTATCTTACATATCAAAATTTGGATACATAATTTTATGGTAGATTGATGATGGGAGAGAATTTTCAATCTGGGCAGTTGTAGGAAATATGACACATGTCCAACCCTCATCCCTCTAATGGGGGAGGCTGAGAAGCATCCCTCAGAACAGGTACATGAAGCCTACAGGTAAACACAGTATGGTGGCTAAGGAAGAGGGGGTTGAGGAAGAGGTCTAAACATTGCCATAGAAACTAGGGTGCCTAAGAAAAGTGTCAGGAGTAAATTGCACAGCTTATTAGAGTTTAGGACCAGGAATTACAAGAGCAAAGCAGCAAGTTAGATAGACAAAAAAGAGATGAGACCAACAAATTCTCCAGGCAAACAAACTAAGCCAGCTGCTGAATTTGAACTCATTCCAAGATTACTTTCATTGCTGGTGTGGTTTAATGGGGCTGAAGAAGGATACCCTGGACTCTTCCTCTAAAGGAGAAAGCTGAAATGTCCTCGGTTTGTACTGGGGCCCTCTGATAGGCTTCTCAAGGGGGCCTATGCCTGTTCTAATGATTTACATAACTAGGGGACTGGTGGAAATCTAGAACTTTGTCCAAACTATAATCAGCTTTATTCAGTTGTTGAGGTTGGTAGATAAAATTCAGAATTTAGAGGACTTGGCAGACAATGAGGGGGAAAAAAAGGACTGAACCCAAAAGAAGGTCAGCTGGACTGAGAAGCCCATGTGGTTAAAATCCACTATTTCTTCTTTCTTGTACTATCTGGTGGTGGTCTACCTGTTTTCAGCATGTCAGGAAAAGCTAATATGCACATAGAAATGCCAAATGATATCTCATCTCATATGTCATGCCTTGGTAACAAACAATGAAAGGCATATTCTTGATACTAATTTTCAGAGAACAGGAAGGTATTTAGAAGGTCCTCTTGGACTTCACAGAACTCTCCAGATACCAGTTAGCTACTGAGATGTTGGCATGAAGTCTAGGCAGAGAGTAGGTGCAAAAATTATAGTTACTATAAAAGAAGGCATTCTGGAGGAGAGAAGTGTCCAAAGATGTTTAAAGACAATTATGCAACACCTAGATAGGAAGGGCACTTCAATAAACCAGCTGAAGTATTCTAAAGTATGTGGTTCATATACCCTGACCATTAGCTCTGCTAAGTAGTGGGTAGGTAAATGAAGATATAGAAAGCTTTGGACAGTACCCTCCAAACCAGTATAAAGCTAGACATTATTACCAGAAAGTTGAGTAGATCATGAAGACAGAACATCTCTTTGACAATGATTACCTAACGCTGGCACAGATTGAGGGGGGGGGGGCAATAAAGAGGATGATGTATGCCATACTCATGAGCCCATTCATTACCACAAGGATGGTGTCATGACTATGGAATGGGTACAGATCTACATTTAGACCACTGTGATGAGATGATGAAGATGATGTTAAGGATGCTAGTAATGGTGTACCAGGACATTTGGGAATGAGAAGTAGGTATGGCAGTTGTCCAGGTATGACTCTAACCCAGAAGAATAGGAAATAGCATTACTCTAGGTTTCACACATTCAGTCAGCAAATACTGAGCACCTATTACATGGTAGGCACTGTTCTAGACTCAAGGGGATCCAGGATGGAAAAAAAAAAAAAAAAGATCTGTCCTCAGGAAGCTTACATTCTAGTGAGGAAAACAGATAATAAACAAATTAATCAAGTAGTGATAAGTGCTTTGAAGAAAAATAAAGCAGAGCAAAGCAGCAGAGTGACAGGGGCACCTGGGTGGCTCTGTCAGTTGGTTTTGGCTCAGGTCATGATCTCGTGGTTTGTGAGTTCGAGCCCTGTGTTGGGCTCTGTGCTGGCAATGTGGAGCCTGCTTGGGATTCTCTCTCTCTCTGTCTCCCTCTCTGCCAATTCCCTGCTGTACACCTGCTCCCTCTTAAATAAGTAAACTTAAAAAAAAGAAGAAGCAGAGTGACAAAGGTGCTATCTTAAATAGGGTGGACTGGAAAAACCTTGCTGAGATGACATTCTAGGAAAAGGTTTGAACATACAAGAAAGAAAACCATGCTACCTTTGGAGGAACAGCTTTCAGATAGGGAGAATGGCAAATGCAAAGGTTCTAAAACAGGAATAAGGTAGGAGTGTCATACCAGAGGATCACTAAGATTTCCTTTGGACTTGACTCAGAATTGTAAATGGGCTACAATGATGTGGTGGGTTGATGTTGTGAAATACATGCAGCAATTGGGTATGAGCCTCTCTCTGAGTTGGAACATCTATCTGGTCCTCTCACTCCTACAAAACTCCTAGATCTCATGTAGTAATTATCTGTTTCCTTCCACCAGAATGGAAAACTCCTTAAGGAGAGACCCTGGGCATAGACAGTAAACCACTGTCTGCACTGAAGAGTCATCTTTGGCTCTGGCTGGGAGAGGATGACTCCTGGAGACAGAGCAGCCGCCACCAGCCACTGATACTAATGTTTCTGATGTAGGGCACTGGTTTAAGACAATGCCAGTCTAGCAGATTCAGCATCATCTGGATATTTGTCAGAAATGCAAATTCTTGGGTCTGACCTGGAACCTACTGAATCAAAAACTCTAGGGGTGGGGTCTCAGCAATGTGGTTTAACAAACCCTCCAGGTATTCTGATGCACGATAAAGTTTGAGAACAATTGTTCCAAGTGTGGAGGTCTGAGAACACCATCACTTGAAAAATGAACTTGCATGCCAAAAAGGCTTGAATAGGTCCTATGAAGTCATTTTCACCAACTACTATCAAATTCTTGGGAAAGCTAGCTCAGGAAAGAAGTCACAGGTGTCCAGATGACCCCTACTATAGGCTGAAGGCACTAACTTCAAGCCTTGATTAAGGCAGAGGAAAATAAACTCTTCAGCTAAGATATGTAGCCTCAAGCTTAGACCAGATAAACTTTTTCTTTCCTGAAAGAGGTAAGCTTGGGGGGGGGGGGCGGTATCAGAACAGAGAAGACAAATAATAATTACATAAGACAATCCTGGGAGTCTTCCACTTCAGATCTACTAATCCCTCATCAAGCATGTGAAAGGGTTAGATGTTTTAGTAAGCACTATATTCCAAGGAATATATATTTAGTTCTTAAATCTATTTATCTGGGTTGACTTGAGAGGCAGTTTGATAGGGGACCACCCAGAGTAGGGTGGCCTAAGAGGATGCATGAGATTTTCTCTATTAATCAATAAAAGATGGGGGGAAAAAGTGTTCCACAGATCTAATGGTATCCTTGCATATTTGGCTGAAAGAAGAGAATTTGTATGGCTATTTTCTTACTTAATGATCTTCCCAATTCAGTTTACATTTGAAGAGCCCTGAGAGTTTCAGCTTCATGAAAACTTAAGTTCTCTGCAGCTGGTCCTAGAAGGTTGGGACCAGATCAATGTTGAATGGCAACTAGTTGAGACTAAGATGATCTTTATAGAGGCAGAACCCCCACTGATTTTCCTTCAACAAGGGTACAGGTTCTTGGGTCACTTATAACATGGCATCTGTATATGGAGAATCTTGTGTCTGATGCAGAAAACAGTATAACCTGCTTGGAAGAAACTTTGGCTATGGTGACATCTTTACGTATCAGTTGCATTCACAGTGTTGGAGAAACTTTGCATCCTGGTCTGCATAAACCAGGGCGTGAGTGGGTTTGACGGTCTCACTGTTAAAAGAACAGAATGATGGGGGGAACCTGGGCAATGCTGGTGACAGGTAGCCTAACTGAAGTGAGGAATCTGGTAGTAGGGTCTTACCCTTCCAAGGAGAAGTGGTAACACAGGGGCAGATGGGTGTAACACAACTATCTTGGCATGCTCCCTCATTTGCAGCCCGATACGTAATCATCTCAGGAGTCACAGGTTACTAAGGCCGGCTGTCCATCAGTGAACAGGAGTGGTATATGCAGAGGAGAGGCTCTAGGTCTAGTGGGCAGCTGGATCCGCTGGACCAGAGTCTGGCCCACAAAGCTACCTGCTGCCCATGAGCCATTCTGCTGGAGATGATGGTCTTACACTCTCGGCTCCCCGGGAATTCTAACCACCATTCTTTGTAAAGGTTAGGGCCTAGGTGACTCACTCCTTTGCTGTGCCCCAGTGTGGGAACCAATGGCTTCCCTATGTTAGGAACTGACCCGCTAAAGGCCAGAAACACACACACACACACACACACACACACACAGCCTGCCTCATCATAGTACAGGCAGAGCTGTCTATTCTAATGTGCAGGGATTTGGAGAAAATAGTAACTGCAGCTGCTTCCCTGCCAAGTGTGAGATTAGAAACAAAATGTGTTCCATTTTTCTTCAGGATTAGAGCTCAGCATGTCCACATATAGCTTCACTTGGGGCAAGAAGCTGACCATCCTAGAAGGAGTCCCTATGCATTCTTCAGGCTGGCAGCGGCAGCAGCAGAGGGACGCCAGGCCAGGTTTGGGGGGTGTTTTGGCATCAGTAGCTCTGGGCTCACCTCTGCCAACCATGCTATTTGATGGCATGATTTCCTCACTCATGCCCTACGTGAGGAATGGAGCAAGGCAGTGACATTTCCCATCCCACCAGATCAGGTGACCACTCTTGCCCCCTCCAATTCATCTTCAACCCAGGGGCCAGACCTGTCACTCTTCAGTGATTTGACCTAGAAGACATAGCATGATTTGGCTCTTATACTATCCTTATAGTTCACTCTCCAGCTACTCTTCCCTCACCCAAGTTCTACTGGTCTTCTCTATTCCTCTAATGAGCCAAACTCCTTCTCAACTCAGATTCTACTGTCCTCTTTCCCAAAAAGCTTTTCTACCCCCTCTTCCTGGCTAAGTCACACTCATCTTTCAGGACTTCCTTAGAAAAGGTGTTTCCAACCTCTCAGGCCAGGTTAGGTGCCCTGTTTTTACATTCTGTGATATTATTGTTTTCCATGGTACTAGGGCCATTCGAATAATCCCGCTGTGTGTGATTATGTGATTACTTCTTACTCCCACAAGACTAAAACTTCATGCAAGTAGGCAACGTACTTGTTTTGTTTGCTGCTTTATTCCCAGTGCCAATTATAGTGCCGGACATAGTATACGCTCGACCAATTTTCTTGGAAGGAATAAAAAGAAGGAGGGAAGTAGAGAAGGAGGAAGAAAAGGAGGAAGGGAAGAAGGAAGGAAGGAAACAAAGGGAAGCAGGCAGGGAGAGAGGCAGATAAGGAGGAACAGAGGTCCCAATATTGATTCTTCATCTCCAGTGGGAAAGCTGGAAGGATTCACTGTAGCTCTTACCTGGGGTCTCAGTGCTTAAAGGCAGAAGTTAACATCAGAATTTTTTTCCATGGGATAATGCTGAGTTCAAACCACAGAAGCAGGTCCAAATGAGCCATCAGAGCTAAGGGGGTCTGAAGCGAGTATTAGGTATAGAGCAAAATGAGAATGAGAAAAGTAGGGAAGATAAGGGAATAAGAAATAATCTATACAAATTCAAGGAACTGTAGGACAAGGCCACCAGCTGGGCTTATTTCTTATACCTAACAGCTGTTTATGGATGGGCAAAGCAAGTCTGATTAAAGGGACACAGACCCCACATCGTTGTCATATATAGATACATATTACTCCAAAGTCTTCATAAGTTGATATTCTTGTGTATAAACCATTTTCTTGTGAGTATGGTTAACTCTAGGTTCACTTATGAGACTGAATTAAGCTATAGTTTATGCATTTCAAAGCTTAGGACTGGCTCTTGGGCCATAGTGCCCTGCCTACATGGTGCCCTGCTAGAGTTCAGTGAAGCTCTGCCTAAGCAGTCAGTTGGTCCCTCCCTTCCCTACATCTCTGTGGCATCCTCTTTTGAAATTCAACATTTTGAACCAAAGGTATCCAGCCCTTCACTTACTTACTTCACTTACTCACTCACTCATTTCAAACCAAAGGTATCAAGCACTTCACTTACTCACTTACTCAAAACTATCAAGCTCTTCACTTAACTCCCTTCTTGATCAGAGGCTCCTGGGGGAAAGGGAAAATGCTAGTTTGTGTTCACAGCTATTGAGCCTAGAATAATGACTTTGAATAGTAACTGCTCAAAAGATTATTGGATAAATGCTGCAATATATTTCACAGGTGCTGAGAGTAATTATTCCAATGAATTTAAGTTCTTGAGGAAGATCACTTTAGACTTGAATTTCTTCCTGAAATATAAGGAGTTGGACTAAACAATCTGGACTAAATAATCTGTCAAACTGTAAACTATTAGAAAAATGACAAGGTTATGTCTTATATGTATAATTTGTACAATGTCTCTATCATTTCTAGTCTATTTTGGGGCACATGTGGGAATGCAATGTTTGCAGTGAACTGACTCCAATATAGATGTATTTCATTTGAGAGGAAACCTAGGGATGTGTTTCCAATGTTTCATATAAATTGTGAGTTACACACTATTTAAAATATACAACAGTGGGGCGCCTGGGTGGCTCAGTCGGTTGAGCGTCCGACTTCGGCTCAGGTCATGATCTCGCGGTCCGTGAGTTCGAGCCCCGCGTTGGGCTCTGTGCTGACAGCTCGGAGCCTGGAGCCTGTTTCAGATTCTGTATCTCCCTCTCTCTGACCCTCCCCCATTCATGCTCTGTCTCTCTCTGTCTCAAAATTAAAGGTTAAAAAAAAATTAAAATATACAACAGAAATTTGTTACTAAATGGATTCCTAAGGTGAGTATTTTTTACAATATTTGGAATCACTTTGCAATATAATAACTCCTTTATATAATCCATTGAGTTTCACATTTTTACATATCCAGGTTGCTAATAATAGTCTAAACTAGATTAGTGCCTTACAGTTATGAGCCAGTTGAATTACTATTGACTAAATTAAGGTGTTCTTCATAGAGAGAACTGTCCCTCTTTCTAGTTTCCCAGATGATCTCCTACTTTCTCTATGTCCCCTCCACACACACACACACACACACACACACACACACACACACACTTTCTCCCTTGTGTCTTAATTCATATTTCAAATTTGGTAGTTGTATCCTAATTTATAATGTATGCATGAACTTCATTTTCCAACACTCCTTTCCACCTCTCCCCACCCCCTTGTTTAACTACATGCCTCACCAGTTTTCAAAATAGGTATGCCTTCCACAGTGTCTGGACCATCCGTAGCATGTAGATACTTCATGTTGTCTATCTCAGGTGGTGGCTTTTGTATGAGCATGCTGGAAGTTGAAGCTTCTCCCCCTGAAAAGCAGTATCTCTAGGTTACTTGAGGTTATTCTAAAGGTGGGATTCAGGGAAGGAAGTGCTACTTATTCTCCTTCATTTTCTCTGTAACTCTCAGCTGTCCAGGGCCTTTTTTCCATAATTCAGTGAAAAATTAGAGAAGTGATGACTTTTCTCAATATTATCTTACCTTAAAAAGGTTCTACTCCTTTGACATAAATGAGAGAAAAGCAGAACATATCTCTAGATACTTTGAGAGTGAGATGTAATAGAAAGCCATTTTTCTTTGGGACTCTATCTTATAGGTTTTAGAGTATCAATGACAATTGTAACCAGAACTCCCACAGATTAGCCCAGAAAGGTTAAAATAATTCACAAAGGACAGAGAAATCAACTACCAGGTCATGTGTTATAAATTTTGTTCTTCCTTAACTCCCAAGTCCTCCTTACCTGCCTGGGCCTATTTCCACATATCAGACCAAAATCTCAGCTGATACTTGTGCAAGGAAGAGACATGACTCAGTGACAAATATTTTACTATAGTGGGGATGGAATAAAGTCAGTTGACCCCTAAAGCCTACATTCAGACTAGTAAGTTTTACATCCTGTATCGAAATTCCTGCAAGAGAACCCATTTGTCACTGGTGTATAATCAGGAGACAACGGTACCTGTGCTCTGAGGAGTCCTGACTAACCCGCGAGATTGAATCACACACATGAAAAATTTCAGATGAAATTCCTCCTTATGCATGGCTGTCTCCTAGAAATAGAGACGGAGTTTAATCCATATGAACAGATCTATGGAATGATTTAAGATGGACAAAACTGATATGGATCAGGTATGCCCAATACTACATGACAATATGTAGTATCAGCATATGAAGTGATGCAAATAATCTACTTTTATGTATTTGACAGGGCAAGATCTCCTGAATTCAGCAAGCATCTCCTTTTTTCCAGAGTAGGTAAGAGGCTGGGGCCTACAGAGACTCCCGTTCTTTTAATAAAGTCAGAGCTCAGACTTCTGAGGTCTAGAGGGTCTACTCAGAAGCATTTCTCCAAGCCTTCTAGACAGGGCCTGAGTCCAGAGGCCAAGTTGAAGGACTTTGTAAAAAGTCTGAATGAATAAACATATTTCTTCCAATTATTTATTTATTTTTTTTTTAAGTAGAGCACAGATTATATGTTAATCCATTCAGTCACAGGAGCAACACCAGGGCCATTTAGTTCTTCAGAGGGCAGACTCCTGGATCCTTTTCTATTTTTACTCAGAAAAGTAGGTCTTTGGTGGACCGCCAATAGCTTTCCTCACACCTCTCCCTATGTTTCAAACTCTTCCAGAGGTCTGTAAAGTGCCACAAGTTTCCAGAATCTAACTTAAACTAATCCCAAACTGCTTTTTTTTTCTTCTCCCGAATGGCCAATCAAGCATGATGTAGTGCAAAGACTACAGGCCTGCAAATTAAGAAACGTGTTTCCTAGTCCCAGATCTCCCATGCACTTTATAACTTTGGGAAATGACTTCACTTCCCTGAAACCGTTAGATGAAGATATTTCCTACAAGCACTAACGTTCCGTGATTCTCAATGAAACACGGTATAGAGCTCGAGTTAGCTCTCAGGTCCACATCCGTCAAAGTGGCCACAAGTTTCCTCCGATTGACGGCCACAGCAAAAAGCTGCCATGGAAACCTGAGCGAGAGCAAAAATCGCCAAGCGGAACCAGAAGACGGCGTGCAAGGGGATCGAGGGAACAGGAAAAAGCGAAGGACGACGGGCACACTAACAGTAATCCGAGAACGAGAACGGGAACGAGAAAAAATCCCAAACTGAAAGGGGAACAGGGAAATTATGACTTCAGCCTTAGATGGTCCCCGGGCTTCTCAGGCCTGGCCACACTGCGCAGGCGTCCCCCGAGTCCTCAACTCTGCTCTTTGACCTCCCGCCCCACCCCCGCCCCTCCACAGCCACCGGACGGCTCTTCCGGTGTTGTGGAGGCTGTTCCGGTTCGCGGCGGTTCCCGGGTTTTGCGTTCCGCGCCCGGCCGGAAACCCCTTCGCATAGCAGCCGGTTCCGGTTCGGTGAGTGGCGGCGGGAAGCTGGGGGAGGGGTGAGGATGGAGGGAGCCTGGGCCGGGAGGCAGTGCCGGTCCGGGCCCAGCGGCCTGGGTTGGGCTGGGCGGAAGCTGGGAGGGCTGTGGGGACGGCGCTTTTTCCTCTGCCCCGCCCCCTGGGACCACCTCCCCTCCCCCCGGCTATCCACCGGCCGGGATGTGGCCGGCGGCCGTTAGTTAGGCTTCCCGAGGCCGTTCCTCCAGGCCTCTTTCTCCCGGGCCGGCGAGAGGCCGTCTCCCTTGTCGTTACCACAGGCCCCATCTCGGCGCCCAGCCCTCCTGGGGGCAAAAAGGCCGGTTGGGATTTCGGGGCTTTCCCGCCTGAGCAGGGTCTTCTCTCACGGGAAAGCTGTTTTCACCGGGAAGCTCAGCTTTCTGTTACACCTGCTTCACCTCCCGCCTTCCTTGAGACCTGAGTGATATTTCTCGACTACTTCTGCGTCTCACGTAAACATTTCTCCAACTCTTTTACTCTGTGGTATCTCCCTGAGACGTGATATCGCTAGTGTGCCACCACCAGAAAGAAACGTCTGGACCCTCCTGCCCAGGTTATGAAAACCCCCTTAACTGCCACGGTTTGCTTACCTGGCTCATCGCCTCCTGGTAATTCCCTTGAACCGTCTCTTTCTTGGTGTGCCCTAACGTGGTCTCTCTGGATATATGCCCGGCTTCTCTTCAGTTTGTTGATTTCTGTTTATCGGTGCCTTTGCAGTATTTTCACTTATCTCGTTGGCAATAACTTACTCCTTTATCACTTTCAAGTCAGCCTTGTTGAGGTCATTTCACTTCACGTTTGGTACACTTATTTGGGGGGGTGCTTATAAAATTTATATAAAGCCTTATATAGGCTACCACTTACTTTACTTCGCGTCTTTGTTCTAATTGGATATTCTGAATGGAGTGGATCACACCATCTCCTCAGTTTTTGTGGAGCTAGTTGGTGTCACGGGCTCCTGTTGAAAGGTAGATTCCACAGAATTTGGAATTACAGTTACAGTGAAACCTTCCTCGTCTCTTAAGCATGATCCCTGAATCTTCTTCCAATTTAGCGATCCCTTTTTCCCCTTTAGTCCCAGTCTGGAAGCCTCATTTCATTTTTCTCTTGAGAAGTCTCTTTCATTCCCCCCCCCCCCCATTCCAATTCATCCCGACTGCAGACATGGTCTTCATGTCACCCATCTGATGAGTTAAGTCTAGAGGGAGCAAATGGATTAAAAAACAGGTTCTGCCACTTCAGGCCAAGGTGATGTAACTCGACTACTGCTTTGAAAGTCTTTTCTTTACCTGACTCCCACGCCTCCTACCAATTGCACTGGCTTTATTTTCTTGCTATGAGGATCTTTTTATGGATCTGTTTTCCCCCCAGTTGACAGTGTTTCAGCAGCAGAGACCATTTCTTACTCATCTTTGTATTCCTAATACCTTGTATGTAATTGGTGCAGAGTAAGTGTTTGTGTATGAAAGGAATTGAATACTCAGTGTTTTAAGGCGTTACAGTGTTGAGGTGTTAGAGTCTAACTGGGAGAGATGGCATGTGAAAATAGGAGAAACACAAGCAAATACGTGGTGTATACTACGAACTGTATCATATACATATCCAGAGTTCAGACTAGAATGATTCACTTGGTCATTTCCATATTTCCATTCCCTTCTCATATCATAAATTATTCTAACCCCATTTGGTCCTGGATAAAGCTAATCGCCTCTCCTCAAGTAAATACTTTCTAGTAACTTCATTGTGGCTCTAAACATTCTCTTTTATAGTCACCTGTTTGCATGTAAGCTTATACATGTTTTGCCATACTTGTTACATTTTGTTACTGTCAGGACTTCGCCATCTTTTTTTTCTTTCAAATTTCCTATTGTTTTGTGTTCAGCTATTGACTTCACCTGAATAGCTGTAATAGCTTATATTCTTTTAGTAAATTAAATGAACAATGTGAACTAGGAAATATTGTTTGAATACTTTTTTAAAAAGTTTATTTTTGAGAGAGAGAGAGAGAGAGAGCACGTGAGCTGAAAAGGGGCAGAGAGAGAGAGGGAGAGAGAGAATCCCAAGCAGGCTTCGCACTTTCAGCGTAGAGCCTCACAAACCGTGAGACCATGACCTGAGCCGAGATCAGGAGTCTGACACTTAACCGACTGAGCCACCCAGGCACCCCGGAATACTTTTCTTAAAAGGCAAAAAAATCTTAGGGTTACAAGAGTTTGGTGGCATTAACGTTTCCAGATCCAGCATTTCATGTTGAATCTTGGAGTAAGATATCCCTACTTCTAACGTAAAGGCAAATGGCAAAGAGAAAGTAACATAAGCACACTGAAGAAGCTGGATGCATTTGTGTTACAATGTAAATGTGGGGCTTTAATTATTAATGTGGAACCCAGGGGATTCTGCTTTATTTAAAAAGGAAGAAGAGGAAAGAATACCTGGAAAATTTCCAGATAGAAGCCTTTTGTTAGGTTGAGCATTTGGAAATATATTTGAAGCCTGAATATAAGGCTTAAATTCTTTGGGAACCCTCCCCAGCAAGACTGGGTAATCAGATGATTGCTCTGCTTAGTCTGTAGCTATGCCAAGAAAAGCTCAAGCAGGCTTCCTTTGTGCCTGCATTTCATTATTGTGACCGTAAGGAATACCTGTTATCATCATCTAGCCCTTAGTAGATTGAAGCCCTGATATTGCTAAAGTTGATGAAGTTGATTGATAAGGTTGATGACAAACTAAAGTTGATGATATGCTCAATCTTTTTAAAATATGGTGGGGCGTCTGGGTGGCTCAGTTGGTTAAGCAACTGACTCTTGATTTCAGCTCAGGTCATCTCAGAGTCCTGAGATCGAGCCCTGCCTTGGGCTCTGTGCTGGGCATGGAGGCTGCTCTGGATTCTTTGTGTCTCCCTGCCCCTCTCCTGCTTTTGCATGCATGCATGTGGACTCTTTCTCAAAAAAATAAATAAACTTTAAAAATTTGGTAATGAGATTATGACGGTAATAAGTGTGACTGCTACCATCCCTAGTCTCCTCTTCAATCTGCCAAGAAGCATGGGTGCCAAGGACATGTTTATTAACCTAGTTCCACACAGTTAGGCTTTTAACTTCCTTTTTCTGGGAAAATTGGATACATCAGAGGAGAAAATTTCATGTAGGTAAAGGGGCTTTGGTTTGTAGCAGTTTAATTAATGATGGGAGAGAAAGTACTTTAGTACAATTGGGAAATATTCCTTGATTGTTCTTAGAGTGTCAGTAGCTTTATGTTTGGCCACTGAGTAAAACTTCTAGAAAAGAAGTCTAACAGGACCACCACAAGATCTATCACTTTTTAATTAAATGGTTTAGCATGAGGTAATAAAGGAACGGTTTGTGAAGAATTTCCAGGTTGTAATTTCAGTTCAGTCACTAACTTTATGACCATATATATACAAATCAATCTTTAAGGTTTGGCACTCCCAATTTGCTTCTTGCTGTAATGTTCTGTCATTCTGTGGGTAGTCTGTAATTGCTGTCTAATACAGCTCAGGTTCTGGAAATGTTTCAAATTGCCTCCGGTTAGTTTTAGTGTCTGTTTTCTCTATCAAGTCATCTCTTCTTACCATTTTATATTTTTCTTTCCTAAGAACACAAATGTCACTTTGAATGGCTTCCTATTCTACAATTGTATGAAAGAGGTGTTCCAGTATGTCACATTTCCGTTTTCTGTCTTCTTTTATAGAACTTTGTATCTTTGCTAAAGTCAGTGATGTGAAAAGACCTGACATGGGTAAGTCTAACTCTGAAGTAGTAATTGAGTCTTTTAGTTACTCTGATTAGTTAGGTTGGAATGAAAAAATGTTGTTGTTTTGTTTTGTTTTTAACATTTTCAGTATTTGCATCTTTGTGCTTAGTAATAATCTTAAGAGAGATCTCAACTTAATTATGTAATACTGTAATACTAGACAATACTCTTGGTTGAGACATTGTTTATAGCATCATTTGGAACCATTTTCTCATTCATTGTATTGAAAAAGCCAAATACACACTAGCAAACATTTACTATGTGCCAGGCCCTGTTCTGAGTACTCAAAATATATTAATTCATTTAATTTTTTACAACTGTCTTACAAGGGTGTTTAATATCAACAAGGAAAGTGAGACACAGAAGTTAAGAAACAACTATAACTGGCAGAGCCAGAATATAAACTCAGGCAGCCTGGTTTCAGAGTCCCTGTTCTTTTGTACTATGTTATACCACCATCTATGGGATAAATAATTTGATTAGGGTAAATTTTAAAATTTCACTTAGCTGGTAACATTGAGAATTCACTATGAATGCAACATTTTGCATTATTCATAGTTCTTCATGTCTAGAGAGGGGATCCATACAAGGTCAGGACTAGTAGCCAATTAGGAATAGGTTGAACAGTCTATACAGTTAGATCTTACACATCTTATAACATCTCACGTGCTCCTTTTAGATTCACATTAGTCTTCTCTCTTGTTTCTGTTTTTTCCTTTTGCTTAGTCTACCGTCTCTCTTACCTGGTCATTTGTTTCCCTTTTCTCTAATTGCTGATGTCAGTGTAAGTCACTGAATTCTGTCACTCTCATTTGCTTCTATTCTCTTACATTAACAAAGGTCTCAAAGATGGTTATAAAGCAAGGTTCTGCCACAGTATTATAGTAATTGAGCTGATATCTGTCAAGAGCCATATGTATACATTATACTTTTTGCAGAAAAGACAGTTCAGGTGGATTCATTTTTAAGCACTTTTTGAGTTAGACAAAGGAAATAAACAGTTATTAACTGTTTTTGAGTGTTTGTTTTTGAATGATGAGTTTTTTTCCCTGTGTGTGTGTGTGTGTGTGTGTGTGTGTGTGTGTGTTTTAAGTAATTACTTCTTTTCTAGTTAAAACATTCAACATTTCTTTAGGGGAAATTTAATTTTTTAAGGAAACTTTGAATTAAATGTGGTTTGTTGTTTTTTTTTTAAATACTTGTATAGGTTTTGAACTGTTTGGCAGATGATCTCAGTCAATTCCAAATGAGCCAATTTCTGCACACGGGCCTCTTTTTGACAATGACATTTTGAGATTGCTGGCCAATGGTTAGTTATGAAAGAGGTTTTATTTGACTATAGAGCTGTTCTTTGGGAATCATTTTTATTAGGTGAAAAGATTTGTGCATAGGAAGGTAGTTATTGAAGAATTCTATGACTTGAACTAATTTTGGGTTCTTTTCGCAGATGATATTGCTGATAGGATGAGGATGGATGCTGGAGAAGTAACGTTAGTGAACCACAACTCCTTATTCAAAACCCATCTCCTGGGACAAACAGGTTTTCCAGAGGACCAGCTTTCACTTTCCGACCATCAGGTTAGGAATAATTTTCTTCCCTTATGTAATGAATTATTTTGGTTTCAGTTTTCATCTAATATAATTTAAATGCCATACTCAAAAGGACGAATGTATATATAAACTTTTTAGAATTGGTATTTCTGCTGTTCTGAATTTTGTTTGATATATTAAAGTTAAAACAAGAACCAGGCTATGTATGAGTTCTTTGAGAACTGTTTATTTTAGAAAACATTTTATTCCTATGCATATTATAATCACGAAAACACAGGTCAGTGTTCTTTTAAACTAGTGTCTTAAAATTGTTGGGATTAAATGGGCAATTTGTAAATATTCAGAGGCTCTGAGATTTCCCACTGCTATAAAAAGTGTAGTTTCTCAAAGGACCAGCAACAACAGCATCCCTTGGGAGCTTGTTAGAAATACGGAATCTCAGGCTTCACCCTAGACCTCCTCAGTCAGAATCTACAGTTTTAAGACTTTTTATCTGATAAAGAGAAATACCATGTGAGCCAGTAATTCCTCTACTGGGTATTTACCCAAAGAAAATGAAAACACTAAATTAAAAAGATGTATGCACCCCTGTGTTTATTGCAGCGTTATTTATAACAGCCAAAATATGGAAGCAACCTAAATGTCCATTGATAGATGAATGGTATACATATACAAATGGAAAATTATATAGCATTTAAAAAGGATGAGATCTTGCCATTTGTAATAGCACGGATAGACCTAGAGAATATTATGCTAAGTGAAATAAGACTGAGAAAGACAAATATAATTTAGCTCATATGTGGAATCTAAAAAACAAAACAAATAAATGAATAAACAAATAACAGAATAAGATTTATAAATACAGAGAACAAACTGATGGTTGTAGAGAGGGGAGTGGAGCAAAATGGGTGATGGTGAGTGGGAGATAGAGGCTTCCAGTTATGGAATGAATAAGTCACAGAAATAAAAGGCACAGCATAGGGAATATAGCGTGACAGATGGTAGCTAGATTTGTGGTGAGTATAGCATAACACATAGAAAAGTTGGATAATTGTGTACACCTGGAACTAAAATGAATACTTTTTTTTAAAAAGGAAAAAAATCTTCAGCTGGTTTATTTGCACATTAAGGTTTGAGTAATAAAGCAGTTTTTTTTTTTTTTAACGTTTATTTATTTTTGAGACAGAGAGAGACAGAGCATGAACGGGGGAGGGTCAGAGAGAGAGGGAGATACAGAATCCGAAACGGGCTCCAGGCTCTGAGCTGCCAGCACAGAGCCCGACGCGGGGCTCGAACTCACGGACCGCGAGATCGTGACCTGAGCCGAAGTCGGCCGCTTAACCGACTGAGCCACCCAGGCGCCCCTAAAGCAGTTTTTCTCAGTAGGAAAGCCATTACTAATATGGATGAGACAATTCTTTGCTGTGTGAATCTTTTCCAAGCATAGCAGAATGTTTAGCATTCTTGACACTTGGGCACTAAATGCCTGTAGTATCTGCCCCCAATAATCATTTTTAATAATTTAACTGAATATATATCCACACATTTCCAGATTGGTACTGGGGTGCAGTACCAATTAAGAACTAAGTACCCGATTAAGTACCCGATTAAGAACTTCTGTATGAAGTTATCAGAAGATTCCAAACAGGTACATTTTGTCACCCCCTTTGATAAATGATACAGCTGGCTTGCAGAACAGGATATACCACATGCATATTTACCTTCTAGTGAACATCCTTTGCATTAAGTTGTGTAACAGATACTTTGCCCATTTTTCCCCTTGAAGCCTCAGTAGTTCCATCAGATTGTTTATGTATTTTTCTTTCTTATTAGTACATAGTACATTTATAGTATATAAAAATACAATTATATTGAATTCTGAAATATGTCATAATCTTGTTTAATGGTACATTTTTCCTAGTATAAATTTTTATCCCATTTTATTGTAAAAATATGACTTACGAAAAATCTTTTGCTTTGTTTAGATATTACCTTCCAGGGAAGGAAATTTGGACCGATTTTATACATGTTCTACAAGAAGTGCAGCTTATAATCCAAATTATTATTCAGGTATGACGCATTGCTTGGAGTCAAGGCATTTATACCATTCAGATTTCTTCCTAGCAAATTGTTTGTGTTTACTATCTCTAAAGTGAAAACATTGTCAAGAGCAAAATTGTATTTTCTCCCATAAAACATCACTGTGTGTGTGAATGGGGAAGGAGCATTGCTATAATACTTTACTGACCTAGTCTCAAACCACATATTTTTAATGAAAAAGTTTTTTTTTAATCCATTTCCTTACTTGTTCATTATGTCATTGTGAAAAGCAGTACAGCTTTGGTTTTGGCTTTTTTTTTTTTTTTAATATGCATATATGATGTAAAGGATATTTGTTTTGGGTGGATTTAAAGCACAGAGCTAGCCTATTTATTTTGCTTGAAATCATGAATCCTAAAAAATTATTTCTACACAAGCTTGTCCCTCCATCAGGGCAGGAAATGTTAACTACATGTTTCTGTCTAGCACCTGCCACAGCCATGCTTGCATATTCAAGGGCTTGCCTATTCAGCTTGTGATCCATGACAGAAGTCAGCATTCTCTAGGCTATTCCTAGTCCTTGGCCTGCCTGACTTTCCATCTGCCCCCTTCCTAATGTTAGGACTTACAGACTTACAGTTATCTTCTGGCTCTGTCTTGGGGAAACTAAGAGGTTTTTGTTGGTTAGCTTCCTGGCACTACAACCCAGGAAGATGATGGTGGTCTTCCCATGTCTTTTCACTACTAATTCTTCAATCTCCTCACCTTACCGCAAATATGGGAATACTAGTAATACCATTGAACCTGCCCTAATGGGATTTTTATAAGGATAAATTGAGATTATAAATATGAAATGCAAATAATAATTATTGTTATTTGGCTTCCTCAGGATTCTTTGTCAGCAAGATGAGATCTCCTCCCCTAAAAAGACGTTAGTATGATGATCTTTTTAGATTTATACTATATTTAAATGTCATTTAGGTGGGTGGTACTTTACCCTGGGCTCTGGATTTCCTCTCCTGGTATGGGAAATGGTCTCCACATAGTGTGTGCATAATTTGTATGGAAAAATCAGTTAACTGGCTCAGAAAGTAACTCTGCCATCATTATTATTGGAAAGGCCTTTCTGATGAGCAGAGAGCCTGAAATCTGGTTGGACAGCTCATTCTAGGGGAAGGACAGTTGAGTGGATAATGAAATGAGATCATTAATGAAATGAGATCATTAGTATTTCAATTTGAACTCAGGCTGTGTTTGCTTGTAATTTCATATGTTGATTTTCCATTGGGTAGAATATTTGCTTGTAGTTTAAAATAATTGCTTAATAATAAACAGTTACATAAAATTATACTCAAAATCTGCTGACCATAACAACTCAACTCTGGCCTTTTCTAATTTTTATCTGTGTACATACTTGGTATATACATCGTATGATTCAATACATGTAATCTTTTTTAGCCCATATATTTTTATTTTTACTTTTCCATCTGTTTACATGTTATTCTTTGTATCTACCTTTTTATGCTCATTTCTAATAATCCATGGGACTGATATGCAGATTCACAATACTTTATGTACATTTCTAAAATCCAAAAAGCTCTGAAAACCAAAAATTATTTTCTTAATTCATTTGGTATCAAAAGTGACCTGACCTGAATTAATTCCTTGGCAAAACCTACATGAATTGACCTGAAGCTGTTTGTGTCTTTTATTTATCTATAAATATCACTGCAGATATATCACCACACATTTTACTGCAGATCCATCAATATGTTTGATTACAGGGTGCAGCTTCAGATTATACCTTGAAGTGCTACCATAGTATATACCAGGATATCTCTCTAAAATTCCAAAAATTTTAAATTCACAAATGCAGTGGGACCCGAGGGGCTATGAGTTAGGATAATGGGCCCATGCAATCATTTGCTTCATTATTTTCCCTATAGTTTAGGTCCCCTTCACACTTACTGTTTTTAGCTATTGTAAATAATAAGACTTAAAAACATCTGTATGTATAGCTTTTTTTTTCTTTTTTAAAAAAAATTTTTAATATTCATTTATTTTTGAGAGACAGAGCATGAGCAGGGGACGGGCAGAGAGAGAGAGAGAGACAGACAGAATCTGAAACAGGCTCCAGGCTCAGAGCTGTCAGTGCAGGGCCCAATGTGGGGCTCAAACCCGTGAACCATGAGATCATAACCTGAGCCAAAGTTGGAAGCTTAACCGACTGAGCCACCCAGGCACCCCTGTATAGCCTTTTTTTCTTCTAAATTTCATTAGACCCTTAATATTCACAAAGGATATATCTGAGATTATCTCAAATCCTCATGTTCTTGACTGTGGTGATATTTGGCCAGATTCTTGGCTTTGTACTCAGTGACATGATTCTTGAGAGTTAGATTTTTCCTGTTTGTCCTCATACCATAAATTGATCCTCGTATCAAAATCTTACACTGAAGTTTTTCTCTGTCGCTTGAAGGCCATTTTTTTTTAGGAAAAGCAAAAAAATAACTTCATAACAGTTACTGTATATGTGATGAATAACAAATAACAACAGCCATGTTGAAATGGGGATGCTGAACTATTAGATTCATTCTCTAAATTAAAGCGTGAAGCAGAGGATTCAGATTTGTGCCTACCAAATTTCATCTAATCCCTGACCAAGCAAAGGTATGGCATGTCACAGACCTCCAGGGTTGCTCTCTGACCATCAGAATTTTTAATCTGTGAAGGCTAAGAGTTATATACTTTTTTCTTGTAATAAAACGTTCAAATCAAACCTACTTTTTATTGTGTACTTTTCCTAATTTCGTTCTCCTGCCACACCCATTCCAATTGATTTTAAATCCTGCAGAATTTTGTCTCTACTATCTCTTTTGTGTGTATTCTTTTCCGATAATCCCCACATTAATTTCTGTGGTCAGTCACCATGAGCTTCACTGCTTGATTGGGCTAGATGTGGGTATCCCATTTACTGCTTTAGTCTTTTCATTCTGACTCTCTCAGCCTTTCATTCTGACTCTATTCTCTTTTCCATCAAGGTGAAAAAGAACATGGGAAAGCCCCAAAACTTTAGAATCTAGGGTCTGGAGCTTACCATTTACTGCTTTACTGGCTCTGCCTCTCTATATCAAGCTTTTAAAAAATCTGCTTCTTATTCCACTCAAGATTAACCTATTTAAAAACATTGATTAAAAAAAATCATTTTTAGAAAGCAGAGAAAATGTAAATCTTTCCGTTAATAACTTAATGTTGCTCAGACTTCAAGAGCTCTTGATTTTATTAAGAACACAATTTATTGTGCTTAATTATTAAGAACAGAAAAGAAAATTAAAACATTTTAAACCCTAAACAAAGAAAAGTAGATAAAGATAAAAAGAAATGATTTTGCTCAAGCTTAGAGTCATTATCAATGTCTTATCTTTGGAAAATATGTTAAATTAGGTTGCCACACTGGCATTTAGTAGATAATTTAAAGCATCCTACTATTTATAACTAAATAAACCTGAAAGTTAACAAGAGCAACTGATGATGGTTACTTTCACAGTAGTGATTGCTTGATCTACATTTTTTAAAATATAAGAGTTTATTTCATTATGTTCATAAAATATTGCCTTGTCCTTGTAGAAAATTTGTAGAGAAAGTAGAAAAATACCTGTCATTCTGTTATTGGAACACAACTAAAATTAAATTTTTGGTGTATTTCCTTATAGTTTTGTGTGTGTGTGTGTGCACATAATAAGTAATCTTAATTGTGGCATTTGCAATCTGATCTCTTAATGATGACAGAATACCAGGCTAAACCAACACCAAAAAAAGAGTGTCTGCAGCCCTATGTTGGTCCCTCTCTATCGCTGCTTGATTACATCAGCAATACTGGACTATTCATTGCTTTCATTGAGTGGGGATAGAACCACCTTGTTCTGGTTAAACAGACTGCCTGATCCTGTGCTTTCCCCTTGCATTTGAAAGCCGAAGCCTTTGTCAAATGCCATTGAGGAGGCTACTCTGGCTTCTCCTTGGTCTCAAATTTCACACTTGTCAGGGTAATTTTGCATTTTTTGGTAGACTTATTCCTTAAGTAGACATCTCTAGGCAAATCATTCCCTAATCATATTGTAGCAAAACGTGTGAGAGACAGATTTCTACTGTTATTACTTTGCATTTAAAGATAAAAATGTTCTGGCCTTTAATAATACTCATTTCTATTAGTCTTATGTTTCTCTCCTTAAAGTAACAGTGATAGATGTCATGCATAGATACTGATTACAAAGGTAAAAGGTTATAATTCATTTTGAAAGTAAATATAATTTTAGATTAGGTTCATCCACTGGTGAATCAACTGGTACTAACACCACCCTTGACCACTGCTGTTTTTCCTGTCTTATTCATCCTAAATCCCGATATTCCTGATCCTAAAAAAACAAAACAAAACAAAACTTATTTTTGTCACCTGGTCTATTTTTTGGATACAGTATCAAGAGCTACATGAAATATTTGAAATAACATAATATTGTGCAGAATTCTGTGGTAATTCACTTTGAAACGTCTTCAAAATGATGTCCACATCAGGCAAAAATTCAAGAAGTAGACAATTATCATTCTCAATTTTCCGCTGGTGTTCCTCAGAGTTCCATAACCTAATATCTGAAGTTATTTTGAAGGTGCTGTTTTAAATTGTCTGATCCTGCTGATAGGGAGAGGTGGGTTTAGAAATTATTCTAGTCCTAGGTGAAATTTCAAGAAACTTTTCTTACCCCAGCCTATAAGCCACAAGTCAGAAGATCCAAATATAATTCTTACTTAGTCTGATTGCAATATCAAGCATTGGAGGGAGTATTGATATGTCTGATGATTATGACATTAAGTGACTGAAGATAATCATACCAGAACCAGATGCATATGATGGGTCATTCCTGCCATAAGCCAGCCAGAATAAGCAGCAATGAGGTTATCTCTGCTCTTAGAGAGAGCCCCTGAGTCGTGAACATGGTAATTAAAAACAAAGTGACACCAGCTGCTTATTAAGCAATAACTGTTGTTCATTTGAATTACAATTCTCCTTGGCCCTCCACCTGCTTTCTTACTGGTCTGGCCTACCTTCTTTCAGGCCCAGGCCTGGGAGTGCTTGCAAGATATAGTTGGGGTAAAATGTTGACTTTTGGTGGACACCACGGAGTCACATTGATGCAGATAAGGCACATGGCTGTGGCAGGATTCAGCTCCTTCATCAATTTTCAGGTTAGTATGGCTGAATCAATTATAGTTTGTAGAAGTTCCCTTACTGCAGACTTTACTGGCAGTTGAGACTGGGATCTTTCTTCCATGAGAGACATGGTGCTATGCCACATTACTTTGGAATACAATGTTGGACATGGTTGCAGTCATATGGAAAACTACTCCTGTCGGTATTTGTCTAATTATTCAAACTTTTATTCTTTTAGACAACCCTTCCTCAGACAGTTTTCTTGGCTCAGGAGATTTAAGAACCTTTGGCCAGAGTGCAAATGGCCAGTGGAGAAATTCCACTCCAGCATCAGGTTCAACTTTACAAAAATCAAGAAACAGCCGAAGTCTTTACCTCGAAACCCGAAAGACCTCAAGGTAGGTATTCTGGCTGCTTAGTTCACAAGTCTTTCCTCCGGTATAAGAGAAAATGGCCATAAGATGGTTGTTAACATTGGCATTTTAAAGGTGTAACACCATTTCTGAACTTTAAACCATGAAAATATGGACAAATGCATTTTAAACTTTCAACTTTTAATTGGTGCTGAATTTTGGTGACATCCAAAGCTTCTCATTAGAGGAGAGTTTTGAGGGAAATCTTGGTGCATATGAATGAGTATTTATTTTGGGATTAATATGGCTATTATGAATCTTAATGTGGAAGTCGTTCAATTTCTACGACTTCAGTAGCAAAGAAATCAGCGCATTTTTATAGGCTTTCACATGAGCAGAGACCTGGCTCAAACCAAAGAAACTCTGCACCCCATGGCCTCAGGGCTTTATCCTTTAAGCCCAATTTCATAGGCACTACCTTTTCCCTCACTAAGCTTATAAAGGTTTCCCTCAAGAACTTTATTAGTAAGATATTTCTTTTTTAAAATAGTATTTATGATTTCTTAAATTTTACTCTAGTGATGGATTTTAGGAATATGGTATCATTTAATTTCCTGCTTAGTTAAAGCTAAGCTTGCTGGCATTGATAGAAACCAACGAGATGGCTTTTATTTTATGATTATCAGCACGTGGACTCTGGAAACATGTGTCAGTACTCCCAGGGATAGTCTTCTCCACTCCTTATTTTTTTTAATTACACAAGAATTCATTAATGCATTCACATTGTAAAAATTAAAACATTGCCAAAAAAGCTGAAGATCCCTTGGCCACTCCTCACAATTTTATTCCCCTCCCCTTGGTGTATTTCCATCCACACCTTTCCCTATGTGTGTTTCTCTTTTGCTCTTATATAGCGTGAGATATATGCATGTGTACTATGAAATGTATAATGTTATTTTGTCTTCATTAAAGATTTTCTATATGCATCATTTGGCAAGTTGCTTTTTTTACTCAGTAAGGCTATACTGTTATTTTTAAAAATAACATTATTATAGAAACAAGTACATGTGCTTTGTGAAAAATCAGAAAATACAGATAGGTAAAAATAAAAAATAAAAACATCATGTTTCCACCAGTTAAAGATCACCTCTGTAATATCTTAGTATATTTCCTTCCAGATGTTTTGCTCTGCATTTATACACATTTTTTCAAACATGAATTCATACTGTGCATACTTTTATAATAATCTGATTTTTAAGTCAATCACATCTTCTTTTCCATTCAGTAAATTTGTCTTGTACACTAAACTGTATTTAAATTTTCCTAGTTGACCCAAAATATCCTTTATGGCTTCTTTGTCCAAACCAGTATATAATCTAGGATTGCATCTTGTGGTTATTGCCTTTAACTCTCCTACAATCTAGAAAACCCCTTTTTTTCTTATGACATGACTTTTATACATAGTGTTCCACCCTTTGGATTTGACAGGTTTCTTCTTCATAGTATTATTTTGTCATTTATCCTCTGTATTTTTTTGTAAACTAGATTTTTGTCTTCAATAAAAACTAGTTATGTGTTACATCACATTAGAAAACCTCTAAATCTGGTTCTCCTATCATTAGTGATTCTGGAGTAGAGAGGTAACAGTCTGATCCTTTAGTACAGTTAGGTATTCCCCCTTGTGACTAGAATATAACTGATGTAAATGATGTTACTTTGGTGTTCTATCAATGACCAGTTTCGTATCAGCCTAATAGTTATTCACATCAATTGATAATTGTTATCTGATAATTTTTTTAAATTGAGGTATATTTGACATATCACATTATATTAGTTTCAGGTATATAAACATAATGATTCAGTATTCGTATGTATTGCAAAATGATCACCATAGTAAGTCTACTTAACATCTATCACCATACATAGTTACAAAATTATTTTTTCCTGTGATAAGAACTTTTAAGACCTCTCAACAACTTTTAAATATGTAATATGGTATTAATTATAGTCATCATGCTGTACATTACATCCCCAGAACTTACTTAGAACTTGGAAATTTGTATCTTTTGACCTTCTTTGGCCTGATAATAATTTTATTAGAGTTAATGAAATAATACTTTTCCAGTGTTATCATTTCTTCTACACTTATTGTCACTCTGCTGTGAAGGAGAGCTTTTTTTTCTCAGTAGATAGGGTTGTTTGGTTACCTTAAGATACATCTACTGGGAAGGCAGGATATACGATTAGATCTTCTTTTCTATTACCAATTTTCAAAGTGAGGTTTTTTTGTTTTTTTTTTTTAATAGCCACTTCATGTGGTTCAGAGGAATTTTTCTTTTCTTTTTTAATGTCATTACAGATTCAGTGTGTTTCAATCTACCACCATCATTATTCTTGTAATGTTCACATTCTCACAGCTTTATCCAGTGGGAGTTCTTTCAAGCTTACTGCTGTGTCTGGCCCAACCTCATTAATTGTTGGAAGCATCCTTGCTCTCTGGCATTGCAAGATGTTCTCCCACTGTTTTTTTCTTTAGAAAATAAATCTTTTGCATTAAACACACACACATTCTAGGAAGCATCAATAAAAAAGACATTGTGAAGAATTCATTATATCTTCACCAAGCCAGTTATACTTGCCTTTCTTTTTGTAGCTGCATCCACCCATCCTAAGGAAATAAGCCTATTCCCAAAATTCTGAGTCCTTGTTCCTTTCCCCACTCTAACACACATAGAAACCATTATAATTTGAAGAGTTAGAGGCAGAGCATGTAAGTGCTTTTTTTTTTTTTTTTAAGTTTTTAATTCCAGTTAACATACAGTATTATGTTAGTTTCAGGTGTAGAATGTAGTGATTCAGCATTTCCATACAACATCCCGTGCTCATCAGAAGTGTATTCCTTGATCTCCATTACCTATTTCACCCATCCTTCCACCACCTCCCCTATGATAACCATCTGTTTGTTCTGTATAATTAAGAGGCCGTTTCTTGATTTGTCTCTTTTTTTTTTCTCCTTTTGAGAGAGCATGTAAGTGCTTTTTGATTTTCTTTAGTCTGATTTCATTTGGATCCAGACTAATTGTACTGATTTAAAGAGTTGTTTTCATTGAATTCAGCTTAGTCAGCTGTGTATTCTGCATCCTCAGCAAAAAAAAAGAAAAAGAAAGAAAATTCAGTATGCTAAGAGCAAGTACCTTATACTTACTGGGTAATAATAGATGAAAAAGACCACATAGAAAGAACTTTAAATTATTAATCAAGTCTTAGAGGTAAGACTGAGCTTTAAGTTCACAAAAGCACTTTTCCTGCCAGTGTTTTCCTTTATTTGGGGGTACAAACAGTTTAAAGACACAAAAAAATTCTCCTTCAGAGGAGGTAAATAGGCCAGAAGGAGAATTGGCAGAGAGCGATGCAGCCTAAAAGAAAGCCTTCTGGTTGTTTTTAATGAAGGATGGGAGCCCTCTGTTGGCTTTTTAGGAAATTTTAAAATTCAGTTTAGATTTTTTTTTTTTTTAACATTTATTCATTTTTGAGACAGAGCACAAGCAGGAGAGGGGCAGAGAGAGAGGGAGACACAGAATCCGAAGCACGTTCCAGGCTCTGAGCTGTCAGCACAGAGCCCGACGCAGGGCTCGAACTCACGAACTGTGAGATCATGACCTGAGCTGAAGTCAGGGGCTCAACTGACTGAGCCACCCAGGAGCCCCTAAAATTCAGTTTAAAAGCTTCTTTGAGAGGCTTTAGCTTTATCCATCTTTGCATAAATAATTCCCCACAAAGGGCTTGAGGGAGGGGGTTGCAGCAAGTAAATAGAAAGTGTAAGATACATAGACCCCAAGTTTACTGAAGAAGTCTGACCTGATATACTTTTTGTCATACTGCACAGGTCTTTGGTTCCTGACCAAAGGAACTATAAAGTTAAGAAATGCAATTTTAGATGTTTGGTAATTATGTAGTATGGTAATCTAGGACTTCTTAAGTTGCAGAACCTGGTGCAGCAACCCATGCATCATTTCTTGTATATGTCCCTCAAATGGTACATCCATTATTCTACCTGTTGGTGTTTTGTTTTTGGTATTTCTTGAAAGTGAAAATCACTAGGTTGGATTTTCTTGCTGTTTTTTTCTTATGAACTTTTTTTTTTTTTTTTTAGTGGATTATCAAACACTTTTACAGGAAAGTCAAATCATCACTGCCATGTGTCTGCATACGAAAAATCTTTTCCTATTAAGCCTGTCCCAAGTCCATCTTGGAGTGGTTCATGTCGCCGAAACCTCTTGAGCCCCAAGAAAACTCAGAGGCGACATGTTAGTACAGCAGAAGAGGTAAGGAAAACCTGCGACAAACACTGCTAAAGGTTAGAATCTTTCCCTGTATTCAACCGTTTGTTCCTCTGATTCAGACATTTACTAACCATCTGTTCACTTAGTCCTTTCTCTGCTTTTTGTTTCTTAATTTAGATTTTAGGAGGACTTCATTATTTTTCTTATCATCTTCTCTATTCCTGTTGGGCAGCAGACTTACTTTTCAGTATTTTCTAAATGAGTTCTCATATATCAAACTATCTCTGTTTTTTTTTGGGGGGGGCCCTTCCTCAACTCTTGTTTCATATGGCAAACTGTTAATCTTGCTGGGTTTGATGAAATACCTGCCTTTATTTCTTATTAGGACAATTTTCCCTTAGTGTAAGAAGAAAATCAAGAAGCCAGCTAAATAATTTACAACCCTTCATTGAGTAAGAAGATCTTTGAGATCATAGATGTTCCCCCCAAAAAAGATGTTTTGTTGACACTTTGGTTGTTATATGCATTCAGTAAGCCTAAAGGAGAAATTCAATTCTGTAAATATAATATAGCATATAATTTATGTGGTAGGAAATGTGCTTGTACCTGTTAAGTTAAATACTATGCATCTAGTCAGCTTTGGACTGCTTGCTATTGAAGATACAAATAAATAACAATACCTTACATTTATATTGCATATAGAGTTTCCAGTATGCTTTCCACATGTATTACTATGTTGAATCATTTTAATCCTGTGAAATAGATAGAGATGATATGCACATTTTACATATTAGGAGAGTAAAGGTGAGAGGTCACACAGTAAATAGCCAGCCTACAACCCAGGTCTTTTGGAGTCTAGTCTGGTATGCATTGTATTATACAACCCAGCGGTATGGCTCCAGCCCATTGGAGCTTACAGACTGGAGAGTCAAGAATATAGCACTATGTGCTAAATAACTAGATAATTTGTTAATGATGATTGTTTAAGTGGCAGAACTTGATTATTTGTGACATGGTTAGTAAAAATGCATTTTTTTTTGGTTTTAAGTTTGTATTGAATCTAAAATATTCAAGCAGAGGGTGGCAGAACTAGCAAGTCATATTTAGTAGGTAAAGGATAGATAAGAAACTGGCAGCAGTTGCCTTTGGTGATAAGAGCTGAGCAATAGTAGAGATTTATTTTTCACTTTTGTACTATTGAATTTAGCACCATGTATGTATTAGTTATTACATACATAAATCATATTTTTTTAATTACTGGGGCTGTGCTTCTGCTGGATCCTAGGCAGCCTATGGGGTACAGAGAGACTTGTGGGGGAGGACACAGCAGCAGCATGGCAGCTGGATACTGGCTTCCCAACTCTCCCCTGCCCCATGTGGCTGCTGCTGAGATCACTAGGATCCTTAAGACTATGTGCGTTCATTGTAATCCCACTAGCTAACCAGTCCTTTGGACCACTCAGCCCCTCCTCCTTTCACCTCTGCCTTCAGCCTGAGGACTTGGGCCAGGTGAATAATTTTATCCTTCCAACCAACCCTCTAGGCCAATGTCCAGGGTGGGCCATTGGAGGACATGAAGGTGGAGTTTCTCTTCCTTCTACAGTGTCAAGAAGATGCCAAAGATTGAATTTATTCTGTGAAACGAGATGCAGAAAATTTTGCCTCATTTGTTTTTTAGGTCTGTATTCTGATATGAAAATCAAGTCACTTGTAGTACAGGAATATGGGATTGTTCATATAATACGAGTAAGATAAAATATTGGACCAAATTTTATTAAACTATCAACAGATTATTCAGATATTTAGTCTTGGATAGTACTAGATAATCTGGATTAAAATAAAATTCTTTTTCTTCCCTTGGGAATAAAGAATTTACTGATAGGAGCTTACAAACTGAAGGAAAAATTATTTTCCATGGAAATGTTGGGATCTCCAAGGGAGATACAGTTTCTTATGTTAAGGAAGGAAAATTAGATATTAATCTTACTGCTGGATTTATTTATCACCTTCAGGAATATAAAGTCATTTATAAAATTAACATGATGTTAACCACTGCATTGTTCAGCCTTACAATAGAAGTTTAAAAAGAATACATAAAGAAGAATTTGGAAATATGTAAGTGATGGCTAGACCGCCACTTGGCTGAAGGCTGATTCAGGGATATCATTAAAGAACGGTACTAATAGGGTAACCACTAGCCATATGCACTACTTTAATTCAGATTAAATTATAATTTATATATGTAATATAAATAAATGTATAAATATAAATTAAAATTTACTTTCTCAGTCATACTGGCCACATTTCAAGTACTCATTAGCCACATATTGCTAGTGGCTGCCATACTGGACAGTGTAGAGTATTTCCATTTTAACTGAGAGTTCTGTTAACATTGTTTAGAGGAAATGAATTTCTTTTTGGGAAAGAGAAAATACTAGGGACAATAAAAATGTAAAATGTTAAAAACACATGTAGTTTCTTTTCACTGATATGTTGCTTCCAGACATCCTTCTCTGCAACATGTCGGGCTTTCTTTTAAGATGTCGGGCTTTCTTAATAGACAGTACTGATGGTTTTATTCATAAGAAAACCCAAAACCTTTTACAATACTGGGGTTTTTTTAAGCTTTTTAAAAAATGTTTATTTATTTTTTGAGAGAGAGAAGTGAAGGGGTAGAGAGAGAGGGAGATTGAATCCCAAGCAGGCTCTGTGCTTTCAGATGTGGGGCTCAAACCCACAAATCCTGAGATCATGACCTGAGCTGAAATCAAGAGTCGGATGCTTAACCGACTGAGCCACCCAGGCGCCCCTACAATTTTGTTATAACCAAGAATTTTGGACTTAAAAACAGAAGGTTGTTGAATTATGTACCTTTGATAGTTGAGGTTTATATAGTATAAAGCTTTTACTTTAAACAGAATCAAAATTGGAGTATCTATGAAGTTTTTTGAGTAATTTGTAACAAAAAGTTATACCAGTTTCCTACAATTTATTTTGTGTTCTCTGTTAAATTTTTATAATCTTACAGACAGTTCAGGTTTATGATGGAGCCTCTTACAGACGCATTTAAGTACAAGAATCTGGCACATATTTTAAAAATAGAATCCAACACCTTAATTACCTTTATACTGTTTGAAACTTTCCTTGGTCCTTTATTAGGTTTAACACATAACATTATCCAGCTTCTTTTATTTTAACATGTTACCAATTATTACTTCCTTTCATCTTAATTTAATAATTTGCTTACTCAGTAGAAATAGTTTAATAAGTAATATACAAAGAAGGATGTTTTCTTTTACTTTATTTGTAATACCAGATGCTCCAAAAAAGAATTGTGTTTGAAGTTTCAAATGACTTACCTTTTTGGATTTTCTTTTGGAAAAGTCAAATATTACATATATGTTCTTTTGAGAGTTGCATGGACTATCTTTTCTTTGCCTGAAATGGTTCTAAATAGAAGATAAATTCTTGTGACCTCTAAATTAACATTTAGAGGCTTAAAGAGACCTTAGATAATTGTTTGGAATATAGAACATCTATTCCTGCTCATTTTATGTTGTCTAATAACTGTGAGGTTGTTCAGGCTTAGACAGAAGCTTTTCTTTGAAGATACATGTACTGGGGAAAATGATTTGTGGGTGAGTTATGTGTGTTTAATAGACTTTTAAAAATCAGTTCTTACATTAAACTGAGGGTTACTGGAGGGGTTATAGGAGGAGGGATGGGCTAAATGGGTAAGGGGCATTAAGGAATCTACTCCTGAAATCATTGTTTCACTATATGCTAACTAATTTGGATGTAAATTTAAAAAAAAAAAAAAAAAAAAAAGAATGAAGACTAATTAAAAAAAAATCAGTTCTTACATTGAATTAATCTAGGTGAGTCACTTAATGGCACTTTGTTTCTTCATGTTTTATTTATAAGGATAAAAACTTATTCCAAGAAACCATTTTGCTATGTGTTGGGAGGGAAGAGAGAAGCATTTTTAATTTTGTAGGGTTGAAGTCAGTTTATGAAGGTTGAAGGGTACCACAAACAAAGATCTTTTCTATTTCACTGTTCTCAGTGTGCTCTTGAAGTCTTCATGGGATGGGGATGTTTCTTTACACCTTGGTGTGCAAAGTAACCTCTTACACCAGTTTATCTGCTTTATTCTCCTTCCTATGATGTGATAATGCAGTCAAAACTTTTTAAAATCTAGTTTAGTAAGGAGGTGGAAATGAACTAAAATGACTGGTTAATTAAGAGTTATGGGTGCCTGGGTGGCTCAGTTGGTAGAGTGTCCAAGTTTGGCACATCGGGCTCTGCACTGACAGTACGTAGCCTGCTTGAGATTCTCTCTCTCCCTCTCTCTCTGTCTCTCTCTCTGCCCCTCCTCACATGCATGTGCTCTCTCACTCTCTCTCAAAATAAATAAACTTTAAAAATAATTTAGGGGCACGTGGGTGGCTCAGTCGGTTAAGCGTCCGACTTCAGCTCAGGTCATGATCTCGCCGTTTGTGAGTTCGAACCCCGCGTCAGGCTCTGGGCTGACAGCTCGGAGCCTGGAACCTGCTTCAGATTCTGTGTCTCCTTCTCTCTCTGCCCCTCCCCCACTTGTGCTCTGTCTCTCTCTATCAAAAATAAATAAATGTAAAAATAATTTTTTAAAAAAGTGTTAATTTCCATTACCCAGGTGGTATTATTCTTCTGATTTCCCTTCATGCCCTCCATTTTACCACTCCTGAAAACGTGTTAACCCCATTGTATTGTGGATTACGAATTCGGTTATTTGGTATAGTGGGAAAGTGGAGTCAAAATTTACATTGGGAGGTATTGAAAAATTTCAGTCATGAAAGTGCCACATAACACAGCTTTCCTGTGTATAGATCACTATGTAGTTGGTTGTCAATCTCTTACAACCTAAATAATTGTAATGATGCTTCATTCTTAAGACTGTCTACTTAAAGAACCTTTATGATAGCAAATTTAGGTTTTAATAAAAAAAAGACATTTATTTTAATTACAGTTTTTAAATTTATCTCTCAGATACTCATGGCCTCCCCAGTAGAATAGCTAAAAACTACAGATTTGGTAATTGATATTAATGTATACCTGTTAATGGTCTTTCTCTACATTATAATTTTTGTGCTGTCACTGAAGTGCCTGTCCAATACTGCAGACAATCTCTTCACAAACACTAGAAAAGAGTATGTCATCATCTTAAATACAGTATTAATGTATAAAGGATAAAATAATGGAGTTTATTTTCTTCATATAGAAAATTGCAATTTGTTTTTCCTCCGGGTCTATTTTTCCACCAAATGCTCAACTAATTCTACTTATTTTCTTATTACCCATCTATTCAAATTTTCTCATTACTCATCTATTCAAATTTAAGGATAGCTCTTTTTCATAAGGAGAATTTATTTACTCATGCCTCATAGTTCAAGGTGAATCTTGTTAGAACAGTAACATTATAGTGACAATGTAATTGAAATTTACTATGTAGGAAACAGTGATCAAGAAGAGAAAACTTAGTGTCTGTTTGCCTTTGCATAGATAATTGCTTAATTCATTCTATTTTTAGCAAAATGCTTCTGCGCATATTGAAATGTCACAGTGCAGGATGCTGCTAGCCTTGCCACAAAGTATTAAAGTTATTTTTTGAAGATTGGTGGTTATATTAAACTGTGTATAAGATTTTTTTTAAGTACCAGAGTATACTATTTAGTGAATGCTTCCCATTGTTTCTCTGGATCAGTATAGAATAGATGCTTTACTATAGTTACAAGTCCTTATGTAATCTGGTTCTCTGCTGAGTGACCTCATTTCTTACTGCTCTTCTGATTCACGCTGACCTTACTTTTCCTTGAACACATCAGGCACATACCTGTTTCAGGGCATTTGTATTTGCTATTCCTCTACCTGGAATAGTCTTTTATAAATTTCTATGACTTACCTCTTCCCTTGATTTAGGTTTCTATTGAAATATCACCTTTTTAGAAGGGTCTTAGCTGTTGCTGCTATTTCCCCTCCATCACTTTCTATTTCCTTGTCTTTATTTTTTCATTTTAATTTTCCATGATTTTTGATTAGTCTCGCTTGCCAGTCCCTTTAACTGTAATATAAACTCCACAAGGACAGAAATATTACTTTATTCAGTGCAGTATCTCTAGTGAGTGGTGCTTAGTAGGTATTCAAGTCAATACACGAGTGAATGAATATTATGGAGTATGTGCTTTTCCCTAAACTTATTATTGGGGTTTAGGAAAAAAGAGTAAATATTTGAGATAAAAACCATCTTTGGAAAATACTTACACTGTTAAAATTGGACAGGATAGAAAACAGCAAGGTATCCCACTCTGATCTTGACTATTCTAGTTGCTTCCTTGTGACTTAGTAGATGTCAGGAATCATGGGGTTTCTTGGAATCCTAATTGAGAAGTCCTCAAATGTTTTATTTCTGGGACTGTCTCAGTTGACTCAAAAGTGATTGCCTATTGGCCTTCTGGTTTCATATCCTATAGTTTCTCTGCACTGTTATTTACATATATGTCCCATAATTTTCCAAAATATAATATCTGGTATTTATTTCATTTAATTCCTGTTATAATTTTCTAGATATCCCTAATGATAATTCTTAATTATCTTGAAGGACTCTGCCTTAACTTTGGCAGAGCTTCTGGGAGTCTAGATGCTGCTTTGAGAAAAAAGTTGCCTTATTGGATGTTTAAAATTTCTTCTTTTTTTTCTCTAGACAGTCCAAGAAGAAGAAAGAGAGATTTACAGACAGCTACTACAGATGGTTACAGGGAAACAGTTTTCTGTAGCCAAACCCACCACACATTTTCCTTTACACCTGTGAGTCACAGAAACATATATCAAATGAATTTAATTCTGTACTTTGTTATTTGATATTAAAACTATATTCTCCTCTTGCTAGGTCCCGATGTCTTAGTTCTAATAAGAATACTTTGAAAGACCCACTGTTTAAAAATGGAAGTTCTTGTGCAGCTCAGATTATTGGCTCTGATACTTCATCATCTGGATCTGCCAGCATTTTAACTACCCAGGAACAAGTGCCCCACAGTGTGTATTCCTTATCGTCTTATGCCCCAGATGTTGTTGCATTTGGATCCAAAGATTCTGATCCTCTCCATCAACCCCAACATCACCACTCTCTTCTACATCAGCCAGACAACTTACCAGCTTCAAATACACAATCGGAAGGTAACAATGGTTTTGTATATTTTCCGTAATAATAACCAGTTAACTGTTTATGGGATCTATGGGAATTGCAAGGTTGTAATGTGCATGTGATTTAATTAACATATAAGATACTTTAAATATATATAATTCAGTTAGCCGTACCACAAATAAACTAAACCTATAAATAATTTACTTTTTTCTTACATGGAGATGCAAATGATTTCATATAATATTTTACTTAAAAGGATTAACCTCCTGAGCAGCGTCTAGAGTCAGAGTATAATCATCCCAATTACTTCAATACTTTCTCTGTTTCTAGTACTTTGCGATGAACATTAAGTACTCTGAAGTTCTAAGTTTTGGAACATCAATTAAGTATTGAAGTAAAATTTCTTAACCAGGTAATACTTAGTAGAGAAACCTGCATAGTAGGTTTATGCATTTTAGAAGGGTCATCAGCAAATTTTGGAAACAAAAAGTTTTCTACTTAACTTTTAGCTAACCAAAATATCCAGACACTTAGCACTCCAGTTAATTAAGGTTTTCTATGATAATTTTCTTTGTTTGCTTAGTTTCCCCTTTCTTTAGGTGTGTGTTATATGTGTTTATGATAGTATGTATTTAGGTATATAACTTAAAACGAGTTTAAGGTGAAGTGATTAGACATTAGGGATCTTTTGATAGATCAGACTCTAAGGCTCTTTCCTCCTTCCTTAGGTTTTTTGTTTTTGTTTTTTTTTTTTTTTTAAGATATTTCTCACTTTCTTAAAATTTTCACTTGGGGATTAAAACTGTTAGTGGCATCACTATATAGCTATACATATTCATGAAAACCTTTATAAAATTTTGTGAGATGATTTACTGGGAACTACCATTAAAAAAAGCCTTTAACCTCAAAAACATAACATTGTGTGACAAATGCTTAGCTACAACTAAACTGAAACGAATATGCTGTAGTACATTGAATGTTTCATTACTTTCCTTGTACCATTTAATAAATATCCTAAATGAGGTGTCAGTCATTTAGAAGGACATGATTCCTGCCTTTATCAATAACACAAAATAAATGATAGAATTTGTACTTTTTTAGACCCTGCTACTTCTGTAGCTTTTTCTCTTTCTGCCTCTGCCTCCCCCTCCCCCCTCTCCTCTTTCACCTTATTCAGTCTCATGGTAGTTCATGAACTAAAGACTTTTGAGAAGTTGTGGCTTATTCTTGTTCCCCAGGAACAGAAAGAAGCAGCATAGGAATCAAGTACAGCCCAGGAGTAGATGATGAAGGGCATATATACTTGTATTTTTGGAGCGACTTCTTTCTTTGTGAGGCAGGCTCTTCCCTAAGCCCTATTTCTGGCTCAGTGAAAGTGGACCTGCCTCCTTTTGTCTTCCATCTTACCTTTGTCCTTGTGCTGCATTATTTTTATGAAAACAGAATACACTGAAGTATGGGAGCTTAAACTATAGACACCTGGAGTGTATAACTGGGTAGAATTTTTTAAATAATAATATGCTGTTGTGTTTCTTTTTTTAGGATCAGACTCTGTGATTTTACTCAAAGTGAAAGATTCCCAGACTGCAACTCCCAGGTAAACTATGGAAAAAAAGACATTCTTGATATATTGTTTTCTTTTCCCTCTCTTTAATCACAATTTCTTCACTAAGAGTTGCATAACATAAAAGTAAAACTGCCTCAATTCAGATTTCTCGCCTGTGTTATTTGAATTATTTCAATGACTTTTTAATTAGTTGTCTTCTTCCGTCCTCCTTGTTGTGCTTCATTCCATCTTCTGCCATATTCTCTAATCCATTCTTTGCCTGTTCTTTTCCATCTTCCATTCTACATCCAGAGTGGTCTTTCTACAATGCATATCTGATCATTCATTAAACTCCCTCAGGAGTGGCTATCAGACATAAAATCATGCCCAAACTCCTTAGTATGGTATACAAAGCATTTCCTCCACATGCCTTACTTCCTATCACACATTCTTTCCTTTAACAAGTACGAATTGATAACCTACTGTGTGCTGTGTCCTAATATAGACATTGGGGATAACAGCAGTGACCAAAATGAAATCCCTGCACTCAAGGGGCTTACATTCTAGTTGTAAGGGGTGTAAAGAAAGAGGTGGGGGACAAATTGTGAACAAATAAATAAATGTGTATGTCTGATAGTGATAAACGCTGTGAAGAAAAATAAAGCAGGGCAATATATAGACTGGGGTTAGGGGGGCACTGTTTATTTGGGTGGTCATGGCAAGGCTGAGAAATGACATTTGAAGAGAGACATGACAGAGGTGAGAGAAGGAGCCATATGGGAAGATGGGAGTCTTTCATGTGTTAATTACACACACATTAGTAGTGTGTGATATGTGCTTTCTTACCTGCATAGTCATTGTTCCATCTGCTTTGTATGTAACCCTACCTCATCTTGTCTATCTAAAGAAGCAGGAGTCTCTTAGCTTTTAAGTCTCAATTCAAGTCTAATTTTCTATATGATACTTGACTTCTATATGGAACTTCTTGCTCTGTAATTCAGTAGGTTACTACTTAGATTGCAGTTTCTTTGCCATTAGCAGTTCAGTTGCTGGAATGAAAATAGTATCCATTTTCCATTGAGAAAATTAGGAATAATGATGTTTCTTTCTCATCTCAGTTTCTGTACTTCTTTGCAACTCTCCTGTGTGTCCTAAATTTTAGATATTTTTTAAAAATTCTGTTATAATTTCTCAAGGAGACTTTACAGTTTGGATTCCTTATTCTTTATGTGTGGTTTTGTTTTATTTTGTTTTGTTTTTATTTTGAGTCAGACCTGGGTTCTGATCTTGTCCAGGCATCACATAACTTTAGACAAGTTACTGTTATAAACCTAGTTTCCTTATCAATAAAAATGCCGGTGTTAATACGTTACGGTTTATTGAATTGCTGTGAAGGTTAACATACAGAAAAATACTTACAATGAAAGTGTTTCAGGGTGCCTCAGTTAGTTGAGTGTCCAGCTCTTGATTTCAGCCCAGGTCATGATCCCAGGGCTGTGATATTGTGCCCTGGATCCAGCTCCTCACTGATACGGAGCCTGCTTGAGATTCATATTCTCTCCCTCTCTCCCTCTCTCCCTCTCTCCCTCTCTGCCTCTCTCCCTCCCCCCTCCCTCTCCCTCTCCCCCTCTTTCCCCCTCTCTCACCCCCCACCCCCTTCCCTGCTTGCTCACTTGCTCTCTCAAATAAAATAAAAGTCGTTTAATGCGTAGTACACAAAAGTAGGTATTCTTTATTGGGAAAAAGTCGATCTCATGTAGAGAATGCTTTTAATTCTTCAGTAGTTCTTTACTCTGTGTGCCTTTCCTTTATGGAGGATTTCTATTAGTGATGCCTGAAGAATGAGAGGGAGGGAGAAATGATCTGTTGGATAAGGCCGATTGAATAATGCTGCTTATTGCAGTTGGAGCCCGCTTTCCCAAGTCTTGGCCAATGGGCTCTTTATTCTTAATCTCCCACCACTGCCTGTCCATTAAATTCTAGCAGTGAAGATCTGCCCTTATTTCCTAGAATATAGCATGCTGTTTCCTGTTTTTGTGCCATTGTACATGCTGATCCTAACCCCTGGAATTTCCTCTCTTTCCTTGTTCACTTGTTAATCTCGTTTTGCTTTTCAAAATCTGACTCAGGTGTTATTTTTTTCTCAGGACATTACTCTGACTTCTCCAGATAGTATTAGTCTTTTCCTCTGGTACTTTTATCCCTATATCTTATTTATTACTAATACTTTTGCATTTATCATCTAGTGTGGATCATAATGCCTGGCACATGATGGATACTTAGTAAATAAATCTTTGTTAAACAAATGAATTTCCTAGAAATCCTAAAAGGCTCTCTTGCATAGCCCAAGAACTCATCATCTTCATGTTGGTTTAAGGCTTTGGTTTATTGAAAGGTATGTTACAATAGTAGAAATCACAGTCTTTGGAATTGGACACAGTTTCTAATCCTGACTCTTCCAAGACAGATGATCCTTCTGAACTTCCCATTTCCTCTTCTATACACATGAGTAATAATTCCTTATTCTATATTGAGGTTTAACTAAAAGAGAATTATCATGAGGCTTAACTAATATAAAACAGCTAGAGCAGAATTTCACACAGAGTACTAAGTAGGTGCTCATAAGTAGTTGTAGTTATTTTTACTGTATGCTTCAATCATAATGAGAAATAATATATAATCTCTTTGAAAAGCAAGAAGATTCTGTTTTTTCCCCCCTGCATTTTACTTTCCTAATCCATCAAATACCTACGTCCACTGAAGAGAAATACTTTTCCCTTACATTATTCACGTATTCAATAAACACTGAGTACTTGCTGTGTGCCAGGCACAATTCTTGGTGCAGAGGATACAGGAGTAAATAGAAAAAACAAAAATTCCTATTCTCATTAAGCTTATGTTCTAATAAAGGAAGCAGACAAATTTCAATAGCAAGATCTACTACTATGAAATTCTGGGCAATTCCTGTCACTTTATGTTGTGCAGTCAATGTGTTTTCATGTTCATTTGTTTTTAGTATCACATACTAAGCCCCTCACAGTGCTACCACTGATCTTTGTGGCTTTCTATCTTGGTTGTTACATCAGTATCCACTGTGCCAAAGGCATAGGCCGCTTCTCCTATGTTTTCCCCTTATTAACCTCAGTGACAGTGGGGAGGCAGTAGAACAGCATATTCATTGCCAAACCCTAGCCTAAGGATGGTTGGGAATACTAATTCTCAAAAGGTAGTCTGGGGAGCAAGGGATACCTTCTGAGTCCTTGTTCTTGCCTTCACTAGGACAGACTGTAGCAATTCAAGAACTGAAAGGGATTCTAACCTCCATGTTTTACAAATTTGAAGCTAAGGACCATGGAAATGAAGTGACTTGTTCAAAGTCACACAGTGAATCCGGGTCCACTCCAGGAGATCCAGGTCTCTTAACTCCCAATTTCATGCTCTGTGCACTTCTTCTACTTGTATCTGAAAGTTTTTTTTGGAAAAGTGTTCACTCTTCTGTTTGTTTCTGTGAGAGATCACAGTTAGGGATTGGCAAGGAGATGAGGATGTGTGAGAAGAGCAAGGGGCTCTGGAAGAGGGACATGCCTGTGACTATGCTAACTAAGCATTATTCATTTGGGTTGTCAGCAAGAGCCGTGTGGAATAGAATTGGTCTCTCATCTTTGGAGTGGAGCTGTATATTGCTAATTCTCCACTTTGGTTCATTGGCTAACTAACCATCTGATACAGACTATTCTGTCGGTGGGGATTTTCAGTATCCATTATGACTTGGTTGAATATATTTTGATTCAAGTAGACTGACAGGAAGAAGTCCAAGATCCCATAAGGTTTGACTAAATCATTAATAAATCTGTCAATCTATACCATTTTGGAAGAGTAACGTTCTAGCTTAATATATTATCTTGACAAGTGATGTACTCTTTCCCGTTGGGTTGGTCTCATAAGGAGCAAGGTGCAAGTAAGGACCTGTGTTACAGTTAATTTCTCTGCTGAACTTTGGGCCATCTTTTTAACTACTATGTATGTGAGTGACTCATAGCTGTATTCCTTTAGTTCCCAGTTACAATTATTTTATGTAATTTATGACCTTTGCTTTATTGTATACATATAAAGCATTCTTTTAAATTATTTCAATGACTGATTTTCTTGGTGAAAATATTTGAATTTTCTTATGAGCCTCCTGTTCATTTGCCATTTTTTCCCCCCACCATAGTCCTGCATTTTTCCAGGCAGAGCTGTGGATCAAAGAATTGTAAGTTATTGTTTTTGGTATCATTTTTCTTTCTCAGTCTCTTCCTTCTCAGAAGAAGTCAATTAGCCAATCACCCTACCTATTTTTAGTCCGTAAAAATTCCCTATTTATATCTATTTATTAAACAGCTTTTAAGTTGTTGGGTTTTTAAAATTCTCTTGGGGTTGGGGCATTTCTATGCTCAGGTTTATTAAATATATAACAATTGCTGAAGCTAAATTGAATTGGAAAACTATTTCGATATTAAGTATTACATGGAAAGGAAAATAAGTGCCCTTATTTTTACATTGGTAGAACTAATTTATTGAATAATTCACATTTCTGGAGTTTGAAAAATCACTAAAAGTTTTTAGTTTCCAGTTTTAATAACTCTAAGGTATTCAGATCCCTGGACTTGTTCACTGTTTTTAGAGAAAAAAATAAATCCATATTTTTTCTTTTGGATCATAAGTACAGTATTTGAATTAAAACCTCAATAGTATCTTGTATTATTTGCTCCTTTGGGATTCAATCACATTTTTGGATTTCTAGAATGAAGCTTCAGTCTCTCCATAATCTTAGAGATTATGTTAATCTCTAAATTTTAATGTTAAAAAAAAAGTACTACACATTTACACATAGCCACAAATATCACCTGTTCACATTTAGCAACAAACTAATAATTTCATCATTTGATTAAAAATAGTATGATAATTTCAATAACACCATGTGGTTTCACTCTGTCTTAAATAGCGATAAGGTTAGTGTAGGCACTTTAGACTTTCTCTATGGAGGTTTTATGTTTAGTGCTCATTGTTCATCAGTAACATGCACGATGCTAAGACAGTGGTCTGGATTTGTGTCACATTCCTTTTCATTTCCTAGAACTAGTGTTTATGATTCTCGAGCACGGGAGAGATTGCGCCAGATTGAAGAGCAGAAAGCACTAGCACTGCAGCTTCAAAACCAGGTAAAAAACAAAATCGGGGATAAGATTGTAAATAAATAGCACATCCAAGTTGCAACTAATTTAGAAGATTACCTGGATTTGGAATCAAAGTTGTAATTGCGAGCTGCTATGATAGCATAGCACTTACATTGTGTGATTAGTCTATGTGCTTGGTCTCTCCAGATGGTTCTACTCAATGTATGTAGACAAATAGTAGTTTTATTTATCCCACTTATTCTAAAGTTCTGTTTTGCAGAGACTGCAGGAACAGGAGCATTCAGTACATGATTCAGTAGAACTGCATCTTCGTGTACCTCTTGAAAAGGAGATCCCTGTCACGATCACCCAAGAAACAGAAAAGAAAGGTCATAAATTAACTGATAGTGAAGATGAATTTCCTGAAATCACAGAGGTAAATTACGTACTATGGATTCTTGTGCTAACAAGCGTGTTTAGAAAAGATACTTAGAATGAATTTCAAACATAGAAATAATAGAATACCTGGCATTTAAAGTATCCATTGTATTGCATACTCCCGCTTTCATTTGTATTACTAATCTTGGCTTTATTTTTAAAGGATTATTGAAAATTGAAGAAAGAATTGTGAGTGGTTTTTCATGACTTCAGTGAAAAAACATTTAATAAATTTGTGTTTTATGTACATTTTTACTTTTAATGTATATGTACGGTAGTTTGACATCAGATAGTAAGTTGAGGCTTACTATTTTTTTAAGTAATAAAAAATCAGTTAAATACATTAAAGTCTGTACATTTTTTTAATATTTATTTTTGAGAGTGCATGTGTGCATGCACAAGCTTGGGAGGGTCAGAGATAGATGGGGACAGAGGATCTGAAGTGGGCTTTGTGCTGACAGCAGAGAACCCAATGCAAGACTCAGACTCACAAACCGTGAGATCATTACTAAGGCTAGGTTGGATGCTTAACTGACTGAGCCACCCAGGCACCCCAAAGTCTTTGTACATTTTAAGATAATCTGTTCCTTGACTCATTCTTCTGTTTGAAAAACTATCATATAGTTAGTAAGTATAACACATGTATTATAGTGTTCTGGATTCCATAATTTACATTTTAAAAACCCCAATTTTTCTAGAAAAATGTCTGAAACACACTACCTGTATCCCCTGCTACCTTTTGGGAAAGAGTCTATTTGTTAAGAAATTGTGTGGGCCAAAGATATGAAGTATAATTAGGTCTTCTTGTAGACTTAGAAAATTTGATAGCAGAAGGTTATTTCAGACTTTAGGAATAAAAGGAAGAAAGGTCTGAAATGTTGTGCTGCAATGAGAAGGGGGGACAGGATGGAATGAAAGGAGATAACCCAGGAGATTACTGGAAAGAACAGAAACCAAAATGTTAGAAGTGAACAGTTGATTACTGATACAGTCTGGGGGTTATATGGGGTTTGGTGAGAGATCTAGTGTGTCTATAGCCATGTACACTTCATCTCTGGTACCTCTTGGTTCCCTAGGAAATGGAGAAGGAAATAAAAAATGTATTTCGTAATGGGAACCAAGATGAAGTTCTGAGTGAAGCATTCCGCTTGACCATTACACGCAAAGATATTCAAACTCTGAACCATCTGAACTGGCTCAATGATGAGGTAATCTCGCACCTGTTTTTATATTCAAATAGTAAGCATTAAGTGGAAACTAAGTCAAGGTGTTACCTCACTGTTTCTTGAAATGTGGTCCTCAGATGACCTGTGTAGAATCAGCTCTCTTAGGGTTTCTCCATTCTCCTGAATAAGTATGAGACAGTGTGGTGGAGATACTCATTTTAAGCAAATACCCCAGTTTATTTTTTATGTACCTTCAAGTCTGAGAACTGCTGATTTACCATTTTATGTTTAGACAGTTTAGACACTGAGGGAAAGGACATTCATTCTCACTCTCTTTAAGGCACCTACCCAGCAGTTCATCTATCGAGCAAATATTTAATAGTGGACTGTGTTGTAGCATGAAGGAGTTCTTTGGGATTTCCATTAGGGATTCCATTTCTACTTCCTTTTTTATCTCTACTTGTTCTAGATCACTTAGGATATGAGAGATAAGCTTTCTCAAGTAGCCTACATTTATAAGTAGCCTACATTTATTACATATATGATATATATATTTTGGAAGTGCTTATTTTTGAGAGCGAGAGTGCGCATGTGTGTGCAAGTGGGAGAGGGGCAGAAGGAGAGGTACACAGAGGAACTGAAGCAGGCTCTGTGCTGACAAAAGAGAGCCCAATGCCAGGCTCAAACTCACAAACCGTGAGATCATGACCTGAGCCAAAGTTGGATGCTTAACTGACTGAGCCACCCAGACACCCCCGTGATATTTTTTAAACTGACATTGAAAAAGCTGTATTATTAAATATTTGATGTACTGGGTTGAAAGAAAGGAAAGAAAGCTATGGCTCTCAGCTTCTGCTAATAATTTTAAGTAGATTAATTATACTACAGTCTTTAAACAATCTTAAACTTGTAGGAGCCTATTTTATTTCAGAGCGATATTTTTGTGGCAAAAGAAGAGAACTGGGTTGGGTTTTTTCCCTGAGTAGCTTCTTCCTTTCTTAGGCCCAGAAGAAACATCCTTGCCTGATATATTGAGTATACTCAAAACTTCACAGCTGTGGGAGATTTTTAGAAACTCAGTATAGTATGCACTAGCTATTCTAGATACCTAAAGTTTTGTCTTGTATGCTTACAGTCTTCCAAATAATAATATTGGCTAACATCTTTTGAGCATTTACCTCATGCTAGGCACTGTTATTGTAAGTGTTTTATGTGTTCTATTCATATAACAGTCGCCACAAACCTTGGAGAGGTATATACTGTAGTTTAACTGTCCCTGTTTTATAGATGAAGAAACAAAGCCTGGAAAGATTAAGAAACTTCTAAAGTTATATGGCTAGTAAGTAGCAGAGCCAGGATTTAGACCCAAGCGTTGGGTCTTATCTGTTATACTATACTGCCTCAAAATCTTAAATTGGATCCTGTCTTAGGATTAGATGTATTGAATGTGAGAGCCATATGCCATGCCCAGCATGTTGATTTTCTTTAGGGCCAGCTGGACTAGCCCCATTCTTTTTGCCAAAGGTCAGTTTCTAAAATACATATTTCAGAAGTTCATCACTCCCTGAATAAATCTTTGAACAAAAATGTTAAGGAATATATGGTTTGATATTGTCTTGCTTTAGGGGAAACCACCCTTGCTCAGAATAGTGATACTAGAACATTGGATCAAATAACAGAAAGAAAAAAAAAAGAGTTCACCAAATCAAAGGGCAAAATAGAAATCAAGGACAGTCAAAAGTATCCACCAATTAAATGTTTTTGATTTTAAGACATTAATCTGTGGTTTCTTGCCATTTTTTGCCTACTACTGCTAAATGGGAAGGGGTCAGTTATTCTATTTGGCTTGTAGCTCATTTGTTGTAAATTACGCAAAACCTCCTAGAGGGCAGCAATGAGTGGGATATGAGCGGAGTCCTTGCTATTTACTGTGGCAGTTACCTCAGTGAGATACCTTACAGAAGCGGCATTCATCAGGACATATTTTCCATTCCCTCGGCCCATCAAAGGTTTGGTTTCTAGCAAGCAAAGTTAATGGAAATTACATTATGTAGGAGAGTCGAGGAGAAGGAGAGATTCCTTGTCTACTTTATCTCTACTACACCTACCCATAACTTGTGTAGGGAGTGCTTGCTAGAATTATGTTAACCTTGAAAGCAGGTACCAGTTCACATGTCTGTGATGATGATAACTATTTTGAAATGCACCATTGTCAAAGTACTGTATTTTTCAGGCTTTTAAGGTTACTGTTCTTGAGAAGTTAACATTCTGATGAGGAAATAGTAGATATCCTTAAGTATTCATGTTCATTTAAAAATAAGTTATTCTGTTTCTCAGTTGTGAATTCTCAGTTTTCTTTTGCAAGTAATTTGTCCTCTCTTCAATCCTATTCTTCCCTCAAATATATATTTTCATTATAATCATTTCTCTTCTTTCTGTATTTCCTATCACTTTTATAGGCTACTTTAAATATTTCTCCAAAATAAGGTAACTGATATAATATTCTTACCATTTTATAGACAAGGAATATAAGATCCTAGAAGTAAAGGGGATCAGATTTAGTTTAATAAGGAAAATAAAACCTAGAAGTCCTGTATTTAGAATATGTACAGAAAGCCATTAGGCTACCCTTTCTCTTATCTCTTTACTAAAAGAAGAGTTGGCTACATTACCTGTTCATAAAATAACAGCTTTCAAACATATTTTCATGAGTGGATTTATGTATAGATGAATAGTTAAATTCTGTATAGCTTCAGAGGACTAATGATTGACAGGATTGACATTTTAACTCACTATAAGAAAATGAAACTTCTCAAAAATGGAATGTGGGAACTGGCTGCCTTTGTAAAGAATACAAAAGGAGGCTGGAAGGCTGATAACACCAGGGACATTATAGATAGGGATTTCTATACTGGGTCTGGCAATTAGTTTTGAATAGAAATATCTAAAGAAAGGAGGTCAGGGTTAAGAAGAGGTGGAATTAGTTGCAAAACTAGATTAAAAATCACAATCAAGAAACAAAGGAAATGTTTTAAAAATATTTGTTTACTTTTGATATAATTTATTGTCAAGTTGACTAAATAGTATATACAGTATGCTCTTGGTTTTGAGGGTAGATTCCCGTGATTCATCGCTTACATACAACACCCAGTGCTCATACCAACAAGTGGCCTCCTCAATGCCCATCACCCATTTTCCCCTCTTCCCTGTCCCCACCCCCAATCAAGCTTCAGTTTGTTCTCTGTATTTGTCTCTTATGGTTTGCCTTCCTCCCTCTCTGTTTGTAACTATTTTTTTCTCCTTCCCCCATGGTCTTCTGTTAAGTTTCTCAAGTTCCACATATGAGTGAAAACATATGATATCTTTATTTTAGAGAGATTGAGAAAGAGAGAGAGCGTGAAGAGGGGAGGGGCAGATAGAGAGGGAGACATCGAATCCGAAGCAGGCTCCGGGCTCCACACTGTCAGCACAGACCCCAGTGTGGGGCTCAGACTCAAGAACCATGAGATCATGACCTGAGCCAAAGTCAAATGCTTAACTGACTGAGCCACCCAGGTGCCCCAGAAAGGAAATGTTTTTAAATGGATGCCAGCACTAGAAATTATTTGTTGATTCCTGGCGATTGATTTAGGTAACTTCTGTGATTCAGTGGCTTGATGTTTGTGCTTTATAGCCTGATGATTCTACTTCTTAGAGGGCTTAAGCATTGTTTTATAAGTCTTCAGATAAATTTAGAAATACATGGAAATTATGTAGGCATACAAGTAAATGGATCTGACTTCTGCTTCTGGTCATGATAAAATAAAATGGATGAGGTTTACCCTTTCAGTTTAGCTAGAAAACTGAACAGAACATGAGACAACAATTTTCAGATGGTGGATAACAAGATCCCTGAGAGAAGGAAAATGAAAGGGATGAGCTGATGATTTCCCCACCTCACTAGGGTGGTATGTTGAGGGTAGAGAGCTGGAAGAAACTGGAAGTATCTGACAGTCTTGCCAAGTGGAGGAGACAATTCAGACATCAGGGAGGTGAAAGTCGCTAAGGTTTGTGAGGTACAATACTGAAGGGAGGGTGGCTGCACAAAGAGAAAGTCCCAGAGACATGCAGAGGCCCCACTTAAATCTTTGACTGAGCATTGATCTGTACGTACATAGAAAGAAAATACCAGAGGCTAGGGAAAGAACACCAGAAAAAAAGGAATCAGAACAAACCTCAAAGCTAACACAGGTGCTTAGAGTAGTTCGTATTCCAACCAGTTAGAGTGGAAAGGTCATGAGGCATTGAATAGAGCCTCAAAAGGATATTACCTCAGGAGTTGGGCCAAACTGGCCCTAGAATAGAGGCTACTCTGGACCTGTGGTAGCAAAGTTTAATTTAAGTCTTGAAAACTTGAAAATGAGTTGAATGACTTACCTGTATCACAGAACAAAAGCCCAACAATATTTAAAGAAATACAGGGGCGCCTGGGTGGCTCAGTCGGTTAAGCGTCCGACTTCAACTCAGGTCACGGTCTCGCGGTCCGTGAGTTCGAGCCCCGCGTCGGGCTCTGGGCTGGCTGATGGCTCAGAGCCTGGAGCCTGCTTCCGATTCTGTGTCTCCCTCTCTCTCTGCCCCTCCCCCGTTCATGCTCTGTCTCTCTCTGTCTCAAAAATAAATAAACGTTAAAAAAAAAATTTTAATAATAAAAAAGAAATACAAACATATTCTGGTAACAACAAAACCTAGTGACATGAAATCACAATATCCAGCATCCAATCAGATGTTACCAGGCATATAAGGTAGAGGGAAAATGCAACTTAGAACAAAGGAAAAAACAGTTACTAGAAATACCCAGAAATGACAAAAATGATAGAACTAGCTTACGTTGGCAGGATATTAAAGGGGATATTATAAATACATTCCATATGGTTAGGAATTTAGAGGAAAATTAACATTATGGTGAGAAAAATGGAAGATGTAAAAGAAGATTTCAGTTGAACTTAACAGGGATGAAAAATACAGTATCTGAAATAGAGAATGTATGAGGTAAGGTTAATAGTAGATTGGACCCTACAGAAGAAAAAAGTAGTGAATTACAATATATGGCAACAGGAACAATCCAAATGAAACAAAAGGCTGAAGAAAGATGAGTATCAATGAGCTGTGGAGCAATATTAAGCAGTCTGAGCATGTAATTAGAATCTCAGAAGGAAAGATGGGTGTAAGTGTTATCAGAAAAATGTTTGAAGATACAATGGTAGATTTTCCAACTTTGGAAACTTAAACACTGGCAGATTCAAGAAATTCAGCATACCCCAAGTAGAAGAGACACCACACCAAAAAGTATAATAATCAAGTTTCTGAAAACCAGTGGTAAAGAAAAACATAATAAAAGCAGCCAGAGGAAAATAGATACATTATATACTAAAGGAATATATAACGTGTTTCCAACAGAAGTAAGTGTAGGCCAGAAGACAGTGTAGCTACCTTTTTCAGATACTGAAGGAAAGGGGTGCCTGGGTGGCTCAGTCAGTTAAGCGTCTGACTCTTGATTTCTGCTCAGGTCATGACCTCATAATTTGTGGGTTTGAGCCCCACATTGGGGCTCTACACTGTCAGTGCTTGGGATTCTCTCTCTCTCTGCCCCACCCCCATCTCAAAAAATAAACTTAAAAAATTTTTAAGAAAAAGGTACTGAAGGGAAAAGAAAACTTGTCAACTTACATTCTGTACCCAGCAAATACATCTTTCAAAAAACAAGGGTGTACTTTTTTCAGACAAACAAATGCCGAGAGAATGCATCACTAACAGACCTGTCTTATAAGAAATATTAAAGGGTATTCTTCAGGCAAAAGGAAACTATGAGGTAGAAATTTGAATCTATACAAAGGAATGAAGAGCAGTGAAAATGTCCTCATTTTTTAATACCTCTGTAAGACAATTGACTAGTGAAAGCAGAAATAAGACAATGTATTGTGGGATTTGGAATATAAGATATGACAGTCATAATACAAAAGAGGGGGGAAGTGAAAGTACATACTAGCATAAGATTTTTACACAGTATGTGAAGTGGTATAGTGTTATATGAAGATAGATTGTCATAAGTTAAAGACCTATATTAAAAATCCTAGAGCAACCACTGAAAAACAAAAATAAAAAACAAAGAGGTATAGTTAATAAGCAAATAATGAAGATAAAATGGAATAAAAATACGCAATCCAATGGAAGCCAGGAAAAGAAGAAAAAAGATATGAAGAACAGACCCAGCAATATCAATAATCATATTAAATGTAAATGGTCTAAGCCAGCACACCCAGTAGAAATATAATGTGAGCCACATATGTAATTAAACATTTTTTTTAATGTTTATTTTTAAGAGAGAGAGAATGAGCAGGGGAGGGGCAGAGAGAGGGAAACACAGAGTTTGAAGCAGGCTTCAGGCTCTGAGCTGTCAGCACAGAGCCCGACACGGGGCTCAAACTCATGAACCATGAGATCATGACCTGAGCTGAAGTTGGATGCTTAACCGACCGCGCTATCTAGGTGCCCCTTAAATTTTCCAGTAGTCACATTGAAAAAAGTAAAAAGAAACAGGTAAAATTAATTTTAATAGTATATTTTACTTAACGTGATGTATGCAAAATGTGTCATTTTAGTGTATAGTAAATATTAAAATATTATTCAAGAGATATTTTTACCTCCCCTTTAAAATTTGTACATGGGGGGCCTGGGTGGCTCTGTCATTTGAACGTCAGACTCTCGATTTCAGCTCAGGTCATGATTCCAGGGTTGTGGGATCGAGCCCCACACCCAGCTCCGCTCTGAGTGTGGAGCATCCTTAAGATTGTCTCTCTCTCCATCTTAATGTTTCTCCATCTGTCCTTCTCCCCTGCTTGCATGCAAGTGTGCTATCTCTGTTAAAAAAAAAAAAAAAAAAAGCAGAACTGTCACAAGAAAGCAACCCATTTTGTTTTATTATTTATTTCAAATCCCTGTTTTTGCTTTTTTAAAATTTTTTTTAGTAATCTCTACACGTAACATGGGGCTCAACTCACAACCCTGAGATCAAGAGTTGTGTGCTTTTCCCACTGAGCCAACCAGGTGCCCCAAGAAACCCATTTTAAATGTGAAGACGCAGACAGTTAAAAGTAAAAGGATGCAAGTACTAGTCAAGAGAAAGATGAAATATAACTGTATTAATATCATATCAAGTAGAATACAGAGCAAGGAATATTACCAGTGACAGCCATTTCAAAAGGAATAGGTTCTTCAAGAGTACTTAACCTAGATATGTATACACCTAGTAACAGAACTTCAAAATATGTGAAGCAAAACTGATAGAACTGAAAGGAGAAATAGATAAATCTTTAATTACTGTTGGAGACTTTCGCATCTCTCTCAACAATCAATAGAAGAAGTAGAAAATCATTAAGGATATAAAAAGCCAGAGTAGGGGCACCTGGGTAGCTCAGTCAGTTGAGCATCTGACTCTTGGCTTCAGCTCAGGTCATGATCTCGCAGCTTCATGGATGCAAGCCCCACATTGGACTCTGTGCTAGCAGCACAGAGCCTGCTTGGAATTCTCTCTCCCTTTCTCTCTGCCCCTCCTCCACTCAGGCTGTGTCTGTCTCTCTCAAAATAAATAAATAAACTTAAAAAAACAAAAAAAAAAGCCAGAGTAGGTACCCAAATGCTTGTGGGCAGGAAACACTTCCTTCTCTACACAGCACTAAATATGCCCTATTCCATGTGGAGAGATAGGATGATGCTCTCCAGTCTCTTTATTTTCCCTCCAGGACCCTGTTCTTCCTATCATCCCTTACTAGTAATTTACATGGATGAATTAGGAAAAGAGCAAGCAGACATGTCTTTCCTTATTAATTATTGTCAATTATTTCCAAAGTGCAAAATCATTAGACTGTTGGAATTTTGTATTTCTGACTTCTTTCCAGCTAGGGAAACACCATAAGGAAAAGACTCATAGCATTTATGGGGAGTGAGGGAGTACAGGTGAATTAAGGTAGAATCTATGTAGCAGACTGACTACACTGATGACAAACCTAACTAGCCAGGCAGACTAATTACCTATTTTGTAAGTCTCATCTCTGAAAGGAAAGAAATGTCTTTCAACTATCCTGTATCACAATAGCCTTGTGTATAGAGAAGTTAGTCTTACTTGATTGATAGTAGGGAAGTAAGAAGTAAGACATAATAAGTGATATACTAAGATCATCTGACTTTTATTGCAGAATCAGCATCTGAAATCAGAGCACATAACTCTGCCTAGCATTCTGACTTTTGTAACAAAAGTGGAAATGGAGAATTAGTAGTGATCACAGCTTCCTGGTTGTTTCCAAGAAGCCGTTAAATTTAAGTGATGCTCAGTAAAGAGAGCAAAACATTTAATGTAAAACATTAAGCCCAACTAGTCAAGCCTAGCACAGGGAATAGGTTTTCCTTAGGGAATAAAAAGTGATTCCACTAGGCAAAATGAGATAAATCAGGTGAATATGATGTGTCTACCATATGCTCTGTACTCTTACATGTAGAATAGTGATCAGATTGGAAATTTCGGTGTTTCTAACATGACTTACTGGTAGGTTCCACATCATTATAGTTATCTCTCAAAGGTGTTTCTTAATAGAACTAGTCCTTTTGATAAACCAGGGATTTATGCAGGGTCATAGGGAGAATAGTAATTGAAGTTATCACAACTCCATAAAAATAGATGTTGTCTGTGTTTGTCTAAAACTTTGGCAGTAATTCTAATAAATAATTTGTTACTTGAATTTGCATGTGAGAAAAATCCTGGGTATGTGTTCACAGTGAGGGATGCAATACACAGAGCTTACCTGAAGTCTGCCTTCTGTATTAATTAGGTTAGATCTTAGGGGCAAATGACCTGACTCATAAGTGCTGCTGGTCTTATCTCTGTGGTTTGTGGTTGACAAGGATAGATTTAATTTAACCATCAGAATAGGGAGGTCAAGTTGAAAACGTAGAAAAGTAAAACAGGGAAAATGGCTCCCCCCAAATTTGCCTTGGTCTCTGCTTAGGAGCACTGCTAAGCCCAGGACTTTCAGAACATTTTCTAAGCCAGTTAGAAAGGTTTAATGTGTAGAATTGGGAAGGGTTAAAAGTTAAGATAGTATTGTTATTGAAATGTTTTACTTCTAAATGGATGAGAAAACAATAGTTTAGCTGGTTTACTGGGTGAGAAGGAAGATACAAATAGCAGTGGTCATTTATGTCATTGTGGTAACATACAGGAAAAATATTGAGTCCTTAGTTTGAAAACATTGTAGGCTTCTTTTTTTAAAAGTGAAGCTTTTCCAGCTTCAGCCTGGCAGCTCTTCAAATAAAATCACAAAGGAACAAGACACTATAAACAACAGTCCCACCCCTCAAAAAGCACTGCATAGACAAGCAGGCGCTCATGGCCAAGGCTGTGAAGGCAGGAGGAGGGGCAGCCCCTTAGTCACTGGAGCCGCAGCGGGCATACAGACAAGTGTGGGCCCCAAAAAGAGTGACAAGTGGACCAACACTGGCAGTTGTCCCCACATACTGGTATATTGGCAAGACAAACACAGCACAGGGCTGATTTACTACTTTTAGCCCCCTTATTTCAAGGGGAATTCAAGATCTTCTGGCACTAAGAGAGTCTTGTGTGCAAAAAAGCTCTCACTATAGGAGGGGAGAGACCCTTTTCTTCACAAAACACAAGCAAATGCTCTATCACTGCTTCTCTTTCATCTTAAACACTGTGATCCCTTCTCTCATTTCTTTTTCCTTCATCTTCAGCCCTCCTCTGTGAGATGACACGTAGGATTCTTTTTGTTCTCTAACTCCTAGCTTGTTTTTTTTGGTATGATTGTGTCTTGGCTGACCTATGGCAATTTTCCTCATTTGGACAGAGTAATAGCTGAAAAACTGAGGAAACTTGGATCTTCGTTCTGCCTCAGATGTCAGATTATACATCCTCAGTTAATGGGAAGGAACATTGAGGCCACCAAGCTCCCTCCTACTGGGATACAGGGGAAGTGAAAAAGAGCCCAGATCACTCCTTAGAGCTAATTAACAAGCTGACTTTGGAGGAGGTCCTTTCCCTCACAGTGGACAGACCTTGGTTGGAGGCAGAACTGAAGCGATGGAAGAGGGATTCTCAAAGGAATTAGACAATGTGGTATCCTGATCATTAGGTCTCTTTTCTTCTTAAGTTGGGTTGGCCTTCAGCTTTATAGTCCATGCTTTTACAATTAAAACATAAAAATAAAAAACCTAACAATCCAGGCTGTGTAAGTCTAATTTCATTGGTTTCTAGAACTCCTTCCTCCTAGGAAAATCATGGGTAGCATGATACTCATTTATGTCATCCTTTTTTACTTCAGGGTAATGATCCCAAAGGTGATGCTCCTCTGATAGACACCTAAGGGAGATACCTCTTCATGGCTTTCATGTGCTTGGGCCTCCTTATCTCTGCCTGATTCTTTCCATCTCCTGCTCGAGTCCTTATTGCCTTTTAGAGTACATGACTTGTCTGCACCATGGAAAATTTGGCTTACAGTGAATGGCAGTCATCTGCCTATTCATTTCACCCCTTGGATTGAAGGGTTTAGCCTCGTAACATGGCTAATGCTGTGGGATGAGTAGAATACCAGAGGAATCAATCCTTTCTTGCTGATTTTTTTCTCACTAGAGAATGTAGTTTATAGCCTAGAAATCTGTGCCTGTTGGACAAGTCTTCCTGCATTCCTGGCTGCCTTTCACAGGCCTAGAATCATCGTTAGCACCATTATCCTTGGGGGCAGAATTAGATTGAAAGCCTCCATTTGAGAAATCTGTGATCCTAATTATGTTTTGATTCATTATCATTATTTAAAATAACTGAGCTCCTGTTATCTATTGGGCATCACACTAGGCAGAGGATTAGCCACAACCCAAGTCCTCTGGACCTGTTGGGCCTGTTGCTCAGACTTCAGAGATGCAGGCAGAACAGTGTCTGTCTTCAGTCCTAGTCTTCCCTCCCACCCCCACCCTCAGAGCTCTGCTTCAAGGCGAGTGTGGTTTCCCTGCAGCTGCCTAGGCGTCCTCTTCTATAGGCCCTTTCTCTAGTCTAGACCATGTTTTGGTGTGTTCCTGGCAGTGTTCCCTGCTGCCTACCCAGTATGTAGTTGCCTACTGTTGGGCAGTAGCTCACTGCTCTGGCATCCTAGTGTGTAAATATTTGTCAAAGGACAGGGGCGTTTTCCCATTCCCCAAAAAGCATTCTGAAAAATGTGCCTGTTTTCTTAGTCATATTTCCAAGCTGTGGATCAGTTAGCCCATTCATTCCTTGCAGTTGACAGACACTGGCCTGGCCTTAGCTGGCCACATAAAGTCGGTATGCAGTAACTTCCGGCACGGTAACTTTCAGGCTTGAGTACCACGGTGTCTTGGACCTACAGGAACCATAGTGGACACGGTCAATATTAGAGAATACGTTGTTTCATTAACAGAAAGTATCACGTATCTTCCATAATGTGAATTAAATTTCTTTCGCTCATACTTGATACTGGAGGCATAAATAGAGTCAACAAAAATGAGAAAGCTAACCATATAGATTCTGGAGGAGAACTTTACTCTTCATGTTTGTGACTGGGCTTTCAGGTCTCATGTAATGTAGGTTTTTATACAACATCCGTGTCTGCCTCTGTAAAGGTACAGTGCTGAGCTGTCAGTTTAGAGGTGTTTTTCCCAGTGCGGTTGATGGTTTATCCTGTCACTCAATTCTACTTGAGACCAAAGCAGTTTGCCTCTGCAAGATGGCTTATTAGGCTGAAAAGGCAGTCTTTAGCCATGGAACAGTTTTCTGTCTGTGCAAAATCACGTGACCCACATGTAAGGATTGAACTGTTGGTCTTAGCTATTATACTAGACTGTGAGCTCAGGATTTCTTTAAGTTGTTCACCCAGCCTCAGTAGATTAAAGTAACTACTAATGTGTCTTATCAAAATGTTTGGCTCCTTCCTTTCCTTTTCTCTTAAGTCTCGCCTTCTAGCACCACTTCCTCCTCACTCTTGTTTTTTGACCTAATCCTCAGTCTTCTACAGATCTGACCAGCATGCTCTCCTATGGATCCTACAACCCATAATGTGTGTGTGTGTGTGTGTGTGTGTGTGTGTGTGTGTGTGTTCACTTTTTCTGTTTTCACTGTTTACAAGTACCTCAACCCTCCAGAATTTTTTTTTTTTTTCAACGTTTTTTATTTATTTTTGGGACAGAGAGAGACAGAGCATGAACGGGGGAGGGGCAGAGAGAGAGGGAGACACAGAATCGGAAACAGGCTCCAGGCTCCGAGCCATCAGCCCAGAGCCTGATGCGGGGCTCGAACTCACGGACCGCGAGATCGTGACCTGGCTGAAGTCGGACGCTTAACCGACTGCGCCACCCAGGCGCCCCATCAACCCTCCAGAATTTGATCTAGGGGCATGAGGCTGTTGGGTGTTGAAGTCTTAATTGATTAGGAAACAATAATATATGCTGTGCAAAACAGCAACTGCTTTTCCTTCATAAAATACAACTGTTTTGAAAGGACTGAATATCTATTTTAATACATAAATTTCTTCCCATAGATCATCAATTTCTACATGAATATGTTGATGGAGCGAAGTAAAGAGAAGGGATTACCAAGTGTGCATGCATTTAATACCTTTTTTTTCACTAAGTTAAAAACGGCTGGTTATCAGGCAGTGAAACGTTGGACAAAGAAAGTGGATGTGTTTTCTGTTGACATTCTTTTGGTGCCCATTCACCTGGGAGTGCACTGGTGTCTTGCTGTGAGTACCTCTCCTTTAATCAAATTTAAAAGAAATCTACATGATTATAGAATATACAGAGTAGTGAGTAGTAATTCTACATTTTCACTGGATGATTGTGAGAAAGAATAGTATTTAGTTGGCTGAAAATTGGATAGATCAATGAACTTCCTGTCAAGAGTGGGAGATACTTAGACTTTGAAGAAAGTTGTGGAATTTCCTTTTCTGGAAATATTTAAAAGGGAGTTGTAAGTCTATAAACAGCCTCAAGGCAAGGCATGGGGAGAAAAAGTGACTTTTTATGATGCTGCCAACTCAGATTCTGTGACTATTGTTTTCTGCCTAATCATGATTTGCATACTTGGTAATTTAATACTTTTTATGACCCTGAGAACATGAATACATTAGCTTAATATATTAACAAAAATATAAAAGTTATTTCACAATCTATTTTGAATTACATTTTAAAAGCATAAAGCCAAAGAGAAATTCTGTACTTAAAGAACAAAACCCCAAATCTTTTACCATCTTTCTGACACTGTGTGGAAATGATTTTATTCATCTTACAGTCTCTGAAGAGCATGTGTGTCTTCACTGTTGTCTGCATTGCAGATGAAGAACCTACATACGAGAAAAAGATTTCAGGGCCACTAATGAGGTCACCATAGTTCCATGTAAATAATCCCCTTCTTCTTTCCTCACAGCTTAAGCATGGTATAATGCAGAGTATCAGTTAAACTTGTTGTGATTTCACAAGAAATCTGGCAAAAGGCTCTAAATTCCAGGGAAGGGAAAAGCTGAGAAACCACTTTTCTTCATTTTATAAACACGCAGATTTTTTATTCCCAGGTTGTGGACTTTCGAAAGAAGAATATTACCTATTACGACTCTATGGGTGGGATAAACAATGAAGCCTGCAGGATCCTCCTGTAAGTAGGGAGTTGAGGACAAAAGAGTTTGGTGTCAGGGCATATGTTGTGTTTTTCCAGCTGTTGAACTCAGTTCTTTTGTTACCGTCAATGGAGTGATTAATAAAGAAAATTTTCATATTAAGAATGGATATTTTATGTCTGAGTAAGTCAAGTTTAATAGTAATATATTGATACCCCAAATATATGGGACAACTGTTGTCCCAGTGCACTAAAAATAATGAGTGAGTCAATATGTATATATAGATATAGAAACTACTTAGAAATCATCTAATCCACCCTCCTAATTTTTCAGATGAAGAAATCAAGACTCACAGAGGTGACTTTGATATGCTCAGGTCCTACTAGTTAGTGGCTCAACTGGGAACCAGAATGCAAATCTCTTTATACCCTTTATCTGTTTCTCTTTCCAAAATGCCTATTCCTCACTGTACCACTGTACCACTCTGGTGGCCAGGAGGAGGTAGGTTCCAGAATGGTGAACAGTTTGCACTTAAGAAAAGTGCTGTATATGAGGTATGCACTCATCAAGTTGTGATTTGGATTGAATTTTCACACAGGAGAGTCAAAATTAAAATAGTGAATAAATGTCTTGATATTGCTAGAGAAATCTTCTTCCACAAGACTGAGTTCTAAAGGACCATATAAACCAGGGAAAAGAATCAAAACTCATTCCTCAGGATGAGTAGCAGGTAGCAGGAACCTGGGTGTCAGAGGCAGAGGTCATGTTTCTCTTGGGTTGCCAGGGTGGGCATGAATTATGGGGAGTTGCAGGGGAAGTTTAGGAGTCCAGAGATTCCCTGCCCAGCATTGCATTATATACTGTTTTCCCCAGAAGTGCAAACAAAACCCTTCTTAAGGATTGTTAGCCCCATTCTTAAGGTGGCAGCTGTCCTCAGTGTTCCCACAGCTCATCTCATTCTCTCCCAATGCCTTTAGCCAATACCTAAAGCAAGAAAGCATTGACAAGAAAAGGAAAGAGTTTGACACCAATGGCTGGCAGCTCTTCAGCAAGAAAAGCCAGGTACATTTCATCTTGATAAAGTAGAAATCCTGGGAAGACAAGGTTTTACTGCTTGATTTCCAGGGACCTTCTATCTTAGTGTCTAGCCTGACTTCAGCTTGGTTGTTTGGTTCCTCAGGGAAGATAGAGTAAGTTCTGTGGGAAAACTGGTAATGTGTTTCTCATGCAGAACTAGGTTTTCTAAATGCCCAGCTATTTTGCTGAGCTTTTCACTCCTGTGGGAAATGTTTGCTGATTAGCCGTTGTGGGAGGGACTAGTCTTTACATCCTTGGGTGTCATGGAAGTCTAAGAGAGTCTCCTGTGTTATTAATAGGAAGATTAATATTAATATGAAGACCTGACTGAGATGCTATATTTTTTCCTCTGAGCTTCTGTTGTTCTGGGTGGTGGACTTAGGGTCATCTCTTCAAAATTCAGGGACACCTATAACATTTGTATTATTTGGTTCTTATTTATAATCTAATTAGAAGGAAAGAAGTTTGGAACAATGTTACCTTTTCGTTTTTGATCTTTCAGGAAATTCCACAGCAGATGAATGGAAGTGATTGTGGCATGTTTGCCTGCAAATATGCTGACTGCATTACCAAAGACAGACCAATCAACTTCACACAGGTGAGCTGAGCCTTCAGGAAGGAGCCCTGTGACCACCCTGTCTCCAGGCTGCCCGATAGATGTATTTTCATCCACTTGCTCTGCTTATGGGACTCTGTCTGTGGCTCATAACACTGGTGGTTACTGCCTGTACCACATCACAAGAAAAAGGATAGTGATAGGCTACATCCTGGGTTATCTTACATCACGTATTGTAGTCAAGGAATCCTGGTCACTAGCAGATTCTTCTTCTCTCTCTCCCCGACCTACCTCAATTCCTATAGGAAACAGAGAACTGGGACCAGAGCACGTTTTCTTCATTTTCTCTTTATTTAGTTAGCAGTCAGGTTTTGGAACAGGCCACACCTTGAACTCCTAGTGTATTTGTCATGTTGCCTTCCTCCTCTCTGCCCCTCACCTGATACACCTGATCATTCTTCTCTTAGTTTGTGATTGTTTATTTCTGTCCATGTGGTCCTTCAGAGACCAGAGTGGATTGAGACTAGAGATTATGGTTTATTCTGTGTCCTTCACTTCATATTAATGGTTTTACCAGACTTTTCCACCATAGCCCTTGAGTGGAGCTGATTCTTGCAGTTCCTATAACTCTTCCCCTAAAAAGTGAATTTTTGATTTTTGGGCCTTAGACTCCTATCTTCTTCAGGGTTCAACATAGAGGACTTGATAGACACCATTCTCAAAATTCTTAGAGAAGTTCAGGTATAGCCTGGGGACTTCTAGCAATGCCCAATAAAATTTGTAAGGCCACAACAATGGAAAAGAGCAATAGAGATAGCAGTAGAAAACAATAGAAGAAAATTACATGTAATCAAGAATTGAGCAATTTGAAAGACCAGAAGTGCAACTGAGGCTCTTTTAGTTGTAAATCTTGAGAAGGGAAGAAAGGAGTATTGGGTCTGGGTAAAAACAATGAAAAAAATTAAGTGTATCTCTGTGTCCCTACAGCAACACATGCCATACTTCCGGAAGCGGATGGTCTGGGAGATTCTCCACCGAAAGCTCTTGTGAAGACTGTCTCAGTTAGCCGACATTGACCTTGCGGGGGACCAGCTCTTTGTTGTCTATAGCCAGAGACCTTGGAGACAGCTGCTCCCAACCCTCTGTTCTTGTAAAGCCCTTGATCCTGGACCAGGCCCTGGCGAGATGCATTCACAAGCACATCTGCCTTTCCTTTTGTATCTCAGATACTATTTTTGCAAAGAAACTTTGGTGCTGTGAAAGGGGTGAGGGACATCCCTAAGCTGAAGAGAGAGACTGCTTTTCACTTCTTCAGTTCTGCCATCTTGTTTTCAAAGGGCTCCAGCCTCACTCAGTCCCTAATTTGGGGGCCGAGAGAAGCTTGGACAGATTCTTGGTTTCATATAAACTCTTGTTAGGCCTTACTAAGAGGTAGGAAAGGGCACGGGCAAAAAGGTAGGGATGAAAACCACCAGCATATACACGCACACATACATACACACAGGATTTTCAAGATGTGTTGTCAGGAAAGTGACTGTAAACTGGACTTTGGGTCACATGCATAAGTCCCTCCTCCAGGATTTTCCCTATTTATATGCCTCTTTGTGAAATCCGTCTGCTTCTGTACAAGGCTATTTTATCATCTGTAGCTTCCTCCCATCCTGAGGCACAGCACATGAGCCCTGGGTGGACCCCAAAGTCCCAGGCAGTCCTTTCCTTAAAGCAGGGGTTTGCATGTGCTCACAACACATGATATGGGGAAGACCCACCCAGGGAGCGGTTTAGTGGAGCAACAAAGGCACCACTTTTACTGCCGCCTACTTCTGACCAAGAAGAAGGACCTCAGTCTTTAGCATAAAATTCCAGCATTGGATGAATGCAGGTCTAGTTTGGTCTGTGGCTAGTTAGTTTAAATATGTTTCTAACCACAGAGAATTTCATATATATATATATATATATATATATATATATATATATATATATATATATATATTTCACAGGGATACGTGTTTTTTTAAAAGGCTGAATGTGTTCACCACTTTAGCCTGTAGATTTATTTCCATTTTCCAAATTTAGCTCTAGCACGCACAGAGCCCAGCCCCTATGTGTAGGGTGTTTGTGGACTTCCTAACAATATTTTGAGGCCTGAATGAACTTTGGCTTAGGGGTAGAGGTTACAGAGGGAGGCAAGATTTTCAACTGGAAAACGGGTGGAATTTGGACTGATCGACTTGAGACTAAAAAAACCGCTATTCCTTTTGTTCTTTCTAGCATCTCCCCCACCCACCGAGCGCTCCTCAGGCTAGATAGTGAAACGATCCAATGCCAGTGTCATTTTGTACTTCAGTTCCAAAATAGGAACGTTTTATACTTTTTTCTGTATTGTAATAGGTAGTTTTGTATGAAATATTTTCTCTTCTTCCCTTGTACCCCATCCTTTCCAACATTGTGCTTTCTCTCTGGGCTTATTTGAAAATTTTACTCTGTTTTATACCAAGCTTGTTTAGTACATTTTTCTATGTTTTACCACAGGTTACAATTTGAAAAGAAAACTATTTTTTTTAAATATTCCATTGTTAACTGAATGTTACTGTTTCCACTCCAGCAACTAGATGTCCTACCTTTTTCATAACTGCCTGCGTTTTTGGGGAAGACCACCTTTTCTTTCTTTCCTTCCTTCTTTCTTTCATTTTCTTTTTCTTTCTTTCTTTCTTTCTTTCTTTCTTTCTTTCTTTCTTTCTTTCTTTCTTTCTTTCTTTCTTGTGTTTTTCTATAGGAAATAAATAGCTTTCTATTTATGAGTTGCTGAGACCTTTCACATTCTCTGTTAGAAAGCTATGGCATGCAGGCTCATTGTAGGACTCCTGTACATGGATTCTTGGTACTTAATGTATTTCAGTGGCAACTTGAAAGGTGGCAATATGGTATAGATTCTGATTATGAATCAGAAGACCTGAGTTTTTTCAGGTGCTCTTGCTACTGTCTGGGGGACTCAGAACAAGATAGTTCTCTGTATTTATTATTTGTCCATTTAGATAACATCTGTCTTACCTTCCTCACAGACTTTTTGTACAGACCAAAGCAACAAATATTTATTGCCATGTATAACAGAAAATGAAACATGCAACAAAAGCACTTTGAAAAATATATAAGGAATTGTTGAGCCTGTGTGAACGTGGACCCCCTTTCTGGTCAATACATTTTTGTACAAGGGGAAGTTAGTGATCCTGAGACCACCCTACATGGGTGGACCAAGCTGAGACATAGGTTGTAGCCCAGAGTGGCTCAATGGGAACCACCCATTTGACTATATTTGGGTCTATATTTGACTTCTATGGTGGGCTATTTTTCCAGAGAGCTAGCCACAAGATCAGGACTAGCATCTGGAAACTTAATTTCTCCTTTATTTAAGGGTGGGCTTTGATGACCAGGGAGGGGAAAAAAAGAGGTTCTTGCATTACATGGCTAAGGGCATGCTACCAATATCTTATTTAAATTGCTTTAAACTAAAGCCTATTGCTTTCCTTTTCTCCTATCTTCCATTCTTCTCTGTGCTCAGTGCTCGTAATGACCTACCTCCCCTTAAAAAGGAACACTCGAGAGATGATGAACTCTATCTAGATATAGAGCCTTCAACAGAAACCACAGTCCCAACAATCACTCCTGGACCCTGTACAGAGAAAATCAGAACATTTGAGAATACATGGCCCAAGGCATGGAGGTTAGTTCTGTCCCATTTTTTTGCCTGGGACCCAACGTTGCTCCTGGGAGTCCTGTTTGGGGTTGAATGTAAGAGTTCTTTTCCCTCTTCCTCTCCATCATGGAGACTGTGTATAAATGTGTAAATTGACTTCTCTATATATGAGATGCTTCATACTTGTGTGTGGTATCAAATTTTCTTTAGCCCCTCTAATTGTGTAATTGTGCCAGCATCTTCTACCCACTGTCCCTAGCAATGTTAGCCCCAAGTTTTAGTGTCCTGGGGCAGACACAGGTAGCCTGAAAAAGTACTGCCAGCAACCCCATCCCATATTCTGTCCATCACCACCTGGGTTCACATGGCTTATAAAAGGCCTAGAGGAGAAGGAGAGGGTTCACTTAAGAGCACCAGTGTTTTTAATGTTTCGGCTTCTGGTCATTCTCCCTTGCCATCCCTCCAGCTCTCAAATATGTCTTCAGAGTAAGAGAGACAGATAACTGACACTTAGACTTTGTCTTCTCCCTTGCTCCACCTGGATGGGCCAGGGCAAGGTAGAATATAGAGTCTCAGGCCCTGTCGGTGATTCAAACAGGCTATATGCTGAGCCCCTGGAGAAGTTGCCATGTTTCCCTGCCCAGGAGGAACCTGCCCATAGCTTCAAATTCATCCTAAAATTTTGGAGGGGACAAATAAGGCTGAGCCAGCATCTTTCCTTATAGCCCAGGGCCTATTTCACCTGTGCTGAGTCCTAACACTAACTATTAAAGAGCCCATCTAGTAAGACTACCATTCCCAGCTTTGGAGATGAGGAGAGACCTAGGGGTATGTGGGGTCATGCTGGTCATCCACTCATGAATCCCCTGTAGAATATAAAAGAGAAACTAGAAGACTTTGAGCCAGAAAATAAACCTTAAGATAATGTTAGTGCAGGCTGCCTCTTTGGTCTGTTGGGGATAGGGTAGGGATAATTCCAATTATGAGTGGTTGGACCAAATATCTAGAGTCTTGTCAAAGTCTAAGATTCTGAAACATTGAGGGCCATAATCCTGCTTGGAATAGAATTCAGTCAAGGTAAAGATTCAAAGTTTAAGGCCAGTATGAATATGGCTTCGTCATAATAATAAGGCCCAGGTCAGAGTGTCATCCTAATGCAACAGATCATAGCTGTTGCCTTTTCTCCATTCTCAGCTGACGAGTAGCCATCAACTGCTTGACTCCTGGAGAATGTCCTTACCCCTCTGCAGAACCGGAGTGTCCAGAAGGGAAAGTTTGAGAAAGAGAGGTACATGGAGCCCAGGGTCTTCAATCCGCTGGACACCCTTCATTCAGTTTACTCCTATGTTCCTTTCACAAGTACCTGTAGAGCACACACAGACCCAAATCCCCATCTGCCTGAAGCCTTCCCTGATTGCATTATCTTAAAATCTCTTACTAGACCGCTGCAGCCCTTATAATCAGAAAATGATATAATTCCACATGGTATTTGTATTGTATTCTTTTAAAAAAATTTTTTTTAATGTTTATTTTTGGTTGAGAGGAAGAGCATGCATGAGTGGGGGAGGGACAGAGAGAGAGGGAGACACAGGATCCGAAGCAGGCTCTAGGCTCTGAGCTGTCAGCACAGAGCCCGATGTGGGGTTCAAACTCACGGACTGCGAGATCATGACCTGAGCTGGAGTCGGACACTGAGCCGTCTGAGCCACCCAGGCACCCCTGTAGTCTGTCTTTTACATCAGGAATGGTCTGAGACCCATTGCCACAGAGGGCAGGTGAATGATTTGGTGCCTTTTCTTCAAGCCAAGAGTGCGAGCTGCTTCTCTGGCTGGCCAGGGAGGAATGGGGGTAATTGCATTAAACACTGACTCAGAAAGACAGCATTTTGAGGATCAGAGAAGGAGGGCTGCCTATGGCAGCCTGCAGTGGGGCTGCACCTCCTTTGTGGTTCCAAACAGGTCATCTTTGGTCCAACACCTAAAGCCCCACTCGGTCCTTGCACATCTTCCTTGGCAGGTTAGCCTGCCCTTGTGGGGTCATAGTCTCTGTCCCAAGGGGCTAATCAAAGTGTTTTTTTTCTAACCACACATCTTTCTGGTTTTCTCCATCTTTTTTATTTCCAGTGATGTACATCCCTTGTAGATTGAGACTGTGAGTCCCTGTCTTTCTGCCTTGCCCTTTAAATGGAGCATTTTACGTGCTGCTTGTCTGTGTCTTGTTTGTTAGCCAGAGCTAAGTTCCTGGAGGGCGTTTGCCTCATCTGATACTCTGGGGAACCCCTTACACTGGGTCTTTAATAAGCATGTGTTTAAATCACTGGACTCGGGAGCCCTGGAGGGTGGTGTGAAGATTTGGTTTGACCAAGGAAATAAAAGCCACCTGTCCTCAAAGGCCATAGAGTCTAACTAGTTTGGAGGCTAGGCAGACACCAAACAGTGGACCTCATCAAGAAGGCCGACTCATAGGCACACAGTCCACTTTGAAGCTGGCTGTGGATGATGGAAGGACAGAGGTGGAGATAAGTCAGGGATGGTGTTGCATTTATCTACTTACATGTGACTCTCTCCCTACTTCTTAAAGGTTGATTTATTTAAAATAAATTCTGTGGATTTTGCTTTTTTGCTTTGACTGGAAACTCCCTGGTAAAAAAGGACTTGGTGGTGTTTGTCTCTCTAAGACTGTCTCTCTGTCTCTTTGACTGTTTATTCTGTCTCTGTGTCTGTGTCTCCTGATCCAAGTGGGACCAGTGATTGGATCCTCAATGTGGTCTGGATTCCTGAGTCCACCCCTTAACCAGGAGTCTGAATACTGTTCATTCATTCATTTCATTCCACATACCTGGAATTGAAGCCTGGAACGCAAATAACATGCAAATCCGTGGCTCTCCGGCACTTTTTAAAACCAGACCTGTCTGTGGAGCTGGCCAGAGAGCCCTCCTGAGCCAAACACACCAGTCAGGACTTCCAACCCACTCTGCTAACAGCATCCCTTGTCTCCTTTCCCCTCTCCTGCACCCCTTCTTCCTCACAATCTAAAAGAAGTGCTCTACCTGTAAAGTTCACACTCCAGAGAATAAAACATAAGGAAGCACCAGCTTCTGAAAAATCTTCCACTATGTTGATAAAATGGTTTTATGTGTGTGAGTTAGAATGAGTCTCTTATAGCCTCCAGGATATTCTTGAGTTCTGATATTTTTCTAGGCATGGTTAAGATTTTTTGGCCATTTGAAAATGGTTGGAGCGAGGAGGGAAGCCTTCAAGCCATTCTTACTTTCTGATTCCTGAATGTGGTTAAAGGTAGCTGATAATTGCCTGGATCTGCATGTCCATCACCAAACAGGGAGAAGACTCCTTCAAAGTGGAACCTGGATCAGATCATGAGTCAGAGTCAACCTCTGTCCCCAGCTGCTCCTGGGATGCCTGGCGTGGCCTTGCACTGCAGAAAGTTACAAAGGGCCTGGGGAGAAGGTGGGGAGGCTTGTTCTGTTCCTTAAGGAATTCATGTTCCAGACACTCTTCTGAACTCCAGGGAAACTGTTTTGCTTCCTTGTGTACCTGTGTCCCATTTCCCATCAGCCTATCACCGGTCAGTGATCTCTGTCTACCATGGCCTACGAGGCCCTACACTGTGGGCCCACCACCCCTCCAACAGCCTCCCCCACCCCTCAGCTCAGGGTCACTGGTCTCGGCCACACAGGCCTCCTTGGTGTTTAACAAACCAAACTTGCTTCCACCTCACAGAGGTTCTACTTCCTGCTTCCTGTGTCTGGAGAGCTTTTCCCCAGATAGACTCCCTTGCTTCCTACAGACTCTGGTGCACTGTCAACCCCACACCTCAATTCTCACACTCCCTGGCTCCATTGCTTTCATTCCTTCTCCGTAGCATTTCCGATATGACTCTATTATTTACTCATTTGTTCTGCCTGTCGCTCACTAAAATCCTATTCATTCTGTGTCCCAGGTGCCTCGAACAGTGGAAGGAGAGGATTGTTGAAGGAGTGAAGGAATTACTCAGCGTCCCTTCCATTTTGACAGCCTCTTCTCCAAACCTTGGGTCTGGTTTACTGTAAAAGCCGGGGTCTCTGGCTTCAAATGCATTATCCACCTAGCAGAACTATCTCCTTCCAATAACATTAACAGTAAGAATAAGCATTTATTGAGGCCTTTTGTGCCAAACACCTTATATACATTACCTCATTTAATCCTGACAAGTGCATGACATAGGTGCTGTTACTATCCCCATTTCTCAGATGAGAAACCACAGAGCGTAGGGGTTGGCTAAGTTAGCCCAAAGTCTCAGAGTGACAGTGATAGGAAGAGGGACTCCAAGCCAAGAACATATGTCCCCAAATCCCTTAGAAAGCCCCATGAGGTGCTGCTTCCACACAGCCAGCACTGTTGCATCTTAACAGGGCAGGCACCTGACGTGGACATCATGGGAGCTCTATCAATGTGAAACCAAAGAAGAAAACTTTGGTGAGGTCTGCAAAGGCTAACCCTCCCTCTTTTGTCTCCTGAGAGGGATTGAGGTCCTTGCCTCTTCACCTTAGATTGGAGGGTCAAGCGGCATGGTGGGGTCCCTCTGCCTTTGGGTTCATTTCCTCTCGGCTTCTCCAGAAAGAGGTACCGAGGAATTCCCTTCACGCCTCCTACCACAACCCGTTCTCCCACTGCCTTTCTTTTGCCTCCCACTCTCATCCCCAATTCTGGGTTGCCCACATTAGCACGTTTTCCTTGGAGGCCTCTGGTCCTAACCTAGAAGGGGGAAGGGCTGAAGATGGGAGGGTGATGAGGAGGGAGACACCAAGCAGGTGGAGCTCATCCCCACAGGGGCCCAGGAATCAAGGGTGTGTGCGTGGGGACATCTGGAGACATTTCTGGTGTTCCACAGTGTTCCATTTTGTCTTTTCGCTTGTTTCTGTGTCTCATGCTCTGTCCCCTCAGTATGGAGTTTCCTCAGCCATTCCAACTGGTTTGAGAATCTCAGGAATGTGTAGCCCTGTGCCCTCCTGCTCCCCACCCCCACCTCCGTACACAGAGCCCCTGTAGAGGTGGAACTTAGTTCAAACTAGAGGCCGGCCGAGTGGGGGAGGGTCCTCCTCTTTTACTGGAGAAGAAAGACAACACACCCTTCCTCCCACCCTCTCTCTGATTTCTTCCCCAAAATCAGTCTGCCACTTGCAGCTCCCTCTCACACAGACTGGCCTTTCCCACCCTCACCCCTCACTGGGGGCCTCTGTTGATGGTAATTACTCCTAATTGTTTTCTCTTGGCTCACGAGGCCTTCCTTGCCTGCCCTGAGCCAACAGTTCTGTGTCTGCTCAGAAAATGGGCTCAACTCAGACCAGAGGCAAGCCTCTTTGGGTCTCAAAACCCAGACTTTAGATCTAATACAGAGGGTAGCTTTGACCATGGGTGAGCTGTAAGGAAGGCTGCTGCTTGGACTCTCTCAAGGCAGATTGCAGCAAGAAATACTGATCAGACTTCAGGAGCACATTCCAGCAGCAAGGCTCCTGGAGAAGCTCTAAGCCTTTCCTTCCATGAGGATCTTAGTAGCAGAGAGCTTGGGCCTGGCCTGGGGGACTGGACTCCTGAATGGGGTCTCTGAGCCCTGCCGCTGTGGCCTTGGTGGTATGGAGCTGCCTATCTTACCATCCAAGGCCTTTCTCCACCGGGAGACCAGCCTCCGGCCCCATACATCATCCTATGCCAGTGGGGTGAGCAGGCCTTTTGCCAGAGCTTGAGACGAGACCATCACAGTCACACACATGTAAGCATGGAGGCTTTGTATTGCTCCCTCCTGGTGCCCCCAGCTTCTGGATCAATACTATGGTAACTGGTGTAGGGAGGAAGATGAGGGTGAGAGAGGGGGACTGGGGATGGTGGGGGTAGACACGCACACACTGTCCCTTTTTCCCTCTGCAGGGCTGCTGACCCTGATTCATTCTACCTCCAGAGGAAGATCCTTAGTGATCCAGGGCTCTTTAGAATCCTATATAGCCCTTGGAAAATTATTTTGGGGTGTTAGCCAGAGAGAAGAGAGGACATAGAAGTGTTTAATTAATTAATTAATTCAAAAATAACTAAGTGCCTACTCTATGCCAGATCCCTGTGTTAGGTGCTGGAAATGTCCTCAGTCTCCCAGTCCAAGCACATAACACTTTGCTCTGGTCCCAGCCTAAAACATTTTGTCCCCAGGCCCTGTTCCTGGCACCACCACCATCAGCCTGAGCCTCCTCTCTCTGTGCATTCCACGCCTCCGTGACTCACTGCTACTTTGCTCAGCTGCAGAGCACCTTTTCTAGTGAGCAGAGAAGCCTCTGCAAGAAGGGGCCTGAGGAATAGACATGAGGATGGAGAAAAGGCCAGTTTCACTCAATCCCAGACCTCCAGGGGCATCTCAAAGTCCTGCTATAAAGGGTCTGAGCTCAGAGATTTCCTTTAGAGTCTGGAGTAAGATGGTTACACCGTCTAGACCTGGGTCTCTCCTTCCTTCTTTCCCATGATTGGACCAAGGAATCAAATTAGGTTTGTTACTTTTTTAAAGTAAACTCTGTGCCCAATGTGGAGCTTGAATTCACAACCCCAAGATCAAGAGTCACATGCTCTACTGACTGAGCCAGCCAGGCACCCCAAATTAGGTTTTTATCAGAATGTCTACTTGGATCTGAGAGTGTCTTTTTATTCGTCCACCCATCCATCTACCCATCCGCTTATCTATCTTCTGTTCATTCAACCATTCACTCATCTATTTTTTTAGGACCTACCCTGTGACAGGAACCGGGAAGAGAGGGATGAATATGGTATGGTTGTTGGTCTATTTTTTGGGCCCTAGGGTATCCCTCTCAGTCTCAGCTACTGCCTCAGAAGCTAGATCTCTCTTCTCCCCTCACATGGGGGACCAGACTCCAGCTGAGGAGGTCTCAAGATAGGTAACTAGGAGTCCTGAACCAGTGGCCACTGGTAATCAGGGCCAGTCAGGGGAGTGGGGGCCAGGCTAGTGGTTGGAGGAATGAGGAGGCACTTGGCCAGGCCACTGAGCCCATCACTGTGGTTTGGCTCCTTTGGTGAAAAAATAGCCAGTTTGGACAAGTGTCTGCCTGTGTCCTGAGCTCTGGGTTGCTCCCAGACAGGAGTTGCTCCATTAAACAAACCACAGCCAAGGGCAACAGGGGCCCAGAGAGGACTAGAAGGGGGAGTGGGAACATGGGGCTCGGGACAGGACTTGAGCCAAGCCTGTCCATCCCAGGCATAATGGTGCAAGTGAGGCCTGCTTGGTGGGTTGGAGGTATGCGTGTGCATCATGAGAGCTGCAGGTGAGTCTGGAGAGAGAAGCCAAACCCAGACTCACAAAGAGAAGACAGCTACAAAGGTAAATAGGGTCAGCAATCTAGAATCTGTTTTAGGACAAGAGTTGAAGATTCTTCACCCCAAAGCACCCAGATAGGTACAGAAGGTTATGACGGCACCAGAGGGTGTGTGTGTGGTGTGTATACTCTAGTCACATATGAGTTTGGGTCTTTATTATTTATTTTTTCTATGTCTTCCACTTCATTCTAAAATCAGAAGGACTCTGAGTGGTTTCGGCTTCTCTGGGCCTCTCCTCCCCTTCCCATGTGTGGCTGAGGGCGAGTTAATGGGACCTGTACACACAGAGGCTCACACAGCCTTGAGGACAGAGGCCCATTCATACCAGGACACTGCGGCACCTCTCTCCCAGGCTGGCCTGCGGTCCTGCTCCTGTGGTACCAACACGCACAAGTGAGAGACGTGCGCCTTTGCACATGCAACCTTGCTCTCAAGCACGCACATACAAAGCCACACTCAGGCTCTGTTAACCCTTCACTTCCATGTGCAGGGCCTCTGAGCTCTTAGTATGGGATCTGGCTTTGCCTTTCTCAATCCCTTTACGCAGCCCAAGTCCCATCTGAGTTCATCCTTGAACAACCTCGTCAGGATCCCAGGGAATCCACCATGGGCTTGCAAAGCCTCCCAGTGCCCAAGACGGGGAGTGAACACAATCTCAATCAGAGACAAGATGGAGGCATTTCCCTCAAAATCAAGGACTATTACAGTCTGGGTTCAAATCACTGCAAGCTGTGGGGCCTCAGACAAATTATTTAACCCCTCTGGGTGTCAGTTTCTGAACTGATATGAGTACAGGAAAACTTGAGGTCCACAGATAAGCCTACTAAAATTATATGCAAAACATGTAGAATTCTACATTTTGCTAGAAAGAGGCTTCAGAAGTTTAGCCAGCTTCTCATAAATCCCTTGAACACCTCAAAGCTTAAGAACCAGTAAACTTATTTATTTTTTCTTATTTTACTTCATTTTATTATTTTTTTTCATCATGACACGTATACTCTTAATCCCCATCCCCTATTTCACCCATCCCCTCACCAACGTCTCCTCTGGTAACCATCAGTTTGTTCTCTATAGTTAAGAGTCCATTTCTTGGTTTGTCTCTCTCTTTCTTTTTTTTCTTTGCTCGTTTGTTTTGTTTCTTAAATTCCACGTATGAGTGAAATCATATGGAATTTGTCTTTCTCTGACTTATTTCACTCTCTAGCTCTATCCATATTGTTGCAAACAGCAAGATTTGAAAAAAGATTTCATTCTTTTTGATGGCTGAGTGATATTCCATTAGGTATGTATGTATACACACACACACACACACACACACACACACACACGTACACATATACACATACATTTCTTTATCCATTCATCAGTCAATGGACACTTGACCTGCTTCCATAGTTTGGCTATTGTAAATAATGCTGCAATAAACATAGGGGTGCTTTGAATTAGCGGTTTTGTATTTTGGGGATAAATACCCAGTAGTGTGATTAATGGATCAATTATAGGGCAGTTCTATTTTTAATTTTTTGAGAAACTTCCATACTATTTTCCACAGTGGCTGCACTAGTTTGCATTCCCACCAACAGAGCAAGAGGAACCAGTGAACTTTTGGAACTTTCCAGAACTCTCTAGGAGTTGAGTGCTTGTAAGTGATACAGACATGGCCATTGAAAGTCCTCTCAATCATCTAAGGTCAGTGTCAAACCCACCCTGTACTACTTAGTGCCTGAAGTTTTCTCACATGACTCCCACTCCTATACCCCCACCTTGGGGAACTACACACCTTATATCTATGAAGAGCCCAGGTCAGGCTCAACTGAGGGTCTCCCATCTGATGGACTTAGGATGGGGTCAGACTGGGGTCATACTGGAGGGTCAAGCCCAGCAGGGTTTAGGAGGAAAGAAAGAATGGTGATAGGTATTAGAAATAATAATCATGTTTCTGATGTGTATTGAGTGCTTAACATGTGCTAAGCATTGTGTAACCAACCAATGAAGTGAATAATATCATTATTCCCATTTTATAGATGAGGAAATGAGTTCAGTCAAATTGTCAATTGCTCAGGATCCCTCCACCAGTAAATGGTAGAAGCTAACACTGACAGCAAGTCCGTTTGACTCCAAAGTCTTAAAAAGAGAAGGAGTGAGAGGGCATTGAGGGGACAGCCCCATCCCTGGTGACATTTCAGGTGAATTGAGTACCTCAGTGCAGCATTTGGGGCACAAAGCTGCATCAGAAATCTCCTCTGGGGAGAAAGGGCCAGAGCCAGAAGTCTGCCTGAGCCAGTCCTTGGGGGTATGAGGACAGCAAGCAGGCTGGGCTGAAGGCACTGGCTCTTGAGGGCTTTCACCAGGTCTCAAAGACCTCTTTGTTCAGTGCTCCGACTTCTACAAAGAACTCTCCAACCCAGAGTCCTCTGGAACCTTGGCCTGGTCCACCAGCATACAAGGGTCTCCAGTCCCACTCTCCCTCTGCCAGAGAACAGCTAGCCCCCATGAAGCCATGGGGTCTCTAAAAGGGTGGGTGGCTGAGGAACCAGGGCCAGACAGCTAGGGACAGGGAGTGGGCAGGAGGGACTAGGTCAGGGAGAATGAGAGTGGGGGGGCTGCCTGCTGGCTGCTCCCCAAACAAACACATTTTCTCCTTTTGAGGCAGAGAATCAAAGAGTTACCAGCTGTTTATTTTTACATCGCTTAAAAGAGTTTTGCAAATTCCTACCAATTGCTGTTGAAGAGCTCAGAATTTCCCCCAACCACTTGATACAGTTCCCCAACCTCTTTCCACAATCCTTCCCATTGCCCCCTCAGCCTCTGCAATATCAAAATGAGCAGGGGAAGGGGCATCTGGCTGGCTTAGAAGGTAGAGTATGTACACTTTGATCTCGGGGTCATGAGCTGAAGCTTCACGTTGGGCATAGAGCTTATTATAAAAAAGGAAAAAAAAGAACAGGAAAAGTAGGAAAATATGAGAGTTGAACTCTTAATGGATGTCCTTGCACTTAATTCCAGCCCCTCATCCCCAGACTGGAGTCTAGAAGGAACTAGAGAACACAGGAAGGAGCCCTAGTCCCAAGGAGCTCTGGAGGATGCCATGGATCCCCTAGGGAGCAAGGAATCTCCAACTCCTTTCCTAGCCCCGCTGCTGGACCCTCCTAACACCCTCCTCTGCCATTCTTGTCACTCTTTTTGCCTTGGCCCTTCTGGATTTGGGCTCCACCTCCTTCCTGAGGGTGAGGATGGTGGTCTTTGTTGCGTTTCCCCAACCCCAGAAGAATATGACTTCTAGCTCTACCAGAGCCTCCATTTCTGTGACTTTGTTTGCTTGTCCTCCTTTGCAAGGGACAGTATGAGGCTGTTCTCAGAGAGCTTTCGTTTCTCCCCACTCATGGAACACCTCCTGCAGGTGCCCTGGTCTCTGCTTGCAGTCACTTCCTGCTCCAACACAGGCATCTTCCCAGCCTGATAGCCTGGCCCAATTTCACAGCCAATTCCAGAGACTTCCTGTCTTTGCAGAGCAGTGTGACCTAGGGGCCTCAGGGACTGAGATGGTTCAAATGTGGGCTAGAAACTACTTAGGACACCAGTAGGGAGTGGGGACACCAAATAAAAAATTAATCACTTAATTTCCAATGTTTGACTTATTTTAAAGTCTAGAAGTAATCATCATGATAAAAGTCACAACTTTGTTGGACTTCTTTACATTTACTTTACCATTAGAATTGCTTCTATTTTGAATACCAATCCTTTCAAAGCCAGCACTTGTAATGGTTTTAATCTAGCTCCAAGGGCTCTGTGTTGTCTCTAAGCAAGAGAAAAAAAGCATCCTGGAAAAGTCAGCCCTCCGTGTCCCCAAAAAGGGGGGTGGAGGGATGGTGGGGTACCACAGAAAAAGGGCAGAGGATTGGGGCCGAGGGCCTTAGGTTCAACCCCAGAACCGTCATTTGCTACTTGAGGCTTGCCCTCTCTGACTTCCATTTTCTCCTGTCTAGATGGGCACAAAGTTATCCTACTGTCTACTTCAGGGTATTATAATGAAGGTCAGATGGGATTGCAGATGTCAGAGCACATTGAAAATAGTCACAACATCAACATTAATCATCATTAGAGCAAAGAGTGGAGGTAAGATCCTGGAGAGACACCCCAAAGCTTTATAGTGGCATTTTGCCCACTTCTTGGCCTCTAAGCCAGCCCAAAGTTATCCAGGGAAGGAGACCCCAGGCCTCCTCTCTAATTCTGGCCTCACAACTTTGTGAGAATGGTCTCTGTATTGCTGATAAGCACCTTTTGGTTACCTGAACAACATGTACATTGAACAACAGTGGTTTACATTTAACCAAGGCCCATTTCCAAAAGGCTTCCTTTGCTAATGACAAACAGGTCTCTCCAGTCTCCAGGGGAAGTGAACCCATTTGAGGGATCCCTGACCAGGTAGGTCTTCGTGGTCCCTGTGCTGTTGATGGGGACCGTCACATCCAGGTTCGCTGTCTTCCTACTGGCCAGGGCAGAATGTGGCCTTGTGTGCAGTTTCTATCCCGGCAGGCGCACAGGCACAACCCACCGGTTGAAATTCGGCCCTCCCTGGACAGCCCTCAAGCACTGCATTTTTTTTCAGTTGCTCTCACCAACCCCACAAATGAAATTATCTTCCCTGCTTGTGCCCTTTGGCTGTTTCTGTTTCAGGGAACCGTGGGCTCAATAAGCTCCACTGTTCTACCCAGCTGGCCAAACAGCCTTGTCTCTGTTTTCCTGGCCAGACCCTGGGGCCTGGAGTCCTGCCTCCGGGAATTCCAGAATTCGAGAATGTTAGAGCTGGAAGAAACCTCAGCCCTCACCCAGTCCTGCCCTAACCGCTGTACAGATGGGGAAACTGAGGCCCAGGGAGGGAGGGGAAGGCTTTAGGAGCTCAGAGCCTCAGCGTTTCCTGTCAGCCTAGCTCATGCAGGCAGCAGCCATAGCCACCATCCCTGGCCTGCTGGCCTGCCTGCCATGGAGAGCTCAGACTCTCCCAGGTAGCCCGCCCCATTGCTGGAACAATAGGAATGTTCTTCCTAATGTCGGGCTAAAATTGGCCTCCTACCTCCGTTCAACACTCACCTATCTGTGCAATCTCCATGGAGATACGACTAACCTGGACAGAACAACTGGAAGTCAATTCACCATCAAAGGGAATGGAATAGACTGTCGGGGACCATTCTTGGGCAGCCCCTGCCTACAGGGCTGGAGAGAAGGCCCAGCGTCTGGATCAGAGGGACCCGGGTTCAGTTTCGCTCTGTTGTTTCAGAGTTGTGTGATGATGGTGTGTTACTTAACCTGTTTAAGCTTCAGTCCCTTGTCTGTAAAAACAGGAATAATGGTAGCTGCCATCTCGAAAGGCTGCTGTGAGGATGCTGTGGGATGAAGTGGAGAGTGATTTGGCATGGAGCTGGTGTGTGGTCAGAATACAGCCGCTGTGGGTTTCATTGATGCTGTTGTAAGAGCACAGGCTCTAGATTCACATTGCCTTCATTTGAATCCCAGCTCCTTCACTTACTATGTAACTTACTTGACTTTGGACAAGTTACTTAACCTCTCTGGGCCACATATTCTGCATCAGTTTGGATATTTTTGGTTGTCAGTTACAAAAAAAATGGACGGGAGGGAGGGAGGAAAGAATCCAGCTCAATTTTCTTAATAATGGACTTTATTAATTCACATGAAAATCCTAAAGTCATGAGAGTTTCAGGAATAGTTTGATCACGACTTCTGCTTATTCTCTATGATTCCTCTGGCTTTGCCTTCCTGATATGTTGGTTCATCCTCAGTATGGTTCACCCATGATCCTAAGATGGCTGCAGACAATTCTAGGCCTCCCACCTGTACATATCGCAGTCTAGCATAAAACGGAAAGAGAGGTCTTTTCTTCCCTCATTATTAAGTCAAGTTCTAGTCTACACTTCACTTGGATCAACCTGAAGGTTTTCCTCTGGCATGGGCTATGGGGTTACCCTGATTGGCTCAGATCTATTGGGGCCTACCCCCAGACCTGGGGTCAACCCTGCCTAGCCTGCAAGTCTGCTACACAGTGTGGGTGGGATATGATGATGGCTGCATGGAGAGGCAACCACCATGCATTTGTAAGGACTAAATGCAATAATGCATGCAAAGCTTTTAGAGCAGTTGTCTGACACCCAGTAAGTGTTAACCGTTTGTCATTAACTATTAATGTTATTCATATCCTGAGCACATTCCATCAGTCACTTTTCAAAGGCACTGCTGAGGGCCAGTTTGGGGGACTGTTCCAATTGTGTCACCAAGCCCTCTCCTTTCTGGGTTTTTTTTTTTTTTTTTTAACATTTATTTATTTTTGAGAGAGGCAGAGATGGAGTGTGAGCAGGGGAGAGGCAAAGAGAGACAGAGACACAGAATCTGAAGCAGGCTCCTGGCTCTGAGCTGTCAGTACAGAACCCGATGCGGGGCTCGAACTCACAGACCGCGAGATCATGACCTGAGCCGAAGTCAGATGCTTCACCAACTGAGCCACCCAGCCTCCCCAAGCCCACTCCTTTCTACCTCACAGCAGCCATGTTGCTGCAGCCCTCCTCCCTGTTTCTTTCTCTCTTGGGCCCCTCCTCAGCCTCAAGCCATTGGGAATGCTTTAGGCCCTGCAGTGCCGACAGCCTGCTCTTGATCATGGCTTCTATAACTCCCTAACCCTCTCCTAGCTCCAGGGTACAGCTGTGCTGCCCAGCTCTTTGTCCCATAAGTAGGGTTTCCTTTATAGTCTCTCCACATCTTAATTTGTCCCTCCAAAAGTTGCTTTAAAGCATCCTGGACCCTAGCTCCATTCTCCCCTTTGATCTGTGTCATTCAAAAAACACCAGCTCCAAAATACAGGGGAAAGATAATACATCATCCTCTGCTGGCTCCATAAATTATCCCAGGAGAGATCAACTTTCTCCTCTGGACAAAAGTTTAAGGGTGTCCTTAGTGGCATGTGTTCTACCAACCTGAGTCTAGGCAGATTAAACCCAAGTCTTGGTGATGCAAAAATGCAGGAGATTTCTTACAGGAAAGAACTTCACATTCATGGTTAGTATTGGAATCTATTATTTTCAGATGACTGATGCCGTGAGCTTCTCTTTGACCTTCTTGCTACAGCAGAGAGAGCATGAGTGGTGCTGGTTACCAAGACTCTGGTCAACACTAGCCCCTTGCCAGAGCCTGGAGAAATGTGTCTGGATCCCTTCTTGTCTTACTGGTGCCATACAACTTAGTCCATTTGGTATCTTTCCATGGATCTGCCCAATGGCCCTGGGGGGAGGGGGGGGCTTATATAGTTTACAGGTAAGAGTGCCAGGCTGGATGACTTTACATAGTTTGTATAAGATCACCTAGCTAGGGGTGTCTGGGTGGCTCAGTCGGTGAAGCATCTGACTCTTGATTTTGGCTCAGGCCATGAGCTCACGGTGGTGAGATAGAGCCCCGAGTTGGGCTCTGTGCTGGGCATGGAGCCTGCCTTGGATTCTCTCTCTCCTTCTGACCCTAGATTCCTAGATTCCTAGGAATTCCTAGGGGTCTAGATTCCTCAGTACAAAAACTTGAGGTAGGTAGTATTATACTCATTTTGCAGGTGAGAAAACTGAGGCTCAGTGAGACGAATGACTCATCCAAGGGAAGCTTGGGCCTCAGAAGTCAAGGGCATCAGGGATCAGCAGGATCAGCTAGGGGACAGGTTTCAGCTAAGAGGATGTAAAGGACAAACAGCCTGAGCAGGGATAAGGGAACAAGGGACAAATCCACATCCAGCCTTCCTGGGGTCCCCTTCCTGGGGTCCCCCCCTCAAAAAAAAATCACCCAGCTAAAAAGTGAGAGAACTGGGACTTGAATCCAGGCCTCCTGAATGCAGTGCCAGTGTTCTCTCACTGCTGCAGATCCACGTCTTGCCTTTGGACTGGTCCTTGGGAAGGAATACCTTGAGAAACTGGAGTCAGGCCTGTGTCTTCGTGCACACCCCAGCCTGAGCCAGAGCAGGGGCTGGCCAGTGCAAACGATCAGGGAAGGGCCCGAGAGCCAGCTCTGACCCTGCCTGGCCTCTTCTCCCAGCAGGGGAACACAGTGGGGGGATCCCAGGAATTAGACCAAATCCTTAGCTCCATCTGTAAACATGGCTGCAGTCTCTTTCAGATTCCTTGAGCTCCATTCACATCTTGCTGGGTGAATCTCTCTCTGTTTTTGGCTTCAGTCTCCTCCCTATGTCTCTCCTCTCCATTGGACTTTGATTTTCCTCTCTCCTGGCCCGTTAGTCTCTTGATATCCAGTGTATCTTGGTTGGCCTTTATCTCTTGTTGATGTCACCTTTCTTCCTCTCCCTCAGTTCCTCCTCCTGAACTTCCGGGTCAAGCAGGCAAGGGGGTGGCTCCAGGAGAGGGGCTGCTGAGCTGCCTCTCCTCCCTCTCTCTCCCCCACCAGTGCCCTCCCCTGGCAGCTGCCCTGCACACTTCTCTTGGGCCCTGGCTCCTCATCGCCATAGCCAGGTCTTCCTTGATGTGTGGGGCTGAGACAAGGCACAGGGAGGCCGTTAGAGCCACTTCTCTGGATACAAAAGCCTCTTTCTCCCCCTCAGAGATGAGGTTTCCAGGCAGGTTATTTTTATAGCAGGGCTCAGGCAGGATCCTTCAGAGAAAATAAACAAAGTCCCACACACCAGTCCTTCACACCCCTCAGTCCCTTCCCTGGAGAGGGGTCTGGCCTGGCTGTGCCCGCACAGGGACACCCACCGCCTCAGAGGGGCTACAGGGGCTGCTGCCTGGCTGGGAGAGGCTGGGAGGTCCAGCTGGGGAAGGAGCACTTGGGAGAGAGACAGACAAAGGTCCTCTGCAGCTGGCCCCAAGGGGTCCGGGAGGAGAGGGCTGAACTCCTGGGGACCCCATCTCACAATGTGGGAAGGGGTCTCCATTCCATATCTGCAGAGGAGAATTAAATTCAAATTCAGATTTAACCCAAATTTTCTAAATGCCTACCAGGCACCGTGCTTGGAAGTTTCAAACACATTTCACTTATTCCTCATGGTGGAATCCAGTAGAATTCAGATGGACAAATTGCCATTTTGTACCCACTACTATATGCCCTGTTTTAGGTGCTTGAAAGACAAGAATAAACGAGACACGTAGGGGGCTATTCTCATAGAGCTTTCCAACTGGTGGGGGTCTAGATTCCTCAGTACAAAAACTTGAGGTAGGTAGTATTATACTCATTTTGCAGGTGAGAAAACTGAGGCTCAGTGAGACGAATGACTCATCCAAGGGAAGCTTGGGCCTCAGAAGTCAAGGGCATCAGGGATCAGCAGGATCAGCTAGGGGACAGGTTTCAGCTAAGAGGATGTAAAGGACAAACAGCCTGAGCAGGGATAAGGGAACAAGGGACAAATCCACATCCAGCCTTCCTGGGGTCCCCGGTCCCCATCATTCCAGATCTAGGGTAGGGCACACGAGGTTCCTAATCCTTGAAGGTAGGCAGGCAGTGATGCCTCGTCTAACAGAGCCCCAGAAAGGAAGGCCTTTCATAACTAGGTTCCCTGGAGTCCCCTCAAAGCTCCTTTATGAGGCAGCCTCAGGTTGAAAGGACTTCATAAATCATGTGCATTCCCCGTTTGGCGACAAAAATACCCAGCCCCTGCACGTCCCTGCCCAGCGGAGGCAAACAGAACTCACTGAAGCAAAGTGCGAGTCCACACAGGCAGCCACTGTCTTCGCCTCCCTCAACAGAATCTGTCCCAGGACTCACGCTCCTCTCCCTCTCTGGACACAGAATTCCAGATACCAACCATTCACACTAATTACCCTTCAGGAGGAGTGAGCTTCCTTCCACGTGCTTCCTCAGCCCCACTGTTCCTTCAGCCTTTTCATAACTAATAGTGGAAGGAAGGAATATGTTCAGAAGTTCCAAGTATCAGTAGGTAGAGCTCTAGAGCATTCTTGAAGAGCCAGAGGAGGCCCAAATAACACATTCTGGTATCTATACTTCGTCGTCTTTAAAATGGAGCTAATAATCCTTGTGTTGCTGTCTTACCAAGAGCTTATACGCAGGCAGTGTTTAGCACGGTGCCTGCCACATGGTGAGTGCTCAAGGAGTCCGAGCCACTGTTGGCCCTCCTCCCCGGGAAAAGCTAAGTATTCACTCATTCATTCAGTTTATTGAGTGCCTGTATGTGCTGGGCACTGGGGGCTCAGGGTCTCCTGACGCCCAGCCTCCAGCCTCCGGGGGTTCACAGAGTGGAAGCTGTTCAGACAGACCTTACCCTCGGGACTCCCAGGATCAGGCAGGGACGAGTATGGGGCATCCCCTTTAAAATCCACCAGTTTACTTCCCACCACTTTCCCTGGTTGCAGTTTGTTGTTTTCATTCTGCTAGGGGCTGACCTCAGCATGGTTTAATGGCCTCGCCTCCTGTGGCCCCTCTCAACTGACACCTGGAATGCCACTCTGCGCCGCCTGGGCCTCGGCTGTCGCTGCTAATGAGGTTTCCTAACAAAGCCCTGCCTCGCTGGAGTCTGCTCAGAGGGACTTCTGGACTGCAGCCTGGGGACCCGGGCTCTGTGGGAGGAAGGGGATGTGGCGAGGGGGGAGGGCTGAGGGAACACACATTTCTTTCAGAGAAGGCCGAGGACCGGGTGGGGGAGGGAAGGCCCGCAGCTCCTCTAGGCCTGTGGCCACTGGCCGGTCACTGGGGCACTGATGCTAAACCCCAGGCTCTGGGGCCGTCTCTGTAGTCAACCAGAGCAAGGGCTGAAGGGGACAGGACCAGGGGTAGGGCCTGGGCCTCTGGGGCCACACTTAGCACAGTGCCCTGCACAAGGGGGCCCTGGCTCAGTGTGTGCTGATGGCCTCTCTCTAGCCTGCAAGATGGCCTTGTGTGTGCCCAGCCGTTGTCCTCTCTGTCCCCTCCCATCTGCCCCAGGGAAGCTTCATGTGCCACCGCTGCCGGTCTTGGCTGCCCCTGGGAAGATTCTAGTGTGAGGCCAAACTTGAAGGAAGAAGAGGTAGCTCCACAATGAGCCCTCAAGACCAAAGAGTACTCACCCAGAGAAGAGAAGGCGGTGAGATGGTCCAGGAATAGATGCTTTTCAAGGCTGCGGAGGACCTTCAGACCTGGGAGAGGGAACACTGCTCTCGGGCTCCGCGGAGCCTCTGATCAAGAGAAGTATGTAGAAAACACATCACAGGACATCCACCATCAGTCGACAAATACCTATCAAACACCTACTCCCTGTAAATGACTGCCAAAAGGCTGCTCTTGGTCAGAACTAAACTCCAAGTTCAAGGAAGGGCAGCCACCACAGGGTACTTATTGCTGCTGTGTATCTGGTGCTGTGCCAAGGGCAGCATCTCATTCAGCTTTCCCAAAAACCTGGGAGGAGGGAGATGTTGCTGTCATCACCCATCATTACAGATGAAACAACTGAGGACCAGAGAGGGCAAGTAATTGGCTCAAGGACACACAGCTGGTAAGCAATAGTGCTAGAGTCACAACTCCAAGCCTGGCCCTGAGCGTTGTGCTAGACCATCAGTCTGCCTGTTGGGAGGAGGAGATTCAGAGGCCTGGGAGGAGGTTGAGGAAGCATAGGGCAGGTTGGAGGTGAGTGGACAATGTACATCAGCAGAGCAGCTGGAGCAGAGGGATCGCCAAAGGGGGGACACCAGATTTCCAGGCAGTGAGTACATGGGCCTGTGGCGTAAACGGAAAGATGGATTGAGAAGGGTCTGAAGTGCCAGGCTGAGGAGTCGGCCTCTATCCTGTAGGTAATGGAGAGTTATGGAGGGCTCTTGAGTAGTTTGAATTATGGGAGTAGTATTTGAGGATAGCGAGGCCGGCCAGGTGCAGACCTGTATGGGACGGACGGAACTGCTTTCGAGGGAGCTGTGACATGTCCCTGGAGCTATATACAGCCCCTCTCCCTGGCCAGTTCAGGGCAGGACCATCCTGCTGAGATCAAAACCGTGTCTGTCAGACCGCCATGTCCAGGAAACTTCAGATGAGGGCTGAGAGCAAGTGTGCAGCATTCCCAGAACTATTTGTCAGATCTGAGGACCACCTAGACTTATTCATTTAATAGCTTCCTTAAATCAACTCTCTCACTCTCTTTTGCTTTACTCAAGGTTACTTGAACTGAAAACTCTGTATCATGGGATTGACATTCTACCTTTCCCTCCAATCACATTGAAAGAAATACATTTAAAAATAAATATGTAACCATTAAAATGAAAAATGTTTATCCAAGTTCCATCTAAAGTCACCCCAGGGACCTCTGCATTTAGGAAATATCGCCTTGGTGACCCTCCCCTCACTCCTTCCCCGGTTGAAATGACCTCACTCAAAGATTTCACATTTGGAAAAAGCAAGTCAGAAATCACTCAGAGCCAGGGGAGGGGAGGAGGTTGGGCACCAGGGGGCCTCTGCACACCAGTCCCAGTGGGGCGTGAGATGGAGGGGCTGGGGCAGCTGAGGGAGCTGCCTGGGGAGTGAATGAGGCCTTGTTTCCCGCAGTGGCAGTTAGGCGGTGTGCAGAGACCGGGCCGCAAATGTAAAGTTTCCAATAACTTTTGTGGATGGTTTTCCAATAAACATGTATGCCATCTGTCTGGACCAGGAGATGTGCAGTCCCAGGTGCCTGGCGACGGGGCTGGGTGGGGGGCTGCTCTCTGCAACGTCAGGCCTCTGAACCCCTCCCACCGTGTCCCCCCTCCCCAACCCTGACTGGTTCCCTTGTTCTTTCTTTTCGCTGAGATTAGAATAGCTTGCATTTGCTGAGAGCTGAGTGTGAATTCTCTTCACATTTTATCTTACTTAATCCCCACAATCGCTTTATAAGGTAGGTGCTAGCATCGTGCCACTTTCGTAGGTCAGGAAACATGGCAGCACATCAGCCCAGGAGCCCTTTGGACCCAGGTCCGTGTGACCCCAAAGCCCGTGGTCTCAGCCACCTGCACCCTATTTCCACTGCATCGCTCTTCCTCAGCCTCATCAGCGCACCGCCCTCCCTCTCCTCCTCTGCGTCTCTGGTCAGAACCAGTCTCAGCCAGAAGCAGCACGAGAGAAGCCCCTCTCACAACTGGCACCACTCATGAATACAGCGGGCTGGTCTGCAGGTCAGTTGAGCTTTCTGACATGGGATTGACCAATCTAATCTCAGAGACCTTTTTAGCCATTGACAGTTACTTAATTTATTGGCTCTGGCTTCAGATGAACAGAATAAATAAACGTCAGCTGAAAAGGAAATGGTTTCTGTGGTCTTTCTCTGAATTTGGTCCATCAAAGCCAAGTTCCAACTCTGGTTGGAAGCATGCTCTCAAAAGCATCTTCCAATGGTGTCCTTTCTTTGTTTAGTTGACTTATCACAGGGCTATACGAATTGATAATATGTCTTTTTCTTTTTTCTTTTGTTTTGTAGATGCTCAATGGGCTTGTTGGGTGTATCCAAAGACAGAACATTATAGGAGAGGAAAATATCTCAAGAAGTAAGTTTCTCAGATGTCAAGAGACAGAAATGGTGGCCTTGAAGCATTCCAGCTACAGCCCTAGAAAATACTCAAGGCATCGTGGCTTATAATGAATCAATCAGCATGTTGCATTAGCTCTGCTAGCACAGGCCAAACTGATTTCAATCCTCTATTTCTTGGGTCAAGCTTTTTGTAGGGTCCAGTTGATCTGTCAATGTATATAATCTTCACAAACTCCCAATGTGGAAGCAGTCGGCTGGTACTTATAACCCATGAAAAAGAGCCTGATCCTCTGTGCAGAAAAAAGTCCATCAAGGATAGGGGTGCCTGGGTGTCTCAGTCAGTTAGGCATCTGACTTTAGCTCAGGTCATGATCTTGTGGTCTGTGAGTTCAAGCCCCACATCAGGCTCTGTGCTGATAGCTCAGAGCCTGGAACCTGCTTTGGATTCTGTATCTCCCTCTCTCTGCCCTTCACCCCCTCACACTCTGTCTCTCACTCTCTCTCAAAAATAAATAAACATTAAAATTTTTTTTAAAAAAGAGTATATACACCTTTGAGGTGCCTGGGGGGGCTCAGTCAGTTAAGTGTCTGACTCTTGATCTCAGCTCAGGTCATGATCTCACAGTTCATGGGTTTGAGCCCCACATCAGGCTGACAGCGTGGAGCCTACTTGGGATTCTCTCTCTCTGTCCCTCTCCTGTTCATGCTTGCTCACTCTCTCTCTCTCAAATAAACTTAAAAAAAGATTAAGAGATTTGCTATTTAAAAACAAAAAGATTAGTCACAGCCTAGATCAGTCAGTGCATATACGTGTTGTCAAAATCTCAGAAATAGCAGAAGTAAAAACAATGAATCACCAAAGTAGTAATTAGTAGAAATTTACTGTGCACACCAAAAAGACAGTTTGAGAGCAGAGAATGATAGAATCAAACAGTGGAATGAGGCTCTGGGGTATATTGTTGTAAAGCAGCTTATATAGCAAGAAAGCAGGGACTGCTAATTCTTCACGGTGATTGGTTATAGTATTAGAATTTCTTCCTTTTCTTTTCTTTTCTTTTCTTTTCTTTTCTTTTCTTTTCTTTTCTTTTCTCTTTCTTCTTCTTCTTCTTCTTCTTCTTCTTCTTCTTCTTCCAATATTAGAATCTTCTTAACTGACAGGGAATTGGTCAGTGGTTATCTCATATCAACCTTGGGAAACAGTTCTTTGCCTAGGATTTCCAGAGGCACAAGCAAGAAATAATCCAAGTCAGGTTAGTTCTGCAAAATAAGTTACATGCAACTTTGTTGGTACAAGTAAACTGGTTTTGTCTGCTCAGGGAATTTTCAAGATTGGTCTCTATTTTTTTATTTTAACAGTGTGCACTCAAACACTGCCTTATGACCTCTCTTATTTTATGTTTGCACGCAGATTATAAGCTCCCTGAGGGCAGAGACCACAGACTGGGAAAGTCCTTCTCCTTCCAAGATGGAGCTTAAGACAGGCAGGGCTGGCCGGCAGATGAGGGGGGCAGCGCTCAGGCTCCCTGCATGCCATGTCCACACCTTAACGCTCTGATCCAGCATCTGACAGCGTTGCTGGGCTCCTGGGCTTGGAGCACCATGTTTGTTTCACTTTAACACAAGAGAGAGAGAGAAGACAAAAAGATAGGCAGCTAGGGGATCTCAATAGCTGCCCAGCCCAAGCACCAGCCACCATTGGATGGGGACGACCGACCAGGAGTGAAGCCTGAGAGTGGGTCTGGTTGCTCCCCTCGCCTCAACTGGGAAGGTTGCTCAGAGGAGAGAAGTGCGGCCCTAGACTCTGAAGGGTGTCATCCTCACCGGAGGACAGAGGGCGCCTGTTCCAGCAGCCCCTTTGGGGCTGGTATTCCTCTTCAGGCCCCAGCACCTATGGTCATTTTTCTTCCTGATTTATGTTTCCTGTGGAAAGTCTGAAGAAAAACCGTGGAGCATCTTTTGAGTTTGCCTTTGGAAGGGAGAAAATATGCTCCTTCTCTGCTGGGCAAACATCACAAACATTGGTGCTTTCACAATTCAAACACAAGCTGGTTTTCAAAGCCTCCCCGCCTGGCGGCCCGTGGAGCTGTCGCTGTCAGAGGGAGGACGGGCTGCAGCCACCTGGGTTGGGGAGGTTTGCTTTGGGAGCGGAGCTTGGAATTTGTGAATTTTCTACTCCAAGCACATCCAAACGGTGCAGCCACAGTCCCCTTCTGCACAACCTCGTTCAGGCAACCGGGGCTCCATCTGCCTGGGCTGGGGTGGAGAGCCAAGGGCCTCGGATGACTCCCTGCCCCACCCCCACCCCCAAGCCTGTGGCGGGGCAGGGGGAGGCTTAGCGGGAGGACAAAGATGAACAAAGATGCCCTCAGGGACTCTGGTCCTGCTCTCAGGGCGATGCTGAGCACAGAGGGTGGAGGTGAGAGTGAAGGGGACACGCTTCTGCATCCACACATTTTCCGGCCTCCCAAACACGAATCAGGGCAGAAGTTGTTCCTATAAAGCGGAATTGTGAGAGGCAGCTGCAGACTGTGGGCTGTCTGGCTCTTTCCATTAGTCTGTAACAAGGGTCTCCTTCCTTCCTCCAACCCTTCCTCCCTCTTTCCTCCCCCTCCTCCTTCCTTCTTTCCCTTCCGTCCTTCCTTCCTTCCTTCCTTCACAAGAGAATAATATAATAACTGCCAAGCACCCATCAATAGCTTTAACAATTATCAACTCATGGCTAATCTTATTTCATCTGTAACTACACCTACCCCAGCCACTCCCTGAACTCCCACTGGAATGTTTTGAAGCAGATTCCAGGTATCATTTTATCCATAGATATCTGTACTTTTTTTTTTTTTAAGTATTGGACTCTTAGGAACACCAAGGACCCACCCTTCTCTCCCACCACTTAGAAAAATGCTCCCCCCAGGCTTACCTATAAATATTGCAAATCACTGCAGGGGTCCAGGGAACCTCTGAGGCACATCTGAAGACCTTAAATTGAAAACCTCAGGTATATAGGATAATTTCTACCTCCAAAGGAGAACCTTCCTTTTGATAGCTTGGAACTATTAGCTGGTCCATCAAAGGAGATTTGCTCTCTTATGTTATTTGCAATATTTACTGAGTGCATGGACCAGAGCCGGGTTAGAAAAGGGGCCCAAAGCAGGGCAGCTGCCAGTGAGGCGCGTAGGGTCTGGTTGGGGAGGAGCTCTTGGGCTGAGAGAGCAGGAGCTGAGGGGGCACTCGGAGGGAGGGAGGGAGGGAGGGAGGGTGAGAGGGAGGAAGGTTCTGCATAATCTCTCCTGGGGATTTGTTTATTGGCCCGCATTAGTTTAGTCTTTTAGTGGCTGTTAATGTGTTTGTCTAGGGTCTGTTGTAATGTCTCTAAGATAAAGACCAGCTCAATTTACACTCCACCAGCAATTGCTGGGTTTGAGGCTTGAGGAGCCTGTGGGGGAAGTCACTCAGTGATCAAAGCCTTACTTCAAGGTGTCCCCAAGCTCCTAAACTTGGAAGGGAAGCCCCGTTTCCCCGAGAACATCGGCAGAGTGCACAGAAAAACAGGGGGTTCCCTCCGGGCCAGACAAATAGATTTTTAAAATGAGGAATAGAACTTCTTTGTTCTTTTTGTTTTTCTTTAGAGAGGAAGTGTGGCAGCAAAACCATTTTAGATGTGGGGAGGCTGTGGAGAAAGCCTAGAAGTTTTCTGATGTTATCCAACCCTTTTGCTATTCCTCCACCCCTACCCCATCCCAGTCCAGTGTCCACAAGCCCAGGGACCTATAGTCAAGTCCAAGTGGCACAGAAAGAAAAAGAGAGGGCCTGGTGCTGGCGCATGGGTACCTAGGTCAATGAGGCACCAGAGGAAGAGCTGGGACAGGCACAAACAAAACTTGGAATTTATTACATAGAGAGGTGGCATTTCACCCAGTGAGGAGAGAAAGACTTCTCAATAAATATCCTGGGGAGACATTGGGGGAAAAAATAGAGTCAGATTCATACTTCACACCTTTAAAGGAAATGAGTTGCCTGTAGATATAAAGCTTAAATGTAAAAATCAAGGGTACCTGGGTGGCTCAGTCAGTTGAATGACTGACTCTTGATTTTGATTCAGGTCATGATCTCAGGGTTATGAGATCGAGCCCCTCAAGCCCCGCACCAGGCTCCACGTGGAGCCCACTTAAGATTATCTCTCCTCCACTGCCCCTCCCCTGCTTGCGTGTGCGTGCTCTCTCTCCCAAAAAAAAAAAAAAAAAAAAAATGGGTGCCTGGGTGGCTCAGTTGGATGTGTCTGATTTCGGTTCAGGTCATGATCTCACAGTTTGTGGGTTCAAGCCCCATGTCAGGCTCTGTGCTGACAGCTCAGAGCCTGGAACCTACTTCGGATTCTATGTCTCCCCCTCTCTCTGCCCCTCCCCTGCTCGCACTCTGTCTCTCTCTCAAAAATAGATAAACGTTAAAAAAGTAAAAATCAAACTCTAAAAGAGAATTTGAAATCTATGAATGAAACCAGAAATCATAAAATAATGATAAACTTGATAAAAATAAAAAGGTTTGCCTGGCAAACAAAATCACCACAGGCAAAGTCAAAAGACAAAATGCCAAACCACAAAGAAGTACTTGCTATTCTTACCCTGGACAAGGTCTAATGATCTGTACAAAGAGTGTGCACAAATCAGATACTACACAAAATACAAAACACAATAGAAAAGTGGGCTAAGTATATGGAAAAAAAAGAGCTCCTAGAAAATAAAAACAAAATAAAGCCCAGTCTTAATAAGAGAAATACAAATCAAAACCACACTCAGACACCATTCTTCACTTTTCAGATAGGAAAAGGCCTGAAGGGTTAGTCACCGTACAGGTGGCTGTTGTGAGATTTCTCCTTAGTAAACCATGGCAGGAGTGGCTGGAAAAGGTTTGGTCAAATGGGCACTCATACCCTGCTGAAGGGAATGGCATGTGCAATGTAGAAGGGAACTTAGTAATACCTGTCAGATCAGGTTCCATGTTCAGCGCAGAGCCCAATGCAGGGCTTGATCCCACAACCCTGGGACTATGACCTGAACCAAAATCAAGAGTTAGACGTTCAACTGACTGAGCCACCCAGGCGCCCCTACCTGTCAAACTTTTTAACACACATCAATTTTGACCCAGCAATTCTGCTTCTAGGAAATTATCCTACAGATAAATGTGTGTATGTGCAAAGTGACATATATACCAATATTACTGCAGCATTTCTTCAGCAAAAGACTGGAAAGAGCTCAAATGTCCATCAAAAGGGGACTTGTTAAACAGATTGTAGTATGCCATACAATGGAATAGTAAAGCATCATTAAAACAATGAGAACATATTTAATGGGTTGGTATGGAATCATCTCCAAGATACAAAAAAACTGAAGTCCTGTGTGAAGACCAGTATATGGAGTACGTTCCCATTTGCGCTAAGAGGGGGGGGGGGGGGGGGAATGACTTTTTACCATTTGTAACAGGAGTGGGAGATTTTATGCACAGATGTTTGGGTATGCTTGGAATATCTCTGGACAGGTACCTGAGGACAGGTCAAGTTGGTCCCCTCTGGAAGGGGAAGTGGCTGGGAGGAGACTTTACCTTCTATACCTTTGATATTTTGAATCATGAGAATGAATTACCTATTAAAAATAATATTAAAATTATGATTTTTTTTCTTTAAAAAAAGAATAATGATGCAAAAAAGGGAGAGAACAAAGACCAAGTGTACTTTCCTTTCTTTGTAGCTGAAGCAAAGCTGACCCAACTTGGTTCCCAGCAAGATGGCTTTCCTTTCTCCTTTTTGGGCTCTTCCAGCAGCCATGCTCACAGACACTTTAGGAAATGGGTTGTCTGTAACATCTCATCACTGAACCACACTTTCCATACTTTGGGGTTTTCAGGTCTTCCCATCGAGTGGGGCACAGCTGACCCTATAGGTAGGGGACATGAATCCCAAGCAGCACTGATTCTGGGCAGGGAACATGTACTCTTTCTGAGAAAACTATGTGCATTACATACCTCTGCAATGCAGAACCCTGGAGGGAAAAAAAAGGCTTAACCCCAGCCAAAAAGGGGGAGAGAGAAAGAGAGACTGAGAGGGAAAGGGGAGAGCAGGAAAGGGAAGGAGAGAACAAAGAGAAGCAACTGGATGTCCATCAACATGGTGCCGCCATACCGAGCAATGCTCCACGTCACGCAGCCATTACACAGAAAGAAGAGGTGATCCTTGGTGCTCAGTTGTTATTTATTGTTCATTCTCCATGTCCCACGGCTGTGCTCTATGCTAGGAGCATGGGGTGAGTAAAAGAACCACAGATGTGGTAAAGCTTGATCAAAGAAAACTCTTGAAGAATGTCATCAGCCTGGGTTTGGAAAGAATGGAAGGGGCTTCCTCGCTTGGAAAGTAGTACAGGTGAGAGAGAGTTGGGCTGGGGAACTAGTCCACATCTTGGAATGTGTCCCCATATCTCTTATTATCTTACTGCAGTAACAATAGCTTGACACAGCCATCAACAGCAATCCTGTATTTAGAGAATGATTTTGCAGCTTCTTGAACTTGTAAATATTGTTTCTCTGGTTGGACAATAACCTTATAAGGGTGTCATTATTCTACCAATTCAGCCCCCTGCCCACTAGAACTCTCCACTTATTTGGAGAGATGGGATTTGCACTTGAAGTGAACATAAAAGAAGGAAGTTCACAGATTTGGAAGACCCAAGTTCTCCTTTGGCCTTTGGTCAAAACTAGTGTCATCTTGAGCAACCCTTCCTGCCAGGGCCAGGCCTCAAGTCAGACACTCACCTCGGGTGTAAACTTGAAGGGGCACCAAAAAACTCAGTAGTTAAGGTAGAGAGGATTTTAAGGCACTGTTTTCAAAAATTAATGCAAAAAAAATCCATAATGAACAAAATACCAAAGTTTTCAATAGATATGGAATCAGTATTACTGATTTCTCCTTTAGCTTCAGGCTCCAATATGCTCAGAGCACTGCTTCCTGGGCCCCATTTCCCCCATCTGTGAGTCAAGAGTGTTGGACTCTTTGGCCTCCAAGGAGCCTGCAGGGCCCTGATGCTTTATGGCATGGTGATGAAGTGCCATTGAAGAATTAGCAAGCACTTAGCCAAGTGCTAATTGTATAGCCCAGACATCATTGTAGGTGAGTGACACCAAGTCTTCAGAGAGACAACAGGACAGCAATAGAGTTAAGAAAGCTGGAAGAGATAACATTTGGCCAACTTTCTCTCTTTCCCCTGGGCACAACCTTGCCTAGGCAACCATGGAGGGGAGAAAAATCCTCTCCCTGCCTCCTTCCTAATCTTCCCCAGGAAATAGGCTCATATCCAGCCAGAGCACAGAGAGAGCCTCATTCATTCATATGTGGCTTGTGGTCTAGGGACCTGCTGGCTAACAAAGCTTTCTAAGGATATCTGGATATCTGGAAGATGCTTGGTAACCTACAGGTGAAGGTGGACTTGGAGGTGGAGAGAAAGCAGAGAGGCATTTGCTCTGGTTGTCCTTGGAAACTCTCAGTGCTGGCCTTGGTTCCTCCCTTGCTCCAAGATGGGCGAAAATCATGGCTGGCTCTCTCATTGTCTTCCTAAAGACACCCTTGTATTCACCGACTCTCCTAAGGTCAGCATGCAATGCATGAGAAGAACTATGGATTCAGAGCTTAAGAAATTCTATGGATATGTCAAGACAAATGAGCCAAAAGTCACATAGTTGGGGATCTCATTTACAAAGTGAATCATTTGCATCTCCATATCACCTGAGTCAAGGAAGATGTTCCTCAGTGAGACTCTGGAAATCAACACCCCACGCTGGGGCTGCAGCTCCATCCCTTGGGACAGTCTTGCTGCTGGTGGGACCCAATTTCTTCAGACCCCGATTTCAGACGTGCTTTCCCTGAAACTTCACCCTCTGGGAGATGAAGACTCATCTCTGCAAAAGTCATTCATCACTAGAAAGTGGCTGGGGCCTCTCAGGTCTTGTTCAGATCAACAGGATGAGAGTCTGGCTGTTCAGGAAAACCCACCTTTTCTCTTTTGGCCCCAGTGACCCTTGGGCACTTGCTGAGCAGCAGCAAGGGACAGCTGAAGACAAGTTGCATTGGAAAAACCAGCCGCCTCCACCCTGAGTGGGAATAATAGCTCCCTTCATGGGGCTGCTCTGGGATGCCAGGGTATCCGGGCCCCAGAGTGAGGAAGTGAATCAGCCCTTCCCAGCCTTCAGTGACCCAGCTGGCTCAATATCCTTTGGTACTGTGGCATTTGGACGTGTTTTGTCAAAAACTAATGAACATCTCACTTAGGCGCTGGAAACAAACATAAACCCCAGCCAGTTCTTACACTTGCTGAGAATGAATAACTCCCTTTGGCTTCCCAGGCAGCTGGGCCCAACAAGTGAATTTAGAGGCTAAGGCTGAGTCGCTGGCCCTCACATGGACTCATCCATCAGAGTGTGACCCAGGCTGGCTGCCTGGCCCCAGAGAAGCCGTTCTCAACTTCGTGTGCACGCTGGGATCACCTGGGGGCTTAAACAACATGGGTGCCTGGGTTTCACCCCCCACAAATACTGGTTTCATTTGTCTGGGGTGCAGTCACAACACGGGGAGTTTTAAAAGCTTCCTGATATGTAAGTGATTCTAATATGCAGTCAAGTTGGGAAGCAGTGCCCTAGCCCAGTGCTTCTCAAACTTGATGTACAAACAGATGACCTCAGGATCTTATTCAAAGGAAGGTTCTGATTCAGTAGGGCTGGGGCCCGAAATTCTGTATTTCTGACATGTTCCCAAGTGATGTGATGTTTCTGGTCTGCAGGACACATTTTGAATAGCAAGGACATGATGCATGGTCCAGTATGATAACTACTGACCACATATGGCCATTTAATTAAAGTTTTAAAAATTAAAATTAAATAAACTTAAAAATTCAGTTCTTCAATTGCATTAGCCACACTTCAAGTGCTCAAGCACCACACGTGGCTAGTGGCTACCATACTGAACAGCACAGACACTGAATGTTACCATCATCACAGAAAGTTCTATCAGGTAGCTCTGTCTTGAAGGATCTCTGTGTCTCTGACACCCCATTCGAGGGGCCAACTCTTGAAATGTGATTGAAGCTCTCTTGAGGGCAGGGACTAGAACACATTTCTTTTGTTCTCCGTGCAGAGTGTGCATGCTCTGGACCTGTAGTAAGTGCTCAGTTAATGCTTGCTCGGGTTAGAGCACTAACGCCTTTGTCCATGGACTACCACCATATAAACACTGGTTGATTAACTGATGTCTACTTGGGCATCAATTACATTCTTGTAGATTTGCAACCAGGACAACTCAGCATGGCAGAGATGAATCACCAGGTTGCACTGGAAATGCTCCCCTACCTCTGGCTGGCCCATGAATCAGGCAAGAAAACGCAGGGCCCCAGGTGATCCCTGTCAGAGCATCCGTCATCATTAGTCATTATAACCCAGAAGATGGGCTGAGATGCACCCACCTTCCACCCAATTCAGAGATGACAAATCTGGACATTCTCTCTCTCTCTCTCTCTCTCTCCCATACACTCTCTCTCTCTTTCTCTCTCTGCCTTTCCCCCTGGGTCTTGGGGAAATGGAAATGTCTGGAGACATCCTGCTTTCTATTTCTCTATTTCTGGGTAACCCCTCTCCCTCTTCTTGGGCAGCCAGCATGGACCCAGGAGACAAGTGGGGCTGGGAGAGAGGTGCTGAGTCCCAAGGGGAGAGGAGCTTCTGGGTGGGAAAATTTTCATCCAGTTGATCTCTTATTTTAGCTTATTTCAGATTCCATTGATAGGTCCTTGATAGTAAAAACTAAATTCTGCTAGGATTAGGGTCAAGGGGACAGGAAAACAGACTAGAGCTGGTGCCTCTCATCACAAAACCACATGCAGCTACCCTACTTTACAGATGAAGCCTCTGAGGCCCAGAGAATAAAGCAATTAGATCAAGATCACACAGCAAATTAAATGCACAGGCCAGTGCAAAATTTAGAGTTCCTAAGTCCAAGGCCAGTGTTCTTTTCACCGCTTCATGCCCAAGAGATTTGCAAGAATGTACATGCCGTTCAAGAGAAGAAATAGAATATTGCATAAATTTGTGTCTCTAAGACGATACATAACATAGGTGTTTTTGAAATGTTTGCTGGAAAAGATGGTAAATGAAATTGCTTTTTTCCTGCTTTCTCACTCCCACTCGTCACATCCTACTGCTGGATTCACCTTGCACACACTCCTTCTGGGATGACTAACCCCCTCCGCTGCCCCCACATATCTCAGCGTTAAAGCAACATCTTTAATGAGTAACTCATCATGCATAAAGAGGTTGTGATGAGCACTGCAACCACAGAGAATGTTTCCAAGCTGGTAGAGAAGAGCAGCTCCGTTTGTGAGCCTACGGATACACCCCCCTGCACATTCGCAAGCTGTGCAGCCCAAGGCACCAAAGTGGTAAAAAGTCAGCTCTTAATAAACATATCCTCCAGCGTTTCTCAAATCTCCTTTCTTTCTCCCTACCCTGGCACCGATCATGTTACTTACCAGTTCTCAGGCTAGACAACTATCCCAGGGTTATCACCATTCAGTGTTATCTCCACTGAGAATCTGTGCTAGACAAAAGGAATCCCTGCCCTTTAGTTTAATTCCAAGAACAAATACACCAGACTGGACAGACACTCACAGGCATTAATATTAGGGGACTCTAACATCTGCTAAGCGCTGTCATTTAAAAGACTTCTGGTAGGTGCTCGCCAAGAATAAACACAGTCACTGAATTCACAAGGAGAATGTTAAGTATTTACAACCCTTATAGAAGAGTGATGTGACCTCCACTGACATTTGCTAAATCACACTCCTCAGCCCACGGGCTCCTGGGCACTTTGCCTGCAATTGTGACCCTCTGCCACCAGGTGGATATTCGGTTGTATCTGTGGACAGTTTGAATAACCTGGCGCATGCGGTTTTCTATTTAAATATACCTTCCCTGACCAAATAGAACCCTCTGTAAATGCAGTTAAGTATAAAGATTACAAAGAATCAGAATACATAATTTAAATTTTTTTTAATGTTTATTTTTGAGATGGGGAGACACACACACACACACAATGCAAGTGGGAGAAGGGCAGAGAGAGAGGGAGACACAGAATCCCAAGCAGGCTCCAGGCTCTGAGCTGTCAGCACAGAGCCTGAGGCGGGGCTCGAACTCACAAACCGCAAGATCGTGACCTGAGCTGAAGTCAGACGCTTAACTGACTGAGCCACCCAGGTGCCCCAGGAAAATATAGAAACAAAGCTCCATAATTCTAAGCAAGATTTAAAGACATAGGAACACCGAGATAGGATGAGGCATCTTTTTCACTCATTTTGAATCGTTCTCCCTCCCTGGAAAATGTCACACTGTCCCTGTCCTGACCCGAGAAGAACTAACTTCTCCCTCTCTTTGAGTTAGGTCCTCTCAAGCTCCTCATCCAACCGGATCAAAAAGCCTTGCAGGTGGTTTCCCCCAAATCTTATCTTTCGACAGTCAAATCAAACTTGTCTTCTTGTTTAACCTGATAACGGTGGAGGTCAGCTGCTATTTTCGTCTTCCCAGCCTTCATGACAACGTGACAAGGTCCCGGTCTCCTTCTTAGGGAAAAGCTGCGCCCAAGTATCAAATCCACATATTCCCGGTGCCAAGGATGCTTTTCAGGTAATACTGAAAGTTTGTGCACCCAGAGCTTGTGTTACAGATTTTAAGATAATTACAACGTCTTCAGCTGAAAACCTCAAACTGCAGGATGTTCGTTGATCAGCCTCGACGCTGTTAGTTGCAATCCGAACTCGTGGAGACATAACCGGTAAGACAAAAAATGTTAATGCGACTTGATTAAACACAGAGAAGTGGTATTGTTTCTGTATGGGGTGACGAGACAGAGGGGATGAGGGTCAGTAACTAGGGCAGTGGCCAAGGAAAGCGGTGCTGAGGATGAGAAACACAACTCTGAGCCTCCTCTGTAAAGCACTCCACATCTGTTACTTGATTTGTCCTCACCATGAGCCCATGAGCACATTGCTGTTATCCTGGTTTTATAGATGAGATTCAGAGAAGCTGCGTAATTCGCCCAAGGGGGCAAAGCTAGGAAGTGCACTTGCCGTGTTGAACCTGAGCGGGTCGAAGGGCGACCCTCGTTTCTTTTTATGTGTACCCAAGAAAACAGTAAGGATAGATGTGTTTCTAGGTACTGCGAGGGTGACACTAGACTGATGTCCTGGCGGGCTGGCACAGGTGACAACTGGATGCCCGAGGGATTCTTTACTCTCGCTTGATTGCATGGGAAGGAAATGCTCGGACAACCAGCGGAGGACTCCAGGGCGGGGTCCCTATGTGACAAGGAGCAAACCCCGTTGTGGGGGCCTCACTGGTCACATAGCTAAGCTGCCAGAGGAAGAGACTTATCATTGGGGGTGAAGGTGGGGGTGGAAGAAGGCAGATCTCTGGAGCTCGGAAGGAGATTAGTAACGCCGGTGTAGCACAGGTGTGACCAAGCTGTCCTCATTGCCCAAGGCTGTGTCAAGAGCGAGTCTCAGTTAAAGGCCAGGACAGAGTGCTTCCGTACAGGGCATGGCCATCACATCTCATCACAACATATTACCATGTATTTACCTCTTAGTTTGGCTTTTTATGTGAGTATCTCCTGGGGTGGGGGGGTAATCTCCTTGAGGATAGAATTCATATTAAATAGATCTTTCTTTGTGTCCCCCACACCATTTAGCAAGTGCCTAGGGCATAGCTGGTGCTTAGCACAGTGGAGCTGAAGGCACAGGAAGGGGAGGGGACAGGAAGGAAGACAGAGTGGGGGGGGGGCAGTCAAGAAGGACTCCAAGGCTCTGAGGGAGGGGTTTCAAGGGCAGCGGGTGGGTGTCAGCGGAGGAGCTGGCCTGCAGGCTAGAGCCAGTGTGGGGCGTGAGGACAGAATGGTGCTCCGGCTGCCCCTGGACAGGTGCCTCAGGCAGGGCAGACAAGGCGCCCTCGTTGGGTTTGCGGTGTGGAGAAGGGCAGTACACACTGTCCTGCTCCCTCCAGAGGTTGTTTTTGGCAGGGGAACCCACTAGAAGCTTGCCACAAGTTCCCTTGAGCTTTTCAGGGACTTCCTGGAGGACAGGCCCCCCGCCCCCCACCGGGGCAGAATAAACGTGGCTTCCAGGCGCCTGGCTTTCTCTGAAGGGTGCGCGCCCCACTAGGCCCAGAGGCATCCCTGTCTAGCTCCTCGCTTTCCGTGCCGCTTCCCACCCAGGAAGAGTTCATGGGTGAGCGGCCCCAGAGAGGCAGGGCTGAGGTGCTTGTTGGGAAAGGGGTCCGACGTCAGCCTCCACTCGTCTCCTGCTCTGCCCTGACGCCGTCTCCACGGAGCTCAGGCTCTTCCTCGTGCTGACCCCATTTCCCCTCAGAAATAGAACACAGGGAAAGTGACCTCCCCCCCTACCACAGAAGGAGCCGGCCTTTGAGAGTTAACACGCTCACACCCCCAGCAGCAGGCCTTTCAAAGCCGTGCCCCCTCTACAACCTTCTGTCCATCCCTCTCCCTCAGCTCCTGTCCCCCAGCCCTGGACTCGGGCCCCCACCCTGCCATGCCTGCAGATGCAGGGCACGTGGGATCCCCACCGTGCAGACCACACCACTCCATCAGCCCGGGGGGGCTGGGGGGGGCACAACTCACTAGCCATCACCTCCAGTCCTTAGACGGGCACTTCTCCAGCTTTAATGGGCATCTGAGTTATCTGGCGATCTCGGGAAAAGGCCAGTTCTGATTTAGTAGGTTCTGTTTTTCTAACAAGGCCCCAGGGTAGGTTGGGGATGCTTGTCCACGGACCACACTGCCAGTCGCAAAGATTTAGAACACTCAACTCTGTTTCGGCACCTATGGAGACCCGCTGTGTGTACGTTATGGCCCCTGGTCTCCAGGACGTATGAGAAGAGAGTCGCGTAGGCTTTCTCTACATGCGTGAAGAATAGACGAGGGAATGAACGAACGACTCAGGGCACAATCCCAAGGTACTGGCGATATGTAAGTGAGGAGTGCGAGGGAGGGAGAGAGATGGGAGACAGAAGCCACCCACTTTCACTTGTCTGGGAGGTTTGGGGCCCCTCCAGGGGTGCCCCTGGAGCCACAGAGCTGTGTCATTGCTGGACGAGTGCCCAGAGCAAAGGCTCTCTGGCTCTGGGAGACGGCGGTGGCTGGACGACCTTCCGATGCAGAACCGACTGCCTCACTCACAGCCTCTGCTGGGAGTGCTCGGACATCTCTGCATTGAGGCATTTGTGTTTTTCCCTGCACCCCAGCACCACCAAGGACTGATGAGAGAGACACGTTCCTTAGAAGCCAGAACACCATGCACTTTAAGAAAATGCAAGACTTGGTATGAAAGGCTTATGTAAAGGAAGGAGGAAGGAAGGAAGGAAGGAAGGAAGGAAGGAAGGAAGGAAGGAAGGAAGAAGGAAGGGAAATGGGAAGATCATCTCTGTATTTCTTCAAAAAGTAAACCTTAGGGGCGCCTGGGTGGCTCAGTCAGTTGAGTGGCTGACTTCAGCTCAGGTCACGATTTCGCGGTCCGTGGGTTTGAGCCCCGCGTTGGGCTCTGTGCTGACAGCTCAGAGCCTGGAGCCTGTTTCAGATTCTGTGTCTCCCTCTCTCTGACCCTCCCCTGTTCATGCTCTGTCTCTCTCTGCCTCAAAAATAAATAAACGTTAAAAAAAAAATTAAAAAAAAAAAAGTAAACCTTAAAAAAAAAAAAAACAACCCCAGACATCTTTCTCTCTTTTTCCGCAAAAGGCCTATCTCGTGGGAGACAAGTTGAAGTGGGAGAGCGAAGTAAAAGAGGCAGGTCTGAGGCAGACTCAGTGACAAATAGCGGCATTCATGGAGTCCTCTGCGTCTGGCCTTGATTTCATCCGGACGGCTATGTCTTATTCCCGGTGGCCCCCAAGGCTGACTCCACGCTGCTCTGGGAGCCTTGCCATGTCTTCTGCTTCATTGCCTGTTTGCCTTCTTATAGGAGCCAACCCGTGCCCTTCCTATGCCTCTGCATTTTCAAAACCCTACCTGTCCCAGAGGCCAACTTCTCCCAGGAAGGCTTCCCCAGTGTTGCTCTCTGCTATTCTTTCTGTCCTTCCCTCTCTCTCTCTTTGTGTGGTTTCTTTTCTTTTCCTTTTTTTTTTTTTTTAGGAGGGTACCTTCCTTCCAGCATTTCTCAAATTCCTTTTTTCTCTTGTTTCCTTTACGAGAATTCAAAGGCAGTCTCTTTACCCTCTCTATCTCCCCGTTTCGTACAGAAGCGCTAAGCTGGAGTCACACGGGGCTAAGACAGGACGGAGGACACTGAGTGGGATTCTTGATGTTGTTTGCATTTGAAGACACATAGTAACACATTTATGCTCCTATGCGATGGAATGTACACCATGAATCTGGAAACCCTATCCTGGATAGTCCTGATTCTGTTACTCTGCCCCCAAAATGCCAAAGGAAAACATAAACACATCTCGAAAGGACGTCTGAACTGAGCCCAACCGACAGAAGCTGAATGTCACTGAACGAGGCGGACCCGCCAGCCCTCCACCACGGCTGGCCGGCCGTCTGGGTGAAGTGCGGCTAGAGGCTGAGTGAAGTGTGCGCCTTCACCACCTGCCATATTTGGGGTGGGTTTACCTCTTTGGAATGCGAGTCCTTCCTCACTTTATCACTATTTTTAAATGGAATTTGTGCAGAGGGAGAGAAAGACCCTTTCTTTCCAGTCTACCTACAAATATCTTTCCCAGTGAGTCTGTGTCTACGGAAGTCTAAATTTAATATGCCCATAAAAAGGAAAAAATAGTTGAACAGTTAGTTTGTCTACACCATACATGACTGGTTTCATCCATCTGTCTCACCGCATCGATCTGAGCTGGGGCAGATGCACTGATTGTGTCTGTTCGATCGCCAAATGTTCTACCTGCTATCAGGCGTGCTATTCTCAAAGGTGTAAGTGGATGACGAGGCCACGTGGGACCTTTGTCCTCAGCCATCCATGCTTTTCTTCCACCGAGTGGGGGAACCAGCAGTTCTTTGACACAGTTCTGCAGTTCAAGGCACCGCGGCGCTTCGCATCTATTTTGCACTGCTAGGACAGGAGATTTTTTTTACATTAAGTGAACAAACATTTATTTTCATTATGTTTCACGGAGACCTTTCTAAAATGTAATGCGTAGCTCCCTGCCTCCTCAAAGAGACCATATTAAACTCAAAGGAACATTTTCCTGGACATTGAAGTTCATCACTGTGAACCACAGCACTGCGGCAGATGCTATGAAGCTGGATACCCCCTGGTGCCATTGAGGACCATGGAGCATTTGACCCCAGCCCTCTTGGCCCCAGGCTACCATGTTCTTTATTCACTGGGTCAACTTCATATTGCGTTTTCTACCTTCTTTTCTTGTCCCTTCTTGCTGTTCTTATTGTGCTTTCGTCCCACAACTGTTTTGCTATTTTACCTCTATCTTTCTGCATCTAATTGGTGAGGTCAGATGACATTACCTGTGAATGCAATATCTAAACCATGATCAACACACCCAGGGCAAGAGGGGCTGTACTATGCATAAAATGCATATGCTTTTAGTCCGTGACGTGAATTATGGCTGCTCAGGTTTCCGAGTGGTGCTTCATCCCCTGCTCACCGGTTTATTTCCTCTTCTTTTTAGCTTCTTGGCTATGTTCTGGATAGTGAGATTGCTGGGTAAGTAATCTCCAAATCCATGTGTTTTTTTTTCTCTTTTTGCCACATACAGGTTCAGTCTTAGTCTGAGTCACAAATTAGAGGTTTTGAAATGGTAGTTGTTTGGATTCACGAATGGGTAAAATATTAATATTGGTGTTTAGTTGGCTTTAGAATTTAAATAATTTCCGTAATTTATTTTGGCTTTGTTGATTTAAATTTTAAATTTTATTTTGCTTTGCTCAATTCTCTTCTCTGATGAAAAAAAAAAAATCCGCCCCCCCCTCCCCCCTCCACCACAGCAAGTGGAGAGCGAAACTGTATTCACAGATGAACCATGATTACTGGGAAGAATCCAGAGTTCTTATATGTAGAAAGAGTTCACTAGCAAAGATGAATCACAGTGACAGAGGACGAAATCAAGAGCAACTTAGCTCAGAAGTATGCGGCACTTTGCCGCTGGTCAAACTAGATCACTTTGAAATAGGCTTTAATTTTTTCATATACTTTAGTGTTTTCCCCAAAACTTTGTTTTCGGTTGAACTTTTATGGCCATTTCTATTTGAGGTCAGTTGTATGTAGGTCTAGCTTGATAGCTGCCTATGTATTGCTTGCATCACAAAAGAAATCATATTTTGCAACTAAATGCACTAGTCCACAGGGGGTGCACCTAAGGCATCGCTCTTGTCCCAAGGGGCTCCCAGGCTCGTTGCTAAGATAAGACCAGTTAATGCAAGGGTTAAAAAAAAAATGAAAACCACACAGAAAACATACGTACCTTACAGTGTAACTGTGGATACGGGCTACAAGTGCCAGAGGGATTCAGAAAGGCAGGGAGACATTGTGTTCTAGAGATATCTGAGAAGGCTTCTCAGAGGGGCTCTCACCCAGGGGGTCTTGGGATTTGGTCATCCTACCTTGCCGGTGGAAGATGGGACCCATGGCCCCAAGGAGGGCACTGGGACACTGTAGGCCTGAGAGCAGCTTTCTCTGGGCAGAGGCTGGGGCCGAGGAAAGGCTCAGAGCTTAATGCAACCTCCTTGAACAGGAGGTGAGGAAGAGAGCGAAGGAAGGCCCCTGGCGGGTAGAGGAGTTGGAACCAGTGGTTCAGTCCCTCACCCACCTCCATCCGGACTGCACGAAAATGTGGAGCCATCTCTTTAAACAGTGACAGTTCTTTCTCTGGCCAGCACACATGCACACAAGTCCTGCACTCTTGGAATTCGGGGCCCTACTCGGGGAAGCTTCATAGCATGGGGGAGTGGAGAGAGGGAAGGGAAGCCCAGAACTCCCTGTGTAGCTTCTTCCAAGTGCCCTCAACTTCCAGAAGGAAAGCACAGCAAAAACCCCACCGCCGAGGAGGTGAGATCCGGGCAAGTCAGACCCCCAAGTCCAAGTTTCACGAAAGTTTGTATTTTTCCTAAAGTTGTTTGAGAGACCTGACAGTCCTCGGGGACAGAAAACCATCTCGTCAAGAGGAAGAAGGTCTGTTTGGGGTCCTTGCCTCTCTAATATCAATGGAGTGAGTCACCAGGAGCCAAGAGAAGAGCATGCCTGAGCCCTGAGAAGGAGGCAGCATCCGGCCAAGATGCCCCAAGGGAGCTCACCGGGGAAGGTGAAGTGAGGTGGGAAGCAGCAAGAGGGCCAGGGGGCCAACTAGGAAATTCTGGCTTCTCCCCTGGCTCACAGAACTCGGTCCAGCTGGAGCAGCCGCCTCACTCCCTGGACCGGGCTGCAGCAGTGACCAATGTCCCTGGCCAGAACTGCTCAACCCCGGGCGGCAGTGCCCACTCCCCCCCGGGGCCCTCTCCAGGCCCCCGGCCAGGAAGAGCAGACACCACGTCTGAGCCTGGAACTAGACAGTCCCCCACCTCGGCAGCACGCACGGTTTAGTCTGGGCTCCCCCCGTCTTCTGTAGCTGCTCAAGCCCCCTTCCCAGGGCCTGCCCCCGCCCCCACACCTTCACACAGGTCTCCCTCTGTGCTGTAACACACCGGCCCCTTTCCTGGCGATTGGCTCCGGCCAACTTCGGCCAAGGCTCCAGAGGAGGCTCTTTCTTCGCAGAGCTGGGTGGGGGAGGGGCTGGGGCCTGTCGTTCCGAATCTCCAGGTGGGAGCCCCGGGGCCAGGTACTCCGGGAAGCGGCCAGAAGGCTAGAAGATAGGCCGGGGCACCTCCCCAAACTTGGCCTTGCTTGCCAGGTTCCAAGAGTTGGATTCCGGATACCATCGCAAGCTCCCCCTGCGCCCTCCTCCCCTCCCCCTGCCCTAGGTCCCAACGCGGAGCCCCGCTAACTCTCCCCCGCTGCTCCTTTCTACCGCTTTCCCTCCTCCCTCCCAAGTCTTTTCCGTCCACGGTCTAGGGCTCGCGGCCTGCGCCTCTGCAAACACCCCCCGCCCCTCCAATCTGGGCAGAACTCCGAGGGGAGGGGCCGGAGGCCCCCCTTCCCGCCTGTGGTCGGAGGGGGCAGCGCCGCAGCCCTGGGTTGGGGGGAGGACAGCAGCCGTCTCTGCGCCCCGCCCGATCAGGCCACTCGGCACACTAGGGGTGGGGGGCGGGAAGCAGGGCTAGCGGAGAGGGGGGTCCGGCCCAGGCAGGTGCGGGCTCTGGCTGGGCCCAGGCCGGCTCCGGGGGCGGGGTCTCAGGTTACAGCCCGGCGGGGGGCCGGGGGCGGCCCGCGGTTTGGGCGAGTTCGCCAGCCTCGAGAGGGGCCGGACGCATATAACGGGCTCCGCGGAGGCGAGAAGACGCAGAGCGCTGTTGGGCTGCCGGGTCTCCTGCCTCCTCCTCCTGCTCCGAGGGCCTCCTGCATGAGGGCGCGGTAGAGACCCGGACCCACGCCGTGCTCCTGCCGCCTCGCTGCGCTCCGCTCGGGCCGGCTCCGCCAGGCCCCGCGGTGAGCCATGATCCGCCTCGGGGCTCCCCAGACGCTGGTGCTGCTGACGCTGCTCGTCGCCGCTATCCTTCGGTGTCACGGCCAGGATGTCCGTAAGTCGCCCGGTCCCTGCCTGCCACCCTTCTGTGCCGTCCCTTCGCACCCTCCCCCGGCCCTCTCCCTCTCTGGAGCCGGCGGGTCCAGGCTAGAGTGGCTCCAGGGGTCATAGCGCGCCGAGACTTGGGCGCATGATGCGCAGGGGCTCACCTAGCGGAGTTCTGCAAGTCAGGGGCTCTGTTGGAGCGTCGGCTGGTGCAGGTCGCAGTTGGAGGCATTTGCAGGTCTCTACGTCGCGCAGGAATTTGAAACGTGCAAAGTGTCGGGTCGAGATGTTTGCGCATAGATTTAAGCGCGCTCTTTTCCACCAGCTTTGATAATTAAGCAGGCGCACACCCACCCAACTCACCTCCCCGAAGCACTCGGAGTGCAGCAAAACAGGTCGTGGCCCATCGATCTTAGGAGAAGTTGGAAAGGGCTCTAACGAAGGGACGAGCAAGCGCCAAAGGGTTGACCTCGCAGCCGCGTCCAGGGGTTGGTGGCTGGAGGGTTCAAAGGGGAGTTAGACAAAGGAGATGCTCTGAATCTGGTGGGCTGAAATCGGAGGCCACAAAAGAGAGGCTTCCGAGAGGCGCTCTGAGATCTCAGCGCCTCTCGCAGTTTCCTCCCCCTCCCGGCTGGCGCAGGAGCAAGGTGCAGCCCTCGTTCTCATCTCGACTTTGGCCGTGCCTCTAACGGGTACAGAAACTCCCCGTAGGAGAGGCCATCTGAAAGGCGATAACATTCCAACCAGACCGTGCTTTTTTCAAACGCCCCAGAAAATAGCGCCCCCTCCCCGCCGTCTTCCCCTCCAAACCCCGGAGGTACTACAATGAGTTACTCTTCTAAATTTCTGGAACTCACCGGGCTAGGCTCTGTGTGTGTGTGTGTGTGTGTGTGTGTGTGTGTGTGTGTGTAGCAGAGGAAGGGGGCAGAGTTGGTCAATTGCTATAACAATTTCAGCCGAATATAGTTAGAGATGGCAGTTTTACGGTCTAGTCCAAAGGCGGTTCGGATCTCACCTTTCCATCGTCTCCTTTGGTGAAGTCCCACTGTCTGGGATTATATTCAGGACAAACGAAGCCTGGAAAGTGTATTAGGTAGAGAGGATTTTTTTTTTCCCCACGTGTTTGGGCACGTTTCCGATGGCTGGGATTCCAGCTCTGTCTTTGTATGTTACAGATTGTAAATCAATCGCAGAGGAAACTGTTTGGGGAGGCGGGATGGAGGTGGGGGGGGGATCAAAATCCCTCTGCCGACGAGGCTCTATTTGGTGTCTCCTGCCACCAGGCTGTCTCCAGAGACGGTTTGGAGGGCTCTGGGCCCAGGAGGACTTTCCGTTCATTAGAGTGGCTGACCCAGGCGGGGGCAGGACTGGAGCCCGCGGCGCAGTCGCAGGGAGCCCGGGGCAGGAGATTCTGGCCGGGTCGTCGCGTGCTGCGCTAACCTGGCGGCGCGCTCCCGGGCACTTGTTGGGATACGGTGTGTCCATCAGTGTTTCCGGCTCGGACTGGCTATATTTTTGTCCTCAATTTTCCTGTACACCCACAAAGCTGTCTTCTTGACTGACCTCTGCTTAGTGCACAGTGAAATTAGCTAAGTGAGTTTAAAATAATTCCCAAATTCTCCGTCTGTTATTAGAGGCGCTCACTTAAATGGCAGAGCGCTCTCACCGCCGCAACTTTCCCGGGAGTGAGTGAATTCCACAGTTTCTTGGGCCCAAACCTTCCAGTCGCTCCTCCTCCTCCTCCCCGGGGTTGGGGGGGGGAGTGCATCGGGGCGGTTGACTTCGCTCCCAGGCGCATCCGAGCCTCGTAACCCCCTCCCCTGGGTCGGTGGACCCAAAGAAGTGACGTGGGGAAAGGCACAGTCTGCGTGGACGTCAGGAATGTCAGAAACCTAGAGCTCGGGCACGCCCCTCCTCCCCATCTGTCCACGACTTTGAGAAACTTATTGGAGGCGGCGTCTTTGACCCACATCTGCATTTCACAGCCCTCGCCTGCGAAAGTGCCCCTCGGCTGAGGGGAGAGACCTCAATCCTCCTTTGTGAGGCTTGTTTGCGTTGGGAGATTGGCAGCGATGGCTTCCAGATGGGGCTGAAATGCTGCCCGTATTTATTTAAACTGGTTCCTTGCGGAGACCTGTGAATCGGGCTCTGTGTGCGCTCGAGAAAAGCCCCATTCATGAGAGGCGAGGTCCGGTGGGTTCCCCCGGACTCCCTGACCCCCCTCTCCACAATGCCCCCCTGTGCCCGCCCGCCGCCACCTCCCGGGCTCCAGCCCTGCGCAAAGCGGCGGCGAAGCAAAAACAGTTCCCCGAAAGAGGTAACTTTTTAATTGGCCTGCCACAAAGGAGCACTTATACCGCGCTGCGGTAATGAGGGGAACCGGATCAGGCGCGCCGGGATGCTATCGGCAGCGGTTGCGAACAGCAATTATGGTGGTGCTGGGCTCCTCCGTCCACACCTAGGGGATCCGGTTACGGGGCTGGCTCCTTTCTGGGGCAGTCATTTAATCCCACTTTTCACCCTCCCAGTGTCTGTGGGCGAGCCGCGTCCAGAGCTGCTGCCAGAAGTCACCCAGCGGCTCTCACATCCCGCGCTGCCTGGCCCCGCCCCCGCGCATCCCGGGGCCGCCCTTCCCAGAGAAATCTGACCCGCATTCGGGTGCACCCCCTTCTCCCAGCGTTTTCTTTTTTCACCCTGGGCCCTCTTCGGTGAAGGTGGGCTTTTCCTCGGTCCAGACGGGAGACCATTAACCTCTGCTCCTTCTCCTTCCCCATATGCCCGATTTCTACCGTTCCAGCTATTTTAGCCGTGGGCGTGTCCCCGCAACTTCTGTGTTTACCCTGGGATCCCCCTACTCTGGCCGGGATTATCTTGCCTAAAGGCTGAGCGGATTTCTTCTGGTGGCAAGGGGGAAAAAAAAAAAAAAGGAAGGTTTATCTTTAGGTTTTCAGAGTCTCCTTAAAGAGCAGGAGGCAGGCCCATTTCTTTCTCCGCCCACCTGGTTTGTGGCGCTTTCCTATTATTCATCCCCTGCAGCTGCCTTCGCTTTGGGGATTTTGATGAGAAAAACAGCGCTGGGCGCTCCCTAGCACGTGGTGCGGGCTCTTCAGCCCCTGGCGCTCTCGGGAGCGCTCTTGTCAGCACAGGTTTCATTTGCAGGGTGAGTTCCAGACGGCAGGGCGCTGGTGGAGAGGGACTAGTCCGTGCCGTTCTCGGTCTTCATTCTTGGAGGAGGCCAGGCCGGGACTGGCTAATCTTAGCCCAGGCCAGGCATTCAAAGCCCCCAGCGCCCTCCCCACCCCACCCCCACCCCCCCACATTGAGGTTTGTCTTCTGATGAAGGTAGGGTCTCTCCAGGGAGGGCTACAGCTGGAGGTCAGCAGAGGGGAGCCCCTACGCCCTTCTTGTCTCCCAAGGCATTTTGTTAGCCTGCTGGGGGTCCCAAGGGCATTGTTTGAATGGGCCCCTATCCTCCTCCCCAAATTGGCCCGAATTCTAACATGATTTAAGTCGTGGGACATGATCCTATTTCTAACCGCTCCTCCTTTAACCCCCACCCCGTATATCCGCTTTTGGAATCTGGTTGTTTATAGATTCTAATTCTTGTGGGTTGAATTTTCTACATGCCTCCTGCATTGTAGCTGTCGGTCGTATTTAGCAAATCCCATAGTTCCTAGAGGAAGGCAGAAAAAAGGCCTCTGTTCCTGTGGTGGTGGTGGGGTGTCTCTCCATTTTCCCCTCTCCTCTGGACAGTTCCTGAGTTCCCACTCGGAGTCCCCGCCCCCCCAACACCCTTGGGTCTGCCCCAGGCATTCGAAAGAGAATATGCTACAGTAGCACCCCTCGCCCACCTTCACTGCTGGGGCAGGGTTTTCACTGGTCAATAGATAGCACAGTGCAAGGTGCACAATAAACATATGTTGACTGCACAAAAGATTGAATGATGTCTTAGAAAAATGATTTCCAAGTTCTCTACTTTTGGATGGCCAGAGCCCATCATTCTTCGAATGATGTCAAGTTGACTGCAACCTCTTTCTCTTTTTCTCTTCTGGCTCCCCACCCCCTCCTTCCCTTCACTCTCTGCTTCCCCTGCCCCACCCTTGGTGCAGAGAAGGCTGGCAGCTGTGTGCAGGACGGGCAGAGGTATAATGATAAGGATGTGTGGAAGCCCGAGCCCTGCCGGATCTGTGTCTGTGACACTGGGACTGTCCTCTGCGACGACATAATCTGTGAAGACATGAAAGACTGCCTCAGCCCTGAGACCCCCTTCGGAGAGTGCTGCCCCATCTGCTCAACTGACCTCGCCACTGCCAGTGGTCGTAATTTATTTATTTCCTCTTCCACATAAATAAATTACTTGCAGGTGCAGCAAACCTCCCATGGATGCTGGTCATCTCTGTGCGGCAGAGGGGCTGGTTATCCATGGGACCCCGGCAGCTGAAGCTGAAAGGAAAGGCCACTTCTTGCCTGCGGGTTGAAAGTGAATGAGCCTGGGACACTAGAGGGGTCCCTCCTCACCTAAAGCCTCCAAAAAAGTACGCTTCCAAGATACGGAAGGACAGATGTGGTTCCACAAAAGGATCCTCTCTGGAATCCTCTCTGATCACTAGAGCTGCAATGGAGAGCCCATATCCTGTGGGCTGAACCCCAGATTAATTCCCCAGATTAATTAGTTACCCACACCTTGTCTTCTCTGTAGACGACCACTAATGGTCTTCAGTGGGGAGACAGGGCGGGCTCCCTCTTTGAAATCTGGAACGTTGGTGGCAGTTGCCTTTTGTTTTCTTTACCTCTCTTGGAGTTAACTGCCAATTACGAAGCGAGTTAATAGGAGAAGGAGGGGCTGGGCTCTGAGAGATGGCGCTGGGCTGGAGCCCTGCAGGCGTGCCCTCTGGTGGGTTTACTCACTCCCAGCCAGAACCAGTGCTGGTGGACCACATGTGTGCACGTGACCCCTCCCCAGCACTTGAACATACGCCCCATCTCCCTGCGGGGGAAAGGGGGTGGTGGGGACGGGCACATGCCTAGGTCTCTTGGGTGGCCCTCACTGTCCCCTTCCTACTCAAACAGAGAAGAAAGTTGAAAGGGAAGCAAGGAGTTGCCCTTCCTTAACACCTTCACCAACACTGGCAAACTGCTTTCATGGTCTAGATTTCCCGATCATTTCTGAGGCCCCAGTGGGGGAAGTGGTGAGGGCCTCACTGCTTTGAAGGGGGAAGGGATCATTGATTTGTGTGTGTGTGGGGGGGGGTTGCTGGCTTCGATGCTGTCTATAACTCCTCTGCCCTGCTGTGTTTTTGTGCTCGCTTCAAGGAGACCCCGCTTGAACGTAAGACCCTTCTACCTCCCTAACCCTTCTTCCGGGAGGGCTTGGGCTGTGGGAAGGGCTTCCTGCCCTGTGAGGAGAGACGAGACTGGACCTTCTGCCAGCTTCTGGTGTTTCCTTTCTTGGTGCTCATGAGATCTTGAGCTGCTCATCCCTGCTCCATTCTTTTGCATGCTGACTGCTTTCTCAATAACAAAGTCTGGGTCCTCTCCATTCCTCGTGGGACCTCCAGCAACCCCAGGACCCCAGTGACCCTAACATCCCAACAGAGGGACAGGAAGCTGCCTCCTTCCCGGGTTGCATCCTTGTCTTTGTTTAATCCATTAGAGAGTGTTTGAGCACAAGAACTTGTGCTAACCCATCTCACAAATCTTTCATTCTTCTCTATTCTTTCCCACTTGCAGGGCAACCAGGACCAAAGGTAAGAGTTTTTTTTTTTTTCCTTTTTTTTTTTTTTTTAAAGTTTATTTGAGAGAGAGACAGAGAGACAGTGTGAGAGGGGGAGGGGCAGAGAGAGAGAGGGAGGCACAGAATCTGAAGCAGGCCCCAGGCTCAGAGCTGTTCGATGCAGGGCTTGAACTCACGAGCCTAGCGGGGAGATCGTGACCTAAGGTGAAGTCAGAGACTGAACTGACCGAGCTACCCAGGTGCCCCTCTTTTCCTTTTTTTGTCTCTGTTTTTGCTTTCTTCAGGAGCAATGTTGTGCTCACCCAGCCTGTGATTTTGTAGGCAGCAGGCAGAGCTCTGTGTTACCGGGCGGGGGGACCTCAATGCTCAGGCTGCAGGGCAGGGTTTCGTGCTGGGGGCTTTAGTGGGCTTGTGGGGCTCCGTCCTCACAATGTGTCGTATTTCAGGGACAGAAAGGAGAACCCGGAGACATTAAGGATGTAAGTACACATTGTCCTCACGTCGGTTGCCTCCACTGCTCCGAGGGGGTCGGCTCCTTGGGCTCCCTCTAACTTGCCATCCTCTGGGTCTCTGTCTCTCTCACAGATTGTAGGACCCAAAGGACCTCCTGGGCCTCAGGTAAGAAAGGGAGAAATCCCTTCTCCCACCTCTTCCTCAAGTCACTGCTCTGCAGGCCCCTGGCCATGCTGTCATCTCATCATTCCCTTCACCTTCAGGGACCTGCAGGTGAACAAGGACCCAGAGGGGATCGTGGCGACAAAGGTGAAAAAGTGAGTAGAGAAAAGCTGCCCGATTCCTGTGGAACCCCCCCGATCCTCCGGGCATCCCCTCTGCCCCCTCCCATGTGCATGACCACGGGGGCAGCCGTGGCCAGGGCGGTTCTTGTGTAAATCCTGCTTCACACGGGTTCCCTTCTCTCTTTCTGCCAAGGGTGCCCCTGGACCGCGTGGCAGAGACGGAGAGCCTGGGACCCCTGGAAATCCCGGCCCCCCTGGTCCTCCTGGCCCCCCTGGCCCCCCTGGCCTTGGCGGAGTAAGTATCCTTATGTCCCCTTCCTTCAGCTGCCCCTCCAGAAAAATGTGGCTTCTAAATTGCTACTCCCGCTTACCTGGCTGGCTCCCAGGCCGGCCAGCAGTGTGTGCACAGCCTGCCCGTGGGCTTCTCCCCGGGCCTGTAATTTAGCGGAATCACATATTAGGCATCAGACTGTGGCACTAAGGGATGACTTTTTTCACTCACTGGGTTTCTGCAAAGAAAGTCTTCAGTTACCTGGCTCCCAGGCGTCTGTACTGTGCGGTCGATTCTTGGGCATGGGTGTGGGGCCGGGGGAGAGGATGACTGGGCACTTGTAGTTCCCTGGAAGAAGAGAGACCACTGTCCTTGGAAGACATTTAATCGTGGCCCTTGCCAAGTACATTCCAAGGGACTATTCATTCTCATGAAAGAGCCCCACTGACTGAAGGTGTGTGGCTCCAGTCATTTTTGGAATGAAGCCAGTCAACGAACTGTGTTATTGTCCAGTTTTTGCAGGTTTGCCGTTTTGATGTTTGCTGCGTTTCAAATTCTTGAGTGGCTCGCAGATGCCTGCTACCTTCCTTGCTGAAAAATTTTAAGGTTGTGGGTTTTAGTCTTTGGCTGGACGATAAAGACCTGGAAATTTTTTTTTCTGAAACCCTGTGAAGCGATGTTTGAGTTACATTTCTCAACGTAGGTTAAACAGCCTATTTACCATTTTAGAATTTATTTTTTTTTAACGTTTATTTATTTTTGAGACAGAGAGAGACAGAGCATGAATGGAAGAGGGTCAGAGAGAGAGGGAGACACAGAATCTGAAACAGGCTCCAGGCTCTGAGCGGTCAGCACAGAGCCCGACGCGGGGCTCGAACTCACGGACCGCGAGATTGTGACCTGAGCCGACGTCGGCTGCTTAACCGACTGAGCCACACAGGCGCCCCCCATTTTAGAATTTAAAGTGTAATCCTGTAAAATGAAATGCAAGTCACGGATGCTTCTCCAAATAGCACTGCATCTTCCAGGGAAATGAGTGTGCAGCTGTCATCTAATAACACATTTCCACACCGGTTTTTCAGGAATCGTTGGTAATTCTATCCGATGCTAGGTTAGTTTCCAACAATTAGAGTTTATCTGAAGTTAAGGTTTGGTGTTTTTGTTTCTCGATACCGATTTACAGCGGAGCTTCATGGAGCCTGTCGGGCTCCTAATGTGGTTGGGTTTATTTGCAGAACTTTGCTGCCCAGATGGCCGGAGGATTTGATGAGAAGGCTGGTGGTGCCCAGATGGGAGTGATGCAAGGGCCAATGGTAAGACAAGATGCCAGTTTTTTGGGTTTGGTTTTTTTTGGCAGCCAAAATGGCAGGCGGTGGCCCTTAGCAGAGTCAGAGAGGCTGACAACCTCACTTTACAGATAATTGCGTAGAGCAGCTCTTCTCCACCGGTTATGTAACCTCCCATGCGGTTAGCGCAACGCATTTGGTTTTTAATGGTGACGGATGCCGGTTTCAATGATGCGCTGGAGTGACCATGGAGAGACACATATAGGCTGGTCTGTTGCAAGGCTGGTTGCTACTGCTCTTGGACTGAGAACTGAAGAACGCAGACAGCAGCCACTGTTCTCCAGCATCCACAAGGCTTCCAGCAGGAAATCTCGGCCCTGCGGCTTGGACTTGGCACATGCTAAATGAAACTCAGACTTTAGTAAACATGGCTGCGGGCCAAGAGAGAGCGAGGCCAGCTTCTCTATCCAAATGGTGCCTATAAATAAATAGATGGTTGTGCGGGGAGCGGGAAATGAGAGGGAGCAGCCACTGGATGCCCCCTCCCCACGGGGTAACTTTGTGTCCTTTGTCTGGGCCCTCGGCTGGGAGGAGGTGGCCCGCGGGAGGCCGCTGGCGAGGCAATTCCACTGAGCTTCCTCCTTTTCTGTTCCGATGCAGGGCCCCATGGGACCTCGAGGGCCTCCAGGCCCTGCCGGTGCTCCCGTAAGTACTGGGTCTTTCCTGGTGGTGGTGGCCGCGCGGATGCTTTCAAGCTCTCGGGTGGCAGTTTGTAGGGCTAACCTGGTGTCCTCCTGTTACTTTTTAGGGACCTCAAGGATTTCAAGGCAACCCTGGAGAACCTGGGGAACCCGGTGTCTCTGTGAGTGCCAGCGCCGGGCCCTGTCCTCCCCCTGGGGAGCCTCCAGTGATGGACCACCCAGCTCCCGTCACTGTCACCTCCCTGGCTCTGCCCAGAGCTTTCCCAGGGGAGGGCCCCGAGGAAATCTAGATGCCACTTCTTAGCTCTGTGGGATCTCTGACAGAGAGCCACGGCGGGCGAGGACCACCAGGAGCTCTGTCACAACAGTCCCCTTTCTGGGCCGCCCCTGGCCTGTGCCGCCTGCTGCCTTCCAGTACAGTCGGCCCTGCACGCTCACTCTCTCTCAGCACAGAGTGGGAAGACCCCTGCACCCCATCTTTCTTCCTTATGGGGGGAACTAGATTCCAGAGGCTACAGTCCCGAAGTTTTGTCTACCGATCGGGTATCATCCCACTCCGGCCATCTCTTAGACTCCCTCACTTTGTTTGTAGGGTCCCATGGGTCCCCGCGGTCCTCCTGGCCCCCCTGGAAAGCCTGGCGATGATGTGAGTACACCTGACCAGTCAAACGAGTGGATGCCTTCTTTGGGAGGGTCTGGAGGGGGTGTATGTGCTGGGGCAGAAGCGCCCTTGGCTTGGTCCAGGGGAAAGTGTCCTTAGGGGCAGAACTGGTCAGTCGGAGTCTCAGACCCTGTCTACTGTCTACATTCCCACTTGCGAGTGCCCGGGGACTTCTTGGGACCCACTGGGGAGGGAAATAATTAAAACATCATTAGCTCCACGAAGGGAAATTGAGAAACAAGAGAAGGGAAAGGGAAAACACAGAGGGACAGATGTAGAGAAGGAAAAACAAAGGAAGACACTCAACAGCCCAGCATTATCTTACTTGTAAATGAGTTAGGAAAAGCGCAGCCTGAGTCAGGATGTCTGCAAAGGATGCAAACGAAGTGAAGGGAGTTGGCTCTCGAACTATTCTTATGAATCGCATTAGACAGCAAAAAGTCTCTCAGGGTAAGGCAGTGCTGGCCCTATGGGCAGAGCCTAGGAGGGGAGAGAGAAAAGCCCCCTGGGGCAGCTGGGGGCTGGGGGGGATGGAGAAGCTTGCCCAGCTGTCTGAAAGAATGCATGGTGACCCAGGAGGGGCATTCAAAGTGTGGAATCTGAAGGAGGTGGTGGGGGCGGGGCGGGGCGGGCAGGGAGTAAGCAGGTGGGCAAAGGCATAGAAAACTAAGAGGAGAGAGGTGATCTGGATCGTGCCAACTGTGCTACCTTGTCTTCTGGAGAAGCTGAAATACATCTCTCTCCCTTCAGGGTGAAGCCGGAAAGCCTGGAAAATCTGGTGAAAGAGGCCCTCCTGGCCCTCAGGTAAAGCCCTCCCCGCCTTTCCCAGCCCCGAACCTCGTTGTGAGTCTCCCTCCTTTGCAGCCAGGCAGTGGCCTCGCACCCAGCTCATCCAGTTGGGTTAGCTCACTTCTAAAGCAGAATTCCAGCAGCCCCTATGTACATCAGACCTTCGTGCTGATGTTTAGGATCCTGACACAGGCCCACGGGGTGGGGATGGCTAGGCAGCTGTTGTATACCCCCGTTTTCCCATAAGATGGGGGAAGCACGGCGAGGGGGGCTCTGGGATCTACTGAAAGAACTGTCCAAGTGCTGGGCTTCTGACCGCCCCCCCTCCCGCCCCGGCCTGAGGGAGCTGGCTCTGGAGACTCTCTGCAGTGCGGGTCTGCCTCTCCTGGGCCCTTCCGCACTGTGCCTTCAATGTCTCCTCTTTGGACTGCAGGGTGCTCGCGGCTTCCCGGGAACCCCAGGCCTTCCTGGCGTCAAGGGTCACAGAGTAAGTATCACGGACGCGGGGGTTGGGAGGAAGGAATTGCCCTGGGGAGAGAAAAATCATTTGGGGGGCACGAATCTTCTTCCAGAAGTGTGATCGAACGTTTTCTCCTGTCCCCTAGGGCTACCCAGGTCTAGATGGTGCTAAGGGAGAAGCTGGTGCTCCAGGTGTGAAGGTAAGGACCAAGAAGCATGTGGGGACAATGGAGGAGCCTTTCTTTCCGGTCAAGGAGATGCTATTGAGTCCGTGGAGTTAGGATGTCAGAACGGCTTTGGTTGGGAACACCCAGTCCTATATCCTGATGGAGGAGCAGGAGGCCTGGAGAGCTTGGGGAATTGTCCCTCGCAGAACTGAACTTTGGCGGGGGGGGTCTCGGTGGCAGCTGAGTTGACCAGAGATTTCAGCTTCCTCCTTGGGAGTTTTCTGGGGGCAGTGGGGTCCCGCTCACTGACACTGTGCATCTTTTTTCCAGGGTGAGAGTGGTTCACCGGGTGAGAATGGTTCCCCGGGCCCAATGGTGAGTGTGAATATCACCCCCTGGGGAGGCCCTCGGGACGCTCTTCAGACGTCTCCTAAAGCCTAGTAGATGACTCTGCTATGGACACCACTGCTCCCTTTGTGCAGAGGAGATACTCGGTTTTGTAGATTTGATCTGGTTACGATCAGATCCAAAAGCTAAATTTATCAGCTAGATGATTTGTTCAAGGTGTCATCAGTGTTTCCTTGAAATAGCCCATGAACACACTTAGGATGTACTTCAGTTTTTTAAAATTCTGTCTATTCTCCACGTTTTGAGGGGGGTGTTCGTCTATTGCACAAAGCAAGGCACGCCTGTCACCAGACTCCCGACAGTAACGACAGGAGCGTGTGTGTGGTCTGCTGGGCAGAAGAACTTTGATGTGATATGAGAAGTTCTAGATGGGTCGGGAAGGCAGGATCAGGGGCATCCACACCTTTGCCTCCCGGGCACATGCACGCTCCCCACTCCGGTGTCTGGGAAGGACTTGTGGAGCGTCGTTAAGCCGACTCATGCGTGTGTTGGCCTGGTGTGTGTGTTCCAGGGTCCCCGCGGCCTGCCTGGTGAGAGAGGACGGACTGGCCCCGCTGGGGCTGCGGTGAGTAATGACAAGGCCAAAGGCCACCTTTTGGCCGGCCCTTTAGAGATTACAAGGCACTTTCGTGGGTGGCTGTTTTGCTTGACCCTCAAAATGACCCCGTGAGGCGCAGAGAGCATTGTCACCCCGTGAGGATTATCTCTGAGTAACCCTGCTGCAAATCCCCAGGCCGAGTCTGCACCGTTGAAGGACAGCGATGGGAGGGTTGGTTGGTGAGGGCAGGATTCTCTCTTAACCAGGCTGGATGGTGCAGGTAATCCCTTTCGCAGGGCCCCCCCACCCCCCATGCCCCCGGTCAACCCAGTTTGAATTTATGGACAGACTTACGGTGCTGTGCTACTCTCTGTTCTTTCTGGCTTTTGAGATGATGCCCTATTAAAGCATAACAGTCTAGCATCAACTAGGCACATGGGGTCTTTATACTTGACATTGCTGCTGCCGCTGGTGATAGATAATCCCAGTGGCCACCCTGCCACAGGCACTTCCTTGGGTTAATACCTTACATGCTTTGTCTCACCGAATCTCCCCTCATATCCTGTGAAGTAGATTCCGTTCTTCTCCCCATTTTAGGGAAGGAGAAACCGAGGCACAGAAAGGTTGCATAGCTTAAGACCCTGCTCCGCAGCCTCCGCCTCTGGTGGCCTCTTGTTGACGTGGGAAGTGAAGGGCACAGGGATTTGCAGGGGATTTGCGGCGGGCGGCGGAGGGCGCAGGTGTTTATTTCTGATCCCTCAGCAATGGAGAGCCCTTGTAGGCGCTTGGTCAGGCGAGTGATGTGATGAAAGCTGTGTTTAAGAAAGATTATGCTTTCGGTTGAGCTCATACCCCAGCCACCCAGGCTCCGAGGCCCCTCCTCACAGGCCGTTGCAGGGCTGGCCAAAGTAAATCAGCTTCACTCACTCTGTTGCCTCCTGCATACTGTATCAGTTTGGCAGAAATTTCCCTCCAGAGCAGATCAGTGAGATACAGGCAGCCCCGACCCCCGTTTGTCCCCCGGAGCTGCTGAGGTGCCTTGTCCCAGGGTCACTTTGTGTGAGGGGATTAGAGAGTGCTGGGGCTGCCAAGAAACACTGCTATTTTTGCAGATTATTAGGACCTGGCCCGTGGCTCTTTGGCCGGGCCTGGAGCTGTGGTGGCCGCACCCTGTCAGGGGCAGAGACGAGCTGCATCCCTGTTCTTCCTCCTTCCCGAGCACAGCAGGCCTTGCTCCTTGCTCCTCCCCGCTGGTTCCTGTCCCCGCAGTAGTCAGGCTGGCAGGCTGCGTATAGGCTTTGGCATAGAAAGTTGACAACGTCACGCAGTTCCAAGTGCAGGCCTGGTGTCAAGGCTGGGCCCGGGACGGGGCTGGGCTGGCCTCTGCCTGCTGTGGTCACGTGCCCCCTTGGGCCAGACTGTGCCCTCTCCCAGCTCTGCTGCAGGGAGAGCCACCGACGCCCGCACAGGCCTCGCGGGTCATGCTGGGCCCCAGGCCTCTCCTCTGGCCAACCCCCGGAGGGAAGGTGCTCCATAGCTTCCCGAAGCAGCCGGCCTGGCCCAGAATGGGCCGTGGCCAAAGCTGAGGCTTTATGTTCCCTCTGACATTTTTTTTCTGTCAAGTCTCCTCTTGCGTTCTTGTTTAATGCCAGTCTAGAGCATCTCAGTCAGGAGAAATGGATCATAGCCAGGAAGAAGATTTGAGTCTTATTTAAAATATGAGCTCCCCCCCAAAGCATCCTTCTTCAGCACCCTAGAAAAGGCAGAGGCAGGCAGGCGGGGCCCAGCTTGGGAAAGGTCGCCTTCTGGCCTGCTCCAGTCCCCTGCCAAGGACCAGGTGCCGGGCCTAGCCTAATGGTTCCTAGAGTTTGGGTAAAAGTTCCCTGGGCCCTGAGGGGCCTTGAGAGAGAAAGGCGGGGGTGGGGGGGTGGGGGGGCGGTGGGGGTGGGGTGGAGAATGTGCTCACCACAAACCTGGGGGGAAAACCCTCAAAATTAGTCCTAGAGAGCGACCTGGCGGCCCTGTCTTTCTGTGTAAAGGACTCTCAGGGGCAAGAGCTCAGACGTGGTCCTCAGGCTGTGCCCAGGGCTCTGTCCCTATCGCAGAACACGGCTTCTTCCTGGGCCAGCGGCAGCATCTGTGTTTCCTTAGAAATAGGTTGTGTAGAGTGGGTGGGGAGAGGGCGGAGCCCAGAGGCATCCCGGACCTAACCAAGGGGAGGCCTTAACCAAGCCTCAACCAAGGAGGATAACCAAGCTCCTGGAAGTGTTTCCCCCTGGGAGCAGGTGGGAGGAATTGTGTGAGGTTTGCTGCTTGGCTGTTTCATTGTCCTTTGGCCTGATTCACTGAGTCTTTAAATGATAACTTGGCCTTGATGTTGGGGATATTTGGGGTCTAAATGGAAGTTTAAGAAATGATGGAATAGCTAGGAGAGCACCCAAGCTGTGTTTAAGCTCAGAATTTGCCCGCTGCTGCCCCCAACACGGAGGGGTTCTGGGGCTGCTCCTCCCTGGGGAGCTGCCCTGCACCCATCCCTGGCCAGCCCCCCACTCAGCCCTGAGGCCCCTGGGGCCCAGCGCCGCCCACATTTTCTGTGGGGGGGGGGCGGGCACTGTGGGCGGGGAGGGCCTGGTCTGTTGGTCAGGCACCTCTCACCACGGCCGTTTCTTCCCCCCCCTGCTTATAGGGTGCCCGGGGCAACGACGGTCAACCAGGCCCTGCTGGGCCTCCGGTAAGTGCCTGTCATCTGTGGTAGGTTTAGCCGAGTCCCTTTCAGCAGCCCAGTGGGGTTGGCAGTGCTGGCGCTTCTTGGGCAAAGGGAGAGGAATCCGTATCACCCTAGCCTGTCGATAACAAGCTTTGAAGCAACGGTTCATTTTTCTCAGCCATCCTCTTGGCATTTTTTTGAGGAGGGATAGATAGGGAGGTAAAAGAATCATCTGCTTCTCACCATGTCTGTAGTTAGAAACCGGCTTTGCCTCGTGAAGCCAGGCTCAGGCAGAGGGGGCAGTTTTCGCCCAGGGACTTTGGGCCACGATGGATGTAGTGCAAAATCAGTACAAAGGTGGGAAGGAGTGTGAGGTGTGGGGGTGGCTCGCAACCCCTTTGGGGGTTGCAGCAACACTGCCCGGAAACAGCATTCCCCTCTCCCCCTCCTTCCTTCCTCCAGGGTCCCGTGGGTCCTGCTGGCGGTCCTGGCTTCCCTGGTGCTCCCGGTGCCAAGGTACGTGCCCTGCGGGTGGAGTCGGGAGCCGCCCCCTCCCCACCCCATCACCCTCACTGACTGCCCCCTGGACCGTCCCCACTTCCCGTCTGAGGAGTGTGTCCCACCCCCACCCACTGCTGCTCTCCGCGGAGGCAAGGACGAGCCAGGCGGTTCAGTCACCAGATGGAAGGGAAAGTAAGATATAAGGATAAGAAGCTGGAGGTGCGGTTACAGCGTCAGACCAGAGAAGGGAGGAAAAGATGGGGAGACACCGGAGATCTGGGAGGGAGCAGAAGACCAGGAACTGGAGGACGGCAAACTCTAGACCCGGAAGAGAGCTGGAGGAAGTGGGCAAGGAGATAGCTCCAAGCTTCCCTCTCGCCCCTACCCCACCGGGGGCCTGGCTCTTCCAGGCAGTGTGAACAGAGTTCTTCCAAGGATTAATAGGGGCCAGTGGGAGGCCAGCCAGTTCAGGGAAAGGCCCCTGTGGCCCAAGAAGGATTCCAGTGCGCACGTTCCCTGGGAATTCTCTCCCGGGGGCAGCCGGGAGATGAATAAGGAGCCTCCATTTGGTCACTGGCATCAGGTTGCCTTTCCCCTCCTGGGGGTTTCCATGGCAACCAGACAGTGTCTGAGGCCCTGGGAGCTGGGTGAAGGAGACCCATTGTGAAGAGGGACAGCGGAAGGTGAGGGGGCCTGACCTTTAGAAAATAATAATTACAAGAGTGGAGCAAGAATGTTCTGAGAAGAAACCTGAGGAGGCTCTGCCCCGCCTCCAGGTCAGCAGTCCTCCCCAGAGGACTCGGCCAGCCAGAGAGCCCGGATCGCAGCCAGTTGTAACTTTCAGGAAAAAAATGAAAGTAAAAGCAGAGGCCATTTTGGGGGGTTGCGGGACCTGCCAGAGGCCGAGGAGGACTGGACCGTGGTCAGAGCAGGGGCAAGTGGAGTGGGGCGCTCGTCCCGGCTTGCTTGCATCCTGGCTTCCTGGCTGGCTTCAGACAGGCCTGGGCCGGAGCCTGGGGGTGGCGGTGTTCACACATTGGCCAGACACAAGTGGAGTGGTGCCCTGAGTCCAGATGTCCAAGGGCCTCCCTTTCCCCGGTGAAGGAATAGGTGGAGAGCGGGGGAGGTAAAGGCTACCCGCCTCAGTGGCCCGTCTACCAGCTTATGCCCCTCAGCGTGGGCAGGACCCCCCAGCACTGGCCTTCCTGAGGCCCGATGCCGTAGCACGGAGGTGTGCATTTGCTGTGGGGGGTTAAGGTGTGGAGGGGAGACGGAGAGCGGAGGAGGTGGGGGAAGGCATCAGGTTGGCGAGCTCACTCGGGGTGGGGGGCGTGTGGGACCACGTGGGAAACACGCTCGCGCACGCGCACAGTGGGTGCGGTGTGTGCAACTCCGCTTTCTGTCCCTGAGCTGTTGCTGGCCGGGGAGAGGTCTTTGCCCCCCACCCGCCTCCTGGCGTCTCCTCACTCCACCCCTCTCCATCTCTATCCAGGGTGAAGCTGGCCCCACTGGTGCTCGAGGCCCCGAAGGCGCTCAAGGTCCTCGTGGTGAACCTGGTACTCCTGGGTCCCCTGGACCGGCCGGTGCCTCTGTAAGTACAGCTTCCCTTTGGCCTGAAGTCTGTGGCCTGGGTGCTCTTGACTCTGTTTACCTCTGAGAGACGTGGAGCCCATTTGGAGCCCCACCAATCAAACCTTCATCTAGGCCCAGCACCTGCTCCCTGATCTCTAGGGGCAGGTCTCCTTCCAACCCCATCCTGTCCCAGAAACCCCCAGCAGGACCATGTCTGGGACGGCCAGCTGCTGGCCCAGCCCCTGGGCCTGTGGTCTGGGAGGGCAGGGAGGTAGCTGGGGTTTATTCTTTGCTACTTATTTCATAATGACCCCATCTCTTTCCTCAGGGTAACCCTGGAACTGATGGAATTCCTGGAGCCAAAGGATCTGCTGTGAGTGTTGCTCTTGGATTTGGCTCCTCTGGGTGGGGTCAGTCCCTCCTTGCCCCCTCTCCTGATGCCCCTCTCTTCTACTCATGCTGACAGGGTGCTCCGGGCATCGCTGGTGCTCCCGGCTTCCCTGGGCCCCGTGGTCCACCTGGTCCTCAAGGTGCAACTGGTCCGCTGGGCCCGAAAGGTCAGACGGTAAGACCCAGAGTGAACCCCAAGTCCCATCGATACCATCGGGGTCAAACCCCGCCATCCCTCCTTCCTGCACTCACACCAGTGTCCTTTGTTGGGGGCTGGGGGGGGGGGGCATGCCTTTAAGGGTTTCTGGAGATGGTGGCAGGGTCCATGGAGAGAACCCAGCGTGACAACCTGCCTCTGTCTTTTCTCAAGGGTGAGCCTGGTATTGCTGGCTTCAAAGGCGAACAAGGCCCCAAGGGAGAGCCTGTGAGTATCTGCCCACCAGCTCTTGGGCCCAAGGCCATCCCCCCGCCCACTGCCCTACTCCTCCATAGCCCTGTCCCCTAATCTGGGACCCCTCAGGCTGTCTGGGGAGGGGGACATATCGGGGTTGAGAAGCTGATGCAGCTTCAGCTCCCATCTTTGACCCTTACACCCTCTCTCTTCCCACTGGGCCACTTCTGCTCTTCCTGGGCTGACCCTCTATGGCCCCTCTTCCCCAAATCCCCTAGCCCTGAAATAACGGCCAAGGTCACTTCCACCACATGCCAGGTCAGTGATTGACCCGGGGTCAGGTGAAGACTCACCCTGTTTCTCTTTTGTGATGCTTCTCAGGGCCCTGCTGGCCCCCAAGGAGCCCCTGGTCCTGCTGGTGAGGAAGGCAAGAGAGGTGCCCGTGGAGAGCCTGGTGGTGCTGGGCCCGTTGGTCCCCCTGGAGAAAGAGTAAGTGGGCTCTTGCTCTAGAGGTAAGGGGACTCCTAGTCCCCACTTTCTGTGGGTGTGACCTGAACGTGGAAGTGGAGTCTTGGTGGTTCTGTGTTCTTGTCCAGTCCTGTGGCCTGAGTATCAGATTCCTCTCTTCTCCACTCAATGCCACGGGGACAGGGAGCTCTTCTTATTTGTACCCCATGCCCCCAGGAGGGCACGAAATGGTTTGAGCTACTCCCCAGGTCAGGCCCAAGAAGTCACTCTCTCGGAATCTTGCCGGCCATAGCTACAGCCCCACAGAAACTGTGGGTTGGTGGGACTGATCCCCCGAAGCCTGGCTGGGCTCCCTGGAGTCACCGTTGGGTCAGGGGCCATTGTCACTCACCACCTGCCCTCCCACTTCTTCCTAGGGTGCTCCTGGCAACCGTGGCTTCCCAGGTCAAGATGGTCTGGCAGGTCCAAAGGTGAGTGGGGGAAGAAGGGCTTGGGGTCCCTGCATGGCTGGTCAAATGGCCTGCTGATGACTGCTGCCTCCCCTTGTGTAGGGAGCCCCTGGAGAGAGAGGGCCCAGCGGCCTTGCTGGCCCCAAGGGTGCCAACGGCGATCCTGGCCGTCCCGGAGAGCCTGGCCTTCCTGGAGCCCGGGTAAGTAGCCCAGCCGCCTTCGTCCTTGACTTCCGACTGTGATCGGGAGTCCTCGTGCCCTTCCCCACCTGCTCCCTCCAGCCCTGTGCTGAGGATCGGGAGGACCTGGGGCCTGCCCCGACGCCCGCCCACCCTCTGTCTCTCTCCTCAACAAAGGGTCTCACTGGACGCCCCGGTGATGCCGGTCCTCAAGGCAAAGTTGGTCCTTCTGTAAGTCTACCATTTGGAGTTGTTGGGAGAGGTTGAGGGGATATCCTTGAGGAGGCAGGTAGGAAGACAGACAGGAGTCTGGGTGGGGGGCAGCCCGTGAATTTTGAGAACAGGGGAGGGGTGCAGATGGTAGGTACCAGGGCCGGGTGTGGAGCTCTGGAAGTGCCACCCCGTTGTGCATTCGGGCCTTTCCTCGGGGGAAAACGAAGCCTGGTGCGCACCGTGAGAGGCAAAACTTCTAATTTAAGCAGCACCTTGTTGCTGACGGGGGCCCACATGTGCGGTGAGGGCTGCTGGTCGAAACCGTGCTCAATCCCTGTGCCGTGCGTCTGGTCGTTGCCTTGCCCTGTGCCTGCCACATAGTAGGCACTTAGTAGGTGGAGGGACGGATGTGGGAAGAGCGTCTACATTCTGAGAACGGTGTCCTCTCTTTCAGGGAGCCCCTGGTGAAGATGGTCGTCCTGGACCTCCAGGTCCTCAGGGTGCTCGTGGGCAGCCTGGTGTCATGGGTTTCCCCGGCCCCAAAGGTGCCAATGTAAGTAATAACCCGCCCTTCCATTTCCTTCCACATGGTGCCACCTACCTCCTTGCCCCCTGTGGAAAGGACTGGCTCCTAAAGAGAGTTAACCAAGGGCAGGTCTGAGTGGGATCCTGGGTGCCATGGGCAGCTGGCGCCTCCATGTCCCACAGGAGTGCATGTGATCTGGGGAAACCCGGGGCTCCTTAGAGCTTCGGGACATCTCAGCCGTGACATTGTTCCATGGGCAGTGCTGCCACACCCTCTGAGCATAAGAGAAGGTGCTGATTCTCAGCTTGAGCTTTTCCTGTCCATCAGGCTGTGGCCCCAAGTCCCAGGCTCCCCCACCTGCTCTACCCCCCTGCCCCCACCAAAACCCTCCCTTCATGGTCCTGCACTCTTTCCTCCAGGGCGAACCTGGCAAGGCTGGTGAGAAGGGACTTCCTGGTGCCCCTGGACTGAGAGTAAGTACCCCGTCTCACTACCCACGCATTGGTGCTGGCTGGACACCCTCAAGGGGAGAGGAATCCCGTGGCATGCTCCTGGGGTCCCTAGTTACCAGCGTGGAGTCCTGTGGCTGAGCCCATGCTTCTCTAGGGCCTTTGGGAGTCCACACAGGATGACTTCTAGTTGCTATTGGTCAGTAGCTGGGAGATGGGGAAGGCTCCCATGCTGAGCAAGACTGGGAAAAGGAGGGGCTCAGGAAAGGAAGTGGGGAGAAATGGAGTTCAGGTTGGGGGATCATGGAAACTCAGGGCCACCGACTGTGCCTGCCCAGTACTGGGGTCCGCAGAACTGAAGAGCGTGTGTCAGGACCTCACCCTTTTCCCTTCCCTCTAGGGTCTTCCCGGCAAAGATGGTGAGACCGGTGCTGCAGGGCCCCCCGGACCCGCTGTAAGTACCTGCCTGGCCTCTCTAGGTGGCCCTGTGGGCATGGGGGCGGTGGTGTGGAGGCCGAGGCACCTCAGGCCCGCTCGGCATTGAAACTAACAGTTTGGGTGTGGGCTCATGCGGGACACCAGACCCACTCAGCCAAGGCAGTGTGGACCCCACCCCTGTTTCAGGAGTGCAGGTCATTGGTGGGAGAATAGCGAGGCACACACTCCTGCAACCTTGTTGGGCGGTGCAGGGGGTGTCTGGCCTGTCCTCCTGCTGGCCACCCCGGTGCCCTGTGTCCGAGGCTCTTAGATTCTCCGGAGCGCTCGGGTCACGTTTGTTTCCTTCTGCAGGGACCTGCTGGTGAACGAGGCGAGCAGGGTGCCCCTGGGCCATCTGGGTTCCAGGTAGGTGGGCGGACTGGGCCCCCTTTTCAGTCCTTTCCAAGCCCGGGGTTCTGCGGGCAGTAGTAGGCACTGCGGGTGGAGGGCCCGCCCCTCTCATGGGGGCCAGGGGGGTGAGGCTTCCCTACAGTCCTGGCTCTTGCCTTGTGCTGGGCCTCCCTGGAGGGCGGGAGGAGTAAACTTACTCTCTTGCTAACGCATGTCACTGCCTTCTAGGGACTTCCTGGCCCTCCCGGTCCCCCAGGTGAAGGTGGAAAGCCAGGTGACCAGGTGAGTGTGGGGCTCTTTGAACCTGCAAACTATTTAGATGGGAAGGTCTCTTCTGCTCTGCAGGAGGGCACAAGGAGCCCCCCGAGGCCGGGAGTGTCCGGGCCACATCCCAGCTCAGCCTCCAGAGGGAGGGATGCTCCTCCCTGGCTGCAGGACATCAAATCTCCCCCTCTTTCACACGTCTTTGTTTGTTCTCCAGGGTGTTCCTGGTGAAGCTGGAGCCCCCGGCCTCGTGGGTCCCAGGGTAAGCATTGGCTGTTTCCGGTGGTCCCCTCAGACCTGCTCTTTCCCTGTGCATTTCTGCCAGCCTGGCCCTGCAGAGCTGCGCCCGGGTCCCGGGGCCCCACTCTGCTTGCTGCCCCCCTGCCTTTCCCTGGGCCTCTGCCCCATCCCTCTCACTTGACTGCCCCATGGTGTCTCTGCCACAGGGTGAACGAGGTTTCCCAGGTGAACGTGGCTCTCCCGGTGCCCAGGGCCTCCAGGGTCCCCGCGGCCTCCCTGGCACTCCTGGCACGGACGGCCCCAAAGTAAGTGAGGCTGTTGGGGTTGTCTGGGTCAGCCTAGGAGGCCCTGCTGGGGGAGGGGAGGGAGGATGGGGACAGGAGAAGGGAAGATGGAAGACAAGACAGAAAGGAGGCCTGGCAGGGGAGGAAGGGGGGCTTGGGCGCTGGGGTCCTGGGCAGGTGCTGGCCACCACAGACGCCTCTACCCCCACCCCACAGGGCGCATCTGGCCCAGCCGGCCCCCCTGGGGCTCAGGGCCCTCCAGGTCTGCAGGGGATGCCTGGTGAGAGGGGAGCAGCTGGCATCGCTGGGCCCAAGGGAGACAGGGTGAGTACCAGGCCGACTGTGCCTCCCCCAAAGCTGCGCTTCCCTGTGCCACACTCACCCCCTCCCCACAGCACCTGGGCGGGGGGTCCCTAGTTAATCCTCTTGAGGAACTTGGAGACCTCCCCGCCACCCACCCACCCCAGGCACTATTTGTCTTTTAGTGACCCCCTCTCCCAACCCTTCCCTCCATCTCACGCCTCTCACCCTGAACCCATAGCCAATCCTGCTGGGCCAGGAGCTGAGCTGTGCCTGCAGCCTCAGCCAGGGTGACACGGAGCCAGAGCCCCCTCCTGAGGTGGCCCATCTTCTCTATCCCACAGGGTGACGTTGGTGAGAAAGGCCCCGAGGGAGCCCCTGGGAAGGACGGTGGACGAGTAAGTGAATGCTGGCTGCAGGCACCCTGGGGACCCCGTGGGTCTCCAGCCCTGCGCTCTGGGCACAGAAGCGCAGTGTGTGAGCACAGCCCCTGTCCTATCTCAGTTGTGCAGGCTGGGCAGCTTTGGGACTCTCCTGACAAGGCTGGGGCCACGGGTGTGAGGTCCCCAGACTCCCTACGGGGCTCCAAGTCCCTGGTCAACTCTTCCTCCCTCACCTTTGTCTCCTTTCTCCCTAGGGCCTGACTGGTCCCATTGGCCCCCCTGGCCCTGCCGGTGCCAATGGTGAGAAGGTGAGTCACAGCTCCCTTCGCTCATGGCTCCCCTCCCCATCACACCTGCGCATCTCCTGCCAAAGACTGCCGTCTCTTCTCCTCACTCAACAGCTAGCACCCTCCTGCCCACTAGTAGCTGCAAGGAGTGAGGGGTGGGAGTCTTCTTAAAAGCAGAGTCAGAGGCTGTGCACCCCGTCCAGCAGAGCTGTTGCAGGGAGGGAGGGGGCCGGTAAACCAGCATTCAGCAGAGGCCCCAGGAAGTACCTCTCGGACTGAAGCTACAAGGAGAAAACAGGCCATCTGCTGCAGGGCTCCCTGGATGCACTTTGCTCTTTAAGGTCCCCACTCTGACCCCCACCCCTTACCTGTGGCTCTCGTCTCCCCTCCCCACCCTAGGGAGAAGTTGGACCTCCTGGTCCTGCAGGAACTGCTGGTGCTCGTGGCGCCCCGGTGAGTATCTGCCCCTGTGCCCAGGCCCCTGGGAGCAAGAGAAGCCGCCCTGCCTCTCAGCCTGGCCCTTTGGGTCTGGGGGAGGAAGCAGAGATGAGAATGGAGAGAGAAGGCCTCATCTCCATGATGCGGTCGAGGTGGAGGGCCTTCAGGTCACCAGATCCTCTGACCAAGAGAGGTCTTCTGAAGTGGGTCCCTTGTATTTAGGACAGAGCTTCCTGGAGGCTGTCTGCATGTCCTGTCTCTGGGCTTTCTATGCAAGGGCTGGGCCACAAGGGCCTGGGTTATAGGAGAGGACAGAAGCAGGCAGGCATAGGGCCTTACCTCTCCTGGGCCCTCTCTCCCACAGGGTGAACGTGGAGAGACTGGCCCTCCCGGGCCCGCTGGATTCGCAGGACCTCCCGTGAGTGTCCCTGTCCACCCTCCTTCCCACCCCTCTGCTCAGGCCAGCTCTACACCTGAGGGCACCTTCTAGCCTGTGGGGGAGGGAGGGACAGAATGCAAAGAAGAGGGAAATGGCCTCTTCTGTCTTTCCTTGAACCTCCACGCTGATCTCACAGTCCCATCTTAGAGCAGCTCGCTCACTCGCTCATTTACTGACCCACCCACTCACCCAGAGCTCTGGCCCTTTTGGAAGAACGTGGAGTATCTGGCTTGCCTCTAACTCATCTGCTTCCTCCTCCTCGGGACAGGGTGCTGATGGCCAGCCAGGTGCCAAGGGCGAGCAAGGAGAGGCTGGCCAGAAAGGTGATGCTGGTGCCCCGGGTCCTCAGGGCCCCTCTGGAGCTCCTGGACCTCAGGTGGGTAGCAGTGAGCAGCCCCAGGAGCTGTTCCCATGGGATAGGGATGTTGGCGTGCAGGATGAGGGGCCTGGACAGGAGGCATGGGTGTCACCCCAAGCTGAAGCCCCTCTACCTGGCAGATGTTACAGCCTGCTGCTGCCCCAGCCCCAGAAGGGAGCAGCTGTGGGGAGGAATCTGTACTTGGGGATAGAGGTTCAAAAGGAGTTAACTGGCTTATGTCGTCTAGGGTGTGGGGGCCAGGAGATGACACAGAGTGCAGGCTAAGGATAGATGACCAGGGACGATGCAGCCAGGCTCCTGGGGAGGGAAGGGGGCAGATGCCTGCCAGGCCTCCCCCCGCCCCCCCACCCCCGAGGTCTCCTAGAGCACGAGTCTCTCTTGGAGGGGGTGGCAGGCCCACCTGTGATGCCTTCTCCAGGCTGGGATTTTAGTGACAAGAAAGCTACATCTCGGAAAACTAACCCCTTGGGAGTCAGCTCTTGGGGGTCAGACAGGCCCTATACCCAGAAGCCCACAGCTCTCCTCCGGGTGACCAGGCCTCACTGTCTCTCTCCTTCCTTCCCAGGGTCCTACTGGTGTGACTGGTCCTAAAGGAGCCCGAGGTGCTCAAGGCCCCCCGGTGAGTGAGGTCCCCGTTCCCACCAGGTGGGGTGGAGGGCGCCTTGGGGGCGGCAGCTGCTGTCACGAAGAAGGCCTGGCCAGATGCTCCCACGGTGGTGCTCTGGGATTTACTCACCCGCTTCTTTCTTAGCCTTGCTTCTGCCCCCAGCCTGAGCCCATCCCACAGCCATGTGGGAGAACGGGCGCCCCTCTCTGCCGGTGTGCAGTGATCCGGGGAGGTCTGTGGTCCTGGGCAGGCCCCCTGCTCAGCTCCCAAAGCACTGGCTGTCCCAGCTGAATGCACCTCCTCACCCCAGCCCCTACAGGAGCTGGAGGCAGAGAAGCTGCAGCTTCCTGATCCAATAGCCAGACCCCATGGGGCCCTTTCTCCTTCTCTAGCTCTCCTTGCCCTTTTCCACACCAGCCTCTGAGACACCCCTGTCCGTCCCCCGATATGATTCCTGACGCTTCTGAGGGCCTGAGGGATTCAGAGTCTTTCTTCTCATCCCATAGGGAGCCACCGGATTCCCTGGAGCTGCTGGCCGTGTCGGACCCCCAGGCTCCAATGTAAGTGATGCTCCTGGATGGTTCTTACCTTACTCTTGGCATGAGGGGCACAGCAGGGGTTGAAGAGCCTGGCACAGTCCCAGCAGGGCTCCAAAGAGTGCAAGCTGGCCTCCATCCCTTTGTGCGTTTTCCCACTCCTGGGAGTAATTGATCATGGGGACCTGTTCTCGTAAACAGCTGCGAGCAAGGGCTGTGGCCATGGGCAACCTTCCCTGCTGGCTTGGGCTTGGACCCTCAGATTCCTGGCTCAGTGGGCAGGACAGGCTGGCATGATTGCCTCAACACATTTCTTGAGCGCATTCTGTGTTCCCGGCCTGTACAAGTTCTACATTTTGCCCACAGGGAATCTGCCATGGAGGGACGAGAGATGGTGAAAAGTCACCAGTTTACCACCAATCAAGTGCAGGGGCAGTGGGTGCAGAGGTTTAGGGGTCCGAGGAGCCATGTTTGAACTGTTCCTTGAGGGATGGTGGGATTGAGATTTCTAAAAGAAAGGAGGCAGGAAGAAGTCCAAGTAGATCAGAAAAAGCAAATGTGGGGCTGGACAAGCCAGGGCTGGCTGCTCAGAGCTCCCTCCTGGGAGGGAAGGTGGAAGAAGCAGACAGGGGTGGGGGTCAAGCTTCCTTTGTGTGGAGGGGGCCACAGTGGCTTTGGCAGTCTGGATGGGGCAGGGTGAGATGAGTTCTCATTTCTTGCATTTGCTCTTCTAGGGCAACCCTGGACCCCCTGGTCCCCCTGGTCCTTCTGGAAAAGATGGTCCTAAAGGTGCTCGAGGAGACAGCGGCCCCCCTGGCCGTGCTGGCGACCCTGGCCTCCAAGGTCCTGCCGGGCCCCCTGGCGAGAAGGGAGAGCCTGGAGATGATGGTCCCTCTGTAAGTCCTTCCCAGGCCTGGGCCAGGAAGTCTTCTGAGCTCAGAGGGCATGGAGGAGGAGGGGACACCATGGAGGGGCCACTGCCAGGGAAGAGTGCTGGGATCTGTGAATGGCGGCCAGGCTGGGTGTGGATGGCTGGGCCACTCCCTGTCAGAGCTCAAATTCTCACTCTCGCCTTCCCTCTCTAGGGTCCCGATGGTCCTCCAGGTCCCCAAGGTCTGGCTGGTCAAAGGGGCATTGTTGGTCTTCCTGGACAACGTGGTGAGAGAGGATTCCCCGGCCTGCCTGGCCCATCGGTGAGTGAAGGATGCCCCTTCCTCTGGTGAACTGGGCCCAGCCTGGCTCTGGCTGGTGTTCTTCACTCAGTGCTCTTGGTGGCCTGGTCTCTGCAGAAGAAATACCACCCCCTGAGATTTCCCCCTACTCTGCACCCTCAGCACCGTCTCTCTGTCAGCCCTTTCTTTGGAAGGGCTCAGTATGTCCCAGGACGGGATTCTTAGAGTGCACACTCATCCTCTTTGTCGCTGTCCCTCCAGGGAGAACCTGGCAAGCAGGGAGCTCCCGGAGCATCTGGCGACCGAGGTCCCCCCGGCCCCGTGGGTCCTCCTGGCCTGACTGGTCCTTCTGGCGAACCTGGACGAGAGGTGAGCAATGGGACACACTGTGTGTGTGGCCCTTCCCAGGGAGAGGCGTGCCGGGCCAGCCAGGCCCAGTCCTGGTGCCCTGGAGGAGGGGATGATGGGATGGGCCCATGGGCCCAAGTGCCCAGCTGCTATGGAAGGTCGTGATGGGAGAGAGAGAGGGACACAGAGACTAAGAACTGGTACGTGGGCAGGAAGGCATAAAGAAGCTTGTTGAGCTTCCAAAGCTTTAGCAGGATGGAAGGGAACAAGCCTGGGGCTCCCAAGGGGAGAAGGGAGGAACAGAACGGGAGTCTGGCAGGGGCAGCTCTAATGGCATCTTGTTTCCTCTTGCCCAGGGAAGCCCTGGTGCTGATGGCCCCCCTGGCAGAGATGGTGCGGCTGGAGTCAAGGTGAATATCTCGGTGTCTCTATGAGCAGTGGGACAGGAGAATATTCTGTTGGGCCTACCAGGTCAGCCCCAGGTGGTAGGCTGGAGTCAGAGTCTTGTCTCAGTGTGCAAGGGCCTTTTCTCCATGGATTTTCTGGAACATTCTTCTCTAAGCCTGAGACCTCTCTCCTGACAGGGTGATCGTGGTGAGACTGGTCCCGTGGGTGCTCCTGGAGCCCCTGGGCCCCCTGGCTCTCCTGGCCCCGCTGGCCCAACTGGAAAGCAGGGAGACCGAGGAGAAGCTGTGAGTATCCTTAATTCAGTAAAAGCTGGAAGCGGAGAAGGGTGGCCAAGTGAGCTGGGAGCTCGTCCACTACGTGCCTGACTCCCAGGCCCTGGATGCATCCCTGGGTCCAGGGAGTCTTGGGGCCCAGTCCGGGCCATAGGCAGAGGAGGGTTTTGCTGACAGAGTTCCCACTCTCTCCCTCACAGGGCGCACAAGGCCCCATGGGCCCTGCAGGACCAGCAGGAGCCCGGGGAATCCCAGTGAGTATCTGAGTGCCCTCTGTTGGGTTCCTAACTGGGGTAGGCTTGGAGGTCAGTGGGGACTGTGTGGATCCTGGGACTCCTTGGCTCAGGTGAGGCCAGCAAGAGGCCTCTACCCCGGTCAACCTGACCCAACCTGTGTCTGTCTCATTCCCAGGGTCCTCAAGGCCCCCGAGGTGACAAAGGAGAAGCTGGAGAGGCTGGCGAGAGGGGACTGAAGGGACACCGTGGCTTCACTGGTCTGCAGGGTCTGCCCGGCCCTCCTGTGAGTATTGCTGTCTGTGCACGTCTCCCAGGTGCCTCCCACTGCTCAGAGCTCACTTGAGTGTCCCATGCAGCTAACCCAGCTTGGGATCATCCTAAGAAATATCCAGGACCAAAAGAAAAATTTCCAAGACTTCCTTGGGGTTGGAGGGAGGAGCAAATGGAAAGGACGGGGGAGGGGGGACATGTATCGTACGCATATTTAAGAAGGCTTCCCATCCTGGAAGATGGGGCCCTGTCTGTGCTGACCTCTGACTTTTGCTTCTTCCTTCTGCACAGGGTCCTTCTGGAGACCAAGGTGCTTCTGGTCCTGCTGGTCCTTCTGGCCCTAGAGTAAGTGAGATGCAGTGAGTCCTTCCTCGGGGGTGGGGCCAGGTGTGGGCGCTCTGATGGGGAGGGAAGCCTGGGGCTCAGGGGGCCTCGCTCGGAGGTGGAAGGACGACGGGCTCAGGGTGACTGTGGCCAGAAACCCCCTGAGATCACAGGCTGGATGAACATGAGAACAGCTCTTGGCTGTCAGCTGGGCCCACTGGGAATAGGATTCGACAAAGAGGAGCTCAGGATGGCAGAAGAGCCATGAAGCCATCCTGCTGGTCCCTGGCCCAGCGGAGACAAGTCTGGGCCCTCCGAGAAATGTGAAGCTGCAGGGCTTCCCATCAGGACAGCCACCCGACCAGCCCCCCTTGCCCCCCCCCACACACACACACCCCTGCCTTTGCTGACGGCTCCTCTCTCCTGGCCTGCAGGGTCCTCCTGGTCCCGTCGGTCCCTCTGGCAAAGATGGTGCTAATGGAATCCCTGGCCCCATTGGACCTCCTGGTCCCCGCGGACGTTCGGGCGAAACTGGCCCGGCTGTAAGTGTCCTGACTCCTTCCCCGCTGTCTGGCCTGTCCCCAGCATCTGGGAGGCTCGGGCTCTCTGGTGCCAAGGGCCTCTTTCAGGGCATCCGCCTGCAGCTAGTGAAGATGGCATCCTGTGTCCTGGGTCTTCCCTGGAGGTTCAGAGGGTCCTGCTTGGTGCTGGGAAACAGGAGAGAGGGGCTGATGAAGAAGTAGGGAAATGCTGTGATTTTTCTTGGTCCTGGGCTGCTGCACCCCTCCCCCACCCAGTGTCTGGAAGAAGACACTAGTATATTCTAGCAAGTGGGGATGTACGCAGGAGGGGCACATCCCCACAATTCCTGGCTGATTTCCATTTCCTGCTACAGGGTCCTCCTGGAAACCCCGGACCCCCTGGCCCTCCAGGTCCCCCTGGCCCTGGCATCGACATGTCTGCCTTCGCTGGCCTAGGCCAGAGAGAGAAGGGCCCCGACCCCCTGCAGTACATGCGGGCTGACCAGGCAGCTGGCAACCTGAGACAGCACGACGCCGAGGTGGATGCCACGCTCAAGTCCCTCAACAACCAGATTGAGAGCATCCGCAGCCCTGAGGGCTCCCGCAAGAACCCCGCTCGCACCTGCCGGGACCTGAAACTCTGCCACCCTGAATGGAAGAGCGGTGAGTGTGCAGGGCATGGCCCCCATCAGAATGAGGGAGGAGACCGCTCGTAGCACAGGCCAGAGCCAGGCCTGGAAGGTTCTGGTGGATGGTTGCTCCTCCATTTCACAGCAGAGATACCTCAGCCCTGGCTCCCGTCCTGCCATGGCTACTTGGCAGACATGACTTGAGGGTAGAGTTCCATCCACCAGGCAGGCGCTGCTCCTGCCCTGTTGCTTGCGCCCCTGTTTAGCATCAGACTTTCCCGTCCAGGTCTCCTTGCTCCCAGATCCCTGCATCTCCCCTCCCTTTGGCCACACGTGGCCCTCACAGCCTGTGCCTCTCCCCCTTGTGTCCTGGGAAGCCTTTCCGTCTCTCCCAGGCAGGCCTGGCCCTCTCGGGAGTATGTGTGTGCCTGTCTGAGCCCCAATGGGGTACTGCCTCCTCCCCCTGCAGGAGACTACTGGATTGACCCCAACCAGGGCTGCACCTTGGACGCCATGAAGGTTTTCTGCAACATGGAGACTGGCGAGACCTGCGTCTACCCCAACCCGGCGAGTGTTCCCAAGAAGAACTGGTGGAGCAGCAAGAGCAAGGACAAGAAGCACATCTGGTTCGGAGAAACCATCAACGGTGGCTTCCACGTGAGTAGCTGGCTGCTCTGGGCCCCAGACGGCTCCTCAGAACCCTTCTCTTCTTTCTCCCTTGAAGTTGGTGGCACCTCGCCCACCACTTTTCTTGGAGGCTTCGGAAGAGGGAAAGAGGAGGAAGAGTGTTCTTAACCACGATCCCACTGGACACTGCCCCTGGGCCTCACGCCATCGCTCTCTGCCCTGACAGTTCAGCTATGGAGATGACAACCTGGCTCCCAACACTGCCAACGTCCAGATGACCTTCCTACGCCTGCTGTCCACCGAGGGCTCCCAGAATATCACCTACCACTGCAAGAACAGCATTGCCTACCTGGATGAAGCGGCTGGCAACCTCAAGAAGGCCCTGCTCATCCAGGGCTCCAATGATGTGGAGATCCGGGCTGAGGGCAACAGCAGGTTCACATATACTGTCCTGAAGGATGGCTGCACGGTGAGTCGGGCTGGCTGGAGCAGGCAGAGGGTTGGTCCACAGCAGGTGTCATAGGCCTAAGGTGATAGGATCCTCAAGAGGTGAGCGTGAGGGGTTATGTAGAGAAGGCGTGCGGAGTGCCAGGGGAGGGAAAGGTGCCATTGTTGTATCTTCTTCACTCCCTGGGCTCAGGGGAAAGAAGTCCTACCTGGCACGTCCAGTTACTCTCGTAGGAGTATTCACATGGCGTGTGTGTGAGTCTGCCTTGGGGATGGAGTGAAGAGACGCTCACTGTGGGGGAGGGAGCGGGTGGAGGGGGACTTGCTGGTAAGGACAGAAGCTGGGGTGGAGAGGGCTTCAGCAAGCCAAGGAGAGGTCGGGGGAGCCCTGAGCGTGTTTTACACTTTGTGTTCTGTGATGCTCCTTTTTGGGGTCCTGGGCAGCTGGCATTGGACAGTGTCTCCTCTCTTTCTCCCCTAGAAACACACCGGTAAGTGGGGCAAGACTATGATCGAGTACCGGTCACAGAAGACCTCGCGTCTCCCCATCATTGACATTGCACCCATGGACATAGGAGGGCCTGAGCAGGAATTTGGTGTGGACATAGGGCCTGTCTGCTTCTTGTAAAAACCCGAACCCACAAACAACACAATCCATTGCCAACCCAGAGGACCCAAGTATTTTCCAGTCCCAGTCACTCTAGGGCTCTGCACTGAATGGCTGACCTGACCTGATGTCCATTCATCCCACCCGCTCAACAGTGTGGACTTTTCTCCTCTCTCTTTCTGAGAGACCTGAACTGGGCAGACTGCAAAATAAAATCTCGGTGTTCTATTTATTTATTGTCTTCCTGTAAGACCTTTGGGTCGAGGCAGAGGCAGGAAACTAACTGGTGTGAGTCAAACGCCCCCTGAGTGACTGTCCCCAGCCCAGGCAAGAAGAGCCCCCTTCAGGTGCCGGGCGCAGGAACTGTGTGTGTCCTACACAATGGTGCTATTCTGTGTCAAACACCTCTGTATTTTTTAAAACATCAATTGATATTAAAAACAAAAAAATTATTGGAAAGTACATACCGACTTGTGCTTTGTTCATTTTCCTTTAGTCTTTGATACTGTAGCCATGACCAAATGGCAGTCCTGAAGGCCTTCTTCTATTGACTTTTCAACCAGGAGGGAGGACTCTAGAGTCACACTGCCTGGTTTAGTGACCTCACACAAACACGCATTTGCCTCTTTTTGTAACCTTTGCACTGCGTGGAATCCAAGAGTAAACTGGGACCGGAGGGCAAGACTTGAGAAGGGAGGCAGAAAACAGGAACGGCCTTGTTCTCGAGTAAACAAAACACAACTCTAGGGCATGGGGATGGACAGAGGGGATGGGACAGTGTGTGGGCCACACCTTGCTGGATGAGGGAGATCAGAGATGCTCCCAAGGGAGGGTGGGGAAGAGGCGCGGGAGCAAGTCCACAGAGGCCCGTGACGAGTACACACCATCAGCCAACCCTGGCGATCTATTTATCTGCATCTTTCTTTAAGACTTTTAGGTCAAGGAGAGGTGGGAGTGTTACACACTCACCCCTACCCCTTATTCTGTTTTCCTGCGCCCTCCTCTGGCCCCTCCTCTCTGCTTGCCAGGCCTACACTTAGAGCTTCCATGGACTTCCTCCCAACACCAGGCTTCTGAATGGATGGCCTCCCATTTCTCCCTGCCATCAGGGGTCCCTTGCTTTCCAGTGACTCAGGGTGGCACAGTGAGGAAACTGTCACCTTCTCTACTAGAGGGGGGCACAGTGGCGGTGATGTGTGAGGTGGACAGGAGACACGAAACCAATCAAAATCAATGACAATAGTATCTGGCAACATAAATTTCAAAAGCTACCCACCACTACTGATAAACCAGAGGAACTGTCCCTCTCTCGGTCCCATTCTCCTATCCCTGCCTGTCCCTTCCTCCAGAGGAAGGTAGACAGCTTTTCTATTAAAGAAACAGAAAAAAAAAAAAAAGATACATAGGGCATTTCTGTTGGACTACCTGTTTCTATTACTAATATCCAACTTACAGTGTAAACTTTGTTGAATAAAGGGTATCTTATCAGGGCTAGTTCATGACTAAAGGAGTAAAATGAAAACATACTTAAAAATACCTAATTAGAATAGCTATCTCATAATTTAAAACAGCCCTTCCATCTACCAAGAGAGCTAAGGTGGGCAAGGGGAGAGCAGCGGGGTATATGGATGCTTTTGAAGGTGGACAAAGGTGGAATGGAGTCGCAGAGTGTGGCTCTACCCCACAGCCACACTCACCGAGCTCACACTGCTTCCTATCCCACCTCACTTCCCACAGTGGTGTCACAGCTCCTAGTTCTTACTGAAGCAGCTCAGTAGATTGTGACCATCAGCTTGGACCTTTGTAAGAGAAGTCCCATTTGCACCAGGGTATCAAGGTGATCCCTCAAAGCCCATCCACTTCCTGGGTACCTAGTAAAACCTAGAAATAAGAGCTTGGACTTCCTCAAGTCACCTGGATCCTAGGTAAATCACAACAATTTCTGAAATTGGTTCCCCTTCCAGCCAAGTGAAGGAACACAGAGAGAATCTTAAGACTGCTATCGAGGGGCGCCTGGGTGGCGCAGTCGGTTGAGCGTCCGACTTCAGCCAGGTCACGATCTCGCGGTCCGTGAGTTCGAGCCCCGCGTCAGGCTCTGGGCTGATGGCTCGGAGCCTGGAGCCTGTTTCCGATTCTGTGTCTCCCTCTCTCTCTGCCCCTCCCCCGTTCATGCTCTGTCTCTCTCTGTCCCAAAAATAAATAAAAAACATTAAAAAAAAAAAAAAAAAAAGACTGCTATCGAGGCGATGAAGAATCTTATTTATAATTACTTCTGGGGAAGACTGCAGAGTAGGAGGACCCTAAGCTCACCCCATCCCACAGATACATCTAGAAACCCACATCACTGTAAATAACCCAGAAAATGACCTGAATGCTAGCAGAACAGACTCTCCACAACTAAATGTAGAGAAGAGGCCGCATCAGAGAGGGTAGGAAGGGCCAAGATGTGGTCTAGAGCTAAAGGACCTACAGGACTGTCCAAGGGAGGAAGGGACACCAGAGGCATGAAGAGGGGAGAGAGAAACACCCTTACACCAGAAATCCCAGGCATAATATTTGGCTTTGAAAACTACAGGGACATAACATTGTAGTTCTTACAATCAGCAGGGGCTTATATGTGGAATTTTAAAAATCATCAGGCTCAGCTCTGGGAGAACTGGCATGGCAAGAGGGAAAAAGTCCCCACCAGTAAAGAGACGGCACAACCAACAGTCCTACAGAGATACAGCACAGAAGCAGTAGTTTGAAAGCGCCTGGGGTATATGGACAGAGATTTGTTTGCTAATCTCAGAGCTGTGCTGGAGGAACAGGAATCTTTGGGAGACTTTTCCAGGAACAAAGGAGCTGGCAGGCAGCATTTCCGCCCCCTGCATCCCAGCCCAGAAACAAGGACACCTGCGTTGGGAACCAGTATGACATCAACGCTCTCCACCTAGCTTGCTTACAAAGTGCCCACCCTGGCGTTCTCCTGTGGCCAGCCTTGGCCAGAGTTTTGGGCAGGTACTTCCCTTCCCATAGTGGATGGGTGCAAAACTCACTGGCCATGAGCCCTGCCCCCATGCTCTCCTGTGGACCTGTCCCCTCCAATATGCCCTTGGCTGAAGCCTATCCAAAGTGGTGCCACAAGCCTGGCAGTATGCAAATAGCCCCAAAAGGGGCAAGTGCCACTCCAAAGTGACTCTCACCCTAGGGAGAGGGGAAGATAACTATGCACACCAGTCCCACTGCAGCCCCAACAGTGCACTGGAGGCAGACAGCTGATGTGATTGCAGACCCCACCCACCAACAAAACCTCCTCAGGAGACAACACAAGGAAAGCACCCTGCCTTTTGGTGCTATTGCATCTCTGGCAAATGTCTGGTCTGACTCAACTCAGGCCCAAGGTGACCCCGGACTGGCCCACTAACAACACAGGGACCAAACCCTGCCCATAGCAGGCAAAGAAAGCCATTGCAGATGACTGGACTGAAGGCAAAAGTGGCTCAGCCACAACAGTAGGGCTCATGCAAGACACACAGGGGACACCCTGCAGCCCCAGATTCTGGTGGACAGAGGACATTATGCTGCGGGGCACTACAGGATCTCTTCTTCATACGGCCACTGTTTTCAAGAGCAGGAGGCATAGCTGACTTTCCTAACAAATGGAAACAGAAAGGCAGACAAAATGAGGTGACAGAGGAATATGTCCCAAATGAAAGAACAGGACAGAATCACAGCAAGACAGCTAAACTAAATGGAGGTAACTAATAGATAATTTAAAGCAATTTAATTTAAATACATGGAGACAATCAAAACACAATGGTCCAAAATCGTTGGAATGTAGCAAAAGCTACTCCAGAGGGAAGTTTATAGCAGTACAGAGCTACCTCAAGAAGAAAAATCTCAAATAAACAACCTAGCTTTGCATCTTAAAGGAGCTAGAGGCGTACCTGGGTGGCTTAGCCAGTTAAGTGTCCAATTCTTGATTTCAGCTCAGGTCATGATCTCGCAGTTTGTAGGATCGAGACCTGTGTCAGGCCCTGTGCTGACCAGACAGAGGCTGTTTGGGATTCCCTCTCTCCCTCTCAGACCCTCCCCCATGCATGTGCATTCTTTCTCTCTCAAAATAAATAAACAAACTTAAAAAAAATAAAGGACCTGGAAAAAGAACAACAAAACCCAAAACAGCAAAAGGAAGGAAATAATAAATATTAGAACAGAAATAAATGATATCAAAACTAAAAAAAAAAGGAACAGATCAATAAATCCAGGAACTCATTCTTTGAAAAGATCAAAACAACTGATAAACCTCCAGCTAGACTCATCAAAAAGAGAGGGAGGGGAACACTTAATTAAACAAAATCACTAATGAAAGGGGAGAAATAATGATCAACACCACAGAAATACAAACAATTGTAACAGAATATTATGAAAACCTATATGCCAAAAAATTGGACAATGTAGAAGAAATGGATAAATTCCTAGATACATATAACCTACCAAAACTGAAGCAGAAAGAAATAAAAAAACTTGAATACGCTAATTACCAGCAATGAACTGAATCAGTAACCAAAAAATACTCCTAACAAACAAAAGTCCAGGATCAGATGACTTCACAGGTGAATTCTACAAAAACAAACAAACAAACAAAAACAAAACAAAAAAAAACAAGAAACAAAAAAAACTTAAAAAATATTTAATATTCTTCTCAAACTATTCTAGAAACTAGAATAGGAAGGAAATATTCCAAATTCATTCTATAAGGCTACCATGATACCAAAACCAGCTAAAGACACTGCAGAGAGAGAAAGAGAGAGAGAGAGAGAGTTAGTTAGTTAGTTATAGGCCAAGATCTCTCATGAATATAAATGCAAAAATCCTTGACAAAATATTAGCAAACTAAATCCAACAATACATTAAAAAAATCATATGCCACTATCAAGTGGGATTTATTCTCAGGATGCAAGGATGCAAGGGTGGTTCAATATTCACAAATCAATCAATGTGATACAACAATAAGAGAAAGGATAAACCCATATAATCTTTTAAGCTGACGCAGAAAAAGCATTTGAAAGTACAACATTCGTCATGAAAAAAATCCTCTACGGGGAGGAGAGGCCCACATGGTGAAGTAGGGGGATCCTAAGTTCCCTCATCTCTCAAACACAGCAGTGTTGAAACGGCCAAGGGATCTTGAACTCCAAAAGTCCAGGTGGCAAAGTGACAGAGACGCCTCCAGGGACCCACCGGGACAACCTGAAGGGCCATAGTTGTGTGATTGCGAACTGGGAGAGATAAAACAGGCGGCAGAGGAATGGAGGGGGGGACCCCCTTCTGCGGAGGGACAAAGGGAAGAGAAAGAGAGGCTGGGGAACCGTAGGACTGTATCTGGACAAAAGAAAAAACACGGACGAGGATGGAGCAAGATCCAATCTCTAACTGTGGGGCTTTCTCCGGACTGAGTCCAGCTGCCCGGATCGAGCACCTGGGGAGGAAAGGAGCCAGCCCCAGCACGGTAACTAGTTCAGAGGCACAGTCTGAAGTGGGAGAAAGCAACCCCCTCATTGGAGTGCTGCGGGAAGAAGGTATATGACCGTTCAAAGGACAAGACTGCTTGCGCCTGCCAGCCAGAGGCCATATATCAGGTGGAGCGGCACTGCCCTGAAACCAGGGTGTATGGAGTGGGAACCTTAAAGACATCGGGGTTTAAGTCCCAGCTGAGCCCCAGGGAGGCAAGGGAGTCGTCGGAGCAGGACAAACCGCCTCATTCGTGCCCACGGCACAGTGAGGATGGCTTGAACAGAGTGGTTTGGGACACCTGGTCCATGGAGGAGAGACTGGCATGTTGCCATTCTTCTCCCCATCGCCAACAAGGTGGGGTTTCAGGAAAGGACAGCAGGGCTCACAGTGGAGGTGGGAGCCGCCTACACCAAACCACACCCCTCCGTGCCTGGTAACTGCACATCTACACGAGTGGGATTGATGCTGACGAACCAGACAGGCCTCCTCCAGACCAGCGCTGCTGCATTGCCTGATTTAATTCTTGGACAATTCTTTGTGTGCGTGTGTGTGTATATACATATATACCATACACACACATATATATTCATTCTTCCTTTTCTCATTTCATGCCTCTAGTCTGGTTACTCTGGTTGTTGGTTTGTTTAAACAGACATATTTAATCTATTCTCTTTATACATGTTCTATACCTCCTTATTTTCCTTTCTCTCTCTCTCTGGATTAAGCCATTTAATTTCTCTGGTCAATTTTTTCTTCAACCCCCCCCACCCCCCCGGCCCCACCCCTGTCATTTCTCTCCTAGTATGGGATAAGGTCTCTTCCATCAGCACCACCTCCACCCTGTTGTTTACTTGTAGCTGGTATTTTTTGTTTTTTATTTTTGTTTGTTTGTTTGTTTTCCTTTCCAGGGCTACTTCAAGGAACAAATCAAAGCACACTTGGTGGAGGGTCCAAAATATCACTATGAGTAGGGAGATAAAGTAACCAAACTCACAACAAGAGAGAGCAAGTAATACTCTCCAAAAAACACCTCCCTCCTGAAGGGCCAGGCCCTGGACAGTGTATGACCCTCTTTAACATAGTAGTGCTCGCAGGTACAGGACATATAACAAGCTTTTAAAACACATAAGGGACAGAAAACTAGCCAAAATTATGAAATGGAAGAATTCTCCTCAAAAGAAACTCCAGGAAGACATGACAGCTAAAGAACTGATCAAAACAGATATAAACAATGTAACTGAACAAGAATTTAGAGTAATAGTCATAAGATTAATCGCTGGGCTTCAATAAAAGCAGAGAATCTATTGCTGCAGAGATCAAGGAACTAAAAAATAATCACGATGAATTAAAAAATGCTGTAAATGAGGTGCAAAATAAACTAGAGGTGCTAACAGTGAGGATTGAAGAGGCAGAGAGGAGATTAAATGAAATAGAAGATAATTATGGAAAAAGATGAAGCTGAGAAAAAGAGAAAAATATTTTGGACCACGATGGGAGAATTAGATAACTAAGTGATTCAATGAAACGGAATAATATCTATATCATAGGAGTTCCAGAGGGAGGAGGGAGGAGGGAGGAGGGAGGAGGGAGGAGGGAGGAAGGAGGAAGGAGGAAGGAGAAGAAGAAGAGGAGGAGGAGGAGGAGGAGGGGGAGGAGAGACAGGGGTGGAAGGTGTACTTGAACAAATCATAGCTGAGAACTTCCCCGATTTGGGGAAGTAAACAGACACTGAAATCCAGGAGGCACAGAGAACTCCCTTCAGACATAACTTGAATCAATCTTCTGATGTCGTATCATAGTGAAACTGGCAAAATACAAAGATAAAGAGAGAATTCTGAAAGCAGCTAGGGATAAATGGGCCTTAACCTACAAGGATAGACACATAAGGGTGGTGGCAGACCTATCTACTGAAACGTGGCAGGCCAGAAAGGAGTCGCAGGAAATTTTCAATGTTCTGAATAGGAAAAATATGCAGCCAAGAATCCTTTATCCAGCAAGCCTGTCATTCAGAATAGAAGGAGAGATAAAGGTTTTCTCAGACAAACAAAAACTGAAGGTATTCATCACCACTAAACCAGCCCTACAAGAGATCCTAAGGGGGACTCTGTGAGTGGAATGCTACAAAGATCGCAAAGGACCAGAGACATCACTACAAGCATGAAACCTACAGATAACACAATGACTCTAAATCTACATCTTTCAATAACAACACTGAATGTAAATGGACTAAATGCTCCAATCAAAAGACACAGGGTATCAGAATGGATAAAAACACAATACCCATCGGGGCGCCTGGGTGGCGCAGTCGGTTAAGCATCCGACTTCAGCCAGGTCACGATCTCGCTGTCCGTGAGTTTGAGCCCCGCGTCAGGCTCTGGGCTGATGGCTCGGAGCCTGGAGCCTGTTTCCGATTCTGTGTCTCCCTCTCTCTGCACCTCCCCCGTTCATGCTCTGTCTCTCTCTGTCCCAAAAATAAATAAAATCGTTGAAAAAAAAAATTAAAAAAAAAAAAAACACAATACCCATCTATTTGCTGTCTACAAGAGACCCATTTTAGACCTGAGGACACCTTCAGATTGAAAGTGAGGCGATGGAGAACCATCTATCTTGCTACTGGAACTCAAAAGAAAACTGGAGTAGCCATATTTATATCAGACAAACTAGATTTTAAACTAAAAGCTGTAACAAGAGATGAAGAAGGACATTATATCATAATTATGAGGTCTATCCATCAAGAAGAGCTAATTATAAATGTTTATGCACCAAATTCAGAGGCCCCCAAATATATAAACCAATTAATCACAAATATAAGCAATCTTATTGGAAAGAATGTGGTAATTGCAGGGGACTTTAATACTCCACTTACAACAATGGACAGATCATCCAGAAAGAAATTCAATAAAGAAACAATGGCCCTGAATGATACACTGGGCCAGATGGACCTGACAGATATATTCAGAACTTCTCACCCTAAAGCAGAAAACACATTCTTCTCAAGTGCACACGGAACATTCTCCAAGACAGATCACATACTGGGTCACAAAACAACTCTCCATAAATATAAAAGAATTGAGATTATACCATACACACTTTCAGATCACAATGCTATGAAACTTGAAATCAACCACAGGAAAAAGTTTGGAAAACCTCCAAATGCATGGAAGTTAAAAAACATCCTACTGAAGAATGAATGGGTCAACCAGGCAATTAAAGAAGAAATTTAAAAATATATGGAAACAAATTAAAATGAAAACACAACAGTCCAAACCCTTTGGGATGCAGCGAAGGTAGTCCTGAGAGGAAAATACATTGCAATCCAGGCCTATATCAAGAAACAAGAAAAATCCCAAATACAAAATCTAACAGCACACCTAAAGGAACTAGAAGCAGAACAACAAAGAAACCCCAAACCCAGCAGAAGAAGAGAAATAATAAAGATCAGAGCAGAAATAAGCAATACAGAATCCAAAAAAAAAACAGTACAGCAGATCAAAGAAACTAAAAGTTGGTTTTTTGAAGAAATAAACAAAATCAATAATCCCAGCCAGACTTCTCAAAAAGAGAGAGGACCCAAATAGATAAAATCACAAATGAAAATGGATTTATCACAACCAATCCCTCAGAAATACAAGCAGTTATCAGAGAATACTATGAAAAATTATATGCCAACAAACTGGACAACCTGGAAGAAATGGACAAATTCCTAGACACCCACACATTACCAAAACTCAAATGGGAAGAAATAGAAAATTTGAACAGACCCATGAAGAAATTGAATCAATTATTAAAAATCTCCCAACAAATAAGAGTCCTGGGCCAGATGGCTTCCCAGGGGAATTCTACCAGACATTTAAAGCAGAGTTAAACCTATCCTCAAGCTGTTCCAAAAAACAGAAACAGAAGGAAAACTTCCAGACTCATTCTATGAAGCCAGCATTAACCTTGATTCCCAAACCAGACAGACACCCCGCAAAAAAGGAGCACTAGAGGCCAATATCCCTGATGAACATGGATGCAAAAATTCTCAACAAGATACTAGCAAATTGAATTCAACAGCATATAAAAAGAATTATTCACCATGTTCAAGTGGGATTCATGCCTGGGCTGCAGGGCTGGTTCAGCACCCACAAATCAATCAATGTGATACATTACATTAAAAAAAGAAAGGATAAGAACCATATGACCCTGTCAATAGATGCAAAAAAAGCATATGAAATACAGCATTCTTTCTTAATAAAAACCCTCAAGAAAGTCGGGATAGAAGGAACATATTTAAACATCATAAAAGCCATATATGAAAAGTCCACAGCTAATATTATCCTCAATGGGGAAAAACTGAGAGCTTCCCCCTGAGATTGAGAACAGACAGAGATGTCCACTCTCACCACTGTTAACACAGTGTTGGAAGTCCTAGCATCAGCCATCAGACAACAAAATGAAATAAAAGGCATCAAAACTGGCAATGAAGAAGTCAAACTTTCACTTTTTGTAGACGACATGATACTCTACATGGAAAACCTGAAAAGACTCCCCCAAAAGACTCCTAGAACTGATACATGAATTCAGCAAAGTTGCAGGGTACAAAATCAATGTATAGAAATCGGTTGTATTTCTATACACCAATAATGAAGCAATAGAAAGAGAAATAAAGAAACTGATCCCATTTACAACTGCACCAAGAACCATAAAATACTTAGGAATAAACCAAACCAAAGATGTAAAAGATCTGTAAGCTGAAAACTATAGAAAACTTATGAAGTAAATTGAAGAAGACACAAAAAAATGGAAAAACATTTCATGCTCGTGGATTGGAAGAATATTGTTAAAATGTCAATACTACCCAAATCAATCTACACATTCAATGCAATTTCAATCAAAATTGCACTGACATTCTTCCCAAAGCTAAAACAAACAATCCTAAAATTTGCATGGAACCACAGAAGACCCCGAATAGACAAAGTAATATTGAAGAAGAAAACCAAAGCAGAGGCATCACAATCCCAGACTTTGGCCTCTAGTACAAAGCTGTAATCATCAAGACCATATGGTATTGGCACAAAAACAGACACAAAGACCAATGGAATAGAGAACCCCGAATTGGACCCATAAATGTATGGCCAACTAATCTTTGACAAAGAGTATCCACTGGAAAAAAGACAGTCTCTAGCAAATGGTGCTGGGAGAACTAGACAGCAACATGCTAATGAATGAAACTAGACCACTTTCTTACACCATACACAAAAATAAACTCAAAATGGATGAAAAACCTAAATATGAGACAGGAAACCATCAAAACCCTAGAGGAGAAAGCAGGCAACAACCTCTTTGACCTCAGTCGCAGTAATTTCTTGCTAGACACATCTCCAAAGGCAAGGGAATTAAAAGCAAAAATGAACTATTGGGACCTAATCGAGATAAAAAGCTTCTGCACTGTAAAGGAAACAATCAATAAAACTAAAAGGCAACCGACAGAATGAGAAAAGATATTTGCAAATGACATATCAGATAAGGGTTAGTATCCAAAATCTATAAAGAACTTACCAAACTCAACACCAGAAAAACCAGTAATCCAGTAAAGAAATGGGCAGAAGACATGAATAGACACTTCTCCAAAGAAGGCATCCAGATGGCCACCAGACACATGAAAAGATGCTCAACGTCACTCATTATCAAGGAAATACAAATCAAAACCACACTGCGGTATCACCTCACACTGTCAGAGTGGCTAAAATGAACAACTCAGGCAACAACAGCTGCTGGCAAAGATGTGGAGAAATGGGAACCCTCTCACACTGTTGGTGGGAATGCAAACTGGTGCAGCCACTCTGGAAAAAAGCGTGGAGGTTCCTTAAAAAATTAAAAATAGAACTACCTTATGACCCAGCAATAGCGCTACTAGGAATTTATCCAAAGGATACAAGAGGACTGATTCATAGGGGCACATGTACCCCAATGTTTATAGCAGTGCTTTCAACAATAGCCAAATTATGGAAAGAGACTAAATGTCTATCAACTGATAAAGAAGATGTGGTTTATATATACCATGAAATACTACTTGGCAATGAGAAAGAATGAAATCATGGCATTTGCAGCAACGTGGATGGAACGGGAAGGTATAATGCTGAGTGAAATAAGTCGGTCAGAGAAAGACAGCTATCGTATGTTTTCACTCATATCTGGCTCTTGAGAAACTTAACAGAAGACCAAGGGGGAAGGGAAAGGGGGAAAAATAGTTACAAACAGAGAGGGATGGAGGCAAACCATAAGAGACTCTTAAATACAGAGAACAAATTGAGAGTTGATGGGGGGTGGAGGAGAGGGGAAAGTGAGTGATGTGCATTGAGGAAGGCACTTGTTGGGATGAGCACTGGGTGTTGTATGTAAAAGCGATGAACCACGGGGATCTACTCCAAAAACCAAGAGCACACTTTACACACTGTATGTTAGCCAATTTGACAATAAACTAAAAAAAAGTTTTATAAAGAAAAAATCCTCTGCAAAATAGGGCTAGAGGGAACATACCTCAGCATAATAAAGGGCTTATATGCAAATCCCACAGCCAACATCATACTCAATGGTGAAAAACTGAGAGCTCTTCCCCTAAGATCATAAATAAGAGAAGGATGTCCACTCTCGTCACTTTCATTCGACAGTAGTAGTAGAAGTCCTGGCCATAGCAATTAGACAACATAAAGAAATAACAGGCATCCAAATTGGCAAGGAAGAAGTAAAATTCTCACTATTTGCAGATGACATGATGCTATATGTAGAAAACCTTAAAGATTCCACTGAAAAACTACAAGAACTGGTAAATGAATTCAGGGAAATCACAGGACACAAAATCAATGTGCAGAAATCTGTTGCAGTTCCATACACTAATAATGAAGTAGCAAAAAGTGAAATTAAGAAAACAATCCCATTTACAATTGCACCGAAAAAAATAAATATCTAGCAATAAACTTAACCAAAGATGTGAAATACCTGTATTCTGAAAAGTATAAAACACTGGTGAAAGAAATTGAAGATGATACAAAAATAGAGAAAGATATTCCATGCTCACGGAAAGGAAGCACAAATATTGTTAAAATGTCTGTACTACCCATGAAATCACTACTGCACTATATGCTAACATGGATGTAAATTAAAAATACACATATACCTATACATATATTTAAAAAACCTCTGTACTACCCAAAGCGATCTATAGATTTAATGCAATCTCCATTAAAATACCAACACCATCTTTCACAGAGATAGAACAAATAATCCTAAAATTTGTACGGAACCAACAAAGACCCTGAATAGCCAAAGTAATCCTGAAAAAGAAAAACAAAACTCGAGGCATCACAATTTCAGATTTCAACTTATATGATAAAGCTTGTAATCATCGAACCAGTATGGTACTAGCCCAAAAACAGACACAAAGATCAATGGAAGAGAATAGAAAACCCAGAAATAAACTCACAATTATATGGCAAATTAATCTTTGACAAACGGGGAAGGAACATACAATGGGGAAAAGACAGTCTCTTCAACAAATGGTTTTGGGAAAACTGCACAGCCACATGCAAAAGAATGAAAACTGGACCACTTTCTTATACCATACACAAAAATAAACTCAAAATGGATTAAAGACCTAAATGTGAGACCTGAAACCATAATAATCCTTGAAGAGAGCACAGGCAGTAATTTCTCTGACATTGGTCATAACAACATTTTTCTAGAGAGGTCTCCTGAGGCAAGACAAACAAAAGCAAAAATAAACTATTGGGACTAAACAAAAATAAAAAGCTTCTACACAGTGAAGGAAACAACAAAACTAAAATACAACTTACTGAATGGAAGAAGATATTTGCAAATGACATATCCAATAAAGGGTTAGTGTCCAAAATAAAGAGCAGATACAACTCAACACCCAAAAAACAAATAATCCAATTAAAAAATGGGTAGAAGACATGAACAGACATTTCCCCCAAGACGACATACAGACGGCCAACAGACATATGGAAAGATGCTCAACATCACTCATCATCATAGAAATGCAAATCAAAACTACAATGAGACATCACCTCACACCTGTGAGAATGGCTAAAATCAAAGAGAAAAAACAAGTGTCGGCGAGAATATAGAGAAAAAGGAACCCTCTTGCACTACTGGTGGGAACATAAACTGTGGCAGCCACAGTGGAAGACAATATGAATGTTCCTCAAAAATTAAAAATGGAATTACCATACGATCCAGTAAACTCATGAGTGAATACTTATCGCCAAAATAAAAAAACACTAATTCGAAGGGAAACATGCACCCCTAGGTTTACTGCAGCATTATTTATAAAAGCCAAATTATGGAAGCAGCCCAAGTATCCATCAACTCATCAACAGATAAAGAAGTGGTGTGTGTGTGTGTGTGTGTGTGTGTGTGTGTACACACACACACACACACACACACACACACACAAAACGGGAGTATTAGCTGTGAAAAAAAATTAAATCTTGCCATTTGCACCGATGTGTCTAGAGCTAGAGTGTATTAGGTTAAGCAAAATAAGTCAGAGAAAGACAAATACCATATGACTTCACTCATATGCGGAGCTGAAGAAAAATAAACGAACAAAGAAAAAGAGACAAACCAAAAAGTGACTCTTAACTATAGAGAACAAACTGATGGTTGCCAGGGGGAAGTGGGTGGGGGATGGATGTCATAGGTGAGAGGGGTTAAGAATACACTTAGGGTAAGCACTGAGTAAATGTACAGAATTACTGAATCACTATACTGTACACTTACAACTAATATAACACTGTATGTTAACTATGCTGAGATTAAAATAAAACAAAGAATCTTACTTGTAAAGTCAAGAATAAGAACTACTTTGCTCCGAGGAAGTATGTGGGACCCTTTAGATTCATTCAGAGTTTTTATAAATAGGATGAGTCTTTAATTGTATTATTTTTTTAAGTAGGCTCTACACCCAACATGGGGCTTGAACTCACCACCCCGACCCAAATCAAGAGTCGCATGCTCTACTGGCTGAGCCAGCCAGGGCCCCCACAAATAGGCAGAGTCTTTTAAGTAATTTAGTTCACACCTGGGGCTAGAGTTCCTAGAGCAGCCGATCCAGAGATCTTGGGGATCTTGCTTTGGGGAAACTAAGGTTGCGGAATAGACAGTGGAGGCAAACTGTGGCCTATATGGGGCCTGGCAAATATCAAAAGCTTGTGGTAGATGAACTTCTGCTATGGTTCTGAACAAAATGCATCAGAAAATGCAATCCTTTGCATACAGCAGGTGCTCAATAAACATTTTCCTGGCATGAGTAAATGAACAAATGGAGATTTCAACCAGGTGACACGGTGAAAGTAGTGTGAGAGCAAGAAAGGTCCCAACATAGGCCACACCAGCACCTGCAGAGAAATGATCTCTAGCGAAGCCCCGTGTCCAAGAAACATACTCTCCAAATCTCAATGCACTAGGAAAACCACAGTGATAGCGAGGACACCCAAGCCAACCACTTGCCCTTTCTACTCTGGTGTTGCTGACAGCAAATTGTATGCATTGAATCAGTAACTGACGGAGAGCATGATTAAACCACGCAGAACACCCCACAGTGTAGCTTGGCATGCTAGGATATAAATAGGTATGAGAATTCATAGCATAATGCAGTCAGACCTGTTGAAAAATTTTAAGTGCTCTCACTTGAAGATCATAGCTGAGTTCTAAAGGTAATATGTATAAGAAATGCTGTGGAGGTACACAGACACAAAATGGGATTCCAAACTGAAGTACTAATGAGTAACGCGAAGAGGTGCTAGAGACTAGTTGAAACATGGCAAAACTAAAGAGAAAACGTGTAATTGTGAACATCTTCATTTGTTCAGGGCACGTTCTGTTTAGGATAGTGTTCTCAGAAAAGGGGATTTGCTCCTGCACAAGCGGTGGTGCTCCCTCACCGACACACAGTACAGACCATTAAAGGATCCAGCAGAACACTGTAACTCGGCTTTCAACCCTGAGCTTTGGGTTACTCCATCATGGTCAACAGCAGCCAAAGAATCATAAAATTTAACCTTAGTTTGAAGACTCTGAGTGCAAAAATCATTAAACAAATATAATCAACCTATAGGAGTGGGGACAAAAGCTAATACTGACTCCCTGCCACCACCCGTTGCTCTGTTAGGGTTTCCCGAGGCCACCAGTGAGGGAACTGGAGTCCACCTCAGCCGGATCCTGAAACCTAACTACTCAAGTTACCCAACCAGATTCCCTGCCATCGTGGGGCTGTTATGTAGCCCATTCTTTGGACGCCAAGAGGGTGGACAAAACTTTCAGCTTCAAACCAGGTCCTCTTAATCAGTACTACAGTCAACTGGTGGGGGACGTTATTCCTCCTTAGGAAAGGAGCTGCTCACTCCTCAGGCATCTGCCCTACCTCTAGCAACCTCCAGGGGGCACTAAGTGGTCTGTTCTCCAAGAGCAGTAGGGCAGCCTGTCACCACAGGGGGGCGCCAGATGGGGAGGAGCCAGGCTGCTGTGGCAGGAGGCTGCTTTCAGTGATGGGAGCTCACGGGGACAGTACAGTGGGGACTCCTTTTCCTCCCCCCTCCCCCATCCTGTGCTGACCCACTTAGCAGGCAACTATTCTACAGTCCCCCAGAGGTGGCTCCTAAGACATCCAGGCAATCCGAGGAAACGTAGGTGAATCAAAAAAGCAGGGTTTATTTTTCTACCAAATCCCCAATCCATGTTCCAGCCAATGGATGAAGGGTAAAGCAAGCCTCACATAGACTCTTGCTAAAAACAATTGAGCTTTCTACAGGAAAAAAAGGTTTTTTGTTTTTAAGTTCCTAGGCATTTGTGAACAGATGAAAAAAATTCCCGTATTAAAGGGTCTGTGCTTCCTTATGTATTCAAATGTTCCCACCCTCTGCCTCTTCTGTGCAGACGAGTAGGACAGTCCTGCAGCTGCACTAACAGTCCAATCTCCACGTCACTCTGTGCATTGATAACCTAGAACCACAGTATGATTTCTATTTGTAATGCCCCAAGAACAGCCGAAAACAGCAGGATTCAATTCTCCAAACTTTCCGAGGGCCTACTATTTGCTGGGCACAGGGTAGGCACCGGGCAGTGAGTCTGCTGGTTCTGAGAAACACAGATGGCGCTACCAAGAGGAGCTCTCCCCACCAAGCGGCAGGAGGGTGTTTGCTGGCGATCAAGAGAACCAATTTCTCCGCTCTTTCTACCACCTGCGACATGGTATGAAACTCAGGCCCTGGGAACAGGTGCTGTGTCTCTTCTGGCAGGTGCTGCCACGGAAGAACCAAGAGCAGTTTCTAAACAGCTGTGGAATTTGCTCCACAGTCCACATAGTGATGTGTCTCCAAGGAGCTCTGTGTCATGTGGCCAATGTATGAAATCTTCACTGAAGTTCTAGGGGGAGGAAAAAAAAAACACAAGAAGAGTAAGTTCTGTTTTTGAGATGAAGAAAAGTTGCCTGAATAATTTCTAGCAAGCTCAAGCAACAACATCCATGGGTCCCAGATGCCTATCTTCACGATTACATAACCAGGAGGCCAGAGGATCTTTCTACATTCACAGAAAGGCTATGGCATGAAGAAGTGGTTCTAAATAAGTGGTTCTCAACCCAGGACAATTTTACCCTATAGGAAACTTTCCGCCATGTCTGAAGACCTTCCGGGGTATTACAACTGAGGGGCCGGGAGGTGGTGACTTAACTAGCGTTTAGTGGGTAGAGGCTAGGGATGCTGTTAAACAACTTGCAGTGCACCAGACAGCCCCCCACAACAAAGAACTGTTAACGGTGTCCAAGATGTCCCAATGTCCAAAATGTCAACGGTGCCAAGGCTGAGAAGCTCTGCTCTAGACCCTCCTATTTCAAATGTCTAGAAGATGCTTGTCATCCGCAAACTGAACAGTCAGGGTTCTAGGACCAACTCTATAAAGACCCATGACATATGGTAATTTGTGTGGACAGAAAGTAAGTCTGGTCAAACACCCAGTACTTACTACGCCTTGAGAAGTTCTTCTGTTCTTTACTAGTCTCACTCGGATTCTAAAGGGATCACAGAACCAGACCTTACTTCATGGAGAAAACTTTATGTCTACTTGATCACTGTGAATCTGGTGATTTGTGAAGGGAATTGGACACTGCATCTAGAGAACACCCAAGGGTCCACTGTATTTGTGTCTGTAAGACATCATGTGTCCCCTCTTTGGTTAGGTGCCTTTGCTTTGTGGGCCACACAGCATCTCCCGAGCAAAGGCGGTGAGGTCACACAGCTTGATGGTCCAGGTGCAGACGCAAAGGCCACGGGGACAGGGAGAAGAGCAACGTACCGCATGAAGATCACTATGTTGTGCACCACGATATCGGGTAATGTGCAGAAGAAGCTACCAAACAGCAAATATGAAAACAGTTAGATTGGTTTGAAGAAAAAAAAAAAAAAAAAAAAAAAGAATGAACAGAAGAGCGCTGAGTGACACAGTCAGCCCTGCTTGGGGCTCCTCTGCTCCCCCACCCTTCTGACCTAAGTGCTTCCAGGGCTCACTAGCTCTGAGTCCCCACAGAGTCCACACATCCTCCCACGTCATGATACTTGTTTTTTCAAACCCACCATATAAATGCCGGAGCCTGTAAATGTTTCTAGTGGCTAAATGATCTCTTAGAAATCCCAGCACTTCGGTCGAAGGCCAACACACATCCTCCAAACAAACCCCAAGATGGCCAAAGCTTAGGGAACCTACAGGCCAAAGGCTGGGACTTAAGGTAGGACCAGCCCCAATCAACTGAGTACATTCTGAATCCCTTCCATCCAGCAGAGAGCACACATATAGACAATGCTGTCCTTACTACACATAGGAAAACGGTCCTCCCATCTCAGCCTTCGCAGTAAAATTCACCTGAAAATAAGACACCACAGTCAGTCTGTGGCCCAGGCAGGCTCAAGACAGAACAGCACTGTTACCAGCAATCCACAGACTTGAGAGCATTCATCCGTCACATACAAAATACTTCCCCGAGATTGTCCCTGACATAGACCATGACCCTCTAACAACGGCTGCAACCTCTTCCCTTGCGAGAGGCCAACAGACTTCAGACTATAAGACTGCCTCTTCTCGATTTGTAGCGAACTACTTGCTCTTAGAAATTCTTTTGTTCTCCTATCACTCAAATGCCAGCTGATTTTTTTTTTCCTATTTCTCATAATTACAGAGCACATCAAATTTTCCTCATCAACCCGTCGCTGCCAGTGGAAATGAGAAGACAGAAAGCAAAGTCCTGAGGCTACAGCACCCCACGGCCCCTACTCTTTCCTGAAGCCTGTGAAGCACGGGTCCTAAAAGAACAGCATACCAGTTGCTCGCTCCGAGGTGGAATGAGGGAGACGTTAGTGGTCACGTACGTGCCAACCACTGTGTTCATGTACTGAACCTGGCTGGACAGGCTGGTCACTGCCACAGAGTAGAAATTGGAATTCCTGATTTTCAGGGTGGCCTGCATCAGGGTGAGGGAGGAAACAAGTATGAGTGTCTTGGGTCCAAGACTTGTAGGTGCACAATCTGGGAAGCAAGGCCCTAAGTCTTACCGTGATGGCGAGGATTACAAGGGAGTCCTGCTTATTAAAGGTGACTTTCACCACTTTGATGCCGTCATCATCGACAAGGACTGAATGTGGAAACAGGAAGAAAACCACCAAACCAGATGCCAGGAGACAGAGCAGGACAGACAGGAGGACGTACTGCTTACTGCAAATGACACAGCACATGATCGGCCCGGGCAGTCAGATATCAAGGTCCAATTAGTCAAGATTAAATGCAAAACCAGGGATGAAGGGAAAAGGAAAGTACAAAGAGCCAGGAACAACAACCAGGCAAGAATGAGTGCAGTGGGAGAAGCCTTTAAAAACTCATTTGAATGCCATCCGTCATCTGGAAACAGAAGCTGAAGGGAGGAGCGCGGAGGACAGAAACAGTTCCTCACCTCCCATGATACCCCCGTTCTCCAATGCCTTCCAGGTCAACTCTTTCACTTGGCCCTCAGAATGTTTCTAGCAGTGGTCCTTCCCCAGATTGTGACGGGGCAGAGATATCTTGCTCGAGCAGATAGTATTAAAGGAAATGGGGAATTTACAAGAACAGATAAAATTTTTCAAAAAGTAGCTGGCACTCATACATATATGGGACTAGGGACAGGAGGACAGAAGTAGGTATCAAGAGGAGAGACACGTGACTCACGTTCTCTGAGGGCGCAATCTCTGATCACTGTGTGGGATCAAAGCCACCAACTCGTTTACTTGTTCTAGGAAAGAACCAAACAATTATTTTGGTAAAATAAACCCCATGTGCTCGTGATACTCTCCTTTACGTCACAAACGAACCTGTCACAACAGAGGTTTGCCTGGAATTAGACATTTCTATACTAGTTCCACATTTTGGGTCTAAGGAACAAGAAACCAGTAAATCCATAGACTGTGCCACAAATTACAAGACATCTATCGATCCTACCAGGGCAGTGACATGGAGGTTGAGACATCTAGATCTTGTTCTAGTTTTACCGCATGGCCTTGAGCTGCCGAACGGCCCTGGGGAAGTCATTTCCTCTCTAGGCTGCTGTCTCCTCATGTGTCACATGAAGGCTTTGGAGTAGATGGTTTCTAAGGTTCTTACCAGCTGTAAACATCCGTGACTCTCCATCTAAATTGCGAAGACCTCCTGAGGACCAATTTACTGACAGATGATCCTGCACTTAATCAAGGCTCCACTCCTGAGCATGTGTTTTTCTCTCCCCACTTGAAATACTTCCCAGACCTTAGGCCGTTAATGATTTACTATCTACTTCCTTGAAAAGACGCTTCCAAGATGGCTCCCCTGAAAAAGCTGTGCCAGGCCTCACAAGTGAGAGCAATAAAGAAACGTGCCTGTCAACAAATCCCACAACGTAGAGCCAACTGCATGCTCCAAACCAAGGACACAAAGAACAAAAGAGTGCAAGTCAAGAGAGGCTTTCAGATATAAGGAGACCAACAGAAGTTGTGCAACCTACCCAAATTTATCAAATTGGCTTCTGTTCAGGGCACTATGACTATGGCATTACTGCCCAGAAGAGAAGCTCTGTCTGGGCGGCAGAAGCAGCCCTGTGGGTACCTTGGGAATCCTTCCCCTGATTGCCAAAGATGCTCACCTGTTGGAATGTAGCCTGTCCCCTGGCACGTGAGACAGGTGATGCTATCTCGACCTGTGAACTCCACATATGGGAACTGAGCAATGGCTTCTTCCTGCTCCCTTTCGGCCAGCAAATCCGCCCTGTCATCTTTCTTTCGCTTGCAGTAAGAGGGGCGAGCAGAGGTGGAATGCTGGGACCCCATGGCCCGGATGTGCCACTTGTATCATGTCCTGAGACGTAAAGAGGCAAGTGAGCGCATGTTAGTGGCCACGCTGAGCCCGGAGAGAAGGAATTGCCTCTTTCTGTCAGAAAAGTGAAAACACACAAAAAAAGAGACCAAATTGCCGTCCTGGGATTTCAAACACCTGCACGATTTCTACCAGGATCGTCATTTTGTAGCAATGTTCCTCAACCGCTGCCACCCGCCCCATAAAGCCAGAGAAACAAGAGCTCCCTCCACCAACCTGCCCAGCTCCTCACTGCCTGTGGACTCGGGGCACCCCAGCTCCCACCTGGTCCCAGCCTCGCCCCTTCCTGCCCGCTATTCGCAAACTCTGCGCTCTCCTCGAGAAAACCTTCCCGGACAAACAACAGGCACCAAATCAGTAACAGGCCTTAGAGATCCCCATCCCCCTCCACTCCCAGCCCCGGGAGGCGGGCTCAGGTCACGCCCCCCGGCTGACTGACGCTGCGAGCCCACCGGGGTCGCCGAGACGGGAGCGAACGCCGGCGTCCCCGGACCTGCAGCGCGCCGACTCCCGGCAGCTCCTCTCTGGGCCGCACCCACCGCCACCTGCCCGCTCCAGCAGGTTTACCTGCCTCTTCGGTCCTCCGTACTGCCAGCACTCGCCGCGCACGCGCCGAAGGGCAAGCCGCGGGGGGAGAGGGACGCTGGCGTGCGCTCGCGCGTGCGCTCTTCCCAACCCAACTGTGGCGCCGGCAGAGGGCGCCAGAGAGCGGTGCCCCGCTCGGCCGACGCGAGGTGGCCCGGGGGGAACAGGCGATACTCCAGAGTTTCCCAGAAACGCCAGGAAGGGCCTGAGTCAAGTTTCCGGAGCCGCGTGTCTCTGCCGAGGGACGAGGAAGGAGCCGGCGGCGGCCAAAGCCATTCTCAACTATCGTTTGGGTACGAGGGCTGTGTGGACGCAGAGGGTGCAGAGATGCAGAAGACACGGAACTTGCCCCCATTGCGGCTTAGTCCTCCCCTTACCTCGTCATCAGTACGCAAAAAGGCCTGCGCAGAAGGGGTTAGAGAACGCTTTTTAACGAGTGGGTTTCTTTGCACATACTCTTAGCCTGCAGCAGAAGAAAGTGAGGACAGACATTAAGTGACATTGCTTACGACGCTGCTGGGGGAGAGGAGAGATTGTGAACCCGACTGATGAAGGGCCTGCTTGGCAATGGAGAGTGAAGCTGGCGACCTCCAAAGTCTCTGCCACCTCCGTAACTCTTCCTTTATGCTCTAGGGAACGCTGGTGCCCCTTCTGCTGTCCAGCTACCTGCTCAACTGCTGGTCATAGCCGATCCACTGAGCCTTTAGAGTAAGAAGTGCTAAAGAAGGAAATAGTAAATGACACTTGTTAAAGACAGTGAGGCAGACTTTACTAAAGGGGGGCCATGGCTATGGGTGTAGGGACGGCTGCAATGGGGACTTGCATTGAGGGGGTGGGGAAGAGATTGGGTGCAGCTCTGAATACAACATGGGCAAGTAGGAATTCATAGGCAAGGAGCAGGGTGGGTGGTCAGCAGATGGAAAATTACTAAGAGGAAACATCAGGGGTAGGGAGAATTCTGGCTAAACCGACCTAACAGGATTCTTGCTGAAGACAGGCCAGGATGATCAGCTGTCACCCGGGGGATGGTGGAGAATGCTCAGGTGTCCAGGGTCCAGAGTTCTTGCTCATACTGGATTCTATGATAAGCACACAGAAGGGCCTAGGAGAAGTTTTAGGAGCCTGACTAAAGTTTGGTCAAGCAAAGAATCTTAATCAGAACCTTAATCTCAGCAAGGAGGCATTGTTACTCTTTTCTACCTCTAGCCCATACCTTCTCCTTCCTGAAATCTGGTCATCATCTCTCTCGTTGCAATCTCTATACCAATTTATATTCTTTATACAAATCTGATTTTGTTTGGGGCAACAATATGCTCAACTAAAAAATACATCTCCCCACCTGTCTTGCCACATGACACAGCTTGAGCCAATGAGATATAGGCAAGAGTTGTGTGGCACTTGCTAGAAAGCTCCTGATAAGGGATAGAGACTTAACTGGTCCTTTGACCTTCTTCTTCCAGTTTGCAATTTGGATTTGATGTTGGAGATGGGGCAGCCGTCTTGTGACCATGAGGCAAGAAATGCATGCTACGGAAGGCTGGGTAGAAGCATAAAAGGAACCTGGGTTCCTATGGCATTTGGAGCCACATTCAGGCTCTGGACTACCTATCTTCTGACTTCTTGTTACATGAGAAAAATAACCACTCCCCACCAAAATTGTGTTTTTTGGGGGTGCCTCTCACAGTGGGATACAATCCTAAAAAATAAAGATACAGACAGACAAAGCCTGGATTTTAACACAAGCAGTCTGACTGCTTTAATCACACATTATGTAGGCCACACTTAGGTTTCTAGCCTCTAGTTCTAAAGTCTGCTCTTAGAGGGAGACCTCTTTCCTGTCTGAGGCCTCTTTTCCAAGTTCAGCTTTCTTGTCTGAGGACCCACTTCTGACAGAGAGTTCACCTGGGGAATCTGGGGAATGAGCCCATCCTTCAGTCACATGGGTGTTGCCTCACCTTGAGGCCTCTGTTGGATCCCTGCCAAGGACTAATGTCCACACTACAGATGGCTGTTTCAGAGGGTCCAGGCTTGTCCGGGGCGCCAGGAAGGTGGAGAGGCAGCGGCCTGGTTCATACCAGCTTAAGAAGAAGTGGAGGCCAGAGGATGGTGGAGGGCTGTGGATGCTCTGAAAAGGAAAGGGAACAGGCTAAGCGCTTGGGCCTGTAGTGAGGAAAAAAAGGGCTTTGGATTGGTGGGGACTGTGAAGGGGGCCTGGGAACTTAACCAGCAGAACCCCTGAGGCTTTCTGGCAGTCTGCTTCCGAAAGTGTGTTTGGGACGGATAGCCTACACTCTCCAGTATGGCTGTTCCATCTCCTTGTCTCCCCAGCACCCAGCTCGACACCTGGTGCATAGTAGGCTCTCAACAAATGCTTGCAGAATGGCTCAGCCTGAAGGCTGGCCAGCACTGCCTGGGGGAGTAGTCCCAGCATCCGCCTGCACCATCCGGGAGGCAGGTATAATTGGGCAGCACATTCCTGAGGAGACACCCATCACTTCTCACCTTTGCCTGGATTCCAGGTTTGTCTCACCATCCCGGTTATGAGCAGTGAGGTTACTGCAGACATGAGCTCACTGGGGCACTCCGGGTGGGCCGGGGCAGAGTGGGGCCGTCCGGGGATCCCTGCACTCCCAGGCTCCTCAATTTCTCCATGTGCACTAGGTACCCCTGGCCTCACAGGCCAAGGGCAGTAGAGACCTGAGCCGGCTCTGCTAGGCTGCACACCTTCCCCCTCACACGCGGGGACAGGACTGTGCAGGGCAGTGTTTTAAGACTATGTTAACCTCCCTCTGCGCTGACGTGGAGGCTGAGAGTTTAGAGCTGGAAGTGCTCTGCAAGGTCTTGATTCTGTTCCCTTTATCTATTCCACGCTTGGGAGAACTTGCTTGAGGTTAAGTGACACCCAGTAAGTGAAAGAATCGGCCCTTGTTTCTTAGAGCCCCAGAAGCAGGCCACCGTGTCACGTTCTCTCTTCCTTGTGCAGAGAGCCACAGGCCCCCGGTTTGGGTGATGTGACAGCTTTCCTGGGGCCTGGGAATCGTTGCCTGGGCTGGCAGAGCTGGGTCCCAGGGGCGGGCATGCCCAGTACACAACACAGCCATTCCCCACAGCGATGCCAGGGCAGAGGTCCCTGCTGTCCCCGTGTTTTCCTCTCTCTCCTCAATGGCACTTCAGGAATACCTGGGATTATCTCTCTGAGGAGCTGAGCCATTGAATGAAGACAGTTCAGGGAGTTTCCTTAAAACAATCTTTGAAGAATATTTCTACCCCACAGAAATCAAAGAAACCCAAAGGACTGTTATCTCCTTGGAATGCGGGATAGAAATACAAGGCAAACCAAAACACCAACTAACATCTTAAAACAAACACGAGAACCAGACTCTCTCGTAGCGGTACTTACAGATTGGGGAGATGAGTACCTGGCCCCTGAACACTGTTAGCCACTGTCCCCAAGGTCCATGTGATGGCTGTGAGGGCCTTGGTCCTTAGTAGATGCCAAAAGTCCCCCTCTACTGCTGGCAACCTCAGAGGAACACACACTCTGGGTCATGTCAGTGTGTGTGCAATGCACATGTAATGTAAACCACATGGCCTCCACCCCGTCCAGGAATTGCCACCCCTAGGTACCCTTGCCTAGAAGTTCTGGGCCCCTGAATGGGAACTGTGTCGGGAGCTGGCACCCTCAGGCCATGGGAGAAGTTGCCTAGGCTGGGAAGTCTGCCTAAGGGGTAGGCCAAGGGTGGGCTTGCTTCATTTTAACTCCTCAATGAGTGTTCGATGAAACCCGGCAGCAGTCAGCCAGTCTTCCTGGTCGACCTCCCCTAGCACTGCCACCTCCTGTGCCAGCCGCAGGGACAAACCTGGCGGCCAAACAGATTCACACCTGACTGTTGTCAGAAACTGCCATTAAACTCTTGTCTGCGTGTGCTGCTGTGCTGGGCACCGTGCCTGGGGCCTCAGCCAGCAGAGCCTCTGGCCTCAGCAGCCTCTGTCTGAGACCCAGCCAGACGAATGGAAGAAGGACAGGCAGTGAATGAACCGACACCCTTTACAAAGCAGGCAGCGAAAACCACGGGCAGGGGATGATAGGAATGGGGGAGCCACGGGGCCAAGCCCGAGGACAGATGGCAGAGGTAAACTCCAAGAGAATGTTAGAAAAGCCGAATCCATTCTCAATCCCATCCCAGAAGTCAACTGTCTGAAATAGGTGTCTTCTCTCCATCAATAGTCAGCGGTTGAATTCAGGTCCTCTGCACCCTTTGCCTAGGCAATGCGATGGCCTTCTTAGGAGGTTTCCTGGCTTAAAAAAAGTAACTTATTGAGTATCTGTTATGTGTCAGGCTGGGTTTCAACATCATCATTTGATGGATGGGGCATCTGTGGCTCAGAGAAGTGAAGTGATTTGCCTCATGTCACACAGCTGGCATATGAACACCACACCATCTCTGGCCGCTTGACCTTCCAGCTCTTTGTCCGCACTCCGTTGGGGCAGCGGTCTAGCCTCACGGTCCTTTAATCAAATGCAAATGGAGTCATGTCCTCCTGTTTCTTAAAAGCTTCAGAGGCTCCTCCCAGGCTGCAGGAAAAGACCCAAACCCTTCCACATCTCGCAAGGCCCTTTCTCCTGTCCTGCTGCTCTCTTGCCACTAACCACACACTCTGACCGCAGAAGACTATTTGCAGCTTCCTAAACATGCTGGTGCTTTACGTGCTTGCTCGTTCTGCCCTCTCTGTATAGGATATTCCTTTCTCCCTGGCCCACCCCACTCCACACCCCATTTCCTGCAGCCGGAGAGATCGTACACAACCCTCCAAGCCCAGCCCAGATGTCACTCTGAGATCTTCCCTGAAAACCTATCTCCTGCCATTCCCATACACACACTGCCCAGTGTCAGGACAGCTGTCGCCACATCTGTCTGGTGGACTCTTCTCTAGCACCTGTGCTTTCCCTGAGGGCAGGGTTGGTGTCCCTGGAGCCTAGAAGAAAGCCTGGCAGGGAGTAGGAGCTCCATAAATATTTTGTCGAGTGAGTTGACTGAATGAATGGGGGGGGGGGCCACCTCAGGGCAGGGATAGTGTCACAGCCACAGGATACATTCTGTGCCCCCATCTCATGTCATGTGCGTGGTGCCCACTAGACATGCAGTCAGGATGAATGACTAGAGGCAAGAGGAGAGAGGACAGGAGGGGAGTAGAGAGGAGGGAAGGCTGGACTTAGGTGGCAGCCCAGGCCTGTGCCCAGCTCTGTTCCTTCCGCCAGGGGGCGTGGGAGGCCCAGGACGTGGGGCTTCCACACTGGAAGTTCTCTTCTCCCTGAAGCTCAGCCTTAAAGGCCCACTTTGGTGCTTGCAGCAGGCAGCTATGGATGGGATCCAATTGGTTCAGAGCTGGGAATGGGCTCAGAGCCCTTCATACCACAGGCGTGGGGCGAGATAGTTGGCACAAACTCCTGGACATCAGCAACTCGTTAGAACTCACACCTTTGCCTTCCTGCTCTACCCCAGGCCAGCCAAATCCAACCCAATCTTTCAGGGAGTCAGGGCCCTGGGAGACAGTGACGAACAGGACATAATCCCTGCCCTCCAGGTGCTCCCCTCTCCTCCACGGAAGCCCTGCACCGGCATCCTTCCCGTGGCTTCTGGAGCCAGACCGTCTGCATGGGAATCCTGGCTCAGGCCCTCATTAGCTGTGTGACCTTGGGCACTGACCTCAACCACTTCTGTCCCTCAGTTTCCTCACACGTAATGCTGTTAAAATAATAGAATAAGTTATTCCACGAAAGCCTTTTGGAAGAGTGCCTGTCAGGTAGTAAGCATTCGACAAATCACAGCTATCACCGTGATGATGATTCTCTATCAACTGGTCCTTAGAAGCTTGTGGTTGAAGGCATATAGGAGAATAGCCGGACCTGTGTCCTGGCAGCACTGTCGCCATCTCTGGGTTGGCTTTGAGCCTCCACCCAGCTGGTCATTCCATGGAGATTCCTTAGGCGTAGAGGAGAGTACCCAGTACTCTGAGCTCATGGGGCTTTCGGATCTGAAAGGCAGCACACCAGATGGATCCAGAGAGAGAACTGAGGCCCGGAGATGCCAAGTGACCTGGTAAAGGTCACAGCGACAAATAGAGGCGGGGCATGGAGCAGGGGCCAGTCCAGTGACCCACCACCCTATCTCTTGGGGTCTTTGGGCCACATGGCTGTGTGGCCACTCTAGTGGGCCATCCATCCCAACCAAGACAGCTTTGTGACTTTTGTCCAAATTAAATGGCACCAAAGGTTTATATTATAAAGGGTTTTTAGAGTGTTGTTGTTTGGTCTTTCACTCCTCCTTATGGGCAGGTTTGTAGGGGGCAGTACAAACAGTAGGAGTGAGAGAACTGGGAAGGCAAGGGAGGTGTCAGAGGAGGTGAGAAGCAGCAGAAGGTGCTGGAGAAACGGAGCATGGATCTGAGTCACCGTCCACAATGGCTGCCTGGCCTGCCTGTGCATCCCTCCCTCTGAGCACTGGGCCGCTGTGAAGACAGTCTCTCAAGTGGTGGGGGCCAGACGTTGGGAGCGGGGCCTCTTGGGTCCTATTTCCGCCTCTGCTCGTGCCTCAGTTTTCTCTATTACGGTTCTGTCCCGGCCACAGAGCACAGGCCCTCAATTCCCGCTCTCCTTCCAGAAGCAGCGCTAATTTTACTTCCTCCATGAAGCACTTGCATGCTGACCCTCCTGACCCTCTGCCAGGGACCCTCTCTCTCTTCTGTGAATTCTCATGTTAATTTGTTTATACTTCTCTCCGGGTTTGGTGGGGTGGGGGTGGGGGTTGCCTCACCCCTTGCGTGATCCTATGGAGGCGGCCTAGCGCGGTGGCTGAGAGCTTGGATTCTGGACTGCCTGGGCACAGAGCCCAACTCCACCGTTTACCAGTCGTATGGCGGTATGCAAGTTTCTTAACTTCTGTGTGCCTCAGTTTCCTCCTCTGCAAGCTGGAGGTCACAGTAATACCTTCCCTGTGGGGCTGATAGGGCTTTGAACGAGGTGATGCATGTGAAGTGCTTAGGCTGGGACCTTGTGTAGGAAACACTCAGCGGATGCTGTTGTCGTCACTGACAGGTTTGTGTCTGGGCGAACCCCCCACAGCGGGTCCTCGCAGGCTGTGGAACGATGACGGGACCTGAGTGCCCTCTCCCCTCGTCCGCAGCCCCACCGCTGGGGCCCCGGCAGAGCTGGCCGTCTCCGTGGCTGGGGCCCTTCCTCTCACAGCCCCGCCTGAACTCCGGCAATTTTCCCTGGCAGCTCCCACGTTCTCCACTAACTTTAGGGTTGGTTTCCAGCTGTGGTTGCATTTTTCTGTTTGAAAAAATATTTTAAGCAGCTGGTGGGGAAGGGGTGGAGAGGTGGGAAAAGAATAATAAATAAACCTGTGAAAGGAAGATTGTCTAAATGGCCTGAAGCTGCCACTGCCGGCAGCTTGGTCTCTGGGACTTGCCAAGGACTGGGGAGCTATCAGGTGATTGGGGTGGCGGGGGGACACTCTGGTGGCCTCACCGGCTGAGGAGAGAGCCTCTCTGCCCCTCACAAGCACCTCTTGCACTCGCTTTCGCTTTAGGCCTCGCATGAATTCTGAAGAGGCAAGAAATAAACAGATGGAAAGAGTTGGGTCTGCAGCAGGTGGGATTGAGGTTAGACACTGAAAAGAACTTTCTATCACAACCTATCCCTGAAACCCACCGTTATTTCACCCAAGACCTGTTTTCCTCTAGAACTTGACTTCCTTCTCAGCCTTTATTATATAATAGCTCAGAGACCCCCCCCTCCATGCACCCCAGTCGCTCTTCATGTCCCCCAACAGCACCCCCTGCTCCTGAACTTGAAAGAGCAGTGTGCCATCCTCCCACAACACTGGCTTCATCAGCGCCCTCTTCCCTCTCAGCTCTGCTCTGCCTTTGAGGCCTGTAGGCTCTTTTCCAAAACTGTCACCTTAGTCACCTCCCCACTGGGGTGGGGCCTCAGCCAGGGAGATCACCCAAGCTGGCAGAGGCCCAGGCCAAGGGCCAGGAGCAGGGGCCACCGGCCGGCCGGCCCACACGCAGATGGAAGGTTCACACTGCCCCTGTGCCGGCCCCAGAGGAAGGCTGAGACAGAGACCCACAGAAATTCAGGGATGGGAGAGAAAGTAAATCATAGAGTCGAACAGAAGCCGAGTCAGAAAACAGGGAGCAAGTCAGATGTGGGGGTAGGGACAGTCACTAGGCAGTGCCCCTGGCCAGGCCCACATGGAAATTCCTGTGGCCTCTGATGGCAGGGTGGGCTCAGCCCTGAGGGCTGCCTGGTGCCATAGGGTGAGCGGGGGGGGGGGGGGGGGCGGGCAAGGGGGTACGGCATGGGGTCTCAGGCCTGGGTGGAGAGGGAACTCCTGCCCTCCATGCCAGGCTCTCCTGAGGCCTCCCTCCACTGGAGTCAGAGCCAGTAAGGGGGGGTGACACCCCCACGCAGACTGAGCTCTGGGGCCTTGAGGACCTGTGGGGGTCAGAGTGCCTGGCAGTCTCGGAGGGCCGGTAACAGGGGTAGGAAAGTCTGGGAATTGAGAGGTTGACCTTTGGGGCACGAGGTGGGGTGCCAGCCAAGCAGGAAATCACTGGGCCAGAGGACCAAGGAAGTGCTATTAAAGAATCAGGAGTAGGGGGCGCCTGGGTGGCTCAGTCGGTTAAGCAGCCGACTTCGGCTCAGGTCATGATCTCGCGGTCCGTGAGTTCAAGCCCCGCACTGGGCTCTGTGCTGACCGCTCAGAGCCTGGAGCCTGTTTCGGATTCTGTGTCTCCCGCTCTCTCTGCCCCTCCCCTGTTCATGCTCTGTCTCTCCCTGTCTCAAAAATAAATAAAACGTTAAAAAAAAATTAAAAAAAAAAAAAAAAGAATCAGGAGTGGTGGGTGCGGGTGGAAAGGAGGCGATTGGGGTTTCAGAGTGCTTTGCTCTTTGCTGGGTGAAGATTACTCCGGCCGGGAAGCCTGGGTGGGAGGGTCTGTCTGCGACGCTCAGCAGTCTGCAGTGGGGAGGTGCCACGGGGGAAGGGGGAAGAGCAGACTCAGGATGGTGAGTGGACTGACAGCAGTCTTCAAGGCCTCCCTCGTAAGGTCGCACACCCCCCTAGGCACACCTGCCCTCCTAGGTCTCCCCCGGCAAGGCAGACAATGCGAGTCTAATTTTATAACTGAAATCGCTCCTTATTAATAGCGGTGGTCCTTTTGCCACTGGCTAACTCGGACCCCAGCAACAGTTAGAGTCCGGGAGGATTTCAGGGGGTATGAGAATGGGAATTTGTACTTCCTAATACATGTATGCTGAACCTAAAGCTTTTTTTTTTTTTTAATTTTTTTTTTTAACATCTATTTATTTTTGAGACAGAGAGAGACAGAGCATGAACGGGGGAGGGTCAGAGAGCGGGAGACACAGAATCTGAAACAGGCTCCAGGCTCTGAGCGGTCAGCACAGAGCCCGACGCGGGGCTTGAACTCACGGACCGCGAGATCGTGACCTGAGGTGAAGTCAGCCGCTTAACCGACTGAGCCACCCCGGCGCCCCGAACCTAAAGCTTTGCAAAGCATTTTTTTTCTTATTATGAAACATAATATAGTTATGTTAAATATCTACGTACAGTTTAATAAATAATTCAGATCATTCACCCATGTTTCCACAGCCCAGGTCAAGAAACAGAATACCATCAGCACCCCAGAAGTCCTGCTTCGGGGCTCCCTAGTCAGCCCCACGCCTCTGCCCTGGAGGGAACTGCATCCTGCGTTTTGTGATCATCATTTCCTTGTTTATATTCCAAAGCATTTAGTCTCTTAGATATTATCATCTTTGAGTTTCACAGCAACCTCATTATTCCCACTTTACAGATGAGGATACTGAGGTTCAGAAAGGTTAGATAACAAGGCCAAGGCCACCTAACAAGTAAGCAGAGAACCAAGAGCATCTTTGGACCAGCTGACGCCCCCGGGGGGTTTCTTAGTCAAATCAGAATCCCCAGGAAAGCCTGGGGCTTTCCCGGAGTTGGAGAATGGCTGGGTCTCAGTGCTCCCAGTGCTCGGAGAAGGGGGAGGCCATTTTCGAAGCCAGCCAGGTGCTCCCCTCCCGGATGTGCTGACTCTCCGGACTCCCCAGGCTCCTGCTGTATGAGTACCTGGTAAGAAGGGATAGAGGCCCAGGGGAGAGCAGCTGGAGGTTAAGGAAGCTAGAAGGAGCTACAAGCCAATCTGGGAGGGGTGGACACCTAGAAAGGGCTCTGCCTGACCCATGCCAGGGGAGCCCGGGACCGTGAGGATATGCCTGAGCTGGGTATATACCCAAGTTTTTGCCAGACTTTCCAGGTGTGCCCTCCTTGGTGCGCCAGGTGTGGTCGGTGTGAGCATGTGTGTGTGAGCGTGCATGCAGCTGGCACGTCCGTTGGCCCAGCTCTATCTACACACTTGGACTGCTTGGAACCATTCCCCCCACCCTCATCTTCTTGGTTTTCATTATAAAATTATACATGCTTCTCAAAATTTCAAGTACAAAGTCTCCTTTTCTCTAATTCTAATCCGACTGATCCCAGACATAATTTCTTTGAACAATTTGGCATGTATCCTGTACTTCTTTCCAAGCACATTCAAGTAGTTTAGATATACATATCTAAAGGCAATAGTTGTAAGTTCCATTACAAGATAGTTTCCGGATCTACATACTGTTTGTCAACTTTTTTTCACTTACTGTATACCTTGGTCATCTTCCCTGTCAGTATGTATGGATTTATTTCACTTCTTCATAAGAGCTGAAGAGAACTCCATTAAACAGACGTACCATCATGTGTCTGGCGGGGTGGGTCCCTCTGTGTCCCAGCTCCCCCAGTCTTCCTGAAGTGGAGAGAGTACGTTGCGAGGGGAGGGTTAGGACAAGGGGACTGTCCTTACCCTGGGAGGCAGCCCAGGCCCGGCTGCCTTCTGACCTCCTAAGCAACTGACAACCCCACCCACCCCAATGTCCACACTTCCTTCTCCTGTCCTCTGTCTTTGGCCCCCTTCCCCTTCTCCCTTCTGACCCTAGACCTCTGCCTAGTGCTGCAGGTTTGGGGGCTGCTGGGTGAGCTCCTGGCCTCTGAGGATGTCTGATCTCAGAGAGCTGGGAGGAATTGGGGCCAGGGGAACCCAGAGTTCAGAAGACTCTGTGTAGACAACGCACAAGGTAGTAAGCTCACCTCCTGCCAAGGCCGCCCCAGGAGAGGGTGCCATGCAGATGGTGAGGCACTGCCCCGTGCCCACATGGCAGCTTCCTGCTTCCCAGAGGGCATGGGCGATGGGAACTGTGCCCAAGTGTCATGGAAAATCCAAAGCCTTGATCTTTGTTCTTGATTGCTCCTCCCCGATTTTTACAACTGGAAAGTTGCAGCCACGTTGTTCCCATCCGCTTGGGAGAGAGGTGGGGGGAGGTGGGGGGAAGTGGCTGAGTCAGCGGCTGGGGGTATAGAACTCGGTGCTTGCAAGGACCGGCTACAAGCCCTTCTCTCTCACTCACGCCCGTAGTTCACTGATAAACAGACCACACTTCCCAGCTGGGAGGCAGAGGGTGCAGGGATGGTGGGCACGCCTTCGTGCCTGTCCTGGGCCAGCTGTTCCCCCTCCCCCAGGATGGACCCCCCCGCCCCAGTTGTCCAGGTCCATGATTCCCCCTGCTCCAAACACCTCTAACTCTTCCTGTGTCTCAGTGACAAGCCGTGCCCAGCCCTTATTCCTCAGGGCAGGTACAGCGTGTCTGTTTACCACGGGATCCAATTAGAAGTTTATGGTAAGGAAACCACTTTGCGAGGTTGCCTCCCTCCCCCAGCGCCTGGCCGGGCTCCTGCTGCCCTCTCCCTTCCCTTCTCCCCCTTAGCCAAGGTTCGTGGAAAACTTCTCAGGTCAGTGATTCTCACCTTCCTTTCCTCCTCAGCAGAGAGGGGCCCCACCCCCTTCTCTGGAACCTGGCACCTTCTTTCCCTCAAAGCCCTGCTCTCCTTGGACAAGGCAGACGAGATGCGCTGTGGAGGAGGAGGGGCAGGCCTGAGAGCTGAACCCAGGGCAGAAGTTCCGCCTCGGCCTCGCTCATCTCCCGGCGCTGTGGGCCCAGGAGATGCGCTCTGGCTTCCTGTGATCTTAGAGGTGAGCCTGGGCAGCCTTCGCCTCAAGGTGAGGACAGAGGTGCTGAAACAAACAGGGAGAAGGCCCAGATCCCGTCAGTAGCTTCTGCATCCCAAACCAGCCCATCACTCAGTCCACTCACAGATGCTGTGAGACGATCAGCAGCGCCCCGCCCCCGCCCCAGGACCCTGCAATCTAGCTGTGGGGGGAGGTGTGTGGCACAAGCTTTGGGGCTTCAGAAGGGGAAGGGGGGCGGTGGATGGCAAATTAAGACTTGACCAGCTCGGGTTGGAGAGGGAGTGCCCGGTGGGGTTGAGGATGTGGGCAGCCTCTCCGGAACCCTGTGCTCAGGCTCTTCTGCCTGGCTGGGGCTCGGTGGCGCTCTGCCCCGTCTGTCTGTCTGTCTGTCTGTCTGGGTGGTGCGCTTGCCTGAAGTGCGGAGTAGGCGGTGGCTGTGGGGCAGAGGGAACCGAGCTGGCTGCCTGGTCGCTGAGTGCATGACCTTTACTTGATGCTCTGCCTCCCGGGCACCATCGCTGCCGGGAAGCCAGAGCAAGACTGAGAACAGTACTTGCCCCGGTGGGCCAAGGAGGGATGCTGGGGGCCAGGCCTCTCCACCCCACATTGGATCCGCCTCACTGCCCAAGCGGGACAGATTATTTTTGCTCCTTCAGAGTCGGCCAGTGCCTTTGCCCCCTCTCCAGGAGTTACTCAGTTACCGGTGTCGGTTTTCCATTTCCAGGGCAAGGCGGGCCCTCTCCTCCTGGCCGCCTGTACCCCAGGCTGTGGGCATTTCCCCTCCATCCAGCCCAGGGAGGGGCCAGGTGCCTGGGGCAAGGTCACCCTCGTCTCTGTTGGGGAAGCCAGGGCCATCTGACGGTGGGTTAACCCCTCTCTACTTCACGTCTTTACTCTCCCATTTCCCGCCAGAATGTTCCATCAGCCTGTGAACATGCTGTATCCCTCATCCAAGACCCATTGCCCTGCTGCTTTCACGGCCCCACTCCTTACGGGAATGGGTGCCACTGGCTGCTTCTATCTCCCCCGCTGCCATTCCCTTTTCACCCCCACCCCGACCTCTGGCTTCTGTCCCACCACCCACCCCACCACAACCACTCATATGAAGCTCATCAAACCCAGTGCCCACTTGTTGGCCTCACTCACCCCCTCTCTCTGCAGCCTGAACTCAGCTGGCCCCTGCCCTGATGTGCTCCGCTCTCTGGGTTTCCCTGCACAGTGGTCTCCTGGGGTTCTTCCTGCAGGTTCCTCTCAAAAGTGGCTCTAACGCCAGTGCCCTTGGACTTTGTCCTGAGCTCCTCTCTCCATGTGTCCGTTGCTGCAGGCACCACCATGTGGTGGCAAGTCCACACTTCTGACCAGCCCATGCCTCCTCTTTGAGCTCTGACTCCTACAAGCAGGCTTGACATTTCCACTTGAAGTCTCCCAGATGTTTCAACGTGACCTGTCCCAGCGAGAATGCTTGATTCTCACCCCGGTCTTGCCTGTATCACCTCCGCCTTCCTAGTCACTAACAACTGTGGTCCTCGATTCCTCCTCACCTTTTACATCCAATTTACCATCAGGTCCAGGAAACCCTACCTCCAAAGTAGATTCCACCACGTCTAGTCCCAACATTTCTCTTGATTGCCACCACCACCCTGTTTTCTTTTAAACCACCTTCCTCTCTTACCTGGACTCTTACCTGCTTCCAACTGAGCCTCCTCCATTTCAGTCTCAATGAAGCATTAAGAATCATCATTCAGGTGGCTCAGTCAGCTAAGCGGACAACTTTGGCTCAGGTCACGATCTCCAGCTCATGGGTTTGAGCCCTGCATCTCCTCTCTCTCTGTCCCTGCCCCACTCATTCTATCTCTCAGAATAAATAAACTTTTGTTAAAAAAAGAATGATCGTTCTGGCCATAAACCCTTTCCCCACGAGCCTTTCAATACTCGTGTGTGTGTGTGTGTGTGTGTGTGTGTGTGTGTGTGTTCAGAATATGACCATAGCCTTAAGTGTTTTGTTTTGTTTTGTTTTGTTCTCATTTCCTGCTTCGCTTTGTCTTATGCCCTCCCCTCTTGCTGGCATCTGGGTCTTCTTTTAGTCCCTGATGGTCAAGTTCTTTTCCTGCCTCGGGCCCTAGAATCCCTCCCCACCCCCACACCCCCACACAGCCAACCCCATTCTCATCCTTCAGGTTAGCTGGAGTGTCTCCCGAGAGAGATTTTCCTGTCATCCTGTCCAAACCAGCCCTCCTCCTTTCATTTCACCTTCAGCCCTCTATTCAGTTTATTTTCATAATCCTTGCCTTACTACACTCGTCATCATGTTATTTCTTTGTTTAATCTAGAATATAAGCTCCATGAAGGCAGGAGCTATGACGTTGTCACCGCTGTACCTCCAGCACTTGGCAGAGGGCTTGGGGTTTGGTAGACAGACAGTAAAGTGTGTTGAATGAGTGAATGAATAAATGAATGAGTGGTCTCGGCGGCTACGGTCAGTTAGGTTTTGGTGGAGCTGGAAGGAAGGTATGGAGGAAGGGAAGCCTATCGTTGGTAGAATGATACTTCCTGTGCAGGGTTGCCAGATTTAGCAAATAAAAATACGAGACACCCAGTTAGATTTGCATTTCAGATATACACCAAATCATTTTTCAGTATAAGTATGTCTGAAGTTAAAATTTAATTGGCCATTCTGCATTTTACCTCGCAGCCCGGTGAGGGAGGAGGGCGGGATGGGAGAAGGTTCGGAGCCTGATCATATCATGGGGCTGAGGGACGGTATGCAGAGCCTCTGGTCAGCTGAAGCTGGGTGTGCAGCACCCTGCGGGGGGTGGGGGATTGGTAAAGAGGAAGATCTGGAGACATTGGCTGAGACCTGGGGGAGCTCGGCCCTGGGGGGGCCATGGGGATTCAGGTCCTCGCCTTTCTAAAGTCACAGGCAGAACCTTCCTTTTCCATGACCTTCTGACTTGTCCTCAAATTTTGTTAATTTCAACCCATGCTTACTGGATACCCTAGGGATTGCTGGGCATGGCGCCAGGTATTGAGGGCATAAAAGATGAGTAAGACTTGTCCCTGAGCACCGGACAACATGATCTGGCCCTGGGAGGAAAGCCATCACCAGAATCCACTGTTCCCAGAAACAGGGCTGGAAGCCTTCCTTGCTTTATCTCATTTAATCCTCCAGACACCCCCACAAAGTAAAGCATTCTTGCTGCCATTTCATAAAGAAGGAAGTACATGTTCAAGCAATTCTGTAACGTAGCAAAGGTCACAGAGGAAGTAAGTGATGGGGCTGGATGCAAACTTGGTTTTTTTAATCCCTTGGAGAAGAACTCATTCCTCTTGGAGGATCTCAGCTGTCAGGACCAGGTCAAAGGCTTGTGGGGAAGGAGGAAGCAATCGAGAAAGAGGACTCCCCCAGACAATGCTGCCCTGCAGCAGGGGTTAGGGCACAGACTTCCTAACAGCTTCTTTACAGCCAGGCCCAATAGAGCTGCCTGGGCACATGATGGGGCAGGCCATCCACACACGGCCACTGGCATCCTGGTCTCACAGCCTCTCCCAGTGACATTAAACATACCGTCTCATGACCTCAGCCCTCGGGAGGTAACTAAGCCCTGAGGAGTAGAAGCAGTGTGGGAGAAGGGGCTGGTGAAACGCTAACCCCACTCTGCCCCCCCTCCCACTCCAAGGGCACTTGTCCCTTCTAACTTGGGCCATAGTTGAGCTCACATTCCTTTCCTTGAAACCCATGTGTCATAGACTCTTGGGTCAGGTTGGGTTCCCCCAGGGCGTTCTTGCCTTCCTCCCTCTGGGGAGGCCGGGCCCTTCCCCTGCTTTGACAAGTGGGCTCCTGGGGCATCAGAGGTTCCTGGGAAGGAGAGGCTTCACAGCCTATCTTGCTCACCCTCCACAGGGCCTTCTATGACTAAGGAGTAGAAACTTCTATCCAGCTTTTTCCTTCCCACCTAGTGCTTGTGGCAGGTTGCCATGGTACATGGTCGGTGCGTGGTACATAGTAGGAGGCTTGAGCTCAGGTCTCTGAGAACCAACATGACCTTGGAACTTGCTGTTCACCTAATTCTTTTTGTCTTTCCAGTTCCCCATGGCTCTACCTCTTTATTTTCCTTCGTGTCTATGTTGTTCCAAGGAAATGTAGCTTGGGAGTGGGGGATCCCATACTTGAGTCCTTTATGGGACTGACACGTGGGATTCCCCAGAACTGGATCCAACACCTCATGAATGGATCTAGACATACACTTTACACATTTTTCTAACCACATGTGGTCTAATTCCCAGGGCTGCTTCTTATGTGTGCGTGCACACACAATCACACATATGCACACATGCATGTAAACCTTCTCTCACCCACGTTTGCACATACATTCACACACACATCAGCACCTGGATGCCATCCATCTATCTGTCCTGTAACAGAAGGGCATTGGTGTGTCAGGAAGGGGCCCACTGTCACTGACCATCTGCGGGAGAATTCATCCTTGGGCCATTTGCTGAACAAATGTCATGACAGGCCACTTGGGTTGTGGAGGCAGTCGCTGAATGGGGTGGCTTGGACTGAGACAAAGAGATGCCCAAATAGGGATGTGTGGGAGGGAGCTGTTTAGCTTAGAGGGAACTTGGATGAAGAATGAAACACAACATGGAAGGAGGCTTGAGCCCGAGAAGACAATTCCCCACGGTGGCAATGTGGAGAAAGGGAATAGCTGAAAGACTTTTAAGGACAAAGATTCTAGTAATCAACATTACGCTCCATTCTATTGTGCAGCAAAGAACAGCCCCTCAATTGCTTCCAGGTCTACAGGGAAAGTCTCCTGTATCCACTGGTCTCGATGAGTGATGTTTTGGAGAAATCATGGTAAATGGATTGAATTAGATGTTTGATTCAATGCAAGTGGGGCATGAAAATGTGCGTAGGAGACAAGACACAAGAAGGAGAGAAACTTATGGAAGCAGGTACCAGGAGCCAGAAGTGACTGGGTGGGGAGGGGGAGAATACAGCCAACCCTAATCCCACCCCAAACATTCCTGGCAATACTGAGAGGGACTCTGGATTTCCCACCACCTGTGGGATGACTTTTGAAGTCGACATTATATCCTCTCAAAGTGCAAAATGGCCCAAGTGGAATTACATGTAAATGTACACGTGAAAACCCAATGTGCATCCACACTCACATGAGCATTTCTTTCCCCCGATAGAGCTCACACTCAGTGATTTGGCAAGTATCAGGTTAACTTTATAAATGAAGACAGCCAAACCAGAATATTTAGGTTCAAAAATCTACCACTGGCCTGAATTATCTGGTTTGGCCATCTAGACTTAGCAAATTAACCAGAAAATTGCCGAAGTCCTGTACTTGTGCTGGACAGACATGAGTTTTAGGGTGGCCTGCGTCCTTGCAGATCCATAGATATCTCTTCACACATTATTATTAAGTATCTCTCTCGGCATGTTATTACATCTAATGTTTGTTTGCAACCAACCCAGTGATTGTCCCAGATTACCCAGGATCAATCTTTCATACCAGGCTGGTTTTCTACGGCTGCCTATCATGTGATGGAACCATAGGTATAAAAACTGATAAAAGTAGCACATACTAAACAAAAAGAATGCCACCATTGCTTCTGTTCTTGTTCTTGTTTTTATTCTCTAAGAATGTGTGCTCAGAAAATGCAATGGTGGGGTGCCTGAGTGGCTCAGTCAGTTAAGCGTCTGACTCTTGGTTTCGGCTCAGGTCATGATCTCCCTGTTCTTGAGTTCGAGCCCCACATTGGGCTCTGTGCTGACAGATTCTCTTGGGGTTCTCTCTCTCTCTTTCTGCCTCTCCCCCGCTAGTGCTGTCTCTCTTAAAAGTAAATGGATAAACTTTAAGAAAAGGAAAAAGAAAGAAAATGCAATGAAGTTTACTATTAGCCTAAATTGCATGTAATTGGCAAAGAAAGCCTGCCTTTAAAACAGACCCCCCAGGGGTATCTGGTTTGCTCAGCTGGTTAAGCATCTGACTCTTGATCTCAGCCCAGGTCTTGGTCCTAGGGTCTTGATCTCACGGTCATGATTTCAAGCTCTGCACTGGGTGTGGACCCCACTTATAAATGAATGAATGAATGAATAAAACAGAACCCCAAATGGAAACTACCAAATATGAAAATTTAAAAGATAAATAAATAGGAAAGGGTAGCAGGTGTAATGGAAGCCTTTTGAGCCAAAAGAGAGGAGATTTGGGTTTTCACCTCAGTTTCGCTAGAAACTGGTTTTTGAAAATTTGTCAGTGTCATCAGATTTACCATGACGGAGTAGGTGCAAGTGCTTTTGAGAAGCTCCTTCCAAAATAATTTAAAAAATTAAAAGAGAAGCTCCTTCCAGTTCAAAACTACTGAGACTTCCCAAGAGTGTATAACTCGAGCAGATCATCGGGTATTGATGAGGAATGGTCTGATGTGGTGGAAATGCTATTGTTCACATTTTCATGTGCATATTAAATGTGACTATCCGGGAATCTTGTTAAAATACAGCTTCCAATTCACTAAGGTCTGGGTTTGAGTTTCCTTAGTTCTAGCAAGTTCCCAGGGTAGGCTGATCCTGCTGGTCTGTGGACCACACTTTGAGAAGCAAAGGCATAAACTATATGGGCTGAGCGAGAAGTCCCGGCTCTGTCATAGTTTCTTATCTTTGCTGAGCCTCAGTTTCCTCTTTTGCAAAATAAAAACAGTCTTAAATACATACTCCCAGAGGATGTTGTGAAGCTATAGAAGATAACACATCTGAAAGCCCTGTCTGTGTTGTAAAGTGCCTTACAAACGTGTGTTATTACTGTTTTGGGGTTGCCGGGTTTTGCCTTCAAAGACTCCCCGCTGCTGCTGACCTGGCAGGTAGGTGATAGAGTGATAGCTGTGCGCATCCTCGCCCCGGGTCCACTGCGCACTCACGTGAAGCCGCTTCCCGGGAAGCTGTTATTTGCAGAGCCAGATGTTCTGTGTGTGTCTCCCTCCGCCCTTTGATTGCTGTTTTGCTTGCGCTCCTGGCCTTGACCCACAGAGGCCACATGGCTTCCAGCTGCGCTGGGGCATCCGGAAGGCATCTGGCTCCCAGCCTGTGGGCTCTCCCTTTAGTTCACCACAAACTCAGGGCTGGCCCTGGGCAGAACTCTGCACTAGGAGGTTTGACTCCCTGTTTTTACCTCAGGCAGCCAGTGTCCTCACGCCCTGCTGCCCTCAACTCACTCCACCCAACCCACCCCTGTCAAACCTCAAGTGGGGAAAGCATCTGACCCTCGAATTCACAGAGTTAGCAATGGCTGATAAGGCTTAGGGGTGACCTCTCTTCAGGGGACAAAGCCAAGGTGGGGGGGTAGAACCACAGAGGAGTGGTTTAAGCCTCAGGGCCTGGAGAGGGTGGTGTTTTTGGAAGGGGTCAGGAGGCCTCTCTACTACCTCTGAAGTCCTAGACATCAGTGTCCTGCCTCTGTATGCCTTGCCATTTTCCATTTCCAGCCAGAAGTATTCCTTCCTTGCCGTGGGCCTTCTGGCTCTTGCTCCTGACCCATGCTGGATGTTTGTGAACTCTGAGAACAACCCTCTGATTTCAAAGACTGATGTGAAAATCTGGCACATCCGGGTTGCCTGGCCATATAGAGCTTGGGCACAGCCGTCATTATCAACCAGGGGTTCTCGACCTCCTTGACCCCTCAACAGCTTGGCAGTTGGGGCTCACATGTAGAACACAGTCTCTGAGCATCCTGGGCAACGAAGATCATTCTCTCCCCTGCCTCTGCCCCAGCTAGACTCTATACTTCTCTCCCTTATTCAGGCCAGGCTCATCCAAGTAAGGGAGAAGAATATTACTATAACGATAACCTTGATTTGTTTATATATATTTTTTTTAATTTTTATTTTTAAAGTATGGTGTTCCAAAACTTAGGTGCTTTATTTAACGTGACGAACAACCAGTGACGTGTGATCTCTTGACGGCTCTGTCCACGGACTGTTTGGTCCAACACTGGGGCCAGGCACTGTCTGCTCAAGAAGGGGATTTGATTTCAGACAACAGACCCACTGAATATCTATCATGTATGAGACAGCTAGCCAACGAAGATACAAAGATAAATAAAAACATGGGCAACACGTGGCCAGATGGGAGGGGAGAGGGAGATGTGTTTCTTCCAAGGCCATCAGAGTCCCTCAGCTTATATCTATCTGCACCATCTCTAGGTGACCTGAAGGCTATTTCCGCCACCTCTTTCTTTTTTCTGTCCTGATGAATCTTGCCATTTTATTTTTCATATTAAGTTTGTCAGTTTCAGTAATCTCAGACACCAGCTTTTGAGTTTGTCTCCTGGTTCATTTATCTTTGCTTTTGTCTCTGTTTCTGCTTTCTCTGAATGTCCTCTTGAGTCTTTAATTGAATATGTAGTTCATTAACATTCAATCTTATGTTATTATCAATGTATCTTAAACTGTATGTTTTCCAGTAAAGACTATTTTCGCTGCATCCACAAAGTTTGATGTGTATTGTTTTTGTTATTATTTGGTTATAACTTTCATAACTATAATTGTTTTTCTTTGACCTATAAATTATTTAGGAGAGTACTTAAAGTTCGCCAAATAAGATTTTATTTATCCTTTTGAGATTGAGTTTGTATTTTACATCATCGTACTCACAGAATATAGAAAAAAAATTGGGGGTCTTTTTTTTGAGAGTTGCTTTATGGTCCATTTTTGTAAATATTTTGTCATATGTTCTTGAAAAGAACATGTATTCTCCAGTTTGGGGATGCAAGGCTTTAAATATGTCCTTCAGATCAAGATTTAAATTTCTATTTTTATGATTTCTGATCTATGTTGTTATTCAAGTTTTGACTTTTTGAGCTTTGAGTTTCTGGAAAAGATAAATGGAAATCTCCTATTCTCATTTTGGATGTTTTAAGGTGGTTTTTTTTTTTTTTTTTTTTTTTTAAGATTTTAGTTTTGGAGTGCCTGGGTGGTTCAGTCAGTTAAGCATGTGACTCTTGATTTCAGCTCAGGTCATGATCTCACAGTCGTGAGATCAAGCCCTGCATCAGGCTCTGTGTTGACAGTGTGGGACCTGCTTGAGATTCTCTCTCCCCCTCTCTCTCTCTGCCCGTCTACCCCCCACCCCCCACCATGCCCTCTCTCAAAATAAATACACTTAAAAATTAAAAAAAATTTTTTTTAATGTTTATTCATTTTTGAGACAGAGACAGAGTGCAAGCAGAGGAGGGGCAGAGAGGGAGGGAGATACAGAATCTGAAGGCGGCTCCAGGCTCTGAACCATCAGCCCAGAGCCCAACACATGGCTCAAACCCATGAGCTGTGAGATCATGACCTGAGCCAAAGTCGGATGTTCAACCGACTGAGCCACCCAGGTGTCCCCAAAATATTTTTTGATAAAAAAAATTTATCTTTAAGCAGTCTCTATACCCAACGTGGGGCTTGAACTCACAACCCTGAGATCAAGAGTTGCATGCTCTACCGACTGAGCCAGCCAGGTGCTCCTCATTTTAGATATTTTAACTTCTCCTTATAATTCTGTCAATTTTTGCTTCATGTATGTCAAGACCATCTTGCTCAATGCATGAAGATTTAGTTCCTAGTGTATCTTCCCAGGTATAGCTTCTTTAAGTAAGGATCCTCTTGATCCCTGTAGTGCTTGTATTTTTTCTTGCTTTAAAATCCATTTGATATTAATTATTAATTAATATTATTATCGCTGACATTAATATTGCTATCCCAACTTTCTTTTTATATCACTTCACTTACAACATGTTTGTGTTACCGTGAATTACGAACAAACTATAGATTGACTTTTGAAACTCTGACAGTCTCCGTCCTTTAGCAGATACGATGTGTCTGTCAGCATTGTCCACATTCACTTTTCTAGCGTGCCTGGCAGAGGTGCCCAGAGGAACTGGGAATGACATTGCCAGTCCCAGGAAAGCCAACACGAATTACTCTCTCACAATTTTCCCGAGTCCTGGCCCTGGAAGTTACTTTACCTGCACTTGTGTTCTCTTTATCTGCTGTGTAAGATGCAGTCATCCTCACTGCCACCTGCATCTGTTGACCCTGGATCTGTCCTGTGTGGCTCCATCCCCCACTGCTTGGCTCCCACAATCCACAGAAGGGCACTGTATTCGTGCGTCCATTTCCTTCAGCACATAGGAGGGACCCGCAAATGTGTGGACCTGTTTCAGCACTGACACCTTCAAGTCTGAACCAAACCCTCTGTTCTCCCAGGCTTTGTCCACCTGGACTTTCCTCTGTCCTCCTGTCCTGTGTCACTGTGGCTTTTCCTATATGATATTTGCCTCCACAACCCCCCTTCTTGCACGCACAGATGCTCACATACACACACATACACACACACACACACACACACACAAGTTTCTATGCTGGCTCCAGCATAAACTGATGGCAGAGAATTTTGCTCTGATGTTTGGGGTGAGGGTGAGGAGAGGCGAAGGGCAGGTAGCAATACTGATCCAGTGTCCAAATAGTGTCCGTGTGGGAGATTCATGAAGCCACATTTGCTTCTTTGTGAGTCCTATATTTCCCGCCTGCCAGGGGTTGGGCTTGAGGTGTCCAGGCTCTCTCCCCATCCAACCTGAGGTTCGACCTCATAAGACTGAGCTGAGCTTGAGTCGGGAGGTGGTATCATTTCTGAAAGTCCCACCCTAGTGGCTTAGGGGTTGGAAACTGGAGGCCATGTCCTTGGTCTGGGAAAAGCCCAGGCAGGGGCCCTGGTGTGCATGCAGCAGGTCAGGAGCCTGCAGGTGGTGGTGGTGCAGTGTGGGCAAGTCAAAGGGGGCCCAGGAGACCTGGTGAGCAAAAGAGCACCTAACCTTTCCACCGTGGCACACTACCCCCTGGCTAGGCAAAAGGGGCCTCTCTTAGAGCCTGATCAGCTGCCAGGTGAAGTACAGGGACAACAGAGTGACAGACTCTGGGGTAGGAGTCATAAAGGGGACTTTACATATGAGTATCATCAGGGCCATGGCCACTATCCAATCGGTATTGAACTTGCAGGATCTGAAGACCAGCTCGGCAGAGACCCTGCTTGGGGGGTGGGGCAGGGGATGGTCGTCATTGCTTGAAAGCCTTCCTGCTGGGTGTGGGAGGAAACAATTAAAGGGGCCAGGTTTTCTTGGTAACAAGAGGGTTCTCAGAAACTATAATCTATGCTTAGGAACCAAACAACCCCATTAAAAATATACGTGCACATAAATCAGTGACCTTTGGGTACACCGAAACAATTTCTAAACAATGACTTATGGCCAATAAACCAATTTTTCAGTACTCCAGGATGCGATAAAAGGCAGTAACTATGTGGGCGGACCCATCCATACAACACCTTCCACTAATTGAGCTAAGAGATCAAAGCTTCCACATGTGCTAATCCTAAGTGAGCTTTTTGGCTCTTATCTACAACAGGAGGGGGTGCATATACTCACTTGGTAACTTCGTCCTCTACTTCTGTTCATCCCCAGGCACGTGCAGATATAATCAAGCTACTGAGCATCAGTTGGTCCAGACTGACCTGGATGGACACAGCTAGATACGGATAGCATTCTTGGCCCTGGGAACAGGGCAGCAAGAACCCCGGGCTGGGGGCAGCAGCCCACAGCATACAGTGATATGTGTCTCAGGCAGCTCTGCACAAACCCAGATCTTTGGGTGGACTCTGTGAAGACATCACCCCTGTGCTGCCCAGTTGCTGGCTGAGACAGACTCAAAGTTTGTCTATAGCATCTTGGACACAGGGAAGTGCCCTCTGCTTCCCTTGACTTGCCTTGAGCCCTATCTTCTCCCGTGGGGTGGGGAGGGAAGTCACTGGGGTCAGAGGGCACACCAAGTTCCCCCAAAGCACCCAGGCATCAGCCCCACTCAGAGCTCTGGAAGAAAGTATCTCAGCAGTGGGTGTGTGGGTGGGTCCCTTCAACCCGGCACCCGGCAGTTAGAGTAATTGCCCGATTACTGATTCCCGCCATGGCAGGTGACGTGTGTAATCGGGCGGAGGTGTGCGTGGTGGGGGGGCCTGAACTTAACAAAGTGAGGTTAGGAAATTGAAAGCTGGCTTGTTGGCAAGGAGAGCACCCCAGCACCTGGTGCCTCCAGGAGAAAGCATCTGTTCTTCGGGAAACTTAGGAGCTGGAGTTGGGGGTTAGGGCAAGGATGGAGGCACTGATCGTACCAGAGATCTCCAACTTTGTTCACGGGGGTTGGGGGGGTGGTTCTCTCACTTAGAGTGAAGCTATTAAACTCTAAGCCTCGTCTGGCCCTCAGTTTATCTTTCAGCATCAAAGCAGCGAAGGTCTGATGATGGCTGTCATCCCTGCCCAGCCTCTGTCCCCCCACCCATCTTCCCAGCCTGCATTTAATGAATACAGAGTCTGGCTGAAGGCTTCACGCCAAGTCCATTGGCTCCAGGAGTCCCTGGGGAGCCATGGAGGGCCGGATGGCAGGGGCCGTGACGCCTCTGTGTGTGTCTCGCCTGCAGTCTCAGGCAGGCTGCAGATACCACAGGGCAGCGTGGTCTGGGCGGTCATCTTTCACCCTCCCCACTGGCCACGCTGACCCGGGCCTCCCACGCCTGTCTTGGCCTGGTCTCCCCTGTGTCTGGGGACCCAGAGAAGAGGGCCTGATTGTGTAAGTTTGGGGCCAGACCTTGCTGTCGGGGCTTTCTTTGGGCTCAAGAGGGAATTTGGGCCATGGGGGTAGAGTAAACAGTCTGCGTTCCTGGGAAGGACAGCCCTGACCAGTTGCTTGAGGTTGAGGGAGAGAGCCCAGTGTCCAGACCCAGGGCCGGTGGGCCAGGCCACTCAGCATCATCTGGAGGGAGGGAAGACTGCACTCAGCCAGAGGGTGAGTCCTCTCTCGTGCCTGACACCTTCCCTGGCTCTTCATCTGGGCTTGTCTTTGCTCACGGTCGCTAACCTGGTCCTTAAAGTCCCCACTGGGCCAGAGAAGCTTGCCTCAGTGAGCCCAGGGCACTGGGCCAGCTGTAAGGTTAGGCCAGACGGGAGACAGAATACTTAACCTTCCTGAGCCCAATGTTGTGAGGGAGCAGGGGGTTGCCTAAACTGGGCAAGGAAGCTTGGTGGTATGTGTAGTGGGATTTGGGTTGCCCAAAGACTCCATCCGTCCTAATAGTAGTGACCGTGGCTCTTCATCAGAATTAAGTTTTAAGTCTCTAATTGGTTAGAAACTTTCCTAGGCTCATTCTAAGCCCAACGAGAATATTTTGGGAAAAGAATGTCCTTATGTAAAGCTGGAAAAAAAAATAGTGTGATTCTTGCTGTCCTAGTAAATTTATCAATGCCCTGTAATTTTCTCGACCCAAAAGATAATAAGCCGTGCCCCGAAAGAAGGACTTAACCACATCCTTCCCCTATGTGATCTCTTTGCTGCCCCTCTCCTTCCAAAACGCAGCCTTACAGCCCCGGCAGAAACTGTCAGTACAGTCCACAGCTCTACACATGGTTTCCCACCACTCTGAGTATGTAAACCCTAAATAGTTCAGGCTGCCATCTCTGGGAAGCCCCTAATGTCCTTGGGTTAGAAGCTTCCACAATGACATATGATACCCCTGTGTTTGTTCTCCCAAACCCTCTCCTATTATGGGAGGTGATTGTACTCACAGAGGGTCTCTGGACTGGAGGGCCAAGATGTGAGGTTTGTTGTCATGGGATCTTTCCCCCTTTCATATTGTCTCTCCTCTGGGCCCCACCAGCAACAGGGTAGCCATAGAGAGGATTCAAGGGTTCAAAGTGGTCATGATTGAGCCCATACATGGCCCAGGTCATGGCAAAGTCAATGTTGTGGCAAGGCCAATGAGCTTCTTGGTCCCCCTATATGCTGATCATTCTCTGTTCCTCACTCTTACTGTCCCTCAGATCCATTATCCATCTTTCTTTGCTCTCTTATATGCCCCAGGAGGCTGACCCCTCTGGACCACATCTCCCTGAGCCCCCTCGCCTACTGGCTTCTGATTGGGTCCAGCCAGGAGAGGCACTTTCAAAGGATCAGGGGGAGGAGAAAGAGGCTGGGTATTTCCCCCTACTTCTTCCTACTTCAAAGTAATTCTCTGGCAATAGTTCCATGCCTTTGTGGCTTTCAGTTCCCACCAGGTAGGCCACTCTTTGAGATTCCAGCTCTCATTGGGCTCTGATTACTATTTCTTCCCTTATCCCTTGGGCCCCAGAAGTCGAGGTGGTAATGATTTCCTGCCATTTCCACATGCCATTTTTGTTCCCTTAACCTTGCCCACACATCTGTTAACTGACCTTTCTTCAAAGTCTCTTCATTTGACCCCGTGGGGGTGAATTACTTTCCTGTTAGGGCCCTGGCTAATGCATCTCACCTCCCCCATTTTCTGAACAGATAGCACTTCTCTAATAGGACCCTTGAGTCACTGGTCAGAGCCTTGCAGCCTGTACATTTTCTGATACTGCCCAAATGAGACCCCAGGTTCTGGTCCATGCTGTTCCTTCCATTTAGGGAAGCTGATTTCACTCCCTCTCACCATCAACCAGTCCCCTTCAAAAGGACCTGGTGGTGGACATTGGTGGAGTTGGGCAGAAGGACATCGCCAAGGCTCTGGCCACATAGTTATATCTTTTTTCCCATCACATCATCAGGCAGGACTGGGCATCACCCACCTGAAAAGGAATAACACCAGAAATGATGAGCAGGTGGGTATTAAGCAGAAAAGAAAGAGAGAAGCATAAAAAAACTGTATGGACATCCCAGACATTAGTCAAATAAGAGGAGTATTTCCATGCTGGGCAGGAGATGAAGTAGCTGGGGTGGAAAGGGGAGGAAGAAGCAGTGCTCAAGAATAAAGTCCAGGGGCGCCTGGGTGGCTCAGGTGGTTAAGCGTCTGACTCTTGATTTCGGCTCAGGTCATGATCTCACCATTGTGAGATCAAGCCCCTGCGTCAGGCTCCATGCTGAGTGTGGAGCCTGCTTGCGATTCTCTTTCTTTGTCTGCCCCTCCTCCATGCTCTCTCTTTCTCTCTCAAAATAAATAAATAAACTAAAAAAAAAATAATAAAGCCCACACTCCTTGACATGCATGAAATTCAATGACTTTGCCAATCTGGCTCAAACTCAACTTGGTAGACCTCCCATGCCCCTCTCTGTGCATCCTTCCACCCTGAGTTTCAGAGCTACTTGCTCCCCCCCAAAGGCTCAGAGCACTCACATATCATCCTGCTCCTGCTGTTCCCTCTGAATAGAGACTCTTTTTGCTGTGTAGTAAGTATCATGTATGTTAGGGCTTAAAACAACACCCACTTGTGATCTCCCTGTTCTTTAGGTCTGAAGTCCAGGTGGGCTTCATTGGATTCTCTAGTTAGAGCCTCACAAGGCCAAAATCAAGGCTTTGGCCACAGTGGGCTCTTATCTGGATGTTCTAGGCGAAAATCTGTTTCCAGGCTCCTTCAGGCTTTTGGAATTCATGTCCTTGTGGCTGCAGGACTGAGGTTCCCGTTTCCTTGCTGGCTGTCAGCGGGGTGTCTCACAGCTCCTTAAATCTACCCGCATTCCTTCTCAGGGGGGGTCCCTCCGTATTCAAGACGGCGGTGGCATGTCAAGTCTTGTTCGTGCTTCAGATCTCTCTGGTTTATTCTTCTGCCAGCTGGACAAAAGCCTCGGCTCTCCAAGGGCCCCTGTGATTAGATTAGGCACACATGGATAATTTCCCTTTTGCCACATATCATCTTGGGAGTAACACCAGGCGTTAAAGGTCGTGGGGACCATCTTAAAATTCTGCTCACCATACCTTCTTTCCTGAGTTCAAATGTTATCACAGCTGTAAAGCCTTCCTCAGACCTAACTGCTCTCCTAACACTGTACTGGCACTCCATTAGACTTATCACATCGTCTAACGAGCAATTTGAGAATGGGAACCTGTCTTATTCATCTTTGTACCTCCTGTTACACCAATGCGTATCACTTAGTAGGTGCTCAATAAACATTTGTAGAAAGAAAGGAAGGAAGGGAGAGAGGGAGGTTGGTCTAGGTAGACGCTATAAAGACATAGTGACAAGCATGTGAAAGGTCACCTGGTTTAAAGGATACACTCCTATAAAGATATCAAGGATACTAGGACTGCTTCATTTTTTTTTAAGTTTTTTTTTCCTTCTTAAACCCCTTCTCCTCCTCCTTCTTCTTCTTCCTTTTCAAACTTGATTTGGAAAAGTTTTAGATTCCATACCTCTTAACTACCCCAGGAGGCAAGGACTAATGTTTTTATACCTTTGTTTCCTAGCAAAGTGCAGTCTATTCATCAAAAGAACCAATTCAAGAAGTTGATCCCAAATTGTGTAAGCCCAGTGGTCATTCCCACCCTTACAGGGCAGGGACCAGGAGGACAGGCCACAAAGGACACAGTCTGGTAGGTGTGGGCATTTTTCCCGTTCAGATAGATGTAAACCAGGCAAGGTCTCTGAGTTTAGCATCAGGGTTCTGAGGGAAATGAGAAAAATCCAATCCTTTTCTATCTGGAGAATCATCCTTTTCAACAATAGGGTATATGAGTTCTTGCTTGTATTCTACCAGGCGAGGAGGGAGGAGGGGGCTAGCAATGATCCCATTAACACAGTCCTTCTCTTTTTCAGTAATAAAGTATGGATTGCCACACACTTCAGATAAGGCAAGTGACACCAAACCCAGGGCTTAGCTAGGTCCCAACTCCCGTAGGAGTTCCTGCGGGAAAGATGGTCCTTTCTGGTTCTTCCTACGAGTTCCCGTTTCTTGGGGAGTTCTTCCTACGAGTTCCCAGATCTAAGTACCAAAATGGAGAGAGGCCACCCAGGTAAGAGAAGTCATCCTTTTTATGCATCGACATTAAAAAAAATAATAGGGGCACCTGGGTGGCTCAGTCGGTTGAGCGTCCGACTTCAGGTCATGATCTCACGGCTCATGAGTTTGAGCCCCACGTTGGGTTCTCTGCTCTCGGCATGGAGCCCACTTCAGATCCTCTGTACCCCTCTCTCTCTGCCCCTCCACCACTCTCTCTTTCTCAAAATAAATAAATAAAAATAAAAAATAAGAGAATAATAAATGTAATATGTGTGTATGGTAAAACTCAGGTGGAACAGAAAGCCAGAAAGTAAAAAGTTCCCTTCATACATCCCTCACCCACTGTTGACAGTTTTTGATAGCTTCTTCCAGAAAAAAATCATAATACCTGCATTTTAAGTTCAATTATAGTACTTCTGCAGCTAGTACATGGTTTAATTGGGGCTTGATTTCTGTAACAATCCCTTTCTCTCCTCTGAGCCGTTAAGCCAATTTAGAAGTGTTTCGCAAAAGCATTTTTCAAGCAAATTAAAATATCGAACCTGTTTACAGTTCATCCAAGATGGAGAATGAGGTGTTATTTTAAACCTCCCCCCCCCCCCCCCCCAGCAAGCAGCGTCCTCTCTTCAGCTACCCCCATGCCCTTCTCCTTCCCCAGTTCCTCTGGCAGCAGTCAAGAAGTTCGGGAAGACCTTTTCGAGAACATTTCAGTATTCTCTCTCCAGCAGATAGAAAGTGGAGAAAACCATCTCCCTGGCATTATCCCAGTCTGCCCTGATCTCAGTCCTTGGTGGATGCAGCAAGAAGGAAATTGCTGAGACATTCAGATAAGGAAGAGCCATAATGTCAGTGAGGCAGGAATCCTCGTTAGTTACAAAATAACATCCTTGCTAGTTATATTCTAATTCACCGGCAGGAGGTAATTTGGAGCATTTATTGAAGTTGTGTATGTTAGGTGTGTGTGACTCTGTTTTTATTGAGGGTGGCAACCTTCCTGTTTATAAATAAAGCTTCAGCAGAAGCAAGTGCGTCCAACACTAGATAGGGTTGGGCTGAGCAAGACCTCAGTTCAAAGATACATCTTAAGAGAGATCTAATGATCTAGATGTTGGGGTCAACGTGGGGCAAAGGTCTCTACCTGCTACTTCTGGGATCTCTTCCACCCCCGCTGCCACTGTCCATACAGCTTCCCTCTGTTTACAGCCTCATGGATTGTCTGGATTCTCTAATCCTCTAAATTAGAAAGAGACAGAAATTAAAATTCATCTGGGTATATAGTCATTTATAAACGAGGCAGTGTCTCCAAATCACAAACAATGAAAAAGTTTTCCATTAGATGCTCTGAGGAGCACTCAGGTTTGGAAAACTCTGCATACTACATCTTCTGTGTGAAGAGTTCTAACGTGGATTCACATATGAAAGGCCCTGAGAAGTCCTGTATTGAAGAAATCTATGTAATACTGATTGATTGACTCATTCATTCATTCATTCATTCAAATATTTGTTGAGTGTCTACAGTGTACTAGATGTTATTCTAGTCACCAGAGCTCTGGCAATAAATAGAACACGTATGGTTTTCTGTTTTAATTGGGGGAGCAGATAACACACAAGTAAAACAGTTAAAGACTGCTGTGAAGAGTGATGTGGTGGTGGTGGGGTATCTACTTTAAATGGTATGGTCAGGAAAGACCCCCTCTGTGGACGTGACATTTGAACTGAGACCCGAGTTGACCAGAAGAAAGCAGCTCTGCGAAGATCTGGGGAGAGTGTCCCTGGCAGGGGGGTTAGCAAATGCAACAATTCTCAGGTTGGAGTGAGCCTTTCCGTGTTGGGGGTCTGAAAGATGAGGGGCAGGTGCACCTGGAATAGAGAGATCCAGGACCAGTACAAGGTGAGATCTGAGGTAGGGAGGGGCCACATCATTCAGGACCTTGTCGTCTACAGCTAGGTATTTACCCAGCGTTTCCCACCTTATTTGACCGTAGAAGACTTTTCCAGTCTAAAAACATGTATTAACTTCCCATAGAACTAGAAAGCTGGGGATCATAGTCTGAAAACCCAGCCTGAAGCATGATCTCTCTCAGGATATTTGCATCCTCTTGGAGGAATTTGCATTCTAACAGGGATTTATTCCAACAGAATAAAGCTCAAAAGTGAAACCGCAGACTTCCTCTAGCACACAGGAGAGTACGTTCTTTTCTTTCCTCTTTTGATGTTTATTTTAATGATAAAACAAGTCCTGGTTGTCAGAGGTTATTTTAAGTTTATGAAAGGTTATTTATGTAATGTATTAATGCGTGTTATTCTTATTTTTGTAAGTTTTAAATATGTTAGTGCCAAAGCTTCTTGAATGTTGGCTCTTTTTTATTACATCCTAAAAAGGTTTTGAAATCCATGTCAATGGATGACAGAAAAAGGGAAGGGAGAGACAAGCCAATTATGATTCGTCTGTATGGATGAGAGAAGAGCAAGGCGGATGGAGAATTTTCAGCTAGTCCCAGAGAGGTAAAGATTAAGGCCACTGAGGAAAGAATAAGCGAATGGCCATGACCCCAGTAAAAGGGATTGAAGTCAGAGATCAGAAAGGAGCTCAAGACTAGCAGAAGGGGGACGCCTGGGGGGACTCAGTCGGTTAAGCCTCAGACTTCGGCTCAGGTCATGATCTCACAGTAGGTGAGTTCGAGCCCCCTGTCTGGCTCTGTGCTGACAGCTCAGAGCCTGGAGCCTGCTTTGTATTCTGTGTCTCCCTCTGTCTCTCTGCCCTCCCCCTCTGCCCCCCCCCCCCCCACCGCTGCTTATGCTCTATCCCTCTCTGTCTCTCAAAAAAAAATAAACGTTAAAAAAAAGAAAGAAAGAAAGAAAGAAAGAAAGAAAGAAAGAAAGAAAGAAAGAAAGAAAGAAAGAAAGAAAACTAGCAGAAGGATGTGGCACTGCAGGGAATTATTGAAAAGTAGTATAGAATGTTCTGGGCACTCAAGGGCCTGTTAGGACCTGGGCAGGCTCCCCATCTATCTGGGTAGATTTCAGTTTAACTTCCTGGAATCTCATTGTGATGCCAAGGTAGTGGAAGTGACTGCAGGAAGGTAAGAAATTTAGGGGAAAAGACTGTTTCAGAGTCCAGAAAGGCAAACAAAAAATAATTTTACCATGAAGAAGACAGCTTTCAAAACAGATCAGTGATATTAAGATAAAAACAAAGGGATAATATCTGACGCTTATTGAGTGCTTGCTACATTTCAGACAACCTGCTAAGTGCTTTGTGTACATTTTTAAAAGTTTATTTATTTTGAGAGAGACAGAGACAGTGTGAGTGGGGGAGGGGCAGAGAGAGAGAGAGAGGGAGAGAGAGAATGCCAAGCAGGGATTCCAACACAGGGCTTGAACCCACGAATTGTGAGATCATGGCCTGAGCTGAAACCAAGAGTCGGATGCTTAACTGACTGAGCCAGCAGGGCACCCCAGTGTGCATTTTTAATTTAACGTTCATGGCACAGTTTGAAGTGGGAAAAACCCATTTTCCCTATTATATAAATGAAGAAGCTGGGCAAGCAGGTGGTCAAATTAACAGCTCAAGGTGGCAATTGTTAAATGGCAGGTCTAAGATTCAAACTTAGATCACTTTGAGTCCAGAATCATAATACTTAATCACGATGCTATACCTGCAAAACAGGGAGGCAAAACATTGATCATTAACTTTTGAATTTGAAGTTAAGGTGGGGAAAAGGAATCTCAGGTTAGGATACACTAAACTAAACTAAACTAAACTTAACTAAACTAAACCAAACTTTTTTCTTGTCTTGAGAGGGAAAGAATACAAACAGCAGAACAAAAAGAAGGCTGGGATGTCGTGAGCGGGCAAGATTCCTACAGAAGAAGGCGACTAGAAGTTCACGTGAAACAAGGAGGCCTTCAGCCTTGGGTAACAGGACAGATCTGGAAAGCAGAGCCTGCAGCCTGGGAATGCGGAGACAGGTCCAGGCATCAACAAGCCCAGTCCTGATGGGAATGGTGTAGAGCAGATCTGATCGTGCAGCCTCAGGAGGAAGCATGTGCCCAGAAACGTTGGGGAAGGTGACACTGACACTCACCTGGAATGACCAGATGGAAAATGAAGACTTTTAAACACACATGTAAAATGAGAAATTGAGGGGGCGCCTGAGTGGTTCAGTCGGTTAAGCGTCCGACTTTGGCTCAGGTCATGATCTCGCTGTTCCTGAGTTCAAGTCCCTCGTTGGGCTCTGTGCTGACAGCTCAGAGCCTGGAGCCTGTTTCAGATTCTGTCTGTCTGTCTCTCTCTCTCTGCCCCTCTCGCGCTCTGTCTCTCTCTCTCAAAAATAAATAAACGTTAAAAACAGTTTTTTAAATGAGAAATTGGGTATATTGGATAATGGAGTCAGTCCTAGTGAGAGAATGCGGGGATTCTACCGACTAAATGCTCCCAGCTCACTCCCACCGCCAGCAATGCGTCTACATAGCTTGCTCATCAGCACGTCTTTCATGAAGCTAGTTAGCTGTTATTGACTAATGGTTACATGTATAATGGGTACAAGAATGTATTATTGTATGCACAGTTAAATACCAGTACTACCATTACAATGAATACCCGTATACTGAGATTAAGAAGGAGGACAGGGGACGCCTGGGGGGCTCAGTCAGTTAAGTGTCCAACTCTTGGTTTCGGCTCAGGTCACGATCTCACGGTTCCAGGGTTCGAGCCCCACATCAGGCTCTGTGCTGACAGTGAGGAGCCTGCTTGGGATTCTCTCTCTCTTCTTGTCTCTCTGCTCCTCCCCTGCTTGCTCTCCCTCAAAAATAAACAAACTAAAATTTTTTAAAAACTAAAAAAAAGGGGCGCCTGGGTGGCGCAGTCGGTTAAGCGTCCGACTTCAGCCAGGTCATGATCTCGCGGTCTGTGAGTTCGAGCCCCGCGTCGGGCTCTGGGCTGATGGCTCGGAGCCTGGAGCCTGTTTCCGATTCTGTGTCTCCCTCTCTCTCTGCCCCTCCCCCGTTCATGCTCTGTCTCTCTCTGTCCCAAAAATAAATAAAAAACGTTGAGAAAAAAAAATTAAAAAAAAAAAAAAAAAAAAAAAGGAAGAGGATCGTATAAGTACATCAAAAGCCCCCTGAAGACTCCTCCCCTGACAGGTCACCATCATTCTCAACTTTGTTTTAATAATTTCTTTGTCTTTATAGTTTTGCCATCTGTGTGTTTTTTTAAATTTTTTTTAACGTTTATTCATTTTTGAGAGACAGAGAGAGACGGAGCATGAGTGGGGAAGGGGCAGAGAGAGGGAGACACAGAATCCGAAGCAGGCTCCGGGCTCTGAGCTGTCAGCACAGAGCCCGACGCGGGGCTCGAACTCACGAACCGCGAGCTCGTGACCTGAGCCGAAGTCAGACGCTCAACCGACTGAGCCACCCAGGCGCCCCTTGCCACCTGTGTTTTTAACTCTGACTATTAGATGATATAATTTTGCATGTTGGGGGACATTAAATAAATGAAACCATTCTGTACATATTCTTCTGTCACTTGCCTCTTTTGCTCAATATCCTATTTTTGAAATTCACCCATGTGTATATGTGCTGTTGGGGTGTCTTCATTTTTTACTGCCGTATGGTGTTCCATTTTTTTGGGCATACCACAATTTACCTATTCACTATGCCATTGATGGAGATCTGTTTTCCTCCAGTGATTTTTTGTTTGTTTGCTTTTTGCTATTGTAAATAATTTTTTTAAGTGAACGTTTTTGTACCTTTATCCTGGTGCACACGAACAAGAGTTTCTCTGGAAACTACCTAGCTAGGGGTGCCTTTGCTGGCTTATGAAGCTTGAGCATGTTAAGCCTCACTAAGTAGAAGTAAACTCTTCCTTATGGTAGTTCCAATTGACCCTGCCTTCAGCAGTGAATAAGAGTTCTGATTACCCCACGGTTATACTCAAACTTGAGTTGACAGACTTTTTAATTTGGGAGATACGAAGTGGTGTTCTATTCCGGTTTTAATTTGCATTTCCCTGATTACTGAGGAAGCTGGACTTTTTCTCCCCATATGTTTATGGACCATTTGTGTTTACTGTGAAATGCCTATTCAGGTCTTCTGATCGTCTTTGTATGCTGCTGTTTGTATTTTTCTCATTGACTCGTGGTTGTTCTTTATATATCCTTGATAATGATCCTTTTTTGGTTGTCTCTGTGGCAAACATCTTGTTCCGCTCTTTGGCCTGTCTTTTTACTCTTCTGATGGTGTCTTTTTATAAAAAGAAGTTCTCTGTTCTAATAGAGTCAAAATTAGTAGTTTTTTCTTTTTTAGTTTTTTTCTTTTACTCTTTTTTAAAGAAATACCCCCTTTTAAACATTCAATGAACTTAACATATTTTTTTAAGTTTATTTATTTTTAGAGAGAGAGACACAGAGTGTGAGCAGGGGAGGGGCAGAGAGAATCCAAAGCAGGCTCCAGGCTCTGAGCTGTCAGCACAGAGCCCAATGCAGGGCTTGAACCCACGAACCATGAGATCATGACCTGAGTCAAAGTCGGACACTTAACTGACTGAGCTACCCCAGCACCCCAATGAAGCTTTTATTTTTGAGTAGTTTTAGATTTATAGAAACGTTGTAAGAGTATCGGAAACAGTTCTTATATATCCCATGCCCAGTTTCTCCTAGAAACATTTTACATTACTACAGGACATTTGTCACAACTGATAAACAAATATTAGTACATTGTTACTATCTAAAGTCTGTATTTTATTCAGTTTGCCTTAGTTTTTATGTTTTGAGATCCCATCCAGGATACAACATTATGCTTCGCCATCAAATCTCCTCTAGACCATAACATTTCCTCAGACGTTCCTTGTTTTTGATGACATTGACAGTTTTAAGGAGTACTGGTCAAGTATTTTGTAATATGTCCTTCGACTGCGTTTGTCTAATGTTTGTTTGTTTGTTTTTTTCATGTTAGACAGGAGTTATGGGTTTTCAGGAAGAGGACCACAGAGGTAAAATGCCATTTTCATCACATGACGTTAAAAGTGTATGCTATGGGTGATGGGTATTGAGGAGGGCACCTTTTGGGATGAGCACTGGGTGTTGTATGGAAACCAATTTGACAATAAATTTCATATATTGAAAAAAAAAGTGTATGCTATTAGCATTACTTATCACTGATAATGGCAACCTTGATCACCTAGCTGAGGTAGTGTTCGTCAGGTTTCTCCACTGCAAAGTTACATTTCTCACCCCTTCCCATCCTGTACTCTAAAAAGAAGGCATAGTGTGTGTACCATACTTAGTGAGTAGGGAGCTATGCTCTACCTCCTTGAGGAAGGAGTATCTATAAGGTATTTGGAATTTTTCTGTAGAGGATAGTTGTCTATTCTCCCTCAGTTATTTACTTATTCAAGCACTAATTAATATTTATTATAGATATTTGCTTACAGAACATGGATTGTGGGAGACAAATTTCTCACTATTGGAGAGGGAGGTTAAGGACAAGCAAGGGAACGTGGCTCTGGATGAGAGCTGGAGAGGTTAACATGAACTCATGTCTCGCTTAGCATAAATACTGGTGGATAGAAATAGAAATGCTTATAGATGACTGTATATACATATATAGCATACATATATGTCTTTCCTAACTCTGTCTGTTGAGAGGCTCTACAATACCCCAATAGCAATGGGCACATCCAGTGCTCAGATCCAAGAATCTTTGGAGAAATGACTGATTCTAGGATTGGGCAGGAAATATGCAAGATGAGCCTGGAGTGTCTTACAATGCCAAAAACAGAAGGATGTGCTCAAACGCCGCCCCGCCCCCCCCATCATTGGGGGGTATGTCAAAGGGACACAGAAACCTTCAGAGCTCTCCATGGCCAAAGCTAGAACAATTGGAGCAACAAAATAAACGATGCAGTATTGGATTATAACCAATACTTATATAGCTATCCAGGTTTCTATGTCTTCTGAAGTCAGTTTTTGCAAACTGTATTTTTCTAGGCTTTATTCACTTCCACAACTTCAAATTTATTGGCATAAAACTATTTATAGTATTTTCTCAACTGTTTCATTTCCACAGCATCTCTAGTTGCCGCTTTAGTCCCTCATATTTTTCTCTTGCATCTTATCTATATTATTTGTCTATATTTTTAGTTGTTTTTAAGACCCAGTTTATGATTTGATTGATTTTTCTCTTTTATATCTTTTTCAACTTAGTTTTTACTCTTTTTATTTTTTCTTTTCTTATATACTGCTTTTTGGGTTGTTTTGCTTTTTCCCTCTGAACTTTTTTTTTTAATGTTTATTTATTTTTGAGAGAGGAGACAGAGCATGAGCGGGGGAGGGGCAGAGAGAGAGGGAGACACAGAATCCAAAGGAGACTCCAGGCTCTGAGCTGTCAGCACAGAGCCCGATGCGGGGCTCAAACTCATGAACTACAAGATCGTGACCTGAGCCGAAGTCAGATGCTCAACCTACTGAGTCAACCCGGGTGCTCCAAGAAGACTCATTCCTAAGTGTTGTTGAAGATCTAGAGCAACTGGAACCCTTTTATGTTTCTTTCTTTTTTTTTTTTTTTTAATGTTTTTTAATTTATTTTTGAGAGAGAGAGAGACAGAGCATGAGCCAGGAGGGGCAGAGAGAGGAAGACACAGAATCCGAAGCAGGTTCCAGGCCCCGAGCTGTCAGCACAGAGCCCAACACGGGTCTCGAACCCACAAACCACGAGATCCTGACCTGAGCCGAAGTCGAACGCTTAACTGACTGAGCCACCCAGGTGCCCATTCCCTCCTAACTTCTTAAATAAGATTCTTAATGCATTAATTCTGAGCCTTAACATTTTTTCTAATGTAAGCATTTGCAATCATAACACATGGACCCTGCAGCCTAACTGTCTGAGTCCAATTCCTGGCTCTTGCTGCTTGCTTGCTGTGTGGCTTCAGGTTGCTCCTCTGTGCCTCAGTTCCTCACTGACACCTGCCTCAAGTGTTGTTATGAGAATTGAATGAGTAAAATATGTCGAGCACATAAAACAATGCCTGTCATAGTAAATGCTAAGAAAATGCTAGTATTGTATATTGCTTCTAAGTACTAGTTTACCTGCTTCTGTAATTTTGGATACAGTGTTGTTAACAATTATTAAGTTCTATGTGTTTTCTCCTTTATGTTAGAATTTACTCTTAAGAAGTACGTTTCAAAATTTCCAGTTGTAAAAGGTTTTTTCCCCTGAACGTTTTGGTATTAACCACCATATTCATCATTATTTCCAGTGTGCCTGTCTTCATGGACCTGTGGGAGGATTACACTTCACTGACCCCTGACGTTAGGCACAGCCAAGTGACTTACTTTGGTCAGTGAAATGTGAGTAGAAGCATTTAAGAAAGCAGCTTGCAATTCTCTGTGTTCTCTCCCTTTCTCTGAGCTCAGTTCCCCAGGGATTGGGGAAACATATGAGATGTTGTTAGTACATTGATGCTGTTTCTATAGCATGATCTATACTATTCTACCTGATTTTATTTTTATTTTATTTTATTTTATTCTTTTCTTTTCTTCGAATTTCATTTCTTTTCTTTTATGTTATTTTATATAGTGAGAGCACAAGTAGGGAAAAGCGGCAGTAGGAGAGAGAGACTCTTAGTGTAGAGCCCAGTGGGGGGCTCCGGCATGACCCTGGGATCGTGACCTGCGCCAAAATCAAGAACGCGATGCTTAACAGACCGAGCCACCCAGGTGTCCCAGATATTTCTATTGTAATTGAATTATGGTCAAAGAATACAAATCTGTCTGAAAGAGATCCTTTAAAGTTGTTGAGACTAGCCTTACGACCTAACGTGTGGCAGATTTCCATAAACATTCCATGTAGGCTTGAAGAGAGTATTTGTTCTCTGATTGTTGTGTTGTGTGCAGTATTCCTTTAATGAACATTAGATCAAGTTTGTTAACTGTCTCCTCTATCCTCACCGATTTTTTATGTCTTTAATCTATCCCTTCCTGAGAGAGATATGTTAAAATCTCCCATTATGGTAGTTGATTTATCATTTACTTTTCATCCTGTTATTTTCTTCCATATTTTTGAGGCTGTGTTATTAATGCATTTGCATTTGGAATTATTTTAGCCTCCTAATTATTGTCCATGTCTTTGTCTTACTGGGCTACATTCTAGATAATTTTTCAGTCCTAGTTTCCAGCTTACTAAGTTTTCCTTCAGCCATGTCTCATCTGCTATTCAATCTACTCACTGAGTTTTAAGATTCAATGCTTTTTATTTCTAGAAATTATTATTATTTTTTTCCAAGTCTGATTAGTTATTTATAGTCTCTTATTCCCTGGTAATGTTTTTGAGCTTCTTTTTCATTTTTTTAAATCTATTAGACTTAGCTATCTTATGCCTTGTTATTAAAAATTTAAACATCTGAGGACTTTGTGGGTTAGTTCTGCTGATTCCCACTCAGTGTGCTTTGTTTCCATTTTGTGACTTTGACCACGGACTGTAGTTTTCCTTGAAATTTCACCTGTCGCAAATCCTTGAGTACTGGGATGAGGACAAGTTTACATGGAGAGGATTAAATTTGATTCAGCCAGTTACCTGAGTTATTACCACCAACCTAGAATCAGTTTAAAATTTCTCCTTGAGGGTTGTTTTTGTTTTTGTTTTGGATCACCCAGGATATGAATTTGGACTATAAGCCTGGGTTTGTGGTTGTGAATTCTAAGGAAATATTTATGATTTTTCCTGTCATCTGGAGTAACTTAGGCCAATTTCCTTACTATCTCTTTCTATGTGAAGGTTTATTTCTCATTCTCCCTACATAAAGAGTTTTGGAGTGTACCTTCTGAGAGCCCAAGTTTATGCAAGATAATCCCTTGACTGTATCTCTTGTCTCCACACGCTGTGAAGCCACCATCAAAACTCAAGGTTTCCAAGATTCAAAGACACTTTCCGGTTGAAGACCAGTTTTGGTCCTTGTTTACCAATCTCTGCTCCTACTTTCACTTCATTTTGAGTTCTTTGGATTTCTTTCTTTTTTTGTCAGTGTGGTGATACATTTAAGATTTAATCTTAATTAATTAAGATTATTTAACGTTATTTAATTAACGTTATTTAATTAACGTTAAAATTGTTATTTCAACTGAGAGGGTCATTGAGGGTATCTGATTCATTGCACTGGTAGAAATGAAACCTCTTTGGGGCACCTGAGTGGCTCAGTCGGTTAAGCGTCCGACTTTCGATTTCGGCTCAGGTCATGATCTCACCATTCATGAGATGGAGCCCTGAGTCAGGCTCTGTGCTGACAGTGTGGAGCCTACTCATGCAGAGCCTGTTTGGGATTCTCTCTCTCCCTCTCTGCCCCTCCCCTGTGTGCACGCGTTCTCTTTCTTTCAAAATAAATAAATAAACACTTTTTTTTTAAATACTTAAAAAAGAAAACGAAATGAAACATCTTTTTCAAGGCTGGGGTTGAGATGAAGGTAACACAACCTTGACACATACAATTCTTTGTCGATTGTTCTGGTTCCAACACCACTTGTCCTCAAATGCCCTCTATTTGAAGGGTGTGCGTTGTTTGGGAGAAAGAAACATGGCAATAAATCTTTAATGACTGCAGATCAAATGTCAACGGATAGTTTAATGCAGTAAGATAACAAGAGGAGAAACTATTATTAATCACAAAGCAGGGATTGTGTCTACTCACATTCAGGGCTTTGAAAAGGAAGTAAACCAGCTGCAGGCACCAAATCAGCCTCTCTATCAGGCAGATTGCGTTGTCACAACAGACAGGGTATACCATATCAGTCCAAAGTTTAAGTCTTATGGAATGGGGGAAGAGTTGGGGGAGGGGAAGGTGATGTAGCGGCATGTGTTTCTCTAGAGTTCCAGCTCCCAATATGGCGGAAGGGGTTGAATTACTTTAATGATATCTAGGAACCAACAGTGGAGATTTTGACATTTGCCTTTGAGATTCACTTCTAATTCCTGTCAAGACCAAGCATTAGGTTCTTGGGAGGAGGAAAAGAGGACAGGAAACTGAGATACTGAGATTACTTTGAGGACATAGAACACAAACTCAGTTGTAGTAATTCATTGTTCTGGGTCCAGCATCCTGTTCAGAACCTCTATTCCAACCCAGTGAGGAGCCAATAGCAGGCATTTTCATGACTGAGCCCTGAACTACTTGCTTAAATGTTTTCTTTTGACCCAATCCTCCCCCATGTTTTGGGCTTCACTAGAGGGAAAGGCACAGAGAATGTGGGGAAGTGTTGGCAACTGGAATATTATTCTATTTCAACAGGTCCTTGTCATAGACTCACTGACCATCAGCTTTTAAACTCCTCACCAGTTGACAGATGAGAAGCCTGGTGATGAATAAGGCACAAAGATACATGAGGTAAGCTGGGAACAGAGGGAGGTCAGGAATGAAAGTTCTAAGAAGGCATACTTGGCCTGTCTGGACAGAGAAGGGTGGGGAGGAGAAGGTTTGGGGTAAAAAGTCCACCGAGGTGAGGCTTGCGTGTGAAGAAAAGATTGAACCCCTTGGTGGTTCAGGCCTCTTCACCATGTTCTTTCTGGGCTTGGCAACTACCACTCAGAGGTTAGTCAAGCTGGAAAGCCAGATTCTATGAAACCTAACTGAGCGACAACTCTCCTTGAGAATGTGGGTTGAAGTCAGGTCTTTGGTGGTGGCCAAGCTAAGAACGTAAGGGCTACTCTTGTGCTACTAAATACACACAAGAGGCCACCACAGCCTTCCCTGCTAGTAGCCAGTTTCGGAAGAACTTGTCCTGTTTGCCTCTCTGGTTTAATCTCTTGGGGGCCTGTGGCATCTGACTTTTGGCAGCTGTGGTCCCAGACACAGTCCACAGTGGATCCTACATGGATCTTGCCTCAGGCTTTGCTTCAGTAAGCCAAGCGGATCAAAGAATTCAGCTTCTTAGCCTTCAAGAGCTTCTCTCTCTCATACTCAGTGTGCCTCCATTTCTTCACAAAGCAGAGAAGAAAGGAGGCACAGGGTGATACAGAGAGCAAGACCTGGATTTCAAGGCAGTAGATTTAGCCTCTAGTTCTGCTTTGCGACTCACCAGTTGTCAACTTGGATGGGTCACCTAAACTTGCTGAACCCTCATGGTCTATATCCTACCTCTCTGTTATCTAGTGCAGAAGTCTCCAGGGGAGGATGTGCTACATCATCTACTGGATACAGGGGGACAGTGTTAGAGGCTTTCTTTTTTGTTTTTTATCTTTTAAAAATTAAGCTTTAATCATTTAATATACAGATTGACACCAGCACCCTCACTTGGTCCTTCTTTCATTTGGCCACATGTCAAGTATATTGGATGAGGTATATGAATGCAAAGAAGGAGTGTCAGGGAAGTGAGTAAAAAGTTTCAAAAGTATCAAGAACATCAATTGAAATATGAGATTATGATTTGAAATACTTACATTTGGTAATGTTGATAAAGAACTCCCCCTGTGTAGTGTGGCCTGAGATATGAGGTAATGATAGAACTCTAAAAACCATATTCATGTATGGGGATGGCAACATTTTTTGCCAATAGGTTTTTATAATAAAAATGGTTAGAGGCCACTTTTTGGTTGTAGGACATGTGGATGATACAAACCAACATGAGCCCACTATCAAAAGTCTATTGGAAGTGGAGGTGGACACCAGAAACAACAGTTTCAACAATGGTGGCATTTTTAATGACAAAGGACAATGAGGCACATACAACAAAGGGGCATCCATGCTATGCAGTGTTTGTCCTAGGCCAGAGGCCAAAGGCAAAGGAGAGGAGCTGTCAACAGCCACATCTATCTGGAGTTGGGGCCCCAGGGGAGAGTTGTTTAATGCATTCCTGGACTGCTTATGGAATGTCCTTCCTGTTCTGGAGAAAGAAGCAGGCTTGCCCAGGATGAGGCTTGTGGGGCTTCTGCTCATTGGTATGATAGAAAGGAGCTCGTTGCCTAATTGCCTTTAGACACTCCCCTCTGCGGAAGGGGGCTTCTTTTGAGAACAGTCAGCTTTCCCCTGTGGACCTTTGCAGCAGTGATAGGACAGTGCCCATGCTTTCACCTGCTCCCAAGACACCTTCTCTATGCCATTGGGCCCTCCATTTACATGCCCTACTAGGTTTTCCCATAAGACACTCTTCCGTAGAAGAGCAAAATAAGAGTTATCTAAAGACTAGGGGCTAGGGGTCTCTTCATCTCCTACGAGAGTGATTGTAGTTGTTGCAAAACTTACAGCCACAAGCAGTTGTAGAGGGGAAAGGATCCCGAGCTTCTAGTTTATTCTGCTGGTCTCTATGGTTGGAGTTGGGGCTCGAAGAGTCATCACTGTCTGCTGGGGTTTGGATGGGAGCCCAGCAAATACCTGGGAGCTTGGGAGAGCTCTGGAGCTGCCTCTATTTGGAGGTGCAGGTGGGAGTCTATACCTTCATTCATCCGGCCCCTAGGCTCTGCTTTACCATGCCAGCAGACGCTGTGTGTGGGCCAGCAGGCTGGCAGCCTAGGGCTCAAGGATGTGGGAGCAGGTGAGAAAAACAAGTGCCAAAAGCCCCAGGGATGGAGACATGAGCTGGGCTATTGGGAATGGAGCCCTGGAGCCAGATGGATTTGGACTGAATAATGATCAGTGCCCTACTCTTTCTGAGCAGACTCTCCACGGACACTCACTATGCCAGGGTACACAACTCCTCCAGAGCTGTCCTGTTTGGGAGAAATCAGGATTTCTGAGATGCCATGAAACTTCCTAAGCCTAAAAGAACCCCCTCAAAGCTGGGAAAGATGGTAAGCATGATAAAATAGCTGAGTTAAGGCCACAAAAATTGAGGGGATACATACTGTCTCAGTGACCTAACCCTGACCATGTGGCCTTGGAGAAGGAATCCTCCAAAGCCTTGGAGCCACCATGGATTCTGAGGGTGCGGTGTATAAGCCAACCTGGTCTCTCAAAGGCCTTTCTGGGAATCTCATGATGCAGGTTCTAAATGAGGGGATCCCATGGTGAGAGGGACTTTTTAAACTTCAGGTTAACTGATTGTCAGTCGTAAGATCAATTTGATGGGTCTCCTTCCCAGAAGGAAGGCAGGCAGGCAGGAAGGGGGGGAGGATAGGAAGAAAGGGTGGAAAAAAGAATAGAAAATATTGCAGGGCATCTCTTGTTTCATAAAACTTATATGTATGCATGGGGACACTAGGTCATAATTAATACTTATTTCTTATTATGGGTTGCAGTTAAAAATATGAAAAACACTGTCCTGGGGAGACTCTTTTGTTTGGGTTGCTTTCACTGCTTACAGCTTCTTGCATTTATTCATTCCATTTTTACCATCTGGAACATAAACAGAGTGAACACTCCTATCATGGGTTAGAAGACAAATGAGTTAACCTTTCTGGACCTAATGTTTTTTAATCTCTAAAACAAGGAAACTGCAAGGAAGCCTGGTGGCTTCTGTCTTTGGAACCCATGACTTTGTGTCTCTCTGAATGTTCTTTGGGAGTTTGCTGAGAGTCTTCCCTTCATTCCCACTAGGCTCATAACTATAAAATATTTGAGGGAAAAGAGCCCTAAAAAAAAAGTGGAAAAGCAAACAGATGGGAATGCTCCAGAGAGCTCAAAGGGCACATTTTTACCTGGACTGCTGCCTCTGGACAGCTTATAAACTGTCTATAGGGACAGGGTCTGCAGAAACTTGTGGGGACTGCATGATCCACTCCAGCTCTGGTACCATGACGAGAGGTTCAGAGAGGGCCAGGCAGCCTCAAGGACAGTGAACAGGGGAGCCCAACAGAAAAGGGGAGCCCATCAGCTGAGGATTGGCTACAGGCCTGCCTAGACCACCACAGACACCGGAAGCCTGGTAGGGAGGTTGAGAAGCCAGGCTGTGCCTTTCCCCAGATTTTGTAAAATGAAGTACACAGGGGTGGCTTCAGCCTGGCACCTCTGGAATCTTTCCTCCGAGGCAAATCACACCTGGAAAGGCTCTTTTGTTTCTCTACAGCCCCTTGGGTCTACAGCACTATAGCATGGCAAGGTGCACACAGCAAGTGCCTACTAGATATTCCCTGATGTAACTTTTCAGAGATGAATACTGACAAAAACACAATATGAGCGTCCTGTAAGGACCACCACCCCTCCCAGGCACCATGAGAACACAAGAAATGTTAACGTCACGGAAAAGAAAGAGAAAATTCGTGTTTTCTGCAGAGGTTCTAGCACGTGTCAAATAGCAGTCAAGCTAGAAGAGTTCAAAGCTGCTCTGTAGCACAGGAATGCCGACTGTCACCTCTTCACGAGAACACAGGGTCTGGAGTATTTCTGGAGTAGAAAATACTCCATCTGCCTGACTCAAAAGGCGGCGATGAATGTCAGACAGAGAGCTGTGAAGAGACTAACGGTCAATGGCTAAGGAATACTCAGCAGTCATCTTTTATCCCTTTGCGATAAGGTTTATTTTCAAGATGTTAGGTTCACTCATCTGGCCAAGTAAGCACCACAAAAGTGACTTCTTCCAGAGGCTCATGGAACTCCCTGAGAATGTCCCAAGGTGTTGGTTATTTGAGATTTCCTGTTCTATTTTTCTTCCCATGAGAATCACTGCTGGCTTTCCCATGATGCTTTGGGCAAGGGGCTTCTTTCTTTTATTTTCATTACAAGCGGGGAATCTATCCATCAGACTGGCAGGGCCCCCAAAGGGGCACTTCCTTTCATCTGTTTCTCAGGATAGATGGGCCATTTCTCAATTCACCAGTCTGTGTCTCTTCTATTTTTTTTTAAACCTTTCCAGAGAGAAAGTTTCCATGATATTCTCTTAATCAACTGTTTGAGTGCCTAACAAATTTTGCTGTTTGAAGATTCTTCTTTCTGTTTAGCCTCAGTTCATTTCTCCTGATCCCCTTATTGAGAGTTTGAGAGGGGCTGGTTATCCTACAGTCTAGCAAAACTGTCTCATAAATGGTTCAGAGGCTCTTGTACCAGCAGATTTGCTGGGCTGTACTACTGTCCCTCACTGAACAGCTGTGTAATGTTGGGCAAGTCACTTAACCTCTCTATGCCTCGACTTTCCACCTGTTCAGCTTGTCCCTCTGAGCCACGGTTTCCTCCCCTGCCTAAAGGAGCTCACCAACTGCTGGATGGCTTCGTGGGCATCTCTATTATAGAATATTATATTGTAATTACTATTTATTTATACATTCTCCCACCGGACAGTGAACTCGAAGGAGGGAACCCCATCTTTTTTTTTATCTCTCCTCCAGATGCGGTGCCTAGCACATAGCCAAGGAGGCGGAATAATTTCTAGCCAAAATTTTCTATGGCGTATTTCCCCCCATCTACTACAATTCCAGGTCTCATGATAGACTTTTTTTCACTCCTCTCTTCTCTTCACACCAGTGTCGTATAGAACGGGTGGCGGGAGACTGGGGATTAGTCCCGGGAAACTGACACTAAGCTCGCTCGCTCGGATGAGGTTCGCGACAGGCCGAGAACGTGATCTGCCGCGGGCGAGGGGGGGACGATGACGCAGCTCCAGCCACTTTGGCCGCGTTTTCCGTTTGCGCTTTTATCCTATCGAGTGGGGTCGGGCTGAGCTCCCAGGCGCTCTGCAGAAGCAACGCGACGGCGAGCGGCGCCCGGGATTTCCCACGAGAGCAGAGGCCCGACGGTGCCCGCGGCAGACGCCCCCAGAGCCCGGCAGACCGTGAAGTCCGGGTCGGGTCAACCCAGGTGGGGGTGACGCACCTGGAAGAGGCGCGCGCAGCAGCTAGGTGGAACCACGGCGGCTGGAGGTGGGCGAACGCATCACAGATTAACGCGGGCAGAGCGTGGATCTGCACACACATCACCTTCGAAAACTCTCAGGCACGGAGAAGCAGCATGCCTTCCTCTGTGGACCGCAGCCGTGGAGGACTACCCCGGGCAGAGTCTCCCAGTGGTTGATTCCAAGTCAAGATGGTTGCGAAGCCGCCAGCCTTCTCGCGGAGCGAGGCAGGTCCGCTGGGCGGGGCCAAGGGGGAGGGGCGGGCCCGGGGCGGGGCCTCGAGAGGGGCGGGGCCAGGTGCTGGGTTGTCTCTGCTTGTCAAAAGGCAGCAGCCGAGCGGGAGGCGCCGGGAGCGCGGAGCTGCGTGCCCAGCCGCCTGACCAGGTGCGGAACCGGTAGGAGCGAGGAAGGGGGGTCCCAGAATCGGGATTGGGCCCGGGGTAGGGCTCCGGGGGGGTACCGGGCCTGAGTGCCCGGGTGCAAACACTAGAGGGTAAATCGCAGGGGCAAACTTGGCTGCTGAGATCCGGGCTGTCGTGCCATGAGGCTGAGGCACAGAGGGTACACTGAGGTCTGAGAAAGCTAAAGTTCGTGCCAGGTTGGCGAGAGGGACAACGACCTCGGTGCTCAGGCGGTTTATCACACAAATGCTCTGCTACACAGTGCTCAGCACTTGGGCAACGAGAAGCATTTGTTTCCTTCCTCTGTTGGGGAGCCTTGGCACGGAGTGAAGGAATAAGAAAGGGAGATCGACTGTCGATGGTACTAAGGTCCGCTGGAGGCGGAGTGTGTGTAGCTTTATCATCTTCTAGTACCTGTGTACGGTCACCTGCCATGGTGGAGTTGGATCTTTTAAGTAGAGTTTTTTCTTTTCTTTTTAAACCACCAATGATTTTAGACCTAGTTGGCCCTAATGCACTGTATTTATTTTTTCAGGAAAGCCTGTCCATAGATGTTCAGAGGAACTCAGGGGCAAGCATCTAATCCGGGAGGGAGCTCAGGGAGTAGTTTCTGTTTGGGGAGTGAAGGGTCCCTCGTCTGTGGGTGGTGGGGGAGAGTTTAGGGGAAGTATCTAGGAGGGAACAGCATGTGGTCTGCAGGGAGCAGTGGATCCTGACCCCCTCTCCCCCCACACACCCCCAGACCACTGAAGCTGAGATCCAGGCTACCCGGTCTGGGAGGGCACTAGGTCTCCCAGCCCAGGCCCTTCCCGCATCTCCTCCTCCTCCTTCTCCTCCTCCTCTTCCTCCTCCTCCCTGCGGTGAGTGAGTCAGCCTCCTGTCTGGGCTCAGTTGCAGCCAGAGGGGCCAGAGCCCAGGCAAGCAATTGGGCAGGCATTTTCTGAGCATTGCAGAAGCTCTCCTAGGCAGAGTCAGCTCCACTCTAGCTCCCTGCTGGAAGGCTCTCTTCCTCGTGGCCAGTGGTGGCCACTCCTCTGAAGGGAACACCCAACACAGGGATGATTATGGGATCGTTGTGGTATGATTCCAGAAGGGTTGACGGTGAAGAGCTTGTGGATTTGTGGTAAATCCGCATCTCTTATCCTTCTCCTAGGATCAGGAGGTACATCCAGCACGGTACACTTCCAGCCTCCCATTCCATTTCTGCCTAGTGATCTTGTTAGCAGCCTGGCTCTGTTAGCCAGGTGGGTGTGCACAAGAAGTCAGGAAGGTTCTGGGACTAGGGAAGGCATGGTGTTGTCAAAGAAAGTTTTAAGCCAGGGTAAGAAGTGGGGTTTGTTGAGGTGGAAATGGATTGTCTGGACACTGGAACCTCAACTCAGTGAACTGTGGGCATTGTGTATTGGGGGGGAGGAGGGCTTCCCCATCCCGTCCTTGTCGAAGTGCTGGAGAGGACTGAGGGTCCTTCTGGAACGGTATACAGACAGACCCGGAGGTAGAAAGACTGTACATTTCTCTCTGGCTTTTCTTTTGGGTGCTTCAGACCCTTGAGCAGAAATGGGAGCCCCAGAGTCCATTGCCCCCCACTCAGTGGCCTCTCTGGAGCCATATGAGACAAGCCCACAACCAGGCTGTGGTGTGGGGCTGACTCAAACTGCAAAATGCTGGGGATTCACAGACTGTACTCCGGCTGGGCCCCATGGCTTCAGTTTGGCTGGTCCCTCATTAGCCACGACTTGGACCCTTTCCAGGGTAAAGAATAAGAAAGGAGGGAAGAGAGAAAGGGTAAGAAAAGAGGAGAGTGAGATAAGGAAGGAGGGAAAGAGAGTTAGGAAGCTTTCCTGACCCCTCACAGCTCCTCGGTCAAGGCCATCACACTTCATTTGTATAAACATCGTGGAAGGCCTGGTATAGTTTGGGGTGCCCTGGTTATTTGTATTTATGGTTTCTCCGTCTTCTCTCCCATCCCCCCTCAGAACTGATCTTTTTTGGGACTAAGTCCCAGAGGAAGTACCAAGAGGCCCTCCCGGACCCTCACCCTCCACTCTCAGACCAAATAGCCAGTGTCTAAAGCCAGTGTCTTCCATGCTTGACTTGGGGCTTGGGGGCCAGATCAGGCGGTCATCCGAGCAGGAGAGGGAGCGCCACTGTTCAGTTCTTCACCCTGCATCCCCAGGAGGCAACAGCCATCCCGGCCGAGATCTGCTTCTGGAACCCCTGCTAGAAACCCCCTGTTGTCTTTGTCTAGCAGTTGGGTGCTGGTGGCTGGAGGGCCAGAGTCAGGAGCACCTGGAAGTCTGAGCCAGGATGATGTTCCAGTCCGTTGCCGGACAGGAGGAGTTGTAGTGGTCCAGCTTTCCGTTTGGCCACGGCTGCAGGTCTGCTTTGGATGCAGGTAGAGGGAAGTAAGGAAATGACAAGTTTTGATTAAATGCCTTTTGTGCACCCAGCTTGGTGCTAGACCCTCTGAGGGATGACAGGAACAGAACCCACCAAATCAGCCCTCTTCCTTGAGACGGTCTGAGCCCCAGGACGGGCAGCTGCTGTCGGTCCAGTTCTGAAAGGATCCAGGTGGGCAGAAGCTAGCCTGGCTATTGCTCTGGACCTCAGGGCCTCGCTTCCAGTCATGCTTTTCTCTAATTCCCTCTTCACCCTCTCCTGTGTCAGTGCCCGCTTGGTGGGCCAGAGAGGGGGAGCGTATAATTCCCTGTCGAAACTGGGAAGCTTTGAGAGTGCAAAGGGGTGCTGTTAGTAGGTTCTGTCGGGACAATTGACATAAACCACAACTGTCTCGGGCCAACTGAAACATTTAGTCATTATGGTGAACGGCACTCTGAACCCATCTGAGGTTACACTGACGAGGGGAAGATGGGTGGGAGTGGGTTTAATGAGGAAGACAAGGTGGGGAAGGTGCCTAATGACGAGGGGAGGACGGAAGTAGCTTAATTCTCAGGGCAGCCCCAACACCCCAGCTTGCTCCCTGATATTATCACCCAATTCCAGTGTTTTCCCTGAGGGCAGCTCCGCTCCCAGCCACCTTCTCCTAGAACCCAACCTACCACACTCGCTTGCTCTTGTGACTTCCCTTCACCCTTGACTTATGACTGGCCTCACCTTCGGCTTTCCTGCCCCACCCCTACCTCCGATGGGGACAGGAAGGCCTGCCAACTCCCCTTCCGCTGCCCCTGGGGGAATTGGGATTTATAATGGAGCCAAGACTTAGCCTCATGCTTCCTCTTCCCTCTTCCCCCGTATCTGCAGCCTCTTCATTTTGTCTCTCCAGCTTCCCAGATCTCTGGGGGACACACCATACCACAGGGAAGTCCAGCTCTCCAGTGGGTAAACAACAAGAGGGGAAGGGTAGTCAAACCTTGCTCATGTGGATAAAGGGCGCAGGTCACTTGCAGTCAGGTTCCGGGGAAATGGTGAGCAGGGTGGAGGGCAGAGCCAGAGAAAAACTGCTCAGCAGGAGAGGGAGTCGGTTCCCCCGGACACTGGAGTTTGACTGTCTCATCAGGTCTGAATATTGGGGAAATGGTCCAGGGCGGGGACAGGCTGTTCTTGCTCAACCCAAGCTATAGGCGTTGGTGGCAGCGACTGCATCGTGACGCTGTAACACGTAGAAAAGAAACTGCCCTCCCTTCTGCATGCGCGGTCCTCGTGGTCCAGATGCTCAGGGCGGGCTCCCTGGAGAGTCCGCAGAGGTCCAGCATGAGAGTGATCGGGGCGCCTGGTGTGGGGGTGGAGCCTCCTTAATGATGGTGTAGTGACTGTCTTACTCTGGCAGGAAGGAAGTTGTTCTCATCGCCAACAAATGAAAAGGGCAGGTGAAGACCTCTTGGGAAGTCCCACCCTTTGAAGTGACTTGTGGGGAGAGGGAAGGGGAGAGACTCCTTGGGCTGGCAGGGGGAGGAGCGGGGGTGGCCTGTCAGTAGATGGCAAAAGTGAGAGGCAGAAGCAGCAGGCACTAGGGGAGTCTGAGTGTGTGTCATACGTTTGCAAACCTGCCCTGCAAGTCCTGTGCCAAGGAATAGACCAAGCAGTGTTTCCAGAACCAGGTGCCACACAAAGTCCCCATTCTGCACAGGGGAGAGTCCTGGTCCTGAGCAGGGTGTGGGCAGCTACACCAGTGGGCAAGTGGAGTTTGGGAAGGACCCAGAAGCCGGTTCCTGGGAAGCTGCTGCCTCTCACTGGCCTTCTGACCACAGGTTGAAGCTTTGAGGTGTTACACAAGGTGTGACATTCCAGGCACTATGAGGCACCCGTGAGCCCCTAGGCTTTGCTGGCGACACATCCAGTGTGTGCCACCTGCTGGCACTGGAGTTGCAGCTCCAGGAACAGCTAGCTATTCACTGAGTGCTCAGCTCAGTTGCACCAGGTGCTGTGCTAGGTACATTGCATGCAGGGCCTCCCAGATCTGCCACAACCTTGTGGGATAGGAACCACTGTTATGCTCCTTTCACAAATGGGAAACTGAGGCTTGGTGAGGTTGAGCCATGTGCCAAGGTGCCACAGCTGATGAATGGGACAGTCAGGACTCACACTTGGGTCTATCTTAACTTCCATAGAACCCTACTACAACTGCATTCATGGGAGCCCACAGGGCATTTAGCACCATGCCTTGGACATAATAGGCCTGCAGTAAATGTTTGTGAGTGGCAGGGTTAGGTTTACTAACTGGTTTGAACAAGTTGACCTGGAAGCAAGCTTGGTTTGCCCAGAGGTTACTGTGGGGACAGTGGCCTCTCAGAAGGAGGCTCCCTCTGCCAGTACCCTCAGGCCTCAGTGCCTCTCCAACACTACAGGGTACCTAACTTGGGTAAAAACAGCAGGCAAGAACCTGAGAGAGAGAGAGAGAGAGAGAGAGAGAGAGTTCTGTGCCGAGAGATTGCATGGGATCAGATAAGATTTGAATGGTCTAGAAGGCAAATGACAAATACTCTTTCAATGTCAAACAAGCCACTTCATTGATAACCTACTTTGGACCAAGGGCACCAAGGAAAGGCCATTGTCCCTTTGGCCAACTGGAGCTAATCTCATCCTGTTTGCCCTTTCCCCTCCTAGCTACCCCTTAAGGAGCACTCGTGAGCCTAGCCTGCCTGGAAGGGGAGATGGACTCTGGCCACATCTGACAGCCTCTGCCAGCCAGTGTGATTCCCTTCTCTCCTTTCATCTTGACAGCTTCTCCTTGGAGGAAGCTACTATTACTCTCCCCAGCATGGATATGGGAAACCAAGGTTTAAAGAGATGTCGTAACCTGACATGCTGTAGAATTAACCCATGACCACTGAGCTACACTGCTGTTAGTGCTGGGCTTGGCCACGCGAACCACTCTCCGTGCCAGAGCCTGGAGACGGGGTTAGAAGGAAGAGAAAGTGCTCAGCCTACCCCTCAGCTGTGCCCCCCCACCCCAGGTTCCTTGGCATATCTCTGAAATGTTAGGTAGTGCTGTTGGAAGCTTTGCCAACAGCCTCGAAGAACAGGAAGAACGCGGGGTTGGAGTTAGACACGCCTGGGTTCAAATCCCAGCTTTGTCACTTTCTAGCTTGTGACCTTGGGCAGGTTTCTTAATCTCTCTGAATCTCGGTGTCCTTATCTGTTACGTGGGATAAGAATAACTCCCTTGTAGAGCCGTGTGAGGATTCCAGATGACCCAAGTCAAGTGTCTGGCGGGCAGTAAGCCTTCGAAAAGCGTGGGTCGTTCAGTAGATATGCATTGAGGACCTACGGTGTGACAGGCATTATTCAAGACGCTGGGAGCTTCACAGTGAAAAGTAAAGACTCTTGCAATTGTTCCCAAATTTGCTAGACCAGAAACTTCATCGTTGTGAGAGATCCCTTTAGAATCCAAGAATGGCTGTCTTCGCACCTGGCTGAACTCGGATTTGGTACATTTCTCTTCCAGCCATTTGTTAGCTGATGAGCTTGGAAAAGTTGGTTAGCTTCTCTGAGACTCAGGTTCTTCAATTCTTTTTATTTATTTACTTATTTTTTTGACTGTGAAATATATCATACGCACACGGGTATATCATATGCTTATGTATAGATTAAAGAATAATATAGTATATTCTGTACACATCACCCAAGTGCAGAATGGAACGTCTGCAGCGCCTTCAAAGCTCCCGTTCCTCTTCCCATTTGCATCTCCTTCCTTGTTCTCCACCCCACCCATATTTTGAATGTTAGTTAGTTATTTCCTTCCTTTTCGTCGTAAGTTATCGTCTACGTGCGTTTTACAAAACAATATATTGTTTACCTTCACGTGTCCATGGAGCTTACCTATATGCATGTTCCCTGTGATGTGCGTCCTCCACCTTGTGTCGTGCCTGTGAGACTCCCGCCCCCCCCCCCCCCGCCGTGTTGACACACCCAGAGGTAGTTCATTAGTTTTCACTCAGGGTGACGTCCACTGTAAGGATGTGCCACAATTTGTATGTCCTCCCTCTTGGTGATGGACGTTTGGGTGGTTTCCAGTTTGGACTTATCACGGTCATACTGCTGGCAGTAACCGTGCTGGTCTCCTGATGTGCGCGTAGGCGGTTCTCCAGGGCACATACCTGGGGCCAGGGCACCTGGGATTCTGTGTTTGGCATTGCTCCACAGCGCCCAACTCTTTTCCACAGTGGTTGTACTGAAAAGCATTCCTTTCGGCAGTGGCTAAAAGTTCCCATTGTTCCCCATCCTTTTCAATACCTGACATAGCCTTGATTTCTAAAATGAAACGGTTGTCCGACTAGACGAGTTTCTAAAGTCCCTTTCAGCTCTCATAATTGAATCATTCTCGGCCGGTTATATGTGTACCCCTGTCTGACGTGTGGTACACACACAGGTGGTCCTGTACAGGTGTCAGCCTGACTCTGTGAGCTCTGCCCAGGGTCTCCGGGTGCGGCTGAAGCCCTTCCTTGTAACCTTCCAGCAACAGTGAGGGAGGGATCCCGTGGCTCCAAGCCCATCCCGGTACTTAGCGTCCTGTTCAGTTCAACCAAGAGCCTAGTGTCAGTGCTGAGCACATACTAGGTGACCAGTTAGTATCCCCTGGATTGCATTTTTGCTAAGGGTATTGAGACGGTATCTTTTCCTTGGGTATCGATTTTGAGAACAGGACGTGGAAGTATCAGAACTTTGTGTTTGTTAGCTAATCAGAATTCAGGGTGCTGGGGGCAGTGATGGGATTTACATCTGTCCAGGGCTTTTTGGTCATCTGAAAGCTCCAGGTGAAGTAAACTGAAGACTAATTGTTCAGAGTCTGGCCTTGATCTCTGACCCACTGACTTGTCCAATCTGAGAAGCAGAGGGTGCTAGAGGGTCGTGGTGGAGAGAACAGAGGAGGCGCCTTGGGGAAAGGAGCAGAATGCCCACAGAGAATCCCTTCCTCTTCCAAGGTTGAACACTCCGCCTGGGGGTGCTGGGTTGAGTAGGTGTTAGGTAGACCCGGTGTCCTGGCGGCCACATAAACAGCCAGCTGCCCACTCACCCAGCTGCCCACAAAAGAATGTGGCTTGCTGGGCAGTTGCATGGGACACCCGAGGCCGCAATCCTGCAATTACCCAGCCAGTCTGTGTGTGTCAGCTCCAGGGGCAGGTGAGTGCCTCTGCCCTGGGCCTCATCTTGGTCACTAGACCCGTGCTGGGCTTGGTGGTAGGGCCCCACCCATTCTTCAATCACCTCCCACCCCAACTCTGCCCCAGTGTCTCTCTGTACACCAACCTTTGATCTTTGTGAGGCTGACATAATCATATATCATATAAAAGCTGACAATCGTAATAAACCAATGGCTATTCTAACTTATACGTTCCAGGCACCGTGTTAATTTTTTTCATGCATTTTCTCACCCAGGCCCCTCAATAATGCTATGAGGTAGGCAATACTGTTATCCCCGTTTCACAGAAGAGGAAATTGATGTTGAAAGAAGTTAAGAGGTTCAACTTCTTGCCCAAAGTCATTGAGCTCCTAAGTCAGAACCAGAACTTAAATTCGGATCTGTTGTAGCCTGGGCCGTCTGCCCCTGCCTCACCTGCCCACGACCTGTCCTGCACAGTTGTTCGGCTCTGTTCTCTGCCCTCCTCTTCCTGTCTGAGGAGGGCTGGAAAAGAGGCAGTAGGTGGTGCCAGCCGAGGGTGAATGGGACAGTTCCAGGCTGGCCAGGATGATGCTGGAAAACACCTTCGGGGCAGAGTTCTTTGTTCCAAACAGCTCTCAATTTCCGGCCTTCTGCCAGGGGTGGGAAGGTACCTCTGCCCAGCCTATTTGGCAAGCACACCGACCTCTTGGGTGCCATGATGTGAAGAAGTGGGGGGTGGCAGCCTCAGGTAAAATTCCACTGTAATGAACTCCATCTGAGATCCGAATGGCTTTGTTGAGATGAAATTATGTTAACCAGTGTGCAGTGGAGGAACTCAGGTGTGGAACCTAAGAAACTAGAGGGGGAAGTGGGGCTAAGTTACCAGTAAGTGTCTTTTAGTAAAGCTCTGGAATGTTTTGGAACCTAGGAGGAGAAGGAGAGTCAGAATCACCCCTGGTTCCTCCTTCAGTGCCAAGCTCCCGGGTGGTTGGGGCAGGGCCCGGAGGGGAGAGCTTTGTGTTTGACTCTACCTGACAGGGCTGTGCCTGTCTGTTCGATTGTCCATTTACCCGCTGGGTTGAGAGGCCCTGAGAACAGGGCTGGGTCCTATATCTGAAGTGTCCTTACTCCACGCAATACTTAACTCATCACAGATATGCTCAATGGCTGTTGATTGAATGGAAATGTGTTTGTAGGTAGACCGGGACCCCTGAGCTACGTGAAGAGAGTTGAGGTGCCTGGGTGGCTCAGTCGGTCAAGCATCTGACTTCGGCTCAGGTCGTGATCTCACGGTTCGTGAGTTCGAGCCCCGCGTCGGGCTCTGTGCTGACCGCTCAGAGCCTGGAGCCTGCTTGGGATTCTTGTATTTCCCTCTCTCTCCGCCCCTCCCCCACTCGCACTGTCTCTCTCTGTCTCTGTCTCTCTCTCCTCAAAAATAAACAAACGCTGGGGCGCCTGGGTGGCGCAGTCGGTTAAGCGTCCGACTTCAGCCAGGTCACGATCTCGCAGTCCGTGAGTTCGAGCCCCGCGTCGGGCTCTGGGCTGATGGCTCGGAGCCTGGAGCCTGTTTCCGATTCTGTGTCTCCCTCTCTCTGCACCTCCCCCGTTCATGCTCTGTCTGTCTCTCTCTGTCCCAAAAATAAATAAAAAACGTTGGAAAAAAAAAAAAAATTAAAAAAAAAAAAAAAAAAAAATAAACAAACGCTAAAAAAAATTCTCTTTTGAAGAGAGTTGAAGGGCAGGAGCTTTGTGTGACTAAAACGTTATAAAAAACTGGGCTGCAACTCAGAGGACTTCTCTCCCGTTACTGAAGCCAATCCTGCAGAATAACAAGCACTAACATTGCCTGAGCAGGTACCCTGTGCCGGGCGCGGTGCTGAGCCCTTGACCTGCATTATCTCATTTGACCCTCACAGACAAATGAGGTAGGTTTTGCCGCTTTTTTCTCATTTTGCAGGCAAGGGAACGGAAGCTTAGAGAGCTGCGGACACAGCGGGCAGGAGGTGTGTGGGGAGGCAGGGTTTGCTGTTGCTCAGGCTGCCTCCAGACCCTCTTCTCTTACCTGTGTCTCCCTGCACGCAGAGCTCGGCTGTCGCTGAGGGCTGGTTGCTGGGTGGGGGGGTAGGGCCAGGTGATGAGTGAGGCTGGAGGGCTGCAGACCCTGGTGGGGTGCAAGGGCGGGGGGAGGGGAGAGTGGCACAGCCTGGTCTGGAGGGTTAGCTCCACCTGAGGCCCGCAGGGTTGCCCGGGAACTGCAGCCCGGTGTGGCCACGTTAGCCCATTTTTTTTTTTTTTTTTTTTTTTAGGAGGAAGCTGGATATCCAGAGTTTTTCCAAAAGTGAAATCTCTCCAGTTTTCAAAAACACTGACCACTAACTAAAAAATTTACGACGACCCAGTGGCGATGGTGGGCGGTGGCAGAGTGAACACAGTCATGGCTAGGTTTAGCCTGCAGCCCTGCCCCCCGCCCCCCACCGGCCCCGGATGTCTTCGGGTAGTTTCTTTCTTTGAACACGGGACCGTTAGAGTGGGACCGGTAAGGCCCTTGCTGATGTAGAATTTCTCACGAAAGGCATGATCACCCACCCTCCATGGGTCCCCTTCCTAGCACGTGATAATACTGTATCATGCAGACCGTCTCTTTCTGGAGACTTAGAACGAAATCAGCCTAAAGATATTCCATGAGTGAATCCCCTCCCTCCCCCACTCCCCTGCCTGCCGCCCCCCCCCAACTCTATATTCCCAGTTAGGTGTTTTTCCAGAGGTGTTAGCAGGAAAGTTCTGTGTAGAGAAATAAAAAAGAAACTAACGGTTAAGCAAAGGGTCTCTAGGGAAACAAAAAATAGAAAGAATAGTGGATGGGGAGCCTGGGTGGCTCAGGTCATGATCTCGCGGCTTGTGAGTTCGAGCCCTGTGTCAGAGCCTGGAGCCTGCTTCAGATTCTGTGTCTCCCTCTTTCTCTCTGCCCTCCCCCGCTTATGCTCGATCTCTCTCTCAAAAATAAACATTAAAATTTTTTTTTTAAAAAGAAAGAATAGTGGAATGTGGGGATTGGGGTTGGTAGGCAATGAATGACGAGCCCACCTACGCTGCACTTCGGGGTCTCCCAGACTGTGAGGGCCTCATGGTGCCGTGAGGGTCGTGCTCCCTGTACTATTGCAAAGTGTGTGTTCACCGCCTTCTACTTTCCTGCCTGAATTTCCTCCTCCTTTTAAAACCTGGGGCAATAATGGTCAACCAGTAACAGCTTTATGGAGTATCACGATTTTATAAAACACTTTAAATATTTTGTCTCAGATAAATATTGTGAGGTAGTTTATGCTGTGAGATAGACAAATGGGTGTAGAATCCCCCTTCTGAGGCTTGGTAAAGTGGCGCTGTTTTCTCTCCCTTCTTCCTTCCGTTCCACAAGAGAGGAGTAGTCATGGAGCACTGCGGCCCAGGGTGCAGGCAGCACAAGGTCCCCACAGGCCTCCTCATCCCCGCTGTCCTCACTCCTCACCTGGGGTTGACAGGTGGGGGAAGGTGCCTCAGCCCCTGATGAAGGTCCCCCTTCCCTGAAAACCCCACACCAGGGGGAGTATGGAGCGGGCATGGGGATGACCCCAAACCCATGGATGGCCCGTGGCCAGCTTCCTCCCCACGCCTGCCTCCCCTGCCTGCCACCTCAAGCCATTGTTCCCAAAGCTGGGCAGAAAATAGCTCACTCCAGGGAATTATTTTTGTCTCTGTTAAACTTCAATCCTGAGCTCCTGCAGAGCCTGGCTGCAGAGTTGTTTTTGAGGTCAGGGGGAGCTCTGGCAAAAGTAAGGTGTAGGGGGTGGGTAAAGGGAGGCGGTGGGAGGAGGGGGCCATGATGGGCCACAGGCCCCTGGACTCTTGCCCTTCCGTGCTGCCCACGGGCTGCCTGACAGAGTGGAGCCTGTCCAGCCAGCTGGAGTGAGGTCTCCTTCCCACCTCCTTTGAGCTGGTCCCTCAAGTGCCTTCTCCAGGGATGTTTGCTGCCGAGGGAAAGAGCGCTGAGTGAAGGAGCTGTGACTCTGTTACCCCGAGCAGAGGCCCAGGTGGGCAGCAGGCCCTGCCCCAGGGCAGCGGGGGGGCTGCACACGGCTGACTGTTGAGGAGGGAAAGAGGTGGTTTCTCTTGAGACCCCGGGGTAGCCCCTGCGTGCCCTGCGACACCACCAAAAGGGGCTCTGTGTGGCAAATCTGCTCCATCTTTGCCCCTGGGTGTCAGAGGAAAACAAGGAAGAGGAAGATGGCCAGTGGATAGGGCTGGGGGAGGGGACTATAGTTTGGAGAGGGTTCATGGGTTAGGACAAAGGCAGCTATTTCCTACCACTTGGTGGCTCTGGGGAAGAAGCCTCCTGACAGATGCGGACGTTTGGGCCTGAAACCTTGAAACAAGGTCATCTTCAGTTATAGCTCTGAGGGGAAGGCCCGGCATGTGTTGTTGCCAGCAGTGAGCATGGACATTCCGACTCAGGGTACGGGCTGGTGTGTGCCCACACAGGTCGGGGACTTTCCACAGGTGTCCATGGTGCAAGCTGTTTGTGAACATTGTGTGTCTGTGGCTGATGCCCTTCCTTACAGCGATTCCTGGCAACAAGGAAGTGACCTCGTTGACCGGGAGAGAGCAGTGAGCCACGTGGAACAGTGGAGGAAGGTTCGGGGATTGGGCGGCTGTGTGTAACTCAGCAGTCTCCTTGCCGAGCAACCGTATCCGGCCACCCTGGACAGACTGATGCGTTAAAGAAGGATTGAGCTGGTGACATGCAGCTGAGTCGGTCACCAACTTCCGTCTGCCCTTGTTGAGCCTTTTGTTCTCTCTTTGGTTTTCTCTCAGAACACTTATTTTCCCGTCCGGCCGGGCCGAGTTTTCCAGAACTGTCTCCTTTGTCTCTGCCTTTCAGCTCAGTTATGCTGGTCCTACTTGCCCCCCGCCCCCCGGGGTAAAGGAGCTCCCCTGCAGGGTGGTGGCCCTGGGTGTGCACCAGCTGGGACCTCAACTGTCTTAAGAAGAAGCCCACTGCTTTGCTGACCTTGGGGCACTTTCTCAATAAATCAAGGGGAGAGAGCCCTACTTTTACTTCCCATATAAGGCTGGAGCTCAGTTCAGGTCAGAATGGGAATCCGATTGGACTCTGAAAGTCTTCAGTTCAAATGTCATTACAATAATTAAAAATTCCTGGTATTCAAGTCTCAACGGGTAGAAGAAGGACTCAGTGGAGGAAAGAATGGAATCCACTTTCTATTACAAATGAGTGTGGTCAGTTGGTTCATCTCTTCCTGGTGCTCTCTCTCTTTCCAGCCATGCAGAACCAGTTTTCTTGCCTCCAGCCCTCTCTTTCCCTTTTGTCTCTTGGCCTTTGCACAAGTGCTGTCTGCCCGAAACCCTCGTTACCCTTCTTACCACTGCCGTGTTGAACTGTGATCCTCCCTGTCTCTGTTAGTGGGCTAAGAAGTGACCTCCTCTGAAGAGCCTTCTTTACCCTATGGGCACAAAGCCAGGAGCTCTCCTGCACACTCTGGTCACGTGTGCTTACCTATATCGTAGGATGGATCCTACCTGTCTGTCCCCCTCAGTGGACTGGGAGTTTCAAGAGGGCAGGGTCTGTGTGAGGCTCTCCATTGTGTCTCTGACTTCCAGGACAGGGCTTGCCATGGTCTCAGTGCTTAAAACCAACCAGGGGTCACCATCAAAAGTAAGGCATCGAAGGCCAGAACCAATGCCCAGCACGGTGTGAGGCCAAGAAAGAATGTTACAGCTCCCTGGCCATCCGATGGGGTCCCCAGGAAGAAATCTACACAGCAGGATAGCTGGAACTCTGACGAAACAGAAGCTCTGGAAAAGACCGTTAGGGGGAAACCATTCTAATCAGAAACTGAGGAGCAGCTGGTGTCCCCTTGGGGTGACTGCACTGCCCCTCTAAAGTGAATGGGAACCTATTTGGTCTAGGCCCGGAAAACCTTCATGAATACATGAGGAGTGTCCACCCCCTCGCTAATAATCTAGAAGATAGAGAGGATGCCTTTGGGTAGATCAGTACCTTTGGAACTGGAGCCGTCCTATGTATCTCAGAAGACCCAGGATCCTTCACTGGTTCTGACACAGGCCTAACAGTCTAATAGTGTAAGTGAAAGGTCTTCCAGGGCCTCCCGAGGGCCAGAGGCAAACAGGAGTCCAGGCCCCCTGAGCCAGAGCCAGCCCAGTGTCTGGGTTAGGGGCCACAGTGGGCCTCCCTATTGCCAGGGTGGCTGCAGCCCTCACTGTTGCCTCTGGGCTCCAGCCTTTGGCTCTCCACCTCAGTCTCCCCTGCCTTCTGCACTTTCGGTGGTAGGCAAGAGCAGCTGAGGAAGTACCACTGCCCTGATGACACACAGGCAGCCTCATGGGGCCGCTGAGCCTCAGGTCCCACTAGGGGAGAACAGATATGTGACGGATGCATGACAAGCCCCGGGTGACAGAAGAAGTAGGAGAGAGATGGCATTGGGGGACAGAGGGAAAGGAAAGGAAAGGCAATGGGCCCAAGGGCTTGGTACTCAGTGGCACCTCGGGAGCCACGGGTCTTATCCTTCTTGCAGAGGAAAAGTCCAGATGTGTAGCTCAGCTTCTCTGCATATAGGGGAGAGATTAGCCATTGGCTGTGGCTTCCAAAAATCTGGCTGGGGAAAATTTCCCCACCCTGAGAAGCCAGATTTTTGGAAGCCACAGCCAATGGGTGGGGTGGTCAGTTTTTTCCCAGTTCAGTGGAAATGTGGCTTTCTGGGCAACGTTTGTTTGGAGTAGCGTGTTTGGGGCTGAGAGCAGGCCTGCTGCCCTCCATGGCACCTCTATGGGCCTTGAAAGTTTCCTGATTTTCCAGGCTCTGGTCTTGTACTGACAGCAGTTACAACTTTAGTAGTGAGCTCCAGCTGACATCCAACCACACTGTGCCAGAGACCGTGGTGAGCGCTAGACAGAGATGTTGGTCCTGTAACAGCCCTGTGACCCAAGCGCTCTCTCACGTCTGCATTGGCAGAGGAGGATGCAGGAATGGGCTTTGGGGGACGCTGGACGGTAGTCACATTGCCAGGCGCATCAGGCTGGCCAGGGCAGTTGTGGAGGTAAGCGAGGGATCTGACGCCCAGGATTCTGAGTATCTCAGTGCCGGCAGGACCTGGCCCTTTGGGTACTGACACAGTGCAGAAAGAGTGTGAGTGACACAAAGACTGCATTGGTCCCAGAGGAAAATGAAGAGAAGAAGGCTGGCCGGGATGGACGGGTTTGGGGGCGGGCGGTGGGCTCAAAGCTATCTGTCTGGGCAGGGGCAGACTCAGGTCTATGTGGACCTGGGCCGGGGACCCAATAGTAAGAAAGATGCTTAGTCTGGGTAGAGGGCCACAGAGACGCTTGGGAATCTCTTGGGAGAACGAAGCAGCTTTCTTCTGATATCCTGAGGCCATTGTTGTTGTTTTAAATCCCATTTAGCCATCGCCTACATTAGCAATAGTAGGAGTGGAAGTCTCCCCAGAGGAGGGCTAGAACCACTCCCCCTGTATTCTCGGTGTTCTCCATTTGGGCTGTTCCAATTTCTATTCTTTGGTCTCCAAGTAACTGGACCAAGAGCCTCCTTGTCCCATCAACCTTGGCCTGGAGCACATATCCCAGGGAAGTACCGCCATCCTAGTGTCCAGGAGAGGCTCCCAGAATAGTGAGAGAGCACACCAGGCACATCCCACTTCCGTCTAAGATCTCCCCTTACCTCTCTGGGTCTGGGTCCATTTCTTCAGGCCATGGAGGCCAGAGCCAGGAGCTAGAGCTGGTTGGGCAAGAGCAAGCGGGTTACCCTCACTCTGTTCCTCTGTGTTGCTTGTCTGGGATGGCATCGGTGCTGGGTGGTCCCACTGCAGTGCGCTTCAGGGCCTCCCCCATGGCTTCCCACAACTCCCCTCCTCCAAAGATGACATTCATGCCTCCCCCCATGGCCCGTTTCTCTCCACTCTGACTCCTGGAAGCTGCTCGGGCTGGTGATGAGAGGTCTTGGGACTTGCCCAGGGTGGAGGTGGAAAAACACTCTCTTTCCTTTGTACTCTTGGGACAAGCCGCTCCCCCTCTGATGGCCCCAGTTTCTTTGCTCTAAAACCAGAGAGATTGGACTGCAGATTATGAATGGGCAGCTCCCTACGCTTCAGCAGACACTGTCACTGCCCACGCTTTCCAGCAGTGACAGGGCCTGGCCTGCTTGTTACCTGGAGAACCGTAATCAACCCAGAAATCTTGTTGACAAAGCTAAGGGCAGAGTTTCCATTGGAAAAAAAGCAGCTTGCAGGAATAATTGTTGTCGATAAGAAGTGGAACTATATCTCAGCAAGCTATGTATCTCCAGCCCCACTGTCTGGGGCTGGGGTCCTGTGTGTTCCTGCCTCTGGGTTCTGCTCAGCTCCTAGAAGCTGCCAGCACTCCCAAGAATAACAGGACAGTCAGCCAAGAAAGAGTCTCAGTGGATGGCTGATAGAATGGGAGCTGATAGCATGGTTTCTAAGGAGTGACCCACTAACCCTTGGCATTGCGTGGGATGTCTGTCCATGACCTTTATCAGGTTCTCAAAGGTGATATATATATTCCCCAAAGGTTTGATTTAGAAGCACTTTCAGGATAAACTCCTTCTTGCGACTGTTGAGTCATCAGTCACTTAGATAGTTAGATAGTTAGGGACACATTGCCTGTGTTCTTAGTGCTGTAGTGCTGGGGGCCAGGCTCCCCTGGAGATGGCTGAGCCAAAGACAGAAGAGGGCAGGCAGGCTTGGGGGAGTGTATTCAGCTACTCACACTCTCCCACAGAGCCCTTTTCTTGGACTGGAAACTCTCCTCTCCAGGTGAAGGCCATGGAGGCAGACGCTGCACTCATCCCCTTATTTACTGCCCTTGTGGGAATCACGATCATACCCGGGAAGTTTATGAGGTCTGAGCCAAAATTAAATGCAGCCCCCGTTATCTTTTCTGCTTTTCCCTTGCAGTCTCACTCACATCATAAACATCATAGATTTTTCTACTTGCTACAACAGTTTTCTAGCAGATGAGGAATGGGCCCTTTTCTAATTTGCACGATGGCGCCATGTGGTGGTCTGGCCAAGCCTTCCTCCAGAGACGCTGTGGGAATCGCTTAGTAGCTTCATTCTACGTCCATCTTAGATGTCCAGCCGTCTTAGATGGCTGTAAAGAGTTTGTCTAGGACCTGTGATTGAAAGCTTCAGGGGCTCTTTCATCTTGCATAGTGAAGAACTTTCTAAGCATACAGTCATCCAAGGAAAGTAGATTGCCATGGGAGATAGTGCTCCATTAGGAAAAATATTCACGTACAGGTTAGAATATTATAGAGGGGATTTAAGATGGTTGGACTAGGTAGAGTTTCCTTCCAATCCTGAGATGTCTGAGATGACTGACTAGCTAGTGGGTTTTACTTTGGACATTACGGTCTGCAGAAAATAATCCAACTATTCTCATCCATATTTAAAATATGTGTGTGTGTGGAGGGGCTGGGGAGACAATGAGGCAAGGAATATTTAGACAAGTTCTATTTATATAATATGCTTTCCTCTCCCCCTTCCCTCTTTTTCACTCTGTTCCTCCTCAGCTGCTTCTGGGAGGCAATGCTGAGACTGTTCTGGAAAAAGAATGTGTATATATGTTGGGGATGGTGGGAAGGAAGAAAAGACATCACCTTAGCTGGCTGTGACATTGCTGTGCCTGAGTTACACTAGAATAAAGAGATGACCAACACTAAGTTAGATCCTACAGTGCTCAGCACTCTGTGGACAGAGTTGAAAGGATGATGAAGTGAAAATCAACGAGAAATGGCTGTGCGCACATAAGCTCACGTGCAGCATGGCTGGCCTACACACTCCAGAGAGAGCCCCCCACGTGGTTCATTCTGTGTGTGCCAATTTCAGGCAGAAGAATTTTTCTCTCCCTTTTCTGGGAAATCACTTAGCTTTCCGCTTCTTTCTAGAAGGAGGGGGAACTCTGAGCCAGTGTCAACAATTAGAAAGCTCAGTTTCGGTCATTCCAATCACAGCCCAGCTGAGCGTGGCCCCCTGTCCTGGGCTCCCGTTCTCCATGGGGCCCATTAGGGGCCACACTGCTCATGTCCTTCCTGGTCGTTGGCATCTGAGGATGAGTGAACCCCCCTTGCACTAGCATGGTGTCGGGGCTCAACTGAGGGGGTCCGAGAGAAAGCTCAGTGAGGGAATCTCACTTTCTGAGTGGTCTTAAGGCCTCATCATGATGGGAAATCTGGCCTTGGAGTTGCACACTTTCAGAGGTGGAAAAGACCTTAGCAGTCAGATCTCTTGTCTACCACTTATCCTCCAGGCCATAGCTTTACGGCCCTCAGGAGTCTGAAGAGGGTTCAGTGAGTGTGGTGGGGTTAAAGTGAGTCTAGCAGCACTTTGATCTTTGTCTTCCTAGGCTCTTCCCAGGACACCCTGTAGCCACCATATCACGAGACTGTTCTAGGCCAGCCTGCCCCGGTGATGCCCATTTAGCAGAAGCCCCGGAAGACGGGGTGTGTGTTGTGTGCACCGACAGGCAGACATATAGGAGAGGCAGTGGTTATGGCTTCGATGACTGGAACGAAACATGTTATCTCTTCGCTTCTTGCTAAGGCAAGGTCAGGACTGGGTCAGGCTCAAGCAGGGGTTTTGATGTGGGATGCAGTCCCCGGAGGAATGGAAGCCAGGGGCTTTCTGCAGACTTGAGCTCCCACCGTGTTTCTCTGAGGCTCAGTGTCAGGGACTTGGGTATTTCTAATACCAAGAGCAGGAGGGGGTTGCTCTGGGGACAGCCCCAGTAGAAGCAATGGGATGTCCTGTGTACTCAGAACATGAATTGCGGGCAGGGGTGAGGAGCTGTATGATGTGGCAAAGGAGGGTGGTATTAAGCGCTTATTTTTCCACTTCTCCTTTGCTACCCTGTATCCTTGACCCACTTTCCTCGCACTTGGAACTTTAGGCTAAATCTAGGTTAACCTCTCCTAAAAGGACCATCCAGTAGTGCGCAGTTGCATGGGGAGGAGCGGCCAGCGTGTTGAACGAGGTTTTCCCGGTAAGAGGGGATGGCTGGCAGAAAGGGGATCCCGGCTAATGCCTGCCACCCTGAGACTTTGGGAGCTTTGGAAGGAAAAGCGCCATGGCATTCTTCCATCATGACCTGTGGGGATTGTTCTCTTCTTTGCCCCCGGACTTGGTGGAAGCGAAGGGCCTCCAGGACTTAGGGCTGATGAGATGACTGAGATATCTCCCTTAGGAAAGGCAAGCAGAGGGGGACTCGAGGCAAAAGGGTCTAAGTTCAAATCTGGACTCCAAAGACAAACAACTTCCCTGAGCCTTAGTTTTCCCATGGCCAGAAGAGGGATGATAACGGGACCCGCCTGATGAGGGTGTTGTGAGGACTGAATGAGAGGGCATACTGGAGAACCCGGAGCGGGGCTCAGAGCGGACCGCCGTGTCCCCGCTGATGATTATCACTGGGATATGGGAGGGGTCAGCAGGAGACAGCAGAAGCACGTGGGCATGGCACTAAGTTTGCCTTGTGTGGCCCCTGGCCCCCCACTTGCCTGGCCATGGCGCCCTGGGCAAGTCGTCCTGGACTTTGGTTTTGCCATCTGTAAAATGGGACTGCTCCTCACCTCACGGGACTGTTATGAGGCTTATGTAGGTCATGCGGCTAGAGCCTGGCAGGTTGGCACATAGTAGATACTCCATACACTCTTTTTTCTTTTTCTTTTCTTTTTTTTTTTAAGCTCAAGGGTGGTAGTCTACCTGGGTCTCAAGTCTGGCTTTTGAAAACCTTAGGGGTTGAGGACAGGAAGCGGTGGTCCTTTCTGTGCCGACTTGGCCCTCACCTCAGCCTCTGAGGAGCAAGCGGGGATTCTGGGAAATCGATAAGGCCATGGGGTAGAATCCAGAAGAGGGTGGTCAGCCAGAGGTGATGGACGGCACAAGTACGGGGAGCAAAGGAGAGCCTGGCTTGGGGGGTAAGTGACAGCATGTCTGTCCCCAGCAGCGGTGCCTCGTCCCACCCACGGCCCTTGGGAGCCGGCCGACCTGGCTCAGGTTATTTCAGTGCATCACCCACCGACATTTTCTTTTCTCTTTTTAATGTTTATTTATTTTTGAGAGAGAGAGAGAGAGAGAGAGACAGACAGACAGACAGAACGTGAGCGGGGGAGGGACAGAGGGAGAGGGAGACACAGAATCCGAAGCAGGCTCCAGGCTCCAAACTGTCAGCACAGAGCCTGACACGGGGCTCGAACCCACGAACCGTGAGATCATGACCTGAGCCGAAGTCACGCACTTAACCGACTGAGTCACCCAGGCTCCCCCATCCACCGGCATTTTCCTTGGGTGTTTGCTGGGGGCTGGCAGTGCCCAAGGGGATGGTCAATAGGCTCGGGGAGCTGACAGCCCCAGGGCCCACAGTTTGTAATTCCCATGGGCTCTTCCCTTCCCTGCCTAGTTGGGCCTCTAGGAGGCAGAGGAACAAAAGCTAGGGGTCTGGACCTTCCCCATCTGGGGATTAGCTTGAAGGCTTTTGCCAGGTTTCAGGGTCAGGCACCTTCTGTTGGCATCAGGGAAGGGAGGAAGTGTGTGTGTGTGTGTGTGTGTGTGTGTGTGTGTGTGTGTGGTCTGTCTGTCTGTCTGTCTCTATGGGTAGACAAGCAGGGCTGGATGTGGGTAGAAGTGGGACGGGTGAAATTCTGCCAGCCCCACCTTGGTGACCCAGCATATGCCAGTAGCACACAGACTCTGGGCACCAGAGTCAGCCCGCCTTCAGCTCTTACTGAGGTCGGGGGTGTGGAGCATGTCTCAGGAAGAGCTAAAAGTGGCAGAAAACATCCTGTTTGAAAGCAGCGAGTTGCTGTATTTAACCCCTGCAGCGCTCGCTCCGCCTACACCGTCTGCACAGACGAGGATCTCGAACACCTGTCTGTGAAGCCATCCCAAGAGGCCAGGCCCTGTGCCGCAATCCCAGCCTGCACCCTTCCCAGCGCGCCTGAGGGGTCTCGGCAGTCCTAGCTGGGGTGGGATCTCTTTCCTGCCATCAGCAGTATGCTAGGCCATCCTCTGGCTCTGCTCCCCCCTCCCCGAGGATCCTTCAAATCTGGGGCGGGTGGGGGGTCCGTGGGAGCAGCAGGAGCAGCAGAGCTCCCCTAGATAAAAAGCCCTCCCTCCCTCTCAACACCCTCTGCAGTGGAAGAAATAGGGAGGCTCTTTCCATCTGCCTACGTGCTGGTCGCTGCCCCCCCCCCATCCCTCCCCACTGCTTCTTGCTACTCCCGGCCTCGAGGGAGGGCTGGTCCTGGCTGCTGCCAGGCTCCACCCCCTCACCCCTGCCAGCGATGACATGGCACGCCTGTGCCCAACAAATCACTCTGTCAAGTTTTCAATCCCTAATCTCGGGACTAAAGTCTCTTGAGAGAACCTCCTGTACCATTTATTGGACTCGCCAGAGGACTGGCTATGAGGTCAGTGCCAAGCTGTAGACGAAGTGTTTCCCCTTTTTCGTTTCAGAGTCCTTTTGGTTGGACGTGTCTGTGAGGTCACAGACGGGCATCCCCTCCCCCTTGCCCCTTCAGGTGGGTGTTTCCCCATTAGCCACAACCTCTGTGGCTGGCTGTTTTCCAGGAGCAGGTGCGGGCCATGGGAAGGAGCGGGGACAAGGGAAGGAAGAGGATACTACCCCGGGCTTCACAAATGCGGGTCGGATCCTGTGTCAGCAGAACCGGCAGCAGCCCGCAGCCCAGACCCAGAGCCAGCCGGAGGCAGGGGAGGGGCTCAGAGAGGGGCTCAGAAGGGAGAGGCCTGCTGCCTCTCAGGCCAGGACACCAGGCAGCTGTCCAGCATAGTGACATTTCCTACTCAGTTCCAGTCTGCTCTTTGCCTCTCCTGCCTCCACAGTCTCTTCCTGCCAGCTCTCTGGCCATGTATGCCTGGGTTCTCTTTTGCACCTCTGGACTCCGGTCCCGGGCCCTGCCTCCTGGGTAGCAGCAAATAACCCCAAGCCGGCTGAGTTTTCTCTCAGCTCACCTGAAATGGTCCCGTTTTCTGTGGGCCTCCAGCTGATGGGTCCAGCCTTCTGTCCGGCTGGACTGGGGCCCCAGGCCCCCCAACCCCTGGCCAGGAGCCTTCCTGATGTCAAGGTAGTAGCTCAGCCCATTTCAGGAAAGCACAGTTGCCATGCCGGGGTAGACTGTTGTCCTGATGCCCTTGCATCATGACGTCACCAGCGAGCCCGGGTGATGATGAGCCCTCGTTGGACTGATTTGTCTGGCATTCCCCCCACGCCCACATTTGATTTCTCCTTTTTTCCACCAAAGCCACCAGATGTTTAGTCGCCTGGGTGACACAGACCCTGTAGCAACATCATGATGACTGAGAGTTGCACCATCTCAGCTGACCTGGGGTTAAGCCACAAGCATCCTAAACAGTTTCTCCTATTGCCCCACAATGATATTGGGCCTCTGGGATCCCTGCCCACAGCTTGGATGTGTGCGGCACTCTAGAAGCCCTGGGGAGTTGGCTTGGCCTTGGGATGGGCTACAGGGACGATGTTGACAAACCCACGGGTGCTTTATCCTCGCTTTTTAATTCTTTGAAAATTGCGAAATGTTTTATATACGCAGACGGGCATATTAAACGTAAAATCCTATTTTAATAATTTTTGTAGTTTATTTATTTTGAGAGTGACAGAGAGAGCAAGCAAGGGAGGGGCAGAGAGAGAGAGAGGGAGAGAATCCCAAGCCGGCTCTGCACTGTCAGCACGGAGCCCAAATGAGGGCTTGAACTCACGAACCGTGAGATCATGACCTGAGCTGAAATCAAGAGTCGGACACTCAACCAAATGAACCACCCAGGAACCCATTCATAACAATAAAAATATAAGACGCCTATACCTACCACTCAAAGAAATAGGATATAGTGCCTATGTAAGGCCTCTGCATGCCTGTCCCCCATCTCAGTCCCTCAAAGTTTTCTATTAATCATTCCTTTGTTCTTTTTTTTTTAGAGTCTTTATTTCTGTGCATGTGCGTATATGTGTGTGTGTGTGTGTGTGTGTGTGTGTGTGTGTGTGTGTGTGTGTCTAAACATTGCAGTTTAACAAGTGTCAATCTAGCTGTGATGGGGACAGGCAATAGTGTCACTATAAGTACATCAAAGTTCCCAGGAAAAGAAAAGCTAAGAGAGACGGGATCTACATCCATCTGTGATCAGGGTCCCCTCCACCCTGATCCTTATCCATCCTACTTCCTTCCTTCGTTTTTAGAAAATTAAAAAAAAAACCTTAAGTATTAAAAAAAAAAACACACACACAAAACTTAAGTAAGATTTGGGCTTCTCTGGGCCTCATTTGTAAAGAGTGACATTAAAGCACTTACCTCCCGTTGGGTGATTTGAAGACTCAAACGGGCTTTGAAATGCCAAGTCGTAGCCCCAGGATTCCATTAGAAAGAAGCTCAGAAACTCCCAAGGGTCCTCCGGAAGCTACCTCTCTCACTTCGGGGTGGGAGAACATGGTACTGGTTCATTACTGGCTTTCTCTCTTCTATTTCTTCTGCCCCGAGGGACCCTCCTGCCCTGGGGCCAAGCGGCCATGCGATGGCCCTTGTGACGACTCAGATAGTCTCAGACTCAGATAGACTCAGATAGGAGGCAGCAAGGTCTGAAGCATCTTAGGGAGGCCTGAGGAGCTCTGAGTCTGACCGCATGGAGCCAAGGGCCCCATCTGCCTAATGGAAGAGTTAAGTCAACCGCTTCCCGAGAAGGATTTCCGAAAGCTAGTAGATTGTGTTCCCTCGGTCCTCCCCGCTCCTCAAGTGTGAAATCCATCTCTAGATGATAATGCCTATTTATCAAAGCCATCTCTGAAAACAAGTTTAGTTCACTGTATATGACTCGCGGTATTCGGAAGGACGATTCGGTCAAATCAATGTGTTACGTTTTTGCTGGAGAAAAAGAAAAGAGAAAAGAAGAGGGAACGAGATTTTGATTACCTCGGTGCAGGGACACGGGGCTGTCAGTTCCGAGCCACGTGGCTGTGCGGAGCGGGGGTTGGAATATCAAGGTCTGATTCGGGCATGTGAGCTAGTCCGTTCCCCAGACAGAGGGGCTGGGGCCTTCTATCTGCACTTGAGTGGGGGAGGGGCCCCTTTTCTCTTGGGGGGGTCGTGCTGGGTAGAATAGAGGCCTCTGGCCTGCTTCAGGGCTGCTCCTGAGGTGAGTCGATGCCTCACAGCCTGTAAAGGAAAACGCCACTCTTCGGGTGAGGGTCGCAGGGTACAGAGAGGCTAAACACCTCACCCACAGCAGCCTGGCTAGTAGGCCGCAGATGCAGCCTTTGAACGCAAACCACGCTCTGAGCGGCCTCACCACAGCGCCCCCCGCAGATCGCTCCGGACTTGGGTGAGGGAGCCCGTCTTCTGCTCCACAGAGAGTCCGGAGGGTAAGCTGTGGTGTGGCGCGTCACGAGACGAGGGCGCCAAAGAAATCCTGCTCAGGCCTGCAACCTGGGGAGCTGCCCGACCTCGCCGAGTTCCTGGCAGATGGGGGTAGGGGTGCAAAGGATGCCAGCCAACCCTGGCACTGACTCTGGCTCTGGCCTTGGCCTTCCTGCTCTTCTTGCAGGGACGGAAGCGATGGCAGCCAGCACTTCCCTGCCTGACCCTGGCGACTTTGACCGGAATGTGCCCCGAATCTGTGGGGTATGCGGAGACCGAGCCACCGGCTTTCACTTCAACGCTATGACCTGTGAAGGCTGCAAAGGCTTCTTCAGGTGAGTCCTCCCCAGGGGCCAGAGGAAGGAGAGGAAGCAAGATTTCCCTGAATGAAGAGAACCCCTGCATCTTCTCTGTCTCTGTCCTTCCCATGCCCATGGAACATGCGAGCTCTTACAGCCACCGGGAGTAACAGGGTCTGGGTGAGAGTTCTTCCTCCCCTCCTTTCAGCTCCAGCTACGTCCTCTGACCTTCTCAGAAATGGTTTTCCTGAGGTTTCTGTCTAGGTCCCCACTTTCCCATTACCCCTTGACCCATAGTCCCCTCTATTAACCCACATGTCTGTCCTGGAGTGACAGGGCCTCCTAACAGATGGATGACCACAGGCGTGCCCTTGGGGGAGTCCTAGAACTTGGCCTCAGAGCTTGTCCTCCCATCCACATGAAACCATTCCTTGGAACAAGGAAAATAGCACCCTGGTTGGACCTCTGTGCTTGATCTGTGCCCATATCTTCACCCATGGCTGGCTGTCCCAGGATGGAAAGCTCAGGCGATGTCAGCAACGTGCCAGCCGTCCTGTTCAGTCAGGGCCAGTTTCTCTACCCGCTGCCTCTCCTCTTCTCCAGCGAGCCCAGTGTCACAAGTGCAAACAGTATGGGGAAGGTATTGGAAAGGCTGAATGAAGGGTGTTCCCATCCAAAGGCAGGAGGGAAGGATGGGAAGGTGATGAATCGCAGTATAGGACTAAGAAACATGAGGAATGAGCATTGGGCATATATTGGAGAGAGAGCAAGCAGGAGAGAAGCCTGGAAGAAAACATGAAAAAAAAGAGTTTCTGTATAAGAGTCTTAATTGGAGGTGAGTAAAGAAAAGGCCAGCAAGAGAGGAAAGAGTGAATCAGGTCCAGAACAAGAAGGCAGAGGTCAGCCTGGTTGTCTGAACTGAAGGGCCCACCCACTGGCTTCTGAGGGCAGAGTGAATCAAAGCCTGGGACATTGTGAGATCCCTGCCCTGCCCCCCCCCTCCCCCTACCGAGGACAAGGACTCGTGGGCCGTCTGTGAACACAGCTCCCAACTCACCTGCCCCCTGTCCTGGGAACCAGCTGGCCTGGAGTTTCCCTGCCTTGAGCAGTCGCTGGGCAGCGGGGTTTCTGTGGGTGCTAATTGACTGTTTGGCCTGGCGCGGGTTGCCCACTTGGCTTCCTGGCAGGCTGCTCCCCAGCTTGGGGAACCAGACCAGCAGCATCGCTGGCTGCAGACTCTGCTGCCGTGCGGCTCATTCCTCTGCACCTCCTGCAGGGTGGGCCTTCCAGAGCCCCACCTGGACCCTTTCCTGCCACGGCCTTTGAAGTAATAATGGGGAAGGAGGGTGTGTGCGCACATCAGGGCTGCTTCCTACCATAAAAGCAGCTAGAAGTGTGTGAGCTATAGCGGTGGCCATGCCGTTGCCCATCCTTGCTCAGATCTTTTGACTTCTCTGTTTCAGTTACCTCAACCACGCACCTGACTTTGTCATCTGACTCCTCTCGTATATAGTGTTAGTCTGGGGATTGATTCGATGACATATACAAAAGTACTTTAAAAAACATAAAGTATGATATGTTATTTTGGAACCTGATGGGTCAATACTTATGTCCTTCATGGAACGCTGCCCTCATGAAATAAACAAACGTCTCTCCAGCCACACACCTTCCTTTTGTTTTTTTTCCTTTGACACACTCACTCGATGGATTTTAATGAGCATCTGTTATCAAGGCACTGGGCTAAGAGCTGGCAATATGGGGACTCTGACCAAAGGTCATACGTCACCCATCTGCAACCCAAAGGTCTCCAACAGCTCTTGGGGCTGTTTGGTTAATTCCTAGATCCCTGTCCCCAACCCCCTCTCTTTCTAGGTCACCTATCCCTGGGGTTCAGCTCTGGGAGATGGGACTCTTAGGTGGCTGCCTATTGGGTTCTGACATACTGGAGGTCAATTCCTTGCCAGAGTGGCTCCAACTCCCATGCACCTGTGCTTCCTCCCCTCAGACACACCACTGCTCCTTGAGGCAGGACCATGATAGATAGGCATCCGGGTGGAGGGAGGACAGGTTCCCTGATGCCCAGGGTTAGGTGTGGGAAATGGCAAAATGGACAGGGATGGTACGTTTGTATGTCACCCACCCTGAGCCCCTCTTTCCAACAACCCCTGTGTGGAAGTGCTGGTATTACGGGCAACATTCTGCTTTTGTCCTGTTCCCCTGTCCTTGTCTGCCTTGTGTCTTTACTGTCCCTGCCGTGATGACTGGGCCAGGATGCACTTTCTGAAGAGCCAACACCTCTTGTTGTTTGTCTTGATTTTGTTTGATAAAAATACACACCCACCCACCCACTCCCCACCTACCCACCACACACACACACACACACACACAATCAGTCAATCTTCGTTATTTGTAGATTCTGTATTCACAAACTTGGCCACTTGTTAAAACTTCCTTGTAGTCCCCACATCAATACTTGCAGAATTTTGTGGTCATGGTGGTGTCAGAGTGGTGAAAACATCAAGACCCACGATGCACACATTCCCAGCCAAGGTGGAACAAGGTGACATCCTGCCTTCTTGTTTCAGCTCTCATGCTACAAACAAGTGTCCTTTTTGTGGGCTGCTTAGTACCACAGTTTTTGCATTTTTGTGCTATTTGATGGTGATTCCACTGTTTAGGATGGCCCCAAGCATAGTGCTGAAGTGCCATTAAGTGGTCCTAACTAAGCACAAGAAAGCTTCGATGTGCCTTATAAAGAAAACAAGTGTTCAAGAAGCTTCATTCAGACATAAGCTATAGTGCTGTTGGCTGAGTTCAGTTTTAATGAATCAACAATATATATTAAGTAAGGTCCCTTTAAATAGCACATGTGAAACAAGGTTATGTATTGATTGATTGATGAAAATGTTATGACCAGGGGCTTCCAGGAAGCTAACCCTGGGAACAGTGGTTCAGTATGTGTTAATTCAGTGCTCATGGTGCCCTCACAGAACATAACTGTTGCCAAAAAGAAAAATCAATTAAATATACATAATTGCTCCTCTTTTCTCCCCCTTCCCCTTGCTTCTCCTTTACTTCATCCAAATTCTATTTGGTATTTTTCTATTTTTAGTCTGTTTCAGATAGAACCCCCTTGCCACTTATGTCTGTTTGTGAAATCCTGATCCCAGGAAGAAAGGTCTACATTGGCGGTGGGGGGGGGGGGTACCTTCTCCGTGTCAGGTTCCACATCCTTAGGAGCACAAAGATAAATGCAACCAAGTCCTTGCTCTTGGGGAGTTCACTCAACCCTTTCATGGTGTTCTCAAGGAAAGAGGATCCCTTTCGTGCTGAGTCACTGGCTATTTACCAAGCCCTGGGGACCAGTCTGACCATTCAGTCTTTGGTTTGACTTCCAAGATAGTCAAACTAACCTACCATAGGAGCTCATTGTGGTCATCCCAGCAGGTCCAAAATTCATAATCAAACCAAAATGGGATTATGAAGGTTGGACAGTGACCACAGTTCTATTGATCTATGGTCAGACCATAGAGACCATTAGAGACCACTGTTGGCCAATTTGTCCTACAAGTTATTTCATGCTGTTTCTGCTTCACGTTCCTCTGGAATACATGGACATCCTGGGGGGAAACATGATATGTCCAGTGTGAATAAAATGGCATGGGTAGGCTTGTAAAAGGCTATATGTCTTGGCTCTGTTAACAGCCAGAGCATAAGTAAGGGCCAGAGGGGAAAAATACGTAGGTCTACTATAAAGGATATATATATATATATTGGATGATCTGTGGATGTGAATGAATCTCTGGTCATGAGTGGCTTAGTTCAGACTCTAATATAAAATAAAGGAAAAGGTATAAAGGACAGAAGAAAATCAGAGGGACCTCTTTGAAGAAGAGAATTAAGAGTATGGTGAAGTTTAAGAGGTGGTCCTGGGGGGTGCCTGGGTGACTCAGTCAGTTAAGCCTCCGACTCTTGATTTCGGCTCAGGTCATGATCTGGCAGCAGTGAGATCGAGCCCCATGTCAGGTTTTGTGTTGGGCAGGGAGCCTGCTTGAGATTCTGTCTCTGCCCCTCCCTTGCTTATGCTCGCTTTCTCTTTCTCTGTCTCAAAACACAATAAAATAGGGGCGCCTGGGTGGCGCAGTCGGTTAAGCGTCCGACTTCAGCCAGGTCACGATCTCGCGGTCCGTGAGTTCGAGCCCCGCGTCAGGCTCTGGGCCGATGGCTCGGAGCCTGGAGCCTGTTTCCGATTCTGTGTCTCCCTCTCTCTCTGCCCCTCCCCCGTTCATGCTCTGTCTCTCTCTGTCCCAAAAATAAAAATTAAAAAAAAAAAAAACTTATAAAAAAACACACACACACACACAATAAAATAAAATAAGGGGAAAAAAGAATACAGATAAAAAAGGTGGAATAAAAAAGGTGGTCTTGGAATGCAGGGTTGAGAAACAGATCACTGCCTCTTCCTCTTGTCTTCTTCCTCCTTGTTGATGCCTCCTTAATCCAGACACTGTGAAGGCGTGCATTGCAAGTGCCAAGCTAACAAACACAGAGTGGAGAAATGGCTTCTTGTTTGCAGGCCTCAAGGTGCTCAGGGACCTTGTTAATTATGAGTCCTGTGGAGTGCAGGGGGCAAAAGGCAGGCTGGTGAGGATCCGGGAACACGAGGAATGTTCTGGCTTTCGGGAAGTCCACCCAGCTGATACTGCAAGAGCTGTGATGTGAAGGGGAGCAGAGAAACGAGGTGGATGGCCAACGACTTAAAACTCAAAGGGCTTACGAGCACTGGAGTAAACAGAGAGGAGAGAGGAGCAGGGCGTTCTATGAGCGCCAGTAAATGAGTCCCCACGACGTCGGGGCTGCCGGAGAAAACTTTGTCCAGTTCAGCTTGGCAGCTGGAAGCTGTTCCATGGCCGCTCGAGACTGGGACTGAAAGAGAACGAGGAAGGTTGTCCGCGGATGGGTCAAGAGTAGTTTTGGAAGCTTGGGTAGAGGAGGCCGGATTATTTCAGAGGGAATGTCACTGGAGTTGCCAAGAAAGGCAGCTGCAGGCATGTGAAGAAGATCTTACGTTTTGGGGGGGAACTCAGCTCTCTCATCAAGGCTCATTGGCAGGAAGTCACTCTCGGCACACGCAGGGGTCGTCCCTGTGCTATGGCAGTATAGGGCCAGTGGAGAGGACCGCCAGTGGTTACCCCTCATTTCCAAACCACCCCTCTCAGGGACTGTGTCTCTCCCAATGGCTTTGTGCCAGAGGAGACCCCCAAAGGGCCTCTGCTGCACGTTCCTGGACTTTATGGGGCACTTTTTTTTTTTAATTTTTTTTCTAACATTTATTTATTTTTGAGACAGAGAGAGACAGAGCATGAACAGGGGAGGGGCAGAGAGAGAGGGAGACACAGAATCCGAAACAGGCTCCAGGCTCTGAGCGGTCAGCACAGAGCCCGACGCGGGGCTCGAACTCACGGACCATGAGATCATGACCTGAGCTGAAGTCGGACGCTCAACCGACCGAGCCACCCAGGCGCCCCTAGGGGGCACGTTTTGATGGCTACTCTGGCTTGGATTGAGGTACGGTATATTCATAAGGAGGACGATGTTATGTAAGAATACTGGAAGCTTTGGAATCAAACAGATCTTGATTCGGATCCTGCTTTCACACTTATTAGCCGTGTGATGTGAAGCAAGTGATTTAACCCTCCAGTCCTTTTCATATCACCTGTAAAATAGGGATAATGCCCATCCTGAAAGATCGTTGATAGCCTTGGAGATAATATGCAAAGGAGATAATATGCAAAGATAATATGCATCGAAGGCTCTCGGGAAGCGGAGGCTATTATCATTGTCCTTTTGTAGTGTGTTGCCTCTGAGAACAGACAGCCCTTTCCTCTCCTCTCTCGCGGAACCTGGAATGTGTGTGTAAATAACTCCTGTACACGGCTCAAAAGAAGCAGCAGCAAATGGTTTCAAAAGAAGCAGCTCCCATTTCCAGAGCAAATGGTCCGGAAGGGCATATAAGTGAAAAGCAAGTCTCCTTCCCTACCCAGTTCCCGTGCCCCTACCTCCTCCAGAAGCTGTCGCTGTCACCAGCTCGCTGTGTTCGCTGCCAGACTCTTTATATGAAAGCACGTGTGCGGGTTTATGTGTGTGTGCACAGGCACGCACGTGCACGGGGATATAGGAGTATATACTACACTCACCCTCCCGTACCTTGCTTTTATCTACCACAGAGCATTTCTTAAAGCTGGTTCCCGTTTCCACGTTCTTCCTCTGTCCTTTCCACAGCCCCGTCATCTTGCATGGATATACTATGATGTGATGGACCAGTTCTCTCTCTTTTTTTAAAAAACGTATTGGAGAGAGATGGAGCATGAGTGGGGGAGGGGCAGGGAGAGTGAGGAAGAGAGAGAATCCCAGGCAGACTCTGTGCAGTCAGTGCGGAAGGAGCCCAAGTCGGGGCTCGAACTCACGAACCGCGAGATCGTGACCCGAGCCGAAATCAAGAGTCAGGTGTTGGACCGACTCAGCCACCCAGGCGCCCTTGGACCAGTTCTCTCTCTTTTTAAAAAAAAATTTTTTTAATGTTTTATTTATTTTTGAGAGAGAGTACAAGCAAGGGAGGGCAGAAAGAGAGGGAGACACAGGCTCCAGGCTCCGAGATTTCTGTGACACTCAACGTTGAGGTGGAGACAGAGCCCAGAGCTGGTAGTTGGCCCCGGGCTTGGGTTTCACAAGGTGTGTCTCTGGTGATAGGGCCACCTACCCGAGAAGGACCCTACTGTCCCAAGCCCGAGACGCTGGCCTCAGGCACTTCAGGCTTCTGTGAATTGCCTGTCATGTTTTGATGAATTGGTCAATGTCCTCTCTCACCCCTGACTTTCTAGAAACTGTGTCTATATTTAGCCTGGCTGCACCACCCCTACCCCTCCTTCCTGAGCTGGGGTATAATTGCCAACCATCCGGAGGATGCCAGGGTCCAGGCTTAGAGAGGAGCTAAGGCCATGGGCTCCCACAGAAACTCAAAGCTCTTGTTTCTCAAAACTGAACCAGCTCACAAGCAATTAGCACTGGGAGGAAGACAGGGCAGGGCGTAGATCTTTAGGACAAAGCACAGGGCCACGGCTGGCCAATCTGGCTGCTCTGACTCCTTGTGGGCAGAGGCTAGATGACAGCCACATGTGTGGAAGTGCCCTTAGAAGGCAGGGGATCGGGGAAGAACCGGGTCTCAAGCTCGCAGGACCTGCAGCCCGGCAACTGGGCTGGACTGGGCGTACCTGAAAGCCACTTCAGAAGAGGACCTGGGTCCGGCCGTCGGAGGCGGTGAGGGAGTTTCCATCTCCTGAACACCGACCCACGCTCCAGAGTGTGACAGTGTTCTCTGTGATGGCTAACCTCCATCTTCCTGGCTACAATTCCAGGGTCCTGCCTCTGATTCTGTCTTTAGAGAAGCCAGGGCAGAGCTGCTTACTATAATTTTGCATACTAATAATTTAAGAGCTGCATGAATTTATGGGCTCCTTTCTGCGTTGTTCAACTAATGTGCAGACACGCAGCAAAGTTGGTGGGCTTTGGGACAAAGTGTGGCAAAGGGTGAAAAGCACAAGCGGCATTCTTTTCATTTTTTTATGTTTATTTTTGAGAGACAGAGAGAGAAACAGAGAGAGGGAGACACAGAATCTGAAGCAAGCTCCAGGCTCTGAGCTGTCAACACAGAGCCTGACGCGGGGCTCGAACTCATGAACTGTGAGATCATGACCTGAGCCAGAGTCATATGCTTCACCGACTGAGCCACCCAGGTGCTCCCACAAGTGACATTCTTACGCCAGATCTGAGCCTTACTGGGAGATAATGTGCCTGGTCAGAGGCTTTTAACATTTTCTTCCTTCCTTCCCTCCCTCCTGCCTTCCTGCCTTCCTCTCCTCCCCCTCCTTTTCCTCCTTCTTCTCCATTTCTCCCTCCTCCTCCTCCTGCTTTGTTTCTCAGTACTCATGAGAGTACTTCCTACTACAGAGAAAAAGCTGGAAGCAAGGATACTGGGTCCTCCCTCCCCAGTGTTTTCTTTTAAGCCAGATCTGCTTTTTTTTTTTTTTTTTTTTGGATTCCAACCCAGCCTTGTTTAGAGTCCACTCCTGTTGTCAGGCAATGCTGGGCTGAGTGGCTATCTCCAAGTCCTCTGTGTGTGGAAGCCTGGGGTGTGGGGGGGGGCTTCAGATTTACAATGAGGAAGATAAAAGAAAGATGGTCATGGTCCACATCTCTTTCTGAGTGACCTTGCAGGTAGGGGAGGTGCCCACCAGTGAGAGTCAGAGGCAGGTGCACTAGAGCCCAAGGAAGGAGGGACAGGCCTCCAAGGGATGTGAGGCTGCCTCTTGTGGGGGGCCTCAGGGAGCTCTCAGCCCCCAGCACAGGGCTGGTGGGAGGCTTTGGCTTATGTGTCTGGAGGTGCCACATGTAGGCTCCTCCTGGTGCCCCAAACCCTGGAGAATGAACAGGAAGAGCTCTGAGCCAGACAAGACAGTGGGTGGAAGGAAAAAGCAGACCCTCCACTTCTGGGCAAAATGCCTAGTTGTAAAAAAAAAAGGAAATGAGAGTTTACTCTGAATTAGAAACTTCTGGCCCTTGAATAAGTTTAGAGAATTACAGGCATTCTGGGGCCTGAGCCTTTGTGGTAATAGGCAGAGCCACAGGAGCCACGAGTGGGAAAGAGGGGGAGGAGTAAAGGAGTGAATCCATCTCACATCCGGTGGTGACGGCAGTATCTCTTTTCGGGGTAGCCAGGGTACCTCCATATTTGCTTGTCCCTCTGGAGAACTACAATAGATGGATGGAGGCTCAAGGAGAAGGGCTTTCTAAAGCCCTTCTTAAAGGCAGGCAAAAGCCTAAAGTACAGTCCCTGCCTGGGTAGTCACTGCAGGGGTGGATGTGGCCTTTAGTGGTCTGGACTTGACCCCCATAGCCTCATGTTTCTCCACCTCCCTGTGTAGCCCTGTCTACTGGGGTCCCCTTGGGTCAGAAGAGGCATAACAGGAGGGTACGGGCAGCCAAGGTCCAAAACCAAAAGCAGCTACCTCGTGGGCCATTGGGTCATCGTTGGCCTTGAGTTGTTCTCAAGAGCCAGCCGCCTGGAGCTCTTTGCCTGTGGGCTCCACCTCACTGAGCACCTTGTTTCTAGAGATGAGAGGGGTTGTACACGAAGCTAAAGCTGAACCTCACATCTCTAACAGCCAACCAGGGAGCCTTCACTTCTTGCTAAATCACCTCACTGAAAAGTTTCTTCCCCTCGGTGGTCCCATCTATGAAATGAGGAGGTCCACCAGGAGTCTCTTGGGTCCCCTAACCATCTGTCCATTATCCACCAACGAGTATGTTTGTCTTAAACTCCGTATGTCTTCTAGTGAATGTGAACAGTGAGCCATTTTTCACCAAGAAATAAAACTAGTGTGTGGCCAGCTCCTCTCTAAGAGAGAGAAACGGTTGGACCCGGGCCTTTGCTTCCAAGGCTTGAGCATCTATCGCCACAGCTCCTTGGAAGGTGCTGCTGCTCACAAAAGAAAGTGATTCTGCCACCATCCCGCCACAACTAACTCCTGTCACCCGTCCTGGGGCAAACAAGTGGGGCCTGCCCCTGCTAGGGCTGGGAAGAGCACGAGGAACCTGTAGGACACGGATGATGCAGCCTCCCCAAATCCCATGTGGTGTGGCTGGCAGCAGGGGAGAAAGCCAGATTAAGGAAAATGAGCCCTCAAGCTTGCACATGCACGCATAGGCGCGCGCGCGCGCACACACACACACACACACACACACACACACAATTTTACATAGAATACCAGCGGCCGGGGAGACCAGCTTCCTAGCTAAGAACCTTTGGTAGTTTTCTGTCCTTGAAGAATCCTTGCTTCCTCTGCCTTTTGGAAAGCCAAGGCCAGACCTCAGGGCTCCCGCCCGCTCATCTGGCCTTTTCTCTCTGGACATGTTACCTGGATGCCTAAAGCTACGGTTCGGGCCCTTCCTCCCTTCTCCACGCACCCATGCGCATGTCTGTTCCTGGACCAGGGACGCTCTAATCACAGACCTCCAGGCTCTAGATGACTTAAAGCGGCCACGAGTGCCCTCACCTCTCATAATGGCTCACTAAAATTTTTTTTTTTTTCAACATTTTTTATTTATTTTTGGGACAGAGAGAGACAGAGCATGAACGGGGGAGGGGCAGAGAGAGAGGGAGACACAGAATCGGAAACAGGCTCCAGGCTCCGAGCCATCGGCCCAGAGCCTGACGCGGGGCTCGAACTCACGGACCGCGAGATCGTGACCTGGCTGAAGTCGGACGCTTAACCGACTGCGCCACCCAGGCGCCCCTCATAATGGCTCACTAAAAGCAGTGAGGGCTGCTCTACAGATTTCAGGATTTTTGTTTCTTTAGTAAAAAAAAATGTTTCTTTATTTATTTTTGAGAAAGACAGAGACAGAGCTCCAGCAGGGAAGGGGCAGAGAGAGATGGAGATACAGAATCTAAAGCAGCCTCCAGGCTCTGGGCTCTCAGCACAGAGCCCAAGGGGCTGATGGGGGTGCTTGAACTCAGGAACTTGGAGATCGTGACCTGGGCTGAAGTCCCACGCTTAATTGACTGAGCCACCCAGATTCCCCAGTATTTTTAAAAATTTCACTAGGCTAATTCATTCATGTATTTCCTGTGTAGTAATGATAATAATAATAATAATAATAATAATAACAATAGAGTGAGAAGTAGAGTGCCATCAAAGTAAATCAGGGGCGCTATGCTGGCTCAGTGGGTAAAGTGGGCAGATCTTGATTTCTGGATCATGAGTTCAAGCCCTGGGGGTAGAGCCTACTTTTTAAAAAAAGCAATCATAGTAATAATAAATAAATAAATAAATAAATAAATAAATAAATAAATCCTTTCAAATAGTAAATAAAATAAATAAATGAAAGCGATGATGGGAGCAGAGTAGGCAATGACAGAAGGAGGAGGAGCCTGGAGTGTGGGGGGAGGGAGCGGTGGTCACTGAGAGCGGCCGGGGCCCGGCCCCAAACTCTCTGTGGGAGACGCAGAGATCCCAGGGGTCTTGCCGGCAGGTCTGGGTGGTCACAGTCACTGCTGGCAGCCAGGGCCGAGGCTGGAAGGTGGGTGGCACAGAGGTGGCAGGTGTTCTCTCCCTCGGCAGGCGAAGCATGAAGCGGAAGGCGCTGTTCACCTGCCCCTTTAACGGCGACTGCCGCATCACCAAGGACAATCGCCGCCACTGCCAGGCGTGCCGGCTCAAGCGCTGTGTGGACATCGGCATGATGAAGGAGTGTGAGTGCTCGGGGGCCAGGGCGGGGGGTCAGCACTAGAAGGGGAAGGTTTCGTGCTGCTGTTCACGCAGGTTTGGCCTGAGAGGTGTGCGGTCCTTCCCCTGGGGCTGCTGGCACCCTGCATGTGGAGCTGGGGCCCTGAGGCCAGAACAACAGGGTCCAGGCACCAAGAGGGTACCGCGAGCCTCTCTAGGGTCTGTATATGCATCTCAGAGGCCTGGGACAGCCCCTCCAGAATGAGGCCTGTGAGGAGGGCAGCGCGGGGGCACTGCCTTCCTGAGCCCAGAGCAGTCCTCCTCCAAGAGTACATCATTATGCTCACCAACCTGCTCAATGACCCAGGGTTCTTTGGACTTTGGGAGAGCGAGCTGCTGAGCTTGGGGAGGGACAGGAGTGGTGGGGAGAACATTGAGAGCCCAGTTGGCATCCGGGGTCTGTCCCCCCTCCTCTGCCTCTGCAGCCTTCCTGCCACTCTGGTCCCTGGGCGGATCTGCCGGCTGGAGCCCAGAGGAGACCAGGGGGAAAGAGTCTGTGAGGGGAAGCACCGGACACTAGGATGACCCTCTGGATCCAGATAGAGAGAGAGGAGCGGTCCTGGGACTTCCCGTCCAGCTCTGGGGTTGGAGGAGAGGACCAACGGCAAATTCATTTGTTCTAACCCTCGATTAAAAACAGCCCCTGGACTTTGTTTCTGAGCTGTGGTACCAGTTATTTGGTAACCAGAGTAGCCATTAAATTCAGCAGACCCTGGGAGGGGCTAGCCTGGCCCTCCCCGGCCTGGAGACCAGGGCACTGGGCCAGCCTGGGCATGGGTGCCCCCTGCACATTCAGCCCTGCCTGTCTGCAGTCTGCACGCTGATCCCCTCCTTGGCCCCGGGACAAGGCTTGTGCCCTGCTAACCTGTGGGCCTGGGGAGGCTAAGGAGGGGTGCTCAGATGCAGGCACCCCGGGAGGCCCTCCTGGCTATGGGGCTATCGTTTTGGGGGGCGAGGGAGGCAGGTACAGGGAAGATGTGTCCGGAACAAGGGAAGAGTCACGGGATAGGGCTTAGGGGATGGAAAGTTTCTTCCTTGATGGGAAAAAAACCCTTCTCTGTTGTTGCGGAACAGAGACAGCATGAAGGCCCTCACCTGGAGCCTCCTCCTTGGGCCTGGGGATCACAGCCCTCCACTCCTGATCCCGGCTCCCCAGTCAACACTGACAGTTCTGGAAGAAGTTTCCAGGCTGTTGTTCCTCCTCGCCCCCACGGGAGCGGGCAGGCCTGGACATGCTGATCTCTCCTAGCCCAGTCCCCTGCCCCACCCGACTCCCGTGTTTATCCTGGAGCAGAGCAGGCCAAGGCTGAGTGCCTCATGGGGCTTCTCACACACTGGCTTAGTGTGGCCTCCTCTGTGCGAGGCACGAGGGTGGACACAAACAAGATGCGGTTCTTAGAGCCCCTGCTCCTGCCCCCAAGGAGCACACATCCTCCACAGGGCAGGGAGCCTGGGTCTCAGGCTTTTGCCAACCAAGAGCCACCATGGTTACACGTCTGGGATTCAGTAAGGCTCTGCCCCAGGACGTCTGGTCGGTGCCAGCCTCACTGCTGTTCCAGAAGCCCCTCTCCTAGGTCTCAGGAGGAAGGAGGTGTTGCATCCACTTCGAATAGGGCGGACACTTGGAAATCATCTGAGACCCAGAAAAGTAAAACTACCAGGACTGGAGTCAGAACGCGAGTCTCCATGTCTGCTTCTAGATCCCTCCTGGTCTGCAAAGAGAGCTCTGCATCCATGGTGATGAACAGGTCTTGGGTGCGTCCAAGTGCCTCCCCCCAAGAACACCATGTGGTGGTGGGGGGGGGGCCGCAATCCACAAATGGATGCCCACCCCTCAACTCCCAACAGCTTTGCCCTTCAGCCATCCCAAACACAACCTCGGTCTTCCCCAACAGAGCCCTGTCCCCACCCTGTTATATATCCACAGTAATCCCACATCCCTGCCCTGCTCTATGCCCAGGGCACTTGTGTCCTTGCCCTATTGTGTGCGACCCTGTGCTCCCATCTTGCTATATGCCCAGGACAGTCCTGGGTCCTCACGCTGCTATATATCCACTGTAGGCCCACACCCCTACCTTGCTGTATGCCCAGGGCAGCCCTGTGTTCCCCAATCTCAGGATGCCCGTGCAGGGAGCTCTAGTGAGTGAGGTGTGGGCTGGTAGAGCTGAGCTCTTGGAGTCTGGGCCCCAGAGCTCCTGTTACATGGAAAGTTTGAGCTAGCACTAGGCGCGTTCTTGCCGCTGCTCTAAGGGAGGGTCCTTCAGGAAGAGCTGTAGTTCTCTGCGTCAATCTAGCCCAGCTTAAAGAAGTCTGTCAGAGTGTCTGAGCCTAGAGCTCCCAACTCAGAAACCTAGGAGAGCCGCTCATTTATCACCTGGGCTGGTGATTGCCTTAAGGCTCAGCCTCCCAGAGACAACTTTGTATCAACATTTGTAAAACCCCCGGACACCTCCGGGCGGGCTCACTAGGAAGGGAGCTGCAAACACAGGCTCCCTTCTGGCAGGGGCAGAGAGGGGGCCCTTCCCTAGAGGCAGCTCAGGAAGAGGAAGGGGCTGGGTGTGGGAAGTCCTACTGAGTGCAAGATACATGCTGTTTCTGGTTAAATTCTCATAAGAATCCCTAAAGATGTACATACTTCTGTTGTTTTTTTCATAGATGGGGAAGCGCAGAGGAATTAAAATTTCATGCTTTTAAGCTAATAAGATGGTGTGGTATGGGCATTCTGACCTAGGTCCGTTTGCTTCCAAGGGCCAGGTGAGTGGGCTCCACCCTGGCGTAGCCCGTCAGGTACCCCCAGTGGGCCAGAGCTCCCCCACTGTGCATTTCCAGGCACCTTCCAGGTGCCCAAAGGGATGGGCATAAGAGACTGTTCCCACCGAAGACTCCCTTTCTCTTTCTTCAAGTCCTAGTTGACTTTATTCCTTGGAGCCCAAGAAATTCCATGGTTGAATTCTTACTTCTGGTTGACCTATCCTGCGTGGAAACACCTATAGGTTAGTTTGTTCCATGTTTTTACAGATGTATGTCTCTTCTACCCAGAGTTAGCACAGCTCCTGGCACAGCATAGGTACTCAATAAATATGTGTTGAATACATTAGCTCCCCATTATGCTCATTTGTACCTCTGTATCTCCCACGGGTCTATAGATCAGAAAGATCTCCCAAATCTGCTATTGTCCGTGTCATTCACTTGATCACGCTTCCAGAGCTTGACTTCCAAATGCAGTTCTAGACTTCATGAAACAGGGAACGTCCTGCATGGGAGCACCGTGCGCAAAGCCATTTTAGCACTCAGCAGGCAACCTAGACAGAAGGCAGAAAAGCTACAGAGGAGCCATATGGGTTTCACAAAATCTATAAACACAGCTCGTGTGCTTTATTCACTGGAGAGCCCATCAAATGTTCTTTCAGAACCTGTTCGCTCTTATTCTAGGTCAAAGGCTTTCAACTCCAAAACGTGGGTCCTCCTACATCATGGTCACGGCATTTTCGGTAGCAATTTCTTGAGAAAGTGATTTTTAAAAAACGCACCATTCCCCGTGAAATTAGCAACCCCTTTAAACAATGACCTATTTGATAAGTCACAATGTGCATCTGCACATGTGAGACACTTGTGACTTACCCGGTCTCCAGACAATTTTGCCTGGAGGGAGGCTCGGGGATTGGCAGCCCCCGTTAGAAAATGGCAGGTCTCAGCATTTCCTTCGTTAGCACTGCACACAGGAAGGCAGTAGCTATTTGATACAGTGACTGAGAAGAACAATGGCATAAGGTTAACCTTGGATCTTCTTAACTTTGTCCTTTGAAAGTAAATCATTTACAAACTTTGCTACTTTATTTACTTTTCCATGCTCTTCAGACGGATTGGAACACTCTGTGTGTTCCACGGCTGAGGACAAGAGTCCCACTGAGGAAGCAGAGCCACTTGTAATCACAGGCGGTAGGGAGTAGTGGTTACAGTTTCGGATTCTAGAGCCTTATTGCCCAGGCCCGAATACCGGCTTCACCATGTGTTAGCTGTATGACTTTGAACAAGGTACATAGCCTCTGGGCCTCCATTCCCTCATCTGCAAACTGGGGATAATAGCACCTGCCTTAAGAGGTTTTTATGAGCACTAAACATATGAGCTAATGTTTAAGAAACATTTAGAACGGTGTCCAGCACATAAAAAGTTCTATATTTTTAATCCATTTTTATTACCACTGTTTTTTTTTTTCTTCATAAAACTTGATTACCAGGATTTCCAGCTCCCCAACAGACTAGAAGTTAGCTGTTTATGGGAAGAAAGGCAGGCACTGATACAAAGGGACAACACAGAGCTTACCAGAGAGGGGGTGACTGAAAGCTATGTGAGGTAGCACAGGAACGCCACATCAGGGGTGCCTGGGTAGCTCAGTCGGTTAAGCATCCAACTTCAGCTCAGGTCATGACCTTGCAGTCTGTGGGTTCGAGCCCTGCATCGGGTTCTCTGCTGTCAGCTCAGAGTCCACTTTGGATCCTCTGTCCCCCGTCTCTCTGCCCCTCCCCTACACACTCTCTCTCTCTCTCTCTCAAATAAATAAACATTAAAAAAAAAAGAGCTCCTTGGTGCACCTGAGTGACTCAGTTGGCTAAGTGTCCAACTTCAGCTCAGGTCATGATCTCATGGTCCGTGGGTTCAAGCCCCATGTTGGGCTCTGTGTTGACAACTCAGAGCCTGGAGCCTGCTTTGGATTCTGTGTCTCCCTCTCTCTCTGCACCCCTCCCCCTACTCGTACTCTGTCTCTGTCTCTCTCTCAAAAATAAATAAACATTAAAAAAACTTTTTTTTCAATTAAAAAAGAAAAAGAACTCCAAATCATAGCAGGCTAAGTCATATAGTGCACGGACACAGCCCTATACAATTCTGAGGTTATAACCTTGTTCCTGCAAAGTCCAGTAATTGTTCCGAATGATGATGCCTCTGAATCATCAAGAAAAGGTAATATGATGTTACGGGTGTTCTGTTACAAGGTATTCTGTCTTGAAAATGTTTCAGTCACAATTATTGAAATTAAAAAGGCAAGCTGGGCTCAGTTATCTAGTGGACTGGCATTCAATGTGTGCCATCCTGCCATTTTAAGGTACATGCAGTGCTGGTGCACGTCTATCATTTCCTGAGCAAAGGACAATGACTAGCACATAGTAGGTACAATCAGCATAGATGTGTTGGGTGTGCAATCTTTCAGACCATGGAGTCAACACCATGGCCAGGAAGCCTCGCTGGGCTAGCCTTTATGCAGAAACCACAGGAAGTGTAAGATGTTCGCCACCCCCTTAGGTATCCTATGGTTCTAGTGAAAGAGATCTTTATGTTTTAAGTTTATTTATTTATTTTGAGAGAGAGAGAGAGAGAGAGAGAGAGAGAGAGAGAGAGAGAGGTGGTGCAGAGAGAGCAGGAGAGAGAGAATCCCAAGCGGTCTCCAGCTATTGGCATGGAGCCTGACTCGGGAACCGTGAGACCATGACCTGAGTGAGATCAAGAGTCAGACATCAGGGGTGCCTGGGGGGCTCAGTCGGTTAAGCGTCCGACTTCAGCTCAGGTCACGATCTCGCGGTCCATGAGTTCGAGCCCCGCGTCAGGCTCTGGGCTGACGGCTCAGAGCCTGGAACCTGCTTCCGATTCTGTGTCTCCCTCTCTCTCTGCCCCTACCCCGTTCATGCTCTGTCCCTCTCTGTCTCAAAAAAAAAAAAAGTTAAAAAAAGTTAAAAAATAAAAAAAGAGTCAGACATCCAACTGGCTGAGCCACCCAGGTGCCCCTAGTGAAAGAGATCTTGAACATCTTAGGTTCTATCTGCGCAGGCATTTACTGGAGCCTGTACTAACCATAAATATTACAGAGTGGAAGATACTTTGGTGCCAGTGTGTGTGGGAGACAGTAGACACGCCCCAGAAATGAGAAATGAATGCACAGTGCAGATCAGGGCAATCCAGAAAGGCTTCGTGGTAAAAGAGGACTGTAAACTGGGGGCTGAAGAACAGACAGAGCTTGCACCGCTACAGGGGAGAGAAGACCCAGCTGGACAGGCATCCAGTGTAAGTGGAAATGAGGTGGCAAGAGCGAGCGGGTCATGTTCACAGGTCAGCAATCTTGACGTGACCAGAGCACAAGCTGTGTGTCCAGAGGCCCTGGGAAGTGACGCTGCAAAGTTAGGAAGATGTAAAAGCATGGAGAATCTTGACTTTAATTTGGACCGTGGTAAGCAGGAAGGACCCAGAAAAGGTTTCTGAGCGGGAGAGGGATGTCATAGAATCGCAAGGGGATATCAAAGCCTAGTCAGGCTGAGAAACACGTTCTGGGGTGTCTGGTGTGACAGGCAGAGCACCCACCCTCAGGGGAGCAGGAAAGACC